>NC_136059.1:1191345171-1193745171 GCF_964261635.1 Lissotriton helveticus
AATAATCTAAGATTCCTAGGATTTCCCAGAAAAAGGTGGTCCACCTGGATGACCGCGTAGAGGATGCAGAAGGAAGATCCAGAAGGAATAATCTAAGATTCCTAGGATTTCCCGAGAAAGCCAAGGGCCAGTCTGCTGAACTTATTCTGGAGAACTGGATTGTCAATGAGCTGGTCCCAAGATACTCAACATTTTTCAATACAGCAAGAGCCCACAGAGCGCTTGCTCCGCTGCCTCGTCCTGGGGTCCCTCCAAGAGCGATCATAGCCCATTTTTTTTAAATTATAGAGAGAGACATTATTCTGCAGATCATCTGTTCAAAAGGGCCACAATCATATCAAGGACACACCAGTGCTTTATATACGGATTATACACAGAAAGTACAGGAACTTAGGATAACCTTCCTGGATGTGAAACGCCATCTCCGGGTTGAAGTACAGTCTTCCCTACCCAGCCAAGCTGCGGGTGGAACATAAAGGGAAAGTCTGGGTTTTTTTCCCCAGTCGGAAACGGAAGTGGCAGTATGGTTTGATGAGTCAGGCCAGTAAGACTCCTCTTTGGCACTACAGTCAGGATCTGACAGGTCCGTGCGGAGGATGGGCCAGGCTGGGGGCAGGTCTCGGGCCACTCAAAAGACCCAAGGGGAGCACAGCGGCAGCCCGAGTAGAATCCAAGTGCACCCAGACGGAACCCTACAAATGGTGGAGCCGGTTCCCGACTCCAAAGATGGATCGCAGGATGTAATTCCGGATTCACTTCTGTTAAAGGACGTTGCGAGCCTAGAGTGAAGCGTATAACCTGAAAGGGGTGTAACAGATACATGTAATAGTCTCACACAAAGAAATGATGCATAAGCCAGAAAGACTGTTATTTTAGTAACTTGCTACCACAGGCAGGGGGACCTATCCTGACCCTATAGGGTCCGAGTCACAAGCTAGGAGCTAGGGGCTTGCCCTCGCACCCTGCTGTCTGCTCGGTTACATACAAGTTAAGACTGTGGGAGTACTGACTTAAAAGGCACCAAGTTTGAGACAAACATATTAACAGGGTGATTTGAACATTGGCGCACTAGTTATTTACATTTTGTAATTTGTTAAGGGGGGTAATGGGGCGGCATCGGCGAGCCCTGAATCTCTACGGTTGGGGGCTTGCGGGACCAGCAGTGCTGCCCAGGGGGTGGGGGACTGAGGAGTTCAGTTTGTTCAACAAGTTGGGGCATGGTGGGTGTCTCATGAATGTGTCTGGTCAACATGTCATATATGCAGTTACAATCCAACTCGCTAGGAGGAGTCAGAGAGGTGGTTGATGGGGGGGGGGCCACAAAAGGTGGAATGACAGGGATGGCCTTTAATTCCTTGAAAATACTCGCTTGGACTGTCTGGGGACTAGCAGCATTCGAGAAACGTAGACGGGGAATTGCCTACCTAAAATGTTATAAAGTCTCCATTGCATGCTTGCAAGAAACTCATGTGTGTGTGTGGGAGGGGGGGGGGGGGCTCATTACTATACATTAGACGTAGGTGGAGGGAGCAGATGTATGCTACTTCCTATTCAGGATTCGCTCGAGGAGCACATATATGGGTGGCACCGGATGGGCCCTTCTAACATTTACATCATGTGATAGATTCGGAGGGAAGGTATGTGATCCTGCACAGGACGCTGGAGGGGCGGGAAATGTGCAGTATAAATGTGTATTCTCCCAATGTTGACTGTCCTAACTTGTTCCCTACCCCCATGTCGGCATCAACGCCATATCTGGGGGGCAGTGTTGTTGATGGGAGATGTTTACTGTGTCCTGGATGGGACTCTAGATCGTGAACCCCCCCCCTCAATTACATGCAAAGCCACACATGACAGACACTGACCGATATTTTGCAGGGCATGCAACTTACAGATATCTGGAAAGTGCGCAACCCTAGACTGAGAACATTCTCATGCCACACACCAGCAACTAACACGTTTAGCCGTCTAGACTACTGTTTCATCTCACATGAGCTGATCCTGGAAGTAAAAGGGATGACATATCAAGCACAGTACATCTTGGACCATTTGCCGGTCCTGCTCAGCTTGGAGGGCTGCAGACCTAAGCCAGCAATCCCCATGTGGCGTCTTAGGGCGGAGGCACTATTGGATCCTTCTTTTGCGGCGGCCTGTGTCGACCGCGCTTTGGTTAGATACATTGAGGAAAATTGGGTATCGGCCTCGAGTAGGGCATATGAATGGGACTCCATAAAAGTGGTCTTGGGGGATCTGTATGCACACGGCATATGGGGTGAGGCAGCAACTGGAACAGGATATAGATACCCAGGAGTGAAATGTGGTCAAACTTGAGGTGGAGATGCACGTCTCCCTGCAAAAAAGGAAAGCATAGTGTGAAGCTCGCGATGAGCTGCTGGAATCATGGAAACGTCTGGAAAAATAAAACTACACGGTCTTTAGGCAACGCCTACACCGAGAGGGGGACAGGTCTGGGACCATGTTAGCCAGGTTATTGAAAAGGGAATCAACCACTTTAGGGATCTTACAACTTCAAAATAGTGACGGGAAATTGGAAAATAACACAGGGCGCTCTCCTTGATACACACGCTTAACACCTTGTTAAGGTCTATGGGAAATGCACTGTACCTCCTCGGCGGGGCCATGGCCGAGTTTTTGTCCTCAACCGAGCTTCCCCATCTTGAACAGGAGGCTGAGGAGACGCTAGGGGCCTGTTCACAAAAGAGGATATAATAGAGGCTATCAAACGATTCAAAACTAGCAAAACCCCGGGAAGTGATGGCTTCCCGGCGGAATTTTATCAACACTTCGCACCGATACTGATTGACCGACTGTTGGAGGTATATAATGAAGCGTAACAGACGCAAATTTTACCAGCTTCCATGAGGGAAGCTTTGATAATAATTATCCCAAAACAAGACAGGGATCCCAAGCTGCCGAACTCCTATAGGCCCATATCACTTTTAAATTTAGATGTAAAACTATTAAGTGGTATCCTGGCGAGTTGGCTTCTCCCTCATATGACTCATCGGATCCATTCAGATCAGGCCAGTCTCATACCACTATGCACAATCTAAGGCGGCTGGTGCATGTTTGGCTCGCCCCTTGCCTAGCGGAGGAGGACTATGCTTTAGCCCTACTGGATATAGAGCAGGCATCCGATTTGGTGGCCTGGCCATATGCATGGGCGGTATTACAAGGATTGGGGATGGGACAGACCTTTCTTAAATGGACCCAATTGTTATATACGGACCACTGCGCCAGGGTCAGAGTAGGAGGCAGAGTATTGGAGGTGTTTGTTTCCGCTGAGACGAGGTACCAGACAGGGATGCAATAGCAATGGAGCCACTGGCAGCGGCACTTAGAGATTGTCTGAGTGCTTGGGGATACCGGTGGGCAACACCAACCATGGGGTTTCCCTCTGTGCCGACGATACACTGGTGTATATCCAGCAACCAGCATGCTCAGTACCTGCCCTCTTAGAGGTTCTAAGGGGATTTAGTGCTGTGTCGGGCCTCCAAACTAATCCTGAGAAGTCTAAACTATTCCCGCTTTGTAGATCAGCAACCAAACCAATTGCCCTGCTTCCCGGGGTGGGGTTACCCTGGACGTCCTCCAAGATATTTGGGGATTAAGTTGGCACATATGCACGAAAGATTCCTGGAACTTAAATGGAGGGGGTTCGGGGCTCCATACGCTTCTGGAGGGAACTGCCCTTATCCCTGATGGGTAGGGTTGCGATCACTAAGATGATCATTCTGCCAAGATGCCTTTATGCTTTACAAAA
This sequence comes from Lissotriton helveticus, assembly GCF_964261635.1. Taxonomy (NCBI): domain Eukaryota; kingdom Metazoa; phylum Chordata; class Amphibia; order Caudata; family Salamandridae; genus Lissotriton; species Lissotriton helveticus. Next base: position 1,191,348,956 of record NC_136059.1, read on the forward strand.
CTCATTATACAACATTCCGGTCATTTACTTCAAAACACTGGACAGCTTAATGACAGACCTTCTGTGGGGCCCCAAACGTAAACGCATTTGTCTATCAACACTACAGACACCATGGCAGCAAGGCAGGGTAGAGGTCCTATGTACTGAATTTTATTATATGGCTGCACAACTGCAACATGCCATTCACTGAAAAGATGATCGGGATAACTGGAGAAAAAGACAAGTTGCGGGGACACATGGGGAACTTCCTTGCTGGAATTACTAATGCATGGCAAAGGTGTTCCTAGAGAATGCCTTTACATCATCCATCATGTAGCCGAGCTCTGGGAGATCACAGTACGAAAAGTGGTAAGACATGCACCATACGCACCAGACATGCCTCTTTGGGTGATACCTCAGTTTTGCAAGATAGCGGACTCCATGCCAATACGAAAATGGAGGGACGGGGATGTCCAACATTGGGGGATTTATACAACAATGGCCAATTTGTGACAAGGGAGTGTGTGAAGGCTTCCTTTGATTTGGGCAGAGGACAATTTTAGCAATATGCAAAAATCTCTCAAGTGGCTAGTGAACTCTGGCCGTCCTCCCCGAGGAGCCCTCCCCATAACAAGAACGCTGCAGGTAATGCTGTATGAGACCCAGAGTAAACACCGGATTACTCACATATACTGTGCGATAACAAGATGACTTGCTAAGGAAAACACTCCCCATACAGGCGAGATGGGAAGAGGTGGTGGGAGAACCTATAACAGCACAGGAAGGGGCCAGGATACACGAAGGGGTCAAATTGGTGAGTTCCAACACTTGATTTAAAGTAGTCCAATATAATTTCGTACATCAGGCTTACCTCGACCCCAAAGTGCTGAGCAAAATATACCCAGAAAGGTCCCGTATCTGCCCCTGGTGTGGGGAAATCTAGGCCTACTTTCTGCATATGGTATGGACGTGCCCTCTTGTAGTACCATTCTGGTCGGAAGTTCTACAGAAATTCCAGGTAGCCACGGGGTGGGAGGTTCCCAGGGAGATACGTGCAGCATTATTAGGACTACTGTCCACGCCCAAGAATAGGAAACTGAGCAGGAAATTTGTACTATTAGGATTAATATTGGCGAAAAGGGATATTGCAACAGCATGGCTGAACATGACACCACCAAAGTGTGAATTGTGGTTAAAGGACATATGCAAATGGGCAACGGCTGAGAAAATTTGGGTGAAGCAGGCCATCAAGGACAACAAGGTAGAAGATTACATAAGGGCATGGACGGCAATGATCATTGACCTAGGGACTCTTCCTGGATAAGTATATAGAGGAGAGGATGGGTATAAATAGGGAAGGACACAATACCACTGTTTATTCTCTGTCGGACAAGATCAGACACAATGAAGACATGAAGACGTGGAGCAAACATTCACTAGGGGGAGGGGGGAGTTGAGGGATAATGTTGGCACGAGTTAAAATCGCACGAAAAGCAAACAAAAAGAGAAAAGAACTAAGGAGTTGAAATAATAGGTATAGTATACAAAATTTAGAATATTGACTATATACGAACACGAAATGTATACTAGTTTGCTGCATTGCAGTTTGTCAATGTATTCTCTGACATAAAGAAACGGATTGGAATACTCCTGGTGCTGTATAAATTATTAATATAAAAATGCCAATAGAGTTGTTAAAAAACATAAATGAATAAAATGTTAATTAAACAATAGACAATGATGAGTGCCAATGGATTTATGACATTATGCAGCTGCTGATTTTATGGTATAATTATGGTATTTCCTAATTTGCCATATACTGTTGCATCATTTGCAGGTTACACCAACAATGTTATTTCTAGCACTACTGAATGAAAATACTGCCCGAGAAAGTATAGCATAATTTGCTTTTTTGCCTCGTCCTTTATATAACCTTGCTTCATAATTTGGTCCTCCATAATCCTAGTAGCTTTGACAACAGTAGAGATTTGCACAGTGATTTAAGCTACGTCATTAGGATGATGAAACCTGTATTTCACTGGGAACCATGAAATGTGTTTTATATTTCACAGTTCCCTGTGAAATTTGGGACCTGTGAAAGGCACCCAAAACCTATACTAAATATTAATATGAACTGATACAAATTAGAAAGACAAATGTCTACTATAGTGTACCAGCAAATGACAATGAAAGAGCAAGGATTTTCAACGTAAAAGAAGCAATAGATATATATGTATAAAGGTCTGGAGTGTTGTGGATAACGTTTGAACATAAAAATTCATAGACATGTTTGGGTCTGCAAGGACAGACACCCAGAGCGGTAAAAATCAAAATAATCATTCACTGAAAAGGAGTTGAGTGGTCAGAGCACTAACACCATTGAATAAATAATACTATGCTTTATTTCATATAGGGCAGATGTTCAACATGGGTTCAGGAGGGTCATGCCACATTTTCCATAAAATTAATCTAAGCTGAATTTATTAACAGAGTTAGCTGTTGTCCTAAAACTGGAATGGGTCATACCCACAGGACTTACGCTGGCTGCATTGCTTCCGTCAAAACCATAACTGTTTCACAAATATTTTGTTTGCACCCCTTCAGCAACCCAAGTGCTGGCTAGCTTCACTTGATTGATCAACTGTATCAATCAATGAGGACAAGTCATGCAGTACTAGCAAACAGGTCTGCCGTGGTCGATCAAAGTAGAAGATATTCCGAAATATCCAATTAAACACCTTTCCTCCCAAACACTGTTTGAATGCAATTTGTTGTCAGCTTTGACATGACTCATTGTGGTCCAATGGGTTAAACTCCAACCCATATGGCAACCATTATGCTGGACGTAATCTTTGCCCCAATCACCGACATCTCCAATCCCACTACTTGACACAATGACTGGTCAGATGACTCTTTGATTTTGTTTCATTACTCTGGAGTTAAAATGCCCCCGACAGACAGCTAGCATTATTTCAAAATCAAGGTACAAATGATTGCACAAGACAGATGCTATGGCATATTATTAAGAACCCATCCAGTTATGAGGCGAAGCATACCGCCTGAGAGTCTCATGAACTTCTAAATAGGAAGCTTGCTGCCTTTGTAGACCGTTGCATACCTTCATCTAAACACCCCACTCTATTCAAAGCTCGCAACTCTGCCAACATATGGTATACAGCCGAGCCAAGATCAATGTGGCTCCTGACAAGGACAGCACAATGTAAGTGGTGACTAGACTACACAAACGAATTGCACAGCCAGTTCACATCCCAACTCAAATAATATAGAGAGCTACTGCACATCACAATGGCTTCCTTCATTTTGAGGGGGAAACGTTGTATCTTCCTCCTCTTCGACACATGAATTATTTGCAGCTGTAAATAGTTGTATGTCACCCATTGCTGTCTTGCAAACACCACTGTCACAGGTCCTATGTGATAGACTTGCTATTAACATATGATAAAGTGAACCTTGTTGATATGGATAAGAGCTCCTCTCTACCTCAGGATTGGATTGAGTGACCTTTGCATACACCAAACCACACAATTACTTCTAAGTTCTAAGTCCTCGTCCTCCTCCCGTCCCAGTAACTAGGTATCACATCTCAGTGACCTTTGTGTGATCCATAAAAGGACATGGCTTACCAGCATCCTCTTTCCTGAGACATAGTTAAGGATGTAGGATGTGACAAAGGCTATTGCAGAGTTTTGAGCATCTGGCATGATGCCTCCTAGAGGTTTGCCTTCTGCAGGGCTTGAGGTAAATAGGAGAGATTTGTACAGTCAATTTCCTGGTGCAAGCCAGTAATGCCAAGTCAAAACTTGGAGGAGTTGGCCTAACGGCTAAGGCGCTCGACCTCGGACCTGGGGATCTGGGTTCGAGACTCGGTAACAACGCCAAAACCTCCTGTGATTCTGGGCAAATCACTTAATCTCCCCGTGCCTAAAAATGAAAGTGTGTGTCCTCATGTAAAAACGTAACTTGTGCTATGTAAAGCGCTCTGATACCCGATTCGGGTCTAGTTCGCGCTATATAAAACTCTGCAAAAAAAAAAAACACGGAGGGGCTATGCCTTGTTTGCAACCCATATCATGTTAAAGAATTGAAACCCATTGTTAGAAATGGGATTTCTGGTTGGCTAAGGTTTGCACCAAAGTTAGACAGAAACCACCACTCTAGCCAGGATAAGGGAGTTACACTTCTGAAATAACCCCCGCTCACCCCCTTGTTAGCTTGGCACGAGCAGTCAGGCTTATCTCAGAGGCAGTGTGTAAAGCATTTGCACATAACCAACAGTAATACAGTGTAAGAACTACAAAAGGACACCACCCCACTTTAGAAAAAAATCCAACATTTTTATATACTCAAGACAAGACCAAATACGATAAAAATCCACAATACAGTACTTTAAAAATAGTTAATTCACCAGATTTATTTAAATGGCAAAAATACGTTGAAAACACAGTTTGTACGAGTCGGTAGCCCGGTCCGAGCCTAACGTGATGCTGAAAACAATAGAGTCTTGCAGTTCCAGCTGACCGGGTCAGTACGGGCCAGCAACAGCGTGAACAGACTCGTTAACAGTACCTTTCTTAGTGCGGCTCACACAGAGGTGCGAGTCGGTCTTGGTGTCCGTCGCGGTTGCGACGCAAAGTGGAAGCGGTGCACGGTGCAGTGTCCTCTCGATGCGGTACAAGCTGCGGCTCGGTGACGATCGTCCAGACGGTGTTGGTGAGACCAAGGCTTGCAGTGCAGGGCGAGACGGTGATCGATACGGTGCTGGCAGGTTACGATGCAAGCAACAGAACCGGTTGGCGGGAATTGGTGCCGGCGGAGCCGGACAGCTGTGCGTGACGAGGCGGTCACGGGTGTCGAGCCAGTGGCGATCGTGGCGGTGAGACCAGGCCAGCGAAGGGAAGCGAGGCGGTGCGGGCTGCGGTGCCTCTCGATGCGGTGCAGGCAGCGGCTCGGTGACGATCGTGCAAACTGCGTCAGTGAGACCAAGGCGTACGGTGCAGGGCGAGACGGTGCGGACTGCGGTACCTTTAGGACACATGGCCAGCGACGGAGTCGGATGACCGAGTCGGTCGCGGTTCCCTCTTCTCTGTGGCAACTGAAATAGCGGTTCCAGGAGCGGTGCCCAGAGGGTGGTGAAGTCTTAGCAGTCCCTGAGACTTCTTAACAGGAGGCCAGCTCGTTTTCAGGCCCTTGGAGATACTCAGCACAAGTAGAGAAAGTTCAGTCCAGTCCTTTCAATGCCCAAGGCAGAAGCAGCAGCTGCAGGCCAACCCAACAAAGCAACAACACAGCAAAGGGGTAGTACTCCTCCTGGCAGCTCTTCCAGCTCTTCTTCTTGGCAGGTTCCTTGATTCCAGCGAGTTCTAAAGTCTTGGGGTCTGGGCCCCAATATTTATACCAGCAATTCCTTTGTCCTCTTAAGGCAGAGGGTCCTGTACCTAGTCCAAACCAGTTCTGATCTTACTTGGAGCACTTTGTTTACACAACTGCTCCTTTTCCTTTGACAGTGTAGGCCAGGGATATCAGACGCACCACAGGAGGTGGGAGGCAGGTACAGCCCTATTCAGACCCAGGTGCTACTCCTCCCACCCATCTATGTGCAGACAGGTCTATTCAGCCCTGTGCTGACTCACCCTGTCTCCTAGAGCCTCCCTCACCCCCTGTCACTCACAAACCAGACAGCTAATACACAAGCAAGCAGAGGCAGGCTGGATGGTTAGGTCAGAAAATACCTACTCTCTAAAAGTGGTATTTTCCAACCCAGAATGTTAAAATCAACTTCACTAAAAGATGTATTTTATCATTCTTAGTTCAGGCATAATAAACTCAAATTTCTACCATGTTCCCTGAGTCCGTTAGGATTATAGGATGTTATAATCAAACTACCACTTTGGCTTATGGGGAACAGGTAGCCTTGCAATAGTGAAAAACGAAGTAGGCTGTAATTCACTATCAGGACATGCCACACACACCAGGGCATGTCCTACCTTTCACATACAATGCACCCTGTCCATGGGGATACCTTGGGCCTACCTTAGGGGCAATTCACATGCAGAAAAGGGAAGGTTTAGGGACATGCAAGTGTGTGCACTTGCCAAGTCGACATGGGAGCCCCAGGCTTCACACAGGCTCTGCAATGGCAGGCCAGAGTTACACTTTACAGGCTGTTTGCGTGGGTGGCACAATCCAGTGCTGCAGCCCACCAACAGCATTTGATTTATAGGCCCTGGCACTTGTATTGCACTTTACTAGGGACTGGCACATAAATCAAATAAGCCAATCATGGAAATACCAACCCATAACACATTTTCCAACAGGAGCACTTACACTTTACCACTAATCAGAGGTAAAAAGGTTAATGGGAATTGTTGTTAAAAGAATAGCTGAGCAAAAAAGGTCAAAATAGAAAGCTACTGAAAGATGCAGTGAACCCTGACTGGGAGTCTTTGTCAGTTTCATAGAGCTCTGAGAAAGAGACCTTGCCACAGAAGAAAGGCTAGTAGGTGTGAAAAGATCTGTTGCCATCAACTATTGTCCAAAAGGGTGAATATATGAGATTACCAGCTACAGAGATTCTTGGGGCAATATTAAAAAAGGGCCAAGGGTACTCCTCCGGTGATTTTTCAAATACACCAAAATGTAATGTATGTGGTAGAAAGGGAGTGCAAAGACCCAGACGAAATTTCAATTTTTAGAGTTATAACCAAGTTGTATCCTTTGGAAGAGATGAATACAAAACTTTCTGACACGGTCACAGTCAATTTCTTTTGTCAGATGCTTGGTTGGGAGGACTTCGATCACTGACGAGGTTGCTATGAAAGATTCAACAGATAAGAAGGTGGTTACTTCTCTGGAAAAAAAACATATCCATGGTCTCATTCAGCCTTAAGGACCTATTCCTAAAGAGCACTTACAACCGAATCACTGATCATGGTCTTCAAATTTCGGTTTAAAGCAACAGGAGGAGGATCGGATACTCTTCGATCCTTGAAGGAAAGGAGAAAAGGATAGAATTTCTATGGGATTTTTCATTCGATTTTGTCAGTGCATCGACCCTGGGAGAGTGTGTTCTGGTTTTAGCATGTAGAAATTAATGAACTGGCATGGTTAAGCATCACACAAGTCAGCAGCCTTTGCATGCCTTTTAATGGGATTAAACTATTCGTAGTTAAGCCTGAAGATAGGCTTTACTGTTTTTTCAAAGAGAAGAAACATTCCTCCTTGTTCAGGTAACAACAGTCTTAGACAGGAAAATGTCCTTTTCTGACTTCAAGAAGACAAAAATAATTGAATCATAACCAGAAGTAAGGAAATAAGGTTGGTCAAAGATAACAGAAATAGCAGCACATGTCATCATTCGAATAGTCTTGCACCTAGCTAAGCAGAGAATCTCCCAAATTTGTCAGTAGGGGGCCTAATTCAATATTTTAAGGAAAACTGGTAGCAGCCTACTTAGAATGCATGAGTGTTGCAGGAGGGTCATTAGACGCAAATTCTATTAACTCCCCCAGAGTCAGGCTTCAGCATGGTACAGTGGCTATCGAAGAGATTGAAATTTATGAGATCCAATCAGGATCTACAAACCAAGAATGTGGTAATTGCAGTCCCAGGAAAGGAAAATAGAAAGGGAATTTACTCCATTCTCTTTGTGGTTCCCAAGATATTAGGGCGACTCAGAATGATAAAAGAAGTTTCTGATTCAGTGAGTGAGGAAGATGGCATTCAAAACCGAAAGACATCAGAAGATTATGCCCCTGGTACAAGCAGAAAGCTTCATGGTGACAGTTTTGTTAGAGGAAGCCTATTTCCATATTGCCATCTCCCAGGGGCATCAAAAGTACATGAGGTTTAGTGTCAACGACAAACACTTGCAAATCGGATACCTTAAGAGTGCACCACAAGTCTTTACAAAGATGCTGGCTACATTGGCGACAGTGCTTTGTATTCAATGGTGTAGAATTGATCAGTATTTGGACGCTTCAAACTGAAAGTTGTAGACAATGAAAGGCCTGGAAGTAATACAGGAATGTCTGAGCCATTATGGGTTCCCGATAAACTCAAAAGGTGCTAGATTGAACCCTCAAAGGGCAGAGCATTCATCAGAGCACTCAGGTGAGACCTAGACATGGTATTTTTTCAGATTAGAGGAAGCCTGTCATTCAATACCTGGCCTTAAACACAATGTTCCAGGCTCTCGTAAGGATGATGTTGGCATTGCAGGGCCATATGGTGTCATGCCTTTTCATGGTTTCATGGGCCTTTCTGCACATGTACCCACTGGTCCTTCACCTGCACAAGTTTGGGTCTTCAGTGTCCCAGGAGCCAGAGACTACGATTCTCCTGCCAGATCAAATAAAGCAGTCCCTGCAATGGTGGCTGGAAGTGGGCAATTTGAGAAGGCACTTACTCTTCATCCTGGGGAGACTTCCATAGAGACAACGGTGATGCAAACTTTTTTGGATGCACCAAGCGGCACACTGGGAGATTATATTTCTCAAGGGAAACAGCCTCTTCTGGAGAGCCTGCATTCATCCATTTGATGGAGTGCAGACGGCAGACTTCCAGGATTTCTTTCAAGGGAAAACTTCCCTAGGAACATTGAATAAAGTGGTGGTAGCCTCATATGTGAATCATCAGGGAGGGACCTGCAACTGGGTTTGATAGCCAAGCAGTTGAGCTCTTCGGCAGAAAGGCATCCGTTCCTGAAGAGCAGATATATTAGGGTGATAGACACCCAGAAGACAGATTAGGTCAGCAGATTTTTCCTACTCTGAGGAGAGTTCTCCGTCTCCTCTGACTTTTTAAAAGATATACATTAGATTAGATTAGATGTAGACTTATAGAGCGCGAATTGCTGCCCGGAGGCGTCCAAGCGCTAAGAGTAACCAGAAACCCACCAGAGACCTGTAAAGGAGGTTAGCAGAAGTTAATGGGGTAGGTTGAAAAGGAAGGTCTTTAGCTGTTTACGAAACGCTGAAAGATTGGGGTTGGCTCTGAGGTGCAGTGGCAGGGTGTTCCAGGTCCTGGAGGCATTGTGGGCAAACGTCCTGCCACCAGATCTGGTCCTCTTTATTCCAGGGGCCACTGCTAGGAAGGTCTGACTGGAGCGAAGGCTTCTGCTGGGAGTGTAGTGGGTGACTAGGTCACGGGTAATGCTAGGGCCAGTGTCCCAGAAGGCCTGATGGGCTATACACATTGCCTTAAAAAGAACTCTCTGGCGCACTGGTAGCCAGTGAAGGCTGACCAGCCCGGCCTCACTGATGGTCTGCGAGGGAGCTCAAGCAGTATGCGGGCTGCGCAGTTCTGCACTGTCTGGAGCCTGCGCAGGGTGTACTCTGGGGCGCCGAGATAGAGCACATTGTTAAAATCAAGGCGTGACTGTATTAACCCCTGTATAGCCACCTGTTTGGCTTCCATTGGAAGGAGAGGGAAGATTTTCTTTAACATCCTCATGATGCCAATACAGGTGGCTGAAAGTTTTGTGGCCTGGACGTTGAAAGACAGCGATCTGTCCAGCCAAACTCCGAGGCTCTTGATATTGTCTTTGGGGGTTGGAGGGAGACCCAGACACGAGGGCCACAGAGAGGCGGGGAGGCAGAGATCTGGGGGGCCTAGGAGCATCAGCTCCGTTTTGTCCCCGTTCAATTTGAGGGATGAGGAGGACATCCAGATCTTCACCTCTTCTAGGCATTCTCTAAGCCCGCCTGGCACAGGGCAGTTGGCCTCCTGCGCCAGTGAGACCACCAGCTGCGTGTCGTCCGCATAAGAGATGATCTTAACCCCAAATGGACGGACGACCTCAGCCAGTGGCCTCATGTACAAGTTGAAAAGTGCGGGGCTCAGAGAGGAGCCCTGGGGGACTCCGCACTTCAGAGGTCTGCTGGTGGACACGGACTCACCCTCAAAGACTCGAAAAGATCTGTCCTCTAGAAAGGACAAACCACGACCAGGCTTTATCCTTGATCCCGGCACAGGACATACGGTACAGCAAGGTGTAATGGCTGACCGTGTCAAATGCCGCGCTTAGGTCAAGGAGGATCACTGCCACTGATCCTCCTTGGTCCAGGATTTTTCTGGCTTCCTCGGTGACCATGAGGAGGGCGGTCTCAGTCCCGTGTTTCGGTCTAAAGCCCGTCTGGGTGGGGTCTAGTAAATGGTGATCTTCTAAAAAGTTTACCAGCTGTTGATTTTTATATTTTTCCAGGATCTTGCTCACCCATGGGAGCAGGGAGATGGGTCAGTAGTTACCCAGGTCAGTCGGGTCTAAATTGGGTTTTTTCAGTAATGATCTGACCATGGCCTGCTTCCAGATGGTCGGGACAGTGCCGGAGGTGATGGATGCATTTAATACCTCCCTAATTGTAGGCAGAGTGATCTGAGAGGCTGCCATTATTATGTCCATACATGAAGTATGGAATACCTTTCCTAGATCTCTTTACAACTCATAAAAATACCCAATATCTAAATGTTTATTCAAGATCTCAGGACTAGAAATGTTAGGGAGTGGATGGATTTCTAATGTTCCCACCCCAGTACTGTTGTTTCCCAAGTTATAAGAGAAACATATGGGAAGATACTCAGCAAGTTATTGTGGTACTTCCATTTAGGGCTAGGAGATTGTGGTTTCCTCACCTTCAATCCTTAGCACTGGAACCTTTCTGATATCTTCCTCTACACCCATCCATTCATCAGAGCAATCTCTTGTCACTCCAACGCCAACAACATGTTGCTTTTGGGTTGGAGGCTGAAAAGGAAGGGATGCAATAGAATGGCCTTCCACCACATCTACTGACTGTGGTCTAAAACACCCAGAAACCCTCCACATTGAAGTCCTATTTTAGGCACTGGGCAAATCTTCATTGAATTATGATTTTTTTATTATTTTGCAATATATGTGGAAAGGGTTTACGAAGAATCTTTCTGCACTTTAGTCACAGTGAGGAGCATTAAGAGCATTCTGAGAACCCTGGGAAAATATGGAAGCTGGTGAAAGTTTAGCTTTTCACTTACTGAAGAGTTTCTCTTTGGCTCGATCTCATAAGAGGGTATTTACTCCTTCATCGGATCTCCCATTTGTCTATCAGGCTTTTTAGGGGTACTAGTTTGAGAAACCTGATATCAAGCTTCTTACAAATAAGTTGGCATTTCTGGTGGCTGTGATCTTGGCTTTAAGGATAGGGGAACTTTGTGAATTGATGAGCTCTTTTTCGTCAATTTTAGAAGCCAAACTGATTTTATGACCAGATCTAGCTTTTCTTCCTAAACTACCGACTCCTTTGGGTTGATCACTGCCTGGTCAGTTTGTTTACTCACAGTACATTCACTATGGTTATTGCTAAATTGCATACAAGTTTAATATGACAATGTATTAGATATCCAATTCTTATATACAGGACCTGGCCCTGTCCAGCAAGCAGTACTAGGCTCTAAGTAACACGTTTAACATTAACTCTGAAAGAAGTTGGAAGTACGTCAACGTTTTGGTCTCTATCGCTACATTGAGATCATCTTCAGGACTATGGGTATTTCAAGATGATGGATGACCCCGCTCTGAGGCCCAAGGGAAGAAGATTTGTAACTTGGATTGTCAAGGTATGCTACAATTGAAGTCATGCAATCTAATGTCACGACAATTCGCGGTTTCAATGATGGTTAGAATGTTCCTTGTGCTTAATTATTTCACAAAGATACAGCTGGCTGGCGAGCAAATATAAATGGTTGTAAGCCAGAAATGTATTAGGGTGAAGAAATCACAATTTTCAAGGTTAGATAATCATTCTTCCGTTGGGTTGCGAAACCACCATTTCTGTTTCCCAGCATTCAATGTGAGGCTGGGTCAAGCTTACACTGAACGCTGTTTGGCACATGCGGCGATTCCGCGACTTAATGGAAGACATTGTCGCCCCTTGAAAACAGTGATTCCTTCACCCTATTACATTTACATCCAAATACACATTAAACATTGAAAATAAATCATATGTGTTTAAATCAATGTACAGGATGTGTTACATAAGACAGTGAGGGTTACAAGGCACCAGATGTCATTGATAGCTTACTGTGCTATATTAGAAGGATTACAATTTATGACCTGCAAGTAACAAAAGGATCTCTCTATTAAAAGAAGTACCCCACTTACATAAAATAAAAATCTGTCATCTGCGTGTTACATAATGCGCTTTGAAGGAGATATATTAACCTTCGATGCTACTTAAAGTCAAAACTGGGACTAAACAAAACACAGATCTCTTCAGCAAATATTTATATTCACATTATTATTATTCTCTAAGATTTGCTGATAGCCAGAAACCGCTCCTAGGATGCTTGATTCCGGTCCAGGGAAGACATGGCTTGGCAGTTCGGGCTGGACTGTTCCCATGAGGCACAGGGTCAAGACTTATTTGCATATGGCCATGTCTGAACTGGGGTGGTGTGGTGAGCAAAATAACGATGGTTTAAACCCAGATCTGTGACTGGGGGTGAATGTTTTGCCATTGTGCAACATTCCGTCCATCAATTCTGGTTTTTGCAGTAGCAACAGGGCCAAAAGTTGTCATAACTCCTGTAAACACATAGTAGTGCTATATTTGACTACTAAACAGGCAGTCACAACTGCAGTTACCTTCCAGTTAAAGGGGACTTAATTTGAATGGTGCAGCAGGTGCAGTGTCACCGGAGCCAAAAGTTCTAGGGAACCCACTAAACCCAGGTTATGGCTAAAACTTTAAACTAAACAGGCATTCACAAGTGCAGTTATCTTACAGGCAACAGGGTCATTATTTGAATGGTGCAGCAGATACAGAGGCACCAGAACTCCACTAAACACCTAATATTGCTAAATGTTACTACTAAACAAGACAGTCACACGTGCAGTTATCTAGCAAGCGTTAGGGTCATGATTTCACTAGTGCAGCAGGTGCAGTGGCACCAGAACTAAAAGTTCCAGGCAACCTCTTAATATTGCTATATTTTATTCCTAACCAGACAACAAGTGCAGTTACCTTGTAGACAACGTGGTCACGATTTGAATGGTGCAGCAGGTTCAGTAGCACCAGGCAAAAAAGTTATAACTCCTCTAAACCCATCTATTCCTAAATTACTACTAAACAAGACAGTCACCAGTGCATTGCAGTAGCACCAGGGTCAAAAGCTCTAGGCATCCCATTAAACACCTAATATTGCTATATTTCACTACTAAACAGGCAGTCACAAGTGCAGTTACCTTGCAAACTATAAGGTCATGATTTGAATGGTGCAGCAGATGAAGTGACACCAAGCCCAAAAGTTGCTGAACTCCTCTAAACACATAATATTGTTATTACATCAATTAATTCAATTTCCCTCTTTCAATCAAAATGTTGCTATTACTTACCCGCACTATACCACTAATGACAGAACAATATATTACCTTTTTGTACATAAACAAGTCATAACACTTTGACAGACTTTCTGTAACCGAAATCGTACCACCACTCAGGAAGCTACAACTTACAACAACAAAAAACAGCTCATTATTAATCACATAGGCGAAAGCTAATGCATTTACCAATGCTTGTTTAGGACTAGTGCCCTGTGGTTAAAACTTTCTTTTATACATTTTTGGGCTCACCATTTTTTTGTTGCCCACTTTCCAAATTTCTACAAAGGTCTCAGAGTTGGAGACGTACACTAAGCCCCGCGAGGTGAGAAAGTCGACCAACAATGCACAGGCTTCATTCTCTTCATCCACTCTCTTGCCTGATTGACGGGAACACCCCGCCCCCAGGCTACCCCGGAGCTTTTCTACCTGTCAGACTAGCGAACCCGGTGATGCTTTCGGGTACTGGCAGCCGCTTCAGATACGCAGGCAGCTGCACCTTGATGATGCGAGCGAGACTTTCCAGCACCATCTTCCTAGGACGAATTAGACACCACTTGACCGTACAGCCACAGCTGAACTCTGCAATCGCAGCTTCCTACTAGCAGCAGACTGGCCAGCAACATAGACAACAGACAAACGGTGTACCGCACGTAAACTGCAATGTTTTGTGATCTTACGTAAACGCCGTGGCCATTACTATTTCATGAATATTGGTTTAATAAAATATACTGCTACGAATGTTTGGGTCAAGGTCTTTTCCTTGATACATTTAATGTTAGGACCACCAATACATGTAGTAGTTGGAGATACTACAAACATATATTTAGATATACTTTTGAAACTTATTCTATAATTTTATTGCGACTAATGGGCACGCATACTATTGTAAAATGACGATAAAACGTAAACTACTCTACTACTGTGCAGTCTCCTTTTTTTACTTTCCTTTTGATACTCACCTTCAATTGTATTTGTAGGCCTGTGTCAATATTTCAAAATGGCCTCTATCTTTCCTTGTTGCTATGGACAAGATCAAGCCGTGGTCCCCGATCTATACCTTTTACTATGTTTATTTTTTTTAATTAACCTTGCCCTACGGCAGGTGAGGTTGTCTGCTTTTCAAATAACCATAAATAAACGTTTCATCAAACCGTAGCAGGGTGTGTGCACTTTTCTTTCCACATCTTAAGGGAAGAATGCTATAAAAGAAAAATTCGCAGCCACGTTAGTTTAGGAAGCGATCTCATGCAGTGTGACGGGTCGGTCCTTCTGACAAACTTGTATTTTTGAAGTGAAAGTAACTGCAGTTTTGATGCATTACATTACTTTCAAAAACTTTATTTTTGTATGCTTATTTGGAGTAACGTTAGTACAGTCGCTCACAAAGAATCTCAACGTAGAAAAGAAAATAAGGAGGACCTCCATGTAACGTGTTTCTATGTACGAGTTTATACATTGTATAAGGCTATAAGAATTATATATACCTGTGAAAAGTAATGAGCCTGCATGTGTAACTTATACATAACCACCATATGCAGTTATAGCCATAGCTGCCAAGTTTTCGGATTAAGTATTTGGGACATTTCTATATTTTTAAAGTGTTTATGCATGACATTTCAGCGCCTTAAGAGTGACGGTTAATCACGACTAGAACAAACTATTTTTCTACGTTTAATGATAAATCATATAGAAATTATTCCTTGCTGCAATATAATGGTCTAGAAATTACCATCACCTCCCTTTTGGGAGGTGCTGGTTTACAACTTGCCTTTAAATGGCTCTCAACACGAAGTATGCCAAGGCTGCCCGGGGGGGCCACAAAGGGGCCACTCCAACAGGGCGGCGCCTTATGCCACAGGAAGGCACAGGAGGCAGCAGACTTGGCTCCCGGGGGCCAGGGACCTGGGGGCAGCTGGCTGCGTCACTTTCGGTCATGGGGGGGGGGGAGGACATGGGTACATATGCCTTCCCCCGTCCACTGTGCAGCCTCTTAACCGCTGCCTGTCTCGCTGCGGGGTCTGCCCATCTCGCTGTTTCACGAGGTTAGTTGAGCCCCCCCCTCCCCAGGGTTCAACCAAGCGGGATAGGCCCGGTGGGGACTCGTCCCTCGCTATTGTGCCCCTGGTCCACGCGAGGTTAGCGGCCAATTTCAGGGTGAATGGGGGCCAGATAGTGGGACGGGGGCCTGTGCGGTAGGTCCGGTAAGAGGCACCCGCGCTGGCCTGCATGGCACTCGGCGTGCGCGGCCACCTTTGTGGGGGAGTTCTCGCTATGAGCACGATCACCGCACTCCAAGGCAGTGAGGTTGTGGGCCCGTACTTGGGGGCACCACGTGGTGTGAAGGGTAGAGGCCGGGTGCGCCCTCGGCGCCCCTGCCTCTCGTTTCGGGTCAGAGGCTGTGCCCGTCTGTCCCGAAGGAGCCTGACCCCCCCCCCCCCTCTCAGCCCTTCCTCGGAAGCCGGGCACTCGCCTGCTGCGGCAGCGGGGCTTTAGCTGCTGGCTGGGGTTTGCGAGGAGGGAGGGTCATCTTGGCAGTTGAGCGGTCTCCCGGTGTAGCCCGGATGTTACCTGCACTTGCTTTCAGTACGCCGTCTGCTCCTGGGTTGATCCAAGGGAGGGTACACGTTCCGCATGTCGGTGTGGAAATGAAAGGTCAGAGGTCGGAATCCCAGTGGGCATCCCGTTAGCAGCGATCTCCCTGAGCGTTAGGTGGCCGACCTCGTCGGCACTGTAGCGGTGTGGGGCAGGGTCACAGTATGTTTAAAGACTTGATGCAGTCCACCCTCAGAGGGTCTCAGGTTTGCAGCGGTCTGGTCAGCTTGCACGACCGAGGTCTGATGGTTGGAGGAGTGAGGCATGCTGGGGTAACATGACGCGGAGCCGGGTGGCTCTGGGCCCAGTCAGGCGCTCAGGTTTCCTTTAAGTAAGGGGGCACACTCTCCAATGGCCCCGTTTTACCCTTGACTGAGGGCCTCGTCAGGACAGAGACTTTGGGGTTAGTCTTGATTCCTCGCCAATTTGTATCGGCACACAGCAGGTTCTCGTGCCCCGCTGTGCCTCGTGCACATTGCGGACTGGACCTTGCCCGGTTGGGAACGGGTTCAATAGGTACATGTTGCCTATCATCTGCTGGAATATGGCTCCCCGTTGTGGCCACGGACATAGTACCAGGTGTTGTGCTGCTTCGGGGGCATCGGACGATGAAGCAATAAAGGGGACACCCAGGATGGCTCGGGGTTTTGTGAGGGCGCGCACAAACAACAAGGTGGACTTATTCGCATGAATACCAGTTTATCAGTCGAATATTTTCGCGCTGTATAGAACCACTGAGCACCAGACCGTTCAGCAAAAGCTGCTCTATTTCCTATACAGCATGATACGTCATGTCTGCTTTGTAGGCTAGGGACATATTCGAGCTTGGGGCGAAATGGGGTATTTGAGGGCTACTGTTTCGGCACGGCAGCGTCCTCGGTATTGTCACCCCCCTCCCATGTTGCATGTCAGGAGTGTAGCAACCTTAACCAGTATTCAAGTGGAAGCGTTTTCAATTTATACAAGCCATACTTACTGCTTCCCTCATGCTGCTGGTCAGGAGCTGTAGCAATGTTTATTGAAATGCGATTTTATATAGCGCGAACATTACCCGTAGGTGTCAAAGCGCTTTACATAAGAACCAGTTGCATTTTTATTTATTTATTTTATTTTTTAGATTTCTAAAGCGCGTAGCTACCCTGGGGCGTCCCAGCGCTGACATACAACCTATTATTCCAGAAGGGGAGGGGGAGAGCTAGACCTTATGGAAAGAGCCAAGTTTTTAGTTGCCTGCGAAAAGTGAGTAGGTTGTGTTCTCTTCGAATGGAAAGCGGAAGAGAGTTCCACAACTTGGTGGCGTTGTAAGAAAACAATCTTCCCCCCGATCGGGCTTTGTTTATTCTTGGAATGCAGGCAAGGGAGAGAGAATCAGACCTGAGTTGTCTGTTAGGGTGGTATGGTTTGATGAAGGATTTCAGGATTGGCGGGCCTTTGCCTTGTATTAACTTATGTGTAATGCATAGGGCCTTGAAAGTGATCCTTTCTTTGATCGGGAGCCAATGGAGACTTCTAAGAGCCGGTTTGGCAGAACATCTGGGATTGGTTCCTGTAAGGAGTCTGGCGGCTGCATTTTGGGCGTATTGCAGTTTTTTTATGGCTGAGGCCGGAGCTCCTAGGTACAGGGCATTTCCGTAGTCCAATCTGGAGTTCACCAGACCCTGGATAAGCATTTTCCTAGATTGGAAGGGGAGTAAGTGAAGGATCTTTCGTGCTTGATGGATGAGACCGAAGCAGATGCCAGAGGTTTTCCTGGCCTGGGTTTTAACATTGAGCTCCTGGTCTAGCCAGATCCCCAGGCTCTTGACTTCTGCTTTCGGGGTAGGGGGTAAACCCATGCATGGTGGCCAAGAGAGGGACGTGGGGAGTTTGCGTGGGTTGCCTAGCAGAAGAATCTCGGATTTCTCTCCGTTTAATTTGAGGCGGGATTCACACATCCAGCGATGGATGTTATTTAGGCAATCCGCCAAGTTGTCCAGGCTTTTACTTGAATGGTTTAAAGATACCACCAATTGGGTGTCATCGGCATACATGACAGTTTTTATACCAAATGGGGTAATGACGTCCTCTAGGGGGGACATGTAGACATTAAAAAGCGTGGGGCTCAGGGAGGAGCCCTGAGGAACCCCACACTGAAGGGGGAAGGCCTTGGACAGCACAGGTCCATCGGACACCTGAAAGGTTCTCCCTTCCAGGAAGGATTTGATCCAGGACAGGGCGGTGCCAGACATTACATAAGGACTTTGGATTGCATGAGTTCGATAAAAGGTACAAACAGCAACAGTTGCTTTTAACAAGTGGCAAGTGGAAGCTTTTCAATTTACACAAGCAATGTTACTGCTAATTTAGATGTGCATCATAGATCCAGGTACAAGCCTTCTTGCTCACTTCTTGTAGGTACGAGGTTACGTGTCATAGATATGCATGCAATGGCAGAAACAGCATGGGGCGTGGCCGAGAGCTGTCTATGGCGGACGTGTAGCTGAGGAGCTCCGTCCTGAGCCCTGAATACACGCGGATTATCCTGTCATCCTGCACCTTTACCTCCCCCATCTTCACACCCGAAGTTCAGGGAGTGAGCGGCGTACCTTTGAAGCATTCCACCCCTCTTGGGCGCCGCTGAGGCACTGCGGACCTGCGGCGATCCCGGAGGCCTGACCCCTCGTGGCAAGCCGCGGACTCGATTGGCCTGGGAGCCGGGCTGCTGTACTGCATTGGCTGACTGCTGGCGTACCCCGGAGGGGAGCGAGACTGCGGAGCCCGGAAGCGCTGCCCGGATCGGCGGCGGATGCAGTCCCCTCTGCCACCGCACTATCTCCTTTCAACCTCCGAGCCTGGGGGCCCGTTTCCGACCGATCTGCCCGGATCGCGGCTCACCGTCACCGCAGCCGCCCCGGCACCTGCCCGGACAGCGAGGAGACTACCGCGCCTGCTTGTCACCGGTGAGGAGTTGGGGCCTGGGTTTGACGCGCAAAGGACACTGCTGCCCAATTCACTGTTACTGTGGTGAACACGGGGATCACCCGCACCGGCCTCCCGCCGCCGCAGGGTCCAGTCGCCATCTTGCTTCCACTCAGCACCCCAGGCCCTTCCGACGCCCAGCGCGGAACACTGAGTTGCACCGGGCGCATTGCGGCTGTGAGGCTGTCACAGCCCTGACACATTAGCACGGCCCCCCCCCCCCCCCTGCACAGTGAAGAGGGGGTGCCTGAACGTTACTGCGGGGCCCGACTACCTGAGACGCCCGTGGAGGTTCCCGGGCTGCATAGCTCCTCCGGCTCGACTGTGGTGCCGCGACCTCCTTCCTGCTGTCTTCCACCAGATCCCCCGTTGGTGGCCCATTGCCCCTACACACCACCCTGGGGTGGCCGGAACCGCGACTGGGAGGAGGACCACCCACTGAGCGCCACTACACTGTCGAGGATCCTGTGCTGTGGGCCTGGCATAGCTCGAGGGTGGGACCCTTTATTCTTCTCTCCGTGGTATCACTGGTGACTGCACGGACACCTCTATACGTTGCCCTGAGTGACATTGCCCTGAGTGCTATCAGGCAGCGCAAGCCGTGAGCGGGGAGTACGTCTACTGCTCCGCCACCCTGCATACCAGGTCAATGGGGAAGCACCGAGGCAGGACCCAGGAACTTAACGCACCGGCGGACATGCAGTCCACCGGCTCGGAGGACCCCCTAACCTCATCCACTGCGGACATTATCCCCCCGACTGGGAAAGGCTCGCAGGATGCCAAGCTGGATCTCATACTGAATGAAATACGGGCCACACGGGAAGCACTAGAGTCACGCATTGACAACATGGCGACGGGCCTCTCCCTACTCCGAGCCGACCATAACAAACTTGCAGAAAGGGTGTCGGAGCAGAAACTTGCGCTGAATGACCTCATTCCCCAGCAGACGGAGCACTCGGCGAAGCTGGAAGGCATGGAGAAACAACTCAGGCAACTGTGGGACAAGGTGGATGATGCGGAAGGGAGGGCCCGCCGCAACAACGTCCGCATCCTAGGCATTCCGGAGCGCAGCGAGGGGAGGAATCCCACCCAATTCGTGGAGGACTGGATCAGGAAGATGGCGGGCCCGGAAGACCTCACGGCGCTATACAGCGTAGAGCGGGCGCATAGAATGCCGTCAAGACCTCCGCGACCAGGGGCACCCCCACGCCCCTTGATCGCCCGACTCCTTCACTACAAGGACCGCGACACTGTGCTGAGAATGGCCCGGGAGAAGGCGCCAATTCGCTACGAAGACAAGAACATCTCCATATATCCTGACTTCACGCCTACGGTACAGAGAGCTAGGTCCACCTTCTTGGGGGTGAAGCGCAGACTGCGGGAAAGAGACTTGAAATATGCCCTCCTGTTCCCCGCTCGCCTCAAGATTCTTTATGAGAACAAATCCCACTTCTTTGACTCACCTGAGGAGGCGGAGGAGTGGATGGAGGTTACGCTGACGCCGCCGACCTCACAAGACCCTCTTCCGGCATCTGGGAGTGCGAAACACAGGAGTCCATCGGACCGGAGTCACCAGGCTCCTAATAAAGGACGAGCCCCTTCACAAAAATCTTCCTCACGGGGACGGCCCGCTGGGGACCGCTTGACCGGCGGATCATCGGTGGTACACCTCACTGAGGAAGCCCTCGCAGCTCACGATGCGGTCACTAACGGAGATCAGACCGGCGTCTCCGGCACACACACTGAGGTGTCGGGGTCGGCGGACAGCCTACAATTGTTCCCCAAGATCACGGCGCAGACGGCGGAGGACTACTAACACTGGCAGCTTGCACCCTGAACGAAGTCCGGGTGGTAATGTATGAACTGCGCATTTCCTCACATGATGGGGGGTAACTAACTAGCAGGTTTGGTTTCACGGAGGGCTGCCGCACCACCGCAGGCCAGTACAAGTTGGACGCGAGAGGCCCACTCTCCCCCACCGTATGCACTTGGAACTGTTTACTTTCTGCCCATGTTGGGCACCCTGGTTTGGATCACGGGCCCGTTGGCCCGAGGACCTTAATGTTGAGGGGTTAGCTGTTTACACGACACTCTTATCATATGGCATGGTGCGCTTGGCATGGTCGCCCACGGTCCCACCATGGTTGCATTACAGGTTTAGTCATGGGACCGCTTAATGTTTATGACATGTGCACCTGGAATGTGCGGGGCATGGGCTCGATCCACAAGAGACACAGGATACTGGCCCAACTAAATCGCAGAGGCGTCATGATAGCCTGCCTGCAAGAGACACACTTGAACTGCGCTGAAGGCTTGAAACTCAGAAAGAAGTGGAGGGGTCAACTTTTTGCCACATCCTACTCGGCGTTCTCTAGGGGGGCTTCAATTTGGTTCCGCAATTCTGTTCCTTTTAAGCCGATTGAACAGCGAATTGATAATGAGGGCAGATATGTGTTAGTGAAGGGCCTGTTAGATGGGGACACGATTGTGATGGGCTGTGTGTACTCACCAAATTCTGGCCAATCAGATTTTCTGGTGCATGTCAATAGGGTCCTTGCGGACTGGGCGGATCACCAGTGGGTGATTGGAGGAGATTTTAATGCTGTCTTGGATGTTACTCTAGATAGGTCTCACCCCCCCCTACATGCCACAGAAAGCAGGAGACAGGCGGATGCACTGGCGCAGTGGGCGGAGGGATGGGACTTGGCAGATGTATGGCGCAGCACACACCCACTGGAAAAGGAATACACCTTTTTCTCCCCCCCGCACCAGCTACATACTAGGATAGACCACATATTCTGTTCCCGCTCCCTACTGGGATCGGTCGTCCGAGCCCAACACATGGGGAAGACCCTCTCGGATCATAGCTCAGTGGAGCTCTCCTGGCAGTGGGGCCGGATGCAGGCCCCTGTCCCGACCTGGAGGTTACCCACAGAACTGCTTGAAGACTCTGTCTTCCAGTCATCCATGGCGGACGCTATTGAGACCTACTTTGCTTCCAACGCAAACACTGCCAGCTCCAGACAGATAGAGTGGGACGCTTTCAAGGTCTACATTAGGGGGGAGGCGATGGCCTCCCGGGTGGGCAGGAGGAGGGTGGTAATAGGTGACCTAAAAGAGGTGGAAGGTACACTGGCAATGCTGGAATGCGAAGCTGCAGGCACAGGCACACACTTCACTCCATTACAAGAGGCGCATATTAAACACGCAGAATTGCTGGAAGACTTAAGGCTCCTAGATTACAGAGCATACACGGTCAGACAACACACACAGGCGGATAGATCGGGCCCACTGCTGGCCCGCATTATAAGAGACTCCCCGGAGAACCATCCGATCTTGGAAATATCGGACCAGGACGGATTGCTTGTCTCGTCCCAAGTGGGTATCAATGCCGCATTCCGGGACTATTATGCCACACTTTATGGTCCGCACCAGTGCCTCTCCGAGACCGCGCTGGAGGACTTTATAAGGGACCTTGAATTACCCCAACTCACAGACAGGCAAGCCACAGACCTGAAGCGTGACGTTACTATTGCGGAAATTAGGCAGGCAATACATGCTCTCCCGAAGAGCAAAACCCCCGGAATGGATGGACTACCGGCTGAGTTCTACGCTGCGTACGTGAACCTGCTGGCTCCGCGCCTCCACACTGTTTACCTAGAAGCGTTACGCACTACCTCGCTACCCCAGTCCTCCCTCCAAGCCTTAATAACCTCCCTTTTAAAGCCAGGTAAAGATGGCATGCACATGGCTAATTACAGGCCATTATCTCTCCTCAACACCGACTGCAAGATTTTGAGCAAGATATTAGCGATGCGTTTGGCGCAATACATCCCGCACCTGATACACCCCGACCAATGCGGGTTTGTGCCGGGGAGGAGCACGGCCATGAACCTTAGACGGCTTGCTCAGCTGATGCTCCGGGACCCGGCGGTACTGGGTTCGGAGGGTTGCATCTCGTTGGACCTGAAACAGGCCTTCGATTCCCTCAGATGGGATTTCATGTTCATTGCGCTCGCAAAGTTTGGGATCCCGCCCGAGTATATTGCATGGGTCAAACTGCTCTATACCCGTCCTACGGCCCGAGTGCGCACATCCAGATACATCTCTGGTCCAGTGGTTATAGCAAGGGGCACCAGACAGGGCTGCCCGCTCTCCCCACTCCTGTTTATCCTGGCCCTTGAACCACTGCTCTGTAAGCTCAGAGCGGTAGCTCCCCATTCTGGGATTCGGAGGGGCACGACCACCCATGTGGTCTCCGCATACGCGGATGACATTATCCTGTACTTTCGTGATTTGAGGGGAGACCTTGCTTCTGTGTCTAAAATATTCGAGGACTTCAGGCTTTTATCTGGCCTCACCATCAGTGAGTCCAAGTCCTATGGGTTCATGTTTGCAGCACCTGGCCAACCCACACCATTACCCTTCGCACCACACACGTTTCAAATGGCGGACTCCACCTTCCGCTATCTCGGGATACAAATCTACAGAGATGCAGATCTGATGATCGATGGCAACCTCGGCCGGGCTATGAGAGCGCTCAAATCCCAAATACAATTTTGGTTGTCCTTGCCCTTGTCGGTGGCCGGAAGGGTTGCCATCTCTAAGATGGTGATGCTTCCCCGCCTCCTTTACTATTTTACCAACTTGCCTTTTCTGATTCCCGCCTCGACGTTTAAGTCACTGGATACTCTCCTCACGGAACTCATATGGGGCCCAGGGCGGAGACGCATAGGCCTTGCCAAACTACAGCTCCCCGCCGGTGCAGGGGGCATGGGAGTACCAGACTTCCGGGCCTACAACTTTGCATGCCAGCTGCAATGGCTAGCCTACTGGTTAGCGGGTCGGAACCTGCACGAGGTTGACATAACAGAGGAGGACCACTCTAAAGGGAAGATACATGCCCTGCTGTTACCCCGCTCAGCCTTACCAGGCAATACCCCGCCGCTGCTCCGGCTTGCCATCCAATACTGGCGGAAGGCCCTGAGATATACCACCCCGACGACGTCCTATGCCCCCACGATCCCACTTCTGGGTGTCCCACTAGAGGCGGGCCCACTTACTACTCACATACTCACGCCTTGGCATGACACTGGAGTGACAACCGTAGGGGACCTTTTTGCCGAGGGGCGGATACTGTCCTTCGAAGACTTTAGGACTGCACATGGTGTCCCCGGGGGATCGTTCCTCATGCATGCCGGCCTTCGCCATTACGTGGCTACTAGGTGGGCACCTGGAGGAATGGAACCTCCCACTAACCCCTTACCAACGATGCTTTATCTTATGGGGGCGGGGAGCCATCTAACTAAATGGTTAGCTGCTAGTATTAAGTCAGGGAGGGCAATCCCACTATCGCTTCTCAGGGCAAAATGGGAGGGTGATATGGGAAGACCACTAAGGGACAAGGAATGGGAGCGCATCCTCCAGTTCCCCAAAAAAGTGGCCAGGAACCCCAAATTCAAGTTCATTCAGCTCATGCTTCTCCATAGGGCTTACTTGACACCTCGCCGCATACACGCCATGTTCCCTACTGCTGTAGACACATGCCCCCGATGCTCTGCGGATGACGCATCATTGATACACATGCTGTGGGACTGCCCCAAGCTGGGCTACTACTGGTCCACGGTCGCCGGATCACTCGCCAGTGCAGGCGCCTTGACACGCACTCCCACACTGGAATACGCACTACTGGGGTTGGGTCCCGCGGCGCGCGCTAGAAGTGTAGCAACACGCTTTGCTGACCTGGCCATACTCTTGGCGAAGCGGGCAATAACGATGAGGTGGAAGTCACCTAAACCACCTGACCCCGAGCTATGGAGGGCGGAAGTGACAAGGTGGAGCAAAGCGGAAGGTGAAGCGCTGCAACGCGAAGAACGCAGGGGCCTTAGGAAAACGCCGATCTCCTTGGATTGGTTTGCCATATTGGGGATGTTCGAAGCAGAGGGGGATGGGGACTCTGTTGATTCGATGCCTTAGCACTGCACTGTGTCCTACGAACTCTGAATTTCATGTGCCGCATCTACCTATGGTGCACTAGCTAATGGCGCGGGATATCCCGTGCTGCTCATGATGCTGCTCATGACTATCTGTATCTGTATTAATCAGTACTACTGGGTGAAATAGACTCACGGGTGCCACCAAGCACGACCTGGCTTACACATACATGTATTATGAGTGTCGAAGGGGGGGAGGTTCCTGAGGGTGGAGGGTGAGTTTTTGTTCCGGTTGGTTCGAGGGAATGTTACATTATTAAGTATACCACAAAATACAAAATGTACGATGTACTTGCTGATATTATGTTTGCGAGAGCATGCCACCTTCTCATGCTGATCCTAAATGTTAACTCTGTATTGCTGCTCGAATTACTATGCTAATAAACAGATTTTCAAAAAAAAATGGCAGAAACAGCATTATACAAGTTGGCCTGCTCACCATACTAGGCACAGTCAAAAACTAAAATCAGGGCATCTTTAATACGTGCCTCGCACAGGGGACTATTTATACAGCATGATTAGCAGGGTGCAGCCCCCCCCCCCACCCCAGTTCCATGGTTACCCGAGGGTTACGGGATCCGCATATGTCTCATATATGTTTTGTTTTGCGGGTTACTACAGAGAGTTTATGCCCGCCAACAAGTCTTCAGGGGGGACGAGGTCCGCATTTGCAACAGGGTAGGCGTGGTAAGCAAGGGCACAAGGGGATGTACACCAGGCAACAGTAAGTTGCATAAGGTGACGCAGCCGATGGGGCGGGGGGATAGGGGATTTTAACGCACAGGCGTTGTACCTACCTGGGGCTTGCAGGGGTTGACCAGTTGGTTGACCATTCATCATGTTTGTTTTCTCCCTAAGCAGGTCAGGACTGTAATTGCCACTCAGATTGCCGGTTTCTCCCAACCACACCCTCTCCGGTGCGTTGTCTAGTTACCGATGTGTTGTGAACATCAGGCCCGCAAGTTATCTGAAAGAAAGTACATCAAGTTGAGTATAGCATCTTTTTGGGGCCAGGGGTAGGGAACGATAGCGACAGTTGCAGGCAGGTTGGGCCCTGCTGCCAACTTCAATGCTCTTAGCCGGGTCTTTATAGATTGTACACAGCCTCATCATTCCTGTTTAAAGCTCTCCCAATAAGTTTACATCAAAGCCATAGCAGTGGCTTATCTTCCGTTGCAACTATCTTCCTTTGTCAAGGTCATCTGCCCTGGCTGAAGGTGAAATCTGACGTGTTTGACAGCTGCAGGCAACAACCGAGAGGCAGAACAAGAAGCACAAGATGCTAAGCAAATATTTCACATTAATGGTTTTAGTCCATGGCCGGAGCTAGGCCTTCTAGGGGAGGGCCAGAACCATTAGGCAACTAGCCAGCATGACAAGGGTCTTTTATAGGCACACGTGAGTTGTGCAGGGTACTTACTCCGGTAGGCCTACCTCTTGCCTGCCAAATAGGGTTGATCTGCACATTGGAGGAACATGCTGTTTGTAATCATTATTTTGTTACAGTTACAAGTTGCGATCAGCGGGGCAGGTGAGGGGCCTAGTGTGGCGCACTAGACTAGAACAGCCTTGGTTTGGCCGGGACGAGCAGTCAGGAGTATTGGGTGAGGCTGAACTCCCTGAGGGGGTGGGAGAGCTCATTGCATGATTGGACACCAAATCAGCAGTGTGGGGGAGGTTCAGTCAAATGAGGAAATACAGACAATTGGCAAAGTTATTAATTAAAGTTACATTTGCCAGGAATGCTCTCGGTGGGATGCCCCCCCCCCCCACTAATTGCTTTGAGATTTATATAGCTCGTTCAAACGATGAAAGCGGGATATTAGGATTTGGAGTATTTGAGATGATTTTAACGATAGTTACGATTCTATAGGTAGGTTGTTGGCGCACTACTATTTCGATTGAAGTTGTTTGGACGTTGTGCCGTGCTCCGGGGTATCACTCTCCGATGTGAGTGTAATGATATGTATCAAAATGGAAGCATCCCCAAAACCATTGGGGAATGTCCCCTGGGCACTGGATCTGAAGTCCTTTAGAAAAGGTTTCTATTTTCAAGCACGATGTTATTCAAGAAATATATAGAGTCTATTTGTTAATCTCCATTTTCACTTTTATTTGTAGAATCAAACGAGTTATCTTTTACTAGGTTTTCTGAATTTTTGACTTCATGACATTCCTAATAATCCTTATGAATTAAACCATATTTTAGAAATCCAAATGCATTTCGGCTGGGTAGCCT
This sequence comes from Lissotriton helveticus, assembly GCF_964261635.1. Taxonomy (NCBI): domain Eukaryota; kingdom Metazoa; phylum Chordata; class Amphibia; order Caudata; family Salamandridae; genus Lissotriton; species Lissotriton helveticus. The sequence continues at coordinate 1,191,376,092 of NC_136059.1, forward strand.
TCATCTGGGGACATTTTGTGAACAAAAATACGGTGTAAGCTCAGAGGTCACTATTTCTCAGCTAGTTAAACGTTATGGTATCATCATTGCATTTTAGCAAATATTTTACACCATGAACTGTGAGACCCAGGGTTCTTATTTCACCACATGTACGCATTCAATTGTTGTAGACATCGCAGTATGTTCCTCTAGTGGGATATTATCATGTTTATCATGTTTATCTTTAAACTATCCTTTAATTGCTGTTAGTTTTTGTCAGTAATATCATGTGACCTCTGAGCTTACACGTATTTTTGTTCACAGAATGTCCCCAGATGAAGGCTACCCAGCCGAAATGCATTGGGATTTCAAAAATATGGTTTAATTCATAAGGATTATTATGAATGTCATGAAGTCAAAAATTCAGAAAACCGAGTAAAAGATAACTCGTTTGATTCTACAAATAAAAGTGAAAATGGAGATTAACAAATAGACTCTATATATTTCTTGAATAACATCGTGCTTGAAAATAGAAACCTTTTCTTAAGGACTTCAGATCCAGTGCCATGGGGACATTCCCCAATGGTTTTGGGGATGCTTCCATTTTAACGATAGTTAGTTACCAAGACTTAACCGTCCATATAATGACTTCCCCTGGCGTGGAGTGTACACGCTTCTTTGTTTATGCTAGGATGCGCAGTATAGAGAGGAGCGGCAGGAGTAAGTCAAGGGCATAGAGTATCATACATGGGGGAGAGAGAGAACAAGTATATGTTACAAATTAGTACAGCACTGTGTTCATAGCCCTCTTCACCAGAGTTGATCAGTTACAGGTTTGGGGAGACTTAGCGGAGTACAGCCAAGTTCGGGCCACTGGGTGGCATTGGACCTCACTAACTTTCTCCCTGGGCTTCGTGATTTACTATACTGTGACTGCGCTAGAATGTCAGATGCTTATTAAGTCTTTGACTAGAAAGGGTCCGAATGCAGAGTTGTATGGGGCTGACCCAGTGGCTTCTGTGCTCTACGTTGTGAAGGTATTACCAGAGGTTTGCCAACAGGAGGGTGTAGAAGCTGCGCTCTAGTACCTGTGTGAAGCCAATTGTATGCAATGCTAGAGTGACCTTTGACGTCACGTTTGACATCACACCGCCAGCGGTTTATGGTGTCTTGCGGCCAGTATGAGCGTGAGGCAGCCTGCGTAAGTTGTAGGCCGCGGGGGCAGTTTTGGACAGTTCAAACACGGAACCCAAGATAATTAGGCAGGTGTTGGCCAGTGGGCCACTTTCTAATTGAGTAGTACCAAGTGGTGGCATGGCCCTGTTTTCTGTCTAAAATTTTGTCTTGCGGTCCATCTGCAGGGTCTCCACGGGGCGAAGGTGTTGACGCCAAAGTGTTAAAAGGTCGTGTCCGGTGCTACCTTGGTGTGGGAATACTAAGCCCAACGCGAACAATAGAATGCCAACACTAGATCGCGCTAGGCCAATGTTAAATGTCCACCGCCTTCATTCTTACAAAAGGGATATGGCTGGTTTCGAGGGTTCAGGCACTTCACTTGATTGTGGATAACTCTGTATCCTCTCTGTTTCTCGACAAGGTGGCACAGCGCACTCTCAAGCGCCTGTCGTACATTCGAGCAATACCACCTGCGCAATACTGCACCGGGTGAATGTATCAAAACCTCTTCAAGGCCAAGGGGATAGCATGGGAGATAACATCCCACTCGGATATATATGCAATTTAATTTACTTTCGACAGGCTCGAGCACACACACTTGTATTGAAGTTAAGCAGCGACTTCAGCCAGCTGAGCTCATTACGAGTCTCAGAGGCTGAGGGGTTGATCCCTCTCCAGGGGTAGGTCAATGATTGTGGTGCTTAGTTGGGTTCCCAAAGCCGCATCATTGTTGTGCTTCCAGGGGAGGGATAGGTTAGGCACCTAATAGCTCATAGAGCCTAAGCTCTTCTGAGGACTAAGCCCATATGTTGGTAGCAGGAAACACATGCTTTACAGCACCAAGTTACCTTTCAGGAGGGTATACGCAGGAAACGCGCAAGTTGAGGGGTGACACAGGCAAGGTCCAGCACAATATACCAACACAGAGTACCCCCTCAGTTTTGCCATCAGAGGTACCCTCCTCATTTAAATTCCACAAAGATGTGTGCTCTGGAATTGAGGGCATGTTACAAGGTTGTAGTTACGCATAACATTCACCACCTGGTGAGCCATGCAGCACGGGGCGGGAAGCTGTTATACACAAGCAGGCTTCTGTCCCAAATCCGGGGAAAGAATGGGTTAACACTCTAAAGTCTACCAAGTATTGAGAACAGTTTAATTTCCATTATTCATGATAAGGCAGTTATCAGTACAGATTGTTCCCCCCTGCTCCTTCCCACTTGTCTGCTCCATGGGACACATTAGCAGATGCGGGGATGTGTACGACTTTCTCGGGGAGTGGGGCTGCACAGTGAAGAGTCATGAAGTTAGGGACGGCAGCGCTTGTATCGTGCACACAAGGCTGCAGCTTTAAGCTCAAGTGGCGACTGGAGGATTTCCATCTAATAGCATCAGCAGCTGCAACTGGGGATCCCCTCATTTATGTCAGATCTTGCTTATTTGCTGTTTCTGCAGAGTTTGGGGCAGGTTAACAGGCCGCATCTTGCCTCTGTGGGTTTGATGTGGGGTCTGGTCAATTGACAGAGTACAGCCTTTTCGCTTGGTATGCCTGGGCATGAAGGAATGCCAGGGAAGACTAGCAAAGGCAGGCAGCAGTACTTATGGGGTAGATGATGTATTAACTCACAGGCAGGCCGCCAGGCAGGGGGACCATGTACCTAGGTCACTCACATCAGGCAGAGGTGCCCAGTGGAAGTATGGGGGGGACTGCACAGAACAGGACACTGCACAGGTTAGATGCTGGCAACTTGGGGCTGCACTACTGCACATGGTAATGTAAACCTGGACTGAATCACATGCAGGGTATGGTGGTGGTGGTCCCTACCTCATTTCTCAGGATCACTCCCTGTTGGGCTTATCTAACGATCATAATAGTGGGCTGTTAATTTACAGCCTCTCTTGTCTCTGCCATACTGTGAGTAGGTTAGCCATGGACTTTATTAAGTGCTGCAATGGCCCTCTAATCGATAGTACAGCATCTAGTTTACCCGTGCTATTTGTACCTTCATTAGCACCAGCAGCAGCTCACAGGGGTAGCAGAATGCTTCCTTTTAATTTGCCCGGGATTGGGGCTGGCAATGTCACCATACTTTGCAGCCAGTAACAGAAGAGGCAAAGACTTACCTGTGATGGGGCAACACACACGCAGCAGTAGAGCCAGCTAAATTTCAACATAATCCTGGTATACCGTCAGCGATAAACGTAAGGTCATGGGCTACACACAAATAAGCACCTTCTGTCAGCTGGGGCGTAAACGTGCCATTTCCAAGAGAGTGCGGGTTGCCTTGTTAGTGCTGATATGGAGGGGATGGAACATTAATACAGACAACTACCAGAGCACAGTTTGCAGTCATATTTAAGGTTAAATTGATTAAATGGTTGGCATGATACCAGTTGCTTCAGTTAAGTGAAGTTCATTGGGAGTTGTCAGCAAACATTCGGACTGCAAGGTTGGTGGTTAGCAGTTTGGCAGGCCTTTTAGATGTGTGTTCCCAGCTCGGGCATGTCTGAGTATGGATTAGGGTGCCTGAAGTCTGCCCAGCGATACAAGTTCACAGGCAGGTGGCGTGGCAGAACTGAAAGGGGCGTGGGTTCGACCGCAGGTCACAGGTTCAGATCCTGGTAGGTCCACTGAGCAGTTCATCCTGCTAAAGTCAGTGATACAAGAACCATTGAGTTGAATAACAATAACATGGACATTTTCTCCCGCCCTATAGCCTTGGCTGGCAGCCAAGCAGGTTGTGGAAGTGTCCAACGTGTGTGCTATGGTCCAAATATTTGGGAACCCCCTGGTTTAAGCACAAATGGGCTATTAAGTAAACACTTGGCATTCCCAGTTTTCAATTGTGCAGGTAGTTTACTTATGATTCCCCTCTGGTTCACACTGTCCTGTCTGCTTCCTGGTATACTAGCAGATGTTTGGGAGGGCAAGGCGTCACCTAGGGTGGTGGCTGGCTGATTGCGACGGACATACTCCGACAAGTGCTATTCATAGATAACTGGGTGAAACAGGAAGTAAGGCGGGCTTGATATCTCTTACTTCCACCCACATTGGCACTTCTTGTCAGTAGTGGCTGGTCAAAAGTAATGCTCTTCAGCCAGGCAATGTCAAAATCGAACAAACACCAAACCAAGTGTTTTAGGACATCCTGGGCCCATATACATGAAGGGCTGGGCGAGGCGGGTACCACAGATACTGGGTCCCCCTACGAGTGCAGACACAGCAGGACATGCTAACATGTGGGACGATGGGAATCCCAAGGCATTTAAGGGGACAGCCGGCCGTAGGCCACCCTGGGAGGGGTGGTGTAATTATGCAGTCACTGGAACAGCTTCGGTAGAAGCAGCGGCCCGGGCAGGGGGGGTGTCTCCCCTCTCACCACTGGGGGTCTGACAGCTGGGAGGCGATGATTTGACTTTCCAGGGTAGGAGGGTCCTGATGCCAGAATTGAAGTCCCCCTGGTGTAAGTTATGCATCCATCCCTGAACAGAGGGGTTTTGGGTCAATCAGTCTAAAATCCACAGGGAGTTTAGTAAGGATGGGGGCACCTGTCCAGAAGGGGCATGCTGGCCTCTGGTCCAGTATGGGCTTGGACTTGTTTTTGCTGGGCCTGGGGGAGGTCCGGTAGTCAGCTTGATGTAGGTAAAGATGCCTACCTTGGTGGGGGGGGCCTGGTTGTGTCGGTGGCCACCCCCAGGGCTGTGGAGGAGTTACAGGGCGATCCAGGGTCCGCGAAGTACAGATGGGTACGATATGCAGCGGCACAAGGGTGCTAAGCCAAGGATACACAGGGATGTCTTAGCGTGTCCCCTGGAAGAACTATGGAGCCCCGTTAGTCCTATGGGCGGTTGTGGGCCTGAGCAACCAGGGGCTGCCTGGAACGCTCCGCCCCCTTCGGGGGGTGTGAGAAAGGGCGTGGACTGGTGGTCCACTGATGGGAGGGGTGGCCCCTCCCAAAATTGGTAATCACCGATTGGCGACGGCCACGGTGTAATTTGGCTCATCAGGCGGGCAGGCAACGGAGGGGACGGCCTGCCCTTGGATCGCCCTTAAGATATCCCACCATGTTGGCATATTTTGTTATGCAAAATAAACCTGCAGCAATATTCTCCACTAACAAAGTGTCTTGTGGTTTATTTATATGTGTTGCGATATGAGAACTGAGGAGTGTTGCCGATATTGGCACTATGCATGACGGAAAAGCTAAGATGGAAGGAGAGAGTTGTATAAGGAATTTACAAGGTTGTTTAACAGCGATTTCAGTTGTTTGCTATTTGTCCTTGCCCCTCTCCCCTTCCTCCCTAGCTCCAAAACACACACACACCTGCTTCTCGTTCTTCTAGAAGGAATTACAATTGTAGCAATAGTGCTTTTGTATATAAATGTAAATGTAAATGTGGGATACTTGTAAAGCGCACTGTTACTCTACCCGAGTGTCCTGGCGCTGTAGACCGCTGGGGAACCCGTCCTGGTTTTCCCTGTGAGATGGTCCCTTTCTGGGTATCTCCAGGGTGAAACCAGGCATCCCCGGCGTCTGTGGGGGGCCGTTGTAGAGATGAGGCAAGCTTAATGCCCAGAGTTATGTTTAAATTTGTTTATTGGGTTTTTGTGTACATATGATAATCAACATATCAGTAATCATGAAATACAGATAATGCATGACCATAGTTACATTGTCTCAGGTATCGTCACTTAGCGGCCTCCCTACTACCAGGGAGCCCATGTCACACGACCGCATCACACCGTGTGTTCCTGTAACGGTCACCTCAAACCCCTCATGGGGTCCCCAATATGTCTCCAAGGGGGGGCAGTACTGTCCGTGGCGTGTGACCTACTGGTGTCTGCGAGGTGGTGAACTCAAGATGTGGCAGTCGTTATGTGGGTGCCGCACCGAGTATTGGCTATGCCGGCATGATCCGCAGGTGTGCATGGTGTCATGTCGCTGTTATCTTTATGTCCTCCCAATGGACCCAAAGGTGGGGGGGGGGGGGGAAGAGGCCCCCCCGATCTAAACTTATCAACTCTTCCAAGAACTTCGGGATGAACTGGGTAACAAGGGAGGGGGGCCCTGAGGGGGGGGGTGAGCGGAAGGGAATGGGTAGCTACCTCAGGGGGCACCATAGCGGCGCTCCTGGATCGCAGGGATTGGTTGTGTGTGAGGAGTTATTGACTCGCGGCCGATCACGAGTGTTGTAGGGATACCACTACTGGTGGCAATCCGGTAGGGTTCGTAGCCGTATCATGGGGCTGTGGGGGCCGGAGTGGCTAGGTGTGCCTGGGACTGTGAGGCCATGGCTGATGCATTGGGTCGTGTCGTCTGTGTAAAGTTGTACATCAATTGGGCCCACTCTAAGGATATGGTGTGTTTGCGGTGTCCCCGTACCTCCTCCTCTCGGAGTATCTCCTCCTCTGCCTTGCCCCACTTCTGCACCGCACCTATCCATGCCGCTTCCGGTGGCCCCGTGGGAGACCTCCAGTGCATGGCTATTCCCCGTTTCGCCAGAAGGATGGCCAGTGAGAGGAATCGGTTCTGTACTTTCTCGGTTTTCCGCCTGCGGAAGATTCCGAGCGCGTATGCCTCCCATGTGGTCATGGACGTTATGGCCGTGACCTCTGCCAGGGTTCGATGGACCAAGTCCCAGAATCCCCGGAGTGTGGGACAATCCCAGAACATGTGTCTGAAATCCGCTCCTGGGGTATGACAGCGGGGGCACTCAAAGTGAGTGTCGGGGAAGAAACGCTGCAGGCGGCTCGGTGTGAGATATGCCCTGTGGAGGACGTTGAATTGTATGTTACGGAATCTGGCGTTTCTGGATACTTTTTTGGGGTACTCCAGGGCCGTGCTCCATTCTTTATCGTGGACCACTCTGCCGATGTCCGTCTCCCATTTCTGGCTCAGGGGTTGAAGGGATGGAAGGAGTAGTGACCGTATCGCCTTATAGAGCCAAGATACTAAGTGTCACCCTATCCCCATGTGTAGAAGCGCGTGGATCACTGGATGTGGTTTGGGTTCCCCTTCATCTGGATTCCAAAATCTACGACTGCTGTCTATTAGTTGCCTATGGGTTAGAAATTGTCCGGGGGGGGAGGTCGTATCGCTCCATCATTTGTGCAAATGTATTTAACTGTCCGTCCTCAAACAAAGACTCCGTCTCCGTGACCGACAGCTCCGTCCAGACTCGAAGCGTTCCGTGAGTGTAATATATATCACCCCGCGGAAATCCCACCAATGGCAGCAGGGGTGAATATGGCGGGTGTGTCTTGGACATGCGATGGACACGCATCATACAGGTGCGGGCTATAGATAATTGTAGTGGACGTGTCCGTATAGGTTTAGTGCCCGGCAGCAGCATTCGGTGGATTGCTGGTTGTGGCATTGGGCCATTGGTGGTGATAGTCTCACCTATGTGGCGCCCTGCCGTCCAGTAGGACAGCCATTGAAGTTGGGCCGCCAAAAGGCCGGCGCTCCCAATCCTCCCTCCGCTGTGGGCAGGTAAAGAGTGGACAACGCCACACGACTCCGACCTCCGCCCCACACCAGCTCTGTCAGGAGGCTGTTCAGTTTTGTAAAGAACGAGCGTGGTGGAATCACCGGAAGGTTCACGAAGTGATATAGGAGCCTGGGGACCATGACCATTTTCGCCAGTGCCACGCGGCCGATAGGTGCCAGTGGGAGCGTTTTCCAGAAGCTCACCGCCGACCGTAGTCCGGCCAAGGCCTTACGATGGTTTCCCTCATACATGTCTTCTGGGGTGTGGTACAACCGCACTCCTAGGTACCGGGGGGCTTCAGCATTCCATGCTAGCACCCGATTGCCTATTTGGGCTTCGAAGGGGGCCATGTGGGGGCTCAGCGGGTATAGAGTGGATTTCCCCCAGTTAACCTTAAGGCCTGAGGTGACCGCAAACTCTTCCAATGTCCTCCAAATGCAGGTCAGATCGGCCGTAGCGTCCCTGACATAGATTAAAAGGTCGTCTGCGTATAGGGACACGCAGTGCCTAGTGTGTGCCAGGGGGATACCCCAGTCCTCGCCCTCCCGATGCAGGCGTATCGCTAAGGGTTCAACCGCCAGAGCGAACAGGAGGGGTGACAACGGGCACCCTTGTCTGGTCCCTCTTTCCACCCCGAACTCTTGTGAGATGTAACTGCCCATCCGGACTCTGGACGTGAGCTGTGTGTAGAGGAGCCTAGTGTATGCGGTCAGGCGTGGGCCAAAATTGTTTTTCCCAAGGACCCCGAACAGGTATGGCCATAGGAGGGTATCGAACGCCTTCTCGAGGTCTAATATGAGGCAGGCTGCGTTGGGGAACCGTGCATTCGTCATGTCTTGAACATGGAACAGTCTGAGGAGGTTGTGGGATGTGTTGCGGTTTGGCACAAACCCATTCTGGTCGGGGTGGACCAACTGGGGCACGACCTGGGCGTATCTCTCCGCCAGCATCCTACCCAAGATTTTGCAGTCCGAGTTAAGCAGTGTGATCGGTCTATAAGACCCCGGGAGCTGTGGGTCTCTGTGTGGTTTCAGGAATGAGACTATTACCGATTCCCTGAGGGATCGTGGCAAGGTTCCCGCCACAAGCGCGTCATTGAACACAGTAGCTAGTCGTGGGGCAAGGAGGGCCGAGAACGCACTGTAGTATTCAATGGGGAAGCCGTCTAGCCCTGGGGCCTTATTTCTGGCTAGTGCTCCTATCGCTACTTTGATCTCGGCCGGAGTTATTTTCCGGTCGAGGTCCTTCTGCATTTCTGGCGAGATTTGTGGAATTGGGAGTGCGAGGCAGAAACCGTCTGTCGCTTGGGTGTTTTGCTGGCTCGGGGCTCGGTATATGTGTGAATAGTATGTGTAGAAGACTTGCATGATTGCGAGTTGGGAGGTTTGGAGTCGACCGTGCTGGTCCATAAGTTCAGTGATGGGGTGCAAGTCGGGCTCTTGTCTAGCTAACCAGGCCAGCAGGGTCCCCCCCCTGTTGCCCTCCCGGTGTACCTTGGCTGCATATTTCCGAAAGTTGTATTTATGCAAATCCCTCAGTGTTTCAGCATATTTTGTTTTGGCCTCAGCTATGCGCTCCTGGGTCGCTGCGCCGCGATCATCTGCCTTTAGCAGGGTAGCCAACGCGCTTTCTGCATCCTGTAATGTGCGTTCTAATACCTTGCGCACCCCCACCACCTGCTGTATGCAGTGGCCCCTCGCTGTCGCTTTGTGTGCGTCCCACTCTAGGAGGCTAGAGGATGCGGATCGTGTGTTTAACGTGAAATGTTCTTGTAGATGTTCCCCGTGATCGTGTGTGAATATCTGATCTGTGAGGCACTCCCGGGGAAGTTTCCACGTCGGCACTGAGGGGTGGGGTGGTTTCCATCTAAGGGTCAGCACATGTGCGTCATGGTCTGATAGTACTCTCCCGAGATAGTCTACGTGTTGTACTTTAGTGTGCAGAGCTGCCGAACAGAGGAATCTATCGAGACGCACTCGAAGGTCGTGCGAGATGGAATGGAATGAATAAAGTTTTGTAGTGGGGTGCAATGCTCTCCATGTGTCAGTCAATGTCCAGTGGTGGACCCATGCATTGAAAAGTTCTGTTTGTTTGTGAAGCGGTGAGCGCGGCGGTGGGGGTCGGGAACGGTCAAGGGTCGTATCTAAGACACAATTATAATCTCCTCCCAGTAGCCAGGGGGCGTGAGTGTGGTGTGCCAGTGTTTTCGTGAGGCGATTCCAAAATACGTGTTGTTCCACATTAGGGGCGTAGATGCTGCCTATTAGGATTGGCTGCCCATCTAATTGACCCTCTAACAGTACATAGCGCCCCTCCTTATCTACCACCCTGTTCTGCTCTTTAAAAGGTACTCCCGGTCTGACCCAAATCAATGTCCCCCTGGCGAATGCAGAGTACCCTGTGGCGCATACTATGCCCCTCCATTTTTTCTGCAGCCTTCCAAATTCTGTCGGCATCAAGTGGGTCTCTTACAGGAGGGCTATGTGGGCCTGCTGTCTTTTCAAATATGCGTATACTGCGTAGCGCTTACTTGCCGTGTGTAGACCTCTAACATTTAAAGTGATGAATGTGATGTCTGTATTAGGGATTTTCGTCATGTGATGCCGTTGGATGTGTAGAACGGTCCTCCCGCCACCCGCTGCCCAGGACCAGATCCGTTCCCGCCTTCATATTGTCCCCACTCGTGTGTAATCAGAGACCATCCATCCAGAGACCATCCGTCCGCTCTCGCTAGGGTATCGGGAAGTAATGGGGGGGTTAGAACCATAACAATGTTCGGGAAACAGTCCCAACAAACATGGGCCTAATGCTTGGTGCAATAAGTCCAAACCGTTCATCTTGTACTGTCTCTAGTTCGTTTGATGTGGGAGGGCGGGACTGCTGCACTGCCATGCAGGGTCTGGCCGCCCGTAGCATCGTGTCTCTGTGGGTGTAATCGCTGCCGCTTTTACCTTAATCGGTGAATCGCGATGTCCCCCGTAGGTTAACCCCTCTGGGTTTCCTGGTATTACCACAGTCTGTGCTCGTCGCTCTCAGATGAGTGTATCCACCGTCTTCGGAGTCACCAACGGCGGAGAGGCCGAACCGTCTCTGGATGTGCGGGTGTCACTCAGATCACCCTCGTCGGACGTGAAGATGTGGGGGCCCCGATCCTCCTCCGGGTCGGTTCCAGTCCGCAGGACTTCCGTCGCCGCCTGTAGGGCCCTCCGTCGGTCTGCTATGATCTGTTCTAGGTCTGGGGCCCCTCTGGAGTTGGGAGTCGAAGTTCGATTCATTTGTTTTAGGGTGAGTTTTTTAGAGCGCAGCCTACGCCTGCTGGACGAGGAGCTCGACGGCGGAGACCCTCGCTCCGACCGATCCTGGTTGTGATGGTCTAACCAGCACCTCACCTCCGCTGGGTCGGTGAAGAAGTGTGTTGAGTCGCCATATATGATTTTGAGGCGGGCCGGAAAGAGGAGGGCATACTGTATCTTGCGTTGGCGCAGGGTTTGCTTCACCGCCTGGAATGTGGCACGTTGGCGTTGAACCGCCTGAGAGTAGTCAGGGAGCACCATCACGTTCCTGTCCTCCACCCTGAGTACTTTCGCTTGTCTGGCCGCCCGCAGGATCGCGTTCCTGTCTTGGTAGTGTAACAGTTTTAGCAAAAAGGGTCTGGGCGGGAGGCCGGCTGTTGGTCGCTGGGCCGGAACCCTATGTGCTCTCTCCACGGAGAAGAATGGTGTGAGGTCTTGGGTCTGGGTGAACGTTTTTATCCATGCTGCAATGTACTGAATGGGGTCTGTCCTCTCCACTCCCTCCGGCAGGTTGAGAAGGCGTATGTTACTCCGACGGGAGCGCCCTTCCAAATCGTCCGCCTTGCGTTCCAGGAAGTTAACTTTCTCCTGTAGATCCTTGATGGCTTTTTGGTTAAGCTGGACTTGTGGTTGCAGTTCGTGCAGCGTTTGTCCCTCCTGGCTCACTCTATCCGCCAACTTCCTGTGATCGTCTCTGAGGAGGGAGATGTGTGTGGCCAGTTCTCCAAATTTGGTCTCCATGGACATCCGGGAGTGTTCAATAGCCGCTAGCACTCTGTCAAGCTTTGCGGACATATCTGCCTCTTGCGGCGGCTCTCCGGTCTTTAGCTTGCGCGAGGGGCCCGGGGAGGGCGAGCGCCTCTGGGCCGGCGCCGGCGTCGTACTCAGTATTCTCTGAGGTCTCCCCATTGATGCGGCGAGCAGTCCGCCGACTCGGAAGGACTCAACGAGGGCGCCGCAACCCGCGGGTCTCGCCCCCTGTGGCAGCGTTGGTAGGGGGGTCACTCGGCCCCGGTCACACAGTTCCCCTCAGTGATAAGTGCCGTGGCCACTCACTCAGTCCCGGTGAATCGATTCAGGCGTGCTGGAGCTCCCCTCGTCGCACCTCCACGTGGGCCCGTTCCAGTGTTGCACCTGTACTGCCGGCTGTCGCCAGGCCCACGCTTGCTCCGCGTGTGTCACCCGGCGTGCTCTGGGTTGTCTAGGTGGGTTGGGGGGCCGGGGTGCCTGCCGCCGGTGTGCCCCTCCTTGGCTTCGTCTCGCTGCAGGGGGGGGGGGTGCCACGGTGGTCCCCAGGGGCCTGCCGATTGCTGTTTGGGCCGCCAGGGGTCTCGGTGCTGATGGCGACACTCGGGGGCTTCTCAGGTGGGTGGATCCCAGGTGCCGCCGGGCCGTCGGTGTCAGGAGCGTCTCCCCGATTCGTGGGCTCACAGGGCCTCACCGTCGGGCCCCTCCTCAACGCTATCTGCGTGGCGCCGTTTTCGAGCTGGCCCGCATGGCCGCCACCTCGTCACCTCAAAGGCTCCCCACCGGGAGTACGTGGCCGCAGGATCTCACTTATGGTCGCTCCCAGGGGTGCCCACACGCACCACCCCCTCGGCGATCAGCAGGCCTCCCTCGCCGGTCCGTTGGCACACCCGGGCAGATCCGGGAGCGGGACGCCGCGCCGCCGTCCTGAAGCGGCGGCAACAGCGCCCTGGGCGTCCGGGGGTGTCAGCAATTGCCCTGGAGGGCCGACCCTGCCTCCCAGAGGTTGGGCCCCGCGCCTCGGGATCGTCGGTGTCCCTAGCTGAGCGCCGCCATTTTGAAGGGGACTCCTCGGTCTCTCCAGGTCCGGTCGGGGGCTGCAGGAACACCCCGAAGGGCATCCACCGGGGGGGTCCGCCCGAGGCATCAGCTGTCACTCAACGGGGGAGAGAGGATCTTTTTAAATGGGTTGGCACTTTTTAATGTTCTCACCTTTAGTACTGTAACTTCTCCTCAGACCAGGAGAGTACCTTCACTCATATCTCATAGGGGCTAGGCCTTGACATAAGTGGTGTCTCGTACCTCGGCAGCACTTTTCACACGTCCCACACTGATTCACCTTATAATTCTGGGCTGAGCTCGCACAAGAGAGCCAGAACATATGCTATTATCACCAGGATACAGCAATCTTGTGCTACTCTGTAAGTCTTCCAACAGGGGTGCGGCGGAATGGTGTTGATTTTCCCTTTGATCTTGCACAGTGGGAGTTGAGAGGTGACAGAAAAACGTAATGGCATTCATAAGGCGGTACAACTTTTTAGCATTCCCGTTGTTGAAAATCTTAGCTCATCGGCAATTTAAATTAAACATATTTACATAAATGTAAATCCCTGCCCTCTCCATCAATTTTAATGATTACCCTCAAAGAAAAAAGACCTAAAAGGAACACCATTTCTTTTTCTTTTCTTTTCTTTTTTTTACTTTTTACAGAGTTTTGGTGCATGTAAACCCCTTGTCGAATTGGAAACCACACATAACCTCCATGGAATGTATGACACTTTCAGATGTTCTGGATTTTCGCTGGCAATGCTTTTGCATTCTGTGACTAGTAGCTTCCTTTTCTCATTATAAGTAAGTTTAAAAAAAAAAATTCCAACATGCAAAGCTTTGATGGCAAAAATCAGACAATGGTTGAACATACTTCTCACATAATATGGAGCCAATTGGGAGCTACCAAACCCCTGTTCATATATTTTTTGGGTGTACACACATCATCCTAAATATCAATAATAACCATAGTTTGGGCTTTTTTTTTAAAGTGCATAAAGAATCCTTTCAGGCCACTGCTTCTGGCATAGGCTCTATCGATTCATGTAGGCTGTTGCTGAATCCTCCTATGTCTGGGCATCTGTTTAGATAAGGGATAAGATCCAATCCTGGCAGAGTATACATTCTCCACGCTAGAGGCCCTTCTGATGCCTGAAGTAGAAACCAATGTGCTAGCTGGAAAGCCCAGCCTGCAACAGGTTTGTATTTATGTATATAGCTCAGTTGGTTATGATTTTTATTGCAGAGATCCTTGTATTACCTGCAGGTCACAAGTTAAATTCCTTGTCATATAGCTTAGCGAGTTATGACTATGCCTCGAGGAGCTGCATACAAAGGACAAGGCATACATGTGGAACCTTACTGCTTTTTCCTGAATCTTTTTGTCATTTTAATGTTGCTATAAAAGCGGATTACTTTGGGTAGTAATAAACACTTATTAGTAAATGCCTTGTAAATGGTTATTAGAGTTATAACTATTGGCCAGATTCTTACGACTTTCTTACAATGAATGCTGATTCTTGCATACAGAGCTTGGAAAGGTCGAAAACCTAACCCCGCACCTTTGCTCCACCCCTGCCCCACCCCCCAGTCTACCGCTCCATTTGGTGAGTACCTGCATTTGTTTTTTTCCATTTAAATCACGGATGACAGCACAGCGCTCAATGAGTATACAATCTCCCCAAACATCAATCAAGTGGCGTATAAATATTCCCTAAACGGACTTTTACTTATTGAGAAGGAACACATGCAGGGTTGAACTATGATGTAATTGTGTTCCAGTCATGTGTGAAACTGCTTTAAAAATTAATCAGTCTGTTACCTGATCTGCTGTCCCCGTTTCATGTGCAACGCCCACCAGTCTTGGTGTTTCTTGGAGGTGGCGCTTAACATTGTGGAACAGGTATTTTTACTTGTCTCGTTAACGGTATGTTGTACCTGTCCCTGCATGGAAATTGTTATTGAACTAAAAAGCCACTATAACTGTGGGTGTCACACTTTCAAATCTGGAAATGGTTTTATTGACAAAAAGCACACTACTCTTTTTTTAAATTTTTTTTTATTGTTTTTATTGTTGCATGAGGTTCGTCATAATCAAAAAGGGTATACGGTTGTCGGTGTAGCGTCAACATTCAGCTACAACCAACTCATAGTGCAACTTTTCAATTACAATGATATAACTCTTTAACTGAAAAGGTCATAACATGGAGTCCTGGCATACGTCAATGAAAGCATTATTGTAATGAGTAATTGTAGCATAGCGTTCAATTCGGTGTATATTGCAGTAATCACGTCCATAATGTCAAACATGTGGTCCCTGGGACCCCTAGAGCTTCCCCCTCCGTCGTTCTCTCCCACCTCCCATCCTGCCCCTACTCCATATCCTCCTCCTCTCCTGAGCTATCTACGTCTTCTGTTTCTGGCAGAGGCTCACACAGATCCCCCCTATACGTGTTCCAAGGGGACCATATTTTGTTCCATTTGCGCGGGTTGAGCCTTTGTTGATAAACCGCCCTTTCCACCAGCATAAGCATGTCCATGTTTCTACACCATTGCGCTAGAGTCGGTGTCTCGTGTGCCCCCCACTTTTGCGCTATGTCCCGCTTCGCCAGCATCATTCCAATGACCACCCACTGCCTTCCATATGATGTCAGGTTGTTTGGGCCCCACACATTCAGCAAGCAAACCCTAGGGTCGGGCGTGAGTGTGGCGTGTAAAGTCTGGGCGACCGTGCGTAGTATTCGCCTCCAGTATTCCCTTATGCTGGGACAAGTCCACAAGGTGTGGAACAACGTACCCTCCTCCCCACAATTTCTCAGACAGTACGGGTGTTCTGCTCTATGTATTCTATGTAATGTCGTGCGAGTGTAGTAGACTCTGTGTAATATTTTAAACTGCACTAGTCGGAATCTAGTTGATATACCGGCTTCTCTGGGTGATGCCAGCGCTGCATTCCAGTTTGTCTCATCCATGTCCCCTATCTCGCCCTCCCATGTTTCCTTCAACTTCAACAGTGGGTCGGGTAAATTGTTTATCAGTTTACGGTATGTGAGGGAGGTAGCCCTAGCTTCCATGTAGTCCGTAAGTAGTCGGTCCTCTAACGGAGCTGACTCCGGGACATTCGCACCTGGCTCTATCGCTGACATGAGTGCGTGCCGGATCTGTATGTACCGGTATGTTTCAGTCACTCCCAATTCATATTGTTCCTGCAGGGTCTCGAAGGAAACCACCCCGTCCCTCGTCCACATATCCCCCACCGTGGAGATTCCGATGTTGTCCCACTGATCAAACCCTTTGCTGTGTCTCAGGTTGCCCAGGGCCTTAGTATCCCATAATGGGGTGAGTCTGGTGATCACTCCTTCCCAGGCTAGTCGTTTCTGGGCTTTATG
Source organism: Lissotriton helveticus (assembly GCF_964261635.1). NCBI lineage: Eukaryota > Metazoa > Chordata > Amphibia > Caudata > Salamandridae > Lissotriton > Lissotriton helveticus. Next base: position 1,191,392,215 of record NC_136059.1, read on the forward strand.
CCATAGTGTGACAGTGTGTTTGGTCGGCCCTTTCAGTGTCGCCACTAGTCCCTTGTTGTAGAGCGGGGCCAGGAGTGTGTTTATGCCTAGCTGACGCCTATCCGCTAAGTATGCCGGGTCATCCTGTGGACTGTGGAGCCATTGGTTAATCACCTTAAGATGGACAGCCCAGTAATATAGTTCGAGGTTCGGGAGAGCTATCCCCCCACTGTACCAGTCCCCATAGGAGGCCAGACAGTTGCGCCGATACTTGGCGGAAGAACGACGGCGGAACCATCGCAGGCGCGTTTTCCAGGACATATAGGAAGCGGGGCAGTGCCATCATCTTGAAAAGTGCTGCTCTGCCCAGGAGGGTTAAAGGGAGGGTCTTCCAGTGACGCACGTCCGACTTGAGTCTTTCGAGCAGTGGCCTAAGATTCAGGTCCTGAAAGGTTGCTTGTTCCCGTGCTATTTGGATCCCTAGGTATCTGAAGGAGACGGTCTCCACTAGCAATGGGCAGTCAGGACTCAGGGCCGGCGGTGTACCATGTATCATGTAGAGTACCGATTTCGCCCAGTTGATTTTGTACCCTGAGGTCGTACCATGCTTCTCGCATAATGCCAACAGGACCGGGATACCAGTTGACAGGTCGGTTAGGTAAATTAGCATGTCGTCGGCGTAGAGGGACACTCTGTCCTCCCAGTCGCCTCCCCACTGTATGCCCTTCAGTAACTGCGTGGTCCTGATGACCGTGGCCAGCGGTTCCAGCACTAAGGCGAACAGTAGCGATGAGAGTGGGCATCCTTGTCTCGTGCCCCTTGCCAATAGTAATTCTCTCGAGATGTGGCCATTGGCCGTCACTCGGGCTATGGGGTTGGTATATAATAGTCTGATCCATGATACGAATTTCGGACCGAAGCCCATATGTTCCAGAACCGCGAAAAGATAGCGTCATTCCACCAGGTCAAACGCCATCCTGGCGTCGAGTGAGAGAATCGCCGCTGGTTTCGACAATAACGGGGCACGCGCCAGCACACCATGTAATCTTCTAAGATTCATCGACGTGCTCCTGTGCGGCATGAATCCCGACTGATCAGGATGTATTAGTTGCACCAGATGGGGCAACAATCTATTGGCCAGTAGTTTTGCCAAAATTTTACTTTCCGCGTTAAGGAGGGATATTGGGCGGTATGACCCGCATTCTTCAGGTGGCTTGCCGGGTTTTAGAATCGTCACTATAGTTGCTGCACGCTTGTCGGGCGGTAAATGTCCCTGTTCCAGGCAGTCGTTATACATGTGAAGCAGGGGAGTAGACAGCGTCTCCGACATGATTTTGTACCACTCAATTGGTATCCCATTGGGGCCCAGCGCCTTCCCCGGGTGCAATGCTGCGATCGCTAGTTGTATTTCACCGGCGGTCAGGTCTAAATCCAGCTCGTCCTTGTGTGCTTGTGCTAAGGTGCGAGTGGGTACCCCAGTGAGAGACGCTTCTGCCATCTCCCTTGTGACATCGAAGTCAGGGGAGTATACTGATTGGAAATGGTCCGCCATGAGTTCCACTATCAATGACGGTCGAGTCTGCAGCTCCCCTTCCGGTTCTTTCAGTTGCAGTATGGCCCTCTGTCCCCCCCGCTTTTTCTCCAACCAAGCGAGGAGTCTACCCGCTTTGTCACCTACATCGTATACCCTGTGCGCAGTTGCCGCTACGCTGTCCACCACTCCACTGCGTATATGATCGGCATGACGCTGCTGACATAGCCGGAGCGCATGTTGTGTGGACCTTGTCGGGTCCCGCTCATGGTCCTTGGTGGCCCTATCCAGTTTTTCTTCCAGGTCCAACAGTTCCTGTTTCTGCGTGCGTTTATGTCTTGTAATAATGGAGATGGCCTGCCCGCGAAAAACTGTCTTGTAGGCCTCCCACAAAGTCGTGGGGGAGTCTACTGTACCTTCGTTCTCGGCGAGGTAAGACCTCGTACCTTGCTTAAGAGCTATAGCCACCAGCGGTTCCTTGAGGTAGCCCGGGTAAATCGGGTAGATACGTTTTCGGGCCCGCTCAGGGTTGGAAAGAGTCAGGGTCAACGGGGAATGATCTGAGACACCTCGTGGTTTTATTTGTACATCGTCGATAGTGAGGAGCCCTCCCCCCAGTGTTAGAAAATAATCGATCCGCGATAGGCTATCATGGACCGCCGAGTAATATGTGTAGTGTCTGTCGTCCGGGTGGAACTGCCTCCATAAGTCCACTAATCCCTGTGCTTCCAGAAAGTCTTGCAGCCGGGAGGGCCCTGGAGACTGCGCTCGCACAGGGAATCGGTCATGTGCGTTGTGTGCCACCGCATTGAAGTCACCCCCTAAAAGGAGATCTCCCTCTGGTAGGTCCAATAAGAATTTTCCCAACTCTGGGAGGGCGATGGTGTGTAGAGCTGGCGGGATATACTCCGAGACCACGTTTAGCGGTCTCCCTTCCCATTGCCCGTACACCGCTGCAAAGCGTCCCTGTGTGTCGATTTTAGTGGATTGTGTTATGAATCTTGATGATCGGTGCATCAGAATCCCCGTTCCACGGGACCCCTTAGTGAATTCGGAGTAAACAATCATGTGGTAGCCTTTCCTATCTAGGGCCTTTGTTGCCGTGCCGGTGAGGTGTGTTTCTTGTAGTAGGACCAGGGCTGGACTCTTTATACTCTGTAAAACTAACCCTCGCTTAATCTTGTCCCCTAGGCCCCGTACATTCCATGACATGATGCTTAGCGGGGGCACCTGCCCTATTCTAGGTTCCCCCCCACTGCGTCTGTTCGTGTGGAGCGTGTCATAGTGTCTATGGTGATCAATACTAGAGTGCCGTATGGAGTGAGTACGATTGCCATGCCATGTTATCGCTATACTGCGCGCGTGTGCCATGTGGTTCCGATCTCGACCTGTGAAACAGTTGAAAAAACACATAACTCCCCTGCCCCCAACTCCCCCCTCCCTGCCCCCCTGCTAAACGGACTTAGAACTGCCCGCCCCCTAAACTCAGCAGAGTGCCTGATCCCAACCCAAAACACAGTACTTGCTCGCTGGGGTGAAGGACTCTCCGGAGTCGGCGGCCCCCCTCCTTGGCCGCGGAGGCCCTCCGCCCAGTGTCCATGGCAGCATGGCCGGTCAGCGGTATAGTTAGCTTAAGATGACAATAGAAGGAGGATCATTGTTCTTCGTCATCGACCGTTTCTGGAATGTCTTTCAAAGGTGAATGTACTTCTGGTATTCCTCCGGATGATTGTGAGCCCGGACGGGACCCATTATCGCGATGCTTGTTCTGTCTGTTAGAGCGGCGCGGTAGGCCCGCCGTTCTCCACCCCTCCAGCCAATCCTGTGCCGCCTCCGGGGTGTCAAAAAACCAAGTTTGTTATCGGCCACTATCCGTAGCTTGGCCGGGAAGAGCATGGAGTAGGGAATCTCCCTGGCCCTGAGTTCCTTTTTTACTTCAAAGAAAGTTCTCCTTCTTCGGGCGACCTCCGCCGTGTAGTCCGGAAAGAATGCCAGCGTGGAATTCTGGATTTTGATGGGGGGTGAGGTTCTTGCAGCTTGTAGGATCACATCCCTATCTCTGAAATTAAAGAGTCGAGCTATGATCGGCCTAGGGTTGGCGCCTGTTTTCGGGCGTCCCCCGGGGACTCGGTGCGCCCTTTCCACTGTAAAAAAATTGGAGAGACCCTTAGGCTGAAGGTTTTGCTTGATCAGTTCCTCTACATACAGGTCCATCGCTCTTGTGTCTTCCGATTCCGGCACTCCTATTATACGGGTGTTGTTCCGTCTCGAGCGCCCTTCTTGGTCGTCCAGCTTTTCACGCAGTTCCTTGTTTTCCTTCGTGATTCTTTCCATACTGATCTGTAGTTCTGACACATCTTCCACCAGTGACTTGGTCACGATTTCCATCGTGTTCACTTTCTCTGTCATCTTATGGAAATCTGCTCGTATTAGCGTTATTTCGGCTGAGATTGACCCTACCGTGGCCTGAACTTGGGTGAGGGCTCGCATAACATCATCCAAGGTAGCCCTTTTGCCTCCCACCGCGTCCACGGTCTTGCCCGTCTGCAGTTTTGCGTCCGGTGGGGTGGAATTGGGTCCGTCATAGGCATATCGTTCAAGACGGGATTGTGCCGCACCAGTTTTCGGACCCTTGCCGGCCATTTTGGCAGGAGTGCGCGCCGACGGTGCCGTTGATCGATCACACTGTCTACTGTTCGGCCGTAGATACCCCCGTCTCTCAACCAAATCACTGCCGGGACCAATCCTTGCTTCTCGCCGCACCTTGGCAGTCACCGGATCACTGTCCACAGGGCGCAGTTGTGTCGCCTGGTGTTCCGTTGTGTCCCCCGAAACACTCTCCTCCAGTGTATGTTGTCACGGTGGCTGCGAAGCCTAGCCGTGACCCCCTCCGACCAGCGACGGCAGGAGTCGCCCGTGGTTATCGCATTGGTCGTGTCAGTGCTTCGCTGGACCCAGCCGGGGGGTATCAAATAGCTCCTCTCTGGAAGGGTGCCCCACAAACGTCATGCACTTGGCCCCACCGGCCGTGGAGCGCCCCGCCTCTCCGCGTAGCAAGAAGGCAATATGTATGCACCCCTGTTGCAGTATTGTTCTCCGTGGCACAGTCTGTTGTCTCTGCAACTGATTGGGTGCGGGGTTCCGCGGGTGGGAGAGGGCCCTGACAGCCCCGATGTAGTGGTGGGCGAGCTCGGGTATGCACCGGCGCCCCCCCCCCGCCGTCCAATACGTCACTGTCCGAGCGGGGGCTCCAGGGTCTGTATCCCCTCTTACCGGATCAGGGAGAAGGTGCCTTGACCTGCCTCAGCGTATCGCCGGTGTCATCGGATTCCCCCGGCCGTTGTGGGTCTCTTGCTGTCTCTCCCCTCGGGCTCCGTCCTTCAGTGCTTCAAAGATGGCGGCCCCGGCTCCGGCGAACACAGCGCTGGACGCCTCCGTAGTCTCTCTACACACTCCCCCGGCAAGCACAGAGGGGCCAGTAGAGATGCTTGTCCACCCACTCTGAGCTCTCGATGTCCGATATTGGCGCCGAGTCGCCAGCGCCTCTTCCCTTCGGGGCGGTTCACTGGCGGGCGCTTTCGGTGCAGTCGCGCCCAGTCCGTGGCACTTCCTGTCGGCTCGTCGTTATAGGCAATGCCCCGGCGTTGGGCTGACTCAGTGGCCTATGCGGGATCCAGTCCGAACTACACCTCTCGGCGTCGGATTTTCATTCCACTTGTTTCCGCCCACGCCGCCCGGTCCTGGGCATCGGTACCTTCCCGCATGGGAAAATTGTTGTACGAATCAGTAGTCGGATCTATTAGGAGGCCGCTTCAACCGCGGAGCTCTCCTTCTATGCTGCCGCCATCATCGGCCGCTGGCCACGCCCCCAAGCACACTGCTCTTTGAAGAAATAAAAAACATCAGATATTGAACAAGTTACAGGAACCAACACTGAACATCTTTACCTGCAGACAAATATATATTTGTACAAGGTAAAAAATAGAACTGCCTCCATTACAAAATGCTCTGACCTCTGTGCTGCTTTTCAGTTTGGACCTCCTGACTGCATTTTACTGCTAATGTGCTCAGTGGTTAACATAGGGAGAAGTGCTATTTGTCTCATGAGCTGCAGTCAGGACCACTGTGCAGACTGACACTGCTTGTATCGCCTTGCAGCTGAGCAGTGACTCACAATCCCTAAACATGCACTAGAAATATAGAGCTTGCTGGACATAGAAAAGCCAGACATTTGTTTCATCACCGAAACCTGGCTCCATGAGTCTGCCCTCCCTGACTTGGGGACCGCACTCCCTCCTGATTACCATCTAACCAGACTAGACAGAAACATCAAGAGAGGAGGTGGCATAGCAATAGCCACCAGGGTTGGACTGGAGAGTTCACATACTGGAGACCATAACTTTGGAATGGTCCAAACTGTGTATTTTTAGAATCGAAAGACAATCCAAGGGAACCCGGAGAGGTATCTTAGTGTATAGACCTCCCAGCCCGAAAACCAACTTTACCAACCTCCTGATTGAGACAATTGCCCCACATGTATTAGCAGCTGACAACTTTCGTCTAAGTGGTGATTTTAATTATCACGCAGAACTTCCTTTAGACCCTGACACGAGCCAACTGATCTCTAACTTGAATACACTAGGACTAGTCCAAATGGTGATGGGACCTACCCACTTGGCAGGTCACACCCTTGACCTTCTGTTTATCAACACAGCCAGTGTCAAAGTGGAGTCACCCATCCCTCTGCTCTGGTCCGATCACAGCTTACTGAAATTTCCCTTACAAATAGTCACAACCAAAAAAGATCTCAGCAGTGAGCCTATATGGAGCAAGCCTTGGCAGAAAGTCACTCCTGCCTCCTTTTTGGTCCAATTTAGTCCCCCATCCCTGCCAAGTCCTGAAAATATCGATCATGCAGGAACAGCCTTTGAGGCAGCAATTACACAGGCCTTCAATACTATTGCACCTCTGTAAAGGGTCAAGTCTAAGCATAAGGTATCACCCTGGTTTACTGAATTACTAAAAACTTAAAAACATTCTAGTAGGAAAGCCGAAAGCAAATGGAGAAAGCCCAAAAGCACTGAAGATAAACAAAGGTATAAACATATTCATCGAGGTTACCTAGACAATATTAAGTTAGCTAAAAAACTGTAATTCATTAATAGGATCGACAAAGCTGCCACATCTAACAAGGAGCTCTATAAAATACTAAAGGAATTTACAAATCCTTTCCCCTGTCAGCCTAGTAACCCATCCTCACAAGAATGGTAAGACACGTTGTCCACTTTTTTCGAGGAAAGTATCAATATTATTCATAGTTCTTTCCCACATCACGATATTACAATTTTTGACAATGATCTTGACACCAACCCTAAAACCTACCATTTCTCTTTCAGAAGAGTTCACTGCCTTCACCTCAGATGAAGTCTCAACTGTCCTTTTTTAAGATCAAGTCGGGTTCCTCAGTAGACCCGGTCCCACCTCGTTTTTTTTCAACCATGGCCCCCTCGCTCCTCAAGAACCTCACCAACCTATTTAGCATGTCCTTAGCCCAATCAACAGTCCCTGTTAGATGGAAAGCAGCAAGGGTCAAACCCATTCTGAAAAAACCTTCTAGTAATCCTAAGGAACCCAGTAATTATCACCCAATTTCTTTGCTTCCTTATTTTAGAAAGGTACTCAAGTCCTTGGTCAACAAGCAGCTCACCACCCACTTAGAGAGCCATGGATTGTTGGATCCTCCACAATCAGGGTTTAGGGCTGCTCATAGCACTGAAACCTCATTAGTGGAGGTTGTCGATGATATAAGACTTGCCCAGGATAGCAGGTAGTCAGCAATACTTGTCCTGTTGGACCTTTTCAACACCATCTCCCATAGTATTTTAGAACAACGGCTCTGGGAGATGGGAGTCAGGGGATCATCCCTAGATTGGCTTAGAAATTACCTAACTGATCGAACCTCAACCGTAAAACTGGGCACCCTGGTTTTCCGTAGACGGCCAGTAAAAATGTGAGTCTTTCAGTGATCCATCCTAAGTCCCATGCTCTTCAATCTTTATGTGACACCTTTGGCCAAAGTGATCAGGTCCTACGGGTTTGATATGGTGTCGTATGCTGATGACACTCAGTTACTGAGCACCCTTGCCCCCAACCCAACTGACACGAGGATCCGATAAAAAAATTGTACGACCCATTGTGATGTATTTACTATGGGTACTGTATCGATCCCCCTAATTCTGACCCTTGTCTGGTTAATAATTAACTAGCAGCCATTCAACTGCACAAAAACCCGTTATCTGATTAACCATACAACGGCACAGACGCACGTTATCTGATTAGGTCATAGCGCGTGCCATCTCATTAGGCGAGCACTATTCCTCCAGCCCCCTAATAGGCATACGGAGTTCTCAAAACAAATCAAACCTACAACGACCTGGGAAAATCCCCGAAGCCATTGTTTTGATTTCACCGAGAACTTCAGTAAAGAATGTGCGAACGACCAGTTCGTATGACATCCTTATTGACGTATTTATGTCCATCCTTACGTCAATCTCGGCACCTTTCAGGTATAAATATTACCGACATTGCCTTAAGCAAACACACGCGGTGGTGACGAGATTGGAGCAGCGAGACTTGCCGAGGAGCCCAGCTGACAGCGAGGCCCACAGACGCTGCGCCTCCTTTCTGACGCGCTGAGAAGGAGACGCTGCCTTTTCTCCTGCCGAGAAATCCAGCTCCGGCGCTTCCAAGCCGCCCTCGCAGGCAGCTGGAATATCAAGACCTGAGATAGAGATACCAGCCCTCCAGCCTTCTAAATCCCAGGTACAGAACTGAGTAACCCCTTGAAGAGAATTCTCGAAGCAGACCCTTGGCCAAGCAAACTTAACTTAAACTGCTACTTATCTACTCCCCGCCCACGTATTAGGCTTAGGTCAGGTACACCGGGGTAGGCGTAGTTAGAAGCACCAGTTGAGTACGATTAGTCAAATGTATATATGTATGTATCTATTTTATCTATTTTAAAGTATCATATGGCTAAGAAACCATATCAATGCTTTTACAGTATTATTTTATAATTCTGTTTTTACTGTATGCACTTTACTTAACTATAAGTATTGCAATAATAGCGATTCATTTCTCTTGTACGAGAAAAGAGACTGATCAATAAATAACATCTTTTATTGAACACGCCCGTCTCTTCCTTTTCTCTACAATCTGGTGAAACTAAGAATGCACTGAACTGACTGAGTAAAATAAGTTGTCTTTTGTTTTCACACGACTCTAGAGATACACTCTTGATTAGGGGAGAGCAAAGTTGTCATGTTCTATGGTTGTCAGAAACTAAATCCCTTCTTGTCTATCCAGGGAGGTTAAACTCCTCCTTGTCTATTCGAGAAGTTTCTAGTGAACTCTGAGCTAGCTGGCAAACATTAAACTTTAAGTCTAATATCGTCAGTAGAAGACCTAGCTAACCTCTGTCCTAGGTCTATACTATTGAAGATATTATTCCAATGCGCAGAGCCTATTGGGATAATAGGAACTACACTACATGGCGCCCAACGGTTTGGATAGGCGATAAAACTAACGCAAGACATTAGAGTAACTCAGTCGTGCTTTTTCACACAGAGCCCTTTTTTCCCATAATACTCCAAAGACGTCTGGAGTGGGTGAAAGGTTATATCCGCCAAACTTCGTAGGAGGAGACTCCTATGTATGGTACTTGGTTTATTCAACGTTGAAGGATACACTGTTCCAAAATATTGTGCATCCAATCTTTGTTTCCATAGAAACCTGATCTGCAAATAAACAAAATAACCTTCTTGTCGGTAAAATGACAGAAAGTGAAGAAGAAAGGGAGACAATTAGAGTAGCAGCTCAACTCCTAGCGGATGACAACAGTCTCCTACACCAAGACCCGGATGCAATACTAATCCCGGTCAACATAAGAAAATCTATAACTTTAAAACTTATAGAAAATGGGCTGACATCGAGAGGTGGTACAGTCATATTCATAATTGAGGCACACGAATATCGGCAGACAGAGGTATTCTATTCATGGATAAACTTTCCAGCAGCAAACGCTGTAACAAAGGACTTCCACTATTACAAAATAGAGGAACCTCCTATTGAGTACACTCCTTTCGAGGAGGTGGAAATACCACTCAAATACCAAGAGCACCTGCTCTTGTTTAATGGCGCCCTAAAACATAATAATCACATCACCAGGCTCGGTCCACTAGGTAGACCAGGAGCAACGTGGCCGGTCCTAGCCGGATACACACCACATCCAGACATTGAAGAAATGCCTGCACCAGATCTTTTAGCACAGCTAAAACAATTAATTAAAATACATAGACAATTAGTCCAATATGTAATGCGGACTTCAACAGTCCAACCAGCTATTAAAAATCCACAGCTGACCCCTCACCAGGGGAACATAAATAAAATTACACCACAGAATATACAGTCCTGTCTAGGTAAAGTACCCGCAAAACGGGAACAAATTCCATTCTGGTTAGCACAAAAAATTACTCAAATAGAGGCAGTGTTCCCGGATACCACCTCTGTTGAGAAACACAGGATTCTGACTATCTGTCTTCCAATGGGAATCGCACCACATGTGGAGGACTGTGACACTTGGGGTACAGTCTTTGCTTCCATTTACACAAAAACACATGGTGTTCCATCCATGTCAGTAATACCAGATGTGCTAAAACAGATTCAAAATGAATACGGTCCAGAACCTGCTTTAACTCTTGGTATGAAACTACTAAAAGACTTCAAGCAGGTCTCGGCAATATTACTAGCCAACATAAAAGGAGAAGCAGCAAATGTGGCGATCCGCCAAAGGTTGAAAAAGACAAATATAGCAGACCAACCATCTGAAATTGCCAGAATCATAGAAAAGTCCTATGAGGAACTAGGAAGAGATAGTTTGGGTGAAATACCGGTGAAACCTCAACAAATTGAAAGTCCTGAAAAGGTATTTATTAAAAATAATCTAAACACTCAAAAGAAGAGCTGGGATGGAAATATAACAATCCAATCCTAAAGAAAAAAGATTCCAATCCAGAGGAAGGTCTCCTCGGCGGAGAGAAAGATCTCCGGACCAAGGACGCAAGTCTCCCCAGAGGGAGCCCTCTGTGAAAAAATACAACCTTAGAAATAGGGATAATGTAAAGAAACCTGATAGATATCAAGATATTGATACACGTCCCTCTCAATCTTTTCAGACTTCCTCGCAGAAATTGGAAAGAAGAGGACGATCAGAACACAGGGAAGAGCACGTCAAGTCCAAAGACAAGGAACCTGCTCATCCAAATAAAAAATTACAGTTTCCAAAGAAGAAGGTAGCCAGTATTAAAGTAATCAACCATGCCGAGAATACTGAGGACACCGCTGAAAAACGGAGAATGGGCTCAGACAATGCTAGACAGCGCAGCAGAAGTGAGCATAGCTCGCAAGATCCTTATGAATCATCTGGAGACAGTGGACACGAATGAATACATTCAGGTGGAAACTGCGGATACCAGAGTTAGCAAACCTCACAAAATATATGAAATAACATCGCGTATAGAGGGGGATAAGACTAGAAAAATAAGGGGTCTCTTTTGGGATAATCTCTCCAAGGGCTATTACATCTAGCTGAAAGAGACTGGCCACCAGAGTTTGTCAGGGAGTGCCCTCATGGCGAAGAAATAATTATGCCTGCCTTCTCTAATCATATTCCAATTCATAAAAAATATACACTAGCAAGAAAGTGGGCAGTAGCCCAAGCTCCTGCATTATATAAAAACCATGTGGGATGGGATGAGGGCTCTCCTCCTCACAAAATCCAGTTAAAATCACAACCTACTGCACAGAGGCAGTACCCAATTAAGCAAGAAGCAAAAAAACAGGTAAAAGAGATCCTAGATCAACTTGAATACCAGGGGGTGATTGAAACTTGCACCTCGCAAATTAACAATCCTTTGTTTCCTGTCTCCAAACCAGATAATTCATATCATCTTGTTTTGGACTACAGACACCTTAACTCATGTTGCAAAACCTTTGCAGTACAAAACTCGCATAGTGCTGCACTAATGAATAACATAGTGCGCAAAAAATACAAAACAACATTAGACATTTCTAATGGATTCTTTTGTTAAAATATAGCACCAGAGAGCAGATATTTGACCGCGTTCTCAATAAATGGCGCGCAAAAAAATTTCTGTCGTTTGCCCCAGGGGTTCAAGAACAGCCCAGGATTATTCTCAGCAAGAGTAACAGAGTTACTGCAAATATATGATAATGAAGCATTATCTTATGTCGATGACATCTATCTAACAGACGATGACTTGGATACTCACTTGAAGAGAGTGAACACCATAATACTTGGGTTCGCAGCAGAGGGTTACAAATTCAACTTTAAAAAAGTCAAGAATTGCCCATTTAACTGTCCTGTTTTTAGGATATGAACTATCAAGTGAAGGCAAAAGCCTGGCTGACAATTTCCTAGAGAAATGTGCTGTAATCCAAGCACCTAGAACATTAAAAAATCTACAATCAATTCTAGGCATCCTAAATTTCGGAAGAACTTACATTATAAATTATGCAGAGAGAGTTAAACCTCTCTATGATCTAATAAAACCAGATTTTAAAAGAATCAATTGGACTCAAAAACACACAGAAATTTTGAGATCTTTACAAACAGACATGTTAATTAAAACAAAATTACAAACACGTGATAACACACGCAACCTTGTGATTCGAGTCATCCCAGGAAGATGCGGATTCACATACCTGACCTCTAATAAGGGAGAAAAGGTACCAATTGCATACAAATCACACTTGTACACAAAAGCTGAAATGAAATTTAGCCCAACGGAAAAAATTCTAACTGCGGTACAGACTGCTGTAGCAAAAGAACGAGCCCTAGCACAAGGTAAACGAATAATCATCGTGACACCGATACCAGCCCTAGAGGCGGTAACAAAGGCAAGCATTCCGAATGCTAAAGCACTACATCCAAGATGGATACAGTGGGCTAATTCTCTTGCTGCAACAGACGTGGCATACGAATTTGATCCAAACTTAAAAACACAAGAGTTTCTCCAATATGAATTCGAATGTCCTCCGCCGACCGAAATTCTGCCTCTAGAACATTACGGCTGTATAATATATACAGACGGATCAGCACAACCCGCAGTAGGGGGTAAACAAGCTTACAGTGCTGCGTGCGCAATCGTTAAGGGTCAATGGCACGAAGGAAAATTTAAACCAGTGGTCACTAAAACATAATCTCTTGGAGATTGTACAGCTCAAAGAGCAGAACTATTGGCATTCAAGATGGCGCTTGAAAATACCGATCGAGAATTCCCCACACTCATAGTGTGTGATTCGTATTACTGTGTCCAGTCTTACAATGAATACTTGCAGATCTGGGTTCAGAATGGTTTTAAAGACGCAAAAGGTAACACAATCAAGCATAAAATGCTTTGGGAACAAGTAGTTCTTTTGCAAAAAGGAACTACAAAAGACTCACGTGATACATACACTGAGTCATCAACGTGATGGCGTTCACGTTGCAGGGAATTCATTGGCTGATGAGGCCGCAAAGGCAGCTGTGCAAACGGCTTCCGTAGCTGCCATCACTCGGTCAAAAACAAAAATAGACAGCGAGATATTACAGGCTGTCAGCGGTACAGTAAAAGATGCGATAGAAACACTCCCGAAAGGCTTTCCAGTAAAGTACTCATACATAACTGATGCAAATAATGTTCCGTTTGCTCGAATCCCTGGAGTGGGGGATAGGGCAATTCCAAACATGGAACATAGGTTGGGACTCATTATAGCGGCACACGAAGGGCTTGCTTCTGTACATGCTGGCGTTTCAGCCACAGTATCATTATTAAAACAGAGATACTGGTGGCCACAAATGAGACGACAGACAAGGAACTATGTTCTAGAATGTGAAATATGTCAGACAATGAAGGTATCAACAGTGAAACGACCAGCACAGACGCCCCTTCTAATCTCAGATAAACCATTAGCATGTGTTTACCTGGACCACTGTGGTCCCTTACAAAGGGATGGTAACTATAAATATATCTTGGTCGCAGTGGATTCATGCACGAGATTCATATGGATGTGGCCCCAGCGATCGGCTGACGCCAGAACTGTTATAAAAGATTTGCGAGTCTTTATCGGCACATACGCAATTGGCATGCTACATTCTGACCAGGGTCCTGCTTTTAGCTCTCGAGCTTATAAGGAGGCCATGACCAGCATGGGCATTGCATTGCGGTACTCTTGTCCATTTCATCCTGAGGGAAACGGAATCGTAGAAAGAAAAAACCGTGACATAAAGCAATCTATAACAGCAAAGGTATTAGGTTCGGGAGCTGGGTGGGTCAAACATCTAATAAGTGTCCAACGTAGTCTAAATAACCTGCCAAGAAATTCTCTGAAAGGACTCAGTCCGTACGAACTATTGTTCGGGACTAGAATGTTGATCCAGGACCTTGATAGTCAGACTTCAGTGGTTAAAGATAAATGCTTTGATATCAAAGATCGTTTGGCTATTTTACAGGACTTAAATGAAACAAGAAAAGACCTGAGCAACATAAAGTTGAAACAACAGCCAACAACCACTGAAGAGAAACCACCTGTCCCAGCAAGGCCTGTCTGGATTCCAAAAGTCGGGAATCTAGTCAGAGAGAAGATCGCGGTAAAGAAGGAATTTGGGCCTTCTTACAGAAAAGCAGTTCCTGTCTTGTCTGTCAACGGGCCAAGATCAGTAGTACTACCGCCCCTTGCTGGTAAAAAGGAGAACCGAGTTGTATCCATCGACCTGGTAAAACCACAATCATGTGGCCGATAACAAATAGTAGGCCAAGTGGACTCCCAAGAAGTAGTAGAATACCAAAGTTTGCTACATCCACAGAGGTTCAAACTGAAAGACTGATCACATTTGAAAAATCTACAGTGAATCAACAAGGACTATGCAACAAAGCAATGGAACTTACACCTCTAAAAACCCCAAAAAAAACAATTAGTCAAGAAACACCGACCTACAATGATGTAACTACAGAATATTCTGATGAAACACAGCAAATTCAAAAAGCAAAAAGTAATCCAGAAGCAATTGGAACAATTGACAGAACGGCATCCGGCTACTTCATCAACTTCGATGATTCCTCTGAAAATCTGAGCGAATCTAAGAAACAGCCATCAACAAAAACTTTTAAAGATAAAGCAAAGAAACTTTTTCAACAACTGAAAGCAACTTATCTGATTTCTCCATGGATTGAAATTTGGGTGGCATTAGGTGCATTTGTCCTCATACTCTGGCTCATCATGGTACTATGTTTGGGACATTTCATTGAGGGAAAATATGCTAAAATGGACACAGCAAGCCAGAAAATCAACTTGGTCCTTAAACCACACACATCTTCACACATCGAGAAAAAGAGAACTTTCTTCAGTAAACTTCACAGCCAATCCTATACCCGGCGGGGTAGCATGGGACAATACTGATTATGAAATCTATGGCCCGGTCGAAATCCTGAAGTATCCACATCAATTTAAGATCTCGTTAAGTGACTTTGTAAAACCAAGCACATTTGCTGATGATTGGGACTTTGAAAGTATTAATGATATGATGTCCGACCTAGTGATGTCTGCTAAATTTACAGAACATGATTATTTGCATGGTTCGTCTAATTATGATCAGATGTTCTGCTACAACCACTATGGTAACCATTATCTACATAAATCTGCACAACCTAGAAATGTTTTAAATTATAACCAATGGGAACATTGTGCTTCTCCTCCAAAAGGTAGTTCGAAAACGTTTTATGATAAATATTCATATTTTTCTGGGTTTAACACAAGTAATGCAGAAACATGTTATTTCAAATTGTCAAATAAGACAGGTATGAAGACCATGCTTACAAACACAAAATTGATATATTCAGATTAATTTTTTGAACAAATGAGTACATTTGGTTTTGATTTCTGGAACAATAACATTGAAGCAAAAACTGTTTGGGGTACAAAAGATTGGCTAGTACAAGGTATAGAATCATTGTTTAGAGCCTGCATGATCCCAGAACAAATTATATTCTTGAATGACACTGTTCAACAAACTACCTGTCTTCGCCTAGCCAAAATCAAAGATTTAAACAAACCGTCTATTCCAAAGCCATCAACGAACAGTAATAACTCTATAGATGTTGAGATAGACGTAAACCATATTTTAAACCAAAACAGAACACATCCTGATTGGAAACAATGGTTGATCTGGCCCACAGACACAAATAACTGTCAAGACAGATTCCTGAACAAAATACAGGGGTTCAAATTGACCAGGCCAGACCCCAGATATTCCCAAAGACAACATCCAGGGATAGTAACTACTTACAGTGTGGGCAAGCTCTGCCTTCAATGGCTACAAACATCCACACTGGCAGAAATTAAGCAACACCTAACTTTACTTCAAGAGGGTGCTGACTTGCGTGATTTCATCATGGGACCACGCAAACAGCGTCAAAAACGTTTCATAGCGGCCTCTATATATGCAGCCTATAATGAAGCCTGGAAAGAAACTCAAATTGAGACAGCAGAAAAAATACGGGAAATTGACCGTATTAATTTGGAAAAATCACTTTCTGTGGTGGACAATGGGTTAATGACTCTGTCCTCCAGAATATATTCACTGGACAGTATTGTGTCTTCAGCAATCGATATAATATCGCAAGACTTACTGATGTTACAACACGGTCAGTCCCAATTGCGTTCTATTGTACAGCTTGGCTGGACGTTACAAAACCTGCGTTCAGGCTATGTGCCTTGGCGTTTAATCAACACAACGTCACTATTTAATATCTTTAACCTTACTGATAAACAAATCAGTTTGGCACAGAAGGGTGCTGACTATACAATTCTGAGCATTGAAAAACTTGAGCGATTACAATTGACAATGTCAGAACGACCTGTCATTGAATGGATAATACATGGGTAATAAATATTCCGATAACTACTTTCCAGTTTCAATACTGCCAAAAATATATACAGGCAGGCCAGTATGAAAGGTTGGGTAAAGGATACATTAAGTCAACATGGAACTTGCCCTATACACACGCATGTATCAGTAATAAAGGCCAAAGTGTGTTCCTTAGTGGCAATAATTGTGCGAGGTCACTAAGCGGTACACTTCTGTGTCAGGGTATTAGTTTGCATGGAGCCTGTGAAGCGAATTCAAATAACCTTTCATGTCACCAGCTAGGCACACCTGCAACACAAATAGAACCATTCTTTAAGAGACTCTCGAACGGGAGTTACATTCTAATTGTAGATCGCAGATGTTGCAGTTTGCTGCCCGGAAAACCTTATCTCATAACCGTGACTAGGAAGGTCATGTGCTGTGAACGAGTATTGTTCCCAAACGATGCACGAGACAGGGAGGCAAGGTTATGGCCCAGCTTGAAAATTGCTTCTATTCGAATTGATACTTTAAGCAGAATGAAGACAGTGCTCCTACAGACGCCGACCAGGTTAACGTCATCAAAAGAAACGTATGATCTCCAAGTTGCAAGGGCAACTGCTGAGATTCATTCACTGTTATCAACCAATTCCCACATACATTTCGCAGAAATACTGAGCGAAATCTTAAATATTTCTGATACAAGTGGAATCTCTAGTGTATTTAAGACAGTGTTTTCAGGAGCTTTAACCCCATTCAAAGCCATACTGGGTATTTTTCCTGACTTTGTCCATTCCATCTTTGGCGGACTTCCTCTCCTCTTGGGAATAGTGGCAGGAATCCTATTTTTGATCCTATTACTTCGCTATGGCAAACCATGTCACAGACATGACTCCAGCAACAATGAAAGAAACAATCCGAGCTATTGGCTACCGGGACCGCATAACTAAAGTCCTTGGACTAGCACGGCTAAGAGAATTAAATATGACCTGGTTCCTTTCATTCAGACCGATGTGGCAGCGTTGTGTTATGCCTGTATTAAGGTGCTTGCTATGCGGCGAAGAATGCGTGTTGGACACCTGTCTAACACTACAATCGGATGTGCCAATGGACGCAGAGACTTTGTTGGGTCCGGTAACGGCTCATGCATTGTGCTGTCCCCAGCGGCAACCAATCCTGATGACGGCATTCGTAGAGACTTGACCACTACGATTGAGGGGTAGTGAAGTACGAGATGAAAGCAGCATCGATCAGGTACGACCTTCTGTCAGCCATGAAGGCAATCATGCTCATGAATGCGTGGTAACAACTTTTTCCGAGTTAGTGGAACTTTCGCAAGAAGCTGTTGACAGTTTTTTCGACAGTCTCAATGACATGATGTTTTCACCAGAGCAGAAAGAATGACTTTGAGCAAGCTAGCACACGGCGTTCCCAACACCCTGAATTTGGCCTTCAGCTTGAAAATAGAGCTAACTGAAAATTTTTCTTTCGACATTTTCACGGACAGTGGGACATTTTGTTCTCTCCAACTCCCAATTTTTTTTTCACAATTACTTTTGGGACACTGTTCTTCTGCTTAAGGTAGAAACCATTCTTAGAGAACTAAATTTCAATTTTAGGTACTCTAGAGACATTAGCTACCCTCTAGCGTGTTCATAAATATTTTATTTTGTGATGAAATGGTCTCGCATTTTTTCTTCTGTATTAAGAGCCATTTCATGTGTAATTTTCGCATTTATTCATGCTGATTTAAAAATATGCGTAATAGATTTTACATTGTTATACTGCTTGAGTGCATATAGTAACTATACTCATCTTTTCGTGTATTTCACATCTTCGATTTTTCAAAATGCATATGAATGTATTTTTGGGTGGTACGGTATACACATGCACTACTAGTTTGTTTACTATGCCTAGATTTGTAAATATGGACATAGCTTATGTGGAGTGGGTGTGATGTATTTACTATGGGTACTGTATCGATCCCCCTAATTCTGACCCTTGTCTGGTTAATAATTAACTAGCAGCCTTCAACTGCACAAAAACCCGTTATCTGATTAACCATACAACGGCACAGACGCACGTTATCTGATTAGGTCATAGCGCGTGCCATCTCATTAGGCGAGCACTATTCCTCCAGCCCCCTAATAGGCATACGGAGTTCTCAAAACAAATCAAACCTACAACGACCTGGGAAAATCCCCGAAGCCATTGTTTTGATTTCACCGAGAACTTCAGTAAAGAATGTGCGAACGACCAGTTCGTATGACATCCTTATTGACGTATTTATGTCCATCCTTACGTCAATCTCGGCACCTTTCAGGTATAAATATTACTGACATTGCCTTAAGCAAACACACGCGGTGGTGACGAGATTGGAGCAGCGAGACTTGCCGAGGAGCCCAGCTGACAGCGAGGCCCACAGACGCTGCCCCTCCTTTCTGACGCGCTGAGAAGGAGACGCTGCCTTTTCTCCTGCGAGAAATCCAGCTCCGGCGCTTCCAAGCCGCCCTCGCAGGCAGCTGGAATATCAAGACCTGAGATAGAGATACCAGCCCTCCAGCCTTCTAAATCCCAGGTACAGAACTGAGTAACCCCTTGAAGAGAATTCTCGAAGCAGACCCTTGGCCAAGCAAACTTAACTTAAACTGCTACTTATCTACTCCCCGCCCACGTATTAGGCTTAGGTCAGGTACACCGGGGTAGGCGTAGTTAGAAGCACCAGTTGAGTACGATTAGTCAAATGTATATATGTATGTATCTATTTTATCTATTTTAAAGTATCATATGGTTAAGAAACCATATCAATGCTTTTACAGTATTATTTTATATTTCTGTTTTTACTGTATGCACTTTACTTAACTATAAGTATTGCAATAATAGCGATTCATTTCTCTTGTACGAGAAAAGAGACTGATCAATAAATAACATCTTTTATTGAACACGCCCGTCTCTTCCTTTTCTCTACAATCTGGTGAAACTAAGAATGCACTGAACTGACTGAGTAAAATAAGTTGTCTTTTGTTTTCACACGTCTCTAGAGATACACTCTTGATTAGGGGAGAGCAAAGTTGTCATGTTCTATGGTTGTCAGAAACTAAATCCCTTCTTGTCTATCCAGGGAGGTTAAACTCCTCCTTGTCTATTCGAGAAAGCTTCTAGTGAACTCTGAGCTAGCTGGCAAACATTAAACTTTAAGTCTAATATCGTCAGTAGAAGACCTAGCTAACCTCTGTCCTAGGTCTATACTATTGAAGATATTATTCCAATGCGCAGAGCCTATTGGGATAATAGGAACTACACTACACCATATTGATAACTGGATGCACGCTAACCATCTCCAACTCAATGGTAGTAAGATCGAGGTCATTCTTTTTGGTAAGGCACACAAAATTTGGTTGAACCACTGGTGGCTCCAGAGCCTTGGCCCCTGTCCATTCCCTAAGCCTATGGTGTGGAACCTTGGAATGAAGATTGACAATCAGTAATCCATGAAAGACCATATAAATTATATAACTGGTACCTGCTATGGATTAGTGTGTAGCATACATAAAATCTTTCAATGGATTCCAATTGAATGAAGGAAGCCGCTTGTCCAGGAACTAATCATAAGTCGGCTCGACTACGGAAATGCCCTGTTGGCTTCCATCACTGAGGAGCTCTATTCTAGACTTCAAGTCCTGCAGAACACTGCTGCTAGGCTGGTACTAAACCTCCCATTGAGGTCTCCATCTGCGTCCAGTCCGAAAACACTTCATTGGCTCCCCATCAGGAAACGAACAGGGAACAGGTTAAGTTACTTTGCCAAAAAAACTCAGCTGGTATCGGCCCAACAGGACGCTTAGGTCGGGTACCAAACTTCTCCTTACCCCTTTGTAGGATCCGCACTGCCAGGAATGGCGGTTGATCCTTCTCCCATTTGGCTTCTGCTTTTTAAATTGAAGTTCCATTATGGCTCTGCATGATCACAGACCGCAAGTAATTCCGCATGGAAAAACATAGCTATTTTGATCGCTTCTGACTGCCCTTACTGTTCAAATGGCCTTAAGCCATTACAGGAGTTTTACGCTAGCGCTATGAGACCCTTGGGTGATATGTGCGCCCAATAAATCTCTTTGACTTGACTTGATACCACTTCTCCCAGCTTCTCTTTGGCCAACTCTGTTGTCTTAAGTTCCACCTCCGCTCCTTCTTGGGAAGTTTTGGGTGATTCGTCAAGTGGGAGCTGAGAAAAAGGGTAGGGGGTCTTATTTTTCCCATTAATTTTTCCATAGGTAAATTTCAACAGTGATACCACAAAAACCCGTTGAACAGAATAACAACAAATCTGGCAGAAAGCTAGATCATCATCCAGAAAACATGTTTTTTGTGATTTGGTGTGAATTTGATCAGTAGTTATAGAGAAATGAATGCCAAAAAATGTGTATATTTCACGCTTTGGGGGATTCATGACAGATCTGTGGACCTTCGACCTCAAGCGCACGTAATTGACTGTCAATAACCTGAAGAAAAAGTTGTGGCTGCCATCTTAGGACTCTGGGACTCAGTTGCTGAGTCCTAAAAAATAAAATAAGATATAAAGAGGCAGAGTAGGGGCACTCTGAACCTCTGTGCTTTGTCAGGTGCTTCCAGAGGGTCAAATCTTTTTAAAAACATGTACGAGACCCTGGGCCTTTGCTGTGAAACCGCATATGAAACCGCAGATCCCCAAGGGTGTCACTCTGGGTGTCAAGGTGGATACGCAGAGCAACCTGAACCCCCCAACATTTTTCAAAAGGGGGTTGTCCAGCTGTGGTGTCTTGGGCGTCTGCTTGGTGTTGGGAGCCTGCACAGGGTTGGGTGCCTAATCCCACGTCGCGCACAGCAAAGAACGTCTTACTTTATGTTAAAAAAACATAGATCACAATCCACAGGTCGGCTCAGTGGTGTTGTTACCTCAAAGATGGCTGTTGAAGTTGGTATCACTATTTCCTGAGTTAAAGGAGCTTCCTGTGTTCTGATCTACACAGGCTAGCCCGGGAGCATCAGGCGTTTCATGAGAAGCGCAGATAAAATTCACGGATTGATTGTATTATCACTACGATATATATATATATATATATATATATATATATATATATATATATATATATATATATATATATATATATATATATCTCCACACTCCGGTTCGATGTTTCCCGGCCATTAAGCGCTCATTGTGGGTGCGTAGCCTTACGACAGAACCACGCCGTTTTCTATTCCACACTCCTTCACTTGCCAGCAAAGAAACTAGGCGCACACCTTCTGAGATCCACAATTAGATTTATTTCAATCCATTTAGCACGAAAGCAGATGATCTACGCGTTTCGATGCTACAAGCATCTTGCTCACGATCAACTTCCCACATTTTTTTCCAAACATTTAAGACATTCAAAATAATGTGTGACATCATTTCCTGTATTGTGATACCGAGCATTGTGGTTATTGTAGTTTTAATTTAAAAAGAGTCTCAAGGGGAGAAATTTTACTTCATTCCACATTGGAAAATTATTACTCCTTATTTCAGTTTTACGATCTTTACTTAGAACAAATCATATTTAATTTTATTCTCATGTTATAATGTTCACTCTTTAATGAGTCCAAAATAAATAAATTTTTAACTTTGTTTTTCATGTTCTCATCCCTCTGGTGGGATTTGTTCTCTTCCATTCAATTCATTTTTATGGAATTACGTCATTTGTTCAGGGTTAAAGATCTTTTGCATATTTTCCCATGTTTTGATATTCCCCTCTCATATTCTCATTCAGAGTTGATGTACATTAATGTCTATCAAAGGTGAGTATATAACTCCTCCGATTGGTTGAGGCCATACGGACTCAGAGTTCTGAAGTTTAGGATGTGACGTGACTCCTTCTGTTTTAGGATTGTTTCTCGGTCACCTCCTCGAATGTTCTTCGGTATCGTTTCTATTCCAAAGAATTTTAGTTTTAGCCAGTCTGCATTGTGTGATTGCTCCATGTGCTTGGCAACAGCATTTGCTCTGTCCTTGTGCGTAGTTGCTCTAGCATGTTCCATGATGCGTTTCTTCAGTTCCCCTTTTGTACTTCCCACATACGTTAGTGGGCAGGGACATTCTATTCCATAGATTGTGAAGTCTGTTTTACAGGTGATTAGCTGACGTATTTCCCATTTTTTGTTATTCGGCATTTTTATTTCCTTGATTTGTTTCGCAATTTGACACATTTTGCATCCATAACATTTGACAAAACCTGTCGATCTTTGAGGTCAAAGATCAACTGATTCACAGTCATTTTAAAATGAAAAAGGACAAAGGAAATGACTGGCTCAAAACGACAGGTTTTGTAAAATGTTATGGATGCAAAATGTGTCAAATTGCGAAACAAATCAAGGAAATAAAAATGCCGAATAACAAAAAATGGGAAATACGTCAGCTAATCACCTGTAAAACAGACTTCACAATCTATGGAATAGAATGTCCCTGCCCACTAATGTATGTGGGAAGTACAAAAGGGGAACTGAAGAAACGCATCATGGAACATGCTAGAGCAACTACGCACAAGGACAGAGCAAATGCTGTTGCCAAGCACATGGAGCAATCACACAATGCTGACTGGCTAAAACTAAAATTCTTTGGAATAGAAACGATACCGAAGAGCATTCGAGGAGGTGACCGAGAAAGAATCCTAAGACAGAAGGAGTCACGTCACATCCTAAACTTCAGAACTCTGAGTCCGTATGGCCTCAACCAATCGGAGGAGTTATATACTCACCTTTGATAGACATTATTGTACATCAACTCTGAATGAGAATATGAGAGGGGAATATCAAAACATGGGAAAATGTGCAAAAGATCTTTAACCCTGAACAAATGACATAATTCCATAAAAATGAATTGAATGGAAGAGAACAAATACCACCAGAGGGATGAGAACATGAAAAACAAAGTTAAAAATTGATTTGTTTTGGACTCATTAAAGAGTGAACATTATAACATGAGAATAAAATTAAATATGATTTGTTCTAAGTAAAGATAGTAAAACTGAAATAAGGAGTAATAATTTTCCAATGTGGAATGAAGTAAAATTTCTCCCATAGAGACTCTTTTTAAATTAAAACTACAATTACCACAATGCTCGGTATCACAATACAGGAAATTATGTCACACATTATATTGAATGTCTTAAATGTTTGGAAAAAAATGTGGGAAGTTGATCGTGAGCAAGATGCTTGCAGCGTCGAAACGCGTAGATCATCTGCTTTCGTGCTAAATGGATTGAAATAAATCTAATTGTGGATCTCAGTATCTATATATATATATATATATATATATATATATATATATATATATATATATATATATATTCCAAAACTCCGATCTCCTGAAAACTCAAAGCAATCCAGGCAAAGAAGCAGATACGGACCCAAAGATTTGTGCAGGTGAGATTTTTTATTTAGTGCAGTAAATCGCCATGACGCATTTCGCACTGCCCAGAGCGCTTGATCACATGACACAGTAGATCGCTAGGGTATTAGTTTAAATATACACATTGCAAGTCACATGATTTGGCCTACAAGTTGCATAAATATAGAAAAGTTACTATTTCCAACAAAAAACTACAACATTTCAATATGTATAAAAATAAGCAACTTGTGCAATGTATGTTTTTTTAAACCACAGGCTAAAATCACATTTCATTAAAAACTAGTATCTGTAAAACCAACAATCCTCATAAATATGTGCAAGATGGTGCAAAAAATAGTGCAAATTAATTTAAAATCGGTTTTCCTCGTAAGGGATAGCAGCATTTAGGTTATTTTGCATAATTTCTGTTACAATTTTCTCGTTTTTTTCCTATTTTTACGTTGTTTTACGTTTCTTACGGGCTAGAGCAGGAAAATCAAAGCAATAGCATCGGAGCCCCGATGCTATTCCGTTGCTAAGGTGCCACATTGTTGAGTATAAAGTGCAGGCGCTTTCAGAGAATGGAGATATTGATCATATATCGGTATTAATACCAGAAAATATCCAACGGGAATCTTGATATGTATATGCTTTCGTATTGGGTAACACTCCTATTGATCCGAGATGTACTTGAAAGGATTCTTTTATTCTCATATCATCATGTTTCATTACTACACAATAAATAATACATATATAGGCCATATAATAAAAACCTTTAAAATGGTCAAATACTGGCTAAAAATCATTATCATTGTAATCAATTCATGAATAGGAAATGCATAGAATTTCCTTTCACAGAAAACTATAAACTATAAATATATACATATAGTTTATATTTAAAACCCATTTTAAAAGACATATATTTCAAAAATTAATTCTAGTTATTATGTACCCAACTGTTATGTGATCCTTATGAAGGTGCAGATAACTTATTACTGTTATTTACTTGTTAAGGTAGTTAAAGACAAATAAATAAATCCTCTGTAATGTTGAGACCTGACAGTTGCTTTGTATTTAATTCTAAAATATATCAGGTCTTAAGGCGGCGCAATTTCTCCTCTCTATTTCGGCCTCTTCTACTTGCAGGGACACAATCAATTACAAAATACTTGAGTTCTCTACTTTTTGAGTCATGTTTGGCTTTAAAATGCCTTGCGACCGGATATGTGTTATCTTGATTATTTATTGCTCTAAGATGTTGCAAGATTCTTGTGTGAACAGGGAGCTTAGTGCTTCCCACATAGAGCAAATTACATGGGCAAGACAGTACATAAACTGCATATTCAGTTTTACAAGTGAGTAGCCTGTTGATTTTGTGTTCCTTCAAGTCAAAAGGTGAGAAATAAGTAGTTCTATTCTCACCTTGCAAACAGGATTTACACGATTTGCAGTTAAAAAAGCCTGTATGTGTTTGTAACCAGCTTGATGACTCAATAACTTCTGGACTCGTTTTTACGAGCTCATCTTTCATTGATTGCCCTCTGCTATAAGTTATTGATGGTCTCTTAGGTAACCTGCACCTATAGTCGGATCACTTAAAACTAGGGGCCACTTCTTATTGATGATAGATTCAATTTTCTTATGTTGTTTGCTGTACTGGACAATGATCCTAAACTCATTTTTGCTCTCTATATTGTCTGTATTCAGAGTATTGATATTATCTCTTGTGGCCAATAGCTCCAGCCTGTTTTTCTGCATAGATTTGGAAATAGCAGCATCAATTATTTTATCAGAATAGCCCCTTTCTCTAAATCTTTCTTTGCTCTCCCTCTGGGTTATTTTGAGGTCTCTTTCCCTACTATGGATGCGTTTTAACCTCAACATCTCTCCATATGGAATGCTGTTAACCAGGTGTTTCACATGCGAACTGTTGGCATGGAGTGTAGAATTCCCTGCTGTTGATTTGCGGTGGAGCCTTGTTTCAATTTTGTTTTGTTCAATAAAAACCTCTGTATCTAGAAAAGTCACTGCTGTAGAACTAATACTGTGTAATGCAAATTAAGGTTATTGACATTAATATCCTGCACAAATTTGTCAGCTGACTCCATGTTGCCATCCCATATTATAAATAAATCATCTATGAACCGCAGCCAAGTTTTTACCTTGGAAGTTACTGTTTCTGCGTGTTCCGTCATGAGGACCAGCTCCTCCTACCAGCCCATGTGAAGACATGCGTAGCTGGGGGAGAAGCTGGCCCTCATGGCAACACCGCGCAATTGTCTGTACAGGAGATTGTTGAACATAAAAACATTATTATTCAAACAAAATTCCACCATTTCCAACAACATTTGTTTATGTTTAGGCATGTTTCCCAAAGATTTCTCCAAATAAAAGTCAAGTGCTCTAATTTTTTTTTTTTTTTTTTTAAATATATTTTTATTGCAGGAATTAGTAAATCGTTACAAAATCGACCAGCATAATAACACAAGCAATATCAGCGAAATACAACCCTCTGTCCCCGCACCGTAAGTTCCGTACATAGCCTTCCGGCCCACAACCCTGGGGTCGGGCGGCGAAATTCAATGGGGGCTCAGAAGGATGTCAGAGCTGGTCCGGATGATCCACTGTCCGTCATCTGCTTTTCCAAACAAGCCTATAAACCCAAAAGAAAAACCCCCACCCTCAAAATACTACTAACCAAAGTAAATCCCACCCAACCCCGCCATCAGCGCCTGAGAACAACCGCAACAGGATCTACTATGGGACCCACGGGGAAGCAACAGGACTAATAGTGCAAATGTTTTAATGGGACTCGGGGCGAGTCGCTTCTTCACCTTCAGAGTCGCTGGGGGCGCAATAATCCCTGAGGGCCTGCACTAACATTTCCCACTCCAACGCTGCCTCCTGCGCCTTCTCATTACGCTGCCTCCCAGCCAGTTGGTATCTCAGGGTGCTCTCCCCCGCCGCCCACTTCAAGAGCTCGCTGTGCCATCGACTTCCTGTCGGACCCACTCGTGCCTTCCAGTTCCTGGTCACCTCTCGCTTAGCAAGAAGGAGCCCTAGGTCGATAAATTTGCTGGAGATTTTATTCTTAGGGGTATGAGGGAACCAGTGTAGGAGTCCCACCGCCGCATCAAATGATAAGGATCTCCCCGTCACCTCCTCCAGGGTCTTCCCCACTTCCACCCAGTAGGATGATAATCCCGGGCAGGCCCATAACATGTGGAGGAGGTCTGCCTCCTGAGCCGGGCACCTAGGGCAATCCGCCGAATTCGTGGCAAAATATCGCTTAATTTTCACTGGGGTCAGATATGCTCTATGGAGAACGTAATAGTGGACCAGCTGAAAACGGGCGTGGCGTGTGCCCCTCCAGGCTCGCCGCACCAACTGGGACCAGGTCGTCTCCGGGATCTCCCTGCCAATGTCCTCCTCCCAGCGGTTTCTCAAAGTAGTGAGAGGAGCCAACCCCTCGTTGATCAATCTGCCGTAAAGGCAAGTGACCGCCTTCACCGTGCCCGCAGACATCATCACGTATTGGCACACCGGAGATAAGGCGGGTTCCTCCTGCCCGCTCTTCCAGTGCGCCTGGATCGCTCGAACAATGGCCGAGTGCAACAGAAAGTCACCACGGGGGATCTCGAAGCGGTCGATAAGATCCTGGAAGTGCAAGAGCGCCCCGTCCTCATACAGATCCCCAACCAGCTGTAAGCCAGCGTCCTCCCAGGCCGCCAATCGTGACCAATCGCCTCCATGGGGGAGGGCCGTCAGCATCCCCAAAGGTATTTCGGGCGCATATGGTGTTCTCAGATGGCCTCGGGCGTGAGCCCGATTCCAACAAAGGCGGACGGTCCGCTCCTCCAACGACAAATCCCGCAGGGCCAAACGTTGTCGCAGCGCTATGAAGGAGAGAACATGCCTGGCCATGCCCGTCCCCCTTCTGTCTTCCGGGCCTCGGAATTCCCGGGCGATCGCCTGGGTGAAGGTCTGGAGCTGCGCCGCCAGATAATACTTTTCGAAGTCCGGCACCGCAAGCCCCCCCTCATCCTTCGGCCTCATCAGGGTCTTGAGGGCCACCCGACGGCGGCCCGAGCCCCAGAGGAATCCGACCACCATAGATCGTAATAGTCGAAACGTGGCCGGTGGGACCCAGATCGGTAGTGTCCGGAAATAATATAAGAGCCTGGGAAGGGCCACCATTTTAAGCAGAGCGATCCGTCCCGCCACCGAGAGCGGCAGCGTGGCCCAGAAGTCCATGCAGCCTCGAAGTGCTCGAGTGCTGCGGGCAATGTTCCCATCCAGGAGGTCGGATGGGTCGTGATAGACGAATACCCCCAGGTACTTAAAGCAGTCGGGCTCCCATCTAATCTCCCTACTTGGAGTAGGGGCGGGGGCACCCTTACGAACCGGGAAAAGACAGGTCTTGGACCAATTCACCCGGAGGCCCGAAACCTCCCCAAACTCCGTGAGCGCCGTCGCCGCTCCATGTAAAGCGTCGAGGGGGTCCTCTAGGAAGAGCAACAGATCGTCTGCATACAGCGAAACGTAGTGCGGGCCCGAAGGCGTCCACAGGCCCATATAGTGGGCTCCCGATCGAAGATGCAGCGCGAGTGGTTCCACCACCAGTGCAAAGAGAAGTGGGGACAACGAACACCCCTGCCTCGTGCCTCGTTCTACCAGATATTGCGAGGAAATCAGTGGTCCCGCCCGGACCCTGGCCGATGCAGAGGCATAGAGAACCGCGGTCCATCTGATGAAGCCCTCACCGAGGCCGAATCTCCGCAGCACCGTGCAAAGGTAGTCCCACTCCAGGCTATCAAAAGCCTTCTCTAGGTCCACCGATAAGACAACCGGGGACGGGGCATCCACAAACGGTTCCCCTAGCAAACGGAACAACCTGCGAATGTTCATAGTCGTGTTACGCCTTGGGATAAAACCTGCTTGGTCCTCATGCACCAGGGAACTCATGTGTCCCAGCAGCCTCGAGGCCAAGATACTGCTCAGTATCTTATAGTCCACCGTCAGCATCGATAAGGGACGGTAAGACCCCGGGTCTGACGAGTCCCTTCCTGGTTTGAGGAGAGGAACCACCAACGCCTCACACATCGAGCTCGGGAGCCGCCCCAGCCTCTTCGCCTCTCTGTAGACCACCAATAACCTAGGGGCTAGGAGGTCAGCATAAGCTGCATAAAACTCCACGGGCAGGCCGTCCAGGCCCGGGGTCGTATTTCTCGCCATCCGTTTAATGGCACCGCGGATCTCCCCCAATTCTATGTCGGACCCCAGGGCTTTCGCCACTTCGCGCTCCACTGTTTGGAGCTCCAGTGGGCGTAGATAATTATCGAGCCGGTCAGGGTCTCGGGCGGAGCGACTGCGGTATAAACTTTCGTAATAATGCCGGAAGCAGCTGAGAATCTCCGGTTGAGTGTATACCTCGGTTCCGTCCGCCTTACGCATACTTGTCGTCAATGAGGACTGACGCGTAGGGTTGGCCAGCCATGCCAACAACGCGCTCGATCTGTCCCCCTCCGCGATGGACCGGACCGTGTAGGCCTTGTAGTCAAAACAGCGAAGCCGTTCGACCTCCGCCGCCACCTTCTCCCTCGCCCCCGCCGTGTGTACCTGTAATTCCGGGCGCCCGGGGCGGCGAACTTCCAGCTCGCGGAGTTTCCGGTCCGCTGCGTCTAAGTCAGCTAGGATAACTCGCCTCATGCCCACCTTTTTAGAGATGCAGTAACCCCTCACCACTACCTTAAAAGCGTCCCACTCTAACGCTCTTGTACTCGCGGTGCCGCTGTTGGACGCAAAATATTCCGATACCTTATCCCCCAGGTCCGCCCTGAAAACACTGTCCTCAAGAATCTCGGGTCGTAACTTCCAGGTGGGCACCGCCGGCGCCCCGGGGAGCCAGCGAAGGTCCAGCAGGAGGGGGTTATGGTCTGAAATGGTCCTGGACAGGTACTCAGATCGGACCGCTGCCGAAACCAGTTCGGGCGAGCCAAGAAATCCATCCAGTCTGACATGCAACTCATGTAGGCTCGAGAAGTATGAATAGTCCCTAGATGTGGGGTGGTGCGCCCTCCAGATATCCGTCAGACCCCAGTGGGTCTGCCAATCCTTACGACCCTTAGCCGTGCGACGAACCGGAGAATCGGGAAGGGGTGGATGTGAGCGGTCAGTGTCTACGTCCACTACTGAGTTGAAATCTCCTCCAAGCAAAAGGGGCCCGGAAAAGAAGTGGGCCAACGAGCCCGATAACCTGGAAAGGAAGGCAGTCTGGTCTATATTAGGAGCGTACATACAGCAAACGTTCAAGTCCCTCCCTCCTAAAGTGCCCGAAATGGCCACGTAACGCCCCTCTGGATCTATCACTGTGTTCGTGACCTGGAAGGGGACCCCAGCTCTAACCCAAATTAGCGCCCCCCTGGCATACGCGGAGTACGATGTGTAGAAGACCTGCCCCCTCCATCTACGCTGCAGCGCCGCCCCTTCCGCCTTGTTCAGATGAGTTTCCTGCAGCAGCGCCATTTGCACTCCCCTACGCACTAAATAAGCGTGGACTTTGTGGCGCCTGGACATAGTATGAAGCCCCCGCACGTTCCAAGTAACACATTTCAAATTAGCAACATCAGCCATTGTCCCATATTGTCCTCGCACAGTCTCCCCATCCGGGTCCCCACAAAAAAAGTACATCATACATCCCAGCACTGATGGCGGCCATTTTCCCCAACCAAGGCCAAACAACCCAAGAACGAACCAAACCCCCACCCACCCTCCCCAGAACAGGACCCAAACAGCACCATCCAGATCCCATCCAAACCTTGCCCTCTAACAACCCAATAACCCCTACTAATCCTGCGGTCGCCACCGTAGGAAGGCCTTAAGGGCCAGGTGCGGGCCGGGCGGAGGCAGTGGGCCCTCGACGCTCAGGCTACCAGGACTAAAACAAGCCCAAAACAGTACCAAAGACCCTCGGGGCAAAAACAGGGGCACCCCACCCTCCCCGCCCTCGTTGTCAGCATCAAGTGACGGCAACCGCCTCCCCCCTGCCGGGCCCCCTCCCAAAATGAGGTAGCTTACCCCGTTACCCCTGTCCATCCAGAAGGTCTTCCGCCGACTTCGGTGTGATCACCGGTGTATGGGCGCTATCGGTCACCGAGTCCTCGGAGTCCGACGGTGCCCCCTCGTCACCCGGGTCCGCTTCCTCTTCAATGGCATCGTCCCGTGCGCCAGACAACTCAGATAACACCTCCAGCACTCCCCTCCGCTCCCTCGACGTCTCTGCAGTTGAGGGCCCCCCTGAGCGGCCACGGCGATTCCTAATCCTCCTGGATCGCCGTCTCTGTTCCGGCCCCTCCGCCTGTTGGGATGAGGAGCCGAAGCCATCTTTCCCTGCTCTGTAAAGCTCGAGCCAGGCACAGACATCCTCCGGGGTGTCGAAGAATTGAGTCTTGTCATCGACAATGATGCGGAGCCTAGCAGGATAGAGTAGCGAGTACTGGATGCCCTCGCTCCTGAGCTCGCGCTTTACCGCCAGGAAGGAGAACCGCCTGCGTTGAGTTTCGTAGGTGTAATCCGGGAAGATGTTCACCTGACTGTTCGCCACTTTGAATGGGCCATTATGCCTGGCGGCATTGAGGATGAAGTCTCTGTCCCGAAAGTGTAATAACCGCGCCACCACTGGTCTCGGGGCACGTCCCTGCTGCGGTGGCCGCGCTGGGACTCTGTGGGCACGCTCCAAGGTGTAGAAGGAGGATAGCCCCTCCGGGGCCACCGTGTCACGGAGCCAGGCCTCCAAGTATGCCACCATGTCGCCATCCTCGATCTTTTCCGGAAGGCCCACCACGCGGATGTTGTTCCTCCTGTTGCGGCCTTCCGCATCTTCCGCTCTCTGCTCTAGGGTCGCAATCCGGGATAAGGCATCCTTCATAGTCGCAGCCAAGGTTCGCTGCGCCGGCTCCAAGGTTTTCACCGAGCTCTCCACCTCCTTGACCCGGTCCGACAGTTTGCCGTGGTCCGCTCTAAGGAGACCAAGGCTCGTCGCCACCTGGGCAATGTCCTGTTGGAGGGCCGATCGCGTGGTCGCTATCGCCTCCAGGACGCGGTCGAACTGCTGTTGCATCGACGCACCACCAGAACTCTTTGGGTCCCCATGTTCCTCTTTGTCCTGGGTCTCCGAGTCTGAGGCGGTTGGGGTAGTCCCCTTGGCTCCTCTAGGTTTCCCCATGTCGCCGGGGGTACTCCGTGATGGTCCAGGAGCATGCGTCTCCGGGAGCAGATGCCGACCGCGACCCTCCCGGTCACTGGATCTTAAGTCGAGTATCGGAGACCTCCTTCTCCAGGGCCTGTGGGAACTTCTCCGCTTCGGCTCGCGCCACCACCACGGCGTCCGAGGGCACCGATAAGGGGGCGGAGACAACCGCCGCCAGGTCGGGCAGGCCCGCACAGCCGCTAAAGTCCCGGGGTGAGGGTCACCAACTCCACCGGACGATTTGTGGCGCCAGAGTGTCGCGCCTCCCATGGGAGTGGACTGGCCAGGAAACTGCAGCTAGGTGCGGTGTCGTGAGTGCGGCCACCGCCTGGTTCACCAGACGTCCGCTCACGGGATCCACTATAACGTGGGCATCCGCCCGGTTACCCAACCGAGTGCATTCTCGTTGTAGAAAGTCCGATCCGACCGATATCTAGTGCACAAATCAGCCGGGGATGGCAAAGCCGGGGGCGAGACGCCGCCGGCGACGCTCCTCCAGTTCAATGGATCCGGCTAGGGGGACAATGAAGTCCGGGCGCCATGTTGGGTCCGCAAACTTCGGTTTTACGCCGGATCACCACTCGTCCGAGCCACAGCAAGGGCCCTGGCAGGTCGTCGTCGGTCCGTCCAGCAGAATGCGGGGTCCGGGGTGCCCCGCAGCCTCCGATTTACAGGATAATCACGGGCTCAGTCCCGGAGCCGAGCTCTCAGGCGACCATCGCCATCGGCGCCCAAGCCACGCCCCCAAAAGTCAAGTGCTCTAATGCCATCTGAGTGTACAATACTAGTGTATGATGAACTGACATCTAAGGCTATCAGTAAAACGTTCTCTTCCCAGTTGATATCCTTTATTTTGTGCAGGAAATCACTTACATAGGATGGCAGAGTTTTTACATGGCTTTGCAACAAGAAATCAACGTACTGGGACGTATGTTCAAGACATCCCTTCCTTGCCGAGATGATGGGCCGGCCGGGGGGATTTTTGGAATCCTTGTGCAGTTTTGGTAAAAAATACATTGTTGGTACTACAGGGAAATTGTTTTAAGGAATTTATGCTCTTGTCCAGTGATAAGGCCCTCTGATCTCCAATTAGACAATTTTTTGTTAAAGTTGGAGTACATAGTTTTTAACTCTGTCCCAGTGTATCTAGTATAACATGATTTGTCATTCAGTTGGTTATGAGCTTCCTTGGTATACATATCTCTCTGCATTAGAACAATATTTCCTCCTTTGTCCGATGCTCGAATTATCACTTTGTTGTTTTTCTTTAATTTTGTTATCAAGGCGTTGTATTCCATTCTTTCTTTGTTGTATTTTGCTTTACCTCTATGGGCTTTGATGTTTAGGTCCTTTAACTGATGGTTTACCTGATCATGAAAAAGATCGATTGAGTCTTTCAACATAACTGGATTAAATGTTGATTTCGGTCTGAATCCAGTTAGTGACTGGTTTGCTTGGAATGTTGATAGATCGTTATCCAAATTTGTTGGCCTTGTCTGGCTTATTTGTAATCCCATGTCGCTTATGGAATCTGCATCCCACAGCTCCTGTATTTCATTGACAAGTGCTTCCGTGGTTTGAGTATTTTCAGTAATGTCTGTATTTTCATTCACTCGCGACGATGTTTGATCCTTCAGGTTTTTGTTTAGAGTATAGTACTTTTTCAGTTTTAGTTTCCGCGTACTTTTGAAGATGTCCTGTCTAGTGTTTACATAGTTGAAATTTCTTGTGGGGTAATATGTGAAACCCAGGCTCAGGATTTCTTTTTCTTCATTATTGAGTTCCACATCAGACAAATTTACAATGGTTTTGTTCGGTCCTAGAGTAGCATTTATTTCCCCCTTCTCCATCCGCCTCTCTTTTTGCGTGTTGTTTCTGTTCCGTTTGGCTTTCCGCCGCTGTCCCCGTTTCCAGTTTTTGTTTGACCGTAATTTGCTCTTTTTGTCCGGGGGCGGATGGTTTGCCTTCTGTCCTCGCAAAAAAGGGCTAGTTACTCATCCAGGGTGCGTTTGGGTATTGCTTCCCGAGCTTGCCCTTCGCGGTCAGAGTCACTGTCAGGAATTGAACTTAATTCTGATTGTGAGGTATCTGACGAGATTGTATCTGTTCTCGCCCCTTTGGGTTTGGAAGTCGCTGTTTTGGTGGTAGTTTTGCTGATTCTCAATGCCTCATATTTTTTAGAAAATATAAATATTTGCCCCATTTCGTAGTCTGTTTTGTCGCGGAAAAATGTGTATGTTTTGCGCTCTTTTATCTTTTCTTCCTCCTTTTTAAGCCTTACCGTCATTTCCTGATGTAGTTTTTGTTTTTCTTCCTCTTGATTAATTGTTTCAATTTCTTCATTGATTTTTTCAATCTCTTCCAGCAGTGCAGTTCTGTCGATGTCTGCATACTTAATCAGGATTTGCATTAAACGTTTAGAAGAATCAAGATTGCATTCGGCCCATTCACGCATCATTGAAGGATTGGGCGCCTCATAACTTGGTGCAAGGAGGATTCGAAGTCCACGAGGGACTCTTTCCACATCTAAATACATTCTAAGGGAGCATGATTCCAGCCGCGGAGTATGCACCACCCCGGTACCCTGGGGGTCACAAAGGTGAAGCAGCAGTCGTACTTGGAATCGAGGACGGGCCCACTTGTGGAGTCCATACAGGACTTGATTGTGTGCTTCCCGGACCACACTTCCCAGAATGCACAGTCTCATTTGAGCCTCCCATCGGTGGGTGTGTTATATATAAAATGGGAAAGTGGGTCGGCGGTTGCGCACACCGCTTCCGTTAAAGCCCCTGAAGAGAAGCATATGGAGCTTCGAAACGCGTCGGGCAGATCCCATACGGAGCGGCGTCTACGAGTGAATCCCCGTCCTCACCTATACATAAACCAAGCTGCTGCTCGCGTGCTACTCAAAGGTGGACACCTTCGAGCAATGATTTATACGCGGCCGTCCAGCTGCGGAGTATGCACCACCCCGGTACCCTGGGGGTCACGAAGGTGAAGCAGCAGTCGTACTTGGAATCGAGGACGGGCCCACTTGTGGAGTCCATGCAGGACTTGATTGTGTGCTTCCCGGACCACACTTCCCAGAATGCACAGTCTCATTTGAGCCTCCCATCGGTGGGTGTGTTATATATAAAATGGGAAAGTGGGTCGGCGGTTGCGCACACCGCCTCCGTTAAAGCCCCTGAAGAGAAGCATATGGAGCTTCGAAACGCGTCGGGCAGATCCCGTACGGAGCGGAGTCTACGAGTGGATCCCCGTCCTCACCTATACATAAACCAAGCTGCTGCTCGTGTGCTACTCAAAGGTGGACACCTTCGAGCAATGATATATATATATATATATACATATATATATATATATATATACATATATATATATATATATATATATATATATATATATATATAGATACACGAAAACTCCTCCACGCCACTTCCAATCCCCACTCGGACCGGCGAAGCGATGACCAGGAGACGGACCACTGGATCAGGTTACACGTTCTTTATTTAGCAATTCAGCTGGTAAAAGTGCATAACGCGTTTCGGGCTAAGCAAGCCTTGCTCACATGCAATTACTGTTTGTAACTTTTTTGATTTTATACTGCTAGGTGACCCGCCTATCCCAGCCCTCTACCCAGGTCATGTGACCATAAACATAAACAACATCTTGAACATTGTAGTTCTTTCTGTGCAAATACGCAAGGTTGACAGTATAAATAGCTGTTCAAAAGGAAATAAATATTTACAATTTCCAACTATTACCGGATAAATCCGTAAACATGTAGGATAAGATAATAAATTCCTACATAATATATCTTGCGAGCACCACATGTTAAAAAGAGCTAGAGTAGGAGGGTACATTTCAATGTGATCTTGACAGTGCAAAACAGTTCATGTCTAAAGTGCAGAAAAAGCTAACTAACACATGCAAACGTAGAAGAGTAAAGTGCTATAGTGAAATGATAAAACAACCTGTATAAATATGATGAATCCATGCTTTCTAAACAATTTAGGTTAAAACCACATTTTATCAGATAATAAAGCATGATAAAAACATTTCATATTAATTGCGAAGTTTATCATAAAAATTGATTAAAAAAACACCCTGTGAATAAAAAAGTGCTAAAAGAGATCTTTTTAGAAAAAACGGATAATCAATATATTTACACAAAAGGGCTGAAGATCTGAAAATTATTGTCAACTCCTGGCTAACAGGGAACCTGACTAGCCAGGGGGAAGAAATTGATCAAAACACAGAAACACAGAGAACCATTATAAATCATTTAAACTCCCAAGGCAACAGGGAACCTGACTACCTGGGGGTCACAGAATTCATATCAACAGAATGATGGAATAGGCCAACACTATGATGAGTCATTTTATAAAAAAGTGTGCAGATCCTCGGTATTATTCAGCCCGTTGGGCCACTTGCTATCGAACTCGAGGATCATGCTAGACTCTAATTGCCTTAGTTTGAGCTCTCTGTTACCACCTCTGCAAAGTTTGGGCACTGCTCCCACTACATAGTACGATAAACAGTTAACATCCTTATTATGTTTAATTTCAAAGTGGCGCGCCACTGGATAGGAAGGGTCGCTGTGCAAAATAGCACGTAGATGTGTAAGATCCTGACGTGCACCTGTTGTTTAGTGCTCCTGATATAATTGAGGCCACAGGTGCACGTCAGGACGTATACAGCGAACTCCGTTTTGCAAGTATGATTACCCACAATCGGAATTTCTTCCAAACTGAAAGGGGTACAGTAGTGGGTCTTATTGATACCAAACTTGCAGGCTCTACAACTGGAGCATTTACGAAACCCAGCTGCTGGTTGCAGCCAATTGGTTTTTTGTTTTAGTTCTGGACTAGTTTGATCCAGAATTGCTCCCATGTTGCGTGCTCTGCGAAAGGTCACCATAGGTTTGGGTGGTAAAATGGCTCTTAAGACATTATCTGTGAGGACAATAGGCCAACTCTTGTTGATAATATTTCTGATGGTATTTTCCTGATCACTAAAAGCCGTGATGAATCTGGGACATGCATTAGACCTTACATCAACTGTTTGATTCTGTGCTTCAATATCATTGTTGCTAGACTCAACAGGGAAGAGACTCGCTCGGGTTCTAGTACTAGCTTTGGCCAAAGCTTGATCAAACGTAGCGTTCGAATACCCTCGATCTTTGAGCCGGTCTCGTAATTCCCTCACACATCTTTCAAAGTCATCAACAGAGCTACATATTCTTTTAAGCCGTAAGATTTCTCCAAAGGGAATACTATTGACGGTGTGCTTAGGGTGGAGACTGGAAGCATGAAGAGTGGTGTTGCCTGCGGTAGGCTTTCTAAAAAGTATAGTTTGTAATTTATTGGAATCATCTATATACACTTTAACGTCTAAAAACTCTACCTGTTTTGCACTAATATGTGATGTAAATTTCAAATTCAGGGAGTTGTTATTGATTTCCTCAATAAAGGAGACAGCTATATATATATACATATTCAGCAAACAGTATGACATCAGCAAGAGAAACGAGACCTAAAGAGGCAGCGGACAAACTGTAACAGAACATTGTTATCCAGACAGTGGTCGAAGTAGGCGGGATCGGCAGGGCACGGCGTGCCCCATCTTCTTGAATTTGATAGATTCCGTTCCCATACTTTCTTCTTTTAAACATGCGTCTCAGAATGCAGAAATGCCAAGGCCAATAGTTATCCCTCGGCTTTTGGGGACGGGCAGAACGGGCAGAGAAGGAAAATGGCTCTGTCTTTTCCTCCGTGCCTGTAAAAGACCAGGACAGTGACCAGCTCTCCTGCTGCTGGTAGTTGCCCGCCCCCCTCTCTGTGTTCCCCCACACAACAAAGCCACCTTAAAAAAGTGAATGGTTTTTTAAAGACCTGTGAAGTACTCGGGTGCGGCTGCAATAAGACGGACGCCAGCCAGGGAAGCTGTCTGAGCCCTGGCTGACACACACAATGGGGGGGGGGGAACAAATGTGCTTACTTTAACCAACTACTCTGAGAAGCTGAGGTGGGGATGGTGTAAAGACACAACAGGGCCTGTATTCTGGCAGTGGTGAGCGTTCCTTGGTGCCCTGTGACATGAAAGGAGGGTGGGGGAGGGTCAGGCGGGGGCCAGGAGCCGAGGCCAGATTGCGCTTGCAGTCTAACCCTAATGTGATTTTACCGGCAAGTAAAATCAGTTCCGGTGTTCTCACACCTGGGAAACCTGGGTGAAGGTTATAATTGAGTGGAAAATAACGGTATCCCATCCAGGCATACTGCCCCTTCCAATTTATCTTCGGGCACAAGAGTGGTTTTCCTAACGTTAGTCCTGATTTTCAGTAGACACTCTGGGTGCTTGTCTTGCTTTTTGATATGTTCGTGGTTTTATCCCATATGTCCCACATTCAGTATAAATATGGGGGGCTGGAAATCTGACTGTAGCTATTGAGTGAAAATGACTTGCTCTATAACCCTGTGATTTCTCCTCATTGTCAGTTATGACAATGATGCTGTCCGTGTGTATTTTCGCATATGGCCCCAATGGCATCACCAACCTTTATGTCGCCGTATGTCCTTGTATGTGAAGAGCATTGCACATCTGTGTATCGGATGCTCATATCCACTTTTGTGGCAACTGATGTGCGTTGCTGTGTACAAGTTGGAGTGAAGGACTGCAAGGTCTCCTCAGCAGCCATAGACTGTGACCCGAATCATTAGCGTGGTGAGGAACCATGCCATGCCCCCAAGACACCACATCCTCTCCGGCTTCGACACTCTCCTCTCCCTCTTTCAGGAAGTTCCTGTACCCCAGCCGTCACTATCTGCTAAACTGCGAAGCCTACCCTCTCTGTCCCTATTTTTAACCATCTCAGTTATTTTGATGGATTATGCAACCCCCCTCCCCCGTTCCTTCACCCATGCAGGGCCGGTTGCAAGCTGTGCACCTGCACAGTGCCACCACACCCCAGGGGCCACCACGCCAATATATATCCTTAATATATTAATCCTCTGAGGATGGATACATATTTGCGTGGATTTGGCGGCCTCCGGCTCTGTTCCACTTCTAAACAACCTGACCCCCTCACCTCTTTACTGGCCTGCGCGCTCCACCCCACCCGGACCCCCTCTTCCGGGCCCCCTACCTACGCTCCTTGCCCAGGGCCACCATGAGCCTAGAGCCGGCCCTGACCCATGCATACCTATCCCTGCCCCTGTCTTCGAATCACTCTCTCCACTCCCTTCACCTTCCTCCCTTCTCCATCCCTCTGTCACCCCGTCACTCTACCTCATTTCTTCACCATATTACTCTTTTCATTTCCACCCATCAACTCTTTCTTGCCTTCCATATCTTCCTCTAACCACTCTCTCTATTAGCGCAACAACCTCTCCCTCTTTCCTTCATTGCTCCTTCTTCTACCCTTCTCATCTTTTTCTGTTCATCTCGTGCTGTTCTCTCTATCCCTCCACCCAACCCACCCTTCCTACTCTCGTCCATCCTTAGCCTGCTTATGCCTGCCTCCCTCACCCGTATCTCCCCTCACAATTTCTCAGAGCCATACCATGTCTCTGGTAATGGTTTACTGAGAGCAACCCCTATCAATAGGCTTGCATCATTCTGAGCAAAGCAAGAGAATAGGCGCAAGGGTAGATGGATAGGGACAGAAAAGGCGCAAGCCCAGCCTCCGTACCCCCAGATAGAAGTCTGGACAAGCCAGGAATAGTGCCAGTCACAGGGCTCTTTATTCCTTACTGAAACATAAGCAATTGGTGAACCTTTGAGGGAACCGTGGATGGGGCCGAGGGCTCGAGGCGCAATCTTAGATTCTGTCAAGGACTGGAACATAGCACCGGTGACACGAGAAGAGACAGAATCTCAGACAGAACCAATAACAGGGCCAGAGAAAGGACCAGCAATAGGCTCAAGGCCAGGGACTGTGTCAGGACAGACCCCAAACAAGCATTGGCATAGCCAATAGGTCTCGCTTTTGCGACCTTAAAAGTTTTTAGCCATGCAGCACATTATCCTGGGTGCTGTGCCAACCTAACGAAAGACAAATGTAGTTAAAATGTAAATCAACCACGGACATTTTATTGCTTCACCACACATTTAGCATGTATTCCGCATGGTTAATAAGGGAAGCTTTGGAACATAATTCCAATACATCATGAAGCCACATAAACCACGCGTAGCCCATTGCAACTGCAAAAACGAATTCAATTTGCCCAGCACATTACCATTCCATTTGTGTGGCATGAGTGCTTTATGAGCAAGTATCAAGGTATGCAGTTCTTGTCACTGCTTTACACAACCATGCTCACACAATTACAACAAGCATTTGCAATGCAATAGGTCTCGCATTTAAGCGAGTTTGAGCTATTGGCATTGTAAAT
Organism: Lissotriton helveticus; assembly: GCF_964261635.1. Classification (NCBI taxonomy): domain Eukaryota; kingdom Metazoa; phylum Chordata; class Amphibia; order Caudata; family Salamandridae; genus Lissotriton; species Lissotriton helveticus. Next base: position 1,191,432,736 of record NC_136059.1, read on the forward strand.
GGCAATGCATTTTATATATGTTTTGGTTTTTAAAAACATAAATAAAAGACATTGTCATTTATAATGCCAATAGCTTAAACTTGCGTAAATGCCAGACCTATTGCATTGCAAATGCTTGTTTGCTCCCATGTGGATCGAAAAAAGAAAAACACTTTTGCTGGAAATGTATTTTTCTGATATTTTTCAATTTCTAAGTGCAGTCACTGTGTGTAGAGAAATAAAACATTTGTAATATGAAAAATAAATAAATAAATAACTAAAGCAAAACAAACACCTACTCATATGCGCCGTATGGGACTAAGTGAGGATGACAGGTGCTGGACATGCACTGTACACAACGCCAACTTCACACACATGGCTTGGGGATGCCCGGAGGTATCACGATACTGGGAGGACGTCCTCACACATATTGAACACATAATAGGCACTACTGTTGAGAGAACGATCAGCCTGGCGCTTGTGGGATATGTGGGTGATATCCCAGTGAAGCGTCGGAAACTCACGGCGATGCTGCTGCTGATGGCAAAGAGACAGGTGGCCATACACTGGCGGAAGAGACAACCCCCGGCGGCAGCGGACTGGGTAAAGGCGGTTGTATACTGTAAAGATCAACTTGAAGGGTATTGGGAACAGATGCCGGAAAGATCTAGGCCCAAGGTTATATGGCCCCCATTTGCAGAATGGCTGAGAACGAGAGATGTTGACTCCCAGACAGGGTAACTCACACTTAGATAGTCATCATTAAGAGCCAGGGATATTCAATGGAGGGTAATCGTAAGAGACATGAGGTATGCCTCCACGGAGACACATAGACGGCATGTGAGATGAGGAAAACTGTATCATGTATGACCAGCTGCAATCTGTAAGTTTAACTGCTGGACATATCAACTGTCGATGCTGAACTACCTACTTCTTCATGTTGCAATGAGCGGACTCCAATTGCATTACTACATACATTCACACACTTGAATACTACCTGCCTGCCCCCGAGGTTGTTGGCCAAACAGCTGTGGTTATTGCTTAACTGTTGGATATTTGCTGCCGGCCTCCGGGTTGTGGGCGAAGAGCCGTGTATTGCATGATGACCCAATAAAGGTTTTTGAAAAATAAAAAAAATAAAAAATAAAAAATAAAGCAAAACAGAGTGGTTGCAAGGTGGCCAGATTTATTTATTCACAACTCAACACATTAGCACCACTTTACAGTGTTTGCCAGTGAAGTGCTATTTTTGTTTTCTCCTCTCTCTTTGAACAGCATTGTTTTCCCTGGGTAGGAAAATGCACTAACGCTGGAAGTACTGAAATACCCGCTTGATGGGTGAATTGGAAAACAAAATGTGTACAGCGGCTGTGCGATCACGAATGTGGTCTTTTTAAACCATATTGCCAACGTTTTGTAAGGATATAAGCAATGGGCATTGAAACGGGTCCCTTCTGGGCCCTGTAGTCATGACCTTAACTTTTCAGGCAAAAGCACTCACTAATTTCTGAATAATGAGTTGTAAAAGGAAAAACGTAACCATGTTGTTCCTGTTTACATTTCATAAGCTTTACTAAATCTTGCATTCCCTATGAGTGTTTGCTATTTCTAGGATATTGCTAATTATTTTTTAGGCAGCATATTACTCTTGTCTAGTGCGTAATTTGAATTCAGTCACATCCAGGTGTTTATAGCAGGTCAGTGCAGTGCAAGTTTCTCTCAGTGGGGCAGTATGGTGTTCAGTGGGGGAGAGGATGTGGCACTATGGTCAGCGCTGCTGAATTTGGAACTGGGGAACCAGGTTCATCCTTCATGACCAGTCCACCAGACCACTCCCCCTGAGGGAGGACATCCCCATACTAATCCTTAGAAGGCCCGCAATATCTTAAAAGCCCTGGTGCCTTAGCACCAGCAGGTGGACCCTAGCAGTGGCAAATGTTGGTTAACCTTGAAGACCTGTCCGCCACATTCATTCTGAAGTTCAACTCCAGTCTTGCAGGCAGGCCTATGAAGCAGCACACAATGGAGTAACAGTGACTCTGTCACTGAGGTCACAGAACCATTGAGCAGGGTGGCTCTAAGGCAGTGCGACTGCACCAGATGCTCACTTCAGGTGGGGGCGTCATGTTTGCAAGTATAATATGTTTTTAAAAGCATTTGCTGCCTCTTTCCTGGCCTCCAAGAATGTTTGGCAACAATAAAAATGTCATGATAACTGCAGTGGTTAATGTTATTAGTAGAGAGAGATGGAGTTTTGTCTAGTGGAAGTTTTGACTCATGGAAAGGAAGAACAGAGGGTTAATGTGCCTGCTGCTAAGAACATGTGCCATGCAGATCACAAAGTGCACATAATGTAAATAGGTCAGTGGGTTACTGATTTTGTCAGAGAGACACCATTGTTACTTGCAGTTAATAAGTTAAAATCCTAACCTAGAGCTATTAACTGTCATGTAAGAGCTGCATGCAAACTGCAAGGTATAAATGAAAGCGTTATGGTTTTTCACCAGTCTTTAATTATCCTAATGTTGCAAAAAGGGTTCATTTGGATAGAATTCAATTCTGATTATTAAAGAGAACCCCCAACCATGGTATTACGTTTTAAATTCTGAGTTTGTGTTTCTCCAGACCAATCCCTATTAAACTATGCTGCCTACTAGTATGGTTGTCATGTGACTCTACTCCTACACCTTGTAGTCCTTTTTCATATGTAACATTTCCTATACAGTTATTTACACACGCATGATTGATTGTCTCTGTGTAATATGTGTGATGTAAAGTGCTCTGACACCCTACACTGGTATTAGTGGTGCTGTACATTTTCTGATACTTTATTATTTTGACATTTTTACACATGCTAACAGTCTCTGCCAAGATGTTTCCTTATTAGTACCAGTGGAACATACAACCACAGCAGTGAGAAAGGTGACCAGTCAACCTTTGCAAAGGGCCCTCCACTTCACAGCAGCACAAGTCAAATTTTTTGTAACTTTTGATCCATTTGAGCTATAAACAATTCATTAGTTAACATCGTCAGATTATGCAGCAGATGTATTACGTGACAAATATGGCAGAGCCATAATTATGTGGAAAACATTTGCAAACTAGGATATTTCGCCATTCATGTTTGAACTGCTCTTGTGCAAAAAGGTAGGAGAAGTGCTGATGACAGAAACTCCATGGCTGGGAGACAAATGGGTCGCGGCGATTCCACTTTCAAGGATATTTGGGACATTCTGTAATTGGAAACTAATCCCACTATGTGAATGTATTTCATGTCAATAACTCATATTACACCTTAAATAAACATGTGTATCCATTGGTTAAATTAAATAACGTAATAAACTGTAACCGGTTAGTGAAATGGGAAACAAATACAAAAAATTGGGATATTTAGCTCTTTCTGCCACACCTCTGACTCCGCCCACTGACCCAACACACAGGTTATTCCCACCCTCTGATTCTCCGCCCACAGTTCCCCTACTTTTTTCCCCCCACTTCGACCTCTGTATCCAGAAGGCAACATAACTGCTAATACAGAGGCAACGTCAAAGCAGCAAATATGGGACAAATTGGAACAGCTACACAAAAGAGAGATATCTAAATGGCGTAAGGCTGTCTCTCTCCAAATGTACGTGGAATGTGGCAGGATTCTAAGGTAACTAAGAACATTTAACACTCCTTCACATCAGGACCCAGACCCAGAGATGTTAGACAAAAGGGCGTCAAATTCTTACAGTTCTCCATAGGTAAGCAGAATATCCTAATGAAATATGCGGAAAAGGAAAGAAAGAAAGTCCTATTAGAAATGTCATATTTAACAGTGGAGCTATTGAAAATGATAAATAAAAGAGTATGATGATGGGATATAGAAAAGTAATGCCAACAGATAAATTAGAAAGCGAAATCAAGTGAAAGAATCACAGGAAATGAGTATAAGGACTATCAGACAGGAAGGATCTTGACCATTCAAAATCACCTCTTAGTAAAGGCACAGGAAGCACCACCTTTGAGTGCTCCGAATGCAGTGAAGAGAGTGACGCCCCTGAGAGTATAACACTGGGGACAATTTGAGCATTTCGGGCTAATTTTTTGGAGTCGTTTCGTCACTTATCAAGGGGCAGGACGTCCAAGAGAGCAAGGAGGAACAGGTACAAACAAACAAGCTACAGATGCAAAAAAGCATGAAAGGTCAGTAGGAGTGAAAATAAAAGGTCAACATTTTGCGAAATGAAGAATTTAAATAACAATGTGGTAAACGTATCAGTTTTTTCTCTCATCTCTGCTCAAATTGAAGTGTTGTCAGTTGGCATGACTTTTTGTCCTGCACCAAATTTTAATTTCACAAATAGTCACATCGATGTGTTTTACTTCACCAGAAAATTAAAAAAATAAGAAATGGTACTATGGGGGAAACCAGGCATTTACGTCAATATGGACAGGACCACACTGACTCCAATGAACAATAAGTGATGATGATTTGTTTCAAACCCTATGTGAACCTGATGAGAATTGTGAGGCTTTAGGTGTACTACATGATATGGCGGTGGGGACCTTATTGTGCAGTGCATTCGCAAATACTGCCCTGAGTCCAGTCAGTGTTGTTTAGTTAACCATACCGCAACCCTAGGTAGCTGTGACTGCGAGCATTAAGGCTTGGCAAAGGAACCTAGTGTAAAGCATTTAACAGCATCAAACAACGAAATAAGAAAGTCACGCAACAAGAAAGAGACACAACAACAATTTATAAAAAATAGAGCATATTTGTAAGGATTTTTAGAGTTTTTGATCATTAAATACCACCGGAGGGTTCTGGAGATACAGAATTTTGAAGAAATTATACTTTTAAATGCAACCGTAACCAAATCCGACAGGGCGGAGGTCGGGGGGCCAGAGATGATACTTTGGACAGTTACCAGAGCGTTTTTAAGGCAAGTTCCAAACTTAACAGGGCGACCACCATGGACATTAATGGAGTGGTCCTAATGCTGAGGATACAGGCAAAAGATGCTCAAAGGATGCTCCTGGAGCTGTGCGGTTGACGGGTGTGAGTGCGGTTTATCCCTTGCTCAGCACATGGGATCCCACGGCATCCTCTCTGCAATAGTAGAAGGTCAACTGTGGCAAGGCTTCCGATCTTGTGACACAGTAGTCACAGCGAATATCCTTGGAGGGGCCTAGTGTCCCTCTTGGGTGACAAATCCGGTCTCTGATAGCCCTCCTGGCTCTGGCAGACCAGGTGCAACTTTTGGCTTTCTCTGATTTGTCTTGAATAAATACTTTTAGATACAATCGCAAACAAGCATTGGCCAACAAAAACTTTTCAAAGTTTGAAACAGTTTGTTTGGCAACTTCGGCCCAGCTTGGGTAACCAAATCCGACAAGGAGGAGATCTAGTGGACCAGAGAGGATACTTTGGACAGTCACCTGACCAACATAATGTTTTAAGGCAAGTTCCAAACTTTACAGGATGACCGCCATAGACCTTAATAGGGTGGTCCTGATGCCGAGGACACAAAGCAAGGATGCTCTTGGAGCTGTGCATTCGACAGGGGTGAAGTGCGGAGGATCTCTCGGTCCAAGGAGGCGTTGAGGTGACTTTGACCACAGCACTTCGTCCACGACATCTTCTCTGTAAGACAGTAGAAGGCCAGCGGCCGCAGGGCTTCCGATCATGCGACACAGCAGTCACAGCAAATGTCCTTGGTGGGGACTAGTGTTCCCCTTTAGGGTGACGAATCCGGTCTCTAATAGCACACCCAAATTTGGCAGACTCTGTGCAAATTTTGGTTATCTTGGATTTGTCCTTTTGTGCCACTGGCAACTGGTAGTGGCAAAACTTCTGCGGTGCCTACCATCTTTGCCGGTTTGGGCTTCTTCAGATCTTGTGTTCCTCAAGCTGGTTCCAGGGGATCAGCCAACTGTCCCCTGGAATCAATGCTTTGATATGGGGCTTGAGTCAACTTTTCCTCACGTAAGGAGCTACAGGCACAGTCCAAACTCGCTAGCCAAAAGTGCAGCAGGTGCAGTTTTCCCGACTGTGCAGCCTCTCTTTGTGCAGCATCAAAGGCAGCAGGACACTCCTCTTTTGGTCCTCTCTCCAAATCCATGGTGTACTGAGGTTCAGGGTGCCAGGGGTGTACGTTTTATTTTTGGAAAGTGCCCAGAGGGGACAACTCGGTCACAAGCCAATGGGCTAGTAGGCCCCCTCCTCTGTGGTGACAAAGTTCCAGTGATGTGTGGTAATCCCTGAGTACAATATTCTTGCAACGCTCAAGATGGCTGCACCTTCTCTCGACTGTCAGAAGTTTGGTAGCCGTGTGGCTACTAAGGGCTACACGCCCATGGAAGAACCGCTTTGGGGGCGGGTTTTCCCTCTCTGTTCCTGTCTTTAGCTTGTCTGCAGGAACAAAAGACATCCTGCTCGGGTCTGTTACAGGCAACCCTACAAAAGCGGTTTTCCTTTTGAAGCTTGACTTTTGAGCTAATACCCCAAGTAGCCATCCTAGGAGAGGAGGTCACACCTCTGTCTGTGGAAGCTGCCTTTCTTCCTGAGCCTGAGAGTCATTCAAATATCTTCCCAGGTGAGCAGAAAGCTGTTTGTGTACCAGGGCCTTTGTGAGTTCACTGGAGTAGCTGGGGCACAGAGTGGCAATTTTCTAAAAGTTACAGAACTTTAAAAGTGACATAAATCATGACTGGGTATCAAGTCAGATTTAATGCCACGATTAATTTGATACTTTATAGTACCCAGTTAGGTACTCCCATTCAGAAGTTAGCCAGGGTGTGATGCCAGCTGGTGACCTTGTGTTAGACAGTAGGGCTACTAACATTTACACAGCTAAACGACAATTTGAAGTCCTATTTAGTAATATATAGCATCCTGCCATAGGTCTCCATAGGCCTCCCTTAAAGGAGAATTACATATAATATTAAGAGAAGTGGGGGCTTTGCCATTAGTGATTAGAGTCAAACTAGCAGTGTACACATTGCTCTTATAGTCTGCAGAGGCACGCTGGTGTACACTTTGTCGTTTGTCACACTGCAGGTCTGGGTGGACACTCTGCCTTACATGCCCTTGGTAATCTGGGTACCATGTACTAGGGACTTATAAGTAAGTCAGTTCTTGCCAATTGGTAACATCCAATTCGTCTTACCTTTTGTAATGTGATAGAACACTGGCACTGGGGTCTGGTTAGCTGGCCTCAGTACACTCTCAGAGTCTTAAAACAAGCAGCTAGTAGTCAGGATGGGGCACAAAGGTTGGGGGGGGCTGCACAAAAGGCTGTTTCCTTACAAGAATGTTAACACCTGTGATGATGCTTTATTGAGTTTAGTAGATATGAATATATATATATATAGACAACAGTTGCCCAGTAGCTTTAATTCAAAATCTGAGTTTTTGCCTTGTATGCCACATGATGAGATTGATATGTTTGAAAAGGGTATAATTCAAGATTTGAGAAAATTAAGATACAGGAATGGATGGGGGTACCACAATCTAATCTATGAACAAAAGGTAGCCCTCCAAGACCTACAGAGAACTAAGAATCTTGTTGTTTGGCACTTAGACAAAAGAAGCAATACAGTGATCCTATCCGAGGAAAAGTATTTGAAAGTAGGCTATGTTCAACTACAGGATACATCATGTTATGAAATTGTTGATAAGACAGGAATTGACCAAGCCAACATAATGTATTGAGAGTTGCTTATAAATTGGAGAGCTCAACGGCTGCTGGAATGAGAAGAATCGTAATACTTATGTGTGAATATCCTCAAATTCTGTTCCTTTATTTCCTTAATATATTACATAAGAGCACCTCTAATCCCCCAGGAAGACCCATTGTGTCGTCTATAGGGTGTCTTTTGAAAAATACTTCTAAGTACAACAAATTATTCGTCCACCACTTTGTACAGGGACTCACATCTTTCATTAGGCATAGCGATGACTTACAGGAGAATTACAGAAGACATATCGTGGGAGGATGATTATCTCCCCATGACTTTGGATTCAAACAGCTTATATACTTGTATTCAACATGATTTGTGTCTACAGGCAAGTCACCATTTTCTATGAGCCAGGCCACTGTCTTATCTGCTTCATACAGAAATGGAGTTGAATATTATTTGGTTTTGTCTGAACATTAAATTCTTTATTTTTGACATACATTATTACAAACAGACCCACGGCACTGCAATGGGAACCTCCTTCTCCCCCAGCTATGATCGCTTGTTTATGGGCTGATGAGAGGAGCAGGTCACCAGCCAAATGGAGCTATACAATCAACATGTAGTGTTTTTGGGTCCGTTTCACTGATGACATATTCATTATTTGGAATAGATTGGGGAATTGACAAACAAATTTACAGCAGACCTAAATAACAATGATCTTAACCTCAATCTAACTGGTCAGATTATAAACCACTCAATTGATTTTCAGGGCAGAAATACAGAACAATACAATTATTACTGGAGGGGGGGGGGGAGGATGTGGTGCTATAGCCCGAGCTGCCAACTTTGAAATTGGGGAAGCAGGTTCAAGTCTCGGCATTGGCTTAACATCATGTGATTCTGGGCAAATCACTTAGTGTCTAATTACTATTCTGGCAGTCTGAGGACTGCCAGACTCGTGGTGGTGTGTCAGTGGTGACTGCACAATTACAACTTTGGCAGTCGGACTGCCTTTGCCCCACTGCAACCGTCAGGGAACCGAAGTTCCCTGGTGGTGGTGGTGCAGCAGTCAGGGACTCAGCAATATGGATTTTCAGGACCGTCATCGGTGTCAAAGCGGTCCGAAAACAAAGTTGGTCTTAAAGGCCCACCTGTTGCCCATGTGCATGGGGATGCATGCAGAAGGCACAATATGTACCCCCGTGTGCATGCATCCCACTTCCTGTATGGCGTGGACTTTGCAGTCCATGCCGTGCAGGAACTGTTTTGGGCGTTCCCATTGTGGTTCCCCTTTTCAGAGGCACCGCCAAAAGAAGCCCACCATAACCAGCTATCCGAGGGCTCAAATGGACAGTGGACTGGGAGGATCGCATCTCCTTATATGCCGACGACGTGTTATATATGACATCTTCCAGGCGATCCATCCTAGTGCTCCTCAATATCTGTAACCTCTATGGCCAAGTCTCAGGCTATACCTTTAATTGGTCTAAATCGATTATATATATATTTCACGGCCCACCACCGCAAATACCAAAAGGCTGTGCTTTGCAGATTACAGAAAGCAGTTTTAAGTACTTAGGTATCCACATCACACCAAGGCCCAATGAATTTATTTAAAAAAATCTTATGCCTCCCCTGGAACGTCTCAAAAGGGACACGGTACACTGGCACTGCCTACCATTGTCATTACTTGGGAAAGCTGCACTTTTTTTAAATGATGGCACTCCCCAGGTTTCTTTATGCTCTGGAGAATACTCCGTTTCTAGTGCCACCAAAATACTTTAAAGCAATAATGGCGGAGGTTTCTAGTTTGCTGTGGCGGAGCAAACTGGCACGCATTGCCATGGACAAATTGGTCCGAGGTTGGTATGATGGAGATATAGCTCTTCCCAACATACAATTGTATTACTGGGCCTCGCAGTTTAAAGTGCTTAATCAGTGGATACATGCCCCGCAGACAGATCCAGAGTCCAAGGCGGACAGATGTGGGTTAGGCGAGGGAAGAGTCATGAGGGCGCTATATACCAAAAAGCGATCTATCCTCCTGATCAGACCGACAGCACATACGGTTCAGATTTGGCACACAGCACTTGCGAAATTAGGCTGGAAAGGGGTCCTTACCCAACTCACCCCGCTTTGGGACACACAACGGCTGGGACGACTTAGAAATAGTAAAGGTTTCCACAGATGGGATGCTTTAGGCATCTCCACGGTAGGTGACTTATGGATTAAGGGTGTGGTGGCCACATTCGCGCATCTGCAGGAGCAATACGAGTTGGCATCCTCTGAAGTATTCCGATACATACATATCAGGCACGCACTTACGACAGTAATGCCATCTGGCACTGCACTGCCGGAGGCCACCCCCCTGGAAGATAGGCTACTGACTGCCTACATGGATAAAAAGGCTACCTCTCTTACCTACCGTGAACTCGTCAACAATTTACCTGATCCAATGTACCCTTTACGTATAAAGTGGTCCGCTGAGCTGGGAGAATTTGATGACATGGATTGGCAGGAGGCACTATCATCCCCGCGCGAAATAGCAATACCCTCACGATTGAGACTGATACAACTCAAGATTTTTTTTTCACAACAACCAGCTCCGCTGTAATTCAGGCGTTGAAGCACACTGGAGGGACATTCGGTTCCTCCAGTGGGAACCCCATGATGAAGCATGTCACCACTAGGGTGAGTGAGGGTTCTTCTTAAAAAGAAGTTATTTTCTCCCATTTATTATTGTGTGTGGCTCACTCTTTTTCTGCTTTTTATCCCCTTTTTTTCTTTACTAAACGTCTCATCACTGACCGTGTGAGTCTGTTTTTCTGGTGGCTTGGTTCTTTAGCTTTGACTACAGCACCGACCAGTCACTCTTTAGTTGTTGTTACATAATTTATTAGGGATATAGGAGTGACCTATGAGAATCCTTATTCTCTTGTTGTTAGTATATATAACTCAAGATACTACATCACACATACTACCCCAGGGTGACCTTACACAGGATAGGGAGTGCCACGACTCCATTTTGTTTGAGAGACTCTGGGGAGGAGGGTACATTCTATCACACCTTGTGGCATTGTCCGCAAATGATGCCATATTGGACAGCAGGGACGCGAACTATATCCCAAGTTGGTGAAGTCTCACTTATTCCGGAGCCCAGAGATGTTTATTGAACATATGGGAGCCCACGGTTCTTACCCAGCAGCACAAGATTGGGCGACCCTTGGAATAATGTTATCCAAACGCAATATAGCTAGATTGTGGGGCTCCGGTATTCGCCTAAGTTCCATGACCGGTGCACAGATATGGACGAGGCCATGGTGGCAGAAAAGCGGCATATGTCCACTGGGGCTGTCCCCACAAATGGGAGAGAATATGGGGAGTATGGAACAAATATAGGGGTTATATCTGTACTCCGCATATGACAACATCTGTTGAGGGTTCTGAATGAGGGTGGTGGTAGGAATTCAGGGGATTTATATTGTTCAATCTTATATATAATGTATTAACTGTATTATTGACGTGTATGTGCCATCGGACTTTGTACCAAACAAACAGAAGTACATTTTCACTTTATAATGAGTCTTCAATCTGCCCATTTATTAATAAAAAGAAGCCCGCATACATGAGGAAACTCGTAATTTGGCGGGCGGCGTGCTCATGGATTTGGCGGTGCATGAGCATGCCGCTGGTGTGGTGGTCTGCTCCTGCACCGCCAAACTCGTAATCAGGCCCTTAATCTCCCCGTGCCTACAAAAATGAATGTGTCCTTGTGTAATGTAACTGGTGCTCATGTAAAGCGATCTAATACCTTTGGGTTGAATTTGTGCTACAAAAAACTTTAAAATCAACTACTAAACTATTTTGAAAGAAGTCTGCAGCTAACAATATTCTCCATGCAACCTGCAGTCACCCCAGTCATCTCATTAATAGCATTCCTTATGGGGAATTACTCTGTGTGAAAAGAAATTGCAACAGTGAGGAATCTTTCTAGGCTGAGACAAATACAACGTTACAGAGATTCCATGAGAGGGGATACAAAGGAAAAGTACTGGCAGCAGCAATCAAGAGAGTAGAATCTACTAAGATAGAAGCTCCTAAAGAAAGAAAAAATAGAATAACACTCTAAGATTTATAATTACATACAAAAAGAAAACTACATACACACACACAGGTACACCAAATGCAAGGCGTGCAAGAATATTGTCAATGTAAATGAGTTTCAAATTCCCAATAGTACAAGAGTTTTTGTTATTTCAAAGAACATATCCTGTCACTTGGTACTTGGTTTACTGTATCTATGGTTTAAATTGTGCTTGCAACAAATTATACATTGGCAGTGCTATCCATGGCGTCAAAACATATGTTTTGGAGGAGATGTGTACCATCAAGAATCGCAATAGACAGTACATGTGGCAAGACATTTTGAAGAAGTTAATTCCAATGACAATAATAAATAAAAATGGTTTAATTTGACAGAATTCCCCCAAATATCCGAGGGGATAATAGGACCCTAGAATAACAGAGATTAGAGTCCCGAACGGGATTACAGGTCAGTGCTTTAAATCCTATGATTTACTGACAAAATATCTCAACCCTAAATATCATGATACAAAAATATCATGTCAAAAATATCCAGCACAAAAATATTGTTTTCCTATACATATAATGGTAAGTACAAAAATATCAAAAGAAATATCGTTTTACACTAATATCGGAAAATATATACAAAAATATTTTGTAAGATATACGTAGTTCAAAATAGTAAACATTAAATATATCAACATGTAAGTCTTATAATGTAAATTAATTATATAAGAAAATAATTTGAAAAATGTATATAAATATACTTATTTAAACACACACATATGTATGTTTACACCTATGTAATGTAAAACTATTATTAAAATAATATTATATTTATTTATATTCTAATTTACAAATCTGTTTTCAATGTAACAATATAACATGTCATTATGTTGAAACATTAAAATTGACACCCTAAGTGGGCCCCAGATCAATCCGAAAGTCTACATCGCAGGTAGTCCCCCAGTTGCCGTGGGGGGCAGCAACATCCTGACACTGTGCAGGAGGTTGCGGGTGGAACTGTGTCCAGACCCAGCATGTGGCACGGTGAATTGAGGCATAAAAGAATTGTGGATTGCTCTAGGGCCCACTTAGGGTGTCAATTTTAATGTTTCAACATAATGACATGATTGCAGACCTACTGAAGGTAAACTAATGTTCCTTACTGGACTACAAGTCCCAGCATGTGTCAAGAGAACATCAGGCACTAAGCACGGCCCACTGACGGCGGGACATTATTTGCATGCAGATAACAATGAGAACTGGGACCACCTGCGATGTAGCCATTCTTTCCATGACCTTTAAAAAAGAGGCAACAGCTTGCAACGCGTCAGGTCCATACAAATAGAATCCAAGGAACTATCACGCTAGTCACATCCTCTGCAATGAAAACCGGATGGTGAATTCACCACGACTGTGCCTCCAGAAGCTATCGGGCATTTTCTGGAGAATCTGTGAAAGCACAGCAGCCCTGCAGTGGGGGGCAGCAACATCCTGAAACTGTGCAGGAGGCCGCGGGTGGAACTGTGTCCAGACCCAGCATGCGGCATGGTGAATTGAGGCATAAAAGACTTGCGGTTTGCTCTGGGGCCCACTTAGGGTGTCAATTTTAATGTTTCAACATAATGACACGATCGCAGACCTACTGAAGGTAAACTAATGTTCCTTACGGGACTACAAGTCCCACCATGTGTCAAGGGAAAATCAGGCACTAAGCACGGCCCATTGAGGGCGGGACATTCTTTGTATGCAGCTAAAAATGCGAACTGGCACCTGCGATGTAGACATTCTTTCCGTGACCTTTGAAAAAGATGCAACAGCCTTGAAACGCGTCAGATCCATACGAATAGAATCCAAGGAACTATCACGCTAGTCACATCCTCTGCATTGAAAACCGGATGGTGAATTCACTGCGAGTGCGCCTCCAGAAGCTCTCGGGCATTTGGTGAAGAATATATATAGCGATCAAGAATACATCGTTATTCGAAACGCACCTGACCGTGAGCTGTTAATAAATCAAGACCTGCTCCTACCACAAATCTTTGGTGTCCGTGTCACGTTCCTCCAAGCATTTCCGGCTGGTCTTTGTTTGAGATACTGGGAATCATCGTTGGATATATATATATATCAGGAAACAGTCGCCTCCACCAGGAAGACAACGAGGAACTCAGCGGGCAGCGGAAGGTAATTGTGAACAAAGATTCGTAAGGCATGACGCGTTTCGGGATTCGTCCCTCATCAGATGCCTGTGCTCCCCTCCTGGCTCCTTGCAGCAGTCCCTTTTGAATGTTGAATGGATCCTCCTCATTGGGGGAAAGATGGTGGACTGCAAGTACCAGCATCCCTAGTGGTGGGATGTTTCAACAGGCTGCCAGGATTCGGAAAAGTTCCGCTTGGGGCTGTAACAATTAACCCCCACTGCCCAACGCCTTTTGCAGCCTCCGTTACGGGCAAATACGGTAAGTCCGTGGCAATACTCCGTGCTTCACCGTGAAGTCGCGGTCCCATCAGGGCCTAGTATAAGCCCTCCCGTGGCTTGCAGCGCTCCAAGCACACCATTGCTACTGCAATACTCCTCCTGTGTGCCACAAAAGGTACTTGGCTCCTTGGGGCGGGTTACCTCCATTGCGCTGTGGCCTCGCAAAAAATATCAGGAAACAGTCGCTGTAGGAGAGTAGGGTCTGCTTCCTATGGTCACCCCCACTTTTTGCTTTTGCTTTACTGGTTTTCGACTTAGATGTGGCTGTGGGCCTGCTAACCAGACCCACAGCCCAGATGCACTCTCTCTAAATTCTAACCATGTACTCTAGGTACGTACACAATTGGGAATTGGTCCACCTTATCAGCCCCTGTAGAAGTGTACCTTAGGTACTCAGGGCATAGGTGTACCCAAGGCCTACCAGGGGCTGCAGCATGTATTATGCCACCCCTGGCTGGCCACTCAAACTGACACAACTGGCTGATCACTCAGCTGGGGCAAGGTCGTGTAATCACCCCTTGCTTAGGTACAGTATTCCTATATCTACCATTATATATAGACACACAGTAACCTATAAGTCACTCCTATGGCAGGCCTTAACAATCCTGGAGGCAGAGTGCTAGGTTATGTGTGAGATGGTGCTCTGGCATGAGCTGAGCCTGTCTGCAGCTTTCGAACCATGTCCTTCTAGCTGTTCTATGATATTGCCATACCATATACTCTTAAGTGCATTATGAACCTCGCGGTTAAATGCTAACTTTGGTTTGGCTTTATCTAAACATGTCGTGTAAGGTGTCATACTCCTTGGAATACTATCCCCTTGCCAATTCTGGCAACGGGGTAGCATTCCACCCTTCTAGAGGGAGAAGACATGTTAGTTCTGACTATCCCGGTTAAAGTTAACCAGAGCCCCAGCATCACAAAATGGATGCTGCTGCCACAGACACAAGTCTGACCTCCTGCTGCTGGGAGTCCTTCCAGCTAGGAAGGCCTGGATAATAGGTTTCCTGCCTGGAGAGGTGCGAGCACCACCCCAGACAGGATTTTGTGTATTGGGACAGGGAGGGCTGAAAAGAAACAGACACTGCCTGGGGCACACTAGGTGCTCCATGCATAGTCCAGTTCAAACCGGTGCTGGGGCACTCCAGCCCCAGCTCTGGCGCGAAACTGCACAAAGGAAAGGGGGTGTAACACCCCCCTTCCAGGTCCCACCCATAGGAGGGACCTAGTGAGTAAACCAGCCCCCTTTAGTTGTATAAAGGTAGGAGCTGACCCAGGAGACTTTAGATTATTCCTGGAATCGAACTGAAAACGAAACTCTGGACCCTTCGACATTCAACTGAAGCTGAAGACTGAAGAATCTCCCTTGTGGCCAAGGAGTGACCACCCTGGGCAACCAGGCACCATCCAGCAACTCGACAGCTTGCTTTGTCCCTGTTCCCGCCGGAACCCGAGTACAGAGACTGACAAGACCTCGACTCCCGGACTCCTCTGACCCCACTGCACGACTTCAGCACAGCTGAGCTCCGTGGAAGGCGTCGGAATTCGTGGAAGCAGGCAACTTGGAAAGTCTTCACCTTGCTAACAGCGCAGCTCCTGAGGCATCCTCGAAGCTGTGCCCTGGGGACTGAGACACCCCGACACCGAGCTCCACCTGCACCAAAGACCAGCCCTCCACACTCCACAAGATCTGCGTGGGGCCCTTCTGCTTGTGTTCTGCTCGACGCGTTGTCCGGTTGCTGGCCCGTTGTCTAGTAGCCCTCTGACGACGATCCTTGAGAAAATCCATCGCTGGGCTGGTTGCTCCAGACTGGCACTTGCTTCCCTGAAAAGGTGAAGTATCTCAGACCCTCCTGGTCTGCACCAGAAGCTCTTTGTGTATCCTGCGTGGGTTGCCTTTGCTTAGGCTTGTTGGCTCCAATCTTGAAGTCGACCCCTCCATCTGCGAGAACCTTCGTGGGACAGCTCCTCTCCAGCACCTGCTTGTCCTCGACGCCTCCTGGTCCGCGTGGCTGCAACAACAAGCTTCACATCTGCACCTGATTGCTCCTCGACGACATCTGGTTCCTTCCTGGTTCCACCCGGTCACTGGCTAGTGACCTAGACTCTGTCCCCTCTGCTTTCAGGTCCTCTTCATCCTAGATCCACCCGGACATCTTCCTCCTGGTCGCCAGCAGCATCTTCTTCCGAGGCTCCATAGGAAGCAACGAGAAAACCCGACACACTTTGACACCTATGCACCCGCAGCCCGTGGGTGAGGTAACGCGAGTACTTCGTTGCTCCTGTAGGGATTGACTATCCTAGTGTCCAGTTTTGCTAGTTGTGTAATCCTAGTTAGACCGGAGGTGTCCTAAAACTTCATTACTTACCTTTTTACGTTCCTATTGACTTTCTATTGACTCTCGCGTGAGAGTACTGACTCTGCACGCGCCGCCTGTGGGCCTCCTACTCCTAACCTAAGGGTCAGATAGTGTAGCCCCAGCGATCCTCAAGGCCCTAGGCCTTCTCCTTTCCCAAGTCGTGGTTCTTATACCACTTACTTAGTATATGGTTTTACGCGCCCCTAGGGCCTAACTGTAAATCGTGCTATTTAAAGTATTTCTAAGTGTAACTTGTTATGTGCTTTTGCCTCTGACCTCATAAAGAGTTCAGAGGAGCGTGTTAGTGAATAAATACATATATATTTTATATCTATCCTGTGTGGTGTCCTCTCATTTGGTATTCAAGGGGTTACATATGGTAAAACAGCTGGCTTTACACGCCTAAGACTGTTCTGTCCACGCTATCTCTAGGATAGCTGGTCTATAAGGTTGACTTTACAACCATCACCATAAGGGTTGTTTGGACTGGTGCAAGGTGCTCACTAGAATAGTGAACATCAAATACCAGGCCAACTACTCACAGTCGCCTCCACCAGGAACGAGGAACTCAGCGGGCAGCGGAAGGTAATTGTGAACAAAGATTCGTAAGGCATGACGCGTTTCGGGATTCGTCCCTCATCAGATGCCTGTGCTGTATATATATATATATATATATATATGTCATACCAAATGCCCTAAGCATTGAGAAGGCACACGTCACCTCCCGCCTTCCAGGCTAATGTGCTACTTGCATCCTTCTTGCCCAGCATCATTTTATCTTTCGCCGACGCGTTTCGGGGCTCCAGGCCCCTTCATCTTGGGCGTGAACAAACGAGCTTACAACCTGCATGAGTGATTGCTTGTTTTATTTCACCTCAACCCCGCCTCCTTTGTCACATGTTTAGTTGATTACACGGGGTGTTGTGGGGCATGTAGTTTGCCATGCAGGAATAAGTTCGAATTTTAAGTTCAATTAAAAAGTTGCATTATTACTCTAAGTGAGTTCCAGGTAAGATTGGTGCAAGCCCATTGTGCACCTAGGGACGTGACGCTGTCAACAGTTCGGATCAGTTCCAGACTTCAGCTCCGTGCAGTCGATGGAGGGCGTTTCCTTCAGCTGCCGGTGGTGCCCTTCTCCACGGCCGGGCCGCCGTGCGTTAATGTCATACCAAATGCCCTAAGCATTGAGAAGGCACACGTCACCTCCCGCCTTCCAGGCTAATGTGCTACTTGCATCCTTCTTGCCCGGCATCATTTTATCTTTCGCCGACGCGTTTCGGGGCTCCAGGCCCCTTCATCTTGGGCGTGAACAAACGAGCTTACAACCTGCATGAGTGATTGCTTGTTTTATTTCACCTCAACCCCGCCTCCTTTGTCACGTGTTTAGTTGATTACACGGGGTGTTGTGGGGCATGTAGTTTGCCATGCAGGAATAAGTTCGAATTTTAAGTTCAATTAAAAAGTTGCATTATTACTCTAAGTGAGTTCCAGGTAAGATTGGTGCAAGCCCATTGTGCACCTAGGGACGTGACGCTGTCAACAGTTCGGATCAGTTCCAGACTTCAGCTCCGTGCAGTCGATGGAGGGCGTTTCCTTCAGCTGCCGGTGGTGCCCTTCTCCACGGCCGGGCCGCCGTGCGTTAATGTCATACCAAATGCCCTAAGCATTGAGAAGGCACACGTCACCTCCCGCCTTCCAGGCTAATGTGCTACTTGCATCCTTCTTGCCCGGCATCATTTTATCTTTCGCCGACGCGTTTCGGGGCTCCAGGCCCCTTCATCTTGGGCGTGAACAAACGAGCTTACAACCTGGAGAGTTCTAGTATCTGATCACGAACAGGGATCCACAATACCCTGTCGCGGGACATTTTGCCCAACATCACAAATCTAATTGCAACTTATTAACATATTTTGCAATAGAACAGGTGAACCCGAATCCGAGAGGGGGAAACAGAGAGCTACAGCTGAGAAAGAAGGAATCCAAATGGATCCTTGAATTAGAAACGAGACAGCCTAACGGGCATAATGACCATGAAGAGTTAGTAGTACACCTGTATGATTCCTAAATTTGAAAACAGTAAGAGTTGTTCAAAGGAAATACTGTATCAATTGAAAAGTAGTATTAATGTTGACTCATCAGCCATTGCAATAACTGAGGGCTATCATGTCTAAGAGGTTCTCATCGAATGGTAACAAGAAATGCTTGAAACTGTACATATGTTTTTAACTATGATAGGAGCACAATCGTAATTATATGTTTGTTTTATTCTAACAGGTGGCATCAGGGAGCTCAGAGTAGATATCACGTGCACTTCACGAGCAATTGAACCTGTCACCTGGAAGAACCCATACCAAGATAGAATATGAGATCATGTCACCTAGTAATGTTATGATTTATTCACTATAGTTCACGTTTTTTCACTTAATGTTTTTATCAGCACCCTCCAGAGACATTGGACCCTTATAAAGCCACTTGGCGAAAGAATAGGGGTAATGTAACAGAATAGCATATTCAGCCACTGTGGCGAAGGAATGAGAATGATAAATGACAAAATGTACTTTACTTAGAGAAGGATTAAGATTTTCTTGAAAAGAAGTGAGACATCATGAGAAAAGAAATTATGTGATATAAACACACTTCAAGATGTCAGCCAAAATGAAATTGCGCAGTCCTGTTTCTATAGCCAGCACGAACTGTGTATGTAACTGGTGGAGAGCTGAGGTATTGTTGTGTGAGCAAGGGAGCAAGGGCTTCCGAAACGCGTAACAGCAATAAAACGACACTGTGTGTAATCCTGGCTTCTGAGAGTGCGTTATAACTTTGGTTATTATTGAAATTCGAATATCTGGCGGGGCACATACATGCATAGACATATACACAATAACTTAAAAACCATAACAAATAAACTGGAACAAAATCTAAAAAACATACCAATTTAATTACACATAACAAGGTAAAACAAATAATAAAATACATTTTACTTAAAATATATTATACAGTACAAACATTACCAGTTGGAAAAAAAAAACTTAAAATACACAGAAACATAATAATACTAACTTTAAACAATATAAACAATCTATACATTGAAATGAAATGAAATGAAATGAAAAAGAAATTTCTAGAGCGCACTGCGGCCAAGCGGCTTCCTGGCGCTAAGGATCACATCAGTATCTTCAGAGGGGCCCAGGGGGATTAGCCAGGGAAAGCCTGAAGAAAAAGAAAAGTTTTGAGGGCTTTACGAAAGTGGGAAAAGATAGGGATGGAGCGAATGGAGAGAGGGAGATTGTTCCAAATCTGAGGGGCCCGCACCGAGAAACGGGTGCCCCCGGTGCGGGATTTACGGAAGCGGGGGACGTGAAGAAGAGAAAGAGAAGAAGAGCGGAGAGAGCGACTGGGGGCATGAGAAGAAATTAAAGAGTTAATGAAAAACGGGGCAGAACGAGCGTGCGCCCGGAAGGCCAAACAGGCAAGTTTAAACTGGGACCTAAAATGAACGGGGAGCCAATGAAGGGTTTTGAGGGCCGGAGTGATGTGGGAGGATTTGGGAAGACGGAGGATAAGACGGGCCGCCTGGTTTTGGATGGCCTGGAGACGGCGAGTTTCGTAGGCAGGAATGCCTACGTACAAGCCGTTTCCATAATCCAGGCGGGATGTAATGAGGGCCGTGATAATGGCTTTGAGAGCATCAACAGAAAAAAACCGGGAAATTTTGCGAATGAGGCGGAGGGAGAAGAAGCAGGAGGAGACAACGGAACTAATTTGGGCATGCATAGATAGATCGTTACTGATCTTGATGCCCAAAGTCCGGACAGAGGAAGCTGGGGAGGGCCAAAAGAAAGGGGCCAGTGAGCTGAGGACCAGGGATTGGACGGGCCACCAGTGAGGACGAGCTCTGTCTTGTCGGGATTGAGCTTCACATTTCTAGGAATAAAACATATATTATTCCCACTCCAGTCTGTGCAACAATAGGGAAAGCGTTGGTCTCAGGAGGGGTACAATTTACAATTTCCACTCCAGTCTTTGCAATAGTAGGGAAAGCACTGGACTCAGGAGGGGTCAAATTTACTGATCCCACTCCAGTCAGTGAAACAGTAGGGGAAGTGTTGGACTCAGGATGGGTAACATTTACCATTCCCGTTCCTATTGGTGCAACAGTAGGGAAAGCATTGGACTCAAAAGGGGTAAAATGTACTATTCCCACTCCAATCTGTGCAACAGTAGGGAAAGCGTTGGACTCAGGAGGGCTAAAATTGACTACTCCCACTTCAATCAGTGCAACAGTAAGAAAAGTGTTAAACTAAATAGGGGTAACATTTACTATTGCCACTGTAGTCTGTGCAACAGTATGGAAAGGGTTGGACTCAGGAGGGGTAATATTTACTATTCCCACACCAGTCTGTGCAATAATAGGGAATGCGTTGGACTCAGGAGGGGTAAAATTTACTATTCCCACTTCAGTTGGTGCAACAGTAAGGAAAGCGTTGGACTGAGGTGGGGAAATATTTACTACTCCCATCCCTGTTGGTGCAACAATATTGAAAGAGTTGGACTCAGGAAGGGGTAAATATCCAATTGCCACTCCAATCTGTCTTCAAAGTTACCATCTCTGCTTAAGGTTTTTCAAAAGAAACTTTATTGGCCAATAAAGTTTCTTTTGAAAAACCTTCACTGTGGAATGCGAACTTTCTTGTGATCATCCTCTCCCAGGAATTTTGCTTTATAATTATTACAGGTCCTGCACCCATGAGCCTGCACCAGCTCCACCAGCGTGGATGTGATTGCTTAGGAGCATCCATACATATATATACATATATAAATATATTCATTCATTTATTTTTTTCCCCACAAAGTTCGGTAGGCGCCCTCTCAGTTTGCAGCAAAATCCACACCAAATAAATGCAGGAAACTGCACCAAAGAAAGAAAATATATTTCCACTACAATGTTTCTGATTCTGCCTTGCTCAGGCAGCTCAGCCAAGTACAAGATTGTTTGCTCACTGGCAGCACAGCTGACACAGCTGGATTTTTGAACAGCATCTTCGGTAAAGATTTAATTTAGAATGTGGAATTGATGGAGTCCTGAGATCTCTTGAGATATGCAGTAATCAAGTGGTGTTATTAGTAATGTTCAGTCCAATGATTTTAAATCATACAACCAGAGGTTTTCTCTGATGTCCAGTAGTTCTTTTATTAAAACATGTTCCAAAGGAAACATCTTCAAATCTAATAGCAAATGGTCCACAGGGCTAAAATGATTGGCTACAGGCTGGTCAAGCTTCTTATTAATTATTTGATGATTTGTGGTTCCTGAATGGTATACGGAGGTCATTTACTGTTTGGCCTACATATTGTTTTTTACATCTTTGGCATTGGCACTGAATCACATAAATAATACATGTTGAGCAGCATGTAAGATTCTGTCTTATTCCATTGGTCCTTTTTGCAACAGAACTAGTTACTGATGATGTTTGTAAAAGGTATTCACATGTGATGCACCTTTTAGAAACACAGGAATGAACTCCTGAATTTATTACAGCTTGCTTGAGTTCAGCTCCCACACTGCGTAAAGCAATGGCTGGCAGTTTTGGAAAAACCTTTTGCAATTTTTCACAAGTGGATAATAAGGGAAATGTTTTTGCATTAGATTTCTATAGTTGGGAGCTGATGGATGCTAGTCAACCACAAATAGGATTCTATCACTTTTGTTTCTGCTGTTGGCATTCCAAATAAGTGCTTTTCTTAGTAATTGCAAAGACTAATTAATTTGTTGCTGTATGATATGTAGAGGATTGCCCGCATTGGAAATAATCTAGCTAACTCCTGTAGATGTTCTTTCAAGTTCAAGTTCAAAAAGCTTTATTCGACAGCATGTCATAAAAGCATTAAACACCCTATCTTCACAAAAATAAGTACTAAGCTTAAAATCATTAAATTATTAAAACTCACATTAAACTAATTATGCTGTCATTTCATGATTCGGAATAAAAACATTAGTACAAAAAGAACAACTTTACATCCATTGTTCATGATTAATTAATATGGGACACAGAAATCACATCACATTGTCTACATCTCTGCCAACTAAAGTGTGAGTGCGTATGATCCACGCCCATCCTAAGAATTTTGCTACTGCAATTGCTAAATGAGGAGTACAGTCTGTTTCCAATATTCTAAGCGACTCAAGGCACCTGCGTGTCCCTAAGTTCTGGCACGCTGGTTTTAACCATCTTTTTCTTGGGCGGGCATAAAGAGGACAAACAAACAAAAAGTGCGAAACATCCTCAACTATGTCTTTGCAATGGTTGCATTTATTGTCCTTATTCGGCAACCACTTTTGCGAAAAAGCATTAAGGGGCAGAGTTCCAATTCTAAGTTGGAAGTACAGTTTTCTGTCCATAGGTCTTGTGATGAGGTCCCAGTATGTTTCGCGTAATGGAGCAGATTTAAGATCTAAAAAACGGCTGGTTAACTTAGTGATTGGTTTGGAACAGAAAACAGAATGCCAAATCATATCCCAATACAGTTTTTTTTAAAGTCTCCTTAGATGGAAAAGCAGTTGTATCCGTGTTGGCCCAAAGGTGATCAAGGTGGAATTTTGCCAACATGCTCTTTGAGCCATATGATTGTATGAAATCGGTCCGACTTGATGATATCCATAAGTGCAGCAGCATAGTGGCCTAACTCCGGTGTTGACATAATCCGTCTCCAAAATAGTAATGGGCGCAGCCGAGCCAGGTCCTCAATCTTTTTCCTTCCCAGTTCGAACAATAGGGGAACAATTGGTGTACTCTGCGGGGCACCTACCAGGCGCCGTAGAAACTTGTTCTTTACAAGTGTCCTCATTGCTGCAGACGCATCTTATTCTGAGTGCTTGCCTGTAAATGATGCTGAGTTTATTGTGATATGGGTGACATGAAGTCCAGTTTAGATACAAATGGGCATCTGTAGGCTTGTGGTACACATCAGTTATACCGTTCCACCCCAAACGCCCATCCGGCCTCCCCTTACGGATTAGGGCTATGCCCAAGACCACGTGCACTCAGCAAGGCTCCCCAGAACTCCAATTCCCTTTTGTTACACTGCTCGCTGGGACTTCCGAATCTGACATGTACATTTTTTGCCTATTGTATGATTCCTTCTTCTATAATTTGTTGTAAAGTGCTCCAATACCCCCGGGTCAGGCTAGCGATATATAAAACTCCTTCAAAAAAATAATAAATACATAAATAAATAATTGGTGAGTAGCACATCCAGAAAAGAGTATATCATAAAAAGAAGCCAGAAGAGTGTCCTCATCAAATGTGTAGATTTGGTTTAATTTTGCAATAATCTGAATGAAGTGACTGGTTATCCTTAACAAATGATGGAAGTCTGGACAATGGGCTGGAGGTGCAGGTTAACAAATAGAGATAGGCTCTCAGTGGCAGCATCAATGACAGAGATGATGGGACAGCCAGCATTGTTCATTTTGTGAATTTTCGGAAGCATATAAAATCTCTCAGGTTTTGGTTTAGGATGATAAAGCATATCCGCTTTTGTTTCATCAATAAGATTTACGTTCTTGTACTTTACAAAAATGTTTTTAATATCTTTGCTCAAGTCTTCAAGTCTTCAAGTCTTCTATGCGATAATTTTCGAAAGGTTTGTAAGTGTTGGTATCCATTAGTTGTCTCATTTCCTACTTAATATAAAAACACACTTTCATGGTAACCACAGCACCACCTTTGTCTGCCGGTTTTATAAACTGTTGAAGGTGGTGGAGAGCTTTTCTTTCTTCTCTGGTGATGCTATCAAAAATCCTTTTAGGTGTTTATTTCTTGATGAGTTTGTTGATGGATAAAATGTATGCACCAAGAACACGATTTCTACCATATTGGAGAGTCCATGATTTACTCTGGAACCCGAACCCAGTATTAGTGTTTAGTTCAGCATTGCTGGTTATTGGGATTAGTACTGTGCTCTCAGGCAAACCATTCCATGCATTTGCTCAAGTTTCTTTTTGATACATTAATTTTGTATGATTTAGGTGTGACTATAGGTGTGGGGGGGCTTTGAGAGTTCATGCAAATAGTTGGTGGGGTGAAAAGATAAGCTAAAGGAGATTAATTACTGTTATGTTGAAGGGATATGGTGTCAAAGAAGGTGACGTTGTGATATATGACATGAGGTACATTCAATTTGCAAGAATAATATGATAGAGAATAAGGCAGACAGGCATGCAATTCACAACTGGCTGTACTGAGAGAGATGAGCCATGCAGTAGAAGGCGGCAGTAATAAGAGGGCAATTCAACAGAAAGAAAGGAGAGAGAACTATCTTTATGTAAAGGTAATTATTCTGGGAACATAGTGGGAGGAGGCTTTTTTGAGATAGCCTGCTATCTGGGGATATATATACCTGCAAAAGGAAATATTATTTGTATTAGAAGCAGCATATTGTATTGTAGCATTTGTACAGTGCCTGCCACCCCCAAGAAAGGGGTTAAAGCGCTAGCATCCCACTTCAAGTTACATAAACTTAGGTAGACAAACGCCTGCCCTGCAATGAAACAGTAAATGTAAAGCTGCACAAAGTACTTAAATAATAATATGTGAGGGATAGAATGACAATACAATGCATTACTAAATAAATAAGATATGGAGGTCAGTATTGTCTGCCAAATGCCATTAAAAAAGACACACAGAGGTAGATGGCATGCATTTAATCATTACATCCTTCAAATAAGGTAGAAAATGTTATCAGATACATCACAAGCAACAGAAGATGTCTATAGTCCGTGAACACACTACTCACAAAAACAATGCTAATCGGTGCCTAGGTGCAAAGCTAATGAGGCAGTTTTCTGACATGTATACACATTTGAAGTTGGATTGGAGTTCATCTTCCCTTCTCTCACATTTTAGCACCCCTTCTAATCTGGTGTGGAAGATAGACCATGTAACATTGGGCGCGACCTCAATATGCCACACTGTTTGCAAACTGACTCCACTAGCACACGACCCAGTGACAAACCACTTGCTCTGGAAGTATTCCGTCATATTACTGACACATATTCATTACTGTATGTGTGGCGCACTCACCACCCGTCCACTCCAGGATTCACATTCTACTCTGCCGCACCCCACTCTGTCTGGACACGATTAGGTTACTGGTTCCTTTCAGCCAATGCCCACTTGTGGATTTCCAAGGTCGTTTTCTCCCCCGGATGCTCTCAGACCACAGTCCTGTTTTGCTTAAGTTATGAATTCCATATGGATGTGGCATTGAACATGCCTGGCGATTTTATAGTGAGGCCATTCATGATCAAGTATTTCATAGTGAACTTCTTGACTCTATTATTGAATATTTCGCATTAAATAAGGGAACGGTTTATACTCAGGCCACTCTGTAGGAGGACTTCCAGGCGTATGTCCGTGGAGTGAGCATCTAAAAAAACCTGGCATCCTCCGTGATATACGCTCCCAATTGCACTGTCGAGATCGCCTTACAAGACATAGAAAATGCCACTGTGGCAGGTGTTGGACTGCAAATGCGTCTAGCTGACTTATTATTATTTATTATTATTATTAGGGAGTTTTATAAAGCGCCTGGTTTACGCCCAGAGGCGTGTCCCCTCGCTATGGTAAGTAGGGTAACAGTATAACAGCCTAAACAGTAGTTAGCGTCTGAGGAGATGGGTCTTAAGTTTCCGCCTAAACAAGGATTCCGAAAACTCCATGCGTAGTTCTATCGGCAGGTCATTCCACCGCTTAGCGGCCAGGTATCTGAATGATCTGCCCCCCATACGTGTTTTCTTTATTTTGGGGATTTTCAGAAGTCCTGTGCAGGACGAGCGCAAGCTCCTGGTGGGCTCATACCAGGTAACCAGACTTTGTAACGGGGCGGGGGCTTTTCCTCTCAGAATACTTCTTCTGGCATTGTGTGAGTTAAGTTAGCATTTGCAGCGCCACTTTGTCTTTAGCCAACATTTTGTACTATGATCGAAAGTAAGCTTCTGTCTCATTAACTGTCTGCCTCAGCGAAAAGCTGCTTCGAGTTACTTCTTCTTATCGTATTCAAGGTTGAATCCTAATGCACTAATGAATAGCATATATTGTCTTTGCATGCCTTTCCTCTACCGTAGCCCTGCTCCCACACTAGAGAGCATTGAGCTTGAACAAGACAAACCTTGAAAATGTGATAACATGTACCCATTCTGCAGGTGGTAGCTCATCCTTCTGTATCTCCTTTGTTCTTCAGTGCCCGAGCCGGAAAATTCCAGTCTGGGCGGGTCTTTAGGGGTGTTGGAAATGCATATTATGTTTTACCAAGTGTTCTGAAGTCAGTCCCCTCGGTAGCATCTAAGGAGGCTAGTCTGACTGGACTCTGCTCGAGCGCAATACTAATAAATTACTTGGTTAGTATTCTCTACTGTTTCACTGAATCTTCATTTCTTGTGGAAGGTTGAGAGGTGGTCGCGAGTGACCCGGGTGGCCCAATTTGGGTCACTTCCTTCACAGGTGGGGATGCCCAACTACACCAGCGCTCGGTCTTGTTGGCAGAGTTTCGGGAACTTGCACATAGGGAGATTGTATAAATGGGTAGACACGCCATGGCAGACCGCTATGCAGAGGGGGAGCGACCTGGCCGCACCCTTGCATGTTTATTACTCCTGAAAAGGCTGCATAACTATGTAGCCGAACTTCAAACTGACTCTTGAGCTCTTGTCACAGGAGGAGAGTGTATCCTGGCCGAATTTCAGCATTAATATCAGGAGCTCTACACTTCCCAAATCCCAGGTGCCTCTCCTGAGATATCCTCTTTGAGGAGATTGCGATGGTCTGCCTCACGGATTGCCAATGTCAGTTTCTTAGTGAACCACTGACCCTGGAGGAGGAGATGCAGGTCATTGACGCCCTTGACGGATCCAAAGCACTGAGACTGGATGGGCTAACTGGAGCTTTCTATAAAGCCTTTAAGGAACAACTTACTCTACATCTTCTTTCACTGTACAACAAATCTTTAGAAGCTGGCACGTTACTTCCCATGCTTCGCCAAAAATGTTTTACACTATTGCTGAAACCCGGCAAAGACCCCAGTCGCTGCATCTCCTATCAGCCTCTCTCATTGTTGAACTAGATAATACAATCCTGCCTAAAGTACTCACCACTAGGCTAGCTCTATTGATGGAACAAATTATCTCCCCAACCCAATCCGGCTTTGTTCGGCATCAGTCGACCACACCTACGTACCATATTTGCTGTACGTAACAAAGTCTCCCCATCTGTTGGATGCCGAAAAGGCATTTGACTCTACCGAATGGCCCTTTTTAAAAGCAGTCCTTGGAAAGCTTGGCATCCCCCCCAATTCATCTCCCTGACCATGCTCTTATATACTAACCCTACGGGTCACCGGCTCACTTACTGATGCATTTCCTATACTGCGCTGCACTCTACATGTCTGCCCGTTATCCCCCCTCCTCTTTATAAGTGCAATTAAGCCCCTTTGCACTTTGCAAGATTGTCACTCAGACCGCGGGCTGCAGCTCACTCATGGTCCCTTACTGCTCTTCCTCTATGTGGACAATATCTTGTTATTCATTCGACATCCACAAGTCAATCTGCAGGAGATTGTACGCTATGGCGACCTCTATGGTGTCATATTAACTGGACAAATTCAGAGCTCTTCCCCTTGACGGATACTGCTCAATCTGCGCCTGCAGAATATCTCCTTAAGTGGGCTATGGATGGCACCAAATACTTGGGCATCTATCTCCGTAGAGATAAAGACCACATTTTACAATGGAATTATGGTCCGGTGGTGGAAGACCTTACCACGCAGTTGGACCCTTGGATCAAGCTGCCCCTTTTCATAGCTGGGCGTGTAGCTATTATCAAGAAGATCGTGCCCCACGGTTTTTATATCTCTTTTCTGATATTCCCATTCCTCTGTCACAATCTTTTTTTCACACTCTACGTAGCATCCTTTTATGCCTGATTTGGGCCGTAGCACACCTCTGTATTCGCTGGGACACCCTCACTCTCCCCTATAAACGTGGTGGACTTGGGGTTCCTGATTTCTGTCTATATTATCTAGCCGCTCATTGCCACTACACTCCTCGATGGTATCATCCGGATGCCCGCGTTCCATATTGCCATCCTGAACTAGACCAACTAGGTGGACTTCTACATTCACAGATACTGCCTTGTGACATACCGCTGGACGCCAAAGATATACAGATTGTATCTACAACATGCTGGGTGGAGTTCCCCTCTATTCTAACGCTCTCCCCCTTCATGATAATCCGTGGCTTCCACTCACACGGAAACAATTAGTCCTACGTACGCTACGCCAACATAACCTATTCACCATGGGTGACCTGTTCCCAGACGGCCATGTCTTACACCTAGCTGTTGATCCACAAACGCAGGGCATACCATACATGGACTTCTTTATTTTCTGCTGACTCCATAATAATCTTTGATTGCTTATACCCTCCTATCTATTGCCCCCTGAGAACGTCCGACCTTTGAAGCTAGCGGTGACCGATGTGGACGGAGAACACATGACATCCAGACTATACCATTTATGAATCGCTCTGAAATCAGACCCCACTGCATGGGTATGAGAGGTCTGGACCACAGAACTGGTTATGCCCCTCACTGATAAGGTCTGGGGGTACTGCTGCACACAAATTCAGCGCATCTCTATAGCCACAGGCATAAGGTATTGCATTTTAAATTCCTTCACTGCTGTTACCTCTCTCCGCTAGATATTGTTAAATTCGACAATACTAGATCTGATCGATGAATTAAGTGCCATGCTACAAGGGCAGATTTTGCACACTTAACCTGGACATGGACGGAGGTGGCTACATATTGGGTCTCTGTCTTTGCTCACATATCTGCCATGATTGAAACAGCCGTCACCTGACCCACTTGTCGCACTCTTGGGCTACACCCAAAATACACCCAGCTCTACTCGCCGCCTCACCTCCATGGCATTACTGTTGGCTAAGCGAGAAATTGCACTACATTGGGGAAGCACCAGATCGCCTGCTTCCTCGGAATGGCTCAGGAGTATGATTTAATGTGAGAGTGTTGGTGAAGACAATGCCCGCCTTCAGCATCTCACCTCCCATCCCAGGGATATTTGCCTACTTTTCCGTACATATCTCCACACTATGGAACAAGATACTACTAACTGATGTCTCTCTCCATTGCGTGTATTTATTGGTACCCCATTTCTAGGTCCCCACTTTTTCATGTTTTCAAATCTTTATGCCATGTTGTTTCACTATCCTCATGTGATGACAAATCAATTCTATAACAATGTCTACTCAATATGACTAGGTGATGTGATTTTTGACAATATGCAATTGGTAATTGTTCGTTGCTATCTAAAAATTTAATAAAGACAATTATTTTTTTTTTTTTTAAGTTGCCACTCTGTTGCCTAGTTTTTCCGGTGACCATTCCCTGACGATGGCGTCCAGACAGCCTTCTACTCTCCTGGGGAGGAGAGCAAACAACTTCTAAGTACAGAAACAATAGAGGGCTGTTGTAGAGGAAGGTGTTACGTTCCCCTCACAGAAAGTCACCCTGGGAGGAGGTCCAAAAGGCGAGCTTCAAAGGAGAAGCTCTCTTTTAAGGGGAAAATTGCAAATACCCTCAAGAGGGACTGCTCCTTTGTCAGGTAGACAGGCTGACGGCAGGAACAGAGAGGGTAAACCAGTTGCCAAACAGTTTTTTCTGTGGTCTTGTAGCCCACAGATGACCACAACTCTAGCATGGTCTACCAAGCTCCCCACACTGAGAGAGGGGTTCAGACATCTTGAGAGTGGGCAGAATAGTTCAATCTGGGATTGCTAAAATACCACGTATATATTAGAGTTCTCATAGGGTGGGAGGGAACTTGGTAGCCTTTTGGCTTGTGACCGCTTCACCCCCAAGGGCACTTTCTGGACATAAATTTGGCATCCCTGGTACTCTCAACCTCAGATCACATCTGGAACGGAGAGAGGAGTGAAGAGGAAAGCCCTGCTGATCTCTGAACCTGACAATAGAGGTTGCACCAACCACTGGACTGTATCTGTTGCTCTTTGACAGAAAAGGTGAACTCCAAGAGTAACTCAGCTGAGTGCCTGTTCTAGCACCACAGCCAGAAAATCTAAAGTAGCCCTTCTGGCTGATTAAAACCCTGCTAACATGCAGCCAAGAAGACCATCCCTCAGCGCTCAATGGTTGCACCTGAGTCTGGCAGACCCACGAGAGTAACGAGAGTGCAGATTGGTCACCTAAGATGGACACTGTCCCTCATCAAAGGATACCGCTGGACCTGCTGTGACCAGAGACCGGTAGCCCAGCAGAAACTGGACTTCTGCTGGCCTAAAGAGGACTTTGAAGGACATCAATCTCCATGGCCAAAGCCACTCAATCTCACCTGTGGACTGAGGAGTAACCTCAGGAAGACCTCTGTCTACCGTACAGCACCCAGAGCATCTTTCAGCATCCTGTGTCCTCAGCAGCAGAACCACTCCTTTGAAGTCTATGGCAGTCCTTGTGTAAAGTGTGGAACTAGCCTTGAGGCTGCTTTGGTGACCAGGTAACTGTCCATGCACTCCTTATTGCCCCCCTGACCTTCCCCCTGTCAGAATTGGTCACCCTGTCCGGGCTGGAGTAGTCAAACACAACTCTTTAAAACTTTTCAAAAGTTTCCAAACTTTACGGTTACCAATGCTTGTTAGTGCTCTGGATTAAATAGCTGAGATTTATTAAATTCATTAACATATAATCTATTTTATAAATTGGTGTCAGATTTCTTTCGTGTTGTATGTCTTGTTACGTCTTCTGTTGTTTGATGCATCTAAAGGCTTTACACTAGTTTGTTACTTTGTTGAAGCCTTGCATCTCGAACCCACTGCTACCTAGGGCTGAGCAAGAGGATTAACAGACATGCCTAACTGGTCCCAAGACGGTTTAATGAGTTTATTACATGGTGTGGTCCCACAAACACACCATATAATACAACGCAATTCTCACATTGGTGTGGTTAAGGGACCTCATTGTGTAATACACTCATGATCCTCACAGCCATCATACAATAACCCACCTGCAAACATCACAATAGTTGAACTCTCCTTGCTCCCACCAAACAAAAAATGTATAAAGAATACCACAAAAACAGTGCAATTATTTAGTTGCTAGAGGTTTCTGTAGTCCAGTGCAGAAAGTGCAGCATGCCGGTGTCCTCCCCTAGTACGCGAGTCATTTAGAGCATGTAAAAGTTCTAAGCTAAGAAGACTATTATGGTATGAGGGTCGGTTGCTGAGCCTCTAGCTTTTGCAAGGATTCAGCATTTGCAGGTTAACAGATGACTCTATGTCACTAAGACTGCAATGCTTCAGTCCCAGGCTTTTGTTCAACAACGTAATGCATTCTGGAAGTTGTAGATTTGATTTGCTGTAGTCGATCCAATGGAACTAACACATCTCAGAACAATTATATAGGAAAGAAAAGCCAAGGACTGGACCTCCATGATGAAGCTGACTCATTTGGTAAATATGTACAACATCAATGCACACACTGAGTTAGAGCACACATCCTTGCTCTGCAATGCAGTAACAATGGCAGCATGTGTACTAGACAAGTGATAAACGCATTAGCTGAGTGACAAGATGTGCTGGATTTGCAAGTAGTTCTGGTTTTTCAAGGTCTGTCTTAGTACCCCTACTGTAGGGTTGCCAGTCATGTCTCTGGCTTGCAAGAGTTTCAAACAACCTCCGAAGCATGAGCAGGATAAGTGGAACAGGTCAGATTTGAGCTAGTACACCAAGTCTATGGGTTGATCTTAGCTGAGCTCTGGTGGCATTCTATCTTCCCCTAGCGAGATACAGCTATGTTTTTGGGTGTTAAGCTTTTATGTGTAATATAAAAACATTTTACGTTTGGTAGGGTTGGTGCAAACTGACTAGTGTCAGTAAACTACTGCATCAATCAAAAAAGAAGTGAAATCACTTCTTATGAACAAATGGCTACCCTAATTGCATTATCCTGGACTCATGTTGCTCCTATATGTATATTATTTGCCTTGTTAAGTTTATGTATTGAGGTTACTTTCTACAATTAGTTGTTTCTCACAGTTTGTACCGCTGTTTCTCACATGTTACTTACTTCGTATCACCTGTGAAGCATTCTCATACCCACTCGGTTCACGTTTGCGCTATATAAAACTTTATAAACTAAATAAATGTCCTCTTCCGATCAATACATTCTACGCCCAAGTTAAAGGAAGAAATGTTTTGCCGCGTGGCAGCGGTATGGGTACTGCCGGGCAATCTGATGCTTTGCGCTTAATCTTTGACCACACTTCGACATGGTTTGGTCTGAGAATTTGTCATTTACATTGTAGTTATGTGCAACATGGGCATCGAGAAAGAGATGTGACTGGGGCCTTTTCTTGCACTCTGTGGGGCCTGAGACATGACATATCACTGTTGCGCTCATGGAAAATGTCAGTTTCAATTCTGCTAAATTTAAGATTACTCTGCTGAAATATTTATCACTTCAGACAAAAAAGTTGATTTTATTTATTTGATGAGTTTTATATAGCGCTGGCTAGACCCGGACAGAGGTATCAGAGCGCTATGACTGATGTCTGGCTGGGGAGGCGATGGCCATGGAGGTGTGCCGGAGCCAATCTCCCCTATAGCTGTCGATGCAGGTCCACCGGGCATCGGCCATGTTGCTGGGGCTTCGCCAGTTCGAGTAGTGATCCTGATTACATCTGACGTTCAAGAGTCCAGAAACTGGAGAAAAAGGAGAGATGGAGACTGCTGTCTAAGAACGACCACCAGGTGAGTAAAAGGGTCAAGGAGGGGGGGAAATTAGGGGATTTGAGCCTTAACGGCAATCCCTGGCCGGGAGCTCCCAGCCGGAGCTCCTCACCTGTCGGCCATCTTGGTACACAACAGATTGAAAGCATGAATCTTTTGATTCCATACAGCAGAATCCCAGTGAAGCCATTTACTCATGCACACCTTCAGCTGTTCTCATCTAACACGGGCAGTACTGATTTTCAGACTACTAGTTAACCCCTTCGCTGCTAGGCCTTTTCCCCTCCTGTGCTAAGCCTTTTTTTGGCGTTTTGGAGTAGTGCGCGCTTAGGCCCTTGTAACTTTTTGGCCACATAAGGTATCTGCGCCAAATTTGCGTCCTTTTCTTCCAACATCATGGGGATTCTAAAGGCGCCCAGGGTTTGTGGATTCCCTTGGAGGGGTCCCAGAAATTAACCAAAATATAGTGATTGTTTTGTTTTTTTAAGAAAAATGGGAAAAACGGGCTGCAAATGAAAGCCTCTGGGTGTTTCCCTGAAAATGCTATCACAAAAGGGTTTGTGGGGCTGGAATCTCCATTTTCTCAGCTTTCAGGGAATGACAGTCTTTTGTCAGAGAACCGAAATTCTTTACTCAGTTTTGGCATTTTTCTGGGACATAGCCTATTTTTGCTATTTTTAGAGCTTTCCACCTCCTTCCAGTTAATGGTAGAAATGAGTTTGAAAGCAATAATGGATCCTGGAAAGCTTTACATTTTCGAAAAGTAGACAAAAGTCTGAATTCAGAAAGGGGTCATTTGTCTAAATCCATGAAGGTTTCGTTACAGAAACTAACAGTTAGATATTGGAATATTTGAAATTTTGTTGAAAAAAACAGCCTTTTGTCTCAACGTTTTCACATATAACTTTTTCTAATTTTGACAACTCTTGGAAAGCAATATACCGTTACATCCGTTAGACCTTCCTGGTTGTGGGGATATATAGGACTTGTAGTTTCACCAAGAACCCGACGAACCCAGATCCAAAAACTGAGCAGCAACTTGCAATGGTATTTTTTCATTTACTGGGTATAGTGCACTTTGTCTTGGAAAATGTATACATGGAATAATCTGTATGAAAGACACCTATGTATTTCTGAATTGGGTACAAATTATAGAGTTCAGAAACAGTATATAATTGCACATTTTCAAAGTTGGGAATACTCATACTAGCATGAGAATTATTGGTCATTTTTCATAAAGATTATTTTTTTACACAATGTCTTTCATTGAAAGGGAGAAATGCATGAAAGGTCAATTGGTAATAACAGTTGATTTATAAATCTGAATTACCCCAAGTGTCCCGATAAAAACGGTACCTCACTTGTGTGTGTCGGCCTTGTGCCTGCGACAAGAAACGGCGCAAAATGCAACCTGGTCACACCTAAATTTTGCAGTTACAAATTGACCCTTATTTGGCAAAGTGCCTACCTGTAGTTTTTGCACCCTAGCTCTGCCGGCACCTAGGGAAACCTAGCAAACCTATACATTTTTGAAAAGTAGACACCCAGGGAAATTTAGGATGGGGTGACTCGACTGCCTACCACCAGGTTTTGTTACCCAGAATCCCTTGCAAAGCTAAGATTTTGACAAAATAAACACATTTTCCTCACATTTCTGTGGTGGAAAGTTCTGGAATCTGCGTGGATCAACAAATTCCCACCGACCCAGCGTTCCCCCAGGTCTCCCGATAAAAACAGTACCTCACTTGTGTGGGTCGGCCTTGTGCCTACGACAGGAAACGGCACAAAATGCAACGTGGTCGCACCTCAATTTCCCAGTGAAATTTTACGTTCTTTGGACAAAGAGACTACCTTTTGTTTTTGAGCCGTAGCTCAGCCAGCACCTAGGGAAACCTAGCAAACCTATAAATTTTTGAAAACTAGACACCCAGGGGAATTCATGATGGGGTGACTCGTCTGCCTACCCCCAGGTTTTGTTACCCAGAATCCCTTGCAAACATAAAGATTTGACCAAAAAAACACATTTTCCTCACATTTCTGTGGTGGAAAGTTCTGAAATCTGCGTGGATCAACACATTTCTACCCACCCAGCGTGCCCCCAGGTCTCCCAAAAAAAATGGTACCTCACTTGCGTGGGTAGGCATAGTGGCTGCGACATGAAACAGCGCAAAACGCAGCATGGTCGCACCTCAATTTCCCAGTGAAATTTAGCACGATTCGGACAAAAAGACTACCTTTTGTTTTTGCGCCGTAGCTCTGCCTGCACCTAGGGAAATCTAGCAACCCTATACATTTTTGAAAAGTAGGCACCCAGGGCAATTCAGGATGGAGTGACTCGTCTGCCTACCCCCAGGTTTTGTTACCCATAATCCCTTGCAAACATAAAAATTTGACCAGAAAAACACATTTTCCTCACATTTCTGTGGTGGAAAGTTCTGGAATCTGCGTGGATCAAAAAATTTCCACCCACCCAGCGTGCCCCCAGGTCTCCC
This sequence comes from Lissotriton helveticus, assembly GCF_964261635.1. NCBI lineage: Eukaryota > Metazoa > Chordata > Amphibia > Caudata > Salamandridae > Lissotriton > Lissotriton helveticus. The sequence goes on from NC_136059.1 coordinate 1,191,468,616, forward strand.
AAAAAAATGGTACCTCACTTGCGTGGGTAGGCATAGTGGCTGCAACATGAAACAGCGCAAAACGCAGCATGGTCGCACCTCAAATTCCCAGTGAAATTTAGCACGATTCGGACAAAAAGACTACCTTTTGTTTTTGCGCCGTAGCTCTGCCAGCACCTAGGGAAATCTAGCAACCCTATACATTTTTAAAAACTAGACACCCAGGGCAATTCAGGATGGGGTGACTCGTCTGCCTACCCCCAGGTTTTGTTACCCAGAATCCCTTGCAAACATACAAAAATGTGACCAAAAAAACACATTTTCCTCACATTTCTGTGGTGGAAAGTTCTGGAATCTGCGTGGATCAACAAATTTCCACCCACCCAGCGTGCCCCCAGGTCTCCCAAAAGAAATGGTACCTCACTTGCGTGGGTAGACATAGTGGCTGCGACATGAAACTGCGCAAAACGCAGCATGGTCGCACCTCAAATTCCAGTGAAATTTAGCACGATTCGGACAAAAAGACTACCTTTTGTTTTTGCGCCGTAGCTCTGCCAGCACCTAGGGAAATCTAGCAACCCTATACATTTTTGAAAACTAGACACCCAGGGCAATTCAGGATGGGGTGACTCGTCTGCCTACCCCCAGGTTTTGTTACCCAGAATCCCTTGCAAACATAAAAATTTGACCAAAAAAACACATTTTCCTCACATTTCTGTGGTAGAAAGTTCTGGAATCTGCGTGGATCAACAAATTTCCACCCACCCAGCGTGCCCCCAGGTCTCCCGAAAAAAATGGTACCTCATTTGCATGGATAGACATAGTGGCTGCAACAGGAAACGGTTCAAATCGTACGGTGGTGAATTTACATTACCTTATTGCAAAACTACCTTGATTTTGGGGGGGGGGCATCTGAGTTTGTGGCCCGGGGCTCGGTGGTATTCTTTGCAAAGTAGCAAACCCAAACAGTTCTGAAAACTAGACACCCGGGGGAGTCCAGGGAGGTATGGCATGCATGGGTCCCCAATGTTTTCCTACCCAGAACTCCTTGCAAACCTTAAAATTAGGTAAAAATAGCCCTTTTCCAAACTTTTTGGCGTGGGATCTCCGTGCCGGCAAAAATGTCCTATCACCCTGTGTTCCCCTTGTTCTCCCGAGTAAAAGGATACCTCACTTGTGTGGGTGCCCCAAAGCAGAACACGCCAAAAATGAATTTTGAAAAAAGTAGTTTTTAGTCATATTTAAGTTTTACAAATTAAGCACCCCAGCCTGAGTCACATGCCTTTGGCCCACCCACACAAGTGAGGTATCATTTTACTCGGGAGAACAAGGGAAACGCTGGGTGGTAGGACATTTGTTCCGGCAGCGAGATCCCACCCAAAAAAGTATGGAAAAGTGGGTTTTTTGACCAAAATTTCAGGTTTGCAGGGGTTTCTGGGTAGGAAAACATTGGGGGACCCACCCATGCCATACCTCCCTGGACTCCCCCGGGTGTCTAGTTCTCAGAACTGTTTAGGTTTGGTAGTTTCCAAAGATGCCTGCCAAGCCCCGGGCCAAAAGCTCAGGTGACCCCCTCAAAAAATAAGATTATTTGGCTAAAGGTAATGTTTTGGTCTCCACAGTATGATTTGGGCCTTTTCCTAAAGCAGCCGCTATGCCTACCCACGCAAGTGAGGTACCATTTTTATCGGGAGACCTTGGGGAACGCTGGGTGGGAGGTAATTTGTGTGAGCCCAGTGATGCCACGCTTTCCCACACTAAAACGTGTGAAAAAACTGATTTTTTCCAAGCAAATAGTGAGGTTTGCAAGGGATTCTGGGTAAAGGAACGTTGGAGGATCCACGCAAGCCATACCTCCTTGGAAGCCCCCGGGTGTCTACTTTTCAGAAATGTGTGGGATTGGTAGGTTTCCCCAGATGGCTGTCTCGCACGGGGCCAAAAACCCAGGTAACCCCTCTTGCAAAAGCTGGTGGACTTAACATTTTCACCATTGTTAAATTCACCAGCTTTTGCAAGAGGGGTTACCTGGGTTTCTGGCCCCGTGCGAGACAGCCATCTATGGAAACCTACTAAACCCACACATTTCTGAAAAGTAGACACCCGGGGGTTTCCAAGGAGGTATGGCTTGCGTGGATCCTCCAACGTTCCTTTACCCAGAATCCCTTGCAAACCTCAATTTTAGCAGAAAAAAATCAATGTATTCACACGTTGTAGTCTGGGAAAGCGTGGCATCACTGGTCTCACACAAATTACCTCCCACCCAGCGTTACCCCAGGTCTCCCGATAAAAACGGTACCCCACTTGCGTGGGTAGCCATAGTGGCTGCAACAGGAAAAGGTCCAAATCGTACGGTGGTGAATATAAAATAACCTGAAGCAATATAACTTTGATTTTGGGGGGGGGGGCACCTGAGTTTTTGGCCCGGGGCTGGGTGGTATTCTTTGGAAAGTAGCAAACCCAAACAGTTCTGAAACCTAGACACCCGGGAGAGTTCAGGGAGGTATGGCATGTGTGGGTCCCCCAATGTTTTCCTACCCAGAACTCCTTGCAAACCTTAAAATTAGGTAAAAATAGCACTTTTCCAAACTTTTTGGCGTGGGATCGCCGTGCCCGCAAAAATGTCCTACCACCCTGCGTTCCCCTTGTTCTCCTGAGTAAAAGGATACCTCACTTGTGTGGGTGCCCCAAAGCAGAACACGCCAAAAATGAATTTTGAAAAAAGTAGTTTTTAGTCATATTTAAGTTTTACAAATTAAGCACCCCAGCCTGAGTCACATGCCTTTGGCCCACCCACACAAGTGAGGTATCATTTTACTCGGGAGAACAAGGGAAACGCTGGGTGGTAGGACATTTGTTCCGGCAGCGAGATCCCACCCAAAAAAGTTTGGAAAAGTGGGTTTTTGACCAAAATTTCAGGTTTGCAGGGGTTTCTGGGTAGGAAAACATTGGGGGACCCACGCATGCCATACCTCCCTGGACTCCCCCATGGTGTCTAGTTCTCAGAACTGTTTGGGTTTGGTAGTTTCCAAAGATGCCTGCCAAGCCCCGGGCCAAAAGCTCAGGTGACCCCCTCAAAAAATAAGATTATTTGGCTAAAGGTAATGTTTTGCTCTCCACAGTATGATTTGGGCCTTTTCCTAAAGCAGCCGCTATGCCTACCCACGCAAGTGAGGTACCATTTTTATCGGGAGACCTTGGGGAACGCTGGGTGGGAGGTAATTTGTGTGAGCCCAGTGATGCCACGCTTTCCCAGGCTACAACGTGTGAAAAAACTGATTTTTTCCAAGCAAAAAATGAGGTTTGCAAGGGATTCTGGGTAAAGGAACGTTGGAGGATCCACGCAAGCCATACCTCCTTGGAAGCCCCCGGGTGTCTACTTTTCAGAAATGTGTGGGATTGGTAGGTTTCCCTAGATGGCTGTCTCGCACGGGGCCAAAAACCCAGGTAACCCCTCTTGCAAAAGCTGGTGGACTTAACATTTTCACCATTGTTAAATTCACCAGCTTTTGCAAGATGGGTTACCTGGGTTTCTGGCCCCGTGCGAGACAGCCATCTATGGAAACCTACCAAACCCACACATTTCTGAAAAGTAGACACCCGGGAGCTTCCAAGGAGGTATGGCTTGCGTGGATCCTCCAACGTTCCTTTACCCAGAATCCCTTGCAAACCTCAATTTTAGCAGAAAAAAATCAATTTATTCACACGTTGTAGTCTGGGAAAGCGTGGCATCACTGGGCTCACACAAATTACCTCCCACCCAGCGTTCCCCCAGGTCTCCCGATAAAAACGGTACCTCACTTGCGTGGGTAGCCATAGTGGCTGCAATAGGAAAAGGTCCAAATCGTACGGTGGTGAATTTAAAATACCCTGAAGCAATATAACTTTGATTTTGGGGGGGGGGGTGCACCTGAGTTTTTGGCCCGGGGCTGGGTGGTATTCTTTGGAAAGTAGCAAACACAAACAGTTCTGAAAACTAGACACCCGGAAGAGTCCAGGGAGGTATGGCATGTGTGGGTCCCCCAATGTTTTCCTACCCAGAACTCCTTGCAAACCTTAAAAATAGGTAAAAATAGCAATTTTCCAAACTTTTTGGCGTGGGATCGCCGTGCCGGCAAAAAAGTCCTACCACCCTGCGTTCCCCTTGTTCTCCCGAGTAAAAGGATACCACACCTTAACAGAGTTACTCAAAAGTCAAACATTCAAGCACGGCTATCTATTCCTCAAAGACACACACATACAGGTTGGATTTGGCACGAGGGCGAGTGACGGTTCAGTACATAAAATTTTATTAACAAGATATTTTAAAAAAATGAAATGCTCTGTCAATAAATAAATGCATAAAAACTGAACCAGTGACTCGCAACTCGTGAGCTGTAAAGCCACGACAAGGCACCAACCGTTTTACAGGCCATTCACGCACCTTTCATACCTGATACAAACCAGACCATTGACACCATCCGAATGGAAAAGCAACACATAACAACAATCACAATAAGGGGCAAGGTACACCCTACTGCAGAAAGAGAAAAAAAACTATTATTACTGCACACCCATCTAATCCGCAAGCACACACACATACTGGTTGGATTTGGCACGAGGGTGAGTGATGATTCAGTACATACAATTGTATACGCAAGTAATTTCACAAAAATGAAATACACTGTGTATAATTGAAAGTATGATAAACTGAACCACTGACTCACAGCTCGTGAGCTGTAAAGCCACGTCAAGGCACCAACCTCTTTACAGGCCATTCATACACCTTTCGTACGCGTGACACATACAAAACATTCACACCGCCAGCCGCGGACCCATCACATTCCAACACTCACACCAGCAAACAGCGCCATTCAAGGGCCCATCACTTTCACACGCCCACATTTCGGACACTGCAACTACACAAAATGATGGACTGTGTGGAGTGTCACTCAACTAGCAGTGTGTGTAGTGACCAACAGAAAGTAACTACTCACACACCGCCTGCCGAGCGCCAGTCCACCCACACCACCATCCAAGCACCAGACCATGCACACCGCCAGCCAAACACCACTCAGCGCACACCGACAGCCAAGTACCACTCCACACACACCACCAGCCAAGCATCACTCCACGCACACCACCAGCCAAGCGCTACTCCACACACACCGCCAGCCAAGCACCACTCCGTGCACAGACAGCCAAGTACCACTCCATGCACACCACCAGCCAAGCGCCCCTCCACACACACCACCAGCCAAGCGCCACTCCACAAACACAACACCAGCCAAGCACCACTCCGTGCACAGACAGCCAAGTATCACTCCACACACACCGTCCAGCCAAGCGCCACTCCACACACACAGCCAGCCAAGCACCACTCCACACACACCGCCAGCCAAGCACCACTCCGTGCACAGACAGCCAAGTACCACTCCATGCACACCACCAGCCAAGCGCCCCTCCACACACACCACCAGTCAAGCACCACTCCACGAACACCACCAGCCAAAGACAAATCCAAACACAACACCAGGCAAGCGCAAGAGCATGCACACCGCCAACCAAACACCAGACCACGCACACCGCCAGTCAAGCACCAGTCCGCAGACACCGCCAGACAAGCACCAGTCCACAGACACCGGCAGTCAAGCGCCAAACCATGCACACAGTCAGACAATGGACACTACACGCAAACCAACATCATACTTTTGTTTTGTTTTTTAAATAAAAGAGAAACAAAAACAAATTGCAAATTGATACAAATCTACTAACTCGACAACTAAATCTAAAAAGACTACACAAATACAAACTTTGAAACTGAACAATAACTATTACAGAATAAAGACCAACCAGTTCACTTTACCACTCATTGATACTCCCAAAAATTCTTTTGCGTGTGGTACAATCTAAAACAAGCAGGTACACACAGCCCGGGGTTTGAAGGGCAGTCGGGGCAGTACATGCGAACCTCCTTCCGCAAACCTCTTCGCCAACAGACTCTACATCTCCGACTGGGAAAGTCTTTTGAGGTTGTAGGAGGAATTGTATCAGGAAAGTGGCGATCTTTCAATCTGGCAACATCCTCCACCACTCCAACTCTAGGAACACTTGCCTGTCCACTAAAACAAGGCTGCCTATTACAGACTCCTGAAACTTTACAAAAGTCAACTTTGACTGGGGACAAGATTTCTGGAACACAATAAAAGCATTAAAGGTTGCCAAGTGGAAAAGATGGATAGCCAACTTCTTGTACCAAATGTAAGCCTTACGAAGAGCAGCATACGGTTCCAACCTCTGATCAACTCTGTCAACACCACCCATGTACTTATTGTAGTCCAGTATGCACACAGGTTTGCGCACTTCTGTAACCTGACCCCAAACATTCCGCGGTTCAGTGCTTTCATCATGTATTGTAGTCAACATGTAGACATCTCTCCTGTCTGTAAACTTCACAGCTAGAAGCTCCTCACAACGCAAAGCACTGCACTGTCCCCGAGCAAGCTTTCGACAAACAAGTTCTTTTGGGAAACCTTTACGGTTTGAGCGGATTGTGCCACAAGCAACAGTGTCCACTTTGGCCAATTCCCTGAACAACCGCACACCAGTGTAGAAGTTATCGACATACAAATGATGGCCTTTGTTAAAAAATCCACGACCAAGTTCCCACACAATTTTCTCAGTCACTCCAAAAGTCGATGGACAACCAGGGGGGTTAATCCTGGATTCCTTACCAGTGTACACCCTGAAATTAGAGACATATCCAGTCTCACTGTCACACAGCATATACAGTTTGATTCCATAGCGTGCCCTCTTACTAGGAATGTATTGCCGAAATACCAAGCGGCCCTTGAACAACAGCAAAGACTCATCCACTGCAATTTCTTTCCCAGGATAAAAGATCTCAGAAAATCGATCAACCAAATGATCAACGACAGGCCGAATCTTGAAAAGACGGTCACAATCAGGGTGATCTCGTGGCAAAGCAAGACTATTGTCAACAAAATGCATCATCCGCAGCAGAAGCAAATACCTATCACGAGTCATGACTGCCGGAAATATAGCTGTTGCCATCAAGGGACTAGTAGACCAATATGAAGCCATTGATGGTTTCCTAAGCAAGCCCATCAAAAGAGTTAAACCCAAAAACTTTTTCATCTCCTCCAAATTGGTGGGAGTCCACCGGGTAGCTCTAGCGTGGGGCTTAAGGCTGGCACTGTTCACCCTCAAAACATTTTCAGCATACAAATTAGTCTGCTCTACAATCTCTGCCAAAAACACATCATCCATAAACAACTTGAAAAAATCAATAGGCAAAAAGTTTTCAGTGTTCACCCTACACCCTGGAACACCAGTAAATTCAGGCAATGCCGGCTGCACCATGCCTGGTGCAACCCAGAGGTCAGAACTTTCATCGTCAAGTCTTGCAGCCGCAGGCCGCCGCACAGCTAACTCTTGTCTCACAACACCAACTGGAAGTCTAGCAGCCCCAGGCTGCAGCCCAAATGTCTCTTGCCGCACAATTGGCACATCACTGTCCTCCGCAACCACAGACACAACCATGTCCTCCAAAACCGTAAACACAGCAATGTCCTCCCCAACCACAGGCACATCATCCACACCAAAAGTAGCTTCATCAGCACTCAAAGTGTCTTCATCATCAGATGAAGCCATGTGTAGAGAAAACTCACTACCTGAATCTTCACCTCCCACCTCTGGCTCAGAATCAGAGTCAGACTCTGGACCATGGTCAGAGGAAGAATCAAAAAGCATTCCAACAACTTGCTGAGCAGTAATCCGGCGGCTAGCCATTATCCTTACAAATAAAGGAGTCTGCACAAACAACTCAACAACCCCAACACTGCGCAAAGTAAGATAAAAATGTAAGACTTTTTCACCAAAAAATATATTTAGAAAAAATATACAATTCACTTACAAGACACAACTACACTCACCAGCACCTACTCTGCAAAGACACAGCAAATAGGCAACGATATCCCACTAGAAAGAAGAAAAAAAAAACTTACATCTACAGAAGGACACATCAAAAACAAATGCAAAACATGTTTTACAATCACAACAAACAGCAACAACACATACTCGTATTACTACACACTTTGCAAAATAAACAATTACATTACAATTGAACAAAAAAAAGGTCTCTTACCAAACACATGCAACTACAGAAACAGCAGAACAACAGAACCACCAGTAACAGAACCGCACACTGCAACAATCTAAAGAGAAAAAAACCAATACACATTAGAAGAAACAAAAACAACACACATTACAACATGCTATGTCACAGGGTATGTCACAAATGGGGTGTCTGTCCCCAAGGGGGGAAGATTATAAATCATTATAAACGTGGGCCCCCTGGAGCAGAAAAGTCTAAAAAAATATTAGGGCCACTAGGAAGCGACCCTTCCCCAAGGGGTCGCTTCCTTTTCAAATAAAAAACAATCCCTGGTGTCTAGTGGGCTTTTCTGCTCCCCCTGGGTGCAGATCGGCCAAAAAAACGGCCGATCTGCCCCAGGGGGGGCAGAAAAGTCTGAAAAATATTTTATCCCCCGAAGGAAGCGACCCTTGCCCAAGGGGTCGCTTCCTTTATAAATAAAAAACAATCCCTGGTGTCTAGTGGGCTTTTCTGCCCCCCCTGGGTGCAGATCGGCCAAACAAAACGGCCGATCTGCCCCAGGGGGGGCAGAAAAGTCTAAAACATTATTTGGCCCCCTAAGGAAGCGACCCTTGCCCAAGGGGTCGCTTCCTGCACAAAAAAAACCCAAACACAAGCAATCCCTGGTGTCTAGTGGGCTTTTCTGCCCCCCCTGGGTGCAGATCGGCCAACAAAAACGGCCGATCTGCCCCAGGGGGGGCAGAAAAGTCTGAAACATTATTTGGCCCCAAGAGGAAGCGACCCTTGCCCAAGGGGTCGCTTCCTCGACAAATAAATATGCCCAAAAACAATCCCTGGTGTCTAGTGGGCTTTCTGCCCCCCCTGGGTGCAGATCGGCCAAAAAAACGGCCGATCTGCCCCAGGGGGGGCAGAAAAGTCTGAAAATATATATGCCAGCCAAAGGAAGCGACCCTTGCCCAAGGGGTTGCTTCCTACACACAATTTGCCCAAACAAAACAATCCCTGGTGTCTAGTGGGGCATTCCTGGTGCACGATCGCGACGCTGTGCGCGATCGTGCACCAGGAATGCCGTGCTTTGGGACATCAGGGGAGAGGAAACACAGTTTCCTCCCCCCCCGATGCCTCAAGGCACCGAAAAACGGCCCCCCCGCCCCACCGGAGCAGCAAACACCAACCTTGTTCCTGGACGCGCTGGAAACAAATGGCTTCCAGCGCGTCCAGCGCTTCCTGATGACGTCGGCGCGCGCTGTGCGCGCTGACGTCACCAGGAAGCGTGGGGGGGCCAGGGGGTGGCAGCGGAAAGTCTTCCGCTGCCACCCATGCAAAAAAAAAAAAGATCGCCGCACAGGGGGGGAGCGCCAGCGCTCTCCCCCAGGGCTGTACTGATGACGGAGCGGTTCCGTCATCAGCACAGCCCAACCGATGCTGATGACGGAACCGCTCCGTCATCAGCATCGAAGGGGTTAATGAAGGAACAGAGACAACAGCAAGATAAAACAAATAGATTTTTGGATTAAAAAGGCATGAGTCTAAAAATCAGAGTGTTGGCATGCATGCTCTAATTCTTTACTTCCTCCTCTGCATATAAGTTGAACATTGAACCGTCCACTGTGGCAGTTGTAAATAGCAGCATTTAGAAAACATTTGTGAAATTATGTTACGTTAAGCATTATTTTGTCAACATTAATCTATCTAGTATTAGAGATAATCAGTGGCAAGGGTATCTGTATTCAAACCTGTCAGTATCCCCATGTAAATTGTGCCTAATCTTATGGTGCTCCATGGGGAAAAGGGTAGCCACCTATACCCTCACAATTTGGAAGTGGATGATGTCCACAACCAGAACAAATTCATACAGACCCTGAGCAACACATCATTGAAGAAACAATGTAAAAAAAATATATATATATCGTTTTGCTAAACACAATCTGATGCTACTTGAATTTGCAGAGTTTTGCCTCAAAAATAACATCTTCCTATTCGAGGACCAGTTCTATAGACAAGTGTCAGGGACAGCGATGGGCACTTGCTTCGCTCCCAGCTATGCAAATTGCATCGTTGGCTGGTGGGAGGAGCGGGTGCCCAGACACTTAGAGGGGCTGAACGGAGGCAGGGTTGTTCAATGGCATCGATATATCGATGACTTGTTCATTGTGTGGCAGGGGACAATGGACGGTGCACAGAGATATGTCGATGCCTTGAATGATAACAACTACAACTTGCACTTCTCTGGCTCAATTAGTCCGGTAGAAGTCAATTACCTGGATTTGAGGGTGTTTGTTGAGAAAAACGAATTACATACGGCATTGTACCGTAAACCCACTACCGGTAATTCAACCCTGTATGCCAGTAGCAATCACCCACTGAAGTTGATTAAAAGTATACCTTATGGTGAACTCCTCAGATTAAGGAGAAATTGTTCTAGAGAGCAGGATTTCGAGGCGGCTGCCTCGGAATGTATCAGTAGGTTCAACCTAAGAGGTTACAATAACAAATTGCTCAAAGACACCTTACAGAAAGTTAAAACAATCCCCAGACAACAGCTTCTCAAAGAGAAACCTAAAGAGATCACCCCGAAATCAGAAGGAAAATTTTGTATGATCACCCCGTACTCTACTGAAGCTAATCAATTGAAAAACCTGTTACTTAAGAACTGGCACATCCTCATGACAGACAATGTAATAAAGGATGACATACCTACGTCCCTTGGTTACATTTAGAAAGGCTAGGTCACTGCAGGACATGCTTGTGAGGAGCCATCTTGATAAAGATATTGTGAGACCTAATACTTTAAAAGACATGAAAGGCTTCTTCCCGTGCGGGAGATGTAAAGCGTGTTCAGCCAGCAAGAGGGTTCTTACATATAACATACCCGATGCAGGTTTAACCAGGTTTAACCAGGACCATTACCAAGTTTATTACTTGTAGTACACCGTATGCGGTGTACTGTTTGGTCTGCCCGTGTGGCTTACGCTACATAGGTAGTACCATACATCAACTGAAGATAGGGTCCTTGAACACCTCCGGGCAATTGACAAAGTTGACCCGGCCTACCCTGTCGCACGGCATTTTGCCGAAAGTCATCAAAGCGACAGGAGTAAGCTTCAGTATTTTGGTCTAGACTACAGCCCTAATTCCATCTGGGGGGACAGGCTGCGAAAATTGAGACGGCTTGAGTCTAGATACATTATTGATCTATCAACCAAGTTTCCTAAAGGATTAAATAGTGGGGAAGAGATGGCTGTCCATCTAAGCACATAGAGCAACTACACTGTAACTATCTTAAATGGCTAATTTTGTATGTGTATAGTTATTCATATACATAGAAAGACATTTATAGTGGAACCTGATGCTCCTAACCACTCATCTTAGCACCTGTATAAACTAATGCTATGCGTAACTGTGTAACTCAAAGCCACTATGTATACACTGTATATATTTATGCACACTCTGATTTGCACCCTTTTGATTTTGATTTGATTTGGATTGTGTTATTTCAAGTCATTATGTTGATAATCAGATTAGATATGGTCTGCTTATGCTTTATCAAATATCATGTTTCCAGTATGGTCTAACAAGGGACATAAGCCGATCCACGGCTAGATCTTCTTTGTACCACTGTATCTAGATACATTATTTGCAATTATCAATGCATATTGACACCACTTTGTGTATCTTATTAAGTGAACGAAACTAGTATTCACCAGGTAGAATAACATGCTCCAAGATGGCGCTCATGTTATTCACAGTGGTTTTCTTTGTCCCTTGTTTATGTCTATGTTTATGACGATAGGAAATGCAAACTTGAAGACTTTATTAACATGTCCGGCGCTCGGTGATGGTTACACCGAAGAAGGCTACACGCCGAAACGCGTCTGTCTGCTTGGCAAAGATAAGCTAATAAAAGTTTGCCTCCAGCGTTACCTTACGAGTGCGGTTTCCTTTGTTTTTTGAGAGACCGAAGGATTTCGGAGCTATATATATATATATATATATATATATATATATATATATATATATATATATATATATATATATATATATTCGTGTTCTTCTGCTGTAATCCTTTGTCTCTTTATTCTTCTTTCATTAATTGCAAATCACATCTAAGTTTATTGGGAGATCATAGTAGTAAGATGAGGATATGAGGTTTGGGATGAGTGAAAGGAGAGATGGAGGAGGGAAGAATCTCTAGAAATTGATTAGGGAGATCATAGAAGTAAAATGAGTTTGGGATGTGTCAAAGGAGGGATACATGAGGAAAGAATTTATAACGAGTTGTTTGAGAGATCATAGTTGTAAAAAGAGGTATGGGGTGATCCAGGGAGGAATAGAGGAGGGAAGAGTCAAGAAAGGGTTATTTTGAAGTATTAGAATGAGGTTTTGGAAAGAGTAAGAGAGTGGAGGTAGAGTATATATTGAGAGAGGTATAGGGTGAAACATAGGGTAGTGAATTGGAGACAATTTTGTTTTGTAATTGTTTTACAGTAGGACTAAATTAATAAATGTATAGATACATAAGTACATGGAGGCTATACATGTATAAGAAAGATAATATATCAAGATTTAAGTTATATTTAACAAACTTAAACTTTCAAGTGTTGCCAAACTCCATGCCGATCTATTTGTGCATTTTTTAAAATATATATATACATATATATATATATATATAGGTGAACAAGCTCCCTCGTGGAGTGAAACGCGTTATTCCAAATTAAACGTTTTTCCTGCTTACTCACTGGAGTTGCTTCATTCTTGAGCCTTGCTGACCGTTTGATGGGGCGTTTTGAGGTCTGCACCCTGCCGTAGCCTGTCGTCTATTGACAGGATTGGGATCCTCTCTTCATATATATATATATATATATATATATATTACCTACTGGCGGTCGCCAGTAGGTATATATAGTTAGGATTTTTTCTCTATGGGTTTTTTGAAAATTCTATGTCTAATAACTTTGGCGTTTGTGGACGGAATTGGCTGAAATTTTCAGGAAAATGGCACATTTTGTTTCTGAGCAGCCCTTGAAAATTTGGGGGGGGTTCGTCAAGGGGGGGCTGAGAAAAAAGGGGGGTCCCAAAACGTGTTTTTAACATTGAGTTTTCCATAGGGCGGTTGGCCTCACTTTTAGCCCGAACGGCTGAATGGATTTGCACGAAACTTGGCAAAATTGTAGGGACTGGTAGCCCGATGTGCCTTTTGTAGGTCTCAATATATGTGCTACAGTGGATTTTGAGAAATTAACGTTTAAAAAAAGATATATATCTGTAACAGCGGACCGGGCAGCGCTCCAGGACGCGTACTTTTCGCGCAACGGAGCTTTGTGAAGCGAAGCTGATTGGTTCTCCGGCGTCTGTCAACATTCCAAACAGTCCGTAGCGGCCGCCATCTTGTCTCTCGGTAGGATCGAGAGACAAGAGGAGGCCAAAGCGAAGGGGCAAATGACCATAAGGGGGAATAGTAGATCCTCGCTGACCCCCTACGGTTGATGTGGAGGTTTTAAAAGGGCCCCGCGGGGCAAAAAAAAAAATAATAATAATAATCGAACGGCTGAATGGATTTGCACGAAACTTGGCAAAATATTAGGGACTGGTAGCCCGATGTGCCTTTGCTAGGTCTCAATATATGTGCTCCAGTGGATTTTGAGAAATTAACGTTCAAAAAAAGATATATATCTGTAACAGCGCTCCGCTTCGCGTACTTTTCGCGTTACGGAGCTTTGCGAAGCTGATTGGTTCTCCGGCGTCTGTCAACATTCCAAACAGTCCGTAGCGGCGGCCATCTTGTCTCTCGGTAGGATTGAGAGACAAGAGGAGGCCAAAGCGAAGGGGGAAATGACCATAAGGGGGCATAGTAGATCCTTCCTGACCTCTTAGGTTTGATGTACCATTTTGCCAAGTTTGGTGTAATTCCGTTCAGCCATTCAGGCTGTAGACGTATGTAAATGTCCTATGGAAAATTGCATGGGGAAAACACATTTGAAAGTGTTGAAATTTAGAACCAATTAAAATGTTAGTTTGGTTTTGTATTTGTGTGTGATGAAAGTTAATTGGTTATGTATATATTTCAAATGAGAGGAAACCACAGCCATTTTGTGATACTACTGTCTGAGGTACATTTGTGAGGAATTTTTGGTGGTGAATTTCTGGTGTTTGATTTACACAGTACTAACACTTCTCCTACTTTTAAAAAGGTGAGTTGTTAATTTGTAAGGTGAACTATGTTGTACACTTGAAGATAATTTGAAAAATGTTTTCTGTTATTTATTTGCAGTCCTTCTGTTATACTAAATACTTGATAAAGTTAGTTTTATATTATGTATTACTAAAAACGATAAATGAAAGTGATTATTTTTTTCTGCAATTTACAGCAAGCAATTTCAAAATAAAATGGCTCACAATGAAGAGACCGTGGCAATTTCTTTTGACTTGTCCACTACATTGATTGAAATTGAGAGCACCAATAATGAAATATTGTCACAAGGAGGAGATGACTTGTATGATTCCATTAGATTGATTGAAATGGACAGCACCAATAATGAAATATTGGCACAAGGAGATGACTTGAATGATTCCACTACATTGATTGAAATTGAGAGCACCAATAATGAAATATTGTCACAAGGAGGAGATGACTTGTATGATTCCATTAGATTGATTGAAATGGACAGCACCAATAATGAAATATTGTCACAAGGAGGAGATGACTTGAATGATTCCACTACATTGATTGAAATTGAGAGCACCAATAATGAAATATTGTCACGAGGAGATGACTTGAATGATTCCACTACATTGATTGAAATTGACAGCACCAATAATGAAATATTGTCACAAGGAGGAGATGACTTGAATGATTTTTTTGATCAATCTCTTGATGGCGAATTTATCGAATGTTTGGAGACCATAGAGTTACAAGAATCATCATTGCAGACTTTTCATGAGGACATTGCTGATGAGGACATGTTACTAGTTCTTTCAAATTTAGAAAATTCTGAAGAATAAATTTATATTTAGAAATCAAAAATTGTTTGAGACATTATTCATTTTTATTTTTAATTTATGAGGTTGTAGCGAAGTGATTGTAGTATAAAATGAGACTTATAGTATAGAGTGCAACATTTTTATGTTACATGGTAAGTTTACTCATATTTACTTCCCTTCTGCCACTATATTATCTCCAATGTGTATTTGACATCTCTTCTTCATCTCCGGCCTCCTTTCTCTCACTGTGTCTCCGATGCATCTTATCGCTGCTATTTTGTGTAATTACAGAAGAGAGTAAAATAAAATAGTTCGGAACGTGAAAAGGGGGCAAAGTAAAGTACTCCTCACCCCCTAGGCCTTTTTAGGCGGTCCCAAAAGGATCAGTTTCTGCTTTCCTGAGAGATTATGGTATGAGTTCCATATACCACAATAACTTGCATTACAACATGCAAGATATCTATCTCCTTTTGGAGATATTCGCGCTAAGCGCGAATATCTCCAAAAAGTAACACCTGCCCTGAGCAGTTCTTAGCCATGTTATCCAATGGGAGGTGGATAACATGGCTAAGAGCATTAGCTCGGTAATGCATGAATATCGCTGAGTTTTTAGCGATATTGATGCATTGCGGCCGTTTATTATCGCATTTGCGATAAACCTTGATAATAGCAAGGTTTATCTTCGATAATTTCTGACGATGCTTAGCGGTAAAAAATTCGTTGGTAAGCATCGTTAGCGATAAATATCGCTTAACTTTGGTAATATGCCCCAACGTCTGTTAACGTTCGATTCGAAGGAAATGAGGAAGTGTTGAAAAACATTGTTTGCGCCATCTTGCCTTTTTTGAAATGCCACACTTTTGTGGTGCACGGCAGCCATTTTAGATGTCTTGACCAGACCCACTCTCTGCACGCTGTCGATTCGTAGCATGGCTCCTCACCCTCGCAAGCATCTTCCCCAGGCACTGGTCACCCCCGCTCTCTGTCTTATGCATGGGCAATAAACCTCCCCCCATCTGCGCTGCTCTTCCCTGAAAATCACACTCTGTGCCCGCCCGACACCTCCCTTTCGCCCTATTCACTACCGCACCCTCTGACACTCCTCTTCCTCTGTGTCCGATTGTCCAGGCTATCAGCTAGCCCTGCAGATGTAGTTTATGGCCCCAGCTGTAAAGAATCACCCCTCTTCAAAGGAGTTATAGTAGATCAAGGCCCACACCCGATGAGATCCGTCACACCACACGCGTTCCTACTATCTGAAAACCATCCTGTATTGTGATTGGGGAGGGGACCGAGCCTGAAGCGGAAGATTCCAGGAATGACTCTTGGTACATCAAAGTTTTTACAATTATGTGTCACATTAAAAATATGTAGCACTCCAACAAAGTAGTAGGAATATAAAACTTTAATAACATATAAATATATACAACAAAACAAAAACAGTAAAAACATTTAAACAACGAAGAGACCGTGGCAATTTCTTTTGAATTATCCAATAGATTTATTGAAATTGACAGCACCAATAATGAAATATTCTTGTCAGTAGCGGTCTGTTGTGCGAATAGTTACAAGGCAGCAGAACGCGCTGAAATCTAGATGGCACGAAAGTGATGTCTAGTAAGTTGCCGCCCAGCAAATAACGGCGTGGGGCGCCGCGGGGGTGAGTGAGTCCAGTAGGCACCACAGCTATTCTTACCGGCATCGCAGAATTACTGCTGGGGACAATGCCTGTGCTGTAGCAGGGTCACAGCAGAAACAAAAAGGATTTTGTTGAAGATGTTGTTGGTTTTAAATTTGAAAACAGTTCTGGTGTCAACTGCTATGCTAATGTAGTGGTTAATGTTTTGTTTTCTCTAGAAAATGTAAAAGAGGGGGAGGCAGTCCAAAGTTCCGTTAAAAGGGCAAAGGAAAGGATCGGTGGTTTGAACTATCAGTGAAAAAGGGGAGGGGGTGCAACAATTTTTCCTACCGGGTCACACTGTGCTTTCACCGGAACTGAGGTCTGCCGGATTCTGGTAATTCAAAGTGAGGCTGGCGCCAGCATGGGAGCGCCGACGTCCCGCGGATACAGTTTCGTCACTCCACGGGCGATCATGGCAGTCATTCCCCATCGGGGGTCGGAGACTCCCGCGGCTCCTCTAGAATCTTCAAGGTCGTGGAGGACTACGGTGGTGGAGTCAAGCAGTGACCGGGCCATTTCTTTATGCTGGGCCCGCTCTTGCCAGGTCGACCGCCATTTTGAGAGTTCGGTAGCTACTGGCGATCGCGGGGTCAAATGAGCGGACGGGCTCCACCCTGCCGGGCGAGACGTTGCAGCATGGCCACAGTGGAAGAACCCTTTTCCGGGCGCCTGGAGCGCTGAGGGTGCAGCTGGGAAGCCTCCACCTGGGGAGGCGGGAGAGGCCTGTTCGCACCGTCTCTCCCTCCCAGTGCACCCCACGGCGTCTCGCTTGAGATTTGTTATGGCCGGACCAGGCGATGAGGACGAGGGGGGGGGGGGGGGGTTGGAGGCATGTGCAAGAAATCCCCCCCCAGTGTTGTCGCAGCCATTATTCAAGAAAGAAGAAGTGTCCCGTCCGTCTTCGGGCCGGGCTTCCGGTAGATGTCGGCCGGACGCCCCTGGCTCTGGCCCCATGAACGGGTTTCTTGGTTTATCGGCTGCAGCCGGATCCCGTCGTCCTCGGCCCCCCGACCGTTGGTGGCCGGACCGGAAGAGCATGTGGCGGGACTACCTGCAACTCTCAAGGGCCACCGCGGCCGGACTGGGAGAGAGAGGGGAGGGTCGAGGAGACATTCCCCCCCCCTGAAACTCTTCAGCGTTGTAAAGGCAATCCCCTGGCCGGGTCCCGCTGGCCTCGGCCTCTCCTCCGGCTACACCCTACGTTAGGATCTCCTGGCCGAGGCGTGGCAGCAGGACCTGCCTTATATGGGCTGCTCCCGGCTGGGCGTAGCCGCAACCCTGCCCCACCTTGGAAGTTTCCAGAGTGGGGGCGGATGTTCTACTGACTTGCATTTTCCCTAGTCTATCGATTTTTTTGGCGTGGCAGGCGGTGGGACAGCGAGGGGTGATTTGGTTTCTCTTACTGTTTTTCTGGTCTCTCACCACTGGCATATTTTAACGTTTTCTTGTTTCTAGGACATTAATAGGTTTTATCATTACGTTATGTTATCGTTTCTTTGTTCGTTGTTTAATAAAAGTTCATGTTCATCAGTGGCCTACTGATTTTCGTTTTCCTATTCTTTTCTTTCCAGGTTGTTTCATGCTAAAGTTTCTGTTAACAGGATACAGTGATCACTTCGTTATTATTGCATATGTCCTTTTCACTAGGGGTGCTCTCTGGTCGGGCCAGATAACGTATCTCTAGTAAATGGTCCGGGTGAAACAGGTGCATCAATCAGTGGGGAGTAGATAGGCATGACAGATTACAACGGGGGAGAAAGGTCCGCATTATGTACCCTTTCACTACTTGCAAAGATTTTCCTACGTTTATTTGCAAACAGGGAATACCTCCAAAAAGAACTAATTCCCAAACAGTCAATGTTCGGACAATCAATCAATCAATGAGGAATGAAATAGGTACGACGTGTTAAAGGCTTGCGTTACCTACCCTTCACTATCTGCAAAGGGAGAGAGAATATTCCTATTCTTCCTCGTTTGCAGGCAGAGAAGATCCTTAAGAGAACCAACTTCGAACAATTCAATGCTCGATTGAAACAATCAACAAGGGGTACTGTGAACACAAATGAACGCCGCTTATGTACATACGCATTGCTATTTTCAACAGGTGGTTCCTAATGTTTCTATTTTAGCGAGGTCAAAAAGAGATCCCATTAGTGGCCTACTGATTTTGTTCGATTCCTTTTGTTTTTTTACACGATTTTTCGCTATCTGCAAAGACTAAACAGAGTATTGCGACTCTGTGCTTGTTTGTAAATAGAGAATGAACCAAAGAGAACAATCAATCAAATGGAGAGAGAAGCAGGAACGACGGATTACAAAGGGGGCAAAGGGCTGCGTTAACTACCCTTCACTATCTGCAAAGAGAGAGTACTCCTAATAGAAATGAGGGGTGGGGGGCAGCATTCAAAGCAGATCAGTGTGCATAAACACGAAAATGTTTTTACTTACCACGTACTTGACATTCGACAGCTTATGATATTTGCTATTAAAAAACCATTGAAATTCACTGAAAAAACCATAGGTTATAGACCATATATAGTTAGGAATTAGCATTTACAAAACCTTGAAAATTCACTGAAAAAACCATAGGTTATAGACCATATATAGTTAATGTAGGAAGGGGGAGTCTCTGGTTGGCGCAGTGCAACACTGGCGACAAGCAGGGCCTCTCTCTTCCTCGTCAGGGCTGAGGGTTACCTTCAAGACAACCTCTGCTTACCCTCTAGGTAGTGTGGCTTAAGCAGTCTTAGGCTAATCTCTGGGGCATGTAGGGTTAAACATTTGCAATATTATACCATCACAACCAACCCACCACACAATGACACCAAACTGTATTTTGTAAAAATATATCTCTTTATATAAATCTCAAGCAGGCTTGTAAATACAGTCTTGGTTACTTCTTCAATGCAGGTTCCAGTATTCTTTATCACAAAGTCACAGTTCGTTAAATAAATGCACTCTTTTGGGCCTTCTGCCCAGCTTTAGAAAGGTTCCAGTGTCTTATAGCGCTTCAAGGCGCTTCCCGCTGTCTCCGCTCTCGAAATGAGTCACCCTTCGGGGCTCGACTCGGGGAGAGGGGGCCGCGGGCCTCAGAGAGCGTCAGGCGGGGCCTCGGGGGCCAAGGGCAGAGCGAGCCTCTGACTCTGGGGCGGCTCGCGCTGCCAAGCAAACAGCAGCGGCGAGGCTCCCGGGGTGCCTGAGCTCAGACCGCGCGGTGCGAGCTCGGATTGCAGGACGCTCGCGCCGCGGAGGGGGCAAAGACAGTACCTTTCACTTCTTGTGGTGATCTTCGGAGAGGTCGGCTGAAGGGGGAGCTGTCCCACGTCGCGTTGCTTCCTTGACGGGCGAGGCGAGCTGCGGCTCGAGGCAGCAGGTCACGGGTCACCCGGGGGCGGCGGTGCTCGATGGGGCACAGGTCCTTTTCACTCAGTCTTCTCTTCCGTCCTGACGGCGGCGGCTGGGTGTGGCGCAGTGGCAGTACGGTCCCCAAGTGCGGGACGTACCCAGCCAAAGTGCCGGTCGCGGTGATGTCCCTTCAGCGGGGCAGCAGGCCAGACGCTGATGGCGAGGGAGATGACAAGGGCGGCAGTCCGTCTTTGCGGGGGAATCTACCGCGCTTGTGCCCAGTAGACTTCGGTGCTTGGACCGGACGGGTCCTCCGTTACTTTGCTCTCGTGGGGCCAGGTGCAGATGCCGTCACGGTGTTCAGGCCAGCGGCGGGCTGGGCTTCACGTTGTTATGGCGATCTGCTCGCCCACGGTCACGGTGTGCAGGGGGGCTTGATGCTCTCGTCTTCCTCAGACAGCGCTGCAGCGATAAGCAGCACACACAGCAGATGCTTTGGTCAGGGGTTAGCGCTCACTGTTCCTGGAGCGCTGGTCAGGGGGCAAGTTCAACAGCAAGCCCTTGGAGATCTTTTCAGCAGAGTTTGGCACAAAGTTCAAAATAAAGCAAAAGTCTCTTGTAGTCTTTTCTCTTCCTCTCCTTTGGCAGCAAGGCACCAGACACAGGCCAGAGTCAGCACTCCTCCTTGTAGTCCTTCCAGGTCCTTCTCTTCGGGCAGAGTTTCTCTTGTAGCACAAACAGGATCTAATTTACAAGGAGCAGGGCTCCTTCTTTTATACCCAGTTTCTTTTGTTCTAGCAAGCCAGGGGGGCCTCTGCATAACTGCTCCAGTCTCTGAGTACTTGTTGTGGGTACTTATGACTTCTGCATTCAGTGTGAGGGCAGGCACATCAGCCGCTCCCCAGGGGGGCGGAGCCGGCATTGAGAGGGCAGGAGTGGCCTGAGTACTTTGTTGACAAGCTTCGGTCCTTCCTGGGCCAGGTGCAGGCTGAGTCATCAGTCGCTCCCCAGGAGGGCGGAGCCAGCATTGTGGTGGCAGGGGCACAGCCTGATGCAACATTCAGGGGAAACTCCCACCACCCATTAAGGGGTCCTCCTGCTAATCACTACCTGTCAACTCCCAGCCCTGTCACTCACACACACCAGACAGTCAGATCCACATCCAAGCAGAGGCGGGCTGAAATGGTTAGGCAAGCAAATGCTAACTTTCTAAAAGTAGCATTTGCAAACACAGGATATTAAAATAAACTTTACTAAAAGAAGTATTTTAGTATTCTGAGTTCAGGCATACTAAACACGAATTTCTACCATGTTCCCTGAGCCTGCTGGGATTATAGAGTGTAATAATTCCAGCAGCCCATCTGGCCTAGAAGGGAACAGGTAGCCTTACAATAGTGAAAAACGAATTTGGCAATAATTCACTATTAGAACATGCCACACACATCAGGGCATGTTCTACCTTATACTTACAATGCACCCTGCCCTCAGGCCTACCATAGGGGTGACTAATATGAAGTTTAAGGGAAGGTTTAGGGGCTGGCAAGTGTGTGCACTTGCCCAGCCAGGGTGACAGTACCAGACTGCACGCAGGTTCTGCAATGGCAGACCCTAGACACATTTTAAGGCTGCTTCTGTGGGTGGCGCAACCAGCGCTGCAGGCCCACTAGCAGTGTTGGCATTCACAAGCCCTGGCACTCCTGGTGCACTTTACTAGGGACTAACAGTAAATCCAATGAACCAATCATGGACATCAATCACATGTACACTTTACAGTAGGGAGCACTTGCACTGCGGCACGGGTTGGCCGTGGCGCAGTGCCCTGAGTAGCAGACACCAGCAAAACATTTGAGGCACAACAGCAAAAAGTGGAAGGGAAACCCACGCCAAGGTGCCAGGTCTAACAGTTAGGAATTAGCATTTACAAAACCTTGAAAATTCACTGCAAAAACCATAGGTTAGAGACCATATATAGTTAGCTGGACATTTTATTGACATAAAACCAATGAAATTCCATATATAGTTAGTTGCACTAACTATATATCGCGCACCCGCAATCCACTGCTGATGATGTCACATATTACATCATTCATGACATGGTCAGTGACATCACTGATGACATCACTGATGACATCTCAAATGACATCACTGATGACATCACTGATGACATCTCATTTGACATCAATGACCACATCACTGATGATATCATTCATGTGACAATACAATGCATCTCCTCACATTTTAATATAACCTCTGTTTCACCCAGTGTTAAAAAGAGTATAATTTTTTAAACCATTGACACACCAATACTAGTTACTACATACGCACTCACTGATTGCTACGTCTACACACACCTTCACTCATTCACCCATACAATCATTCATACATACAATCACTCATCTTTACAACACTATCATATGCACTCATACACCTATACAGACACTCACAGTCTGCCACTCATCCATGGAGTTACTCACACACCTAGTCAGTCCTGTAAAGAATCAATGAGACTTCCATTTTCTTGTCTATACAGTTAAACATAGAGCACCTTACATTTTCAAACATATACTAACACATACTTACCTTCTTATACAATCATTGATACAAGTACAGATTGATCTGCACAGAGTCACACACCTCCCAGCTAGCCACACACACACTCAGTCTCCCATACAAATACTTGGGCAATCAATCAATAACCCATATAGTTACTCATATAGCTACTGATCAACACATGCAGCAGTTTACAGAACAACAGACATAATGATGCACAAATTAAGACAGTTTAGTCACTAACCCATGCACTCAGTGAGACACATTTAATCACTCACTCATACAGTCAGTCATGCACCTACTAAATCCTTCGTCCAGACACTTACACATCCACTCATTCTTCAATATGTAAGACATATTTAAACTTTATAGAAACAAAAAATCACTGGATGTTGTTATCAGTGATGTCATCAGTGATGTCATTTGAGATGTCATCAGTGATGTCATCAGTGATGTCACTGACCATGTCATGAATGATGTAATATGTGACATCATCAGCAGTGGATTGCGGGTGCGCGATATATAGTTAGTGCAACTAACTATATATGGAATTTCATTGGTTTTATGTCAATAAAATGTCCAGCTAACTATATATGGTCTCTAACCTATGGTTTTTGCAGTGAATTTTCAAGGTTTTGTAAATGCTAATTCCTAACTATATATGGTCTATAACCTATGGTTTTTTCAGTGAATATATATATATATATATCGAGCCCGCTGCCAGGTGGTGCGTAATGCCGGTGGAACCACCGCCGGACCTCGTATTCCTTTTTTGAAAATCCCAAGTAAAGACGCACACTCAGAAGTCCATTGCTCCGGAGCAGATGATTTACGCATTTTGCCAAACAAATGGCTTGATCAAGCCATTTGTTAGGCGAAACACGTAAAGTTGTGAGGAAATAAATCATCTGCTCTTGAGCAATGGACTTCTGAGTGTGCGTCCTTACTTGAGATTTTCAAAAAAGGAATATATACATATATATACATATACATATATTACGTATACATATATATATACATACATATATATATATATCCATCCAAAGTACAGCGTGTATACCAATGCATCACGTTCTGCCGGGCCGCAGCGGGGTCACCAGCCCCAATTAATTCCACGTTACCGTTATCTTGCACATCAGAAAGACAACACGCTTTGGCCCATCTTCGCTTCAAAAGGGAAATTTATTCCATGGGAATCACTCTACGCATTTCAAAGCTAGCAGCTTCTTGATCACCAGTAACAGTGTTGATGGAAACAATAAAGTTTTTACAAATCACGTGATACAACCCTTGTGAACAGTGAAAACAGACTGTTGTCAAACATCGTCTTTCAAAAAGTTTTCAAAATCATAATATATACAATTTTGTACAAGCCTTGCAGCGTGTGTTTAAATGAAAATAATCAATGTTCAGATCAAATTGCGATCAATTTTGTACACACATAAACTCGCAGTGCATACTTAATCAAAGTTACAATAACGGCGAGAAAGACTAAATTAACCATAATGTAAGGTGAACGTATGTCGAAGCCTCGTACATTCGGAACTCTATCATTATCATAGCCTCCAGATACGCTCATAATGAATTGTACCATCACCATGAATCCATATTTGTATCATGCCCAACTGGGCTATACTCTTGAAACAGCAAAAAGAAGAATACAATATACATTATGCTCAGTGGGTAAGCAATAATGTCGCTTAATATTGTTGAAGATAGAAGGTCTATATAACCCAAGTGGGTAAGCATTCATATACTTGAGTACCTTTCATAAATGTCCTAGGGGACAACTAGTCCAACAGGTACCTCCAGTAAGCGCCACGGAGCTGCGTTGCAGAGTGTTGTAAAAAGAGGGCATGCCCTCTGAACACCTCTCTACAAAGCAGCTCCCTGGCGCATACTGGAGGTACCTGGTGGGCTAGTTGGCTCACAGGGGACCTCAGGATTGAAGAGGAATTAATTCCCAAACTTAAAACGTGACACAGGGCGTGTTTGCACACATGTCGCCTCAGCCCCCCCCCTTCCTTCACTGTTGAGCACAATATTCCTCTAAAATCAGAGGAACTACGAATTCCGATTTACTCACCTGTTATCACGAGAGACGTCAGTGCTGCATCTTTGAGCCCAGTACGGATCCTGAAAAGTAAATCTAAGCGTATTTACCAGTATCTTGTATTTCCTTACATAGTAATCTATTGTGTGGTTTTCACCAGAAAAGTTTCTGTGTCTATTTTTGAAACATACAAATATTCCTCTAAAATCAGCCAAACTACGAATTCCGATTTACTCACCTGTTATCAGGAGAGACCTCAGTGCTGCATCTTTCAGCCCACTACTGATCCTGAAAAGTAATTCTAACCATACTTAGGGTAACTTGAATTTCCTTCCATAGGCTAACATTGACTGGTTTCACTTGGAAATTCTTCTAAGTGTGGAGTTTTGGAACTTTAAAAAATTCCTCAAAAATCAGCCGAACTACGAATTCCGATTTACTCACCTTTTATCAGGAGAGACCTCAGTGCTGCATCTTTCAGCCCACTACTGATCCTGAAAAGTAATTCTAATCGTACTTACAGTAACTTGAATTTCCTTCCATAGGCGAACATTGACTGGTTTCACTTGGAAATTCTTCTAAGTGTGGATTTTTGGAACTTTAAAAAATTTCTCTAAAAGCAGCCAAACTACGAAATCTGATTTACTCACCTGCAGGGCCGGACTGGCCACAGCGGGCCCCGGGCAATCCCCCGGTGGGCCGCATGGGTGGGGGCCGGTTTTGGGCCCCTGGGGGCCGGTTTTGTTACAGGGCCGTTTTTGCAGCATAGCTGCAAAATCGGCCCTGTAACAAAAACGGCCGAAAACCGGCCCAAGCAAAGAGCTTGGCGGCACCTCCAACACCCCCGAGTGGGGAGGGGAGGGGCCGGCCGAGCACTTTGCCAGGGCCGGTTATTGTTCCCAGTCCGGCCCTGCTCACCTGTTATCAGGAGAGACCTCAGTGCTGCATCTTTCAGCCCACTACTGATCCTGAAAAGTAATTCTAACCACACTTACAGTAACTTGAATTTCCTTCCATAGGTTAACATTGACTGGTTTCACTTGGAAATTCTTCTAAGTGTGGAGTTTTGGATCTTTAAAAAATTCCTCTAAAATCAGCCGAACTACCAATTCCGATTTACTCACCTGTTATCAGGAGAGACCTCAGTGCTGCATCTTTCAGCTCACTACTGTCCCTGAAAAGTAATTTTAACCGTACTTACCAGTAACTTGAATTTCCTTCCATAGGATATCATTGCCTGCTATATAAAATATATATAAATTAAAAAAATATAAAATAAAAATAAAAATTACAATTTCAATATTTAAACAAACATTTGCAATGCAATAGGTCTCGCATTAGGAAAGTGTGAGCAATTGGTATTGTAAATGAAATTTTTTTTAAAATATGTGTTGGCTTTGAAACTATATAAATTAATAGCATTGTTATTCACAAAGCCAATAGCTTACACTTTCCTAATGCGAGTCCTATTGGCTATAGCAATGCTTGTTGGTAGCAAGCAAGGACAGTGCTGTTGTGGTGCTGAGTGATGATGTGGTTGGGCTGAGTGATGTGGTGGTGTCCCAGAGTGATGTGGTGGTGTCCCCGAGTTATGTGGTGGTGTCCCAGAGTGATGTGGTGGTGTCCCCGAGTGATGTGGTGGTGTCCCCGAGTGATGTGGTGGTGTCCCCGAGTGATGTGGTGGTGTCCCGGAGTGATGTGGTGGTGTCCCCGAGTGATGTGGTGATATCCCCGAGTGATGTGGTGGTGTCCCCGAGTGATGTGGTGGTGTCCCCGAGTGATGTGGTGGTGTCCCCGAGTGATGTGGTGGTGTCCCTGAGTGATGTGGTGGTGTCCCTGAGTGATGTGGTGGTGCCCCTAAGGGATGTGATGGTGTTCCTGAGTGATGTGGTGGTGTTCTTGAGTGATGTGGTGGTGCCCCTGAGTGATGTGGTGGTATCCCCGAGTGATGTGGTGGTGTACCCGAGTGATGTGCTGGTTTCCCCGAGTGATGTGGTGTCCCCGAGTGATGTGGTGGTGCCCCTGAGTGATGTGGTGGTGCCCCCGAGTGATGTGGTGGTGCCCCCGAGTGATGTGGTGGTGCCCCCGAGTGATGTGGTGGTGTTCCCGAGTGATGTGGTGGTGTCCCCGAGTGATGTGGTGGTGTCCCCGAGTGATGTGGTGGTGTCCCTGAGTGATGTGGTGGTGTCCCTGAGTGATGTGGTGGTGTTCCTGAGTGATATAGTGGTGTCCCCGAGTGATGTGGTGGTGTCCACGAGTGATTTCGTGGTGTCCCTGAGTGATGTGGTGGTGCCCCTGAGTGATGTGGTGGTGTTCCTGAGTGATGTAGTGGTGTTCCTGAGTGATATAGTGGTGTCCTCGAGTGATGTGGTGGTGTCCCCGAGTGATGTGGTGATGTCCCCGAGTGATGTGGTGGTGTTACTGAGTGATGTGGTGGTATTCTTGAGTGATGTGGTGGTGTCCCCGAATGATGTGGTGGTGTCCCCGAATGACGTGGCGGTGTCCCCGAGTGATGTGGTGGTGAACCTGAGTGATGTGGTGTTGCCCCTGAGTGATGTGGTGGTGTCCCTGAGTGATGTGGTGGTGCCCCTGAGTGGTACCCCTTAGTGATGTGGTGGTGTCCCTGAGTGATGTGGTGGTGCCCCTGAGTGATGTGGCGGTGCCCCTGAGTGATGTGGTGGTGTTCCTGAGTGATGTGGTGTGTGAGGGTGAGGGTGTGTGGGAGTGTGAGGGGGTGAGGGTGAGTGAGGGTGAGAGTGTTGTGAGGGTGAGGGGTGTGAGGGTGTGAGGTTGTGAGGGTGTGTGAGGAAAGAATGAAAGAGGAAGACATTTGCGCAGAGGGGGGCGGGGGAGAGGAGGCATTCTGGATAAAACAACACACAGCTCACAGTTCGTTTTAAAAAGGAGTCATTGGTCAGTTGTCACTCGTGATTAAAAATGCAAGGGCTGCGACCTTTTCACTGCAACATTATATCATCATGGCTGCCAGATTGGAGAGGAGTCGCACTGGTTACCACTCCTGTTATATAATATTTTGATAGGCTTCAATGCACCATATAGATAGTCCGGGTCCCAAACATGTACTCCTCAACTATGCGAAAAACAAAATGCGTTCACTTTTGTGGCCGCTTTCATGTGGTATCTGTGTAAAGTCTGTCCAGGATAACAGGGTGCGCGCCGCTGCGTGTTCAGGGGTTTCATGCCCAAGAGGATGTGGCTTAACAATCAGAGCAGCCGAAGCTGGGGAACCAGGTTCGAGCCTGTGATTCTCTGCAAATCTGCCCGTGCCTTAAAAAATATATATACTGTGTCCTTCTGTAATGCAACTTGTGCTCATGCAAAGCACTCTGATACCTTGGAGTCGAGTTCGCGCAATACAAATTATGTTAAATTACAAGTCCCGGCACTTTCCAGTCACAAATTAAGCAGGAATCGCGCAAAGGGGGGCGGGGGAGAGGAGGCGGGGGAGAGCAAGGAAAGAATGAGAGAGGAGGACATTTGCGCAGAGGGGGGCGGGGGAGAGGAGGCATTCTGGATAAAACAACACACAGCTCACAGTTCGTTTTAACAAGTCCTGCCGTTCTGAAATCGGCCGCTCCGCACATTAGCCTATCTCTCTCTTTCACTATGATGCATGTCCTGGTGCTGCCAGTCAGGGTGTAGTGAGCACTGACTAAGCTTTGCATAGTATAGAAGACGCACAGATAATAGCTAAAAGTATTCAGTAAAGTCAAAATCAAACTATGCGATGTGGGCAAGCAAAAGCAACAAAAAGTTCGGGAAAGGCACTCCTATAAAAAACGTAACTTTGCGATGTGTTCAAAGAAGCCCAATAAATATAAAATCAAGCAGATTGCAGACAAAGCTGTAACGGACAAAAACATGCTGCTTTTGTATCAAAGATTTAGAGCTTACCTCACACGCAATAAACAAAGTAGTAAACAAAGCGCTGCATGGCATGTGTAACATATTTGAAAACAATGTCACTGGTGAGAGGAGAAATGCGAGACACGGCCTGGCGGCCGTGAAAGTGAAAACAGTAATGCAGAGCGAAGAAGTGGCTTAACAATCAGAGCAGCCGAGTTTGAAGCTGGGGAACCAGGTTCGAGCCTGTGATTCTCTGCAAATCTGCCCGTGCCTTAAAAAATATATATACTGTGTCCTTCTGTAATGCAACTTGTGCTCATGCAAAGCACTCTGATACCTTGGAGTCGAGTTCGCGCAATACAAATTATGTTAAATTACAAGTCCCGGCACTTTCCAGTCACAAATTAAGCAGGGATAGCGCAAAGGGGGGGCAGGGATGAGGAGGCGGGGAGAGCAAGGAAAGAATGAAAGAGGAAGACATTTGCGCAGAGGGGGGCGGGTGAGAGGAGGCATTCTGGATAAAACAGCACACAGCTCACAGTTCGTTTTAACAAGTCCTGCAGTTCTGAAGTCGGCCGCTCCGCACATTAGCCTATCTCTCTCTTTCACTATGCTGCATGTCCTGGTGCTGCCAGTCAGGGTGTAGTGAGCACTGGCTAAGCTTTGCATAGTATAGAAGACGCAAAGATAATAGCTACAAGTATTCAGTAAACTCAAAATCAAACTATGCGATGTGGGCAAGCAAAAGCAACAGAAAGTTCGGGAAAGGCACTCCTATAAAAAATTAACTTTGCGATGTGTTCAAAGAAGCCAAATAAATATAAAATCAAGCAGATTGCAGACAAAGCTGTAACGGACAAAAACATGCTGCTTTTGTATCAAAGATTTAGAGCTTACCTCACACGCAATAAACAAAGTAGTAAGCAAAGCGCTGCACGGCATGTGTAACATATTTGAAAACAATGTCACTGGTGAGAGGAGAAATGCGAGACACGGCCAAAAGTGAAAACAGTAATGCAGAGCTAAGGAGTGGAAGGCGCCCTCAACACAGCACACGTCTAAACAAGAACATCGCCGAAAGAAAAAAAAGCGGCCGGGAAAGGATCCCTTTGAAGTGGCCGTGAAAGTGAAAGCAATTAGGGGGGAGGAGAATTGCGGCCAGCGTGCACTGCGCACGCTGGGGAAGCCTGTGGGAGGGAGGCTGATGGCTTTGATGTGGGTAAATGCGCGTGCTTGTGTTCACGTGAACTGTTTGAAATCCGCCCGATAGTTTGAGAACTTATTTTGCCTACTATAATTCTCGATTATCCATTCCTTGCGGACTGGGATAGGCGAGACCTAAAAAAAAACAAAAAAAAATTTATATTAAAAAAATGTAATGTAATTTAAAAAATAAAATATCTAAAAGTCAATACTTTAAAACAATGTAGTAAATCAGTATAAAAATATGTAACAATTAATACATTTAAAAATTATCATTTACAAATCCTTTGAATTCCCTGAAAAAAACATAGGTTTCAGCCAGTTATAGTTAGGAATTAGCATTTAAAAAACCTTAGAAATTCACTGAAAAAAACATAGGTTTTTATCTCAACATATTGCATTCATTGCAATGTCACATCAAATGGTACAAATGAAAACAAAACGGTGTAGTGCGTCGACGTTTCGGTCCCTCGTCGGTTAAAACAAATCCATAGGACCATCATCAGGACAGGTTGCACATATACATCTATAAATGAATATGAAAAATTAAATCTACAATTCCTTGCTTAATAGGTATCGTCTAATCACCCAAAGAGGGAACGTAGAACCAAAACATGCAACCCAAGTGTAGAAAATACAAACAATTAACACCACTGTAAAAGTGCACAAATCCGTGCAGTGTACTAATCTGTGACCTATATACAATAAAAGTCAAAAGGTCTTACCAAGAACCTCCAGCCGGAGGACTTAAGGCCTAAACAGACAGTAATGTCCAATCAATCTAAAAACCAAAGCGAACACCATCATTATATTGGTGCAAGAGTGAAAATTAAACAATATATGCAGTGTGACAAACCAAGTCCATACTTACAGGCTGCCGCATTTACAACATCCAGATATTTCATCACAGATGTACGTATTTCTGTATCGCAAAAGATAATGAAAAAATAGACCTCTCACTAAACGCTCTATCCTCTTCAGAAACTAAGTACAGTGAGCCAAGAACCCATAGTGATTTGTTAAAGAAATTGGATGCTATCATCACTGATTTCCAAAGAAATATTATGTTAAAGAAAACTGAAAAATTACAGAAAGATTAAAAAAATTACAGCAGAGAACGTACATACCCCTACTTAAAAAAAGACTTTTTCCAGCAGACTGGTAATCAATCCAATTGGGTTCCAAAACATACCACCTTCTCTGACACTGGTTCTTCCAGTTCAGAGAATAGTCTTAATCGGGGCAGTGGTTCCTCCTATAATGGAGGTAGAGGACACAATTCAATGGCCCCTTTTTTAGCCAGAGGCCAACAACAACAGAGGGGACGCTCTCGGAACACCAGGAGAGGATGGTACAGAAACCAATACACCCCGGGGTTCCGACAGACACGGAACAACTACTACGAGCGGTAGAGCCCAGGGCTCAAATTAATGAGGATCCAGACCAAAACCTGACAGTGGTACCAATTTTCAATTTATCATCGCATACACTCAGTAGTAAAGAGATAGGGCTCAAATTAATGAGGATCCAGACCAAAACCTGACAGTGGTACCAATTTTCAATTTATCATCGCATACACTCAGTAGTAAAGAGATAGAGGTACTCAGCCATGGACTGTCCTTTGTCCTTACCAACAGAAATGACGCATTTATGACCTGTGTAGAGCTGCATAAATTTTTTCGTACCAAAGGTCTGAAATATTTCTTCGCTAAAACTCCGGTGTCCCACACAACAAACATCAGTGAAATGTCCTTCCACCTTCTTTCCCCCTACAAACTTGATGCCAAAAGACCTGATTACTTTGCAAAATGTAGTGCTAAACGAAATACAACAAGTATTCCAAGAAAGAAAGTATGTCAAATTCAATTTTTCCAAAGAAGAAAAATTAGTTCTCCAAACTCTATCGAATCGTGATGATTTAATTGTGAAACCCGCAGACAAGGGGGGTGGTATTATTCTACAGAACAGAACAGAATATGAGACGGAAGCCCTACGACAACTAAATAATGCTAGTCATTATAAAAAACTAAGAGGTGACCCAACAGCTAGAATACGCAAAGAAATCTTATCATTGACGAGTAGAGGCTTAGAAGGACAGTGGCTAAGTAAGAAAGAGTTTGATTATATGAACAAAAGTGACTATGCTATTCTAGCGTTTTATACGCTACCAAAGATTCATAAGAATAGTCAGTGTCCCCCTGGCAGACCAATTGTGGCTCGTTGTCAGTCCATCCTACAACCATTAGCTGAATATGTAGATTTTTTCTTGAAACCTTTTGTCCCTCTCACTAAATCCTATACTCAGGATAGCAGAGATGTCATTGTTAAATTTGAAGGTCAACCATTTGATCCACAGTCCAACATTTTGGTAACTATGGATATTGTAAATCTATATACAAGCTTTCCACAAAATGAGGCCCTTGCTATAATTAATAATATCTTAGATACAAGGACACGTCCACACCAGGTCCCCACAGATTTCATTGTTCAATGTACAAAGATCGCCCTAAATGAGAATTACTTCATCTTCGGAACAGAATTCTATGGCCAACTCCAAGGAGTGGCCATGGGCGCAATTTTTGCGCCGAATATAGCCAACCTGTATGTGGCCGCTTTCGAGGAGAGAGTAATATATCAGAACAATCCTTTTGGAGACAATTTACAACATTATCTTAGGTACATCGATGATGTCTGTCTCATTTGGAATGGCACTGAGGGGGAACTGGACAGTTTCTTTGCGTGGTTGAATGAACAGGATGTGAATCTGCATTTCACTTTAGAAAGTAACAGGAACACGATTAGCTTTTTGGACTTATCGATATATAATAATAATAACATCTTGTCAATGCGCCTCTACACAAAACCGAAGGCTAGGAACACTCTTTTGAAGTATGACAGTCAACATCCGCGCAGCTTACGGGATAACCTCCCTTTTGGACAGTTCTTGCGTCTTCGACGCAACTGCACCAGAAGGGAGGATTATTTCCGGGAAGCAAAAGTCTTACAGTCTAAACTGGTGATGCATGCATACCCATACAGATTGGTAAAAAAAGCCATGAAACGCGCATGGTATTATGATCGCGATGCCCTACTCACTAAAAAGGTGAATCCAGACACAGATGTTAACATTAAAAACCCTCTGACTTGTGTAATGACATTTGGTTCAGAATCTAATCAGATTAGATCAATCATTAAAAACAACTGGCACCTGATCAAAAAGGTTGAACCACACTTAGCCCCACCTTGTTTTGCATTTAAGAGAGGGAGAAACCTAAGATACCACTTGGTGAAAGCTTATAAAGAACCACCAGTAACAACAATACAGTCACAGTGGGGTTTAGCTCCAATCACCGGGCATTACCCTTGTGCGAATTGTGCAGCTTGTGAAACAACAAAAGTAATGAAAAGTTGCCTATTGAATGGTAAAGAAATTAAATTGTTTCATCATTCAAATTGCAATACAAAAAATGTCATCTACTGTATAGAATGTCCTTGTTCACTGCTGTATATAGGAAAAACGACCCAATAGGTAAAGAAACGTGTTTTACAACACCAATCCCGAATCCGGTGTAATGTAACTTCAGCCCCACTTGTTGAACATTACCATCAAAAAGCTCATTTAACCAATGAAATGTGCTGGTTTGGTATTGATGTCATTAAATGTACGAAACGTCATCATAATGTGGATCGTCTCCTCACCCTAAGGGAGAATAAATGGATTTGGACATGCAACACAGTAGAGAAGGGGTTAAACTCTTTAATTGAATGGCATGCTGTATCTACATTATAATGATCTGTTGATAATCTGGCATTTTAGGCAAGTGTTGACTGTGTAATCCGTTCACTCTTCACAGTCAGGTAGGTTCTCTGAAATATGGGCTCTTATGACGCTCCCACAGGTCGGGGTAGAAAGTAAACATCTGGTGTGCCCATACTTTCTTAAGCTTCAGAACCTGCTCCAAGATGGCCGCCGGTGTTTGTGTGTATATACACTTATAATTCAACTTGATCTCCCTTCGCATGAGTATACATTAATTACGTTTGGGCATAACATTATACAATATCGCTGTAGAAGGAGGTGGCCTGATACTGATGATAGAAATTACGATCATTTCAGAATAGAGAGATAGACTTTACGTTACACGTCATGACGCTGCCTAGGTCAAGGGTTATGTATCCGACAAGCCGGGACTGGCAAGCTCAAACCATCGAGTTGAGAGGTTAACGAAGGCTGCATTCCTTGTTCTAAGTAAGTGAAAGTCGAGCGTTTTTAACTTTAACGCGTCGGGGCTGTGTTTTGCTGAGCCTTGTTCTATACTCTAGCCGTTATTAATGAGTCGTTTTGTTACAGGTGATTGAGTCGCTCCTGATTAATTCTATATGTGAGTACTCTCTCTTTTTTTATATGGACTATGGGTTCTTGGCTCACTGTACTTAGTTTCTGAAGAGGATAGAGCGTTTAGTGAGAGGTCTATTTTTTCATTATCTTTTGCGATACAGAAATACGTACATCTGTGATGAAATATCTGGATGTTGTAAATGCGGCAGCCTGTAAGTATGGACTTGGTTTGTCACACTGCATATATTGTTTAATTTTCACTCTTGCACCAATATGATGATGGTGTTCGCTTTGGTTTTTAGATTGATTGGACATTACTGTCTGTTTAGGCCTTAAGTCCTCCGGCTGGAGGTTCTTGGTAAGACCTTTTGACTTTTATTGTATATAGGTCACAGATTAGTACACTGCACGGATTTGTGCACTTTTACAGTGGTGTTAATTGTTTGTATTTTCTACACTTGGGTTGCATGTCTTGGTTCTGCGTTCCCTCTTTGGGTGATTAGACGATACCTATTAAGCAAGGAATTGTAGATTTAATTTTTCATATTCATTTATAGATGTATATGTGCAACCTGTCCTGATGATGGTCCTATGGATTTGTTTTAACCGACGAGGGACCGAAACGTCGACGAACGACACCGTTTTGTTTTCATTTGCACCATTTGATGTGACATTACAATGAATGCAATATGTTAAGATAAAATCCTCTCCACATGGTAGTTTGATTTTCCATGTAAAGAACAAAAGGTGTTAAATACTACGAGAAATCAAATGTGTATATTGTGTAGTATTTTTGTTGCCATGTCAAATTTTTGATAAAGAAAATAATTCATAAAAATAAATAACAGTAAAAGACTGTATCTTCCTTGCTTTCATATGAATAATAGATCACTATTGTGACTCAAAGAGGATTGAGGAAAACTATTTAAATACTTCCTATAGGGACAATTTGTAATTTTGTTATTAATCATACCCAGTCCCTACGGGAAAATTGGGTGGCTCTGTCTTGTCGAATATTATACATAGGGGTCATCAATGTATTCATACAGTTGAAAATTATTTTTATCGAGTTCACAACAATGTCGCAAATATAAAATGGCATTTTTAATTGCAATTATAAACATAAAATAATGCATAAAGTAACTTGCCATGTAAATAAGTATTTTCTCACTCTCTATGAAGGTGGTCATGTGACACATGAGTGGGAGGGTTTATGCAAAAAGAGAGAAAAAAAGAGTTTAAAAGGTATGCTGCCGCGGTGCTCTGCGTGTGAACAAGAGCACTTGATGCTTGAAACGCGTCACTGCTGAGAGGTCGAATTTAATAAAATCTGCCTAACCTGAGTACGCTGTTGGGTCCATCTCTTCATTTCGCCGCCAGGAGGTTTTGAAGATTGTTTTTGCACATATATATATATATATAGTTCAGAGGATAGTCTTAATCGGGGCAGTGGTTTCTCCTATAAAGGAGGTAGAGGACACAATTCAATGGCCCCTTTTTTAGCCAGAGGCCAACAACAACAGAGGGGACGCTCTCGGAACACCAGGAGAGGATGGTACAGAAACCAATACACCCCGGGGTTCCGACAGACACGGAACAACTACTACGAGCGGTAGAGCCCAGGGCTCAAATTAATGAGGATCCAGACCAAAACCTGACAGTGGTACCAATTTTCAATTTATCATCGCATACACTCAGTAGTAAAGAGATAGGGCTCAAATTAATGAGGATCCAGACCAAAACCTGACAGTGGTACCAATTTTCAATTTATCATCGCATACACTCAATAGTAAAGAGATAGAGGTACTCAGCCATGGACTGTCCTTTGTCCTTACCAACAGAAATGACGCATTTATGACCTGTGTAGAGCTGCATACATTTTTTCGTACCAAAGGTCTGAAATATTTCTTCGCTAAAACTCCGGTGTCCCACACAACAAACATCAGTGAAATGTCCTTCCACCTTCTTTCCCCCTACAAACTTGATGCCAAAAGACCTGATTACTTTGCAAAATGTAGTGCTAAACGAAATACAACAAGTATTCCAAGAAAGAAAGTATGTCAAATTCAATTTTTCCAAAGAAGAAAAATTAGTTCTCCAAACTCTATCGAATCGTGATGATTTAATTGTGAAACGCGCAGACAAGGGGGGTGGTATTATTCTACAGAACAGAACAGATTATGAGACGGAAGCCCTACGACAACTAAACAATGCTAGTCATTATAAAAAACTAAGAGGTGACCCAACAGCTAGAATACGCAAAGAAATCTTATCATTGACGAGTAGAGGCTTAGAAGGACAGTGGCTAAGTAAGAAAGAGTTTGATTATATGAACAAAAGTGACTATGCTATTCTAGCGTTTTATACGCTACCAAAGATTCATAAGAATAGTCAGTGTCCCCCTGGCAGACCAATTGTGGCTCGTTGTCAGTCCATCCTACAACTATTAGCTGAATATGTAGATTTTTTCTTGAAACCTTTTGTCCCTCTCACTAAATCCTATACTCAGGATAGCAGAGATGTCATTGTTAAACTTGAAGGTCAACCATTTGATCCACAGTCCAACATTTTGGTAACTATGGATATTGTAAATCTATATACAAGCTTTCCACAAAATGAGGCCCTTGCTATAATTAATAATATCTTAGATACAAGGACACGTCCACACCAGGTCCCCACAGATTTCATTGTTCAATGTACAAAGATCGCCCTAAATGAGAATTACTTCATCTTCGGAACAGAATTCTATGGCCAACTCCAAGGAGTGGCCATGGGCGCAATTTTTGCGCCGAATATAGCCAACCTGTATGTGGCCGCTTTCGAGGAGAGAGTAATATATCAGAACAATCCTTTTGGAGACAATTTACAACATTATCTTAGGTACATCGATGATGTCTGTCTCATTTGGAATGGCACTGAGGGGGAACAGGACAGTTTCTTTGCGTGGTTGAATGAACAGGATGTGAATCTGCATTTCACTTTAGAAAGTAACAGGAACACGATTAGCTTTTTGGACTTATCGATATATAATAATAATAACATCTTGTCAATGCGCCTCTACACAAAACTGAAGGCTAGGAACACTCTTTTGAAGTATGACAGTCAACATCCGCGCAGCTTACGGGATAACCTCCCTTTTGGACAGTTCTTGCGTCTTCGACGCAACTGCACCAGAAGGGAGGATTATTTCCGGGAAGCAAAAGTCTTACAGTCTAAACTGGTGATGCATGCATACCCATACAGATTGGTAAAAAAGTAAAAAAAGCCATGAAACGCGCATGGTATTATGATCGCGATGCCCTACTCACTAAAAAGGTGAATCCAGACACAGATGTTAACATTAAAAACCCTCTGACTTGTGTAATGACATTTGGTTCAGAATCTAATCAGATTAGATCAATCATTAAAAACAACTGGCACCTGATCAAAAAGGTTGAACCACACTTAGCCCCACCTTGTTTTGCATTTAAGAGAGGGAGAAACCTAAGATACCACTTGGTGAAAGCTTATAAAGAACCACCAGTAACAACAATACAGTCACAGTGGGGTTTAGCTCCAATCACCGGGCATTACCCTTGTGCGAATTGTGCAGCTTGTAACACAACGAAAGTAATGAAAAGTTGCCTATTGAATGGTAAAGAAATTAAATTGTTTCATCATTCAAATTGCAATACAAAAAATGTCATCTACTGTATAGAATGTCCTTGTTCACTGCTGTATATAGGAAAAACGACCCAAGGGGTAAAGAAACGTGTTTTACAACACCAATCCCGAATCCGGTGTAATGTAACTTCAGCCCCACTTGTTGAACATTACCATCAAAAAGCTCATTTAACCAATGAAATGTGCTGGTTTGGTATTGATGTCATTAAATGTACGAAACGTCATCATAATGTGGATCGTCTCCTCACCCTAAGGGAGAATAAATGGATTTGGACATGCAACACAGTAGAGAAGGGGTTAAACTCTTTAATTGAATGGCATGCTGTATCTACATTATAATGATCTGTTGATAATCTGGCATTTTAGGCAAGTGTTGACTGTGTAATCCGTTCACTCTTCACAGTCAGGTAGGTTCTCTGAAATATGGGCTCTTATGACGCTCCCACAGGTCGGGGTAGAAAGTAGACATCTGGTGTGCCCATACTTTCTTAAGCTTCAGAACCTGCTCCAAGATGGCCGCCGGTGTTTGTGTGTATATACACTTATAATTCAACTTGATCTCCCTTCGCATGAGTATACATTAATTACGTTTGGGCATAACATTATACAATATCTCTGTAGAAGGAGGTGGCCTGATACTGATGATAGAAATTACGATCATTTCAGAATAGAGAGATAGACTTTACGTTACACGTCATGACGCTGCCTAGGTCAAGGGTTATGTATCCGACAAGCCGGGACTGGCAAGCTCAAACCATCGAGTTGAGAGGTTAACGAAGGCTGCATTCCTTGTTCTAAGTAAGTGAAAGTCGAGCGTTTTTAACTTTAACGCGTCGGGGCTGTGTTTTGCTGAGCCTTGTTCTATACTCTAGCCGTTATTAATGAGTCGTTTTGTTACAGGTGATTGAGTCGCTCCTGATTAATTCTATATGTGAGTACTCTCTCTTTTTTTATATGGACTATGGGTTCTTGGCTCACTGTACTTAGTTTCTGAAGAGGATAGAGCGTTTAGTGAGAGGTCTATTTTTTCATTATCTTTTGCGATACAGAAATACGTACATCTGTGATGAAATATCTGGATGTTGTAAATGCGGCAGCCTGTAAGTATGGACTTGGTTTGTCACACTGCATATATTGTTTAATTTTCACTCTTGCACCAATATGATGATGGTGTTCGCTTTGGTTTTTAGATTGATTGGACATTACTGTCTGTTTAGGCCTTAAGTCCTCTGGCTGGAGGTTCTTGGTAAGACCTTTTGACTTTTATTGTATATAGGTCACAGATTAGTACACTGCACGGATTTGTGCACTTTTACAGTGGTGTTAATTGTTTGTATTTTCTACACTTGGGTTGCATGTCTTGGTTCTGCGTTCCCTCTTTGGGTGATTAGACGATACCTATTAAGCAAGGAATTGTAGATTTAATTTTTCATATTCATTTATAGATGTATATGTGCAACCTGTCCTGATGATGGTCCTATGGATTTGTTTTAACCGACGAGGGACCGAAACGTCGGCGAACGACACCGTTTTGTTTTCATTTGCACCATTTGATGTGACATTACAATGAATGCAATATGTTGAGATAAAATCCTCTCCACATGGTAGTTTGATTTTCCATGTAAAGAACAAAAGGTGTTAAATACTACGAGAAATCAAATGTGTATATTGTGTAGTATTTTTGTTGCCATGTCAAATTTTTGATAAAGAAAATAATTCATAAAAATAAATAACAGTAAAAGACTGTATCTTCCTTGCTTTCATATGAATAATAGATCACTATTGTGACTCAAAGAGGATTGAGGAAAACTATTTAAATACTTCCTATAGGGACAATTTGTAATTTTGTTATTAATCATACCCAGTCCCTACGGGAAAATTGGGTGGCTCTGTCTTGTCGAATATTATACATAGGGGTCATCAATGTATTCATACAGTTGAAAATTATTTTTATCGAGTTCACAACAATGTCGCAAATATAAAATGGCATTTTTAATTGCAATTATAAACATAAAATAATGCATAAAGTAACTTGTCATGTAAATAAGTATTTTCTCACTCTCTATGAAGGTGGTCATGTGACACATGAGTGGGAGGGTTTATGCAAAAAGAGAGAAAAAAAGAGTTTAAAAGGTATGCTGCCGCGGTGCTCTGCGTGTGAACAAGAGCACTTGATGCTTGAAACGCGTCACTGCTGAGAGGTCGAATTTAATAAAATCTGCCTAACCTGAGTACGCTGTTGGGTCCATCTCTTCATTTCGCCGCCAGGAGGTTTTGAAGATTGTTTTTGCACATATATATATATATATATATATATATATATTTTGCCAAGAATCCTGGATTACCAGAAATAAGGGTCGCACTCACCAAAGATACTCGTTATCTTAACTTTGCCTTTTTATTTCATTTGATGTTGCATTGAATACTCCAAAGTAAGGCAAACAAAAGCCGACGCGTTTCGCAGCAGCCGCTGCTTGATCACGGCGTCTCCACACATAACATTCTTTTCTTTCAATTAAAGCATGTTTGAAAACCCGACCCTTTGCGTCATTTCCTGTCATGGTGTCAACCTGCCCCTTGGGCTTCTGGGACATGTAGTCTCTACCCACAATGATATTTGTACATGGTTTATGTTTACACAAAACAGTTTCAGGGAATTTGTCCGTGATTGGCCAAGTTATTATCTGACACATTTCTTACTTTTTTCCAATGTTCTTATCATTCCAATCTATAGTGCAAGTTTTTAAACTCAATCCTAATTTGAAAACCAGTATGGCATCAATACAAAAAAGTTTTTTTGTTATTGGCTGTTTAGTTTTGTATGTTTCAATCATTATTTACTTTATATGCACATATAATTCTTCGGACTGGTTCAGGCCAAACGGGGTCATTGTCCTGAAGTTTAAAATGTGTTGTGATTATTTTTGGCGCAATATTTTCTCCATATTTCCTCCTCGTTTGTTCTCTGATACTAGGTCAATGCCATAGAATTTCAGTAGTTTCCAGTCCCCATTATGAGTTGTTTCCATATGTCTGGCTATGGCATTGTTTTTGTCCTTGTTTGTGGTTGCACGTGTATGTTCGAGAATTCTTTTTTTTAATTCACATGTTGTGCTCCCTATATACTTTAACCTACAGGGGCATTCAACCACGTACACCACATACCTGCTTTTGCAGGTAATAAGTTTTTCAATTTTCCACATTTTGTTGTTTGCCATTTGGATTTCAGATGTTGGCTTTGCTATTTGGCAGGTCTTACAATTATAACATTTCACAAACCCCTTTGTTTTCAGCCAATCAGTGTTTTTGTTTTGGGTATCAAAATGGCTTTGTATTAATCGATCCTTCAAATTTGTAGCTCTGCGATAAGTTACCACTGGGTGATCCCCCACCATAGTTCCAATGCTGCAATCTAATTTCAGGATCTTCCAATTCTTTTTTAGGATTGAGTTTATCATTTTGGAATTTTGGGTAAAGTCTGTAATGAATCTTATTTCTTGTGGGTTCGTTGTTTCCTTTCTGTTCGTTGTTAAACAGTCATTTCTCGATTTTTCGTTTGCTCTTTTCCAACAGTTTCCCACTATTTTGGCACTATATTTCCGATTCTGGAGTCTTTGCATTGACTTTTTGCTATGTTTCAGCCATTCATTCTCCTCACTGCATATTCTGCGTATCCGGAGAAATTCCCCGTATGGGATGCTTTCAATGAGCGATCTTTGGTGGAAGCTGTCAGCTTGCAATGTGGCATTGGTGGCCGTCGATTTTCGATGAAGAGTGGTCTCAATTTTATTGTTTTTTATGTATATTATCAAATCCAGGAAAATGGCTTCACTTTTATCCATTTGGTAAGTAAACTTGATGCTTTCCATACTCGTATTCAGTATGTCAAAGTATTCCTGGAATTCAGATGTTGTGCCTTTCCATATGATCAATAAATCATCGATGAACCTTGTCCATTGGACAATTTTTGCCACATATTTGTTATTCGATATGTTCCATGCCACTTCTTTTTCCCACCATCCCATAGTGAGGCAGGCGTAACTTGGACTGCAAGAAATGCCCATTGCTGTTCCATTGCGCTGTTTATATATCTCATCTCCGAAGAGGAAAATATTGCCAGTGAGACATATTTCCAACATTTCAATTAGCATTCGATTGTGATTGCATAGATGTATGTCTCTCTCCTGTAAGAAGTATTTGCAAGCATTTATTCCCAAGTCATTGGCTATGGTGGTGTACAATGAAATCACATCCATTGTGATTAGATAATATGAATCGTCCCACGTAATTAGATCAATTTTTTGAAGCATGTCGCTGGAATCCTTAATATAGGAATCAAGTTTTTCCACGAAGGGTTGCAAAAAATGATCTATATAATTTGCCATGGGTTCCAACAGAGAACCATTTGCCGAGACTATTGGTCTCCCTGGGGGGTGCACAGCATCTTTGTGCACCTTCGGGAGGAAGTATATGGTGGCCATTGTTGGATGATCCACCACCAAATATTTTCTTTCATCTTCGTCAATTAGTTTTTGGGCTGTCCATTTGTTTATGCTATGATCAATTTCTTGTTTCATTTTGTTTGTTGGGTTTGTTTGCAACTTTTCGTAGTAAGTGGTATCGCCGAGTTGTTGATGGGCTTCATCGGTATATGCTTGTTTGTCTAAAATGACGATGTTTCCGCCCTTATCGGCCATTTTTATCACTATTTCCTTGTCATTTGAAAGATTTTGAAGTGCCACTTTTTCCTCACTTGTTAAGTTGTCTTTATACCCCTGTTTTTTCATTTTGTACAGATCATGTATGACAGCCTCTTGAAAAAGGTCTATTTTATTCCCCGGTGGTAATTGGGGATAAAATCTTGATGTCGGGTGTGTTTTGCTTAGGCCTGCTCCTATTTAATCAAACGCATCTTGAAGTATTATTTCCTCATCTTCTAAGGCATTGAGATTCAGCAGTGTTAAATAAGCTGTTTCATCCTTTGCTTTTAGAGTGGAATGGGGAATTGGGTTCTGTGTAATTTCTTTCTTTGGATGTTCAATGAAGAACTTTGAAAGTTTTAATTTTCTTATGTAGAGGTATAGATCTATCCTCGTCTGAGCAATGTCCATGGGTTTGGTAGGACAGAAATTAATGCCTTTTTTGAGGAGGGCTGTTTCCGTTTCCGATAGTTGTCTTTTTGATAAGTTGACTACTTGGAGTTCCATTGCAGTTGTCTCATCGCTTTCATTTATTTCAGAATTGTTGTTTATTCGCGTTCCTTCCTTTGGGCCATACTTCTTGTTGTCGCACCAGTTTTTTCCGTTGAACCGCTTGTTCCGTCTCCCTCTCCGCCGCGGTTTTTTCTTTTCCTTGCCAAGGGCGTCCTCTGCCCCTTCCTCTTGCTTGATTCTGCGCTCCGCGGTTCTGTTCCCATTCCCTTTGGTGAAGAACCAGGCGCAGATCCCCTAAAAAATCTTGCTTTTCCCGTTCTGCTTGATTATCCGAATCATCTCCACTTGTTAGTCCCGTGGATGTTAGAGATGAGATACTGCTGGAAACGCTAGCTGTGTCATATCCTGGGACATTCTTTCTGAATGAGTCGAATTTGCGGGCGAAGGTGAATATTCGCCCTTCCGCGTAATCAACTGTATCCCTTATGAATTTTGAGTGTTTTCGTTGTCTTACCACTTCCTCATGTTTTTGTATGTGGCCTTCCAATTCATTTTTATATTTGGTCATTTCCGGATTTAATTTCAGTGTTGCCAAATCCTTTTCCATTTCACATAATTCTTCTTTTATTTTGTTCAAAGCAATTTCGATGTGTTTGACTAAAATTTCCATGAAGCCTAATGATGATTTCAATAGAAAGTTACCCCAATCCTCCAATAAATCATTAGTTGCATCCTGATAATTAGGCATATATATATATATATATATATATCCAACAAACAGGTTCCCCAAAGTAGAAAAGCCACACACAAGGAAGTTTCCTTTTCGTTTATTCTTTGCAAGTGACAGCAAAGTGGATAAAAAGCCATCCATCACTTTATTCAGCCTGACCCGTTTCACGCTCTCTCGAGCATTTCATCAGAGGCTTTAAAGTTCAACATCACAGAGCGCATACGCATTACTTGTAATTGTTACCACCTGCCCCAGTGGGCGTTGGCTCTTCCAGAGCACGATGGTCCTTGTAGTGCAATTCATGTAACTTCAGTGAGCTGCTCTTTGTGATGCACGAATAAAATACAAGATAAAACCACAGTGGGCTTGGAAAGTCTTTCATT
Organism: Lissotriton helveticus; assembly: GCF_964261635.1. Lineage (NCBI taxonomy): Eukaryota > Metazoa > Chordata > Amphibia > Caudata > Salamandridae > Lissotriton > Lissotriton helveticus. The sequence goes on from NC_136059.1 coordinate 1,191,512,656, forward strand.
CCTTCTTTGCTGCAAGTGCCCTCTTGCACAAACTGGCTTCCGTGTCCTTTGTGCTGCTCCTTAGAGTGACTGCAGCTCGGTCCACAAAATACTCGTGGCAAGGCTTTTCCCCGGCCGGAGCGGCCGTAAACATCCAACAAACAGGTTCCCCAAAGTAGAAATGCCACACACAAGGAAGTTTCCTTTTCGTTTATTCCGTGCAAGTGACAGCAAAGTGGATAAAAAGCCATCCATCACTTTATTCAGCCTGACGCATTTCACGCTCTCTCGAGCATTTCATCAGAGGCTTTAAAGTTCAACATCACAGAGCGCAAACGCATTACTTGTAATTGTTACCACCTGCCCCAGTGGGCGTTGGCTCTTCCAGAGCACGATGGTCCTTGTAGTGCCATTCATGTAACTTCAGTGAGCTGCTCTTTGTGATGCACGAATAATATATATATATAGATATGAGAAAAGGCGGCCCTCACAAGTTTCCAAGAAGCGCAGAACCACACACAGTATCCGCAGTCAATAAAGTTTTATTTGGCAATGCGTTTCAACCTGAAAAGGTCTTTGTCGTTGTGTTGTGTTGCAAATTGTGCAAATCGTGAATAAACACGATTGTTTATAGTGGCCACAGCACCGGTGTTTTCTTGTTAGCTAACAACAACTGGCGGAGTTACCGGATAAGTGTGGATATATATATTGACATTGAAGAAGGCTGCTGTGCCAGCCGAAACATGTCTCTCTGTGTTGGGTCGGAGGAGGCTCAATGCAAAGAAAAGAGCCTTCATCTGAATAGCCCTCGTGTACGGGCTCTTTTTCCTTAAGTGGAGCAGAGGTTTCTTGTTGATATACATATATACATATATATATATATATATATATATATATATATATATATATATATATATATATATGCAAAAAAGAAGGAGAGAACTCTGGGTAGCTCTAAAGTTTAGGTGGAAAGCAGCTCCTGTTAGAGCCCTCTCAACACCAGCGACACTCTAGATCTGCTCACCTCAAATGTCTGTTTTTCTATCAAAGTCTTTAATCATATATATATATATATATATATGTATATCGACACCTTTAGTGATATGGTAATTGAAGATCTGAAGGGATTGCAGATAAATGTCTCCAGGAGAGCAAAGTGGGTCAAATACATGGAAAAACAATATTTCAATTTAATGAAAAAACTCAGGAATAACTCTAACCTCATAATAAATAAATCAGATAAAGGAGGTAAAGTAGTTATTTGGCCGCGGGTCCAGAACATGGATGAAGCAAAAAAACACCTGGAAGACTCTTCTTGTTACAGGAAAGCCAACTTCCGTGACATTCATACTCTGAAAGAGACTGTACATAAGGAGCTCAACCTATGGAAAAGAGAGGGACTCCTTAGCAAACAAGAACATGCCTTTTTGAAAAATGATCTCCCCCTAATTCCTACTTTTTATCTTATTCCTAAGATACATAAACTTATATCTCCGGTGCCTGGGCAACCCATCATCTCGGCCCAGGGCAGTGTACTAGAAGCAATCTCCAAATATGTGGATTATTTCCTTCAGGACTTTGTTGTGGAGCTTCCATCCTATATCAAAGACACAGGGCACTTCTTGACTAAATTAAGGGAGGTGGAGTGGCAACCAGGTCTCATTTTGGTAGCCTTGGACATTAGCACATTGTACACTAGCATCGAACATGCAGATGGTCTGAATGCTGTCAAGTTTTATTTGAGCCAACGCAGTATTGTTTTCAAGAAACACAATGACATGCTGATAAGGATGATACGTAAGTGAAAAGAAGGGGTCCCAGTAGCAATGGAACATATAAACACACAAATGCAAAATAATCAAGAAAACATAACTTGTATCCACATTGTTTACTTCACAATGGGAATGCGTATTGAATATGCAGGATTGATAAACACAATTATAAATCAATAATTTACATGGTGCCCCAGAAAGGGAAGCGGGAGGGGTGGTATAGTGATTTTTTTTTTTTTTTAAGACCAATGGTCCCAAACTTTATTCAGTTTCACAGATAAGCCAGTAGTTATACATACAGTGTCAGAACAACGGATTATTGCTACAAACATTAACCCCGCAGATAGTACATGTCGACACATCAGTTACACATGAGTGAAAACAAACAGTTGCTGGTGAAAGTGCATCAGTCCATAAATGACGGTGTCAGGAAATGTCACATGGTGCAGTGCCTACGGTCCATAGCACTGCAACAAGGAACTAGCGTGTTCAAAACGAAAAGCCAACAGTCATTGTTTGAAATGGAGTTCCCTGGTCAATGTAGCAGGGGATAGAGGCGGCATCATACCCTCCCGTGTCTGGTGGGTCGCTGGGTGCCCGCTTCCTAGTCCTGGGCTCATCTAAGCAGCTTTATAGGAGATGTAGGTGAGGAAGGGCGGTCGGGTGTTATCGAGAGCATAGTATGAACGGCCTCTGTGTCAACCAGAAGAATTAACTGGGTAGTCGAAAACAGGGGGGGGGGAAAGGAACATTTCAATAACCGTTAGACTAGTATTCGTGTGTGTGGTAGTGCATCTGGGATTCTAACTGTGTGTGGTGCACCCTGTGTGGGTCGTGCAGGGGGGGGGGCAATGGAGGAGGCGGCGTCGCCGCGGCTGCAAGGCAATAGGGGGGGCTGAGCGGCGGGGGGGGAGGCGACAGTGGCAGGGGACATCACCATCGCGCAGGACCCCTGTCATCGGGGGGGGGGGTAGGGGAGGTAGGGAGGCGCGCGGGACGGGGGGAGGACGGGAGGGGCGGGGAAGGGGGGGGAGAGGGATGGTGGAGTCTGTGCCAGGTGCGGACAGCAATCAGGGGGGCCCTCCCTGTTCTGCGTCAAGTCGGTACTCTATGCCGGCCTGGGTGCACGCGCGGTGATATGTAAGCAGGGCAGCGTCCCAGTCTTGGGCGATCGGGTATTTCCGTAGGCCCGCGGTTTCCTCTCTATGGAGCGACACACTCTCCGCACAGGCCCAGTTGGCAAAAGAGCGACGCCAGTCTGCAGGGCGCGGCGGGGTGGGACTCTTCCATCGCCGTGTAATGAGACGCTTGGCCGTAATAAGGCCCAAGTCCCAGAAGCGTGCCCGTAGCTTGGTCTGCTTGGTTCTCTGGTAGAGTGAGGGGTGGTATAGTGATAGTGGGGAATTGGTGAGGGAGAGAGTGAAAATTCGTAAGTGACAGTAAAATCAACAATAGTCGATCATTCAACAAAGTTACAAACTATGTACAGAAAAAATGAGACCAAGATGTTCATTCAATTATTCAGAACAGGTCATACTCCAAGTAGTCCAATAAATGTAGACAGTGGGGTGTGGAGTTGACGGATGAGAATAAATGGATGTCGACGTTTCGACCCTCAATGATGCAGATATCAATGGTTATCTTGCTGTGGGGTCTTCATCAGGACTGAAGGGGACACACAACCTATTTAATATATAAATATATATGTTGTAAATACGGGAAACACAGTCCCTGTATACAATTCAAACATTGTAGCACACCACCCCAAAGTGGGTTAGATTAAAGTAAGCAAATTAAAATCCCATACAGATAGTTGGGACAGTGTGAACACTGGAAATGCAGTAGATTGAAGCGTCAGAATTATTATCTGGTCATGAGCCCGTGGAGATGAGCTAGATCCTCCAAGGTGGACGGTGTCAAGGAACAAGGGGTGACTGCTGCCTGCTGAGGGCTGGTCAGCATAGGGCCAAAGGGTCACTAGGGACTATATTACAACATGGAGGTAAAAGGCTTACCATGGACGTTGTAGTTGCACGACTGATTCGAGTTTGGAAGACGTGTCACGGGTAAACATGTAGAATAAACAGCACGCTAGCTATTTAACCGAGAGTAGTACTTGGTAATAATAATGATGGACAACTCACCATGGAGTACACCAATAGTTGTACAGATGTTGCGGGTTTGGAATAGGGGTCGCGGATGCCTTCGTTAATTGGTTCTAACAAAGAGGAACGCGAAGGCACATTAAGGCAGTATAGGGCGACTGGTGATGTCAGAATACATTAATAAAACAGGACCGAATCTAAACTCACCCAAATGCCGTAATGTGGATACGTCCGGCTGGAATGGTGGGCGGTGTCGGTCATGCGAGAACACTCTCGTACAATGGTCTAGGGGGGGAGGTGCATAAAACACTGAGATTACTGGCCAGAACGTGACATATGTTGTCAGATTACATTAGGCAAACAGGACGGAATCCGGACTCACCCAATGCCGTAATGAGGACACCTCCGGCTACAATGGTAGTCCGTGTCGGCGTGTCGGTAGGGCGAGAACAATCTCCTTACACTGGTCTGCGGGGAGAAAGGTGCACAATACACTGGGATTACTATCAAGACCGTGTCTGGATGGCGTCTAAACAAGGAACGAGGAAAAGCGAGACAGTCAAAGGGCACCCGCAGACTCCTTACCGATCCGGGATTGAATCACTCTGGGATCGCGGCTTGGCGTCACCATGGCGGGGCCCGGTTTCCGGGTATGCTCATATCACCGTGACAACAGAGTCATGTGACCAAGGCGAGTGATGTGGGCGTGGACAGCCTGGCTAGGGTGGCATAGCAACGTCTTAAACAAAGGACATAGTAAACATACTCCACTGAGGGTAAAGTTGCTAGCGAATGGAAAGAATTATTATGGGAAAGGTTTGACACGCTGAAGTGTGCGAGTGATATTAATCAGATCCAAACCAAGGGGAAAAAATCAGCAGTAGTTGGTAAGTGCGAGATACGCACACAGTTATGACAACAGTGTAATAATACATATATCAAGCTTTAGTCATAGCATACCTCCCCGCAGAGGGTAGAACGCCCATGGGAGGGCCGGGTTACCAGTTTGGCATACATAATTGATGGAACAAAGTGCCGAACGATTTTTATGGTAAAACCATTATAGCAATCGCATGACCCATACAGAAAAGGCGTACCTCACACATGTGGGTAAAGGCCTTTAACGATTGCAGTAAGACATTATTCAGAATTAAACAGTGACGGCGTACCTCGCACATGCGGGTAAAGGCCATTGCGGATCAAACTGGAACACTATTCAGGTCAAAGTGGCTAGTTGGGAGAAAGAACTGTCCTGTTCGTTAAGCCCAGATTCAATTGAGTTAAAGGTAAACATCCATTTGAGTTCGCGTGTGTTCAAGATGTTAGAGAGGCTCCCACCCCGAGGCCCAAGTGTGGCTCTTTCAATGATAACCCATTTCAAACTTTCAGGTGAGTGGCCTGCTGTGGAAAAATGGTCAACCATGGGTGCGCCTTGGACTTGGCAGCGGATTCTACTCATGTGTTGAAGTATCCTGGTTTTTGCCTTTTGCTGAGTCTGCCCAATGTACAACAAATTGCACGGACAAAATTCACATCACATCACAAAATTCCGCTCAAAAGCCACACCAATTGCAACACGGTCAACATCATTTACGCCATCCTTTGTCCGTGCAATTTGTTGTACATTGGGCAGACTCAGCAAAAGGCAAAAACCAGGATACTTCAACACATGAGTAGAATCCGCTGCCAAGTCCAAGGCGCACCCATGGTTGACCATTTTTCCACAGCAGGCCACTCACCTGAAAGTTTGAAATGGGTTATCATTGAAAGAGCCACACTTGGGCCTCGGGGTGGGAGCCTCTCTAACATCTTGAACACACGCAAACTCAAATGGATGTTTACCTTTAACTCAATTGAATCTGGGCTTAACGAACAGGACAGTTCTTTCTCCCAACTAGCCACTTTGACCTGAATAGTGTTCCAGTTTGATCCGCAATGGCCTTTACCCGCATGTGCGAGGTACGCCGTCACTGTTTAATTCTGAATAATGTCTTACTGCAATCGTTAAAGGCCTTTACCCACATGTGTGAGGTACGCCTTTTCTGTATGGGTCATGCGATTGCTATAATGGTTTTACCATAAAAATCGTTCGGCACTTTGTTCCATCAATTATGTATGCCAAACTGGTAACCCGGCCCTCCCATGGGCATTCTACCCTCTGCGGGGAGGTATGCTATGACTAAAGCTTGATATATGTATTATTACACTGTTGTCATAACTGTGTGCGTATCTCGCACTTACCAACTACTGCTGATTTTTTCCCCTCGGTTTGGATCTGATTAATATCACTCGCTCACTTCAGCGTGTCAAACCTTTCCCATAATAATTCTTTCCATTCGCTAGCAACTTTACCCTCAGTGGAGTATGTTTACTATGTCCTTTGTTTAAGACGTTGCTATGCCACCCTAGCCAGGCTGTCCACGCCCACATCACTCGCCTTGGTCACATGACTCTGTTGTCACGGTGATATGAGCATACCCGGAAACCGGGCCCCGCCATGGTGACGCCAAGCCGCGATCCCAGAGTGATTCAATCCCGGATCGGTAAGGAGTCTGCGGGTGCCCTTTGACTGTCTCGCTTTTCCTCGTTCCTTGTTTAGACGCCATCCAGACACGGTCTTGATAGTAATCCCAGTGTATTGTGCACCTTTCTCCCCGCAGACCAGTGTAAGGAGATTGTTCTCGCCCTACCGACACGCCGACACGGACTACCATTGTAGCCGGAGGTGTCCTCATTACGGCATTGGGTGAGTCCGGATTCCGTCCTGTTTGCCTAATGTAATCTGACAACATATGTCACGTTCTGGCCAGTAATCTCAGTGTTTTATGCACCTCCCCCCCTAGACCATTGTACGAGAGTGTTCTCGCATGACCGACACCGCCCACCATTCCAGCCGGACGTATCCACATTACGGCATTTGGGTGAGTTTAGATTCGGTCCTGTTTTATTAATGTATTCTGACATCACCAGTCGCCCTATACTGCCTTAATGTGCCTTCGCGTTCCTCTTTGTTAGAACCAATTAACGAAGGCATCCGCGACCCCTATTCCAAACCCGCAACATCTGTACAACTATTGGTGTACTCCATGGTGAGTTGTCCATCATTATTATTACCAAGTACTACTCTCGGTTAAATAGCTAGTGTGCTGTTTATTCTACATGTTTACCCGTGACACGTCTTCCAAACTCGAATCAGTCGTGCAACTACAACGTCCATGGTAAGCCTTTTACCTCCATGTTGTAATATAGTCCCTAGTGACCCTTTGGCCCTATGCTGACCAGCCCTCAGCAGGCAGCAGTCACCCCTTGTTCCTTGACACCGTCCACCTTGGAGGATCTAGCTCATCTCCACGGGCTCATGACCAGATAATAATTCTGACGCTTCAATCTACTGCATTTCCAGTGTTCACACTGTCCCAACTATCTGTATGGGATTTTAATTTGCTTACTTTAATCTAACCCACTTTGGGGTGATGTGCTACAATGTTTGAATTGTATACAGGGACTGTGTTTCCCGTATTTACAACATATATATTTATATATTAAATAGGTTGTGTGTCCCCTTCAGTCCTGATGAAGACCCCACAGCAAGATAACCATTGATATCTGCATCATTGAGGGTCGAAACGTCGACATCCATTTATTCTCATCCGTCAACTCCACACCCCACTGTCTACATTTATTGGACTACTTGGAGTATGACCTGTTCTGAATAATTGAATGAACATCTTGGTCTCATTTTTTCTGTACATAGTTTGTAACTTTGTTGAATGATCGACTATTGTTGATTTTACTGTCACTTACGAATTTTCACTCTCTCCCTCACCAATTCCTCACTATCACTATACCACCCCTCCCGCTTCCCTTTCTGGGGCACCATGTAAATTATTGATTTATAATTGTGTTTATCAATCCTGCATATTCAATACGCATTCCCATTGTGAAGTAAACAATGTGGATACAAGTTATGTTTTCTTGATTATTTTGCATTTGTGTGTTTATATGTTCCATTGCTACTGGGACCCCTTCTTTTCACTTACTTAGTAACCCAGGTCCCTGTAACTTTAACTGGGTCAACCCCCCTATTAATAATCCGATAAGGATGATACAGCTTTGTTTAATGAACAATTATTTTTTGTACAACAGAGAAGTGTATCAACAGTAAAGAGGCGTGGCTATGGGGGCATGCTTCTCCCCCACCTATGCATGTTTACATGTAGGGTGGTGGGAGGAGCATGTCCTCAGAAGCACGCATAGTGTTAGGTTCGCTGACAGCATCATCCACTTTTGGAGATATATAGACGATATATGCATGGTATGGAAAGGGTCAGAACAATCGGCTAGGGAGTTTGTGGAGACATTCAATGTGAACAATTTAAACCTTAAATTCACCTCCCAAATTAGCCCAACCCACATACAGTTTCTAGATGTAGAAATCTATGTCCAAGGCAATGCTCTTGAAACCAGGTTGCATAGAAAAAGCACCGCAGGTAACTCCATCTTACACGCCAATAGTGCCCATCCAGGCCACCTGATTAAAAGCATCCCCTATGGGGAATTTATCAGGATGCGCAGAATCTGTAGTTCAGAATCTGACTTGAGAACATGTCAAAATGAGGCACTGAAAAGATTTGTGGCACGTGGGTACTTGGCAAGTGAACTTGTACTTGCCAGGGATAAAGCCAACAGTAAAAGCAGAGAGGAGTGCTTGGTACCCAGAGATGAGGATGGACACACACAGGGTGACCCAGAGCAGCAGAAGGAAGGAGAGAGGATGAGTCTCATCACCACCTTTAATACTGAGGAACGCAAAATACGGGGTATACTAAAAAGACATTGGCCAATATTAAAAACTGGTATCAGTTTAGCTCCCATGTTGCCTGCTGAGCCATCCATTATTTTTAGGAGGGCTCCTTCCATGAGAGATTCCTTGGTGAGATCTAGTCCGGAGGTCATAAGCAAGAAGAACTGGTTAGCCAACAAGACAGGCTTTCACAAATGCATCTCGTGCAGGGCCTGTAAGTTTGGGATTAATACCACAGAATTTTGTTCTGCATTTGACCCCATCCCAAGGCCTATCAAAGGTTTGTACACATGCCGCACCGATTTCGCGGTATATGTACTAGAGTGCACATGTGCACTTAAATACATAGGGAGCACAAAACTGCAGGCTTTTAATCGTATACTCCAGCACCTGAGGGCCATTGTTAACTCAGATGCCAGCTACCCAGTGGCCCGCCACTTAGAATTAGTCCATGCGAAGAACTTGAATGATTTGAAATATTTTATCATAGATGCTGTCCCAATGAACATGAGGGGGGGGGATCGGGAGAAACAATTGAGGCAACTTGAAAGTAAATACATCTTGCTATTAGATACCAGGATCCCGAATGGGTTAAACACGGGGGAAGATCTGTATAGTTTCCTTTAGAGGTTGCCTCTTGTTGCCTACCTAGTATAGTTTAGTTAGGCTTTTGTGTTTCTATCCTTCCCACTGACTACATACCTGAGTAATAGAACTAAGAGGTCTATCTGATCACGCTGTTGTATATCTGCATTGCCCACTCATAGGTAGAAATTGTCACAGAGACGGGACCCTTTCTGTAGACAGGACTTCATGATGGATATTTTACATTACATTTCATTTCTTCTTTAAGACTGGTTCTCGCACTTTTATCTTTCTAGCACTTTAGTCCCTTAGAGTATATTTGTTTCAAAGATAGCACTTGCACTTTGAATAAATGAAATATGAGGTTCTTGGCAACAGAGAGATTTTTGCAACATGACTGGATTTATCTTAAGTATGAAAACAAAGGATAATTGGTGTATTTAGACACTTTATTTATAGCTATGAAGAGTAAAGGGTCATCCGCCTACGAAAATAAAAAGTGTTAGATACTGTATATAGTTAGGATTTTTTAGCGATTTTTACTTACTGTTTCTTTTAGATATATTTAATTTTGTATCTTTTTTACTTAGATTAATTAAAATTTTGCAGGCATTATGCGCACGTTTGTTAAATGCACTTGCACTTTATCTTTGGTTGCCCTTAGCACGTGTGCACTTTAGTTGGACCAAGGAGGACAATGGCCAGCATTCCATGAATTATATAGTTATTGTTTACATGGTATCATTGGTAGCGCTGTACAACAATCTTATCATAATTATTAACGGCGTACTCTGTTACAATCCTAAGCCATTACAGATGTGAATATTTATTATCAATTTTAGCATCGTTTTTAGGCTCAGAGTATTTTATGCCATGTCAATTTTTGTATTTACTTGCACTGTGCTTTTAGTCTCTTTTTTAATTCATTTGCTGTACAAACATAGTATGTCCTCTATGTCCATGCACCATGTGTTTTGTATCAACCTCGTCTATTGCACAGTATAAATACACCACCATTGGTCATTCTCTGTCATGTGATCAAGGCTGTGGCAACACAGCCGAAACGCGTCATGCTGGTGGACACGGGGAAAATAAACCACTTGAAATAACTACTTTGGTGTCTGTGAGTTCCGTACCTGAGGAGAAGATACAGCGATTTGGGGCTGCATTTTTCAGGACTAGAAGTTCATATATATATATATATATATATATATATATATATATATATATATATATATATATATATATATATATATATATATATATATATATATATATATATATATATATATATATTACCTACTGGACCTAGTTACCAGAGGAAATTCCGAACATTCTATTGGGAATACCTTTGGCGCCGATTGATGGATCTGCCTGTAATTTTCCTTAAATTTGCCTCGCTGCGCTCCGCTCCTTCCCTGAAAGTTTCGGGGGGATTCGTCAAGCGGGGGCCGAGAAAAAAGGGGGGTCCCAAACGTGTTTCCCCCATGTTAATTTCCATAGGGACATTCTGACAAGGCTACAGCTCGAACGGCTGAACGGAATTACACAAGATTTGGCAAAATGGTAGGGACTGGTATGCAGCAGTGCCTTTTGTATGTTTGGTGTAAATCCCTCCAGTAGTTTTTGAGAAAATTGAATGTGAAATGTAGCCCAATGCAATTTTCCATAGGACCTTTAGACACGGCTACAGCCCGAACGGCTGAATGGAATTACACCAAACTTGGCAAAATGGTAGGGACTGGTATGCAGTAGTGCCTTTTTTATATTTGGTGAAAATTGCTCCAGTAGTTGTTGAGAAAATTGAATTTTCCCAAATTATATATCTATGGGTGGCACACCGTGAGTGCACTGTAAGCTTACTGTACTCTGTACCTTCCCGAGTATGAGCTGCATGCTGATTAACTGCCACTGTCTGTCAACACTCCAAAACAGAAATTGTTGGCAGCCATCTTGTGCCTCGGTAGACTGAGGCACAGGAAAGCAGAAAAACAAACGTGTAGAACTCAAAAGGGGACAGGGTAGAAGCATTCTGACCCCTAGGCCTGCTCAGGGGGTCTCATAAGGCCCCCCAGGCCCCCCCCCCCAAAAAAATCCGGAAAATCGCGGGGGTACACTGTACGGTACGCGTACCGTACAGAGTACAGTAAGCTTACTGTAAGTTTACTGTACTCTGTACGGTGCGCATACCCCAGCGATTTTCCAGAAAAAAATATTTTTGGGGGGGGCCTGGGGGGCCTTGTGGGACCCCCTGAGCAGGCCTAGGGGGCCAGGGTGCTTCAACCCTGCCCCCTTTGCGTGTTTTGCACTTTTGTTTCACTGCTTTCTAGTGCCTTGGTTCTACCGAGGCACAAGATGGCTGCCAACACTTCCTGGCTTGAAGTGTTGACTGACAGTGGCAGCCAATCAGCATGCCTTTCACAGGAAAGCAGCATGCTCATTGGCTGTCAACACTTATAACCAGGAAGTGTTGACATTCATCTTGTGCTAGGTAGACCGAGGCACAAAAGAAGCAGAAAAACAAACGTGTAGAATGCAAAAAGGGGGCAGGGTAGAAACACCCTGACCCCCTAGGGCTGCTCAGGTGGTCCCACTGATCCAGCGGGCTTTTGGAAATATGTCATAACTAACGCTACCCAACTCTACTATATACACCATCAATCAATAAACTCTCATAAGGCCCATAATTCTAACATGACATATTATAACCAACTGGATCATGTGACCTAATTAACCTATTCACAAATTATATACATTTATATACAACCATGGTAAATGAATTCTTCATACTATACAAACCTACAAGCTAATTAAGCCACTGTGGCGATAAGATCTAACTATGAATAACCTATACATATGAAAATAACAAGACCAGCTTGATTTCCAAAGTAAGATTTTTATTAGCTACTCATTTGGAAAATGTATTAGAGATTTTATTAAAGTATTTTTATTTGAATCATTGCAAACAGTTATGACAATTTTACTATGAATCAAAATTATTATTGCAAATGAGAATTATCAGTTTGGCATTTTTCAAAACCTAAGTCCCTAACTAAAGCTAGCTATAAGGACAATTAAAAGTAAAGTCTTTGAGGGCTCTTACGTGCTCCAAGAGAAGTCCAACAGCATAACGCCCTCATCAAAAGGTCTGCAAGGAGAAGCATAACTCTTCCACGGGGCAAGAGTTTTTATACCTTTCTACGCTAAGCTAATCTAAAATTGTATATTTTTCTCTGCTGAAGTGAGGTCTCATTGGCTCAAAAGTGACAAGCGACATGTCACCAGATTTCAAAATTACAGTTCCGTCATCATTCTTAGAGACCATTGTCTCCGGTTTTCGAAAAAACGCAGTTTCCTCCAGTTCGATACATTGGAAACAAAATGAAGTTTTCAGCTTCCTCAGATGCATGAAAATTATAATCCTTTCGCCGCTTCCTGGCCTTGGCCTTGTTCGGCAAAGAGAATGTCATCTCATCGTAACAAACTTTTCAGACGGAGAAACTGAAGCCATCACGGATTTATTCTGGCTCCAAGCAGATTATTGCAAACACGGAAAGTTTTCACTAGGCCCAAAGCCTCTTTATTACCTAATGTATAAACAAACACAAGAAAATAATTAATGCGAGAAAAGTAATTTGTTCTGTTGCCACCCTTTATTGCTAATAGCCAACCCATTAATCTGAATTACCTAGCAAAAGCAAACAAATAAAGCAGCATTTTATATCTACCATTCTTCTTATTATCCAGTAATGTTCTTTAATGCACCTATAGAGAATAGAGTGACACCACATAAATAGGGAAGCAAAATAAGCACATGCCATTTATTCTAAACAGCTGCAGTTAATTTTTGACATGACAAATAAACACGATTAATTTATTATTTTCACAAACCAGGAAATGCAACATAATGCACGTTTATGAGCACAGATGTTAGTATCCCGCGTTTGTCAGGTGTAGATGCAACTTAAACTAGATTAAATTAATACATACACAATACAACTGTTAATTTTATTATTTTATTATGGAAGTGTGACTTCACGAGTCGAAATGAAAAACATTTCTGAATCTCGCTCCATCAACTCCCTCATCTGGTGATTAACCAATCACCACACCACACCCAAAAATTTGGTAAATTTTTTTTTTTCTCAAAAGAAAATGGTTCGATTTCATTCTGTTAGTATTTTCTAAAGACTAGTTTCAGCAAAATCTTTACAACTCTCATATTGAGCTCTGCGCAACTCCTCAAGCTCTATTTCTTTCTCCTGCTCCTTTTTCATTTTGTAGATCCTTCTCTTTTCCCTCATGTGTTTCTTTCTCTTGTGTAACATACAACTGATCTTTGTCAAAACTATCACAAAAATTATTACAAACAAAGGTGTTAGAATCTTGCCAAGAACTGATCCACCAATCTCTTGAAACCAGGTTTTGATTGCTTGGAATCTTTTTGTAAGTCGTTCTGAAAAATCATCTTCTTCTAAGGGGACTATTTCTGAATGTAACTCTGTGATATTTCTAATGTACATTTCAATATTCTTACTCTCATCTGGAATGTAGGTACAGCAATGCTGTACATGTAAAATGCCACAGACTCCTCCCTCTTTTGCCAGGAGTATATCTAAAGCAAGACGATTTTGCATCGCCATTGATCTGACCGCAATGACCTCCACATCCACTAACTGAAAACCACCTGCTGTATCAGTGGACAATCTGTCAACAATTGTGGACAATTTTCTGATTCTTCCTGCATTTAGGGTTATACCTACTAAGTGAGGTACTGGGTTTTTAGGGACCGGTACCGAACCGGTAACCCAGCGGTGCCAGGGGATCAACACACCAAAGACCTCGGGTTCTCCTGAGTCAGACCCACAGAAACTTCAGAGTCTTCTAGGTGAAGTCAAAGATTAGTTTATTGGCTGCAACCAAGGTGACAGGGTCCTAGAAGTACGATACAAGTATATTCAGGAGACTGCACACTTTCACAAAGTCAGGCTTCTCTTCTTATACCTAATATTCACCCTTTGGCGAAACATTCCTTAGGTGTGCGGTATTTCATTTATGGTTACTGATTACAAAAAGAAAGCAGAGTCATGATGACATGTACATATTTCACGTCGTGATGCCCATAACAAATCATCCGGCAAGGCCCAACATTTCATCAGATATCGCTGGACCCCTAATAAAAATGGTCACCTCCCCATCATAAAATAAGTGAGGAAAAGGAGTGGAGAAAGATGTGAGCGAGATATGGCAGGTGTGCGTGCTGAAATGGTTTTATGGCTGGTTGGGCCTAGATACTATCTTGCTTGGCCACTGGGAGGGAACTGACCTAACGAGCTCGGCCTGGGGCAATGGTTCTAACTTGTACTGGGGTCAGGAAGAAGTCGATTAAGGAGTACGTGTCCTTGTGGAATCAAATTCGACTGGATTAAGGCCTATGTAGAGGGCAACATGCAACTAAGGGTTCAGAAGGTAAATGACGATTTCGAGGTGCAATTGTCACTCGAATATACTGAAAATACATGTGCTTGATGTACTCGTCATTTCCGGTCTTTTGATACCAAATTCGTCCTATTTTGACGAAGTTTTTATTCTCGAGTCCGGGACTATTACGGATCCGTATTTTTCAGAACCACAGACCCTCCTTTTGCCCTTACATAGGCAATTAATCTATCCTCATGTTAATCTGAGTCCAGATCTATATTCCTAAAGTCATTGAGGTGTTGCTGCAACATCATTCTAGTGCTGAGTTCGTGTCTTGACACAGGCTTCCTTACACATGATGTAGCACAGAGGCCGCATATTGCGGGAGCACACTGAATGCATAGACAGAACAGGAAAAGAATGGCTAAGACCATCCCAATGACCATCAGAATTTTCCATCCCCAGGCAGATATCAGCCCCCAGAACCATCCCATTAATGACCAATCTCCTTTGTCCACATGGATAGATTCGGAAATCTTATGTAGTTTGGAGATGGCCCCGTACACTGTTGGAGCATTATCTGGAATGAAAATGCAACAACTGGACTGGATCAATTTGCATACCCCACCCCGGTCCGCAAGTATTACATCCAAAGCGACCCGGTTCTGAAGGGTCATCAGTCGATCCGACTGGAGCTCAGCAGTCAGGTTACTAAGGGCACCAGCAGTTTCAATCACGGTGGATTCAACTACCCTTGTCAATTGCCTTATGTTTCTGCTGTTAACCATGGCTCCCCAGAACGGCAGAACACCCATTGCAAAGTCACCAAATTCTTGACCCGCAGTGTCTTCTTTACTCAAAACACCTCTAACTACCCTTGTCCGATGGTAATCCGCCGCTGCTGTGTAGGTGGGAGGTAACAGGAATGAAACAAAACATGAGCCCGAGAAGTCAGGGGGCAACCATGTATAGGCTCTATCGTGGCAGATGAAATAAGTACCCTTTGCGGCTAAAAAGGCAGGGGAAGTCTGAGATCCAAAAACATACGTTTCTGCGCAGACACTCTTCCCTAGCTGAGCTCTGGGGTTCCTACCAATACCTTGCAGACACAGGTGACCTTGATGGGGTACGATCCAGATAGGGGACGATCTCTTGGCTTGCTGTTTCTCACTTAGTGTAGTGCCATATCCGGTCACATTCCAACCTACATATGCAAGTATCTCATCGCCTGGGGTATCTTCGTAAGAAGTCACTTCCTTGATCATGTCAACTATACCCTTCACTAGGGCGCTAGTCTTGAGGTTGTCTTTCACAGAACGTAGGGGTTGGATTTCTCGTGCATATATGAACATTGTCCTATATGCCCATACTGACCCATTGTGACTAAATGGCAGGACCAAATAGGGGATACCTCTATCCGTGGTGTGGGGCATGAGACCACACACCCAGCAGTTGGTTGTGTTCATTACAAGTTGGTGTTGGTGTAATAGCTGAACTGTGGTAAAGTAAATTTTGCTATGTTCTATGTCCCTACGTGTCATCCATCATATGTTATCTGTGCATGATTAATATGCATATGTTATTTCCCATGATTCGATTAAAGACGCAATTATAGTTGTGTCCACCTTTAGTATGTCAGTTTCCAGTTCTCGTGAATACTACGAATATCAGGCCTATGTAAAGCTACGTTGCCACGTTTCTCAGTGTGCACGTTATTCCATTGTAAAATCTCCGTTTCTAGGCCTCAAAAGGGCCTGGACACCAGATTCAGCTCCTGTCCCCTGAAGCCTCGCTGAGGAGCGATACAGCCCCCGCCTGTATCCTCGACCCTTCACTTACTTCCTGCCTCGCAGTGCCCGGTTCAGCCTGGCTCTGCCTCTGAGTCTGCCAAGAGTATGTTATGATTCGAGTTATCAGTACAGCCCTCCTTCTCTGCATTCCTAAAGCTACTGAATCGCATCAATAGTTTCCGTCATTGTCTAGCCTCTACGTCTCCATGTAAGAGAAATACTGCATTTAATGATCATTTAATATTCTTCATCACGCTCTACATGTAGAATAATGCATGCTCCAGTCTTAGAGTCTGTTCGCCTTTACCCCGATAACATTTGGATTCTATCAACATGTTCTCTAAACATCAGATACTAGATACTGCTTAGGTACATGTCGCCCTGACTCTCCAGACTTCAGTCTCTGCTCCTAGCACAGAGTTCATAGTCCCCAGCTTCTCCTAGTAACACGTCATTGCCAGTTTGCGCGCACCATCAGGTTAGAGGTCCCGGCTCCTTAGGTAGCCCCCTCCATTGTTTCCACCCCATTCATGACATATTCTGTTACGTTTGCATCACATGTCTATGTATACGCCCTGTTACACCTCTTTTCACCCTTATCTTTCGCGACTGCTACGCGTCACGCCTATTGCTCCACCCACTGCTACGCCTATTGCGAAGTAATGCTATGTGTTTGCGTTATGTATATATGCTCATGTACTGTTATTAAAAAGTTATCCTTCCGCCGATTCCGATCCTGACCCCGGCAGCGCTGCCAGGGCTTGCCATCCTATTCCTGTGCAGGTTGTCCTGTCCCTGTCTTTATGCTGTATTAAACCTGCAAAACTCCTACTACCTCGAATCTTGACTCTTATTTATTGAGCTATCTGTTATTCATTTATGCATTCAAAAAGAGAGGTATTATTTATTTATTTACCACAGAACGAAGGAGTTATTAATGAACTCTAATCTCCTATTTGATTCGTGGTCAGGCAAAGAGTGGAAAGAATGAGAGGAAACAGTAGGGGGAGGTATGGGTGATGTAGTAGGCGTGAATGTCACATGAGAAGAGAATAAAACATAGCTTATCAAAAACACCATTACGCTAAACATCATAAAAATACACATCATTATAAAAATTTTCTTTCTCATTGTTTTCAAAAGTCTCTGCTTAAAGTTCATTTGTCTGGCAGTTCTCTCCACATCAGGAAACTCCATCCTCTCTAAGGTGCTGCCCGCGGCGGTAGGTTGTTTCTGCTAAAGGATGCTTCCGTCAGTCTAGGGTGGCTCCCTTCGACCAACTGGAACCAGCAACCTATTGTTGTCAGCTGCACCCAAAAGTCTTTAATCAACCGCGACCCTAGCAGCGGAACCCGGATGGCGGTTCAAAAAAAACAAAAATAAGCAAGTTACCTAGATGGGAGAATCTGCATTTTCAAAATAGCATTTTGGAAGGAAAAACTTATTATTTTATTAGTCCACAGGTTTTTTCTCTCGGATCAAAAAATAAATCACTTTTACTTTTAGTCTGTTTTTCTCGGTCGTAAATTATAGCGTCTTTTCCCGGGTGCTGTCTGGTCCGGAAATAGTAGCTCAGGTTCCACAGAGTTCAATTGTTCTGATGGCGGCGTAGTTTCTTGAAAAATGTCCTTACTGTCACAATCGCGTTTAGCTTCTTTTACGCGTTCATCAGTTGTGCGCTTTGAGTCAGTGCCTCCTGTCCGGACCCATTGGTCATGTGGCAGAGGGAAAGGTATTCTCTTACAGTGGATCCCGTGGACCCAATTGGCCTTCCCCTCCACTTTAACAGTCGACCTTGTAGACAGGAGGACGAGGTGAGGTCCGGTCCATCTGGGCTGGTCGTTTCTTGTCCTCTGGAAATTCTTGACCAGAACCCAGGAGCCAGGGTCAATGGAGTGACCCGGTGTCTCGGAAACCGGAGGCAAGGTGTTGTGGACCTGTTGATATAAAACACGCAATTTAGCCGTCAATTCATACAGATAGTCGAGCAAAATGGGGTGTTGCAGCTCGCTAAACTTCGTGGGCCTAGGCACTCCCCATATGTTGGCTGGCCGACCAAAGACTATTTCATAGGGGCTGAGTTTCATTCGCGAATGCACAGTCATTCTGGTGGACAGGAGTGCTAAGGGTAGAGCGTCGGGCCATTTAAGACCCGTGCTCGCTTGGATTTTGGCCAATTTAAGTTTAAGCGTGCCATTGTAACATTCCACTAATCCAGCTGATTGGGGGTGATTTGCAGCGTGGAACTTCTGACTAATGCCTAGCCCTTCACACACTCGTTTCATCACACAACCCACAAATTCACTTCCGTTGTCCGACCAGACCATTCTAGGCATTCCGAACCTGGGGAAGAACTCTTTCACAAGGGCTTTCGCTGTGGACAAGGCAGTATTGTCCCTTAGGGGATAGGCTTCTACCCACCTTGAGAAGGCGCAAACAACCACGAGCACATATTTTAAGTTGTTGCACCTCTCCATGTGTATGAAATCTAGCTGCAAAACCTCGAACGGATACGTAGGAGGTGCAAAATGACCAGCTGGAGTTGGGGTTCCCCTACCAGGATTGTGCTTCAGACATATCATGCAATTCTTGACGACATTCTCTGCATACTTGGGAATCCCTGAATTCTTCCACACTGGGGCCAACAAGTCGCAAATCCCTTTCGCGCTGATATGGGCCATCCCATGAGCCATTGTAACCACTGCAGGCACATATGCATCGGGTAACAACCATCTTTGTTGCTCTGTCGATTCAATCCAACAACCATTTGCATCCATTCTCCCTGTACTTTCTCTCCACATGCTTAACTCTTTCTCCGTGGCCTCAGCTTGGATGGACTTCACACTTTCTATCGTGTCTTCACATATTCCAACATCACCAGTCCATCTTTCTGGGCTCGCAACATACATTCGGCTCATCACATTCTTTGCCGTTTCTTTAGCAGTTTCATCAGCAAATGCATTTCCACGACCAACATCATCGATCACTTTCTTGTGTGCACTACATTTTACAACTGCTACTTTCAGGGGCAACGTCAGTGATTCAAGAAGCTCATTCACCAACTGGCCATGCTGAATCTTAGCTCCATGCGAAGTCAGGAACCCACGTTCTCTCCACAGTCGTCCAAAACTGTGAGCCACTCCAAAAGCATACTGACTGTCGGTATAGACAGTCACTTTCATTCCTTTTGATAACACACATGCTCTCGTTAACGCCACGAGTTCGGCGGCTTGAGCTGAACCATGTGGTATTCGTGCAGTTTCAACGATTGTGTGCAGAGTTGTGACAGCATACGCTGTAGTCACGTTACCATTTGGGAGTTTAAAGCATGAACCATCCACCCATAATGTACCATCACATTCAGTGAGAGGAGTATCAAATAGATCAACTCTCCCTTTCGTCTCTTCCTCCGTTCTGAGGAAGCAATCGTGCTGTTCTGAAGCATCCGATTCCTCAGCAATTGGTAACAATGTGGCTATGTTCAGGGTACTGCACCTTTTGATGTGCACATGGCTTGCTAGTAGCGTCAATTCATAACTGGACAGTCGAGCACTAGTTAAGTGCTGTGTCTTGGTCCTATTTAACAATGTATCTACTGCATGCGGGACCATCACAATTAGTGTATTATTCATTACTAGGCCTGCAGACTGTCGAATAGAAACAGCTGCTGCTGCTGTGGCCCTTAGACAACTTGGCAATGCTCGTGCTACCGGATCCAAAGTTGACGAAAAATAGGCGCATGGCCGTTGTCTATCTCCGTATAACTGAGTCAGCACAGACAATGCACAACCCTCCTTCTCGTGGACATATAATGTGAAAGGTTTATTGTAGTTGGGGTTACCTAACACAGGGGCCGAACATAATGCTGTGCGTAATTCGAGAAAACTTTTCTGACACTCATCGGACCAAGGAATGGGATTGGGTGTATTTGTACACGTTAGTGCCAATAAGGGTTTGGCTAATAACGAAAAATTTGGGATCCATTGTCTGCAGTACGATGTAATGCCCAAGAAAGCGCGTACTTCTCTCTGCGTTCTTGGCACATTTAATTTTGCTATTGCCTGAATTCTTTCTGGGGTCAGTTTCCTTCCCTCCTTCGATAAGAGATGACCTAAGTAGGTCACTTCTTGTCGGCAATATTGGAGCTTGGAAAGTGACACCTTGTGATGTAGATCACATAGATGACGCAGTAGTGCCAATGTGGCCATTTTACATATTTTCTCAGTATCCGCGGCTATGAGCAAATCGTACACGTACTGTACGAGAGTGGAACCTTTGGGCAAAACCATTGCGTCGAGCTGACTTTTCAGAGCTTGACTGTATATTGAGGGGCTTTCACAGTAGCCTTGAGGAGCGCGTTTAAAGCGGAAGCTGCGACCACCTAAACTAAAGGAAAAAATATCCCTGCTTTCCTCAGCAATCGGGATACTGAAGAAAGCATTCTTCAGGTCAATCACCGAAAACCAGGATGCAGATGCTGGAATCATAGTCAATAATGTTGTAATGTCGGGGACAACTGGGAATTGTGGCACCACTATCTTATTTATTTCCCTAAGATCAATCACAAATCTATACACAGGTGGCTGAGAAGGGTCAGTTCGTTTTAACACAGGCAGAACAGGACTATTGCAAACATTGCCTCGTGTTTCTTCAATTACGTCTTTCTCAATTAACTCGTAAACAATCGCTAGCAAAGCTTTTTCGCCCTCATTGGATATTCTGTATTGGGGAATTCGTGGCATTTTGACATTCGGTTTCAATGTTACAACATACGGTGGAATTTCTAAAAGACCTACATCATTCGGACCAGTAGCCCAAAGAATATCTGGAAGAAGTGCCAATTCTGCTGGAAGCGTATTTCTCGACAAATACATGGGAGAAACCACTTTCTTACCTAAAGTCAGTTGTACTCCTGAGGGAGAACAGTACAGTCGCATACAATCTTTTTAGCAAATCTAATCCTAGCAAATTTTCACCACAACCTGTTGTCAAAATAAGGGGTGCTTCGAATTCACAAGGACCAACAGAAAGAGATAAAGGGTCAGAAATCGGATTTCTAACCGGGGCGCCAGAAAAACCTACGGAAACGTTCATTTCGCCAGACAAAGGTGCGCCAGGGAGTTTGGAGTGCATAATAGAACTCTTTGTAGCACCAGTATCCAACAGAAAAGGTTCTGACACACCCGATGTAATCACCTCAACGTAAGGTCCATTCTGATATACTGGAACTGAAACAACTCCCTCTCTTCGTCTAAGGCTGTCCTAGCAATCGTTATTCTCCCACTGCTCATTTTCTGGGTAATACTCATCGACGTAGTATTGCGCTGTTCTGTCAGATACGTTATTTTGCTGGTCAAACCTGTTCATAGAGTTTTGTGGTGGAAGGGGACGTGCGTCCTGAGGGGTGTTTCCACGCCCTCTACCTCTGGGCGCTTGCTGACTACCACGACCTCGTACACCAGAAAACTCATTTGTACGTTGCGGCAGGGCAGGACAGTCATATTTGTAATGACCTTCTTGTTTGCAGTATAAACACTGATTGGGACCTATGCGGTTTTGATTGTAATCGAATCTCTGCAAGTTTCTCTGTGGCTGCTGAAAAGTGTTCCGGTAGTGATTCGGACCATTATTATTTCTATTACCACCACCACGTGGAGGATAGGCTTGCTGTAGCAAAACCTTCGTTTTGAGTTCTCTAGTTTTCTTTTCTACTTTATCTTTCTCATCCTTGTCTCTATTCTCGTAGTACTGTGCGGTAGCTAATATCTGGGCTGAAGATGAGACTGCCCAAGAGCTTTCTGAATCCTTCAATTTTCTACACAAGTCTGGAAGCAGATTGTGCACAAATTTATCGACGAACAATCTCTGACCACCTTCTGTGGTCATATCTTGACCGCTGTGGTCAATGAATGTTTCTTCAAATCTGGTGAAGAAATCTGACACAGTTTCTTCTTTCTTTTGCTTGCATGCAGATAACTTATCCCAATTTACACGTATCGCAGGCATTATTGTCTTCATGTAATCTACTATCCTACCAGGTAGTTCCGCTATCAGGGGCTCAGGCTTTGCACCACCAACTTGTCGTGCATCTGCAACAGTAATATTAGCCCATGTGTCACCTAATTCCTGGTCATGATCTTCATGACGAATTTTTCCCCATAAAGGCTGTGGAACAACGTTCCCGAATAACATATCGATATCGGCTAAATTCATAATACATGACCCAGCAGTTTGCGATAATTCTTTACAGTACCCTGCAGGATTTTTACGCGGATCTGGTAGTGTTTGTTTGAGTGCTAAAACTTCAGCTCGCTTCCATGGGACATGTACCCATACACGGTGAAAGTGGGGCAGGACAGGTGGGACAGCTGTCGCGTCACCCTCTCTCCACTGTGGGGGAACTTCTCTCATAGGGTATTGTCGTGCCTTTTTCCTACTAGATGCACTAGATTCTGATGGTGACCCAGAACTACTTCCCTTACTTCGATGTGATAATAGCATTTCAACTGCTTTTTCCACATCGGGACCTACAATCATACCCAGACTAAACTTAAACCTTATACGACACATCTCTTGTGGGAGGCAATCCTGATCATTGTCTTCTAAATCTTCGCAAAGAAAAACACACATCTGTTCGAACACATATCTCTGTGTCGCTGTTTCCCATTGATGGAAAACTTCCATGACAGACTGTAAATCATATTTTGCAGTGTCCATGACCCATTTCCGAGCTAAATTATTCAGGGAATCTCTCTCTTGATAATCGGGCAGTTGACTTCGCAACTGTCTTCTTCCTATGTTAGGGGTCGTAGCAGGCGACCCGAAAAGTGGAAAAAGAAGATTAGTAACAGTACTGGCCATTTTCTGCCGAAGGGAAGGTGAAACGGAAGAACAAACAGATGAAAGAACGGGGTGAGGTAAAGCGGATGCAGAGATGGCAGAAGAGGTATGAGGACTAATAGATGTGGTACTAGGCAAAATCATAGAAGGGGCATTCGTAGAAAGTATAGTAGGCAAGATCGTAGAAAACACAGGAGCAACAGAAGTGGTCGGTGGGCCTGGAGGAGGCTGCACCGAAGAAGTAGGAGCCAGCTGAAGAACAGCTGGTGGGTGCTGTGGAAAAGCCAGAGGCGCAGATTGTGCAACTAAAGGTTGCGGGGGTGCTGTAGCATTCTGCGCATAGGGCGGTGGCGAAGTTAACAATTGCGACATTAATTGGTCTTTTTCACGCTCTTTTGCTGTCCCTTGCTGAAGAGACGGCAAAACTGGATAGCACTTATCTATTGCCATTTTACGTTGCCTGTGCAATTGTTCATTTATCTGCTCTTCCTCATTATCTTTAAACTGCACGGCAGCTTGCATTACTGAAAGTCCTTCTTCTCTCTTATTTTTCTTAGCTAATTTAATTTCTTTTTGCTTGGCTTCTTTGCGCCATATGCGGAAAGAGTCAAACATCGCCGGCCGGGCTTTCTTTTTGAAGAGTTTAACTTCAAGGTTGTCTAAGATTTCAGAATCAAAGCTACCATATTGGGGCCATTCCAAAACACCGTCTTTCCTAGTGTATTTAATCCATACCTCGTTGTAAACGATGGGGCCTACCCCATGTTTAACGTATAGCTCGTAAGTCGGAGTTCCAACTGGAGGAACCGGACATGAGTCCTCCAATCGGGAGTCCCTATTATTATTACCAAGACAAAACAAATTCCCGAGTCTAAGACTAGGCATCCTTTCTCTCTAGTCTAGTTCCAAAACTTCAAAGGAGTTATCGATTACGATATTGCTCGTGAAAACACGAGTCCTTCGGTTATGGTACTTGCAAGAACCAATAAAAACCTTTATGTATCTCTAAGATAACAAAAAGTAAGTCCAACTAAGGACTAGGAGACGCTCCACTTATACTTAACTGAAAATTATCGATGGCTTCACCAGAAGACTCGTCTCAGCGTTTCGCTCTACCGAAAATTTCAAGGGTCCAACATCAGGGCGATAGCCAGGGCAGCAGTCCTTGTAGCCGTCGGGAAGCGGGGAACCTCGTAGTAAAGACCTTCAGACCACGTCGACATGCAGGGGTCGATGAGGTGGTGGGCCCTCCTCCGGAATTTTCACACGAAGCTCCTCACGATCTTCAGGCTGATTGGTACCACTGGAATCGCCCCAACGCTGGGCGCCAAATGAGGTACTGGGTTTTTAGGGACCGGTACCGAACCGGTAACCCAGCGGTGCCAGGGGATCAACACACCAAAGACCTCGGGTTCTCCTGAGTCAGACCCACAGAAACTTCAGAGTCTTCTAGGTGAAGTCAAAGATTAGTTTATTGGCTGCAACCAAGGTGACAGGGTCCTAGAAGTACGATACAAGTATATTCAGGAGACTGCACACTTTCACAAAGTCAGGCTTCTCTTCTTATACCTAATATTCACCCTTTGGCGAAACATTCCTTAGGTGTGCGGTATTTCATTTATGGTTACTGATTACAAAAAGAAAGCAGAGTCATGATGACATGTACATATTTCACGTCGTGATGCCCATAACAAATCATCCGGCAAGGCCCAACATTTCATCAGATATCGCTGGACCCCTAATAAAAATGGTCACCTCCCCATCATAAAATAAGTGAGGAAAAGGAGTGGAGAAAGATGTGAGCGAGATATGGCAGGTGTGCGTGCTGAAATGGTTTTATGGCTGGTTGGGCCTAGATACTATCTTGCTTGGCCACTGGGAGGGAACTGACCTAACGAGCTCGGCCTGGGGCAATGGTTCTAACTTGTACTGGGGTCAGGAAGAAGTCGATTAAGGAGTACGTGTCCTTGTGGAATCAAATTCGACTGGATTAAGGCCTATGTAGAGGGCAACATGCAACTAAGGGTTCAGAAGGTAAATGACGATTTCGAGGTGCAATTGTCACTCGAATATACTGAAAATACATGTGCTTGATGTACTCGTCATTTCCGGTCTTTTGATACCAAATTCGTCCTATTTTGACGAAGTTTTTATTCTCGAGTCCGGGACTATTACGGATCCGTATTTTTCAGAACCACATAAGGGTATCACTGCCTCAAAGATATCTCCCAAAATTTCTGAGAAGCTTTCTCTTCTATATCTGTTTGCATGGCCACTGATTTCAAAAGAACCTTCTGCATTTCTGTCAACATGAAAAATCTTGGGGAACACAAGACCAACAAAAATGTCCCATACAAATGGTCTGGGAGATTATAATAAGCCTTATCTCCACAAACAAAATAAATCCCATGAAAAATTGGATCTCTGCCACCTTTGAATACCCAACCCCCCATGATTTGATAAGTGTCCTCACAGTTGCTAGCTCCAACAAAATAATTATCAAACAGTGTATTGTCTCTCCTAATGCAAAGCTTGCCACTAATTGGTTTGTCTATGTGAATTGCAACATTATCAAAAGATTTGCCATTAAGCTTAGCATCCTCCTTCTGCCAAAACTTCGATTTGGTTTGTTTGACCATCTCATTTCTTTTATAAATTGCCCTTCTCTCCTCAACAAGATTCAAGAAAGTCTTTTCCTCAGCTCTCAATTTGCAAGTTAAATTGTTTCTATAAGCATACTCGTAAGTCAGCTCATTAGTTACTAAAAAGAAATCCCTCATCTGTTTAGCTTGTTTATGTTTATTTAAAGCATTCTCTATTTTAGGTTAGCAAAAATCTCATCATAGTTGGAATAATAATACTCCAACCGACCAGTCTGATAAAATAAACTAGCTATCACACTGCATGTTATGCCATAAGTAAGAGGAAGCATATTGTATGTCACTCCCTCAGAAACAGAAGCAGGCAACTTCACACAGATATAACAATCTTTGACACCCATGACCTTAACGTACTCTCCCAAAAGCCTTGAAAAAGTATTGCTAGAAAAATCACCAACAGACCTGTCCTGATGAGCATCTGGTCTGTGATCAATAACCTTGTTAGCTTTGTGTGTTGCACTATGTTTGTTTTGACTAACTGAGGCTTTGCTTGTCATATTGACCTTGTACCTCTCCTTATCGATCCCGAAAGGAAAGATGACAGCTAAAACTAACCAGAGCAGAATTAATATGAGCACACACACCAGAGTCATCTTACAGCATTTCTTAAAAATGGAACATTTTGAAGTACTACGCGACATTACATAAGGCATCTTTTTTTTTTTCCAAAACTTATTTACAAAAAGAGAAAACAAAAAAATTTCAAAATTTTTCAAAACCTCACACCCCCTTTTAAATATTTTTTTTTTTAAACCCTCTAACAATTTATCTTCGACCTTGCGTCACAAGTTATTCTCCAACTAAATACAATTTCTTCGACCTTGTGTCACCTAACACAATTTCTTCAGCCTTATGCCAAAAACAGAAACCTAAACTTAATCCTAAATTCTAACAGGTGGTATTATTATATAAGCCCATTCAGGAGACTTATATTTCTGATTCGGTTTCAAAACTCTCTTTGTCTTTCTAGAAATTACTTCTATTTTCTTTCCTTTTTTGAGCTTTCTTTTCAGGATCCCCTTGACTACTTATCTCGTTCACCTGCTCTTTTGATCTTTTCACTAACCTGACTCTTAACCCTCCGTTTTCAGATGGCCAGTTCTCTCCTTTCCTCAAGATTTTTCTTTTCGGTTCAGACTCATTAGATTCTGTTTTCCATGATCTTTTCTTCACTCCTCCTTTTTGACATTCTTCATCGCTTTCTCCAGAGTCACTGTCAGAAATTTCAATCGTTTTCCCAGGATCTTCTCTAATCGGCAGCCTTACTCTGTTAGAAACAGCACTCCTTCTCCCATCACTGGTACTCGGTAATTCGTCTTCTTCCAATTCTTCAATCACCTTTAACTTCCCAGATCCGGAATTCTTGTTCCTGCTTTCAGAGCTCGTTATTTGCCTTTCGATGCCCTCCTGGTCTTTCTTCTGAACTTGATCAGACTCTTCCGTTGTCTCTTTTTCTTTTCTCGATTCTTTATCAGATTCTCTCCCTTCACCTGCTTCCTTTTCCGTTACTTCTGTTGATTCTTTATCTAATAGATTATTTTCATCTTCAGAATCTATTTCGATAATCTTCAATTCTTTTCTAATCAAATCTCCATTCACCGATGGTTTCTCCAGATGTCGACCACTCTGTCGATCTTCAATATCTGGATTTCCTTCTACTTCTTCTTCAGAGTCTGAATCATCTGTCGTATCACTCTCTTCATCAGAGTTTTCAGGTGTAGGTATTGGAATAGTGTGACTTGGATGTATCCACCTTTTCAATCCTCTACACTTCACTGCATTCGTTGTAACAAGGATCACCTGTCTCGGTTTCTGCCACCTCGGGATCAAACAGTTCCTTCTTCGGTGAACTTTTGTTCTGACCCAATCTCCAGGTCTCAGATCATGTTTCTGCACTTTGTCTTTTGATTGTGCTTCAGTTCCCACCTGATTAGACACAGAAGTCACCACGTCAGACAGACGCTTGCAATACTCCAAAATCGCACTGTCATTAATACTTAACAGTTTCCCTACAGGTACATAAGCTTGCCTCATCACTCTCCCCATAAGGATTTCATGAGGACTCAGACCTGTCTTTTTATCTGGTGTACTTCTCAAAGTCATCAGAACAAGTGGAAGAGCATCTGTCCACTTTACACCTGTATCAAGACACATTTTTCCAATTCTATTTTTTATTGTTCCATTAATCTGCTCTACTACTCCAGATGCCTCTGGTCTGTATGCACAATGTATCTTCTGCTCAATGTGTAATGCTTCACAGATCAATTTCATCAGTATGTTATCAAAATGTCCCCCTCCATCACTCTCAAGAGTGACTGGGAAACCGTACCTTGGTATTATCTCTCTAAGAAGCAACTTTGCCACTGTAATCGAATCACAATGACGTGTTGGAAATGCTTCCACCCATCTTGAAAACAAGCCCACAATCACCAAAACGTATTTCAAACAGTTGTGTATTGGCATCTCAATGAAATCCATTTGTAATCTGGTGAAGGGACCACCCTCCCGACCAATGACTCCCGTTCCCACAACTGATTTCCTGTTTGAGTTCATTTGTTGGCAAGTCAAACACCTCTGACAAAGAGACTCTGCAATTGTCCTAAACTTGGTATTAAACCATGTCTCTTTGAAAAGTCTGATCATAGAGTCTCTTCCAATATGACCAGGACCATGATACATTCTGGCCATGTCAGCAATCATGCAATTTGGTAAAACTACTCTGCCATCTTTGTAGGTCCAAACACCATCCTCATCTCGTGGCCTACATTCTGCTCTCAACCATGAGTTTTTCTCATCATCGTCAGCTTCATTTTGTAAGTCCCTAATTTCTTCCCATGTCTCAACAACAGATGTTAGCATTACTGAAATTGAACCAATATCTTTGTTTTTTCCCCTATTAAGTCCAAATTCATTCTTTGCACAAAATTTCGCCATTTCGTCTGCAAAATTATTGCCTTTGGTGATAAAATCTTCACCTTTTTGATGTGCTGCACATTTCACTACAGCAATCTCCTTTGGCAATTGAATGCCATCAATCAACCTCTTGAAAAATACTGCATTTTTGATTGGTGAACCTGCTGATGTCATGTAGCCTCTCTGAGACCAGAGCTGTCCATAATCATGCACAACTCCGAACCCATACTGACTATCTGTTATTATAGTAACTCTCAAATCTTTTGCTATTTCACAAGCACGAATCAAAGCAATTAATTCAGCCACCTGTGCTGAACGAATTCCTTCTAGACATGATGCTTCTTCAACATCTGCAACTGTGCAGACTGAGTATGCTGCTTTTAAAACGCCTCCTTCTGATCTTAGACAGGAGCCATCCACAAAGAGGACAAGATCTGATTCAGGCAATGGCACATCTTTAATGTCCTGCCTTGGCTTGGTACAGTATTCCATGACATCCAAGCATTCATGCTCTACGTCATTTTCATCAATATTCTCAGTGTCAGGTAACAGTGTGGAAGGATTTAAATTCACACACCTTGCAATTGACACATTATCAGATCCCAAAATGATTTTCTCATATTTGGTCAGTCTGCTGCTTGTCATGTGCTGCGTTTTACTCCTTGTAAGGAGAATTTCAACTGAGTGAGGAACATAAACTTTCACAGGAAATCCCATTATTATTCCCTCACTTTGTTCCAGGCTAACACTTGTTGCTGCAACTGCTTTTAAACAACCTGGTAATGCCTTTGCAACTGGATCAAGAACTGCTGAGAAGTAAGCAATAGGTTTTCTCATGCTACCATGTCTCTGAATTAACACAGACAAAGCACATCCTTCTCTTTCACTGCAGTATAGTTCAAAACCCTTTTCATAATCTGGCATGCCCAGAGCTGGAGCTTCACATAAGCTTCTTTTTAGTTTCTCAAAAGCTTCCAACTCAATATCAGTAAGAACAATCGGATCTTTCACATCTGATTTTGTTAATTTCTGTAGTGGTTTTGCAATTACTGAAAATCCACTAATCCATTGCCGACAGTAACCAACCATTCCCAGAAACATTCTCACCTGTCTTTGTGTTTTTGGAGGTTGCATTCCCTGAATCATCTTTATTCTCTCGATTGTCACCTGCCTCATCCCTTTTGCAATTCTATGACCAAGGTATTTTACTTCTTGTTTACAAAACTGCAACTTCGCAGGAGACACTTTGTGTCTCTCATCTGCCAAATGATTCAAAATTGTAATCGTGTCTGTCACACAATTATCTCTTGTCTTTGCTGCGATCAACAGATCGTCAATATACTGCACTAATGTAGATCTTCCTGGCAAACTCAAATCTTCTAAAGATCTCTTTAACAGTTCATTAAAGATAGATGGACTTTCTGTATACCCCTGAGGAATTCTGCACCATGCGAGGGTCCTACTCTGGAACCGAAAAGCGAAGATTTCCTGGCTTTCTGGATGCAATGGGACAGTAAAGAACGCATTGCAAAGATCAATGACAGTATACCATTCTGCATCATGCGGAATCTGGTAAAGAATGAAAGCAGGGTTTGGAACAACTGGGCAACAAGGAACGACAATCTGATTAATTTTTCTCAGATCCTGAACTATTCTGTACGTTCCATTTGGCTTTTTGATCCCCATAATCAGTGAGTTACAAGGACTGCTCTCAATTTCTTTCAAAACACCTTGTTTGATGAATTTTTCAATTACAGGAATAACACCCTCAATCGTTTCTGCCTTCATTTTATATTGAGGAATGTTTGGGAAGTCTATTCCCTGCTTCACTGTGATTTTGACTGGATCAACATGTTTCATCAGACCCATCTCATTTCCGGTCAAATCCCAAATCTCAGATTTAACTGTCTCTTTCAATTCCTCTGGTAAATTTTCTTTATCAAAGGTAGGAAACAATTTTTCTTCTTCTGCTTCAATCATTAGCATAGTTAGTCTGTACAACCCATCTTCCTCCATGGTTTGTAACTCAATTCCACCAGGTGAACAATATATTCTGCAATTCATCTTGCACAATATATCTCTACCTAGTAAATTCACTGGACTGCTATTACAAACTACAAATCTGTGTTTGTCTTTAAAATTGCCTATTTCCACATTCACAGGATCAGTAAGATCAGTCTTCATCTGTTGATTACTGACTCCGACTACTTGGATGGTATCCCCAGAGAGAGGTAGGTTTTCAATTTCCACTGATCTAACAGTAGAACGAGTCGCACCAGTGTCCACCAGGAAAGTGATTTCTACATCATTCACCTTTCCATTTACAAATGGACCAGACTGGTCAACCTCAAGAGTGGCTCCAATTACACACTCTTCCCCCTCTCTCGGGCACCGTCAGAAGCAGTCTTCAGAATCACTTTCTTTGTTTCCTGTTAACAAAAATTGTCCTGATGCACTTTGCAAATTTTGTCTTTGATTTCTTATTACCTGATCACATCCGCTGAAACCAATTTCTGGGTTGAATTTTTGACTTCCCCGACAATTTGGAAAAGGGGGGCGGAATCTGACTCTGCTGTTGGGTCAACTGCTGTTGTAGCTGTCGCTGAAGACTCAGTTCATTCATTTGACGCTGCAGCTGCTACTGTTGCTGCAGATCAACATCACTCTGCATCTGTGGGTTAAATGATGCATTTTTAAACTTTCTGGGTGGGTTTTTACACTCGTTTCTCCAGTGTCCAATCTCCCCGCAGTTAAAGCAAGGCATCGTTTGTTTTAATTTTTCAATTTCTGGATTAAATTTTGGCTTATTTGGATTATTAAAATTACTTTTAAACTTCCCTTGACCCTGATTCTGATTCTGTACGAAATTTCCATGTGGCACAAAATTTCCATTTTTATTTTCCAGGCTTGCTATCTGTTGTTCAGCTACTTTTACTTGTGCCCACATTGCCTTCTCTTTTAGCTTCTTTTGCTTGGCCTCCAACTCATCACTGCAGTATTTTGCTTTTCTCAAAATATCATCAACTGAATTTGATTGCCATCCGACAATATTATTCCTGATCATTTCCCCGATTTCTGGTCTAAGACCATATACGAACCTGTAAATAAAATGGCTCATATCTTTCTCATCTAATTTTTCATAACCACTGTATTGTTTAAAAACCAATAATAATCTTTCATAGAACGAATGAACTGATTCTTTCGACTCCTGGTTTGTTCTGTCAATTTTAACCCAATCTACTTCTTTTGGGGCGATTTTTTGTTTTAACCAGTAAATCACTTTTTCATAGAATTCCATGACCTCGGGTGCTGGAGCACCTGTCTCCTTAACTCTTTCTGGTTCAGCTTTTGGCCAACTTATAGCAATTTTGCATTCTGTCCATAGATCTGATGGGACAACTATGTCAAAAAAGCCATCCAGATCAATCCACAGAACCTTTGAAACCTTAATAAATCTATCTACCTGTCAGTACCATTCCACAGGTTTTTCCCTCAGCCGAGGAAAATCATTAGTGAAAAGCAAAATGTCCTGTCTTGACCAGGGAACATGTACATACCCTCCACCTGCGATTTCTCTCACTGGAAATTGTTTAGACAGATTATCCAACCTATCCAACCTTTCGTCTTCCTTCTTTTTAGTCCATTTCACTCTCCATTTACTCAAGTCACCTAATTTTTTGATATAAACAATCAACTCTTTTATGTGCATAATTCTTCCTCCTGTATTGAAATTTTCGATATCCTTTTCTGTAAAGTTTAATCTGTAATGTTTTCCTAGGTTTTTCTGTTTGTTCAAATCAATTTCTAATTATTCTGCCAGTTCTTCCAGCTGATCATATTTATTCTTTATTTTCCAATGCATGCTTTTGCTAATGAACAGGAGTTCATCATCTCTGTAAACTTTTAAACTGTCAGGACCAATTGTACCAATTATTAATTCCTCTAAATCTGCTTTTAATTTAGCAACATCAAGTTTTGAATTCGATTCTCTTTTCTCAGGTGACTCAGCATCTGACTCTGCACCCATTGGTGTCTGGTTAAAAGAACCTTGATTAAAAGTCAAATCAGGCATCCTTGATTTTTCACGATTAATTTCAGATAAATCTGAATAAAATTTTTCAGCTACCTTTTGAATTTCTGCATTTAATGGAATTGTTAAACCTGGCTGTTTAATTTCCTTTTGATCGAAAACAGGCTGAACAGGACCAATCGTTACTGGAACTGTCACTGCTTCCATATTCTTGGTTATTTGCTGAATTAATTTTTCTTTCGATCGCAGGTATTCTGAATTATTTGCAACTTCCTCAATCCTGTCAGTTCTCATCAAATTTCTAGGGGCTTCCCTTTCTATTGGAAAACTTCTGCTTTCATCATAGGCACTAGAATTAGTTCTTATCTCAAACTGTTTTGGAGTTCCAAAAGATTCATAATTATTTGGGTACAATTTTGGAGAGTCATTTACTGGGGGTGCACTAGGAGTGGTTCCTGTAGAAACCGTTGGAGTGGACCAAGAACGAGGCTGTCTCAAAGGGGCATTTTTATTATTCTTTGTATAAATTTCTTCTAAAACTGGATCCTCTGTTTCATTATCTATAACCATATTATTTTTCGTTTCAGTTCTTTTTTCACCTGGAGACCCTAGAACCATTTCCCTAATTAAATAGAGACCATCACACATATCTCCCTGTCTCCACATACGCATTCTATCTTCATGCGTTTCTCGTCTGAAACTCTGTGTTTTTGGAGGTCTCTTAATCCCATTCGCTTCTCTCTGAAGTTGAAACATCTCATCCTCCCATTCAACTAAAGCTTCAAATTGCGTCGGTCTAGGCCGTGGAACTAGAGCTGACATTTTCTCTCTCAAATTTCTCAAAACCTTTACATTAAATGAACCATCATCCGGCCAAGCCAATACGCCGTCGTCCTTTGTGTAATTTTTCCAAACATCAAACCACAGGACAGTATGGTAACCATATTCACCTTCCATATACGCTGCAGGTGTCTTGTACTTATGAAGTAATTTACCACCTCGCGTTTCAATTTTCTTGTCTGGTGAAAATAAATTCTTAAATTTTTGAAGTATCGAAGTCTTTTTCTCGACATGTTTAAAGTAATAAGTCATTTTTAAATCTAATCCGCTTAATCAGAAATGATCGTAATGTTTTCCTGGTTGTTCCGTAACACCAACCAATCCGTGCGCGAAACACACCAACAAGCCAATCAGGTTCGAGCTACGTCACCACCTTGCTCAACCAGTAAAATTAGAGCTTTCCACTAAAGCCAATCAGCGTTCAGCTCGACAAAATCACGTGAGCCAATCAGAGTACAGCCTATGACGTATTGTACCCAATCCTTGCGCGGACCCTGTGACGTACACATCCGCTGCGGTTTCTCGCGTCTCACTCTCAGCGCTCACCCCTTCTTCACAAAAACTTTTCACAGCGCCATTTTAAAGACTCTTTTCTTAATGAAATTCGATTAATCGACAACAAAAAGAACAAACCATTTGTATGTTTCTCTAAATAAGATGATAGTTTTACAGACACACGAGAAATTCTTTACGTGGAATAGACGACGCTATTCTCACAGAATATGCATTTGCCGATAAAGTAAACTTTTACTCTACCCTTCACACACGTAATAACGAACTCGCTTCCCTCTGAATGCACATAAAGTAGCAATTCAAAGTTTGACTCGAACAGAATTACAAGATCATTTACGCACTTTCAAACGGAAAGTATCCCTAACCACACACACATGAAATCTTGGCGGAACTCTAACCCTCCACCGATAACATGAATCGTCAGTAAAATAAGCGACGTTATCCTACCCTTCATTCAAGTGGAATTTATTCTATTACTTTCCCCACAGAGAGGTTTACAATGGACACAATGTCCTTATACTCAAAGTTTCGATTTCTTAGAAAATCCTCACTAATCATGCATTCTATCTTACACACCTATATCCCTAACACGTGCTGCACGACGACAACACTTGTGATACACGACGATATCACAACAAACAGATCAAATGCACTGTGTGACTTGTGACTTTACACGCTGGTCACACTACTCTGTACCGGTACAACCAGGATTTTCCACGTCGGAAAAACCCTTTCGACTACACATAACACAATTGAACAAACTCAACATATGTTAATCATCGATCCTATGCAACTACCATGTAACATCTCGGTTACCATAGTAACCATCCAAATCTGCTACCAGAAAAATTGATCCAGCGGGCTTTTGGAAATATGTCATAAGTAACGCTACCCAACTCTAATATATACACCATCAATCAATAAACTCTCATAAGGCCCATAATTCTAACATGACATATTATAACCAACTGGATCATGTGACCTAATTAACCTATTCACAAATTATATACATTTATATACAACCATGGTAAATGAATTCTTCATACTATGCAAACCTACAAGCTAATTAAGCCACTGTGGCGATAAGATCTAACTATGAATAACCTATACATATGAAAATAACAAGACCAGCTTGATTTCCAAAGTAAGATTTTTATTAGCTACTCATTTGGAAAATGTATTAGAGATTTTATTAAAGTATTTTTATTTGAATCATTGCAAACAGTTATGACAATTTTATTATGAATCAAAATTATTATTGCAAATGAGAATTATCAGTTTGGCATTTTTCAAAACCTAAGTCCCTAACTAAAGCTAGCTATAAGGAAAATTAAAAGTAAAGTCTTTGAGGGCTCTTACGTGCTCCAAGAGAAGTCCAACAGCATAACGCCCTCATCAAAAGGTCTGCAAGGAGAAGCATAACTCTTCCACGGGGCATGAGTTTTTATACCTTTCTACGCTAAGCTAATCTAAAATTGTATATTTTTCTCTGCTGAAGTGAAGTCTCATTGGCTCAAAAGTGACAAGCGACATGTCACCAGATTTCAAAATTACAGTTCCGTCATCATTCTTAGAGACCATTGTCTCCGGTTTTCGAAAAAACGCAGTTTCCTCCAGTTCGATACATTGGAAACAAAATGAAGTTTTCAGCTTCCTCGGATGCATGAAAATTATAATCCTTTCGCCGCTTCCTGGCTTTGGCCTTGTTCGGCAAAGAGAATGTCATCTCATCGTAACAAACTTTTCAGACGGAGAAACTGAAGCCATCACGGATTTATTCTGGCTCCAAGCAGATTTTTGCAAACACGGAAAGTTTTCACTAGGCCCAAAGCCTCTTTATTAACTAATGTATAAACAAACACAAGAAAATAATTAATGCGAGAAAAGTAATTTGTTCTGTTGCCACCCTTTATTGCTAATAGCCAACCCATTAATCTGAATTACCTAGCAAAAGCAAACAAATAAAGCAGCATTTTATATCTACCATTCTTCTTATTATCCAGTAATGTTCTTTAATGCACCTATAGAGAATAGAGTGACACCACATAAACAGGGAAGCAAAATAAGCACATGCCATTTATTCTTAACAGCTGCAGTTAATTTTTGACATGACAAATAAACACGATTAATTTATTATTTTCACAAACCAGGAAAAGCAACATAATGCACGTTTATGAGCACAGATGTTAGTATCCCGCGTTTGTCAGGTGTAGATGCAACTTAAACTAGATTAAATTAATACATACACAATACAACTGTTAATTTTATTATTTTATTATGGAAGTGTGACTTCACGAGTCGAAATGAAAAACATTTCTGAATCTCGCTCCATCACCACAAGGATATTAACATATTTAAACGTTATCCGCTAATAGAATTAGCATTTAAAAAACCTTGCAAATTCACTGAAAAAACCATAGGTTTCACGCCTTATATAGTTAGGAATTAGCATTTAAAAAACCTTGCAAATTCACTGAAAAAAACATAGGTTTCAGGCCTTATATAGTTAGGAATTAGCATATAAAAACCTTTGAAATTCACTGAAAAAACCATAGGTTTCAGGCCTTATATAGTTAGGAATTAGCATTTAAAAAACCATTGAAATTGCTCCTATATAGTTAGTTGTACTAACTATATTTCGCGCACCCGCAATCCACTGCTGATGATGTCACATATTACATCATTCATGAAATGGTCTGATGATGTTAGCACAATTGAAGATGTTACCCTTGAATTGTATTATAGCAGCTTGTTGAAACCCACCGGCTAGAGGTGAGAGTGTGCGAACTTTATGTTTAACAACAAAAGAGAGAGGGAAAGAGGCACTCTTAAACCCCCTGTAAATCAACAAGTAACAACGAAAGACTGACTACTCAGTTCTGTTCAGTTCAAAAATCTTTATTCGAATTACAGAAATTCATAAAAGCACATATCATATTACACAATCCATAAAAAACCTATGTTCCATTAAAAATACAAAATTAGGGATAAAACGGGCGAAAGTATTACTTTAGGCATTTTTCATCATCTTGCGAGCATGAACAGCAATTTTTTTTAAAGTACAGATACAACATATTATTTCCTCATTGTCAAGAGTTAACAGCGCCTGATAAGATTGGTCTAAAGTGATAGGTCTATGTTTTAAAAAAAAAACGGAATTAAAAGCCATTTTGTATATTTCAGATAGTATTTACAGGAAAAAAGAAAGTTCAAATCATTTTGGTTACTTTGGCCATTACAAGGGCAACTGATTTTAACTGTACTTGGCTGGTGACCCAGGGGGAAGTTTAACAAGTACCTAATGGAACCAGCCCTTAGTCGAAACAAAAGACTTCTTTCCCAATTTGTCAATGGTAATGTTAGGTAGAGTGCAAAAGAATATCTGGGTGCCTCTATGTTCAGGTACCTAACAACTGTGGTTGTCCCCAATTCAGTCTTAAGTCTTCTCGATGAATAAAGTGCATATAGTGCTTCCTTTAATTCAGATTTCTTGACTGTACTAGCGTGACTTGGATTGACAAAGATATTATCCATGCCTATTTTGCGCAAGTTGGTATACACGTATAAAAGCCACGGGGTCTTCATCCCCCTATCACAGCTTAAACAGTCAGTTATTATCTCTTGTGTGAATATCGCTGAGTGATTCATCCAAACTGAATGCCAAAATAGCACTGGTCGGGCGCTAACAAAGTCCGAGACAAATTGTAAGTTTAGTTCATTGTGTGCGATAAAATTAGATGTAAAAATTGGCACACTTAACAATTTCCTGCAAAACCTATTTTCTTCTTGCTGGATAATGGTACTGTTCCCAATGCCCCATACTTCTGCCCCATAGGTTGCTACTGGGACACACTGTAATTTAAAAATGTTAACAATCGCTTTAGTGACGTCTGATCTCTTTGGTCTGGGAATACTTAAAATCGAGTTAGTGGCCTTTGAGAATTGAAGAGTGACTACTAATGTAACCAAATGAGGTTTCAATGAGCAGGCAACAGACAAAACCAGTGTTTGTAAAAGGAACCCTCACTCACCGACCTGGTCGGTGACATTCTTCATCATAAGGTTCCACCAGAGAAGCAAAGTGTTTCCCTGGTGTGCTTCTACGCCTGGTATACAGCGGAGCGGGATGTTCAAAGGCGTGTGTGCATTGGTGGACAAAGTGAGATGAAATTAAAAGGTGTTTGGTGCTAGCCTATCAACAACTTTATTAAAGGCTGACCAAAGACCGTTAAAAGGGGTGAGATGGATGTAAACTAGTCCTGTAAAGTGACTAGTGGCATCCGATAGGTGTAATTAAGAATTGGTCAACATATTTCTGCTCTTAATGCCATTCGCAAAGCATTCGTCAGGACCTAAATAGAGCTCCACGGCAGTAAGCGCTCGCTAAGGCGCACCCTAACCTGTGGAACGAACCAGTATGGTACAACTCACGGTTATACCGAGAAGGTCTTGCGTGTATTCCTAGACCTTTGGAACCTGCAATCAAAGATAAAAAAAGGGGGAGAGACAAGGGCATATATGCAAGTTAGCCATTTAGCCGGTTATGCAGGTCGCTCCTCATTCAAACATGCAGATATTGAAGTGCTGCCAAAAGGTATACATGTGCATCAAGGCATCATATCACCTTGACTTGCTTTCACAGGATAGAACATAAACAAATTGGAAATACAATTCTTATAATAAACAGACCCAATTGTGGTAATGCTTATATAGCTTAGAGATACCTGTCAGTTAGGCTATTTTCACTTAGATCCGCATAACATAGGGAAAATGCGACTCTACTTATTAACCAGCCCAATTAGGGCAGTGCTTTAGAGGCCCTACGGAAATGTGGAGGGGCAGCACCCATCGGGCGTTCCACATTAAAAGGGGCCGAATTAACTTACTCCATATTCCATCCAGAAACCTAGCACGGGCCTCCCTGGTCCGTATGTTGACGGTGTTTGGGATTCCCGGTTACTAGTACAGTTCGGCGCTCACTTGACCACATGACACATGCAACGTGAGACGCGAAACTTGGAGACTGGGGCAGCACTCGGACAACTAGAGCACTAACCTAGTATGTTTTATGAAAAGGGAAAACTTTATTAACAAAACGTAATGCGAT
Source organism: Lissotriton helveticus (assembly GCF_964261635.1). NCBI lineage: Eukaryota > Metazoa > Chordata > Amphibia > Caudata > Salamandridae > Lissotriton > Lissotriton helveticus. The sequence goes on from NC_136059.1 coordinate 1,191,552,015, forward strand.
CCCCAGTCACTCTTAATGCGCAAGTCGTGGTACATATCGACTCTGGGCATGATTTATGAGGAAGTGGATGGCATTTCTTTGTGCATTATGCCTGATGATATATTTTATAGATATCGTCCACGGTTAAGGGGCGTTCAAAACGTGGGGATAACAGCAAGCTAAGCTAAATCGTGCAGTGGACAACGATGGTGTAATGATCTATGATTAGAATTCTGGGAGCTTACTGTGGTTGTAATTCAGGGCGCTCACTGTGGGCTGCTACAGTGGCCCTGCCAGTGATCTTTATTCAGAAAATAAGCTCTTTCGTAGTAAGTGTCAGGTTGCACACAGCGGAATGGCCCTGTCAGTAACTTGAAAACGTCTCCTAATATACCCTCCCCCAGGGGTAGTTTAATTTATTGGTCAGCCAACTCATTGAGACTGATAAGGTTGGGACCAGTGTTCGATGCTGAGTTCGTACAAGTCAAACAAAGTTTGCTTGCTCTGCTCCAAACCATTGAGCTCACTGAGGATCCCACCTATCTGGTCACTCTAGATATAGAGAGTCTTTATACATGCATTCCGCAGGACTCTACTATCAGAGTGATTGAGGAAACTCTGGCTAACAGTGATTGGGATTATATCACCCCCCAGAAATTTGTTGTTGATTGTGCCACTTTGGCACTAAAAGAAAACATTTTTGAATACCAAGGAGTCCTGTACCTTCAATCGACCGGAACATCAATGGGCAGTACTTTTGCCCCGAGTGTGGCCGGGATGTACTTCCATGATTTTCAATGTAAATATGTCTTATCAGACCTCAACCCTTTCCTTCCCTATGTATCATTCTGGCGAAGATACATAGACGATGTGCTCATCATCTGGAAAGGCCCGGAAAACATCCTCCTTGACTTTTTCAACTGGATAAATACCTGTGATGAACATTTGAAAATCACCCACACGTATCATGAGAATGAAATACTCTTCCTTAATGTTGTGATCAGCAAATCTGACAATGGACTAAAAACGAGTACCCATCACAAGCTTACAGCTAAAAACAACTTGCTACACTTTACCAGCCACCATCCGCGCCCCCTACGGGAGAATCTCTCTTTTGGGCAATTTTTACAGCTGAGAAGAAACTGCAGCGAGGTTGCAGTTTTTAAGAACCGGGCCAACGAACTTACTTTAAAACTCCAGGATCGTGGTTACCCCGCAGGAATTTTGAAAAAGAGTTGCAAGAGAGCTCGCAAACAAAATCGCGAAGCCCTCTTGGAAGTGAACACCTCTGCAGCATCCGGCCCTCCGCCACTTACCTGTGTAACTACTTTCAACACTGCATCAAATGCAGTAAGCAAATCAATCCGCAAGCATTGGCGAATTTTGGAAAGCAACAAACACAATTAGGACAAACCTCTTTTCTCATACAAAAGAGCCCGCAGCTTAAAGGACTCCTTGGTCCATACTCGTCCCAGGCCGGGTATACCTGCAGAACAACAATCTGTCCTAAATGCATGGGGTCTCCCCCAGTTGTGAGACACTTCCCCTGCGGTTCGTGCAGTGTATGCCACCTGACAACCACTACAAAAGAGCTGGACCTGGAACAAGGGAAACTGTGGGTGCAAAAATCCCACACTAACTGTAATTCCACCCATGTGGTTTATTTAATCACCTGCCCATGCAGACTCAGATACGTGGGAATGACCACTCGAAAAATAAAAAAACGTATCTGCGAGCATCGCAGCAATATTCGATGCAAGAAGAACAACACAAAACTAACAGACCACTTTCTTCTGTCAAACCACACCCCCAGCGATCTACATTGGACTGTGATTGAGCATTTGCCCCTCGGACTGACCGCCTAGCAGTCTCTTTTCGAGAAGGAACAAAGATGGATTATCGCCTGTCAACCCATCTTACAGGTTTAAATGATAACATTCCTTGGAGTACAGTCCTACACCATTGATCCCCCGTCATTGTGGTTCCTGGAATGTGTTCACCTTGAAAAGATAGTTTTACTACCATAGGACGATCTAAAGGGAAGACCTTTTGATGCCCAAAGATGGACCCCAACAAAACGGCCATAACCTCCCAGATGAGAGCTCCCCAAAACACCGCCTGTTTGGCTTGTACGTACTCAGCATCGAATACTGGTCCCAACCTTATCAGTCTCAATGAGTTGGCTGACCAATAAATTAAACTACCCCTGGGGGAGGGTACATTCGGAGAAGTTTTTAGGCTACTGACAGGGCCATTCCGGTGTGTGCCACCTGACACTTACTACGAAAGAGCTTATTTTCTGAATAAAGATCACTGGCAGGGCCAATGTAGCAGCCCACAGTGAGCGCCCTGAATTACAACCACAGTAAGCTCCCAGAATTTTAATCATAGATCATTACACCATTGTTGTCCACTGCACGATTTAGCTTAGCTTGCTGTTATCCCCACGTTTAGAACGCCCCTTAAGCCGTGGACGATATCTATAAAATATATCATCAGGGGTAATGCTCAAAGAAATGCCATCCACTTCCTCATAAATCATGCCCAGAGTCGATATGTACCACGACTTGCGCATTAGGAGTGACTGGGGATCGCATTACATTTTGTTAATAAAGTTTTCCCTTTTCATAAAACATACTAGGTTAGCGTTCTAGTTGTCCGAATGCTCCCCCAGTCTCCAAGTTTCGTGTCTCATGTTGCATGAGTCACGCGGTCACGTAAGCGCCGAACTGTACTAGTATCCAGGAATCCCAAACACCGTCAACATACAGACCAGGGAGGCCCGTGCTAGGTTTCTGGATGGAACATGCGAGATGGGAAGTAAATAGGTCTTGAGAGCGGGTTTCTCACATTGTGAAGGGCGGAGGGAGCGCCGGGTGTTTTGATCGAGTCTGTGCGTCTCGTTCCCTCCCCAGATGCCCGAGTGCCTGTTCCCCCTCCCTGATAGTTCCATGAAGTGAACAACTTCACGGACTTATGTAAGTCTCACCTTCTACCTCATGTTGTGAATTGCTAACGGTACCTTATCCAATACAACGATGGATAATGTGTTGTAATACTGTATATATCGTTTCAGTCGCTTTACAAATTACTTTTCAGAGCACGCTTTAAAAATGCTTTGTTATACCGGATTAAGGTAATTCAGCCCCTTTTAATGTGGAACGCCCGATGGGTGCTGCTCCTCCACATTTCCGTAGGGCCACTAAAGCACTGCCCTTATTGGGCTGGTTAATAAGTAGAGTCGCATTTTCCCTATGTTATGCGGATCTAAGTGAAAATAGCCTAACTGACAGGTATCTCTAAGCTATATAAGCATTACCACAATTGGATCTGTTTATTATAAGAATTATATTTCCAATTTGTTTATGTACTATCCTGTGAAAGCAAGTCTAGGTGATATGATGCCTTGATGCACATGTATACTTTTTGGCAGCACTTCAATACCTGCATGTTTGAATGTGGAGCGACCTGCATAACCAGCTAAATGGCTAACTTGCATATATGCCCTTGTCTCTCCCCCTTTTTTTATCTTTGATTGCAGGTTCCAAAGGTCTAGGAATTCACGCAAGACCTTCTCGGTATAACCGTGAGTTGTACCATACTGGTTCGTTCCACAGGTTAGGGTGAGCCTTAGCGAGCGCATACTGCCGTGGAACTCTATTTAGGTCCTGACGAATGCTTTGCAAATGGCATTAAAAGCAGAAACATGTTGACCAATTCTTAATTACACCAATCAGATGTCACTAGTCACTTTACAGGACCAGTTTACATCCATCTCACTCACCCCTTTTAACGGTCTTTGGTCAGCCTTTAATAAAGTTGTTGATAGGCTAGCACCAAACACCTTTTAATTTCACCTCACTTTGTCCACCAATGCACACACGCCTTTGAACATCCCGCTCCACTGTAAACCAGGCGTAGAAGCACACCAGGGAAGCGCTTTGCTTCTCTGGTGGAACGCTATGATGAAGCATATCACCGACCAGGTCGGTGAGTGAGGGTTCCTTTTACAAACACTGGTTTTGTCTGTTGCCTGTTCAGTGAAACCTCCTTTGGTTACATTAGTAGTCACTCTTTCATTGTTACTTAGTGTGTGATCTTTGCCATAAGGGTAAGCAGGAATTGGATCATGTATTTTTTTAATCCGCTGTGCACCACCTGCACCACACTTATTTGAGACCTTTCTTTTTTTAAATATAATGATTATTCGGCGGTGGAAGTCCGCACTGCGATAACTGAGCCAGTAAATGGAATGTTTTCATATGGCATGTACAAAGTTTGGAAATGTTTCCTAAAGTTATTTTAGAAGGTCTTAATTTTTTCACGTTTTGGTAATTGAGCCAGTAAATGAAATGTTTCTATATGGAATGTACACAATTTGTAAATGTTTTCCAAAATATTTTAGAATATCCTAAATCCTTTATTAAAGGGAAAATGCTGGTATGATTTGTACAGGTTCGGTTCTTATGGTTCGTGGTGGGGGTGAGTATTAATAGCGTAGTAAAGTATAGGTATCCCGAGTTAGTGTCAAGGAATTCATGGAGGAAATTCCCTTTTATTTAATTGGAATTGTTTTTATGAAATTGTGGTATCTTGATTCTGCACATTTTTTCAGGGGCGTACCTAGGGGGGTGCGGTCCACCCCGGGTGGCACTATTTTTTGGGGCGGCCGGCAGCTGTCGCGTAGTAGCACCACACCACACGTGCACGAAAGTGCAAGCGCACCTGCTTAAATGCATGCTGCACCACCTACCATAGTGTTGGTGCGGCACGCGGCGCATCGTGCATCCCTGCAAAGTGGGAGACCTGTGTCGCATAACCTGTCCAATGACCGCTCACCTCTGGGCTCCGCGCACAGGAAGACCCGGATGCATTTCTTGAACTCCTCCGATGGGATTTGGGAAAAGTCTCCGGCGAGGAGGACTCTTCGCTGCGCATCTCCGGCCTCCATGGAGAGTTTGTCCTATATTCGGTTCAATATTTAAGTAAATGGACTCAGAAGTCTATATTCTACAAGTTCTGTCTTCAGCTTACAAAATACGCATTTGCTGGTGCAGGACGTGTGCTCCTGGTGACTCCCGGCCAGACCCATCTCAGATCTCGAAGGCAGGGCCGGTCCTAGCCATGGGCGGTATGGGCAGCTGCCCAGGGCCTCGCGCTCAGGGGGGCCCTGCCGTCGGCCCCGCAGTTGTGGGAATAACACATGATGATTGATGATGGCCTGATTGGCCTGGGGAAAAGCGCTGCGCTGCGCACTGCTTCCGTCCGGTCCGTCCAATACAATATTATCGAGAGTGCAGTGTTTCTGACTCAGGGGGGCCCCGCCGCCGGCCCCGCAGTTGCGGGAAGAATAAAATAAATGAAATGAATCTCCACACTTGTGTTGCCACACCACGTGACGTACCGTACAATCGGCATTTCATTCTGTGTGGTGGTGTCTGCGCAATTTGACGCCTGCACGCACCCCCACCACCTTCCTTGGTTGGTGGTGGTGGTGGAGCCTGCGTGCCCTGTGGTGGTGACGTGATGCCGGCGTCGCCCTTCTTCTCTTCCTCAGGTGACAGTGGCAGTGGGTCCCAGGGCCGTGAATCTGGTAGCGCGCGAAAGCGCTACCAATGACGGCCCTGGACATGTTTTTTTGGCCAGCCCACGCGCACTCAGCATGCGCACACGCCTGCCATACGTGACCTGGCCCCACTGGGCTGAAAGTCAGTCAGTCACACTCACACCACCTGCCTGCACTTACTAACTCGGGCGGCGGTCCGCGGGCCGCGTGGGCAGGGCAGGGCTGCAGGCCAGGCAGGAGTCGGACGACGTCGTCGCGGGGCCCCGTCCTCCTCCCTCATTGAGTCCGTGTGTTGACTCAGACTGTCTACGAACGACAAACGTTAAGGTAAGAGAGCTGCTTCAGTATCATTTAAAAACAATTATTTATATTATTTGAATTTGAAATCTGGAATTGCTGCGGGAAAGGCCAGAATGCAGGAGACAGGAAGTAGAGTGAAGAGATGGGGAAAGTGGGAAACCATTGACGAAGACAGGTCGTGGTCTGTGGGTGACGTGTCGATAATTAAATAAAAGAGCTTGCCTTCCACCAATATGAGCTTGAAATCCAGGGTCGGTCGCAGGTCGCCAGTAGCGCTGGGAAGTTGTGAAGGCTGCATATGTATATCTACAATTACCTTCTCCACGTATAGCAATTATAGTTTTAAAGTATATACATTTATGCAACTGCAAATACTGCTGACAACATTTGTCTCAGAACTCAAGCCAATTTAACAAGCATCACAATATAGGTTAATGTAATTTGTCCTAGTTTTGGATATGGAATAAGTATTTTTCCAGCTTGTGGAGGATCAGCATTTTCGCTGGGATGCTGGGGGCGCCAGTGCGGTCCCTGCTTCCTCTGCTGCCACTGTGACCACCCTTGGCCTTGATCTATGAGGATCTATGACGCCGAAATATTCTAGAGCTTTAATGGTGTGCCATGGCAACCTGTCCATTCCACAGAGCAATATTAACACTACGGTGAGATAGGACCCAGGGGAATATTTAAAGACCAAGCTCTGTGAACGGTCCCCAAGAGTATATGATAACAAAAAGGTTCCAGAGGGTCTACACAAGAAGGTGTGAGCCTACGGTAGCCAGAAAAATAGTCAGAAACAAAGGGCCCTAGACTGACTTACACAAAGATTCACTGTGACAACTCAGTGGATGGTCAAATGTACCCATCAGTCACCACTCGAAACCGCCCTTCATCATTTTGGATTTTTTTGAAACCATCTATGCAAGTTGATGATACTCAAAGCCAAAGGGAGACTAGATGGTAAATAGTTCTCCCCCGTTGAGTGACAATAGTATGGTGTACCACTATCTGTGACTGGTAAGTGGTAGAGGATCGGTGTGACTGAGGGGGTGCAGTGCAAAAAGCAAAACGTGAAAAATTATTAGAAAAAAGTGTCTAAAATTGGATAAGGGAGCATAGAGCAAACTTTATTCAGATAATGCTCTCTTTACCAAATCTAAAAACCATTATTATGTAGAGACAGTTTGAAAAATGCGCTGTCTATAGGTGAAGCTAGGTCAACATGTTTCAGCAATTCATCGACATAGTGGTCGTTGCTTTCTTCAGGACCTCATAATAATTAATCGCTACTGCAAATCAAAATAATAAGTGAAATTTGTAAAAGGACAAGTACATTAAATCACCTGCAGTCTCCAGGTGAAGAGTCTTGTCATAACTCACAGCTCGTGTCGTTCACATAGTCTGCGAGACGTGAAGACCTCACCCCACCTGGCAGTGGCTCAGGGATAGAGTGAAGCACCGCTCTAACCGTCGGTACTCCTTCGCCGGCGTTTGAACCGACTGGGGAATGACCTCAAAACTGCCATGGCCATTAGTGCACTTACAAGCATTTCACAAACACGCACTTACACAGTCACATACACTGACTCACAAAACACTCACACATGCTCTCACCATCACACAATTATAAAACACACTCACGCTTGCTTTTACACAATATTTACATCACTACACTAAAATACATACTTCAGTACATACTTTTACACACATTCACAGATGGCAACGAGCAGCAGCTCTGACGGGCTGTGGATGTATGGGGCACCGGGCCTTCCCTCCTTTGATGCTAGCTAGTTCCTAAATCAAAATCGTACAATATAGTCTGCTGGCTTTATCAACCCTTTGGGAGCTTTGCATTCTACTTTCTCATGTTTACTGAAAATCGGCAAATGACTAGTCTAAGGCCTAAACACCAGCTATATCATTTGTAATAATGTCTGAGGCATGAGAAAGTTGGCTTTAGACTAAAGAGTATAAATCTTCTGTATAATGAGACAAGACAAATTCTACAAAGGAATGACCTGCCAACTGACATATGTAAGGCTACACCTTACTCCACTGTTCTACAAGAGTATCTGATTTTTGTCCATTAGCTCAAAATGGAGGAAGGCAATTTTACATTATTCATCATTGAGAGTCAAGGGCTGTCAGCTCCAACAATCCAAGGAGGACTAGAATCAACTGATACTATAATGGTTTGCCTTACAAAGCAAACATCGATGCAATTAGAACTCATTAAGGTGACATGAAGCACTATCTTTAGCACTAATTATATGAATATTGGTCGCATAGCCGGAAGGTGCCATAATAGCCAGGGAATGTGACATGAAATATAGCATATAGCCACCGAAGGTGACATGAAGCAATATTTTTTGCCCTAATTATATGAATACCTTAATTATATGAATATATCATAGCCGGAAGATGACATAATAGCCATGAAAGGTGAAAAGAAATGTTTTCTGTCTGTATTTATCTGTCAAAATCAGTAAAAACGGAAAACAGGAAGTCTTAATTATGAACAAGATGAGTCACCAAGGGACGTGTTCCTAGTCAGATACATCTGTAGTGTTGCTCCTGTCTTCACCTCCTTTTCATGTGTGCTCACCTTCTCCGCCAGTGAGGTCTTCTCTCACTTTGTCTGCATTAGTATGAGTTGAAGTGTGGTGGTGGTGGTGTCTGATCATGATCCTGTGACTTTATGGTGCTTATGCCATTTGATCACCTATTGCGCAATGATTATTACACTGAAGGTGTCTCTATTTTGTAGGTCTTGCCCTACTTGATTTGTGCACTTCCATTCCAATTTGTGTTTATTTGGCACTTTTGCTATTTGTGTTTCCTTTGCCCTTAATGAATTTTACAAAAAAATATTTGTGTTTACTGACTTTTTTGTTGTCACTCCCATTGTGGATTTTTGAAGTGTGCCAATATGATTAAGGTATTAGTGTCTTTTGTGGCCGCTGAAAGACAAACTATTCAGGGCTGGGAAAGTATGTCGAAAAGGACCAATCTCACTTAGCTCACACCTGTGCCCTTTTATGACTTATAAGAAGATTAGTCACAGGAAAGCCAAAGATCAGGGTACTAAGCTTGAAAAAAGGAAATGAGGGCCCACGAAAATATCACACAGAAAGGTTGCATCACACTTCCAATTACTTTCAATGTGATTATAAGATTTGTCAGCTGAGGTTCACTCCAAATTCTCCATTTCATTTTCTTCAGAGGTGGGTGTAGCTGATAAGTGTTTTGAATACTAGCGCCAAGAAACCGCGTGGTGTATGTGCGCTTTATAAATATTTTAATTTCAATTTCAATACTACCTATGGGGTTGTGTAGTTTGAACAATGGTGCATTCTTGCATTCTTGCAGTAAATATTTACATTGGTTTGTTTCGTTTCTTTCTTTTCCTGTACAACTCATTTTAAATTTTTTCTGCAGGGTCAAGCTTTTTAACAAGGAAAAATGGCAAGCCGTGAACGTGACAATGGACGGAAACATGCCTCTGGGGCATTCAAGAGGAAAAGGAAGCGGGAACAGATTGAAGAAGATAAAAGTCAGCGGGAAGCACTACTTAAATTTATGAGAAGAGGGATGCACAATGAGAAGGAAAGTAACCCCAACACAGCAGTCTTCCAGTCCCAAAATCAGGAGCCAGAGAACCCGCAGGACCAGCACCAAGCATCAACTGCCACTAGTGTACTCCTTCAGTATGACAATGAAGTGGCGAAGAGCATCCTGGGTCAAGATCCTAAACACATGACTACTACCACAGCCAGTAGAGTCTCCAGTTACGAGGAACATGATCAGGAACTTGAGCACCAAGTTACTGAAGTACCACTATCTCAGTTGCAAGAACAGGAATCAGAGGACCAGCAGCAAGAAAATGCCAGTGACACTTCCAAGTTCCAAGGAGAGGAACAAAAGAACCAGTATAGTCAGCGGCTGAAAATTGTAACAGTGGCAGAGACTGGTAGCGTTGAAACTACTAGCGAAACTACTGAAAAGATTTACCAACACATTGATGATGACCCAGGAAAATGGCCTACTACTCAAGATGATAGAATCCGTTGCTACCTAGTAGAAAGAGGACCTACCCAGGCTGGACGTAATGCATGTGATTTCCCACGTGACTCCCAAAATCGATCCTTCAAACCTACTTATTTCAAAAGAGAAATGAGTAACGGTCAGCAAATTAACCGTCAGTGGCTGGTGTATTCAACGTACAAAAATGCTGTTTTTTGTTTCTGCTGCAAATTGTTTACCACTTCTTTCACTAACACTCAGCTTGTGAGCAGCGGTTTGTCTGATTGGCACCATCTTGGTCAGCGTTTACATGATCATAAAAATTCTCCGGAGCACCTAAAAAATATTAGAGAGTGGAAGGAGCTTGAACTTCGAATGCGGAAGGAATGCACTATTGATAAACAAAACCTTGCTCAAATCCAGCAGGAGAAGATGCATTGGCGAAATGTCTTGGAGAGGCTCCTAGCATTTACACAGTACCTAGCAATACATAACTTGGCATTCCGCTGCAGTGTTGACCAGCTGAACCAACCCCACAATGGCAACTTCCTAGGGCTTGTAGAACTTTTAGGCAAATTTGACTCAGTTATGATGGAACATGTTCGCAGAGTTACCACAAAGGAGATTCATACACATTATCTTGGCAAACACATTCAAAATGAATTTATTGAGCTGATGTCTGAGATGATTCTCAAGGAAATCCTACAGCGTGTCCGAAGAGCCAAATATTACTCAGTTCTTCTAGACTGTACTCTTGATTTGAGTCATACCGAACAGATGACATTTATTGTGAGATTCGTCAGTTCTACAAATGGATGTGTGACTATTGAGGAACATTTCATTGGATTCATTCCCCTGGAAGAGCAAACTGGACTGGCTCTTACTGATGCATTGTTGCAGAAGCTGAAGGCACTCGAACTACCCCTTGCTGATTGTCGTGGGCAAGGTTATGACAATGGTGCAAATATGCGTGGACAATACAGTGGTGTGCAAGCTCGAATCTTAAAAGAGAACAGACGGGCTTTTTTTACACTGTGCGTCTGTCACAATTGGAACCTGGTCTTGGGAGATGCTGCAGCTTCATCTACATATGCTGCCAACTTCTTTGGTATTACTCAACGACTTTACACATTGTTCTCAGCATCAACAAAAAGGTGGAATGTATTAACCGGAGCTGGAGTGACCCTTACCCTCAAAAACCTCTCTGCTACTCGGTGGGAATGCCGTCTGGAAAGCGTCAAAGCGGTCCGATTTCTGCAGGTGTCTGAAATGGATAAAGATCTGAAAACCAGAACATCACTAGCATCAGCGCTTCAATCATATGAATTCCTCCTATGTTTGATCATATGGTATGATATTTTAATGAGAATCAACATAGTCAGTAAACTGATGCAGAGTGAGAACATGCAGCTTGATGTAGCTGTGAAACACGTTGAGGAACTACTCGCTTTCTTAACAAAGTATCGCCATGAAGGATTTACAGCTGCATTGATATCAGCAAACGAATTTGCAGATGAATTGGAAATTGAAAAAGAATTCAAATGTGATCGAAGAATATCTAAGAAAAAGAAAATGTTTGGATATGAGGGAGCTGACATGCCAATCACGGACCCAAAGGAGCAATTTAGGATCAACTTTTTTAATGCTCTTGTTGATACAGCAATTGTGTGCATTGACAGACGATTTGAGCAGCTGAAAAATCACCAAAAGCAATTTGGCTTTCTTTATAACATTTCCAGCTTAAAAGACATGAACAGTGGAGACCTACAAAAGCACTGCAATGATCTACATCATGTTCTGTCAGACAGCTCAGCTGATGGTGTTATATCTTCTGACATAGATGGGATTCAACTGTTTCAGGAGATTTCCTTTCTTGCTCAAGTCCTTCCTGAAAAACATAACTTGATAGACGCTCTTCAGTATATTTATTTTAACAGATTGGAGGACATCCATCCAAACTGTGTTGTTGCCCTAAGAATTCTGCTTACAATTCCAGCCACAGTAGCATCTGCGGAACGCAGTTTCTCATGCCTCAAATTGATAAAGACTTTTTTACGCTCAACGATGTCTCAGGAACGACTATCAGGATTGGCCCTTCTTTCAATTGAAGGAGATATTGCAGCAACATTGGACTACAGCGAAATGATTGATGCCTTTAGCAGAAGAAAGGCTAGGAAGATCGCATTTTAGCATGTAGTGCTAAACACACAACAGATATTGATTTGTCACAACAAATTTACTTATTAAATATTGCACTGTCAGAATGAACTCATTGGGCTCTTTACTGTGTTATTTTTCAGAGTTCAACTTAATGTATCCTGTTTTGTTCCTCCTTCAGATTCGGCTGTGAAATGTATACTGCTGTTTTCTTGACCCTCTGGTTCCTTTGGAATTTGGGGGCATGTCCAACTAATCATTCAAGGAGACGGCAAGTGTTACACTCATGGATATTTGCTCACCTGTTTTCCATTCCCTCTACTTTTGTCCATGTTACTGATATCCACATTAGTTTGCTTCACTGATGCCAAATAACTAAGATCAAAAGTCCTGCGAAGTCACTTTCTGTGATGTCACTTGGAGGGGCCTCACATCTTCCCTTTCGCCCGGGGCCTCAGAAGGCCTAGGACCGGCACTGCTCGAAGGAAAGCATCTTCTGGGCCTCAGGAAATCCTCGTCTGTCAGGCCTCATTCAGTTTTACTCTGTTTACAACTGTGAAGAGCTGGGAGCACTGGGGCGCTCGGACGTCATGAGAAAGGGGCCTTTTTAAAATGCATGTGGGGTAGTTCAGTTGCTTAGCTGTGATTTAAAGCCGCTGCTGTACACACAATAGCAACATCGCCTACAAGTCTGCAAAGGATGCGTCTTCTCAATTCATGACACAAAAAGACAAAGTACTGACAAAGCCAATAGGTGTGACTTTTGTATAGTGCATGTGCGCAGATACCCTGCATCCAAACACAGACTGGCACAGCGCTTTATTTATTTTTTTTAAGTATAAGCTTTTGTTAGGCTCTGCCGCTGGGTCTGCCTAAAACCACAACTGCCTAGTCTTGATTCCACTTCATGCCTCTTTCTTCTACCACCTTACACGGGTTTTTAAGCTCCTCCCTGCAGTTTTTTATCCATTCTGTCACTCTTTTTACATCTTTCCCTTCATTCCGAACCTCCCTCCCCCATCTGTCTTTCCCGCCTCTCTTGCTATGCGTCACAGTCTGTTAAAAATAAAAAATCTATTCTAGTCCACAAGAATGAGTCCCGAGTTCCGACCGCCACAACTTAAGTGTGGGGCACAGAGCACAGACTCATGCACTTATTGAGAGGAATATGAAATAGAGAAAGAAATGATGGTGAGGAAGGAAGAGAGAGGAATAAATAAAAAGAGTGAGAGACTGAAGGTTGAAATAATGCAAGTGAATAGTAAGAGAAGAGGAAAGCAAGTAAGGATCTGCCAGCTGATGGAGAAAACGGGACCACAGAAGAAAAGGGGGCAGAGAAAGGAATACAAAGCAGATATAGAAAGATGCTAAGGGTAACAGACAAAAAGGTTGAAAAGAGAAAAAAGGAAGAAGGGGGCATATAAAAGGTGAGGTAATGGAAACCACAAGAAAGCATGTGGGGGAGGGAGAGAAGCAGAGACGAATAGCAATGTAGGAGAGAGGAGGGAACAGATAAAGAATGTGGGTCCCAGGGCCGTCAATCTTGTAGCGCGCTTAAGCGCTCCCAATGACGGCGCTGGGAATCATTTTTAGCAAGCCCCCGTGCTCCAGCAGTGACGCGCACGCTGCGCACTTTCAGGCAAGTGACGTCACCACCACGCGCATGAGTGGAGGACTCTTGCGCTAACCTTAACATTTCAAATTTGCTGCAGACAGCCTCCTGCTCCTCTGTGGCTACCTGGCGTTATCCATTTTCACTGTCCCTTGGGCTGCCCTGCGTCTCTCTTCACCCCCCTCTGGAGCATCTCCACTATCATTTGGAGCTACCAACATAGGGCTTCAAACCAGTGATCTTGATGTCTTTCAGCTGCAGTGCTAGATGACTCCTGCTTCCTTGGTCACAGGGTTTCCTCTCCATCTAGAGGTGCTCTTGGTAGCTAGGATGGATTCCAGCTGTCTGGGGAGAAGGATGCTAACTTGGGATTCCTTTTCCATAAGGGAGGTTTATCTCTATTGGAAATTAACATTCCTCAATTTGTTTAGAAATATCAGCTGTTCTTCATACTCTTCGCCATTATTAGTTTCAGTCAATGGACATTGTTTCAAGGAGACTGTTGTTTATGTCAGTCAGAAAAGGGGACTTGTTCCCGGTCTCCACCTCATCCACCGAGTTATAAGCACGCCCCCTCCCCGCCAAATCAAGGTAATTGAAAATTAATTAAATTTGTATTTTTTTACGCTACTTAGGAATGTTTTAGAAACGGAATGGAGAAATATATTAAATGATAGCATAGAAAGCTTGTCTACTCTAGATTTATTGCGTTAAGTGTTGTGGCACGCAATTTTTAAACCTGACTCAGGAAGGGTTTATGTGAAAGACTCTGTGCACATTTCATATCGCTGTGACTAGAACTTCTATAGTTCTTGAATCTACTGAGTGGTAAACTCCGATTCCGCTCTAGAATCCAAAGTTAGCGCTTCATCAGTAACTGGCAACTTTCCCAAAAGCACCTGTGATGTCCAGCCAAACAGGCCTTGTACAACAAAAAGTCTGTTCACCATTGATGATGACGGTGGTTGTGAATACTGATGCTTAGAAGTCATAAAAGTAACTCTCAGACATGCCCTTAATAACAAGAAAACACCCAGACACAGAACTGTCATAGTTTCTCTTTTTCTTCCTCCCCGTTTCAAATCAGAGAGAAACATCATTATTTTAAAAGGCCATTCAAAGATCCCCACCATTACAGCTCCCCTTAGACTTTTTCACTCCTGTATTTCAGAGATACGATTGTCCTGTGCAGTAGATTTGTGCATGGGAACATGTAGGTATAATGATAATACCCTCTCCAGTTCCACTGAATGTCAATTTAACATACTATAGGCACAGAACTAAATGTTCAGGATGTGAAATTCGTTTGCAGGATGCAGATTTTAATAAAGTGAACATACCTCAAATAAACTTCCAGTTGCATTTCTCTTGGAAGTTTGTTTAGTGTGCATTTAATTCTTGCAGCTCCAGCACGTGGGGTGGGCAGGGGACTATCCCCTAGTTAGACAGTATGCAAGTGACATTATGGTGTGTGCCATCACAGCCTGTGATGTCACAATGCATGACACCACAAGTAGCATCGCAGTAAGTGACATCACATATCATGAGTGCATTTAAGCACATTATGAGATTTAACAAATTAGATTTTGCTTTGGGGTTGTGCTAAAAAAAAGTGGCGCAATCCCAATGTAAAATCTGGGCCTCAACTGATTTTACACATTTTTTTAAACCCTGCCACAAAAAAATTGGCCAAAGAGGGGGAATAAGAGGAGCACTCTAGTACTCAATGTGTCAAGATTAATCTGCTTATATACCAAGGGTGCTCTCTGCAGACTGTGTTGGCTGCACAGTGTGTGAAATACTCTAATGAAATGTAAGCGAAGCCTACATGCGGAGTGCACTGTTCCTAGAGAGAAAAATTCTCACAATTTCTCACAAATTTCGTATTCTAAATAATATGTGATCAGCCTTTTTCTTTTCCCAAGAAACACATTTATTTACAAAAGGATATATTCTGACCTGTAACCATTATTTTCAATTGGTTCTGGTTAGCTGACAGATTTTTTTTATACAAGACAAAAACTTCTTTTGAATGCCTTAGTTTTAACTGTACATGACTTTTCAACATAAATGTATGTAACCACTCATAGTGTTCCTTTGTACATAATCATGTAGAAACGTTACATCATTTCAATACTCGGTCACTAGACTTGCGAAGAAGCGTCGCCCTATGCATTTCGGGAAGCCCTGTTCCCTTCTTCGGGGGCGAGTGTCTGTAAAAATAAATTATAAGAACATGAGCTGTCTATCACTCATTTTATATTCTGACATGATCTGCCATGTTTATATTATACACATGCGGGGGATACTGATTAAACATTTTAGCAATACAACACATGACCAACATTAGTTTCTGATAATATGGACCTGATTCTGGGCAATAGTGGAGTCTAGCGGTTTATCTGTTGTAAAAATAAACCACCGTGGAATAGCTGTGGGTGTTTGCTCTGGATAATACCTGTCTTTTCATTGCGCAATTAAGGGCCCAGATTGTTGAAGTGGTCATGAAACGAGAAGGCCAGAACAATCATGCCAAGCTCCTTCAAAGGGAGTTATTTTGGATCGAACATCTGGGGACTCTCATCCCACGTGGTCTCAATGACAGAATTGATTACAGCTGCTTCCTGTAATTTATGTACACGATATACATACACAAGATTTACCATAACAAACAACACTTGACACATAACACCACTAGACCACAATGTAGGGCATATGTTTCTTTTAGTTGGAGGGATGAGTAAGAACCTGTTTGCTCGATATGGGCCGGACTAGCACATAGTGACTATATTAAACATGATAGTGATGATAAAAGATTATTTCACATATTCGAGATGATATCCTGTTTATTAGATTGTGACTACCCTAGGTAGAGGGCACCTCCAACTAATATCATTAAATTGAGAATTTTCTTTTTTATATACCATGTTGATAATACCTGTGAAACTGGACCATATGAATATACAAGGTATTAGAACTAAGAAAGGTTGACTATGAACTGATAGCTATATAATAGTATGTAGTAACACGATTTATATTCTTCCAAACACACTAATTTGGCTACCTTCATTCTTGTAGTTATTATACTGATCAGTTACATCATAGGTGGTGTCTATGTATACAACTGTGAATATCATTTGATTGTGAGCATGTTACTATGCATATTTTGTAACATCGTAATCTGTTGAACACACGTCATAGTTATCATTACTGTGTTAACAATCACATTTTCCTTGAAATTTAGGACTTTATAAATTACGAATACTAGGTGGTGTCTATGCATACAACTGTGAATATTATTCTGATTGGCAGCATGTTACTATGTACATTCCGTAACAGTGTAATGTCTGTTGAACACACGTTACAGTCATCACAACTGTGTTAATAATCATAGTTCCCTTGATATTTAGGACTTTAGAGATCACGATCGTTAGATTGTAACTACTTTATGTAGAGAGGCGAGTCCAGTTCTCTATTTAAATTATGTTATTTTCAATAATATGCTGCAGATAAAATGTTGATCGGTATATATCACACAACCTACTAGGAGAGATATCAACCTATTAGTTTCTGAGTGGCAAGCAGAATATAGGTTCAGTATAATGATTATAGGAATGCGTTGTGGGTTGAATACTAAGGATATTTGTTAACGCACTACATGTCCCATCATTCCTAGTACAGATCATGTGATCCCCATGTGACCTGGGACTATTTAAAGGTTGTATGGTATCCTTCCGCGTTTCTTCGCATTGAGTTTTGGAGGAGTAGACACAGATTATAGCCGGTAAGAAAGTCCCTGATAGTCTTTTAGGCTTTAGTATGCATTGACTCGGTCTAACTTTGATAGTGTTGACATCCCCGTTATAATTTTGTTCGCAGATATTGGTTGATGACCAGAGGCTTATAACAGCTGTATCACCACAGAGTTTATTCTGCTTAAACAAGAGGCACTAAGGTATACATTAACGAGTTGTGTTATGCATCTCAGTGAATTATTTAATAGACTAATATAGTTGTGAGGCTGTTGCATGTTTATGGTATACCTTAATTTGCATTCGCTGTTAGTATAGGATTTTTTTACACTGCGGCTCCAGGTTAGAGCAACAGAATAATTATGTGTAAGGTACAAGTGTTTGACCTGCCAAACGAGGTTGATTCAGGTTCTGTAATAGATTTATTTCCCACTGTACTTACTTTGCATCAATTTGTGATGTATAGCCGCTATACATATCTATTATATGTTGCTAGCATACAGTAGGTATGCACCGTTATTTAAACTCATAAAAGAGTAATGAAACGAGTACGACAGAACTTGAGACTTTAGAACTGTTATATCCTTTTCACGAACAGACAGTTAATGAGTGGTTGTATCCGCAGGATTATTTGTGTCATATCTCCGCGAGCAAGTTGGAGCTAGAACAGACTTGATGAACGCAAAAATACATATAGCCCTCAATAACGGGGTTGAAGGTATGCATTATTACTATATTAGCGACCATTTAACTTAGATCATGTTATGTTCTACATATACTTAGCTCTGCTCACCCACGTACCTTTAGCGTCATATTTGACATTGTTGGCTTAAGTTTCCCATGTTTCAGAGATGTTGGTAGCACGACAACATTACATTTGTCTGATACGCTCGTTCAACAATGAGTATACGAGTTAGCACCACAGTGTTCACGTTGACTTTAATGGCTGTTTATTCACTGTTATGTTATGTTTTTTGTAAGGTATTATCCAGAGCAAACACCCACAGCTATTCCACGGTGGTTTATTTTTACAACAGATAAACCGCTAGACTCCACTATTGCCCAGAATCAGGTCCATATTATCAGAAACTAATATTGGTCATGTGTTGTATTGCTAAAATGTTTAATCAGTATCCCCCGCATGTGTATAATATAAACATGGCAGATCATGTCAGAATATAAAATGAGTGATAGACAGCTCATGTTCTTATAATTTATTTTTACAGACACTCGCCCCCGAAGAAGGGAACAGGGCTTCCCGAAATGCATAGGGCGACGCTTCTTCGCAAGTCTAGTGACCGAGTATTGAAATGATGTAACGTTTCTACATGATTATGTACAAAGGAACACTATGAGTGGTTAGATACATTTATGTTGAATAGTCATGTACAGTTAAAACTAAGGCATTCAAAAGAAGTTTTTGTCTTGCATAAAAAAATTCTGTCAGCTAACCAGAACCAATTGAAAATAATGGTTACAGGTCAGAATATATCCTTTTGTAAATAAATGTGTTTCTTGGGAAAAGAAAAAGGCTGATCAAATATTATTTAGAATACGAAATTTGTGAGAAATTGTGAGAATTTTTCTCTCTAGGAACAGTGCACTCCGCATGTAGGCTTCGCTTACATTTCATTACAAAAAAATTGGCACCATGGAGGAGCATGTTGGTAGATCTATTATGTTTAATTGGTTACAAAGTCTCTGTTTTTTAATATTTTTATGGGGTTAAGACATCTGCTGCAGAGGAGCCTAGTAAATAACAGAGAATAATTATCAGTGAGATAGCCCAGGAGGTTAAAGTATTTTTAGTAGAGATTTCTGTTTGGTGTAGTCCCAGATCTGACTCAAAGTAGTATAGAAGGTTAATGTGCCTGCAAAGCATGTAATATGCAGGTGACAGAATATATATATATATATATATATATATATATATATATATATATATATATATATATATATATATATATTTTTTTTTTTTTAGGTAGCTAGGGTAAGTGGGTTACTGCTTTGAACACAGATTCTTTCGTTACTTGCAATTCATAAATAGTAGGCCTTTTAATAAAGAACAGTGAGCTATGCAGGATATGTGACTAATACACCCTTTAACCTTCACTGATTCATGCAACATAGCTTGTACACTGATTTACACACTTGCATGATTTATTGTCAATCTATATGTTACGTAAATCGGTCTGACACCATGCATTGGGATGCTTTGCTCTATAAAAGAAATAAAATAGTGCTATTTAAATTGTGTTTGAAAACTGAGACAGACTGACACATCTGACATTCTTACAGTTCATTACAGTTCTTACAGTTCATGCAGTAACAACGTCAAAAGCATGCCTCTCTTAAGTACCTGAGAAGAGATAACAAGCTGTGTGGTTTGTCTACCTCCATTGCATTTACATTAAAGTGTGAGGTTCCAGGCCACTCCATTAAAAGGGTTGTTACTCAGTTGAGTATGTGCGCCTTGGCAGCGCGTGTTCGCTGGGAGAGGTTAGTGTTGGGCATGCAGCACCTCTGCTCTGACCTTTGCTTTCTCCTGCTTTGGAGTTGAGAGTGGCGTTGTAACCTAAACCCTGTCAATCCACCTGCGCTGCTCGCCGTCCTTTTCCCCCAGAACCCCCCCTCTAACGGCCATGGGCGGCAATCTGCGGGATAGCCCCGGGCGCCAGAAGCTTTAGCTACGCCACTGTATTTTCTGCAATTTAGTATGGCACTTCTGGAACTAGTAGCTTTTAAGCTGTGCTACGGTGATGGTAATTTGTTATTCGTGCTTTATTGGGTAACTAGCAGCCCATCCCGACGTTTTCCGGGTATGAAATAGAATGTGTGTAATGTATGTATTTGGCATGGGCAATTTATTTTAAAATCTCGCGGTAGACAACATTTTTTGTTTCATTAGAATAGCGACGGAGAAGGCCCAGCTACAGCCCTGGTTGATGTTAGCAGGCGCGTGTAATGTGGTTGAATGAGAGAGTTATCAGCCGCGGGTAAATCCGTTTAATGAAAGAGTTGAGTGACAGCGAGTAGGAGAGGCTGCAGTAATTGTCCCCGCAGACACGCTCATTTGCGTGTTCCCCCGCTTGAGACCCAGATGCAGGCCTGTTTGATGTTAGCAGGCGCGTGTTGCCCCTCTTGAGGCCCAGCTGCAGCCCTGGTTGATGTTATCAGGCACGTGTAATTAGTGTACTGATCCGCCGCCTGAGCCCGGCTAGAGCCCTGGTTGATGGTAGCAGGCACGTGTAATTTCGTTGAATGAGAGAGTTCAGTAACAGCACGCAGGAGAGGCTGCAGTAACGTTACTTACCAGGCCTCCAGGTGAACGCGTTTGTCACGTCCCCAGCACACGGCCACAGCAGACGATCTTCTGATTAATGTACGACCCACATGGCATGAAGGGCGGAACGTAGCACAAGCCCCCAGCGTTTCTCACACCCCCAGCGTGCCCCTTAATGCGGCGCAATTGCGTTCACATGGCATGACACACGCCCCTAGCGTGTCACGCCCCCAGCGTGCCCCTTGACGCAGCAACGTAATTGGCGCTTGTATGTACGACTCACATGGCATGAAGGGCGGACACACGCCCCCAGCGTTTGTCACGCCCCCAGCGTTTGTCACGCCACCAGCACACGCCCACAGCCCACGATGTGATGGCCGTACCACACGCCCCCAGCGTTAGTCACGCCCCCAGCCCACGCCCACAGCACAACGCAGATAAGCCCACAAGGGACTACTTTGGTGGCACGGTTCTTTTACCTTTTAAATGTATATAGGAGTTGGCCTAACGGCTAAGGCGCTCGACCTCGGACCTGGGGATCTGGGTTCGAGTTTTGGTAACAACGCCAAACATCCTGTGATTCTGGGCAAATCACTAAATCTCCCTAATCTTCCTGTGCCTAACAAAAATGAATGTGTGTCCTCATGTAACGTAACTAGTGCTATGTAAAGCGCTCTGATACCTGATTCAGTTCGGGTCAAGTTTGTGCTATATAAAACTCTGCAAAAAAAAAAATATGGTGGCCGTCTGCATAGCCTATGTCCTTCTGCTGCAACTGCCCATTCCAACACTGTATTTGGTGCTGTGGTTACTGAGATTACCCAGTAATAAACAAAGGGGGGGAGGGAGAGGGAGCAGTGGATTCTGTCTCCCCTAACAATACTCATAAACAAAAGGAATCCACTAAGTGGGGTTCGGTTGTCACTGCAATGATGAGGAGCAACCAGTGTTGTTTAAATACCCCTCACACACCAACAGGCCCCTTGGTGTCATGCTTCATCATCGGGGTCTTCGCAAACCTCTACGGGATGCGGCGTGCTACGACTCACGACTACGTAGGAGCACAACCAGTGAACTATGTGCTGGTGTGTGTGAGGGTAAATGATGTGAGTAGTGGGGTGAAAGTGAAAAATTAAAAGATACCTGGCACGTAAGTACTGAAAATTTTTTAATTAGTCTTCGGCTGGTATCATTAAAAAGTGCTAGAGAGGTTGTTTTTTACTGATTATGGTAAAGCAACCATATTAGTGCGTCGACATGTTTCGGAGTAGAAAACTCCTTCTTCAGGACGAGGATGTGCACTACTTATCCCCACCTTACTCACATGTATGTAGATATAAAAGTGTGCTCTACAAAAATAATCTTAGGTGAAAATGTACCTATCTGTTTTAAAGGTCATAAAGTCCGATGCGCCCAATTGGCGAAGAACTGAACCTGTGAATAGAGAAAGGTCAGATAAACCATGATGTGCGAAATTGAAAAACTGCCTTCAGAAAGAGGCCTGTTTGAAAAAGAACAGAGATGGGTGTTTCGTTTGGGCTCAGATGTCACGGGGCTGAATGACTCCATCCCATGGAGCCAATTACATTAAAATGGAGCCCCCAGACACCATGTAGTTAAGGTGCTCCTAATGCTGTATTGTAGTCCTATTCTGTAATTCCTAACTATGGGTATTATGATATAGCCATCATCTATTCCTGCCAAAAACGCTGTCAATTCATGCCTTATCCCCCCGCCCGCACCTATTTTCTACTTAGAAATATGCCTAAAGCAGAGGTTTTCCATATGACACTCTGCGATGTAAGACATGATCCATAGGCATGCGCGAGTGACTAGTCAGCTTTCCCCGCGCATGCGCTTATGACCAACAATCTGTCTGCGGAGGTTAACAGAGACACTACCGCCATGCGCAGGCACTGGCGAGTATCATTACCCCTTCACACATGCGCACCACCATGGGAACGCCCTACCCATTCAGCGCAGAAGCGGATTAGAATCGGAGGGTTAGGCCCTTGTATGGGCTTTTTCCGTTTTCAATAAGTGGTCAATTAGGGACAGGGGAACACTATAAAAGGGCTCACCTCTGACCAAGCCGACCATTCATCGGAGCCGCGTGGAGGGGAAGAGAGCCAAACAGCCCTGGAAGTAACCGTGAGTGTGTTTGTATGTATGGGAGTTTTTCACTGGCCTGAAACCTTTACTAGGATCGAGGGCTCATAATGCTTTAACTCGGTCCCTTGAATACCTCACAGGTTGCCACACCGGGCAGAACGGACCCCCATACCACGTTTCTGGCTCATGAGGCAATCTGGCCCATGACTATAAGTAAGCTATATACATCTATGTCTTATTTTTTCATCTCATGGCATCTCCAGAGACCATTAATGTGTGTCCCAGTCTATGTGTTGTTCGTTATTTTCTTTTTCTTTTTAGGGTTCCTGGACCTCCATTTTTGCTCCTTGTTACCCTCCTGTGTATTTACACAGTGTTTCCTGAATATGTATATTACATCATGGTTTATCTGACCTTTCTCTATTCACAGGTTCAGTTCTTCGCCAATTGGGCGCATCGGACTTTATGACCTTTAAAACAGATAGGTACATTTTCACCTAAGATTATTTTTGTAGAGCACACTTTTATATCTACATACATGTGAGTAAGGTGGGGATAAGTAGTGCACATCCTCGTCCTGAAGAAGGAGTTTTCTACTCCGAAACATGTCGACGCACTAATATAGTTGCTTTACCCTAATCAGTAAAAAACAACCTCTCTAGCACTTTTTAATGATACCAGCCGAAGACTAATTAAAATTTTTTCAGTACTTACGTGCCAGGTATCTTTTAATTTTTCACTTTCACCCCACTACTCACATCATTTACCCTCACACACACCAGCACATAGTTCACAGATAGTGCTCCTACGTAGTCGTGAGTCGTAGCACGCCGCATCCCGTAGAGGTTTGCGTAGACCCCGATGATGAAGCATGACACCAAGGGGCCTGTTGGTGTGTGAGGGGTATTTAAACAACACTGGTTGCTCCTCATCATTGCAGTGACAACCGAACCCCACTTAGTGGATTCCTTTTGTTTATGAGTACTGAGATTACCCGCCTCAAAGGTTTGGGCTCTCTCTTTATAATAATAGTATGGATGAAATGCTTTGTTACCTGTATTTGTGAATTGTATTGTTATATGACCTATTGGAAATAGCGTACATTTTCTGTGGAACTCGTTATATATCCAACTCTTAACTAAATTATTTTAATTGATTACTTTGAGTTTACTTTCGCTTTTTTTGCTCAGAACCTTTAACTTAACTACACATCTTTGCACTATGGATAATGGTAGGGCAACCATATTGATTGATTTTTTTTAATCCTTTTTATGTCTTCATTTTATGAACTTTAGGGAATGTTTTTAAAGGATTTTTTAAAGGGTTTGATATTTCCTTTTTACCGTGTATATTCTGTTTTTAAATGTGTATAATTAATCTAATGTATTTCATGCAACTTTTGCATAGTACTATTGTCTTTTTATGATATTGATTTATCGAAATAAAGTATTCGGACTGACTAACTACACCTTCATTCAAACCTTCCTCCCGCAAGGTATTCTATGCCCCAGACCATGTGATCTAAATAGCCATATTAGAGTCAGGCTCAACTAGCGTCTACTAAATGCTCTGGTCTATCATGGAAGGTTCACGCCTGAGCCTAACATGACTGCCTTCTAACAGCTACGTCTGCGTACATGCTCGATGTTATGCTTTCAGTTGTACTTGCCGACATTGTTTAGCATCGTCGTTCCTCTCCTGCTAGATGTCTCACTGTAATTAATGCATCGTTGCTAAGCAAAAAAAAATGATGGTCAAACTAGCTACCGCTTACTAACAGAAACCAGTTCAGGGGAGGCATTCCAACAGCACCACAACATTTACAAGCGCGGTCATGCGCAGCCTGGGCGTTCTTCTTTGTGGCTCCTCCCCGTTTCTCCGGCTGTCTGTACAACAGGGCCGCTCCACCCAGCGAGCGGAAGCACCACAGTCTGGAAGGCACACCAGGCAGCTTGCTGGGGTTGAGCGCAGGCCTTTCAGGTGACGTCACCGCAGAGGCCAGGTCCGCGCGGTAGGAGAGGGAGGAAGCGCGACAGCGGAACAAGAGAGGCCTTTCGCGCCGCTGATAAAGACGCAAGAGCGGCGGAGGAGCAGGGCGCGCGGCCCGGAGCAGCGGTGACTTGTCAGCGGCGGAGTCCGAGGGCCGCGAGGCGGTGGAGCGCGTGCAGCAGCCCCCCGCCAATTCCAAACAGGAGCAGTAGCCATGCCTGCCCGCCGCCGGTAGACCGACTCCCGCGGTGCCCTGACCTCACCTGACCCTCCTCCCTCCCCTGCACCTACCAGAGCTAGGACCCGAGGCAGCCCCGGAACGCACCCAGCATGGCGCTGAAACGTATCCACAAGGTAGGGTCGGAGGTGTAAAGGACGGGTGTGATAATTGTGTTTATCGAAAAGCAGAATGAGAAGTGATACAGCGAAGTCGGTGACGATTTTTGGAGGAGCGTTGTCAGTAACTAATGTTGGAATAAAAGGTTGATTGAAGAATCGTAGAGGGGTTTTGAGACTGTGTTGGAATATGGTATTGGATTTTGGGTAGAACTTGGTATTTCTCAATGTGGAGTGGAGAGGGGGCGAAGTTATCGGAGCCAAGCCTGTCCTGTTACCGGCAAGAGGTCTTTAGGGTGAGGCCCACTGGGCAGTGACTGGTCACATCTGTAGTAGATGGGGGGAGGGGTAACTATTCCGCGAGAGGCTTCAGGCAAACCCAAGCTTTCAAGGTGTGGCGTCAGGGTGACAGCAGGCTCAGGTACTCCAGTGGTATGCAAGACGGAGGCGGCTGGAGATAATTACTGCTTGCAATTTTTTTTGCGTTCATCCAGGATTTTCTTCAAGGTACGTAGCAGTTTAAATAAGCCAACCTTTTTAGGTTTGCCATTTAATGTCACTTAAGCTGTTAATGGTGTGAATATATAGTATTCTAGAATACTCCTTGGTTAACCCATTTATTTGCTTACCTGGATCAGGAACATTAGCTACTGGTTTGAGACATTAGCGATTGCATCGTTGAGCAATCCAGAGTAGTATTTTCATTTCAACTTAAGTCAGCTGTTTGTCCCTCCACCTCAAGGAAATGGCAAAATCATGTGGATTAGAGATCAATCAATCATACCATTTGTATAGCGCACTACTCACCCGGGAGGGTCTCAAGGCGCTTGGGGAAGGGGTATGCTACTGCTCGAACAGCCAGGTCTTGAGTTGTCTCCTGAAGGCGAGATGGTCCTGGGTCAGCCGAAGATACATCAGAGACCCACTGAGAAAGTCTGGTAATGGGATTTTGTACGAAGTCCCGATGACGGCGGGGTCAATTGGCAAGAATACCATCAAAGCCAGTTATGGCCAATACTCAATGAACCTAATGCAGCCATAACCCTCTCTCGGCCCCCTAAATGACGCTTTACTCTTGGTCAAGAATGAGTTTTAGGTAGAGCGGTTCCTTGACGAGATTGAACCTGTGGCGGCTAGGAAATTATACCTCCAGTTTCGTTATGGCACCTGTCCCTAGGTGTCAAAAACAAAAGAGCGGGGTCCCTGAGACATAATTAAGTAGAAGAGTCCGGGGAGGAAATTTGCAAGAAAACCAAACAATAGCTTCTCAGATGAAATCGAAGCACTTGGCACCTCAGTGTTTTAGGAGCCATAGATCAGACCAGTTTGGGTTATAATTTATCATTAATATAAATATTTATATTTTACAGTGGAAATATTTTTTTGACTATGTACATAAATATTGTGAACTCGAACACAAGTTCAAAACATACTTGAAGGAAAAGGAACAATACAACATAGCGTGTTTCCAGTAACACTCACACTCAATCATACTCTACGAAGACATACACATCAAAAAAATAAAAGCAGTTATATCACAATAGGGTAACAGTAGTTTCATTTTTTCCATTGGAATTCTAAATTACTTATTGTACAAATTGGGACCTTTCAGCTTTTTATATACTTGCTCTTATATTATGAGACCTCTTTCTTTCATGATGCCACCATTTTCAAGAGAAGCTGACTATAACAGATATGAACCAGGTTTGAGTCCTGATGTGAGCTCCCTTTTAGAACTTGGATCAAGTTGAGAATGGATAGCAGTTGCCACCATATGTAGAGTACAGACAGTACCCTGATGAAGGTTTAACTCTTTTCATCAAGTGTTCTCTAATTTCAGAAACGTGTGCCGGCGCAATTCAGTTAATATATATTCTGTCTCCTATATAAGAGTAAGCACATAACAAGTTCTCAATTTGGATTGGAGTAGATTAAATATATTGATGTAATTTATACGTATCAATTATTTTTTTGCCCGTTATATATTTTACGAAGATGGCCGCAGTAGGCAACTTAGCCTGATTATGAAAGTACATGGGCATAATGTTTGTCATTCACAAACCCACCTGACACACGCATACCAAAACCAATTGCCCAGATATCCTGTTGTAGAGTGGGGTGGCTGCTGTGCAGCATGGCTAAAAGGCATATCCAACAAAATGCTGTTTACCTTCCTGCATGAGCTTTTTTTTTTTTTTTTATAACCATTGCTATAGTGCTTTTTTTCCTTTTAACCACGCTGCACAGTAACTATGCTGCTCTACAACATGGTTTAAAAGACCAGGTCAAAGGTGAACCCTATTGACTTTGCCAATGCTTGTTTTTTGTGCAGGAGCATGCAGTCCTCCAAACTTCCAGTTACTTTATTCTTGTACTCATTAGGGCTTACACACAATGGTAGGCTTACTACAGAGGCTGCAAAATAACTCCCTCCCCCCCCCCCCCCCTGTTCGTCATTAACCAGTGGATCCATGCCCCGCAGACAGACCCAGCATTTAAGGCGGATAGATCTGCCTTGGGAACAAATGGTATGCAGCCGGCCCTCTACGACCAGAGGCTGACCACACCACTGGTGCTACCCGCAAAGCAGTTTCCATATGGCACAAAGCTCAGGCTAAACTTGGATGGCAGGGGGTTATAACTCAGCTGACACTTCTCTGGGACACAATGTGACTGGGCAAGCTCAGGAATAGTAAGGGCTTCGATAAATGGGACGACATAGGTATATCCACAGTGGGGGATACGTGGAGCAAGGGGAAAAGTTATCATGTTTGAGCGTCTTCAGCGACAATATGAATTGGCCTCCTCTGAAATTTTTAGGTATCTACAGATAAAGAACGCATCTACAGATAAAGCACGCACTAACAGCGGCATTACCACCTGGCACCGATGTCCCCGAGGCATCTCCTCTGGAGGACAGATTGCTGACAGACTGTATGTTTAAGAAAGCAACATCAGTTACTTACCGAAAATTGGTCAATAAGCTGCCTGACCCCTTAGGGATAAATGGGCCCAAGACGTGGGCGACCTTGACGAGACTGAGTGGCAGGAGGCACTGGCTTCCCCAGGGGTGGTGGGTATACCATTGCGACTCAGACTGGTGCAGCTAAAAATCTTACACCGATCTTAATATACTAGACACACCTTACACAAGATAGGTGAAACACCACACCCGTATTGCTTACGTCATTGTGGAGACGAAGGTACCCTTTTTCATACCATATGGCAATGCCCCAAAATCAGGGAATTTTGCGTGAAAGTGATGAGAATGATTTCCCAAACTGAGGACGTCTCACTAATACCGGAGCCCAGACACTGTTTGTTAAATGTTTGGGAGCCCAACAACCTCACTCACCAGGCACAGGACTGGGCCACATTAGGGATTATGTTAGCCAAGCATAATATTGCACAAAAATGGGGCTCAGCAGAGATACCGACACTGGCCTCGTGGTGCAGGGACATTGACGAGGCCATGGTTGCTGAAAGAACTGTATTCACCAATCGGGGGTGTCTCCGGAAGTGGAGTAAAGTCTGGGGGGCATGGAACAAATTTAGGGGGGACCTATGTGAACCACCAAGTGATCGTGATGAGGAGGGTTTGGAGGAGGAATAGCACGGCAGGGAACTTTGATACTGCGGTGGGAATAGGCTATGATGGGAGAACGAACTCTATTAATGAATTGCCTGTAACAATTATGACCGATTGTATATTGAAGATTGATAGTGTACATCTGAAACTTTATAAACTGCTGTACTGTTATTTCATTGTTAATAAATCAATAAACATAATTTCAACAAAAAAATACACAAATTATAAATTTTAAACTACGGTGAAGCTTTTCAAAATGTAGTTTTTTTTTTTTCTAAAAGACCACAGGATATGCTAGCACGTGATTTGCTAAACTCTAGCATATCCCCTATTTTGTTTTGGTCTTAATAAAAGCTGCTTGTTTTTTTGGGTCCATATCTGTGCTTCAATTGAGGCCACCAGTCCTTCATACTAGGTTCGGTATGTGGCACTTGTGCTGCTTCTAAAATTAAGCTACGGTCACAAACCTAATTTTTTGTCTCCAAATTTGTTCACATTTAGAATTTTACATTTTGCTTTTTTAGTAATTTTGTTTTCTTTGATACACTAATATTTGATTTTTCGAAACAGTCCTGGATCCTCTAATTACGTATTGTGGACTCCTGAGGTCTGCAGACACTAGGTTAAGTACTGCTGGCGTAGGGTAACCCATGAATAACTGTCCTTTAATCATTTATGTAACCAAAACCAGGATCGTTGACCACAGAGCCTAATACGATGATTCTCCAGGCACAGAAGACTTAATGCAGCATTACTGGGCTACACAATGAGGGGCTGGAAAAGCTTGTGAATTAAAGAGGTGGGTGGTTAGATAAAGGAGTGGGTGGATTAATAGGAGTGTTGGAGGGGATAATATATCTCTTTAAACACAGCGATGCACAATTATTTGTAGACTTGGTTTAAAGACCTAGCTTGTGATGGAACCCGTTTCTTCCACAGATCTTTAACAAAGCAAACAGCTTAAAAAGTACTTTTTTACTTGTTTAATTTTTAAATGAATAACCAAGCTGCACAGGCATTTCCACTAGCATTAGTAGTATAATACACTTAACATTTGTTTTTGGAAGTTTTACTATTCCCCGTTCAACTATTCCTCTGTGAGATTTACCACATTCTTTCTTCTCTGGTTGGTGGATTCCTCAAATTGTCTTGACTGTCTTCAGTGGCTCCAGTCTACCTGAACTCTGGTGATGAGCTCCTCTTTCAAGCTGAGGTATTCTCTCACTGGGGCCCATATCTTATGCAACCTCCAGGACCATCTCTTCCCTACATATCACTTTCTGCCTTCGTGCAGTGATCTGTCCTATTTATTACTTTGCTCCGGCACGTCTTGCTGGATTTCCCCAGTCCTTGATAATTTCATGCTTTGCTGTCTTAGACCTAATGTACTGATGTCAGTTTGTGTCTTGGTAAATCTGTCTTTGAATACTCCGGATATAGCTAATTGTGATGTCACATAATTTTGCTGGTTCTGGAGTAGCTGTAATTTATCCTAGCAGAAGAGCAGGGTTAGGGACAGTTTAATATATGTGATACACGATGTGATGATGATGGTTGCCTGCATGAGGTTTGGTTTGAAAGCTTTTATTTGGTTAAATAACTCAACCATATAAGCAATACAACCATTAATCAATCTACAATGATAGTTATAAAATATAAAACTACAGGGCTAATAAAATGTGTATCTATATAGAAATTCATGAACATATAGTAATCCTGATACAGAAAGTGCAAGTACATAATTCGTGTATGGACCCTAGCGATCTACATAAGCATGTATGGGTCCTAATACAACAAGCATTTACAATGCAATGGTTTTGCCTTTGTTAAAGTTAGAGCTATTGGCATTGCTCTTGACACTCTGAAGCTCCACTCTGAAGCTCCACTCTGCACTCTGAAGCTCCACTCTGCACTCTGAAGCTCCACTCTGCACTCTGAAGCTCCACTCTGCACTCTGAAGCTCCACTCTGCACTCTGAATCTGCACTCTGAAGCTCCACTCTGAATCTGCACTCTGAATCTGCACTCTGAATCTGCACTCTGAATCTGCACTCTGCAGCTCCACTCTGCAGCTCCACTCTGCAGCTCCACTCTGCAGCTCCACTCTGCAGCTCCACTCTGCAGCTCCACTCTGCAGCTCCACTCTGCAGCTCCACTCTGCAGCTCCACTCTGCAGCTCCACTCTGAAGCTCCACTCTGAAGCTCCACTCTGAAGCTCCACTCTGAAGCTCCACTCTGAAGCTCCACTCTGAAGCTCCACTCTGAAGCTCCACTCTGAAGCTCCACTCTGAAGCTCCACTCTGAAGCTCCACTCTGAAGCTCCACTCTGAAGCTCCACTCTGAAGCTCCACTCTGAAGCTCCACTCTGAAGCTCCACTCTGAAGCTCCACTCTGAAGCTCCACTCTGAAGCTCCACTCTGAAGCTCCACTCTGAAGCTCCACTCTGAAGCTCCACTCTGAAGCTCCACTCTGAAGCTCCACTCTGAAGCTCCACTCTGAAGCTCCACTCTGAAGCTCCACTCTGAAGCTCCACTCTGAAGCTCCACTCTGAAGCTCCACTCTGAAGCTCCACTCTGAAGCTCCACTCTGCACTCTGAAGCTCCACTCTGCACTCTGAAGCTCCACTCTGCACTCTGAAGCTCCACTCTGCACTCTGAAGCTCCACTCTGCACTCTGAAGCTCCACTCTGAAGCTCCACGCTCCACTCTGAAGCTCCACTCTGAAGCTCCACGCTCCACTCTGAAGCTCCACGCTCCACTCTGAAGCTCCACGCTCCACTCTGAAGCTCCACGCTCCACTCTGAAGCTCCACTCTGAAGCTCCACTCTGAAGCTCCACTCTGAAGCTCCACTCTGAAGCTCCACTCTGAAGCTCCACTCTGAAGCTCCACTCTGAAGCTCCACTCTGAAGCTCCACTCTGAAGCTCCACTCTGAAGCTCCACTCTGAAGCTCCACTCTGAAGCTCCACTCTGAAGCTCCACTCTGAAGCTCCACTCTGAAGCTCCACTCTGAAGCTCCACTCTGCACTCTGAAGCTCCACTCTGAAGCTCCACTCTGCACTCTGAAGCTCCACTCTGAAGCTCCACTCTGCACTCTGAAGCTCCACTCTGAAGCTCCACTCTGCACTCTGAAGCTCCACTCTGAATCTGCACTCTGCACTCTGAAGCTCCACTCTGAATCTGCACTCTGAAGCTCCACTCTGCACTCTGAAGCTCCACTCTGAATCTGCACTCTGAAGCTCCACTCTGCACTCTGAAGCTCCACTCTGAATCTGCACTCTGAAGCTCCACTCTGCACTCTGAAGCTCCACTCTGAATCTGCACTCTGAAGCTCCACTCTGCACTCTGAAGCTCCACTCTGAATCTGCACTCTGAAGCTCCACTCTGCACTCTGAAGCTCCACTCTGCACTCTGAATCTGCACTCTGAAGCTCCACTCTGCACTCTGAATCTGCACTCTGAATCTGCACTCTGAAGCTCCACTCTGCACTCTGAATCTGCACTCTGCAGCTCCACTCTGCACTCTGAATCTGCACTCTGCAGCTCCACTCTGAAGCTCCACTCTGAAGCTCCACTCTGAAGCTCCACTCTGAAGCTCCACTCTGAAGCTCCACTCTGAAGCTCCACTCTGAAGCTCCACTCTGAAGCTCCACTCTGAAGCTCCACTCTGAAGCTCCACTCTGAAGCTCCACTCTGAAGCTCCACTCTGAAGCTCCACTCTGAAGCTCCACTCTGAAGCTCCACTCTGAAGCTCCACTCTGAAGCTCCACTCTGCACTCTGAAGCTCCACTCTGCACTCTGAAGCTCCACTCTGCACTCTGAAGCTCCACTCTGAATCTGCACTCTGAAGCTCCACTCTGCACTCTGAAGCTCCACTCTGAATCTGCACTCTGAAGCTCCACTCTGCACTCTGAAGCTCCACTCTGAATCTGCACTCTGAAGCTCCACTCTGCACTCTGAAGCTCCACTCTGAAGCTCCACTCTGCACTCTGAATCTGCACTCTGAAGCTCCACTCTGCACTCTGAAGCTCCACTCTGCACTCTGAAGCTCCACTCTGCACTCTGAATCTGCACTCTGAAGCTCCACTCTGCACTCTGAATCTGCACTCTGAATCTGCACTCTGAATCTGCACTCTGCAGCTCCACTCTGCAGCTCCACTCTGAAGCTCCACTCTGCAGCTCCACTCTGCAGCTCCACTCTGCAGCTCCACTCTGCAGCTCCACTCTGAAGCTCCACTCTGAAGCTCCACTCTGAAGCTCCACTCTGAAGCTCCACTCTGAAGCTCCACTCTGAAGCTCCACTCTGAAGCTCCACTCTGAAGCTCCACTCTGAAGCTCCACTCTGAAGCTCCACTCTGAAGCTCCACTCTGAAGCTCCACTCTGAAGCTCCACTCTGAAGCTCCACTCTGAAGCTCCACTCTGAAGCTCCACTCTGAAGCTCCACTCTGAAGCTCCACTCTGAAGCTCCACTCTGAAGCTCCACTCTGAAGCTCCACTCTGAAGCTCCACTCTGAAGCTCCACTCTGAAGCTCCACTCTGCACTCTGAAGCTCCACTCTGCACTCTGAAGCTCCACTCTGCACTCTGAAGCTGCACTCTGAAGCTCCACTCTGAAGCTCCACGCTCCACTCTGAAGCTCCACTCTGAAGCTCCACGCTCCACTCTGAAGCTCCACTCTGAAGCTCCACTCTGAAGCTCCACTCTGAAGCTCCACTCTGAAGCTCCACTCTGAAGCTCCACTCTGAAGCTCCACTCTGAAGCTCCACTCTGCACTCTGAAGCTCCACTCTGAAGCTCCACTCTGCACTCTGAAGCTCCACTCTGCACTCTGAAGCTCCACTCTGAAGCTCCACTCTGCACTCTGAAGCTCCACTCTGCACTCTGAAGCTCCACTCTGCACTCTGAAGCTCCACTCTGCACTCTGAAGCTCCACTCTGCACTCTGAAGCTCCACTCTGCACTCTGAAGCTCCACTCTGCACTCTGAAGCTCCACTCTGCAGCTCCACTCTGAAGCTCCACTCTGCAGCTCCACTCTGAAGCTCCACTCTGCAGCTCCACTCTGCAGCTCCACTCTGAAGCTCCACTCTGAATCTGCACTCTGAAGCTCCACTCTGCACTCTGAAGCTCCACTCTGAATCTGCACTCTGAAGCTCCACTCTGCACTCTGATGCTCCACTCTGAATCTGCACTCTGAAGCTCCACTCTGCACTCTGATGCTCCACTCTGAATCTGCACTCTGAAGCTCCACTCTGCACTCTGAATCTGCACTCTGCAGCTCCACTCTGAATCTGCACTCTGAAGCTCCACTCTGAAGCTCCACTCTGAAGCTCCACTCTGAAGCTCCACTCTGAAGCTCCACTCTGAAGCTCCACTCTGAAGCTCCACTCTGAAGCTGCACTCTGAAGCTCCACTCTGCACTCTGAAGCTCCACTCTGAATCTGCACTCTGAAGCTCCACTCTGCACTCTGAAGCTCCACTCTGAATCTGCACTCTGAAGCTCCACTCTGCACTCTGAAGCTCCACTCTGCACTCTGAAGCTCCACTCTGCACTCTGAAGCTCCACTCTGAAGCTCCACTCTGAAGCTCCACTCTGAAGCTCCACTCTGAAGCTCCACTCTGAAGCTCCACTCTGAAGCTCCACTCTGAAGCTCCACTCTGAAGCTCCACTCTGAAGCTCCACTCTGAAGCTCCACTCTGAATCTGCACTCTGAAGCTCCACTCTGAAGCTCCACTCTGAAGCTCCACTCTGCACTCTGAAGCTCCACTCTGAAGCTCCACTCTGCACTCTGAAGCTCCACTCTGAAGCTCCACTCTGAAGCTCCACTCTGAAGCTCCACTCTGAAGCTCCACTCTGAAGCTCCACTCTGAAGCTCCACTCTGAAGCTCCACTCTGAAGCTCCACTCTGAAGCTCCACTCTGAAGCTCCACTGAAGCTACACACCGCGCAGGGCAGCTCTGGATGCTGATGCGAGAGGCCAGCTGGGAGGCGCGCTGCTCGTCTTCCTGCTCGTGCTGACTCGGAGAGAAAACTTGTTTTCATTGGGAGAGCGGCCTTCAAAGACCCGGTCACTGCGCCTCTCTTTAGCTTGGGATAAAATGGGCGCAGTGTTGTGGTGATGACAGTAGAGCAAGGGAGGTGCCGGCAATGCCGGACCAGACTCGGGGGCGTTCCCGGCGTCGCGTGACGTCGGCAAAAGGCAAAGAATGTCAGGAACGCCCCCGTGTCTGGTCCGGCATTGACGGACAGGCCCCTCGTCCAATGGCAAGGCTCCGTTTACGGAGCCAGCCAATCAATGACGAGGGCCGACCCAAAGCACCCTACAGTTCTCAACAGGATTTCGCCTGCGCGAAAAGCTGCGCAGAGCGCAGCTTTCGCTAGGCAAAACCTAAAAAGTGCAAGTGCAGATAATTACATATGATGCCCTAAAAATCTTAGTCAAGTGTCAATGATCATCGATTTCCTAATACTAATAGATTTCAAAAGAAATGTAGCTAGATAAAAGCACAATCCTGGGTCCTCTAATCTAAAGAGCAGTTTCATGGCATCTTTAGTAGATCTTATATTATAGTATAAAAAGAATGGTTTTAATAAAGTTTTCTAAAATGCAAGTTAAATTTGCTAAATAATATGTGGCAGCAGCTTTGTCGGGAAACTCCATCACATGGGCATGGTTGGACAGAACACGGTTTCATAAATGGAAAATTAACAAGATGATATATGGTACCCAATCTTAGGCGTGTCAACACAAATCAATGTGATGCTCTTGTCACGACTGACAGTTAAGTTTGAAAACCCTGTTTAAGATCTAGTTGCACATAGAAAATAAAAGTTGATTGGTTCTTAATTACACGGGAGCGGGCCTCTGTTGTATCGGCTAATAGGATTGATATATCTCCGTTCTGGCAACAAAATCTGCACACCCATGATCCAGCCGGATATCACAATTAAATAAGGATTTAAACGAGTAAGAAATATAATTAAGCTACGGTATTCTTAGACATTTCTCCATTTTGAGGCAGTCCCGTGTTATAGTTTGGGTAAACATTGTCTCCTCTTTCGACCATATAGAGTTCCATAGTAGGAGAGGGCGTAGTGAAGCCAAATCTGAAATATATTTAATGCCCACTTAACGATGAATGAGTTCCGTTGAGGCCGATGGTGGGACACACAACAAGCGTTTTAAAAATGAATTTTCAGTTTGTTGTAATAGATTACTTTGGCAATGTCCCCAAACACCTGCACCGTATAGTGCAGCAGTAACACATCTTCTCTCAAAGATTGTCATCATACCTTTGATAAGTCAGTTGCCCAGTTTAGCAGCAATTCTAAAAATGCCATTAATATTTCTCATCATCTTAGGACAGGAATTTTCCTGTTCCTGTGCCCATGACCTGTTCCCTGCAAATGTAATACCCAAGTAACAAAATGTTTTAACTGTCTGGACCTTATAACCTTCTATATAATAAGATCTAGATGTTATTGGGTTCATGCCGCAAGCCATAACAAAAGTTTTAGTTTTATTAATTAAAACCTTTCTTTTAGCGATCAGACGCTGTAACCCAATAGGGGTACGAGAAAGTAAAACCGCGTCATCAGCGTACAAAAGTATTGGGATGGAATTCCCATCCACCCTCGTTGCATCCGACTCAAAAGATTTCATGACTGCATCTACATCATTGATAAACAATGGAAAAAGTAGTGGAGCTAGCACCCAGCCTTGTCGGATGCCTCTTTTAAGTTTAAAAAGGGGGGGTATATTCACCTGAGTAACCGTACCGCACCTTACTTGACAGCTCCCCATATAATCTTGCCAGAAAATAAACTATCTCTTTGGGAGCACCCATTTCTAGCAATAAGGGCCATAAAATAGGGTGGTCTACCAAATCAAAAGCACTGCTGAGGCCAGCAAAGCGTAGATATAAATTACCCTCCTTTGCTAGGGTATACTTGCCGATCAAGAGATCCAAGTTGACATACTGCTCTAGTGTGCCAACTCCTTTTCTAAATCCATATTGCACTTGTGTGAGGATCGACTTCTCTGTAGCCCAAGCTTCTAATCTTGATAGCATGACCCTACTCATGATCTTTATAGAAGAGTCCAGTAAGGAAATTGGACTTTAGTTATGGACGTCCGTTTTTACTTCTTTCTTATGGATTGGTATTCTTATTGACTGGCCCCATGTTAATGGAAATTGGGTCTCAACAGCGGCATTAAAACTCTTGTTAAAAGCTGGGACCATAGGACCATTTCACTTTTATAAAGGTCTATCGGGACCCCGTCAGGTCCCGGTGCCTTACCCCCTTTACTGCGAATTATACCCTCTGGACCTCCTCTGTACTAATTGACAGGGGTATTATTGGCCAGTGAGTGGTAAATTAGGTAGGCAAAAAGGATGGGGCGTCTCTATCAATTGGATTAAAAAATGTTGAAGTGTTCTACCCAGGAATTGCAGTTAATATGGGAATTGAGTTCTGGTATATGGTCATGCTTCAAGAATGTACTATTAACCGTATCCCCGAACAATTTACTATTTTTAGTGTCAGCTGCCTGACTTAAATCTTCCCAGGCTATTTCTTGAAGCTCTACTTTTCTGGCTTTTAGGGCTGAAGCATATTCTGCACGCAAGACCTTAATTGTATCCGGGTATCTTGGATTACACCCCAGGGCTTGTTTAAGACGATGTAGAGCCACTGTACAATTACCGTCAAACCAGCCCACCTTAGGTTTTTTATTTCCGCGGACTGGTTTCGTCCATAGGCTCTCAACGACATTAAGCTTAGTAAAATTGGCAAGCATCAATTGTGTATCAACCTGATCACCTAAACAATCTTGGATTTCATTCTGGCATTGCATAATGACATCGTACTGGATTTTGGATGGGTCCAAGCCAGCCCATTTTATCCGGACACCATTCGGTCTAATGGGGGCAATGCACGGGCTATAAGAGACACCAGTTGAATTTTTAAGACCCCAACATAATAAAGAAAGAGAAATGCTATTATGATCACTCGTTGGTTGATCCGTTATCCAAGGTAATGAGAACAAATATACACGTTTACACAAAGTTATGATGTGATGAATATTGGACATTGCATTTCTACCTGTAAATGTAGGACGTTTCACATTGTTTATCAAAGGCACAGTGCAATAATTCTAAATCCAGCTTAGCAATAACACTATTTAAAGCCGTACCGTATTCACAATGGGGGAAGTGCATATAACAATCGTTAGTCCCCCCCCCCCCCTCTCCTGTACCCGCAAACTTTAGTCGGGGATAGTGGACATGCTTGAACATTGAAATCACCAACCCAGAGAAGAATAATCAAGTTCCCTTTCCAGGGCATAGACAACTGACCCGCGGGAAGAGTTGAACGCATTATAATAGAAATTGATCAAAATAACATCTTTACCCACGGGGGATGCCAACCACACAATCTGGGAATGGGTACCAACAATAGTACAACATTTGTTCTAACATTTATTCATATTGGTGGAGATCAAGAGACCGCCCTTTGTTCTACCCGAAGGGGAAGCCTGAGCTGGTGGCCAATGGGAGGTAAAACCCTCTACACAGATAGGTTCAATGCTCCACATCTCCTGTAGATATGTCATGTTGGGCCTAAATAAAGTCAGACCATGATGGTGTACCTAGTTTGATTTTGAAACCAGAGATGTTCCAGGTGGTGACTTGATACCCATTACCCGTATTCACCTCCATAAACTTCCCGAAGGGGTACTTCATGACCCGCCACTTCGCTAGTGAAAATTAATTCTGCTAAAATACATTCTGAATCACTAGGGGTGGTTGGGATCCATGTTACATTTGTAGGTAGCATTCCACCCTGCTCTATCACACGTAGTTCGGCCTTTCTAAATAAATTGTCATCGTTCTTAGTTCCCGTTATAAAGCTTTTGGGTACATATCTTGCCCGTCCTGCGTACTAGACTGTATAGATCCCTCACGCCAATTGTTAGTATCAAGATGACTCAGGGCCTGGTATCGGCTAATGGAATAGCAAAATTAGATAAAGCAGAAAACTGGGGGGGGGTTGGGGTGGGGGGGGGCTAGCAGAAGTCCATTTCTAGGCCGACTACCATTTCCATGCGTCCCCATTAGATGTCTATAGAATTACCCTAGAGGGAGAAGGGTAGTATTAAATTCCCCGGGAGAAGGTGGTGGTGTGTTATTAAGAGTATTGCTTGCCCACCTTGGAGACCGGAAATTAATAATGATACAATCGCCATCAAAGCATTTTTTAAGAGGCCCAATCCAGCCCACTCTACGTGTTGTCAGAATCTGACTTGCTCCTTCCATTGGGTAACCGCAATTATTGGTCAACCAAAACACTACTTTGATCATAAGTGAACCATGGTCTTCTACCTGGCTAAGTTGAAGTTTAGGTACATTAACCAAAATTGCGACATAGGCGCTACATTCAGGGGGCAAGTTTACAGACGTGGCTGTTTTCCTATCTCCACAAGCTAAAGTTCTTAAACCATCAGGCTTTACGGGATCAGATGTAGTACATTTACCTGACTTAATCTCTACTGTTTCCTTCTGAGGTAGGACAGGTCTATAATTATTAGTTGACTTTCCTGTTACTATAATTGCATCTTTTTCCCCATTTACCGCCTCTACGATAGGGTTCCCTTCCTTAGAATTATTACTGGGTTCACTATCCGGGGCAGTAATCAAATTAATGGGGCCTGAAATAACCTCTTTCTGTTGAATCCTAATCGACTCGTTTTGGAGTTTACCATTGACTTTAGCCAGTGATCCACTAATCTTATGGATTTCTCTGGCTAAATTGTCAAGTTTGTCATTGAGCAGCCTTAAAAGCTCTATCACTTTATCAGAAATGGCCGCTAATGTTAGGCCATGCTGTGGGGAGTCTAGTCAGATTATCAGCAGGCAAACCTGGTTTCCCAATATGAGTATTCTTTTTGTCTTTTTTTGTTTTAGGGTTCGGATTAGAATCTGCCCCCCCCCCCCACAGGCTTTCAGGGATAGTCAAAGTATGGGTCAAAGATATTCGAGTGCAGTCCCCATTAATACTTCCAACATTATTGGCGTCAGTTCCGGTCTCCTCAACTAACAACGAGTGATTGATCGATTTATCGAATCTGGTCTCGCTAGAAGGACTGGTAGGGGCCCTAACCTCATTCCCCTGTTCTCTCCCCCCCCCCCCCCCCTCCCCCCATAGTTAGGACCCATAGACAGTAGCCTCTCAGTACGCTCTATTTCTTCTGAGAGAACATGAACAGCTTTAACCAAATAGGAGGCAATCGTGGAACAGGATTTTTCAATGAACGGCTTAGCGGTCTTCCTCCTTGCCATGATGTTACAAATAGAGCTGGACAAAATAAATAGTAAGTAATTAGCCCTCAAAGAACACCAACAGGGGCATGAATAACTGCTACCCAGGTTTGTAATTATCAGACTTACATATAGGTCACAAACTTCCGGTCAATAAGGTTAGAGGGGATGCCCGGCCTCCTCCGGGCACTGACTGGCCCGGGCTTCGCCCGCGACGCAGAAGCTCTGTTCTCCTTAAACTCCTCCTGGCGTTAGAAAGACGCTTTGGCAGCGTGCGCGCCGCGTGTGCTGCTGGGGGCTGTGGTTCCACTGTGGCGGCAAGCAAAGTGTCCGGTCGATGGCTGTAACAGGGCCTGCATGAGTTATTCGTGCGGGAAAAACTGAAATTGATTCATTGAATGTTTGAATTTATCTCGGCCACAGATGATTAATTAAGAGGCAATTGCAGTCAATTTTTCTAACCCACTGTACATCTCTAAAGATCATAGCTAGTGGAAAATCAGATAGATCTTGCTCTATAACACTCAGTCTAGTCTGAATTTCAAAGCCAGGTTCTATTTAGAGAGCATTGGTAGTACCAGACTAGTTTCAGCATTCTCTATTCATACCTTCCAGGAAAGCATAAACAAGGTAATTTTTGCCGTAAATTTATTGATTTGAAGGACTGTTTTCCATCTTGTACTTTTTACAGATGGCTCAGTGGGCTAATCCCTCCCAAAAAGACCATTTAGACGTCCTGTTTTCCATGACCCCTTCCTCAAAGGCCCATATCGATAGCATCTTCTCCCTCTAAAGACTTCCAATTTTTAAAAGTAGTGATGAAGTTCTTCTGCACAGCTTGATTTCTGTTTTTTTCCCTCTGTATCCCTAAAGAATCCCGAAAATCCATTGGATGTGCTCTACCATTTTCTTTGCTGTTTGTCATCAACCCCCCATGAAAGAAACCTCCCAATGGCAAGTGGAGGTTATTGTGTTGTTTTTTTTTATTTAAACATTTTTAAGAACACAATTCTACTGATATTTTTATCTTTGCATAAAAGAAACTTTATAAGTTTGGCATATGGCTCTGTCATGTTGATGGAACCGTCCTTCAAACTTTCAATGTATTTACAGAAACCGTTGTGAGGGAGGTTCTTCTAAATACATGAGATGTCTCCCCAGTCAGCTGACCTCTCTGAATATGGCAGAATACCCTCACCATGCGTGAGTGAAGTGCTCAGTCATGGTAACCATATTTAATCCTTCCGCCAAAGGGTTAATCGGGCCTTATGTTCGGACGGGTTGGTGGCAGCACGTTCAAGGATAAATCTCTGAAGGGACACAAACCCATGTCGGGGCAATCGTACCACCTCAGCTGACCTTGGGAGAAGAGGAACTGGAAACAGTCTGTAAATGGATCCCCTAAAAAGGAGAGCCTTGACACTGCTACTAGAGCAGTCCAATCCTTTACCTCTTTCAACCAGTTGCAACAAATTATCCAACAAGCTGTTCAATAGCCTGCCTCAAATTGTTTCTGTTGCTAATTCAACCAGAATCGCCCTAACCAGCTTGTTACCTCTTAATTACTCCAGTTAGCCTATTCTGACAGCCATGACGCACCTGTATTATCCTTGACTGGTGCCCACTTTACCTTTCCCTTCATTACCCTCATAAACACAAGAAGCTCAGCCCAGTTAGCCCTTTTAGCAACTCATCTGTTGCCCTGTCAGTCATTCCAGATAGTATTCTGCCATCCCAGTAACCACTTAAGTTCAACTCCATGACTCTATCCCCTCAGTCACTCGTTACTCCCACAACCGTTCAAGTACCCTCCCAACTTGATCATACCATCCACCAGTCATTCCTAGTACCTCTAAGCTCATATTTCTGCCATCTCCACTGCTTACTACTATACCTCCTTCCCCATCACTGCCATGCATTTTTCTTTGTGATCCTGACAATCAGATCTGTAGAACATGCCTGATTCCTTCCAGTGCAGTGTTGAACACAAGGCAATGCTTATCATTGTGGCATCCAGTATGACCAAAGAACTACTACTTGCTGCATT
The DNA here is from genome assembly GCF_964261635.1 of Lissotriton helveticus. Taxonomy (NCBI): domain Eukaryota; kingdom Metazoa; phylum Chordata; class Amphibia; order Caudata; family Salamandridae; genus Lissotriton; species Lissotriton helveticus. The sequence goes on from NC_136059.1 coordinate 1,191,594,074, forward strand.
GATGCACAGCAGTTCGCAAACTTTCCTTCCATGTGTAACAATACTTTTTGCATTTCTAGCAAGTATGTACTTGCAGTACCTTTTTATTCTAGGCCATTCTGAGGTCCATGCTGGTATGCCATGGGAGTGTTCCCGAAACAGGTAAAAAAGAGGAAATTCGCGCATTTAATCCCTTTCTTTGCATGATTGAGTTGAGACCTTTTTACTCTATCACCATATATGCTATAGAGACTCTTTGCTTCTAGGCGACCATGGATACATGGGTGCTAGCGAATCAGTGGCTGCAAGCTGAGGCTGGCTATTTACTTCCATGTACACATACACCCAGAGTGCCTTATGAAATGAAGTCTATAAAGTTAGTGTATTCCCCACCCCTCCTTTGGCAGGCTTGCATCCTAGGGAAAAAATAAATGCCCCAAGTTTCCCTTCCTGAACCCACGCACTTGCAGCCTTTGCTGAAGATACAACTTTGCTGTATAAGCCTTCTAAAGCTGCATTGTTTAAGTCACGCATGATCACCACAAAGGTTAAAAAGGGGCTAAAAAGTGATCCTGCCTACAGTATCCCACTCACTCATCTTGATACAGCTTTAATCCGCAATCCAGCAGAAAATGACACTCTTTCCTGGCAGTCCTCATTATTGTGTGCCCCATGCCAAAACGGTTCTATTACAGGGCACCTCAGCATGACGCGTAAAAAGCCTACAGGAGCCACTCAGCACCGATGACAAATGTCTGTGGGTTTTGGGTATAATTTATTAATCATGTTAGCGTATAGGTACTGAATGTGTTGCAATTGGGTCTTCCGAATGTATTCCAGTATCTTGCCTCTGGCTTTATCGTCCTGTGAGTGTGCTAGATCGCTTTCTCTCAGGAGTTTAAGATTTGTCAGGGGAGAGTCTGAAGTTCTATAGAACCATGTAATTAATCTGCACCCCATGCGCATGCTAACCAATGTTTGCATATACATGTGTTTGTGGTTCAGTGGTGGTGATGTGCTAGAGTTCATGCATCCATGCTAGCAGTGCCCTGTCAATTAGGAACCATCTAGGAAAGACCTCTGAGCCATCTCGTAGTGAGTCAAAGGGTGAGACCACCCCATTTCCAAAGAAGTGTCCAACTAACGTTCAAATGGATTGGGACCATTGGGCTGCTGTCGTCCTACTCAGTGTGGGTATGAGTACAAACCATGGAGAAAGCGGGATGTCTGGGCCTAGGACAATATGACAGCTGTCTGGTACAGGAACTGCCAATGGCTCTTGAATCACTCTAAATAGCTTAGATTGTGTATTGCGTAGTGTTGAGGGTCGTAGGGCCCAGCCAGCCAGTCTGGAAATCACAATAGCCATGTCTTTGTTCTCCGACCTCCTGTAGGCTTAAACCGGCTGGCCACTGTGAGGGCCACTGGGTGTGTTCCCAAAGGTAGTAGAGCTCAAATTTGGGCTACCTTCGGGCACCCTCCCTTTCATGTCGGTTCTAGGAGGCGATTGTACATTTCTCTAGAACATGTTAGACGGAAGATACACAATAATGTTGCCTAATAGAGCGGTCTAGGCTGTACAACTATTTTGACCACCACGGTTCTGCAAAGAGGGGACCTTAGACCGTAGGGCTTCTTACTGCCTGTCCATTGTTTTCCCTCTGTCATCCCTTATTCCTCATGGTATAGCCATACTCGTGCAAAGTTCCCTCATTTTTTTAGGTCTCGGCTGTTGAAAGCAGCGCATGTGCTGCTCTCTGCATTCGAGAGATTCTTGTTGGGTCTCGGCTGTCGAAAGCAGATGCGCTGCTCTCGACATTCGAGAGCTTCTTGGAATCAATTCAGATTCTGAAGCTCTTGGTGGCGGAGTTGAAGCCCCGCCCATCTTTCTAACTGGTTCTCGTCATGTTGCATGCAAAACGTAGACTTTTCATTGTAAAGGAGGCTTCTTTGTCCTTGTTGCCGCCTTGTCTCCTTTTGGCCACGCCCACTGGGATTTGATCTTTTACCGGCGGCATGACAGTCTCTGCTTCATTTGTCCCCACGCACTTTTTTCTTCTCACTCAGCTTTGGCAAAGGCAGCTGCATGTTTAGTTTCGCATCGCGCTTTCACTTAAGCACAATGCCAAAGTAAACACGCGGCTGCCCACCAGCTCCGTGGTCTCTGGGTTCGTGTTTGGTGGATCTTCCTTCCCTCCTAATTACAGCCGCGTGTTTAGTTTCGTCTGGACTGGTTAAAGTCAAACTTGTATGCTTTTACTGACTATTCATGTTAAATAGTAGCGTAGTTTCCCCGCTTAAATCAGGACGTGCTTGCTGTAGCACCCCATGCGTAGTCTAGTCGCTATTTTAATGCGCCTTGTAGTCGTATGACTGAACTCTGTCTTCCATTTACTTTCCTCTGTGTCTTCTGCATTAAACCTGTTTTCTATGTTCATTGTGCGGACGTCCGAATCTTCTGCCCAAGCAATGTCTGCCAGTGACGCTTGTCCGTGCGCGCTGCCTCTATCTCCAGCTGATAGGGGAGTCCCTGTCTCGGCAGCTGTGGAGCCAGAGCGGCAGCCAGGATCGCAGCGCAGGTGAGGGCGGAGCGGGGGCTGTGAGTGTAAGCCTTCTCTGGACTCGGAATGTCCTAAGAATTATAGGCCAATCTCACTTATGCCTTTTCTGGCCAAAATTGCTGAAAGAGTGGTCAGTAGGACGCTCTCTAACCATCTGGAGCAGCATAAACTGCTGGAGGAGGCTCAGTTTGGTTTTCAATGTAGGCAAGACTGAGGTGCTCTACTGCTCGGCGGATAGGGTTCCCCTCTGTGTTGCCCAGTAACTTTTGGCCTAACGATATGTCAACCGCAGTGGAACAGTGGATACGGTTCGCAACCTGACTATGGAGGCTCAGGTTACCAGAACGGTGGGCAGCTGCCTTGCGATTATCAGATCTTTGCGGAAATTTTTTCCTTTACTACTACCCCAACCCCCCCCCCCCCCTACCCCCCCCTTCCAGGCATGGGCATTAGTTATCGCCTGCCAAGCACCCACACCACTACAATATGTTGGCGGCGAAAAGAAGAAGCGACCCGCCCCAGGTACCGGACCCGCTCAAGTGGCGGTGTTCCACCTATTGCAGTGCAAGTATAGGGCCAATTAAAAACAAGGGAAAAGTAACAAAGTTTAAAGCGAATAAGTAACAGGAAGTTTTAAAATACAATTTCAGCGGTGGAAGCGCGAAGCGCTGCAACAGCGGTGCGCAACCTCTCGGGGATGGTTGTCTACCGTCCACCAGGTAGCGATGTAGTGTTAAGAAATGCTTTCCCAGATGTTGTTAGTACACTAATTTTGGGTTGTGCTAACTTTTCCATCTTGGGTGATCTGAACCTGCATTTCGATACTCAGACCAACCCGACGGTGAGCAGTATTTTAGCTGACTTAGAGGCTCTGCAGCTCTTTCAACAGGTATCTCAGCCCACCCACGTAGGAGGCCATATTTTGGACCCCCTCTTTACCAACTTGGGTGAGGTTAGGGATATGGCCATCTCCCCTCTAGACTGGACTGACCACTTTCTGGTGACCTGTTGGTTCTCCTTACCTGAAATCCCTCCCACTCCACTGGCTAGGAGGGTGCCCAGGCGGCGCTGGAATACACTTAAGTTGGACGATCTGCATCGGCTCCTAACGGAAGAGCCGCTGGGCCCACTGAATAACGTGGAAACAGGCTATGACCAGTTCTGTGAGTGGATCTCTAGGGCGCTGGATTCTTTGATTCCCACTGTGTCTAGTAAAGTGAGTGTCCGTCAGTCGAGCCCCTGGTATGACAGTGCGTTGCGTGCCCTGAAGGGTGCTTGTAGACGGGTGGAGAGGGCGTGGCGGAAGACGTATGGGGCTGATTTGAAAGCTGCGTATGTTGCCTCCGTCAGGACTTACCACCGTGCTATTTGTAGAGCTCGTGCGGCATTTTATGCCGTGGAGTTCCGCAATAGCTCGAACCCGTCCAAGACCATTTTTAAGGCCGTCAAAGATCTCTTGGCGAAAAGGACTTCCTCTGTGGCAGCGGGGTCCACTTCCCACTGCGAGGCCTTGGCTGCCTTTTTTCTGGAGAAGGTCCAGGTTATTTACCGGGCCTTCCCCAGTTCGGGGCCCGTCTTGGAAGCTCGAGAAGGGGTTCAAAGTCTTTCTATCCTGCACTCCTTTCCCCCATTGCTTCCGGAGGGGTTTACTAAACTTGCCTCGCAGATTAAATCGGGCTCTCATTCAGATCCAGTTAGATCTGCTCTTTTCAGAGAACAGTCTTTTCGGGGGCGCTCTGCAGTTTGTACCCATGTCAATCTTTCATTGGAATCAGGGGTGGTTCCAACCAGATGGAAGCAGGCGGTGGTCTCCCCAATCATTAAGAAGCCTGCGCTGGACCCTGCGAAACCTGAAAGCTATCGCCCCATATCACTCTTACCCTGGCCGGCAAAGATTGCGGAAGCCCATGTTAACCTGGCCCTGTCAGAACATCTGGCCCGGACTAAAGCCTTAGATCCTACGCAGAACGGCTTCCGTGCTGGGCACAGCACGGAGACGGCTCTCCTGGCCATGGTAGAGCACCTACGAATGGTGCTGGATGCTGGTCAGACGGCGGCGCTGATACTATTAGATCTCAGCGCCGCCTTCGACACTGTCTCCCATAGCATCCTGTTACATCGGCTAAGGGAGATTGGTGTTGGGGGACAGGCCCTACGGTGGTTCCACTCCTTCCTTGACAATCGCTCATTTTGTGTGGCTATTCCTCCCTTCAAGTCCAAATATCATCCTCTGGCCATGGGGGTTCCGCAGGGATCCTCGCTGAGCCCCACGTTATTCAATCTGTACGTGAGACCGCTGGCTGAGGTCGCCAGGCAATGGGGCCTGACTCTGGTCTCATATGCCGATGACACTCAGCTGGCGGTTACTCTCAGCGGGGATGCGGAACAAGATGCCCCCAGGTTTCAGAAAGGACTGAAAGCGGTGGCCAACTGGCTGACGGTGAATTGCCTTCAGCTTAATGCCACTAAGACAGAGTCTATGATTGTCGGGAAGGGAGTGGAGCTTTGGGGCGACAGGTGGTGGCCCTCAGAATTGGGTCCAGTTCCGTCGCCGGTCCTGGAACTGAGAAACCTGGGAGTCTGGCTGGATGCTGGCCTTACTTTTGTCGGCCATACTAAGAAAACAGCAGCTTGTTGTTTTGGCGTTCTTCGAGGCCTGAGACCCGTGCTTAGATTCTTTGATGCCCCAACCAGGCAGCTGGTGATTCAGGCTACGGTTATCTCTCACCTGGATTATGCCAGCTCTCTCCTGGTGGGAGCTAATCAGGCAGAGATCTCCCGCTTTCAGCGGGTACAAACCGCCGCAGCAAGAGCGATAGTCGGTCTGCCCAGATTTTGTCCTGTCTCCAATGTCCTTCGTTCTCTGCATTGGCTACCTGTGAGGAAGAGAATTGATTTTAAGGTCCTCTGTTTGACTTTTAAAATTTTGAAGGGCATGGGGCCTCAGATCTTGTCCAACTTTTTGTCCCTCTATGTTCCAACTTGTGTTCTGCGTTCCGCTGGCCAGGCTCTTGCCGTGGTCCCACGTTTCAAGCTCTGTCGTGCTGGTGGACGCTCTTTCTGTGTCAAAGCTGCAACTCTTTGGAACTCCCTCCCGGTGGAAATTCGTCTGTTGGAGGATCTTATGCTTTTTCGGAAAGCTATTAAAACATTTCTGTTTTAGTACTCCCGTTTAGCTCTCTTGTTTCTGGCTGCTTGTTGTGTCTCACCTTGTTGGTGGCGCCAGGACGCTCCTTTGCTGGAGCAGCTGTGCGCAAAACAAATACCTATAACATAACAGAGTACAGTCTTGAGCAGATTGGATTATTGCAATGCCCTTCTGTTAGAATGTCCAAAATTTCTTTTGGGTAGACTTCTTAAGATTCAGTCCACGGCAGCCAAACTTGCCTTTTGCAGGCCTAGAAGGTCCTACTCCTCTCGGGCCCTGGCAGAATTGCATTGGCTCCCACTTCAGTTTAAGTCCCTCTGCCTCGTGTTTAAAGCGCTGCATGGGCTGGGTCCTGCCTCTGTGCAGAGGAAATTCGAGTGGTATGTTCCAGCCAGAAACCTTCGTTCCGCTTCGGCAAGATTAGTCAAGACCTTGAGGTTCAGGAAAGTCAAAGCGGGTGGCAGAACCTTTATGGTCGCCACTGCCAGACTTTGGAATGGGCTCCCTCTGGAACTGAGACAAGTTAGTGATCTCCTTCTCTTCAGAAGGAGACTAAAAACACGGTTGTTTCCGAAAATGTAGGTGCTGTTTTCAGGGTGTTTTCCCCCGTCTTTCTTTTGCACGTTCCCACTATGCACTATGTATGAGTTTGCAAGCGCCGGGATGCCTGTTAAGTGACAGAACGTTTTAGAAATTAAATCCATAAATAAATGTAGGTTTAATATTTATAGTACGAGTACACTTCATCTGAACTTGATGTGTTCTTGTGCACAGTAAGCACCGATTAGGGGACCTCAACAAAGGGGTAGGGTTGGGGTTGTATCTGACTATACTGCGTTATTGGTATGCAAAATATTGGTCCGTCCCAGCTGTCTGCCTCTAATCCTACCGGCATGTGACGAGCGACTCGCTTGTCTTGTATGTGGGCAAGTATTTGACAGCAAGACCTTCCGGCCTTAAGTTGTTAGTTGTGGGGTGTACAAGGAACCCGCACACAGACTGGAGCACCCTTTGTGAAAAAAATTATATATATATTTACTTGCATACACAGCTCAAGTAACACAGGTGTCCAGAGTACGCAGAATCGCAGACTTCTTTTCTTGCCCTCCCTTTCCACTCATCCTCGCCGGTAACCACGTTATCTAGTATTGGGTTATGGAAAACCTGCGTACTCAGCTAGCTGAGTTTAGAAGGGGGGGGGGGAGGGTGCAGTCCGACACCTAGCTAGTGCGGACAGGGCAGGCACTGGCTGCTCAAGTCAGTTGTTTTAGTTGTTTTCTTGATTCATCTGTGCTCTTTTTCCTCTTGATTACATACTGCGTTGATCACATTTGAAATATTACACAGGGTTGCGTCTAAAGTCTCCTAAAATATTGTATTTTAATAAGTATTTTAATGGTTTGGAAAACTACGGTTTGCGTAGTATATGTACGGTCACTGTCAATCTTGTGAATGCTGCTCGGACCTGGCAGACGTCTATTAAGGTATCGTTCATATATAACCGCGGCTGTCACTTTTGTATCAGTAGTTTAAGTTGAGATGGCACGCCGTGTACAACGATGGGCTCGGGTTTGTGCACATATGATTACAAAGAAAAAAAAATCTTCTAAATCAAGTGTATTTCTTTCTCGACATCTATGTGGAGCAGGTGAATTTGATCATGCAGCCGTCCAGTAATTAACTCATTTTTTTGCTTTCATACTTAAATGAAAATGTTGACATTCATTCGAATGAAATTTCGACATTTCTTTTCCTTTTCCCCTTTTGTTCCCGATGCATGTCATTTCGTTCTCTGGGTATGTCCCACTTCCAATGTGAAAAGTAAATTCTCATATTTCCTAAGCCACTTTATATGCATTTGCATTACTAAATACCTAAAAGTAGCAACTGTATTACTGGAGTGAAAGCTGTTTTGCACATAGCCTGTTTCTGTATTGTGTAATATTGTACACTGAGGGAGACTACTGAGGTACTTACTTGTTTTAACTGTTCTACCAAAGTTGCTTGGGTTTTTGCGAGTTAAAGCTTAGATGCAGCTCACAAAGTCATGAATGTAAGATTGGTTGGTGCTAGGAGCAACATAGCTATGATTGTGGGGGTGTAGTGTTTAGATATTTACATCTTTCTGTGTTAAGTGTCCACGTATATTAATAGTCTTAAAACGGAACTATAAAAGTTAGTCCCTTCACTCGCCAAGAAATCATAGTTCACCAGTCTTTACATTGAGACCATGTTTTCACCTTGGATGACGTGTGATAACGAGCATTGAAAATGCAATAGGTCTAGCCTTTGATTAAGTTAGAGCGATTTGCTTTGCTAATGGTATTGTATAGCACAGCAAATGGCTTTAACTTAATAAAAGGTGAGACCTATTGCATTTCTAGTGCTTGTTTTCCTATGTTTGCAGGGTTGCAAGGTCTGTGTGCCAACAACTGACCGCATGTGTGGGTGCAGCGACCAATAGTGTAAATATCACTCCAACATTTGCTTAATAAAGTGAAATAGTGCATTTCTACACATGCAGCACCACATGAAGGGTCTTACGGCAGGTTTGCAACGTAAAAGGGATACAGTATTCAAGAGCATATTCTCCGTTAAATCTTTTAATTGTGTAACAATGTGTCCCTTATTATCACTTGTCAAATGTGAATGCTACATCCCCCGATTAAATGTAAATGTAGTTGAGCTTATATAGCGCACAGCTACCCGCAGTGGGTGTCCCGGCGCTTGCTTAGGGAACCCTTCCTGATATTCCCCTGTGAGATAGCAGGGTATCCACAAGGTGAGTCAGGCATCCCGCCGCGAGGGGCCGTTGTGGAGATTAAGCAAGCTATTGCCCAGAGTCGCAGAGTGTGAACCCGTGAGTCGAGGAGGCACCGGGGCGAGAATTATCGAGTCCGTGGAATTTTTTGGCCCAAGACCTGCCGAGGCGGGGAATTGAACCCTGGTCCAGGACTGATCTCAGCTTCCGGGTCTGCTGCCTCTAACTCCTGAGCCACACTTCTCCACACGAGTGGTGTCTGTTGTTCAAGATTGCACCACAATGGAATCTGTGAAAATGCATTATTGTGTCCTATCCATAGCCAACCACAGAACATTCCTTATATGCTTTTTTTAGGTCGAGCCTAGCGCAGTGCATGCTCTGCTCTAGGAATCGACCTCTTGGAATCACTCTGGACTTTGAGCCAGCTCGTGCTCGAAGTAATTACATGTTATTGGCCCTTGCGTGTGGCTTTCGCACGCAATTGGCCAAAGGCAGCCTTTTGTCCTACCTTTTCTTAGAATGTTGATGCCTACAGCCTAGACCTTGCGCTTACGAGCAGCAACGCGCAGTGTGCCATCTGTTTCGGGTCACATTTCACAGTCTTGTTTTTCGTCGGTTTCATCATTGCGGCCGCGCTTAGTTGAGTTTACAAGCGTCCTATACCTCACCTGACGGTGTTACTCAAAGGAACCCCATTTGTCTGATGTCGAAGCTCTCTGAAATGGAGACTAATGTTGCAGATTTTCTTTAATTTTGCGTCACTGTAGTTTTAGCTTGGTCTCTGGCCCCTCCAAGCGCGCTTTGGCTGTCCTTGGCTTCAGACACTCTTCTCGGTTCACACACGCAGCCTTCGTCTCAGCCCTGCCCCTTCCTTGTGTGTGTGCCGGGAGAGGGAATCTGCCTGTGTTTAAGTTTGGAGATTCTCACTGCAAACAGCAGTCAGAAGGAGTTACTTACCCTTCCTTTCAACCCCACAATAAAATCAAGTCTGTGTTTATCTTAGAGCGTGACTGTAAAGCTCCTTACACATTACAATCCCATTGATCCATAGTGCCTGGTACCTAGATCGAACAGTTCCACTAAAATGAAAGGACGGCAAATGTGTTACAACTACACGTTCTAACAGTTTCTTAGAAGTCAAAGTCTCTGACTGAAGATGGATAAATTGCCCCGTTTTTCGTCTCCCTTTCTAACTCGTACATTAATGGCTTATGCTCTGTTATAGAGAAGGAGTTGAGACTTCGCAGCGCATCAATATTCCAGGGCTCGTTTTTGGTGCAGTGCACTGAGATTTACATTCACTGGGAGAGCAGAGATGCTTCTAGCTTGAACAAATCGTTATAGCGTAAACTACCTCCGCATGCTTCCAAGGCTTAAAACCACATTCTTGTCGCGAAAGCTGCCCGGGCTAAGAGAATGTCGAAGGGGCAGAAGCCAAGCATTGAGCTTCAGTGGTTTTTGCTGCTGTGCCGACTACTAACCGGCCATTGTGCTAAGAGAGAAACTTGGCATAGAACAGGGCAGCTACATGCAGCACTTGCTGACACCTCCCTCACCAGATTCACCAGGAGGGCCCATGCCTAATTTACGTAAATACCTCACAAACAGGACCCACACCTCACTCGCCCCTTCTCTCGCTTATCTTCACTCTCTGAACTAACTTTACTTGCACTGGCAAATGTAAGTTTCACGCCTCTATATTTCCCGACCGGTGTCACCTTCTTTGTACTCCCATTACACCCCTCTTTGTCACATGTTTTCTGTCCTCTGTAATCCTCCTTTTGCCTATTTTCCTTCCCCCTGTCTTTTGCGAATGATGTTCACTCCCTTCTTTCTGCTCCATTCATCCTCCACTCATACTTTTTTCTTTTATCTTCTTTTTTTCCCTTTCTACCCCTTGTCTACTACTAATTTTCTGAATTTTCCCCTCATTCCACTTTGTACATTTTCTGCTATCCATTCAACTCTCGTTCCACTGTCTCCATTTATTTATCCTGTGCCCATTCGTGCCTCTCTTCATCCACCGTTCCTCAATTTCACTCCATTAATTGCCCTTTCTTTTTCCTTACTTCTCTTCTCTCTACTCTTTTTTTGTTATGTTTTCCGATCCTCCTCATAACCATGGCCTATTCCACTCCTTTTCCCAGTGTTTTTTTACCATTCTTTCTCTCTTAATCTTCCTCTGTTCGCCCCTTCTTTTCTGAGTGGCAGTTCACCTTCCTTTTCCCACCCCCCACTCTTTGCCACTCATCCCGTTCCTCATGGACCTTGTTCACAATAGCTGACGTTGATCTGAGTGCATTATGGATGTAAAACAAACAGGAGAGGCTTTTCAGTCCTGAACCTCGCTCGACCTGCTCAGAAGCCGTCCGAGTCCTTCACTGTCCATGGTGGCAGCCTCAACCTGAGTTCAGAGCACATCAACACTGCTGTGGCAAATATTGAGGCTTAACAGGAGCTAAAGATTACATGCTTAATATGCACATCTTGCTGTAGCTCAACTGATGCCCCATGTGGACCTTTTTTTTCTTTCTTTTATTGAATTTCACATGTGCAAATATGATTGCTTATTATCCATATTGCAGGTCATTCCTTTTCATTCTCACTCAGGTGTAACACTGGTGCCCTCTGCCAGTCTTCTTAGTTGCAAGTTAAGAATTAGTCCTATGCATTTCCACTCTGGAACAGTATTGCCAGACCATGTAGTAGGGCTTTTGGATTATGTCCTACTAGCTTACCAGTCGCGCGTTACTGCGATCTCAGAAGAGAGAAAATTTAAGGAAACTTGTTATGATAACATTCAATTTACATTGTCATTTTTATTGAAATGTATTCATTTTAATATGGAAAACATTTCAAAGTGTCGTTTTTTAATTCTATTTATTAGAGTGCTTATGGATACACGATATCTTTTGTTTTTCCGTCTGGTGCGTACACGAATAAATCGGAAGGTTTTCAGACGCGTGAGCTGGCCACACACAGTTGTCCATTTGAGAAGCACGGATTCTCCAAATGGAGTCCACACACTTGCAGCGATTGTCCTTGTGCTTTGTTGATGGTCATTGCAAAAGCGAGTCGCACCGGAAACTGTAAACGTTTGAATTCAAATGGCATATCTATTGGGATCATGGGAATACGTGGCAACAGTACATCTTCCCCCTTAAATTTCCCATTCAAAATTGTAGCTTCGATGACATTGTTAATCATCTTTTTCACCGAAAGTCTTGTACCGTTGCAAAGTGGTGGTGGATTGATGTTTCGGAGAAGAATGATAGGCACGCCAATTTTCAATGTCAAAATGTGTGGTGGCATGCCTGGCAAATCCAGTGAATTGAAGAATTCCGTTGGGTAATTTACAACTTCGTCTTGATTCATCACATTATCGATGGACTTGTACGTTCTCGCTTCACCTGGTATTCCGTTTTGAATGCTGAAATTGATGGCATTTACATCGTTGTTCGTAGCTGCTAATATAGCAAGTGCACTGAGCCACTGATGATTTTTGTAATTCCGCGCGATATTCGAAAGATTGAGGGCCCTGGGGGGGCCGATATTTAAAAAGTTTTTATGCCAGAAACCTTCGCGGGATTGTACTTCACTTCCCAAAGTTTCATGGCGATCGGATGAATGGTGTAGTAATGCATAAAGGACAGACAGACATACATTTGTTTATTTATATATATATATATATATATATATATATATATATATATATATATATATATCAAAGCAGCATTTGATTGTAAACAATTTTTTTTTGTTAGTCAAATTATGACACCAACAGTAATTATGTAGCTGCAATTAATTGTTTAGGTCATTGACATTTAGTGTACCATCACACCGATATACAAACAAGTAATGCTTGATCAATACGTCTGGCATTGCCAGCTTTCCCATCGTTCTTTGTGTTTAGCTGAATGCTGTATGGCACATAGATTGCATGCGATTTATGGTGAATATACTGTTTGGCTCTGGGATTGCTTGATGTATCATATCAGTATCCTGAACCGTTAAAGACCTGGCTATTTTCTCACCCCTGGGCACCTTGTTTGCTGTGGCCCATCTATCATGACCTATTTTCTATCTTCTAGCGGCTGGACATCCTCCATGGAGCTGTTTCAACTCTAAAAATACGCCACATAATTACTCTCCTCAATGCAACATAAATACACTCCACATACCACTGACTACCACATGATTACACACCACATAATTCCACTACTCAATGCAACATAAATACACTCCACATAATACCACTTGGTGCCACATAATTACACGCCACATAATTACTCTACTCAATGCAATCTAAATACACTCCACTATACCACTCAGTACCGTATAGTTACACACCACGTAATTACACTCTACTCAATGCACCATAAATACACTCCACATGATACCACTCAGTACCACATAATTTTGTTAAAATCTTTTTTTAATCAGGTTATTCAGTTGTATATAATGTAGTCTTGGTTTTTATAAAGGTAAAAAAAATGATTAACACTTTTTAGGTCTCACTGCGGAAAGCGCGCTCTCGCAGAGAGCCTATAGCTGTCAGTTCAGCCGACAAGGACTGGAGACAGGAGATGGCCACGCGCACATTGAGGCGCACGGCAGAGTCGGATTCCGACGCGCGGCTTGGGATTGGGTCGCGCGTGTCGGAATCAGACTCTGCCATGCGCCTTGGGATTGGGTCGCGTGCGTGTGCTTCTACCGAGACAGCTCACGTCGCGCGGCTCGTAGGTTTCGGTTTCGTTTTACTCGTGCGTGTGGCCGGCTGGCATTCCCGAGCCGTGGAATGGAAGGCGCATCCCACAAACTCGCTGTCTGCACTTAAAAGCAGTGCGCTTTACCTCGCCCTGAGTCCCTGGGCTTGTTTAAAATCCTGCCTGTTTTCCAACTTTGGGTTCCTTAGGTTGTCAGGCGCCTCCTGCCTTCCGTCTCTCTCTGACCTACAATCGGTGAACACCATCCTTGTCGTCTCTCCCATTGAAGTGCAGGGGTCATGAAGTAGCCTTTCGTAAACTCTGTCTTAATCACCCCCTCCCCAAACCTGGAAACTCCGGTACCGGAGGTGCAGCTGTGGGACGTTTTTTTTGGCCAGCGCAGTGGCCTTATTGTGCTGTGTTTGTGCTGTCCAGATGTCGCCAGCGGCCCAATGGGGGCCCGAGCAGCCTTTTCGAGGGAGACAGGTCTCTATTTACCATCCTTTTGTCAAGGGGGCGAATGTGCCACTCCGGCCTCTGCCTGGTCCACCCATTATTGTATGCAGGTTGAGCAGGGGGGCGGTAAGGGGGGTAGCAGAAGTGACCTCACTTATACTCTGGTGTGGTTCACAACTCCTCCGTGGACAAAGAGTCCTAGAAATATTTGCTTTTTAAATCTCAGCAAAGTTAAAAAATCACGCTTCTTTTAGAAAACTAATAATACTTAAAACATTGAAGCAGTGTTTCGAAAAAAAAGCACAATCCGCACCTTTGCCACATTTTTTAGGTGCCCGGTCCTATTTTTTTTACCCCAATCACCCCCTCCGCCCTCATGTTCTTGTTTCTGGAACGCTGCCAGTGTCTAGCCGGCCTGCTTCCCTCCCCCTGCCCTCCTAAAACCTGGAAACTCCAGGGACGGTCACTTCACCCACGGCCTGGCTCATATGCTCTGAGCCAATCGCCCCCTCTGCCCGCAAGGGTTCGTGTTTCAGGGGTGCTGCCCTGCTCGGGGTATTGATACCAAGGTTCAGGTGGCCTGCCCCCCTCCCCACACCTTAAAGTTGGAGACTCCGGGGGTGATGGGACACGGGGTGTGGTCTCTCGACTGAGGGATAAGAGTTGACTTGTGCACCGCCTCCCCATGCACAGCACAGCCACTGCCATCCCTAGCGCCCTAACGCTCTCCTCTAGGCGCTGCCTTAAGCTCAGCTGTCTTCATAGCGTCGTCACCAGGCCGTGGGGAGGACCGGGACACCAGAGGGACCCAGAGACCGTGGATAAGAGTGTTTGAGGGACCCGTGGACAGGTGTGTGTGCAGGACCGTGTGAAGGAGTGCTTTGGGGGCCCACGGAGCCGGAGCGGGGTGTGAGGTCCTCCCAGGCGTTGGAGGGCCCCAGAGCTGTGTGGAGTTCGTGGGCTGTGAGCCCCCCCCCCCCCAAGCAGGTGAGTGCACGCCCCTTCACTGCCCACCCCGTGTGGCAATAACATTCCTAAGGGTACCACACACTGACCAGACTCTCGCATGGAGTATTAGCTCAGTGTGGTACTCCTTTCACCCAACGCAGACCCCACTCTCAAACCTATCAGCTGTTATGAAGAAACCCAGGGCACTGCCATTCCCAACTCACAGTAATTTAGATACAAGACTGCCAATGTGGCCCTGGTTGTGAAAGAACACGTCTTACGGAAACTGTTCAATAAAATTCATGAGTATGATATACTTTCACTGTAATGTGGAACCTGACAGCTCCCACAAAGTGTGTTTAGTTTCATCTCTAAAATTTACCACACAAATTTAATAATAATTTTGGACAACATCATTATACCATATAAAACAAGCATTTGCAATGCAATAGGTCTTGCATTTACCCGAGTTTAAGCTATTGCCTTTGTAAATGACAATGTGTTTTATTTGTTTTAAAAACCAAAATAAAAGGCACAGCCATTTACAATGCCAATAGCTCAAACTCGCGTAACTGCGAGACCTATTGCATTGCAAATGCTTGTTATTATAACTTCTCAACATGCTGCACAGCAGCCACAATGTTCTACAACATAGCCAAAAGTTCTGGCTAAACATATAAGTTCCCAACTGCGAGATCTATTGGCTATACCAATGCTTGTTATCTCCTGCTGCATATCTTGCATGCCTTTTTGAAGTCCTGTCAAGTAACATGCATTAGACTAATACAACTTAGTGTGGTGGTCTGCATCACCACACTAAAATGCATTAATCACATTTGTAGCGCTTTGACAACACCTGCGTGCTGTGAGGGAGAAGCTTGAACTGCAGCTGCCAAGTGCCCGTCACATGCACTATTGCAGTAGATAACCGTGCTGTGTTCAAGCTGCCAGTTGGTGGTCTCATTGTGCAACATACTTTTGATCATCCGGATATTCTTCTGCTACCGACACTACTAGACCAGTAGGCTTAATTGGGAACATATAAACAAATGGCAGACATATCTAACCACCAGCATACTTCCATCTTTTTTTCTAATTCGCACAGAGCGCATACTGGCTGTTGGATTGCATAAAACATGGAAGCATACAAGGGAAAGAGCAGCACTGAGTGTAGGAGGTTGTGCCTCAGTGACTCTGCTTCAAAATGTGCTTTTAAATTTTATTAATAGATTCAGCACACCGCAGTGGTGCCTGTCCGACTAAATCATTACTTGATTTTGCTCGCGAGAAAGTGTCAGTCATTGAAATGGCCCTCCTAATTACACTGAAATTAAGAAAATGTTACACATAGCAACCTGAAACCTTGATAGCTATGCCTTTGTTATTAAAGCGTGGCAGATTGTGTCTTTTTCAAAGTTTTCATGTTAATTTCAGCACTTGGTCATGCCTGTACATGGCACTGCAATTAACTTGAATACTTTCAAAAAGGCACCCAACCTGCACTGCTCTGTCAATAGGTTGACCAGAAGAGTCCTGGTTTTTCACCACCTGTCCCAGTAGATTTCAGTAAATGTAGCTCCTGGGTGGGAGGTGTCTTATGTTTTCCAAAGCAGGGCTAGTTAGCAGCTGTTAGAAAAATCAATGCAATTAGCTGGCATGACACTGACTTTGAAACCCTTTTTTATTTTATCTAGTTTTAAAAAATTTTTTTTTAATTATTTTTATTAAACAATGCCAGTGGTTGGTCAATCCATACAGTAGATCGGCAAGTACAGGTGTATCACATTTACGCAAAATAACAGGGCATGACAGATGATAATACAGTACGAAAAGTCAGGAAAACAGTAGCTTCAATCAAGGAGTCAGTGGTTAGTCAGTGAGTGGAACACACGGGGGTTCACATATGTTGTCACGGTAAATGTTCCATTTTGTCCCGAGCGCTATCCATTTCCGTGGACAACCACTTGCCACAAACAGTTTTTTCCCCGCACCATACACCAGTCCATGTCATTTTTCCAGGCAGCAAGTGTTGGTAGTGTAGGTGCTCCCCATAAGTGGGCGATATTCCGCATAGCTATCATCTGGCCTAGCGTTGACCAGAGTTTACCTCTGGTGTTGAGATCCGTGGGCTCCCAAACGTTTAGCAGACACCTTTTGACTTCGAGCCGAATTTCAACCCCCCACATTTCACTCATACATTTATGTAGCTCCTTCCAATATTTGTGACTTAACGGACACTTTCAGATAATATACAGAAAGGACCCCTCCAGTCCACAACCCCTCCTGCAAATCCCTTCCTCGCTTCTGCCCATCTGAACCAGTCTAGGACTAGAGATATATACCCGATGTAGGATTTAATTGGACCAACCTAAGTTTTGCTGACATGGCAACCTCCTTTGGCGAGGATAGTACTTCCTGCCATTCCTCGTCGTCTAACACCAGGCTGTCCCGGCCCAACTTTTCCCGCAAGGCAGTGAGAGGATCTAGGGTGTTCCATATTAACTTCTTGTATGTGAGTGAGAATTTGTCTGACAGGTGTCCGTCCAGCAGTCTGTCTTCGAGCGGGGAGGATTCTGGCAATTTAGACCCGGCTAGGATGTTAGCCTGCAGGGAGTGCCTAAGCTGCATGTACCCAAAGTATTCTGATGTGGCTAATTTGTGTGTCTGTTGCAGAGAGGCAAATGTGACCACCCCTTTCGTTCCCCAGAGGTCACCAATTCGTGAAAGGCCTATGAGGTCCCATTTGTCTAACCCTTTTGTGCGACCCAGTGTGCCCAGAGATTCAGAATCCCACAGTGGGGTGGCAAGTGTATCTAGGTTTTTACTGCCTCTTCTGTAATTCTTTGCTGATGAGCGCTGTTATCGCTGCGCTCCATTGAAGTACATTTTGTAGTCCCTTTTCTGTTTTTGTGAAATGTCGTGGTTTTTGGCTTTAAAAAATTCTTGGCACCCGATCTATCAACAAAAGGCATACAGCAAGTCTAGAAGCATGACGTGTGCTTTCAGAATCACTAATATATATTGCTGCATGCCTTTTTAGGTCTCGCCTGTCGATGCGCATGCGCATCGAGCTTGCGAGACTATTGGGGCTTAAACAGTCTTTAACCAACTTGCAAGGAATCGTGGCGATTCCTTGCAGTGCCCGTGAAATTCAAGCTTAATGCGCATGTGCATTAAGCTTAAAAGCGCGTGCACATGCCCCCAGCCGCCTGCTTGCATGTATTTTCCCTCAGCCGCACTCCTCCCACACCCCCGCTCCGCCCCCTCCCCTGCCTGCCGTGTCGCGTTTCTTCAGTTCCCTTAGCCGCTCTCCATGCCCCTGCTGCTTTCACACCCTCATGCCGCTCTCCCCGCTCCGCCCCCTCCCCTGCCCGCCGTGTCGCATTCATCCCCCCTCCCCTTCTCTGCCTTCCCTCCGTCTTCCCTCCCACAGGCAACAAGAGGCTAGTTCACGACGCGCGTCCACATCACAGCCATCAGCCTCCCTACCGCGGGCAGCTTGGCCTCAGGTATTCACCCCAGCGCGACTTCTCCTCCCCCCTAATTACATGCCTGCTGTTTACTTCTTTCACGGCAGCTCTCTCGCACATCAAAGGCTGCCCCCCACGCCTCGCAACAGACTTCATTGGAATGCGCTCCATGCATTCTCCCCTCCCTTTCAGCCTCTTTCCCAGCTCCAAGCCGGACCCTCCTTTCTCACCTCCTCTTTCTTTATTTACAGGGAGAACTTGTATTTTTCCCCGAGGCAACCAGTTCTGACACACACCAACTTCAAGCTTGACTTGTACTGACGCTGTCACCCCAGCAGACATGCAAGCATCAGACATCCACAAGCATCAGACATATATATTCACCCACTCTGCTTCAGTCACCCACTCTGCTTCAGTCACCCACTCTGCTTCAGTCACCCACTCTGCTTCAGTCACCCACTCTGCTTCAGTCACCCACTCTGCTTCAGTCACCCACTCTGCTTCAGTCACCCACTCTGCTTCAGTCACCCACTCTGCTTCAGTCACCCACTCTGCTTCAGTCACCCACTCTGCTTCAGTCACCCACTCTGCTTCAGTCACCCACTCTGCTTCAGTCACCCACTCTGCTAATTGATGAATGTTATGCCATTTTCATAGACATAAACAACTTTTAGGACGGAAAAAAAAGGGGGTCTACGGAGTAGTGCATCAGATACGTTACACACAAAATATACTTCCCAAAAGTGAGCTACAGCATGCAAGGATGTTGATCAGGCTTCAGGCCAAAAAGCAAAAAACATTCGTACAATATTACACCAACAAAACAAAGAGAAATATGTGGCAGGAAGCGAGGACGAGGATGTACAAACACAAAAGTGAAACAGCCAACTTTTGATTGGGGCAATAAACAAGCACTATTCATCCGGGGAATGGGACGGATTAAACACAATGGTCAAGAGTTACACAAAAAGCCGTACTATTCATCCGGGGAATGGGATGGATTAAACACAATGGTCAAGAGTTACACAAAAAGCCGTACGCATATAACAATAGCAGTTATTCACACGGAATTACATCAAATATAAGAAACATATTACGCAACTTGGATTCAGCGCTAACAGCATCAATAAACATTACATAGGTCTCTTAGCTTCACAAAACAAAATGTGATCTACAGCATGCAATGATGTTTATCAGGCTTCAGGTCACAAAACAAAAATTATTCGGACAAGATAACACCAACAAAACAACGAAGAAATATCTGGCAGGAAGCGAGGACGAGGATGTACAAACACAAATGTGAAACAGCCTACTTTTTATTGGGGGAATAAATAAACATTATTCACCCGGGAAATGGGACGGATTAAACACAATTGTCAAGAGTTACACAAAAAGCCGTACGCATATAACACGAGCATTTATTCACACGAAATTACATCCAATATACAAAAAACACTATTCTGACTGATGGTGCCGCAAAATACATACACATACAACACTCACCCTCAAATTCTCAGCCTCATTCACGAACACCTATCATCACACACCCTCACAACACTCACACCCTCACTCATACTAAAACCGTCACCCTCAATCACCCTCACACACCAGCACACACCCTCACACCCCCGGACCCTCACATCCACTCACACTCCACACCGTCCAAGTCCACCCTCCAACTACAGCCTATAACTACAATACCACCCTACAACTCTACCCTCCAACTACAACTCCACCCTCCAACTCCACACATAAATAGCGTTAGGCAACATTTATTTTAAGAAGTAAAAATCGGATTACACACTTGTAGCTATTCAAATATAAAAACGTAATGCATCGCGAGGACAGTGCAGCAATTAATACACAAAAATGCAGAAATAAATTGTAAAATAATTCATTTTTTTGACAAAAAACATAAATGCACACAAAATAGGGAAACATCTGAATACACTGCAAATAATACAACAATTTAAAAGTGGACAAAGCCATCTAAAGGACACAAATTCACAACAGAAAGCACTTACTAAAGTAAGGGAAAATAAACCATTAAACAATGCCGGAATAAAACCAAAACACAAACAAAGTGCGTAATCACAAAAGCACGAGACTTCACAGCCTAATTGCAATTCTTCCAAAACTACAATAAAGTATTCCACTCAAAGTAACCAAAAAATTATAAACAATTAATAAAGGTGTATTCATACGTATACTTGGCCATTAATTAACATACAAAAGTATAAGCTTACACTCCATAAGTATTGCTTTAAAATGTTATAGTACTTACAAAAACATACATAAGGAATTGGTGCTCAAAAGCAGCAAAAACATGTAGGCTTCAAAATATACAGCATATATAGCTTTTACGTACCAGTACAATAAATAGAAATATTTAAAGGTGGGCGAAATTCAGAAAGTATACGGGGAAAAAAACAACAAAGAAAACATAAATACAATTTAATCAACACCAAAACACAAGGAACAATAAAAAAAAAGTACAGTCTAAATAACACATTTTCAACTAAACCAATATAGCAACATGTAGAAAGAGTACATCCCAAAACGTTTTCTTTATAACATACATTACATAAAAGTAAGCAAAAATACATTAACTAAGGGAAATTAGAAACATTCCATAAAAGTACAATAGGTACATACACAAGCCAAGTACAATCGCAAAGTTAATTCTTTAAAAAACATTACTAAACATTACAAAACTTAATAAATATATATATATATATATATATATATATATATATATATATATATATATATATATATATATATATATATATATATATATATATATATTAAAGAAACACTAGGTAAACAACACAAAAAATAATTAGATTGACAACTTACCTGTCCAACGACGCGGCTCCAACGCGGGAAGCATGACGCGCCTTAGACATACGCCGGTTCCTGAAGATCTGGAAGTTTCCCAATTAACGTGACGCAATTGCAATGCTACGTAAGAAAACGTTGCAATTTGATTGGACGGAATACACGTCAATCAAAATCCAAGGTAAATCGGAAAAATAAACTAGAAGGCTAACCTAAATAACATAGGTAGCGTTATGGCACAGGGTAGCATCCACAATTTTTACGCACGAACAAAAAAAAAAGGGAAAAGGGACTAAATCTAGGACTATGCAAAATTCCGTAATCAAAACGCACACACATACAAACTCACACTGCTACACACACACACGCTCACAACAACACAACAACACACACACATACAACACACTTACAGTCACCCCCACACACTCACCCTCACTCACCCTCACACAATTACCATCACACACCATCTCTCACCATCACCCCATCACCCTCACACCCCATCACCCTCACACCCCATCACCCTCACACCCCATCACCCTCACACCCCATCACCCTCACACCCCAATCACCCTCACACCCCAATCACCCTCACACACCAATCACCCTCACACACCATCAATCACTCACACAATAACCATCACACACAACCACTTACCCTCACCCAATTACCCTCACACACCATCACTCACCATCACCCCATCAACCTCACACCCCATCACCCTCACACACCTCACTCAATGCCACAGCGTCACTTAACGCCACAGCGTCACTTAACGCCACAGCACCACTTAACGCCACAGCACCACTTAACGCCACAGCACCACTCAATGCACAGCATCCATCAACGCCAAAAAAAACAGCGTCACTCAACGTCACAGAAACAACAAAAAAAGCATCGATCAAAGCAACAGCATTACGCCACACCACAGCATCACTCAATGACACCACAGCATCACTCAATGTCACTGCATCACTCAATGTCACTGCATCACTCAATGTCACTGCATAACTCAGCACCCCCACAGCATCACTCAGCACCCCCACAGCATCACTCAGCACCCCCACAGCATCACTCAGCACCACCACAGCATCACTCAGCACCACCACAGCATCACTCAGCACCACCACAGCATCACTCAGCACCACCACAGCATCACTCAGCACCACCACAGCATCACTCAGCACCACCACAGCATCACTCAGCACCACCACAGCATCACTCAGCACCACCACAGCATCACTCAGCACCACCACAGCATCACTCAGCACCACCACAGCATCACTCAGCACCACCACAGCATCACTCAGCACCACCACAGCATCACTCAGCACCACCACAGCATCACTCAGCACCACCACAGCATCACTCAACACCACCACAGCATCACTCAACACCACCACAGCATCACTCAACACCACCACAGCATCACTCAACACCACCACAGCATCACTCAACACCACCACAGCATCACTCAACACCACCACAGCATCACTCAGCACCACCACAGCATCACTCAGCACCACCACAGCATCACTCAACACCACCACAGCATCACTCAACACCACCACAGCATCACTCAACACCACCACAGCATCACTCAACACCACCACATCAAACAGCACCACCACAGCACCTCTCAGCACCACCACAGCATCAATCAGCAGCAGCACAGCATCACTCAGCGCAACAACAGCATCACTCAGCACAACAACAGCATCACTCAGCTCAACCATAGCATCAATCAGCGCAAACACAGCATCACTCTGTGCAACCACAGCATCACTCAACACCACCACAGCATCACTCAGAACCACCACAGCATCACTCAACACCACCACAACATCAAACAGCACCACCACAGCACCTCTCAGCACGACCACAGCATCAATCAGCAGCAGCACAGCATCACTCAGCGCAACAACAGCATCACTCAGCGCAACAACAGCATCACTCAGCGCAACAACAGCATCACTCAGCGCAACAACAGCATCACTCAGCGCAACAACAGCATCACTCAGCGCAACAACAGCATCACTCAGCGCAACAACAGCATCACTCAGCGCAACAACAGCATCACTCAGCGCAACAACAGCATCACTCAGCGCAACAACAGCATCACTCAGCGCAACAACAGCATCAATCGGCGCAAACACAGCATCACTCGGCGCAACCACAGCATCACTCGGCGCAACCACAGCATCACTCGGTGCAACCACAGCATCACTCTGTGCAACCACAGCATCACTCTGTGCAACCACAGCATCACTCTGTGCAACCACAGCATCACTCTGTGCAACCACAGCATCACTCTGTGCAACCACAGCATCACTCTGTGCAACCACAGCATCACTCTGTGCAACCACAGCATCACTCTGTGCAACCACAGCATCACTCTGTGCAACCACAGCATCACTCTGTGCAACCACAGCATCACTCTGTGCAACCACAGCATCACTCTGTGCAACCACAGCATCACTCTGTGCAACCACAGCATCACTCTGTGCAACCACAGCATCACTCTGTGCAACCACAGCATCACTCTGTGCAACCACAGCATCACTCTGTGCAACCACAGCATCACTCTGTGCAACCACAGCATCACTCTGTGCAACCACAGCATCACTCTGTGCAACCACAGCATCACTCTGTGCAACCACAGCATCACTCTGTGCAACCACAGCATCACTCTGTGCAACCACAGCATCACTCTGTGCAACCACAGCATCACTCTGTGCAACCACAGCATCACTCTGTGCAACCACAGCATCACTCTGTGCAACCACAGCATCACTCTGTGCAACCACAGCATCACTCTGTGCAACCACAGCATCACTCTGTGCAACCACAGCATCACTCTGTGCAACCACAGCATCACTCTGTGCAACCACAGCATCACTCTGTGCAACCACAGCATCACTCTGTGCAACCACAGCATCACTCTGTGCAACCACAGCATCACTCTGTGCAACCACAGCATCACTCTGTGCAACCACAGCATCACTCTGTGCAACCACAGCATCACTCTGTGCAACCACAGCATCACTCAGCGCAAAATACAGCATCACTCAGCTTAACAAAAGCATCACTCAGCGCAACCACAGCATAACTCAGCATCGCCACAGCTTCGCTGGTTCAAATATGTTCTCTCAATGTTTCAAGCTTTATTACAAATGTCTACAAAAAATTCACTTCTGTTCTTGGATTTTCGACCCTCTAAAATACACTGAACAAAATATTCACTACAGTTATTTACAAAAAATTAAACTATTGCCAGTATAAATTACAATCACTTTCATTTAACTATTAATTATTTTAACCAAAAAAAAACAAAAAACTAATTACAATATCAATACATCTAAGTCACATAAACACAAAAAAACCATCAAACCATCGGCCTAACACCCCATCACACTCTCACACCATCACCCTCACACACCACTCACCTTCACACACCATCAAGCACTCACACACCGTCAAACACTCGCACACCTCACCCTCATAACACCTCAGCCTTAGACCCACACCCACTCTCACTCACCCTCACTCTCACACATCCTCACTCTCACACATCCTCACTCACCCTCACACACTAAAAACGCTCTAGCGCACTCACACATCCTAAACTACACAAACACTCATTTCCGCAAAAACTCACTCACCTACCCTCACACCCACAAACTCCCTCACACACCCTCACTCACATTCAAACCTTCACTCATTCACACCCTCACACCCTCAACACCTCATCCTCACACACCCTTACTCAACATATACACTCACACTCACCCATCCTCACTCACCCTCACACACTAAAAACGCAATAGCACACTACATCCTCCAAATACACACTCAAACACAACACCCTAACGCCACAGCACCACTCAATGCCACAGCACCTCTAAATGCCACAGCAACACTAAATAACACTACACCACACAATGCCACAGCATTACTCAATGCTACAACATCACTCAATGCCACAGCATCACTTCATACAACAGCATCACTCTATGCCACATCAACACTCAATAGCACAGCATCACTCAATGCCACAAACAAAAACAACGCCACAGCATCACTCAGCACCAATCAACGCCACAACAGTCAACGCAATAAAACAATTAAATAGCACAGCACCACTCAATACCACATCAACACTCAGCGCCACAGCGTCACTCAGCGCCACAGCATCACGCAGCGCAACAGCATCACGCAGCGCAACAGCATCACTCAGCGCAACAGCATCACTCAGCGCCACAGCATCACTCAGCGCCACAGCATCACTCAGCGCCACAGCATCACTCAGCGCCACAGCATCACGCAGCGCAACAGCATCACGCAGCGCAACAGCAACACTCAGCAGCACAGCATCACTCAGCACCACAGCATCACTCAGCGCCAACACAGCATCAATAGTTCAAATATGTTTTGCGAATGTTACAAAAAATATTCAAAATGTCAAACTAAATCTTAAAAATGCACTTCTGTTCTTGGATTTTCGCCACAATAAAATAAACAAAATCTTCACTAAATATATTTAATAAAGTTTAAGTTAATAGCAATATAAAATAACATGCATATTTTTTTACGTATTAATTATTTAACATTTTTTAAAGCCATTGATTTTTTTCATATCAATACATAAAAGTCACGTACATAATAAACATGTTGCTTTACAAATGCTAGAGGTCACATTTACAAAAATGATAACTATTGCCTTTGTAAAAAAGAAAGCTATTAATGTAGCTATTTTAAAAAAAAAAAACATAAAAAAATAAAAAAAAATAACACCTATACCTCTAACTTTCCTACTGCGAGACCTATTGCATTTCCAATGCTTGTTGTTAATAGAGTGCAGCAGATTGTGTGCCTTTTGAAAGTTTTAATGTTAATTGCAGTGCCCGTCATGTTTACACACTGGGCTGGATTTAACATGAACACTTTCAAAAAAGGCGCTCAAACTGCCACGCTCTGTTAAAAAAGGAACGCAGCAAACCTAACCGCATGACCTGTCACAATCACTAATATAGATCAATGATTGTGAAAGCCCACGTCGTGCTTCTGGGACAGCTGCATGCGTTTTCTTCATAGAGCGTGGAGTGGGGCAGATTGTCTGCTTTTCCTAAAGTATTCATGTTGATCGCAGCACCTGGTGTGCTTCTACACAGCGATGCGGATAACATGAATACGTGCCTCTTGTGGTGTGTGTGTGTGTACGCTTCAAACAAGACTCTGTGCGCTCTGATTCACATAGGTGCGCACGCCTTACAGGAAACAGTGCTCCCAAGTACCTGGAGGTGGTTGATTCCCAGCGAGGAAGAGACACTGAGGTAGAGTCCCATGTAGTTGGGTAAAATGCTAGATTAGTCTCATTCAGCCATGGTCCTGATATGTCGTCAAACCTGCCCAGCTCTCTGGTGACCTCTGCCTTTCTAAGATTGCGAAGCAGGTTGTCAACATACAGTGAAATAACATCTAGTTTTCTGCTGCAAGTGATCCCTCGCCAACAGATTGAAGTTGTATCGTAAATGTTTCTATCACAGATGCAAATAACTGAGGGGAGATGGGGCTACCTTGTCTAATTCCTATAAATACGCAGTAGGCACCAGAGACTGCTAGTCTGGTATGAACCAGTGTCATGAAAATTAGTAAAGAAGTACAAACCATTTCCAAAAGGCCTGCTGTTTGCCGAATCGGCCCAATACCATGTCAAGACATCTCC
Source organism: Lissotriton helveticus (assembly GCF_964261635.1). Lineage (NCBI taxonomy): Eukaryota > Metazoa > Chordata > Amphibia > Caudata > Salamandridae > Lissotriton > Lissotriton helveticus. The sequence goes on from NC_136059.1 coordinate 1,191,620,670, forward strand.
AACTCGGAGAGTCTGAGGCCTTTTCCGTGTTCAAGGCCCCACCACAGCCGATTGGGTCCAATCCGAAGCGTCCGCTTCCGTAATTTGTAGAAGTTTACGAATGTTCTGGGCCATGCAGTGCCCCGAGAGAGAACCATTTAGGTTACTGGTGACGAGCTAAGTCTTATGTGGGAGTAATCTGAAGCCCATGATCTTGCCTGTTATCTTGTAGTCGACATTGAAGGTAGAGAGTAAATAATAGGAAGAGTTGATGTTGTGGGGTCTGCCAGGCTTGGGAAGATCAATAACAAGGTACTCTTGAGTGGTACGCCTTGTATAGTTCGAGCCTGGGTGCTAATTTGCCTACGTAGGTGAATTTTGGGAGGTAAGCTATCAGTTCCCTGGACCTTACCCATGCTAGAAAAGATGTGGTCTCCCTGATCTTTTGTAATAAAATTGGACTTCCCTCTTAAGTTGTGACCAGGGAGGGAATGCTAGGGAAGTAGTGCACTCACCTCCCCCAGCAGGTGAAGGGTCAGTATCTCAATTCAGGCCTTTGTCGGTGCTAATGTATAACATTTTGTAGTATCAATATAAATGAGGAATTTTTGTCATCTGAGAGTGGCGTAGGGTCCATTCTGTTTCTACAATGTGGGTGCATGTCGTGCTCCTGCCCAGGTTAACCAGCCGGGCAAGGAGCCTCCCCGACTTATCTCCTAAGCACCACATTGGTGTTATTTCTAGGTCATCTTGAGCATTTGTTGTGTGGCTGGCTATTCTCCTTTCTGATAGTAACTCTAATAGGGGTGGGTTTTATTTCAGGCTCCGTGGGATGTTTGTTGAATGGTATGCATCTCTCATGAATTTCGCTGTCTTCAGATCTAGTTTCTAACATGACATTTGTTTGCTGTTGCTGGCCGCGGCTACCTGGCTTAAAATACATACTTAAAGTATATTTTATCAACCTTTTAACTGGGTATACTGCATTTAATATATACCTCAATTGCAGGAGAAAGCATCACATTTGTTTGGCAAGTGTGTGTGTGTATGTGTGTATGTGTATGTGTGTGTGTGTGTGTGTGTGTGTATATATATTTCCTCGCCCAATCTGCCGTTGGAGGAATCAGGAAGTGGTTCGAGTTTCCAGGATATATATATCTATATATCGATCGGTCCCTGCATCTCCACCTATGTTAGCCCCCTTTCCCCAGACCAGAATAATGCAACATATTTTGAAATATATTGCTGAATCATCTTAACCTATTTACCCTGCCCCCCAAATTCCCCAACTGCTCTAATTTGTTCACACCCTACTTCTTCCTCTGTGACCTTCTCCCAACCCCCAGGCAACCCGTGAGAATATACCTTCCAGTGGTCAAACTGCCCCCCCTTCCCCCACCCCCATCCCCCTCCCTCATCCCCTGGCTTTTGAAAAGGAGATAAACTCTTCACATTGCTAATGTTTGTTAATAACCAGAGCGTCCCATAGCTGCTGGTACCACACTTCAGTCATAGGTGGGTTTACTTTTTCCCAGACTAGTGCAATAGTTTTACCTCCTTGTTACTGTAATGCTACATACTTTTAAAATTTGGCCATGTATTCAATTCTTTGGTTGGAACACTAGTAATGGTGTCTTCAAGTCAAATCGGAGGAAAAAGCCCAGAGTGCTCTCTAAGTGCTTTCTACGTCCTTTCCGAATGGTATGAGCCTGTAGCAAATTCACCGTACATGAAGATTGTCTCCTATAATTCCATAACCCCTGCAGCAAACACTTGATGTGCTTAAACTCATGCTGTGTATCTTCACCGGGCTGTAATGCCAGAATTATTTTTTAAATGTATTTATTCCTCAAGCTGACCGTGCTCTCTTCCCTGCCTAATTCCTCTTTCGCAATACCCTGACCAAAATCCATTCAATGCAATCCTTTGGGTTTGACAACGATAGCCATTGTTATAAATTGCCTGCTAAACCGTGTCTTTTGCATGACCAGCCTCAGATCGGACTGATCCACCCAGTGGAAAGCCTTTTTGGCGTCAAGAGACACTTTAAGTGCATGGATTCTTTTGGCTGAACTTCATAAGACTAAGTGGGCTGTTCTCCGAATATTGCCTTTATAGAAGTTATAAAGCAAGACTGGCACACACAAATCAGATCGGGAAGGACCTGTTCTTTCTATTTGCAGAGATTTTAGAGTACAGTTAAAGGTCTGGTTATCGGGGCTATCGGGCCAGTAGGTGTCGCACAGGTTTGGGTTCTTCCCATGTTTGTGATGTATCTAAATTGTCTCCTTCCCCATGTCTCATGATTCTCCCTTTTTGTGCTATGTAGTTCAATAATCTCTCTAGTTTGGGGACTAATATGTCCTGAAAATGTTTAATAGAAGGGGTTTGTAAGCCCATCCTGGCTAGGAGCATTATTTTGCTTTCCACTTTTTATTGACTGCTTTGTTTCTTACTGGGAAATCTGAGTCTAGAGATTGTCGTTGGATGTCTATTAGATGGGGTAACATAGCCTCCTCTAAAAATTGCTCCTAACTGCTTACTGTAAACTTAGTATCGTTCTTGGTGAATGCCTCAAGCTTATACCCCTCTATCTGAGAGACCTCTCCCATCTTTGTCCATATTTCCTTAACATATTCTTCTTATGCTTCTTGGCTGCATGGCTAGATGGAGTTCCACTTTATATTCTGCTAAATGCAGCATGAAGAATTTGGCCCTTTTGTTGTGTAAAGCTCTGTGCACACAGTAAGTGAGTGAGTTGCTTCGTATTTACATTCTCTACTTTTCCTATATGGCTGCTGGTAGCTTTGCAACCTCCAGTTTCTGGATTTGATGGAGGGGAGCCATCGTGCAAATACTTACCCTGTATAATTCCTTTTATTGTAACCGAGGTTCCTCCAGGGCTGACTTAGCTTTGTCAATATTTCTTAATTGCTTTGCCAAATCTTTCCTGTAGGAGAGTAGGGTCTGCTTTCCTATGGTCACCCCAATTTTTGCTTCACTGGTTTTCGACTTAATGTGGCTGTGGGCCTGCTAATCAGACCCACAGATTGCTGTTTTCTCTCTAAACTTATATCCATGTACTATAGGTACATCACCAATTTGATATTGGACACCTTATCAGCCCCTGTACAGTGTACTATAGGTACCCAGGGCATAGGTGCATCCAAGGCCTACCAGGGGCTGCAGCATATCTTTTGCCACCCCTGGCTGGCCATTCAAACAGACACAACTGGCTGATCACTCAGCTGGGGCAAGGTCGTGTAATCACCCCTTGCTTAGATATAGTATACCTATATCTAAACCTATGTCTGGACACATATATACCTATAAGTCACTCCTATGGCAGGCCTCATCGATCCTGGAGGCAGAGTGCTTGGTTTTATGTGAGATGATGCTGTAGTATGAGCTGAGCCTGTAGTATGAGCTGAGCCTGTCTGCAGCTTTCGGAACCATTTCCTTATGGCTGTTCCAGGGTATTGCCATACCATATACTCTTAAGTGCATTATAATCCTCGCGGTTATTGTTAACTTTGGTTTGGCTTGGCTTTATCAAAACATGTCGTGTAAGGTGTCATACACTTTGGAATACTATCCCCTCGCCAGTTCTGGCGACGGGGGTAGCATTCCACCCTTCTAGAGGGAGAAGACATGTTACTTTACTTAAACGCGGTTAAATCTAACCAGAGCCTCAGCATCACAAAATGGATGCTGCTGCCACAGACACAAGTCTGGCCTCCTGCTGCTGACCGAAACTTGGCAGGGTAGGCTTGGACAAAAGGTTTCCTGTCACAGGGAGGTGTTACACACCCCAGACAGGAGATAGTGGATTGGGGCAGGGCGGGCTGAAAGAAACTAGACACTGCCTGGGGCACACAAGGTGTCCCATGCAAAATCCAGTTGAACCGGTTCTGGGGCACTCCAGCCCCAGCTCTGGCACAAAACTGGACAAAGGGAAAGGGGTGTAACCACCCCCTTCCTGGGTCCCACCCATAGGAGGGACCTAGCAGGTAATCCAGCCCTTGATTTGGAATAAAGGTAGGAGCTGTGCCAGTGCACATCAGATTATCCTGACTGAAACTTTGATACAGAACTCTGGACCCTTCGACATCCACTCGACGTGGAAGACTGAAGAATCTCCCTTGTGGTCAAGGAGTGACCACCCTGTGCAAACAGGCACCATCCAGCGCCCAACGGTTTGCTTTGTTGCAGTTCCCGCCGGAACTCGATCGAGACCCAGCTTCCCTGACTTTTAACAGCCCGATCCACAGTCCCAGCGGATCTGAGACCCGTGGAGGCGACGTGAAACGTGGAGCCCGCCATCTTGGAAAAACTACGAAGTGCTGACCGTGCAGCTCCCGAGGCTCCCTCGAAGCTGTGCATTGGGGTTTGAGAAGCCCCAGCCCCGAGCAGCTTTTACACCGAAGATCTTCCCTCCACACTCACAGAGTGCCTCGTGGTGCCCTTTTGCATTTTCCTGCTCGACTCGTTGGTCCGGTCACTTGCCCGTTGGCTAGCGGCCCCAGTACCGACGAATCCTTGAATTTACTCTGCTGGTCTGGTTGCTCCAGACTGGGCCTCGATCCCCTGAAAAGGAGCAATCTATCTGACCTTACTGGTCCGAATAAGAAGCGATCTTCAAATCCTGCGTGGGTTGCATTTGCCAAGGCCTGTTGACTCCGATCCGGAAGCCGACACCGCCGACAGCGAGAGCCTTCGTGGGACAGCTCGTGATCCACTCCTGGATGCCCTCGATGCCCCAGGGTCCACGTGGCAGCGGAGACAAGCTTCTCGACAACCACCTGATTGCGCCCGACATTGCTTGATTCCTCCTGGTTCCATCCTGGTCACTGGCTAGTGACCCAGACTCTGTCCCCTCTGCTTTCAGGTACTCTACATCTTCGATCCACCCTTGGATCCAACCGGACTCTTCTCTCCTGGCCGCCTGCAGCATCTTCATCTCCAGGCTCCATAGATCTCCACGACGAAACCCGACACACTTTGGCACCTATACGCCCGCTTCCTGTGGGTGAGGTAACGATCAAACACCGGTGCTCCTGTAGTGGTTTACACCTCTAGTGTCCTAGTTTAAAGTGGGGTAATTCTATTCCAGTCGGAAGACTTCCAAAACAGTAACTTTCTAACTTTTACGCGCCATTGACTTTGCATTGGTGCATGCGTGTGCTTTAGGCACTGCCCCTCTCCCGACTTCATCACTGTTAGTCCCGAGTAGTCCCAGTGATTCACAAGGCCCTAGGCCCTACCATTGTTCGAGAGGTGGTACTTATACCACTATTTTAGTATATGGTTAGAGTTGCCACCGGGCTCATCCAAAATTGTGCAACTTGTGTATGTTTAACTGTGCTTTTGTTTAAACGCTTGTGCCTCTGCACTCATAAAGAGTACTGAGGATTATTCTAGTAATAAATACATATATTTTTATAATATGTAACTTGTGTGGTGTCCTTTCATTTGATATTACAGGACTGCATATGGTAAAACAGCTGGCTTCACATGCCCTCTTGAGTTTAGCCTAAGACTGCTTAGTCCATGCTACCATTAGGATAGCTTGTCTACAAGGTTGACTTACAACCACCACCATAAGGGATTGTTTGGACTGATACAAGGTGCCCCCAGAATTGGAGACATCATACATCAGGCCAACTTCTCACATTTCCTAAGTAGAGCGTTGTCCCTAAGCAGTCTGGGAACCAGCCTCCAAGCTGTGCTGTGCGTGAGCATCTGTTACATATCTAGGTCAGCCATGATGTGTGTGATCGAAAGGCCCAGTGTACCCATCTTCACACTTGGAGTAAATACATTAGAAGGTTACTTTCTAAATGTAAATCTGAGGGAATACATGCGGTTGATGTGCGCAAGAGTATTCTCTCTCCTAAAGGATGAAATTCCCGCCACACACCCCCACCCGCAAAATCTTGGGATATGTCCCACATCAAATGAAAATCTGCAGTGAAGACAATAGCTCCATTGACTCGTTCCTCCAGTGTTCTGAGGAAGTTAATCCAAAATTAGTCTGGTGCCCTATTGGGGGAACACACAAACTGTAGCGAGTGCCCTTCATTCCTACTCTGCTCCATAGCATGACTTACCTGCTTCCCTTGTCTATTTTGGTGTCTTGTGTAGTTAAAAAGAAGTCTGTCTAAATAGAGGCCTCATACAGAGTATATGCACTGGATAAGTAATAGGCAATGTTGTAGTTTGGTTTCATCCTGTTTTGGTCCTTCCTTATGCGGTCCGTTTCTTTGTAGGCATAAAGCTGGTTGGGAATTTCTAATAGATCTTCATCTTGCCTTTATTTTGACCAGGGAATTGATACCCTTCCCATTTTGTGAGAACCTTCACCTTCCTAGGAGCGTCATCTTTTGCTGTCATGTGGGCCATTCTCTTCCAAAAGAGGTTGGTGAGTTCCCCCAGGGCAAGAGTCCCAGCCTGTATCTCATCATAGGTGTGAAAGTGTGTCTTTGTCAAACTGAACAAATGCAAATAAAACCCTCCTTCCTGCAACTGCTCCAATGTTTTGAAACTTCACTGGGAAGCGGGGTTTAAATGAGACACTGAATGCCATCGCCGATAATAACTAAACGTGCTAACCCCTACCCTTGGTTGTACTATGCCAGGTCGGTCCTCAAATTACCAAACTCGTCCAAACTGATAACCTGTGTATATACTGCACTGGGTGGCCACATTGCTTTCAATTGCCTTTGACAGGGGCCTGGTTCTATAACCTGTATGCCCTCCACACATCCCACCCACCTCAGTGAGCGTGTAATAATGTTAGGCCGCCATGTTCCCTTGGCCTCCACCTGGTTTAGTAAGATGGCCTCCCTTCCCAGTTGAAAAACAAATCGTCATTGATAAGTCTTATCTGATTACTCTTGTTCTCTGTAAAATCTTGTTTCTGTGGCCTTCCGTCCTGTCCGTGTCATGTTCTTTATTGTTGCCAGTGACTACTTTTACCGCCTTTTGTTGCCGAAAAGACGGTTTGACCATTTGCACACCCTTATGTAGCCACCCCTTCACATTCATCTTCATTATTTCTGCCACCTTTTTCCTGCCCGTAACAGTGTGGTGTTCCAGGTGGTCAAAGACCATACCAAAGGAATGTGTCCATCTGTAGCTGACCTTTTCAGATCTAAAAGTCTCTCTGCGACCTGTCTGAAGCTGGCTCTTCTCTTTTAAAGTTGATTGTGATTTGTCTTAACCCCTTCGGCGCTCATGACGAGCTGAGCTCGTCATGAGTTGTGCCACTCGCACGCTGATGACTAGCTCAGCTCTTCATGTAACGCGGCTTTTTGAAAAAAGCAGCGCAGCGCAAAAATAGCCGCCGCACGCATGCGGTTAAAAAAGCAATTATTTAATAAACTTTAAAAAACGTACTAAGTTACTTAAAACCATTGCAAAAAAATTAGATCAGCTATAAGTACGTGGTAAAATGAACAGGTTTAAAATTGAATCTGTACATTCACGTTTAAAAGTGTCTGATTTATAAAAGGGGAAAGGTGAGGTTAGGTGTTTTAGTAACCAGGGACCGCAGCTTTTTGGCGTGTTGGATGTTGCGTAATTCGATGTTGCTTGTAAAAAGGAGAATAGTTTTAAAATGTGAGACTTTGCATTCGCCTTATTTACAACTATTGGTTTGTTGCAGGAGCAGTGGCGTTCAAAGTCATAGTGGCCACGGTGTTACCTGTTGGAAGGTGGTACTTTTTCTAAATGATGATGATTATGATGTTTCCAATTACGTTGCAGTTTTTGTCTGCTGGGCTGGACAAATTGCATTGTGGTGTTGTATTTGCTCAACCTTTAGCAGAAATTTAACAAAGCAGCAGTTCAGTTAGGGGTCCCCTTGGTCAAAGCAGGCCAAAATACCCTGCCGCCTTTTGCGGATTCCCTTTTGGTTGAAGGCCCTAGTTAGGTGCCAGCTCCTTTCTATGTGAACAGTGTTGCAGGAGCAGACTAGGTGTGGCAAGTCTTTCTTACCAGACCCACAGAGGCAGCGGGGAGACTTCCACACAGCCAAGGTGCCAGTAGATCTTTACCTGGTAGTAGCCCCATCTCATATTTTAGAAACTGCAGCTTGATGGAGGCTGGGTAGCCAGTTGCTAAGTAGTTTTGAAGTGGTCTTGAAAGAGGGAACAGGCTTGTCCACTGAAGGAGATCTTATTGACTTGCCTAGTTTCTTGAAGTACTACTCTTCCTCAAATAGTGGCGTTTTGCCACCTCATCGATGACTGACCATTTTGTCATGGAGTTTGCAAGGCCCACCTGGAGGGCCTTGCCTGATTGACATTTTAAATATCCTGGATCTTGAAGTTAGGTGAAAATGTCTGTCCAAATTGAGACCATGTTGGCTACCTTTCACTCCTTCATCCAGATTTCTAGCTTCAAAATCAACTTCATTTTTTCATTTTTTAATATTGATATCTTCTCTTGGTATTTTTCTACTGACACCAGACGTGTCCAGTTCAAGGTAATGTAACATACTTAATTGTGCAGAGCAACCTACTTCCAGCCTTACGTATTGGTCAACTTTTCTTGACATGCCCACTTTGATCTGGAAGGGGTGGTGGCTAACTTGTTAATTGTACCTTTTCTAAACTTTTTATTTTGTCTCTATCAAATCAGTCAATCTTTTGCCTCTTCCATTAGTTGAAGTCAATGCCCCTCTCCCAAGGCAACCTTTCCTCTGCACTAGGATTCTACCTTTTGAAATGGCCACAGAAAGTGACTATAATTGCGACTCCATAAAGCTGGAATGAGCAGAAAATGTAAGTCTCCCTATTTACACCCTTTGCTGTATAAAGTACTTGATATGCAGGATAATGCAGTTTAAACTGCTTGTTTGATATATCCACCAATACCGATCTCATGTTGCGTATAAGAAGTTAAGACTCTGCTGGCATTTTGTGTGAGGCAGTGACTTAAAGCAGCCTTGTTGTGCTAATATCTACATATATCTTTGTGCATACAGAGGTGTCCCGATGGATCATCGCTACCTGCTTTTCCTAGATATGTAACTGGCACAAGGTTAATTTACTTTGGATCCACCGCCTTAGTGCAGAATAACTTGATCTGCCTCCATGCATGCTGTCTTACTAAATTGTAAATGAGTTTAGATTCATTAAAAAAAATATGTGCATGTTCATTATATCTTTATATTTTTCCTTTCAATAACTCACTTCAGCCATGTTCAGTTTTACTTTGGGAAGGAGTGTAATGAAATATTGCACCACATTGTCGTAGTTTCTTTTTGAGCGGGCAAAGAGTAGTACACCAACTAATATTCAGGCGCACTCTATTCAACTCTCTGCTCTGCCGCAGTCCCCTAAATTGATGCTTGATGCATCATGAGCTCTGGTGGTTTGGACTTCCTGCCTATATAATATTTATTAAGCATTTGGTAGTTGTGTGGATGTCTTTCTCAACAGCAGTATTATATTAAAGGTGTCAGAACTGATGAATAAGGAAATACAAAGCCTTCATTTCTTCAAAAGCATGAGTTATCCAGCTTTCATCCATGTACGTTCGTGAGTCAGTTATCAGTAACAGTACCATGAACGTTCATGTATTTATTGACTTGGCTGGTGACTGCCTTACTACATATAATCCTTCAGACTCGTGAGTCATTGTAATCACTTCCCTGGACTGTTATGTCAAACAATATGTGGCATCCCCACTTCCTGCAAAGGGGGCTTGCCTGCAGAGTTAACTTTCCTGAATCATCACAACATTAATCTTGTCCCTTCCAAGTATCCTTCCACATTCCTTTGCATTTACTTAACTGCAGAGACCCTCTTTATTCCAAAGAGATTAGTTTGCTGTGCTGTTATTCTCCTTCACCTCTTTCCCAATCTATCAAGATTTTAGTGTTGTCCCCGTGTGTGTGCGCTAATACATTTTCATACTGTAACAATGGCTTTAGCACTTTGGATGCCTCCCTACTCCCACACTGTACATGAAGCCTCCCATCCACTTTGGGCAAGCGATTCTTGCATTACCAAATCCTTTTTATTTCTCAGCCTGTTTTTCATAGTATTCAAATTGTGTGCTAGCAGCCGACCCTAGAATTTGCTGGCTGAGCAATGTGCCCAAGCTTTCTCACGCCAACACCAACTGGGAAGGGGACATTATAGGGAGAGGCGTGGAAAGGTAGTGCTAATAAACCTAATTGGAGCTTAAGTGTGACTGCATCAGAGGGTCATCTCGCTGGTGAAATCAAGATTCCCGCTTATTGTGCTGTAAAAATAAAGGATAATGTAATTTGGGCGAGATTTAGAATTTGATGTGGCTTTTAGTAATGAAAGTTTCATTTTGGTAATCAAAATGAATTTGCCGGGTCCAATGCCCCTCCGGCCAGATTTGCAAACTACCACCGATTATACTGGTCTTTTGCTGGAGTCCCTTGTAGGTCCCTTGGGCGAATTAATGTTTCTAAAACGTTTATTTTAATCCCTATTAGTGTTTACTTTCTCATTTATTTTCACTAGCACACTTCTGGGGAAGGATATACTGTGCTTTTCTCGGATATCTGCTTCCCATCTTCGTTTTATCCTAGTCTGATACTCCAGCACTCGGAGTACTCCTTCAATGTTATGTCCTATGAAACTGCTTTCAGGACCCCTTCAGCGATTCCCTTTAGAAGTAGCGGATGTTGTCATGGGACCTCCACGTCATGCAGGCCCTGCTCTGCGGTTAGTGACACTGTCTTGAAAGACATGAAGCATCCATTCGCAGATGGGGCGGTGGGACTGCGCCACGTTCCATCTTCCAAATTTGCAGGAAAAACATTTTTGAAACTTGTTCTTAAGTTGTTGTGGTGCTTCCCAAAAGATCATGATCTCATGCAGGCCATACATAAACTAGAATATGGAGTTCCTCTAGAATGTATACAATTACCCTTTAAATCTTGTTTATTGATTTGACTATTAGTAATTTTGGTTTGAGCTTTTCTTTTAAAATGGTTTAGTGTCAAGTGAGTATGAGTGTGTGGTCAACAGGAGGTCTGGAGACTGCTTTGCTTTTCTGTGGCATCTCTGCAGTCCGCATTGAGGACAAATAATGATTTTAATACCATCTCCTTTGTTTCATGCAAATAAAAAATAACTTGATTTGCAGAATCAGCGGGGGGAAAAGCTGTTTTAGTGCACTTAACCTTTTCAGCGTTAACTAAAACACTTGGGTAATAATTTTGGTGTACTCTTCTAATGTGCACACTTTACTTTTGGAACTGCTAAAACCACTACCCTTATTTAACCATTTCTCTAACCTAATGACCTACTATTCCTGTTGTGAAAGGGTGTTCACATTACGCCCTTATGACTGTGTGCGTGCCATGCAAAATATCTGACCTGTTTGCACAAGGTAAAGGCAAACATTCCAAAAAGTATCTGAAACTGAGGCTATCAGTTCTGTACTCATGGGGTTTCTTTATTTCCCTTACTTCAGAAACCCAAAACTGTATTGTCGTTCATAAGAATCCCCACTTCACTTATCTTAATATGCGATACATAAATGATGCAAGACCTAGTAGACCGTTATTGTGAATGATGTATGGATAATTATGCGTCGTGCACCAATGCTTTGGTGGGACACTGCACATTGCAACAGGGCCGTGAGCTGTGACAAGCCAAAGATGGGATATATATATATATATATATATATATATATATATATATATATATATATATATATATATATATATATATATATATATTTGCGCCCTGCCAAGGGAAGTGGAAGTATTCACAAATTTGCCAAGCTCCTTCACGAAGGGCTCGCCAAATAGACCTCCTTGCTCCACAGCTCCGGCCTCAGTCGGCCAGGTCACCCAATTTTGGATCAATTTTTATGAGAAGGGACCTGCGGCGCTCTGTGGAGAGGGCGCAATTTGCATTACCCAAGAAGATGACCACTCTTTGGGCCCAGTTGGAGAGGATTTCGGGAGAAATAGTAGAGCCCGATTCTTTGGCCTCCTCCTCCATATCTAAAATCTTTGTAGCTGGGCCGAGGGCATCCAGGAGCTTATCCTGGCAAGCCTTCCAGGACCTATCGATCCCTTTCTTCGAATCACGGATGAATTTTTGTAAGAAGGTATGCATTATGGGTCGATCTCTGGGGTGAGGGCTACTTTGCCTTCCAAAGAAGGACAAGGACACTCTGCCCGTAGACAATTACGAGCCTCCTTCTCGAAGGGCTGGTGGATGTGCTCTCCCACATAAGCGTCCACCTTCTCCCCCGGGACCCACTCTGAAGAGCGGTGGTGAACGATGTCAACATGACCGAGGTGGCCGGAGGGGTAACTGCTTGGTGGGAGGGGAGCCAGGATCTCGAGGGCCCTGGATCATTATCAGGATCCCCCGTCGCATCTGGGTCAGTGGGCTGTGTGGGCTAGGGGAGAGGGGGGCGCAGCCGGTTGGGCTGATCGGCTATCCAGGAAAGCCTAGCGTAAACGCTCAAAAGTGTCTGAATCCACCCTCGGAACCCGGGGCCGCTTGGCCGGAGGGGAACCAGCCTGGACTTAAGCTTGGGGGGGACCACTGGGGCAGCGCCTAAATCATTAGTAACATATGCAACTACAAAAAGCGAGCAATTAAACCTGCTTTTTTCCACCGTTTATTTTTCTGCTTGCTTAATCAAACTTGAGAATGCAATAATGGTCATCGAAATGTTCCCATACACTCCCTTTCTCACCCCAGTAAATCTTCAATTCCACTTACGTTTTGTTTCCTACAAATGGCTTGCCCATACTTTTACCTCTCTCAATTTCAACAAAAAAGTTCTGTCTGCAGATCCCCACCCCCCAGTAGGAGGGTAGGATTATTGCTACTATGAGTAGGACTAATTCTGATGTGCTCATTTTAGTTTTACCTATGTATGAACATACATATTTTCACTTGGAAAAAACATAATTTAAAGTGACTTTATAGTTGGCTATTTAAATAACTCCAACCAAAGGCCGCCAAAATTCACCAGTTGCATTATACTGAGCTAACAATAACTTGTCTCCCACACCATGCACTTCTTGTGACTTCTAATTCGTAACATAATAAAAACAACATTGACGACATTCCTGATGACATCCCTGACACCCTATTCATTCTGCATAGAGCTAATGTATTAACATGTTCAGACGTTTAACATGCAAAATCTCAAGTCCTTCAAGGCTAGTGTAGTTATTAATGTTCATTTTTTGAATCACACATGTATCTGTATCTAGATCATTGGTTTCAGGAGCGTTCTAGTTAGTTGGTCGTACAAAACCATACAAATTCCCCTGTTTGCTCAGCTAACTATAAATGCTAGTTTGTAACTATGCCTACAGAGGAAGGACGTGAAGAAAGAAGAAAAAACCCACAAAGAAGCCAAAGAAATGCAGGAAGAAGCAACAGAAGTCCTCGAAGACGAAGAGAAGTGCAGGAAAAAGCAAGACGTGCAGAAAGAACAAAGAGGAGCAGAAAGAGACCTTGTTGCAAAATCATCCTGTGCCCTCAACTTTTTCAGATGGGTACTGGTGGTAACTGAATCTGACTAACCAAGCCTAGAGCCAGTGCTATGCTAAAAGATACTCGGAATACAGTGAAAACACCTACATACACTAGGGAACATTATGCGTTGGGGTACCTCTGTGATTAGCCTGCCCTCTGTAAGGCCCTAGTACATAATAGGGCAGGGGCATTTATTTATTCATTTATTAAAACTACCTCTGTCAGAGGTGCAGAAGGTCCCCGCCCCCTCCCTTCACCACTGTGGAAACGCGCCCGTGGCGCGTTTAAGTTGGGGGATTAAGTCCCCTTGAATACTGAGGGTCCCTGGGGTCCAACTAGCCCACCATGTACCTCCAGTAAGTGCCACAGAGCTGCATTGCATAGAGGTGTAAAAGGGGGCGTTGCCTAGACCACCTCTCTACAACGCAGGCCCCTGGTGCTTTTTGAAGGTACCTGATAGGGTGGTTGGCCCCCCAGGGGACCTCAGGATTGAAGGGGAATTAATTCCCCAATTTAAAACGTGCCACAGGGTGTGTTTGCACACGTCACCTTAGGCCCCTCTCTTCACCACTGTGCAAACTCACCCTGTGGCACGTTTTAAGTGGGGGGGATTAAGTCCCCTTGGCCCCCAGGGACCCTCGGGATTCAACTAGCCCACCAGGTACCTCCAGTAAACGCCACAGAGCTGCGTTGCAGAGAGGTGTAAATAGGCGTGGCCTCTGAACACCTCTGCAACGCAGCTCCCTGGCGCTTACTGGAGGTACCTGTTGGGCTAGTTGGCAACCAGGAACCCCCAGTATTCAAGGGGAATTACTTCCCCATTTTACACCAGGGGGCGCATTTGCAAAGTGCTGCTGGGAGGGGGCGGAGCCTCCGGCACGATCCTGAGATGTTAAAAAAAAATCTTTTTTTGGAAGGGGGGCTGTTTGGGCCCCCCTTCGTTGTACTTTTTTTTTAGCCCTGGGGACCCCATCCCCCAGGGCCTGACCCCCATTAAAAAATATATCTATATCTCTCCGCGTGGAACCCCCCCCCCCCCCCTCTCCATCCTGTGGCTAATTCGGGGCCTTGGGGACCCCATCCCCCTGGGGCATGGCCAAATTCTTTTTTTTGTATTATGGAGGTGGGGGGCGCGGGGCACTAAAAGCACAGACTCGCTAAAAACTAGTCTGCCTTGCGTTTCCTGGACTTTGCTTTTATAATTTTTGCAGAATAAATCCTGGATTGTGTGCGAGCACATGTCTAGCTCATTCTTTCCTTAGAGTGGGCTTTGGGTTCTTATATTATGCCAGAATGCTTGGCACTGGCTAACCGGCATGCCCTCTCGATTTGGTGTGACGCGCAAAAACCAGCACCTTTGGATGTTTGTATAAAACTACAGCGTGTCACCACCCCCAAGTGGTTTAAGCAGCACAGGCTTGGCTGTACTACACAGGGAGAGAGGCTCCAGCATTGACTGCGGGGCTTACACCAGGTACTGCAAGATTATCCCTGTGGTAGAGAGCGAATGTTTGCGAGTCACCGAGACACGCCACTTGGTGTTTGGCAGCCCTTCACTGCATGGGCTGACACTTTGGACTTGATGAACCAGCATGCCCCAGTTCTCGGAAAAAAAAAACACGGGAAGCATCACAGCTGACTGCAGAGGCGGGTGTAACAACTTTAGAAAGGGAGTGGCCTCAGATCGCCACAGGACCTTGAAATAATCCCCAGGTGTGAGGCTCTTTTGGGAAACTGGAACCAGCACTGAAGAAAGCACAGACTCGTTGAAACGCGTCTTCCTGGGGATTCCTGGACTTTGCTTTTATAATTTTTGCAGAATAAATCCTGGATTGTGTGCGAGCACATGTCTGGCTCATTCTTTCCTTAGAGTGGGCATTGGGTGTCTGTCACATCGGCGATGACGCCCTGCCGGTGACATCATCCAGTGAATGTGTTTTTATAAAATGTAAATGTTATATCCAGGTGTATAGAGTCAGGATGGATGATTAAGTAGGTGTGTGACTGACTGTGTAAGTGAGTGATTATTTGTGTCTTGCTTAATGCATGTGTTAGCGACTGATACAGACATTCACACAGTTTAGGTTGTCAGTTGGTGTGTAAGCAGTTGCATGGTTTGTTTTTTTGTGAAAATGTATTTACTATTTTCCAAAAGAAACATACAAATAAGGTGCACATACATTTTGGAAACATACAGCTGGTTCATAGTGTGTCACTCTAGTCACATGCATGCAGTATACAATAATCCGAACATACTCAAATATCAGTCTTAGGTCAAAGTGGAAGATATCTGGGGGGACGCAATTCCAATGACGGATCTCAGAGTGCGCGAAACCACACCTCAGTAGTAACTGGATATAGGCTTCGCCTGGGATCCCTAAGCAACAGGTGTTCAGTTAGTAACCCTGTGTAGCCCTTCAATCAATCCCCTCGGGATCCATGTCATTGGCGGGAGTAGGCTGGCCCTCTGCCATGATGCCCGCGAGATATGAGCGATAGGGGCCCCAAATATCCCTAGGCCTGGAGGTAGAAGGGACCATATTGGAATATTCCTCATTGTTGGCGTTGCAATGGTCCATGCTTCGGAGCCATGAATTGTGTAACGGGGGGCGACTGTCACACCATCGCAACGCCACCTCGCGTTTAGCCAGTAAAAAACCCAGCGCCTCTAGTCTACGCACCGCCCTCGGGAATTCGGCCATGTAACCCAAAAGGGCAACCCAAAAGGGCAATCTCAGGGATGGGAACCAGATTCAGGCGCAGCATGTCACTAAGTGTGCGGTGCACCCTGGTCTTGTAGTCCTGAAGCACTGGACACGACCATGACAGGTGTGCAAAGTCCGTATAGGGCCCACCGCATTTAGGGCAGGCTTGGGGTCTTGCGTTGCATGGTTTTGGTTAGTAGCTAAATGATTATCTGTATGAGCTATTGATTGCATGTCTGAGTACTTGTGTAGGTTCCTGAGAGTCTGTGTGGGTGGGTGGGTGTGTGGGTGGATGGGGGTGTGACTCTGTGCATAGAGGTGAGTGGATAATTCACTGGGTATATGTGTTCAAGTCTGTTTCTGTGAAGGGTTATATGGCTCGGTGAGTGTGTGTATGAGTGTCTTGGTGAGTGAATGGATGCCTCAGTGGTACATGTGCGAGTAACTGCATATGTGAAAGGCAGTATATATGAGTGTTGGACTGTGTAAATGACTATATGCGACAGTAAGTGATTGTGCTTGTATGGATCAGTGTGTGCTTGTATTAGTTATTGTATTAGAGTGTAAGTATGTGTTAGTATATTTTTAAATAAGTGATGTGGTATGTGTAGAACTGTACAGGTGAGTAAATTGAAGTGCGATTATTTCCATTACTGACTAGTTATATGAATACCTATGAATGAGAGGCTGTGTGAGTGTCTGTATAGATATGGTAATGCTGTATTGATGGCTGACCATGTATGAGTGAATGAATGGATGTGTGTAGACCTAAGATTTTTAGTGAGTGGATATGTACTAACTGGTATTGGTGTGTTCATGGTTTCGAAAATTATCGTCTGTATTTTAGAGTGGGTGTGTCAAGTGTTATTAGGGTCTGATGTGCATCAGATTTTCACATGGATGTCACCAGTGATGTCACTGACCATGTCATGAATGATGTAATATGTGACGTCATCAGCAGTGCATTGCGGGGGCGCGAGTTCTAGTTAGCTCAACTAACTAGAACAGGGGAATTTCTATGGGTTTCTGTGAGTGAAATGCCCAACTAATTAGAACATCCCTGAAACCTATGTTTTTTTCAGTGAATTTAAAAGTTTTTTTAATGCTAATTTCTAATTATAATGTTCGTTAAACCTATCTTTTTTTCTGTGTTTTTTAATGATCACATCCTCAACTTGGTGAAAACTGCAAATCTCACCACTCTTCCATCAATACCTTACGCCAACAAAATCGCCACAACTAACGCTAATAATATGCAAAGTAGGCATTCCTGTGCAAAAAAAAACACAAACACCACTTCGCCATATTTTGAACAACCAGCCAAATCTGCAATGCGATCCAAAAAGCAGGCGATAAGCCTAGTTAGCAGTAACAAATTAACAACAACCTTTAATAGGTGTAAGGAGGTCGAATATCTACTCCGTGAATTGGACCCAACTCACAGCCACATCTAAAGACCAACCCGTGATTGAGCTTCTGATCATGCAGCTCCGACACCCAACAAGGCCACAACACCCAGCGCAACTACCACCTACCCCCCCTTTCTTTCCTCGGACCACCATCCCCTACTACCACCGAGGGAGCACAAAACAGGACAACGGACCTTCCCAAAACGCCATCCCCCTCAGCTACACAGTAGCTGAATGTTGGGAGATGTGGCAGCCGACTATATATGGAGGAGGTTACGCTTCACGCCTTTAATAAAGTTAGTATTGCTTTGAATCTGATGACGCCTTTGGCATGTCACTCTAAA
Source organism: Lissotriton helveticus (assembly GCF_964261635.1). Taxonomy (NCBI): domain Eukaryota; kingdom Metazoa; phylum Chordata; class Amphibia; order Caudata; family Salamandridae; genus Lissotriton; species Lissotriton helveticus. Next base: position 1,191,638,609 of record NC_136059.1, read on the forward strand.
AACAGGACGCGCGGTTACATTTTATGCTTGTATTTAGTCAGGTGACTAGGCTTCTCTTCATACGGCAGACGTGGGTGAACTTTCGTTCTGTGTAGCGGTTAGTTGAAGCAGTGAAAGACTGTTTAATCTGAGAATACAGCTGTTTCAGAAAGCACTTAACACTCACATTCGAAGGTAAGGCCAGAATTAAGTATTTGAGCACTCGATTATTTACATACACAGGTTGTTTTAAGTGGTAGAAGGTAAATTAGTTTTCGGTTCTACTTTTTTGTTGAAGGCAGCCATGTCATACTGTTTGGTGAAATACTTTGAATTTCATCCCACATTGAGGCAGCGTAATAACATGCACTAAAACCATTTTTGACTATTGACGTTTGGTTTTCGTTGTCGTTTTCTAGACGTATGAGGTTGGAAGTCCCTACTGGTTCTTCAACAGTGACAGTTTACATTGGCAGGTAAACCGAATTCACTTGTCAGTTAGATAATAGCATCACGTTACGCACTCCCCTTATAAGCATGATTATCTCACACATCAAACTGCATATGTACCAGTTTCACTCCGAGTCGAGTGGGGTCACGTTTTTCACACCGATCAGACGGCACCGTCTCCTCTTAATATTTGAGGGAGTTACATAATCTGGGTGCTTTTTAACCGCTTGTTCACTTGTGGTGCATTTACCACACATCGCTACCCATTGGCAGCATGTTTTTTAAGGACACAGACGATTCTCCGTACATATCTCACTATGTAAATCTAGAGCGTTCGGACACAAACATCCACTAATACCACTCGGATATCCCACGTTTCGGCTTCATCGAAATACCAACACCTTGCCATACCCAACACCACCACAAACCATTATCAAATCTCACCTGCATCAGTCATGGTCGTACAGCACATGCTAGATAGAACTCTCAACATCTTGCACAGAACACAGCTCAAAAGCCATACATATGGAAAATCAAGGCTAAATCAAGGTGCTGTCAATAACCGTGCCAAATCACCATAGAAAGGTAGAGGTCAAACTAACTTGTCACAGCATTGCTTCATAACAGGACAACTTGGATTGTGATGCACAGATGTATATTAACAAACTCAAGCTGAGCAATGGACCGCTGATTCCCTATTCGTCAATAAAAACTGCAAGTCCTTAAACAAAATCACCCAGGCACATAAAGCACTTCAAAGGTATTCCAAAATTAAACTCACTTTACTTTCACACTAGCTCACACAAACCATTTCAAAACCGAATACAAACACCTTTTCTACAACCCACACACAAGTAAACTCCAACAAGCATTGACATAGCCAATAGGTCTCTCCTTTGGGACCCTATAAGTGTTTGGCCATGCAACAGTTGATGTTGTTGCACCAAGGATATTGTGCTGCATAACTACATACTTATACAGTCCCAAAAGCGAGACCTATTGGCTATGCCAATGCTTGTTTATATGAGTTATAGGTTTAGTACAATCACCAAATTCATTTTCAAGTACAAACGAACACTCATTAGCAGTCTACACTGCGGGCAGCAGAGCTCGCAATTTCAATTTTGGACATGTGCCAACTAACACTGTCCAACACAAGCCGATTCCACATGTGTAACTGTGTCCTGAGTCCTGAATAGCAGTCACACCAAGTCTGTGGCAGCGACCACAGCACCACACTCCTTTCGATCAGTGAGGCATATTTCGATATACAAGGCCGGTGATGCATAGTCCCACTAACCCTCTTTAACACAAGTCGATCCCACATGTGTAACTGTGTCCTGAACGTCAGTGACCCGAACTTCGTGACAGCGACCACAGCAGCCTACATTACGGTCAGCACGCCTCACAATTCAGATAGTCCTGATTCCACATGACACAGTCCAGTAGGCAAGACGCATTGCTCCCAGTGCGGCCCATCCACACCAAGCATCGTCACAGGCTCATACAGTTTCAATGCTTCTGGTGCCTCTAACCCGCATTAACACAAGCCGATCCCACATGTGTAACTTTGTCCTGACTCCTGAATGGCAGTGACCCCAAGTTCATGGCACCCACCACACTCCCTTCGATCAGTGAGGCATATTTCGATATGAAACGCCGGCTACACGTAGTCCCACTAACACTCTTTAACACAAGCCGATCCCACATCTGTAACTGAGTAGTGAATGACAGTCAGCACAACTTCGTGGAAGCGACCACAGCGTCAGACCCCCTTCAGTCTTATTTGTTCTTTTTTAAAATACATTTTTTTTTTATATGTAAATCTATACATGACTAAGCTTCTTTGTCCAACTGCACAGGGACACTTCCAGGCCAAAGAAGGTTGTTGGGGGTATGGTGGTAATGTGGGAAGAGCGTGCGTTACCCGCTGATGTGGGGAGAAGCAGCGTCCAAAGGGTGTCTATCACAGAAAGAACTCAGATATGTTTTTCACAAATGCCTTTGACAGATGCCAGCTGACGGAATGAATCACAAAATGATTTTTCAATACTTATGTAGTGTAAGTTATGAATAGTTCGCACCCAGGCTCGCGGAGGAACAGCTGTGGCCCGTGCGCTCGACTCAGACGCAGTACTACGAGCTGTCTGCGTCATTGTAGCGATCCCTGCCCTGTTACCGCCCGCCCGCTAGCTCTCTTCAGCTTTTTTCTTCTTCTAGCTCTCTCTGGCTTTTTTTTCCCCCCTTCTAGCGTTCTCTGGCTTTTTTTCCTTCTGTTTCTCTGTCTCTCTCTGATATGCACATTACACTAGTCCTTATTTTGTGCTTTATTTTCCAGGCTCTGTCTTCCACATCCGTGGTCCCCACAAGACTGTTCCGCAGTGTTTTCTATTTTTGTTACATTTTGTTTTAGTTCATCTTTCATATGTATGTTAATAAAAAAAGTTTGATGAAAAAAAACAATTAATATAGTTTTTGGTTGTTTTCTTAACTGCTGTTACTCTTTCTTGTACTTATTATTGTTATTTGATGGTGTCCACCATCGTGTTAAATTTTGTGACCCTCATCCCGGGAATACTGGTGATGTCTGCAGTCTGCACCAACTTCTGAATAGTGTGTTAAAGTTATCTTAACTTTACTAACATTAAAGTGCTCATAATGAAATGCAGACTAGCCGTTCGCCTGCAAAAAGACACGAGGTGCACCTTTGTGATTTATTCTAAATACTAAAATCGTGTATTGAATTGAGTTAGTGGCTGCACTTACGGTGTACACACAAAATCAATTCAGAAATCTCATTGTATTTATATTGATTGGGAATAGTGTGTCGGGTGCTGGATCTTCACAGGATACACTGCCCAGTTCATATATTGTTCTGCACACGAAAAAAACCCATCACAACTTTCACACCAACTGCAATGCGTAACAACTTCCGGTGATAAGCCACGTTAGCACTAGGGATTTTACACCTGCTTTCTGCTGGTGTTAAGCAGGACGACTACCTGCACCATGAAAAGGAACACAGCCAAGAGCCACACCAGAACACCCACAGGTGCTATGGAGTCTAGCATGATGCAAGGGTACCCATGAGGGCCACTAGACTCATTGCAACAACTCCAGGACCGCTAATGCCCCCAAACCCGCATCTGAGCAAGTGTCCCTGTGGTCATTGTGGTAGCATGATAGGCACAGGCCCTGCAACATCAGTCTGCTGTCACCTCAGCGTTGGCAGTGAGCCTGGACATGGAGCTACGCAAGCATCCTCCTGCATGCACAACAGGCGTGTGCTGGTCCGGCGTACACAGGTCTGCACAGGGGTGTACCTATCCGGCAAGGGGAGCGGGGTGTCTGACATGTCCGCGTGCAGGAAGTGCGGTAAGTGTGTCTGTGTTCTGGTGTGGCCTGCTGCAAGGGCCGCAGCAGACTGTTGTAAAGTGGCACGCACAACCAGCAAACGGCACTCTCATGGTGTAGTTGGAATGCCGCGGGACATGCCCGAATAGACATTACAATGCTGTGCTGTACAACTGCACAGGATTCAAAAGCGCACCGTAAAAGTGTGGGGCTCGTGGGAGTGACGAGCAGCTGTTAGGCGAGTTCACTGTGTGTTACGTTGCCAATGTGCCACGTTCTGGGCATTTCATCCATGATGACCACAGTCGCAGACATACCACAACACCCACGACCGGGCTTTGTACACATCCTGAATGAATGCAGCGTGGTTTTTACTTCTATACTCGTTCAGTGGTGTGATGTTGGCGGGTTGTGACTTGTGCTCCTTGTTGGTGTTACATTGTGGCCATTGTTTGTCTATACTTGTGCTCTACTTGATGGTGCCATTGTGCCCATCTCCCCCCCCCCCCGTCTCCCCCCACTCCCTGCTTCTTCCTGGTGCTGTTTCTATAATTTTGTTCTTTCATACATAAATACATTTAAAGATCAAATTAGAATACTTCCTTGATTCCTTTATTCGTTTCTTTTAAAAGTTTGCATATAAACAGTTATTTTCATATTTAAAGACCCATAGAAGTCAGCAGGCCAACGTATTCTATCCACACACTTTCTACAACACGTGCAGGTTAAAAGTTCATCAACTTATAAACCTAACAATATTTTTTTGCAACATTTTCTCGATTATTTATCAGCACTTGCAGGTTAAAAGTTCACGATTGTTTTAAGTTCGAGCAGTGCCTTCCAAATAAGAGTAGCAGGTGTGGTTGAGTGGAGCCAATTTTATCATATGATATGTACTCCACGTTGAAACTTTTTTGGTTAACCAATCACAAGATGCTTTTCTACAAACCGAATGTGCACCCTACTTTTAAAAAACAATGCTTTTCATCTCCCAATCATGTATCGTTTTGTATGGCAAAAAAAAAGTAGTTCCCCATCTTTAAACATATATCTCTTATTCTACGAAGCAACTGCATGCGCTACAGACATCTTTCCATACCTTCCAGCCATACTTTAATAATGCTAGTGTGGATCGTAGGACATAGCTATATTTTCTGGTGCAAGAGGTATGCAGAACACAGACTTATTGACTTAGACCTAGGTTTACAAAATGTGGACATTAAATGGTTTTCACAGAGGATTGACGTGTCTCCAATTGTTGCCTTTAGTTAAAACCTTTTTGCATCTTCCACACCCTGACCTCATGATTGTGCATTGTGGTGGATATGACCTAGGCACATTGACTGGAGTAGGTTTGGAAATGCTTATGAAGGACTCCTTTGGACAACTGTTACTTTTCGCCTCAAACTTTCTTTGTATATTCCAATATATACCAAAGCCAAAAGTGGAAATGGTTGAATCAATTTTGTCCTTTGATTGAAAAATCTAGGAAGAAAGTCAACAAAGCTGTGTCTGCATACCTCGGAGACCATAGAATGGGGTCGATCTACTACAGCAACATACGTTTTGATGTCGCTGATATCTACAGAAGTGATGGAGTACACTTCACAGATCAGGGAAATCGAGTTTTTCTGAATAACTTGAAGCTGTGCATCCGCACTTATATGTAGCTCTTACTAATATACACATGGGCTCTTTTTAGAGCCACCATATAACTGACAACTTAGGCCGCTATTTTGGGGCAACGTAACGGCAACTCCCGGACCCTCACCAAAATGTATTCTCCACACAGCTGAGGCCCAGCGGCCAGACCATCTGACTTTGCAGCACAGAGCTCTCGCTTAGATCCCCGGCTCTAGCGACAGCCCCATGTGACTCTGGGCAATAGCTCACTTAATTTCCACTCAGACCGCCATCGCCTGCAGACCCGTACGAGTGAGTAGTTTGCACTTTAAAAATACCGTATTGATTCGAAACGGCACAATTTAACTTCACACTCCCTCTGTAGCACCCCCCAATCGCCTTACAGAAGTCACACTGTTTAAAACAAAAGTTCTGTCTAGTACGTATGCACACATGTTGACCCTTCTTGGACAGGTGTGCCGCAGCGGCTAGAAAACATGAGTTCAGAGCACAGAGGTCAAGATTTAATCCCTTGCTCCGGCAGCACCTCAGCTCACCACCATGTGACTCTGGGCAATAGCTCACTTAATAGCTCACATAATTTCCACTACGGCCTCGAGGGCCCTCAGACCCATACGGCTGAGTAGTTTGTGCTTTACAAATACCGTATTGATTTACATTCGCACTTCCTATAGAACACCACCTAAGCACCATATACAAATTGGAAAGGTGTGGCACAGCGCCCGAGCACATGACTACACAACATAAGACACACAGTTTGGGCTCACGGTCTCATCCCAGAGTCCAGCAGCAGCTCAGTTTAGCATCATAACACTGTAGGCAATACCTCACTTAATTTCCGTACCCCGCACTTTCATATCGGATGTGGTCAGTAGTTCAGCGGCTTTATCCCCGAGTTCGGCAGCAGCTCAGCTTACGCTCACAGCACCATCAGACCCGTAGGAGTGAGTAGTTTGCACTTTACAAATACCGAATTGATTTGATACGCGCAAATTTACCTTCGCACTCCCTGTATAACACTCCCTAAACACCATACACGACTTACAATGTTCAAAACAAAAGTTCCTCCGAGTAGGTATAGCTACATGCGGACACAACTTGGACAGATGTGGCACAGCGGCCAGAGCACATGAGTTCACAGCATATGACACACAGTTTGGCTTAGCAGCATGAGACTCTAGACAATACCTCACATATTTTCCGTACCCTAGGACTTTCAGACCAGTACGGGTCAGTACTTCGTCCGAGTAGGTATAAACACATGCAGATACTACTTCCACAGACGCTTTCATCCCAGAGTCCGGCACCATCTCAGCTTAGCAGCATGAGACGCTAGACAATACCTCATATTTTCGGTACCCCGGGACTTTCAGACCAGTACGGGTCAGTACTTGGTCCTAGTAGGTATAAACACATGCTGACACTACTTCCACAGCTGTAGTGCAGCGGCCAGGGCACATGACTTCACAGCATAAGACACACAGATTGGGCTCACGCTTTAATCCCAGAGTCCCGCAGCAGCTCACTTTAGCAGCATCAGACTGTACGCAATGCCTCACTAAATTTCTGTAGCCCAGCACTTTCACAAGGGTAGGGGTGAATACTTTGCTTCGCACCCACTCTATAGCACACCCTAAACACCCCAGAGGTTACAGTGCTCCTACCCTCCTCTTTCTTACTTTTTTCACCCTTTTTTTCCTCCTTACTTGCTTCAATGGAATCACAAAATGGCGGCCAACACGTCCTAGTTGCAACCGCTCGCAGCCAATGAGGAGCAAGCTTGTGCTCGTAACTCTTCCGCCAATCAGATGGCAGACTTCCCAAATATCGATATCTGTAAATTTCAATATTTCTTAAACTACTGAACGGATTTACACCAAATGAACAAAAGCGTGCTTTCTAGACCAAGAACCTTCTCCCTGCCAAATTTGGGGTAATTCCGTGCATCCGTTCAGACCTGTATCCTTGTCTAAAGTTTCCTATGGAAATTAACATGAAGAAAACACGTTTTGGGACCCCCCTTTTTTCTCGGGGGGCCCCCCTTGACGAATCACCCCCAAACTTTCAACATAGGAGCTGATATGAACAAATTTCATGAAGGTTCATCAAACGACGCCAAAGTTATAAGCAAAACAAAAATTGCTCTTCCTATGGAAACTTGGTCCTAACTAGAACTGGTGACTGCCAGTTGGTAAAAAAAAATATAGATAGATGGATAGATAGAGAGATATTGAAGACCCCTCTCCCAACATTTTTTTCACCTTTATTGCTCGGAAGGCAGCAGCCGGCAGAAACCGACCCTTTCAACGTTCATGAACACCATAAATGCCATACGCGTTTCGGAGAACTTTTCTTCCTCTGTGGCTTGGTGTGTATGGGGGAAAAAGATTTCGACCTTAATTTTTTCGCGTGATGCTGCAGTTCTTAGTCCCACCCCACTGGGCGTGTGCTTGCTAAGCACTCTGGTTGATGAAGGTTTTTAGCAAAGTAATCTTCCTTAGTGGATGCCGCTTACTGTCTCCTCCCGCTAATCTCATCCTGTTGGGTGGTTGTCGGGACCACTCCTGCTTGCTGCTTATCTCGTGCCTTTCCCAACAGGTACGTTGTTCCGCTAGCGTGCCCTCTCTTAACCGGGCACACCGATCTGCTTCAAGGCAGCGGGGTTGTCTTTGTGGCCAGAGCAGGCCACAACATAATCCAAATGAAAGCGCTATGCATTTTTTTTTGCAAACTAAAGCAATCTGAATATATTGACACACTGTGTTGTCTTAACAATAGTAATTTCCTTTTCAGGTACTCAAACTGATTCGTGGCACGGCGATGGGTACCTGCTTCACCCCAAGCTATTCTTGTTTGCATATGTGCTGGTGGGAGAAGCAGATACTCATCCACGACACTGAAAGGTGTGGGAAGAGCACGTCATCTGCTGGTTGCATTTCATAGATCACAAGACTGCAGGGAATTCAACCTTTCACGCGAGTAGGTTCCATCCGGTTGAGGCTAGCATTCCTTATGATGAACTTTTGAGACTGAAAAGGAACTGAAGTTGTATTGATGCTTGTAATGTGGGTAGGGAGGAGATGGTCGGTAGATTTAGACCGCATGGCTACTCTAATGAATCCCCAGCCACAGCAATAGTTGAGGTACTGGCTAAGAGTAGGGAATAATTACTCTTCACTAGTAGACACTAAAAGAAAGATAAACCAATGATCGGGTTAATAACCACCTTCCGCCAACAGGAAGGGAAACTTGGGTAGATAATTCAAAAGCATTGGCTCTTGATTAACTAGGACCCAGTCCTGGGACAAACTACTCCCAAATTCCTTCAGTTAACAAACAGAAGAACATTCTCTATTAGGTGTGCATTGGTGTGTAGTAGTCCGGAAGTGGGCAGACTGGGAACTTTATTACAGCAGGCCAGTGGCTTCAGTAGATGCCATAGGTACAAAGCCTGTGTCTATAGAGTCCAGATTCTGGCGTATGCGACCCTGCAAGATCAGGGGATCATATACTGCAAATTTCATCTTGCAGTTAGTTTTTGTCCTGCAAGTGTGGTATGTGATATGTAGGCAGTACCATTGTACAGGTCCAACGCAGGATTTTACAACCTCCGAGAGCAGTCAGAAATAAGGACTGGGTGTATCCCATTGCCACACATACCCATGATTTCCAGAACAATGACCCTGGACACATAAATTATGTGATTGATGCAATGTCGATCTGTGAGGGGTGGCAACCGGGAGAGATCATTGAGACTATTGGAGTGTAGATACATTGTCAACCTTGATACTAAATTTCTGAATGGGCTAAATGCTGAAGAGGAGTTCTCGTTTTCATAATATAGATGACGTAGTAAACCCCCCCCCCCCCCCCCCCCGATTTTAACTATATTGTTATACAGTCCACGGTCAATGCAATAACGGATGATAACATTTTGAGATACACTAATTTATGGGAAGAATAGTATTCGAATGTTATCATGGTATTAACTCTATTTATTCTGCCAACTAAGGCATTGTGCAATATAAATTGTCTACAGGGCCTGAATCGTGGCCTTCCAGGAATGACGGCACGTTATAAGATTAATAAGGGTAAAATAATGCTTAAATGACGGCAGAGTAATTGCATGTTTTAACTTAATTAATGAGCTTTAAAAATGTAGATAAGAAAGTACGTTGCTGTGCTTTGTGCAAGTTCTAAGTATTTATCCATTAATAATGCATGATAAATTTTAATGTTTTCAGAAATATTATTTACGATCCTGATGAATAGTGTATCCAAATACAGATTGCTGACAATAAATTATTGTCTAGTAATACTGCATTATGCGAATACGAAACTTTAATTTTCTGCAATGTTTTGAACATTATATAAACTATTTTGGTATGGAAATGATTAATTGCACTTTGTGTGCCTATAATTCCCTGAATCTAAAGATTCAACACTGTAGAAAGCCTCTTCACCTTTGTGAAATGAACCCTATTTTCTTTTGTTTAGGAACTCAATGATTTGGCTCGTGATCCTCCAGCACAGTGTTCTGCAGGTCCAGTTGGCGATGATAGTAAGTAAAGTAGTGTTCATGATTTTCTTCTCATTTTGTGGACTACTGAACATGACTCAAAATAACATTTGCCCCTTTTTTTCTGTTTTGTAGTGTTCCATTGGCAAGCAACAATCATGGGACCTGTAAGTAGTAGAATTTATCATTTTAAAAATGTTCGCCTAAATTGTCTTAGAAAATGCTTTCATTGTTATTAAAAATCAGAATTCACACAGGGTAGTCTTTAAACCAAATTCTGCTTTCTAAAGTGTTGAAGTTTAGGGAGAAGCACATATTAAACGGGACCAGCACCAGGTCCGTGAACCTGTGTGTGTACCAGGTTCATGGACCTGGTGTGTAGCTTAGGTAAGGGACCTAGCAAGCACATCTGGGGTGTCGGGTGCAAGTCAGGTCAGCTATGACGTCCATAGTTTTGCACACTTCTTTAGTAGATTTGGACAGGGCCATATCACATGATTGGGGTGTTTGCGGAGGAGTAAAATAAGTTTAGTAAAAATACTTAAACTGCATAAATTTAAGCCTGGGATTCTGCGACACCTACATAACCTTTGCGAATGCCGTAGCCCATTGTTTGTCGGAGAGCTCCAGGCCCTGTCCTCTTTACCATTTATTTTGTGCCTGGGTTGGCAGGGAAGGCTGCTCTAATGGTGCAGAGTACAGGGCAGTAACAGCTTTTCCACCCTGTGTGCGAGTTAACCAACATTTGCAGCATGTTGGGTACTAGGCGTAGAGTACTCTGAACCCCACGTTCAAAGGAGGTCAGCCGCTAAAGCATTATAGGCCCAGAAGAGACCCACTCAACCCATAGTTCCCTTGCAAGTCTGAAAGTGCTGAAGCCAATCTAGGTGTTCAAATCCCTACCCCCCCTTGCACACAAGCATCTAGCCACGGTCTGCATTTGTGTACCGAGGTACCTTCTATTTTAGGGTGAGCAACCACCATGGAGGTAACTGCAGGGCATATGGAAAACAGTGTCCATGCATTTGCACAAACGAGTGCGTTTGTCGTGGTCTCAAGTCTGCTGAGCCTCAGGTCAGTGAGCAGGATCCAACTACCAGCCTATGTTCGAGCCCCCCTGCAGTGCTTCTTCTAAGGCTTCCACTCCTTGTGAGGCGCGTCTCACAGCCAACATATCAATCATTGGAATTGGGCCACTGCATAATAGAAGTCCTAGTCCGAGGCCTCTGTGCCACGTCCATCAGGGGACTTTGTATTTTACTGAGCGCTACCCTGTTCCTACCATTACTCCAAATTAAATTGGATAGCGGACTGTGGAGCTCTGCAAAAAAAAGCCCCTCCCAGGACATCGGTAAGGTTGCAAACATATTAACCCCAGTAACGGCGACTTTTTGACCACTACCACATACTGCAAATGGACCAATGGCAAACCAATTCAAAATGAATCGGCTGGTGGAATGCTGGCAGAACCTTGCCCAAACTACTGTCAATCAGCTTATCTTCTGCATGATAGACATTAACACTAACGCAGATATTTGAAAGTATTTCATTTCAAATCTAATCTTGTACATAGTAAATTGTCTGGAGGCCGATAGCCGGGTGAACAGATAAGACTCATCTCAATTCTGAGGCCAGAGAACTCCCTAAACTAGTCTAATACTTTCATCAACTTATTAAACACCCCATAAATTTCCTAGGTATAAATAAGTTTATAGTCAGCACATCGTGCAACAATGTGTTCAGTATCATGTAAGGGAGTACCCCTCATTGGGCCTTAAGTGCAACAAGCATGCCAAAGTTTCTATTGGAAGAGCAAAAACAATTGGGGAAAATCCTGCCTAGTGAAATGCTCTGAAATCTCTGGGCCAGTTTTAACTCAAGTCAGAGGGTCTGCATAGAGCAATTTAGTCCAGCTAAGAACTGGTCACTAAGCCCATAGCTGCCAATGCTGCCATAAGAAAAGACCAACCGTGGTGTTGAATGCTTTTTATCAAGTGACACCGACAGATGCCCATCGTCTCACTCCCCAACCTCCCCTTTCAAAAAGAGAAGCCACCGAATGTTGTAAAATGTGCACCTCCACGGTATACACCAGCTGTGGGCCAGGTGAATCAATTTCTCAACCACTGGCAACAAACTGTCGTTATATAGATTATAAATTCCTGTGCAAGGCACTAGCAAAGGACGGTGCGCACACACTACTAGGGAATCTTGCCCCTGTTTCGGGAATACCACTATAAATGCTTCTCGCAAGGAGTCTCTGGGAGGCAGCCAGTGTGCCTAGCGGCATGATACATATTTAACCATTTCTGTATGGTATAGCACTATGTGCTACACCAGTGGTTCCCAAACTTTTGACTCCTGAGGACCCCCATTGAGTCACCACTGGAAGCCGGGGACCCCCAAGCAATTTGTATGAGTTAAATTTCAAATATTAAAACGGTAATTCGAAAAAAAATACACACGTGTGCACACAAAGCAAATACTCAAAGTACTTAGGGGCAGATTTACAATAAGTGACCATCCATGCATATCAGCAGGGATGCGCCACTTATTGTGCGCAATGCCTCCGCCACCATTGATGCGCCGCATTTCCAATGCTGCGCCTCATGGGGCAAAAAAGCACAGATGCATGACGCATCTGTGCCGTAAAGGTGGCGCATTGCTGGAGTTGCGTCGCAAGCGCGACACAGCTCCAGCAATGCTCTGGGGGGCCGAATCTTGTTAATGCTGCGTCAATCCTTACGCCTACTTCAAGCAGGCGCAGGGTTTTGACGCAGCATGGGCCCCAAAGTGACTGAATGAAATCTTGTAGATTTCACTCAGCCACTTTTAGGAGGCGTTCCTGCACCGGAACGCCTCCTTCTGGCGCAGGGCTTTACAATGTGGCGCATCTCTCAGATGCATCACATTGTAAATACCCTGCACAATGGCGCATCTTTTGCGTCGCCGCTGCATCACGAAAGTGACGCAACGGTGGCGTAAAAGAGGAGCAAGGGGCTTGTAAATCTGCCCTTAAGGATTTTGGGGCCAGATGTACGACCATTTCATTTAGCGCCTCGCAATTGGCGGCGCATTGCGAGTGGCAAATTGCGAGTCGCTAAATGAAATGTACAACAGTGTTTCGGATTCCCGATCGGGTCGCAAATTGCAAGGTTCATTAATATTAATGAGCCTCTCACAATTTGCGAGCCTATTGGGAATGCCAGCCCTCCTAGGTATGGTGCCTGCTGGGCTCTGCAGGCCACCATGGCTGGGACTGCTTTTAAATAAAGCAGTTAAAAAAAATGCAGCCCATTTACCATGCATTTAAAAAAAAAAAGAAAATGAAACGTTTTCGGTTTATTTTCTAAGGGCAGGCAGAGGTCCCTGGGACCACTGCCTGCCCTTAAAAAAAATAATTTTGCATGCATTTGCAAAGGGGAATGGGTCCCCTGGGGACTCCTTCCCATTTGCAAATGCATTACCATCTACTTGAAGTAAGTGGTAATCACAAGTGTTTTGCAACCGTTAAACATTTGTACATGGTTTTAAGACTCGCTATTTGGAAGGGAATGCCCCTTCCAAATAGCAAGTTGCAAAACCTATTTAGCGAGTCGCAAACAAATTGCGACTCGCGAAATAGGCAATGTACATGGCCCAATACGTTTTTGCATGGGAAAGTGGGTTCACGAACCCGTTCACGCATATAAAAATGGATCGTACATCTGGCCCTTAGTATTTTATATTGAAGTAATAGCCCCTCTGTCACATGTATTTCATTTGTTTGATAGCATCTCTCATACTATTGTAGGATGTCAGAGCACTTTACATCACACACATATAGAGACATTGAATCGTACATGTAAAACAGTGTGTATATAAAATGTTTAAAGAGTGCTTGGTCTGAAAAAGCACAAACTCAGGATTCAGAACATAACACAGTGGCTAGCACTGACTTTAACATTAAAGGTGTATTTCCACCCAAATAAATCTTTTTAGCAGCATCAGGATAATGAATAATTGGGAAAAAACAAAAGTTACTAACTGGTACCATGCAGTTTGCAAGCAGCTCTTTGATGATAGTTTATAGGTCCCTCTGCTACATTACGATTGTCACTTATGAAGTGCACAGTAACAAAAGAATCTCTGTGACAAAAGCAGTAACCACGAACCTGTGCACATAAAATGCATGTTACACGTTCTTTGCAGTAGGCACATTAACTCTCTGTGCTACATTAGTTAAGTCAAAGCTGCCACTAAACAAAGCTCTCCTCACGCTCCAGCAGGTTCATTAATCACTGGCTTTATCGTGACACTTTTATTGCTGCTGGAAAGCTGCTAATTATACAATAAACTTTGCTGTGCTTTTAAAACTGTTGCCTGCGGACCCCCTGGGAATGTGTCACGGACCCCTGGGGGTCCGCGGACCACAGTTTGGGAAACACTGTGCTACACAATTACCCCGAGAGCCCATCTGGGCCTCATGTTTTATTCCTAGCCATTTGGGGCATAACTGCCTGAATTCTTTCAGTCTGTAGTTCCTGGAATTGCAACAGGTATACTTTAAGAAAAGGGAATAGAGCACACATAAGCCCCTAATCAAGCTACTGGAGCGGAGTACAGTAAAAGAACAATCCACAAAGACTCTATTAATGCCTTCCTGATTGTTAAGTAGCAACCCTCCCTTCATTTTGATGGCACCTGTCAGTCCTAGGTATCTCCGATCTCAGCAGCCAGGCCAATATAAGTCACGGTTTAACTCTCTCCTTGTCGCTGGGCATACGCCTGTAGTTCATAAGCCCTCAACACTGCACATGTTTTGCATCCGATTTCTGCATTTCCCTAACCTGATTCTCCACCTCCTGTGATGTGCTCGCCAATTTTCCAAGTTGCTGTATCTTTTCTTTTCCCAGAATGCACCTATTCAATGCTAGTCTGGTGCTTCAAGTAGTGGCAACCCCTTTGAATATCTCCCATTTAGCATTTGCTTTAGGCAGAGTTTGTTTTTTGCAAAAATGCACTTGCTGTAGGTATCCATTTTCCCAGAATGGGGCACCCAGCAACGCCTCTGTGTAGCTTCTACATGGGTGTATTCGTACACACTCGAACTCCTGTGAGGACCAGGCAAAGGAGGAAAAGTATCAGACAGGGTGCACTCTAAATATTCAGTGTCTGCAATTTTAGGCCAGAGTGCAGTGCGTCAGTACAAAATAAATAGTCTAGACTTGTGTGGAGCTGATGCACCAGTGAGTATACCCTGGCCTCCTAGTGCATTAAACACCAAATATCATGCAGCTGACTCTTAGATGGCCAGTGCTGAAAATGTTGATGCCCTCACAACTTGTGTACCTGGCAGAGGGCAAGGCGACCTGTCCATGTGAGTATTGTGTACACAGTTAAAATGACTCCCCAAGGCTAGAGGCATTCTTGGAGCAAGTCTGGTTGAGAGAGTCCAGGAATATGGAGTAATTACTATTGGGAACATATACCTCAACCAGTTTAAGTAGATCCCCACCTAGTGTTCCCTCAACAACCACGCACCTGTCCTCCGCATCTATACATGTTGTGACTCACTGGAGGAACCCCATGTGCTCTCGTATGTCTACTCCCTCCACTGGCCAGACAGCTTCCGAAGTTTGGAGCCTATGAGGTGTCTCGTGCAGATATGCTGTATGCGTGGGGCTACCAGGTGACTGCTGATCTGAGCACGAGGCACACAGGCTGTAAGGCGCTGATTAAAGCAGAATCACTGCTGCATCCTTGTCGGACGAAGTAACGCGGCAATTAAATATTGCGGATTATTAAAGACATCAGCAAAACCAGCACAGAGGGTACAGAATAACAACCGGATTGCCCTCCTGAGCGCCCTCTTCGTAAGGATTTTTCCGACCTAATTTTCCGACAAGGCATAATTAATTTTGTTGCCATGACCAGTGTTTCCTATCCTTGCGGCAATCATCAATTAAAGTGGCCTGACACTAAGATGGCGGCTGAAGTGTACGGGAAGCGCTCTATCTTTCCTTGCGGAGTTGTGTTGTAAAGATCAGCAACACAAACCAATATTTTAAGTTAGACTGTGTCTGCTTACTGTAAGGAATGCATTTTGCACAAATCTGAGTTCACCAGCACAACGATTTTCTCCAGAGTGGAGCCAGGCCCTAAGATGGCGCCCATGATGTAGCTATCGGCAAATCAATCAGCAATATAGCCGTCTGTGGTTGCTGCGACGCGGAGCTTCATTTCAATGATTATCCTTGAATGTTGATGCATCCACACTAGAGGGGGATAGCTGTGATCCTGAACCCGCAGAAGCAAGTGTGCAAGTCTTGGGAAGCACCTCCTCTCACAATCAGACAAACTCACTCTGTGCCTGACCCCAAGATGGCCACCGTCCTCTACTTGGGGAGCTGTCACTGCTGGACGAGAAGCATGCTGACAGAACGCTTCAGATACACTGGTGACTACACAGGGTCGGGGGGAGTGGGGGGGGGCTCTCCCCCTCAAACTGAGCCTACTTACCTGCACATATGCCACGAAAGCACGCTTTTCTCCCCTGTTTGGCAAGGGATCCAGCATTCGTTCTCCGGTGCTACTGGGACCTCTCTGTGAGGGACCACATTTGCAAGGGAGACACACCCAGAAGAGGATTGGGAGTGGTCCCCCTACCATTGGGATCCTGCACAAATGCCCGACACTCACTACTACTGCTGGGAATGGGGTAGATCTGCAGACTTTGGAACTGTCCCTTCTACGTCCCCTCTCACCACTCTTGACCTGGGGGCGAGCTGGAGGATGAGGCGAATGGCGCCTCCCAATAACACCATGAACGGTGCTCTTGATGGAACTTTTGACTAGCACCCTGGGCGGAAACCATAACTGTCTGTACTTACTGCGGTGCCCGAGCAACCTTGGCCAATGCCCGGTGGAGCTGTCCTATGCAGCTATAGAGGAGTCTGGCTCTGGTTCACCCCTCGGCCGCCACCTACCCAGCCGGAAATCAGACATTGCTTTCCTCGTCTCCCCGTTGTATTTCTTTTTCCTCCCCCTGCCTCCTCCCTCTGTGATTCTTTGACTGTCTCCCCTTTTCCAGCCTGCTTTTTCTGTATCCCCTGAAGTACTTTCCCCCTTGTTGTTTTTTTCTATGTTATGCCATGCTTTAGTAACTCAGGTAACTATGTTATACTGTTTACCTTTCTATGTTATGCGACGCTCCAGCAACTGATGTAACTATGTAACAATGTTCTGAAACAATGTTCTACCTCATGTAAAGCGCTCTGATACCTCCGGGTCTAGCCAGCGCTATATAAAACTTTTCAAATAAATAAATGGATCCTGTGACGTTTCCTGGGTGTGGCCATGCTGCGTAGATTACAAGTCAATATATTGTAACTAGTGCCTGTGACAGTCATACGGGTATAGTGTGCCGACCTGTTGTCTGCATCCTCGCCACCCAGCTCTTTATCCCTTTCCCCCAAACTTCCCAGGATGTGGTTTCCTTGTACCCAAAGCAAGTGTGTTCCAGAAGAGAATAAACAAAAATACCAATCCCAATCACAGCAAAGAAGAGTACTTGTCTATTGCCATAATGAAGACCTGGGTTTAACCAGTTCATAATGTACAAATCAATTGACTATATTCCGTCTGTACGTTCAATCACGTTAGTAAGCAGTTGGGAGCGCTGGTGTCTTTGTTAACTGTAGAGTCTGTTTGTAACTTAAGTCCTGGGTGCAATGTCTTGAGACCCTTGTAATGTTTGAGAAATCATCAGGTGCTCTCTGCGTAAACGCAGAACCATATGACCACTCAGTGTCTGAGTTTACAGAGCCAGTAGCCCCCACCCCCTCCTCTGATTCCAAATGCTTGTCAGGTGCTAGAACCTCAGATGGATTTCTGTTGTGCTGGAGAACATTGGTAACTGCTAGTACCTTTTTAAGGCAGCCTGTTCAGCCATCAGCCAGCCAGCCAGCCACGCACGCATACCCCTGTTAATACTCCTTCCAGCCTGACTAATCTTTCTATATATGGAGGGTTCTAGGCCCTCCATATCTAGCAGGGTGCCTGCTCCCTTTGTCTGTAATCCGGCCCAAGCTTGGTCATGAGACTTGTACAAATGCGTAGTGTCATTCTCCACCATCCTCTGTTTTGCAATAAACTGAAGGGCATATTTCATGCCCATCGATTAGCTGTTTAACAGCTACAAAGTATGCATGCCGTCTTTGAACTTTCGAGACGTATTCAGGTTCGGCATTCATGATGCCGTTGTAGAGCCATGTTCCATCTGGTATGAAGTGCTGCAGCAGCAGATCTCTAGCCCCCTTAGTTAAATTGAGTGACCGTCTGACTGGAGGGGGTACACACCCCTGTACATGGTCACCCACTCAAACTGTGAGCTTGGGGACCCTGCCGATCAACACCATAGTCATCAACCACTCCTCCAGGAACAACTAAGTACTCTGAACTTTCTTGTAGCCCAATCAAGCGAATGTTGAGCCAGGAGCACCTTTCAATGTCCTTTGCTCTTCATCTACGGTCCTTAACCGCAGACTGCAGATGCTGCTGCTGGCACAGCACTTCCTTTAGCGAAGGGTGCATGGAGTTAGTTGATGATGAACTAACTGTTGACATATTCTACCAACTTTTTCTGCTATGCAGGATTACTTCAAATGAACTGTCTATTCATATTCATGGTCGTTTTAGCCTACAGTATTGTCTGGGCTATAACAAAAATGCGAATCACAAAAAATATATTAAAAGAGTTGGTGATTGAACTCTGTAAAAATGTTTGAAATGTGTAGCTGTAGATACAATTGCTTGGCATAATTCTGCCATCGAGTGTTGGACTCGTTAGTGTGCAAGTTGTATTTCTTCAAAGTGTTTTGAGTCACGAGGTGTAGTGACTCCTCCTCCTGCTTGCAGTGCGCATGGTCCTAGATTTCATTGTTCGATTGTTTAATTCCGCCGTCTTGTTCGTTGTGGACTTGTCTGCATTCTTTCAACAATGGTGTAACTCGGACAAAGACTTATTCACCACGGCTGAAAATGACAAATGCCCAAACTTCGCCTCCAGGCTCCAAAACCTGCAGTCCAAGGGCAATGCACTATGGATGAGTTGGTCAGGGATATTTGCTTTCACTTTTCCACCTTTACCGCTGCTTTAGTTTGTGATTCTTAAACTGCGGTAGATGTCTGACACTCCTAGTGGCTCCCACATGGGCCTGATAACCATTATTCACCACGCTACTGGAACTCTCAGTAGTCTCACACCAAGTACTACCCAACTGATAGGACCTGCTAACTCAAAACCAAGGAGCAGTAAGACCTCCAAACCCCAGATCTTTCAATCTGGCTCCAGATGTCTCCGAATTTGTATCTCCCGCAACAGTACATGGATATTATTAAAGAGGCAAGAAGGCCCACTACTAGGGGGCACTAGAGGGCGCACAACTGAATGGCTGCACTCGCGTGAGGCTCCTGAGGTCCGGAACAATTATCCTGAATTTATCCTACTGACAACTTGGGGCATACGTCCGAAATTCCAGGGGGCTGTACCCAGCTGCCTGACGGACACTCGGTCCAACTTTAGTGCGGAACGGATGCGGCGGGAGCAGGTAGGATCTGATTGAAACCTGGCCGACTGCAGAGGGGAAGGCTGTCGGAAGTGCTTGGCGGAAGAAATGGATGCGACAGCCCGTGGCGTGAAGGGCGGACGTTAGGCCCAGTGGCTGTATGGGAAGTGCGGAGACGCCTGAGAAATTGTGAGGTGCTGCGGACTGTTTGGCAGGTACTGGAGCGAGCCGGCGCGCTAAGTGCAGCGCACATAGAGGACAACCATCGCGAGTGGAATAGTGAGCCTTGGCATTGGCTGACGACCCAGCTGCCCGGAGGGGAGACTGCAGCGCTGAGGGCAGTCGCGGCTGCCACTACGTGGAGGATTACAAGGAGGTGGGGTGCGGGGGGACGGGGGCACATCCTCGGGTGCGTCGGGGGGCATTTAGGATTGCAGATTTGCCCGCAACGGAGGGGAGGAGGAGAGGCCGCATTGGAAGGCAGCAGCAGCCTCCTAACTTTGCCTGAATTGATATGGTTCTCCGGTACACAGAACTGTTGCTGCAGTACATGTCATTACGGGCCCAGGCCTTCCGCCTGACTGGAACTGCATCCAGGGCCTAGCTGGGTGAGGGTAGGCGGCGGGGAGCACCAAGGCGTGGCCATGCACGAATCGCCCTGGGTCTGTGTGCATGGTGCCCAGCGCTGGGATCCGAGGAACCCTCACTGAGAGGTGAGTGAAGCAAGACTGGACTGCCATTGCGCCACGATTGGCAAGAGGCATTGCTGCTGCCTGGGGATAGCCATTACGAACTTTGCTGTTGTCGGGGGGCTTCCCCCACTCTCCCGTGCCGATCGCCTCGGTGAACGACGTTTGAGGCAGAACCCCACGCGCGACCCACGCTGGGTGCTGGAGGACACAGACATTTCTCCTCTGAGGGCACTGCTGAGGTGCCGCTACGCCCCCGGTATTGCCCTTTAGAACACCATTGCAGGGCGCAGACCAGTCGCCTACCGGTGCAGAGGGCTGAAAGAGGTGCCAGGGTAACACCCCTATAAGCCAGGCATAGCATAACTTGGTGGCGAGGTGTATGTGCCTCATTCCCCAGAACAAGTGGGTGGTAGTGGTGACCCGGAGGACCACTTGCTGTGTGACAGAGCTCGTCGAAGGCCCCACGCAGGGTGGTGAAACGCAGTGAGTGAAGGAAACACAAAACCAAAGCAGAAGCATAAAACAACGATACAGAGATGCCGCGCGGGCCTCTCTAAACCCCCCCCCCCCCCCGTTTCACAGGAAGTGCAGCGCCCGAGGATACGATGGGGAAGGCAGACGGCAGACAACCAAAACTCACCTTTGAGAATGCTAAATCAGTGCTCCAGAAGCAAGCAGCCGAAAGCGGGAGCTATGGAGGAAGCACAAGCTACTGGATCGCAATGTGCAGACATGGAACACATATTGCAAGAAATGCGCCAGGGGTTCGCGACTGTTGTAGACAAGGTGGACCGCATGTCGTCAAGAATGGATGCAATTGCGCACAAGTTGGATGCGCATGAAGAAAGTATAGTGGAAGTAGAAAGGCGTATCTCGGACAATGATGATGTTACGGCTGGGCACTCGACTCAACTGGCTCGAATGGATAACATCCTGAGGACTATAGCAGCCAAAAACGAGGACTTGGGAGCGCGCAGCCGGCGCAATAATATACGCGTGGTGGGGATTCCAGAATCCACAAACACTGGCAAAATGGAAGAATATGTACAGAAGCTGTTGCTTTCCACAGTGGTCACCCCCATGGTGCAAGAAGAACGCAGAAAGTTCATAGACGTCAGGAAAAAACTTCGAGAGGCACAGATCGACTATGCCCTGCTATATCCAGCTCGTCTGCGAGTGACGCATCAGGGCAAACAGAAATTTTTCACTAACCCCGCTCAAGTGGATGAATACGTACGCTCAATGAAACGGCAAAATCGAGATCGCGAGAGCCACAGTGGGTCGAAGAGATAGTCTCCGGCCAGAGAAGGACGCCCGCACTGAGTACACGAAGTGAGTGTCGAAACACCGGTGGCAAGTATGAGAATAACGAAGTCTAAAGACACTAACGTAAGTTCCGATGTGCACCAGTTAGTTGATATTGGACTCCGGACCGCCTCTCCCGTAGTGGGGGTCCCTTGGTGTTACATCGCAGAGGGCCTTAACGGGAGAGGAGAACTTGTGAGGCCCTCTAGAGTAGGCCCCTGGAGGGTATAACCCACTAATGTTTGGCAGCTATCCAGCTGTTGTGGAACCAGACTTTGCATGTTCATTTTGGATGAGGTGGGGGGGAGGGGTGATGGGTGCTGGCAAGATTTGGTTGCTTCAGGGGGAGGGGGAGAGGTTGGTGGGGGGAGGATCGCAGGGGGAGGATCGCAGGGGTGTTTGGGAGTTTATAGTTTTCAAATTGTGAGGTCCAACATATGGAAGTCCAGAGGTACAAGAGGGTTCAGGAGAACTATGGTATTGTGAAATTGACAGGTGGGAGGCTGGCCGGGTGGAGGGCCCGACCCTATTTCCTATTGATTGAGATGTGGATTGGTAGACGTGATGTCTGGGGCGCTTAGCACTGACCTTAATTTACTAACTTGGAACGTGAGAGGCTTGGGTGATTTCCCCCCCCCCCCCCCCGTAAGAAGAGGCTGGTCTTGTCTTATTTGGATCGCCACCATGTACACATAGCTCTGCTACAGGAGACTCACTGCCAACGTAATAGGCTAAGTACTTTTGGAAGTAAATGGACCGAGACTAGGCTCTTTTCGTCCTATTCGGGCTATGCATGTGGGACTGCCATACTGGTTGAGAGGCAGGTGCCATTCCAAATGGCAGGCTCCTTATGCGATGAGGATGGGAGATATTGTATGGCGTGGGGTAGACTGGGGACACAATCTGTCCTTCTAGTATGTTGTTATAGTCCAAATGTGGATGACCCCAGGTTTTTTGAAGGCCTATGGGCCAAGATTTTTGAAATAGAAGCCACACACATAGTTTAGGGAGGTGATTTCAATGTCACGTACAATCCAGGTGCAGATAGATCCCACTCTGCTCTGCACCATTACACTAGAGCACAGGATGTGGTCAGAGACATCAAGGAGGCTTACTGTTTGATAGACGCTTGGAGGCACAGACACCCACAGGACCGGGAAGGTACGCACTTTACAGCGCAGGCACACTCATGGGCCAGACTGGACTATTTTTTGGTGTCGAGGGGACTTGCACCTGCAATAACAGACACAAGGAATCTTGCTAGAACATACTCTGACCATGCACCGGTATTATTGGCGCTCTCCTCCTCGGATTTTAATGTACCGCGGAGCCCGTGGAGGCTGAATCCCTCCATTCTGTTAGACACGGTCTTTCAAGAAGAACTGAGAGAGGAAATACTTGACTTTTTTACACGAAACAATGACTCCATGAAGAGCGTAGAGATGATCTGGGAGGCCTTTAAAGTAACGATACGGGGATATTGTATAGGGAAAGGTGCGGGAGTACTTAAGGATATTCAGGCCCCGATCAGGGCTCTTGATAGGGATCTTAAAAGGCTGGAGGCGGAACTTGCGGACGCCCCCACCTCAGAAGCACAAATAGCCTTTCGGGAAAAACTGTCCCTGTACATGGAAGAAGCGCAGAGGAAGGCGAAATTCAAAAGCAAGTACTGGGTGGCCAGAAATTATGGAGAGGACGACAGGCCTGGAAGAATACTGGCGCAAAAGGTGAAAAAGCCACGATGACCCAACGCTGTCACGGAAGTACAAGACTCGATAGGCATCACTCACCGGGATACACACAATATACTTAGAACGTTCTTGGAACATTACAGCACATTGTATACCACAACGGGCACCACGGCTGAGCAGCTGGACAATTTCCTTGGGGATATGGCACTGGGGTGGCTGAGCGACACACAGAGGACTTTCTTGTGTGCACCCTTTGAGCTAGATGAGGTGCGGGACGCCATTCTGAGCATGCAGTTTGGCAAAGCCACAGGCAACATTGGCATTCCGGTGGAATTTTATAAAACGTATATAGACCTCATGGCTCCGGTACTTCGGGAAGTCTATGAAGACGCATTAGAGGTGGGGCTATTGCCGCGGTCGATGAGGGAGGTGCTGATATTGTCTTTGCCAAAGCCTGGTAAGCCCCTTGACCTTTGTGACTCCTATAGGCCACTTTCGATGCTCAACTGAGACGTGAAAAATTTAGCTAAGGTGATAGCAACAAGATAGTCTGCTGATGGAACATTTGATCCTGCCAGACCAGTCGGGGTTTGTGCCTGGCAGGGCAACCTCTCATAACTTAAGAACGCTATTTGCGATCCTGCACACCACCTCCCCTGATCTCCCCATGGCTGCTATATTTTTGGATGCTACTAAGGCATTTGATTAGCTGGAATGGGGATACCTATTCGGGGTGATGAAGGCTTCCCACCGTTGTTTTTAGCTTGGATTGAACTACTCTATACCTAACGAATGTTTTGATTAATGGACACACGTCCCAAGAGTTTGAGAACGAGGGGAACGAGGCAGGGGTGCCCTCTTTCGCCACTACTATTTGCGCTGGCAGTGGAACCTCTTGCGGCAAAATTGAGGCAGAGTCACAATGATAAGGCATTGCGGTGCTTTCAGCACCAGATACTTATCTCGCTGTATGCGGACGACATTACCTTATATATCCGTGACCCACAACAGAATTTGAACCCTGTACTGCGGGAATTCATTGTTTTTGGGAGAATGTCCGGTGTGCAGATCAATTGTACCAAATCTAGCTTCTTTCCACTCACAGCGGCGGTGGAGCGATTTGAAATGGATTACCCCTTAGAATGGTGTACAGATGAGCTCAAATATTTTGGAGTCAAGGTTACAAGGGATAGGGAGGAATTGATGAGGGCAAATTATGGGACTATTATGTCCAGGATCGGAGATTGTGTGACGAGATGGGTGGCGCTTCCCCTGTCTATGGCAGGACGTGCTTCCTTAATTAAAATGGTGATACTCCTGCATGTGCTATATTTATTTCTGAATATTCCCTACTACCCGGGTTCCTATTTCTTTAAAACCCTGAAATCTGAATTAATACAACTAGTATGGGGAGGTAAACCGCCTCTGCTACAATGGTAAGTGTTAACTAGACCTTATTCCCAAGGGGGATTCGGGATACCGGATTTAGAGTTATACTTTATAGCGGCGCAGGCACACTTTGTGTGGTTTTGGATTAAACAACCTCGCTATATGCCACAAGTAGCGGCGGAACATTGGCTGGCCCACCCTGTCCCGCTAGATGGGGCAATATATAGCAAGATCGGTCAAAGAGAGCGGCAACCGAACGCACTTTGTTTCACTTAAGGTGTGGCACAAGATCAAGGAGATGTTGGAAGTGCCATTGGCATATACACCACTGATGCCCCTCACTTATCACCCGGACATCCCATTGCTGCAAGAGGAAGTGTTTAGGAAATTCAGGGGCAAATATGGTTTGGTTACTTGGGGGGGGGGGGGGGAGAATATGTACCATGAGAGTGAGTTCCGTGCTCTAGCACGTGTCCGGAAGAGATGCAGACGCCGTTGGATGTGTTTCTATATATTAGACTAAGGCAGGGGATAAAAGCAATCACCCTCATGTTTCTGGGCGTACCAGTACGGCTGAACCTGTTGCATTCAATGCTGGAAAGGCCCAAACCCATGCGCCTAGTTTGCAACACTGTGCATGCTCAAAAAGAGAGACCTGCAGCTCCGGCGCTGGTGAAATGGAACGCAGAATTTGGGCGACAGCTGACCGATTCACAGTGGGAGACCTGCTGCCGTCACACAGAGGGTTTCAGCGAGCAGCAGACTCCGCATCATACACTATAAGTTCCTCCATAGATTATATTATACACCTGCTAAGATGCACAGATTTAAACTGAGGGAGGACGGTAGATGTGACAGATGTCGCGCCCCTCGGGCGGATTTTTTGCACCTGGCATGGGACTGTCCGAGCATTCGGGAATATTGAAATAAGGTTTTTGAGGCGTTACAGCAAATGGTAGATGAGACACTGGAACCGGACCCTTTACTGGCACTGTTGGGGTTTGTTACTCTGGTAAAGGCAGAACACAGGTGGTTTGTGGCTATGGCACTTCTCATGGCAAAGCGAAGGGTGGCCTGCAGATTGGGGAGGGGCCGGGCGCCCAAATTTAAGACATGGATGGATGATTTAATTACCTGTCAAAGGCTAGCCACATATGCGCAATTACTACCGGTGGCTTCTAGGCCGAATGACGTCTGCCCCCCCCCATGCTATCTAATCGCTAGAGCGACTGCTGAATTAGGTAACGGAGATTCGGTTGCCACAGATATGGGGTCATGAGGATTTGACATTGCATGCAGATGGAGGGAAGGGGGTGTAGGCTGTAGATCTACAGACTTAGCAGCCACCTGGTTCATTGCAACAGACATGTTATTGTTCGGGTTTGGTGATGTGGAAGGGGTACATACCCACTCTTAGATGGCCTCGATCGTTCACATTCCATGAGAATATGTGTACTTCAGACGATGTGAAAATAGGCGTGGGGAGGGGGTAAAGCCCATACGCGGTTAACCCACTGATGTGATATCGTTGCTGAACAGCACACGTACCATGTTCGTATTATATTGTGTTGGACATTTGGACCAAAAAGATATTGTATTGTGAGATATATGTAGAAGGCGATTGTATGTTTGAAAATTGAAATAAAAAGGGAAAAAAAAGGCCAACTACTAAAGCATGCTATGCGGCAAAGTGGAAACTATTTGTTCACTATTGCCATTCAAAGGATATTAACCCATGAACAGCAAAGCCTCATGGCAATATCTGTTACCTTCTCCATTTACAAATTTCCGGGTTCGCCGTCAGTTCCATAAGACTACACCTAGGGGCGGTTGCTGTATTTCTCCAAAACCGAGAACAAACACATCTTCAGGATTCTTGTCATTAAAGCTATGCTAGAGGGTCTCAAAAGTTATCCCGCCTAGAGTTCCTCCAACACCAGTGTGGAACCTCACTGTTCTGTTAACAAGGTTAACAGGTCCCCCATTTGAACCTTTACACTCATGCCCCCTCCAGTTCCTTTCCTGGAAAGTTACATTTCTCATTGCAATCACTTCACTCAGACCTGTCCGTGAGCTTCAGGCGTTGACTCTAGAAGAACCATTCTTTCAACTTAATAGAGATAAAGTGGTACTGCTAACAACCCTAAATTTCTTCCAGGAGTGGTCTCTCAGTTCCAATTAATTTGAGTTGCCAGTATTCTTTCTACTGCCTGATTCTGTTGCGGAAAGAGCTTTACACAACCTGATGTAAGGAGAACTCTTGTGTATTCTATTGACCGAACGCCATCATTCAGAAAGACCTAACATTTTTTTGCATTCTTCTAACCGCACAAAGAGGGGACCATGTCTAAAGCAAGTATTTTACATTGCATTGTAAAATGTATCCAAACTTGACACCAAAGCTAAACGAAAGCTACCTATCCCTCCAAATGCTTGCTCTACTAGAAAGAAGGGAGCTTCCATAACTTTTCAGGCAGTATCCCCATGGCTGACATGTGTAAAGCAGCTGTATGGATTACACCACACACATTTGAAAAACGTTACCGTGTAGATGTTATCGCCCGTCAACAAGCCAATGTGAGCCAAGCAGTTTTTGGAACATTATTCCAACAAACGCAACTCACAACGGTTTGCCTCCGCTTTGGGAAGAAAACTGCTTTAAAGTCTGTGAAGCATTGGTATCTACAGCCACATATGCCATAAAACGGAAAATATGACTTGCCCAGTAAGCATCTATTTGTGGCATGTAGTGCTGTTGATTCATATGCGCCGACCCTCCTGTAGTGAAGTTCCTATATTCCCAATAGGCTCTGCGCATTGGAATAATATCTTCAGTAGTGTAGACGTAGGACTGAGGTTAACTAGGTCTCTACTGACGATATTAGACTTAAGTTTTTGCCAGCTAGCTCAGAGTTCACTAGAAACTTTCTTGAATAAGCAAGGAGGAGTTTAACCTCCCTGGATAGACAAGAAGGGATTTAGTTTCTGACAACCATAAAACATGACAACTTTGCTCTCCCTGAATAAGAGTGTATCTCTAGAGTCGTGTGAAAACAAAAGACAGCTATTTTACTCAGTCAATATGTGCGTACTTAGTTTCACCAGATTTGCAGAGAAAAAGAGAGACGGGCGTTTTTCAATATTTATTGAGCAGTCTCTTTCCTCATACAAAAGAAATGAATTGCTACAATTGCAATACTTATAGTTAAGTAAAGTGCATACAGTAAAAGCAGGATTATGAAATAATACTGTAAAAGCATTGATATGGTTTCTTAGCCATATGATACTTTAAAATGGATAAAATAGATACATACATATATACATTGACTAATCGTACTCAACTGGTGCTTCTAATTACGCCTACCCCGGTGTACCTGACCGAAGCCTAATACGTGGGAAGGAGTAAGTAAGTAGCAGTTTAAGTTAAGTTTGTTTTGCCAAGAATCTGACTCAAGAATTCTCTGTAAGGGTTTAGTCAGTTCAGTACCTGGGTATTAGAAGGCAGGAGGGCTGGTATCTCTCTCTCTCAGGACTCGGTATCCCAGTCACCCGCAAGGGTAGGCTGGAAACGCCGTAGGCTGGATTTTTCGGCAAGAGAAAAGACAGCGTCCTTTCTCAGCGCGTCAAAAGGGAGGGGCAGCGTCCGTGGGCTCTCGCATCAGCTGGGCTCTCGGGCAAGTAGTCGCTGCTCCAGATTCACCACCACCGTGTGTTTGCTTAAGGCAGTGTTGGTATATTTATACCTGAAAGGTGCAGGGTTTGACGTAAGGATGGACATAAGACGTCAATAAAGATGTCATTAAGACTGGTCGTTCTTACAGTTTTACAGGAGTTCTCGGACGAAATCAAAACAATAGCAGAGGGGATTTCCCAGGTTTGCTGGAGGTTTGGATTTGTTTAAGTACTCTGTGTGCTTTCTAGGGGGCTGGAGGAATAGGCTTGCTTAATGTGACAGCATGCGCTATGACCGAATTATGAAAAAGGGTTTCTGTGCCGTTGCAGGGATATTATTGGTTTATAACCGGACAAGGGCAAAGAATAGGATATTGATTCAGGTACCTAGATAAAACACACTACACTCCTTCCTGGGCAACTGTTAGTTGCGGTTTTCTACATGAAATATCTCACTAGAATACATCATCCTTCACACTCCATCCTCACCCTCCAAGCGGAAAACAATCTAACAAAGGAGTCCAGTACCATGCGCATTCAGCATGACTCAAAGACTTATTTGAAGAAAAACAACTTGCGCACTTCAGAGCCCAATACCAGATGGCAGACTTATGTTAAGCATGTGAATCTACGGCACTACATGCCTCAAACAAATCTATCAAGAGGATAAAACTTCATCTAGGTCAAATAGTTTACTTATTGCAGATTATAAAATTATAAATTAATTCACAATACAATGAATAGTTGCCAAAGCATGATTAATTTTGAACTAGTCTGAAATCAGCACATTAAAAAGTTAATCGTGGAACTGGACTGGGCAGCCCTTTGACCAATTTAATTTGCTGTTTTTTTGTATGGCTTCTCGATGTAATTCGAAATGATAAAGCCATAAATACCATCATTCAAATGGCTAAAATTAAACTCTGTATGGTCTGTATACTACTATTTTTAAAGCTGGATTTGGAAACACAGGATAGATTTTGCAAGGTTTCAGTTTTCAAAAGTCAGGTGGACCCAAGTAAACAGTTATTGAAGAAGACTCCTCCGATCCTGTCCTCTTTCAGCTTTTCAGATTCCAAATTTGATAGGTGAGTTTCTTGAAGTAATGAAATCAGTATTTTGGTATGCTGGGTCCAAGAAGATCTTTCTTCTCTTTATGTAGTTTGAGCTATTTACATTTAGTGAGATCACAATGGAGTGCAACCATCATATATTGCATTAAAATTGTGCTAACTTAACAGTTCAACTCCACATTCTAAATACGCTGTTTCTGATTTGACTTGCAATACTATCGAAGAAAGAAGTTTGGTAGAAGTACTTCTCACATTTTACTTAATCATGGTAGATGGTCATCTTCTAACTTGACAGTGAATGTGGTGTACTGTAGTTGATGGTGGTGAGTATCCAAATATATGTATTTATTAAACTTTTCTACATTAGAGGATGTACAAGTTGAGCCAGTCTGAGTTTCTGACTGCTTGAACTGTTAACTTGAAGTCTTGTCTGAGCCACCCTCCCGCATACTCCAGCGGACCCTGGGGGATGCCACTCATACTGACTAGATAAAAAATATCATTGGTTTTGGATCTGGGTATTCATATGTGAGCAGATATTAGTTATCATCACAGTTGGCAGTATGAATACCTATCTAAAGGGGTGCCCATAGTTTCTTTCTTAGACATTTGAAAAGTGCCTTGTATACAATAAATCTTAGCTTTTCGAAGCATAGAAAAACCTTGGTAACGAGGGTGACCAGACTGGGTATAGCTGGTTAATGCACACAGAGGCCCTAGGTCAGTTGTTAGATGTAGAGAACAGTGAGCATTACCAGGTGATACCAACCAAGTATTCAACCCCTATTTCAGAGAAATATAGACTGAACTGAAGCAAGCACAAACCAGTTAACTGAAGCTTTGCTGACTCCTATTTCGCCAGATGATCTGCAGACGCAAAAGGTGCCAATTGAGTAGGCAGAAGTGAGCTGGGCTTTAGCTTAACTGGACGAAATGCCAGGAGGAGAGGGAGATTACCCATAGAATTATGCATAACTTGTTGATTCCTAAATTGGAGGCCAGGGTGGCTCCTCTACGTCCCACTATCCTTAGCAAGAAAGGAGAAGCTTCCTATGCATATAATAGAGAAACATGTGTCGGAGCTTAAAGCCTAGAGCAATTTTTCATGGTCCATTTCTCTAGTTTTGTCCCTGAACTAGATAGGCGGCAGGTTGAGTGTGTGTACTTTAAGGTGCATTTAGAATAATGGCATGTTCTTGGGATCTTTTTTTAAAGAAGTGGGTCCCTGGATATTAAGCCACACTTAGAAAACCTGAGAGACCACACCGTTGTTAATACAGAAGTGTATGTGAAGTTATGTAGCAGGTACTGTGTTTTCTATTTCTAATGAAGTTGTCGACTGCATTGATTGGTACAATGAACCATAAGCATTTCTATCTGTTTGATGCCACTGTCTACTTGGTGCCTTCATTCTGATTCTGAAGCATGACACAGCTTTTCAGTAGAAAAAGATGTGAATCGGAAAGGAAAACTTTATTTGGCGGTAACGGGTCATTCACAGCTTAACGTTATAGATTAACAGGCAACACTCTCACCTGCAAGATTTGAAGTGGCACACACATTTGCTTGTTATAGATGATCAATTCTGGTTTATTTGGTCCAGACTTGGAGCTCTATTAGCCAATTATAAGGGATTGGGGGCTGAAGGATCCTTTGTGGTCAACACCTGACTGCTTTAAAAGTAAGGAAAAGAAAATTGTCGTTCTGACTCCAACAACTAGTTACCATAAGGATGTTCAGCTAGCTTGTGTATGTACATTTGCAAATTGATGGTTACAGCAGATATCATCCTCCCTTTATCAATTAAACTTTACTGCTAGACTCTCCATTAAATCTATTGTTCAGATCAAATCAGACCTGGTATGTAACTTACTGTTTCAAGACTTTGTTTAACCAAGCACTTAATACACAGTTCCTCTTGTTTTACATTCAGAGTTAATACAGCACATGCATTTTACATGATATGTTAATGTCTTGGAAAAGTTGCTAGAAATTCCTATTAAAAGTGTGAATGTAAAGTCTAATATAGTAATCTGTCAAACGACAACTGCACGGATTTGTTAACTTCCAGTCATCAAATCCAATTGCTCAGTTGGGAATAAGATGTGGGGCATTTTCAAGCAGTAGATATCCCTTGTAAACTGATTTCTCTGATCACTTACTGCTTTAAATTTTTTGTCTGTGCAGAACGATAGCCCATATCAAGGTGGCGTATTCTTCTTGACGATTCACTTTCCAACAGACTACCCCTTCAAACCACCCAAGGCAAGTCTACATACTTGTTTGTTAGTAGGCCATCACTAGGTGTTAAGTAGGCTGAGTGAACTGTTTTCAAAGGATCTGTTGGGTTTAAATGTATAACACAAATGACTATATCAAAAGCACTACCATGCTTCAAGGCTGCTGAGGACCCCCACGTTTCTTAGTATTGATGCACAAGAGTTGGGCCAAGCTGCGGCTCGGCAGAGCCTCAGTCATGCTTCAGTGAGTTCTATAACAAAAAATGTGAATAGTGGAACAAATCACTTTGGGGTGGCTGGCTGAAATGATACGAGCTGGTAAATGGTGGCCCTTCAGTCAGTGGTCCATTGGGAAGTGGGCTTGGGTGTTTTAAAGTGATGTTGGGTGGCATTGCAACCAGCCCAAGACGTTCTGAAATATGGGTGAGCCACACTTTTTGGGGCCTTGTCAGGGTCTAAAAGATTTTTAAGTGACAGTACTTTTCACCTCCTGTACCTGGGATCCCTAAGGATACTAGGGTTGTCTCATGCAAGAAGCATTTAGTAGTGCTTGAAAATGTCAGGAAAACCAGAATAATGCTTTCCTCACAAGACTCCTTCCGTTGTGTAGACATTAGCAGTTTTAGTTAATGCTGGGAGTGCCTCTGTATTTAGCTGAATGACTGTCAAAAGTTGTCGGATTCAGTCTCCTACAGATTTTAAGCCTTTTTTAACTATGAATTTGGTATCACATTAACAGTGAACTTCCCCACTTGTATGTACTTTCGAGAGCTTTATCTGCTGCAGTTACTCTTATTGATGCTCAGTTGGGAAGATCCTTTGTGCTGACTAAAGCAGGTGGATATTCCCTTATCATCCCAACAATACCCCGTCTCCAAAATAGGGTACGTTGTGATCTCTTGCTGACAGACATTCTGTGAAGTAAGTGCCGTTGTTAAAACCTATTATCTGCAAGTTATGCACTGACAGTCTCAAAGGCTCATCTAATTAAAGTAGACTCTTTCCCCTGCCCCAATATCCCATATTGAGTATACAATATGTTCTCTTGAAGAAAGTGAGCTATGTGGTTGAATTCATGTCACATTGGTGTGGGCAAAAGGTATGGGTGTAAATCAGAGTTCTAGAGCAAAAATAACCTTTTTATTAATCTTTTTCTGTCAGGTTGCATTTACCACACGAATTTACCATCCAAACATTAACAGTAATGGAAGCATTTGCCTGGATATTCTAAGGTCACAATGGTCTCCAGCATTAACTATTTCCAAAGGTAATGTTCCTTGGGCTTTGTCTTGTAAAGCTAGGTGATGTATTTTGTGCTTGGTGGCCCCTTGTCACTGCCTGAAATCTACAAGTATTTGTAAACCTGGTCTATTTTACACTGTTTTTGAGAATGTACTCTTTAGAAGCAGGCTGCTCACTAAGTTTTGTGTAGCCATAGGCTCTGACTTGTAGAGGTGGAGCGCAAACATCTTAATTTGAAGGCCTTGCACAGGTTTCTTTTGTGATCGCGAGATATGCGGTTTTCTAGTACGAGCTAGAAGTCTGAGCTATGTTTAGTTCTATGCTATAAGGATTCGTATGTGCGTCCAGCTCTCCTAGTAATGAGTACTGCCATTTCTGGGAAGGGGGTAGAGGGAGTCGGTGGCAGCTGGCGGG
Organism: Lissotriton helveticus; assembly: GCF_964261635.1. Lineage (NCBI taxonomy): Eukaryota > Metazoa > Chordata > Amphibia > Caudata > Salamandridae > Lissotriton > Lissotriton helveticus. Next base: position 1,191,671,821 of record NC_136059.1, read on the forward strand.
GGGCAGGAGGGCAGTGGTACAAAATATTTTAAAAAGCAAACAAAGCATTTATCTTTTGCAGCCAGCTCCATCATTGCTGAAGAGCCCAGAAGCTCACAGACACCTCTAAGCCAATAACAATGCAGCGTTGTGATTGGTCTGAGTCCTGTGGATCGGAGCTCAGATGGGGACTGGGGGGCCTGGGAATGTTCTCCACCAGGCGGTGTAATGGGAACAGGTTGTATGGAAAATCTAAAATATATGTTCAGGCATGTGTACTGTAAATAAACATTCATTACACAAGTCTGCCATCCAGTGTTGGGCTCATGATTTATTTTTGTCCCAAGAAGTTTTCTTTGAGTCATAAGGCTATGTGAAGACTACTCTTGGTAATACTGCCCATGGTCATCCACTCCATTTCCAGATTGATTTTTAGGTCTCGGCTGGCGAAAGCAGAGCATGCGCTGCTCTTGTCATACAAGGGCTTCTTGGAATCGATACAGATTCCGAAGCTCTCGCAGGTAGAGTTGAAGCCCCGCCCATCTTCCTCATTCGCTGGCGTCATCTTCCATGCAAAACGCTGGCTTCTTATTGTAAAGGGGGCCTCATAGTCCCTCCTTGTTGCCGTCTTGTCTTCTTTTGGCCCCGCCCACCGGAATTGGATCTTTTACTGACGGCGTTACTATCTCCTTAAACTACAGGGTGAGGACTTTTTGTCATTCCGACTGGAACGATTTTTAACTTTGAAGCTGAGCGCGGCGGCGCTTCACGGACACTGCGCTCAGTGTTAAAGTTAGGATATATATTTAGAAACCAGGAGCAGTGTCCGTGAAGCGGTGCCACCCTGTTTTAAACTTAAGTGGACCGATTACATTGCGAATGCTTGTTTTCTTTCCTTCCAGAGTCTAAAGCAATCCAAGTCCATTACGTTCTACTAGCGACATGACGAAAGGGCGCCTTATCCGATGCTCAGTTTAACCGCCGTCATCAGCATAACAAGCGGGGACGGTTTTACCTCGTACTGTGTTAAGAAAAGGGCCTTTTGAAATAAGAGCCAGCCATTTGTTTGGATGTAAATGCGGTCTTTTGACCATTTGTTTATCACTTGCATACCAACACATTGTAGTCTCCCCCAGTCTTTGAGAAGCCAGTTTCACACTCGCAGGGGAAAAGAGGCGCCGCCCCCTGTAAAGCTGCAATGGCGCCAAGCCTGCCTCGCATGAGGGTGATATGCTAAGGAGGACTGTTCTGAACACCAAAGGCGGGATGACCGAGCATTAACGGTTTTTAAACTTTTTCTTTTCCTCGTAAGATCAATCTCAATTTCTCACTGATTTTACATTTTGCAGCAGGATGGACGCATGAACATTCAGAGTTGCCCAAAGTTTAGAGATAAACCAAAAAGATGGTTAAATCAGCATTTAAATAAAATAGCTCTAAAAATCACATCAAATTATTTTACTTTTAAGGCTGAAGGTCAAACCAACTCCTGCTTTAATACGCGCCAGCGCCTGCCACAATCTGGCTTACATGCCAACAGACATGATTCAGACGGGAGAATACCTATTTTTAAAAGGCCAGAAGTGCTTTACTTCAGCTTCCTTCTGCTTAATATTGTTCTCCCTCAATCGAAGTAAATGAAGAAAGTACACTCCCCCCCCCCCCCCCCCCCCCCCGATTTTTGTTTTCAAATTCTCCTACTGTACAGGTTTAAAACATTGGTATATCCCGTCTAAATGAACGTTTTTATAGTGTTTTGACATTCGGTTCAGTGTCTGTGATTGTGGGCCTCCTATGCAATTATTTTTTGGAGAAGCTCAGCATCAGTGGGTGTGCGGCCCTGGAAGCTGTAGTGGGTGAGCTCTGCTTGGTGACAGGGAGTATGGATCCCACAATGCTGTAGTACGAGAAGAGCCCAGCTTCACAAAGCTTCTATATTGCACCAGCGTCTTCTCTGCTAGCATCTTTCATATTATCCACTCCTTGCAGTTCAGAGCTGCAACGTGGCAGATCGCTGGTGCCTCTGTTAATGCCTCCTCGAGGCACTATCCCAGATGTTGCTTTGTTTTCCCGTGCCTGCCTGGGAAGGACTCCGAGGCTCAGCCGGTCCCCTTAAGCATGGAAGAGCAAGTAAAACCTCTGCAGCCATTTTTTTTGGTCTTTTCTTAAAAGTCCCTCTAAGCACTGCACGCTCACTCTTTCTTCAACCGTGTCTGTTCTATTTCATCGCCCACTGTCGGTTAATCCTCATGGCCCCTCTCTGCTTTTCCCGGTTTTCTCCCCTGTATTATAAAAACAAGCATTCAAAATGCAATAGATCTCGCCTTTCATTAAGTTAAAGCCATTTGCTTTGCTATACAATACCATTAGCAAAGCAAATGGCTTTAACTTAATCAAAGGCGAGACCTATTGCATTTTAAATGCTTTTTCTTTTTCCTGCCGACTGGTTTGAATGTAATCTCTTGCAGTCTGGTTAGTCAGGGTCCCTTCAGTTCTCTAGTAGATCTCCGCTCAATGGTATCGTCTCGATCACAGTTTTATTGCATTCCAGGCGATCACCCTTCTGCGTAGCGGGTGCACACAGGCCATGCCCGGCTGGTCCTCTTCTTCACTAACTTGGTCCTTCGGAGAATGACCTGCAAATGGAATGAACTCCATTCCGCTTCTGTCCGAAGTCACTCTAAAAAACCCTGTATCGACCAACACTCTGTAACTTATGCCTCTCGCCAGATCATCAAGAGGAAAGCTGTGAGTCATGAAAGTCATTTTCATCATAAATAACTTCACGATAGACTTGATCGACACCAAGAGATGCAGCGTAAACAAACTGTTTACCCGACATTTTCGGTCGACAACAGGAGGAAGACAAGGAAGCATCGGCAGCACAAGAAGAATCACTATCTATACATGATTCCCAGTCGGATTCTGACCAGGACTCAGCCACCCTCCAACCGGCAGAGAAGTATCGGACAGTGAGTACTTTTATCCCTGATCCAAAGACCAAAACATCCGCTCTGTCCAGAAAGACTGCTTACGGTCCGTGTGAGAAAGTGGCTCTATATATACTGGACTAGAAGGAAGTACAGTGTGTATAGAGACCACCAACCCCAGAGGTATAACAGAGGTTAAAGGCCGAACTGTCCTTACTCTCCAAAGTGGTAGCTTGGTCGAGCATTAAGGCAGCAACAGAGGACAGTGTAAAGCATTTGTTGTACACGCTGTCAGCAAAATGTTTCACACACTCAAGAACTGAACTCCAGGCCAATTGTTATATCCTCCTAGTTTTATTTTTAGAACCAACCGTTCTAAAAATATACTTTTCAAGGTACGAGTACTCTCGTAAATACTTTGCAGAGGAGCAAGAAGTTTGTATACACAATTACAGGATAGCTAATAAGCAACACAGTTCTGAAACGCACTCTAGCATTGAGCTCAATGGGTTTTTCATAGGAAAGTACAGTGGATTACTTTATGGATTACTTTGGTAGTTCCAGGACTAGATCTTAGATTCAGTCCTGGGGTCTAAGCTGAAACCAGATTAGCAAAACCGTTTTAGTTACTGTGATGAATTTTCCTGAATATAAAGCTGTTTTAAAAGTTCACACTTAGAAACTTATCAAGGTGATTCTGACAATGTTATCCAATGGGAGAAAATTCAGGTTACAGGTAAAGTACGATTGCGTTACTTTTGTAACACAGCACTAGTCTCCTAGGGCCAGCACCGGGGCTTAACTCAAAACAGGTATGGAATTGCGTTTCAGTATTTCGTACGATTTTGAAAGAATATTTGCAGTTTTCAAAAGTAGACACTTAGAAGAAATTTCATAGAAAAGCAGACCATGGGTTCCTATGGAGAAAATACAGGTTACTAGTAAACCCGCTAGGGATTACTTTTGCGCTTCAGTGCTGGGCTGAAAGGTACAGTACTGACTTCTCTCCGGATCACAGGTGAGTATTTTCGAATTCGGACTTTAACTGATTTTATAGGAATATTTTCAGTTTTCAAAACTACACACAAAAAAATTTCTAGTCAAAATGGGTCAATGTTATCCAATGGCAGGTAAGTGAATTACCGGTTTCCAGGTGAGTATTTAGTTGGTGAAGTTAGGGTTCTGGGCGTAGACTCGGGGGTCCCCCAGGGTCAGGTGAGTACAGTTAGTTCAGTCCCAGCGGCACAGGGGTGACCGGGTGCAGAGGTAGGCCCAATGTTATCCAATGAGGGAAAGGGGGCCTTCGGTTGGTGGTTGCTGGCTAGCAGGCCACGCAGCTCTGGGAACTGGGCTCCTGGTCACTTGCTCTGTGCAAGGGGGGTGTTGGGGGGGGGGGAGTAGGATAGGGCAAAGGTCACAGCCAGCGGCACTCGGGCGGCTGGGTGCAGGGTGCTTTTGAGCCGTCGGGCGCTCAATTTTATCAAATGAGGATCTTGAAAAAGGAACAAAGGCTGTAGGCTCGGGGACGGTGACTCTCCAGGGGCGACCAGCACTTCGAGAGGTAAGTTGGGGTGATGGAGCACAGGTAGGTACCCCAAAGGGAGACACAGGAGGCTTCAGGGTGCCCGGTGCAGGGATGTCTTTAGGGGTCGGGAAAGCTTACCCTCGGCTGGTCGTGGTTGGGGTGGCCCCTGGTTCGGAGTCTGCAGGCGTCGGCTGGGTCGTCGAGGAGGGTCTTTGGGCACTCGACTTCGGGTCCCAGTCGCCGGGTGGACATCCTCGTGGTCTTGGTTCGCGTTGGCCCGGCCTGGGCTTGGCTGGTGCAGAGTTGACTGGTCCGTAGCTTCCTGGTGAGCACCAGGTGGGGTGTTGCAGCAGAGCCTCTGCTGATGGGAGTCCCAATCTTCGAGAGGGTCAAGGCAGGCAGGTCCTCTGGGTGTCCCAAGGTTGCTGTCCGCGAAGGTTGCCGGGATTAGGCAGGAGCAGGTTTGAGGATCAACAGGCCGGTAGGGCTGGGGCCAAGTCAGTTGTTGTTGTCCTGTTAGCAGCTGCGCTGCAGGTCGTCTTCTTTTTGATCTTCTTTCTTCTTTTGATATCGGGATCTGAGGAAGGCAGGTTCAGGGAGCCCCTAAATACTAAATTTAGGGGCGTTACAGGTAGGGCAATGGCAGGGACCAATGGGTCCCTGTCCTGGGGTGAGGACACCCCGTAGCCTGCTCCTCTCCTGTGGGAGGGGTGCAGGAGCCTGGCTGGGATTGGGCAGGGCTCCCCATCTACAAGATGGCCGGAGCCCGGGGTCGTGCTTCACCTCGCCTTCCCCACCTGAGGGGTGGAGTTGGCAAGGGTTGGCACACCCTCCTGATGTAGTTTTTACCGCCAGTCCTCCCGCCAGAGTGGGGGTAGAACGGGTGGGGGGCCAGTTGCTGGGTACAGCAAATGGTCTGGAGAAGCTCTCAGAGGCGGTATGCCTTTGAAGCTTCCCCCTGTCCATCCTGGGGGAGGAGACATATCACCTCGCCCAGGATGTGCATTGTTGCAGGCCCAGGAGAGCAGGGGGCTCTCCTCCCAGGGGTCCAGCAACATGTCTGCTGTGTGGCAGCCTCTGCAGCCACTCAGCCCAGACGTGGATTGTAGGTTCGGGTTTTGGAGGGCATCTCTAAGATGCCCTCTCGTGCATTTTCCATTAAATCACACACTGGCATCAGTGCGGGTTTAATGTGCCTGGAAGTTTGGTACCAAACTTGTCAGTCTTCAGTGTAGCCATTATGGTGCTGTGGAGTTGGTAATGACTACCTCCCAGCACCATACACTCTTAAATGGCATCACTGCACTTAGTGCCCAGGAATGGCCCTGGGTTCTGTAGGGGCAGGGGGCTCATGCCTCTGTGCCCTCACCTCTGGCATAGGGCACCCAGCTAGAGGGGTGACTGAAGTATGCCAGGGCAGTGGGTTCTGTGGGCATGGCACACAGGGATGTGTGCCATGTCAACTCTTGTTTTAGATCTGTACTTAGGCACTCAGCCTGCAAAGGCAGTGTGTGGGTGCCAGGGTACAAGGCCCCTGAGGGTGACATAATAAGTGCTGCAGCCCTCAGGGGTCTCCTCTGGTCACCATGCCCTGGGTACCTAGGGTACCATCTATTAGGGACTGACAGGTGGCCAGAGGTGCCAATTGGGTATTTTGTTTCAGGATAACTTTTCTCTTTAGGGAAGGAACACAGGCCCTGGGTACCTGATTGGCAGGGGCCCAGGGCACACTCAGTCAAGCAGATCAGCAGTTCAGAAAAAGGTGGGGCATACCAAGGCAAGAAAGATGGCACTTTCTCACAGTCCGCCACCTCAAAAAGACCTTGGCGATCACAAAAAAAACTGACTCTGAAGCCCCGCCCTCGTGCTCTGCTCCGAAGGTTCCACCTACAGCAGGGGCCTCCACCTCTTTGACCTCTGGGACTACAATGCCTCGACCATCAGTTTTGGTACCAAAATAAAAACCTATTTCGGATCTGATCCCAGATGCACAGAAACTCAAACATCCTTCACTGAAGTGTTTCACTTTCAATTCTTGATGTAATGCAGGAACGGCTTGATCCGAAAATAGTTCTTCAGTCAGCAAAACCTCACTCTTTTAAGAAACACTTAACTTTCCACAAGGCTTTGTATGTTCCTCTACAGCCTCCAAAGAAGAAAAAGGATGCTTCCACTAGCCCTTTACTACACATCCACATTCCATCTTCACCTAACCCACCAACACCCCCACCATCCACTCCACCAACTAACTCACCAAAACTTTTCGAAGCTGGTGACGTATCTCCTCACTCACCCATAGTTGAGGATTATATACCACAGAACATACACCCTGACGATACTTGGGATGACTGGTATTGAACCACAAGGGGATACAGATGTTGATCTCTATCCCACACAACCATCACCACCTGATGCCTCTGCGTATCAGGATTAATAGCAAGGGCAGCAGTTTTCCATCAAGTACCTTAACATAAGGACGCAATAGAAGAGGATTTCCTTTTTGAAAACTTGTTTAAAGCTCAGGGGTTAGGGGGGCCACAGTATCCACCACTCCTTAAAGGCATGGTACGTCACACAGAGGACATTTGTAAAGACCCTGGCAAGGTTTGAATCCTAACATCACACATTGACAAAGTATAAAACTCAAACCTTAAATCGTGTGTGTGTGTGTGTGTGTGTGTGTGTGTGTGTATATCTGTATTTATGTATATGTCTATATAATGTGTCTTTTTTGTATTTTTTTTTTGTGCTCCTCTCTAGTAGTGTTTAATGCAAGGAAAAGGGCAAATGCCCAAACATCAGGTGATGCGCCAAAGAAAGAATCTAAACAAATAGATACTTCTGGGAAACGTGTAGCTGCACAATCCGCTAACCAGGGGGCAGGAAATGCTTAATGAGGGAAAGCTCATTACCAACAATTCTATAAAATGTGCACTAGATGCAGCTGACACTGCTGCTAGAGGTATATATACTAGTCTCCTACTACGTAGGCATGCATGGCTCAGAGCCTCAGGTTTGAAGTCTGAGGTACAACAGGCAATTTTAAACCTCCCATTTCATAAATAATCTTTTTGGCCCTCAAGTGGACTCAGTCCTTGAGAAAATGAAAAAAATAATGCCAAGGTTCCGCAAATTCAAGGGGGCACTCCAAACAAGCATCTGCTGTGGTTCATTTTATAGGCCCAACTATTAGCAAGGTGCAAGATCTGCCGCAGACAACACAGGATCAGCATAGGAAAACCAGGAACAAACCTACTCGTAAAACATTCTACAGGAGTTCCTACAGAGAAACCTATTTTAAAAGAGATCACTGAATAATACCTGTACCTCAAACAATACCAAACAAGGACTTCCTTACCATTCCCCAGATCGTTTAACACCTGTCTCGGGTTAGTCTTCAAACGTTTCCCTCCACATGCAAATCGGTCACAACCGATCAATGGGTGTTTGATATTATCCAACATGGTTACTGTCTGGAGCTCATTACAACTCCTCCAAATAGTCTACCTCGCAAACATAAACTATCAATACATCAAAATTTCCTACAACCGGAAATAACCCCTCTATTACTGTTTTTGAACTGGTTCTATTGCCCAGTTTTGTATCGGGTAACAAGAGTATACTAACTTATTCCCAAAAAACATGGTCACTACGACCTATTCCTGAGCTCAGACCACTGCACTGAATCATTAAATCACTGAACACTTCCATATGGTCACTCTTCAGAAAATCATTCCTTTGCTACAGAAAGGAGATTTCATGACTGCCTTTGACTTAAAGGACACCTACTTCCAAATACCTAGCCAGCCCACTCACAGAAAATATCTAAGGTTTCTATTCCAAGGAAATTATCAGTTTGAGGTTCTTCCCTTTGTGAATATCCGTGGTGCGGTGGTAATTCCAATGTCTAGCGATAATACCAGCACACCTCCGCAGACAAAACATCCATGTCTTTCCTTATTTAGACGACTAGTTAATAAAAGCAAACAGCCTCAGCCTTTGGAAACCAAATACTCCACACACCCTAGCCCTACTACATCAATTAGGGTTCACCATCAACCTACAAAAGTCAAATCTATTACTAGCTACCATATAGCCTTATCTAGGATCCAGGCTTAAGTCACTGTTGGCATATCCAAATACAGACAGAATAAACAACATAGTAACATTGATTCAACAGTTTCAAACTGGGACTCCAATCCCAGCCATATCATTTCTACCACCTCTAGGCATGATGGCATCTTACATTTCTCTAGTCCCACATGCCATACTACAGAGACCTTTCCAAGTCTCTCCCATCAATGGACAGTCACCAATTCAACTTCACGTTCTGGTGTTGGTAGACATCCGCACACAACTCTCTGCAATGGTGGAATCCACTAAACTTACGCCAGTAGCGGCCATTTCAAGACCCAGTTCCACAATTAATTCTCACAGCGGATGCTTCCCTGATTGGTTGGAAGCTCATCTCCAAAACCTCACAATTTACGGTGTATGGGACTCCAAACACAGATCTCCATATCCATCACCTAAAGCTGCAGTCTGTTCACCTAGCAATGAAAGCCTTCCTACCTCACCTACAACACAAAGTTGTCCTGATTTGAGCAGACCATATGACTATGTATTCAATGCAGTAACGTGGAGGGGCACACTCTCCAGTTATCACAAACTATGGAGCATAGCATTCATCTGCTCCACGGACAAGCAATCAAGTTGCAGAGTTTCTAAGCAGGACACAGCAACAAGTCCATGAATGGGAACTCCACCCCAGAGCCCCTACCATACTTTCAAAGATTAAGGTTTCCACAAATGGATCTGTTCGCAACCCCAGAAAACACAAAATGCCCAAACATTTCAGTCAGGTACCCATGCCAATAGTCCAAGGGCAATGCTCTATGGATGAACTGGACTGCGAGAGGATGAACATTTCTCATCCTCTCCGATCTACTAATTCCCATTAGTGGTCAGGAAACTCAAACATCTTACAATGCTACTTGCAGCACAAACGTTGGCTCACCAAACATAGTTTTCAATACTGTTGAAGCTCTCCCTAGTCCCACACGAGAAACTTCACCTGGACCTTCACACAGAACAAAGGAACACTAAGACACCCCAATCCCAAAGAAATGAACCTTGCAATATAAATCCTGGAGCCTTAGCATTTGAATACTTACATTTACCACAGCAATGTGTGGACATTCTTGTGTGGACATTCTTAAAGAAGCTTGCAAAACTACAACCAGGCAATCTTATGCGGCAAAGTGGCAAAGATTAGTTTATATACTGTCATAAACAAAACCTCAACCCACTCAATAGTACCAACCATATTGCAAACCACAGGATTGGCCTATACTTCAATAAGATTACACCTGGCAGCTATTGCAGCCTATTTGCAATCTAGACGCCACTTGTCATTTAGAATACCTGCTATCAAAGCCTTTATGGAGATACTTAAAAGAATCATTCCTTTTAAACGTCCACCTGCAACAACATGGAACTTAAACATTGTACTATCAAGACTTGTGGGGCCTCCATTTGAACCACTCCACTTTTGCCAATTGCAATATTTATCTTGCAGACTAGTCTTCTTAATCGCTATCACTTTACTTAGAATCAGTGAAATTCAGGCACTAACCCTTGAGGAACCTTTCTTTCAACTTCATAGGGACAAGGAAGTACTTTAAACAAACTCTAAATTCCTTCCAAAAGTGGTTTTCAATTTTCATATTAATCAAAATGAACCAGTTTTTCTTACACAACCAGACTCTGTTGCAAAGAAGGCTTTACATACTTTAGATATTAAGAGTTCTAATGGATTATATAGACTGGATCAAAACATTCAGAAAGACTAAACAATTATTTATTGCCTTCACACCTCCTCACATAGGAAAGGTGATTTCAAAATCTGGAATTTCAAGATGCATAGTCAAATGCATCCAAACTTGATATACTAAAAGGCTTTTACCTGTTCCTCTTAAAGCTCCCTCCACTAGGACAATTGGAGCTTCTATGGCTTTTTTAGGGAACATTCCTATTACTGCTGTTTGCAAGGCAGAAACATGGTCCACTCCACACACATTCGCAAAACATTGTGTGGATGTCTTTGCACTGTCTTTGCAATGTTGGCCAGGCTGTTCTAATAACTTTTTCAAACCGCTTCAACCCCCACAGGATACCCACTGCCTAAGGAGAGGGACTGCTTTACAGTCTCTGCAAAGTATGCGTATCTACAGCACACATGCCTCGAACGGATTATGCTACTCGCCCTGAAAGCATCTGTTCTTGGCATGTAGTGCTGTAGATTCACATGTGCCATCCCTCCTCTCCAAAAAACCTGTGTAGGTTGTGGTTTATATACTTTATATCCTTCTATTATCTTACTGCATGGACATCACATTACTGATGCATATTACTATTCCATTCTCACCTATCTACGGCAAAACAATCTGGAAATTGAATCTATGACCAAGTGCAGTATTACCAAAAGGAGTCGCACAGCCTTGTGTCTTGAAGAAAAATTCTTGGGACAAAAACAACTTGTAATCATCCGAGCCCAACATTAGATGGCAGACTTATGCAAAGCATATGAATCTGCAGCACCACATGCCAAAACAGATGCTTACAGGTATTTATGGAGGTGTGAGGGGGGAACAGTCCTCTGATTGAAAACAATGCTATCTCTTTGTTTATCTGTCGGAAGTAAAAGCCAGAGACAACAGAAAATCACTTGTAGCAACTTTGAACCTTGCACCATGCAGGATTTGCAGGTCAGTGATTGTCTTGGTGAGCATACCAGAGTGTTGGTCTGAGATGATCAATTTAATAACACATGTTTGACGTAGGGGAATGGTCTCTTGCGAAGAATTGCATATGGAAGCCTGTAGAAAGGATGAAAAATGTGCCAAAGACATAGTACTCTGGAGGGAATTATGCAGGGAACTTCTAAACCCAACAGGAAATGAGAACGGGCAGAAAGATGCGTCTGATACCAATAGCGAAATGTCAAATTGAATCTTGTGTAATGTGGTAAATGTCAAAGTTACTACTCATAAACTTCGTACTATATAATCATGTAATGTGGGTGTGTCTTGGAGGTCTACCAACCTTAGAAGTCGACTGTGTTTTAAAATATGGAGAAGACTGCATCCAATTGCCCTGTATTTGTATTGTAAAATGAAAAATAAAGTTGTTAAAAAAACACACCATGTTGTGACCATGCAAACCGGTCGTTCCATTATGGGTAAAAGTGGGCAAATGCGATAGCCATCACTGAAATAATTAGACCTTCGTAAAACTTGTGAACGGCCTTTCCTGGCCTGAGTCTGTTAGACCTTAGAGAGCTGTGGCTTTTTTTCCTCCAGTTGTAGCAAATAAAAAGGTTGTACTTGACTTGGAAAGATCTGACCCTAAAATAGTATGAAGGCCAAACTGGCATTAGACTTCTAGTGTTATAGCATATTGCCACTGCCTGTAAATAAGATGTTAATATTCAGGTAGAGCAGAAAGTCCTATGAGAGTTGCTATAGACCTGTTGTCAGATTACCTTTTTTTGTTATAACACTTTTAGTTTGCATTTGTTTCTCAGCTGTCTCTCTTTGGCGCTGTAGGCCTCCCGACCTTTCTCTTGCTCTCACCCTTGTTTCTCCCACAGCTTCTCACTCCAGTCTCCCCTGGTTTATTCCTCTCTAGTGCCGGTTTCCCTTCTTTCCCACCCACAACCCTGATCTTCTCCTCTTCGCGGTCCTGCCCCACCGCTTTTCTTCACATAGATATAAACCCTCTATTGGTAGCATGTGTTGGTATAGATTCAAATGTTGTGCTCACTTCTAACATCTACCTTTTGGGTGCTTACCTTAGCAGGTTATATTTATTTATGGACAGAAGTTGCTGATTCCTCACACAAATTGATCCGACAAATTTACAATCTCCTCTGATTGTGATAACTCCTCCCACCCCCCAATCACCTACCAGATAGTTTGTTCATTCCAGTTTCAGCTTCAGTACTATCTGCAACTTCTCCAGGACTTCTGGAGCCAACTTTGAGAATTCACCCCTCATGACCAAAGAACTTCCTACCCATTGTGGACTGCTTGGAATTCCATGCCTATGCAATTTTACATTATAAGCAATAATCAAACATATCAAGCTGGAGTGCCTCCCCATTTGGGTCAGAAAGAAAAATTAACCGCTTAGTAGTCCATCAACGGAAGTGGAGTGTAATACAGGGTCCCAATAATGATGCATTTCTCGGGTCTTGCATCCCAAACTCCTTGCGCTGTAGCCCCACCAAGGACATGATTAGTAAAATAAACTATGCAAAGCCCCAATGAGCGAAGCTGTGCGTATCAGGTCTCATTTTCTTTGGCTATTAAGGAGTGAGAGAAAGGGGACACGTGGAAGTCAACGAATGAAAAGCAAAAAGGAAGAAACAAAACCATCTGAGGATGCACATGTTTGTTAATACTAAAAAACACTGGAAAGGAGTGAGTTGACCTCTCCTAGTGTACACTCCCCTCCATCAGTCTCTTGTGGTGTACTCCCAGTCTCCACCAGTCGGTCCAACCTGACCATCCGGTCCCTCGTCTGTCTCTTCCTCTGGATGCTTCCAGTCCCCCAACACCTCCATCCACAGTCCCGCAATCTGACCTTTCCACATGACCTGCATGTCCTCTCTGAGCAGAGCCCTTTCCTCTGCTCTGGCCCACATAGTGACATCCTTCTTCAAAGTCCCCACGAATGGCCCCAATGCGGACTTTTAGGCCATCGCTACCATCTCCTAGCCAGCGCCAAATCCAGGAACCTAGAGCCTACTTTTCATAGCCACGGTCTAGGAAACTGCCCCAAGAGACAGACCGCCAAGGTGTAAGCAAGGGTGTGATCCAGTGTAATATTTGGGGTACATATCGTTGTGTCCCAGAACAGCTGTAGATAGGGGGCAGTTACAGGTCATGTGCCAGAAGTACGCATCTAGAAGCTGACATCTAGGGCAGCCATGCAGCTCGCTTCCGTAGATCTGGATTCTTTGAGGTGTCACGTAGGACTGGTGTACTTAATTAAATTGAATATATTTCAACCTCGTGTTCCTAGAGACTTTTAGGATATGCCGGAACCCTATGCCACTCTGGGTACGTACGGTTGTGTCCACGTACCCTCCCCACCTGTACCTGAGTGATAAAGGTTTCCAAACCATCTTGCTTAGTGCCCCTGCAGGCATATTCAGTAGTCAAAGTGCCAGGACCTTGCTAAGGATTTTGAAGTCCATGTTGAGCATGGACAGGGGATGTAACACAGAGGTATGAGCTCCATGAACCATGGTCTTGGGAAGCAGTATCACAACTGCGCCCCGTGTGTAATCTGGTAGCCCTCCCATTCCCAGGGAAGGAGCTTAGACTCCAGCTTCGGGGCCAGGGTCTCCCAGAAAAGTGGAGTACAACTCTGAAAAGTTGGGTCCTCAGGGCCTGGGGTTTCACCTGTAGCCATTTCCCTAATGGCAATCCGAATCTCTTGGACTGTCACCGGGCTCCCTGTTTCTCGAGCAAGCTCCTGCAATGACAGTTGTTCCAGAAAGGCGGTCTGGATCCCTGGTGAGAGAAGCACCAGGCACCTATAAAGTATCATAGTATTCCTTAAAGGAGGCGTTGGTTGCTCTTGGGGAATAGTGTTGTGTTGTCCCCTTTTTGGATTTGTTTGATGGGCCCCCTCGGGTTTCAGGTCTAATGAGCTGAGCTAGAGCCTACCTGGCCGTCCCTCTTCGTTGTGTGCTCTGGCAATATAGTTTTTGTAAGTGGCATTGTAGGCATTCTAGGGCTGTATTGTATTGTTTCTGAGCCTCCTGAAGTTTAGGTAGCCCAGCCGAGTCAGCAATACAACGTAACATTGGCTACACAATTAAAGTCCCCACCTAGTAGATTGTCTGTCACTAAAGGCGCTAGGGGTGCCAAGAGGGACTGAAGGAGCATTTCTTGGTCCTGGTTTGAAGCAGAACTACTCCCCAAGGTGATCTCTGCCCAGCAATTTACCCTTAACAAGAACATGGTGTCAATGGAGTGGACATATCGAAGGGCGTCCCTACCCTTGTCTATATTAATGCCCCCAAGTGTAGGCAGAGCAGGAGGTACCGTACAACTGGCTGCACCACTGACACCGTAGGCATTCAATCTCCACCCCAGTATGACGTTAGTTGCTGAGCCCATCCCTGGAATATTCCACGACAAAAAGGTTAGTATGTGTTGATCAGACATCTGATCTATCAGTGTTCATGTGCCCTGTTTTCAACCCTGGCTCCCCCTAGTGTCCAAACCTTCCACAGCAACATGCATCGTAACCCCGGAGACAAATAACAGTATCCCCCAATTTTGAACTCCCCTTTCCAAGAGCAGCTCTTAAACAGCTGGCCAACCAAACTAAGTAGAAACATTGTCCGTAGAATACCTCCTCCATTCTCCTGGGAGGGGCCAATCGGTGAATGGCAGGGTAAGATGTACAGGCTAATCCAATTCCGTGGTTTCTTCAGGCCTCCCAGGCAGAGGCCCTCCCTCTTTCCCCCTTCATACCTTCGGGGAGTCCCACTACACACGTTTCAACAATTACAGCTTTCTGCGTTTTCCGCTCTTCTATCAGATCTGCCACTCGGCGGTTCAGTGTCTGGTGTTCTGTCTTTAGCTCACCCAGTGAGGTAGCCACATCTTTCACCCGGTCCGATAATTTACGGTGCTCGGCCTGTAAGAGGCCCAGTCACACCAACACAGCGCTAATGTCCTATTAGAGGGTGCTTTTAGTGTCTGCTATTGCAGCGAGTATCTTGTCCAAAACACACAAAGCTGAGGGCAGAGGCTATTCCGAACCGCACACAACAAATGAATAGTGTCCTAAAGTAACAGATGGTGCGTGAAACCAGGGAGTAATCCCCCCTATACTCCCCACAACGTAGGAATAAATCGCACAACAAATTGCACTACAAAAGGTTTCAGCACTCTTATACAACGATATTAATTTGTCATATCACAATCCACAGGTTAGTAGTACATAAAGAATTGTCCAAATCCGTGGTATATATTTCCAAATGCAGTGTTCACTTTATTTTTCATAAATAAGTTCTCTCCCCACAATTCCTTAGATCATAGCCAACGAGTGTTAATATCACCAAATATTCATCTGTGAATATATTACTAAGATCAGCATCAAACTTCAACAACAAATCACATTAATATACATAAAGAAAGGTGTCCAACAACAACAACAAAAAAATATATATATATATATATATATATATATATATATATATATATATATATATATATATATATATATATATATATATATATATATATCCCCATACAAAGATCTATACAATAAAAACCATACCTTCAATGTATGGCACAAAGTATATTTCCTCAACTGTCGCAGTGTCCCTATTCCAATAGGGAAAGTACTTGTGAAGTTCCAAAACTCTGAAATGTTAAACATTTTAGGAATGTGATTCTACATCCCTAAATCGAAGAGATCAGATGTGCACATATGCATCCATGTAACACCACTATTTATCTACATAGTTACCATGGCAAAGAGCAAAAAAACCATGAAAGCCATGAACAATAGTGCAAATTTTTATCCCTTGATCAAATTTGATTCTAGAAAAGACCACATCTCCTCATCTGAACAGTCATTTTAAATAACTCTATTATTGTTATCTGCACAACAATATTCATAATTGCCTATGTAGCTCTATTCGGCGCTGTACAAATCTTTCATGGGTAGGGGTTGTATTTTCATTCCTACATATCCTATAATTTATTAAATGATCCGCTCCTTAGAAAATGTATAATTACAAAGTTCTGTTAGCCAATATAAAGTGGCCATTTGGATAATAGCGGTAACGGCACTATAGTGTATTACCCCCCCCCGTATGGCTGGGGAAAATATGAGTATACATGAATATGCCCAACCATAGTAAATAACACATTCCTATCATCTCAAGAGGTAGAGTAAAAATGCCCACCAATTTGGAAACACATTTGTAAAATAGCATGATTTGAACTTAACGTGTCTATAGGTGTGCCTATTCAGAACTCCCTTTGTGATGGCATTATACGATGTTATCGAAATGCTTAGTTATGATCGGAAGACAGTAACTCTCATTTTGTACAGCCTAAATATTTAGGTAACTAATGCGGCCATCTTTACAACATACTCGCTACATAATATTGAATACAAACAAGCAGTTATCGCACTAAAATATTTCATCTGCACGTCCTGGTTCGCTCAGCGTTACCCAACACACATCCCTTATCCTTTTGGTGCCCATTAACGTAGCATGTTTGCAATATTGTCAAAAAATATTGTTTTATAAAAACATTGCAACCTCTCATAAGTCTACCCTAAATAGATAAACTGCCGCAGCCATGTTTGAAGCGTGCTTGTGACAAAAAATTACACAATCGCAACCGCATGACAGTAGTACTCCACTCCAAATAACGTCCCTACTTATTGCCACAAATTCTAACGTTCCACAATATTTCATTTCATCATTCCTCAGACCATATAATGCTGCAATCAGTACAAACTGCATATTCCTGCCATAACTTAACCTTTTGTATACAAGTTAATCGAGGACTAATATGCCCATAACAAACTCACCAAAAATGGCCTGATAACCAGACGTAACAGAGGTCAGTATCTTTTTTTTTTTTTTTTTTTTTTTTAAACGAGACGCAAGAAACACTAGTTTTTAACTGCACCATCCCGGAAACGCAATGAACACATGGCCACCACTCTTCCCTAGCTCACAAGTATAGAGCAACAGATGGGAGTGTGGCGGCCATCTTAACACTATTCTCCATAACACCACAATAATGTTCTACCCTTCTTTATTCTTTCTTCGTATTAAAAGTACCCGTTTTCGTCAAATTATTAGCGAGAACAGTATTCACTTTAAAATACCTTATACGAAGGTTTGCAAAAAGATATTTCTTATTATGTCAATCACTCGTTCTCTATGTTGAAAGCGACCCAGTAGGTACTAATAATTCACCTGAATTAAATTTGTTTAATCACGCACATTCCCTTAGCGTTGCTGATCCCTTCAGGAACAAGTGTGGGATCATTTTTAATCACCAGTGTACCGAGTGCTGAACCATGTTATTGTGTCCAATACATTGCATAGTAGCAGACATATTTGAGATATAAAATGGATGGCAGACATGTTTAAAAATGTGAACCAATGCATATAAATAACTCCTAAACAACATGATACAATTCTCGTATATGAGTCAACAGTACATATAAAAACAATGGTCCTGTTTCTTGCAAATCGTAATTGGTACATACTGTTAAATCAAATAACAAACAAAATACATCATAAACATCTTTGATAATAAAATTATTATGGATCTACAGCCATAAGTTGATCATATAGAAACTCTATCAATTATCGAGCATTTCTTAATTACAAACTGGTTTTTCACAGGGTAACAATTTAGTCATTTCTAAGAACCTGTAATCTCATGATCAAGCACAGGTCTCTTGATTTGAGTTTCTTTTTTCAATAGTGGTTTTTGAGAAGAGCAAAAAAAATATCCTATCATTAACCACTCACCCAGTCAACAGGCAATTGCATAAATATCTCGTCTTCTATCCCATCACAGAAAGTGTTGCATTTCATCATTGGTGTTCAAACCAAATTTCAAAGTTCTAAAGCGACATATCCAAGAAGCTTCCAGCTGCCTAAGAAGCAACTCTCTATCACCTCCTCTCTCCGGCGTCTTAACCTGATCGATGCCATAAAATGTAAAGGTCTTATCATTCGGATGCACACGTTGTATGTGCATGGAGACAGGATATGTACCATACTTATTTTTTATGGCTCTTGCATTCTCCTGTATACGCAGTTTGAGACTGCGAATGCTACTTCCAATGTATTTCTTTTGGCAGCCGCATATAATCATGTATAGTGTAAACGTAGTATTGCAATTGATGGAGCAGTTTATTGAAAATTCCATAGAAGTGTCATTACTGAATTTCCTACTCTTATTGAGACCAAATTTACAGATACAACAGTTTCCACAAACCTGGAAGCCCGAAATGTTTTTCAGGGTGCCACATTACTGATGGAATCGAGATATCCCTGACATAGCTTGGGCTTATTATATCCTTTAAGGTCTTACTTCTACGGTACACGGCTTTTGGTTTCCTAGATGTTATAGTATTCAGAGACCCCTCTTTTCCAAGGAGATGCCAGTTCTTTCTTATATTATAAATATGATTACTGGACATATTATGTTCAGTAATAAACAAGACATCAGAGTAGGTTTTTTCACATCCTGTTTCCTCCACACTCTAGATGTTTGTTTCATTTCTTTTAAGCGAGACAGCCCTCCTCTCTGCCTTGTCCAGGCACGCTCGATTGTATCCTCTGTTAGTAAAATTTGTGTGGTTTGTTACTAATGTTTCTTGCAAAGTCTTCTTCCAAACTACAATTGCGCCTGGCAAGTATGTTGTCCAGTTGGAGTTGTATAGAATTTGTGGGCTAATGTCCCTCAGTCTCCACGATTAAGGGTTTAGAAGGATCCCCAGAGCCCAGCTGTGGGCCCGTTGGTATGATCCTCTGCTTCCCAATATGGATGATGAGCTCCGGCTGACCAGCTTCAGGCATGTCCAAGCTGGACTCTGAAGACTGGCAAAGTTAATCCTGCCACTAGCAGCCCGGGGCGGGTAACAATCATACAGCCCTGGGGTGCCTGCAAGCATATGTAGCACTAAGTGAGGCACAGCCACTCAGTAACTCCAGGGCAGGGTGTAGCCCAGTACAACCAGGCCACCAGCCTGGATACTTGGTGTGTTTTTCCTTTTATTGCACCACAGATGCACACAGTTTCTGATGCGTTCCATAAATCCGTGCAGACGTCCCCACACTGGCCAGCTTCCAGTCACACACTGGTCTACCTTTCAAGGGGATTTTGTTTTACACATGGATGAAATCGGGGAGCCCACAAAGGGAGGTCAAAAACCAAGCAGGCACAAGGCTTCACCTGCGACCTCTAATGCGGGCCCCCAGCAACCGCTACTTACCTCCAGATCACAGTTCATCGGGGAGGCAGAGGGAGCCATCCACTTGTTAGGCCCCAGGGTCTTAGCAGTGTGCGTCACCTCTGGTCTCCAATACCCTCCCAGGCTGCCACTGTCCAACCGGCCAATTCCAGGGTTAGTAAGCCTGTCTGCTTCGGGATGCTTCCCGATCCCACCTCCCAGCACCGGGTACCAAGACGCTCTGCACATGAAGATCCCTCCAGCCGGGGCTCCACTCACTGCACTCCGGATCTGCCCTGCAGGGGAAGATGCTCAAATCGGAGTCCCCACTGCTTGCGGGCTCCACACCTCCCTACTGCTGCGGGCCAGCAAGCCTAAAGAACATGGCATAAGCTCCCGGTTTCCATCTTGGGGACTGGGGCTGCTAGCTAGTTGCGGGTTGGGTGACTGTCGCTGCTTATAAAAGGGCTCTTTTGTTGCCCAGATATATGGCTCCCGGGGACATTGCCACTGATAGTTTTCTGATGGGCTGGCCGGAGTCTTCCCCAGACAGCGGATGTCTCAGGATATTATGTGGGCCGGCACGGAGTGACAAGCTCATGCGTCCACCATCTTTGGCTTGCAAGCCCCCCCGCCCCCGCAACTGGAAACTGCTTGGATGCAAATTCTTCCATGGAAATCAGAGGCTGTTATAGAGCAAACACATTTCCACTTCTGTTCCAAGTGCAACAGTGAATCCCCATGGTCTGACGAGCCTGTGATTTGTAACCTGTTAGTCTCCCGAGCTCGAGGAGTCCACCTGATCAATGTGTAATGAGCCCATGAGTAAAAAAAACTGCTGTGAATGTAGCTGGGCCCACCACTAGATGAATCGGCAAGAGCCATGTGAAACACCGGTCCTCTTCAGGCCCGAAGATATTGAGAGTACTGACCAAGATAAGGCTGGCCCTTCCAGCCAGGGTAAGGACACGGAAACCTTGAGATTTTGACCTCTTATGTATTGGAAGTCGAGGAGGAGGAAGTTCAGTTGTGCCACAACACAGGCCCCAGATCAGAAACGGCCACTAAAATCTAAATTCCTCCACACTCTTGAATCCACCCACTTGGGAATATAATTCACATGTTTTCGTTTTAAGCATTGCTCTTGAAGTCTGGCTTTAATTCTTGAGACCAGCTAAAAGAAACACTGACCTTTGGGGTCCAGCTCCAAGCCCTCTGACTTCTTGACTCTTAGACATACTGCATGCACCCCCAACCCTCTTCCCATCCCTTTCCAGCTGCAGGACATCCTACGGTGAAGGCCACAGGATTCACGGTAGCCACCCATTCCTCCTCTGCTCGACCCAGAGCCTGAGAATCCCTCTCCGCTTAAATTGGCTCCAAAGCCGACTCTAGAAATGAGCATCTAAGCTGACTCAGCAGCAGGCCTTAACGCAAAGATCGGTCAGTTCCTTGAGTTGCCCTCTTTCGGGTAAAACAAGATCTTCATTCTTCCCTCCACTAGGAAGATATTAGCTTGACCATGCTTGCAAGAGAACCACATACACCTCACAGGGAAGATGAAACTCACTTTTGAGAAGCAAGTATGGGAGGAGCTACAGTTCTATCTTACTCCAAAAAAAGGTCATGAACATGGCCACCATCTCGACTTTGCATGCAGCCACCTCCTCTCACCACAGCTATATATTCCTTCATCCCGCACTCAGATGGTCCCAGGTAGCCCCTATGATTAGCACAATCATGTGACCCCAGAGAATGGGAAGGATCCTTGGAATGACTATGACCTCTCCAGTAGGACACTGACCAGCCATAGCCTGTGATCCCTGCCCGCCTGGTCATGACACACCCTGCATACCATACAGTTATCCAATGGACAGCACAAGCAGAAAAGGTTAAGCTCCATGTGCTTGGGGAGGTCAACTTCTTAGTTGAAATCCTTTGTCTAATGCTTACAAATGCGAAAAAACATGACTAAGCATATGGACAACTTCAAGGACCTGGCCAAGCTGAGGATTGTCACTCCAAGGGTCGAAGTGTAAGGCTGCCCCAGGCAACCCAGTTTATATTCTGGACCATGTCCCATCTGACTGATGATAAATACTGCCAGAAATCCTTAGTTCAGCCAACCGCTGGTGCTACTCTTCAGACAAAGAGAAAATGTATGCAGCTAGGGAAGGGAGTGGCATAGTGGGTAGCCAGTCAGTGGGAGATCGCTGTTTTAGTTGGACTGCTTTCAAGAAACTACCGTCCTCGCACAACCTTTCGCACTGGGAGGGGGTGGGGTTGACGAAGTTCTTCCATAGACTTATTGAAAGAGGTGACCAAAACTTGTAATAGAGGGGAAATTGTCTCCATTACCAATGTTCCGTGCCCCCCCCCCCCCCCCCGCCCCCCCCCCAGACGCTAATGACCCTACCTCCAGGGAGTTTAACACAAGAATCCTTTTGCCTGGATCAGATTATCTGGGTTCAGACCAGAGGTTCACCAGAGCCTCATTTGTGGCTTGTTTGATTACAAGCATCTTTTGGGCCTTCAGGTTGAAAGTATGCTTGGAAATAAAGACTTGAACTGCTCAGACCATGGGCATTCTGCAAAGTCAAACACCTAGGTCTTCTCTTCACAATCAAGAAGTACCAAATAATATACCCGTTCATATAGGCAGTATCAACAACAGTCTTTTCAGAATATTCTGGAACCGAAGCCCTTCAGTAGAGGTGACTACAGTGGTAATGCAGTGGCATGGGTGGTGGAAGCTCTGGCAGCAGCACCTCTACCTCCAAGCAGTGATTAACTCAGAATTCCTTCAGGAACACTTTTATTCCTTCAATAGCAAGAGGAAATAACCTCAGACAAACAAGTTCTCCTGATTGTACCAACAAACGTATAATCTCATTGCCACCTAATCAGTCGACACCACTTTACGACTATCTGACATTCCTTGCCAAAGGTGCCTTTGAGTTGGTGCCCCTTCACCAGGGGAGCCAAGGAATCCACTCCCTCTACTTAAACCCCAGAAAGAATGGAACTCTGCAACCCACCTTAGACCCATGAACCTCTGTATCCTTTAGGAGTCCCTCAGAATTACCAACTTGCAATGCCATCATTCTGCTGTTCTGCACAGGGGATCACTTGGCGACCTTTTGCCTAAAGGACTCCTATCTCCCTGTCGCTATGTTTTGTGTTAAGTGGGCAACAATACAAATTCAAAGTTCTATATTTTAGGGGCACAACAGCCCCAAGGATATTCACCAAATGCTTAGTGGTGGTCGACTAACATCTACACAGAAACTTTAGCCACATTTTCCAATAGCTGGACAAGCGGCAGCTGAGAACAATGCCTTAACCAAGTTGGGGCTCACCGTCTGAAAATCACATCTTGTGCCACACCAGATCCAGCCTTTTCTAGAGGCTGTTTAATTAATTCACTGGGAAAGTCTATCCAAACTAAGTGACTGGATTGCATTAATTGGCTGCCACATCTTTCCCAGACGCCATGCCCTCTTACGCTGGTGATGGTGGTTTCATTCCAATAGTGCCACATGCAAATCAACATGTGTTTGACTCACAAGACACTGCAGCAGTGTCACAAGTGGATAGTCAGTGGGAGGATCAGGTAGAGCCCAGAACCCAGCACATTGTCCTGTGGTAGAATAAAAAATAATTGTTGGTGGACATGCAATTTCTGAACTCTCCGCCACAGGTGACCATTACTATAGATACCCTTCACAGGGGGCGTGTGAGCACATCTCGACTGTTAAGGGCACCTTGACTCGAACAGTTTTGTCAATCCAATTACCTGGAGCTCATTGAATTACATTGTTCTAATTGCATTTTACACAGTGATTTGCTGTCAAACAGTCCTGATATAGAGACAACATAACAGCGGTTGTATTACATTGTAAAGCAAGGGGTGGATCACTTGTCTCAGCTGTCATCGTTGGGCCTTTTGAGAAGACTTTCCACTTCTAGTGGAGAACGTTCTGGGTGTAGAAGGATGTATGAAAGATTCCAGTTATCAAAAATTACCTTTGCTGGTAGGTAAGGCATTCTTTAAATTTTTTTATAAATGTATTTATTACGTTTTCTAGATAAAACGAAACATAAAACAAAGATTGAATACACAGTACACATTGCATAGCGTTCCACATTGTCCCTGTAGGGGAAGCATATAATAAAATGACCAGTTGAATCTAAACATAAATGCAAGCAGACTTGGTACAAAGTGAGGTCAAAGGCAATAGTACATTTCCCATCGTTACACATACTGGAAACAAACAATAAATCGGTCCAGGCTCTGCCCCAGGCCTCCCGGACGACGGAGTCCCGCCCTCTTCATCTCCTTCCACCTCCAGACAACAATATTTAATCCATGGGGCCCATATTTTCTGGAACTTTTAAGGGCAACTCGGGCCTTATGTCACCCGTTCCGCAACCATGTTTAAGTCCAGACTTGCCCTCCATTC
Source organism: Lissotriton helveticus (assembly GCF_964261635.1). Classification (NCBI taxonomy): domain Eukaryota; kingdom Metazoa; phylum Chordata; class Amphibia; order Caudata; family Salamandridae; genus Lissotriton; species Lissotriton helveticus. The sequence continues at coordinate 1,191,695,742 of NC_136059.1, forward strand.
GTTAATAGTAGGTGTTTGCGGAGCCCCCCAGTACTTAGCTATATCTTGTTTGGCTACTACCAACCCCAGGTTAGCTAAAACAAGTTTGCACCTTGGGATGTCTACCTATGTTGGAAGAAGTCCCTAAAGGAGAAATCGTGGCTCTACTTCTGTCTGGGCTTCCAAGATACGATTGAGTTCCCCTACAATCACACCCCCAATAGGCTTGTATCTCGGTGCACTCCCAGAGGGTATGTATAAACGTCCCCAGCTCAGTGTGACAACGAAGACATTCCGGGCTTGAGGCTCTTCCTATTGTGTGCAATTTGGCTCAAAATATGTGCGGTGTAGTATTTTGTACTGGATGAGACCTAACCTCAACTTGATTGCTACTTCACGTGGATGCATGAGAGCTGCCTCCCAATCAATGTATTTCACCCCACCGGTAACCCTTTCCCACTTTGCACAAAGTGGACCCAGTCTATCGGGCATGTTATTAGGTAAGGTTTTGTAAGTAAAGGAAATGGCTTTTGTTGGGAGTTCTTCCTGAAGAAGACTACCTTCTAATGGGGCATATTCCGGTAATGTCGTACCATCCAACCCCTACGAAACCCAAGCATGCTGCAGAGTAAGATATGCATATGTCTGAGTGTTGTGTAGTTATCTAGTTTGGAGCGTGTGGAAAGAGGCCAACACACCATGTTCAAGGACGTCACCAATTTTAGAGATCCCTATTAGGTCCCAGTGCCTAAAGCCAATCTCATTTAGTCTATTCCCCTACCACAGTGTGGTTTCTCTGGTGCATTTTTGGTCTCCCTTCATTTGTCGCTCTGCACTCTTCCATGCCTCCAACGTCCTCTGGGTCGCCTGGAGTTGTCTACTACTTCCCTTACCTACATAAAGATAGTGTAGATGGGTACGTTCTCTAAACTGGAGCCATTCAAGCCTATAGGTCGGATGATCCCCAGATACATGTATCCATTCATTAATGGCAATAAGGTGAGCCGCTCTATAATAGGACCTAATGTCTGGCAAAGCCAAACCCCCATTGTAGGGATTCCGCTGCAGTGTTGAAAGTGAACACGTGGATGGGCTCCATCCCAGAGGAGGGAGCGTAGCTCACTATCCATACCCTTAAATATCAGATCTGGAATCTTAAAATGAGTATTTTGCAATATGTAGAGCAGCTACGGGAGTGTTACCATTTTAAACATGGCGGCCCTGCCCATAATGGTTAAGGGAAGCCAACTCCTAACATCCTCTTGGAAATTTGAGAAGACCCGCCAAATATTGCGAGCAAGACTAGTGTGTACATCCGAAGTAATGTAAAGACCAAGGTAGGTAAAGCCCTCCATGGACCAGTGGAAGCAGCTAGGTAAAGCCTGAGTCTCATCCACCCCCCTCCACTGGAGATTAGGTGGACTTGGTCCAGTTAATTTTATATCCTGCATGGTACCCATAATCATCAACTATTCGCAGGATTTGAGGGAGCGTCTCCGTCGGATTCGTCACATACAGCAAAATATCATCTGCATATAACGATATGCAGTCCTCCTCCATCTGTTGGGCATCATCCACGAATCCACCCAGTCCTGGGGAGGCCCTAACGACACGGGCCAGAGGTTCCAAAATGAGTGCAAACAGTAGGGCGGAGAGCGGGCAGCCCTGCCTAGTCCCCCGCCGAATCGGCCAGATCTCTGAATAGGTAAGGCATTCTTGAAGGTAATTTGAGCACAATTAAAATTATTTGTAAGTTGTACCATGTAATTATTAGTTTGACCTTTGTATAAATGGTTCAGGTAATTTTCATCACATTTGTCTTGTCCATCTTGGAATGGCCTGTTTGCCCAGGCGTGACTACACAATCTTGGAATGGATAGAATGCATGCCAATATCCATTCCAGGATGTTAGCTGTGTGCACACATTTCTTGTGCCATACGGTGTGAGGCACGAGCTGTTTTGGCTGTTTCATTTAACCATTCCAACATGGCTGGCGGACATTCTACAACGCAAAACAAAAAATAAACTAGGATTAGGTCACTAGACTTAGCCAATGCATGATTCAAACAACTGTACATTTTGGTGCTGACGTGTTTTACTCAAATGTAGGATAAGTGTTATAAACGTATTAGTTAAGTGATTGTTTTTAAATTTATTTTTTTTTGCAGTTCTTTTGTCAATATGTTCACTATTGTGTGACCCAAACCCTGATGACCCCCTAGTGCCTGAGATTGCCCGAATCTACAAAACAGATAGAGCAAAGTAAGTATGGCAGCTCTAGTGTAAGATACCTAGTAGTTTGATTGATTTCCAAGCACAGGAACCTTTATGCCCCAGCATACTACAGTACACCATGTTGATAATTTTTTTAATGCCGTGCCGCTTTTCTTTTCATGGGCAAATGGCCCATTTCCTCCATCTCCCTACCCCATTAGCCCCCACCCCCTTTCTTTTGACGGTGAAAATCTTTGATCAAATTCTATGGCAACATAGCTGCCCTCAGAAAATCTACAAACATTTCTCTATAGTACACACTCTTTCCTAACACTCCCTGTCAATAGACCTTTTGCCCTGGTCTCCCCTACCCTTCCTCATTGCCCATCTCCAACACCCCTGCTCCCCCTCCACCCCTTCTCTACTCTTGCACAGAGGTTCGGCAAATATCGCATGCTCCTAGCAGGTAAAGTAGGTCTGTGTTTTAACTCTCCCCAACCCCCAAACAACTCCTTTGGCAGAACAGGTAATTCCATGCTGAAGTCTGACCGTCCGTCTTGGGTCCATGCATTTATGCAGTACTCCGATTGGATAGATCTTGTAACATTAGTATGAAATCCGAAAGTGATTTCTAACTGCAGATTCCCCACCTTTTGAATATTCTTCATGGTGACGGACTTGAGCTGGAAAATCGCCAGAAGCAGCTGTGTGTGCCAGAGACTCCATGTAGGCCTGAACAAATTAATCTCCAGAATCATATATGCCATTATCTCAAACTGTCTCAGTAGGTAATGCAAAAGCGGAGTCCCTTGAGTCAAAAGCACATTCTGTGTCAGAACTAATGCACACATCTGTGGAGCAATAAGCAGCATCAAGCACTGCCTTGATCTGTGTGGCTAGGTCTCTCCTGGTCAGCACTATGGGTTGCCGCTTGCCAGCATCAGCTGATCTTGCGCCGATCCTGGTTTTTGTTGGGTTGGGAGAGGGGGCAGCATGATGTTCGAGGCATGTGGGCTGCTAAATTCATATCTATTGCATAGATCGCCGGTCTTCGAAGTATCACGAGATAGGTGGCTCCTCCCCTGGACTACAGTGCGCATGGGCATCGACTCCATCCCTAGATTGTTTTTCCGCCATTGGGTTCGGATGTGATTTCGACGTCTCCTGTTCGGAATCGAGAAAACAATTTCTTTAAGGCCAAAAGGCCTTCTTTACTTCGTCGGTATTGTTCGCGTTCGGTCTCGTGTGTACTCCAACTCTTCGAGTCGGATATCTGAGGAGTCGGGTGACTCTTCGGTCATCGAGGCCCTGTCGACGCAGCAAGACCCGGACGACGCTACGATGGAACGGAGCCCGTTCAAGTACTGCCCCGTGTGTGGATCGAAGTACCCACACATCGACGTGCATCCTGTATGCAACAAGTGCCTGTCGCCGGACCACAACGAGGCCAACTGTATGGCCTGCTCGACATTCAGGTCGAATAAGACGCTCAAGATTAGGCGCGTGGCGCGCCTCGAGGCCCAGCGATCGGCACCGGCAGACATCTTTGGCGACCCCGAAGCAGACGAGCAAGAGCTTCAACTGCAGATCTCACCTACATCGGCGGAGGTCGAGGCCGACTACGGAGAACCCGTTGAGGACCTGGACCTAGACGAACACGTCGGAGGTAGGGGACAACGAGGAAGTTTATGGGGCCGTGGAAGATAGCTCGGAGGAAGAGCTATGCCCCGTACGTACAATTACTAAGGCTCAGGTCACGGGATCGCCACACGGCCTTACCTACGACCCTACTCCTCAGTCCTCGGCCCGCCTCCTTGCCCGGCTACAGACATACCAGCGGAGCCTCCATTATGCAAATCGAAACCGAAACCATCGGAATCGAAAACAACAAAGATGGCCGACAAACCATCGACACCGAAGACGTCTGGGACGACATCGAAACCGTCGTCTTCGAAGCCATCGAAGCCGCAGAAGGCTGTCGAACAGGCTAAGGTACCGAAAGGGGCCAAGGAGACCGGCTCGAAGAAGGTCGTCGAGCCAGTGTCGAGTAAGATGGTCGAGTCGGAGTCGAAGAAGACTGTCGAGACACCTTCCTCCAAGACTGCCGCACCGACAGGCAAACGGACAGTCGAAGCGAAGTCAGCGAGGGGCGCCGAAGTCTGGAGCCCCGATGCAGACAGATAAATCTGCTGCTCCAAAGTCTGCGTCGTCGTCGACTAAGGCCGGGACGGTGAAGCAAAGCGCAGCTGTCGAAGGTGCGTCCGCGCCTCCGCCACCCAAAGAAAAATAGTCGACGCTCGGTTCTTCCCCTGCGGGTGGTCAGAGGTCGTCGGTCGGATCGACTAAGCCGTCCGCTTCTTTTACGGAGCAAGTCTCGGACTCCCTGAAACGGTTGAGAGACAAGGCGTCGGAGCCGACCACACCTTCGGTACCGACGACAAGTGTTCCACTGAAGAAGACTTCCATGCCGATCCTCTATACGCTACCACCGAAGGTGGCGCCGAAGGCTTTTGCACCTCGTACGGTGCCCGAGGACTCGGAGCCATTGAGGCAGACTCAGCTAAGTGGAGGCTTTGGTCAACCACCTTTATCTGACGAACAAGAGGAGCATTTTATCGACGCCGACACGGGTAGATTAACGCTCTACAAGAGGAAAATTACATCTCAGCCTGTGGAATCATATGTAATACCTCTAAAGAAGAAAAAGCCTGCACCAGACACGCCAGAACTTGTTGAACCCATTCCACAACGGCCTAGGCGGAGTCCTACCCCTTCACCCACTTGCTCAGATGGAGATGAGGATGAACAAGATCAGGGGTATAACTTCCCAGACAATACTGACCCTGATGAGCAGCAGGACTCATGGGTACACTCTGGTGATCAGGGGGACCAACAGGTGGTCGGTGACCCACAGATGTATGGGGTGAAAACTTCTCCAACTGAAGACTCTGCGGCGTTTAATGCTTTAATTGAAAGGGCGGCTGCAAACCATAAGGTGGAGATGCATGCCGACCCTGTGGAAGTTGACTTTTTGTTTGATACTTTCTCTGCATCAGAAAAAACTGTGAAAACACTTCCAATGCTTAAGGGGGTTCTCAAGCATGCCACAGACATTTTCAAGGAACCCACCAGAGCGAGGGTTGTGAACCCACGAATTGAAAAAAAGTACAGGCCGGCACCTGGGGACCCTACTTATATACGAGGCCAGTTGCCTCTAGACTCTTTGGTGGTCTCAAATGCCCGCAAAAGGGCGAATTCGCAGACAACGGGTGAAGCTCCTCCCCCGGACAAAGAGTCAAAAGTGCTAGAGGCAGGGGGCGCATCTCTAACACACAAGCCCTATTAGCCAGGTATGATAGGGCGCACTATGACACCTTAGAGCAGCTCTTAAAACACCTTCCAGACGAGTTTAAAGAAGGAGCTGAGTTGCTGATACAAGAGGGCAAGCTAATTTCTAACGCTGCAATTAAATGTGCGCTAGACGTGGCAGATACAGCGGCGAGAGCAGTCAACACAAGTGTTATGTTGAGGCGTCAGGCATGACTCCGCATCTCAGGGTTCAAGCCAGAAATACAGACAGAAATACAGACGACTATCCTCAACCAGCCCGTCAATCCAGACAGACTGTTTGGGCCGGAGGTTGACACCACCCTCTAAGATCAAAAAAGATACTGAGACGGCTAAGTCCATGGGGGCACTTCAGTCTCCGCAATTCAGAGGAAACACTTTTCGTCGCTCAAGTGCGCGGGGTGCTACCAGAGGACACTTGGCACAGCAGTCACATTTCGGCAGAGGAGGCGCCCGGGCCTCGTACCCAAAACAGAATAGAGGTGGTTACAGAGGCAACAGCGCCAAGGGCAGAGGCAGAGGCAACAATAGTTCCCGTTCCTCTGCTGCCAACAAACAGTGACTCTCTGTCACTACCCCCCGACCATCCAACACCTGTCGGGGGGAGACTCCAGCAGTTCCTGCCAGTCTGGAGGTCCATCACCACAGACAGGTGGGTGAGGAAACTTATCCAGTTCGGTTATTGTTTGGAGTTGACGTCCACTCCACCCAACATACCCCCAAGACAACGACCTATGTCAGCAGAGCACTTGCACTTATTGCAGCAAGAGGTTCTTGTAATGCTGCAAAAAGGCGCAATAGAGCTTGTGCCGGTGGAGGAAGAAGGCACAGGGGTTTATTCCCTGTACTTCTTAATCCCAAAGAAGGACGGCTCGCTCAGACCCATTCTGGACCTACGCCCCCTCAACCTGTACATACTCTCAGAACACTTTCACATGTTAACACTACAGCAGGTTCTTCCATTGTTAAACCAGGGAGACTTCCTCGCAACCTTGGACCTCAAGGATGCTTATTTTCACATACCACTCCACCCATCCCACAGAAAGTACCTCAGGTTCACCATACAAAGCAGGCATTACCAGTTCAAGGTCCTACCCTTCGGAGTGACCACTGCCCCCAGAGTGTTCACGAAGTGTCTGGCGACTGTGGCGGCGCACCTCAGGAGACAGAACATACATGTCTACCCTTACCTAGACGACTGGCTCGTTCAAGCAAAGTCGGAACAGCAGTGCGCGGCAGACATGTCCCACACAATTCACCTCCTTCACAGTCTGGGGTTCTCACTGAACTATCCAAAGTCGCACCTTCAGCCAGCCCATGTGCGGCAGTATCTGGGCGCGACAATAAATACTTTGACTGCTACGGCTCAGCCGAACCAGGTGAGGATCGACAACATCCAGTCGCTCATCCACAGGTTCAGACCGCGACACTCACTCCCCGCGAGAGTGTTTATGCAGTTGATAGGCATGATGGCCTCCTGCATCTTCATAGTCCCGCACGCAAGGTTGCATATGCGTCCGCTCCAAGAATGCTTGGCACATCAGTGGACACAGGCTCAAGGACAATTGAAAGACCTAGTGTTGGTGACCGGTCGGGCATACAGCTCTCTGCATTGGTGGAATCCACACAACCTTTGCAAGGGCCGACCGTTCCAAGAGCCTGTGCCGCAGATCATCATGACGACGGACGCTTCTCTCCAGGGTTGGGGAGCTCATGTGCTCCACTACACGGTGCAGGGGCTATGGACTACACAGCAGAAGAAGATGCACATCAACTATCTAGAATTGATGGCAATCTTCATGGCACTCAAGTCCTTCAAGGTACATCTGTGCAACAAAGTCGTGTTGATCCGGACGGACAACATGACTGCCATGTACTATATCCAGAAGCAGGGGGGTACGCACTCTCCACAGCTGTCTCATCTGGCTCAGAGCATGTGGAAGTGGGCCATTCAGAGGAACATTTTCCCCATGGCGGAACACCTCCCGGGCAAGGACAATCAGATGGCGGATCTGCTCAGCAGGTACAGCCACCAGATGCACGAGTGGGAGTTACATCCATCAGTACTCCGCCCGTACTTTCAGCAGTGGGGTCATCCAGAGATAGACCTGTTTGCCACAAGGGAAAACGCAAAATGCCAAAGCTTTGCCGCCAGGTTCCCTCACCCGCAATCGCAGGGCAATGCGATATGGATGAACTGGTCAGGCAGATTCGCGTACGCTTTTCCCCCAGCTCCTCTAATACCGCTGGTGGCAAGAAAGCTAAAGCAACACTCGATGACGCTCATCCTGGTTGCTCCAACGTGGGCACGCCAACCATGGTACACCACGTTTCTAGAACTCTCCGTGGTACCGCATCAAAGGCTGCACCTCACCCAGACTTTTGACGCAGAACCATGGCGACATTCAGCATCCAGATCCGCAACAGCTCAATCTGGCGATCTGGCTCCTGAGGTCTTAGAGTTTGGCTACCTTAACCTGCCTCCAGAATGCATGGACATCATCAGGGAGGCACGGAAGCCCACTACAAGGGCTTGCTATGCAGCAAAATGGAAGCGGTTTGTCATTTATTGTACAGCACATGACATAAACCCGCTAGATGCCTCCATTCCTAACATCATCTGCTATTTGTTGCATCTTTACAAATGCAATCTAGCGTACGCTTCCATTAGGATACACTTATCCGCCATAGCGGCTTATCTTCAAAACAGGCAGCATCTCTCTGTTTTCAGGGTGCCTGCCATTAAAGCTTTTCTAGAAGGGCTGAAGCGGGTCATTCCTCCCAGGACCCCACCCGCTCCAGTGTGGAATCTCAACGTGGTCCTCACTAGGTTGATGGGCCCGCCTTTTCAGCCTCTACATTCGTGTGAGGTTCAGTTCTTGACATGGAAAGTGGCTTTCCTCATTACTATCACGTCTCTCAGACGTGTTAGTGAGCTACAAGCGCTCACAATTCAAGAGCCATTTATTCAAGTCCATTCAAACAGGGTAGTGCTCCGCACTAACCCTAAGTTCCTTCCAAAGGTGGTGTCACAGTTTCATGTCAGACGATTGAACTGCCCGCATTCTTTCCAAACCCAGAAACAGTAGCGGAAAGAATGCTCCACACGCTGGATGTTAAAAGGGCATTAATGTACTACATTGACAGAACACAACACTTTAGAAAGACACAGCAACTTTTCGTTGCCTTCTCAGCACCGCACAAAGGCAACCCTATTTCCAAAGCTGGAATAGCCAGGTGGATCGTTAAATGTATTCAGATTTGTTATCAGAAGGCTAAACGCACTTTAACGGTCCCCCCCCAGGGCGCACTCCACACGCAAGTTGGGGGCCTCCATGGCATTCCTAGGTAACATTCCTTTGGAAGACATTTGTAGAGCAGCCACGTGGGCTACACCACATACATTTACCAACCATTACTGTGTAGATGTGCACTCCAAACAGCAGGCAGCTGTAGGACAGGCTGTTCTCAAAACTCTTTTTCAGACTTCTGCAGCTGGCACGGGCGGCCGCCGCTAATGAGGGGACTGCTATGTATTCTATGCAATAGATATGAATTTAGCAGCCCACATGCCTCGAACTGAATATGCTACTTACCAGTATGCCTCTGTTCTTGGCATGTAGGGCTGCTAACATTCATATCGCCCACCCTCCTCCCCGGCGCCTGTAGCAGCTGCAGAGTACTTCTTGCATTTCATCACTAGCATGGACATCATTTCTACTATCGCACTCCATCTTTGCCACAATGGCTAAAAAACTATCTGGGGATGGAGTCGATGCCCATGCGCACTGTAGTCCAGGGGAGGAGCCACCTATCTCGTGATACTTCAAAGACCGGCGATCTATGCAATAGATATGAATGTTAGCAGCCCTACATGCCAAGAACAGATGCATACTGGTAAGTAGCATATTCAATGTTGAGGTTCAGTATCAAACCTGCTGCAGACCCAGGAGTGGATCCAGAGTGCCCATTTAGCACCATTGGAGGGTCTGTCAGCAGAAGTCCAGAATTTAGGTCCCTCTACTCCTTGGTGCCTGTAGGCAACCCAGAGGTAGCCTTTGTCATGTAAAAATGTGTAATTGTGGGAAATTTGGGCTGGCACATTGGGAACTTCAGGTACAATTGAGGATTGCAATGGCTTTCGAAAGGGAGCAGAGTCCTTCTTTGACTTCTTCCTCTTCTAATTGGACTTACCTAGGGAACCTGCACCTTGACCTTTCATGGGACCGACTTTGGGGCGAGACATTTAATCTCCCCTGTGACTTAAACTGAAACAGTCTTCTGATACTTGGCGACAAAAAGCTTTGCCTTGCACTCTTACTTAGCCTTCCGGTGCATCCTAGCACAGTCGCTGCAGGTCTTGGAGTTGTGGTCTTACCCCTGACACGACAAACACACCTAGTGGGATCTCAAACACATTTGTTTGCGACCTTTCCTACTAGGCTTAAACCCTGTAGACTGATGTGGGCATAGCCGTAGCACACTGCAAAAAATTGTGAACCTGTTTTGAAACAAACGAAGAAAACAGTCTAAGACTAGGGGTAGCTGTGGATTCACATCTTTTGGAGTGTTAAGAAAGTAACTGGTATCAGTGTGCATGGGTGGTGCATATATAGGCCTGTGCACATTACTTCTGGTGCGGAGTGATATTGCTGTGGAGTTGCTGATGAGCAGGAGTTCTGTTTAAGATTTTTCGAATCCAGTGAGGCATCTGCAGTGAGGTAGTCTCTACTAGAAAGAGTTTTACCGAAGGTAAGTAACTTTCTTTTCTATGTCGACTTCTCAGTCATCAGAAATTCCACCCACCCTGGCATTTCTGCATAGGATCTCTTCTGGCTTTTAATCGGGCCTTGCTTTCAAACTGCTAAGCACACATTGGGTTTGCTGCTTGTTGCCAATGCTTCCTCTGCATTAAGATAGTCTATCAAAATCCAGGACATTATTAAGACAGGAGAGGAATGCTTGAAACCAATTAAGGTTGCAGTGGGTTAGTGGGGACAGGAAACACCATCTGTGATAAATCATTCCTCCTCTACAGACTGCCGATGCAATAATCTGTGCCCATTTGGATCTGGCTTAAGAGTGAACTGTATAGTAAAGAAGGGAGACTGATAACTGCTGTTCCAATTGTGCCATAATAGTGGCCTTCAGGGTGAGAGCCAGACTGGGAGTCATCGGAGGCCAGCAGACATCAGTGTAGTTATCGAAAGTGTGGATTAGGCTGGTTTCCACTATACGGTCCGTGGTGGTAGTGCAACCCCATAAACATATAATTGGGAGCAAGCTTTAAGTGGCTACGTAGAATTATTACTCAATCAGATAATGAAGGGAATATGATTAAAGCACTGAGGAAGTGCACAACAGCGTACTGCTGTAACCATCACTTGACTATCCAACTGGCTGTACGGAAGTGTTAAACACCTGATTATCTGAGTAGCAGATCGGTCTCTGACAATACGTAAACCGAAATATGGCATAAGAGACGTCTCTAGATCTGAACAGAAAGACATTCATGGTATCGATAATGGATGAAGGACCCGCTAAATGTGAGTGATGCAATGAAGGATTAAATTCATAAGCTAGAGCTGTGCAGAATATGATCCCCAGGTAATGCTGCATAACTTCATTCCTTAACATATACCTGTTACTATAACATCTGATAGACTTCTAGCCGCAGATTCCTTACTTAGAATTTCCCAGGCGTCAGATTAGATCCAGATTTTTCATGAGCAGTACCCCTGCATGCTGGTAGGTGATGTCGTTCAGCTTCTCATGTGTCTTCTGCGCTGGAAGTGACATCTGCAGCACCTATATAGGTGCCACCTAGGCGCGCTGATGTCAGTTATATTCTTTCCGTGCAAGCCAGCGTTGATCAGGAAAAAGGCTACCCTTTCAGTCACTGTTTTACTGGATGTTCGATTTTGTCAACTATTTTGAAGTTTTTTTCCTTCTGGAGTGGCAGGGATGTCATCCAGGAGGCTGGCTTCTAGCCCTGCGGAGCCTGTCAATGATGTTGGTGAAGGACCCGCACCTTGTATGCCTGTGATGTCATGATCGCGACCACGACCCTCAGTCGTGCTCCTACTGCCGCGCCTAAGCCTTGCAGAAGTGGTCACTCAAGCGCATGGTGGCTCAGTATGCTACACCATGACACTCGAGGTCCCGGGAACGGTCGTGGATTCCAAGATCCACATTCCACTCCAAATCCCCTAGACTTTTGAGTATTGGCTCGAAGAGTTAGTCCAAGACAACTGAACATCGACATTCAAGGTCTGGCTCTGCGGTAGAGCCTGTGCGTGCGCTAACTCTGCACATCGCCAATTTTCGAGGAGCCGAAGCAGCCCCAGCCTCACTGAAGGAGTTTTAAGGCTATGCGTCTCATATTTGGGTGGCTTGATGACTCTGCACCTTTGGTCCCCTTAGGGTACCTCTGGTCCCCTGTCTGAGTCTGCGCTTTTGTGTCTGGCCCCTGCTCCATTTGGGCCTCAAAGATCCGTTCCTTGTTCTGAACCGGCACCGCTAGTACCATCTCTACCTTCCCCTGATGGCACCATCCCCATTCTTTTCCCCCACTCTGATATGGAGCCGGAGGAGCATAGCCTGATGCTGTATCCGTTGCCGCCAGGTGCCTTGCCTTCTACATCGAAGCCTGAGCCCTATTCCCTTGATTTAGGACTCCGGAGGAATGGAAGGGGTCTCTGGACCCTGAGAAATACCAGCCAAATGAAGAAAACCCCAACATAGACTGGTGTGAGGAACTGAGTGAAGCCAGCGGACTGGATATTTCTCCAGATACTGGCATATTCTCTCCCCCTACCGTGGCTACAGAGGAGGGAGCTTCTTATACAATGGTAATGCGGAGGGTGGCTCAGGTCCTCTACCTTCAGTTGTCCTTAGTGGTAGTCAAGACTAACCTCTTAACAGAGGTTATGCAGCCGCAAGTCCTCCCCTCAGAATATCACTTTCAATTCATCGTGCTCCCTTTTGGCCTTACCTGCGCCCCTTGGGTGTTCAACAGGGTGATGGTAGTGGTTGCAGCTCATCTGCGGAGAACAGGGTTACCAGGTTTTCCCCTATCTCGACAACTGGCTGTTAGAGATGGGCTCGCACCAGGCTGTTGTCTCCCACCTCCAGACTCTGGGGTTCACTATCACTGTGCCGAAGTCACACTTGACTCCCACTCTGACACTTCTTTCATTGAAGCTGTTCTGGACACAGTGCAGTTTCGGGATTAGCCTCCAGAGAGGGGAGTCCAGGATATTCAGGCTAATACCAATGTTTCAGCCTCTATCCTGGATTTTCGTGAAGAGGCAGACCCTGAGGTTGTTGGACCTCCTGCTCGTAACTCATGCCAGACTGCATATGCAGGCTCAGCAGTGGGACCTGACGTTTCAATGGGCACATAATCAGGTGAACCTTTCCGACATGGTCTTGATCTTGGAGGGAATTGTGAAGGATCTGCAGTGGTACTAATGAACAACAATTGGGTCCGAGGCAAGCCCATCTCCTTTCCCCAACCAGATCTCACAGTAGTGATAGATGCGTCACTCCTGGGATGAGGTGGGTGTCTGGGAGAGGTCAAGATCCGAGGACTTGTGTCTCTGTTGGAATCCAGACTCCACATCAGCCTGCTGAAACTCCGTGGGATCAGACTGGCATTATAAGCCTTTCTATCCTCCAAGGAAAGGTCTGTACAGGTTTTTACAGACCCCATTATTGTGTGGTACTTACACAAACCGGGTCGGGTCGTGAGCTTTGTCTGTGGACATGGCTGGAGCATCAGGTTATATCCATGGTGGTTCAACAACTGGCGGGCTCTCTGAACGACAGAGCGGACAAACTCAGCCATTGATGGCTAGCAGATTTCGAATGGCCTCGCCAACGGGAGGTGGCGCAAGGTCTTTCAACAGTGGAGATAGCCTTGGTTAGATCTGTTCACCTTAGCCGAGAATACACAATATCAACAGTTTTGCGCACTGAAGTTTCTGAGGCAGCTCTCGCCCAAAGGGGCTTTTTGTCTTGAGAGCAGCACAGACCTCCTATACACCTTTCCTCCCATACCACTCCTGTCCAGAGTTTCCTTCACCACTTATGCCTCAATGGGACCTTAATCTGATGTTAACTAACTTGATGTGCACTTCTTTCGAGCCTCTCCATTATTGTCCCCTCAGGTTTCTGATGATTAAAACAGCCATCTTTGTGGTTATTACATGTGCTCTTACAGTAAGTGAGCTGCAGGCCTTGTCATCTACCCTGCCTTACTTATCCATCTATCCTGACAAACTGGTGTTTCGCACAAGGGCGTCCTTTCTACCAAAAGCAGTTACCCCATTTCACATAGGCTAATCCATCACACTGCCTACCTTTTTATGCTCCTCCGCATCCCTTTAAGGAAGAGGAGCAACTCCAGTATCTGAACCCCAAAAAGAGCGTTTTCGTTCTACCGTGCCCACACACCAGAGTTCTCAGTGGACAACCAAGTCTTTTTTGAGTATGTTGGTGCAAAGAAAGGCCGGGCTTTGCAAAAGCGGACCATCTTCAGATGGGTGTTGCTCTGCATTAAAATCTGCTATGCATTGACCAAGAAGCAACCTCCAGAAGGTTTGCGAGCTCATTCCACTAGACCTATAGCTGCGACCACTGCTTTAGCAGGTGGAGGTCCTGGACATCTGCCAGGCAGCAACATGGGTTTCTCTGCACACATTCATCAAACCTTACTGTCTGGACAGTCAGGTCTTTAGGGATGGGCAATTTGCCGTTCTGTCCTACAGGACTTCCTTGTTTGGAATTGGTCCCACAGCAGAGTGGACGTGCCTGTAGAGCATTTAGCAGGGTGACCCCATAGATGCTAGCCCAGGCTGCTGTGACTCACCCTTGCCCTCGGTCGGGCGAGCTAGAAAGCGACCTGGAGGCCCTGCAAAAGTGGCTGACGGAGAGGCTGAACGACCTGGCCCCTGCTCTGCCCCCCCGCCCGACATCTAAGCGGGTTTCTGCCCCTTGGTTTACCTCGGCTCTGTGGGCTACGCGGCAGCAGTGCAAGGTAGCCGAAAGGGCCTGGCGGGCACATTACGACAGCAAGGACAGGTCTGCCTACAAGGCGGCGGTTAAAGCTTACCACCGCGACATCCGCCTCGAAAAGAAAGCCTACTTCGCGGGGAGAATCGAAGCAGCTTCGAACTCCAGTAAGGAGATTTTTACGATCGTTCGCGAATTCATCTCACCCCGGACCACCGCTCTGGAAGTGGGCCCTGTAGAATCCTGGGCAGCAGATCTGGCGTGCTTTTTCACAGGCAAGATCAAACTCATCCAGGACTCCTTTCCTTCGAGTGGACCGGTTACGCTGCCGGGGCCAGAGGGTATGCCCCCCCCAGTCATGCAGGGCGCCATATTGGCTGAGTTTCCATCTCTGCCAGCCTCCGCCTCCCTTGCGCTCATGGGCAATTTAAAATCTGGGTCTCCGCTTGACCCTTGCCCAGCTAAGCTTCTGGGTAAATTGGCGGAGGTGGTTAACCCGCTGGCTCACCCTCTTCTCAACCTTTCGTTGAGCTCGGGAGAGGTGCCGCTATCCTGGAAGCAGGCAATGGTGATCCCGTTGCTTAAAAAGCCGGGACTTGATCCGAAAGCCCCTGTTAATTACAGGCCTATTTCGCTGCTGCCGGCTTTTGTAAAAATCTTGGAAAAGCACGTTCAGTCGGTGCTTACCAACTTTTTGGAGTCTCATGAGATCTTGCACGACTCCCAGTCAGGCTTCCGCTCAAACCGCAGCACCGAGACCGCGCTCCTTGAGGTTTCGGAAACCATCAAAGGGGTGCTGGATTCCGGGGGCAAAGTCATGCTGGTGTTGTTGGACCTGTCGGCGGCCTTTGACACCGTCCCCCATGAGGGCCTGCTCGCAAGACTCTTTGAGATTGGCCTGCGGGGGACGGTGCTCAAATGGTTTTCTTCCTTCCTGGCCGGCCGCCGGCAAACGATCTGGACATCATCGGACACCGCTGTAATGCCGCCTTTGGGAGTCGGGGTCCCTCAGGGCTCTATTTTGAGCCCGACTCTTTTTAATATCTATATGACCCCTTTGGCGGCGGTGGCGGAGTCTTTTGGTGCCCGGATCGTGTCGTATGCCGACGACACTCAGCTCCTCTTCTCATGTGAGAGGGGGGCTGACTTTGACGGGGAGAGTATCCAGAATTGCCTTGGGGCTGTGTTTGCATGGTTCCAACTGCACAGCCTCAAGTGCAATTCCGATAAATCGGAGGTTCTCTTCTTCGGGTGCGATTCGGAGCCTAGCTGGCAGGCCTGGTGGCCCATCGACATGTTCCCTCCGTCCGGCTCCTCTCCCATGGCTAAAAACCTGGGGGTCAAGATGGACAAGGGGCTGACGATGAAAGCCCAGATTCTGGGGGTAACTGGCACTTGTTTTGGCTTGCTAAAAATGTTGCGGAAGTTTCTGCCTCTCCTGTCCGAGGATCACAGGAGGCTGACGGTGCAGGCCCTGATAGGCTCCAGGCTGGATTATGCCAACAGTCTGTACCTGGGCCTACCAGAGTATTTGCTGCAGAGGCTTCAAGTGGCACAGAACGCGGCGGCCAGGGCCATTTTTGGCCTAAGTAGACGTACCAGCGCCTCTGGGTTGTTGGTGAAACTACACTGGCTACCCATCCGCAAACGGATTGCCTTTAAGGCGCTGACCCTGGCCTATAAAGCTCTCCATGCGGTGGGAGCCAAACATCTTCGAAAGAGACTCACTTTCTACCACCCTACTCGCGCGTTGAGATCGGAATCTTTACTTCTCGCGGCTGTTCCGCGTGTGAAGAGGGCTCGCCTAGGTGGCCGCTCCTTCAGTCTTCTGGCCCCACAGATGTGGAACTCTTTACCGCTCCCCTTGCGGGGGGCGACCAGTCTTCTTGAATTTAGGAAAGGCCTCAAAACCTGGCTGTTCTCTCAATAGGTTTGCCAGTAGCCCTGTTTCTTTTGTGGACTTTTAAACTGTTTTTATCTGTGTTGTGTTATTCTGAAACCAGCTTCACCTTACCTAAAGCGCCGGGATTCTCTTTTTGAGTAACCGTTGCGCTATACTAAATAATAAATAACATAACATAACATAACATAACTCGCCACTGGGGATGGTATTGTTGGGTATCTATTCTAATGTGGGGAATCTGAGGCTAGAAGTCTCTATGATGAACAAGTTACTTACCTTTGGTAACGCCTTATTTGATAAAGACTTTATCTAGCTGCAGCTTCCTTACCTGCACACCCATCCTTCTTGCTCTGCGACATGGATTTCTAGGAAAAGGGCCCCTTTCCACACAAGTAGTCGGTGTTGTTCATGGCTCCGCATCTGGCATGAAAAGTTGTGAAAGGAAAATGACAGCATGCCTAGGTGGCGCCGACGTAGGTGCCGTGGCAGTCACTTTCGGCGTGGATGACGCAGGCGATGCACGCAGAGCCAAATGACACTGCCTACCAGGTGTACTGCTCACGAAAAATCTTCCAGATCCAGTCGGACGCCTGGGAAATTCTAAGGTAAGTAATCTGTGGCTACATAAACTCTGTACCAGATAAGGCATTACCGAATGTAAATAACTTGTTCGACAAAAGCAGAGCAAAGGTCCAGTATCACACATGGACCTTGCTGATTCAGTCCAGGTAGAGTCTAAATTCCAAACTGAAATATCTTTTGCGAAACTTTAATAGAATGTTGTGGCAAAAATGAGGAAGGATTTATTATATACTGTTTGAACTCCAGATGGATGCCATAGTCCTGTACCTAAACCTCCTGCATGCTGATTTAGGTGCGGTCTCAAAGGGTGGAAATGCATGAAAAATCTACAGATAATGCAAGAAACCATATCAAAATTTTGAAGGCCACGGTCTCCCAACTACAGTCGCTCTTGCTAATTGGATGCTATGGTCAAAGACGTGGTAGGGTGTTAAAGATGCTATTGCATATGAATTATAAGACTCTTTGAAAGAAGATGACTGTGACAATCGTTTGAGGATTACACCTTCAACAAATAGTTTAACACACAGACTTCCAGCCTTATTTATCGATGAAAAAGGCACACAGGATGTAGAGTCTGATGGCCTCGTCTGCAGTCCCCTCCTAGGGATTCTATCTCACAAATATTCCATTTGACAGGTGCTGTTCTACAAATGGCTCGGTTGTATGAAGCACTGTTGCTTGAATAAAGCACTGTTGCTTGGCGCTAGAATTCTCTTCACCCTAGACCTTGCAGAGTTGATGCAGCAACCAACATTCACTTTTGAAGCAATGAAGAGGGAACTCCGAAAATATGATGTTAATGTCTGTTCCTGGCCAAGCTCTGCAGAATGGTAGAGAACTATTAATGCACTACTTTAAACCTGTTGAGGTATGGGACTGGCTAAAGCACTGGCAGGTCAAATAAGTGACATAAATCAAAGGCTACCAAGCTGCTCAATAACATCCAATTGTTGAAAGATACAGAGAATCTTACCAGTGTGTTAAATTCCCCAGCTGAAAGGATTGGGCTCAGGAAATCCTGTCAATCAAGGTTTGAACTGTGGCTGCATCATCAGTGAGGGCTTTGAGGTGCTGCGGGACAATGCTCAATCTGCCTATAGTCCTATTGGTTGAACATCCAGGTTTTGAGGTCCTTCCTGAACTGCTGGAGTGATGTTGAGGCTCTGAGGTGCAGGGGGAGTTTGTTCCAGGACTTGGCTGCCAGGTGCAAGGAGGCACGGCCTCCACGGTTTGTCCGGCAGATGCGTCTTGCGGTGGCTGCTATGAAGAAGGATTTAGAACAGTGTTTTCCGATAGGTATGTGGAAATTGATTAGATTGTTGAGGTATGATGGTCCTTCGTTGTGTAGTGCCTTGTATGCGTGAGTGAGCAGCTTGAACTGGCATCTCTTTGACTGGTAGCCAGTGGAGTTTCCTGAGGGAGATGGGTTATGTCCAACTGGGGAGTTCGGGGATGAGTCTGACTGCTGTGTTCTGGATGGTCTGAATGGTATGGAGTTTAGTTGTGTTGGGCGGTGATTCCTACATGGGGGGAGTTGCCGTAGTTTGATCTGCTGGTGACGAGTGCTTGAGTGACTGTTTGCCTGGTGTTGGTTGGGAGCCATTGGAAGACCTTGATGAGCATTCAGAGGGTGAGGAAACAGTGCTGTCCTGCTTCTTCGTCGATAGCTGGCTGTCTAGAAGGATGTAGAGGTTGCAGGCATGTTCAGTGGGGTTGGGCCCAGCTCATGTGGCCACCATTTGTTGTTCCAGAGGGTATCCTTGCCATTGCCGAATAGGAGTACTTCTGTCTTGTCAGTATTGAGTTTGAGACGGTAGTTGTTCATCCATGCGGCTACGTCTTTCATGCATCTTTGGAATTTGTCCAAGGTAATTGTTGGTCAGGGAGGGACTAAGTTTGGTAACGTCAGCATTGAATAGTATGTTGTCTCCATGGCTCTTGACTGTTTGCCAGGGGTGCCCTGTATATGTTGAAGAGGGTTGGGCTGAGGGGTGAGCTTTGATGTACACCGCAGCTGATGTTCCTGGGAAGTGATAGAGGATGCCCTTCTGCATTCTTACTGTGAGGTAGTATGCAATCCACTTAAGGGCTGCTCCTTGGATTCCGATCTAGTGGAGCCTGATCGGTGTGTGGTGGGATACCATGTTGAAAGCTGCTGAGAGGATGAGGGCTGCTGTCAAAGATTTGATTAAGACGAAAAACAAAGTTGGTGCTGCTAATTGTAGATTATATCCTCTCCAAAAGACATGGTACATGTCTTGTTGACATACCAACATAGGACGGCTTTGAAAAATCCTGGACTTCTAGGCAAAAAATGGGCATATAGAGGCTCATCGTCAACCTGATTTAGTTCGAACTCATGCAGAGCTTGAAGTCTGACATTATGCTCTTTTTGAGTATGGCATGCTTTTTAGGAAACCCTGCTGCCTGAAGATATCGCCCTCGTACCATATATGCAGTGTGGAAATTTACACCATCTGGTTGATATTATTCTGTAGGGTGGTGCAAAAAACGCATTGCAAGGTGGGATGTTGGGGTGGTGTTTTGATCTCCTTGCTCATTCTGGCTGGTTTCACTTCCTTATTCCAGAAGAACTGCAATCCTGGTTAGGAAAACACTTCAGTTCGAGGCATGTGGGCTGCTGAATTCATATCTATAGCATAGATCGCCGCCTAGTTTTGGGTCCGGGTGATTGCACATTGTTGTCCTGGAAGAGTCTTCGAAGTATCACGAGATAGGTGGCTCCTCCCCTGGACTACAGTGCGCATGGGCATCGACTCCATCCCCAGATTGTTTTTTTCCGCCATTGGGTTCGGATGCATATTTGAACACTCAAGATCGGAATCGATAGAAACTTTCCTTTAGGCCCGAAGGCCTTTCCTTAGCGTCGGTATTGTCTTGTGTTCGGTGCCCAGCTCTGTTCCGGCTCAGTTCCCGAGTCGGACTTCCAGAGGAGTCGCGTGGCTCTTCGGTGCTCGAGGCCCAGTCGACGCAACCAGACTTTCGACTACACATCATGGAACGGAGCCCGTTCAAGAAATGTCCCGTGTGCGGATCTAAGTATCCCCACATCGACGTCCACCCGGTAGGCAACAAGTGCCTGTCGCCGGATCACGATGAAGCCAACTGTATGGCTTGTTCCCGTTTTCGCTCAAAGAAGACGATTCGACTTCGGCGCGTGGCGCGCCAGGAGGCCCGGCGGTCGGCACCGGTGGACATTTTCATGGGGGAAGAAGTGGACGAGCATGAAGTTCGAGAGCCGCTTTCTACTCCGGCAGAGGAGATCGACTACAACTACGACGCGGACGTCGAAGTAATCGATGCAGAAGAAGTAGTCGAGTAGGTAGGAGACGACGATGAGGCCTATGGGGCCACGGAAGATAGCTCAGGCTTGGTTACCACACTTTTCAAAAAACAGACAGACAGAAACAAGGCTCTACATTTTAAGAGCAATCACCCACGCAATTTAAAAGAAAACCTCCCGTTTGGACAGTACCTCCGGATTAAAAGAAATTGCCATTTTAAGGACGAATACATGTTCCACGCCAACAACTTGACGGACAACTTAGCTGAAAGAGGGTACCCTAAAAAACTATTAAGAAGAACAATGAAGAGAGTGTGGTGGATTCCCCGAGACACGCTACTAGTCAAAAAAGAAAAACCAACTCTCAATAGGATAGTATGCGTTTCAACGTTCTGCTCAAATTCCAACCTGTTTAAGAAAACTATTCTACAAAATTGGCACCTGGTGGAAAATATTGATGAGACACTAAAAGAGAAGCCACTTTTTGCCTTCAAGAAAGACCAAAGTGTGGCCAACCACTTGGTTCGAGCAGTTATAAAAAAGAAAACAGCAACAATTGGCACAATGCTAGGATTGCCACCAATCCAGGGCCATCACAAATGTGGATCTTGCATTTGTTGTGCAAGCACTGAGGAAGGGTACTTGTTCCAACATCAACAAAAATTCTGGAAACATGAAAAATTCACGAATTGTAAGTCAAGGTACGTTATATATGGCATAAGATGCCCTTGTGAGAAACTGTACATCGGAAAAACGAGCCAGGAGGTGAGATGTCGAATCACACAACACAAATCACGAATAAAAAAGAATGTGACGACTGCTCCACTAGTTAATCACTGGAAAAACCATGAACATACGCTAGAAGATCTAAAATGGACAGTGATCGCTAAAATTGAAAGACTCCAGAGGTGGAGATATTGAAGAGAAGCTATCACGCCATGAAGCCATGTTAATTGTCAAGTTTGATACGGCGACAAACGGTTTGAATGAACTCTCTGAGATATACCGCTTGTTAAATACCCCAGAGACTGAACTGAACACGTAACACTTCTGAAGTAATGCCTGCCGCCCCCGCCAGGGACTGTGAGGTCGGCTGCATATATGGTCCGATTTAACTTGATCCCGGCAAAATACATCGTCTCCATGACGACCGTCAATTAAAACTACAATTCCCAGAACCCTTGGAACCAGGAAGTATGTAAAACCAAGAGACGCGAGGAGAGTAACACCGACCGGTTGGTGCTGGCCCCCGTATCGATTGACAGAGGTCAGACAGCGTGGATGCCCTGATTAACTCAGCTCAAACGACTTGTTAAGGTAAACGCAAGCGCGATGACAGTTCTGGAACGCGAGGCACACCAGGCGCAGACAGAGACCTGACACATGTCTCCGCTTTAATTGCAGCTAAATCAAAGCGTGAAGTACCGCCGCAAAAGCCCGGAAACATCCTCCGGTCGACTCACACGCTGAAAGCAAGTAAGTCGCTCTCCCTCTCCCTCTCCCTTCTAAGTAAGTGCAGGAGCCCGCAATACCTGGCCATGCGCTCACAAACCGCTCTATTTTTTCAGATCTCCACTTCCTTCAAACCCGGTAAACCGCGGTATGCATAAAATTATGTGAGTATTCACGTGCGAGTCTGTGATCTAAAAGAGTTTAAGTTCCTTCTGAATTAGAGGCTAAAGAGGCTTTGTTTTTGTTACAGTTTCACCTAACAAGAGAAAACCGAGCACCTAAGAGGTAGGATTAGCTTCCCCCCCGCCCCCCGACTGTAGTGTCAGAGACTTGGCTTCCCACCGGGCTGATTTGTTTTTGTCCTTCACTTACAGGCACATGGTCCTGATGAGATTTCCCCACACCAAGGGGTTATTGAAACGCGTAGACCCCCTCTACCCAGCATTAGGAATATTCGATTGAATTTGAATCATTTAAACTTCATTTGGTTTTTCCAATGCTATGTTCTCTTAACCATGAAATTGTAAATAATGTTGTACAGTTCTAGACATTTTGTGTGTGTATATATCAATGTGCTGTTGTGTATGAGTGTTTGAATGAAAGTTGCTATGTTGTAAGAAAATGTCTTTATATATGTGACGTGGAGTTAAAAGAGTTCTGTTTTGTATAAAAAGAAAACATTTGTCCATTTATATGGTCCTTCTGATGCAAAATTAATAAATAGTATTGGATTAATTCCGGAAAAAGCAATTCCTGAGAGTTACTGTTTTTTTCAGTAATTCGAGCGATCATCAATGATCCAAGTTGAAATAGTTAGGCAATAGTGGTGCTCGTGTTGGTTTGTAGTTATTTGATTGTGAGGCTTGTCCTTATTGCCAGTGAGCCCAGACCCTGTCTTGGTAATGGTGAATTCATATCTATAGCATAGATCGCCGCCTAGTGTTGGGTCCGGGTGATTGCACATTGTTGTCCTGGAAGAGTCTTCGAAGTATCACGAGATAGGTGGCTCCTCCCCTGGACTACAGTGCGCATGGGCATCGACTCCATCCCCAGATTGTTTTTTTCCGCCATTGGGTTCGGATGCATATTTGAACACTCAAGATCGGAATCGATAGAAACTTTCCTTTAGGCCCGAAGGCCTTTCCTTAGCGTCGGTATTGTCTTGTGTTCGGTGCCCAGCTCTGTTCCGGCTCAGTTCCCGAGTCGGACTTCCAGAGGAGTCGCGTGGCTCTTCGGTGCTCGAGGCCCAGTCGACGCAACCAGACTTTCGACTACACATCATGGAACGGAGCCCGTTCAAGAAATGTCCCGTGTGCGGATCTAAGTATCCCCACATCGACGTCCACCCGGTAGGCAACAAGTGCCTGTCGCCGGATCACGATGAAGCCAACTGTATGGCTTGTTCCCGTTTTCGCTCGAAGAAGACTATTCGACTTCAGCGCGTGGCGTGCCAGGAGGCCCGGCGGTCGGCACCGGCACCGGTGGACATTTTCATGGGGGAAGAAGTGGACGAGCATGAAGTTCGAGAGCCGCTTTCTACTCCGGCAGAGGAGATCGACTACAACTACGACGCGGACGTCGAAGTAATCGATGCAGAAGAAGTAGTCGAGGAGGTAGGAGACGACAATGAGGCCTATGGGGCCACGGAAGATAGCTCAGGCGAAGAGCTATGCCCCGATCGAACAATCACTGAGGCTCAGGTCGAGGGATCGCCACACGGCCTTACCCAAGACCTTACAACTGGATCGACGGTCTCGCCTGCGGGCCCGACTACGGACACTTCTGCGGAGCCGCCATTGGTGAAATCGAAACAAAGTGAAAGCTTCGGTCTCGACGAAACAGAAAGTGATTGAGACGCCATCGAAACAGAAGACGTCTGTCGCTCCGGTCGCCTCCTCGTCTTCCGACATGTCGGGGCAGCTGAAGCCGAAGAAGGTTGTCGATCCGGTTAATGCGCCCAAGGGCATCGAACCCTAGTCGCTCAAGGGCGTCGAGCCGAAGACTGGGGCACCGAAGCAGACTGTCAAGGCCGCTGACCCGAAACCGTCGGCACCGGAGGCCGTCGTCACGGCCGGAGGACACAGCGCTCCAAAAGAGGCACTTCCTACACCTCGACCGGAGAAGGCCAAAAGTTCTGCGCTCTAATCGGCACATGCTGGTAGACCTAAGACGCCCGTCGAGTCGACGAAACCGCCCGCCTCCTTCACAAAGCAGGTGTCGGACTCCATACAACGCATCAGGAGCAAGGCTTCCGGGGTCGATCCGAAGGATTCTTCGACCCCCAAACCCGCTGCCGTGAAGCCAAAGTCCTCTGCGCCAATCCAGTTCACTCTACCACCGAAAGTGGCGCCGAAGGCGTTCGCACCAAGAACGGTCGACGACTCTTCCGTCAAGGTGTCTACGGGGTCGAAGCCTCCACAGCCAGTGGTGAGCTTGAAGCATCGGCCAATATCTGGCGTATTTCAAACACGCAAGCACTCCTGGCCAGATATGACAGGGCACACTATGATACACTTGAGACCCTGTTACAGCACTTGCCCGATGAGTATAAGGAGGCAGCGGAGATGCTCATTCAGGAAGGGAAGCTCATCTTGAATGCCTCTATTGTGTGCACTGGACGCAGCAGACACCGCGGCCAGGGCAATTAACACAAGTGTGATGCTGCGACGTCAGGCCTAGCTCAGGATCTCCGGGTTCAAACCGGAGATGCAAACCACCATTCTCAATCAGCCTGTAAACCCTGATCGCTTATTTGGACCTGAAGTGGATACCACCCTGGAAAAAATACAGAAAGATACCGAGACTGCAAAGTCCATGGGGGCTCTCCAGTCCCAGCAGTTCAGGGGTAGTACTTTTCGTCGCTCAAGCAAGAGGTGTTTCCAGAGGCCAGATGTCCCAGCAAACACAGTACAATAAAAGCGGGGCACAGACCTCTAACAACAAGCAGAGTAGAGGTGGCTATCGTGGCAACAGCGCCAAGGGCAGAGGTCGTGGAAACCACTCCTGATCCTCCGCCGCAAACAGTGACGCCTTGTCACTGCCCCCGACCATACCACACCTGTCGGGGGGGAGACTCAACGGTTCCTGCCAGTCTGGAAATCCATCACCACAGACAGGTGGGTCAGAAAACTTATCCAGTACGGATATTGTCTGGAGTTAACGTCCACTCCACCCAACATCCCACCACGGCACCGTCCTATGTCAACAGAGCATTTGCACTTGTTGCAGCAGGAGGTGCTCGTCATGCTGCAAAAAGGGGCAATAGAGCTCGTGCGGTGGAGGACAGAGGCTCCGGAGTGTACTCCCTGTACTTCCTGATCCCGAAAAAGGACGGGTCCCTCAGACCCATACTGGATCTCAGACCCCTAAATCAGTAGATTCTCTCAGAACACTTTCACATGCTCACGCTGCAGCAGGTTCTTCCGTTGCTCAATCAGGGGGACTTCCTCGCAACACTAGATCTCAAGGATGCATATTTTCACATTCCACTACATCCATCACACAGAAAATACCTCGGATTCACCATTCAGAATCAGCATTATCAATTCAAGGTCCTCCCTTTCGGGGTGACCACAGCGCCCAGGGTCTTCACAAAATGCCTGGCGACAGTGGCTGCGCACCTCAGGAGGCAGAACGTTCACGTCTACCCTTACCTGGACGACTGGCTTGTCCAAGCGAAGTCGGCCCAGCAGTGCGCTGCCAACATGTCCCACACCATTCCCGTTCTTCACACTCTCGGATTCTCACTAAACTATCCGAAGTCGCACCTTCAGCCAGCCCATGTGCGACAGTATCTGGGCGCGACAATAGATACTCTGGCAGCCACGGCTCAGCCAAATTCTGTGAGGGTCAGCAGCATTCAGTCGCTGATCCAAAACTTCAGACCGCAACACTCTTCCGGCACGAGTGTTCATGCAGTTGATAGGCATGATGGCCTACTGCATTTTCATAGTCCCGCATGCCAGACTACATATGCGTCCGCTTCAGGAGTGCTTGGCACATCAGTGGAATCAGGCTCAAGGCCCCATAGGCCTCATTGTCGTCTCCTACCTCGTCGACGACTTAATCTGCATCGATTACTTCGACGTCCGCGTCGTAGTTGTAGTCGATCTCCTCTGCCGGAGTAGAAAACGGCTCTCGAACTTCATGCTAGTCCGCTTCTTCCCCCTCGAAAATGTCCGCCGGTGCCGACCGGCAGTGGGGTAATCCGCAGATAGACCTATTCGCCCCAAGGGAAAACGCAAACTGCCAAAGCTTTGCCGCCAGGTTCCCACAGTCGCAGGGCAATGTGATATGGATGAACTGGTCAGGCAGATTTGCGTACGCTTTTCCCCCAGCACCTCTCATACCGCTGGTGGCAAGAAAGCTAAAGCAACACTCGATGACACTCATCCTGGTTGCTCCAACGTGGTCCCACCAACCATGGTACACCACGGATCTGGAACTCTCCGTGGTACCGCATCAAAGGCTACACCTCACACCCAGGCTTTTGACGCAGAGCCATGGCGACATTCAGCACCCAGATCCGCAACAGCTCAACCTGGCGATCTAGCTCCTGAGGTATTAGAATTTGGCTACCTTAACTTACCTTCCGCCTGCATGGATATCATACGGGAGGCAAGGAAGCCCCCCACCAGAGCATGCTACGCGGCCAAATGGAAGCGGTTTGTCATTTACTGTGCAGAACACAACATCAACCCGCTTGATGCATCTACTCGCAACATAATTTGTAATTTGTTACATCTTTGCAAATGCAATCTGGCGTACGCTTCCATTCGGATACACTTATCAGCCATAGCGGCTTATTTCCAAAACAGGCAGCATCTCTCGGTTTTCACAGTGCCTGCCATTAAAACTTTTCTGGAAGGACTGAAACGGGTCATTCCTCCCAGAACCCCGCCAGCTCCTGTATGGAACCTTAATGTGGTCCTCACCAGACTGATGGGCCCACCTTTTGAGCCTCGACATTCATGCGAGATTCAGTTCTTAACATGGAAAGTGGCTTTCCTAATAGCCATAATGTCCCTGCGACATGTTGGTGAGCTCCAGGCGCTCACTGTACAGGAGCCATTCATACAGATTCACTCAAACAGGGTGGTGCTGCGCACTAACCCTAAATTTCTTCCTAAGGTGGTTTCACAGTTCCATGTCAATCAGACTATTGAACTGCCTGTGTTCTTTCAAAATCCTGAGACAGTGGCTGAAAGAATGCTCCACACTCTTGACGTCAAACGAGCTTTGATGTACTACATCGATAGGACCAAAGATTTTAGGAAGACGACACAACTCTTTGTTGCCTTTTCTGCCCAACACAAAGGCAACCCCATTTCCAAAGCAGGTATAGCCAGGTGGATCGTTAAGTGTATTCAAATTTGCTATCTCAAAGCTAAGCGCACTTTAACGGTCCCCCCCCAGAGCCCACTCCACCCACAAGTTGGGGGCCTCCATGGCTTTCCTTGGTAATATCCCTTTGGAAGACATTTGTAGAGCAGCCACATGGTCTACCCCACACACATTTACTAAACACTACTGTGTAGATGTGCACTCCAAGCAGCTGTAGGGCAGGCTGTTCTGAAAACACTTTTTCAAACGTCTGCAGCTGGCACAGGCGGCCGCCGATAATGGAGGGACTGCTATATATTCTATGCTATAGATATGAATTCAGCAGCCCACATGCCTCGAACTGAATATGCTACTTACCAGTATGCATCTGTTCTTGGCATGTAGGGCTGCTGACATTCATATCGCCCGCCCTCCTCCCCGGCGCCTGCAGAATTTACACTTACTCTTAGCATGGTCATCGCTCACACTGTTACACTCCATCTTCACCGCAATGGCTAAAAACAATCTGGGGATGTAGTCGATGCCCATGCGCACTGTAGTCCAGGGGAGGAGCCACCTATCTCGTGATACTTCGAAGACTCTTCCAGGACAACAATGTGCAATCATCCGGACCCAACACTAGTCGGCGATCTATGCTATAGATATGAATGTCAGCAGCCCTACATGCCAAGAACAGATGCATACTGGTAAGTAGCATATTCAATTTGAGGTTGGAAAGAAATGGGCATACCACTAGGATCCGTTGTATCTGCTGTTGGAGTATGGGATAGTGCTGATGCTGGTATACTTGTGCCCTAGTCTTGGTGTCCAATTTGGGAAGGCGGAGTTCAGTAATCTTGCAGGTTTACAGTTGCACTATTGATGTTGTCAGAAGACTTTAATCTGGTTACAAAGGAAAAAGACCCATCTCGTGCAGGGAAAAGATTGTAAAGTCCAACCTTGGTAGCATGGTCAGCAGTGGAGTTAATAGATATTTGTAGAGGCTCATCCTGTTACACAGGCAAAGTTCTTTGAATGCAGGCAGCTCTTCCTTTAGTTTTGATAACTTATTGGGACCGGTTTCTTCAGATTTAGAGATGCAATTTACCTTGCCCTACATTATATAAAATACCCCATTTTGGATACCTGATGAGATTGGTGCGCTTCAAGTATCTCTCGCCGATCTCAGTCTGGGATTTTATTATGGAGGGATTGCACTGCCTGACTCAATACTACTGGGCCACTCAATAGTAATTAACAAAAGCTCCCTTCTAGCTGATAGGTATGTCTTTATTACTGGATGTGACCTTAAGGTAGTCTATGATGGCAGAATCCTAGACCCCCCCCCCTTCCAGATGGTGCTCATTACTAATAATATGGTCTTCTCCTGAACTTTGAGGCTACTTTTACTGCTATTCAGATAAATCACCATAAATATATGGGAAGCCTCTGAGACGGGAGCTACAGTGAAAAGGGATGCTTAGTATCTATAAGAATCTTTGTACTGGTGGAAATCCTGCTTCTAAACACAAACCAAGGCAGTCACTGGGTGGGAGTGGGGTACAAAATAAAAACCCTCTGTATACTTTGCAGAGACTTCAAGTAGGCAACTGTTGACTGGCATAGTCTTATGTAGACACTCACAGATTCGGATTTAAAGTTTCAAACCTGAAGTACAATGTGATATGGATATGCCTTTAGCTGGAAAATATTTATTGGGGCCTTAGATGAGGGAAAGAAAACCTGAGTCTGGGCTGTGGGATGTTTGCATCCCAGAGGAAGATTCATAAGAAAAATGCCCACTAATGGAAGCCAAAAGCAACAACCTTTTGCCTCACACAGCGCATCACAACAACCCATTTTCATCTCGTAGGACAGTGACAACAAACCAGTACTCTGGCTTTACTTTTGTGAGAAAGATGGCAGTATGAGACAGATTAGAACCCCTACAACAAGTGACTCAATGATTCCACCCTTCATAACATAAAATGCCAGTAGTTGGTGGAATTAAGGACTACCTCTCAGTGGCAATCTCATTTCAGCAGAAGTGGGTCAAAGACTTAATAAAATGGTTGTGGATTTTGTTTTAGGAATTCTGTACAGTTTAACCAAAGATACAAATACATGAAGGATCCCATTACTCTTCTGATAAGAGACAAACTAGCTACTTCTAATTGATTGTTTGCGCTCTGTACTTTCTCATCCTCAAATGACACTGAACATGAAGACCGATCCTGTACTTCTAATACTTGATCAAATTATAAAATGCACAAATCTTAAGTGACTACTTAAGCTATCACTCCACTACTGGGGGATTACCCTACTTATTTATCAACCTATAAGAAGCATTCTTTCAATTTTATTAGCTAGCACGTAAACAAAAGCACAAGGTGTGTAAAACGCACATTGTGTGATTGTGCAGCAGTATGTGTCAAATAAAACCTTGTAAAAACAATCCCACTTGTATAACAAAGCATCCAGCTCACCAAAGTGTAGTAGAAGTTAAGAAGGAAATAATATCAGAGAAAATCCAAATTGTAGTGAAGAGGTGTTTATTAAAGCATCCACCTTCTTGAAGACCTAGATGAGCAATAGAGATTATCTTCTGTTAATAGACATCGGGGGTACAAAACAATCACCTTTCAGAATCAAATTTTCATTACAAGTCAAATCATGTCTAACTTTCCAAAACACTGCAAGTTCCTTTGAAAGATTTTTCTCAATTGGCCAACAATCCACAATGTATTTACCGACTAATTTAAGCTGTTCATCCAAATCCATAGCTTTAGACCACTCATCTTTTGTAACTAAATCTGACATAGAAAGAACATCGTCCACAGATGCTACAACACACTCATCAAAGCTCTCAGAATAATTAACAAAATTGATACTAGGCAACAACCTTGAAACACAATCGGCTCTGGTATTTTGTGAGCCAGGAATATAAATATCAACATGGTATTCATATAATTTTGCCAGAATACGGACCAACCTTGCAGATGCTTTTCCAACACCATTGTTAGATAGTAAAGAAATTAAAGGTTTATGATCAGTCTTTATTTTAAAAGACTTTCCCCATAAGTAGGTTTTAAAATGTTCAACTGCCCATGAACAACCTAACGCCTCTTTCAATCGTAGAGTATTTTACCTCAGCAGCTGACAGTGGTCTTGACGCAAAGGCAATGGTTACTTCTTTATCATTTTTTACCTGACTCAAAGCAGCACCAAGTCCAGTGGCACTCGCATCTACAGTAATCACACTTGAAGCATTAGGAGAAAAAGGAGAGAGGTTTGCAATCAATTATTGCAGATTTAATAGCAGAGAAAGATCTAGAATGTTCATCAGTCCAATCAAATTTACATCCCTTTTTAAGAAGTAATCTCAAAGGTAAAACAATATCCGAAAAATTCTGAACAAACCTAGAGTAATATTCACACAGACCTAAAAATGATTTAAGTTGATCTTTGTCTTTAGGTTCGCACATGTGTTTGATGGAAGCAAGAAGTTAATTTTTCGGAAAAATACCTTGTGAATTGATCATATGTCCCAGATATTCAACCTCAGATGCAAAACATTTGCACTTATCCAAACGAATAGTCATACCTCTTTCATCTAAAATAGACAATCCTCGTCGCCAGGTTCAGAAGGAAATAATATCCAAGCAAATCCAAATTGTAGTGAAGAGGTGTTTATTAGAGCATCCACCTTCTTGAAGATCAGCAATGCAACTGACCACAACTGACCTTTCAAGATGCAACATAACAAACCCTTTTTTAAAGATATACAAACCAAGCAAAGAACATTGTACAGAGAACATTCTACAAAGAATGAACTATGAGAATTCCTCAGAGAATTCTCATGTAGTAAACATTCTTTTATTAACACAATACTACACAAAGCTATCTCTGGTATGTGATGTTAGGAATACATTAAAAGTTCAGAGTCTTACTGTTTGAAATTTAAATCAGCTGCAAGAGTGTTGCCAAAATGTCTGACTGTAGTGATATCATACCTGTGATCAAGGCCATTCTTGCATAAATTCACCTAGATCATTGGCTGTTAAAGAAGGATTTCTTTGTACAGTGCATATTGTATTAAAGAGGTGATGGACCTAATGTAAATAAAAATTGGCATCGCAAACAAAAAACTATTTTGACAACAGATATAAAAACAGAAGTGCCAGTAACAAAACCAATGCGAAAGAAGTGCAGAACAAACCTCTCCTTTTCTAGACATCTCGCTGTGTCCACTAATTACCTTATGGTGAATGTTAGCATATTGTATCTTTCGCATCCTAAACACTAGTCTTGATATAGAAGGCAATCTACAATATGCCAACGGGAGGGCATTTCAGGTGACAATTCCCCACAATCACAACAGGATGCCATAGCACATATCGTATATCAAGAGTTTGACTGTTTCTCTGTTTTAAAAGCATTTCAAAGGCAGATAAAGAATCAAGTGGAACAAATGACAATGTGCCTTTTACTTATCCTGGGAGCAATTCTTTCTTACCCTTATCAAATCTAGCTCAAAACATTTGGTAATGGGCTATAAAGATTTTCTTGTACCTTTTTTTTTTTAGTGGTAGAAGATCACGCGCAAGCGTACCTCACGAGGAGACGATTGGGTGACACACATAAATGGAAACTACAGCTGCAATTTTGGAGATTATGAGCAAACTGGGTTGGGGTACCAAGCACAGATCTGCTTGACATAAGCAAATAAAACATGGCCGTATCTTACATACAGGCCCCCCAGCATCCCTTATCCGTGGAGGACTGCACGGTTTATAGGTTGGTACAGGTTTTTATGCACACGCCAGGAAGGGTTCATGCAGAAAAAACAGGTTACTTACCTGTAGCAATAGCTTTTGCAGTTTAGTATTAAATCTGTTTTATTAGTTGTTTCAGAAACAAACAACAAACAAAGATCGCCTACAACCCAATGGCCGGCTTAGAAGTGTGATACTGTGCATTTGATTCAATGAGGACAATGATACATCGCTTATTTAACACAGCAAGCCGCCTACAACCCAGAAGGGCCGGCCGCGTCTTAAAGGGAAGGGTGAGAGGGTTGAAAAAGTGCCCTTCCGGCACCCTGCAGTCGTCCAAGTGAACTAAAATGTATCATTGGGCTCCAGCAACCATCCGACCCCTGGTATCCGCACCCCCCCCTCTACCCAAAGCTGCGGAGCTACGTTGCGAGGGACCGGACAGGCACAAGTCTGTCAGCCCCCATGTCCCAGGGCTACATCGCGTGCACCATCAGGCAACATACTGCCAACGTGCCGCCCGAAGGTTCTCAAGCCAGCCCCCACAAAATGGGCCATGCCACTATTTAGGCCATATTGTCAGACAACTGAAGAGCAAGAAACTAGAGATAAAAACTCCCGACCCTAAGCCTCCCCCCGAACCAAACGTCCCCCCTCTCCTCCCCAGGTCTGACTCTCCCCGCATAAGAGGATTGAGTCAGTCCGATCTCCTCTGCTCTCGGTCTGGGACAAACGCAGTAGGCGCAGGTACTTAGGACATGTGACTTCTCTAAATTCCGTGGCTAGTAGGGATAGGAATGGTTGCCTCTGTTCCCCATATCTCGCCCCCTCACCAGCCTTGATCAGTGACCGCTTTTCCATGCCCAGAACCGCCCACAGACGATAAAGCCACCCCTGAAAAGTGGGAATGTGTGTGGTGCGCCAGTAAGACACGATATTCTGCAGTGCTGACCCGATGGCGATCAGTCTGCCCCGTCAGGACCGCAAAGGGTATGTGATGGGATTGAGTAGACCCAGTAGCACATAAGAGGGGAAGCGAGGGATTTCAGTGTCAAAATAGGTGTCAACTTCATCCAGTACTCCCGGAGATGGACACAGTCCCAAAGATGGACCAAGGACCCCCCTCTCCCCACAACCGCACCAGCATGTCGCCTCCCTTTTACGGTCCATCTCGTGCAGCCTCTCCGGAGTGTAGTACCAATATGTTACTATTTTAGTGAGTGTCAGTTAGCCCCATGTGATAGGCAGAGTGTCGCGCGCGGTAGTATATACTGTCCCACTCTTTGGCGCTGAGGGTGCGTCCCAAATCTTTCTCCCAGCGAGCCCTACCTGAATGGTACACCTGGGAATACCGGTCTAGAAGCGTGCGGTATAGGTCAGAAATGAGGTGCTTATCCGCAGTTCTTGTGATCAGCCAATATTCGTATGGTCGCAACCGTCGAACGGCCCCCTCTCATACCAGACTATGAAGCGCCCAGTGCCGAGCTGGAAGTACCGAAGAAGTCCGCTTCCGGCAGGTCAAATTCTTGTTTGAAAGTCTCAAATGGGATGATCCCCTCCTTAGTATACAGATAGCACAGGGATCTGCATTCTGCCGGACGCCACCTCGCAAACGCCACCACATCCAACCCAGGAGTAAAGTCTTGATTCTCGAGTAAGGGAGTGAGCGGGGATGGAAAGGTGGTTAGCTCATACTTTGGTGCTATCCCACACCTCTAAAGGTACCCTCGTGATGTATGAGTCGTAAAGATTAGGGGGTCTGTGTTGGCGTCGAAGAAAGGGCACTTGCTGGAGCGGACGGCCCGCTACCGCCTGGTCCTGAAAGAGCCAGTGTTTATCGGACTCCCACCTGCTCCATTCCACCAGGGTTCGCAACTGTACCGCCTGATAGTATAACAAGAGATCCGATAGACCAAGACTCCCTTTCTCAGGAGGCAATGTCGCGAGTAAGTTTCATTCGGGGCTTCCTGCCATTTCAAATGAATTGTGCCAGCTCTGACTACGTCTGGCGAAGCCAGCCATCTGGCGGGCGTAGGGGGATGGCCCGGAATAAATAAAGAATCTTCGGTAAGACCGTCATTTTTATGGCCGCCACCTTACCCAACCATGACATAGGGAGGTGCTTCCACTTGCTCAGCTCTCTGCGAATTAGACGGCGCAGACGCGTATAGTTGATGCTGACCGTGTCTGACCGTGTTGGTGCCAGCTGAATTCCCAGGTATGGGACCGCCGTCTGTGCCCAGCGGAATGGAAAGCGCCCCTGCAGTTGAGACCGAGTGTTCGGCTCCAGTGAGAGGTCCAGTGAGAAGTCCAACGCTTCCGATTTGCTCATACTAACCTTGAACCCCCGACACCCTGGAAAATGCTTCCAGGACTTCCACACAGGCCGGTAAGGAGGTGTCTGGAGAGGACAGTGACATAAGGATATCGTCAGCGTACAGGCTGATAGTGTGTACGTATGCACCAAACTTGATACCATGCACTTCTGGAGTGGTTCGCATCAGTTGTGCCAGTGGCTCCATGTACAGGGCAAAGAGCAGGGGTGACAGCGGGCACCCCTGTCTTGTGCTACGTTTAATAGGGAATCGGCGAAGCCTTTGACCTAGACTGTCACGGTAGGGCTGGAATAGCAATTAAGGACCCACGTACGGAATCTGTCGCCCAACTCAGCCTTCACCAGCACCTGTTCAAGATAAGGCCAGTGGACTCGGTCAAACGCCTTCTCTGCATCTATCGCGAGCATCATGTACTCTCCCATCGTCCTCGTGGCCTTCTCTATGAGGTGTAGCGCCCTTTTTTATCTACCGTCTGACGTTCAGGGATGAATCCCGCCTGATCCGGATCGATCAGCCCCTGCATCAGTGGCGCAAGTCGGGCCACCAGAATGCCGGTGTAGAGTTTGAGATCTACATTAAGTAGAGATATAGGGTGATATGCTTCGCACCGCGAATGGTCCTTCACTGGTTTGGGGATGACCGAGATGGTGGCTTCCAAAAGGTCACTCGGGATCGCTCCAACGTCCGTGAAAGAATTAGAGGGCGGTCAACAGCGGTGTCACCTGCGAACAAAACGTCTTATAAACGATCGCCGAGAAGCCGTCTGGGCCGGGTGCTTTTGCTAATTTGAGACTCGAAATGGCCGCAATAACCTCATCTGGCCGGTCCAGAAAATCTGCCTGTTCAGGGGTCAGTGAAGGGAGGGAGACAGATGCTAGGAATTGCTCTCCTGCCTTCGGGTCAAGCACAGACCCAGTGTACAGGGAGGTGTAGAAGGATTAAGACCCCTGCAATGTCCGCGTCCTCGGTAACCACCCGTGCATCCTGCGTGACTATCTCCTGAACCGACTGCTTTCGCCGTACCTCCCAAAGCGCATGACCCAGCAGCCTCCCACAACGGTCTCCCCCTGTGTAATATAAGTGTTGCACCCTCAATGCTGCGTATTCCGCCCGGTCCTGGTCAAGTGCTGCTAACTGTTGCCTGAATTGTCGCAGCTGCCTCCATATCCGCGGCGCCCCGGTTCGCTGGTGCATGTGCTCAAGTTCTAATGTCCTTTGTGACAATTCCTCTCGTTTACGCGCACGTTCTGCGTTCTCGGCGGCCGAGACTGCGATTGGCTCACCGCGCAGTACCGCTTTTAGTGCCGCCCAGTGAGTAGCCAATGATGTGTCTTCTGTGGTGTTGTGTGCCAAATAGTCCCATGATAACCCCCCCCTGACTTTCTCCACCACCTCAGAGCGATGTAGCAACGTGTCGCGCAGCTTCCAGCAGCGTGGTGCTCTTGCCATCGGGGGAAGGGAAAACACGGCCACCATGGGAGAATGGTCAGAAAGAGTCGCAGCACCTATTTCAACCTCTGTTGTGAGCGCATACAGGGTGGAAGAAGCCAAGAAATAATCTAAGCGGGCTTTTAATTTTGTGGGCGTTTGAATAATACGTGTATTCCCTTGCGCTTGGATGGAACCTACGCCACAAATCAACCATGCCCATGTCTCCCAGTCTAGCCAACCCCCCGGCGGAGAGCGACCCAACCTGAGAGGAACGCTGGGCTGACCTGTCCTGCAAAGTGTCCATAACTAGGTTCAGATCCCCTCCCACCAGCACATGTCGATCAGGGACGTGGCCACTTCCGTGAGTGTGGAATGGTAAAACTTCTCTTGGCCTTCGTTTGGGGCATATATGGAACAGATCGAAAAGGCCACCCCCCCAAGGGAAAATCTATAAGACAGCAACCTCCCCTTCATCTCTACCCCTTTCTGCAGGACCTTCCCTCTGAACTGCTGGGCCACCAAGATTGCCACCCCCGCAGTTTTAGTGGAAGAGGAAGAGTAAAATTGGTGAGGGAAATAGCGAGAGCGCCTCCTGGGGCAGTCTTTCAGCAGCAGGTGGGTTTCCTACAGCAAGCAGATGTCAGCCTTAGAGGCCTCCAAAAGGGAGAGAACAGCCTTCCTTTTCACCGGATTGTTGAGTCCTCGCACATTGAGTGTGAGGATTCGTAACTCAGTTGTGGGCATGGGTAATCATACAGGGCATATGGCCCCCCCAACCTGGTAATGTCAAGCGTTAACCAAACTCCCCTCCCATGAAACAAGCCTTTCCTCGGGGCACTTCCCATAACCTGGACCTAGCTGGGATAGAAGATCGTCCTCCCACTCAAGTCTAAAAGAGTCCTTGGACCTGGAACCCCGGCCCCTACCCACAACCCCGGCCCCCCCACCCCAACTGCCCCCCCCTTCCAAAAGAGAAACAAAAAGCATCCAACAAATCAAAACATACGTAGATCCCAACTAGAAATCCCATAGAACGAACCATAGTCCCACGTCTAGCAGAACAGAGTTCAGGCCTGTGGAATCACAATGTGTGGGAGTGTGTGGCAGCGGCGACTGGCTCCCCGTCCCCCTCCCCCGCCCTCTGGCATATGGAGCAATGTAGGCAAATAACCGGACTAAAGTGCCTCAGGGTGGTGCCGTGGTGTCCTTGACCACCTCCTGTATGGCCGCGGCCTGTTCCTGGGCCACGGTGGCTGGGTCAGGTTTAGGGCGGCGACGCCTCCGCACTTTTTGCCATCCATTGAAGGGACGTTGTGAGGGCCCATCCTGCGATTGTGGTGGCGAGGCTTCCTCCGGCTGGTCATTGCCCTCTAAATCAAGTCCCATGAGAACACATGCATCACGGAGGGAATGCAGCACCCCTTTCCATTTGAAGATTAGTCGAAAAGGGTGACCCCAGGAGTAGGGCACCCCATTGTCCCTCAGAAAGGTCGTTACCACCCGGAAGGACTTCCTCTTCTGGAAGGTGATGGCCGAGAGGTCCTGGAAGAGGGCCACAGGGTTACCCTGGAAATGGAGCGGTTGGTTCTGACGGGCTTACCCGGGAAGTCCGGAAGGAAGGCAAGTATGTCTGGCGGGGGGGGGGGGGGCAGGTGCACCTCTCAGTAGGCCAACCCTGTGGGCACGATCAATGCGGATGACAAAGTCCGTCGGTTCACCCAGCACCTCCCGAAAGAGCTCCTGGAGGTAGCAAGTGACACTATTGCCTTATGCGTTTAAAGGCACTCCCCGGACCCGTATGTTGTTTCTCCAGGAGCTGTTCTCGAGGTCCTCTGCGTGCGCCTGGAGGTCCACCTGTTGCTCCTGGAGGCGGATGGCCTCCTGTTGCAGTAGTGCTATGTCCTCGCTACTGGCCAGGCCCGCCTCTTCCACCGAGGCCACCCGCTCGCCCAGGCCGTCGATATCCCTATGCAGCTCGCGTTGTTCCCCCGCCAGATCCTGTTTTAGAGTCTGGAAATCGTCCCTCAGCGGGTTGAACAGGGATTCCACAAAGGCCTTCGTAATGGGAGCCCCGCTATCGTCTTGGCCCGAGGTGTTGGTCACTGCCGCTGGGGAGGGCGGGTTCTGACTTTTGTCCCCCTTGGCGGTGTTCTTGACCAGCAGGTCAGTGATGGTGCGGCCTCCCCTGCGGTTTGTGTTGGCCATGATGCCTCTGTAGTAAGGGCGCCGCAAAGGAGGGCGGTGCGATGCCTGCAGGGTAGGGCAGTGTATCAGGCGTAGGTGCCCAG
Source organism: Lissotriton helveticus (assembly GCF_964261635.1). NCBI lineage: Eukaryota > Metazoa > Chordata > Amphibia > Caudata > Salamandridae > Lissotriton > Lissotriton helveticus. The sequence goes on from NC_136059.1 coordinate 1,191,733,695, forward strand.
TCCCGCCCGGCCAAGGCGGCGACTGCTCCGATGCTGGGCCTCTCCGGTACCTCTGTGTCCCACCTCCCTCGGCTAGTGCACTCCTGAACCGCAGATGTGGCAAACTGCCGGGACCCATCCTGACGTGGGTGCCCTGGCTCCCGCGGAGAGCACCTCCGCCACCCGATTGCATCGGCAATGAGAGCCTAAAGGCCTTCCAGCCGGGCACCTCCGTGCCTCCCGTGCCCCTCCTCACCTGCTGGTCTTGAGGGTCAGTGTTGGGTCTCCACACAGATGATCGAGTGCTCCCCGCTTGGTAGATGCCGGCCCTCTGCTTCCACCACCGGTCAGGCCTGGCTATGCCTCAAACCAGGGCCTCAAGCTGTACCGAGGCCGGGGGACCCCCCAACAGGTCGGTGTGCTACCAGGGCCGGCGCCCACAGGACCAGGCGACCACTTGCCGTAGAATGTGCTGTTCTGGGCCGCTGCCAGAGTGGTGGCCGCTGCTAGTCCCCACCACGTGGTGTAGGCCCGACGCCGGGTCCTCGATTTTGCTGCCGCACTCCGGCCGTCACTGGGCCTGACCGTCCTCCTCGCGGATCGGCCCGTCGCGGAGGCTGCCCAGCAATGTCCAGCGGGTCGGCGTGCTACCAGGGCCAGCACACCTTGGTTCGGAAGGATACGTGCTGCAGAGTGATCCAGTAAGGCCCCTGCCTGAGTGGGGGCCACCGCCAGCCACACCATGCGGTGTAGGCCCGAAGCCGGGGCCTCATGTGCACTGCCACTCGCCAGGTATCCCCAGGTCCGGCCGCCCACTCCGCGGGTCAGCCCAGTGCGGGATCCGGCTTCACATGCGCCTTCCCAGAAGCTGCGCCAAGCCGCAGGGACGCGCGGCTGCCATTAATGCCCTCTCCCGGGAAGGGCGGTCGCGTCAAGTCAGGCTCGAGCTAGGCGGCGGCACAGCGACCAGGAGTCTCCTGGGCAAACACCACTGAGGAGCAACTGTCGGTGAGACAAAGCTCCTGTACTTCAGGGGGATTTATAGGCTTTTAAGGGGGCTAAATGGGGCTTCAGGCCGGGGAGCCGAACAAAACACATCTTAGCAGGTCGCCATCTTGGCCACGCCCTTAGCTTTTGCAGTTTAAGGCTGTTCTAGATTCTAATTTGTCTCACCCACCTTACTAGTAGAGGATGCTGTTTGGGCCATCTAAATGTTAATAAAATAAGCATTGAAAAAGCCTATAGGTATTACCTCTGAGACAAGAGCTATTGGCGTTGTCAATGTTTAGCTATGTTCACAGCACGGCTGCCATGCAGAATGCCTTGAAGGCATCAGTAAAGCAAATAGGCCTCATCTGTGAAAGCCAGCTTTCAATTTTTTAGCCTTGTTCAGCAGTGTGGCTGCCGGCCAGCATGCATTGGCTGCTTCATAGCTCTTTTTTCCCTTTATACTGTAGGGGCGGAAATCACTCTGGTAAGAATAATGGAAGGTCGGGAGAGATGCACATGAGTCCGCCTACAAATACATACTCTTGTAGAGTGCTTCAGCAAAAAAAGTAGCTACAAAAGAGCAAGTAGTGTAAGCACACAAGTACTTGAGCCATGCTCTAAGGGAGAACCAACTACAAGAAGAGGAAGCAAAGCATCACACACTGACTAAAGAGAAACAAGCCAAATGAGTTAAGATTGCCAACAATAGTAATAGTTCTATCCATCCAGCTAAAAGGGAAAGAGGATACAATCCCGCATTGCAAGACCGTAGATTAAAAGGCATTGGGTTGGAGCCTCAGATGCATCCCTTGGCGCACATATGGTCGCACCCCCTGTTGAGATTTGTCCTGAGTCATAGGTTGAAGTGTACAAAAAATAATAATCGGTAAAGCACTAGTGCTAATAACCTTGGAATAAAGATAAATCTTATAATGAAAACAATGGTTCATAGCCAACCTGAGCAATAGAAGAGATACACACCCCTACCCAAATGGAACCAAGAACGGGCTGCTTTCAGCCACTGCTACATGGGCTTTGTAAAATAATTTGAGCTCAGGTTAAAAAAAAAAAAAAAACATCTGAAACTAAATTGTGTTTAAACTGGACAAGGTGCATTCCCTAGCATCAAGCTTTTTCAGTAAATTGTGGCTGTTTTGTCCCATCTGTTTGCAGCACTTATGACCATCTTTACTGTATAGTAGTGTTCAGCTAGTCTCCACTCCCAATATCCAGTGGTTTTTAATCGCACAGCAGTCGTAATTGGCGATCTTGTGAAGCAAATGCCCTGGCCTGTATTTTCATATTTACATTTGTTATTCACCTTTTTGTTTATGTATGTTTCACTACCTTTTAATACTTTTGGTAATTTCAGTGTGAAGGATTAGTTGCCTTTCTTTTCTTATAAAAGGCTTGAGAGGAGCGAATTTCTTGAGGAGCCTTCCTTTCCATGCGGTTTATAGCATGACCAATTGCGAAGATTTTAATATATTTGTCCTTGTTCTTCTAGAACTTCCAAGATACCAACATTTTTGTTTATGTAATAGCAATGTCTTGGAAGGCTGTGACGCTGCCAGGGGTGGCGTGAGTTGCAGTGCTGAAATATATTAAAGCTGAGGCTATCTCGCTCCGACGGGAGGATGTCTGGGGGACTCTGAAAGAGACCCATATTGTCCGTTTGGGAGGACCTTATGACTGCACTTCGTGGTCCCACAAAATAGCCCCGTCCCCTCAGACTTATTGACCTATGCCACACAAGCCTATTATTCTTTCCCACCCAGCCCTGGCCGACCCCCATAAAACATATCAGTGTGCCCCACCCCCGCGGCAATGTTGGACCGTATTGCTATTGCACCTGAAGTAGGGGTTGTTATTTTGTGTTTTGATTAGATTGGATGCACCACTTCCAATACTTGGGTTGGACTGGGTGGCAAACTATGCATCCGAAAATATGATCATTTACCCTACCAGCTGTGCATGGCTTGGCATATAGTTTAAGCAGTTGTGTTACTAGAATACGCATTTCTTACTGTTGATGTAAATGGAGTATCGCCTCTGGGGCTCAGTCATGCTGCTCGAACTACTATTGCAACCTACTCGGCACCAGATACTATGATTGCTGTATTACCATACCAAAACTTCAGTAATGATTGTTTAAAAAAAACGCAGGAGTGCCCTTCTTTAAGTTGTGTAACAATAAAAGCCGCTGTGTGAACATTGACATACTTGAATCTTGCTTGGTGCCCTTTCCCATTTCAAGATCGGATCTTAGACAGAATGTTTTGAAGATTAGTAAACTAGCTTCGGACCAGTTTGAGAAAATCTAGACAAACTATTTCTGGCAGTTATAAACTCGTCCTTAACATGATTATCTCTGATTGCATGTTTCACTTTAGAGAATATCCCAGTTTGCGTTTGTCTTTTGAAGACAAAGGAAACCGAGTTGACTATTAAGTGCTTATGTGCTTTTTAATTGTCCCGGGCCGGCCTAAGTGAAGATAGAGCCCAGAGAAACTTAGTTATAATTTTGGGAATTCAACTGAAAAAGCTTTTAATCTTGATGACTGAAAACAAGAAGCTTTTCAGTGGCTGTGAAAATGCCTAAGCAAAGAAACTGCCACTCCCTGGGTGCACAGAAGAGAAGTAAGTTTGTGGCTGAACACCCTCTTTGCCAAATAGGGTTATCCTCTGATGTAAACTGGTTTTATTATAGGTTAACCATCTGGTAGCAAGACAAAGTCCAATTTGTCCTAAAAAAGTAATTTGTGTGTGAGAGCTACCTTACAGGTGTTTCACATTGGAACAAAAAATGAGTAAAAGGATGTTTGTGTAATGTTGAAAAATGATACAAGGATAAAGTATTAAAATGTGTAACACAATCTACTTTAACCCCAAAAGCAGGTAATGGGTAATTAAATGTGCTAACTTGCACCCAGTATTGAATCTGTGAACAAAAACACCCTCCCAGTGGTCTGCAAGCCTTATGAATGACTTACTTAGGTGGTTAAACGCTACTTAACAGTGGAAATGTGCGCATTGTTCTTTTCACATTGTATTGTCGTAGTTTTTGTCAGAACGAATCACCATCTAGGCACAGTGGTGCTTGCTTGGCATAGCAAGCATACAGGGTTAGCTTCATAGTTCGTGTCAAGACCCAGTAGGGATAAGAAGCCATCGAGTCCAGATTCCGTTTTCTGCTTTCAGATGTCAACACCTTGTTTATAAATAGACTGCCAAGTTTTCTTTGCTTAAAGGTTTTTCTTATGGTTGGACCTGCTGCTAAATATTATTAACTGGGAAGTGAGTGTCCTCTATAATGGAAGAAGGGCCCGTACCAGAGCCATACGGTTGACAAAGCTTTGCCCAATCATCTGCGTTGGCATGCCACACCAGCAAATACTGCAGAAGTACGTAGATAAAACTACTATGAACATGACACTGTCTAGGGTACATGAATTGTTGATAAGCAATTTGACTAAGTAGACCGTCTAGCCAGTCAATCCCTCCTAAGAGTGAAGCATTGTAGCTTTGATAAATCCTTCTGCACATTAAAAACAAAGATCTTCCTAGATCAAACTACATCCACATAATCATAAGCAAACCAATCCTCACTGCTGTGGGTATGATGCCCTAACTAATTTGGTGATGCTACCACGCATACTGTCTTGCTTTGCCAGAATCAACTCCCTCTTGACATGAAAAATGAATCTAATCTGCTTTCATTTAGAGAACTATATAGAATGTGGCTTTTTGTTATACCTTTTGGATGGTTATCTTGGCACCAAGAGACCTTTTTGTATGTGCTGTACAAATAACTTCTGACATGGGTAGTTCCTAAAGGTAATCGATTTACCAACTTGTCATCTGTCCTGGTGTCTGATTCATCTGATTAATGTTTTGATTCCTTGAGTACTCCAATGAAGTGTTAGCCTAAGTTCTTCAGTCTTTCTTGAAACCCCCAGCACCATTGTCTGTCAATCTTGTGTAAGCTGTTCAGGTACTCCTCCCATCATCCTCTCTGGTCTCTTCGGAAAGTCCATTGACTTCTTGGATGACCCAGTGATCTAACCCTCCCCAATTGATTGACCCACACCCAAACCTAAAACCTGTGCCCCTCAATCCCCACACTGATAATGATGTTACTCCAAACCAATTAGCAGCATACATGGGTTAATAGCAACCCAGTGATAGGCTTTTATTGAAGACTGAAAAGGTAAGGATGATGACTCCCTTTCAAGAGATGAAGTATATCCACTTACAAGTATTCAGCTATCCATGGTATCTGTTGCACAAAACTCTGAACTATTTTGAGAAGCGGTAGCTGTCTCACCATCAAGTGGCATGGTTGCAGGTAGGAATGACCCCAAGGGCTATAACTAATTGCACTACTATATGTTTATCCTTCAATAGTAAGCTGATGTATCTGACAAGCTTTGTCTTGCAAATAGACACTTCTAATAGACACTACTAATAGAGACTTCTAGTTGCAGATTCCTCACTTTTCGAATACTACCCCAGGTATCAGACTGTGTCTGGCAACTTTTGAGTAGTATCTCTGTGCGCCTCGCAAATCTGCGCGCTGATGTAATTTCCTTTGTTAGCACCACCAGACGCGGATCCACAGCTACCTCTTATATCCAAGACCTATTTGCCTCAATTATGCAATGTGTAAGGTAAATGTCACTCCCTGAAATGGGTTTTAAACACTGTTGCAACCACATGTCTGACGGAATCTCTTCACGGTTGCCTTGTCTTTAAGGCCTGCAGTAAATTTGCATTGATTAGTCCAAAAGCCATTAGGGACCACAGAGCTGAGAGGTACTCCTTGTGGGAGACTGCCAGCGGGTTTGCCCTCTGTGCCAATTGAACGTTCATTTATAACCGCAGGACCTCTACCAGCGCATTTGCCAACTCCATCTCTAGCTCCGTTGCTCACTCAAGTTCCTGTAATGTTTGCGCTACTCCAGACTGGTACTGGAGGAAGACACGCATCCTATTGTGCTCTCCAATTCAGATTTGGCAGTGCTCCTAATACGATGTAGGATGCACTCCGTGTCTATCGAACTGCAGCTTTTCCTTGCTCCAGCTGAGGCGCTTAACATCCAGATTCCGTAGTGCAGGTCTCATGTATTACATTCTTTGTAGGGGATGTATGTGTGCAAATCTCCCATTAAAAAAAATAAAATAAAAAATAAATCGTAATGGGGCCTCCAAGAAGCCAGTGGCCGGGATACCTCCGAAGTATACAAAAAAGTGAAGGGTAGAATGCTTTAATTATTCTCAGCAACTGGAAATCACTTGGGCCGCATCCTAGTCCATTGTTCTTTTGCACACCACAGCACTTTAGTTTGGACCCAGCCATATGCAAATCAGGCTTGACCCTGCTCCAGTGTGACCAGCCCAACCCGAACTTTCAGCTTGGGTTGTCCCTGAAAGGGAACACAAGCAACCCAGAACTAATATTGGGGCTAATCAGCTGGGTGTAGTTTTCATTCTAGTGGCAGGGTGCACTGGACCTATGTTTGGGCCTAGCCTCCACACCTCCCCCCACCACCACACCGAGTGGAACACTGAAGTATACAAAAAGAATGGATAAAATTCTCGTCCCCAGTTCCTGAAGCTGAAGGAAGTACCTTCATGATTTTGTGGAGGGCAGCTGAAGTTCTCTACCTCTAGCTTTCTACCTAGGAGGTTAAAACCAATGTACTAACCGAAGTTCTCCAGCCAAGGCAAACCAATCCAGAGCTCCTGCTGCCTTTTGATGAAGCCTTTACCGACGCACTCTTGGGGGCCTAGGTCAAACCCTGTTCTGGTTCCCCTGTGAATTGCCAAATGGCAGTGCGCCAGCGCCCTACCCTTGCAACCCTCCTTTTTTCACTCTACATCCATGACAGTTTAGTGGTGCAAGCCTTCACCAGTCTCACAAACCAGAATGCGTCCAAAATACTCCCTGGATAGGGAATCTAAAAGTTGAGACCTATGGAAACTGGGTATTTTCTTCCGTACATTTAGCTCAACGGGCTGTCCATACCAGTTGTCTTTTGGGTTGACATTCTCACTCTGAATCTGTTGCTCAAGTCCTTTTTAGGTGTCCTTGAAGACCTGCATCCTGTACTTATGCAGACCACACCACATGACTGTGATGCTGTTAAGTTTACAATCCATGGAGGCCTGGATGCCATCAATTTCTTTGGATGTTCCATGCCTGGCATTCTTCACCATGCCTGGCATTCATCACAATGCCTGGATGAGATGGACTGTTTTTTTGTTCGATGCCCAGTTGTGCCTTATGGATATGCTAATTGAGACACTCCTTTTTGGCGATGAAGCAGATTCCACTCTGTATTGCTTCAAAGAAAGTAGCGCCACAGTGCTCTCCTTGCGCTGGTCTGCTCTGCCACGCCAACTACCTCAGCCCTTTCAATTCTTCTAGGGCTCCTGCAGGGGTGCCCCATACAGGCACCTACATCGGCCTCGGCAGAGTTCCCAGCCTTTTTGTGGCCAAGGATTTTGCGCGCACACACTCTTCAGCCAGGGAATGTGTGCCAGTCAGCGAATTAATTTTCCTGTTGGTGAACCACCTGGCAGGCTCATCACCCGGCAGACTTGTCTGTCACGGCTTAGTGGATCACAAGTGGCAATTACACCCGGAGGTTTTGTAAGGTCTTCTCCAGAAATGGGAATTGGCTTTGGGATAAGAATGCACAATCTCAGCAGGTGTTTTTATCTATTTTTTAACCTACGGTGGGACTCTGGACTATGCTTTCCTGCTAATACCTCTTACACCTAGCGTTCTGAAGATCAAGAGCAATAGTTCCCAAGTAATTAGAGTGGGCACAGACCGTTTGGTATCCAAAGAACCTGGACATGAGCATCTGTCCTGCGATCAGGCTGCCCCTCCAGGAGAATCTGCTGTGGTTGCAACTAGGCAAGATATTACACCCGATCTACGGCAGTCTCCACTTTCATGCTTGGAGATTGAGCGGTGACAGCTGAACATCTTTTGCTCGTTCTTAGAAGGTGGTTGATGTCTCAACTCAAAAGATCTTTATCCTGATATTCAGTAATCCATAAAAGATACATTTCATGTAAAAAGTTATCACAAACATTTTAAATCCTCGCTAAAAAAAGATACAGTACTACTTATCTAAGCATATAAGACAGTGTATACAATATATACAACATCCTGTAAAAGAACATTAAAAAATGTATGCTCTGGGCCACATCACTAGTAAAAAAAATGGCATGATTTCATTTCTTAAAATCCGTTAAGGCAATTGATAATTTTCCAATACCTAATGCATACTTTAGAAAACATTTTTGTTTAAAAAAAAAAAATGTTGTCCATGCAGCTTTCTTGGGGTCATGCTACCAGTTGGTGCAAAATGCCCAATCGCATTTGTAATTTAAAATCTCTGCTGGGTGTTATTTGCCATAGTTGGATACATGAGTAATCCCAGATGTTCCTGACATGACAAGTACCTAACTATGGAGGGTTCGACTTTCTCTCATTTCTCTTTTTCTGTAGTTATTAAACATTTTTATCTCCTCCTTAATAAAATGCAAAATACTTGCCTGGATTTCTTACTGATGTCCCTTAAGTGATTTAATTAACAACCGATGTATAAATTGTAGCCAAGGGATCTTGTAATAGTGTTTGAGATTTAGACAGGTTCAACATTTTTAAAATAAGTTATTTCTGACTGTCTTTCTCCAAATATTGTGCCAGCAGATAATAGAGATCAGTTAAGTCTTTGATATACGGCATGTCCAACTCGTTTGTAATAAAAGATGAAACCGTGCAGGGTACTGCCAAGACCATACATAAAAACTGATTTTCCTCTGATTGGAACGGTAGGTTCTTGGCCATACCCCAAACAGCCACCCCATAAATAGCAGAGGGTATGAATTTACTCCTATATAATATGAACAATTCCTGAAATGGCATATTACCTATTCTGCTATGGCTATGTTGGTTTCAAATTTAGTATAGTGGATGACTCCTCCTCGGAAGGGCATCTCGATGGCTTTTTTTTTTTTTTTAAAAGACCTTTATTATATCTAAATGCAAGAACACCGCTTTAGGCCTACAACCCGCAGGGCTGACCGTGAAGTAGTCTAAGGTATATATAGCTTAGTATTTTGACACAGCCGTATAGCCGACAACCAAAGGTGAGTGTTTGATTGGTTCAGATGCTCCGTCCATCACCACCCCCTTTTGAACCAAAGGTCCGGCAGCGTTTCAATTTAAAAAAAAAAAGAATGATACATACTGACATGTAACAGTCTCATTTTCATATTGTCATTAGAAACAATCATATAGTTTAACACCCCCAACTACCCCAGAGATCAGATCAGGTCAGCTGTCAACATTCGTAGAACCTAAGGGCATAAGGATGTGAAGACATTGATTTCGGTATACTCTTGGTTAAGGCAGCGGTCGCAGCGTTCCACTTTCAAAATGCCGGTTATAAAAAAAGGAAGGGCCTCCCATGTAGAGGAAGGCGGATCTAGGTGAAGCTCAAGTACAGGTCCACATTATGCAGCCACCTGGCAACCAGGATGGGCGGAGCGCTACAATCATAGCAAGGCAGTGGGCAATATTCATGCAACAGTGGCAGGGAAACATTGGCCATGCGGGGCATCTCGATGCTTGATAGCCAGATAGCGGTTCTGTGCCATTTAAAAGAGCCAGGTCTTCAGATGTTTTTTGAACCTTAAACTCTGTGCAGTCCCTAATATAAAAGGGGAGCTGGTTCCAATGGAAAGGGGCGAGGTATGAAAAGGAGCGACCACTGGATTTTAAAGTTTGAATACGTTGTGGTTAAAGCAGAAGCTGATTGGTGGATCTAAGGTTTCTTTGAGGGCAATAGGAAATTAGTCCGGGGAGCCCTTCCTGTCCTTGCTTTAAAGGTAAAACGGAGTACTTTAAAAATTGCTCTTTTCTTTATAGGCAGCCAGTTGAGGGACCGAAGGAGGAGTCGAAAACATGGACGTCCGGGGAAACGTGCGCCTTGTTAGAGAGAAACCTTATGGACATGGAATATTCGGAAAGAATGTGACGCGAATAGTCTATTCGATATTTCTATGAAGAGCCCATATAAGAGACCAAATTTGTGAAGGGTACTGCTGCAACTAAACAAGCTTGGCCTACACATTTGAGGGTTTGGGACGGGCCCCCTACATACAGATCACGAAGGAATTGAGGATATACCTAGAGATTGGAGTGTGGCAGCCTCATTGTAGTGCCTCAAAACCCGCAGATAAAGGAATCTAAAAATATATTGAGCCATCATCTCTATCTTCCACATTGTACAAGGAAAAACCAGGGTGTAGAGAACAAGTGTTGACATATCTGGCGGGTCCTGATGAAGGGGACTCCTATTGTTGCCGTTTGCCACCGGAACGCGCTGACCAAGTCTTTGTAAAATCCTACTGTTTGTAGTGGCCCTGTACTGGGCAATAGACGAAGCAACGAAACGTGTTAACTTGCACAGATAGATTGAGGTGTGAATGTGTATGAGGTATGAGTGAGTGGATTGATTGTGTTAGATCTCTACCTGGTAATGAATGGATTATAGTATGAATAATGAACTTTATATTATGGATTATTGATGATAACTTGTGTATTTTTTGAATGAAACTTTTAAGCTGAAAATAACGATGCGAAAAGTAATAATGAAAAAATTATTTAAAGAAAATGAGAAAGTAAAAAGTATTTGATATTTTCTTCCCCTCTTCTCCCTGACCTGAAAGAAATTTCATTAGAGGGGGTCCCATAATTTTTACCTGGGACCTAAGTACGGGGACAGACTGAGTGCCTGGCGGCTGTTTATTTACCAGCTGGACCGCCATGTTCAGTACTACCTGTAGTTTAGATGTAAGATTGCTAGAAAATCTGGCCTCAATAGTCCTGGTTATTTTCATGTTTGCGTTTCTAATGTGAGGAACCCATGTACCTGAAAGTGTGATGAGTATACCAAGATAAGAAAAGGTCTGCACTTCGACCAATCTATAGTCCTTCACAAAATGTGTTCTATTTCTAGGGTTTCCCTTTCCACACACCATGGTAAAAGTTGTGGACAGATTCAGCTCTTTTCGCTCCATGTATGCTGCAACTCCTTCGATCAGGAGTTGCAGGCCATTTCCAGTTCTCGAGATCCGGACTGAATCATCTGCATTTTAGAGCACAGGTGTCGGACGTAAACCCATCCTAGGAACTTGTGTTTCTAATTGTTGTAGTGTCTTGTCCACCTCATTAATGTATAGTGAAAATGAAAGGGGTGCGAGAACGCATCCTTGTCTAATGCTTTTTGTGACCTTGAAGCGAGAGGTACATTCTCCTCCCGTTCCATATCTTATTCGTGTTAGCTTTGCATATATCTGAGATAAGTGTGAAATAAATATATTGACCGGGCGCCCTGCTTCGTTAGTGTCTTCCATACTGTAGGAAGGTGGATACCTGACTATGGTTACCCCAGATTTTTTGCCTTGTGTTTAGCTGGTTTTCGACTTAGTTGGCCTGGGACCCTGCTATTCAGGGCCCCCGGCTATCTGCTCCCTCTTTAAAATGGACTCCATGTACCCTAGGTGCATAACTAAATTGGGTTGGGTCACCTGATCAGCCCCTGTACAGTGTACTATAGGTACCCAGGGCATAGATGCATCCAAGGCCACCAGGGGCTGCAGCATATCTTTTGCCACCCCTGACTGGTCACTTAAATTGACACAACTGGCTGATCACTCAGCTGGGGCAGGGTGGTGTACTCACCCCTTGCTTAGATATAGTATACCTATGTCTAAACCTATATCTGGACACATATGCACCTATAAGTCACTCCTATGGCAGACCTTAACAATCCTGGAGGCAGAGTGCTTGGTTTTATGTGAGATGGTGCTCTAGCATGAGCTGAGCCTCTCTGTCTTGTTCGGAACCATTTCCTTACTGCTGTTCCAGGATATTGCCATACCATATACTCTTAAGTGCATTATAATCCTCGCGGTTATTACTAACTTTGGTTTGGCTTTATCAAAACATGTTGTGTAAGGTGTCATACACTTTGGAATACTACCCCCTCACCAGTTCTGGCGACGGGGGTAGCATTCCACCCTTCTAGAGGGAGAAGACCTGTTACTTTACTTAAACGCGGTTAAATCTAACCAGAGCCACAGCATCACAAAATGGATGCTGCTGCCCAGACACAAGTCTGGCCTCCTGCTGCTCACCGAAACCTGGCAGGGGTGGCTTGGACAAAGTTTCCTGTCACAGGGAGGTGTTACGCCACCCCAGACAGGAGATAGTGGATTGGAGCAGGGAGGGTTGAAAGAAACTAGACACTGCCTGGGGTACACAAGGTGTCCCATGCAAAATCCAGTCAAACCAGTTCTGGGGCACTCCAGCCCCAGCTCTGGCGCGAAACTGGACAAAGGGAAAGGGGTGTAACCACCCCCTTCTTGGGTCCCACCCATAGGACGGACCTAGCAGGTAATCCAGCCCCTTGATTTGGAATAAAGGTAGGAGCTGTGATAGTGCACATCAGATTATCCTGACAAACTTATGAAACGAAACTCTGGACCCTTCGACATCCCACTCGACGTGGAAGACTGAAGAATCTCCCTTGTGGTCAAGGAGTGACCACCATGTGCAAACAGGCACCATCCAGCGCCCAATGGTTTGCTTTGTTACAGTTCCCGCCGGAACTCGAGCGACAGATCGACAAGACCAGCTCCCCTCGACTTCTTTCAGTTCAAAAATTTTTATTGAAAGAAATGCATGGTAAAGGTACAAAAAATGAACAGGTACTGTAAGGAAGAGAAGGAGGGTAGAAGGGGAGGGGAAATACACGATGATGGATTAATAAAAGGATAGAGGAGCAATATAATGGAAAATAATGAATTCATGGTATAAATACGAATCCTGGAAAATCAGGAATACAAAATACAATAAATATGCAATATAATAAAATGCAAGTATAACTATGCAGTGAATTGAATTAACTAACAAAAAGAAATGTGAAGGGTATCAAGGGGGTTTAGGGACTAACTCCCCTCGACTTCTAACAGCCCGATCCACAGTCCCAGCGAATCTGAGGCCCGTGGAGGCGACGTGAAGCGTGGAGTCGGCCATCTTGGAAAAACTACGAAGTGCTGACCGTGCAGCTCCCGAGGCTCCCTCGAAGCTGTGCATTGGGGTTTGAGAAGCCCCAGTCCAGAGCAGCGTTTGCACCGAAGATCTCCCCTCCACACTCACCGAGTTCTGCGTGGGGCCCTTTTGCATTTTCGTGCTCGACGCGTTGGTCTGGTCACTTGCCCGTTGGCTAGTGGCCCCAATACCGAAGATCCTTTGAATTTACACTGCTGGGCTGTTTGCTTCAGACTGGCCCTCGCTCCCCTGAAAAGGAGCAATCTATCTGACCTTGCTGGTCCGAACAAGAAGCGATCTTCCAATCCTGCGTGGGTTGCACTTGCCAAGGCTTGTTAACTCCGATCCGGAAGCAGACAGCGAGAGCCTTCGTGGAACAGCTCGTGATCCACTCCTGGACATCCTCGATGCCCCAGAGTCCACGTGGCAGCGGATACGAGCTTCCCGTCAAGCACCTGATTGCGCCCGACATTGCCTGGTTCCTTCCTGATCACTGGCTAGTGACCCAGATTCTGTCCCCTCTGCTTTCAGGTACTCTACATCTTCGATCCACCCTTGGATCCAACCGGACTCTTCTCTACTGGCCACCTGCAGCATCTTCATCTCCAGGCTCCATAGATCTACACGACGAAACCCGACACACTTTGGCACCTATGCATCCGCTTCCTGTGGGTGAGGTAACGATCTAACACCGGTGCTCCTGTAGTGGTTTACACCTCTAGTGTCCTAGTTTAAAGTGGGGTAATTCTATTCCAGTCGGAAGACTCCTAAAACTGTAACTCGATAACTTTTACGCACCATTGACTTTGCATTGGTGCAGGCGTGTGCTTTTAGCGCTGTACCCGATTCCCGCGGGCTACTCCCGTCCGAACTGCTGTTAGTCCAGTGTAGTCCCAGCGATTCCCAAGGCCCCAGGCCTTACCACAGTTCGAAAGGTGATACTTATACCACTTTTTTGATATATGGTTTGAGTGGCCACCGGCCTCATCCATAATTGTGCAACTTTCATATGTTAAACTGTGCTTTTGTTTTAAACGCTTGTGCTTCTATACTCCATAAAGAGTACAGGGGATTATTCTAGTAATAAATACATATATTTTTATAAAATATAACTTGTGTGGTGTCCTTTCATTTGATATTACAGGATTGCATATGATAAAACAGCTGGCTTCACATGCCCTCTTGAGTTAACCCTGAAGGCTGCTTAGTCCATGCTACCATTAGGATAGCTTGTCTTTTAAGGTTGACTTACAACCACCACCATAAGGGATTGTTTGGACTGGTACAAGGTGCCCCCAGAATTGGAGACATCATACATCAGGCCAACTTTTCACACATACCATTGGATGGTTTACTAAATCAAAGGCCAACTCGGATCAGCAAAGCATAAGTGGATATGGCCCTGCTTAACGTCAGTATATTTACTAATCAATTTTTTTTTAAATAATTGCACTGTTCAATAGTACCAATATCCCTTCTGAAGCCATATTTTGTATAGGTTAGTATACGATTTTCCTGTGCACATACCTCTTATCTATCTAAAAATGATTCTGCCCATAATTGTGGCAGACGATTCAAGGAGAGGTATTGGCCAATAGCAGTTATTTGATGTCATCTTGACAGCCAGGCGTCCTGTGGCAAAAACTGTATGCGCTTGTAGTTGGGACAACTTTGTGGTTTGGTGCGGCACACGGCAGATAGGAACTCCCTCCACGAGCCCCCACCCCAGGCCAAGTTATTGGATATTTTGTTTGTTATATCCTTTGCCCGGCAAGGATTTGTTTTGAGCATGTTTAAAGGGTACTTTTTCTCCTTTTAATGGTTGCCAGATCAGCCCACATGATTTAAATAACCAGTTGTGATGCGTTTCTTAAAAGTAATCAAGCATTTGTTTCCTCCTCCCTTCATTGTCTCAGTGGGATCCTAACCTGGTCTTCACATACTTGATGTGTTCTCCCTTTGAGCCACTACACAGCTGTCACTTGTGGCTGCTTAACCTCGAGGCAGTGTTCCTAGCTATCATCCCATCAGCACAGCGGGTGAGCAAGCTCCACCGTACACCTTCTTTGCCAGGCTAATTAATTCTGTGGACTAGGGCATTGTTCCTTTCAAAAGTAGTGACACCATTCCACGTCGATCAATCACAATATTGGTGTTCTATGCTTTGTCTCACTCCTCTTAGAAGGATGAGCGACTTCCATTGCCTAGACACCAAGAAGAGCATCGATCATACCAGAGAAAACAGAATGGACTATCAGCTGTTTGTGGGAATTGCTGGAATGAAAAAGAGCAAAGCCATGTAGAAACGGAGCATCTCTCGCTAGATCATCCTCTGTATTAAGACCTGCAACTTGTTGGTCCAGAACCACCCCCGGAGGGGTTAAATGCTCATTCCAGCAGAGCCAACGCTGCTATCACTGAGTTAGCATGCAAAGTTCCTGACTTGTACATTTGTCAGGCGAGTATGTGGGTGTCTCTCCACATGTTCACTAAGCACTACTGTTTGGACAGGCAGGGTTGCTTAGAGGGGATTTTTGCCCACTCAGTCTTGCAGTACTTATTATCTTGAGCCAATTCACTGACCCACCTCGGAATAGGTATTGCTTTTTTATCTAATTTCTAATTTAAAACATTTGTAAAGCGCGGCGTACACCTGTCGGTTTCTTGGCGCTGAAGGAGGGTATTAACTACTGAGACAAAAAGGGAACCGGTAGTAAAGCCGGGGAGTGGTAAAGGTTACGCATGGAAAGCCTGTTTAAAAAGAAACGTTTTGAGTTCCTTGCGAAAGGGTACATAATGGGTAAAGGCGCGAAGGTGGTCAGGGAGGGAGTTCCAAAAAGTGGGGGCTAAGGTGGAAAAATTGGACCCCCCCCACTTTTTACGCCTGAAGCGCGGAATTTGAAGAAGGGACTTGGTGGAGGATCGAAGATCTCTTGGGGGAGCGTAATCTTTTATAAGAGAAGAAATAAAGGCAGGGGCGGTGCCTTGCCGGGCCTGGAAAACCATACATGCGGTTTTGAACAGGGAACGTTCCTTGACAGGTAGCCAATGAAGCTCCCTGAGGAGGGGTGTGGAGTGGTGGAAGCGTGGAAGACCAAAGACCAGCCGGGCAGCTTGGTTTTGAACCAACTGTAGTCTCCTTAGGCTATATGCTGGTATGCCATTATAGATGGCGTTGGCATAGTCCAGCCGTGATATCACAAGCGCGGCCATGATCATTTTGAGTGCCTGGGGAGTGAAGAAACGGGAGACAGTGCGAATAGTGCGGAGGGTAAGGAAGCAGGAGGAAACTACAGAACTGATTTGAGAGTGAAGGGTGAGCTGATTATTCATTTTAACCCCCAGTGTTTTTACCGTGGTTGAAGGGGTGGGGGCGGGACCAAGGGTTTTGGGCCAGAAGAGGGAATTCCAGGGACTGGAAGAACCACCGGTAAGAACCAACTCGGTCTTATCCGGGTTCAGCTTGAGGTGGTTGTGGTTCATCCAGTCCCTGATGAATATCATGGTGTGCTGAAAGCTGGAGACAGAGTGAGGGGAAGAAGATAGATCAAAAATGAGCTGGAGGTCATCCGCGTAATTGTACACGGTGACCTCCAGCTGCTGAAGAGCGCTGATAAGAGGAAAGATGTAAAGATTAAATAGTAGGGGAGACAAGGAGGAACCCTGGGGGACACCACACGTGACGGGGAGTGGGGTGGTTGTGAAGTCTCTTAGCCGGACCGCCTGGGTGCGGTCCCTCAGGAAGGAGGAAAGCCATACCAGGGCGGATCCCTCGATTCCAGCCGCCTTGACACGGGACAATAAGATGGTATGGTCAACCGTGTCAAAGGCGGCGGAAAGATCGAGGAGAACCAGCGCCTGGTATTTGTTGTCATCCATACCCTTCCTGAGGTTGTCCATGACTGATACCACGACTGATTCTGTGGAATGCCTCGGTCGAAAGCCTGCCTGGCGGGAAGCCAGCCCCCCATTTGCCTCAACATGGGTGCTGAGAGTTGCGGTGACATGGCGCTCCAGCACCTTGCCCAAAAAGGGCAGCAGGGAAATGGGGCGGTAGTTGGCTGAGATGGATGGGTCAGCGCCAGGCTTCTTTAGGATAGGCACTATGGCGGCTGATTTGAGCGTAGGGGTCACTACTCCCTGCGCTAGGGAGCTATTAAGGAAGGCAATCGGGGGTTCAGGACAAGAGGAATAAATTTGTTGGAGAATTCGTGCCGGACAGGTATCTGCCGGAGACCCTGATTTCACTCTGGGGAGAATCTCCAAAAATGCCTCTTCAGTGAGGGGAGGGATAAAGGTAAGGAGGTTTAGAATGGTCGGAGGAGAAGGGTCAATAAAGGCAGACGAGGGGGGGGGGATGTTGGCCTTAATAGTGGTGATCTTGTCGAGGAAGTAAGTGTTTAGTTGGTTGCAGAGGGACTGAGATGGGGGGATCTGAGGTGAGGCTCTATCAGAATAAGCCAAGTCCTGCACTATACCGAAGATCTCCCTAGGTTTATTATCGGCAGATATTATTTTTGTTGAGAAGTGAGAGGATTTGGCGGCGAGGATTGCGGTCTTGTAGTCGGTGAGTGATGACAGGTAGAGAGTTTTTAGTAAAGGGCAGTAATTTTATTCAAAAGGCCAGAAATCCGATAGGTTAGAAGTCTATCAGAAGAACAAGTTACCTACCTTCTGTAATGCTCTTTCTTTTAGAGACTCTAAACACAGATTCCTCACCAACTCGCATCCTCCCCTTTTTTAGGGAATTCAATTCTGTTCATTAAAAAGATATCAAGTCTAGGAACCTGCACACTGGTCGGCCAATTTGCTGTTGGGTTTCCCTGTCTGAGGGTGCATGCAGCCTCATAACAGACTGGCATCTGTATTGGCTTCCCACATTTCCTGAGTGGAACGTGTCTTCAGACTGCATGCAGGTCTACTGCTCAAAAGTTTCAAGACCTAGTCTGATGCCTGGGGAATTATTCAAAAGGTGAGGAATCTGCGGTTAGCAGATACCAGAAAGCGTTACCAAAGGCAAGTAACTTGTTCAATGTTCTTTGGCTACCCTGGTTTAAAAAAAATAAAAAGGGTTGAAGCTTGTAGAGCAAGGTGTGGAAGAAGCTGTTTCAGTATTTGAGTCACTAGATGTAAAAGGCTCCTTGCTAATGCAAGGTTGAGTGCAGACATCTTTGCCTGCCTGCTTGAAGTCATTTGTGCAGTTGTGTGGGATCTGGTGATGCCAGAGTTCCCAGTGATTGGAGGGCAGCAGAGCGAACCTGTAGTGGATGGGTTTCATTACAGGATGGAGTGGTAAATACAGGAATTTGAGGGAAACTTTGTGTCGACTTGATGCCCATCTGGTTGTGTTGTCCGATGGCTACGCTCTTAATGAGCTACATTCTGCTGTATTTCTGTTCTGGCTATGCTTTGGTGACTCACTGCACTTGGCAGTAGGAGCAAAACTTAATTTCGGCCAAAAGGCTATACAAGTACAGAATTAAGACAAAATACACATACTTGGCAGCAATTGAAGGTCCGACAATCACAGTATCTAAATACCACAAGTTGCACATGTAAAATGGAGTAGCAAGGGCAGTTAACGTTCAGATAAAATGCCAAGTGATAGTGTACACAAGTTGTTAGCGATCTGGTTAAGTGCATAAAGCTAAGGCAAGTGGTTCGGCTGTGTTTCTATTGCTGCATGCTTAAGATGAAGTGTTTACAGAGTTCTGGTAATTTGAGGGTTAAACTAGAGTAGAATATCGGGTGGAGAAAGTCTGGAGCGTATAGACCAGGCCACAAACTCGTAACTGTTTGCTGAATGATATAATCCTTGAAGGATTGGAAATAAAGATCCTGCGGGCGAGCGAGAATCTATTGAGTACCAAGTTAAGGCACAAAGGGCAAAAAATGGTCTCTCCTTGGATTTGTACCCACATAATTTGCACTCCCTACAAACTGAAGAGCCTTGGGACCATTTACTAGTAAAGGCCCTTAACAGTAGAATGCCACAACGGAATTTGATCCTGTCGAGAAATCTCCAATTAAGAGTTGTTTATGAGACTAAATTTGCCAATATAGTAAACCCAATTTAGTTGATCCCAATAGCTTTTTGTTTTATTTAGAGTAGCCTTGGAGTTAAGATTGATACACTGGGGAGGTGTAGAAGGACTGTATGCCTAGTTTTTCAACCTTTCCTTGAAGTGGGTAAACCGTATTGCCTGATCTAAACTCTTGATTTCTAGGAGATCCCTTCTATACAGGTTCAGTTCACAGTTGGACCATAGTCTGAGCCAATAAAGGAGGGGGTCTTAAAGCTGCAATAAGTTAAAAAAACAAAACATTTATTTACCAGTTTCAGATTCAAAAGCAATATATTGTTCCATGACAGTTAATAGAATACAATACGTATTACATTGGTCATATGATGCATGGCATTCAGTATCACAGAAAGTAAGAGTCTGTTCAAGCAAAGTTACACTTGCATATTAGGTTAACTTGCTCACCACATTTTCAGTACATGTACCTGCGGTGCAAGCAAAACACAAAATGGGAAACAATCCTATTTTCCAAATAAAAAGAGCACAAACCGGTGTCCTTTGTATAGTTGGTCTTGGATCAATCAATACCTGCAGGCACCAGGCTGGCGTCAAGCGGTGTCAGGTTGAGATTGTGATGTTGCTGTGTATTGTTTAAGAGGGCCCCAAATGTCACGTGGGTGGGATGTGCTAGGCAGAGGAGGCGTACAAATCGTAATTAAGGTGACAATCTGCCAAACTGTTTAGCCAGTCTTTGCTCGTCGGTGCCGCCTTACTCCCCCATTTTAATGCTATTTCCCTTTTTGCTAGGAGCAGCACCAAGGTGGTGAATTTCCGGACTGACTTTGGGATATTGTTCACATACCCTAATAGGGCCACATCCGGTGTGGGGACAAAGGCTAGGCCTATCATTATCCAGAGTATGTGATATATTTCGGTTCAATAAGCACCGATTTTGCTGCAGGTCCAAGTGAGGTGTGCAAAATCGGCATGTGGGGATTTACATTTTAGGCAGCAGTGGGATCTGTCAGGGTCTAGTTTGTGGGTCCTCTCGGGTGTGATGTAAATTCTGCGCAGGAATTTGAAGTGGATGAGTTTGTGGCGGCTATTCAAGGAAACTGCTTTGATTTTCAGACAGCACGCAGCCCATTGGTCATCAGTAATTGGGTGACCTAGATCTGCCTCCATTGCGGCCCGCACGTTAACATCGCTGACTGGAATCATTTGCACACAGGATCTGTTTAGTTTGGAAAGCAGGTGGTTCCCAGTGTCGCTATCGAGAACTGTGGACAAGGGAGTGGTCGGGTTCGACAGGGAATCCAGGGATCTTGGCCCTTAAAGTGGCACGAAGTCGGGCAAGCACAAATTTGTCCATAAACGACACCTCGGTAAACTTTTCTCTGTTGCAGACAGAAAAAACGTGGCCATCAATGTAAAGATCCCCAATAGTGGTCCTGTTGAATCGGGTAAGGGTGCGCTGCACTATCTTCTCCCCAGGTATCCACGGTTGATTTCGGAGCGGTAGGCTCGGAGAGTACAGTGGAGGTGATCCCAATATCCGAACCAGTTTAAGCCAAGCCTGCTGGTAGTGGAGACCGTCTGAATATCGAGAGGGTCGCGAGGAAAGCTGCAATGTTTAATATTTTTATGAGCAGTATCTCGAATTATAGCTATAGAATGGGCAGATTGGGGCAATTTGAGCAAAGACCTGAGAAACTTGAGCTCCTTCATTCTTGGTGAGTTAAGAGTAATATTCCCCCATAGCTCAGTGCCATAGAGCGCAGCTGTTTGAGGTTTGGCTCTATAAACCTTCAATGCTGGGGAGATGGCCTGCAGTTGTGAAGTTTTGTGTGTTTTTAAAACACCAGCCGATTTGTGGGGGGATGATCAGGCTGCTTTTGAAGATCCTTACCCCAAAATAATCAAACGTTTGAACCAGCTGCAAGGGAGTGGTGTTGGTACTTAAGGCTTCAATAAGTGCTAAAAGACATACGTTTTGTCTTTTGGGTGTTTATTTCTAGACCTCTAGAAAGACCAAATTCTTTAGATTTAGTGAAGCAGTTTTGTAGACCAGATGAAGACCTAGAGAAGTGTCGTCTTCAAAGAGGAGCATGGGAATCTTGATTCCACTGAGCTACGGGAGAACGTCAACTTCACTTCTTAGTTGCTGTCCTTAACCACATTAGAAAGGAACTGGGGGGTTGATTGTGTGGAAGCATGGGAAAGATTTGATGTCACAAGGTGTGGTATAAAAGGCAGAGGTGGGCAGATGGATAGTGTGGTCAATGCAGTATTGGTGGTGGTGTCTAAAGTTGCATGTCAATATAACCAATCATCTCCACCGTCCTTTTATTGCATTGTGCATCTCCCGTTCCCGGCAAAAGTGACAGAGAAGATCGTCAACAAACCGCTAACCCGCTACCTCGAAGACAACAACATCCTGGACCCCTCCCAATCCGGTTTTCGCAGCAACCACAGCACTGAGACCGCCCTCATTGCCGCCACTGACAACATCAGGATCCTGATTGACAAAGGAGAAACAGCCGCCCTTATCCTCCTGGACCTATCAGCAACCTTTGACACAGTCTGCCACCGCACCCTATCAGCACGCCTTTGACACAGTCTGCCACCGCACCCTATCAGCACGCCTCCATGACGCCGGAATTTAAGAGAAGGCACTGGCTTGGACCACATCCTTCCTCTCCGGCAGAACCCAGAGCGTCCGCCTCCCACCCTTCCGCTCAAAATCCACCGAGATCATCTGCGGCGTCCCACAGGGATCCTCCCTCAGCCAGACGCTGCTCAATATCTACATGGCACCGCTCGCCCACGTCGCACGACAACATAACCTCAACATCATCTCCTACGCTGACAACACCCAGCTGATCATATCCCTCACCGAAGACCCCCACACCGCCAAAGCCAACCTCCACAGAAGAATGAAGGCCGTAGCCGACTGGATGAAGGACATCAGACTGAAGCTGAACTCCGACAAGACAGAGGTCCTCATTCTCTGACCCACTCCATCAGCCTGGGACGACTCTTGATGGCCCACGTCGCTAGGCACAGCCCCGGAACCCATAGACCACGCACGCAACCTGGGGGTCATCCTCGACTCCACCCTCTCCATGACCAGGCAAGTCAACGCAGGCTCCGCGTCCTGCTTCAACACCCTCTGCATGCTCCGCAGGATCTTCAAATGGATCCCTCCCGACACGAGAAAAACCATCTATACTCAGGAACAACAACCAAGCTTCTGAGACGACTTCCAACAAATCCAGAACGCCTCGGCACGACTGATCCTCGACGTCCCCCGATGCAGCCACATCACACCCCACCTGAGAGGCCTGCACTGGCTCCCCGTCAACAAAAGGATCATCTTCAAACTCCTCATCCACGCACGCAAAGCCCTACACAACACCGGACCCACATACCTCAACAACAGTCTCCGCTTCCACACCCCCACCCGAAACCTCCGCTCAGCCAACCTCGCCCTCGCCACAGTTCCTCGATTCCGGAAAACCACTGCCGGCGGCAGATCCTTCTCCTACCTCGCCGCCAAGACCTGGAACGCTCTCCCCACCAGCCTACGACAGACGCAGGACCTGCTGGCCTTCAGAAGACTCCTCAAGACCGGACACTTCGATCATTTGCACCCCCCCCCCCCCCAGCGCCTTGAGACCCTCATGGGTATGTAGCGCGCTTTATAAATGCAGTGATTGATTGACTCTCCTTGCGCTTTGCTTTCCCTGTCCCCATCACTACTTACAAAAGACTGCAGCGTTTGGTGAGCTGCAGGTAACCTGAGCTCTAATGGACAACTGTTCTTTGCCTAACCGTGACACTTTCTTTACTAACTCCCTACAGTAACAAGTGCTTAAAGCGGTGGTTAAGACCATTTGGCCAATAGGTTCATATGGAGGGATAGGCGGACTGCTACTAGTTTGAATCCAGTAAGAGCGAACAATTCTTAATAAGACTAAAGCAGTGAACTGAGTTGCTGCCATAACTGTGGAACTGGAGAATGGTGAATCAGACTATAACTTACCTCCTAGTGAGATGGTCTGGCTGGGATTCAAGCTTCTACTGTCCTTTAAAAGATGTGCACACCACACCTTACATACGTTTACTCCTCTCCGTATCAAGCACATTTTTTTTCAGACGCCTTCAAATGGCAACTTTCAGACAGTACTCTTTAAAAAGAACTCTTTGATCCACATTCACACAGTAATGCACCAGTGCCACATCATTGGAAAAACTGCCAAACCAGCAGCACTGTTGCACATCACACTACCATGCGCCCCAAGAACTCCTTAGTAGGGCAAATGTGATCACACAATTCTTTTATCAGCACAGTAATTGTGTGCCTTGGCATAGCTAACAAGTGACTAGCTGAGCAATGCCCCACCTGCCACCAAAAGCACAAGTTCTTCTGCACATCCAACCGTGAATGAAAACTCAAGGTTGAACACCATTTACTTTTATCCTGATCTATTCCCCTCCCAATATTTTCTCCTAGTCTCTCACTAACAAACAGCATAGCTTAGTCAGTTGATTACCTCCACAGTCCCGCTTGAAAGGGCACCCAGTTACATCTTCTGATGATATGCCATGAACATGGTGGTTGGCACTATACAAACACAAGCATAATGTGTGTTTGCAAATCACCAGGCATTCAGTTTCCAATACTTTTCTCATTATACTAGGGACTTAAATTAGTATCTCTTGGCAAAGGTGTCTGAGGGACTTAAGTATGGGTTCTGCTGTAGTGAAGCATTTGGAAGACCTTTGCAAAGGGGGGTATTCTAGAACATGTTCTTAACTTAATGTTTTTGTTAAATTCGCGACATTGTTTGTAGTTAATCATGGGGGGAGCACTAAGGATTGGAATCGGAGCGTGGGGGGGGGCTGATAGTGGGGGTGTTAACCTGTGATGGAGATGTGATATTGGGCAATAGCTTTTCTTGCTACTGACACTTGTTGTAGCACTTTGCAATACTTCTCCAACATTAGATGGTTGATAACCTCTATTAAGTTCTTGGGGAAAGAGCAGGTTGTAGAAGTATTTTTACGAGCTACTTGCTCATTTCTCTTCATATGAATTAAAGTATGAGTTTTCTGATAGTTATATTTAGAACGTTTGTCCTTTTTGCATGACGTGTATTCTTTTTTTCTTTCGTATCCATGTTCTGGTCTCTTGGAGTTAGGTAAATTAAACTGAACTCTTGCCCTAGATGTGGGGTGTACCTTTATGGAGACTTGGGTACAAAATGATAGCATGTATATGGCAGATGTCACTAGTACCTAGTAGCAAACCCCCCAATCATCCCCGGCCATACAGTCCTCCGGTGGGATGCTTTAGCATACAAGATACTTGCCTAAATATGAAGTATCCATCGGAAAAAACACTACTCTAGGGATGGAACTTGTGAGTTGGGGGATCTATTTTGTAGGGTAGGTTGATTATGAACTAAAGTTGTTGGCTAAGAAGATGCTTTGATATTGTTGACTTTAGAAGCTTTATTAAATAATGTGAAGATTGTGGTGGTGCAGAAGATCTTGTTTCATCAGTGGGTTGTCGTGGGTAGGTTTAACAGTGAAATCCCCTTTAAGAACGACTAGCATTAAATATTTTTCAATATTTGCAAATTAGTTCTTGCCAGGGGATTGTTAGTGTGGTAGTGAACTTTTTTTTTATGGAAGCTTATTTCCATACTTCTTCCGCCAGACTCGTACAGATACAGAAGGAATGAAACATTTTCAGTGTGAAAACTTACCAATGACTTGTTAGTATAAACTTGGTAAAATGAATAGGAGGTGGTGGAGTTTTGCATCGGAGTGGTAGTAAGGAATTAACTAATTGACTGGAGAAAGAGTTTCTACAAGGGCCTGTTCCTATTCATATTTTAATTGTTTGTAAACAAATCAGAAGTCTGATGTGGCACTGATGGAAAATGCGTGGACAAACACTATATTGTCACTCGGAAGTGTAAGTTAATGGAGCATTTTAATGTTTGTCTTCATAACTTATTTTTTCTCAGGTTTGCAATGTAATGACTGTTTTCCTTTTTTTTTTTTTTTATTTGTAGGTACAATAGAATAGCTCGCGAATGGACTCAGAAATATGCCATGTGATGCTCACCAAGCAGAATAACCTACATTATAGATGGAATAAACTATAAATTACTGTTCATTTTGATTTATATTTTTTCCCTGCCACACTGGCTCTCAACTGACCTCAATATGTTTTTTGTTCGTTTCATCTGAAGACCATTGATCATCTTTGGACAATGCTGCTTTTAGAAAGTGTAAAATAACACAACTTCAGTTGCCAATTACTCGGCAGTTATTTCAGAATGGAGCATTATTCATGTCCATTGTCTTCACTTACTTGGGTGAGAGCTAAAACCATCCCATTTTTACCCAATACTGAAGAGGTCACCTTCAGTGAAGATGGATGCTTAGTTTCACATGAACGGACGTTACACTGCACCAGCAGGATTTATCTTATTTGAACATTGCAATGTTTGATATTTAAAGGCTACATCAAAAACTTGACGCGCATAACGGATTTTACGGCTCAAGAACGGGCCCATACAATTTGCATCAGTGGAACAGAAAATGAGATAACATCATGCATGCCTAGCAAATAATAGTACAAGTTTTTGTTACTCTGAAAGGAATTCGAGAATCCCTTTGGTCATTCCTATTTTGGAACACCACTAAAAGAGTAGCTTATGTTGTCTCTTCCCCACTGTACCCTTAAGCCCCATCATGGTCCACTTCAGTGGAATCTTGGAGGTATTAGTACTCTCTCCAGAGCCCGTTACTCGCACACTGAATGAATCAGCAATTCAAGTGTCAAATGGATGAGTATTTAACTAATAGCTCTTTTTATTGTATATTTTTCTTTAATAAAGTTGCCTAAACCAATGTGTTAGCTGCCTGAATTAATCAATGTTGAATGCACAATATTTTGTAACTACATAGAAGCTTTTTGTCTGTTTTTACTGCTAGAATTTTCTTAATGTCTTGACTTAAAATAATGCTGTCAAGCTCAAGATTGGATACTTTGTTGAAATCATTTTTCGTACATTATGCCACATTTAAGATGTATAAATGGCTATAAAGACGTATAGATATATCTTCAAAATGTGACTTGGCAGTGGTAACTTGCCAACCTGCTTTTGTTTGGATTGTTGGTAGGTTTTCAGATGCACCGACTGCTCATTGTGTGGTGGAGGGGTTTAATGGGACCGAAATACTAGTCCAGTCCTTTAGTGTGTGTGAAAGTTGTGAAGAGGTTGTGTTTGAAGTGGTTAATCAGCGTGTGGGCATTTTCGTCAGTTATTTACATTTGAAGCATTACAAATAGTCAGCACTTAATCTCTTTTTGGGGTGACTAAATGTGAATAGACTTGCTGGTAAATTTTTGTTTTACAATAAAACCGTGCCATTTAGTTTTCAAACTACTGCAGAAGTGGTTGCCAGATGTTTTCATTCCCGTTTATTGCTGTCTTCTGTAACGTTTAATTTTAGCTCTCTGTATTATCAGTTTGATTCTTTTGTTACTTGTTTAACTCGCCCTCTTGCACTTTTATTAGCTATGTGCATTGTGATGTACTTTGCCAGCTGACTGAAGTCTGAAATCTAGTTCCATAATAAATGCTAAATCTCACTATTTGGAGAATCTGTATTTAGCGCACATTTGACTGCCGATATGAGCCATGTTATATAAATTACTTGTCCTCTTGAAGTTTATTTTGCTAGAGGTATTGTCTAAACATTTACATCTGTATTCAACCGAACCAATTAGTATGTTTCTCTATTGATCATTATCTTTACTTCTCCACAATTAAATATTATTGCACTGTTTATTTTCTATATGTACTATAGCATTACCACAGTGCTTGATTTGTGCAAGGGAAACTTGATGGCTTGGTGGGTGGATGGTTATTAGAGCAGTAATCCTGGTTTTAATGTTCCCTTGCAAAACATGACATCCTACTATATGCACTTACTGACTGCAAACTTGTTGTTATTCACATGGTAATATAAGCAATGTGTATACTTGTAGTCAATTTTGTTCTACACTAGGTCTCACTGAAAAATCTTGCTGCAATACTCAATTTGAAACTGAATACATTTGTAGACAGTTAATTTGTGCCACCTTTTGGCTTCTATATAGACTTTGTTTGTAATACTTTATGTATTTTTTGTGTGCTAATTATCTTGTTCTCTACATTGCTTTATTCATTATTCGTAAAATACTTTGTCGGCTTCGTTCCTGCTAAAAAATTTGTGAACCAGGTCACCCCCACACAAGCATACATTTTTTCCTTTTTTTCCTTAAAAGTGCAAAACTCGAGAATTGTGGCTTGTAAGATTTTGAACTGTTTAAAATCGCCCAATGTATTTAATCTACCTTACCGCTTCCGTTAAATGTTTTCTGGACTATTTTCCTTTTTAAGCTTGCATATCTGTACTTGTGGGGACAATGGTAAGGTGTGGAAACTGGTCACTTTCTTATCGCTTCACTATTTTAAAGCGCCTGTCATATCCCTAAAACAAAAAAAGGAAAATGCTTAAACTGTTAACCTCGTCCATGATCTTTGTGCATTAAGTGGGGTTATTCAGAAACCTACTGTTTAAGCATACACTCTTTCCATCTCTGCAATAAAGCTGATAAGTATACTTTTTTTCTGTTTAGTTTGTTTTGGGAATTTTATCATTTGAATAACCAGTTTGTGGATTTAAATCCCTGGTGATAGTCATACCAGTATTAAGATAACAGTTGGTGTCTTATCAAATAGCTGGTATTCTAATTGAGATTGTAATGTGGCTGAAGACTATCCTTGACATTATATTTTTTTGTCTCAGGGTAGTATCAGTTTTAGTCGATTTACTGCAAATAAGGGGGCCTTTTTTCCTGCCAGAACCTGTCTTTCACAATTAAGTAGTTGTGTTATTGCCCCTTCTTTCGGTCCCACCTCTGTGTCCTACTGGTTTGGTATACCCGCCTTGCAACGGTTTTCTGGGTGGCTCATGCTTCTTGCTTGCATGTTAGAATTTCTTTTAAAAAAATGCATACACGTCTCTTTGACCTACATAATGAGCATCGTCTGACCTGTTCCATGATGGGCATTTTCGGAGGAGACTAGGGCATGTGTGGCTGCACTTAGAGTTGGGCAAGTTAGTACTCTTTGGTGCTTTCCTTTTTGTATGTTTCTTTATGGAGTAAAAGGTCACCTTCAGCCCTCCCCAAACCAGTGTTTTGAATACCGTAGCATCTATACCCCCCTCCCCCACATGAACTGTTGGATAATGTTTAATTAGTAAACCCTGAGCAAATCTGCAATTGTTGAAAATGTTCCTGTCTGTTTTTGTACGGTTGAAGTTCATGAGTCATCCGGCTCAAAATGTTACAAAAATCGAATTCTGAAATCTGATTGTCAGTATTAACAGATTAATTGGTGTAATTATTTTGTCTAACTCAAATTATTTGACCTTTTTGAGAACTTAATCTTGGAGGAAGTACGTTATTTGGTCTGCGTTAATCCTGATGACAGCCAATTAAGATTACCGCATAACAAACCACCACCTACTAAGATGCAGACAATGTTAGCGTTAAGCAATATTTATACAGCAAGGCTTTGTGGTATTGAGAATTGTACAGTCCATTTTGTTGGATTGTAAGTTATTTGTTGCAACTAAAGCAACCAGGGCCCTACTCCTTTTTGGCTTCATAGTGGAAAAGTAAACAGACTGACCTTATTCAGTATGCATGAATGAATCTTAGTTCTGTGAAGATTAGTGTGGGGGAATTGTATGACAAGTAAAATCCTTCAGATTTACTTTATTATTCATTTTGTTAGACTCAAACTTCAAATTTAGGGACGTAGATACCAAATGATATGGTTGAATGTTTTGTTCATATTCAGTTCCAGTTAACGTTCTTTTTCATTCAAGAACACCAATGAATACTAGCATCCATTAGAAAGGTTTATTGCAGATTCTTAGGTGTACACAAATATAGGGATCAAAGCATTATTGCCTGCACCAGTCCTAACATCCCAAAAAGTGATATTCAACGAAAAAAAGTGCAAAAGGACTTAGGACACAATCCCCTATGACCCAAATAGAGAAACAAGAAAACCAGTCCCTTGATCACTCTAGAGCAATATAAACAATATCGCCCAGTACTCTTCAAGAAGGCTCAAGTTTAAACATCTAAAACTCATTTAGCCATATCCATATTATAGATGGTCTGCATTAAACAGTTTTCCCAATGAAAGAAGTCGATCAAGTCTTATGATGTTGAGAATTATTCTTTATTAATGTTATTTGAAATCGAAACAGCCAACGCGTTTCGTCCTCCATCTGACTTCAGGGCTGAATTGTTAGGTGTGGTCATCTATTTAGTCAAATCCTCCTGGATGAACAGCTTCACTTCTGTGCATCTAATGAGCTAATGAAGGAAAAAATCCTGAGTATATGTAATGTTTTCTTGGTTTTGTGTAAATGTCATTGTTCAGTAAGCTCCCACTACATACTCCACTTTCCTCATGTGTTGCATGTCCTTTGTTTCCTCCCCTTTCTTTCACGATCTTCTTGTGTTTGAGTTTAAGAGTCAAAATACTATCCCCAACCTCAAAGCTTTAACCTGTTTCTATTAGACTTCGGCTGCAGATTTCCATATAATCCTAGTGAAGTCACTTATGATGGTATTGTGATTCATTTGCCTCGGCTATTTCTAACAGTACACAACTCCCACCTAAAGAATAAAGTAGTTGAGCACCCAGATATACTTCTTTAGAGCACTTGGGTGCATCTCCTACATAGGCGCAAGGTTTGGCTGTTGTGACTTAGAATGGATTACATTAATCAAATAGCGATAGTTCACTATGAGGAGGAATTCATTAATTGGTGACTTCAGTGCCAACATGCATCCACATAATCTGAGGTGATAGGCATCTTGTTTTATTTCTCCTTTCCAAAATGTGCTGTATGACAGGACTCTATGCCTCTTGAGGTGGCTGTGGGTTCTGCTAATGCCTACACTGAATACTTAAATCGGCAAAGTACAGGGACGCTACTAGACTAAAGTGGTAGTTTTGTCCAAAAGGAGACGAACCTTTGTATTCCCACTAAGACCCTACCCATATTATTTGAGCTGCTTATTAGTAGTGTATGCAACCTGAATCCTCAGGTATCAGAACATCAGTTTTCCATTTCATCCTGAGGTGTGAGATTAGCTGCCTTCGGAGATGTACCAGTCCTTCATCTAAAGTAATTTAGATTTTGCCCAATTAGTCCATAATATAGGGATGTCTCCAAATCGGTCTTTAGGTTGTTGTCTTTCCTTTTGGAATCGTGCTTATAAATTTTGTTTTTTTAATCTGACTTTAGTCACATTGCTCCCCAAAACTGCAGTGAATACTTGATAAAATATAATAAAGTTGACAGTAGCATGATCACAAAGTGTTGAGTCCAGCAGTCTTGGCTAATTAGGCACTCTATCATGGCTTTGGCAATGTTATCGTCAACTACAGATCTTATATAGTAGAAACAAACAATCATAACAACAAACTTTTGATACTTGTAGAATAAATATAAATAATTATGGGGTGGGTTGGTGGGAAATTGCCATTGCAATCAGCATGTTTAGTGGCCTGGAACAATCCCTAGTGGGCACAAAGTCAAGGGCTGTTGGATCAATATAATCAGGGTTCTCAAAACTACCTAAGATTTCACCTCACAAGTGGTCTATTGGTTTAAAGCGGACAGTCC
Source organism: Lissotriton helveticus (assembly GCF_964261635.1). Taxonomy (NCBI): domain Eukaryota; kingdom Metazoa; phylum Chordata; class Amphibia; order Caudata; family Salamandridae; genus Lissotriton; species Lissotriton helveticus. Next base: position 1,191,764,613 of record NC_136059.1, read on the forward strand.
TCTGTGGAGAGGCAAAGTTTGTTAGCCCACCTACTCATGTCAGAGTGGCACCTAGGATTTGAAGGCGAGAATCCAGAACGCCATCGGATACCAAGAACGCACCTGGCTGGCTCTGCAGCCAAATTCAAATTCCTTGCCAGTAGGATTGTTCATAGATATGTTCATTAAGCCCAGCATTTTAATGTGCATGCTGATAGATCTGATTGCCCCCGGGCGGAGCAGCTAATTTCTACTCTAAGTGCAGCCAACCTGCTACTCATGAATACTGGACCCACGCATACAGCAGGTCACACGCTCGATTTAATATTCTCTAACATCAAGGATATATCAGTGGAGGCACCACGGCCATTGCTGTGGACTGATCATGCCCTAATCCCTTTTGCCATTTCAGCTCTGGGAGAGAGATTGGAGGGGGAAAATATTCTGTTCTGCAGAGACAGTGGAAAAATTTGAGACCAGAAATCATTGGTCCAGCCTTAGCCCAGAACCCCCCGCCCTTAACCACCAATACTAATACTGATGCCAATGCTGTGAATCAATGAATTAGTGACATGGTGGAGGATGTTGCTCCAGTTAAATGAGTATTGTCACAGAGGGAATCTCCCTCGACCCCTTGGTTCTCAGGAACTGAAGGCAGAAAAATCAGCTTGTAAAAGATTGGAACGGCTGTGGAGGGCAAATTATTGTGAATTGGCAAGTGCCCGTTACCGGGCAGCCATTCGTAAACTTCACAAATTAATAAGAAAGGCCAAATAACATTTTATTGCCACCTCCATTCAGCAAGCGGAGCATTCGAGTAAAGAAGTTTTTAAAATAGTGCAATCCTTTTTTAAACCTAGATGTATCGAGACGGAGGTTGTCCCTTCGGTAACACTGTGATAGCATCTCGGACTTTTTTGATAACAAAATTAAGAAAGTTTACGGCTCATTCTCCCTGCCAAGACCCACGAAAAAAAAGGATGGGGCCGAGGCAAGCTGCACCCTGGTGTCCCTATGTCAATTCCAGCCAATCTCGTTATCGGAGGCCCTGCAAGAAATAAAAGTGTAAATCCGGGTATCCCGATGACCCCTGTCCACCTAAGCTCTGGAGTCTGATGGCGGAGTCAATTGCGCCCGCTCTCCGACACGTGTGGAATACATCGATCTCCTCGGGAGTGTTTCCGGACTGCTGGAAACATGCCACACTTCTCCCTTTGAAAAAGAAATTGAATGGAGATCCGGATGATATTAGCAACCTGCGACCAATTTCACAATTGGCGGCTCCGGGCAAAATGTTGGAGAGATTGATCCAACGGCAACTAAATAGGTTTACGGAGGACAATAAAATCCTGCATGAAACCCATTCGGGCTTCAGGGCAGGTTTCAGTACTGAGACCGCCATGATTGAGGTAGCCCAGTCAGTTAGGTGGTCGCTGGATTCAGGGGCATCTGCTATGCTGGTGCTCCTGGATCTATCGGCCGCCTTTGACACGGTTGACCACGGAAGGCTTCTGCATCGATTGGCGGAGATAGGATTACAGGACCAAGCGCTCGGCTGGCTTCGTTCTTATTTAACTAATAGGTCCCAGAAGGTAGCATTGGGGACCTTTGTGTCCAAATCTAGATGGCTAGACTGCGGAGTACCACAAGGCTTGGCACTCAGCCCGCTGCTTTTTAACATTTATTTAGCCCCACTTTTTACTTTAATTTCTAACTGGGGTGTCACGGCAATTTCATATGCCGATGACACCCAGTTAGTTTTTCCTTACTCTGAGGTATCCGAGGCAGCTTTTGCTAATTTCAAGGGATGTCTTCGTGACGTGGCTAGTTGGATGAATACCAACAAACTGAAGTTGAATGCCGAAAAAACTGAGGTGCTCTTCTTTGGGAAAGGCCCCCACCCCCCTGAGGAGCTCTGGTGGCCTACAGAGATGGGCATGGCGCCTATCCCTAGCACTAAGGTTCAAAACCTAGGAGTACAGTGGGATGTTAGCTTATCTTATCTGCCCCACATCCAACAGGTGGTCGGAGGCTGTTTAAGTAAATTGAGGAACTTACGAAAATTTCTCCGGCTTCTGCCAGAGGGATGCCGTAAAACAGTAATCCATGCTATGGTCACCTCAAGGTTGGATTATGCTAATGGTTTGTACTTAGGGCTTCCGAAATATATGATCCAATGTTACAAACCGTTCAGAATGCTGCTGCGAGCCTGGTAAATCATATCCCATTCAAGCAGCATGTCTCTCCGCATTTGTATAGTTTACACTGGCTACCGGTAGCTAGTAGAATTAAATTTAAAGCCCTAACCTTGGCTTTTAGAGCCTTACATGGAACCTGTCCTAACTACCTGAAGGCTCGACTTTCTAGATATGTACAGTCGAGACCTCTTAGCACCAACTCCTTGCTCCAACTTTGTGTCCCTCGAGTTAGGCGTGCTCGGTTGGGGGGCAGGACCTTTTCAGCGAGCGTGGCAAAGCTCTGGAACACTCTACCGCTGGTTATACAGCGGGCACCATCTGAAGCGACTTTCAGGAAGCTACTGAAAACGTGGCTTTTTGAGTAATGAGCCTCCCTGCCTTCTACCTCATCACGCGTTCTTTTTTACATGCACTGCACACTTAGCGCCGGGACACCTCTCCTCGAGGTAACTGAACGCGCTTTATAAAACTCTGTATTATTATATAGTCCTCTGGTGTACGCAGGCTCTCCATATCCAACTGCTTACCCATTAACTCTCTAATCCTCCTCCATTGTAACTGATTATCGAGGAAAGATGGAAAGACCGCATCTAGAGTGGCCCCAGTGTATATTATTACCATTGAGATTTAGCCTCTGAGTGGACATGTAAATCATTTGGAGTTAGTTAAACTGTATGTGGATCCTTTGTTCCTGGAGACTATTTAACATTATGTAAGGCGCTATCCCACTCTTTTGGCACAGTCCTCTACTTGGTTTCAATGTGTGTCCAAGGCAAACCACATTACAAGTTTGCAGTCATTTTCAGCCATAGATACCGACTGGTAAAACTCCATGAGTTACAGACTCTGTGGCCTTGGGTCCCAGAGGCATCTGAAATTGTGGGATAGTGTTTTGAAAGTCAGGAACTGAGTGGGTGACAATCCATATTTCATCCACTAGTTCATTAAGTGTGAGAAGTCATCCTTGCTGTGTACTGAGTCAGTAACTTGGACTAATTCCGGGGAGCAATGGTATGGGCTCCAAAGGATTTGTGTATTACTCAGAGTTGGGCTGGCAAAAGCTACCCTACCGTCAGCCAGTGGGACTTGCAGTGTTTTGAGGGTTGGATTGTGCAGTTTCCCCGCCCTTTCAAAATCCTGGATAGTTGCTTCCAAGTTGCTGAACCAGTGGGCCAGGATCCATGTAGGTAATTTACTTAAAGAAGAAAAAAATATTTGTAGGGACACCATCCTAATCAGCAATTCTGTTCATTTTTGATAGTTTCAGTGTAAGTCAGAAGTCCATATGGTTCCTCAAGCTGAATCTGGGTATATCCTTACCCCCCAGATAGCGAAAGGGGTTCAGTTTGTAATCTGTATTTGGTTACATGCAATCTTGAAGATTACCATAGTAAACAAGGGTTTTGGTCTCCCTTTCTAAAAATATCTGGGAGACGTTTTTCCCTGTGATGATAGTTAGGAGGGGGTGTATATTGTTTTGCCAACTAAACTTTTGTACATATTAGTAATTTTACAACTGTATGCACGATGGTTGCCAGTTTATAAACACTTCAGTTTGGCCTGTGTTGTTCACACAAAGGTGGACAGTTGGGTACAGAACACTGGTGCAGCACCAGTTTAGAAAGTTATACCAATGTTTTTAAACCAAATCTAAAGGTCTGTGTGCAGGTCCCGAAAGCACCCCCTGCCCAAGGGCGCTACCTTGAAACAGGAAATCAAAACAATAGATCAGAACCGCACCACAATTCCGGATATATATGCAAGAAACCTTACGTGTCCATATTAATCCAGTCGAACCAATTAGTGCGAGAGACGTCAATTGTCCCAACAGCTGGTTTAAAGTTTCTTTTATTTTCAATCATAAGACATCAGCCAACGCATTTCGTCCTGATCTACTAGGACTTTGTTTATACTTTTGTCGCGTGAATGTTAAAGGAAAGCAGTCATCCGATGTAGAGTAACCGGTAATCTAATCTGATCGATGTTTGTTGGCTATTTCATATCTCGGCATAATCAGAATAATCCATAAAGATCTCAAGGGTGGATTCGTTCCAGTCCCAAAAAACGCAGTAACTCCAATAAGAGGAACAGCAAAGAAATGCAGCGTGTACCAAAAACAGTTCTACAGTACACACAGCGGGTATTCTCCACCCAAACATACGGTCCTGTAGCCTTAACGCTCCGTTCTCCAAAATGTTCTCGCACTAATTGGTTCGACTGGATTAATATGGACACTAAGATTTCTTGCGGATATGTCCGGAATGGTGATGCGGTTCTGATCTATTGTTGTTTCGGCCTGTGATGTATACAGTGTCCAGTCATTTGAAAAGGCTAGAGGCCTTATCTGTACACTAGGAAAATTTATTTCAGAATCCTTTGGTGTGACCTGTTTATAAGGAAACTTATAACAAACCAAGAAGGCCTTTTTTTCTGATTGTGAAAAACATGGGTAAAGGGCTTTTACAGGCAAATTGTTATTACACTGTGCTAAAGACTAGAAAGGTATTTTGTTACATGGAGTCTTGCATATTACTCTAGTAGGTAACGGTTTTTAGGTCTCGCGACCTATCGATGCGCGCAAGCGCATCGAGCGGAGCGAGAATTAAAGTGCTCGAAATCCTCGTGAAACCAAGGGCTTCTTGCGCTGCGGTTTTGTTTAAGTTCATGTGATCAAACAAGCACGCGCATCAGCCTCCCTCCCTCCTAATTGCATTTTTTTAACGGCCGCTGCACAGCACATCAAAGGGCTTCGCCCAGCGTGTGCTCTGCGGCTTCTCCTCCCCTAATTATTCATGGCTGGCCGGTGGCCGGCCATACTTTCAGTTTCCCGGCTTGCATTTTCACATTTGGCAGCTTCTTGCCCTTACCCGACGCTGTTTACTTATTTACGTTTAGTTTATTCATTATGAAAAGGCACTGGAATGATGCAGCCCACCCCGAGGATTGAACCCTGTTTTCCTGTACCAAAGGCAGCAGCGTTAGATGTTGAACCACCTCCTCGCACCGTTTGTATCATGTGTTTTTTAATGGCTTTGCTCGCTTCCCATCGTTTTCTTGTTTTCCCCCCTCCCTTTCTCATCACGTTGCTCGTCATTTCCTTGTCCTTTTTTGCTCTCACTATTTAATTTCTTTTTTTGTTCCTTAATTTTCTTTTATTTCTCTTACCTTCTCATATATTCTCTTTTGTCTTTTTATGCTTCTATGCATTTCTCTTCTTTTTCTTTCTTTCTTATTTTACCATTTTCTATTTTTTAAAACTGCCATGACACGGTTTAGAGCAGTAATTAAAAGTACAAGCATTGGCATTGCCAATAGGCCTCGCTTGTGGGACCTTATAAGTATTTAGTTTTGTAATAAGCATATGTTAAAGTAAATTGGCAATTGTCGCGGGCAAGCTGAATAAAAAACAAGGATTCTCTTGGCAAGGTAAATGCAGGTCTACTGTTGCAGCAGGAAATGTAGCTAGCACCACAGAGGTAAACCGCTGGTCTCAAATGGGTGCTCAGATGCAGACCCTTAAATAGTTGCACAATGTCTTTTACAAAAGGTCAAATAATAGGTTACTCAATAATTACATCACCTCCACTGTGTCTTTAAACCCCTGACCTTTTCCTCTACACAATCTTTATTGTAATTCTAACTATGCTTAAACAATGTATTTCCTTCTTTTATGTTTGTGTGTTTTATTGCTCTGCTCCCAGGACTTCTTATCCGATTCTGTGTACCCTTGGCTAACTCTCTTGTGCCTATTTAATCGTGTTTCAGTTTGCTGAGAACACAGAATATGTTCCTGTTTTGCTGTAACCATGAATTCCTTTAGGCTTGTAAACACTTGTTTTCCTTTAACTAAGACATTGCTGATCGTGCACTCTATTTCCAAGTGTACTCTTCACCTGTCTTGCATCACTGTGGGCTTACACTGCTTTTTCATCTTTTAAAACTGACACACTCTTCTGATGATTGTGGTGACACAACTTCTTCACATTTAGTTTCCTCACTAATATTTCCCCCTCTTGTTGATATTTCAACTACTGGCTCTAATACTGTGTCAGGACTTGGCACTAGAGGATATGTATTGCCCTGAGCATCAACAAACTATGTAGGTGTCCTAACTGTAAATATCCCTCCTGCCTTTGTACTGATCCTCCTGCAACATGTGAAAATTAATTGAATACACAATATATCAACAATGCCATAACAGCTGTCAAGAAAACGTGACAGTCCCAACATCCAGGATGGTAGCAAAGCAAATCACCCTTGCAGCCAATTATCTGGTGCACCTACTTCATTTACTATTGTCTTCTGTGGATGATGCAAATTTGATATAGCTTCTGACCATACCCATCCTTCCATGACTGTCATAAGGTCAAGTACATAACAATGCTGCATAATCATCCTTCTCATGTCATGCTCCTCTTCCTTTATAAACTTGAAAATACCAGCAAGGGAATTTGTTTTGGTCAAACAATTTACAGGGGTCAGATTGAAAAAATTACAAATAACAATTTATATGACTTAACCACATTGGGATCTGTGCATCATTTATCTCAAACAACCTTATTGTGAATGTTAAAATGAACAATTAAATGAGAAAGCAGCAACACGGGTAATCTTTATATCAAACATCCGAATAAAAAGTCCAATCAAACTAAATTAGTGACAAATGACTCCTATAGTTCTTGTAGTAACAGCCAAATGTGTCGTTAATAACCAGCCAAGAGATGGACTTTACAGTTGACGTTTCGATCTTATGTTGTTCACTCGGAAGACCATCTTCCAGACAACATATGTTTAAAACGGTGACCCCCTACAAAGACCTAACGCAATACATTACTGTCATATCTTTTATCCCGTCTTCACTATTTACAAGAACGAAAACACAGATCACCTGTGTGCAAACTATAACTTATTGTTAGCTAAAAGACATCACTAATGCACATCTAGCATATGCCACTTCATCATGTATACTTATTTAACATTGCAAATCGTCATGTTCACAGCTGTTTTGTTCTAATCAATGATTGTAGAAATACATCTCTTTTAAACATCATATCTATATCACTTAATCTGAGATACATTGTTATGACATTATAATTCATAGTGTTAGTAACTGATTCTTACATCTAATCAACCTAGAACCTGCCAGTTGTGTGCACTTCATTGTAAAAGGTCCCCAATACTTTTAGAGACTGTTCATGGCAGGAATTACGATTGTTAAGGTACAAGCCGTCATGGTTTTCTGAAATATAACAGTCCGTGTATCAAAATTTCAACTTATCTATTTTACTTCCTTTCTGCCTGGTGTATAACTTACTTAGAAGGACCGAAATTTCTCGTGATCGAAATCCCACAGGTCTGAGTAGAATGCAATTTTGTCGACCTGGTTTCCTAAAATGCAGAATTTAACGCGTCGAAGTTGTGGCTAACAGTTTCAAGGTGAGTAAACATTAATGCTCCTTCCAGAGGATTTACCCGAGTCCTCTGGTATCGCGTCTTCCAGATTGGGGCTTTTTAGGAACGGCTTCCTAACGTTTTAGTAATATTGCTTCTCTTGTGTGTTTGAATCTGCAAGTTTGAAAACAGTTGTTCGACCTTAGTTGAAGCAGTAATTAATACACATGATTATTTCGCTGTGTCCATATCAAAAACTGATGTATATAGGCTATATTTAATTATACAAATTGTCAAATATGCTGCATTCAAAGAGCAATTTGTTTAAAATTAAGCGTATAGGAGAAGTTAAATTTCTATAATTACCAAACGTTTGTGCTGCACATGAAGAATCTAGACATTTAATCTGCAGCATGGTTAGTCTAATTCAAGACATTTTTGCCTGTAATTGTCGACTTCACGCTGTCGCGTGTTTAGAGCGAGGGGTTGCTTCCATGTAACAGCTTACCTACAAAGAGTGCTCGAGTCCACATTCGAGAGACAGTTGGGTTCTGGATACAGGCACGCCAAACCGGTATACTTCCAAAGAATACCTGAGCATCATTAAACAACCTGTACTCTTGGGGAACATCATTCCAAGTTATAGTGCCATAATCTCCTTTGTTGGTGATGTAGCCAAGTTGTTCATGGAGTGTTAATGTAGAATTGACTTATTTACTCTCGGAAATACCAAGACGGGTGTGCAAGGTTACCAGTGTGCAGAAGCCATTCCAGTTTAGTGGTAATGAGTGTACAATAATACTCCACACTGCCAATAATAGTCCATGAGGCTGGAGGTGCCCCCCTGCAGGTTGGTGTTAACTATAGTGGCACTGTAGTTGATATTCTGTCCTACATTAATGGTGAAGTTTCCTCTGCAGCATAAAGAACCAGACGCTAATCTCATGTCTGAGTGCTCACTGTACTATCCTTCCAAGTGTATCGCGCATCCCATGTAAGCGCACATTTCTTTACTGCATCCGAACTAATATCAGTACCATTCCAAAGACCTGGCCCTACAAGAAATTTCGATATCAGAATGCCATTGATCATAGGCATACATTGATCCAGTCACTCTAAATCCCGTTGTAGGAGCACAATCTTGAGGTAAATGATTTACTAAATACCTACTACACTCAATGGACGAGCATGTTACTCCTAAAAAACCCAAACTATCCATTCTGCAGTTTTAGGACGGCCTGTTTTCTTATTCACACGATCTCATCCTTATTATCCTTCCTGTCTGTAAGGATATATAAAAAAATCTGCTAAAGAGGCATATTTTGAAGGATTAACTAGAAATTGCACTACCTTAACGTGTTGGCCGCATTCAGGCCTTAATCTTACATAGGTGGAGCTGTAAAAGACATAAAGCTGTTTTGGGAGTACTTTAGCTGAGTGTAACCTATCTGATCCTGTGGCATGAGGACTTAATGAGCTCACAAAACATGATTCATTAGTACTTTCTGATCCAATGTCTGACATATGTTGGTACCACATGTTCTGTAGTAGGGGATCTCTGTGTATAGTCATAATCTAGTGAATAGTCCCGCTCATGTGCGGGGACCCTGGAGCAATCAAAAATAATCTCTTAAGCTGTCTCAATGTGCAGTCCTGCATAGACACTTAAGAGAATTTAAAGACAAATAATGCAGCCTATACCTATAAGGCTACACTGTCCAGTACTTCAACTAGATATTCCACCAACATTAAATTCAGCACAGCCTGCCAAGTTTCTCTCATAGAAAAACTTCCCCTTTTACCAAGAAAGCCTCTGGAAGATAGAGATGAAGGGGTGGACAGACAAGCCCCCATAGGCTGCCATTATGTGGCTCAAAAAGGGATACTGTGCCTTTAAGGAAACTTTCCAGCACTCTCAGAATCCCAGAATGCACAGCAGGTCCCCTCCACTTTCAGTTCTTTTTTCCGGCTCCTGCTAGCAGGACCCTGGGGCATTGAGCTCTCCCTTTTTAGGGTTTATTTCAATTTTTTTTGCACTTTTAAAGTGTTAGAGTGTGTTCACTCGACGTGTTTTTGGGCTTTCTTTAATTGCTGGTGTTTTTCTGGTAATTCTGAGCCCTCATTTATCAAATATGCCTGCCTTATTTGATAAATGCCCTCAGTGCTCTAGGAAGAAGGCCAAGTCCGATCCACACGAGGTGTGTATTCTGTGTCTCCCTTCTACACATGTTCCTGAGGAGTGTGAGATCTGCCAGACTTTCACCTCCAGGACCCTGAAGGACAGACAGAAGATCAGGCTCCAAGGACTGGAGCAAAGAAAACATCAAGGTGGATCTGGGCATGCTGGATCTGCTTCATCTGCCCGTGCTGAGGCCTCTGGGGAGATCCCCAGTGAGAAGGAGGCCAGAAAACTCCACCGGTCTCCGTCGACGTCGATGGCCTCGGCGTCGAGAGGAATGACCACGGTCTGTTCCCCGTCTCCCCAGTCGAAACGACGTTCGACGTCGAGGGGACTGACGTCGAGACCTCCGAGGTCGACGTCAGATACAGATTCAATGTCGTTGTCGAGTCATCGACGTCGAGAGAAGTCACGCCGGCGCTCGCCGTTGAGGCGACACCGCCGTTCGCCATCGACGTCGTCTACGCGTTCGTCGTCGAAGAGGAGATCGTCGAGAAGATCATCGACGTCGAGACGAAGAGCGTCGAGGTCACGGTGATCTTCGAAGTCCGACGTCGAGGAGGCGTTCGTCTACGCCGAAGAGGCGCTCTGCGCCTAAGAAGAAGGCTTCGTCCTCCAGGAGGCGTTCTGAAGCCAGAAGCTCCTCCAGATCATCGGGGACACGGCGGCGACGTCAGTCACCGACAGGGGGCGTGGCCTCTCGGTCTCCCCAGTCAGGTCAGGCTAGGAAGAAGAGGAGAGAGGAGTCTCCGGGCTCTGTGTACTCTGTGGTATACTCTCCCCCTAAACCCGAGGTTGACTCCACCACCGCCTCCGTTGCCAAAGGATTCGGTCCCTCGGATTCCGACGCCACCTCCGCCACCTTCTCCTCAGCATCCTCCTCCGCCGCCTCGTGGGCTGCCGACTTCACTTCCGCCACCTGTTCCACTGAGGTCGACCTCGTTGCCACGCTTTCCGACTCCGCTCTTCTCCCGAGGCTTCCGGTCAGGCCGCCACAACTTCCGCCGCTGAAACTTGCGGAATGAACAAGGCCGAGGAGGTCTAGATCCCACTCTGGACGGAGAGGGAGATCCAGGAGTCGCCGTTTTTCGTCTACTAGATCTAGACGGCGCCACAGGAGGGGCAGGTCTAGATCTCGGACGGATTCGTCCAGCGCCAAGGACTACTCACCTACCCTGTCGGGGTCCCCTCGGACGAGGGTGTCGCCTGTGGACGACCATATATCCTTCCAGGATGTACTGCTGAGAGGGGCGAGCAAGCTGGGCATAACGCTTAATGTGCCCACACCGACGACCTCAGTCATTTTTGAGACCCTTCATAAGAAGCAATTATCTCGACCTCTGTTGCTGTTGGTCCCGGGATTGGAGCAGCCCGCCATGGAGTTGTTCCTCACTCCGGCGACTGCGAAATCAGCCCCCTCTAGGTTCCAAAAGAAGTACAGGGCTCCTGACTCGGTCCCAGCATTTCTCAGGGTTGATCCAGCACCGGATTCGGTGATAGTGACGGCGGCACGGAAACAACCGTGCCACCACCCCGTCATCTACAGTGCCTCCAGACCAGGAGAGCCGCTGGATGGATTTGGCAGGCAGGAAGATCTGCGGGACGTCCGCCACCTCCATGAAGGCCGCGAGTGCCTCAGTGTTGTTGGGGAGGTACGCTCGGGCTCTGTGGGAGTCCCTCCAACAGTTCGCTGACCTCCTTCCCAAGGAGGAGGATTTCATGGCGATCCTGAACGAAGGGCTGCTGGTCTCTAATCAACTGATCAGCGCAGCTGCGGATTCATTGCTCCTGGCAGCCCACGGGTACTCAGTGTGTTAAAATACCCCTCACACACCAAAAGGGCCCTTGGTGTCATGCTTCATCATCGGGGTCTTCCCGCCCCCGCTGCGGGACGGGGCAGTGCTGCGACAAGCGGCTACGCCGGAGCACCTTTAAATTGTGAGTACTATGTGAGTGATGATGGAGTGAGTGTCAGTGAGGTCAGGAGTGATAGACAGTGAAATTAAAAGATACCTGGCCTGGTGTTTAGAAAAAATTATTTAATAGGCACTGGCTGGTATCGTTAAAAGGGTGAGGCGGAGGGCAAGATCGGGTTACTAGTCTTGCTCTCCTGTGTGGGTCAACATGTTTCGGGGCGGCATGCCCCTTCGTCAGGACCGGGTTGTATAGATCCCCCTGTCACTCACTAATGCGCTCCCACAGATAGAGAGTATTGTGTTTGATCAATGTGTATAAATAATTTACATACACGTGAAAAAAGCTCGATCAGTAATACTGATGATGTAAGCCTGCAAGGATAAGAACACAGGATTTTAGAAAGGGCGCGGATCCCAATGCGCTTTGCTAATGAATACCTGTAAGGGATGAAAATACACATGGAGGAAGAAAACACACTATAGGCTGTTACATGTCACGCCAAAGATTTCTTGGGAGGACCAGGTTTGCTAAATGTGGAAAAAAAACAAAATATATAGAACTGTAGAGAAAAGCATTCATGGGCTTATTGCCTGGCAGGCCAAGGATTTCCTGGAAGGGCCAGGTGACTACACAGGGTGAAAAATGGGAAGGAATAAACACACATAAATATTTAAATACACACACACACAACAATATAAAGCATCAAAAACTCGCAGTGAGATGCTTATACAATTTTAGATACATACTTATTGAATGAGGAGACAATGCCCCATGAGCCAAGCTGGGCGAAGGGTATAGAGGGGCGGGTCTTTTATAGTCTAGCAAGGGCTTGTTAACATAGCCTTAATTGATTAACTCGAAACCGGCTGGGCTGGGGTAGATTTTAGCAAGGATCTATTGCTAAAATCTACCCCAGCCCAGCCGACCTCGGACATTTAACAATGGCCGCTCTGGTCACACGTCCCAACTACTCGACCGAACGCGCACATCGGTTTCGAGTTAATCAATTAAGGCTATGTTAACAAGCCCTTGCTAGACTATAAAAGACCCGCCCCGCCCTGGCTCACCATTACCACGGAAGCCACTGACGAAGGAGGAAGCACTGAGGTGTGGGGGTTGAGTAAGTACGGCATAGCCGACAGTCTTGACCTGGAATACACTACCCGAATCCATTCAGTGTAAATAGCTAATCTAGGTCCTGGCATTATTTCTCCATTTCTCCCCACAGTTGGACCCTCTATACCCTTCGCCCAGCTTGGCTCATGGGGCATTGTCTCCTCATTCAATAAGTATGTATCTAAAATTGTATAAGCATCTCACTGCGAGTTTTTGATGCTTTATATTGTTGTGTGTGTGTGTATTTAAATATTTATGTGTGTTTATTCCTTCCCATTTTTCACCCTGTGTAGTCACCTGGCCCTTCCAGGAAATCCTTGGCCTGCCAGGCAATAAGCCCATGAATGCTTTTCTCTACAGTTCTATATATTTTGTTTTTTTTCCACATTTAGCAAACCTGGTCCTCCCAAGAAATCTTTGGCGTGACATGTAACAGCCTATAGTGTGTTTTCTTCCTCCATGTGTATTTTCATCCCTTACAGGTATTCATTAGCAAAGCGCATTGGGATCCGCGCCCTTTCTAAAATCCTGTGTTCTTATCCTTGCAGGCTTACATCATCAGTATTACTGATCGAGCTTTTTTCACGTGTATGTAAATTATTTATACACATTGATCAAACACAATACTCTCTATCTGTGGGAGCGCATTAGTGAGTGACAGGGGGATCTATACAACCCGGTCCTGACGAAGGGGCATGCCGCCCCGAAACATGTTGACCCACACAGGAGAGCAAGACTAGTAACCCGATCTTGCCCTCCGCCTCACCCTTTTAACGATACCAGCCAGTGCCTATTAAATAATTTTTTCTAAACACCAGGCCAGGTATCTTTTAATTTCACTGTCTATCACTCCTGACCTCACTGACACTCACTCCATCATCACTCACATAGTACTCACAATTTAAAGGTGCTCCGGCGTAGCCGCTTGTCGCAGCACTGCCCCGTCCCGCAGCGGGGGCGGGAAGACCCCGATGATGAAGCATGACACCAAGGGCCCTTTTGGTGTGTGAGGGGTATTTTAACACACTGAGTGTATTCCAACACCATCGGAATATGTATTGTATATTTGTTTCAGGTGGTCTCTGTTGATTATTTAAACGTTCGTAAGAGGAGGATTAGCCCACCGCGGTGCCTGGTTGCACCACCTCTTCACTCCCTCTTTTGATATTTTTGAGCCCACGGGTACTGCCATGGAGTCAACCAGTGACTTCATGCCTGGTTGCGGCTTACGCCCTTGAAACCTGAGGCCCAAAAGAGGGTGGCCAACTTACCCTTTTCGGGCGAGACCCTCTTTGGAAAGCACGCTGACGATGAAATGGACCCGGATGAGAGCTGAGGCTGAAACCCGGACGCCTGTCTGGTTGGAGAAGCCCAAGGAACTGTAGTGTAGTTCCTATTATCCCAATAGGCACTGCGCATTGGAATAATATCTTCAATAGTATAGACCTAGGACGGAGGTTAACTAGGTCTTCTACTGACGATATTAGACTTAAAGTTTTGTGTTTGCCAGCTAGCTCAGAGTTCACTAGAAACTTTCTCGAATAGGCAAGGAGGATTTTAACCTCCCTGGATAGACAAGAAGGGATTTAGTTTCTGACAACCATAGAACATGACAACTTTGCTCTCCCCTAATCAAGAGTGTATCTCTAGAGTCGTGTGAAAACAAAAGACAACTTATTTTACTCAGTCAGTTCAGTGCATTCTTAGTTTCACCAGATTGTAGAGAAAAGGAAGAGACGGGCGTGTTCAATAAAAGATGGTATTTATTGATCAGTCTCTTTTCTCGTACAAGAGAAAATGAATCGCTACTATTGTAATACTTATAGTTAAGTAAAGTGCATACAGTAAAGACAGAATTATACAATAATACTGTAAAAGCATTGATATGGTTTCTGAGCCATATGATACTTTAAAATGGATGAAATAGATACATACATACATACATATATACATTTGACTAATCGTACTCAACTGGTGCTTCTAACCACGCCTACCCCAGTGTACCTGACCTAAGCCTAATACGTGGGCGGGTGTAGATAAGTAGCAGTTTAAGTTAAGTTTGTTTTGCCAAGGGACTGACTCAAGAATTCTCTGCAAGGGGTTATTCAGTTCTGTACCTGAGATCTAGAATGGTGGAGGGCTGGTATCTCTTATCCCTGGTCTTGATATTCCAGCTGCCTGCGAGGGCTGCGTGGAAGCGCCGGAGCTGGATTTCTCAGCAGGAGAAAGGCAGCGTCTCGTTCTCAGCGCGTCAGGAAGGCGGGGCAGCGCCTGTGGGCTTCGCTCTCTGCTGGGCTTCTCGGCAAGTCTCGCTGCTCCAATCTCGTCACCACCGCGTGTGTTTGCTTAAGGCAATGTCGGTAATATTTATACCTGAAAGGTGCCGAGATTGACGTAAGGATGAACATATATACGTCAATAAGGATGTCATACGAACGGGTTCGTTCGCACATTCTTTTACTGAAGTTCTCGGTGAAATCAAAACAATGGCTACGGGAATTTCCCAGGTCGCTGTAGGTTTGATTTGTTTTGAGAACTCCGTATGCCTTATCAGGGGCTGGAGGAATATCGCTTGCCTAATTAGATGGCATGCGTTATGACCTAATCAGATAACGCGCTTCTGTGCCGTGGTGTGGCTTAATCAGATAACGGTTTTTGCACCGTTGGATGGCTGCTAGTTAATTATTAACCAAACCAGGGTCAGGAATAGGGGGATCGATACAGTACCTATAGAAATACATCACACCCACTCCACGTAGACTATGTCCATATTTACAAATCTAGGCATAGTGAAACTAGTAGCGTTTGTGTATACTGTACCACCCCAAAATACATTCATATGCATTCTGAAAATTGGAATTATGAAATATACGAAACACAATCACATGTACTATATGCACAGGCAGTATAATAATGCTAAACATATAACGCATATTTTAAACTCGGCATGAATAAATGCGAAAACTACACATGAAATGGCTCTTAATACAGAAGAAAAGTGCGAGACCATTTCATCACAATCATAAAGTTTTGTATGAAAATGCTAGAGGGTAGCTAATGTCTCTTGACTACCTAAAATAGAAATTCAGTTCTCTAAGAATGTCTACTTTAAGCAGAAGATAAGTGTCCCAAAAAATCGTAAATATTTTGGAATTGGGGAAAAAGGTTCTTGCTGTCTGAAAAACTGATGAGAAAAAATTCCCATATCGTTTTTGAAAAGTTGAAGGCCAAATTCAGGATGTAGGGAACTCCGTGTGCTAGCTTGCTCAACGTCATTCTTTCTGCTCTGGTGAAAACATCATATCATTTAGAAAAAAACTGTCAACAGCTTCTTGCGAAAGTTCCACTAAGTCTGAAAAAGTTGTTACCATGCATTCATGAGCATGATGCCTTCATTGATGTTTTGATCAGCATAGCTGACTGAAGGTCGTACCTGATCGATGCTGCTTTCATCTCGTACTTCACTACCCTCAATCGTAGTGGTGAAGTCTCCACGAATGCCGTCATCAGGATAGGTAGCCGCTGGGGGCAGCACAATGCATGAGCCGTTACCGGACCCAACAAGGTTTCTGCGTCCAATGGCACATCCGATTGTAGTGTCAAACAGGTGTCTAACACGCATTCTTCGCCGCATAGCAAGCACCTTAATACAGGCATAACACAACGTTGCCACATCGGTCTAAATGAAAGAAACCAAGTCATGTTCAAGTCCCGAAGCCGTGCTAGTCCAAGGACTTTAGTTATGCGGTCCCGGTAGCCAATGGCTAGGATCGTTTCTTCCCTTGTCGCAGGTGTTTTGTCTGTGACATGGTTTGCCATAGCGAAATAACAGGATCAAAAATAGGATGCCTGCCACCAGTCCCAAAAGTAGAGGAAGTTCGCCAAAAATGGAATGGACAAAGTCTGGAAAAATACCCAGGATGGCTTTGAATGGGGTTAAAGCTCCTGAAAACTCTGTCTTAAATACATTTGAGACACCACTGGTATCAGAAATATTTAAGATTTCGTTCAGTATTTCTGCGAAATGTATGGGGGAATTAGTTGATAACAATGAATGAATCTCTGCCGTTGTCCTTGCAACTTGGAGATCATACGTTTCTTTTGATGACGTTAGCCTGGTCGGCGTCTGTAGGAGCACTGTCTTCATTCTGCTTAAAGTATCAATTCGAATAGAAGCAATTTTCAAATCGGGCCATAACCTTGCCTCCCTGTCTGGAGAATCGTTCGGGAACAATACTCGTTCACAGCACATGACCTTCCTAGTCACGGTTATGAGATAAGGTTTTCCGGGCAGCAAACTACAACATCTGCGATCTACTATTAGAATGTAACTCCCGTTCGAGAGTCTCCTAAAGAATGGTTCTATTTGTGTTGCACGTGTGCCTAGCTGGTAACATGAAAGGTTATTTGAAGTCCCTTCACAGGCTCCATGCAAGCTAATACCCTGACACAGAAGTGTACCGCTTAGTGATCTTGCACTATTATTGCCACTAAGAAACACTTTCTGGCCTTTATTACTGACACATTCGTGTGTATAGGGCAAGTTCCATGTTGACTTAATGTACCCTTTACCCGACCTTTCATACTGGCCTGCCTGTATATATTTTTGGCAGTATTGAAACTGGAAAGTACTTAACGGAATATTTATTATTCCATGTATTATCCATTCAATGACAGGTCGTTCTGACATTGTCAATGGTAATCTCTCAAGTTTTTCAATGCTCAGAATTGTATAGTCAGCACCCTTCTGTGCCAAACTGATTTGTTTATCAGTAAGGTTAAAGATATTAAATAATGACGTTGTGTTGATTAAACGCCAAGGCACATAGCCTGAACGCAGATTTTGTAACGTCCAGCCAAGCTGTACAATAGAACGCAATTGGGACTGACCGTGTTGTAACATCAGTAAGTCTTGCGATATTATATCGATTGCTGAAGACCCAATGCTGTCCAGAGAATATATTCTGGAGGACAGAGTCATTAACCCATTGTCCACCACAGAGTGATTTTTCCAAATTAATACGGTCAATTTCCCGTATTTTCTCTGCTGTCTCAATTTGAGTTTCTTTCCAGGCTTCGTTATAAGCTGCATATATAGAGGCCGCTATGAAACGTTTTTGACGCTGTTTGCGTGGTCCCATAATGAAATCACGCAAGTCAGCACCTTCTGTAAGTAAAGTTAGGTGTTGCTTAATTTCTGCCAGTGTGGACGTTTGTAGCCATTGAAGGCAGAGCGTGCCCACGCTGTAGGTGGTTACTATCCCTGGGTGTTGTCTTTGGGAATATCTAGGGTCTGGCCTGGTCAATGTGAACCCCTGTATTTTGTTCAGGAATCTGTCTTGACAGTTATTTGTATCTGTGGGCCAGATCAACCATTCTTTCCATTCAGGATGTGTTCTGTTTTGGTTTAGTATATGGTTTACGTCGATCTCAACATCTATAGAGCTATTATCGTTCACTGTTGGCTTTGGAATAGACGGTTTGTTTAAATCTTTGATTTTGGCTAAGCCAAGACAGGTAGTTTGTTGAATAGTGTCATTCAAAAGTATAATTTGTTCTGGGATCATGCAGGCTCTAAACAAGGATTCTATACCTTGTACTTGCCAATCTCTTGTACCCCAGACAGTTTTTGCTTCAATATTATTGTTCCAGAAATCAAAACCAAATGTATTCATTTGCTCAAAAAATGAATCTGAATATATCAATTTTGTGTTTGTAAGCATGGTCTTCATACCTGTCTTATTTGACAATTTGAAATAAAATGTTTCTGCATTACTTGTGTTAAACCCTGAAAAGTATGAATATTTATCATAAAATGTTTTCGAGCTACCTTTTGGAGGAGTAGCACAATGTTCCCATTGGTTATAATTTAAAACATTTCTAGGTTGTGCAGATTTGTGTAGATAATGGTTACCATAGTGGTTGTAGCAGAACATCTGATCATAATTAGACGAACCCTGCAAATAATCATGTTCTGTAAATTTAGCAGACATCACAAGATCAGACATCATATCATTAATACTTTCAAAGTCCCAATCATCAGCAAATGTGCTTGGTTTTACAAAGTCACTCAATGAGATCTTGAATTGGTGTGGATACTTAAGGATTTCAACCGGACCATAGATTTCATAATCAGTTTTGTCCCATGCTACACCGCCTGGTATAGGATTGGCTGTGAAGTTCACTGAAGAAAGTTCTCTTTTCTCGATGTGTGAAGATGTGTGTGGTTTAAGGACCAAGTTGATTTTCTGGCTTGCTGTGTCCATTTTAGCATATTTTCCTTCAATGAAATGTCCCAAGCATAGTACCATGATGAGCCAAAGTATGAGGATAAATGCACCTAAGGCCACCCGAAATTCAATCCATGGAGAAATCAGATAGGTTTGTTTCAGCTGTTGAAAAATTTCCTTCGCTTTATCTTTAAAAGTTTTTGTTGATGGCTGTTTCTTAGATTCACTGAGATCTTCAGATGAATCATCGAAGTTGATGAAGTAGCCGGATGGTGATCTGTCAATTGTTCCAATTGCTTCTGGATTACTTTTTGTTCTAGAAGTTTCCTTTGTTTTATCAGCATACTCATATGTTACTTCATTGTAGGTTGATGTGTCTCGACTAAATGTTTTTATTTGGGTTTTTAGAGGTTCAAGTTCCATTGCTTTGTTGCATATTCCTTGTTGATGTTCTGTGGGCATTTCGAATGTGATTAGCCTCTTAATTTGAACCTCTGGATTTGTAGCAAACATCGGTGTTCTACTACTTCTTGGGAGTCCACTTGGCCTACTGTTTATCGGCCACATGATTGTGGTTTTACCAGGTCGATGGATACAACTCTGTTCTCCTTTTTACCAGCAAGGGGCGGTAGTACTACTGATCTTGTCCCGTTGACAGACAAGACAGGAACTGCTTTCCTGTAAGAAGGCCCAAATTCCTTCTTTACCGCGATCTTCTCTCTGACTAGATCCCCGACTTTTGGAATCCAGACAGGTCTTGCTGGGACAGGTGGTTTCTCTTCAGTGGTTGTTGGCTGTTGTTTCAACTTTATGTTGCTCAGGTCTTTTCTTGTGTCATTTAAGTCCTGCAAAATAGCCAAACGATCTTTGATATCAAAGCTTTTGTCTTTAACCACTGAAGTCTGACTGTGAAGATCTTGGATCATCATTCTAGTCCCGAACAATAGTTTGTACGGACTGAATCCCCTCAGAATCTCTTGGCAGGTTATTTAGACTACGTTGGACACTTATTAGATGTTTGACCCACCCAGCTCCCGAACCTA
Organism: Lissotriton helveticus; assembly: GCF_964261635.1. NCBI lineage: Eukaryota > Metazoa > Chordata > Amphibia > Caudata > Salamandridae > Lissotriton > Lissotriton helveticus. Next base: position 1,191,784,666 of record NC_136059.1, read on the forward strand.
ATACCTTTGCTGTTATAGATTGCTTTATGTCACGGTTTTTTCTTTCTACGATTCCGTTTCCCTCAGGATGAAATGGACAAGAGTACCGCAATGCAATGCCCATGCTGGTCATGGCCTCCTTATAAGCTCGAGAGCTAAAAGCAGGACCCTGGTCAGAATGTAGCATGCCAATTGCGTATGTGCCGATAAAGACTCGCAAATCTTTTATAACCGTTCTGGCGTCAGCCGATCGCTGGGGCCACATCCATATGAATCTCGTACATGAATCCACTGCGACCAAGATATATTTATAGTTACCATCCCTTTGTAAGGGACCACAGTGGTCCAGGTAAACACATGCTAATGGTTTATCTGAGATTAGAAGGGGCGTCTGTGCTGGTCGTCTCACTGTTGATACCTTCATTCTTTGACATATTTCACATTCTAGAACATAGTTCCTTGTCTGTCTTCTCATTTGTGGCCACCAGTATCTCTGCTTTAGTAATGATACTGTGGCTGAAACGCCAGCATGTACAGAAGCAAGCCCTTCGTGTGCCGCTATGATGAGTCCTAACCTATGTTCCATGTTTGGAATTGCCCTATCCCCCACTCCAGGGATTCGAGCAAACGGAACATTATTTGCATCAGTTATGTATGAGTACTTTACTGGAAAACCTTTCGGGAGTGTTTCTATCGCTTCTTTTACCGTAGCGCAGACAGCCTGTAATATTTCGCTGTCTATGTTTGGTTTTGACCGGGTGATGGCAGCTACGGAAGCCGTTTGCACAGCTGCCTTCGCGGCCTCATCAGCCAATGAATTCCCTGCAACGTGAACGCCATCACGTTGATGACTCAGTGTATGTATCACGTGAGTCTTTTGTAGTTCTTTTTGTAAAAGAACTACTTGTTCCCAAAGCATTTTATGCTTGATTGTGCTACCTTTCGCATCTTTAAAACCATTCTGAACCCAGATCCGTAAGTATTCATTGTAAGACTGAATGCAATAATACGAATCGCACACTATGAGTGTGGGGAATTCTCGATCGGTATTTTCAAGCGCCATCTTGAATGCCAGTAGTTCTGCTCGCTGAGCTGTACAATCTCCTAGAGATTGCGTTTTAGTGACCAGTGGGTTAAATTTTCCTTCGTGCCAGTGACCTTTAACAATAGCGCACGCAGCACTTTAAGCTTGTTTACCCCCCACTGCGGGTTGTGCTGATCCGTCTGTATATATTATACAGCCGTAATGTTCTAGAGGCAGAATTTCGGTTGGCGGAGGACATTCAAATTCATATTGGAAAAATTCTTGTGTTTTTAAGTTGGGATCAAATTCGTATACCACGTCTGTTGCAGCAAGAGAGTTAGCCCACTGTATCCACCTTGGATGGAGTGCTTAAGCATTCGGAATGCTTGCCTTTGTTACCGCCTCCAGGGCTGGTATCGGTGTCACTATGATTATTCGTTTACCTTGTGCTAGGGCCCGCTCCTTTGCTACAGCAGTCTGTACCGCGGTCAGAATTTTTTCCGTTGGGCTAAATTTCATTTCAGCTTTTGTGTACAAGTGTGATTTGTATGCAATTGGTACCTTTTCTCCCTCATTAGAGGTCAGGTATGTGAATCCGCATCTTCCTGGGACGACTCGAATCACAAGGTTGCGTGTGTTATCACGTGTTTGTAATTTTGTTTTAATTAACATGTCTGTTTGTAAAGATCTCAAAATTTCTGTGTGTTTTTGAGTCCAATTGATTCTTTTAAAATCTGGTTTTATTAGATCATAAAGGGGTTTGACCCTTTCTGCATAATTTGCAATGTATGTTCTTCCGAAATTCAGGAAGCCTAGAATTGATTGTAGGTTTTTTAGTGTTCTAGGTGCTTGGATTACAGCACATTTCTCTAGGAAATTGTCAGCCAGGCTTTTGCCTTCACTCGATAGTTCATATCCTAAAAACAGGACTGTTAGATGGGCAATTCTTGACTTTTTAAAGTTGAATTTGTAACCCTCTGCTGCGAACCCAAGTATTATGGTGTTCACTCTCTTCAAGTGAGTATCCAAGTCATCGTCTGTTAGATAGATGTCGTCGACATAAGATAATGCCTCGTCATCATATGTTTGTAGTAATTCTGTTACTCTCGCTGAGAATAATCCTGGGCTGTTCTTGAACCCCTGGGGCAAACGACAGAAATTTTTTTGCGCGCCATTTATTGAGAACGCGGTCAAATATCTGCTTTCTGGTGCTATATTCTGACAAAAGAATCCATTAGAGATGTCTAATGTTGTTTTGTATTTTTTGCGCACTATGTTATTCATTAGTGCAGCACTATGCGAGTTTTGTACTGCAAAGGTTTTGCAACATGAGTTCAGGTGTCTGTAGTCCAAAACAAGACGATATGAATTGTCTGGCTTGGAGACAGGAAACAAAGGGTTGTTCATTTGTGAGGTGCAAGTTTCAATCACCCCCTGGTATTCAAGTTGATCTAGGATCTCTTTTACCTGTTTTTTAGCTTCTTGCTTAATCGGGTACTGCCTCTGTGCAGTAGGTTGTGATTTTAACTGGATTTTGTGAGGAGAGTCCTCTCCCATCCCACATGATTTTTATATAAAGCAGGAGCTTGAGCTACTGCCCACTTTCTTGCAAGTGTATATTTTTTATGAATTGGAATATGATTTGAGAAGGCAGGCATAATTATTTCTTCGCCATGTGGGCACTCCCTGACAAACTCGGGTGGCCAGTCTCGTTCAGCTAGAAGGATGTCATAGCCCTCGGAGAGATTATCCCAAAATAGACCCCTTATTTTTCTAGTCTTATCCCCCTCTATACGTAATGTTATTTCATATATTTTATGAGGTTTGCTAACTCTGGTATCGGCAGTTTCCACCTGAATGTATTCATTCGTGTCCACTGTCTCCAGATGATTCATAAGGACTTTGCGAGCTATGCTCACTTCTGCTGCGCTGTCTAGCATTGTCTGAGCCCATTCTCCGTTTTTCAGCTGTGTCCTCCGTATTCTCGGCATTGTTGATTACTTTAATACTGGCTACCTTCTTTTTTGGAAATTGTAATTTTTTATTCAGATGAGCAGGTTCCTTGTCTTTGGACTTGACGTGCTCTTCCCTGTGTTCTGATCGTCCTCTTCTTTCCGATTTCTGCGAGGAAGTCTGAAAAGATTGAGAGGGACGTGTATCAATATCTTGATATCTATCAGGTTTTTTTATATTATCCCTATTTCTAAGGTTGTATTTTTTCACAGAGGGCTCCCTTTGGGGAGACTTGCGTCCTTGGTCAGGAGATATTTCTCTCCGCCGAGGAGACCTTCCTCTGGACTGGAATCTTTTTCCTTTAGGATTGGATTGTTTATTTCCATCCCAGCTCTTTTTTTTGAGTGTTTAAATTATTTTTAATAAATACCTTTTCAGGACTTTCAACTAGTTGGGGTTTCACTGGTATTCCACCCAAACTATCTCTTCCTAGTTCTTCATAGGATTTTTCTATGATTCTGGCAATTTCAGATGTTTGGTCTGCTATATTTGTCTCTTTTAACCTCTGGCGGATCGCCACATTTGCTGCTTCTCCCTTTATGTTGGCTAGTAATATTGCCGAGACCTGCTTGAAGTCTTTCAGTAATTTCATACCGAGAGTTAAAGCGGGTTCTGGACCGTATTCATCTTGAATTTGTTTTAGCACATCTGGTATTACTGACATGGATGGTACACCATGTGTTTTTGTGTAAATGGAAGCAAAGACTGTTCCCCAAGTGTCACAGTCCTCCACGTGTGGTGCGATTCCCATTGGAAGACAGATAGTCAGAATCCTGTGTTTCTCAACAGAGGTGGTATCTGGGAACACAGCCTCTATTTCAGTGATTTTTTGTGCTAGCCAGAAAGGTATTTGTTCCCGTTTTGCGGGTACTTTACCTAGACAGGACTGTATGTTCTGTGGTGTAATTTTATTTGTGTTCCCCTGATGAGGGGTCAGCTGTGGAATTTTAATTGCTGGTTGGACTGTTGAAGTCCGCATTACATATTGGACTAATTGTCTATGTATTTTTATTAATTGTTTTAGCTGAAGAAATGCCTGCAGCAGACCTTTTAGCACAATGTCTGGATGTGGTGTGTATCCGGCTAGGACCGGCCACGTTGCTCCTGGTCTACCTAGTGGACCGAGCCTGGTGATGTGATTTTTATGTTTTAGGGCGCCATTAAACAAGAGCAGGTGCTCTTGGAATTTGAGTGGTATTTCCACCGCCTCAAAAGGAATGTACTCATTAGGAGGTTCCTCTGTTTTGTAATAGTGGAAGACCTTTGTTACAGCGTTTGCTGCTGGAAAATTTATCCATGAATAGAATACCTCTGTCTGCCGACATTCGTGTGCCTCAATTACGAATATGACTGTACCACCTCTCGATGTCAGTCCATTTTCTATAAGTTTTAAAGTTATAGATTTCCTTATGTTGACCGGGATGAGTATTATATCCGGGTCATTTTCCTGCATAGTAGTATCAGCTGCTACGAGTTCAGCTGCTATTCTAACTGTCTCTCTTTCTTCTTCACTGTCTGTCATTTTACCGACAGGAAGGTTCTTCTGTTTGTTTACAGATCAGGTTTCCACGGAAACAAAGATTAGATGTACAATATTTTGGAACAGTGTATCCTTCAACGTTGAATAAACCAAGAACCATACATAGGAGTCTCCTCCTGCGAAGTTTGGCGGATATGACCTTTCACCCACTCCAGACGTCTTTGGAGTATTATGGGAAAAAAGGGGCTCTGTGTGAAAAAGCACGACTGAGTTACTCTAATGTCTTGCGTTAGTTTTGTCGCCTATCCAAACGTTTGGGCGCCATGTAGTGTAGTTCCTATTATCCCAATAGGCTCTGCTCATTGGAATAATATCTTCAATAGTATAGACCTAGGACGGAGGTTAACTAGGTCTTCTAATGACGATATTAGACTTAAAGTTTTGTGTTTGCCAGCTAGCTCAGAGTTCACTAGAAACTTTCTCGAATAGGCAAGGAGGATTTTAACCTCCCTGGATAGACAAGAAGGGATTTAGTTTCTGACAACCATAGAACATGACAACTTTGCTCTCCCCTAATCAAGAGTGTATCTCTAGAGTCGTGTGAAAACAAAAGACAACTTATTTTACTCAGTCAGTTCAGTGCATTCTTAGTTTCACCAGATTGTAGAGAAAAGGAAGAGACGGGCGTGTTCAATAAAAGATGGTATTTATTGATCAGTCTCTTTTCTCGTACAAGAGAAAATGAATCGCTACTATTGTAATACTTATAGTTAAGTAAAGTGCATACAGTAAAGACAGAATTATAAAATAATACTGTAAAAGCATTGATATGGTTTCTGAGCCATATGATACTTTAAAATGGATAAAATAGATACATACATATATACATTTGACTAATCGTACTCAACTGGTGCTTCTAACCACGCCTACTCCAGTGTACCTGACCTAAGCCTAATACGTGGGCGGGAGTAGATAAGTAGCAGTTTAAGTTAAGTTTGTTTTGCCAAGGGACTGACTCAAGAATTCTCTGCAAGGGGTTATTCAGTTCTGTACCTGAGATCTAGAATGGTGGAGGGCTGGTATCTCTTATCCCAGGTCTTGATATTCCAGCTGCCTGCGAGGGCTGCGTGGAAGCGCCGGAGCTGGATTTCTCAGCAGGAGAAAGGCAGCGTCTCGTTCTCAGCGCGTCAGGAAGGCGGGGCAGCGCCTGTGGTCTTCGCTCTCTGCTGGGCTCCTCGGCAAGTCTCGCTGCTCCAATCTCGTCACCACCGCGTGTGTTTGCTTAAGGCAATGTCGGTAATATTTATACCTGAAAGGTGCCGAGATTGACGTAAGGATGGACATATATATGTCATACGAACGGGTTCGTTCGCACATTCTTTTACTGAAGTTCTCGGTGAAATCAAAACAATGGCTACGGGAATTTCCCAGGTCGCTGTAGGTTTGATTTGTTTTGAGAACTCCGTATGCCTTATCAGGGGCTGGAGGAATATCGCTTTCCTAATTAGATGGCATGCGTTATGACCTAATCAGATACCGCGCTTCTGTGCCGTGGTGTGGCTTAATCAGATAACGGTTTTTGCACCGTTGGATGGCTGCTAGTTAATTATTAACCAAACCAGGGTCAGGAATAGGGGGATCGATACAGTACCTATAGAAATACATCACAGAACAAAAGAAGACCTACCGCCCGTTCCATAGACGGTACGGGGCGCAGGGCAGGGGGCGAGGCCAGCAAACTGGACAGCAACAACAACAGCAGTTCCAGAGGAGGCCCTTCCAAAAACGTCAGAAGGGCCGGGGTGGGCAGCAATCTGCCACCGCGACCAAGGGCCCGGTCGGGTCTAGGCCCTGAGCTGTTACTTCCCCGTCCTCCGTTACCCACTCTGGTGGGGGGAAGTGTACAATACTTCCTGGCAGAGTGGAGAAAAATTACCCAGTACAAGTGGGTGCTGAATATTGTTTGCAATGGATACAGTCTTTGGTTCATCAGCCCGCCTCCAGCAATTCCACCGGTTTGCTCGCAGTTTCAGCTGCGTGAGCTCCAGACGGAGGCCCGATACCCTGTTAAGAAAAAGGGCGATAGAAGACGTCCCACTGTCTCAAAGGGGAAGAGGTCTTTACTCACGGTTCTTTCTGGTACGCAAGAAAGACAAGAACGAGTTCAGGCCCATTCTGGATTTGCGGCAAGCAAACAAATGGATTCGAAGGGTAAAGTTTTGCATGCTGTCTTTGCACCAGATTTACCCTCAACTGCAAAGGGGAGACTGGCTGTGCGCGATAGACCTACAGGATGCATACTTCCATGTGCCCATTGCACAGAAACACCGGAAGCTCCTGCGATTCCAAGTCGGCGCCAATCACTATTAATACACAGTACTACCATTCGGGCTGAAATCTGCGCCCAGGACCTTTTTAAAAATGCATGGCAGTGGTAGCGGCACACCTGAGAAAGAACAAGGTGTTTGTCTACCCGTACTTGGACGACTGGTTGATCAAGGCATCCTCCTTCGCGGAAGCTCAATCGCACTTCCAGAAGACTTCCGTTCTCTTGAAAAGGCTGGGGTTGCACATCAACATGTCCAAGTCTGTCCCGATTCCGGTCCAGTGCCTCCAGTACTTGGGAGCCTCCATCAATACACTGTCCGCAAGCGTGTCTCCTTCGGAGGAGAGACGTTTATCACTCCTTCGGAAGGCTCAGGCTCTTATGACCACTCCATCTACAACAGCGAGGACGGTGTCTTCTCTACTGGGGTCGATGGCCTCCTGTATCTTCCTCACGCCACACGCACGGCTGCACATGAGACCGCTGCAGGAGTGTCTGGAGGATCAGTGGGACCAGAGGCGAGGGAACTGGGACGACAAGATACGACTGTCTCTGCATGCTCTACAGTCTCTGAAATGGTGGTGTTTAGCGGAGAACCTCCTCAAAGGGGTTCCCATCCACAAGGATATTCCCACTCAGACCATCGTGACGGATGCTTCTCTCCACGGCTGGGGAGCGCATTCCGGAGAGTTACAGATACAAGGAACGTGGTCACCGACGGAGTCCACATATATCAATTTCCTGGATCTCAGAGTGGTTCACTTGGCATTGAAAGCCTTTAATCCGTTCTTCCAGACCAACTCTCTGCTTGTACAGACTGACAATACGACCACGATGTATTACCTCAACAAGCGGGGGGGGTTCGAAATCGCGCATTCTGTCGCTAGAGGCGCAGGCGATCTGGCACTGACTGCTGGCCAGAGGACTGACGATAACGGCTACCCATCTGCCAGGTGTGCAGGATGTTCAGGCAGACGCGCTGAGCAGACTGATTCAGGAAAACCACGAATGGGTCATAAACGAAGAAGTACTTAGAGACGTCTTCGCCAGGTGGGGCACTCCAGACGTGGATCTGTTCGCCACCGCCGAAAACAGCAAATGCCGAGACTTCGCGTCCTGGTATTACTAGCAGGGGACGCTGGGGAATGCGCTATGGATCAACTGATCGAACAGCTTTCTGTGCGCTTTTCCGCCCATTCCCCTGATTCCGGTGGTGGTCATCAAACTGTCCCAGTCCAGGGTGCGAATGATCCTAATTGCCCAGGAATGGCCCAGACAGTGGTGGTTCACGGACCTGCTTCACCGGTCTCTTCTTCCTCACATACGGCTGCCGTGCCGGCCGGACCTTCTCACGAAGTTCGGGGGACAGATGGTACAACCCAACCTCTCGTCTTTGAGTTTGGCGGCATGGCTCCTGAGATATGGCCATTTGAATCTCCCTGCGGATTGTATGGACATATTGAAGGAGGCTAAGAGACCTTCCACTAGGGCTTCTTATGCTTACAAGTGGAAGAGATTCTGCATCTGGTGCATGTCCGAGAACTATGATCCGACGACATGTAAGGAAGATGTCATCCTTCCATACCGTTTGCAATTGGCGCAGTCTGGCCTTAACTTCCATTCCATTAAGGTCCATCTAGCGGCGCTGACTGCCTACAGGAAATGCCCTTCACAGACTTCCTTTTTCCAAATTCCTGTGATAAAGAATTTTTTGGAAGGCTTGAAGAAAGTGTTTCCTCCTGTTCGTCTTCCTTCGCCTTCATGGGAATTGAATGTGGTGCTGTCCAGATTGATGAAGGAACCTTTTGAACCTATTCATAAGGCTTCGCTACAGCACCTGCCCTGGAAGGTGGCGTTCCTCGTGGCCCGCAGGGTGAGTGAAATTCAAGCGTTGTGTTGCCAAGAACCTTATACTGTAGTTCATGCTGCTAAGGTTGTAATGCGCACTCACCCTAGGTTTCTCCTAAGGTTATTTCGGATTTCCATGTTAACCAGACTATAACGTTACCTACATTTTTTCAGAATCCTTCCACTCCAGCGGAAAGATCTCTTCATTCCCTGGATGTCAGAAGGGTGTTGAAATTTTACCTGGATAAAACCAAGGATATTCGTAGGTCAGACCAATTGTTTATCAACTATGGGTCAGTCAGGACTGGTCTGGCTACCTCTAAACAGTCCATCTCGAGGTGGATTGTGTCCTGTATATAATTGTGTTATCAAAAGGCTAATAAGACCTTAGGGGGTAAGCCTAAGGCTCATTCCACCAGGGGCAAAGCGGCCACAAAAGCTTTGCTCAATAATGTTCCCATTGCAGAGATCTATAGGGCTGCCACTTGGAAGTCGGTCCATACCTTTGCTAAGCATTACTGTCTGGACTCTGATGCCAAGGCAGATGCTCAGGTTGGGCAAGCTTCGCTGCGAAATCTGTTCGCACAGTAGTGATGTTGTGTTTCGTCTTCTCCACCGCTGCTTTGGTGTTGGGGATGGGCTTGCCATTCTATTCACTAGATTAGGACTATACACAGAGATCCCCTACTACAGAAGGAGTAGTGTCTTACCTGTAACTCCAGTTCTGTAGTAGGGGTATCTCTGTTATAGTCATAAGCGCCCGCCCTCCTCCCCGGTGGAGAAAGATGTTCATGTACTGAATGCTACAGGTCTAGCTTTATCCGCCTCCAAAAAGAACTGAAAGTGGAGGGGACCTGCTGTGCATTCTGGGATTCTAAGTGTTCTGGAAAGTTTCCTTAAAGGCACAGTATCCCTTTTTGAGCCACATAATGGCAGCCTATGGGGCTTGTCTGGCCACCCCTTCCTCTCTAACTTCCAGAGGCTTTCTTGGTAAAAGGGGAAGTTTTTCTATGAGAGAAACTTGGAAGGCTATGCTGAATTTAATGTCGGAATATCTAGTTGAAATACTGGACAGTGTAGCCTTATAGGTATAGGCTGCATTATTTGTCTTTAAATTCTCTCTTAAGTGTCTATGCAGGACTGCACATTGAGACATCTTAAGGGATTATTTTTGATTGCTCCGGGGTCCCCGCACATGAGCGGGACTATTCACTAGATTATGACTATAACAGAGATACCCCTACTACAGAACGGGAGTTACAGGTAAGAAACTAGTCCTTATCTAACAACTTAGGATGCATACTATGAGACACATTGGTGGGAGTGGACAGTTCTCCTTGCAGGTGTGTGATATTACAACTAAAATATACATTACTATATAGAAGCTTGAGTAGAAATATCAAAAGGCAAAAAGAGAAAAAACACAACTTTCGTTTTTGCCGATTCAAAAAATTGTCCAGAGGTGGAGGTCACAATTCCAACCACCCTCTTGTTCTATTTACATCTCTGGCAATACTTGTTGTGATGCAGAGTTTATCTAAACATCCGATAGATGGATCCATGGCTTCCTGCCATCTATCTTGAGCGCAGTGGGAGTGGCCATTGTCCCGGTAAAAGGCCCGTCAAACTTTTGTTCTTTCCATTTCCAGGCACAATTTCTTACAAATACTTTGTTGCCTTGGAAGGTCAACCTCAGTGGTGGTGCACTTTTGCTTTCATTACCTGTTTAGAAATGAACTTTGCACTTTTGTTAATTCAGAGAGCTTGACAAGCATTTTATCATTCAAGATTTCAGCTGTGCGTTCTCCCTGTACCTTACTTCAAGTGGCAAGTATCTGTGTATTCTTGAGTCTCCCTGTCACCATTTGGGGGTCTCAGGTGTTGATGCGAACTTGGTGTGTTCCTAAGGGAAAATAGTTCTGTATGCAACATGGTGCATAGCTTGCTGATCTTTTTCTTCAGTAAGCCGTTTAGGTGTTCAACAGTGCCATTGCTCTGGGTATAAGCAGAGGATAACTAATGCTTTATCCCTAACATTTCCGTGAGGTGTGAAAATTGCATTAAAGTGTGTGCTGATGTCAGATCTTATCCCTTCTGGAATTCCCCAGTGGGGAATCTCCTCACGAATCAAACGTATCAGTTGCTGACTTCACATCACAGTGGATGCACGGTCCTGGTGCAACCCATCGAGGAAAAGGACAAACCGCAACTATGAGATACTGATAGTAGTTCCACCTGTCTATCATATCCACAAAGTAATGGAATATTAGAATGTATCACCTTCATGGTAGTATTTGGAGAGAATTGTTGACAAACAGTACAATTATGAAGATACATAGCATATCATGCAAATTGTGAACGAACCAGTCTTGTATTTGCATAGCCAGATTATCTCTTGAGATCTAGGCTGGTAAATGCAATTGAGCAAGAGCTGGCATACGTAAAGCATGAGGCATCACTGGTTTACATGTAGACATTTTTCTATAAATTAAATCGTCCCCTGACTGGGAGCACCCCCTAGTCTCCCATAACTGTTTCTCATACAGTGGAGCAGCTTGCTGCAACTCATCAAGATGTAAATGTTCTGTCTCAGCATAATAAGGTGTAATGTTATCTGTGGTAGCGTTTGATTTAGACTCCAATGGCGAATCAGTCAGGGCCCTTAAAATAGGGACATGTTGTGAACCTGATGGCACAGACTGGGTGGGGAATTGGTTGCACTTACCTGCCCAATCTGATAATGCATTACCCAGTGAAACAAAATCCTGTCTATTAGTATGTGCTGCACGTTTCACAACTGCCATCGCCTGTGGTAATGCAGATACCTCTATTAAAGCCTCTTAGAGATTCCTATATATAATAGGACTTTCCTCTGACTTAAAGAAGCCTCTCCTGCTTCATCTTATAGCACTAGAATGTACAGTGGTAGTTACATAAACTGAATCTGAATACATTGTGATGACTTTTCTTATTCCTTGCTTAGGAGCTGCGATTAAGGCTGTCTGTTCTGCTGCTTGTGCAGAATAATGTGGTGGTATTGTTAATTGCTCTACTATGTGGAGTATGTCTGAAGAATCATGCTGTTGTGTTCTGCTTATTGCCGCACATTTGTGTCTTTGTTCTGTGTTCTGATCAATAGCAGAGGAACCTTCAACAAAATAGACAATGCTACAGGGAAAAGTATCCTCTGTTACTTGACTAGATTTATCAGGAATATACGTTGCACAGTCAAGGGTATCATCCTTAAAGTCTAATCTAGTAGGAGCAAGACCTGTTGCAGAATTCACCGTTAAACTTTGCAAATTTCGAAGATGGTAGTGACAGTATTGTTCAGAAAGATATGTCATCCTGAAAGACTATAACTCTTCTCTTAAAATCATCAAACAGTTGATCATCCAATACTTCCTTAACCATTTTACATGACTTAATGAATATAACACATGCCCATAAAACATGGTTGTGATTACAGGTTATCAGAGCACTATGGGTTGGTGTTCTCTCTAAGGCTTCTATTTGCAATATTAATCCATTGTCGGGTATCCATGAATCTTGCCCTTGTGGCTGGAAAAGGGACTCTGGGTACCTAAACTTACCTTTTCAGTAATTGGCGTTTCTGCTATTATTGTGTATATCGTTTTGGTAAATGCTTCTATATCAATGAGTTGAACTCTGAATTGAAGAATCTACTGTTAAAGCAATAATTTTAGAAGGAGGAACTCCAGGGGTAAAACAAACCATAATACTGTCAGGTTTAAAATGTATTGTCATGTTTTATTTAGCCATAAGTTCTCTCCCCCAAAATATTAACTTGGGCAGCTAGAGAGAATAGTAAACAGCAGTCAATGTACCTACCTCCTATTTCCATCTCCACTGGTTTAGTAAACGGAGCCCTCATCACCACCCCAGAGAATCCATTTATCTATTAGAATTTGGAAGGTTACTCTCTAATTCAAGATCTGGTTTCTCCTGTATATGAGAAATGCATACCTCCTGTTGATAGCTGCCATCCCAGTGGGTTAATCATCCGGCTTGTGCATCCCTAACCATACAGGACACATGGAACTACTCTGTGGGCACCTTCATTGCATATATCCTCCAACATAATTTGTCTGGAGGGGGTTTCCTCCTCTCACAATCACACCTCCCTGTCCACTTTGAGGTGAAATTGCTATTGGGGGTGCTTGCCGACTTTGCTGTGCTGGCATTTGTCATACTTGAGGCATTACTGATTGCTGCACATTTTGTGGTGGTGTTTGAGGTACATATATTTGTGGGTTTCACTGTGCCTGCACTATTTCCTGGCTGATTGTAAACCTGTCCTTCCATTTTGTTCATCTCTTCTTAGTCCTACAATCTTTAATAAAATGTCCACATCTGTGACAATGACATGTTTGATCCATCCTTTGGGGCCCTATCCTGCCCCTTCCTATTCTTCCTCCTCTGCTACTTCCTTGTGCCCTTATACTATCTAGCTGTTGTGGGTACTGCCGTTAAGTGGTCCCTGGGACCGATCCCACAGACATTACAGTCATCTGAGTGGTAGCTGCTCCTTTCTGTGCTGTCTTTTGCTGCTTACGGTCACCTGCCACTTGTTTCCCTGTTTCTTCTTACAGAAGTGAATTATATGTGCATGTATCTCTGTCCAGGGTTTTGCTTCTAATGCTACTATATTACCAAGATTATCCTGTACATCAGACGGTAAGCCCTTCTTCGCTACATTTTAAAACAGCATGGCATTTCCCACAGGTACTTCACAACCATGACCTATTCCTTGACTCCATTTTGCTTTCATCCTGCCAAGAAACTGAGCAGGATACTCACTCTGCTACATTGATTGAGCCATGAGTAACCCAATGTCTGGCACATCAGGATACATTTTCCTCTGCTGATCCCTGACCGTTGTCTGGACTAATTTGAATGGAGAACCATCATACCCAGTCTCAGTGAGGGGAACATTTCTCACTCCAACCTTATAGAAAACAGTATATGCTTCATTTCCTATAAGAGAGCTAAGTAAAGTCGTTCTGACCCCTACTGCCAGGGTGATGCCAGCAGTTTTTCGTCAAAGGACCTAATCAATTTCCTTGCTCCCACTGCATGTGACAGTGTTAGAAATGGGGGTCTCTAGTTGGCAGCGGTAGGTAACTTTGTCCAAATAGAGACCCTTGCTTCTCATCAGGGTAAGGGTGATGCACACTTTAGATAATCCCTGCTCACCCCCTTGGTAGCTTGGCATGAGCAGACTGGCTTATCCCAAAGGCAATGTGTAAAGTATTTGTACCAATACTCACAGTAACACAGTGGAAACACCATAAATGGACACTGAGAAGTTGGCCTGGCATATGCTGTCCACTAGTTATAGTGGGCATCTTGCACCAGTCCAAAGAACCCCTATTGATGATTCGGTTTATGACAAACTTTATTGAAAGCTATCCTAATGATAGCTATGGAGAGCAGCCTTCAGGCTAAGTCTTGAAGGAGTAAAAAGCAGCTTGTTTTACCAGATCATAATTTGAATGGCCAAATGAAAGGGAAACTACACAAGGCATATATAAAATATATGTATTTATTACTAAACACTTCACTAACCTCTTTATGAGATTAGAGAGCAAGATACACAATATCAACACACTAGAACGTAAGTAAATAGCACAATATACAATGGGCCCCAGGGGGAGACCAAATCATATATTAGGAAAGTGGTATAAGAACCACAACTTGACTAGACAGTGCCTAGAGCACGTAGAATCGCTGGGACCACAAGGAACAACCCAAGGTAGTGACACAGGGGACGCGTGCAGTGTGAGAACACAGCCGCGAGCGCCGTACAATCCTATGGGAAAGTCGCGGTTGGAATTTTAAAGATTAGGGACACTTCGGAGAGGACTTGGAGCAAACCCTTTTAGACTTAGAAGGTTCTAAGGCCGGCACCATTGTGAGCACCGGAGTACTCGTGTTTCCTAACCCAGGGAAACCGGGTGCATAGGTGTCAAGTAATGTCATGAATCTTCGTCGTTTTCAATGGTGTGATGCTGAAAAGTGCTGCTGCCATGAAGAGGAAAACTGTCTGGTGTGATACAAGCCTGGATCGGAGATGAGAAGAACCTGAACGCAGAGGGTACAGAGTCTGGGTCACTTCAGGGTGACCAGGGGCTCGATAGACGAATGCCCACCCATGTCTGGTGCTTCAGGGGTGAAGAGGGGAGGCTTGACTCTGCAGCAAGAAGACCAGGGGGTGTCGACTCCCAGGAGCTGGATTCGAGCTGTCCCACGAAGGATGTCTAGTGTTGTGGCGTCAGTGCTCAGATTGAACACAACAAGCCTTGGCAACAGCAACCCACGCAGGAAGAGAAAATCTCCTTCGGTGTGGACCAGCAAGGTCCAGGGGACTCCCCAAGTGCTGTAGAGTCCGGGCACATCTGGAACAACCAGGAAAGCCCAAGGAAAGTTAAAGATGCCTTCAGGGATCGCAAAGGGACCTCAAGAGAAAACACAAAGGGCCAGCTCATGAACACACGTGGCGTGTAGGCTGGCAATCTTCGGTGCAAATGCTGCTCGGGGCCTGGGCTACAAGTAAGCCAAAGCTCAGCTTCAGAGGTCGGCTCAAAGCTGATGCTTCTGCAAATGGTCACAGGTCCAGGGGTCCGGGTAGCACAGTCTTCCACGAGGGATACGGGCCTCAGAATTTCTGACTGCACAGATCGCCCTCAGAGACCACGGAAACCCACCTCCTATGTTGCAAAATTCTTCGGAGTCCGGCGGGAGCTTCGGAGATGCAAACCGGTCAGATGTGTCTTAGGTGCCTGCCTTGCAGGGAAGTAACTCTTTTACTCCAAGAGAGATTCTTCAGTCATCTAGCGCGTTGTAGATCGTCGAAGTTCCAGGATTCACTTTCAGAGTTTTGTCTAGGTAAATCTAAAGTCTTGTAGCCAGGGGTTCCTATCTTATACCCAAGGAAGGGGTTGGGACAAACTCTAGGGACCCACCTATGGGAGGGTCAGGAGAGAGTGGTGGCTACACCCATTTCCTTTGTCCAGTATTGCGCCAGAACAGGGGCTGGTAGCCCCTGCAACCGGTTGAACCAAATGTGCCCCCAATGCAGACTTCAAAGCACTCTTGGAGTGTACCCACCCAGCCCCAATACACTAAAGCCTGTCTGGGAGGTGGTTACACCTCCCTGTGACTGGAAATCTACTGTCCAGGCCTCCTCTGCCGGAGTTTTGCCCAGCAGCAGGAGGCCAGACTCGAGTCTGTGGCTGGCAGCATCTATTTTGTGATGCCAGGGGTCTGTTAGCTGGTACCGGGTATACCGGTGCTGTCATGTCTCTCCCCCTAGAAGGGTGGGATCATACTCCCACACAGTTACTGGTGTGGTGGTATGATTCCAGAGTGTTTGACACCAAATACAACAAATTTCCATGCACCCATTCCAAAGTTAGCATTTACCGCGAGGTTATAAAGCACTTAAGAGTATATTGTTTGGCTGCATTACAAACAACCCCGTAATCAAATTTCCGAAAGCTGCAGAGGGGCTCTGCTCATGCATGGGCACCCTCTCTCATGAAACCCAGCACCCTGCCTTCAGGATTGTTAAGGCCTGCCATAGGGGTTTACATGTGCAGTAATATAGGGAGATATAGTGAACCTATATCTCAGTAAGGGGTGCATGCACCACCTTACCTAGTCTGCAATAGCAGACCGGTGGTGTCATTTTGGAAGGCTTCCCCGGGGTGGCACAATACATGCTTAAGCCCCTGGTAGGCCTCTGGGATACCTATGTCCTGGGTATATAGTATACTATATACTAGGGACTTATAAGGGTATCCCATAATCCAATCTGGAGTGTACCTAAACTACTGGGACTCAATTTAAGAGTGGAAGCAGCTAGGCTGGGGTCCTGGTTAGCATGACCCCAGTCAGACTAAAGTCGAAAAACTGAAACATCAGCAAAAAGTGGTGGTAACTATAAGATACTAACCTCCTACAGACACCACACCAGTTTAGAAGAATAAAATATCTTTATCTAAACTTCACAATTCTAAAATTACACAAATCCAACATACACAGTTAAAAATATAACTTTCAAAAAGGTTTCAAGAACTTGTACCATAGAAAACTATGGATGCTTGACTTTTAAACAAAGTACCTGTAGTTTGGTCACAATTCACAAGGCCAAACGGCCTCAGAGTGACGAAGCGTCGAAAACAAGGAGATGCGTCAGTTCCTGAGACCTTGGGGAGGTGATGCAACAGTTCTGCTGCATGTAGGAGAGTGATGTGTCAAATCTGGTCTGTAGGAGGAAGTGATGCTTCGATATTTCGTGACCGTTCCGGTCCGCAGGTGATGCATCGGGAAAACTTGTCCACAGGTGCGCTGCGTGGAAACCCGGGATGTCTGTAATTGATGCGGCGGCGTTGAGCTGTGCTGTGTCGGTTTTATTCATCCGCGATCTCTTGCTGGTCGATTCTTGCTGTGGCGATGGGCGCTGCGCTGGTTTTTGCAGCAGCACAGCGATGTGTGTTAATTCTTCTTGCGCCATGGAGATGCAACGGAAAAATAGCTGCAAGAAGAGCAATGCGTTGATTTTTGCAGTTCTTCAAGTTTCTTATTTCTTCCAGCTCCCAAACAGCACCAACAACCTCCAGAGGTCCAAAAGTGACACAGGCAGCTCTTGGAAGGTTAGAACTCAGCAGCAGAGTTCAGGGGAGCTGGGGGTGAAGTCTTTGTGTCCCAGGGACTTTAGAACGTGAGGCCAGCACACAAAGGCCCTTGGAGATCTTCTTCAAGCAGGGGACACAACAAAGTCTTTCTCCTTTCCTTAGCAGAAACAGCAACTGCAGGCCAACCCCACACAGCAAAGGGGCAGTATTTTTCCTCAGTCTCACCAGCTCTTCTCCTTGGCAAAGGGTCCTCTTGAATTCTAAGGATCTAAAGTTCTGGGGTCCGGGCCCCAATATTTATACAGCAACATCCTTTGTTCTCTGGTGGCAGAGAAGCCCTGTGCCCAGTCAAAACCAATCCTGTCCTCTCTGGTGCAGCTTCCTGGTAGGAGGTGGAGACAGCATTGTGGAAGGCAAACCAGGACCATTCAGGTGAAAGGAAATCTCCTCTCCCTACTCTAAATGCAGCCCATGTCTATTCAGCCCAGCCCTGACTCCTCCAAACTCTTTGGAGCCACTGCGCCTCCCCAGCCCTGTCATTCCACTGCCAGACATGCAATACACAAACCTAGCAGAGGCACTCTGGATGGCTAAGCAAGAAAATACCTACTTTCTAAAAGTGGTATTTTCAAAGAATGTAAAAATCACCCTCACTAAAATATGTATTTTAACATTTGGAGTTCTGGCATACCAAACTTTATTTTACTATCTGGTTCCCATGGGCAGTTATGTTTTTAAGATGTTATAAACAAACTCCCGTTCTATCCTATGGGAACAGATAGCCTTGCAATAGTGAAAAACGAAATTGGCAGTATTTCACTATCAGGCCATGCCACATACCACGGCATGTCCTTCCTCAGTTTCACATATACTGCACCCTGCCCACAGGGGTACCTTGGGTCTACCTTAGGGGTGACTAATATGTCAGGAAAGGGAAGGTTGGGGCGTGGCAAGTGGGTGCAGGTCGACATGGAAGTTTAAAACTGCACACAGACACTGCAGCGACAGGCCTGAGATACCTTTTCAGGGCTACTCACGTGGGTGGCACAAGCAGTGTTGCAGGCCCACTAGTAGCATTTGACTTACAAGCCCTGTCACGTAGTGCACATTTCTAGGGGCTTACCAGTAAATCAAATATGCCAATCAGGGAAAAGCCAATCTGTAAACAAAATGTATACAGAGAGTATAAGAACTTTAGCACTGATTAGCAGTGGGAAAATGCCCAGAGTCCAAAAGCCAACAACAGCAGATCAGGAAAAAATAGGAGGAAGAAGCAAAACGTTTGGGGATAACCCTGCAAAAAGGGCCATTTCCAACAGGCGGTAACAATTTTTTAAAATTCTCTGTGTCCATTTGTTGCCAAGGAACATATTGAGGTGCCCCTGATCCCTTACGTATCAGGGGCATCTGATATATGGGAGTAACAGAATGCTGGTGGTTGTGCTGTCTAGCATATTTTTGCCACATGCACAAACATTTGTGCATATAGGGATAATCCAAGTCACGTAGATCGAAAGACACTTCCCGTGGCCTTGGTCTCATCTTTTCCCCTTCGGCGACTATCTCACTAGGGGTGAGATCAGTGCCGCACAGAACTGATTAAATGTTCCTCTTCTACACTAGTCTATAATGTAGTGTCATTCCTCCCATAGCTTCACAAGATCCCATCCTGGGATCTGGCTGGCCATGTGTTTCCTGAAAGCGCAGCGACTCAAGCTCTGTTGCTCAGGGTCTCATAGTTCTTGAGAATATGTCCTGCTCACCTTCTCTAGGGTTGGTGTAATTAGACAATCTCATCGCTTCTGTTGTATGATCAAAATTGATAAGGGGCTTTTTGAGTACTAGTATCATACATAGGGTGCTTAGTCTTTGGAGATCTAAGTATTTCACCCATGCTATCTAAATGCCTATGTATTGACTGTACTTTATTTGCTATCCTCCCAAAACGTTCCTGAATCTGACCTGACGAATTATCGCAACATCCTTCTCTCCTTGCTTCCCTCGCATCTCTTCTATTCTCACTTCGTGATACCCATTTCTGAACATACTGGTGAAATTATTACATTCACTTTCTGCCAAAGTGGTGAATTATCTTCAGTCCTCCTAAAGTTCTCATCTCTTTCTTGTGATACTGGCCATCGAGCCATACTAACCGCCATGTCTACATAGTCATTTCAGCTAGCGTCATCTACCTCTCTCTGTTGTGGAGCAGGCATTCGCTCTTTAACTATTCTTTCTGTTATATCTCTCTTCTGTAATAAGTGCAATGGGGCTGATAAAACAAGCCACTGATCCTCACTGTCTCCTGGACCCTGGTCTTCACCTCTACCCTCTAGGCCAGGACAGGCTTGATATAAATGCAGTGTAAACTGTGCTTCTAACTGTACTGAAAACTGGGTCATCCACCCATACTTGTTGTCTTGTTTGTTCTGTGGGGCAACTTCAGGGTATCAATTTAGAGATTGTGGTGGGATCTCAACCTCAGGATTCTCAAATCCTCTGCGACTTCCTATAGCTGCGCTAATGGATAAATAGCAGCTACCTTTGGGGAAGTATTCATAGAATCATATGGAGGAGGGAGAGCAGATGGGATACTAGATGTGTTAGCATTTGAGGTGTCCTTAGACATTTCACAAAAGACACACCATAAGGGTAATGTGAATTCTCGCTTCTGAAATTTAGCTCCTGCATATCTACTCTTAAGATGTGTAACAATGTGCTTGAATATTTTGTCCGCAAATGTCCCTTCCTTTGACTAGGGATACGTGTGCTTCCGAGTGACTTTAAACCATTCCCTACAGTGTTTTTGTAACCTTTCCTGATCACCTGGAAAGGTCTTTTGCTTGTGTTTTAAGGGAGTCTCCACGGTCCCCAGTATTCCTAGCAGTTTTATCTCATTTATCTGTCTACTCAGTATTTCTTCTTTTTAATTTCTTACACTAATCCTCACACACAAAAAAATCTGTCAATTTGTCTTTCCAGTCATATGTTAAACATACATCACAACAAAATTATACAATATCACTCAGGGGCCACATTTTTATTTACATGCACACACATTCCTCAACATATTTTAAAAATATAAAAACTTCAACTACTTCTATGTTAATCACAATTATTTGACTCCAAACTGTATACTATGTTGGTAGCAACTTGCCACTTCCCTCTGCACTCAATAGAGACTAACCCTCAAACCATGCGTCCAGAACAGTAATTCAAGTGTTCAGATTATACTTGGAGGTAAAGTTTAGCGATATCATCCTTTCAGCCGTCCCCCTGTCAAAATATTGGAACACATACTGAACTCTCAATTTCAAACCACCCACATTGACCACTTGCAACTTTATATTGGGATAAATACCTTACTGACTGTAGCGCCTTAACTTAATATTGTGCAAAACTTGTACACAAACTTGCATGCGATACCCTTATTAACATTATATCTACGTTTACCATTGCCGAAGAGACCAGCATGAGATGCTAAGGGCTCAATGGCCAGCGCAAACAAGAGGGGGGACAGCGCACACCCCTGGCGCGTCCCACGGCCCACCCGATTCGCGGCTGATATCGTGGCTCCCGTTTTCACTCTAGCTGTAGCTGCATTATAGAGCAACGTAGTCCATTTCACAAACCGGTCACCCCATCCACATGCCTTCAAAACCCGAAATAAGTATGGCCATTCAACACTGTCGAAGGCCTTTTCAATGTCTATTGAAAGCACAGAAGCCTCCGGGAGCCCTTCGAAATCTTCCCCCATTAGCCGAAGGAGCCGGCGTATACATGTCGCCGTGGTGCACTGGGGAATGAAACCGGCCTGATCCGGATGAATCAGAGCCCTCATGTGTGTTAAGAGTCGTGTCGCCAGGATCCTGCTCAAGATTTTATAGTCAACTGTAAGCATGGATAATGGTCGATAAGCTGAGCGAGAGCTGGCATCTCCCCCACGCTTTAACAACGGGATTATAAGTGCCTCCCGGGCAGTCGCAGGCAACACACCGGTGTCCCACGCCTCCCTGTAGATAGCTTGCAATCGTGGGGCAAGTATGTCTGCGTATGCTGCATAAAACTCGATTGGTAAACCGTCCGTGCCAGGGGTTTTACGGCGAGCCATATGTTTGATTGCTGTACGAATCTCACCCTCCGTGATCTCTCCCCCTAAGCTATCTGCCAGTGCCGGATCTAGGCGCGGCAGTTGGGCAGCGGTTAGGAAACCATCAAGGTCTCCAGGTATGTCCGGCATCGCACTCCTATAAAGGTGTTCATAGTAGGCAAAGAATTGGTCATTCATTTCTTTCTGGGAGTATACCAAACGGCCCTCCATAGTAGACAGGGACAAAACCGGGGTGCCACGGGCGGCAGGATTAGCCAACCAGGCCAGCAGGGAGCCCACCTTATCCCGCTCAGCATGAGCCCGAATGAGGTATTCCTTATGGTCAAAACAGCGGAGTCTCTCCATTTATTTTTTTTATAAATGTATTTTTTTATTTTTCAACAGTGATACAGTGTCCAAACAGTAGAAGATTACTTGATTACAACTACCCACCCCCACCCCCCACCCATCGAGACCAGTAAAACCGTTAATATATTGAGATTGAAGAAGGCGCAGAACATAAAAGTAAAAAAAATAGAGAGAAAACACATATACGAAGAAGGATAGGATGTGAGAAGATTAGGCAGGTATCGAAAGAAATTAAAAAGAAGAATTCTTTATGACATCGCTAGCTATCTCCCCGGGTCATCTTGTCCTTGTTGTTCAATCCAGGTAGAGAATTTCCCCCAAACCTCAGTGCCTATCTTCCTCTTTCTTCGTCCTTTCTTGGTGTATATTGCTTTTTCGAAGTGGAATGTGGCAACCAGTCTGGCCAGCCATTGTGCGAAAGAAGGGGATTCGGTGTCTAGCCAGCCGGAGGAAACACAAATCCTCCATATTACCATTGCTATAAAAATCAGCCCTTCCTCCTTAATCCTGAGTGAATCAGTTTGGGTCCCCAGAAGAATGGTTGTGGGGTTTAACACAATTGGTTGATTAATTATTTCACTAAGTAGGTTTTGT
Source organism: Lissotriton helveticus (assembly GCF_964261635.1). Lineage (NCBI taxonomy): Eukaryota > Metazoa > Chordata > Amphibia > Caudata > Salamandridae > Lissotriton > Lissotriton helveticus. The sequence continues at coordinate 1,191,807,049 of NC_136059.1, forward strand.
ATTTTAAGCAAGGTTGGGGCTTGTTTTGGACAGGTTGCGAATATATGTATTGAGTCTGCCCCTACTTCGGGGCATCGCGGGCATAGAGTTCCTTTCCCGGATCCCCATTTAATAATTTTACTCGGTGTCATATAAAGAAAGAAAATTGTTTTAAAGTGTTGTGTTTGTAATTTAGCGGAAATTAATATCTGTTGTGATAGACGCAGAGAATTATAAAAAAAACTTTGAGGCGACTCAAGTTTGACATGCCATTTTGTTGCGATAGATTCTAGGTCGTCTGAGGTTTGCCCATTGAGCATTTGGTAGATACTTCCAATACGGAGGGTGGTAATATTGCGTAGAGCATGTAATAGTTCAATTTCGGCAAACCCTGTGGTCCCCCCCCCACCTTCCTGGATAGGTAGTCTTGGATGGACAGGTATTTAAATAAGTCTTGACTTTTTAGTTTAAATTTAGATTGTAGATCTGTGAAGGATTCAATCCCCCTGGTTGTAATCAGATCCCCAAGTTTTACTATTCCGGCCCTGTGCCATTCGCAGAAGTATGAAGGACTGAAAATAGCTGGTAAAATAGTCTCTCCATTTGTGCCGCGACTTCCTCACGTGCAGCCGAAACCGCTTTGTGAGACCCCGAATCTGTGTGGCTGGTCCGCTCTGTTTGATGTAATCGATCCTCGCTCTTCGCAAGATCCTGCAGCAGAGTCTTGCGAGCACCCGCTGTGGAGGATATACAAACTCCCCGGATCTCAGCCTTAAAGGCATCCCATTCAAGGGCCCTACTTGACGCCGTCCCCTCATTTTCGGCAAAGTAACGCTCCATACCTTCCTGCACCCCCGATTTAAAAACTGAGTCTTCCAATGCCAGCGGGTTCAAACGCCAGGTGGGAATCGCCTGTCGCTGTCTAGTCCATTGGACCACCACCAAACAGGGATTGTGATCGGAGATCGTTCGCGCCAGGTACTCACTATGGCGGGCCAAACCCTGAACATCTGGTGAGCATAAAATACTGTCTAGTCGGACATGCAAGTCATGTGGAGTGGAATAAAATGAATAGTCCCTCTCAGCAGGGTGGTGTATCTGCCAAGTGTCAACCAGGCCCCACGTGTCTTGCCAATCTCGTCTCCCTTTTGCTATCTTATGCACTGCGGACTGAGCTAGTGGTGGGTGTGACCTATCCACCCGGTGAGCCCGCTCCAGCGTGTAGAATTGAGTCAGCCTCTCAGCAGCAACCACCTCGCGCAGCCAGGTCTCCAGGTAGCCCACCATGTCAACCCCCTCTGTTTTATCTGGCAAACCCACCACGCGTATGTTGTTGCGCCGGTTGCGACCCTCTGCGTCCTCGGCCCTCTTCTCCAGCAGCCGTACCCTTCTCTGTAGGTCCCCCAGGGCGGCATCTGTCGCTTTTTGAGCTGGTGCCAGCGAATTCAGCGTAGCTTCGGCCTGCGTGACACGGTCCACCAACTTCCTGGGGCCTGCTCGCAAGAGTCCCAATCCCGTGGACCCCTGGGCGATGTCATGATGAATGGCCTCCCTCGTGTCGGCAATGGCTTTCAGGATCTGTTCCATCTGGCGCTGCAGTAGTCCCGCTGTGGGGTCCTCGGATAGGCCCAGGTCCCGATCTCCGGGTAGGTCCGCCGCAGGGTCAGGGGGCATCGCGCCCGGCTTCGGCGCGGTTTCCCCATCGTACCAACGTTCATGCAGTTCACTGGTCTTGTGTCCGCAAACGTACCCACAAGGCCGGTTCGCCAGGAGCACCCTTCTAAATTAATAATTCGTACCTTTGATCACGGAGGCGATAGGGCCTTTCCCATCAGCAGATTCCACGCTATCGCGCCGGATGTCCTTCAGGGCTCCAAGGTGGCCACAGCTGGCCACAGCTGGCCCCGCTCGTCGGGTGTCCCAGGGAATCGCCGGACCGCTCCAGGCCCCAGAAGACCCGCAGAGCTTCCAGGAACAGAAGCAAAGACGACCCCGATGTGCCCGTGAGTGAGCCAATCCTAATCCATTAGCAGCGTCGCAATTCGGACACGATGGCGAGCTATAGGCTATCCTCCAGCTGCGCAGGTGGGTCCACGCTATGCAGTTGGGGTCCCAGTATTCACAACACCAGTGTCCGCCCGGGCGCAGGGCCCCAAAGATTGCCTCCCAGCAATAGCGTCCCTTGGCAGAAGAGGTGGGCCTCCGTCAGCGCCCCTGGGTCTCTTGCTGTTGGTGTGCGGGCTGTCAAGGGTCACCATCAGGTTGCCCCACTCCCCCACCGGGGCTGCAGAGATCACCACTTGGATAATGGGGCAGAACGCGTGACTCCCGCATCCGGTAACCACCGGCACTCTGGGTCAGCAGGGAGGACCGCATGCGGTCGGGGCCGCCGATCAACACTGCCAGTTAGGCCCCTGCAGAATCCCGGCCAGGGCCCAGGCCAAGTGCTCCAGCTCGTGTGGGTGCGCAGCGCTGCCCCATAAAGGCATCAATGGGGGCCCCTTCGCGTTGCCACCAGTCTCCTCCACCGTGCCGCTTGCTCTGGGCCTAGGGGCTGATGGGCTGTCGGTGGTATCCGCATGTACCAGGGCCTAGCTGGTCGCCCCGCCAACCTCACCTCGAGGTCCGAGCAGCGCTAGAATGCAGCGCCTCTTCAGCCCACCAGGACCACCTCAGGGCACCGCTGGGATCTCCGGCCGCTCCGAGGCCCGCCGCCCCTCCGGTGTCCTCACTCCAGAGTTCGCCGGTACACCGGCTGCTGCCGCAAGTTGGAGCGGCCCTCTCGCACCCCGGCCCGGCCAGCTGGGTACTCGAGGCCGGGGATGAGCTCTCCAGTGTAGGCCGCAAAAAGATGGCCGGCGCCGGACGGAAGGACTCCGTGGCAGTTCGGTGTTTCGCAGCTGCAGGTTGGCCCTCGCCACACCGGATGGCACCCCAGGGTCTGCGCGGCTGGAGGTGGTGATGTCCAGCCCTCTAGGGACAGCAGGGCCAATTTATACAGGATAAAACGGGAGGGGGGCACGGAGCTTCGTGCTCACGCGTCCATTCCTGTTGGTGGCCAAGCCACGCCCCAAATAACACATACACATATATATATATATATACACACATATACATACATACATACACACACCCACCCTATATGGTTCAGCTGTTCTGCCACTAGTATGTTTAAGTGTCACTTAGACTGCTTCCATACATGGCATGTACTGGATGTTCCATCCATATCAGTCATTGGCACTTTTGCCCTCTGCATGATGGCATTTTCTGATCACATGTGTACATTCATCTGAAAAAGAGTATGCATCAGGTCTGGTTGGCCACCAGGCCTTTAGTTTTGAATGTTCTCCTTTTGTAGTTTCGCTTTCATTTATTTGATTCTCCTCTTTTTATTTTAATATTCATGATGATACTACAGCTCTATAGGAGGTGCTAATGGGTCACATGTTTGCTGCTCATTTCAATGGCTGTTTGCAAAATCCCTTGTGGTCACTTTTTCTAAACCAGGAGAAAGTAATGGAATACTGCTGTCATACGGTATCCTTGTTTTCCATTCTGAGATGGCCAACACATTGGCTCTAAATGTGGTGGCCATGCTGGAACTCCAAGACAACAGACTATCTACAATCCCTCTGCAAGATGAACACCCATTGCTATGTTTAGTTCAGTTATTGAAAGCATATGCCTGCAGTATATAGACAGCAACATGTTTTTTTTTTCTTCTACATGTGTTCTTTTAACTTATCCTGAATATATTGTTGAGTTTGTGTTTATTTTTTGTGGTTCGGTCAGAGGGTGGAAGCAAGAAAGAGTTGGTAGATGGATGAATGGAAAGATGAGACCTCATACATGTATCATGACTTACTGAGTGCCTAAATCCATCAGTGAAACAAAAGGCACTTGCATAAGCCAGACCTATTGCATTTGCGTGTTCCTCTTTTTATGGAGTCACTCAGTGAAATCAATTTGGCAATGGAGCTGTGATAAATAAGCATATCCACTTAAATTAGACCGCACCCAGGTTAAAATGTCTGAGTAACACTATCAGAAAAGACAAACCCGGAGTGTCAAACGCCTTATCTAGTTCAACTACCAGAACCATAGCCCTATGGTACACATAACCTGGGGCTTCATTCATCACCCTGAGAGAGATTTTCTAATAAGGATAAAGTCACACTGGTTGTGAAGATCAAGGACCTTTTAGTCAACATGCATCATTGATAGCAGACTGTAATAAGTCCTGTCTGCTGTATTGCTTCGGGATAAGAACACCACCACCTCTCTTGTGGTGGGAGGTAGATGTCTGTAGTAATCTTCTATGTTGCTTATAGAGTGTGGAGCGCTGAACACAATGCATTCTACATTCCTATGTGCACTGGCCGTTCCACTTCTAGTCAGTTGCTGTTGACTGGCCAGAGGGACAGCCACCTTATTTACTCTGCTATTTTTAATAATAAATAATTTACCTTTTTAACTTAATTTATGTGTGTATTAGCTTACTACAATTCTTGGCGACGATCTGGCCCAGTCATTTATGCAGAGTAGTGTGGCTGACGAATTCCGGCGTGTTGAAGGAGAACTGCAGTTTGAAGAAACCGATGATTTTGACGCATGAGGAAAGCGACGATTTGAGAAGAGTGGTCGTTGCTATCATATCGGATGTGCAATCAGATTTAACTGTGAGTAAACACAGTAAATAGTAGAAGCGCATTGGGAGTGACCGTTGGATGAAGCGCGAGCAAAGTCAAGCGGTGACATCACGTTAGGCAATCGCGAGCTGTCATGAACAACATCATTGTGCTTGATCGCCTAAAGAAAGATTGTTGAGTCACGCATGGCGCGCATAAAATACAAGCTCTACTTTGTGCTGAAACAAACGTAAAGAGGACGTAGCGGCCATTTTAAGTAAAAGTAAATACTCGCGGAATCTGTACTACGAGAGACAAATTTTGGCGCAAATAAACTTTGATGTCTGCATTTATATAATCGGAAGGTGACGATTGCATAATAAATATAGAGGTATTTCTTTTTATTCAAAATAAACAGTTTTAAGAGAACATTTTTGCCTTGACATTAACTTTTGAACTGTTGCCATTGTTACAAGTGAAATTGTTTTGGATTCTGGAAAAGAAGACTTCAAAATCATTTAGACAAATAACACAATTTATATTAATGTTTGTTTATTCACAATGGCTAACCAAGGTACAATAGTAACACCTCCTGTATTTTTAGCTTCCCCGGGACCACTTTCAGTAGAGTGGGAAGATTGGTTACCTATGTCCGAGAACTACATAGATGCTATAGATGGATCTAAATTTAGCGCTGCAAGAAAAAAAGCATTACTATTAAATATTTTAGGAAAAGAGGGACAACACATCTTCTAGTACTTACCTCTAGCGACTTTACCCAATGGTAACGCAATTGAAGACGTATATGAGGAAACAAAAAAAAGGTTGGAAGCAAGATTCGCTAAGGAGATCAACATAGTAATGAATAGGTATCAATTTTATACCCACAGACAGAGCAAAAATCAGTCCATAGATGACTTTGTTTTGAAACTAAGAGAATTATCTCTTAAGTGTACGTTTGGGGCGATGACAGATGAATTAGTTCGCGACCAACTAATCGTACAGTGTAAATGTAAAAAGACACAGGAGAGACTTTGGTCAGCGAAAAATCCAAGTTTGAAAGATGCCATTGTGATAGCCAAAGTATTGCACACAATATTGCATGCGAGAAATGAACAAGAAAGGAGAAATCAACCCTACCAACATTTCTTGTGTATCTAGTGAAGAATCAGACATTGCGGCAATTTCTAAAGGAACAAAATATTCACAGAGAGGCAGACAGCAATTTAGATCATGTTTTAGGTGTGGTAGCACATACCATAATGCTGATAATCGGAAATGTCCTGCTGTTGACAAAAAAATTTTTAAATGCGGAAGAAAAGGTCACTTTTCCAATATGTGCAGGAAATCCTTCAAACAGAGAGTTGCCATGATAGACGGTGCTGATACTTCTTTGTCTCAAAGTGTTAACATATGTGACACTAACAATGTAGTTTCTTCGCAGGTGGACAGAATTCTATGTGTAGATGATCCTGATGACCAAAGTGTCAGGAAAAATAGACCTAAGGCTGAATTCAAAATTAATGGCGTAGTTTATATATATATATATATATATTTTACTGATAGAGCGCGCAGGTCACCCGACTAATTATTTTACCATATACGTATAGGGCCCATAAAATTCAAATTACCATATTCATTAATCAGGCGGCCTTACACTCCGCTACCAGTATCCCAGTTCCTTCCTATTTTATTTCCAGTGTCCCCGACTTACCAATCCACCGTCACGGGTACCTATTGATCACAATGGATCAGGGAGCTAGCTGTAAAGAAAAGCAGACACCCAAAAATACGTTTTCTATAATTTGCACTCATAAAATAACCACAGACTCAGGAAGTTTTAAAACCTTTATCTAAACTTCATCGGATTCTGTTAGCATAAGATTTACAATAAGTAAGCAATCAATAACCAAGATTACAAAGAGCACGTATCCATAAAGGAAATAAATGAGACCGACCATTTATAAGTCTAAAAGAAAGTAAGAACAAGGAATATACTAATATAGGATTCAGAGTTTGACTCAGTATTTTGTCTAAAGGACGGGGAAAATAAGGAACATACTAGAATTTCACAGTGAAATATTTCCCCATAAAGAGGAACTAGAAGTAAAGTACGAATGGACCATACTAATAAACCGGTGTAATTATTTGAATTGACTAAAGGATGGGTAAAGACAAGGAACATCTATATATCATGAACTGAAAAGGAATGTACTCAAAAGATGGTTAAGAAATAACAACAAAATATTGTATGTCTTTTCATTTAGTGGTGCGAAAAGCATGGAAAATCAAATATGCAAGAGTATGACTTTATTGAAGCAAAGAAAGGAAAAAATATAGACGATGCAGAGTAGATTTTCAGCACTATATTTACCTAGTATGGTGTGAAGACCAACCCTGGCCACGGGTCAGCTAAGGACGGGAAGAACCCCAAGGAAAGACAGTCGCCAGTAGGCCAACAGGTGCAGAATGGACACCCCAGGACAGGACAGGAAAACCAGATTAGGATCAGGACGGGACCACCAAGGTAAGACCAGCACCCGCAGTTCGGAAGCAACACCTGCGCTCCACCCTCTCTGCAGCTATCAGTCAAAACCCCGATAGGGTTCTCGAGTTCCCCAGCAAAGTGCTCCGCCAGCACTTGAGGTTTCCAAAACCCCGCTTGAGTCTATGGAAATTACGGACAGAGTGCTCCGCAGCAGTCTGTATCAGTCACCTATTGAGTGCGTTGGGTCAGTGACAGGTCAGCTATTCGGACAAGTCGGACAATTTCTCCAGCTAAACCTAGGCTAGTTATACTGTTTTCGGGTCAGTGTACCACCCCCCAATTGTTGCAAGTGTAAGAATTCCCAATTTGGATTGGTCCACAAGTAGGCCAGGTTAACACACCAACCACATTTCACCTTTACAAGACTTCATTAGCATACTCTGGGACCGCCTATTGAATTTGGGGTTCCCATGACATGTTCTACAAAATACAATGGATTATATACAATTGTTGCATTTGCAGGACAGTTCAGCTTCGTTCTGCTGGGTCGCAGGTCACTTTCTCAGGAGCATCTTGGCTGTGGCTGCCAGCTGGCAGAGTTCCACTGGTACAAGGTTTTCTTCCTCTGCCAGGGTGACATCCGCAGTAGGGACTTCTAAGATGGGGTTTGGACTCCCTCCCAGGCCCAAGGGTTACGATACTTGAAAAGTAAGCGAAAACAAATTAACACACAGAAATAAATGAACACACTGTATACCATGAATAGCTACTCTGTACCCCTTTACTTTATTATAACTATAGCGTTAGGGTGAGTGCATAACAAGCACCTTTGCGATAGCAGCTTTGCAAGCACGGGGCATATGAGGAGACAAAGCGGCCATATTAGCAGTATTGCGCATGAGCAAACTTTTCCCACCAGAACTGCAAGTGCGTCACATCACCTGACTATGACCGACGCATGTGCAGACTAAATTCCCACCAAGCAGCGGCCAATTTAATAGCAAGCGTTATTACTGTTTAGTACACATAGGCAAGCGTCTCTGGGACACCCCCGTGTAGTGTAAAAGTGCAATATTAGTAAGACAAACATTTTGATTAGATTTATTAACACTATTCGAGGTTCATGAGTACAAGCAAGTCGCGTAACGTGCGAATCCTTGCTCCATCAGTTGTACACTTAATGGTTGATTGTGGGTCTATGTATACTATCATTCCAAGGTACATTTATGAGAAATTATGGCCTAACACTGCACTAGAACCTAAAGAGATCAACCCAGGGGGATATCAAGGGGGAGAGTATTGTCCTCATTGGTTACATGAAGTCAGGTATTGAGTTTAAAGGTAGGCTAACGGAAGGCAAGGTATATATAGCTGAAGATGGACCTCCTATTTTAGGATGGATGCATCAATTTGATCTGTCTATCATTATAAATCCGAGAGCCCCAACACAAGTTTTAGTTGTTGATAATCCTTCAATAGAAGAAATCTTAGAAGAGGCTAAGGATGTATTTAAGAAAGAGTTAGGTTGTTTTAAGGGAAACGTACACAAAATAATTCTTACGCCCAACTCAATTCCGGTACAGCATAGAGTACGAAGAACACCCTTAGTGGCTAAGAAAGCCATCAAAGGAATGCTTCAAGACATGCTTGATTCTGGGGTGATGGAAGCTGCAGAGAGTTCACCATGGGTTTCACCAGTAGTTATCACAGAGATATCGGATGGCAAGTTTAGGTTCTGCATCGACCTTAGATCCCTTAACCAGAATGTGGTGGTGGTACATTTCCACTACCTAACATTAATGAATTAGTCCTAGCATTGAGTGGGGATAAAGTTTTCTCAAAGCTTGATTTAAGAAATGCGGATCATCAAATCAGATTACATGAAGATTCGAAACCATTGACGTCATTCATCACTACAGAAGGTATTTTTCAGTGTATTAGGATGCCTTTTGGGTTATGCTCAGCAGCGAGCATTTTTCAGAGAATGATAAACGTGCTATTTAAGGGGATGAAGAACATTGTCTTCTTCCAGGATGTCATCTTCGTGTTTTGGGGACACAGTAGAACAACATAATCATATTCTTCGTGAAGCATTATTCAAAATTAGAGAGTCTGGTCTTACTTTAGGACAAGAAAAATGCAAGTTCTTAGTGGATAGAGTAGACTATGTAGGTTATGAAATTTCGGAACTTGGTGTAAAACCTAAAAAAGATCTCTTGAATGCTATTCGTTTAGCTCCTGTACCCTCTGATAAAGACATATTGCGTTCATTTTTAGGTTTGATCGAATATTATTCGAAATTTATTAGAGATTTTTCATCAAAGACTGTAGAATTAAGATCTCTCTTGAAAAAGGGTGTTAGTTTTATGTGGGGTGAGGTTCAGCAAATGTGCTTTGATAACATCAAGAAGGATATATGCAATGCTGACATTCTTACGCCTTTCAACACTATGTTGCAGTCTGTGCTCACTGTTGATGCAAGTGCTACTGGACTGGGAGCTGTGTTAGCTCAAGTTCATAAGGGAAAAGAAAAGACGGTAGCATTTGCATCCAGAACGCTAACTGTGTGTGAAAAAAATTATTCAGTTATAGAACGTGAGACTTTGGGTGCTGCGTGGGCATGTGAGTACTTTAGAATCTATTTATGGGGGTCTAAATTCATATTGAAAACCGATCATAAGCCTCTTATTCGTCTGATATTACCAGGTGGTGATGCAAAGTGCTCAGCAAGATTAACAAGATTAGCTTCTCGCCTTCAGGAATTTTGTTATGATTTAGAGTATACCCAAGGTTGGAGAAACATCCAGGCGGACTGCTTGTCAAGATTGTCACTTGACTGGGACACAGTAGATAAAGAGGCAGTCCTCAAAAAAGAGGATGACGGTGCAGTTGCCTTTGTACAGGATGTGTTGAATGTATATGAACCGCAGGCATTGACTAAGGATGAATGGGTTTATGCCATGGTGAAGGATAGTTCTATGTTAGAACTTAAGAAATTGATACAACAGGGTTGCAGGAGAGAAAGCACTGTTCCTGTCTCGGTTAGACCATTTGTAAAATTAGTAGATGAACTAACTGTTTATGAAGATATTTTGATCATGAGAGGAGATTTGTTTATTCCTCCAATTTCTTTGAGGCCCAAACTAATATGGATCGCTCATGAAGGGCATTTGGGACAAACTAGAACAAAAAAAAGACTTAGGATGAATTGGTGGTGGCCAGGGATGGATTCTGACGTAGATACTAGGGTCACGAAATGTGATGTTTGTAGGGAGAGTGACAAACGGTTGAAGGTCAGTAGTCAAGCATCTCAAAGTCACATTTCAGACCCAGGATTACCATGGCACACTGTATGCATGGATTTTATAGGGCCCATGAATGGTTTTAAAGAGAAATTAGGCTTTGGTATTGTTTTGGTAGATGTTCATTCAAAGTGGTTGATCGTAAAATTTACAAAAGACATTCCTACGTTGACTACTATAAATGTGATGAGGCATATTTGGCGTGAAGAGGGTATACCCTCTGTACTGTTAACAGACAATGGTACTCAGTTGACATCTGTTGAAATTAGTTTTTATCCACATGTGGCATTAGACATAGTAGAAATTCTCTGTACAATCCACAGGGGAATGGAATTATTGCGAGGGCAAACCGTTTGAAAAAAAAGGTGTCATTCAAATGGCAGTTTCTAGTGGTAAAGATGTAGATACTTTAGTCTCAGAAATGATATGGGCTTATCGTTTCTGTGTACACAATGTTACTAATAAAACACCTTTTGAGATTATGCGTGGGAGAGTACCCAACACGAAATTAGTTCCCACTTGGATGAAAGATTTATTAACAAAAGACACGTTTAAGGATAAGTCAAATTCTGGTTCATCACAGAGTAGTATGAGCTACAATAAAAGACTAGAGAAGAAAATTTGTTCTGGTGATTGGGTGAAAGTACGGTCTGGCAGATCTGGAAACTCATTCAAGAAATATCTGGGACCATTCAAGGTTAAATCCATTTTACCTTATGGTGTAGTTCTTGATAATGGTGACAGGTGGAATTTTAGGAGGGTAGCTCTATATCAAAAGGGCTGTGTAGGTATAGGCGATATTGTCAAAAATAATAGTCGTGAGAGTGACAGCCACGTTACTTACTCTGCTATTTTTAATAATAAATAATTTACCTTTTTAACTTAATTTATTCGTGTATTAGCTTACTACAATTTCCCCCTTCCTAGGCTGTGGAGTGCAAGTTAGCACGCTAATATATTGTCGCATGTGTGATAAAATGTAATGAGTATTCCATCAAACTGTCATCTTGCCTTAGCTAAGAGAGCCGGTGCAGCTTAGATCTTATTGTGTGGTAGCGCCTACCTAGCTACTGTATCGCCAGGGAGCCATCTTAGCAGTAAGCCATCTTAAACTAAAATAAAAACTAAAACACGCACACACACCCGCCCCCACACCAGTTTCCTCACAGGCCTGAGATAGAGTCTGGTAGGAGAGGCAAAGTCTTCGTAATGGAGTTACCCTCATTTTGTGCCCTAATAAGCCACAGCAGTAGGGGTCTAGACCTCTCCACTTCTGCATGCCTACAATCAAGGCATTGCAGCTGGTCCAATAACTCTACATATTGTCTCTAAAGTTATGTAACGCATGGTTTTATTTTGCTAAATCCGCACCTCAATTCAAGACTTCAATGAGACTCATTGAGATCAACTGCAGGGTGCTAGAGATGCATCTCATCCTGGTAATAATTGTGGAAATACAGTGTCCCTTTACCGCCACCTTAAATAACCCTCAATTCCCTATTTGGGTAAGCGTCTGTGCCCTGGTTTCCCTAAAGTAATTTTGTATCATGTTGTCCAGTTTTTGAACACAGGGTCTTCAAGCATAACAGTTTTGATTTGCCATGTTGGTATCAATGTGACCAGCCCCCCACCCGACCACTGTAGGCTGAAAGCGTCTGCCCCAAGTCTTTGTATGCTGTTGCGACGGTGTGGGTGCCCAGGAATCTATTGTTTTGGGGGTGTGCTTTAAACATAGTCATTCCACAGTCTCGCACCCACCTTGCAAATACCAGAGCCTCCTTAGCGGGTCTGTGCCTGCCAATGGGAGTAAAGATGTATCTAACTGAACATTGAGTTCTCCAGTTTGATCGGAATTTCAGGCCAGTGAGCCAGCCTTTTTGAGACTGAATCAAAGCATCTTATTTGTTCAGCATAAGAAGTGTATGCGCTACCAAGTACAATTTCATACCTGGCATAGACTAGCATAAATTGCCCCTCAGTCGGGACAGTTTCATAGGACACGCCCTGTCTCACCCATACCAGGGTTCCCCTGGAGGAGGCAGAGCAGCCAGTGGCAAAAACCTGGCCTCTCCATCGTCGTCATAAAGGGCCTGCAACGTCTATAGTTAAGTGGGCCTCCCGGAGGAAGGCCGGGTGGCCCGCTCCTCCTCAAATAATTATGGAGTTTATATCTTACCCATTCCCTTGACCTACCGTGCGAGGAACCGGTAGTTGTTCCACTTGGTCGTGGAGTAGACCTTAAACTTGATGAGTTTTTCCACAGAGGAGGAGGTCCCAGTTGGGCCGATTTTTAAGGTAATGTAGTACTGTGTCCCTTTCAGTGGTTCCCAATGTAACACTGAATATGTGCAATTCAGTGACCATTAATCAATTAAAACAAACTGCAACTCACAAGACCCACGGCAGATACACTATAGCGTTTCACTCAAAGCACAAGAATAGGTAATATATAAACATTGAGGAAATGCAAGGGGAAATCACCTCCCCCGACTCGCCACTTTATGATTAGCAGACATTGCAAGAAGGAGCAAATAACAGTGAAGCTAATACACCCTCTTCTTTACTACTTAAGCAAGTGTGACCCACCATCTTCATGAATCAGCCAGTCTCAACCTCATAGGCGGAAATGAATAAAACAAAAGTTACGAGTCATCCGCTGGTCTCCGATGGTAAACCATTCTCCCCTTCCTCTGAAGAGTCTGCACTCTGCAATTGATGCATCTGCTGTCTCACTCAGGGAATAACTCTTGTTGGACTGCTCTTTCTGGTATATCATCCTGATGCTGCTGTGCCCTCAGCATCACCTTGCAGCTTTGTGGGTGGTTTAACCATTCCTCTGTCAGGGCGGGATTGCCTTCCCTTTGACTGAGGCTTGGGCCGGTTCTCATGATCCCTGCTAGCCTTGTACTTTTCAAGCCAATATGTGACTTTTTGAGCAGCACTTTGGTGAAACTCGTCCTATAGCTAGTGGTTTAAATGGGAAAAAAATAGTGCAGGTATTCATTTAAATGTGGCAAGTGGGCAGGACTAAAGGCAAGCCATGTCAATGCTTATTGACTTCTATACTAGTTGCAGCACATCCCAAAACACGAGAAATTTGTTTCTATGAACAAAACCGGTTAACTCGTTATACGAAACGAAAGCCGAACAGTGATATTTTAACATTTCCTTATTTTGTAATATGTATCTCGCTTTTCTCTCACCCAAAAACACGCGCACACAAGCAGGCAAACAAACAAACATAAGCAGACACTCGCACAAAAGAATCAGGTGGGAATAAAGCCCTTTTAACCTCATTACCTCCCATGGCTTTCTTCATTTCGCTGTCACTGGGCTTGACAGCTTGATGGTGATCACCCGGATATGATGCATATGAGCCCACCCTGAATAGTTCAGCGGGGGCTCAGCTCAGGGCTGCAGAAGTGCTTTGGCTGTCAAAGAGACAGAACACCACCACTGGAGGCCAATGCTCTACCCTTTCATGAGTACCGGCATGCTCCATGTCAGTAGAGAAGTGCCGGTACTCAGTGATACAAATAAGAAGTGCTGGTACTCAGTACCTGCGAGTACCAGCCCATTAAAGCACTGCCTATAGCCCTAATGAGTGGACAGCTGGATAACTTCGCAGAAAGTAGCCACTCTCATTTGTCCCCTGTGATGAGCACATTGCGCCTATGTCCTGTAATCACAATGCAACACATGTTCCATGTGGTTGAGGGTTCTTGATAAACACATTACTGTAGTAGAATATGATATAAGATAGCTAGAGGGAGAAATAGAAAAGAGGGATGACCGAGATTGGTCAGCTCCTACTAGAGATCCGCAGAACCAAGAACACTAGTGGTTGCAGATAAGGGTATAGGTTTATTGCATTCAAACATATCCAGCCCTAAACTACCGAATTTATATAAACCTCTTGACCAATGAGTCCTGGTCTTGGATCATATGAAAAGGGGGGGCTCTTGGCCCCCCCGCCCGCATGGCGGCGCGGCGACCGCCTCCCCCTCCGTGCCTCTCGGTGGTGGGCGTGCCCTTCTGGGCGCACCTCACCACCGATTGGGTGGCGCCCTCCCTGGCCCGGATGTCATTGCAGGACTTCCGGGTCAGGGGGGCGGGCCGCAGGAGGGGCCGGGTGGGGGGCGTAGCCACCCCCCCCCCGGGCCCCTTATGGATAAAGAAGCAGGGAGCGCCCCGGAGACCCTCTTGTTCCCTGGACGCTCCCCCACAGCGTGTCGTGCCCCGCGCTCGGGGCTTCTTGTTTCCCCTCCCACCATCCCTGGAACAAAAAATGGTCGATGCTGTACTAGTTTGGTTTAGGGTAAATTTGTTAGGTTATTGTTTTCAATTTTCCAGGCATAAGCGAACTGTATGTGGTTTGTATATTTTGCTGATGATGCTCTCTTTTAGGAATTTTCCCCTTTTACGGAAATGTGCTGAAATATGTTTTGTTGTTCCGATTGTGTTTAGGCCTTTTTTCCCTTTGAAGCTATACGTTGATGCGTGATGTGATTTAGCTAAGAGTAGTTGTCCATTAGAATTTTTCCCATAGGTCGTCGTATTTATTAGGTTTGGGGCATGCGGTAAGGTCATGACCGGTGAGCAGCTAATTTTAATGTCTGAGGGGGTGGGCATCATCCCATGGAGGTTCCCGCCCAGGGGGAGGGGCCATTGGCCCCTCCTAGAACTTCAGGGGCAAGGTAACTGGTGCTTCAAAGGGGCGCGGGTTGGAGTAGTCACGCTTTCCTTAGGCTGGTAGCCACCCCGCGCGCGCATACTTATGACGTCACCGGATGGCGCAGAGTAAGGGCCCCCCCTTTAGTGGGTAAATGGAGTTCACGGCGTGGACCGGGTAATTACCGGGCCCGGCTGCGCATGCGCACATCTCTAGGTAAGGCGCAGCTCGTAGGACCTGACACCGGTTAGCGACCTTGCCATATGGCCAGAAATGTAGTATACAAAAATCTAGATGAGGATGTTAGATTCGGTTAGGAAACAATCTGTATTAGAGTCTCTGTTAAGGTTAGGCTCTCAAATTTGTTGACAATATTGTATCTAATGCCCTGCTGATTTTTGTATAAAATGTTTACCATGCAATTAAACATTTTATGATCTTATATCTTAATAAATACGGCCGGGGGGTTTCGCGACCCCCCGCCTTCAAAAAGTTAAACATGTTTCATGATCCTGTATCCGGGGTTTGGTGTGGTAAGTTGGGGGGGGGGGGGGCGGCAGCCAGTCGCTGACCATGTTGCATATAACCCTTCTACAGAGTTTGATACTGCTTTTGGACATTTGACATCTAAAGTGTCAAATGATTCCTGTGCACAAGCCTCCAATAAGTGAAACTTTGACAAAATGAACAGTCCTGACTCATAAACTCTAACAAACGGATAGTGGTCTGGCAAAGACAGAAACTGACTTCACATTTTAGGTTGTTTGAGATTGAGGTTAGATACTAAACATACTACGATTAATTAGTTGGCGAAAGTTTTTTTTCTTTTTTTTGCCAAGATAAAACTGTGGGATCTGCTAAAGGAATCAGTTGGCCTTCTGATCTGTATGATAGAGAAAGTAAAGGGGGAGCATGCAAGAGGTTTTAAAGAGCAGAGTTTACATTTGCAAAACTTTGCCTTGATAAATACACACTGAGAGCTCGCAGTGTGGGAGTGCACAATAATGAATTGGCGATCCTTCTGGGCTCTGACCATTAGTAGTAGATGTTTATTGCCTATCTAGGCTAGATGGGTCCTCGAGGATTGGAGGCAGAAATTGTTCTCCCCCTTAACTTGCTAGTACATAATATTAGACAGAAAAATGGCCTTCGAACATTTCACCTAATTTCAAGATCACTCTTAATTACATAAAGCACCGGAAATGTTGTTACAATATAAACCACCAGGCACAGTTTGCCCCCCTACGACAGAGAAGTAGTGTTTACCCTACTCAAAGACATGGAACAGGATTTGGGAATAATTAATAAGGCCTTTAAAAGTAATGGTTGAAGGGCATCTGGGTCTAAATTGAGAGCACGACTGAGTTCCTGTTAGTGTGGGACAGAATCCACCTCAAAATGGAAAGTTGTGATAAAATCCACAAACCTCAATATAGAGGTAAACAAGTATGTTAAAATTATGTTTGTAGTTTTGAGAGGATGTGAATGAGAGCAAAACTAATATAATTGTGCCTTAGGCTAAACATCCCCAATAGAGGTGTCACAGGTTCTGGCAATAAATGATTACTGTGATGACTTGATTGATGGTTTTTCAAAACGTAACATCTGCACCATACAGTCCTTGTAAAAATCTTCTGCAAAAAGGGCTGTCAATATCCTTAACTGTATTCATGTTTTACTCACAGTCAAGGCAGTGCTTGCATATGGTGGAGCATAAAAGTTCAAATACTGTTACCTCTATCAATTCTCACTATTAGATGTGATTTACTACAACAATTTTAACAAAATGTGCAAAATAGAATCATGACGAAAAACTTGAGATCTTTAACTGCATCGTAAAAGCATGCAGAAATGTTCTGAAACTTAAAAATGTGAAACATGTAAATAAAGAGAGAAGAGAAACAGTTATATGCTTATGAATTGTAGTCACACGTTTAAGAAATAAAACGTGGTCAACTTAGAAAATGTGCCGCTGACTATCTAACATGACAAATGAAATGAAGTCTTACATAGTGAATCACATGAAAACGATTAAAATGTCTAGTTTAAAGATGCTTAATAGTAAAGGTTTTGCTGCATTACATTAATAGTATGTGAAATACTAACTTGAATATCAAAAGTGAAACGCATATTAATCGGTTTGAAAAATAAAATGTGTGAAGTGTTTCTTTTAGTAGTGCCTAATATTGCCATGTAACCTTTGGAGAGAAGAATAATGAGTTAATTTATTAAGAAACTTGAATTATTCATGTTAATTTATTAAGAAAACGGAATTATTCATGTTAATGTATGTTTTATATTAATCTTAACGTGGCAATGATTTTAATACATTTTCATGTAGGCCTCGAATGTTTCTTTTTCCTCGTTCAGAAAAGCAGAATCTAGCTGAAGCTGAAGTAATAATTTCAGATGATATGAGAACTTTTCAGAGAGTTTCTTTTCATGCTTATGAATAGGTCCTTTTCTCATTCAGCAACACTTTTGACAGAAATGTATCCATACAATCACAAACCCTGGGAATGGACAAACAGTGATCAAAATGAATTTCCTTACTTCCGAGGAGATGATGCAAATTCTAAAGTTGTTAACATTGATGATTTGACAAAAGGATTACTTAATGCTTCCGGATTTCTTAGTGAGGTATTGATCACACCATGTGCAGCCCACTGTGGAAAACCAACAGAAACCATAACGTACGATAGAACTGATAATTTGTGGGCCTAAACTGAGGATTTTTGTAAGTATAATTGCCCCCCTGGAGGAGGTGTCGGGGATGGTTATTTTCAATTTCCCTGCCTGGCATGCTGTCGGACTGAACTTTGATTTCTTATGCTTATCCCATTTGAACTGAACTTTCCGAACTGACTCAACCTGTACTTTACCGTCTGGTGAAGTGTGCAGGTATAACTCTTTGGCTGGAGAGTTACAGACTCAATCCTGTGACTCCTTACGTTTCATCTTAGCATATTCTGGTTTGTATAACCTAAATGCTGAACTTGAAATTCCCCTATGTTCTCTCTCTCTTATTCCCTAGGTGATCAGCAAATGTCTATTTACTGAAACTGTTTGATATTGTGTGACTATTTGTACTAAATGTTTTTTATAACCAGAAAACTTAAATGCGATTTGTGTTTCTTGACCATTCAAACTGAGGCCTAGATAAACAATATACATGAGCAATGTTATACTTTTGAGTCATTCTTGGAGTGAAATCTCGTCTCGAATTTTATCAACGTGGGTTAATAGAGAAATTGTTTATGTGGCTGTATGAATTTGGTATCTTCTTATTCCAGGTCCTCATAAGGATTTGCCCCATGTTATCTTAATATCCAAGTCCCTGTTAGCTTACATAAGATTCATCGGAGGATCTAATGGTTTGTAAGTTTAGATTGATAGTGGGCCCAGAGAGGAAATAGATTGATTATTTAGAAATGATGTAAGTATATGTGAATACAAATCTTGTTTAGGTTCACACTGCATCACATACCATTTAACAGGCAAATTTTGTTCAAAATCCTGACACTGGTCCAAAATCAATGTTTGTATGCTGTATCATAAGCCAGATTCCCCCGTACTAGCCAGGTAGAGCTCTGAGATCTTCTGCTAAAACTTTGATTAGGCCCCTAACTTTGAGTAGAGCAGGCGGATGCGCCTTCCCTACGGGGTCTGTACTTTGTGGAATAAGCCCCCTGATTTTGTAAGGAAGCTCAAATAGCACAAGGTCTTCAGGAAGCTGTTTAAAAACCGGTCTTTTACAACCTTTCTTCACTTTGAAAAAAACAGTACTTTATAAATGAGTATTGTTGTTGCTTTTTTGTAAATGAACCCAATTTGGACCCCACCAATCCTGATAATTACATATAATGATGACTAACATTTAGACATGCTCACATGAATGTGCTTTCTGATTTATACTTCTGCCCACAGCTTCCTCACTTGAATATCCCCAGTGCCAATCTGTATCTGGAAACTCTTCAATAGCTTTCACATGCCCATAGTGGGTGCCGGCTCCACTTCGGCAAAGTACGCAGCCTCTCTATGATGTCACTGGAGCCTTTAAGTACCCCGCATCAGTTTTCTTTTTTTCCACGCACATCGCCACGGTCAAGAGCACTCTCAATCTCTTCCGGAGTCCATAAGCTATACTTTCTCTTCAGGTGGAGTTTTTTTTCCCCATGAGATTATCTCTCCATAAGTGGTCCGGTTTCAAACCCTATAGAGACTGTGACGGCCATATGTCTATCACAGAACCCCATGAGATCTAACTTAGGTGCTTGTGATCTGATGACAGTGCGAAAGCCTGTGAGTCGTGTCGGAGAATGCATTCCAAGACAATAAAAGAATGGGAGGCCAAGATGTTCATGGCCAGAGGCGGGGATGAACATCTTGTGTGCTGCAAGTCTAGATCAATGTCTCCAAAGTTGCCTCTTTCACCAAAGTCATCCAAGAAGAAGCAAAATCAGAAGATGTGACATTATTCCTGATGCCACAGTTCTCCAAAAAGTCCATCGCCAAGACCCTCTGCTTGACCTCAGCTACCATCAGGCCAGGAACTGAATGAGGAACCTGTGGAGGATCCAGTGCTAGTACAGGAGACACTGTCACCTACGGCACTAATTCTAAGGCCCCAGCCCAGTCAGGTTAAATCAGAGCTCCTCATTCCTGGGACGGATCCCTCTATGTTCCTGAAAGTGATGTTTAACATCTTCAGCAGATCCATGGTCCACTCTGACGCACTCACCGGCCACATGGATCTGTTGACTTTTATTTATGGAGGTTTAGCTATATTGCATACCTTTCATGCCTTTGTCTCCAGTCTTGTGGGCTTTGACTGTGACACCTTTGATACCCCAGCCATTGGGATATACACCACACCAGACGCCACCTCTGTTGACCATCCCATCTTTGCTGCCAGATTCTGTTACTTCCTTGATGCCACAATCGACCCCTCCAGCACTGCGGATGACAGCACAGACAAAAGCTACTACCTCCTGTAACTGTATCCTGACCAGCACATCCTTTATCTCCTACTGCTTAATCGCCTCCGCCAGTGTCGCAGCCCACTCAATGGCAGTCTTTGTCTTTGATGGGTTTGCCACATCCTTCCAGAAAATGCATTCAAACGCTAATAGACAAAAGTAGGTTCTTCTTCAAGGACTCAGATCCTCAAGAATACCCCAGCGCCCATAATAAAGGAAACAGCCAATCTCAGTGAACTAAGATTTTGCAGACCTCAAAGATGGCAGCAGACTTGATAACTTCCTGGAGTGGGAGCTTTACACCTCAACTGCTTCCTCCACTGGAAATTAACTCCTATCATTTGTTCATCGGAAGGACAGTGGAAATATTGGTCCTTCAGGTACCATCTGTCGTAAAAAAATACAATCCTTTTTGATGTCCTACATACAATGACCCATTCCTCCGCAACCCTTGCTAATATTCAATGAGGCCTTAATAGAGCCTATAATTGTGATCTTGGAGAAACCAACAAGTTCCACTACAGTCTCCAGATCCATAGAGAGGCTCCACAAACCAGCACCAGGTGATCCAGCTTTCCTTTTCTCCCAAGCCCTCACCTGAAAACCTGGTAGTACAAGCCTCTTATTCCGCTAAACTGGTGCCTGGCGCATTTCCCACAACACCATTGGACAGGGAATAAAAAATATGGTGCAGTTTACAAAGAAGGTGTTTTCTGTCATGAGCATTGCTCTCGTATTTCTGAACGTCATCTGCATCCAATGCATATACTTGGGACTCAGGGCAAGAAGTAATCCCCAATTTGCCAGAGTATCTTCTGAATCCCTTTACAGAACAGTGGGGTGGCAGTCAGCCCACAGCCAAGAAGGTTAGACAATCTGGCCTGGGAACAGCATACTCAGTTCCAAGGGTCATGGGGACATCTGTCGCCATGCATTGCTCCCTAGTTCTGGGTTTTACCAGGATGTTCAAATAACACTGATGAACCTTCTGTTTAATGGCTCCTGCCTCTGTGGAGCAAATGCAGATTCAGCATTGGAGAGGTTTAAAGAGAGCAAAGCTACAGCAATATCGCTTGACCTCCAGACTCAAACAAGGGATTATCATCAGCTTAGGAGGTTTTGAGCTTTCTCCATAGGCTTTTCCTTTCAGGGTTGTCAACAATATGACCAGTAACTCGTGTACCACCTGTACAAGCAAAATAGATGTAAAAGAAAAGGAAAAAAGCGTGCCCCTCTTTCTCCTCCTCCTTTTCCCCAGCCACTGCAAGGAAGTGGCCCTACTTCCCCCTTGTCAGATGGATGACGGATGGTCTTTTTCATAAGTCTGGGGGGTCATAACTGCAGACCTTTGGGCCTTGCAGAACGTGGAGCGAATATGCCCTACCCTTCCAACAAAACCCTCCCACTCATTCTTTCCCAACCACATGCCCTTCCACTGGACCACCTACATGTCCTACAGTAGGAAGTTCTGACCTTACTCCTAAAGGGCACAGTAGAGTTGGTTCCAGAGCAGGAATGAGACCAGGGGTGCTACTCCTGGTACTTCCTAGACCCAAAAAAGGACAACGGTCCACATCTCTTCCTATACCTCTGGGTTCTGAACTGGTTCCTCACAAGGAAAAGTTCAAAATTCAGTTATTTTTCAAGTTATGCTAGCAGAAGACTGGATGGGGTCTGTTGACCTTCAGGATGCCTTCTTCTATATTCCTATCCTGCAGTCAAGCAGGAAGTATATTTGCTTCACGGTTGGATCTGAACACTACCAACTTGCGATTCTTCAGTTTGGCCACATTTTCACCCCTTCAGTCTTCACAAAGGTGATGGCTGCAGTTGTGGCCCTACTCAGATGGGCGTGAATCCTGGTATCTTCTTACCTGGCTGACTCGCCCCTCAAACTTGGCGCTCCAGAGACAGAGCCTCAATATTTGCACACAACAGCCAAGTTGCTGTTCGATCTGGTGTTTTCGTTCAACAAGCCCAAGTCTCACCTGGTATCCTCTCAGCGAATCCTGTTCATGGGGGCAGTACTATATACCACAGTGAATCAATCCTGCCCTCCTCAGAGGGTTCACAAGATTCAGGGTATGATTTTGATGATTCAGAATGGTGTGATCATTCCATTTCTGATGGTTTTATGTCTGCTCAGTCATCTAGCCTCCTACATTCTCTTGGTCACCCCTGTACACTAGCACGTAAGGGCCTATCAGTGGTGTCTCCGCAGGCAGGGGTTCCAACATGGTGGAGATCTTTAAGCTAGTATCAAAATTGCCAGGGACACTGAAGTGGACCTACAGTTGTGGAGTGTGGCCAGCAATCTCTTCCAAAGAAAGCCATTTCACTCTCCCCCTCGGCTGACAACAGTTATCAAGGATGCCTCCAATCTTGGGTCGAGAGCACATCTGGAGATCAGAGGTCTCTGTTACCCCGAAAAACAGATATTACACATCAGTCTTTTGGAATTACATGCAATACATCTGGCACTCAAGGCTTTTCTCCCTTCATTGCCAGTCTTTCCAGATTTTGACCGACAATACCTCTAAGATGTGGGACATTAGCAAGCAGAGGGGAGCAGGATTGCACCTTCTCCTGCGAAGGATTCTACAGCCCTGTGCCTGTGTTCAGGACCATCAGATCTGCATGATTGCCAATCACCTGACCTGAGCACTCACAGTGTGAGCTGTTTCAGTTGGTGTCATCTTGCCAAGTACGAGTGACGTCTTCATTCAAAGGTGGTCCAGAACATATTCCAGATCTGGAGGACTCTTCACATCAACCTCTTTGACACTCATAAGAAATCTCACTGCCTAAAATTCTTGCCTTCAATTTTCTGTTGCAGGGAGCATTTGGTGGTCATGTTTCACTTGAAGTGGAACCTTCCACTTGATTACGCATTTTGTCCCATACCCCCACGTTTTGAGGAAGATTTGCCTCAGCCAGGCCCACGAAATTCTGATTGCTACAGATTACCAACAACGGGTGTAGTATGCATCCCTCCTTCACCTCTACCTGTGCTCTCTACTCCCTCTCATTCACGGGTAGACATCCTCTTGCAGGGACAGGTTTTACAGCCCAGCCTCCACCTACATGTCTGGAGATTGAACAGTGCAATCTGCGTTATTTTTCCTTTCCCCCCTGAAGTGGTGAATGTAATATTACGTGCCAGTAGACACTGCACCAAGACAATGTACTTAGGCAAATGAAATAAGTTGTCAAATATTGGGGTGAATCCAACTCAATAGACCCTCTTCAAGTCCGCCTGCTGGACATACTTAGTGTCACCCTTTTTTCAGTACAGCAGGGGTTTTCACCATTTGAACCATTCCACACTTGTCCTTTACATTTGATCACATTTAAGACTGTCTTTCTGATTGCTATAACGTCAGCTAGACATGTTAGCAAGTTGAAAAATGTAAGTATCAAACCTTTCACCTCCTGCTTTCCTGACAAGTTGGTGTTAAGAGTCTGGGCTGCCTTCCTGACAAAGATGGTTACTTCCTTAAATGTTGGACCATCCTATGCATCAAGATGTGCTATACTCTGGTACACAAAGAACCACCAGAAGGTATTCAAGCTCTTTCTCCCAATGCCAAGTCTACTTTTGCGCTGGCTAGAGAAGTGCTATAGTGAACATCTGTAAGGAAGTGTCCAGGGCTTCTCTCTGCATCTTTGTAAAGCATTACTGTTTGGACTCGGAAGTGAGGTGGGAAGGTCCCTTTTCACACTTAGTCCTTTGGGATAGTTGTGCATAAACAGCCATGCACCCACTTCCTAGTTCAGCAAAGCTTGGAAAATCCATCCAGAAGGTGGGGAATCTTCAGGTAGAAGTATCCATTAGAACACTGGCGTAATGAAAAGTGAGGGGGCCTCCCTGCACGGTACTTAGGGGGGCCCCCTCCGGGCTCAATCAGGAGCTCTCCAGGCCAGAGTTTAGTGCCAAGGGGGCCCCTTGGAGCTAGGGGCCCCCCGCACCGCGTGGGCTGCGGGGGCCTGTGTTACGCCCTTGCATTAAAAGAAAACGTTACTTCCCTTTGGTAACGCTCTTTCTGGTTCATATTGTATATACCTTCGGATTCCTCACTGGCCCACCCTTTTTTCCTTTGCATTGCTGGATATCCCACATGTCCTCTTAGAGTGCTCCCATCATATTACAAAACTCTACACCTGTATTCCTGATGTTAGTCTCATCTATTGGCCTTGAAGGTGCATAAACAAATGGATGGAAACTGACATCAGCCCACCGACTCGAGCACTTTATGGTTCCAGTGGCATCATATGAAGGCTGCCTATACGGTGCTGAAGTGGAGCCATTGACCCATACCGGCATGGGAAAGCTATTGAAGAATTTCTCGATCCAGACTAGCAACTGATATATTTAGAAGGTGAGGAACCTGAAGGTAGATGGAATATCCACCAGAAGCAGCGGTACCAAAGTAAAGTAACTTTTCCATTCTGTGCGCTAACTGAGCAGACTTTTGACTGGGTGATGGAAATAATGTTGCAGTGGTTGATGTTGATAACATTTGTGAAATCAAGCATGATAGTGGTATTCACTTTTTAATTGTCCAGGAAATGTTAATGTCCTTTGGTACAATGAACAACACATTTAGCTTTTGAAGGAGGTTAATGGGGTTATTCGTTATGCTATTCAGTGAATCTGTATCAGAGTTGGAGGCAAGAATTATTCTTTTTTTAGTTTAATATTTTTTTTTAATTCAGAATCAAGAAGAAAGGTAGAGATTACAGTCATCAAAAAGGCAGGAGAACAAGGTATCGAAATACATAGCTTTAACAATTAATGGGCAAACATTAATCATCAAATACAAAGCCATAACATGTAATCAATAATAATATGTAGAAAGTTAGGCAAAATACATGTCTAACTACAAATGACTTTATATGTTATACAAAAAAATGAGAAGGGAGAAAGAGTAAGGAATAAAAGGAAAATAAAGATGGTAAGAAAGAAAAGGTAAAGGAGAGAAGTATAGAAATTAGGATAGAGATTAGCAAAGACAAGAAAGTAGTGAAATGTAACCAAAATAAAACAGATTTAATTTTCTGAGATAATGATGAAGAACAGTAGATATTCTGTGTTCATCACAAACAAGATTCCACCAAGTTAACAAACATAGTTTAGAATTATCTTTCCAACAGGAAAGTATAACTTTATAAGCAAGTTCAATAAAAAGAACAAATAATAGGTTTCAGAGAATGGTCAAGGAAAAAATCAGCAATAATTCCTAGAAAAACATTCTGAATTGATAGTGGTATATTACAACTGAGAACATTTAGACAAAAGAGATTTCCAAAAATTAAAAACAGGGCAATAATATATAAAATGAAGTAGTGTATCATTGGAGAAAAGACAAGACCAACATGAAGGTGAAGACGACGCATCAATTATGTGAATAGAAGTGGGTGTATAAACACCTCTATTATAAATAAAAAATAAAGATTGAGTGATATTGGCAGTTTTGGAGGTATTGAAAGTTTTGTGCCATAACTTATCTTATTGTTGAATAGAGAGGTGCACAGGAAGGTCTTGCTCCCAATAAGTTCAAGAGGGGATTTAGGTTTATTGGGAATATGAGCATATAAAAGCTTATAAATAAGAGATGCTTTAGGATTGGAATTACAAGCAATATTATACAGCAGTGACGAAGGACCAAGTGAAGTAAAGTCAGGAGGAAAGTTGTTGGTCGATAAAAACGATTGAAGTACATGAGAATGTTTAGAATATTGGGTAGGTCAGAATTGGGTATACTATAGCGCTCTTGTAATGAAGCGAAAGGAAGAACCACATTTTAGGAAATTAATTGATGGTCATACAGGATACCCTTTTCCTGCTAGTGCTTGAAATAGAATGACTTGTGTCGTAATTTAATGCACTTATTATACCAAATAGAGAAGGCGAAAAAAGCTTGATAGAAATCGAATCCGTGGGTAAACAGCAAATGCATTACATGGTGGGAGTATTTTAAAATAGGGGTTTTAGATATAAAAGTACAGTTGGACATACAAATAACATCATGGAAAGAAAATTAAATTCATGCAATAAAGAACATTCAAAGGTGATCCAGCTAGGTAATGGGGAATCTTGATATTTCTGGACAATACATAAATTTGGCGAATTAAAAAAGCATTGCGATATAACTTGAAAATAGGGAAGCGCACACCACCTTAATTTTTGGGTCTAATTAATTAGGAAAAGCAATACGAGCATTTTATTATTCCAGAGAAATTTAATACAAAGAGAATTGATCTGAGTGAAGTAATAATTAGGGAAACTGAAGGGTAGAATGGAAAGTAGAAAAAGGACATAAGGTACAATCATCTTTATAATAGTATTCAATCTATCCTACCAGGATAGAGGAAGAGGAGACCAAGTAGATAATAGATTTGGGATTTTACATTTTAAAGCATTAAGAGAGAGTGTGAGAGATAGAAGAAGAAAACGAGACACCCAAGTATTTAATCTTCGAAGGACACCACATAAAATTAGTGTTAGAAAACATAAACTGATATCATGAGGAAATTAATGGTAAAATTATAGTCTTAGAGAAGTTTAATTTATAACCAGATATTTTAGAGTATTAATCAATCTCTTGTAAAAAGGGACTCAGGGAGGACAAAGGCGAACACACTCAAGAAAGGGCTCTAGACAAAGAAGAAATAGTAGAGATGAAAGGGGTGCCTCTATGTATGTTGAAATAAGAGGAAAAACAGCAATTGACAAAACCATAAGCACATGGTTTAAAATATAATAATCTGATGAATGAAATAAACTTAGGACCAAAACCAAAGCAATGGAGAGTTTCAACCATAAATTCCCAATTTATATGATCATATGCTTTTTCAGCAACGAGAGATAATGCAGTAAGAGGGGAAGGGTCATTTTTCCCCAATGTAAGGATGTTAGAAATTATCCTAGCATTATCCGAGGCAAGTGTACCTTTTATAAATCCAGCTTGATCAGGTTTAATAAGGGGGATAATATCTTCTAATCTAGAGGCAAGAATTTTTGCAAAAGGTTTACAATCATAATTAATTAATGAGATTGGACGATAGTTTTCACAAAGGGTATGATCTTTATCTGGTTTAGGGATGATAATAATGACTAAAAAGGAGCCTTCAGGTTTAGATTTTAATAAAAAAGAAGTAAAGAGTTCATGTAAGTTAGGGTCAAGAATAGATGAAAAAGAGGAAAATACTAAAATAGAAAAACCATCAGGACCAGGAGCTTTTGCTTTCTTTAAAGATTTAATACCATCTAAGATCTCCTAGAGAGTTATGTATCCTCTTCAAGAGTAGCCAAAATGTCCGGTATTGAAGGAGGATTAGGAAGATAGTTAAAAAATGGTTGAATATTAAATTAAGAGGGATGAGAATCTTCCGTATATAATGATTCATAATAGGATTGAAAGTGTTAACAATGTCAGAATCCAAGTGTAATGCAGTGTTTGTGTTTTCATTTCGTATTGGTCCATCGTTTTTTCTTTCCGATTTAACTTTTAGATAGTTAGCCAACATTTTACCAACTTAATTTTAACCCCCATGATATTTAGATTCAATTTTGAGGAGGATGTTACATGCATCAATAGTAGCCAATTTATTCAGGGAAGATTTGGCTTTAATAAGTTCTCGTAAATGGGAGGGGGATATAGAAGTAAAGTAAGCATGTTCAAGAGTCTTAATGTGTTGTAGGGTGGATAGGTATTGAGAGCTCAATAATGCTTTCTTTTTGGTAGTATAAGCAACATTAAAAGCTCTAAAAGAAGATTTAAAGGCGTCCCAATAATTATGAATGGAAGTATAAATAGATTTATTAAATTGGAATTTTTTTAATGAAGGAGGTGGTTTGCAAGATAAAGGTTTGATCGGATATCAGGGAATTGTTAAACCTCCTACGAGCATGTTTGGTACTATTAAAGGATACATCAAAATATGATAAAACAGGGGTGTGGTCCAAAATAAAAATAGAGCCAATTTCCGATGACTGAATAGAGGTATTAAAGATTTAGAAACTAAAACATAATCAATTGTAGACATTTTATTGTGTACATTTGAAAAGTTATATTCATATGTGTTGGGGTTACAAGTCTTCCACACATCATAGAATGACGAGAGGCAATGGCAGATTGGAAGGCTTTATGTGATTTATCAGGTTTAAATTTACATTTAGATTGCCTGTCAGAAAATGGGTCTAGCCAATCATTGAAATCACCTGCAGTAATATTATTAGGAATAGTAATTGAGGATAATTCTTATTTAATATTATGCCAAAAGTCAGGATGAGGTTTGACAGGGCCATAAATGTTGAAAAAAGTAATGTGTTTCTTGGCATTACGCATTATCCTCATCCACTTGTATCACATTTAATTGATAAAACTTGAAAGTTTAATGATTTATGACATAAGATAGCTACACCACCTTTGCAACTGACATTAAACATGGTGTTGGGTAGATACAAGGGTACAGGAACCATGATGACAATGACAATGAAGGAAACAGGGAGACATGATACATTAACAATCGGATAGCATAAAGTTACTGCCAAAAAAATAGAGAAGAGAAATAAATAAACACTCATACATTTATAGAAAGAGAAGAAGGGAGAAATAAATAAAAATGAATGTAGAGAAGGATAGAAAATATGAAAAGAAAGAAAAAAGAGGTAATAGGGCAAGAAATGAATGAAGAGACAGATTAAGGAAAAAAACCCAGATCTGGAGTAAAGAGAAAGAAGAATGAGTACAAGGCATATCAGCACCTAAAGGAAGAACGACAACGGAGAGTAATAAAAAAGATGGATATAATTATGCCATGAAAATAGAATGAGAGACAGGTAGAGAAGTCAAAGAGGCCATATACAGTAAACAAATTAGGAGAAATGTGTGTTAGTGTCCATGGGTTGTTTCATAGGAACATTTTTAATTTGACCAGATCTTCAAAGGATAGGGAGACTCCTCGTAGTTACTTTTGCAGAGACAAGGATGCAGGATGCCATAACGAATGTTCAAATGTCTCAGTTGTGGACGAAGAGTTAAGAATTCTCCACATCTAGCATTAATTGCATTGGAGATATCTTGAGATATGTAGCTGTTGTGACCAGACCATATGAGGCGACTTGTTTCCTTGGCAGCTTTCAAAAAAGACATCAGATCAGTAAATTCCAAAAAGAGCATTATGATGCCATGAGATCTAGTAGATTAGTATTGGAGACGACCCAGACGGTGAGATAGTTGAATATTTAGAGAAAGAGATTGAAGGTCTAAAAGATCAGGTAGAAACTTCTGCAAGACGGTCAGAAGGACATGGCCCTCAATGTTCTCAGGTAAACCATAGAGGTGAAGATTATTCCTTCTATAACGATTTTCAAGATCTTCAGTGTGAATTTTAAGCTTTTGGATTTTGTGTTCCAACATGGTGATCTGAGCAGCCGAGTCAATATTATGCATAGAGTACTTAATATAACTATCTTACATGATTGTATCATTGTTTCCCTTTTTTATGTATTTTATTACAAAACTTTACACAGTGTGTGAATGAGCAGGCCTGTAAACCTCAATAAACTGTGTTTAAAAAAAAATAATTTAAAAAATGGGGATCTGAGCAGCCGCATCAAGAAGGTAGCCCACACATTGTTCCATATTGAGCATTTTGGGTTCCATAACAATCCAACAAACTTCAATTTGTTGTAGTTTATCATTAGTAGTGTTCATGAAAGGTTTGAAGGCACCACCTCATCCAAAATTGTGTCTAAAACAAGATTTTGAGAAGACTGGATCGGAGCCTGAGGATTATTTTTGTCTCTCTTAGGTTTGGTACCAGAAGACAATGGCTTGATGGTAATCACTACCAATTCTGATAAAATGCGCCGATCGCAGGGTGAGCTTATGAGTGGATCAAAGTCTGCCCATACAAGAGGTGGTGAGTGAAAACTGTTAAGATGGTAAAGGGCAAACACCAGTGATGTAGATTGATATTCTGAGGAGTTGACGACCTTCTGTGTGTGACCATCAGTCACCTATATACCAGCAAGATACAAAAGAAGGAAGTCGTTAGTTCCCACTGGCTTGCAAGGTCGCAGGGAAATAAGGGAACAAAGGCCCCCTGACAAGCTGCTTAACAGATTATAGCCCGGGACATTGAGTCATTGTGGCAGCATAGGGAGTGCAAATCATTAATCAGGCTGAAGAATGAGACTCCCAGAGCCGATAAGGGTGATGAGTGCCAGTTCAGGACGTCAAATAGAACATAGAATATCCTGCAGGTATATAAAACTCTGTGTCACATCTGTACATGCAGTGCCCATAAAAATATTTATTTTGTATTCAACATTTTGCCAAGGGTGGAAGTATTAGGGCAGTACAAAATCAACATATTCCATCCCAGCTGCAAAACGTATTTTGGGCAATAAGTAGATAGTTGTAGGCATTCTTCTAAAGTATTTAGGACAGCAAAAGGTCTCCATTTATCCAGGAACACGAAATAGAAATGACCATCGCGTGTGAGGAGATTTTCACCGTAACAGCAGGATGGCAAGAGAAGGTTTCATGAAGGGCCCACTGAAGGTACAGGAACAGGAGTCTGCTGCAGGAGGCATGAAGAATGTCCAGGAAAGGCAATAAAACCAACACTTGAGCTTCGTGAAATGACGAAGCTCAGTGGTACGCCGTCATCTTGCCTAGGCGCGAAGCCACGCCCCAAAGATTATTCTTAACATGGTTTACTTAAATGTCAGCAACCTCATGTAACATCAAACAGAATGACTAACACTGTGTTTCCCATCAAGCATGGGGATATTAGTGGGCTACATACAAAATCACTAGACTTCCTTTGACAATCTGATGGTCCTATACCTATCAAGTCCCTTGTGCTGTCCATGTTGTCCCTTTCGTTGCAGCACAGCGGCTAGATAAGCACATTTACTTTCTTTTTCTCTTACTAATTCTGCTACTATTCTACATAGTGTGTGAATTTGTTATTATTTTGTATGGTTATCACCAACTTGCAGCACTTTATCTAGGGATTGCATGCAACCGAGGCAGAGAAATACATGCTGTCAGCCAGAATGCCAAAGAAATCTGACACTCCCTGGGCAGGCCTAGCCATTACTGCACCATCAAAATCCACAGTGGATGAAGGACCACATTTAGTATGGATGTATCATGCGTGATCTTAGTTATGCACACCAGTTAGAGATTCAGAGATGCAGAAGCGCAGAAACCTTGAGTAAGACTGCTTTCTGGGATGCCACCACCTTCAGTTCTACTTTTTGTGGCAACAAATGCATCTGCCATTTTAGGAGTATGAATCAGTAGCTGCCAGGTGTATCCCAATGGACCTGTTTTTTTCCTTTCTTCACTGTTCCACAGTCTTAATTTCTTCACTGAACATCATTAATTAGGGAATAGAGACCACAGTGCATACTGCTAATAACACCCTTATCGGTAGGCAGAGTGCAGGATCCTGTAAGCTCCTTCCCACATTGTTCTGCACTACGTCTATGGGGCTAGTTGATCAACTGTGTAGAGGCCAAGTGCTTCTCAAGTAGACTGGAGTAATTAAAGTGTGTATATGATGATTTTGATATACCATACTGGGCTCTACAGCAGTCAGTTAAGAGAGAGGCTACAGCTGATCCAAACCCTACGTTGACATATCTGAAAAACATAAGA
This sequence comes from Lissotriton helveticus, assembly GCF_964261635.1. Lineage (NCBI taxonomy): Eukaryota > Metazoa > Chordata > Amphibia > Caudata > Salamandridae > Lissotriton > Lissotriton helveticus. The sequence goes on from NC_136059.1 coordinate 1,191,838,778, forward strand.
CCCCTTATATTAACCCTTTCCAAACCGAGGAAAGAATTATAGGTACCCTAGGAACACATGTGGAAGATTGGGTCAGCAACTCATGCCAAAGCTCAGCTAATGTAGCTCACACTGTCTTTTAAGAATCTAAAATTGACTTTTCTTTTGCAAATTGTGACAGTAGTGAAAAGGGGTGTGATGACATGTTTGCGGTCCAAAGCAGATCATGAGGACCCTTGTATGATGGTACTCGCAGTTGGACAAAATGGAGCCTGAACAGGATAAAGCCTCTGAAAGAACCAACAAGCTTCTGACAACTGGATTTCAGTAACAAGTGTTAAAACAAATTTTGATTCAGATCATGATGGGGAGACTGACTCTGACCTGGAACAAGGTCCCACAGTTGATCAAGGTGAGATTTTCACCCTGAAGGACCAATGCCCATCCTGTGTGGACATGTACACCAAGTGTGAGTTAACATGGTTGAGGCCGGCTTCTAAAGACACTAGATCAATTATGCATTTAAAGAACCATGTTCAACTAACTGCCTCAGATTGTCTATGCAATGCACCATGTTTGAGACTCCAAAGATCGACCCACAGGTCCCTGAAGGGCTTGGATTGATCCAGGAGGTCTTGCAAGGAAGTGTTATTGGACCTCAAAGGTCCAATACCAAGATTCTGAAAAAGGGCAATCGAGCCATGACTCCTGTAGATCATGCAATTGTGTCCAGATGGACATGAAATAGCTTATGTTTATTTGGCAATGCCAACTGTACGCTCTCTGCTAAAATAAGCAGATCTAGTTTTCTTTGGGTGAATTTAAAACTGGCTGAACTGGCCAGTTCAGGGGAAGGCCTGACAGCTCAATTTGGTTTGTCAACGATCCCATTGTGAATGACCTTGGAAACGTTTTTATAGCCATGTTTTATTTGATTTAATATAGGCATATACATCAAACATAAATTAATAAAAGTGCATCCATCCGACTCCTCCTGTTTCTGTGAACTTCCAATGAGACTCATACTCCTCATCCCGACACCCGTATAGAGTAGGTCCCAATCAGACCAATAGTCCATAGAATTCCAACCATTTCCCCCATATTTTTTATATTTCTGTGGACACCTTCTGGCAATATATATATATCGTCCCCAGAGGATTACGTATTTTTATTGTGCCCACATTTATTAACCCAAAGCTAGAAGTATTAAAGGCATGGCTGGAGAACACAAGCTCATGCTCCAAAACAATGATGCAAATATTGTTAAAAAATGCGTGGGAGGAGCATAATGAATTGGTAAAGGAAATACAGAAAATCCTAGATGACCTAGCCAAAGAACCTAACCAAACTGATGTCACAAAGACCCTAACAGCAGTCAATGACAAAATAGAAAGATTCGAGAAGGAAATAATTGCCAGAAAACAACGGAAGTTTGAGAGAGATGAGCGAGATTATAGGTCTGGGAGGATCCTAACATTTGACAAGAAATTTGATAAATTACGTACATCTCTGTTAAAGACAGAGCTCTAGGCGCAGCGGATAAAGATAGATGGCAATCTGGGACAAGCTTAAGCTCCGAAGCAAGCTCTTTTGACAGCAATGCACAATACCCCACCGACGTGACGTTTTTTTCCGAGGAGATGCGCCTCATGTTGGAGGCAAACGAACAGTCCATACGCGGAAGAACACGATTTCAAGGACGAGGAGGCAGAACAAAACAGAGAGACGGCGACAGCGGCGGAACAAAAACCGACAGTACTGGAGTGGGAACAAGAAACCAGACACAGAAGACCAAGTTATGGAGGACCGAACACCAGAACTCACGGTAATGTACTTATCCAATAGACCCCTAGCCCCTATCGAGGAAAAGGTTTTAAAACTTGGACTGACTTTCTGTCCTGACTCACCAATAGACTAGACACAAACATGTATAGATATGTATCTTTTTGTAAGAAAATTGAAATTGTATAAAGTGCATTGTAATAGAGTTCAAGATCAGCAACTGCAGGACACTAGCGATAGAAAGTCCCAATCAGAAAGTGAACTGTTAAGAATACCAGAGAGGGGGAGGAGCTTGGCGGGCATCCGAGATGGCCGCGTGAGCACAGCGCTCCCCGGACCCCCGCCACTCCCGGCATAATATCCTGCACAAATCCTGATTTTTCACGAGGATTTGTATAGAGGACGTTGGGCTGATCTACCTGGACCTTTCAGAAATTTATTTTGACACCGGGTGCCTGAGTTACGGTGATTCGAACTTTTGGGCTCCGCCCTTGAGGTGCGCCCGGGACTGGGTGAGGTTCAGTGGCCGTCTTGGAGTTGAACAACAACGGCAGGGGGATTGGACTTGTGGGTCCCCTTCTTAAGTTTCGGTTTCGATTCTGCCTCAGACTGAGACATCGGCGAGAGGGTCGGGCCAGAGCTGGGTCCAGGGCACGAGTCAGCTGTCGGGCCTTCGGCTGGACGGTTCTCCTATTTGGCGGTCCCTTTCCTAGTGGTGCCCTGGCTGCGGTCCTTTGGTCCCGAGGCCTCCCTTTCTGGTGCCCGGTCCGTTGACCCTGGTGAATCTCCTTGTGACGCATCTCCAAAATGGCGGGCAGAGGGGACCGGGAGACGCGGAAGACGAAGACACCTCTGCGCGGGGGTCCGGTCCAATCTAACGTCATGGACCGTTATACCCACTCTAAGGGGTCCCCCGGAGCTGCCCTGCCCGGTCCCAGCGCATCTGACCACGTCGTGGATGCGTCGACGGAGCCTTCCTTGCAGGACATCATGGGCGCCATTTCTGGCATGAGGGAGTCGATAGGCCAACAATATGAAACCTTGGCCCACAAAATTGACACCGTGGCCATCGATGTGACCTTAATTCGAGCAGATCTCTCAAAAACCAACGAAAAGGTGAAATCATTGGACATCAAATCATCCAGCCTCACGGCAGACGTTTCTGAGATACAGACGGAGATTGGCAATCTCCGTAGGGTGAACGATTTCATGACCTGGCGCTTGGAAGATTTTGAGAACAGGGCACGTCGCTGTAATGTTCGCGTGGTTGGTGTTCCGGAGAATCCAGAACCCCACTCGGTTGATCTCCTGGTTGAAGACCTAATCCAAAACCACCTTTCTCCATCTGGACTTAGTAAATTTTTCACAGTGGAACGTGCACATCGAATTCCGGGGGGCCAGGGTAAGCCAGGTGCCCCGCCGAGACCTATTGTTGCTAAACTTTTCCACTATAGGGATCGGGACGCTATCCTGCAAGCATCACGTGTGAAGGGCCCGGTGGCCTTTGAGAATGCCACGGTGAACTTTTATCCAGACTTTTCCCAACAGGTCCAGAAGCAGCGGATGGGATTTCGTGGTGCCAAGAAGCGTCTTAGGGACATGGGGATGCGCTACGCTATGCTATTTCCGACCAGGCTGCGGGTTGAGTATAATGACCGAACTTTTTTCTTTGATCGGCCGGATGCTGTGAATGACTGGCTGGACTCCTTGCCTGACCGACCTCCTGAGACTGAGTCCGATGCCCACCCGGGCGGTGCTGAAGGTGGTGTAGAGAACTGAACATTTCGTCTTTGCCTGGTGCCTTGTTTTGAATAACTCTTTCCAGGAGTGTGTGCCTACGTTCCTCTACTGCTTATGTGATTTGATGTATGTTTTTTTTTCTCGTTATTGGTCTTGATCGGGGTGGCGGGTGGGACGGAGCCTTTCCTCCTCCGGGGTCTTTGTGTAGAATAGGGGTTCTTGGGCGACAGGCACACTGCAGGTTGGGGTGGCTTTTTAGCTTTTTGCAGGGGTGCAGGGTGGGGGGTGTTTTCTTGTTAATTGGGGGGTGGGCGGTTGGGAAGTTCGTTGTTTGTGTGTTCTGTTCTCAAGGCGACTTTATCCTGTATTTGAAGATGTTTCTTGTGTCATGCTCATTGGTGGGGGGTTTTGGCGTTGCTGGGTGGGATGGGGGGTAGCGGGTTGAGATTCGTTTCGTGGAACGTTAACGGTCTGGGGGATCGTATCAAACGGAGTGTGGTGTTGAAATGTATACGACGTTTATCTCCAGATATTGTTTTCCTGCAGGAGACTCATTTGGTGGGCAATATTTGTCATGCGATGAATAGGTGGGGCTATCGCCTCGTAGCACATTCGGGGTTTACCTCGGGTTCTAGGGGTGTGGGTATCCTTGTTCGGGCTTCCCTCCCCCTAGCTATTGATGATGTGATTCTGGATGATCGGGGGCGGTATGCTGTCCTTGTGGGTCGCTATGAGGGTCGTGCCCTCTCCCTATTTACGGTTTATGTGCCCCCCGGCCTGCAGACTTCTACCTTTTCCGATTTGGGCCGTGTGTTGTTGGACCTCCCTGATAGTACTCTCTTTCTGGCTGGTGATTTTAATTCGGTGTTCTCCGGTCTCCATGATCGCCACCCCCCTAGAGATACTCCTGCGGCCCAACAGTGGTTGGGTGGGTTTTTGGATACCTTTGGCTTGGTGGATTGCTGGAGGCTTTTGCATCCTGCTCAGCTTCAATACACCTTTCACTCTGGGGCCCATGGGAGTCTGTCTAGACTGGATTATTTCCTGATGCCTGCGGCTCAGTCGCCAGCGGTGCGTGAGATTGTACACCTACCCAGGGGCATTTCTGACCACTCTCCGCTCTGGCTCCGTTTTGAAGTTGGAGTGGAGGCAGTGGGCCGGGTGGCTCCCATCAATCCGTGGTACCTTACCTCCCCCGAGACCCGCAGCCTTTTGCGTCAGTCTTTGGACGCATATTTTCTGGATAACGAGGGGTCGGTTTCCTCTGCGGTGTCCCTGTGGGAGGCCTTTAAGACGGTGATTCGCGGGCAGGCCCTCTCCCTTATTGTTGAAGCTAAGAAGGCGAGGAATCGGGAGGTGGTGGACCTTGAGGGAGAGATTTCTACATTGGAGGGTGCTTTGGAATCGGGTGTCACGTCTGCGAAACTCCACGCCCTGGGTCTGAAACAATTTGCCTATAAATCTATGGTCACGGATGCTGCTAAATTGATGTTTCGGGAGCAACAGGGTCGTTTGTATGATGTGGGGGACAAAGCGGGTAAATTGCTGGCATGGCTGGATAAGAAGGAGAGAGCTAATCGTGTGGTGCCCGTGATTCAGTCATCGAGTGGTGAGAGTGTGACGGACCTGATTGGAATAGTTGACTGTTTTGCTGAGTACTTCCGTGTGGTTTATACCCCTGTGTCTGTGAGGGATGTGGCTGACTCTCGCCTTCTGTTGCGTGATATAGCTCTGCCCAGTATTTCCGATTTGGATCGTGTAGCGTTGGATTCCCCCTTTACTGTTGATGAGATAGCTACTGCCATCCGTTCACTCCGTTCGGGCAAAGCATTGGGCCCGAACGGGTTGCCAATTGAACTGTACAAGCTGCGTCCCGACAGAGTGGCGCCGTATCTTCGCGCCATGTTTCTGGAGTCCCGGGAACGGGGTATTCTCCCATATGATCAGCGTCTGGCCACGATAGTTGTCATCCCCAAGGATGGTAAACCGCGGGACCTTTGTTCGTCCTATAGGCCCATATCCCTGCTGAATGTTGAGCCCAAGGTATTGGCGAAACTCCTGGCGTCCCGCCTCCTGACGGTCATTGGTGACTTGGTCCATCCAGATCAATCCGGATTTATCCCGCATCGCAACACGGCTCTTAACCTACGTCGTCTCCACGGTGCGATTGCGAGGGCGGGGCTTCTGACGGAGCCGGCCATTTTGGCATCGTTGGATGCCTCAATGGCTTTTGACACTGTGGAATGGCCTTATCTTTGGGCGGCTCTTGAGAAATTTGGTTTTGGGCCTGAGTTTATTGGTTGGGTCAAGTTACTATATGCTGAACCCCTAGCGCAGGTGGTGGTTAACGGTAGAGTTTCGACCCCTTTCACCCTTGGCAGGGGAACCCGTCAGGGCTGCCCCTTGTCTCCGTTGCTTTTTGCACTCGCCTTGGAACCGTTAGCTGCATGGCTTCGGTGGGAGCCTTCGCTTAAGGGGATTCGCTGGTCGCCGGACTTTGAGGACCGCGTCTCGCTTTACGCGGACGACATTCTTTTATATCTCACCTCCCCGCGTAAATCTCTGACTGTTTTATTTGATGTTCTCACTTCATTTGGTGCCAACTCAGGCCTCGTTATTAACTGGGCCAAGTCCTGCGTGTATGTTCTTTCGGGTGTTTTACCCCCATTGCCGAGCAGACTTCCTATCCAGGTGGTCCAGTCTGGCTTCAAATATTTAGGGATCTTCATTACGCTGGACTCCTCGCTCCGATTTGAGCGTAATCTCCTCCCCCCGTTGCTTAGATTGCGACTGGACGTGGCCCGTTGGCGTAAGCTCCCTTTGTCTCCTCTGGGCAGGGCGGCTCTGTTTACAATGATGTCCTTGCCGCGGTTCCTCTATGCGCTCCAGAATTCCTATGACGACATCCCCAAGACCTATTTCCGAGAGATCGAGAGTCTTCAAAGGCAATTGATTTGGGACGGGCGTCCACGTATTGCCCTCGCGAAACTCACCATTCCTTGGTACGACGGGGGCATGGCGCTCCCCGACATCAAGAGATATTATTGGGCTTCCCAGTTGTCTGCTATTAATCACGTGATGTTTTCACCGGGTCGGAATCCTGCATTCGAGATGGATAGACTCCAGCTGCCGGGTGGGGACTTTAATAGAGCGCTTTATTCTCGATCAGCCGGGCGCCATCTTGTGGGCCCGTCCAGGATTGCAGTCACTGTGTGGCGAGCCGCCAATGTGAGTTTGGGATGGGAGGATCGACTGACACTGGCGACACCGCTTTATGCCTCTGAACGTTTGGGGTGCCTCTGGTCTACTAAGGGCTTCGACCGCTGGGATATGATTGGGATATGTAAGGTGGGTGATGTCTGTTCGAACGGTAGTGTGAAGTCGTTCCAGGCCCTCCAGGCGGAATACGGTTTGACTGGTAGAGAATTTTTTCGTTATCTGCAGGTCCGACTCGCCCTCGCCTCAGTCTTGACTCCTGATGAGGCCCTGCCCGAGTCTTCCCCCCTCGAAGATCGTGTCCTTGATGGGCACCTGCCTGATAGCACTATTTCCCTGATCTATAAGAAGCTGATCAATAATCGGGCAGACTTATTGGTCCGACTTCGGGAGGTTTGGGTCGGCGATGAGTTGGAACTGGACGACGAGGATTGGCAATCGGCACTCTCTTCTCCTAAGGAGGTAGCCATCCCTGCCCGTCTCCGTTTGGTTCAACTTAAAATCCTTCATCGAGTGTATGTCACTGGTCCGCGTCTGGTGACAATGGGCTTTTCCCCGGATGGGTTATGTAAGCGTGGTTGTGGGTCGAGTGCTACTTTTTTACATATTCTTTGGGAGTGCCCAGGGGTGGCGGCCTACTGGACTGCTGTGCTTGAGGTGATGACTGCTGTGACTGGTGTTGCCCTGCGGCCGGAGCCACGACGATGTCTGCTGAATGTGTGGGAGCCCACTGACTATTCTGTAGCCCAGACCAGATGGGCTACCTTGGGTTACATGATTGCAAAACGAGATATTGCGCAACTCTGGGGCGCTTCCAGGCCCCCTGAGGTCTCGAAATGGGAGGACAACATGGACTGGTCCATGTTTCGTGAGAAGACTGTATATGTGGCCAGGGGCAGACCCAGGGCGTGGACGAAGATTTGGGGCCAGTGGAATGAGTATCGTGGGGATATCTGTACCCCTCATCTTGTAGGCACTACTGATGTTGTCCTATCTCCCTAGGCGAGCGTTCCCGGAACCTTTTCATACTGTTTTGTGAATTTCCGGTTCTCCCCGCTGCTCCCCCCCCCCCCGACCTTGTTAGAGTCTTAGGGCTCTTGTTGTGTTCTCCTGATTGTTGACCATCCCCTCCGTTCTTTGGGCTGACCTTGATTACTGTGCATTTGCCTTTTTTAGTGTTTATTTTTCTTTTTGTATAAAACAGAAAATCAATATGCTCTGTGAAATGTTTGGAGTGATGCTTGGTACTTGATTTGTGCCTGACCACGGGAGTACATTTCTAATTTTTTCCTTGTGCCTTATTATTAGCGGCCAGCCCGTGAGGTTGTAGGCCCATTCTTGTATTTTTCTATGCTTGCTCAAATAAAGGTTTTTGGAAAAAAAAGAATACCAGAGAGCTTAAACAATGAAGAACCCCCTGATATAACCCAAAGTCTGAATGCACAGAACCCTACCCAACCTACTACCACCTCAGGACCGACCACATTAGGTGAGAACCCAGTCCTAATGAGCCCAGTACCAACACATTGTAGGGCAAAATCTAAATATAGACCCCAACTACCAAGAGACAACATAGATGTCTTCCATGACCTTGTAAATAATGAACTGTTAAAACTTCTAAACAGACCAATAGGAAGACAAAATCTAACCCCAGAAATGAAAGCTGCACTTAAGAATTTGCAATACGACGATACAATCGTCATTAAACCTTCAGACACAGGTGGAAACATAGTGCTCTGGGAAAAGAAAATATACATACAAGAAGCAATGAGGCAGCTATCCAACACTACATGTTACAAAAGAGTGGACCATTCCTACCTTAAGAATCTGCAGAGTAGGGTACACGAACACCTCAGGGGCTGGGCTAAGACAAACTGTTAAATTTGGATGACTTTTTTTTCTCATTAATGAGAACCCGACGACACCCCCCTTTTACCTTCTACCGAAGGTTCATAAAGACCCCCTGCAGCCCCCGGGTAGGCCAATAGTGTCCTCCATTAACAGCCTGCTAGAAAATGTCTCACACTATGTGGACCACTTTTTGAAAGATTATGCGAAAGACCTCACGTCACACATTAAAGATACAAAAGACTTCTTGCAGAAAATAGAAAATGTCAACAGGGAGAAACACTTTTGGCTAGTCTGCCTAGATGTCGAAAGTTTATATACTAGTATTCAACACATAGACGGACTGAGAGCGTGTGAATATTTCCTGAAATCTAGGAGTATACACTTTGAAGCCCACTCTAAAATGTTATTGCAGATGATTGAACTATGTCTGGTCGAAAATTTCATTTTGTTCAGTGGGGCACTATACAAACAGATCCAGGGCACATCTATGGGCACCTGCTTTGCCCCCAGCTACGCCAATCTCTTGGTAGGCTGGAGGGAGGAGCAGGTGCTTAGGAGTGATGCCCTGGAACACTGGACCACCAGGTTTAACATGTGGCTCAGGTACAGAGACAATGTCTTCTTTATCTGGGAGGGCAATGAGAGAGACCTTCTGAGGTTCGTTGAATTATTGAACCAGAACAGTCTCAATCTGAAATTCACAATGCAACACAGTCAGGAGAGTGTAAACTTTCTGGATATCAAACTTAAAGTGATTAACAACAGAATAGAAACAAAGATATTCAGGAAGGAAACCGCTGGAAACTCATTGCTCCACGCCTCAAGTTGCCATCCCCCAGTTTTAGATGGGCCATTCCTTTTGGCGAATTCCTACGCGCCAAAAGGAACTGTAGCACACAAGAGACATTCGACAAACACAAAAAGGAAATGCAGAAAAGATTCAAAGCCAGAGGATATCATGTTAACATGCTTAAGAAAGGAGAAGAAAAGGTTGAAATTATTGAAAGAAGGGTTGCACTGTACAAAGCGCCAAAGATCCCCCTGAAGAAAGCTGATTCAAAAATCAGATTAATAACCACCTACAACACACAATCCCCCCAGTTCAGTCAGATCGTGAGAAAGAGATGGGAAGTCTTTTTGCAAGACAAAACCCTTAAGACCAAACTAGGACCCCACCCGGCTATAACCTACAGAAAAGGGAAATCCATCAGAGATTTAATAGTAAATAGCCACCTAGAAAGTAAAAAACCAATCTTGGCTGACAGCAAGGGGAGGATTCCACAAGTGTGGAAAATGTAAGGCCTGGAGCCATAGTGTGAATGTAAGGGAGGTGTTACTGAACAGGATCAAGAAAAGGTGGAAAATACAGAAGAATATCCAGTGCAATACCGACCATGTGGTATATGTCGTGACATGTCCCTGCGACAAATGGTACATAGGGTCCACAACCTTCCCCATATAAAAGCGGATACTAGAGCACTGCCGTGCGATTACTAACAAAGATTTCTCCTATAGCACAGCAAGACATTTTCACACACATCATGATGGAGATTGGACACAGGCACGATATTTTGCGCTGGACTCAATCCCCAAGAATCCTAGAGGTGGTAACAGATTGATGGCTCTACGAAGGACAGAATCTAGATTCATTCTCCAAGCAGGGAGTGTCGCCCCGATGGGGATGAACATTGATGAAGAGATGTATATACATCTGTGATAGAACTGAATGATTTGTCTCCCGCTACCTTTAGGGGACTCGGTTCCGAAATGTTTTTAACTTAAACACTGAATTGTTTAACAACCCTTGCTTTTCCAACTTTATGTGGTTTTGGTGGGCTATTTCTCTAAAAGTATTGATCAATGTAACTGGATGGATACAATTTATGTGATTATATCAACAGTATGGTTAACTGAATATATATATATATATATATATATATATATATATATATATATATATATATATATATATACACACACATATCTATCCACGCCATCTTCCATTTGGTCATCATTGGCGCGGTCTGGTGGCTGCCCATTTCCGTTTTTTGCGATAATTGTAGCCCTCCCAACCAGCACACGATCGTCGCGGCGATCCACCAATTCTCCAATATGGCCCAGAAGGGCCATCTTAGGTGACAACCCAATCGACCGACCCAGCACCCTTTCAAGTGTTTTGGCAATTCTCTTCCAAAAATTTGCTATGCTCGGACATTGCCAAACCATATGGAAGAAGTTTGCCTCTGGATGCCCACATTGAGCACATATAGGGTCAGTGAGTTAGCCTGTACGCCCAAGTCGTTGTGGTGTCAGGTAAGTCATGTGTAAATAGTAAAACTGGATTATTCAGAGGTGCGATACAATTGCGGTCTGCAGATGTGCCATGCATGCTTCTGTCTATTATGCATCCTACAAAATACCCACTCATCATTCCCATTTATTTCTAAGATTCTCAAATGTGTTGGGGGCATTGCAGATCAGTGAGCGTTAAATTTGGGTGATTCTGCCTCGACTAAGACAACCCATCAACAGACCTTGGATACTTTTCACACACATTCACTGTCCTTGATAAGGTGCTAACCTCTGCGGGAAGTGTTTTGGCCCCAAATTGTGTTTGACCATTCAGCTGCTAAAATCCCCAAGACTCTCAGAGGTACCATTGCTTCTGCTTCGGAGGCTATGTACAGGTAGGAACTTTTTTCTGAGATACCTTAGATTGCAAGGCTGACACTTCACAGGTAAATGTGGCATGTGAGGATTTGCATGAGATAAAAGCCACCTCTTTGCCAGTAAACCAAGGCAGAAGGGTAACATTGTTTTACCAGAACTGGCACTTATAATTAAAATAAGAGAATTGAGACGTAGGCTAGGGGTTATCTATGAGAGTCTTCATAAGACTGAGTTAAATCAAATTAACTTACACGAGACAGAATGTGAGCGAGAAGTTACACTTCATAGGTTTATTCAAAGTCAAAATCATTACAGAAATCAAAAAGTAGTTAGTTAAGGAATTAACAATACATTTCCCAAAAGTAAATACAAAAAATACAAGGGGATCAAATAAGGTCACTCTAAAGCAAATAAGCTTCCAGAACCAAATATAGTTTAGCAAAAAGATTGACATAGGGTCTGCCTCTAAACAGTGCGCCACAACCACTAAGTATAAAGTAGTAGACAGGTTATTGTGAAGTTAGCATAGTTAGAAGTCAGGTAAAAGTCTGGCACGTAACCCAATGAAGTTTCTAATACTAAATATACATTCAATGAGTTGCATCTAGGAACACCTACTTTACTGCATATAAATATTGCTTTGAGAGCCCTTGCTGATGAAGTGTTGCCATTGAAAAACAATGAACTCACTTTAGACAGAGCTCAGACTCACTAGCTGCAGCTGGTGTCTTTGTTTCATCAGACTCCAGAACTGTTTAGGCCTGTAACAAAGAAGATAGTCAAGAGAAAGGGGATATCAGGGGGGAGTATTATAAAGGGAGGCCTGAGAGCTAAAAGTAAAAGTACCAGGGGGTGTCCTGACTCCCCTTGTCATCCAGCACAGGTACTTTAAGGAAATCAAAAAGGGGGCAACGCTCAGTTGTAAATGAGTGTTTTATACAGCTCTATGATAACTAAAATGTTAGCGGTCCTTGAACATTGTACACTTAGATTTGACATACTGGAAGACAGGGTGGGCTCCTTGGTAAGCTTTATAGGGTTGCTTAGAGAGCATATTGAAATTACTCTGAGTAGAACCTCACTCATTCCGAACACCCCATTTATCAATACCCAGGTGATTAAGCCAACCCCAGAGACAACTTCCAGAGTGACTCAGAGTCCACCTCTTATAATTAAACCTGCCTCTCGGGCAGAAAATGTGAACATACCAACAGTAGTCGGAAGATAGTTTAACAAAACGTCTTGCATTTCTACTAGTATTGCGTGGGGAACTCAATTAGGGATAAATGTAAATGCAAGTCCAAGGGGCGGGTCCATGCTCGCCTACCATGCACAAAGCACAGCGGGGGGGGGCCTCCACTATCTCTGAAGGCTTGAGCAGGGGCTTCTCAGGGCTGTCCTACTTCTGCTATTTTGCATCTACACCCGGCATGCACACCTAATGTTTTTGTTTTGGCCATTGCCCCATCAGTTGTGAACCCGGCCAAGAAAATTTCCAACAGCTCAAAAACAAGCCTGTTCATTGGCTAGCAGGGAGGGTTAAACCACTGGGAGGGCCCTCCAGGTCATGTCCTGGAACATAGCAGGATTGCAGGAGAAATTTGAAAACCCCAATTGGAACAAGACCCTTGCCCTGTATGCTAATATATCCCTACAGGAGACATGGGATATTACGGGGAGATATACATGGAGCGGTATGCCTCTTCCTCAATTAAGGCCTCCCCTTCATCTAGTGGAAGAGCTAGTGGGGCCCTGTGACTTTTGTTAAATTGGATTTATTTTACAATGTGAAAGAGATCGTGGGTAATTCTTATCCATATTCTTGCTGTCCTTCTCTCCTTGAAGAACAACACTAAAATCTGTCTCTAAATATTTATAATACAATGGATGGGAGGGCGTCTGTGGATGTGATGGTTTCACTCAGCACTTTTTTCGTACTCCTTTTTTGGATTGTTCAGGTTTTTATACTGTTATGTTGATCCTAGGGGATTTTAATCTACACCCCTATATGTCTGTTACTTATATGAGGGTGGGAGACCTGAGGAAGATGACCATCAGGACCAAATTGATCTTAAGAATACGCCACAGGGGAAAATAACAAATTAGTTGTCTGTTGAATATAATTTGGTGACCTTCATGAGTTTAGAGAGCCTGCAGGCAATAGTGCCCCTACTTTTAAGGGTTCAGGTAATAGATCTCATATTGATTATATTTGTGTGCCAGCAGGTTTGATTTCTTCTGTTAACTCTTTCTCAGTGGACTGAAATGTATCCAGTGACCATAATTCACTCGTTGCCAGTTTCCACTGGAAAACTGGGCAGTCTGAATCTAATCATCACTTTGAGACTCAGGTTAAGACAACTGTAGATGTGATACCTGCTTGTTGCTGATTCGATAATAATTGTACTAGTGCACACAAGGCACTACTAGCTATGTTAAAAAGAAAAAGCCCTAGGACAGGGGGGAGGTAAGAGAATACAGAGCCATTTAAAAAGCAGCAGTTAAAAATAGGAAAATAGAATTCAAGAAAGAGCCGTGGAAGGACCTTCTACTGGCTGGTACATCAAAAAGACCGCACCAAGTTTTGGAATGTGTGTAACCACTTTTTTTTAAAGGAGGATAGGGTGGCTGACCATGCTACATTGGTCCCTGGCAGGCTTGGGAGGATCATTTTTCTGCTTTACATCAGGGGAATTATTAATCTTCTCCTTCTCGTCCCTAGTACAGGGTGCTAAATTGACCTTGCAATGCGAGGAGGTCAGAGATGCAATTGTGCCTCTGCAAGTAGGTAGGCTCAAGGGGCGAATGCGGTTCCAGGAGACCTATTTAAGTTTTGTGTGGATCTCTAGGCCACTCTTCTAACCCTTTATATAAATGCTGCCATAATTTGTTCCTTTCTAGAGTCATGGCATCATTCCATTATTATATACTTGTTCAAGAAGGGGAATAGGAACGACCCGTCCTGTTATAGGCCCAATTTCTTAATAGAGGTGGAGGTAGCGATCAAAGGAAGGGTCATACTGAAAAGATTACCTCAATGAGTTGGGAAATGGAATATATTGCCTGATATTCAAAATGGGTTTAGTTCTGGGAGGGGCACTATGGAGCAGAACCTTAATCTCCATCTTCTTATTAATAAATATGTACAGGCAAAAAAGGGTTCCCTTTATCTAACCATCATGGACCTTTGCTCTGCATTTGATTTGGTTAACAGAGAGAACCTCTGGACAGCGCTGGGCCCATGGGGGTGGATGTGACTTCGTTTAGCTTTCTCAGGGATCTTCATGATGGGCTGACAACTTCAGTCCATTATGGCAGTAATGGCGAATGCACTAAGCACTTTGCCCTTAGAAAGGAGATCCCTCAGGGTTGCATCTTCGCCCCTTTCTATTTATTATATATGTTAACTGATCAGAGAAAGCACTCCTTGTACCAGGCATAGATGAGCTAAAAGTCGGGGGCAGATTGCTCCCGGCTTTTTTATATGCTGATGATGCTGGTTTTATTGCCCACACAGCTAAACGTCTGCAGCAGCTTTTAGATCTTTTTATTGATTTTCTGAGTAGCCTGGATTTGCATACTAATTTTAACAAGTCCCATGTGCTTGTCCTGGAGCTAAAAAATACGAAAAGTGGTACCTTTCCAGTTCAAGATCATATTTTAAGCAAGGTTGATAATTTTACATACCTAGATATCTTAATAGATTCAAGACTCAGTTGGCAACCTCTAATAAAAAACAATATGGGAAATCTTATGAGAACGTGTGCCAGAGTAAATGATTTTTCCTCCCGATTGGGTCATAAGCCACTGAAAATTATGTTGGAGGTTTATAATGCTAAATGTATTCCCTTTTCTACCTTTGGGAGTGAGATCTGGGGTTATGTGAATCTAGATCCTCTAGGGGTAGCTGGGAACAAGTACTTTCAGGGTCTTTTAGGGGTTGGACAATATACCCCCACTGAAATATTACATGAAGAGCTAGCTATGAGTTACATTGTAGATTATATTCAGTTGCGGCCTCTTTTGTTATGGTGTAATGTCTGGCTAAAGGATGCTCTAAGTCTGAACAGATTAGTTATATTAGACTGTATGAAACTGGACAACATGTGTAATATCCCCTAGCTGGTATATATTGGAGAGAGTTTTAGGGAGACCGGGGCTATATTTTAATCCTCAAAGTATTACTAAAACAGATGTTGTATGGTTAAAAGAGTCTTTTCACTTAAGAATGATAGAGGAGATGGAATCCTTAGCATTAGCCAAGCCATTATACCAGACATTTGTTATGGTTAAAACAGTCGGATAGAGACATATCTTCTTTTTGAAATGCCTACCCACCACTGTCTTCTTTTGACCTTTTCTAGGCTGGGTTTGTTCCATCTGTTGCTCTATCTCAAGGGAATTTGGTATAAGTACTCTGATTCACCTACAAGTATATTGTGATCTTCTATTTAAATGCAATATTTTGCACATTGTATTCCAATGTCCCTTTAATAAATCTATGTGGCACAAGTTTTTAAAATCTCCTATTACTCTGGATTTTTATCAGGCTAGGCCTGCCCTTTTATATTTACAACTTTTAGCATCTCATGAAATTTGTTACAAAGTGTCAATGTTTCTTATGGGGGTTTACAGAGCAGCACAATTGGGGAAATAATTAGAGATGTGGCTCTTGATGTTTTTATGTAAGCCTATGTTAGTATTTATATTTTTCTAAGTTTTATTCTGCGATTGTGATTTTGATAATTTGTCTGTTGTGACTTGTATGATTTTATTTTGTAAAATTGATTAAAGTATCGATTACAACTACTGCATATTAATGAATGAGGTGTGTATAGGAAATAACACGATGCTTATTTAGCACAACAATACAATAACATGTTCAGTGAATTAGCAGCCCATAGTTAGGGCTTGGGCAAAGGACCTTGAAAGTTATAGAGACAGGAACATCTTGAACATGGCTTCCTCTAGAGGACCCAAATTAATGCGACTTATAAATACAGAGACGATGGGTTAGGCTTCTATTTCGCTCATTTTCTGAAATAGATGGCTACTCGGAGAGATGTGTGCATGTAGAAAAAGCTTGTTCAGATAAAATAAAAATGCACATTTCTTTCTACAAATATAACTTTATGTCAAAGCAATGTTGCTCTGGCATAGTCATGTCAACTTAAGTTTATCTGAATTAGGCATTATTTTTCTAATTATTAAATGCAATCTAAAATTAACAAATGATGTTTGACTTCTACACACTGGTAAATGTAGAAATTGCAGAAGTGTTAAGGAAAAGCACGGTCAGCAGAACATCTCTCTATCTTGCAGGGTTGCAGGGTTTTTGAGCAGCATATTCCTGATAAAAAAGGACAAGGAATACTGACTAGTCTTCCATCTCTGACAATTCAATCCCTGAATAATGGACAAATATTCTCAAATAGAAGGGATCACGCTTCTTCGAGACCTTTTACTGAAGGGAAGTTTGATGGAGGGCTTATCTAGATGGCGGCTCCGGGACGGCATTAATCAGATGTTTTACTTGTACCCAGGGCACAAGTCGTAAAAAAAGAAGTGGGGGGACGCTGTCACCAGAAGTGACGTCACGACAGGAAGTGACATCACGAAAGGTGCCGAGCTCCTCGTCCCAGAGAGGCCAAAGAGTGAAGTCCAGCTGTTTGGCAGGGGGGACGGTGTCCCCCCGGTAAAATAAGTGGGGGACGCCATCCACCCGCGTGGTACCCCGGCTCGAGCCCTGCTTGTACCTTGAAACGAAAGTACCCTTGAATTGTAATTAAGGCTCCACTCTCCGGTT
The DNA here is from genome assembly GCF_964261635.1 of Lissotriton helveticus. Taxonomy (NCBI): domain Eukaryota; kingdom Metazoa; phylum Chordata; class Amphibia; order Caudata; family Salamandridae; genus Lissotriton; species Lissotriton helveticus. The sequence continues at coordinate 1,191,855,822 of NC_136059.1, forward strand.
TCTCTAAATAATTTCTGCAGTCGCAATTACTGCCTGTCCCTAAGATGGCAGCTCCAGCACCACTTTCCCAGATGATCCTCACATACTCTCGGGAACCCGACCACAGACACGCTACAACAGTGAAGAGAGACGTGACCCACTTAAAAGGGACAGAACTTTATACAAAAACAAAAAAAGAAAGCACTGAGGATATAAACCAGCTGAGAGAACGCGCCTGACCCTAAGATGACGGCTCCGAGGAAGTGAGGCGCCCCCTTCCCTCCATAGAAACGTCCACAGGACACACCTCTCCTGACCTAATGAATAATCTGGACAAGAACTCCGGTGAGTACCCATGAAACGAAAGAAGGGTCTACTCACCAGTTTAACAAAACAACTACTGCAGACGCCATTACTGCCTGGCCCTAAAATGTTGGCGCCAGTACCGCAGTAAGAGTTGAATCACGCTCAATCCCCAGGACCCCAACACAGACAAGCTGTAAAGAAAAACGTAGGTCAGCCACAATAAAAGAGAGATACATCCTCATAAAAGGGATGCAACTGCAAACCAAGTTGCTGAAAGTTTCTCCAGATGACACGCACATACCCCACTGGATCCTAGATCAATCTCCACAGAACTGCTGCATCGTGGCTCAGCAGCATCTGCAACGGCAATTCGATACCTGTCCCCTAGAGGAACCTACATATTACCAATGAGGCCGATACCTCACACCACTGATCTGAAGGTGAAACTCGTCAGTCCTAGTCAGGGGAACTGACACTGCTATGTCCCTACTTCCACCCTAATCAGAGAGGCACTACTCCTATCCAGCCGTCCTACCCCTGAGGGTCAGAGAGGTAGCTACTACACTATTGGAGGACTGACACTCCTACGTCCCTTCTTCCTCCCCCTATAATACTCTCAGACTGGGGTGTCATCTGAGGGATAACACCCCTACCTAATCAGAGAGACAATACTTCTACCAAGCAGTCCTGCAGCTGAGGGTCAGTGAGGCTGTTACTTCACCAATAAACCCAAATATCCCACTCCGGAGACTCAAATGCGGAGCTTGTACTTTCTGAAAGAGAAAGAGTTAATTTCCCTCTATCCCTAAGCCACTGGGAGGAATACCTTCACCTAACTCCTCCCAGCCCTACCCATCTAAGTCTATAGACTGAGTAGAGCTCTGGATAACCAGCTTCCATTCCAACTGAAACCAAATGATAACCACCACCTCAACCTCCCTCTGTGCCTCTCCCCCAAACTGCATGAATTCTCCTGGCCCTAACTCCTTCTCCATCATCTCCCCCCCCAACCTCTCACTAAAAGCGAAAAGAAACTTCAAACACAGACTGATCAGACAACACCCAGATACCCTATTCGCTGACATATACCACTGCTCCTCCAGAGGTAAGTCAAAAAATGGACCTCATTTTCCATACTAACAACCCCTCGAAATGGAATACCATTTTTAGAACGCACCTTCACATTTCCAAAACAACTACCACCCCCTTCAGCTGCAAACTGACAATCTCAATCCCAAACCGCCCTAAGCGCCACAGCAACACCTCCGCGACAATCTACATCAACGGCACAGTCATGGTACAAGCCAATAACGACATCCTTGATGCATTTGACTCTCTCTTTCCCTTGCTGCAAAAAGCCCTCACTCACTCACGCTACTCCCACCTGAGCAACCCCATTTCCCCAGACAGATTGATCCCCCTTGAAATCTCTCATCATAATCCCAAGACGTATGCCAATACCGCCAACATCTGCCCCCTCATCACGACCTCTCCTCCCCCCACCCCTCCCTTGACACGCATAATACCTTCACCCCCCCCACAACTAATCGGAAATACGTCTCAGAGGAGACTCTCCAACCCCCGTTGACCGACTCCTCCCTCCCTCCTCCTCTAATTACTATTCCCAACAAACTACGAGGGAAACTGACCCTCGATCAAGGACCCAGAACCCCCTCCCCTTACCAGCACGCAATAGGCAGCCGCCTGAATCACTACGTGTTTACACACATACCCTATCCATGTCTACCCACAGGGACAACAGAAACAACACTAACACCAGAAGTCAATCCCCCAACGACAAACTCTCCCCTTCCCGGGACTACCTTGCCAGCACAGCCCAAACCCAGAGTACCCCTCCCCCTCCTCCTCGGAGACGACTCAGAGACTTGCTATTTTAGAAAGCCAGCTTAAAACAGTAATTCTGAGCCTTAACAAAATCCTTATGAAAGTATCTGCTCCCCCAGCGTCTATCCAACACCCCTACTCTACACCCACATTCAACAACACTAAACACTCAATTCCCCCTAAGGCTCAATGGCCCAGCTGAAACACGACACCCCTCTTGATCCAGCCACAGAGACCCAAAAGAACAAGAGCCGCGATGTCCATGGGAGAGGAGATCGATCTTGCCATCTCTTACGACACAGTCCCTATTGTCACCCCAAGCTCCAAGATCCAGGTCATCACTTGCTTTGGAAGAGACTGCTCCCCTCCTAGAACATCAACACCCCCAGCCTTCTTCATCAATATTCCCAAGGCCTGATTGAAAAAAAACTTAATATCCTTAGGATGATCAACTGCATGCTCATAAATTGCTAATCGGCCACCAAACATGCAACAGAGCTGGCAGAATACATCCTTACACATGACATAGACATCGCGTTCATCACTGAAACATGGCTGAATGAGTTCTCTTCCCCAACCTTCAACATGCTCGTGCCCCCAGGCTTCTCAATCATTAATAAAGACAGAAAGAAACAGCGAGGAGGGGGCATCGCTATCATACACAAGAACAACATCTCCGTAACGGAAACTGACTCCCTACAAATACAACACGTTTGAATACATAATAGCTTCCATTAAGTCGAAGGATAATAAATCACTATACTGCCATCTCCTCTACTCCCCGCCTGGCAACACCACATCATTCGGAGAACACCTTACCGACTTGATAACTCACTGCGCACTCCGTGACTCTTACAACATTATACTAGGTGACCTCAATCTACACTGGAACGAGGAAAACAACCAGTTGATCCAAACCCTGACTGAACTTCTACACAACAACAACCTCACCCAGCTCTCACAGAGAAAAGTCACTACAGAGGCTCAATCTTAGATGCCATCATTTCTCAAGTAGATGCAGTCACCATCAACCACACCCTACCTCTTGACTGGTCAGACCATCATATCATTCTATTCCACATCAACCAATCGAGCCCCTGCCTGCCTAATACTCAGGAACCCCTCCACTGGGTAAGGAACCTAATAAAGATTCTGCTTGATAACCTGTATGAAAGGTTAAGTTCACTCCTTCCCACCTCCACAGACGACCTATCTACAACAGAACTCGCCAAACACTACAAGACAACAATGACCTCCATTCAGGACCAAATGGCTCCCCAGAAACTAAAAAGAGCCTGGAACATTCCATCTAGATCCTGGTTCAACACTAACTTAAACTCCGAAAGAAGACAACTAAGAGCTGCAGAAAGACTCTGGCAAAACAACCCGTCCACAATCCTCCTTGATCAACTCAAATCAGAACACAGGAATTATAAAAATCACATCAAAAAAGTGAAAACCACTTTCTTCTGTGATGCCCTTGATAATGCTAAAAATAGACCCAAACTTCTAAGCCCCCTGCATCCTCAATACAGCCTTCCAAAGACCTTTGTAATAACGTTGCCAATGTCTTCAATGACAAAATCGCAACATTGAGCTTTCCCTGGACAATGACAGCAGACCCCCCAACAGAAGCATGCTCCCATGGACAAAAGATACCACACCCAAGCACCCATCGAACAGCTGGAAATCCTTCAAACCCATCTCCGAAGCAGAGATCATCAAAATAATCTCCAGCTCCAAACCATCAACACACTTCTCGGACCCCATTCCTACCCAACTGGCCCAAAAATTCAAACGCACCCTAGCCTCACTCTGGACCAAGATCATTAATAGCTCCCTGAGAACCAGAGTCATGCCTGATTCACTCAAAATCTGACAAGTCATGCCACTACTTAAAAAAACGGGTTCTGACACAAATGATCTGAATAACTTCAGACCCGTCTCCAACCTCCCATTCCTAGCTAACATCCTGGAAAAATGTGTCCTCTTGCAACTCACCCAACATTTGGGGATGTATGACTTTACCACGCGATCAAAATGATCGCGGTACATCACAACGCAGCTTTTACAACGCAAGTCGTTACCACGACTTGCGCTGTAGGGTGCTGGACTTAGGAATAGTATGATTTACTATTCCAACTCCAGCCTACGTACAGTAGGGAAGGTGTTGGAATAGTAAATCACACTATTCCTTAGTCTAGAGCGCCATCCAGTGCAAGTCGCGGTAACGACTTGCGTTGTAAAAGCTGCGTTGTGAATGTATTGTGGTGTTTTGACCGCGTAGTAAAGGTTGTTTCCCACATTTGGACAACACTAACCTCCTAGACCCGCACCAATCGGGTTTCAGAAAAGGATGCAGCATAGGGACAGCAATCCTGAATGTAATAGATGATGTCCACAAATCTCTCGATACGGACAGGTGCTGTCTACTTATACTCCTGGATCTATCTGCAGCCTTCGACATGGTTGACCACAAACGTCTCACTAAGGTACTCCGAGAAAGAGTCAGAGCAGAAGAGGTGATCTTACAGTCTTTTACCTCCTTCCTGCAGGACCACACCCAACAAATAAAAATCAAAAACCTCACGTTTGACCTACTCTCTGACAGCAGGGGGGTCCCCCAAGGATCAGTTCTCTCCCCACAACTCTTCAACATCTACATGGAACCCCTCACCACCATACTCAAAATAGCCAACATCCCCTTCCACCTCTATGTAGAGACCTGCTCCATTGATGACATCCAGAGATTAAATGACACTCTAAGAGAAGTCCAACACTGGTTATCCCTCAATCACCTGAAACTCAACCAAGATAAAACGGAAATGCTCCTCATTTCCAACAAAGAACAGAACCTCCTAATCACTGAATGGCTAAAAGTTATTGATGCTCTCAACTGCAATCTCACCCTGGCGGACTCCGTAAAATCGCTGGGAATCACTCTGGACCCAAAATTAGACATGGACAAACACATCAAGAACACCTCAAAGAGCGCCTTCCTAAACCGAAAACTATTCAACAAAAAAAAAACTACGTCGCTCTGAACGACCTCAAACTGGCTAGCCAATCCCTAGTCCTGTCCAGATTAGCTCCCCACAGATCAACTCTTAATGAACACATCTCGCCTGCGCTCAGAGAACTAAAATGGCTCCCAATCGAAATGCGTGCCAATTTCAGAACGGCCTGCCTCACGCCCTGCACGCTGGGAAACCTGCATACTTGGCCTCCAAACAAAAGAAGGCCGGCCAGTCAAGGAATCTTAGGAGTACTAACACTCTACTTCTCATTCCCCCGAAAAAGCACAAACAAAAAACCCTATCTCGATCCTTCTCAGGAAATGCACCCAGAATCTGGAACTCCATCCGAATCCATATCAGGACTAATCCCTTCTTTTTAAAGTTCAAAAGGCAGCTCAAGGACCTCTCTTAACCAGTCTTTTCCGAATGGATTGCTGCCACCCTATCGCTGAATCTTGCCCACCGCCACTTTATAACTAATGTCTTCCACCCTACCAACCCCCGACTCGTTCCTTGGTCTCTCCCTCCCCAAAAGGACTTCGTCTCGACTCAATGTATATATTACTACTATACTGTTGATCTCTCTGAGAGTAGACCTCGACACAAGTCATTGTATATACCACTATTATATTTTTAGATTTCTTTGCTATTAACTTTGTAAAGCGGCCATGTACTCTCGATTCGTCATAAATGAATGCATTTATTACTGCTTCTATTGTGTAACTTTTTGCCACTAATGTTGTGAAGCGCTCCGATACCTTCAGGTCTGGCCAGCGCTATACAAATCTCTTAAAGAAATAAATCTAGATGTGAAGGCTACATCTCTTGTGGTGCCGATATTTAGTCTGCTACACAGACTCCTGCAGTGTCCGTGAGAAAAAGTGTATTATAAAGGTCTGATGCCTTACCATAGAATGAATTAAAACGGCACTTGTAGAGCACACGCCTGCTCAGGGGAGTGTCCCAGCGCTGAAAGGTAGTCTGTACACCCAACTGGATGAAATTACTTAATTTGCTGACTAGCCAGGTTTTTAGTTGCTTCCTGAAAATGGACTGTTCTGAAGTTGCCCGAAGTGCCAGCAGGAATTGATTCCATGCTGGGGCACCAAGATAAGTGAAGGATCCGTAATGGGTTCTAGTCAATGAAGGGCTTCTTGGTGTGGGGAAATACGGGTTCTAGGATTGAGGTCGAAAATGAATCTGCCGCGGCATTCTGAATCCCTTGCAAATGGCTCAAGAGATATTCCGGCAGGCCCAAATATTACACATTTCCATAATAGGGTCTAGAAGTAATTAGGGCCTGAATCACTGTTTTCCTGGTATTGATTGAGAGGACGGTTAGAAATGTTTTCATGGGATGTAGCAGACCAAAGCAGGTGCCCACCAAAGCTTGAATTTGGGGTTTCATGGACAGTGCATTATCAATTTCAGGTTTGACATGCTTGTAGCATGACTATTTAAACCACCCAAATGGAGTGCTGCACACTTCAACAGTGGATGCGGCTGAGAAATTATCTGTGCCCGCAGTGACTGATGCACTTGCCTGAATTCACCCAGTTGTTGGAGCTCCTCAACACAGCTTCATTCCAGTGCTGCAAAAAAGACGAAATACAGCACTTGGCAGTCAGGGAGAAAACAGTGGAGAAAGAAAACAAGTTAGTGAAAGATAAGAGTGTAGTTAGGTTGGAAAGCGTAGTTGTATTAACTGTTCATACAATGATATCACTTTAGCAAGGTGTGGATAGGTGCCGATGATGAAGCATGTCACGATAAGTGAGTGAGGCGTCTACTTCAATATCTCTGGATATCTCTGGAAGACAATTGGGTTTAGGCTGCCACTTGTTTTCTTTCTCTTTTTTCTTCCTGGTCCAGTTGCCCTTTTTTTGTAAATATTTAAAATGATCTCACAACCAAAACTATTATATGTATTGCAGTATACGTTCATTCGGATATCTCCAGAGATCTTTACTAAGATCGAAGTGGAAATGCGGTCATTGTTGTGGGATGGTAAGTCAGCACGCTAGAATAGCCCTAAAAACTCTCCAACGCAATCACTGCAATGGTGATCTTGCTCTACCTTACCAAAAGGCATACTATTGAGCAGCTCACCTCATAAATGTTAATGATTGGCTCTTCGCCCCAGTGGACCACTCCACCTTTAGTCTTGAGAGGGCGCAATGGGGGATGCAGTCCTTCCTACATTAATTTTATGCAAGCGTGGGGACACAAACTCTTCTCCAGGCCACCCAGGTTGCTCTCGCTGCCTGGAATAAAGCCACGAAAACCATAGATTGGCAGCATTGGCCCACGTGGGAAACCCCTTGTGTGTGGGGGGGGGGGGGGGGGACACACTGGCTCCGAGAAATTTGGAAATTGCAGGAATTTGAGGTCTGGGATATGATTGGGATAACCAAGGTTGGGGATTTGATGGAGGGGGGACACATTGTGCCATTCTCCTCGCTCCAGCGTGAGTTTGGTATGAATGTTAATCAATTCCTAAATTCTGCACAAGTAAGGTATGCATTGCAGACCGAGGGGTTCCCTGGAGAAGCCATACTGGAATGCACCCCATCAGAAAGTCGGCTACTACTAGAGGAGCTGGGGAAGGGTGCGATTTTCTTAACTTATAAAACCCTTAATAATAATATGCCGGACACCCTGCATAAGCTGCTGGGGAAATGGGGAGAGGACTAGGTGATTTGGGAAAAATAGCTTGGGAGGTTGCTAAGTACAATTCAAAAATACTCCACAGAGTGTATTATAACAGACAGAGACTGCATGCCATGGGGAGAGTGCCGACCCTGCAGTGTTTAAGGTGCCACGGGGAAGATGGGCCCTTCTTCCATGCAATGTGGAGTTGGCAACGATCCATGGCTATTGGGTTGCAATAACTGAGGAACTTTTTTTGCTTCATTATTTTAATTTCTTGGTCAGTCAAAGAGTATAGTGTTCACATTATAGATACACATAATTTCAGATTACTGTACACAATAGGGTCATCGCACTAATATGCACACATGCGCTACCCTCGTTGTCCCTTAGTTTACAGAACCACAACATAAACAAAAAGATCAATGTGCTTCATTACATCATGAAGCAAATAAAGGGAGGGGACAGATCTGGCATTCCGGACACATAATCCACATCGTCTTCAACCAATAGGACATAATGGAGAGTAACAGCCCGCATTGTACAATAAATATGCACTTGCCAATGTACACAATCAGTTCTCTGCTTGTGTGGAAAGGAAATATGGCACCGGTGGGTCCCAGAAGTCTTTTGGACAAGAGGCCTGAGGTAGGTCCTCTGCATATGTTTCTAACTGTGTTTTGCAATACGTCATCTCACTAATCCAATCTGTACATTTCGGTACCCGCTTACTGCCCCAGCACATTGCTATTCATCTCTTAGCCAACAGCAGTGCTACCACCAAGAACTTACGTCTGCGTGCCAGTCTGATCTTGTAAATACCCAAAAGACATACCAAGGGCGCATTAGGAATCCTCTCCAATAGCATATGCGTGAGAGTGTTAGTTACATCCAGCCAGTAAGGTTGGAGTGTTGTGCATGCCCAGGCCATGTATAAAAAATCTGCATTAGGGGCGCTGCACCTGTGGCACCGGTCATCAGCTCTCAATCCATATTTGTGCAGCTGCATGGGTGTATAATATACCTGTATGATTTTCAGGTTGCAGTTTGACGTAAGCAGCTGCAATTGCATGCAACAATAGTCCCAATATTCTTTGGGAATACTTGTGTCCAGTGTTGCTTCCCATCTGCTTAGGGGTCTATCCAGGGCGCGGAACTGTTCTCGCTGTGCCGTCGTATACAGTTTTGTAACCAGGCACTGCCGCATAGTAGATATCAATAGGATCTGCAGTGCAATATGTGTCAGCTGTTCGTCCAGGAAGGATGGGTACAAAGCTTTGACCACCATTCGCAGTCGCAGATATGCAAAGATTTTTAAGGGAGTATGATGTCCGCTTAAGGCAGCGTCGTCCTATGATATACACTCTTTATTCGGAAAGACATCCCCCTTAGTATGAAGTCCCATCTCACGCAGCACATGTAGCATTTTGCGTTCCTGTATCACCGTAAGTTGTGGGTGATGTCGTAGAGGTAGTGCCAGTGCATATGTTGGGAGTTTGTGTGCACACTTCGCTAGTGTGCGCCATGCTCTCGAGGTACAAATCGCTCGGTGTATCTCCGAATTCAGAGCATACTGTCTGGGTAACAAGAAAAGTAGGGTGTATACTGTTGTATTCTACAGCTATATGTGGTACATGTCTGTGCGGCTGTAGCCAATAGTGGGCATGTTGTGCCTGCGCGCAACAATAGTAAAATTGTAGGTCAGGAGCTCCAAAGCCGCCTTGAATGTAGGGTCTTGTCAGTTCCTTCCATCCTACCCTTTCGTGTTTCCCCGCCCACGTCAGGCGAAGCAGAGCTGTGCGCAGTCTGGTGAACAAAACTTGTGGGAGCCAAAACGGTATATTCATAAATAAATAAAGAAACCGTGGCAATACCATCATTTTCTGTAGTGCAATTCTATCAGCCAGCGACAAGGGCAGCCTGATCCATCTATCTATTTGATCTTCCAGCTTGGCTATTGCTTTGCCATAGTTTTCGCGCACCACTAATTCAGAGTCTGAGTGTATCCAGACACCCAAATATTTTACTGGTTTACTGGTTCTGTCTTCCACTGCAATGGATAATCAAGGGATGGTTTAGTCGTCGCTGGGGTGAGCGGGATGACCACTGATTTGTCTGAATTGATACTGAGGCCCGAGAAATGTTCAAACCTAATATATTCACAGATACGTGTATTTAATTAGTATCTGAATGTCTAGTGTATAAAGCCATGTCGTCTGCATAAAGCGATATGCTAACTGGGCGCAATTGGAACTGTAGCGCCGTATCTGCGTGTCTTTGATGTATCTTGCACGCCAGTGGCTCTAGTGCTAGCGTGAATAGTAGTGGCGACAGTGGACATCCCTGCCTCGTCTCTCTGTAGATGTTGAAGGGTTCAGATGTGGTGCCATTGATTCTAAGCCGTGCACATTGGGCTGTGTATAATGTTATCCATCTCAAAAACTGTTCTGGGGATCCCAATTGTCGTAGGACATAAAACATATATTGCCATTCCACAGAATCAAATGCCTTTGCTGTGTCTAGCAAAGCCGCAGCAGCCTGCAGTTCTGGGTTTATGTGATGGAACATGGCAAATATGGTCCGTAAATTTTGTGTCATGAACGAGATGGAATAAAGCCCTCCTAGTTTGGCAGAACCAACTTCTGCATTAGTGGCTTTAATTTAAGGACGATGATTTTGGCTAGAATTTTGGCGTCCATGTTGATTAGTGACAGCGGGCGATATGACTCGCATTTAACTGTGTCTTTATCAGGTTTAAGGAGAGTGATTAATAATGCCTCGCGCACGAAAGGGGGCAGCATGCCATCTTCGAATGCCTCCTCATACATGGCCGCCAGGTGTGGAATCAGTAAGTCTTTCTATTCCTTGTAAAATTCCCCGGGCAGTCCATCTATACCCCGTGCTTTATTACTTGGAAGGGAGTTGATAGCTTCTCGCATCTCATCTTCCGTTATGTGGTGGCTAAAGTATTCACGATGTTCGTCAGACAACCACGCCAGGGATATATTATCGAGGTACTGACTTAACTCAGTGGGAGAGGGTGTTGCCCCTCCTGTATATAGATGGGATTAATAGTCCGAGAAACACCGCAAAATAGAGGGGGTATCATATCTGGGTATGGCTTGTGCGTCCACAATCTGGGTTATATAGGACGTTGTGTGCATGGGACGTATCTTACTGGAAAGCATTCGTCCAGGCCTACCTCCCTCCCCGTACACACGCGCCGTGTATGTACTTGAGATATATTTAAGTTCACCTTCCGCAAACTCGTCGTAAGTGTCAACTTTCCGGCTAATTTCAGCCAGGAGCTTGTGGTCAAGGGTGTTAGTGTATGTGGTCTCTAGTCGTGTAATGTCCGCTTCAACCATGGATAGCTGTCTTCGGATATCTTTGAGTATACCCGCATGTTTGCCAATGCAGAATACATTGTTTCCTTGAAAGCATCCCATAGCACCTTAGCACTGTCCACTGAGCCCACATTATGCTCAAAGTAGTCAGTGATAGCTTGTTGTAGGTAAGATTGAAATACTTGGTCCTGTAATGCGCTAGGCTGTAGGCGCCATGTATACTGTTGTGGTGTGTGTGAGGGGATGGAAAGTTCCATCCGGTCTGGTGCGTGATCTGAAAGGGTGTTGGGCATGTGTGTTATATCAGTGGTCCAGGCACCAACATCAGCAGTGGCTATCCAGAAGTCAATCCTGGACCATGTGTTGTGAGTGGTAGAGATGCAAGTGCCCTCCCGGCGGTGGGGGTGACTCAGTCGCCAATTATCTAGCATAGCATAGTCCTCCATACCATCCTTGATTAACTTTGTAGAGTGTCTCCCATATCTATCATTCCCAGTCGACCTATCTACCATGGGATCCAGACATGTATTAAAATCCCCACCCCATATCATTGCAGATGGTGGAAACATACGCAGCTTGGTCCATATATTTTCAAAAAAGGAGGGATCATCAATGTTCGGTCCATATGCTGTGACTATAGTTATGAGTGTGCCTGCAAAATCTCCCTGTACAATAACATACCTCCCCCGGTCGTCTTTAAACCAGTGGAACAGCGTGAAAGGTATACCTTGTTTAATAAGAAGCATTACACCCCTGGCATAAGTAGAGTAGGAAGATGCTAGTCTATATGTGGCCCATCTAACTCCTATTTTGTACTCCGTGGCGCTAGTGAGGTGAGTCTCCTGAAGACTGGCCACATCTATGCTATGATGGTCCAAGTACGCAAAGACTTTCCTAATCTTCTGTGGATTTTTTAGTCCCCGTATGTTCCATGTCATGAACACCAATTTTCTCGTGCCTCGAGATCCATTATCCATTCCCAGTGAGTGCGGCTGCAGTTACAGGGTAGCATTGTGTGCAAGTGTATATCACCGTTTATGTGCAACAAACTTCTTTACATTGACCATGTTTCTGAACTTTCCCCCTGTCGTCCCCCCACCCACTTCGCCATCCCAATCACAACGAAGACAAACCCAAGAATCTGATAACAATGCCCCCCACCATTACGCATTTCCATACTGAAAACACTAAGCTGTGGTGTACACAAGGTGGTGGTAGCTTCCAGCCGACATTCCCAGTGATTACATCACACAGGTGGTCGTCTGTCCAATCCTATCCGGTATAGGAGAAAAGAATAATACCTACAACATAACCTTAAAAAACATCATGAGGCTATCAATGACTGTACGATGTAGGTCCCAACTTTGAGACATGCACCCGCTCACTATGAGCGTGCACCACCGCCCCTTTTTTGCATGGCAGAATTAAACCCCAAACAACTATGTCCAGTACTTATCTGAGTCCATATATAGTGTTTCTCAGGGCCACCCCATACCTCCGCCCCTCTTTCAGAGGAAGCGCAGAGGAGGCCGTACTTCATTCGTCATCAGAGGTGCTGCCTTGTTCTTGTGCGCCTCTGGGAGATTTCTGACGCCGAGGTTGTGCATCCTTTATTTGCAAGTATTTAATCACTTCCTTGGGCTTATTGAAGCTCTAACTCTTGCCGCCATCCCTAACTTGCAGACAAGCCGGGTAGATCATTGCGTAGGGGATGTTGTGCTCACGCAGTTTCTTTTTCACTTCAGGAATTTCCTCCGTGCCTCCTGAACCTGCGAGGTGAAACCCAGATATATGGAAATGTCCATCCCATCGTGATTGAGGCGTCCCAACTCTCGGGCCTTGCGGAATGCTGCATCGCAATCTCGATATTTCAAGAGTTTCGCAATTATAGGGCGCTGTCTCGCCTCTGGTGGAGGTGGTGAAGCTAGAGATCGGTGTGGTCTTTCTACTATGAACACATCCAAAAAGGTGTCTCTGCCAAGAAGGGCAATCAGTAGTGTCTCAATGTAGTGTTCCATGTTGCCTGTATTGGTTGATTCTGCCACACTCATAAAGCGCAGATTATTACGGCATGACCGTGCTTCCAAATCCTCTGCCATTAGTGCCAACAGGGTCTTATCAATTTTCACTTGTTTAGTTTCCATTTGTCACTGTGCATCTTCCGAGTCGGAAATACGGCGCTCCGCCATGTCAATCCTCTCCGTGTGTCTATCAAGACGTTCAGACATGCGGTCAACCGGGTAGGTTAAGGAGTCAATTTTCCCATCAATATTGGACAGTGTTGATTGAATCATCGCGAAAACGGTATGAAAATCCCCCGCTGTGTCAGTGCTCGTCGCGGACATATTTGCCTGGCTGCCAGGTGGGTCATCTGAGTTGTTCTCCACTGTCTTTCTCGACTGCTCAAAATGCAGTTTGGGTTGGTTTCTATTTGGCTTCCCAATTTTCTGAGCTGCGAGTCGAGCTGGAATGTGACTCCCAAGAATCACCTCACAGGGTCCAATGTCCTTCCCATGTAGCAAGTGAGTGACGAGAAATAAGTAGTTGCGGCCGATGTGTTACAAATCGGAATTACCCTAAGTCTCCCGATAAAAACGGTACCTCACTTGTGTGGGTCGGCCTTGTGCCTGCGACAGGAAACGCCTCAAAATGCAACGTGGTCACATCTCAATTTTGCAGTTAAAAATTGACCCTTTTTTGGCTAAGTGCCTACCTGTAGTTTTTTAACCCTAGCTCTGCGGCACCTAGGGAAACCTAGCAAACCTATACATTTTTGAAAACTAGACACCCAGGGGAGTTTAGAATGGGGTGACTCAACTTCCTCCCACCAGGTTCTGTTACCCAGAATCACTTGCAAAGCTACAAAATTGACAAAAAAAACCCATTTTCCTCACATTTCTGTGGTGGAAAGTTCTGGAATCTGCGTGGATCAACGAATTTCCACCCACCCCGTGTTCCCCCAGGTGTCCTGAGAAAAATGGTACCTCACTTGCCTGGGTCTGCCTAATGCCTGTGAGAGGAAACAGCGCAAAACGCAATGTGTTCGCACCGCAATTTCGCAGTGAAAACGGGCCCTTTTTTGGCAAAGTGTCTACCTTTTGTTTTTGAACCGTAGGTCGGCCGGCCCCTAGGGAAACCTATACATTTTTGAAAACTAGACTCCCAGGGAAATTCAGGATGGGGTGACTCAACTGCTGGCCGATTTCTACCTGATTGGGCTGCTCTCCCCCACCGGGGCTCCCAGGGACCTTTCACCGAGGCCGGGCTTGGCTCCGCCCCTCCCGTACACTGGACGACCGGCCGGGCTTGGCTCCGCCGGTCTAGCTACAGACTACATCCCCCAGCATTCTTAGGGGCGTGACGACGACGACGTGAGCAGGAGCGAGCCTGGAGGCGCATAAAGACTGGACAGGTCCCTCGCCCTGCCAGGACGCGCGCGGGACGCGCCGGGCGAAGCCCGGGCAAAGGGCGGGCCCTCTGTGGCCCTCAGAGGCACGAGAGGGGCGGGACGGGCCACCCCCCTTGGGTCCTACTGAGCAAGGTACAGTGAAACTTTGACCCACATCTCTGCATATATTGCAGCGACACCAGGAATTCCATAGACTTTTTTTTTTTTTGCGGGACTCTGTTTGCTGCACCGTTGCCATGTCTTTTAAAGGGGCTTCCAAACTCAGTACTCTCCCAAGTGACTTTAGTAGGGGGAGGTTAGACTGTTATATAAACAGGGCTTTATCACCCGTGATTCATGATTTGGAAGATCTAGAAACCCGTTTGCCCCTACATAGCGTAGATTGCAAACATCCCGAGGAGCAGCTAGTCGATATAGCATCAAGTCTGTCCTGGTTGGAGGATTTGAACGCCCTATGTCACATTCGATATGTACCAGTTGCACCAGTTGAAACCATACCAGTCACACCCCAAGTCCTACTCAGCCCAACACTTCCCGCACTTTCGCTGCCGGACTCTCTATTGATCGCAAATGATAACATTCTGGCTGCCCCACTCCTTTCCCCGTTAGTGAAAGTAAACACTAAACAACTAGGGAACCCTAAAATCCCTATGGTCACAAGAAAGCGCCCCGGGGACAACAGTATGGGGAGGGAAGCTAAACTGCTTAAGCCTTGCATAAGTTCCATACCGTCCGTCAGCGCCCCACCCACAGCTTCCCAGGCCCGCGATAATCTTGAATCCTTTGTACCCCCCTACCAGGCCGCTCTTCTGGACCAGATTGAATGCTTGGTTACTTCTCTAATATCCCCTTTGACTGCAAACATCAACTCCTTAGTGGATAGGTTACGGGAAATAGAGACCTCATTCAGGGCATCGACTCAACTTGACAAGAGCCTGGCAGGATTGAGCCAACCACAGCCTTTACCCGCTACCGTGGTTTCTAAGTTAGCTCCTCAAAGAAGTAGCAACCCCCATAACAGACCCAAGGTCCCATATAAACGCCCATGCATCTCCTCGTCATCCGATACCGAGCCCATCATCACCAAGAGTATCTTTACTGATGTAGGGGTGCCAAATGTCTCTCCTCCCTATGAGGAGAAAACTATTAATCTAGATTATACCAAACACATACATCTGCCCCCAATTGCCGCCCCCTTTGTCTGTGTCCTCACTGGTGTCTCACCAATCGCAAAGGGAAAAACCGAGAGACCAGAGGTTTTAAAACACAAGGTCATCTATTGGCTGTCTAGGAATAGACCCTTGCCAGCGAACATTGATGGTGCCATTCGAAGTGTTAGAAGGGTGGGATGGCTCGGCCCCCTTCCAAAAGATCTCCCAGGAGACCTGGTGTTAGTTAGATTCTGGAGCGATCGGGTGGTGCCTTATCTACAAACTTGGTCTTCACAATCAGGGGATGGCCCGATCTCTGTCTGGGGGCTCCATGATTTCTACCCTAGGTCCCGCTACCCTCGGCCCTTAAAAATAAGACCAGAGAGAAAACACTATTTTACGAACTACCGGCCGGACCGGAGTGTGTATGTACAGAATGGCTTCATCAACCCCATCCCAAATTTCTTTTCATGTATTGCTTTTTAGTAGTGGTATATTGTATTTAAAAGGTTCCTAATGAGGTGTACATAATGAGTTATGTTTTTATGGGTATTGTAAATATTGTTTTATAGGATGAATTCGTCAGTTAGTATGCTAAATTTAATACCATTTTAACCATTGTATATGCTTAGTTATGTGTAGCTCTTTATTTATAATTGTGTGATGTATAATGATTACATGTTTTTGTGCTTTTATGACACAACTGTCGAATAAAGCTTATTTGATTTGACTCAACTGCCTCCCACCAGGTTCTGTTACCAAGCATCCCTTGGAAACCTAAAAAATGGACAAACAAATGCATTTTCCTCACATTTCTGTGGTGGAAAGTTCTGGAATCTGTGTGGATCAACAAATTTCCACCCACCCCGTGTTTCCCCAGGTCTTCCAAAAAAAATGGTACCTCACTTGCCTGGGTCTGCCTAGTGCCTGCGACAGGAAACAGCGCAAAACGCAACGTGTTCGCAATGCAATTTCACAGTGAAAACGGGCCCTTTTTTGGCAAAGTGTCTACCTTTCATTTTTGAACCATTGCTCGGCCGGCCCCTAGGGAAACCTAGCAAACCTATACATTTTTGAAAACTAGACACCCAGGGGAAGTCAGGATGGGTTGACTCAACTGCCTCCCACCAGGGTCTGTTACCCAGTATCCCTTGCAAACCTAAAAAATGGACAAAATAATGCATTTTCCTGACATTTCTGTGGTGGAAAGTTCTGGAATCTGTGTGGATCAACAAATTTCCACCCACCCCGTGTTCCCCCAGGTCTCTCAAAAAAAATGGTACCTCACTTGCCTGGGTCTGCCTAGTGCCTGCGACAGGAAACAGCGCAAAATGCAATGTGTTCGCACCGCAATTTCGCAGTGAAAACGGGCCCTTTTTTGGCAAAGTGTCTTCCTTTTGTTTTTGAACCGTAGTGTGGTTCTCAAAAATCCGGACCCTGGTGTTTTCCCGATATCGAGGTCCAATACCCGTGTCACAAAACCTCAACGCACCAAGACGATTTTGGTATCTATGAACCGATAATAATTAGGACATCATTCCTATGTATTTGCGTCACAATCGAGGGTTGCCAACACCCCAAAATCGTAGTTTCTGTCCCCATCCCTTAAACTCCATTTTGTGAACGGCATCCATCTTGCATCTTGCCCTCATGTTAAGTCAATTAAAGGTCGAGCTTGATCAAAAGGGACACGTCCACCTTTTCGTGACTTCCCCCTGACCTGTCCCAACTGACTCCATGGCCTTTGGCCAAACCTGTTTGGGCAGCTCCTCGCCCAGTGGCCGAATACGATAGCATCAATACATAACATTCCACAAACCATTCACACATACAGACCATGCTTTCTGCAAACATGCACCTGTCCACATTCCTTGTTTATGGCCAGTTTTATGACTGGGTTGTGCCTTCCTTTATTAAGGTTTCATCGATATCTGATGGGAGTTCCAGGCCTAACTGGGTAATCTATCAACAAACTGGACATCTAAAATATGGGCTTGCTTACATGACTCTGCTCTTTGTATTATTGTAGAAATATGTGTATAGCCATATCATAAACTCAGGAATTCTTGCTTGCAGCTATTATTTTTGTATATAAGGAGACGGCTGGTTCTGTAAAAACGAACAGTCTCCCGAGAACCTACTCTCCGTGCGGTGTACTTCTGGGACACGTGTTACTTGGTAGCTACCAATAAAACTTGATCTTTGACGGTAACTAGAAGACTCCGTGTTTCTGTGGTCCGGAACAAGGGAGAACTCAGAGGTCTTCGGGTGCTACCCCCTGGCACCACCGGGTTCCTAAAAACCCGGCACCTCAGTTGGCGCCCAACTCGGGGCGATATCAAGCGGTGACGGTCCAAGCCAGATGTTCGTGAGGAGCTTCGTGTGAAGATTCCGGAGGACGGCCAGCCACTTCAGCGACCCCTGTATGTCGACGTGGTTCCGAAGGTCTTTGCTGCGAGGTTCCCCGCGTCCCGACGGCTACGAAGGACTGCTGCCCTGACTATCGCCTTGTTTTGGACCCAGTGATCTTTGGTAGAGCGAAACGATAGACGAGTCTTCTAGCGACGTCACAGATCTTCAAATACTTCAGTTAAGTATAAGTGGAGCGTCTCCCAGTCCTTAGTTTGTCCTTAGTTTTTGGTATCCTTGAGATACGCTTTGATTTGGTACTTGCAAGCCCCAAAGCCGAAGGACTCGTGTATTCACGAGATATATCGTAACAGATAATCCTTTGAAGTTTGAAGCTAGACTAGTGAGCGAAGATGCCTGGTTTTAGCAGACTTGGAAACTTGTTTTGTCTTGGTTGTAGTAAGGACTCCCGATTAGAGGAATCTTGTCCGGTTCCTCCAATTGGAACTCCAACGTATGAGCTCTATGTAAAGCACGGCGTAGGTCCTATAACATATAACGAAGTATGGATAAAATACACCCGCAAGGATGGTGTTTTAAAATGGCCCCAATACGGTAGTTTCGACTCAGAAGTTTTAGATAACCTAGAAGTCAAACTATTCAAGAAGAAAGCCCGACCGGCGATGTTTGACTCTTTCCACTTATGGCGTAAAGAGGCCAAACAGAAGGAAATTAAATTAGAAAAGAAGAATAAGAGGGAAAGAGGTGTTTCAGTAATGCAAGCCGCGATAAAATTTAAAGACAACGAAGAGGATCGAATAAGTGAGCAGTTGCACAGGCAACGTAAAATGGCAATAGATAAATGCTACCCCGTTTTGCCATCTCTTCAGCGAGAGACAGTAAAAGAGCGTGAAAAAGATCCATTAATGGCTCATTTGCTAAGTTCGCCACCACCCTATGCACAAAATGCCACAGCACCTCCGCAACCTTTAGTTGCACCTCTGGTAGCTGTTATACAGGCTCCTTTACCGCACTCACCGGCTACTCTTCAGCTGGCTCCTGTTTCTCTGGCGCAGCCTCCTCAAGGCTCACCGATCACATCTACTTCTCCTACTGTTCCTTCTAAAATTTCGCCTAGCACACTTTCTAGTCTCTCTGATACTCGTTCTACGAACATTTCTGTTTCTACTTTGCGTGACTCTGTTCTACCACCAGTTATTCCCCCACTTTCACCTTTCGTCTGGCATAAAACGGCCAGCATTGTTACTAACTTTCCTTCACCACTTTTTCGGTCGCCTAAAACGACCCCTAACACGGAACGAAGACAATTACGAAGCCAAATGCCCGATTATCAGGAAAGGGAATGTTTGAATAAGTTAGCACGAAATTGGGCTATGGACACAGCGAGATATGATGTAGAGTCTGTCATGAACGTTTTCCGTCAATGGGATGAACCAACGCAAAGATACGTCTTTGAGCAGATGTGTGTTTTTCTGTGTGAGGATTTGGTAGATAATGGTCAGAAGACCAACGAGCAAGAGTTGTGTAGTGTACGATTTAAATTTGGGGAGGGTATGATTGTAGGTCCCGACGTTGAAAAAGCAGTTGAGATATTATTATCACATAGAAGTACGGGTGGTAATTCTGGGTCATCCTCTGACAGTGGTACATCCAGCAGGAAAAGAGCGAGACAGTACCCCATGAGAGAGGTTCCTCCGGTCTGGAGGGAAGGTGACGCAACTGCAGTTCCACCGGTTCTGCCTCATTTCCAGCGTGTATGGGTACATGTCCCCTGGAAAAGATCCGAAGTTTTAGCACTCAAGCAGACACTACCCGATCCCCGTAAAAACCCGACTGGGTATTATAAGGAGTTGTCCCAAACTGCCAGCTCATGTATAATGAATTTAGCGGATATAGACATGTTGTTTGGGAACGTTGTTCCACATCCTTTATGGAGTAAGATACGTCATGCAGATCATGACCAAGAATTAGGTGACTCGTGGGCGAACATTGCGACTACAGATGCTAGACAAGTCGGTGGTTTCAAGCCTGAGCCGTTAATAGCTGAACTTCCCGGTAGAATTATTGCGTACATGAAGACACTTATGCCTGAAGTACGCGTCAACTGGGACAAGCTATCCGCGTGCAAGCAGAAGAAAGACGAGAATGTGTCTGACTTTTTCACGAGATTTGAGGAAACTTTCACTGACCATAGTGGTCAGGATATGGCTACCGAGGGTGGCCAAAGATTGTTTGTAGACAAGTTTGTACACAATCTGCTTCCCGAACTGTGTGCTAAACTAAAAGATTCAGAGAGTGCTTGGGCTGTCTCTACGTCAGCGCAGATTCTAGCAACAGCTCAGTACTACGAAAACAGGCGCAAAGACGAGCTAGACAAGGCAGACAAAAAGACGAAAGATTTAAAAACTAAAGTTCTTCTCCAACAGGCCTATCCGCCTCGTATGGCTAGCCAGCCCAATTATCAACAGAATAAGCAGTATTCTAGAGACGCGCAAGGAAACGAGTCTTCCCACCAGCGTGTTCCGTATGGCCCGAATCAATGTGCGTATTGCAAGGAAGAGGGTCATTTTAGGAGTAATTGTCCGGCTCTTGCGCGACGCTTAAACGGTGTTTCAGGTGTAAGAGGGAGAGGTGTTCAACATGCCCCCAGAGGTAGGGGCCGTGGAAATTTCTCCCAGTACACAGCTTCTTTTCCGCCTCAAAATTCCATGAATAGCTTTGACCAACAGAATAACGCATCGTCTAGGTCAGCTCAGTACTATGCTGACGACTATTACACCGAACACGACAATGAGGGTAACGATTGCTAGGACAGCCATGGACAAAGAGAGGGAGTTGTTTCAGTTCCAGTAGACCAAGATGGACCTTATGTCAAGGTAATTACCTCAGGAGTGTCAGAGCCATTTCTGCTGGATACTGGTGCTACAAAACGTTCTATTATGCACTCAAAACTTCCTGGCACACCTTTGTCTGGCGAAATGAATGTCTCAGTAGGCTTCTCTGGCGCCCCTGTTAGAAACCCGATCTCTAGTCCTATATCCCTTTCTGTTGGCCCCTATGAATTGGAAGCACCCCTCATTCTTACAACAGGTTGCGGTGAAAATTTGTTAGGATTGGATTTGCTAAAAAGGTTGTATGCGACTTTGTACTGTTCTCCCTCGGGAGTACAACTTACCTTGGGGAAAAAAGTCATTTCTCCAATGTATTTGTCGAAAGAAGGTATTCCAACCAAATTATCATCACTTCCTGATGTACTGTGGGCTAATGGTTCCAATGACGTAGGTCGTTTGGAGATAACACCGTATGTAATAACTTTGAAAGCCAACGTCGGATTGCCACGTATTCCTCAATACAAAATATCTAACGAATGCGAGAAGGCGTTGTTAACGATCATTTATGATTTGATCGATAAAGATGTTATTGAAGAAACAACAGGGAACGTTTGTAACAGTCCAGTTTTACCGGTCTTAAAACGTACTGATCCTTCACAGCCCCCTGTGTATAGGTTTGTGATTGACCTCAGAGAGGTAAATAAGGTAGTTATCCCCCAGTTTCCAGTTGTCCCCGACATTACTGCTTTATTGACAATGGTTCCAGCTTCAGCAGACTGGTTCTCGGTGATTGACCTGAAGAACGCTTTCTTCAGCATCCCGATCGCTGAAGAGAGTAGAGACCTTTTCGGCTTCAATTTAGGAGGACGAAGCTTCCGCTTCAAATGCGCTCCTCAAGGCTACTGCGAAAGCCCATCTATATTCAGTCAGGCACTGAAAACACAACTAGACACAATTGTGCTGCCAGATGGGTCAACTTTGATCCAGTACGTAGACGATCTACTGATCACCGCAGACACTGAGGAGATTTGCAAACAAGCCACGTTGTTATTATTGCGTCACTTATGTGACATGAAGCACAAAGTCTCCCTTTCCAAGCTGCAATTTTGCCGACAAGAAGTAACCTACCTAGGTCACATCTTATCGAAGGAGGGAAGGAGACTGACACCAGAAAGAATACAGGCAATTACAGAACTAAGTGCCCCAAGGACACTGAGAGAGGTTCGAGCCTTCTTGGGCATTACATCGTACTGTAGACAATGGATACCGAATTTCTCACTACTAGCCAAGCCCTTGCTGGCACTACTCCGCAAAGACACGCCTAATCCTATGCCTTGGTCTGAAGATTGTCAGACGAGTTTCCACGAGTTGCGTGATGCATTGTGTTCGGCCCCTGTGTTGGGAAACCCCAACTACAGTAAGCCTTTTACATTGTATGTCCACGAAAAGGAAGGTTGTGCATTATCAGTCTTAACGCAACACTTTGGGGACAAACAGCGCCCATGCGCGTATTTTTCGGCAACTCTGGATCCAGTGGCTAAGGCACTGCCAAGTTGTCTAAGAGCAACCGCCGCAGCAGCTGTCTGCATTCGACAGTCTGCTGGACTAGTCATGAATAACACTCTGATCGTTATGGTTCCGCATGCAGTTGACATTTTGCTAAATAGGACCAAGACACAACATCTTACTAGCGCTCGACTATCCAGTTACGAACTTACCCTGCTAGCAAGTCACATCCTCATAAAAAGGTGTGATACACTCAACCCCGCTATGTTATTACCCATCCCGACAGAGACAGACAAGATTGACAAACATGACTGCTGTTTCAGGACAGAAGAAGAGACAAAAGGGAGAGTAGACTTACAGGACACTCCCCTTCCCGAATGCAATGATACTTTGTGGGTTGATGGTTCATGTTTCAAGTTGCCGAATGGTGATACGACCACAGCATACGCCGTAACGACATTATACACCATTGTAGAGACTGCACGCATTTCCCACAATTCTGCACAAGCTGCAGAGCTGATCGCGCTTACTAGAGCATGTGTGTTGGCGAAAGGAAAGCGAGTGAATGTGTACACTGACAGCCAATATGCCTTTGGTGTGGCTCACAGTTTTGGGAGATTGTGGCGTGAACGTGGGTTCCTTACGTCCCATGGTGCAAAGATACAACATGGCCAGCTAGTTAATGAGCTCCTTGAGTCACTCACCTTGCCCCTACAAGTCGCCATTATAAAATGCAGTGCACACAAAAAGATTCAGGATGATGTTGGCCGCGGAAATGCATTGGCAGATGAGGTTGCGAAAGAAACTGCAAGGAACACAATGAGTCGGATGTATGTTATGGGTCCCGCTAGATGGACTGCTGATGTGGGAATGTGCGAGGACACCATTGAAAGCGTAAAATCGATACAAGCTGAGGCCACTGAGAACGAGGTGAATGAATGGAGAGAAAGCACAGGTAGATTGGATGCGAATGGTTGTTGGGTCGAACTATCAGAACACCAGCGATGGCTATTACCTAATGCATACGTACTTGCAGTAGTAACGATGGCTCACGGAATTGCGCACATCATTTCGAAAGGAATATGTAAACTATTGGCCCCAGTATGGCAGAATAGCAATATCCCAAAATATGCAAAGAATGTGGTTAAAAAGTGTATGGTGTGTTTGAAGTACAATCCCGGTAGGGGAACCCCAACTCCAACTGGTCATTTTGCGCCTCCAACGTACCCGTTCGAGGTTTTACAGCTCGACTTCATCCACATGGAGAGGTGCAACAACCTAAAGTATGTGCTCGTTGTTGTCTGCGCCTTTTCAAGATGGGTGGAAGCGTACCCCCTTAAGGACAATACCGCTTTATCAACTGCCAAAGCACTCGTCAAAGAGTTCTTTCCGAGGTTCGGTATGCCTAGAATTGTCTGGAGTGATAACGGAAGTGAATTCGTAGGATGCGTGATGAAGAGAGTGTGTGAGTGTTTAGGCATCCACCAAAAATTCCACGCTGCAAATCACCCCCAATCAGCTGGATTAGTAGAGTGCTACAATGGCACTCTAAAACTCAAACTAGCCAAGATCCAAGCCAGTACAGGTCTTAAATGGCCTGACGCACTGCCTCTAGCGCTTTTGTCAACCAGAATGACTGTCCACTCCAGATTAGGACTTAGCCCCCATGAGATCGTGTTTGGCCGCCCAGCCAACGTCTGGGGCGTGCCAAGACCCAAGAAACTAAGTGAGATAGAACACCCCGTACTACTTGACTATTTGTGCGAATTGACAACTAAATTGCGTGTTTTACACCAACAGGTTCACAGTTCCTCTCCACCAGCCTCTGACGATCCAGGTCACCTCATCGAGCCCGGCTCGTGGATTTTGGTGCGGAATTTCCAGCGCACCAACAACGGACAGCCGAGGTGGACCGGACCGCACCTAGTGCTGCTTTCAACGAGATCTGCTGTTCGGGTGGAAGGCAAGAAGAACTGGGTACATGGGACCCACTGCAAACGGGTCCCTCTACCCCTTCCATACGACCGGTGGGTCAACAAAGGACTTGCCGACTCCGAGACCGAATCCGTACCTCGCTTCATCCCTTTCAGCGATGCACGTTTGAAAGAAACTAGTACTGAAAAGGAGAGTGATCATATTTTACAAGGACTTGTGTCGCCGTCTATGCAATTGGACACTACCGAACCTGAGACGCTGTTTGAAGACCACACCATACCTGGGAAACGACGGTACGACCTGCGGTCTAAACAAAGAGACTAATAAACGATTGACCTAATGTAATTTCCCTTTTCCCCTAAGAACTATTTTTTTGATTTTTTAGCTCTCTCGTCCCAGGGGAACTAGCTAATTTTTGATTTTTCGAACCGCCATCCGGTTCTGCTGCTAGGGTCGCGGTTGAAGTCTGGGGAGTGCAACTGGGAAGTTCTAGGTCCACGGTTCTGATTGGTCCACGGGAGTTACCCCGGACCGAGCAGAGCGCGCTCCCTGGGAGAATCAATCAACCACCGCGGGCAGCAACTAGAGGATGGAGTTTCCAAGGGTAGAGAGACCTATCAGACTCACGAACTTCGGAAAACAGTTATGCACAATACTGTCCAAAAGAAGATTCCTGATACTATGTGTTTTAATGTTATGTAGCATACTTGTGTTTTTTACTGGTTATACTCTATTCGTATTTAAAGTTACCTTTTCGAATGACACCCAGCCACCATCTCCTCCCACTATTTCTCCACACTACTTTCACCCTCTACCTGAACACGAGTCTGCCCGAAGACTCGAATTTGTAAACAATTCTTTCATTCAGCTCCTACACCAACACCAGTCCGTAATGAACGCATCAAACTGTTGGATATGCGGACTTATGCCACACACAACCGATAAGGGGATCCCATACTTCATTTTGCCATTCAGCTACTATGGTTCTCTGTGGGCTTTCCAGATCATGTTCCTATTCGCCCTAGAACCATACCCGACCCGTTCCACTGCGAGCGATTCCAATAACAAGGCACTAATTGCAGGGATAAGGAATATGAGTAGGGATATCGACACATATCTGACAATGCCCAAAGACGAACTCAGTCCCTACACCCGTTGGAACGTGACCAAACATGGGGTTTACCTGGTCAAGAGCCAGGCAGCAAGGAAATCCCACCCAGTTTGGATAGTGCCCCACCGAGGTCACTTATGCTTACAGGGTATTGGTAGGGACCCCACAGCACAGTTAGGAAAGAGCATTTGCACGGAAACATACGTATTTACTTCCCGAACTTCCCCTATACTTTTGGCAGCCAAAGGCACGTATTTCGTTTGCCACGACCAAGCCTACACGTGGTTGCCCCCTGATTTCTCAGGTACATGTTTTATCTCATTTCTGCTGCCTCCCACCTACACGGCCAGAGCAGATTACCATCGGACAAGGACAGCTAGGGGTGTCATGAGTAAAGACGACACCGCGGGTCAGGAATTCGCTGACTTCGCAAAGGGTTTTCTGCCATTTTGGGGGCCTATGGTGAACAGCAGAAATATTCGCCAGTTATCGAGGATAGTTGAATCCGCCGTGACTACGACGGCCGGAGCACTTGGCAATCTGACAACCGAGCTTCAGTCGGATCGACTTATGACCCTTCAGAACCGAATTGCTTTAGACATCATACTCGCCGATCGTGGTGGTGTGTGTAGAGTCATCCAATCCAGTTGTTGCATATTCATCCCTGATAACGCTCCGACAGTATACCAGGCCATCTCCAAACTACACGAAATATCTGGTTCCCTTCACGTTGAGAAAGGGGATTGGTCCCTGCTGGGGTGGTTCTGGGACCTGATCACTGCCTGGGGATGGAAAATTTTGATCTTCATTGGGATGACCTTGGCACTTCTGTTCATGTTTTGCCTATGTATACAGTGTGCTCCTGCACTATGTGGCCTCTATGCTACCTCGTGTGTACGGAAGCCTGTGTCACGGGACGAGCTGAGTAACAGAATGATGCTACAGCAACATCTCCACGAATTTCTTCATACCGATTTGGACTCAGATTAGCATAAGTTATTGCCTTATATGAGGGCAAAAGGAGGGTCTGTGGTTCTCAAAAATCCGGACCCTGGTGTTTTCCCGATATCGAGGTCCAATACCCGTGTCACAAAACCTCAACGCACCAAGACGATTTTGGTATCTATGAACCGATAATAATTAGGACATCATTCCTATGTATTTGCGTCACAATCGAGGGTTGCCAACACCCCAAAATCGTAGTTTCCGTCCCCATCCCTTAAACTCCATTTTGTGAACGGCATCCATCTTGCATCTTGCCCTCATGTTAAGTCAATTAAAGGTCGAGCTTGATCAAAAGGGACACGTCCACCTTTTCGTGACTTCCCCCTGACCTGTCCCAACTGACTCCATGGCCTTCGGCCAAACCTGTTTGGGCAGCTCCTCGCCCAGTGGCCGAATACGATAGCATCAATACATAACATTCCACAAACCATTCACACATACAGATCATGCTTTCTGCAAACATGCACCTGTCCACATTCCTTGTTTATGGCCAGTTTTATGACTGGGTTGTGCCTTCCTTTATTAAGGTTTCATCGATATCTGATGGGAGTTCCAGGCCTAACTGGGTAATCTATCAACAAACTGGACATCTAAAATATGGGCTTGCTTACATGACTCTGCTCTTTGTATTATTGTAGAAATATGTGTATAGCCATATCATAAACTCAGGAATTCTTGCTTGCAGCTATTATTTTTGTATATAAAGAGACGGCTGGTTCTGTAAAAACGAACAGTCTCCCGAGAACCTACTCTCCGTGCGGTGTACTTCTGGGACACGTGTTACTTGGTAGCTACCAATAAAACTTGATCTTTGACGGTAACTAGAAGACTCCGTGTTTCTGTGGTCCGGAACAAGGGAGAACTCAGAGGTCTTCGGGTGCTACCCCCTGGCACCACCGGGTTCCTAAAAACCCGGCACCTCAGTAGCTCGGCCGGCCCCTAGGGAAACCTAGACAACCTATACATTTTTGAAAACTAGACACCCAGGGGAATTCAGGATGGGGTGAGTCAACTGCCTCCCACCAGGTTCTGTTACCCAGAATTCCTTGCAAACCTAAACAATTTACAAAAAAACGCATTTTCCTTACATTTCTGTGTTGGAAAGTTCTGGAATCTGCATGGATCAACAAATTTCCACCCACCCCGTGTTCCCCCAGGTCTCCCGAAACAAATGGTACCTCACTTGCCTGGGTATGCCTAGTGCCTGCGATAGGAAACAGCGCAAAACGCAACGTATTCGCACCGCAATTTCGGAGTGAAAACGGGCCCTTTTTTGGCAAAGTGTCTACCTTTCGTTTTTGAACCGTAGCTTGGCCGGCCCCTAGGGAAACCTAGCAAACCTATACATTTTTGAAAACTAGACACCTATGGAAATTCGGGATGGGGTGATTCAACTGCCTCCCACCAGGTTCTGTTACCCAGAATCCCTTGCAAACCTAAAAAATGGACAAAAAAATGCATTTTCCTCACATTTTTGTGGTGGAAAGTTCTGGAATATGTGTGGATCAACAAATTTCAACCCACCCCGTGTTCCTCCAGCTCTCCCGAAAAAAATGGTACCTCACTTGCCTGGGTCTGCCTAGTGCCTGCGACAGGAAACAGCGCAAAACGCAACGTGTTGGCACCGCAATTTCGCAGTGAAAACGGGCCCTTTTTTGGCAAAGTGTCTACCCTTCGTTTTTGAACCGTAGCTCGGCCGGCCCCTAGGGAAACCTAGCAAACCTATACATTTTTGAAAACTAAACACCCAGGGGAATTCAGGATGGGGTAACTCAACTGCCTCCCACCAGGTTCTGTTACCCAGAATCCCTTGCAAACCTAAAAAATGGACAAAAAACGCATTTTCCTCACATATCTGTGGTGGAAAGTTCTGGAATCGGCGTGGATAAACAAATTTCCACCCAGCCATGTTCCCCCAGGTCTTCTGAAAAAAATGGTACCTCACTTGCCTGGGTCTGCCTAGTGCCTGCGACAGGAAACTGCGCAAAACGCAACGTGTTCGCACCGCAATTTCGGAGTGAAAACGGGCCCTTTTTTGGCAAAGTGTCTACCTTTCGTTTTTGAACCGTAGCTCGGCCGGCCCATAGGGAAACCTAGCAAACCTATACATGTTTTAAAACTAGACAGCCAGGGGAATTCAGGGTGGGGTGACTCAACTGCCTCCCACCAGGTTCTGTTACCCAGAATCCCTTGCAAACCTAAAAAATTGACCAAAAAAAATGCATTTTCCTCACATTTCTGTGGTGGAAAGTTCTAGATTCTGCGTGGATCAACAAATTTCCACCCACCCCGCGTTCCCCCAGGTCTCCTGAAAAAAATGGTAACTCACCTGCCTGGTTAGGCATAGTGGCTGCAACAGGAAAAGGCCCAAATCGTATGGTGGAGAATTTAAAATAACCTATAGCAAAACCACCTTCTTTTTTGGGGGGGGCACCTGAGTTTTTGGCCCGGGGCTCGGCGGCCATCTTTGGAAACTACCAAACCCAAACAGTTCTGAAAACTAGACACCCGGGGGAGTCCAGGGAGGTATGGCATGCGTGAGTCCCCCGATGTCTTCCTACCCAGAATTCCTTGCAAACCTTAAAATCTGGTAAAAAAAAATCACTTTTCCAAACTTTTTTGCGTGGGATCTCTGTGCCGGCAAAAATGTCCTACCACCCAGCGTTCCCCTTGTTCTCCCGAGTAAAATGATACCTCACTTGTTTGGGTGGGCCAAAGCAGAACATTCCAAAAATTTATTTTTTTGAAATTGTAGCATTGAGGATTGACAAACTAAGCACAGAGAATTCTACTGTTTTGGGGTCATCCTAGTCACAGGCCTTTGGCCTACCCACACAAGTGAGGTATCATTTTACTCGGGAGATCAAGGGGAACGCTGGGTGGTAGGACATTTGTGCCGGCACGGAGATCCCACGCAAAAATGTATGGAAAAGTGTTTTTTTTAACCTAAATGTAAGATTTGCAGGGATTTCTGGGTAGGAAAACATTGGGGGACCCACACATGCCATACCTCCCTAGACTCCCCGGGTGTCTAGTTTTCAGAACTGTTTGGGTTTGGTCGTTTCCAAAGATGCCCGCTGAGCCCCGGTCCAAAAGCTCAGGTGACCCCCCAAAAAATAAGGTAGTTTTGCTAAAGTTAATTTTCAAGTCTCCACCGTACAAATTAGGCCTTTTCCTGTTGCAGCCACTATGCCTACCCACGCAATTGAGGTACCATTTTTATCGGGAGACCTGGGGGAACGCGGGGTGAGTGGAAATTTGTTGATCCACGCAGATTCCAGAACTTTCCACCACAGAAATGTGAGTAAAATGCGTTTTTTGGTCAATGTTTTAGCTTTGCAAGGGATTCTGGGTAACAGAACCTGGTGGGAGGCCTTTGAGTCACCCCATCCTGAATTCCCCTGGGTGTCTAGTTTTAAAAAATGTATAGGTTTGCTAGGTTTCTCTAGGTGCCGGCAGAGCTAGGGTTCAAAATAGAAAGGTAGACACTTTTCCAAAAAAGGGCCCGCTTTAACTGCGAAAATTCCGATGCGTCCACGTTGCGTTTTGCGCTGTTTCCTGTCGCAGGCACTAGGCAGACCCAGACAAGTGAGGTACCATTTTTTTCAGGAGACCTTTGGGAACACGGGGTAAGTGAAAATTTGTGTGAGCCCAGTGATGCCACAGTTTTAAACACAGAAATGTTTGAAAACAATAAATTATTTCTGCTACATTTAAAGTTTGCTAGAGATTCTGAGAAAAGTAACGTTGGAGGATCCATGCAAGCCATACCCCCTTGAAAGCCCCCGGATGTCTACTTTGCAAAAATGTGTGGGTATGCTAGGTTTCCCTAGATGGCAACAGAGGAAGGAGTGAAAAACCCATGTGTCCCCCCTAGCTAAACCAATTAGTTTTGACAAAATTAGTTGTTTACTTGAGCAGCGTGACAATATGGGCACAATATTGCAAGGAAAATATGACGGACATTGTGAGTTTTGCAGGATATTGTGAATACAATTAATTGTTAGATTTCACCAGAGAGACATCACCATGTAATCCCATGGGTTTTCAAGAACATCTACAATTGGCTGGTTATTCGTAAGCGAAATGTACACCTTGGCACAGAGACTAAAAAAAACTAAATCCCTACACAGCCATCTATTCCTCAAACACACACATACTGGTTGGATTTGGCACGAGGGCGAGTGATGATTCAGTATATATAATTTTATTAACAAGAGATTTCACAAAAATGAAATGCACTGTCAATTACATGGACAAAAAAACTGAACCAATGACTCGCAGCTCGTGAGCTGTAAAGCCACTTCAAGACACCAACCGCTTTACAGGCCATTCACACACCTTTCATACCTGACACACAGAAGACCATTCACACCACCAGGCACAAAAGCAACACATCACAACATTTAAAAAAAAAATTACAAGGTGCGTCCTGCATCAAAAAAATAAATAAATACATTAAAACTACACTGACATCAAGTTTTCAAACACACACACATACTGGTTGGATTTGGCACAAGGGTGAGTGATGGTTCAGTATATACCATTGTATTAGCAAGTGATTTCACAAAAAATTAAATACACTGTTAATAATGGAAAGCACAAGAAACTGAACCATTGACTCACAGCTCGTGAGCTGTAAAGCCACGACAAGGCACCAACTGCTTTAAAGGCCATTCATACACCTTTCATACATGTGACACGTACAAAACATTCACACCGCCAGCCGCGGACCCATCACATTACTACACTTCCACCAGCAGACAACGCCAATCAAGGGCCCATCACTTTCACACGCCCACATTCCTGACACAGCAACAAGACAAACTCATGGATTACATGGAGTGGCGCTCAACTAGCACTGTGTGTAGTAAACAACATTAAGTCACTTCCCACACACCGCCAGCAAAGCACCAGTCCAAGCACACCACCAGCCAAGCACCAGACCACACACCCCGCCAGTCAAGCACCAGACGACGCACACCGCCAGCCAAGTACCAGTCCACACACACACCGCCAGGAAAGCACCAGTCCACAGACACCGCCAGGACAGCACCACTCCACACACACTGCCAGGACAGCACCACTCCACACACACAGCCAGCCAAGCACCAGTCCAGGCACACCACCAGCCAAGCACCAATCCAAACACAGCAACAGGCAAGCGCAAGACCATGCACACCGCCAACCAAACACCAGACAACACACACCACCAGCCAAACACCAGTCCACACACACCACCAGGCAAGTGCCACTCCACACACACCGCCAGCCAAGCTCCAGCCAAGGCACACCACCAGCCAAGCACCAATCCCAACACACCACCAGGCAAGCGCAAGACCACGCACACCGCCAAACAAACAACAGACCACGCACACCGCCAGCCAAGCACAAATCCACAGACACCGCCAGCCAAGCGCCAAACCATGCACACCGTCAGACAATGGACACTACACGCAAACCAACATCAAACTTTAGTTTTTTTTTAAAATAAAAAAATAAACAAATTGCAAATTGATACAAATCTACTAACACAACAACTAAATCTAACAACACTACACAAATGCCAACTTTGAAAATGAACAATAAGTTTTAAAGATTAAAGAACAACCAGTTCACTTTAACACTCATGGATGCTCCCAAAAATTATTTTGCGTGTGGTACAATCTAAAACAAGCAGATACACACAGGCCAGGGTTTGAAGGGCAGTCGGGGCAGTACATACGAACCTCCTTCCGCAAACCTCTTCGCCAACAGACTCTACATCTCCGACTGGGAAAGTCTTTTGAGGTTGTAGGAGAAATTTGATCAGGAAAGTGGCGATCTTTCAATCTGGCAACATCCTCCACCACTCCAACTCTAGGAACACTTGCCTGTTTCACTAAAACAAGGCTGCCTATTACAGACTCCTGAAACTTTACAAAAGTCATCTTTGACTGAGGACAAGATTGCTGGAACACAACAAAAGCATTAAAGGTTGCCAAGTGGAAAAGATGTATAGCCAACTTCTTGTACCAAATGTAAGCCTTACGAAGAACAGCATACAGTTCCAACCTCTGATCTACTCTGTCAACACCGCCCATGTACTTATTATAGTCCATTATGCACACAGGTTTGCGCGCTTCTGCAACTTGACCCCAAAGAGTCACCGGTTCAGTGCTTTCATCATGTATGGAAGTCAACATGTAGACATCTCTCCTGTCTGAAAACTTCACAGCTAGAAGCTCCTCACAACGCAACGCACTGCGCTGTCCCCGAGCAAGCTTTTGACATAAAAGTTCTTTTGGGAAACCTTTACGGTTTGAGCGGATTGTGCCACAAGCAACAGTGTCCACTTTGCCCAATTCCCTGAACAACCGCACACCAGTGTTGAAGTTATCTACATATAAATGATGGCCTTTGTTAAAAAATCCACGACCAAGTTCCCACACAATTTTCTCAGTCACTCCAAAAGGCAACGGACAACCAGGGGGGTTAATCCTGGATTCCTTACCGGTGTACACCCTCAAATTAGAGACATATCCAGTCCGACTGTCACACAGCATATAAAGCTTAATTCCATAGCGTGCCCTCTTACTAGGAATGTATTGCTGAAATACCAAGCGGCCCTTGAACAACAGCAAAGACTCATCCACTGCAATTTCTTTTCCAGGATAAAAGATCTCAGGAAATCGATCAACGAAATGATCAATGACAGGCCGAATCTTGAAAAGACGGTCACAATCAGGGTGATCTCGTGCCAAAGCAAAACTATTGTCAACAAAATGCATCATCCGAAGCAGAAGCAAATACCTATCACGACTCATGACTGCCGGAAATATAGCTGTTGCCATCAAGGGACTAGTAGACCAATATGAAGCCATTGATGGTTTCCTAAGCAAGCCCATCAAAAAAGTTAAACACAAAAACGTTTTCATCTCCTCCAAATTTGTGGGAGTCCACCGGGTAGCTCTAGCGTGGGGCTTAAGGCTGGCACTGTTCACCCTCAAAAAAAATTCTGCATACAAATTAGTCTGCTCTACAATCTCAGACAAAAACACATCATCCATAAACAACTTGAAAAAATCAATTGGTAAAAAGTTTTCAGTGTTCACCCTACACCCTGGAACACCAGTAAATTCAGGCAATGCCGGCTGCACCATGCCTGGTGCAACCCAGAGGTCAGAACTTTTAACGTCAAGTCTTGCAGCCGCAGGCTGCCGACCAGCTGCCTCTTGTCTCACTACACCAACTGGACGTCTAGCGGCCCCGATGCCTCTTGCTGCACTATTGGCACAGCAATGTCCTCTGCAACCACAGGCACTTCATCCACACCAAAAGTAGCTTCATCAGCACTCAGAGTATCTTCATCATCAGATGAAGCCATGTGCAGAGAAAACTCACTACCTGAATCTTCACCTCCCACCTCTGGCTCAGAATCAGAGTCAGTCTCTGGACCATGGTCAGAGGAAAAATCAAAAAGCATTCCAACAACTTGCTGAGCAGTAATCCGGCGGCTAGCCATTATCCTTACAAATAAAGGAGTCTGCACAAACAACTCAACAACCCCAACACTGTGCAAAGTAAGTAAAAAAATGTAAGCCTTTATCACAAATCTCTATATATTGAAAAAATATACAAATCACTTACAAGAGACAGCTACACTCACGAGTACCTACTTTGCAAAGACACAGCAAATAGGCAACGATATCCCACTAGAAAGAAGAAAAAAAACCTTACATCTACAGAAGTACACGTCAAGAACAAATGCAAAACATGTTTTACAATCACAAAAAACAGAAACCAAACATACTCGTATTATTACACACTTTGCAAAAAAAACAATTACATTACAATTGAACAAAAAAAGGTCTCTTACCAAACACATGCAACTACACAAACAGCAGAACAACAGAACCACCAGTAACGCAGCCGCACACTGCAACAATCTAAAGAGGAAATAAAACAATACACATTAGAAGAAACAACACACCACACATTACAACAGGCTATGTCACAAATGGGGTGTCTGTCCCCATGGGGGGAAGAATATAAATCATTATAAACGTGGGCCCCCTGGAGGCAACCCTACGGAGGGCAGAGAGGCCAAATAAAGACACGGCAGAACATACTTTTGAAAACAAATGGGCCCAAGGAAGCGACCCTTGGCCAAGGGGTCGCTTCCTATAAAAAAAAACAATCCCTGGAGTCTAGTGGGCTTTTCTATCCCCCCCTGGGTCCAGAAATGGTAAAAAAAAAACAGATGGAGAACAGTCTAAAATATTTACATTGCCCCCTGGAATCGACCCTTGCCCAAGGGGTCGCTTCTTTTATAAAAAAAAAAAAATAAAAAAAAAAATCCCTGGTGTCTAGTGGGCCAATCTACCCCCCCTGGGTCCAGATTTGGCCCAAAAAGCGGCCGATCTGCCCCCAGTGGGGGCAGAAAGGTCAAAATAAATTATTTAGCCCCCTGGAAGCGACCCTTGCCCAAGGGGTCGCTTCCTTTACAAAAAAAGAACAGTCCCTGGTGTCTAGTGGGCTTTTCTACCCCCCCCCCCGGGTCCAAATTAGGCCCAAAAAATGGCCGAACTGCCCCCAGGGGGAGCAGAAAAGTCTAAAAAAAATGTTAGGCCCCTAAGAAGCGACCCTTACCCAAGGGGTCGCTTCCTTCATAAATAATAAACTATCCCTGGTGTCTAGTGGGTTTTTCTGCTCCCCCCCCATGGTCCAGATTCGGCCCAAAAAACGGCTGATCTGCCCCAGGGGGGGCAGAAAAGTATGTAAAATAATTTGGCCCCCTAAGGAAGCGACCCTTGCCCAAGGGGTCGCTTCCTGCACAAAAAAAACCAAACACAAGCAATCCCTGGTGTCTAGTGGGGCATTCCTGGTGCACGATCGCGATGCTGTGCGCGATCGTGCACCAGGAATGCCGTGCATTGGGACATCAGGGGAGAGGAAACACTGTTTCCTCCCCCGATGCCTCAAGGCACCAAGAAACGCCCCACCGGAGCACCGAAAACTCACCCTTCCAGCTGGACGCGCTGGAAACAAATGGCTTCCAGCGCGTCTAGTGCTTCCTGATGACGTCGGCGCGCGGTGTGTGTGCTGATGTCACCAGGAAGCGTGGGGGGGCCAAGGGGTGGCAGCGGAAAGGCTTCCGCTGCCACCCAAGGTAAAAGCACCAACATCAATGCCCCAAGGGGGGAGCGCCAGCGCTCTCCCCGAGGGCTGTGCTGATGATGGAGCGGTTCCGTCATCAGCACAGCCCAACCGACGCTGATGACGGAACCGCTCCGTCATCAGCGTCAAAGGGGTTAATAGATGGCATAACATAGGTAGCTGCTTATAATAGATGGCATAACATAGGTAGCTGCTTATTCAGTATAACCACAGAGCTTCATACATTCCGTCCTATTAGGCTCAGGTGCTGGATTCAGTACAGTGCAATAATATCAAATTTCAGTATAAATACAGTATAAATACATATAAATACATATAAATATAAATACATATATCTTGTGCAGTATCGTAATACATCTCCAACATTCTCTTTTACCAGACCTCACATCATTACCAGACCTCACATCATTCTCTTTTTCTCTCTCTCATTTTTAAAAGTTTACAACGCATCAACTCAAATCACAAGCCACATATTCACATAATATTCACTTATTCACTTATTAGGTTTAAGGATCATCTTGTATTTATGTAGAAACTACTCTTAACTCTCCCAATTATTTAGTTGCTGTAATAAAGCTGTAAACGGTAATAGGAACTGCACCTCACTTCCGTGGACTGAAGATAAATACATCGCCACAAGTCCAGACAACAACAGCTTACTGGCTCTATAAAGCCAGGCCCGGATTCTCAAAGCAAATCTTACACTTTTGTGTAAGTTTACTACTTTTAGGTGTTCACAAGCTACATCAGAAGTTTTACGTCTCTGCTACTAAGTATGTGGACAGAAAGATCTGCCTAAAGAGCTCATCCTGACAGAGATATAATTTCTCTTGCTCACCAGCAAAATCAAACAACCACAGACCCCAACATGGGTATTGGACATCAACTTTGAGAGCTTTCCTGCCAAGCTAACACTCAATGTACAATCACTTAGATTGATACACTCTCCAGAAAGAACTCCTTTAAAAAGCACATCACCTAGAAAATGCATGGCATCAGTTTTCACTACTGAAAAAAACATGAAACTCTACCTTGCCAGAACAGGCTTTAGGGCATCAGTGCAAGTCTTAATACTCACCTGGATGCAGGTTATGATCTACTCAACGGTTCCCCTGAATCAGGGGAACCGTTGAGTAGATCATAGCCTGCAGGGTCATTTTGCAGAACTAATAACTACTAAAATTCACCAAAGCCAGGTAAATTAAACCGCAGAAATAATTCTGGTGCTCATTTACAAGCTCCTTGTACCTCACTTTTTCCCAGTTTAAAAGTGACTCCCTAGCGGTTCAAGGGACTTGTAAATAAGCCCCTCTGTGTCGCTCAAAAATCGTGCTATTTGTTGTGACATGTTAGTGTATTTTACAACTAAAGATACACAATATGAGAGTATTGCTAAAAATATTAGTTGAAAAACGTAGGATTTTGGATTACTCAAACACAAGATTTGTGCTGTGAATTGCTGCACTGAAAGAGTCAAACATTTGTGTCCAAACT
Source organism: Lissotriton helveticus (assembly GCF_964261635.1). Taxonomy (NCBI): domain Eukaryota; kingdom Metazoa; phylum Chordata; class Amphibia; order Caudata; family Salamandridae; genus Lissotriton; species Lissotriton helveticus. Next base: position 1,191,892,936 of record NC_136059.1, read on the forward strand.
AGATAAATACATTCATAAGCTCAATTAAGAAGGAAAGTCCAATGGATCAAAGCAGGGTAGACAATGTAATATAATTAATTATTGATAACAAAAACCGTGCCTTTAATTTGCCAGAGTCTCTTGTAAAAACGTCTTCCATTGTTTAAACATTGTAAAAACAACCAACTGTCAAACCAAAGGCAGCGTGACAGGCTCATGGTTGGGTTTTCTATTGTAAATAGCTTCTTAAATGATGCAAATGCTAATATTCAAAGGACGATTCCATAATGAAAAACAATTAACTGAGCACGGCGTCACACAGCCTAGGCCTGATCCAGCCCCTAGGCTTGTCCGATCACTCCCGCCCAAACTAGAGGCCCAACACAGATTGTGGCAAGAGGGTCGCCGCCACCACCCGGCCTGCGTGTCACATGGGCTAGGCCCAAGCCAACCTCTGGGCCCTCACAACTGCGGACGCACAGGGAACGCTCCCCAGTCAGCGCTCTGGTTCAGGAGGTATGCGGGCGGCACTCACCCTAGAGTACTTGACCACTCTCCAACCGCAGTGCAGCTCACCTCACACACCAGGTCCATGAGGCGACTAGAACCGGATCCTGCAGCCTGCCTGCCATCCGATGTCAGCAGCCTGAGCAGCGCTGTGCACCGCGAAATGGCCAATCACTGCATGACTACATTCAAGTCAAACACAGTGATTGGTCATTATGTAGTGCGGCTGAGCAGCAGTGCACCACCCACGCGGAGCATCCAATAATGGATTGCCCTGCCCTGCTGCCCGGTGACCGGCCAATCTAGGCACTGTAGCAGCGCCAGATTTGGCTAGGGGGGCCCGCTCACTGCTCGCCCTCTCGCCCTTCCTAACGCTGGGGGCTGCTGCCCGGCTAAACCAGCACCCCCCTGGTCACTCTCTATGGGGGGGGAACCTAAATGCGCATGCTCGGGCTAGTTTCAGCCCCAAGCTTCACTTGCGCGCTAGGGGTACCTGTCTCTGCTGCTGCAGCCCAGCCTGTCACTCAAGCTGAGCAGGACAGCCCCCCTGCGCACAGCGCACTCCCGGCAAACTCGGAAGCTGCCCGGATTCCAGGCGGGGCTCGGCGGCGGCGCTTAATAAAATACTCAGGTGGCGATTATTTTTTTTAAAGAAAAGTACAACATTTCCTTTGCAGCCGCGGGCCCATGTGGGCTAGTGGGGCTACGCCCCTACGCCCCAATGGACGCACCACGGCTGGTATAATGAGAGGTGTGTAGATTCTCGTAGAATTTTCTAAACACCTCGAGTTTCTCCTTGGTTTTAACTTTTTGAGAGTCATGCTGAGCCTTGATATGTGTGATTTAGTTGTTTATGTTCTTGGATTTGAGTGTATTGGCAAGAGCTTTCCCACTCTATTACAGTAAGGAAGATGTTTTGCCTTTTTGGCCTTAACAAAAAGATAAGCTCTTTTACAACAATGGTATTATTTGTGTACTTTAATTGCTTAATGTCCTTCTCTAGGCACTTGTTACTAGAGTGTCTGCAGGCTTCCTCCTTCCTTTTTAGGGTTTGCCTGTACAGCGCATGCTCTGAACTTGTGAAATCTCTTGTACTTATTATACCTTAAAAGGGGACTCTCATAAGTTCCCATCGCTGAATTACTCATTCGCTTTTTTGTGGAACTTTTATTTTTGTTAACTTCCCCTGGGTGCACACATTTACGATACTTCTATTAATGCTGTTCACACAGTTTAATCCCCATTTACTGTCAAGATAAGATCTCTTCTCGCTGGAAAAGAGATACAGCTTCTAACAGTATGTTAGAATGCTTGCTTTTTAGGTTGAGCCTGGGCTGAGCATACGCTGCTCTGCGAGGTATGCTGTATTGAGTTAGGAATTTGAAGCTCCGCCCACTTTCTGCCCATATTTTTCATAGGCTTGTTTTGTTGTCCTTTGTAAATGCTGCCTTCTGATTCATTCATAGGCTTGTTAGTCCCTCCTTAGTACCGCCTTCACTTTCCAAGCAGCCAGGACAATGGCGGCCGTTCCTTTGCAATGCCATAGGTCTCGCATTTACGAAAGTTTAAGCTGTTGGCATTGTAAATGCCAACAGCTTAAACTCTCGTAAATACGAGACCTATGGCATTGCAAATGCTTGTTATTACTTAGTTGTTTAAAGCAGATGCTTTAGCCTTAAAACGTTTGTGGCATTTCTTATTCATGCCTCAGTCCCTATCTTTGTGCTTTGTGGGCATTGTTGGATACATTTTTTCAACTTAATCTATTTGGTCATTGTGATCAAATTCTAAATGTTATAATAAGCATTACACGTTAAAATTAAAGTTGATGTACAAGAGTAATGCTATATTTTACTTCTAAATAGGCAGCCACAAGTGCAGATGCCTTGCAGACAACAGGGGCATGATTTGAATGGTGCAGCAGGTGCAGTAGCACCGGGTCCAAAAGTTGTCAGAAATCCTCTTACAACACATAATATTGCTATATTTGACTACTAAACAGGCAGTCATAATTGCAGTTGAGCTGCAGTTAAAAGGCACTTGATTTGAATAGTGCAGCAGGTGCAGTGGCACTAGGGCTAAAAGCTCTATGCACCCCACTAAACACACCACTAAACACCTAATATTGCTATATTTTACTACTATTCTGGAAGCCACTAGTGCAGTTACCTTGCCGACAGCAGCATTTGAATGGTGCAGCAGGTGCAGTAGCACCAGGTCCAAAAGATCTAGGGACCCCAATAAACACAGAACATTGCTAAACTTTACTACTAAACAGACAGTCACAAGTGCAGTTATCTAGTATTAGGGCCACAATATCAATGGTGCTGCAGGAGCAGTGGCTCCGGGGTCAAATGTTGTCAGAACTCCTCCAAACACCAAATATTACTCAATTTAACTAATAAATAAGCGGTCACAAGTATAGTTACCTTGCAAGCACTAGTTTCATGATTTCAATGGTCAGCGGGTGCATGACACCGGGGCTCAAAGCTCTGTGAGCCGCTCTAAACACCAAATATTGCAATATTTTGCTACTAAACCGGCAGTCAACAAGTGTAGTTACCTTACAGGCAATAGGGTAATGATTTCAATGGTGCAGCAGGTGCAGTGGTACCAGGGCCAAAAGCTACGGGCACCCCACTAAACACCAAATAATGCTATATTTTACAACTCAACTGGCAGTCAAAAGTGCAGTATCGTTCAGTCACTAGTGTCATAATTTGAATGGTGCAGCAGATGCATTGGAATGGGCAAAAAAGTTGTCATATCTCCTCCAAACACCGAATATTGCTATATTTTATTACTAAACAGGCAGTCACTATTGCAGTTACCTTGCAGTTGAAAGGGGCTTGATTTTAATGGTGCAGCAGGTGCAGAGGCACTGGGGCCAAAGGTTGTCATAACTACACTATACACCAAATATTGCTATATTTTACTACTAAACAGGCAGTCACAAGTGCAGTTTTCTTGCATGCAACAGGGTCTATATTTGAATGGTGCAGCAGGTGCAGTGGCCTCAAACATTGCAAGAACTTCTCTAAATACCTAATATTGCTATATGTACAACTAAACAGGCAGTCATAAGTGCAGTTATCTAGCAAGCACCAGGGTCATGATTTCAATAGTGCTGCAGCACCGGGACTAAACGCTCTAGGCACCCCACTAAACACCTAATATTGTTAATTGTTACTACTATACAGTCGGCCACAAACGTTACCTTACAGACAAAGGGGTCATGATTTAAATGGTGCAGCAGGTGCAGTAGCACCAGGCCCCAAAGTTTCAGAACTCCTCTAAACACATGATATTGCTCTATTTGACTACTAAACAGGCATTCACAATTGCAGTCACCTTGCAGTTGAAAGGGACTTTATTTGAATGGTGCAGCAGGTGCAGTGGCACTGGGGTCAAAAGCTCTAGTGATCCCACTAAACTCAGATTATTGCTAAATTTTACTACTAAACAAGACAGTCACAAATGCATGTATCTAGTAAGCAATAGGGTGATGATTTGAATATTTGAATGGTGCAGCGGATGTAGTGGCACCAGGATCAAAAGCTCTAGGCACACCTCTAAACACCTAATATTGCTATATGTTACTACTATACAGGCAGTCACAAGTGCAGTTACTTCCCTTCCTCTCCGAACCCACTGACATCAACTGCGGAGTACCCTAAGGATCATCGCTCAGCCCAACGCTCTTCAACATCTACATGGCCCCCCTCGCCGCCATCGTCAGACAGCATGGGCTCAGCATCGTATCCTACGCCGACGACACCCAGCTCATCTTCTCACTCACAAAGAATCCCTAAGACACCAGACTCTGCTTCCAGGAAGGAATGAAGAACATGGCAGCCTGGATGAAGGACAGCTGCTTGAAGCTCAACTCAGAGAAGACCAAGGTCCTCATCCTCAGACCCTGCACCTCCACCTGGGACAACACCAGGTGGCCCTCCGCGCTCGGGAACCCACCATCCCCGATAGATCACGCTCGGAACCTCGGAATCATCCGTGACTCCTCCCTCTCAATGAACCACCAGATCAATGTTGTCGCCTCCACCAGTTTCAACTGCCTTTGCATCCTCTGTAAGACCTTCAAATGGATCCCCCCGAATGCAGAAAGACTGTCACCCACGCACTCATAACCAGCAGACTGGACTGCGGCTACGCCCTTGTAGACTGGGCTGGGAGGTCAGGGATGAGAGAGACGCCAGGTTGTTGAGGTAATGCTGGTTTTATTGGGATTAAACGTTTTGTATGCTGCATTAATGTCCTCCTGGTTCTGAAGGTCAGTCTTTCCCTTGCAAACCGACTCGGATCCGTTTTGGCGTTCAGTGATTTCCCGCTGGGTTTTCGTTGGGCAGTTCCGCTCTATGAGGTCTGGTCTGGACGTCGTCTTCACAGGCTCCGGGGTCCCATGTAAAAGAAGACCAACAGAGAGGGGGCCGTTAGTTCTATTGTCGGCTGGGGGGTGTGCACCTCGGGCCGGGTGTAGTGAGACTGGGGGGGGGTCACCGGGGACAATGTACATCAAGCGGTAGTGGTGGGAGGTGGTTACAGACAGTGAGGGAGTAAACGCGGGGTAAGGGAACGAGAGGAAAGGAAAGACGAGGGAGAACGTTTAGGGGTCTATGTACACTAATTGCACACGCTTGCTTCCAACCCAAGCCGCCATACGCCGCCGTACCTGAGAAAGCCACACTCCTCCCCCGGGAGTGTGGCACGGCGGCTCACGGGGTCGTTGGCCTCCTGGCTCTCCGTGGGACCCTTCTCCGCTTCCACCGGGATGTTCTTCTGGCAATCTCCGTGTTCCTTCGCTGCAATTCTCTACCCGCTCTCCGACTCCGCTCCTCGCCTTCTCCACCGGGGTGACGTCACCCGCCACAAACAACACTTCCTGGGGTTTATCCAATCCGGCTATGCTGACGCCTGCGGAAGGAGGGGTCTCCTCCTCAGTGAACGCCCAATTAAAGGCGCCGTGTTCCCCTTCCTCCAGGTCGTCCTGTACTGGTTCCCATGGGTCCGTCTGTAAGGAAGGAGGCATCACTGGGTCAGATCCGGGTGTCCACCACTCCTCGTTACAGCCCTCTATGCCGGAATCAACGGAACTCTTCTACACAAACTCCAAACCATCCAGAACGCCGCAGCAAGACTCGTCCTCGGGACACCGCGTCACGAGCACATGACCCAACACCTACGAGGCCTCTACTGGCTCCCTGTCGAGAAGAGGATCACCTTAAAACTGCTCACCCACGCCTACAAATACCTCAACAACATCGGACCCAAATACCTCAATGACAGAGTATCCTTCCACGTACCCAGGAAGAACCTCCGCTCCGCCGACTTCGCCCTGGCAGAGGTCCCCCACATCAGCAGAAACAGAACCAGCAGGAGAGCCTTCTCCTACACCACAGCCAAGACCTGGAACGAGTTCCCTGTAAACATCAGACGCTCCCCGACCGTACACACGTTCAGGAAGGACCTCAAGACCTGGCTCTTCGACTGATGCGGATACCCGCCCCCCCCCCCTCCTCCCCCTCCCCAGCGCCTTCAGACTCTCACGGGAGAGTAGCGCGCCTTACAACCCCTGATTGATTACCTTGCAGACAACAGGGTCATGATTTGAATGGTGCAGCAGGTGCAGTAGCACTGGGGTCAAAAGCTTTAGTGACCCCAATAAACACAGACCATTGCTAAACTTTACTACTAAACAGACAGTCACAAGTCCAGTTATCTAGTAGGCACTAGGCCCACGATTTCAATGGTGCTGCAGGTGCAGTAGCACCAGGGCCAAGCATTGACAGAACCTTTCTAAACACCAACAATTGCTAAATGTAACTACTAAATAAACAGTCACAAGAGTGCAGGCACTAGGGTCATGATTTCAATGGTACAGCAGGTGCAGTAACACCGGGGCCCAAAGCTCTACGAGCTCCTCTATACACCAAATATTGCTATATTTAACTGCTAACCAGGCAGTCCCAAATGTAGTTATCTTGCAGGCACTGGGGCATTATTTGAATGGTGCAGCAGATGCAGTGGCACCAGACTCAAAAGTTGTAAAAAATCCTATAAATACATACTATTGCTATTACATCAATTAATTCTATTATTTCCCTCTTTCATTTAATTTTTCAAAATGTTGTTGTTACTTATCTGCTCTATACTACTAGTACCAGCACAATATATTGCCTTTTTGTACATAAACAAGTCATAACACTTTAACAGACTTTCTGTAACGTATATTGTACAACTACTCAGCAAGCTACTACTTACAACTATATACATAGCCGAAACCTAATGCATTTACCAATGCTTGTTATTTCAGCATCTAGAGATTGTGAGGATTCTTTGATTGGAAGTTTTTTTGTCATAGGTTTAATGATTTGCCCTCTCATTACACACTTAAACGTGTCCCAAAGTGTCAGAAGGTAAGAGACAGAGGTCTGGTTGTCATAAATTGATCATCTGCTGAATTTGAAGGCAGAGTGTTGATCCAAAATTAGATCCATTGGGAGATTAAAGTCACCTCCCAGAATTATTTTAGACTCCTGCGGGATATCATTAAATTTGTTATTGTGAGTGAGCCAGAATACTGGGTTGTCAATGTTGGGAGCGTATATGTTAATCACATATAAATCCTGTTCGGGGTTGTTTAACCTAGATAGAAGCCATCTGCCACTGCAATCATGTTCTGATTCAATGACTGTTAAGCCGAACTTTCTAGATAAAAGGGTGAGCACCCCGTTATTTTTGTCATGAGCTTCGGGGGAAGTAACAACAGAAACCCAGTCTTTCCTCATCAATAGGGCCTCTTTAACGCCTTTCTTTGTGTGTTGGAGAAGTACTATATCACCCCTAAACCTTGCAATAAACTAGGATTTTGGATCTCTTTATTGAGTGGTTTAGCCCTTTGGCGTTGAGGGGGATTATATTTAAGGATGACATTGGTAAATGTTACGGAATGCTGATAGGTTAAAGAGATTATGGAGCCTCAAAATGTAGCCCATACAGGAGGTCGTGTAGCTCAAGATGTGGAGCTCTTGCAGTAGGATAATCCCACATGGACGGGAAGCTAGGAAAGAGTGGGGTTGGGGATAAAACTGGGGGGAAAACCAAAATCCTTGTGAAACCCTGCAGATGCTGGGGTAGCCAAAATCTATGCTATGGTCACTACCCACCAGGGAAAGTCTGTAAGAGACAAAATGCATGGGGGATTGTAGTAGAGCACGGAAGAAGCAACAATAACTGTCAACGCTTTCCAGACAGATATGATAACCATGAATGGAAAGACAGCTAGACGTGTAGATAGGGGGACTATGACACTGCATTGGTATTGATCTTGTGGGAGAGAATGACAAGGTCTTGCAATTGCAAGCAGAAAAATCCAAGTTGAAACAAACATCTAATTGTTCAGGTACCATGTATAAAACACACTGATTGTCGAGAAAACAGAGCAACCTTAAATCCAATAGACCTACAACAACAGCAAAATTGACCACTTATGGCCACCATACGTTATGATATCTTACTGAAACAGCCTCACCATGTACAGTCAATGTTAGGTGCACAGATAAGTATGGCAAACCGAAACCTTGATGGGGCTCAACATAGTGTGTATCCGAGTCTCCGAGCTACATAAAGTCCCAGATGTAACGGAGTGTAAGTACCAGGATAGGCCAACTGCTGAGATCTGGCAAAAAGTAATCTGTGGGTGAGTATAAGTGGTTGAGAGGGGTTAGGAAGGAGGGCTAGGGTATCAAGACAACAACGCTGACGACATTTAGTCACCATAAGAGTATATTGAGTGTTATGGAGTGAACCTGCACCCTGTCCAAACATGGGAATAAGCTCCTGGAAGGGTATCTTCACTAGACTAAACTTGTAAGCCCCATGCACATGTGGATGAACTACCGTAAGGACTCTCGAGGCTCTTGTGTGTTTGATAATAGAGAGGAAAGCATACCCCTGACTAAGGTCAGAAGCACTTGATGGGCCAGCAATTAACCAATGCTTATAGCCATCATGGACAAAACATTAAAAACACTGTTCCTGAGGTGAGGTCTGGATGAAAGAGATCCTAGCGGTTAGCTCCAGGAAACTCCTGTGTGGGAGACAATCGCAGTATTGGCGTATAAATCTTGATCAGTTCAAGAACATGGTGTCTACTTAAATAACTACAGAGCATGGTGGGATGCAAAACAAAGCGATAGACATCGTCCTAATAAGTAACTGACATTAACACACACATGGTTGGTAAGAAAAAGGATACCAAAATATTAGTAAGCATGTCCTTCATAACTAGCAACATAAGCTCATTGGCTACATACTAACAGCAAGTGCCAGAAGTGGTAACAGCGCCAACACCAGAACCACCTAGGGCTATCAGGCAGAGGACATGTTCAGAGAAGGCAGGCAGTCCGAATCCATTAGTGACTCCAATTTGTTGTCCAGTAAAGATGCTAGTTCTGAAGGTTCCAATTAAGAATCTCATCAGGCCTTTAAACGTGATTCGCACGTTTGAGGGGCCCGAGAAGGAGAAGGGATCACCATGTCAGCGAGTCTTTGTCGAAGAGCAAGAAAGTCTTTATGATGTATGAGGGTGTCCCTCGCATGATCTTGAAAATCAAGATTTTATTCACTTGCCATTTAATCATTCTGATCTTCCTCATTTGTGCCAGGATTTGCTCCGGGTATGATGATATAGTGGTTTAAAGATAAGAGGTCTTGGAGAGGACATGTTTCTTTGATCTCAAAGACTTTGGTAAAATAGAGACAACTGGTAGTTTCATAGAAGACAGCCATACTACCATTCCAAAAATCAGGAGTGTTGTGACTTAGGAGTTGTGAACCTTGATCAAAACATGGAGGGTAAACCCACCATATTTCTGATTAAAAAAACACAACTCACTTATTCCCAGGGCTTCAAACCTCTTTTTTTTCCATTACAGTCGCAGGTTCGATCGAATGTCAAATAGAGGTACTTATTAGTTTTAATTTTGGCCAGTAGATTTTCATTAATATACCAAAATACTTGAAATGTACTTTGACATATGCCATTGTTTTTGTTCTTCGGAGAACTGTGACTTAATACATTCCCAGTGCAAGCTAGGTTGGTAAACCTGATGGCACCAGATTCAGTCAATTGTAGATCCCTGGTCACTACTGATTGAACACCTATCAGATGTGGACATTAGGGAATTTGGTAATAAAAGTACCACATTCCCTAATCCCTAAGGCTGTCTGCTTCTCCAACTTGCACTTCGAGTCAACTACATCAAGACTCCTAAAGACTTTCTAAACTCATGTCAAATCGCTATCAATACTTGGTTTCAAATATTTGTTTTACTTATATTGTGTCTGAATCTGCGCCTATTAAAATCATACTGACTACTAAGTCAGGTAAAAGACGTATAAGTGGTTGTGCTCTGTAATTCATATATAACCTTCCATAAAACAATGTCACTGTTTGGTATAGGAATGCATGGTAAAGATGGAGCTAGACAGGTTCACATTTAGCCATTCAGTTGTTAGCCAGGTATATCTCTCAGTCGTGTTGACATACAAAAGATATTTTCTCAGTTAGAAGCCACATGGCTAAATTGTCTTTCTAGTCTCCTCCGGGAGGGGGGATGTGTAGGGCCTTGATGAAGGCTCTTGATTAAAGTTTATCTTGTAAAGGCCTTACAAAGCTAAGGGGTTCATGATATACTTACTAAAAATCAGTTATTTACTTTTGTTCTGTATTTGACAAATGTCAATACTAGAAGGAGTCCCTGTTTAGCGCCGGAGCGCCTGCGGGTATTTGTCGCGCTTTATAAATGGCAATAAATAAATAAATAAATACATTTTCGAGAATTGGCTTAGCTAATGATGATTTAAGTACAGGGTTATGGATATTTAAAGATTAATAATTAATATAGAACCATTTGTAAAGCTTTGAAGGAACAACTCCCTTTTCAAAAATAGATTCCTATGTCATTAGGCCTTTACCTGCTGTATGATTTTAAATAACTTTTCGTTCTTTTCTTTTGTTAATCGGGGGCATATTATCAAGGACCGGTGTTAAAATTATCGCAGTTTTATCGGCAGGAAACTGCCGATAAAACTGCGATAATGGGCTTGATAATACGCCCTTGTTAATTCCCATAGAAGCCCATGTTAACATCAGAACATGGGCTTCTATGTGAATTTACAAGGGCGTATTATCAAGCCCATTATCGCCGTTTTATCGGCAGTTTCCTACCGATAAAATTGCGATAATTTTAAAACTGGTCCTTGATAATATGCCCCCCAGTTTTGTGTGCTAAACGCTAACAAATTGGGTTGCATGGAATCTGTGAAGCGCATTATGAATAATAAAACATATTGTGAAGATATTCTGGCATGATGATTGCAAAAGGAACTATGGACCATGTCGTTTTTAAATCTCTAATCAAGTATTAAGATTTTTCAAATAAATTGCTTGTAATTGACGCAGTACTGTTGGTTACCTAACAACAAAAGCATTCCTTTATACTTTGCAGAAACATACTTTTTTTGTCACAACTTGATTGATGTTATCTCTTAGGAGGTCCCTGTTTGATGACCTAATCAGGGATGGGAGAGGGGACACTGGAGGAAGGGGGCCAAATTTGAGGACGTGACCACATAAGGGGGCACGTGCTGTGCTTGACGTTATGCTCTGAGCTAGTGCAGGTCAATAGTTAGTAACAGAGCAAACGTATATAAGTTTATACCGCACCAATTGTTCCCATCTACTGTATTGTATTGAATAGTAATTGCATTTATACAGTATTTACGACCCCATGTGAGATATTGAAGCCTTTTAGTCCAGGCAGAATGTAGTTTCGTAACCCAAGGTTAAGATTAGTGGTCGATTAGTCCTGTGCTCTCAGTGAGATCATGACATGCATTTTGCTCCAGTTTCTGAGTGGTAGATTACATTGATAGCGTTAGATGTTATCTTTAGTGGGGGCTATGTGATTTCATACAAATGATTAGTGGGATATATTGTAGAAATGGAAAAAATCTCTAAGACCCAAAATCAAACTCCGTCACAACCACCTGAGTGAGATTAAAAAAAATGTTTTTAACGTGCAGAGGAGCCTCAGTTGGGTGCTGAGTGCTCGAATAAGCAGAAGTAAAACACAAGCATTTATAGTCACAAACCACAACATTTCATTATAATTTGTCTGCGTAACAGGTCATGTCTAGGCCCTCATGTCCCGGCAGGTGGTGAAGAAACGTTTTGTGCTCGGAAACTTACAGTACATCGTTATACAAGAATACGTTACCACCCTATGTGTACGTGACAAGTCCTCTGTAGGTAAAGCCAGACAGTTAACTATTATTCTTTATGTGTGTCTGGATATACAATTGAGGCCTACAGGGCCTGCTGCTAAGGCTAGCAGGCAGAATTGCAGTAACATGGGAATGTACTCCCTTGTGCAAGCCTTGCAATATGTTGCATTACTGTCAGGCAAAGTTCTAAATATCCATTAGGACTGTCACACGAGTTCAAGCAATGATTACAATATTTGTTCAAAATTCGTCTACAATTTCCATCATCATTGAAATATCACAATGTCAAGTTATACAAAATGAATGCCAACATTGTTATCTGGAATTAGCTTTCACAATATTTTGTTAGGTTACTGGGGTGTGTTTTATTTCACACTTGTCAGACACCTGTTGTGTCAGTAGACTTTTGAAATCAGTATTTATTTATCTGTTGTTCATGGGTTACAATATTCTAGTGGCTAAACAAGATCACATTTTGAACAGAACTGTGATTGTATGAATGAAAGGTATTAAAGAAAACGAAGGACCAAACCTTGATTACATTTCCGCATGATTGCTTTTCGTGCAACGGTTGAAGTGCTCAGTTTGAAGGTGAACTTCGCAGTTCACAGTTTAGTGATAATAACACTGAATAAAGGCATCGACTTTGAAAGATTTAGGCTTAGAGACAGATTAAGCCTACTACAGCAGTGTTTCTTATTCTTTTGCCTTCTCTGGACCACCACTGAATCACTGTTGGAAGGTGGGGACCCCAACCTGAGACATTTCTACGATTTGAACTTCAAAACAACTCACATAAATACAGAAACAAGTATACGTTAAATAAATGCACAAATATGAATGATGTTATTAAATTAACAAGAAATAAGAACAAATTGAGATTTGAATTGTAATAGAAAGGTTGAAGCTTTTCCAAATTTGTGTTCATTTCTAAAAGACAATGTGATATGCTAGACTCTACCATGTCACTTTTTCCTTGTTTTGTTCCTAGAGTATGCTTTCTTTATGTTGGCCCGCACAAATGCCTCAATTGAGGCCATCAATTATTCATACTAGCATGATATATTTGTGCTGCTCCTACAATCAAGCTAAGGACACCAACTTAATTTTTAACCTCCAGTTTCAAATTCCCTCACATTTACAGAGTATTTTGAACTTTTCAGTTTTACGTTTTGCTTTTTTATGTATACATTCTTTATTGATCTGTTATTATTATTTGATTTTCTAAATAGTCCCAGACCCCTGAGTATGTGTTGTGGACGCTGAGGGCACCGAAGACCCTAGGTGAAAAAGCGCTGATATAGTGCATAAAAAGACAGGTGCTAAACCTGTAGCTTTGGGCTGATAAATAAGCAAGTGTCGCAGTTAAACAATTTGTGGCATAGAGGAAGCAATTTGACCCATATGCCACAAATTGTTAAGTGTGAAGGCTGGGGAGAATGGAGGGCATAGAATGCTGATGATAGCCTCTGACACTGGATGGTTAAGGAGCAATATCTTCATGGCACAATAAATGTGTATTTATTATCAACATCAGGGTAGTTCCTTCTCTGCCAAGTGGACACAAACAGTTGAGCCAGGTGGCTAAGGTATGTATCGCTGGAAGATCTGAAAATCAGATATTGGTGCCCTCACACTTCTGTTAGGGTGTCCTGCTTCATCACTTGGCGCTCCTCGTCTGGCCGGCGCTGCAATGTCTGATGGGCCAGGGGGCTTCTTTATCGGAGATCTTTTGATCTGGAGATGCCATGAAGATGAATGCAGGTGAGGGAGTTAAGTAAGTTTAGTGAGTGAGTAGTGACTAAAATAGGCTCTGGTAACCTCCCAAAAATTTTTATGAAAAAAGGGTACCAGGACTAAGAAAAAACAGCTGTGCTATCTTGTGGTCTTCAGGTACCAGGATAGCTACTAGTCGAAAGTGGTCACTAGTATGGTGTAGATAACATGTTTTGTGCCATGAGAGCCCAATCTTCGGGCGGCACTTCATCAGGATCAAAAGTCAGTTAATCCTCTTTCTTGGGCTGCGGGTCTCCTCTAAAGTAGAGGGGGACCTCTTAGTGTTTATCGGTATCCCCTATAAGGATGCCGGTCAGCGATTCCACCTCAAAAGAGGCTGGGTAGTGCTCCTTGGGGAATCCAGGTCGAATGGAGGAGATTATGTGTTATATTCTAGGTACACTGTTTCTGAGTTATTTGTGTTCAAAGTGTCTTCTGTTTTCCTGTTGCCATGGTGTAGGAACTCTGCATTCCAATTAGAGATACCTCTGGAGGATTTGTCCAGAGTGGTTGGATGTACTGTGCTGTAAACTATTAAATCTCCTTTTTCATTTCCTCCGTTTCCTGGATTAAATACTACATCAGGTTAGACGGCATTGTCAACCATCAATGTCCCTCACTGTGGTCGGGGCCCTCCATTTTGTTTAAAATAAGCAGTTGAGATTCCAAATGAGTGTACAGATCCATCAAATAGGAACATGTTTGTTGGTCTTTCTCATTCCCTCATTAAAAGGGTTTTATGCTTTGCTTTATTTTTTCCTGTGAGGCCCCCTTGAAAAGTATATTTTCTTGATAGGGTCTATGCTGCCTAAAGCTTCACATATATTTTATTATACTCCTATGTACTAGTTTATTTATGTGCACTTTCAATACAGCAAAGTTTCAGTACTCTTTGTGGTATATTTCTAACTCGTATATATCTAATCATTAATTGAGAGACATATAGAAAAGCACAGTGACACTGACGAATGTGCTAGAGAATTTACATGTTATTTGTCTCACCATACATGCCAGCTCACAGGGCTATTTTCCCCCAAAATAAGGTTGACAATATTATATACAGCACGTGAAATGGTCTCTCAAGAAGAAAGTGGGTCCACACATTCAAGTAGTAGTATCTACAACAAACAGCTGTGCCAAGGCCACTTTTTGTCACTTGCAATCGGGCTCTTGTGAGAGCATTAACAAAACAGAACTGAAGATTTCTAGTCTGTCGTCGGCCTATGGTATGATTGTGGTGCTAATGTAGACATTAGCAAGAACCAGAAGGAAGGGACTTCAAAGACTACATGAAAGATTGTTATCTCTTACATTCCTAATTTTTATATTATTTACATGTATTGCTCACCATAATGGTCATATCCGCAATTACGCTTTTTAATACATTCTGCACTAAGAAAGGGCTATAAAATTTAAAAATAAGAAAAGTGTGGATTTCTTATTTGTGCATCTTTTGAGAAAAAGTGTTCCAGTAACCACTAAAACAAAATGTACTCATATACTCATGATAGTCTCTGACAGGATTTGATAGTTGCCCAATATGCATTACCTTCGATAAAGGTGTGGAATACGCATTGGCCGCAGCCTGCCTGCTTCTCCCTCTCAAGCTGGTGAGTCGTTACCAACCTGTGCTACCCTAATGGCAAATGAGAATCTAGCACGCTGCCATTGCAAAGGGACTTGCAAAAATGTGGATCCCTGACAGAATATCAGAACCAAAAATATTATGTGGACAGAATATTGTGTCAATAATCTCGAGGACCAAAATATTGAGAAGGTAAGTGTGAATAGGTAAGTATAGATTTACTATTCTTAACTCCACATCTATGTATCTTGAAGATGTATAAATTGGCAATATACATATATGTGGAGTTATATATAGTAAAACTTTAATATAAAAGTATAAAAGGTTGTACTGTTCAAGATTAGCACGGAATAGATGTGTGTCTTTTGCTTGTTTTGTACTCCTTGCCAAGGATTTAGCCATCATCAATGATTATAAAATGCATTAATTGAATAAAATGACATCACACTTGTACACCTGTTTCTTTTTGTGCTTTGTTTTATCTTTATAACCTTTTTGTTTGATTTACTCCAATTGATTGGACACATATATATCATAAATAACCATATACAAACTATATAAAAGATCCCCTTGATGACCATTTATTACAGTTTATACTGATACCCCAGCCTGTAAGGAGTTATTGGGTTGCCCTTTTTTCTTTCTAATATGGCCACAATGTAGCAGCAATACAAACATGTGAATACATTCAAGCTTTTAAATCAATGTTTAAAGCACTAGAAAAAAAATAAATTAAAACATTTTATGACTAATCCATAACAGTGTGGGAGCTAAACCCCAATATTTTACTGCACCCCAAAATTTACATCCGTCTCCTGCACCCTCCTCCATCACCGTCTCCTGCACCCTCCTCCATCACAAACACAAATTGCGATTTGGTAACGTGTTACCGAATTGCAATTTGTGTTTCATACATATGTAAAGGCATTTTTGCGGACGGAAGCGGACCAATTGGCCGTTTCCAACCGCAAAAATGCTTAATACATGTGGTCCATCATCTCTAGTAGATCAGGAAAAGCCTCTGGCCATCCCCCAAAACCAAGCACTTTTATACCCATGTTATGAATCGGTAATAAGCCAAAACTGCAGCAAATTCAGCATGGCATGACTAACAATAACACATATTCAGCCAATAAGAATAGAGATCGGTTCAATATAAATTATAACACTAACCCATTTCTAAGGTAAAGAAAGCTTCCATCAGTTTCCACAGCAAGAACACAGTCCGGAGATGTACAATACAATGTGAAACATTTTCAAACAAAGACTCACTCACCAGTATATGTTAGCATGGCAACGTCAGAACTTCCAACTGAAGTGTCTGTAGCGTCCTTCCCAGCCTGGGTATTCACCAATGCCTACATCACACATGGAGCTTAGTATAACACGTCTTTATTCTTCTGCGAGTAACCATGAACCCTACATTCTAACCCTGCATTCACTTGATTATGGTCTAACGCTTAAGTCGCAGTTCTAAGGAGGCCACCAGGAGGACACGGGTTCCATCATTGTTAACTCATAAGACACTACAACTCCCCCTCTGTTAAATAAAAAATTACAGTTTGTTTTTTACAACTATATACAAAATCGTAGTCCTGCAATGAATTTTCATGCCGCTTCGATCACATGTCCCTGCCATGTCTTCGGAAACTGGAGACAGACGGTAGAAGTGTCTATGGCCTGGGTTGGTGATGTAGGAACAACAGCAGTTATGAGGTTTGACTTGTACTTTCAGACCCAGTCTTTACATTGACATTAGTGCCTGCTGAGCGATGAGCCACATGTCAGAAATGTGAGAGTTCTTGGGTAATGGACTTCCCAAGACTTTGGGCAGTCAATATGTGTCCTTTGTTGGTCAGAACATGAAAGGGTTAAGCATCAAAGGGAGCATCAGATTTTCGTTTTTTAGATTGATGAACAAACATGCGATCTTCTCTACTGAAAATCATGTCCTTTGCATGCCGGCGCTTGTCTGCATAGTCCTTCATTCTTCTTTTATGATATGATCCAAGGCTTTTACACAGATTTCTTCCACACTACTTGATCTTCTAGTGGTCTATTGAGGTAACTTGGTTGGCATGGCTCTACCGAACTTCAAGGTTGCAAGGCTTTCACCTGTGATCGAGTAAGGGGTCGAATGGTAAACTCGAAGAGTAGAATTCAATACAGTTTTATGGTTGAGCTTTTCCAGTACAGTATGCTGAATAGTTTTCTTAAGAGTACTCATGAACCGTTCGACCAGGCTCTGAATTCTCAACTGATGAAAGGTGGATTGTTGTCAGACTTTAAGATCGCAGGGACACCCCATGTCGCGAAAATGCTGTCTAATCTCTCAATAACTCTTTCTTGAGAGATGGATGAGAGATCTTTTATCAATGGAAAACAGGATTATTCTTCAACAATCACCATTAGTTGATGTCCATTGTCAAGAGGACCGAGGAAGTCAACAGCAATTCTTTACCATGCATGCTTTGGCAACTTTCACATGTTTATGGTGTGTTGCGTTGTTTTCGTTAAACAGCAGTTGTATAGATGACAGGCCTTCAATTCTCTTTCAATTCTCTCATTGAGATGTGGAAATCAGACTTGGTCTCAGAGAGCTTGTTTTGCAAAAACGATGTCCTTCATGGGCCACTTCAATTATCTGTTGTATCAATGGAAAACAGGATTATTCTTCAACAATCCCCATTAGTTGATGTCCATTGTCAAGAGGACCGAGGAAGTCAACAGCAATTCTTTACCATGCATGCTTTGGCAACTTTCACTTGTTTAAGGTGTGTTGTGTTGTTTTCGTTAAACAGCAGTTGTATAGATGACAGGCCTTCAATTGTCTTTCAACTCTTTCATTGAGATGTGGAAATCAGACTTGGTCTCAGAGAGCTTGTTTTGTAAACACGATGTCCTTCATGGGCCACTTCAATTATCTGTTGTAGCAGACTCTTCAGAATAACAATCCTGTAACCTCTTAGGATAATGCCTTCCTGAGTAATGGACAATTTATCTTTGACATATTCGAACTTCAGGTACTCACTGTCACTGGTAAGAGGTCGAAGGGGCTAGTGCCAATACATTTGTAACTGTGTCTTTTAGTTTTAACGTGTCACTATCTTGACTTGTGGCAGTAACGATTTGTTCCAACGAAATGGCAGCTGGTGTGCATGGAAGGGATGCCCGGGCACAGCAAAGGCACTCTTGAGAAATCGTCAGTGGGGTTTGGATCTTTCCCTGAATGGTGCATGAATGTTTAGTTGTATTCTTGTAATCGTAGACTCCAACATTCTGTGCAAGAAGGCATCTTTGTCTTTGTGTCGCCAAAGATGGTCAACAATGCTTGGTGATGGGTCACAAGCATGAAAGGCTTCCCATACAAGAACAGATGGGAATGCTCAGAAACCCATACTACTGCTAGGCTTTATTTCTTAGGTTGTGGTATATAAATAAATAATACCGGATCTAGGTTTTACTGGACATAGCAATAACAGATAGCTCAATAAATAAGAGTCAAGATTCGAGGTAGTAGGAGTTTGCAGGTTTTAATACAGCATAAAGGACAGGAACAGGACAACCTGCACGGGAACAGGATGGCAGCGCTGCCGGGGGCAGGATCAGAATCGGCGTAACATTTTAATAACAGTGCACAAATATATATACTAAAACAGTTACATTACAATGAATTACAGTAGGCGGAGCAGTGGGTGTGGTCAATAGCAGTCGCGAAAGATAAGGGTGAAAATGGGTGTAACAGGGGCGTATACATAGACATGTGATGTAAACGTAACAGAATATGTCATAAATGGGGCGGAAACATGGAGGGGGCTACCTAAGGAGCCGGGACCTCTAACCTAACGGTGCGCGTAAACTGACAATGACGTGTTACTAGGAGAAGCTGGGGGCTATGAACTCTGTGCTAGGAGCAGAGACTGAAGTCTGGAGAGTCAGGGCGACATGTACCTAAACAGTATCTAGTATCTGATGTTTAGAGAACATGTTGATAGAATCCAAAAGTTATCGGGGTAAAGGCTAACGGACTCTAAGACTGGAGCATGCATTATTCTACATGTAGTGCGTGATGAAGAATATTAAATGACCATTAAATGCAGTATTTCTCTTACATGGAGACGTAAAGGCTAGACAATGACGGAAACTATTGATGCGATTCAGTAGCTTAGGAATGCAGAGAAGGAGGGCTGGACTGATAACTAGAATCATAACATACTCTTGGCAGACTCAGAGGCAGAGCCAGGCTGAGCCGGGCACTGTGAGGCAGGAAGTAAGTGAAGGGTCGAGGATACAGGTGGGGGCTGTATCGCTCCTCAGCGAGGCTCAGGAGACAGGAGCTGAATCTGGTGTCCGGGCCCTTTTGAGGCCTAGAAACGGGGACTTTACAATAAAATAACGTGCACACTGAGAAACGTGGCAACGTAACTTTACATAGGCCTGATACTCGTAGCTTTCACGAGAACTGGAAACTGGCATACTAGAGATGGACACAACTGTAATTGCGTCTTTAATCAAACATGGGGATACATATGCATATTTAATCATGCACACATAACATAAGATGGAGGACACGTAGGGACAAAGAACATGGCAAAATTTACTTTTCCACATTCCCTCCTTGTCACTACGTTTCCATCAGGAAACATCAATATTCATGATACCATCTATCATTTCATACAGTATCATTTGCTCGTCTCGAATTTTCTTGGAACGGGATTTAGGACGGGACTTGGGACTAGGAATACAAGATGTAGCACAAATGCCGCAAATCGCAGGGCCACATTGTAAACAGAGGCTGCAACTGAATATGATCGCTACTGCAATACCCAGAA
This sequence comes from Lissotriton helveticus, assembly GCF_964261635.1. Taxonomy (NCBI): domain Eukaryota; kingdom Metazoa; phylum Chordata; class Amphibia; order Caudata; family Salamandridae; genus Lissotriton; species Lissotriton helveticus. Next base: position 1,191,912,919 of record NC_136059.1, read on the forward strand.
ATGACAATACTTTCCATCCCCAGGCGGAAATTATATTCCAGAACCAACCGGACCATGTCCAGGTGCCTGGATCTTGGTGTAACATATGGGCAATTTTATGGAGTCTGGTAATAGCTGAATAAACAGACGGTGCGTTATTAGGAATGAAAATGCAGCAACTAGATCCAATGACTCTACATGCCCCGCCCCTATCGGCCAGTATGACGTCAAGGACGAGACGATTCTGGAGCACGACAATTCTCATAAAGGATTGTTCTTCGGTTAAGTTACCTAGAGCAGAAGTAGTCTCAATCACTACTGCTTCAAGTGTTCTGGTTAATCTACGAATCAGTTTACTATTCACGACAGTACCTAAGTAGGGGAAGACACCTTTATTGATATCTATGTATTGTTCTAGAGCAGTTTCAGTATAATCGACAATCGGGAGATTTCTCTTGTGTCTAGTATGTACTAGGTGGGAATTCCTATGATAGTCAGGTGGGGCTAGGAAAACTGGTGGCAGTAGGAAGGCAATGTAACATGTTCCCTCCCAATCGAGGGGCAGACGAACATATGCGGTCTGACCACAAACAAAATAAGAATGACGTGAAGCTTTGAAAATAGATTTCCCACTGTCACTATACTTGACAATAGTAGTACAATCACTATGGCCTACATGTACGGAACCATTATTTCGGACACATAATTCACCTTTGACAGGTAATACTGACATAGCAGGTAAGTCTGGAGCAGAATCAGACTGAACATTCAGGACCATAAAATTCGAAGAATAATTACCCAAATTATAAACTTCATTTTCTAGATCTAACCCTGTTCTGTGGGGAAGACCTTGCTTGTCTGGGAAACATGTACTGTTCAGAAAAGACATATCTGTTGAGGATGACGTTAACGTGGACCATGCTCCACACGAACCGTTATGTGAGAATGGATAAGGAAAGAGTGGCAGAACTCCCTTCGGTGTCTGGAAAGGGGGGAGTCGACCACACACCCAACAATTAGTGGCATTGCTGGTCTGGTGTGAATAATGTAACATGCGGATAAAGGAGTTATTACGCATAGCAAGACGATAAGAAAGTTCATGAGGAGGCAGATCACTAAACGTGTGCTCTACTGTAACATTAGCAGACTTATTTACATGAGAAACTGAAAAACACAAATAAAATGCATAACTGGTGCAGGAAATCATAATGCTAAAATATAGCAGAAAACATAAAATAATAGTGCAACTTCTAGAGTTCTCACTAACTCTCTCTCTGTGGGGGTCTATTATATACATGTCAGAAACCGGTCTAACCGTTTCACCTAGGGGAGGACTTAGACAATCAAACTGGCTGACTTATTTTACTAGACCTTAGTTTAAGCTTATACTCCTGTTGCGGAGTTTTCTCTAACAGGGAAGGGTTCGTAGCAATGTCTTTTGCGGGACAGTCCTTAAGAATAGTACTTTGGCAGTTTTTAGAATCCTCGGAAACGTTCTTTGAAACAGGCTGTAGTCCAAAAAATCTTTTCACATGTGACAGGTGGACCCAGCCCTTCCTGCCTTCCAGCTTGACGGCAGTACGGGTGGCCAGGAGGACCTGTTGGGGTTCCTTCCAGCGAGGCTCCAGCGGACTTGAACGATCAAAATTCCGGACAAGAACCATGGATCCGGGAACGATTTCATGCGGTGCCACCTCGGTATTGTCTGGAAATGCGGCAGCAACCTGTGAAAGACAAGAGTTGAGGGCAGACATCAAGGAAGCTAGGTAATCTGTCAGCATATTACTTGAAACATCGGTAATACTTCGAGGTCTAGGTGTACCCCACATGTTAGGGGGGCGGCCGAATACGACCTCATAAGGGGACAGACCTGATCTGGAATGTGCGACCATGCGCAAATAAAACAAGGCAACTGGCAGAGCTACCAGCCAGTCCACACCTTTCTCTTTACATACTTTTGCAATTCGGATTTTCAGGGTCTGATTATGTCTCTCTACGAGACCGGCTGCTTCTGGATGGCGTACACAATGGAACTTCCACTGGTACCCTAACAACAGGGAAATATGTTTCATAAGCTCGGATGAGAATGGCTGGCCGTTATCAGAATATACGACTCTAGGGAGTCCGTAGCGGGGGAAGAATTCACGAACCAACTGCTTGGCAGTGGTCGCGGCTGTGTAATCTGGGACTGGATATGCTTCTGTCCATCTGGACAAAGCGCATACAACTACGAGGACATACTTGAAACCTCGACATCGCTCCATCTGAATATAATCCATCTGGAGGACTTCAAAAGGGTGGTCAGGAGGCTGGAATCCACCTTGTTCCACCGGGACACTTTTACCTGGATTAAACTGACAACATATCATACAGGTACGGACTTTCTGCTTGGCTGCAGCTCGTAAATGCTTGTTGAACCAAATGTTCTGGATACTATCTAACATAGCTTTTTCTCCTAAATGTGCTGGACTATGTGCGGTATTGATAATGACTTGAACCATAGAGTCGGGGAGAACCATGTGGCTTTACCCTTCGTCACCCATCCCTGATCTGTCTGGACCCCTCCTTGTTCGGACCATTTCTTGATTTCCTCGGGAGTAGCATGTAACTGGATATCTATGACATCTTGAGTGGGGTCCTTAACTGTCATACAGGTAGTCGGATCTGGAGTGTATGTCGGTGTCTTATTAACTGGAATGTCTGGCGTCTGTGCTGTAAGCTTGGCTGTGCGATCTGCTAGATCATTACCTTGAGAAATAGTGTCAGTAACTTTCGTATGTGCTTTGCATTTCATGATAGCAATAGATGTCGGTAAGTGTATGGCATCTAACAGAGCTTGAATAAGGAGACCATGCTGAATCTTGGTTCCATGAGAAGTCATGAAACCTCTCTCCTGCCAGAGCACTCCAAAGTCGTGTACGACTCCAAATGCGTAACGTGAATCTGTGTAAACATTAACTTTCAGGTTCTTGGCGTGTATGCAGGCTTGTGTCAGAGCAACTAGCTCTGCTGCTTGAGCAGACAGGGTGTCAATACGGTGTGTTTCAATAACTTCAGTGTCAGTAGTCACTGAATACGCGGCTACTAGTTCTCCTGTACTTGTTCTCATACATGAACCATCCACATAAAGTGTCAGGTCGGGACCTGGTAATGGAATATCTGTCAAGTCTTGTCTTGGCTTTGTCATAGTGTTAACTACTTCCACACAGTCGTGTGTGGCAGAATTTGAATTAACTGACGGTAACAGTGTGGCAGGATTTAGAACGTTGCAGCGTCTGATTTCTATGTGTGGCTGGAACAGTGTTAATTCATAACCTGTTAAACGTGCAATTGTCAAGTGCTGAGTCTGTGTTCGGTTTAAAAGAACTTCCACGGAGTGTGGGACTTGTACTGTCAAGGAATGTCCTAATACTATGGAATCACTTTGTCTGATAGCTAGTGCTGTGGCTGCAACTGACTTGAGGCACGCAGGCAGAGCCTGGGCTACAGGATCTAATGTGCTCGAAAAATAAGCACAGGGCTTGTATTGTCCTGCTTGATCTTGTGTGAGAACAGATAATGCTGTACCTTCGCGTTCAGTGACAAAAAGTGTAAAAGGCTTACTGTAGTTCGGTGTTGCTAGAACTGGAGCTTGGCATAGAGCTTTCTTTAATTCATTAAAACTAAGTGTATGTTCAGATGTCCAAGGGAGGACAGTCGATACGGCTGCCTCCTGTGTCGTTAACTGTATCAGTGGCTTAGCTAGAAATGCATACTGAGGAATCCATTGTCTGCAGTAAGAAGTGAGGCCGATAAAAGCACGTACCTCCTTCTGGGTCTTGGGCTGAGGAAGACTCGCTATTAACTGGATACGGTCAGGTGTCAACTGCCTACCCCTCTTGGACAGTAAGTGGCCTAAGTAGATCACTTGCTGGACACAGAATTGAAGCTTAGAAGGGGACACCTTGTGCCCCATCTCGGCAAGGAAATACAAGACTGTAAGGGATGCTCGCTCGCAAGCACGTTCAGAACGGGCTGTGATCAGTAGGTCATCGACATACTGGAGCAGGGCAGTGTCAGTTGGCATGTGAATATTGTCTAGTTGTCTCTTAAGTGCTTGACTGTAAATACTAGGACTTTCTGTGAAACCTTGAGGAGCTCGTGTAAACATATAGCTCCTTCCATTTAAACAAAATCCGAAAAGGAACTGGCTGTCTGGATGAATGGGGACACTAAAAAATGCGTTCTTGAGGTCTATGACTGAAAAAAATGAGGCTTCAGAATCAATGGCTGTCAATAGGGAAGAGATATCTGGGACAACTGGGTACTGGGGAATAATACATTTGTTAAGCTCTCGGAGGTCAATCACTAATCGATATACTGGGGGTGCATTTGGATCAGTACGTTTCATGACTGGAATGATCGGAGAATTACATACATTGGAGTCAGTTTCTACAACTACTCCTTGAGCCATGAGCTCGTCAATAATTTTGGATAAGGCTGCTACAGCCTCAGGTGGCAATCTGTACTGTCTGATTCGTGGTAACACTACACCTGGCTTGAGAGTCACACGATGGGGTGTGATTTGCATGAAGCCAACATCAGTTGGACCTTGTGCCCATAGATGCTGCGGAACATTAGACAATCTCGGATCAAAATCTCGTAATACATAGTGACCCTTGAAGTCACGTAGGAACAATCGTATTCCCTCGGGGGAGCAGCAAATAACTGCACCTAATTCTTTCAGTGTCTTAATGCCTAACAGATTTTCTGGACATGACTTCGTAAGTAACAGATCAGTAGTGCGGGACAATGGACCTACTTCTAGAGTAACTGGCTTAGATATCTCGTTTACAATAGGCTTTCCTGAAAATCCAAGGGAAACATTTCTAGAGCCTGAGAGCGGAGCCCCTGGAACTTCGGCGTGACTGATGGTGGTCCTACTTGCCCCTGTATCAATCAAAAACTTTCTGTCTTTCCCTAATACTTGACTATGAACATAGGGACCCTCTTGATCTACAGGTATCTCGATGAGAGGCAAGCCTACCTCCCTCTCTAGGCTGTTTCATGAATATGGCTGATACTCTGGATACTCGGACTGTGCATACTGGTACATCTGCTGTGTAACATGCTGTGTTGCAGCAATAGGCTGCAGTGCTGGAACTGTCTGTTGTGCATTCTGTGGCTGAGAAGTCTGTGAAACTTGTTCTTGTCTAGGCGGACGTGGTCTTTCTTTAGTCTTACCAGTAGCTATGTTGTGTTTCAGAACTGCACACTCGTTTATAAAATGACCTGGCTGTTTACAATAATTGCAGGTCCCTTTAACGGGAACTGCAGGATGACTGGCTTGATTCGTACCCCTCTTCTGACTGTCTTGAGGAACAGATTGTGCAACTAGTACTTTCATTTTCGTGTCTTTCATACGTTTCCTTTCGTGATCTTGTTCTTCTCTGATTCTATTCTGGTGGTATTGAAGCATCTGTAACATCTGGGACGGGGTATTAGCTTGCCAGGTACTTTCGACTTTCAAAACTCGATTCTTAACTTGTGGACTTGAATTCTCGACTAATTTAGTAACAAAAAGATGAGGGTATGACTCGCTAATTGTCTTGAGGCCACTGTTGATACTAAAGCATTTCTCGAATCTAGAATAAAAATCACTAGTGTCTTCGTCTTGTTTCTGTTTACAGGCTGAGATTGCATCCCAGTCTTCCTTTTTAGTGGCTAATAATCTTGGCAAAACTTGTATTAACAGTTCTGGTAATTCTTTACATTTCTCTCCTAGACCGGTACCTGGTACTCGTATCTTGTCTTCGGCTTCTAGAACTGCCCAATCGATCTTTTTCTCTCCCACCTCCCAATCTTTTTCCTTGAGTTTCTCGTATACCCCTGCGGGCAACAGGACTTTTAACATTTTAATTATATCTGGATACGTGTATTCTCCCATACGGAGCATGTCTTTTAATTCTCGGTGGAACCCTGCTGGATCTTTGTCATGACAGGGAATTAATTTCTTCATCTCTAAGAGTTCTATCTTTGTAATCGGAGTGTAAACAAACACTCGTTGCATTTCACCATCTGTTGTCCTAACTGGGTGTACTTCTCGTAACGGATTCTGTCTGTCTATGTAAAAGGGTTTACTTTCTGGAGGTGAGACATGAACAAAATGCGGGTTCAAAAACGTTCTATATTTGTGGCGCTGTTCTAGAATGACACTAATTAAATCGGTACCTAAACCTTTCCATCTATACTGGAGTAACTCGTTCAGGACATCGTGTAACGGACCTGGATCAGAATGTTGACCCTCATACAGAGTAATGAGGTGCTGGATCATATACATACCCACCAGTCGTTGCTCGGCTCGGGGCAGTTTCAGAAACATTTGTGCCACTATTTCGTCTGGAAAAGTGGTAGAATCAGTAATCCATCGGACTGCTGATCGGGCTAGTTCTTGTTCATGCATAGTACTTAACTCACTGTAACCGATTCGTGATTTCAGAATGTGATCGGTAGCTTGAAATACTTGTTCCAGAGAACCTTGTTCTGGTGCTGGATGATGTAAAACTGACTTGTGTTCTAGGCGCAAATGGCGATCTGGAAATCTAGATTTTCCTACATACGCTATTCTAGTGGGATTCTCGTCCTCTACCTCTTCAGTAGAGTCATTTTCTTTCTCGCTTACTTGTGCTGCTTTACGTTGTTCGTGTAACTTTAGTATTTCCTTACGAATTTTCTTGTACATACTCTCTATACTACTGATAGTCTTGTGTTTACCCTCGGCTATATTATCACTCCACCTTGTCAGGATTTTCATTTCGGCCGGATCTTTAGTCGGGGAATCTTGTTCTCTTATTAGACAATTAATCAGAAACTTTAATAACATGAGCTGGATCTCAGCTTTCCTTTGAGACATGGCTTCGCCAATACTTTCTGGATCATCCCCTGTACGGATGAAACGATATATTCGGTCTAGATCTCCTTTCATATCTGGTAGGGTGTCCAAATACCCGGTCACCCGTCTTACACGGATGGAATATATTACTGTACTATCATCACCTGCAACTGGATCATAGCGGCATTCAGTGAGAGCTCGTCGGATGTCTGCAACGGACTTATATTTGGGCGTACGCTGTAACGCACATTCATGTAACTCGGCCAACGTTCTACGTTGGTGTGGTGGCGGGGTACCAGGAGGACCTCCTCCTGCGGCCCCTAAACTGGAATCGTCGACTGATACTCTTCGTACTAGCGTGGCGGGAAATTGTAATGTAGGCTGGACCGGGGGTACCGTAGCAGGTACTGCAAGAGGTGCCCCGGTGCTGGGGGAGCAGGAATTGCCTGATTTACAGGGACTGGCGGAACAGGATTTGCATATTCCGGGACTGTGTCGTCCAAATAGGACGAGATGAAAATATCAGCTGCGGTCGGTTTGTGACGTAGCTTAGTCGGAACTAGTGGTGGCGGAAAATTACTGGATGCCTCCGGGGTCGCTTTTGGCAAGCCCTCGGCAAGAAGAGGATACATACCCTTGATGAGGGCATTCCTCTGTCTGTCTGACTGTTCTGTTTTAACTCGTTCACCTATCTCGATTAGTTCCCTTTCTTGGGCTCGTTCTAAAGATTCTCTACTTAGTTCTGACTTTCTGATTTCTTTTTCGGTTCTTTTATTAGATTCTTTACGCCATAACTCGATGGCATCTTTCTGTGACTGTCTGGCTTTCTTTTTCCATAATGCTTCTTCTACTCTCATGATGCACTCGGCATCCCACGTACCTGATACGGGCCATCTATACTTTTCCTCTAACTCTCTGGTATACTCTACCCATAAATCTAGATATAATATGGCACTTATGCCATGCTTTTGATACATAAAATGACCTGGACTGTCCCTAGGCGGGACAGGAACTGCTGCTTCTAGCAGACCTTTTCTGGTTTTTAACTGACGTAATTTCGAGAATAAAGGCATGACTGAACTGTAATCTAGACACAATACAATACACAACGAACACGATAACTACACCACTTTCATACCACGACATTAAAAATACATGAAGAACATTTAAAATAACAGTTCGAACAGAATACTACCTGGAATACTGAAAACAGAATACATGAATTTTCTCGAGAACAGAACTGACTAGAACAGAAACTAGATGCACTGCTGAAACAGTACGAAACTTACCGGTCTCATAAAGAGACACGTCAGGACCCGCATCCACCGAAGTGGACACTTCGTTTTGGGTCTGTGTACCACCAACCCACGGACCAGAGTCAATTAGACTGACCCTGTCTAGATACTACCCCAGCAATGGTACTCACCGGGCAGCAAGAATGGAAGGCCTCGGACTGGACTGGACTGCTTCGACGCCGGACGGACGAACTTCGGACTTCTGTTACGGGTGGGCCTCCGGATACCTCGGACCTTGGACTCTCGGCTTGGGCTCTGGTCGGGACTCGCCGCGTTCCTCCACCGCCTCGTCTGGATGCTGGACCGCCACCTCCGTCTCCTCCGTGGGCCTGAGGGATACTTGAAGCAGAAATATCTGCACGTGCACGGTATGGTTCCGTCACGGCTGCAGAGGGTCAGGGGGCCGGCGTGGCTTCACCGGCGCGTGGGGAAAGGGCATGTCCCTATTCGGGCGCCATTATGTGGTATATAAATAAATAATACCGGATCTAGGTTTTACTGGACATAGCAATAACAGATAGCTCAATAAATAAGAGTCAAGATTCGAGGTAGTAGGAGTTTGCAGGTTTTAATACAGCATAAAGGACAGGAACAGGACAACCTGCACGGGAACAGGATGGCAGCGCTGCCGGGGGCAGGATCAGAATCGGCGTAACATTTTAATAACAGTGCACAAATATATATACTAAAACAGTTACATTACAATGAATTACAGTAGGCGGAGCAGTGGGTGTGGTCAATAGCAGTCGCGAAAGATAAGGGTGAAAATGGGTGTAACAGGGGCGTATACATAGACATGTGATGTAAACGTAACAGAATATGTCATAAATGGGGCGGAAACATGGAGGGGGCTACCTAAGGAGCCGGGACCTCTAACCTAATGGTGCGCGTAAACTGACAATGACGTGTTACTAGGAGAAGCTGGGGGCTATGAACTCTGTGCTAGGAGCAGAGACTGAAGTCTGGAGAGTCAGGGCGACATGTACCTAAACAGTATCTAGTATCTGATGTTTAGAGAACATGTTGATAGAATCCAAAAGTTATCGGGGTAAAGGCTAACGGACTCTAAGACTGGAGCATGCATTATTCTACATGTAGTGCGTGATGAAGAATATTAAATGACCATTAAATGCAGTATTTCTCTTACATGGAGACGTAAAGGCTAGACAATGACGGAAACTATTGATGCGATTCAGTAGCTTAGGAATGCAGAGAAGGAGGGCTGGACTGATAACTAGAATCATAACATACTCTTGGCAGACTCAGAGGCAGAGCCAGGCTGAGCCGGGCACTGTGAGGCAGGAAGTAAGTGAAGGGTCGAGGATACAGGTGGGGGCTGTATCGCTCCTCAGCGAGGCTCAGGAGACAGGAGCTGAATCTGGTGTCCGGGCCCTTTTGAGGCCTAGAAACGGGGACTTTACAATAAAATAACGTGCACACTGAGAAACGTGGCAACGTAACTTTACATAGGCCTGATACTCGTAGCTTTCACGAGAACTGGAAACTGGCATACTAGAGATGGACACAACTGTAATTGCGTCTTTAATCAAACATGGGGATACATATGCATATTTAATCATGCACACATAACATAAGATGGAGGACACGTAGGGACACAGAACATGGCAAAATTTACTTTTCCACAATAAGCACGTTCAGTTTGGGACAAACATTGGCTTGCATATGCCACAGTATGTCTTTGAGCATTTGGGTGTTCGCTGTGCTGTGAAAGTGTTGTGCTTAACACAATGGGACTATCATTAACAACAACCTCAACATGAAGCTTTGGATCAAAGTATGCCATTTCAGTATCGTTCTCTATAGCTTGTTTGATTTTTTGACACATTCTTTTTCCTCATGTCTCTTAACAGAACACTTACAGTGGCAAAGTCTTGTATATATCCGGAACAGCTTCTGGGCATGCCACGAAATGAACGTAACATGGAAACATCTTGTGGGGGATTGGCAGTTGACAACACTTGCACTTTATTTGGATCTGATCTCATACCCCGCCCATCAAAAAAGATGAGGCCAAAGAATTTTAGCTTTGTCTATGGAACTCACATTTCTCATCATTCAAAGTTAAAGCGGCCAGAGCAAGCAAACAACACACTTGTGTGAGAACTTTATCATGTTCCTTCTGTGTAGCTCAAAAAACAAATATGTCATTACTATCTTTGAAAGCAATTATGACAGGCTGCATAATACGTCAAATGACATCTTGAAAAAGCTCCATAGCTGTTGACACACTAAAATGTAGTCTTTTATAACGAAACAGACCCATATGTGTAGAAAAGGTGGAAATTAACCTTCAATTCTCCTTGAGTTCCAACTGATGATATCCCTTGTTCAAATCAATGTGAAAGAATATCTTCACACCATTCAATTGTGTTATCATGTCAGCTGCGGACCTGGATGTCATTTTATTTCAATTACCCTGTTTGCTTAACGCATATCTACAGCTCCTTCATTATCCTTTTTGGTACTACCATTATGGGAGAAACCCATGTAATTGGACCTGTGGAATACTCAATAATATCATGTTTAAGTAAGGATTAAAATTCTTCATGTAGATGAAATGCAACCCATCTGTGTCTTTGAGCAATAGGAGGAATGCCTCATTAATATGTAATTGCACTGTTGTGTGTCAATTTAGATTCCGTATGATTTTCCTGATTCATGCCCTTATATAGGTACAATTCACATTGACCTTATTAAGGCATAGAAATCCAGCCCTTATTTAGGCATTGCTCACTCTAACCAAATACAGGCATGGACACCTATATCCGTTCATCTACGTCACAACGAGTTCTTGGAAAACCAGACTCTTAAGCCTTTAGGACTTCCCCTTGCTTGGATATTGATTTCTCCAAGAACTCATTTATTATGCACGAACATCTATTCCTTAGGGTTCATTCATGGCATTCTTATAGCCCAACTTTTACGTCAATACTAGTATTCCTAAACACCTTCAAGGTATAAATATGCCTTCACTTGCCATGGCAAATCACGGTACGGTTCGGTCCACGGTTTGACTGCCTACTTGCACAACGCGGTTCGCCACGGCAATGTTGGAAGGAAGTCTAGTCCCCAAGTGACGGACTGACCAGACGCAGCCATCCTCCTCGCGGAGAAACCAGCTCCAGTGTTTCTGACTCCCCTTGCGGGGTGTTAGAGATCGCAACCCAGGAAAGAGATTCCAACCTCTCTCATTCTAAGGTACGGAGCAGAACCTAGAGGGACTCTTGATTGATTGATTGAATAGAGATTTGTCAAGCGCAACTTTGCCCGAAGGCATCAAGGTGCAAATGATGGAATAAAGCCAGGTACAGAAATAGAGATACAGGGTATGGAGGCCTAAGAGTAGGCTTCAGTAAAGAGCAGAATTTTGAGGCCCTTTCGAAAGAGAAGAAGAGATTCTTGGTCCCTGAGTTCCAAAGGGAGCTCGTTCCAGAGTCTAGGGGCGAGAGAGGAGAAAGCCTTACCTCCCCATCTCGCTTTAGCGACTCGGGGGACAGTCAACAAATTCTGGCCGGCAGAGCGCAAGGCTCTACCGGGGACATAGGTCGACACTAGGGTCCTGATGCCCTCAGCACCAGCACCACGAAGCGCCATGTGAGTAATGGTAAGGATTTTGAATTTTATCCTGGCATATACCGGGAGCCAGTGGAGATTTCTCCTAATCCTGGTACCTGAAGAACGTCTGGGGGCATTGACGACAAACGTTGCTGCCGCGTTCTGGACAACCTGTAAACGATGGAGTAGTTTATTGCTCATGCCAAGATATAGGGCATTACAGTAGTCCAGTCGCGAGGATAGTAGGGCAGCTGCAACCAGTTTCCGGGCATCAAGAGAGAGGTAATGGGTGATTTTTCTTAGTACCCTTAGTATTCTTGGCAACTATAGTTAAACTAAACTATAGCTAAACTGAACTACAGCTGAACAGCACCTACTTCTTGCCTCGTACTACACTTAGGTTAGGTACACTGGGGTAGGCTTATTTTAGAAGCACCAGATGAGTATTTTAGCCTCTGTTATTTATGTATGTATTTTTATGAATATATGTCATAAATACAGACCATGCTATTGCAGTATTATTTAATTCTACTGCTAACGCTGTACTTATTATACGTTGCATTCTGTCTTACGATTGTAGCAGTTCATATTTCTTGCATGAGAAATAAGACTGTTCAATAAACCCTTTTTATTGAAACGCCCGTCTATTTCTGTTCAACTCTGTAGAAACGAAGCATGCACGATTGACTGAGTGAAACGGTTATCTATTGTTTCCACAACTCTGAAGATATTGTTCCGACTCTAAGGGAAACGAAGTTGGCCTGTTTATGCGGTTGTCAGAAACAAATCCCTTCTTGTTCATTCGAGAATTTTCTAGTGACCTCTGAGTTAGCTGGCACACACAAGTAATTAAGTTTAATGTACTCGATAGAGACATACTGACCTCAGTCCTATGTCAAATCTATAGTGTATATTATTACAATGCGGAGAGCCTATTAGGGATATAGGAACTACACTACAGCCCTTTCATAGTCTTAAGTTTTCCCAACCCATGAAACAACCAAGGGAATTGACTCACTATTCCATGATTAGCATTCATGTTATAGTTCACTGATATCAGTCCCATATCAGCAGCTGTGCTGAAATGGAGCAAACAGGCACTTGATGCCGTACCTTGAAGTACATGAATGGGTGCTTGTATTTTTGTTTTCTTGTGTTTCATCATTGCTACAAATGATACTTGACTTTTTAATGGCATTGATGCAGCCCTTGTTTACATTTTAGTTTTCAATGACGTAAATCGGGGCGATGGAGCTAGTTAAATGTATTTGGTATTGAGCTACCAATGACTTTAAAAGTATTTTTCGGACAATGTTTGAAAGACTTTGGTGCTTCGTCATGTCAATTTTTGTTTAACCTTATTTTTCTTCACATGCAGCCAGTCCAACGTGCGCATATTTCTCTGAGGTAAACATCAACATGGCACAACCATCTTCTTCACTTTCACTTAATATTGATTCTGAAGAAAGTTTTGACTATGATTTAGAAGAGGATATACTTTGTTTGGTGTTGACTTGCCTCAGCTGGTGCTGTCGCTTGACCTTGTGGGTGTACTTCGAATGTCGCTTCAGGAATGTTTGGGTGGCCATTTCATCTTTGCGCTGTGACACACTTACTTTTCCCTTCACCTTCCAGACCACTACAAAATGGCTCTCCTTCCCACAGCCTTTGATGATCTATCAAATGGCTGGACATTTACCTTCATTTGGAAACAAAAATCCTCACCTGAAGCATGACTTCTTTTTCCGAGTCAGCATTCTGTGTCCTTCGGCCTTGTGCTTTGGTTTACTTTTCATGTTCATGACAGACTCACTCTGGGCACCACAGGCCTCCATGTCAGCAGCTAGTCGATCAGCATGCTCCTCAGTTCTGGCAGCCATGAGAACTCGCTCCATACTAAGAGTTTCTCTCAACATTTGTCACTCGAATAAATCTGACAAGCATCCGTCAATCACTCTGAGGCGTATAGCATCCTCATCATTAAATTAATTGAACTTACAGTGTTTGATGAGCACATCCAGTCTCTCAACAAATTAATTGATGATTTCATCATCTTTCCGTCGTTCTTGACCGAAAAAGTATCTTTTGTAATCTACATTTGGCATTGGATTGAACTTGAGATTCAAAGCTTTTTTGATTTGACAGTATGTAATTTTGTCAGCTTGCAGCATTTTCTTTATGACTTCTTTTACACCTTCACCCGCAAGATTCTTAAGGTATTTGGTAATCTTCTTGTTAACACGTTTCCTCTATCGCATCAATGAAATCATCAAATGTCTCTAGCCAGGTAGTCCATCTGTTGCCAATATTTTGCTTTTTGGTGGTATCAAATGGTGGTGGTCGTTTTAAGAAGGCCACGGCATTGTAACCATTTACGAGATCAGATGACACTAAAGGTAGAGTTCTCTCGGACACAGTCTGCTGTTCACTAGTAGCTGATTCCTCCATACCATCTCTAAGGCCTTGTGCTGTGCTGGCCTCTGGGTCATCTTGGACAGTCTGTGGAACCTTAACTTCCTTATTGATCTTCATTGCAGCCCTTTACCGTTATGGAGAACTTTGGAGCTGTTCTGAGCCACCACCTGGTAGCTTTGGTGGTTTCCTGCTTCGGGTATGGACTGCTCTTTTAACACAACCCTGGGCACTTCTTCCCCCAATGATGTGGTATGATGACTCTCATTAATCATTTTTGGTAAGCAGATGACCGCTTCTTTTATTTGTATCGCTATGCTTTTAGGCCTTTTTTTGTACTGTCTGACACCTGGTTGAGCTCTGCATTGCAGCACTTCTGTTCGCAGCGTTATCTTGCCAGTTCAAGATGTTCTGTTACGCATACAAAGCCCTGCACAATGAAGGATACATCAACAAACGCATGAGTTTCCACCAACCGAACAGACGCCTCAGCTTCCTCGCATGCACCCCCCAGATCTGCCGAAGCAACAGTAAATGACGCTTCTTCTCAAACCTGGTGGCCAAAGCTTGGAACGACCTTCCCCTGCACCTCAGGGCTACCTCATCGCTCCAGGATTTCAGGAAACGACTCAAGACCTGGCTGTCCAAATGAACAAGAGCACCACGAAGCATATCGCAACTCCAGCGCCTTCAGACCCTCACAGGTGATTTGCCGTGCTTTATAAATCCTTGATTGATTGATTGATCTTGCAATTTGCTGTTGCTATTTGCTGCTCTTCCAAAACTTGGTTGCATCCGCCTTTAGTGCTATCTCTCTGTATGATGTATAGATTTAAGTTGCGTAGTAGTGCGGGACCTCTTTTTACAGCCTTCACAGCAGGTTCTTGGCCCACGATATGTGGACTTCTCAGTGTAGCTTCCATTATCTTCAAATGGAGTGGGGCTGCGCTTTGACTCCACATACCCCAAATGACAATTCTGAAATTCTGTGAAGACACACTTGGCACCCACAAGCGGTTTGTTGGACCATGGCAAACTCTTTAGGAGAGCACTGTTGAACTTCAGGTTACTTATCCCCTATCTTGTCCCCAGTTGTAGTGTCCTCTCCAGCCTGGGTACTCGCCAATGATTACACCACGCACGGAGCTTAGTATAAAATGTCTTTATTCTTCTGCGTCTAACTCAAAATTCTAAACCTGCATTCACTTCACTATGCTCTAACGCTTAGTCAAAGTTGTTGCAGCCCAAGTGTGGTAAAAACCTTATTATTTGCTTACTACTCTAACCTTACTGAGCCCTTTACGATTAAACAATCTGTGACATTTCCATTTACCAGAGAGGCAATGATCCTCTGGTGAATCTTTCTCCGCCGATAGGAGGCTGAAAATTAGAGTAGTCAAAACACTACATTAGCTGTCCAAAGTGGACCGTTGAATGACAGCTAACTCACAAATTTGAGATCAGATTTAGGTACACCACTTTCAAACCCATGCTGTAGAAATAAAGAATAGCAACAGGGAAACCCAACCTCCTGAAGTACTTATGTTGGACTAGAATTATGCAGACCAACAGCTCTGCAACAGCAAGATGGATCAATACTACAGAGACCTTTGAAAAAAATCACTTTACCACTATTTAAAAAAAAAATTCAGTTAACCACTCACACTCCCTCCTTAAGTGCCAGCACTGCGGCAATACAATTTGATCACGCTATAGAGGTAGCACTGAACAAAATCGCTCCGTTGAGCAGAGTTATGCACAAAATTAGAACTGCGCCCTGGTTCACAGAGGAACTAAGAATCATAAAACTGGAATGTAGAACCGCAGAGAAGAAATGGCGGAGGAGCAGAGATCAGAAAGATCGGAAAATATACAAACTTCTGCACTCTAGCTATATGCTTAAAATAAAATTGACAAAAAGAGCATTTCTTACGGAGCGGATTGACAGAGCCCAAAATTCCTCTAAGAACTTTTTCAAATAATGAAGGAATTTACTACTCCTAATACTGTACCAGAAATTCCGAATTCTCTGGAATGGACAAATGCATTATCCCAATTTTTTTAAGATAAAATCACCGCCATTCACATCTCCTTTCCTTATCATCCTGACTTAACTCAGCCAAATGCCTTGGGCACATCTCCTTCCGACCTCCCACACATCATGGTGGAATTCATCAAATGTGATTGTGAGGCAATCATGTCAGCCGGATTAAAAATTAAGTCAGGGACACCTTCAGATCTTATCCCCCCTAAACTTTTTTCTACACTTGCGCCGGTACTGGTGGAACATCTCACTGACCTTTTTAATAAATCTTTCATAGATTCTGATTTTCCGACAATATGGAAAGCCGCCAAAGTCAGGCCCATCTTGAAAAAACCCACGGCTGACCCCAGCATCTTGTTAAACTATCGGCCTATATCCCTGCTCCCATATTTCGGGAAATGGCTTGAGTCCATTGTTAATATGCATGGGCGGATGTAGCGGATCTCACGTACGCGAATTTGCGTATTTACGGATTCGCAATCCGCAAAATCCGTGAACTCTCGCGGATTTGCGGATTTTTGTGTTTTTTGTGTTCGCGAGCGTTTGCGAGGATTTGTGGACCAGTTCGCAATTGCGAACTTACTTGTCGGCTCGCAACGGCCGCGACTATGTTGTTTCTACGTCTGGTTTATCATCACAGGTTCACAGCACCCTCTGTTTCACCACTGCCACCCTCTGGTACACCCATGCCACCCTCTGGTACATCCTCACTGCCACCCATTAGGTTTGTTTATCACTGTAGATTATGGGGGTGAAAAAAAGCAAGGACACCTGCCCTGCTTCAACTGCCATGAATTAATTTGGGGTTGATTAATGTGTCAGTGATTTTGAAACTTCCAGTCTGGCTGGGACCTGCTTCCTTCCTTATCTGTAATTTGCTTTCTGTTGCAGTGAAAGCAAGCACACCTGCCCTTCTTCAACTGCCATGAATTAATTTGGGGTTGATTGATGTGTCAGTAATTTTGAAACTTCCAGTCTGGCTGGCACCTGCTTCCTTCCTTATCTGTAATTTGCTTTCTGTTGCAGTGCAATTTTTTTTCACATGACCTTTATGTTCTACTTGTAGCTATTCTATGAGCCTGCTGTTTGGGTCATAGCAGGGTCATAGAATAGTTGCAAATAGGCAACTGAACTCTGGAGGGGCCCCTCAGGAAGCACTAGAGTGAATGGTTACTAATGTTAAGTTTGAACTTTTGCACCTGCTGATTGCTTTCAGTTTTGCAAAAATCGTTTTTCTGCAATTTCGCGCGATTTGCGGGGCGCGAATCCGTGCGAGATCGATTTCGGAAGCCGCGAATTCGTGCGAATACACTATTTTTTTTTTGCGGCGTGTATGTTCGCGTGAATTTGTGCGTGTTCGCAAGGCGCTTGTAGCAATACGTTTGCGAAGTTACCCTAGCGGTCGTACACGGGCGCGGCCATCTTGTTTGCGTGACGTAATTCCGTTTCCGCCCGCTATGTGTAATCTCGCAAAGTGTGCGGCTCGCTAGTACAATTTCGTGCATGATCGCAAAGAAAATCTCGCACGAACTTACCCACGCGGTCGTCAACGGGCGCGGCCATCTTGTTTCTCATTCATTGCTATGGTTCTGGGCATGCTTTTTGTATCCTCTCTGAATCTCTGCCATCCTTTGCTTGTTTGAAGTTTTTTTGAGCTATTTTACTTATTATCTATCCCTCTATTTTTCTAGCTCTATATTTTTGTGTTTTCTGCTACTTTTTGTTAATTTTAAACTACTTTTTTAAACTCTTTTCTTTTCTTCTTCCCTATTCTATTTCTTCTTTATTATTTAACTTCATTTCTGCCCAGACCATGGTAAAGGGAGCCGGGAAGCATCCTGAGAAGGGGAAGGGTCCCGCACCCCGTGCCCGGCTCCCATGCGGGCGTTTGAGGGGGGAGACAGTGACAGCCCGGGAGATTTTTAGTGCGGAGGAGGTGGCCGCACTATTATTCCACGTCCAGCGCCGCCTCCCCAAGACCATCCTGGGAGGCGGCAAGATCGCAACCGGCTACGGCATCCCGGAGCGCCGGAAGCGGTGGGAGAAGGTGTGCCGGGCCATGTTTAAACTCTCTGGGGTCCGGCGCACTTATAACCCGGCCACCCACCACTGGACGGATGTCATGGACCGGGAGCGCGACTTGCTGGACGCGCTCGGCGTAGAGGTCCCCGGGCTTGGTGAGTAGTAGTAGCTATTTCTAGCTATTTCATCACTACTCTGTTTTATCCAGCTCTGTTATTTGCAAATCTTAGTTCTTTATCAAGAGCAATAATGCTGCCGATTACATTGTAGGTAAATTATATTTCAAAATCTTCTATGCATTTCAGGTGCACTGCTCTCCTTCTCAGTAGCCTTGCTACTATGCTTATTTCTTTTGTATTTTGTGTTCATTTCATAGGCCTGCTAAATTATGTATGAGTGTAGTGTAAAGAACTGCGTAATGCTAGACACTAAGGGTCATATTTTCAATTACCGGCGCATCCCTGCAAAGTAGCAGGGATGCGGCAGTAATTGTGCGCCATGCCACCACCACCACCCATGTTCCCAAAACGTCACAGAAGCCATACGCATCTGTGCCGTAAAGGCGGCGCATTGCTGGAGTTGCGTGCCAACGATGGCGCAGCTCCAGCAATGCTCTGGGGTGCCCTATCTCCCCAATGCTGCATCAAGCCGTACGTCGGCTTCAAGCAGGCGCAGGGTTTCAGTCACGCATCATTGTCCTAAAAGTGACTGATTGACATCTTGTAGATTTCCCTCAGCCACTTTTAGGATTCGTTCCTGTGCAGGAACGCCCTCCCTTGCGCCGGAACGCCCCCTGATGGCCTCCTGACGGACTGCTGCCTGCCAGGCCTAGGCAAACCTTTTTAGTAGTCTGTTTAGTGAGTTACATAGGAACTTTCAAAGTCAACGGTCCGCAAATCAGGCAATACGAATAACGTAGTAGTATACCACATGAGATTGGTCAATATATCCCGTGGAATAGTTGGCTATCTATTTGCTATTTCGCCAAAATATTTTGTTATTGTTCTTTTGAAATGTTTGATTTGGTTGACAAATATCATCCATGTTTTCTGGTCTTTCTTTCTTTCATGTTGTACATCAGCTTCCCCCAGGGGCAAGAGGACACAGGAGGAGGAGGAGGGTGCTGTTCAGGAAGATGCAGGCCAGGATCGGGCAGGCGAGGGCTCCTTTGCTGGCCCCAGTAAGTTTTAATTTTAATATAGAGTACCTATTTTTTCCTAGCGTTCCTCATTCGATTTTTTCTAAATCGTCTTTGATCTTCTTGTAGACTGGATCTAAAATCTTATCCTGCCTCGACTATGACTCCCTGTGGTATTACTAGATTATTCTTATTAGTCTGTCTGTGTAGCTAACTAAGATTGCCCATTTGGCAATTCCATTGGACTCCCCTTCTAGTCAGCAATAGCTCTATGCACTGAGTGCAGTCCTCTGGGATTGTCCATAATGTCTTTTCAAGTCTTCTAAATGTTTATGCTTTGACAATTGCCAACAATAAAAAGGTGAATGACCACCAAGAAAGAATAACATACTACTTTACTTTTGGTTTGGATAGGAGGACAATCCATTCTACTACTGTTGCAGGGACAAATCTGCACAAACCGAACTATGAACACTAAATAGCGCATTGTTTATCAATTAAAATAGGCGCAGGTAGACTTTCTTTCCACATACCTCAGTGATATCAGACTTTGAAGAACCCCCAATCTCCTTACTGACTAGATAGTGTGGCAGAGTCATTTAGCTCCCAAAGTCACCGATGATTGATCACCAATGATGATTACATTATCCAACGCAGGACAAGAGTACGGAGTCAGAGTCAAGAAGTGTCAGAGGCACTCATGCTTGCAAAAATTCCAAAACCTTTAGCTCATCCACTGTAGTGTGGAGGACCAAAAACCACAGAGTCTATTTAAGTTTAAAAGCTTTATTAAAAGTAAACACATTTATGAAAATCAACTTTGTCATAAAAGTAAACGTTTAACTGAAAATGGAAAAGTGCTTAGTGCTAACGATTAATTGGACACATTTCTTGTGGTCGAGCTGAGCTCTCACCTGGTTTGAACTTGAGCTTGACCCTGATCGTGTTCTTAGAAGTCAAGCTTCTGTTAGGAAAAAAAGTGGTGTGTGTTAAAAATAAAAAGCAACTAAAGCAAGCATTCATCAGTTGTGCCAAAAAGTGCAGCAAGACAACAGCCTTCCCTGGAAAAAGGGACATTTTTACTTTAGAGTAGACAGTTACAAATTATTACATTGTCTTTCGTTTTTTAACATTTCTTTATTCCTCCTAGACCAAATATTATATACTAGTGAGTGGTGTATTCTAACATTCTTAAATGTACTTTGTAGGTGTAACATCTGGTGGCGGGGCCAGCGCGGAGGTGGTGGTGTTGGACGAGGACTCTGGGGAGGATGCGGTGCAAGTGCCGGACGTTCCTGTGAGGGTTCACACGGTGGTGGCGGGAAGAGGTAAGCTATATATTCCTTACTTATTGAGATTGAAGACTGCATAGTGTGCTTTCTGCACGGGTGTATTAAATCAACCAGGTAGTAGCCTCCTCTAAATGTACTTCGACTTAGCTGTGAAGTTTTTGGTGAGAAGAATCCCAATAAGATCTTAGATGAACTGGATGGAAGTGATGAACGAAAAGCGAAAGAAGGGTGTAAGTAAGTGTGGAAGGACGAGAAATTTTATGATGGCTGGCAAAGAAGAATGATATGTGTTTGCTTGGTCCCCGAGGTGGCTGGGAAGGAAAGAATATGGTATGGTGCATGGCTGGGTCAATGATGAAGCAAGGATGGGTGGAAGGAGAACAGCCTGGGTGGGTGAAACAGAAACTGTATGTGTGCATATACTTTGAATAGATGGATGCCTGGAGCATGGTATTATCTGACTCTTAGATAGCATATGTGTATCTAGAGAGAGTAGATGGTCACTGGATGAACTAAGTGTTACCTTGAAGAGCATGTAACAACGCACCCGCACGTCTGTTCCAGTGTAGGGAAGGCAAGGAAAAGAAGTTGTAAATGTTTCCAAAAACTACCATGAATAGTAGCAGTAGTTTGTATTGCAACTGCAAGCACAGCATATATCCGGTTATTACGGTGGACACTCCGTACCTCTCTTAATAACTTTAGTTTAGTAGTAGTACGTCATTCATGTGTGGGTGTATCACTGTTCACTCAATAATAAGCAAAGCACCTAAAGTCATCCCATATGTCATCAAATACATCCCATGTGAAGTGATAGATAATCAAATTATTTAGCTTCTTCATTTTCCTTTTCTAGAACTCATTTGCACTGTAGGGTGAAAGCTAAATTAATTAAGCAGTAGCCCTTGCAACAGAGTATTCTCAGTGCCACCCGTAATAGAAAAGTAAGAGCTTCACCACCTGCATGTACTGGACCGGTACAGTAACGCAAGACTGTCTCACTCATCATGGTGTTTTTCTCGGGTGCAAGTTCACTGCGCTGGCATTATGCCGGCTTGCATAAGATAACGTATCAATTTTCCTAAACAAGAGAGAAGAAGAAGAAGAAGACTGGTGTACTGTCATAGGCGACTGTAATGGAAGTCCATAGTGGTAGTAGAATTTGTTCCTTAAACTCCCACTAATGTTAGAGCAAGGATGAAGAAGTGGGAGGTTAGATAGATACTGTCCTCAATAGTTATGTACTGTGCTTTCAATTTGCTACTTGTACTGTGACACAACTTTCTGCTCAATCACTTTGTGTTATTAATGTTAAGGAGCATTGGTTACAGACTATGTCTTTCTTTCTTCATATAGTTGCTCATTCCAAATCAAATCGACCATCACAGAGGGAGCAGGCTCGAATGGCCCGGCAACGGAGGCTGGATGCCACTGTCGCCGAATATCGGCGGCTGGTGGCCCTGGAGGAGGAGGACACGCAGTCAACCGGTGGAACCACAACATCCTCCACTGGGACAGCTGCATCCTCCTCCGTGCCCCCACGGGCTGCCAGCCAGCGCAGTGCTCCAGCGGTACGGAGCCGGGCTACCAAAGCCAACCGCCACCACCAAGCAGCAAAGACACCAGCTGCCCCCCACAGGAGTTGCAAGGCACGTCAGCGCCGCTTAGGACTCAGAGTGTCCTACCTGGAGCAGGAGATCCTTAGCTACAAGAACTTGGTGGAGGGCCTCCGCTTCGACCATGCCACCCTCCGCAAGGAGTATGATGCCCTGGCCACTAAATTCAACAGCACCCTCCCGTAGTGTAGTGTCCCTTGCCCTTTTTTAGAGACTTTTGGGGGGTGGGATTTGGGAGTTGGGTTCTTTTTGGGACTTTTGAAAGACAATCGTTGGGGTTAGGGAGGGTCTTGAGGGAGATTATTTTGTTAGGGCTACATAAATATACTTTTTTAAACTTTATCTGACCATACCTGTTTTTTACTGCTTTTGAGTCTGGTGGGTGGGGGTTTAACAGTAAGTTTGTTTTCCTGAAGAGTCCTAGGACTTTAGTAGTACTACCGTCAATCTCTCGTCTAGTCCTAATACTCCATTATACTACCTCCCACCAAACGCTTATCTTACCTGGAATTTGTGTTTGAAAGTAGGGCTAGGCCCAGGGCTGGCTCCACGGGAAATGGGGATTAAGGTTGGCAATCCTGGGTGGATGAAATGTCCTCATTGCGGTGGTACTAGTGGTGTGACACAGTGGCAGTTGCATGCCTATAGAAAAAAAGAAAATGAAACCTGGTTTGTCCTTACTGTAGCATTACAACGGTTACGGTACGATAGAGAATATAGCAGGTGACAGTACACTAGAACAGTGCCACAATGTAGCCTAACAAATGGTAAAGTATTGCAAGTATAACTAGTACTTGCGTTGAATTTATTTGACATTGGCTCCTACTACTACAAGAAATAGTACTGAAGCTGAGTAAGACTAGAATATATCCTCGGATTCCTTCACCAGCCTGTTGCTATGACCTTATCCTCCCCAGCAAGTGTGTGGAATTATTGATGTCATTTAGTCACACATCAAGCAAAACCACACAGCCCGGGGGAAGAGGGTTAGGGTTTGGAAAATGGATGGGAATGGGGGTTTCTTTTTGGGTAGGTTTTGTTGAGAGAAGAAAAAAAAAGTACAGCATGGACAAACAATAATTGAAGATAAAGAAATCTTTGGGTACAAAGCTAACCACAAATCTTTTAAGTGACATAAAGGAAGTGCATGCCCTACTGCATGCATTGTTACTGAAAAGTAAGTAGTACTAGAATGCGACAGTACAGGGCTGCAGCCTTTTCACTAGCCTATCTCTGCACTCAGAGAAACACTTCTTACATTACATTAGGTTTAAAAATTAGCCGAAGTAAAACCTATAGAATGGCTGTAGGGATCAATTTAGAAGCAGAGAGAGATCCAAGAAATGCAGTCACACTCATAGAAGAAAACAATGGATACTGTATCTGTATGTTGTTGTTGGAGTTGTCCTGTTGAATTTGGTAAGTAAGTTGCATGCTGCAAACAATTCCTCTTATTAGCGGCACTCCTCCATTCCAGCTGACGCTTCGTCCATCAATGTTGGTGACCACTGGCAGAAGATACCCTGTCCACTGCCTGCCTGGCGGATGTTGAATTGCGGCTCGTTAATGTGAAGCCTGACTCCATCTTTTTCCCCCATTGCACAGACTGAAACCCGGCCTGTAATTATTGAACGGAAAACAGTAAGTGCTATTACAATACCACTGATAAATAAATATAAGGTATGTACGCTGTGTTGTCCAATTAGTCACACTTAGATTTTCGTAATAGACAGTACAATATTTTGGAAAGTGCGTAGTCTGTCTGAGTCACCTTTTGAAGGATAAATAAGTATGGCCAAATTAATTTAGCGGATCTTTCCCCTCAAGCTAGGTGTACTGTAAACTGTGTTTTAGAACAAAATTAGACCTTCCCAGGAATGCCCCAAGACCCGCCAACCCACCCGCAAAAAATCACGACAACACCCCCAAACAGCCAAAAAGCAAAATCTCATACTTACAATATCTCTCGGCCTTCGGTCCAAACGCGCTGTGCAGCTAGGTCATCATAATCATAACTCCTGTTTTCCACCACGGATTTCCTGAAAAGCAAATGCAATCAAGATTAGACTGTCGCAGCAGTGCTCCGACAGAGACCCCGAAACCCACCCACAAACACCAGGAAGCCCCCCAAACAGGCCCCCGAAAACGCTACATTGAGCAAGATGTCAGAAATAGCAAAAAAAATTCTGCATGGATTTTGTCCAAACCACTTCTATCCGGTATTAGACCTTCCCAGGAATGCCCCAAGACCCGCCAACCCACCCGCAAAAAAGCACGACAACGACAACACCCCCAAACAGCCAAAAAGCAAAATCTCATACTTACAATATCGCTCGGCCTTCGGTCCAAACGCGCTGTGCAGCTAGGTCATCATCATAACTCCTGTTTTCCACTACGGATTACCTGAAAAGCAAATGCAATCAAGATTAGACTGTCGCAGCAGTGCTCCAACAGAGACCCCGAAACCCACCCACAAACACCAGGAAGCCCCCCAAACAGGCCCCCGAAAGCGCTACATTGAGCAAGATGTCAGAAATAGCAAAAAAAAATTCTGCATGGATTTTGTCCAAACCACTTCTATCCGGTATTAGACCTTCCCAGGAATGCCCCAAGACCCACCAACCCACCCGCAAAAAAGCACGACAACACCCCCAAACAGCCAAAAAGCAAAATCTCATACTTACAATATCTCTCGGCCTTCGGTCCAAACGCGCTGTGCAGCTAGGTCATCATAATCATAACTCCTGTTTTCCACCACGGATTTCCTGAAAAGCAAATGCAATCAAGATTAGACTGTCGCAGCAGTGCTCCCAGACCCCAAAACTCACCCACAAACACCCGAACCCCGCCAAAGAGCACCTCAAAGGCAAGCAAGTCAGCAAAAATGGCAAGAAATTTCCGCCTCATATTTGGTCCAAACCACTTTTATCCGTTATTAGAGCTTCACAGCAATGGCCCCAGAGCCCTCAACTCACCCGCAAAGAAGTAGAACACCCCCACAAGTGCTGAGTCTTTCTTCATTGGGCGTAATCCAGCCCTCTGCTTTGAGGGAAATAGGAGTCTGGAGGAGGAGGATAGAGGAGCATGTTCTTCTGAACTTGTGAACCTGAGGAATGTAGACTGCGGCACCTTCAAATCAATAAGCAAACAAGTGAAGACAGTTCTGCTGATGGGCTTGTTTTTGTGATTAGGTGATTAAAGTTTGAATTAAATTAACTGTGCAAAACAAAGAAAGACAGACACACGGGAATAAAAGTGAATAAGGACGAAAAAGAAAGTTATTGATTCATTGTCTCATTTTCAGGGCTCTGTGTCAGGGAATAAGAATAAGAGTTCGTCATCATACTCTGCGAATTCAGGCAGGATGCGGTCAGTGTCACCGAACAGAGAACAAATTCCCTCATCTACGTTGCTGTCTTCCTCGTCTTCATGCGGCGTGGTTTCTCGTACTTTGTAATCTGGTGGTATGAGGTGCTGATTCATCTTTATCATTGTTAACCTCTCCACATTTTTGGGCGAGAGGCGGCTCCGTTTGGGAGTTACAATGCCACCAGCAGCACTGAAAACACATTCAGAAGACACACTTGCGAGTGGGCAAGACAAGTAGTTTATAGCCAGGTTGGAGAGCTGTGGCCACAATTGTTTTTTCCCATGCCAATACTCCAATGGCTCATCATTAAGAAAGACCTCTGTTGAGTCATTCAGATAGTCCTGCACCATCGACTCAAGGTCCTCAACGGTTCCTCCACTTTGCTTACTTTTTGCTGTGCCTGTGACCTTTTTTTCGAGAACCATACCCAAGCCAAGATAGCCAATCCTCTTCAGCAGCCAATGTTACTCTTGTGTGTGGTGCAGATGATCCGGTTGCCGGTGTCTTTAACGGCTGAGAGGTCACTTGTGCCACAGCCACAGGTGCAGAAGTGGATTCTTTTGACTGGGGATGGCCTGCTGATGCTGATGCTGATGTACTGCCTTCTCCTTCAATATCCTGCCGTTCTTTTTCAAACCTCTTGGCTGACCTGGCTAGCCAAAGTTTGTACTTTTTAACATCTTCATCAGCAAAAGGAAAGAATGCTTGGCCTGCCAGCGCCTTTTTGTAGCGTGGATCTAGAATAGTAGCACAAATGTAATGCTGTTCTGAGTTGATCATTTTAAGACGTTCATCACCACGTAGGCGCTCTAATAATTTCTCCGACAAAACAAAAGGGTCTTTGTTTTTTTCATCTTTTTCTAACTCAGAAGACACCGCCTTCAGTTGGTGCTCCAGCATGCACAACAATGGGATAGCTTTTCCCAAATTACAGTCCTCCTTGCTGACTGCACGCGTGAAGACCTCAAAAGGACGAAGCATTTCTGTCATGCTTTTAACTATGGCCCATTGCGCCGCATCCATCCTCAGGTCCTTCTGAGCTGTACCCTGTTTTAAGAAATAGTGATCCAGTACCGTATACTGCTCATACAGACGCTCAAGCATGTAGAAGGTTGAGTTCCAACGTGTTGACACCTCCTGGATGAGTGCTTTCACTGGCATTCGACGTTGATGTAGCAGGCTCCTCAGATGCTTCCGGGCCTTAAAAGAATGGCTGAAATAGTTGCAAATTTTTTGGCAGGTGGCCAGTACCTCGCACGCTGGACTGTCTTTATCACTCAAGAATTTTTGGACTACCAGGTTGATACAGTGCGCCAAACACGGCACTCTGAAATAGTCACCCAGCGCCATGGCCTTAACTACATTGGCGCCATTATCCGTGGAAACATAACAAATCTGGCGTTTTTTTGGGGACAGCCAGTGAAAGACCTTTTTGTTAAACTCGTCCAAAATGTTTCGTGCTGTGTGACGTTTCTCCAAGCCAAACATGGCTAGTGTTGCATGTTTCCGAGCAGCTTTAAAAACTTGGTCCGGGTCAACACCTGCGTTTAGCTTTGCTTTAACCCCTGAAAAAGAGACCCAGTGTGCAGTGATGCACATGTAATCAGCGCCTGCGCCACAGGTCCACATGTCTGTTGTCAGATGTATAGTGTGAACAGCACTCTTCTGCAAAGCTGCCCCAATCACCTCCAGCACATGTTCATGTAGTGCTGGAACCGCAACTCGGGCAAAATAGAACCGGCTAGGAACCTTCCATTTAGGGCAGAGCGCTGCCACTAATTCTAGAAAACCTACCGCTTCTACAAAAGAAAAAGGGAGAAGGTCCAGAGCTAGCATTTTAGCCAGCTTAGTGTTATACAGACGCGTCAGTGGGTGGTTGCTTTCATATGGTGCGTCTGAACAAAACATGGTTCTAATGTTGCCCTGGACCAAGCATTTACGGGATGATAATGACTTTGTTGACCCAATTATGCCAGCTGGTGAACTTTTTCGCATTGGTGTCTCACTCGCTCCAACACTCTTAGTGTGCCTCACATGGGGTGTGCTGCTGACAGGGGTACTGGGTGTAAGTGAAGTGTTTGACACGTCTTCTTCCTCCTCGTCATCATCAGATGAAACATCAACGTTTTCTTGACTTCCAATTCGGGCTTCCTTGATCTCCTTCAGGTGTGCAAACCATTGGACAGCGTGCTGTCTCCTAAGATGACCTCTCTGGCCTCCGGTACCATAGTTGGTACCAAACTTACCACGACTAACTGCAAGCTTACAAATGCTACAAATGGCGAACTTTTCCCTTTTTGGGCAAACAGTAAAGAAGTCCCAAACTGGGGACTTGAATTGTCTGTGGGGGCCGGAGGAGGCGGCGATACTGGTGGTGGTGGTCATGCTGCTAATGCCAGATGAAGTGGAGGATGTGGATTGCCGAACTTTAGTACGTTGTGCACTTTCACCGCCACTAATTAAGGTCGAGGTGGATGGAGGTCCCTTCTTGCGAGAAAGAAATATGGAAGCGGTACGAGTTGGTGTACTACTTAACTCAAATGATTGTGGTGTTTCCACTGCCTCCTCGTCGACAACATCATCATCATCACGCTCAGCAGCTCTTCAGGCTAGGGTCAAAATGTCTGTTTACTGCATGCCCGCTGGGGCTGCAGTGACCTTTATGATGACTGGGTCGTCGTTGTCAGAGTCTTCATCAGCAGCAGTATCCGCCACTTCTTGTTGAGCCTCATCACACTCCATAACTCTGAGACTTTGGACGAGCTTCCTTTTACGCTTAACTACCTTTGTCAGATCATTGTGTGCCTCACTCTCAGATGGCAGTGGTGCTGGTTCCCAATTTTGATCCGTATCATCAGAAGGAGGTGTGCTTGAAGAAGATGTAGACACCACCCTTGATCTCTTCCTTGCTAGGGGTGTGGAAGACAATGAATGATCATCAGGAGGAGTGGCTTCCTCAAATGATACCTCGCCTTGATTGTCGATTTCCTGATGTGCCCCTACTTCGGGAGGAACAACTATTGTGGGCACTTGTGACCCTCCATGCACCTCTGCTTGCGCATCACCTTGCGCTGCCTCTCCTTCCACATGTGCTTGGGCTTGTACTTGCACATGTGGTTTTTTTGCGGCTGTGGTTGTTCAAAACTCGTCAGATGAGTTACAACAACCTGTGTTGATTGAGGGACATTGCTGCTACTTTCTTGCGATGAGCCAACATCACTGGTTGATGGTGAATGAACAACTAGACTAAGTGCCTCTGCAGCAGTGAAGGGCTTGGACTTAAGTTGGCGTGGTGGTGGTGGTGGCACTGAGCCCAATGGAGCGGGGGTGCTGCTCCCAGCTTGGTCCCCAGCAGATCCCGCTGCTGCTGCAGGCATACTTTTTTTTTTACTCCCAAAAAAAGGGGCGGCCGGCACACCAGTCTCCTTGGTAACTTGCTTCTTCTGCTCCTTACTGGCAACTTTCTTGCTAGAGGAGCTACGGGTAACTTTTTTTGGGGCCATCTTCTTCAGAGCAGGTCAGAACAGCAGGCAGCAGTTGCACGAGTTGCAGAGTTGTCTGTGTCCAGACGTGACGTCGCGTGACGTTATGCTGCACACACACACCGCTGCAGGACTTCTTCCTGGCACTGGTGGTTCTCTTGAGTCTTGTGCACCTAAAAGCAATGGAAGACAGAGGAACATCAGTTCAGTTATACACCCCAAAAAATCGAAAAACACAGAAAAATCAGCACAATCCCATGCCATCCATGATGTTTACATTCAAGACACCCCACAGAAAGACTAGGCCCATGCAACACTCACTACCCCTGGGCATAAAGGTTGAAAGCTAAGCAAAATGGTTGCAAACCTAAGAACACTGCCTGCATTCAAAATGTTCGCCTGCCTCCCAGCACATGGCCAGGGCCTGCCTGTTGCAGCACTCAAAATGGCCCCCACCCACATGGCCAGTCCCCATGAACACCCCAAAAAATGGAAAATCACAAAAAAATCAGCACAATCCCAGCCCATCCATGGCCTCAATGATGTTTAAATTCAAGAAGACACCCCACCGAAAGACTAGGCCCATGCACCACTCACTACCCCTGGGCATAATGGATGAAAAGTAGGCAAAATAAGTGCAGGCCTCAGACACTGCCTCTCTTCAAAATGGCCCCTTGCACTCCAAGCACATGTTGCCTGTACCAGCACTCAAGATGGCCACCACCGCCACCCACATGGCCAGTCCACATCAACAGTACACCCCAAAAAAAACGAAAAACACCCAAAAATCACCACAATCCAATGCCATCCAGGATATTTACATTAAAGAGAGTGAGACCCCACAGGCACACTCAGTCCATGCACCACTACCCCTGGGCAAAAGGCCACACCAGCAGCCCCAAAACAACGACAAAAACCACAAAAATCAGCACAATCCCAGCCCATCCATGGCCTCAATGATGTTTAAATTCAAGAAGACACCCCACAGAAAGACTAGGCACATGGAACACTCACCACCCCTGAGCAAAGGGCCCCACCAGCAGCCCCAAAAAACGACAAAAAACCACAAAATTCAGCACAATCCCAGCCCATCCATGGCCTCAATGGTGTTTAAATTCGAGAAGACACCCCACCGAAAGACTAGGCCCATGCACCACTCACTACCCCTGGGCATAATGGATGAAAAGTAGGCAAAATAAGTGCAGGCCTCAGACACTGCCTCTCTTCAAAATGGCCCCTTGCACCCCAAGCACATGTTGCCTGTACCAGCACTCAAGATGGCCACCACCACCACCCACATGGCCAGTCCACATCAACAGTACACCCCAAAAAACCGAAAAACACCCAAAAATCACCACAATCCAATGCCATCCAGGATGTTTACATTAAAGAGAGTGAGACCCCACAGGCACACTCAGTCCATGCACCACTACCCCTGGGCAAAAGGCCACACCAGCAGCCCCAAAAAAACGACAAAAACACAAAAATCAGCACAATCCCAGCCCATCCATGGCCTCAATGGTGTTTAAATTCAAGAAGATACCCCACCGAAAGACTAGGCCCATGCACCACTCATTACCCCTGGGCATAATGGATGAAAAGTAGGCAAAATAAGTGCAGGCCTCAGACACTGCCTCTCTTCAAAATGGCCCCTTGCACCCCAAGCACATGTTGCCTGTACCAGCACTCAAGATGGCCACCACCACCACCCACATGGCCAGTCCACATCAACAGTACACCCCAAAAAAAACGAAAAACACCCAAAAATCACCACAATCCAATGCCATCCGGGATGTTTACATTAAAGAGAGTGAGACCCCACAGGCACACTCAGTCCATGCACCACCACTACCCCTGGGCAAAAGGCCACACCAGCAGCCCCAAAAAACGACAAAAATCACAAAAATCAGCACAATCCCAGCCCATCCATGGCCTCAATGATGTTTAAATTCAAGAAGACACCCCACAGAAAGACTAGGCCCATGCAATACTCACCACCCCTGGGCAAAGGGCCCCACCAGCAGCCCCAAAAAAACGACAAAAACCACAAAAATCAGCACAATCCCAGCCCATCCATGGCCTCAATGGTTTTTAAATTCAACAAAACATTTGCATCATGCACCCATAACCAACCCTGGTCCTACAGGATACTGTGGCTGCCCACAATATATTTTATTTAATGTTCTGAAAAAGTTCCAAAATTGAAGTTGCAGCAACTGTAATGCCCCAAACAAACTTACTTGTGAAAGTTGATTTCTAATCCAAAAGTGATCCAAAGAAAGTCAAAAAGGCCTCAAATCCAAATATCCAGCAGCACCCACAAAAAGTAATCCTTCCAGGTCAAGTTCCAAATGAAAGTGACCAAAAATGGACTCCTTGCAAAAACAAAGTGCATGCAAATGTCAACCTGAGGAGTGATTCTGATACAAATCATCATTTTCTGAAGGTTTATGCTGTTTGCTGGTGGATTTCTTGTGCAGAATTGCAAAATATCTATTTCGCGAGTGCGAGATTGTTCCTGTCCGCTGCACCTACATGTTCGCAATTGCGAACTCTCGCGAGGCGTGCTGTGCAAGGTGGCAAGCCGCGATTACGTATTCGCGGGCACCAAACTCCCGCGGGATCCCGCAGCAAGATCCAAAATGGCGCAGCACTCGCAAAATATGATCGAGAAAAACAACTCGGCAAACGCTTAATGACGGAAAGTGAACGCCGTGCACCGCGCCGCGCGCCGCAATATTGTATCACCAAGCAAAAAATCCGCCGCGAGCGAATTCACGGATTTTCGTCAAATTCGCGAGAGTTCGCGGATTGCGAATTTGCCGAAAATCCGCAAAATCCGCGAGCGGAACGGATTTTACACCCATGATTAATTGTTAACAAGCGGCTTGTGAGCCATCTTGAAAGCCATGGACTCTTGGACCCCTCACAATCGGGTTTTGGGGCACAACATAGCACCAAAACCTCACTGGTCGAGGTGGTGGAGAACATCAGACTGGCGCTGGATAAGCGCCAGTCAGCCATCCTTGTCCTGCTCGACCTATCGGCGGCATTTGACACCATCTCCCACCGCATTCTAATCCATCGATTGTGGGAGATTGGTGTCAGAGGAAACGCCTTAAAATGGTTCTCTAGCTATCTGTCCAATCGTACTACAATGGTCCAAATCGGAGAAAATAGTGCAAATGAAAGACCTGTTAAAATGGGCGTCCCTCAGGGCTCTATATTGAGCCCGACGCTCTTTAATATCTATATGACTCCTTTGGCCAATATAATCAGAGACCATGGCTTTGATGTTCTATCGTATGCCGATGACACGCAGATTTTAGTCACACTAGATTCTGACCCTAACAAAACCAAACCACGTTTTCAAAACTGCCTGGTACAAGTTGAGGAATGGATGACCATCAATCACCTCCAACTAAATGGCAGTAAGTCAGAAATTCTGCTTTTCGGCAAAGCGGCAGAACATTGGACAGATGACTGGTGGCCAACCAATCTAGGCACCTGCCCAGTACCAAAGGATTCAACCCGTAATTTGGGCTTCTTGTTGGATAATAAATTGTCAATGAATAGTCAAATAAACAACATCATTGGTACTTGTTTCGGACTAATGCGTAGTCTGGGGAAAAATCTTCAAGTGGATCCGCATTTTGGCCCGAAAACCCTTGGTCCAAGGCCTAATAATAAATAGGATGGACTACGGGAATGCACTCTTGTCTTCTATAAATGAACATCATCTGAGGAGGCTTCAAGTTCTCCAGAATACTGCAGCCCGGTTGGTTCTTAACCTCCCATGAAGAACCTCCTCTGCCGCCTGTTTAAAAAGCTTACATTGGTTGCCGGTAAAAAAGCGTATCCTTTTTAAAATGTTATGCTTGGTCCACAGACAACTGTATGATAAAGATCATAAATATTGGTCCAAAAAACTCAGATGGTATCAGCCACAAAGGGAACTCAGATCCAGAAACGAACTCCTACTGACATCTTTAAGAATACTTGCCTCCAGAAATGGAGGTCGAGCATTTTCGTTTCTGGCTCCGGCTGCTTGGAACAAAATGCCTTTGCACCTTCGTAACTCCCCGATCACGGCTGCTTCCGCAAGGGACTAAAGACTTGGCTCTTTGCAAATTAACTGTGTCCCCCTATATCAGAGATTGCTGCAAATGCCATGAGACTCCAAGGATGTGATATGTGCGCTATACAAATGCCCCTGACTTGACTTGACTTGACAATACAGAACAAAAGAAGTAATGTTTGATGTTCTTCCGGAGTTCGCTGAATCTCCTTACAATACATTTAAGACATCAGTAAAATAGCACAGTTTAAACGGAAGAACCACCAGGACTCAATAATGAACTCAGACAGATATTAGATTAATGTCCTTATTGTAATAAAGATTCAAAGTTCATAGTAATAAGCAGTCTTTTAAGAATTTTGGTTACGACTATCACAGCTTGCATTAAGGCACCAAACATTTAGGCAAGACTTTATCAGATGGTTACTATAAAATTCAGTTTACAGAGTGTAGGAAGCTGGCTCTGTATATACTATACCAAAGTAACTTATAGTGTGCCCAGAGTCCAGTGGATCCCCAGAGGTATAGCATAGGCTAAAGTAGATAATACCTTACTCTCCTTTGTGGTAGTGTGGTTGAGCAGTCAGGCTTATCAGAGGGTAGTGTTAAGCATTTGTTGTACACACTCGGGCAAGAAATGATGTCACACACTCAAAGACTGAATCCAGACCAATTTTTGCATAAAAGGTTGTTACTTAGTCATTTTTATTACTAGAACCAGGATTTACTCAGTAGCAGGTAAGTGATACTTTCAATACAATTATACTTTTCAAGATACAGTGTGTACTGGTTTTGTAATCAAGAAAATACGTTGTAAGCTCCTTGGAGTACTGGAAATTACTTAAGATTACTTTTCAGTTACTTTTCTGCTTTTGCATTAAACAAACTAAGCACACATTTTGGGCATTTTAATACATAAGCAAGCAGGTTAACTTATGTGAAGACTCTAATTTACTTTGTTACAATACAACACAGGATCAACACAGAACAATTTTTAGAGAAAAACTCACCATGCAATCCTATGGAGTAAAAAACAGTGTTATGTTTTCAAGTAAGTAAACTGTTTTGGTAACTGAATTTTTGGGAGGTAGAACCAAGGTTTCCCATGGTTCAGTTCAGCACTCGTGGTGCACCACCAGCGGCACTAGGGTGGCCTGGTGCAGACTGCACGGATGCCAATGGGGCTGAGGAGCAACTCGGTTGGTGGTTGCTCACAGGGAGGCCATGTGGTTTTGGGAGGAAAGCTCCTTGGGTTAAGGTAAGGGCACAGATGGTCCAAGGTCTGCCCCAAGTCTACACCACCAGTGACTCAGGGGGGGCCGTGTGCAGGATTCGTAGGCGATGTCGGGAGCCTAATGCTTTCCTATAGAGGTTGCCGGTCGATGAAAAAGACTGCAGATTAGAGCCAGAAGACTGGATGAAGGGAAACAATGACTGGAGGTGAAGTTGGAGAGTTGCTGGGCACCATTGGTTGGGCTCTCCATGGCTCAGGGGCTTCGGATGCAGCAGTGTCTTTTAGTGTCAGGTTCTTCTCACAGGTCCCTGAGGCAGTCTGGGAGACCAGCCAATAAATGATTTTTTGGTACAACCCTGGACCTTTTTAAATTCACTTAACTTTTTTCACACTTTACCCTCACAAGAACCTGCTCCGCAGTCTCCTGGCGTCGCAGCACACCGGGGAGGTATTCGATCTCTCCCGGTGGACCCGATGATGAAGCATGTCACCACTAGGGTGAGTGAGGGTTTCTTGAAAAAATCTTGTATTTTTTCGTGAAATTGGTCTGTGTATCTGACCACTTACAACTGGCCTCGAATCTTACGTGCTACAACGCTTCTCTGAGGGACACTCTTCTTTTGTTTATCTGATAACTGACTGGGGTCTAAGAGTGCCCTATAACCCTATCTCTCCCTTTGTTGATTGAAGTCTGGGAGACCCTTCAGGATGAGGCTGCTGGTGTCAAGGAGGAGGGGTGAGGAGGTTGTCTAACACTGAATTCTGGGTCAGGATCCCCAGGGGAACCTCACTGGGGTGTTGTGCCACTTGAACTCGAGCCGTGGACTTTGGTTGCAGAGCGGAGAGTCCTGGCTTGGATACCTGTTGGACAATTCTGGTGTTTGCGGGAGATCGGAGTCTTTTTGGAAGGCAGGGCAGGTCTTCGGGGTTTATTGAGGCTGCTGGCTGCAGGACTCACCGGTTCCAGCTCGCAGGGGTTCCGAAGCAGGAGACCGGCCAGTAGGAATGGGGCCAAAGCAGTTGTCAATGTCTGCAGCACTGCTCTTCGGTCTTTTTTCTTCTAATTGAGTCAACACTGAATTCTGGGTTCAGGGCTGTACCCCAAATACTGTATTTAGGGGGTATTCTAGGGGTCTCATTGACTACTGCCATTAGGATGACTTCACCCTTACTGTGCTCACCCCACGCGGGGGAGTGGGTACACTTCCTAACCCTGATTGGAGGGAGCCTGACATCTGCAAGATAGCGTGTGATGAAGAGTGGGCTTCACCTTGCCTCCCCTACCTGCAGGGTTCATTAAGATCTCTGACCTTTATAAGATGCTATTGAATAAATATACACATGTGTATAGTGCTAGCAGGACGCGGTGGGAGAGGGAACTAGACAGGACTTTTACGCGCAAAGAATGAGAGGGAATTTATTATAGGGCGCGTCACTCCGCTTACCATATGGGACTTACAGACACTCTAACAAAAATAGTAACCAATTGGTACTACACCCCGGAACGTCTTCACGAAATGGATCGTACTAGGGATGCACTTTCTTGGCGAGGGTGTGGACAGGTGGGGAATCTGATGCACTTGCTCTGGGACTGTACACATCTTCAGGGCTATTGGAAACAGGTTCTAGATGAAGGGGATGCACACTTTGACACAGAGATTCCCCGTCTCCCCTCATATGTCCTTTTGGGACTTCCAAACCCCCTGATGTACCCGCTATGTGCCTGTAGAGGCCGCTTGATTGCGATTGCGCTAGGCTCAGCGTTGCAGAATATTGTAGTACTTTGGAGGTCTGCACTTTTTCCCACTTTGCAGGGATGGCTCCATCGTCTGTGGATGGTGCTTGGCATGGAAAAACTCTCTCTAACAGCGACTGGGGAGGGAGCAAAATTTGCGGAATTGTGGCAGCCCTTTTTGTCCCTACTGTTTTCCGAGTTTCGGGAGGTTACCTGCCCACGATATTTGAGACTGTTTCGTCTCTCGGATGCGGATGGTGGAGAATAGAACTGGCGGGAAGGATGTGGCTGCATTTGGTGGACAAGGATCAGGGGAAGGGATGGGTTAGGGAGGTTAGGATAGGGAGTAAGGGGAGGAGGAGGGTTCGGGAGTAGGGTTTTTCCCTTGTTTTCTTTTCCTCTGTCTCTTTCTAACTGCTTTTGTTTTTATGTAGGGGCTGTACACACTTAGACATGGTACCGACTATGGTCTGTAGTCGTGGCTCGGACGCAATCTAACCGGTGTATTTTGCTTTAGTTAAGCTATCTTAAATATTGTCATTGATATTTTGTGTATGCCTATTGTGTGTCATGCCTTCAATAAAAATGATTTAATTCTAAAGTTCATTAAGGGTGAGCCCATTAGCATAGAACAATGGAAATAAAAGAAAATTAATTGGGGAGAGAATGTGTCCTTACGGCTATAGCAGCCGACCTCGACGCTGGGGAACCGGGTTCGAGTCTCTGCAGGGACGCTCAACATCCTGTGATTCTGAGTAAATCACTTACTGTCCCTGTGCCTAACAACAAAAAATTAATGTGCCCATCTGTAATGCCACTGATGCTCATGTAAAGCGCTCTGATACTTTTGGGTCAAGTTCATGCTATATAAAACTCAGAAAAATATTAATTTCAATGGTTCAGCAAAGAAGGTTTCAGTCCATCAGCTTCAGACTGTAGCCTCAGCAAAACAGTCCAAAAGTAAAAGCATAGTTGTCAAAAATCGATCAGCATAATGTCCTCTCACAAGAAGAAAAGGTAAAGTATGGCATTGTCTCAATATAGGAAAAATCAGAATGCTGTTTGTTTAGAAGCAAAAATCAATGGCGTTGTCCCTCCATTGGGGTTTTCTTCTTTCATAAAGTCTCTAATAACATCCCGGGGCTGTAGCATCAGACCACCATCGAAAGACTGTCATATGTTCAGAATCACATATTGTCACCTAGGACACTCGCAACAGTAAGATGCTTTCCCATGCTAGTCATGAGAAACGAAAGATTTAGGCGTTCACATGGGCTTAACGTTGGTGAAAAAGAGATACAAAGTTAGTTGTAAATGGACCGTTGTATTAGGGCAGTGGAAAGGTCAGCATTAGAGAAAAAGCATTTTCAAAAGAGGGTTTGAGTTGGCATTAAACATTTTGAATGAAAAAACTATAATTCAATATCAAATATAATGTAATAAAATCAATTCAAATAAGGACGATATGTGTCGGAGATGTCAGCAGCACCTGTATAATACGCCACTAACCTTCAGTAGGCCAGGAGGAACGATGCCGTGAAGAGTAGTTTCCCACCTTCCCACAAACACTAATCCCACCTCAGTGAAATGACACACTATGGTAAGAGAAGTATCAAAGGGAAAAGGGAAGGGGATAAAATAACAAAGATGTCCTGTTTTCGGCACAGGTTAGGTATCAACCACTTGGCACCCTCGGGGACCCCTGCAGGTGATAGAAAGCAAGAACAGAATGAGAAGCACCACATGCATTCACTGTTGATACAATACTGGTTTAGTACTCGCACTTACAGCCCACAATGCGATTCAGACATACCTTTGGATACTCCAGTCAGGGTACACTCTTAAGAAAAGATGTGGCTGACCTCATAGTAGTAAAGTATACATGAAACAATATTCCATAAAGTAAACCAGATTCACGAGACGAGAGGAGAGCGCCTTTATGCACAGTCTTCGACTCTCGTGCAGGATACAATAAATACCGAAGGTGAGTAACACTTGAAAGAAGATTCCAGTAGAGAGGAGATCGCCTTTATGTGCAGTCTCCGACTCTCTAAGTACTCGGAATCTAAATGGCATAGAGATTCAACTCCTAATCCAGATACCAAGTGCTGTAGGCAAAAAGAAGCAGCAACTAGCCTCTTGAATTCATGGATGAGCGCTACATGCGCTGGAAATGAAAATGCTGGCAAGGGCTCCGTGCGCTGAAGCGAAATCACAAATTTCTCAACATTTATAGAAGTTTATACTTTTTTAAGTTCACACACCAAAATTTGTTTTCCCCTTTTCATAAATTCAAAAATTTCTAGTATTGTTATGCGGACCTAGCCTAACCTAGCTTCTATACATTTTTGCATTGACTATTCTAAATGGTGCCTTCTAACAGAATGCATTAGAAACACTATGCCACTTTATTAACAGCACAATTTCATCAGTAAACGTTAACAAACAACATCTTCATAAGATATTCATTGGTGCAACTCATTTATATGCATCAGTATTACTTTGTAAGTATGTTTTCTTCATCTCAAATTTTAAAGCATGCTTTAACTGTGCTTCTACTACACTTGTCTCAGTTTCATATTTCAGCATATCTATCATGTGCAAAGTGTACTTCCAGCTTTTCGTGTCTTCAATCAGTAAATATATCATGTATTATGATTTTCAAAATCTTGCATCATCACAGTTCTGCGGAGTTCATCGCAAGGGTTCCGCCATTGCTAACTCACACAGCACACTACAGTATCCTTTAGAATGATACATTTGGTACACAAAGAAAGTTTTATTCCCAATGCATGCTCTCTAAGGAAAATAACCAATTGTGTCACAGTGTCCTGTGCCCTAACATTGACACTGGAGAGAAAAAACACGCAGGAGGACATTTATTGGGAGGGGTAATGAGCAGCCGCAAGATGAACAGAACAAAGCAGCAGCCATAACATTAAAATGGTGTCTCTACAGAAATGTGACATAACTAACCCACATTAATAAAAACACTTCTAAAACTCTAAATAAAATCATTGTAAGTGCAACATTAATCATTCATCTGTTACATCTATAGTCATCATAACAAATCATTAATATTCACAAATTGTTACCCAAAACTGCACATTTAGAAACATCTTTGACAGTTTTGTGGTTTATAATCATACCCCAGCCTGCAAGAGGTTATTGTGTTGCCCTTCTTTATTTCTAATATGGTATCAATGTGGTAGGTATACAAAGATGTGACTGCATTAAAGAGTTTAAAACAAAGTTTACAGCACTGGAAAGAAAAAAATTCAAACGTTTTATGAATAATCCATAACAGGATACATAGTAGTCCCGGAACACAAGTTTAAGTTACATGTGCCAATGGAATGATTTACAAATGTAAAGTCACTTCTGGATTAAAACAAGCATTTGCAATGCAATAGGTCTCGCATTTTCGCGAGTTGGAAGCTATTGGCATTGTAAATGACAATGCGTTTTATTTATGTTTTTAAAACCAAAACATAAATAAAAGGCATTGTTATTTACAATGCCAGAAGCTCAAACTTGTGTAAATGCGAGACCTTTTGCATTGCAACTTACAAATGCTTGTTACTATCTGTTCTCAGGATATTGCACTGCTGCAATAAGTGTATTAACCACATCAGTGACTAAACGGATATTCTAAACTGAGGTTTGTAGATTTTGAACATAAGCACAGATCAGAGATCTCAGTTGATAGCGTTAAGAACCCAGATACGAAAACATACGTATTTTCTCACTGTTAAAACAGTTCAGTTTGAACGCCATTCACAGACTGAGACACGTTACATCCCATTCTTTTCTGCCATTTAAGCTCTAATGATTCTCCAGTTCAAGCTGAGAAGGGGGTGCCCAGGCGTAACAAGGACGGGACGGCTCACGTCACGCATGCGCATGAAAACCCACTCATCACTTGTAAGAATCAAAGGGATTGAAATAAATTGTTAACAGAGGATCACTAGAGAATTCTATTCTCCTTTGAATGTGAGGGTGAGTTTGTCTTGCCCCTCGTGTCTGTCCACATCTGCGAGGGTCACCCTCAAGGCTAATAACGAGTTATCTACGATATTCTTTAAGAAAAGAGAGTCCACTACAGCAAAAGTTGTCCTGTTAACACAACCTTATTAATATGCTAATTTACATGCAGCAGTGTAGCCAATCCGTGTCCCGATTTGTAGTTTCTTCCCTTAAAATGACCGCCCACAATAGGTTCTATTTAGTTACAACATAAAGAAAGGACTACATTTTATCCTCCGCAGATATCATGAAATGGCAACATTAATGTACAAAAAAAAACGTGGGTTGCAGGGGAGGAAGCTGCGTTCATGGAACATATTACGAAGATAAATGAACACTTGAAAGTTTAATGTAAACTGACACTGATTCAGAGTCATCTTTAACTATGAGTGTGCTATGCCGATCGCAAATAATCCCAATTACACAACTTTAAAACTGTTATACCTTCGAATATTAAATTGTCGCTAAACAGTTGTCCTAAAAGAGAGTCTTTGCTGCTTACTGTGGATATACAATAGACTTGGTGAAAAAGTGCAGCATCATATCACCATATTAAATCCGGTGCTCTTAGTTTATAACAGGAATGCATTCTGGAGGTGGTACTTAAAATTTCCGATTGACCATGGTTTGTATTGTTAAAGGAAAACCAATGGCTGGATATGTGCAAATGCCTGCTGCGTGTAATCTAACATTGCACATGGAAAAGGTGGGGTTTAGGGAAATGCTGCGTTTGTGCTCAGAGGGTGGGGGGCGGCCTCAACGTGAATCGGGAAGGTGAAAGTAATATTTAATGAAAGCAAGCAACTTTGTAGCTCCCAGGTGGCATAGTAAAAATAAAAACACAAGCTAGCAACAAAACAAAACAAGCAAAAAAATCCCCCCGGCCCTCACTTACCTACCTCCGGCCACAGAAACGCTGAAACATGCTGTGACGCACACCGCAAGTCAGCCTGGAGCGCGCCTCGGCAGAGACGCGGGAGGACAGGAGCGTGACGCGCGTGAACGTGCACGTTGACGTTCCCGCGCGTTCACGGACCTGAGTCGGCTCGTGCA
The DNA here is from genome assembly GCF_964261635.1 of Lissotriton helveticus. Taxonomy (NCBI): domain Eukaryota; kingdom Metazoa; phylum Chordata; class Amphibia; order Caudata; family Salamandridae; genus Lissotriton; species Lissotriton helveticus. Next base: position 1,191,954,142 of record NC_136059.1, read on the forward strand.
CAGGTCTGGAGCTGCTCGCTCACTGCTCTGACTCCCTTGGCAGGGAGCAAGGCGGCTATAAGTCTCGTTGGCGGCAGGGCTTCGCCCTGCAACGCCAGCGAGACCTAAAAATGTGAGTTTAAACTCATAAATGTATTTACTCATACATAATAATACCCAAATATGGTGAAACATTTCAAGGTAATAACCTGGTACAATGCTTAGGGGTGGGATTTTGCACACCCACAAGTGAGAGAGTAGTGATAAGCGTTTCTAAGCCCATCGCCATTCTTGAAACAGAGCTCTCAAGTTTCCCAGTTCCATGCAAGGAAAAACAATCCATTGCATGCATTCTCTTTGAATTTTGGAACTTGCAGTCCTAGTTTTGTAATGGATCAAATAAAACTAAAAATCCTGGATGAGAAACTCAAGTATGGAGCTTGAGAGTGCTGTTGAAACGATTGGACACGTACCCCTTTCAATTGAAGCAGTAAATCTGTTTCCAGCCTGGGAATGCTGGACTGGGAAACGAAACCGGCCCTGGCAAAGAGCTCAGCCTGCCCAAGGGGGGGACAGGGGGCGTACTAGTGGAAAGCTTTGTGCTATTTTGTTGAAGGGGGCCGATTTTGCAAAAATGCTGCAAAACCGGTCCCCAGTTACACAAGCATTGTCATAGCCAATAGGTCTCGCCTTTGGGACCTTATAAATATTTAGTTATGCAGCACAATATCCTTGGTGCAACAACATTAACTGTTGCATGGTTAAACACTTATAAGCAGTGGCGTCACTAGGCGGGTGCAGGGGGTGCGGACCGCACCGGGTGACACCCTCACATGGGGGTGACACCATCTGGTTGCGCCCCCCCCCCCAGCAGGCCTCTGTACATGGCACCCCCTGCACCGCACCGGAAGGCCTCGGAGAGACTCGATCCGCTTAAAAACAAAAGCGAACAGAGATATTTTCTCACCTATTCGAATTAAAATGTTCTCATTAGTTAAAGTTTGAAAAGTGTAGTAATGAGGGCCCCCCGCCATTTATATGGAAAAAGACACAGTGCTAAAGGGGGGGGCCGGGGAGGGGGGGTATTAACCGCTTGGAAATTAGCTTTTACTTTAGCTGTTTCATATCGTAAAATTCTCACGTCTACAAACTCGCTGGTGCCTTGTACACAGATTTCTTTTTGCATCTTGCAAAGCTTTAAAAGAGAAACCACATGAAAGCGGCAGAGAGTGTAAAAGGGGGGGTCCTGCCCCCCCCTCGGGGTTTAATGTGCGAGAGAGAGGGAGCTAGAGGGAGTAAGAAGACAGAGAGAGAGAGAGTTAGAGTGAGAAAGACACAGAGAGAGGGAGCTAAAGGGAGTAAGACAGACAGAGAGGGGGCTAGAGGGAGCTAGAGGAAGTAAGACAGAGAGAGAGAGAGAGGGAGCTAGACAGAGAGGGAGCTAGAGGGAGTATGATAGAGAGAGAGGGAGCTAGACAGAGAGAGGGAGCTAGAAGGAGCAAGACAGAGAGAGAGGGAGCAAGACAGAGAGAGATGGCGCTAGAGGGAGTAAGACAGAGAGAGAGGGCGCTAGAGGGAGTAAGACAGAGAGAGGGAGCTAGAGGGAGTAAGACAGAGAGAGAGGGAGACACAGGGAGCTAGAGGGAGTAAGACAGAGAGAGGAGCTAGAGGGAGTACGACAGAGAGAGAGGGAGCTAGAGGGAGTAAGACAGAGAGAGAGAGGGAGCTAGAGGGAGTAAGACCGAGAGAGAGGGAGACAGAGGGAGCTGGAGGGAGCAAGAGAGAGGGAGCTAGAGGGAGCTAGACAGAGAGAGGGAGCTAGAGGGAGTAAGACAGAGAGAGAGGGAGCTAGAGAGAGTAAGACAGCGAGAGAGGGAGCTAGACAGAGAGAGGGAGCTAGAGGGAGTAAGATAGAGGGAGAGGGAGCCACAGGGAGCTAGAGCGAGCAAGACAGAGAGAGAGGGAGCTAGAGGGAGTAAGAGAGAGAGAGGGAGCTAGAGGGAGCAAGACAGAGAGAGGGAGCTAGAGGGACCAAGCCGGAGAGAGAGGGAGCTAGAGGGAGCTAGAGGGAGTAAGACAGAGAGAGAGAGGGAGCTAGGCGGAGCAAGACAGATAGAGAGGGAGCTAGAGGGAGCAAGACAGAGAGGGAGCTAGAGGGAGTAAGAGAGAGGGAGCTAGAGGGAGTAAGACAGAGAGAGAGGGAGCTATAGGGAGTAAGACAGAGAGAGAGGGAGCTAGAGGGAGTAAGACAGAGAGGGAGACAGAGGGAGTAAGACAGGGAGAGAGGGAGCTAGACAGAGAGAGGGAGCTAGAGGGATTAAGATAGAGAGAGAGGAAGCAAGACAGAGGGAGAGGGAGCTAGAGGGAGTAAGAGAGAGAGAGGGAGCTAGAGGGAGCTAGACAGAGAGATGGAGCTAGAGGGAGTAAGACAGAGAGAGAGGGAGCTAGAGGGAGTAAGACAGAGAGAGGGAGACAGAGGGAGCTAGAGGGAGCAAGACAGAGAGAGAGGGAGCAAGACAGAGAGAGAGGGAGCTAGACAGAGAGGGAGTAAGACAGAGAGAGAGTGAGCTAGAGGGCTCTTGACAGAGAGAGGGAGCTAGAGGGAGTAAGAGTGAGAGGGAGCTAGAGGGAGCAAGACAGAGTGAGAGGGAGCTAGAGGGAGTAAGACAGAGAGAGAGAGAGCTAGAGGGAGCAAGACAGAGAGAGAGGGGGCTAGAGGGAGTAAGAGAGAGAGAAGGAGCTAGAGGGAGTAAGAGAGAGGGGGCTAGAGGGAGTAAGACAGAGAGAGAGGAAGCTAGAGGGAGTAAGACAGAGAGAGGGAGCTAGAGGGAGCAAGACAGAGAGAGAGGGAGCTAGAGGGAGTACAAGAGAGAGAGGGAGCTAGAGGGAGTAAGAGAGAGAGCGGGAGCTAGAGGGAGTAAGAGAGAGAGCGGGAGCTAGAGGGAGTAAGAGAGAGAGTGGGAGCTAGAGAGAGTAAGACAGAGAGAGGGAGCTAGAGGGAGTAAGACAGAGAGAGAGGGAGCAAGAGGGAGTAAGACAGAGAGAGAGGGAGCTAGAAGGAGTAAGAGAGGGAGAGTGGGAGCTAGAGGGAGCAAGACAGAGAGAGGGAGCTAGAGGGAGTAAGACAGAGAGAGAGAGGGAGCTAGAGGGAGTAAGGCAGAGAGAGAGGTAGCTAGAGGGAGTAAGACAGAGAGAGGGAGCTAGACAGAGAGAGGGAGCTAGAGGGAGTAAGACAGAGAGAGGGAGCTAGACAGAGAGAGGGAGCTAGAGGGAGTAAGACAGTACCTAGCACCGTACATTTCCGACAGAGGTGGTCCATGCGGTAAGTCGTGAGGGGGTGACACCATGAGTTACCCGCACCGGGTGACACCAACCCCAGTGACGCCACTGCTTATAAGGTCCCAAAGGCGAGACCTATTGACTATGCCAATGCTTGTTTTTTTAAAAGTTTGTTTGTTTTCCTCTGCTCAATATCCCACGGGTGATGCACGCTGCGGAGCTTCCCAGGAAGGGGACCTCTCATCTCCAGCAGTGCTAATGATGTGCTCTGAGAAGCTGCTCCACCTCCCCCACACCTGCTGCCTCTGAATAAGTCACTTCTCCCCGCGCAGGTCCTCAGACAGGGCAGCAGGTGCACCCCAGTGGCCAGGGTCACATACGGCGTGCTTCTTGAGGCTCCAGTGCTCTACAGAAAGTGCCGGCTGCCCTCCACATCTCGTGGGGGGCCCTCCCCCTAGCGCCGGTGGCGCCGATGCTCCTGGCTGACAGGTTGAGCCCTGTTCGCGGTCCCAAAGGTGTGACCTATTGGCTAAGCCAATGCTTCTTTTATACTGTGTGCAATAGAATATTTTTTAAATTACTGTCACATGCACAGTGCTTTCCATCATTTAGCTGGGACCTTGAAGCACTTTAAATGGTCACCACTATTCTATCAGTGCCCTAACCAGGATTCAGTTGGGCGACTGCCTAGTGACACACACACTATTTTTCATGTAAGGTATGTGGGTTGTATCTTATCTGTAATTACCTCAAGGTGAAGGGGAACAAAATAGTTGCAGAACACTTTGGTTTTAGTTTTTTTTAGCCATGTCACCAACATTGATCTCAGGATCAGAGTTCAGGTCGTTTTTTCTATGCACCTCAACCTCTGGAAGACCTAGGAAATCCCGGCCTGTATGATGCTGGCACTGGAGTCCATCAGCAGCGCAGCACAACACACATCAGCTAAAGAACTGTGTGTGTCCCGAAGCTGTCACATCAGAGGGGTGGGGGGGGGGTGGGTGGGTGGCACGGCGACTGCCACGATCGACGAATTACAGAAACAGCAATGTTCCGAGGCTTGCTCACCCAACCAAAAGAACGCTAAGTCTCTCTAATCGTATGCATGATAGGGCCCTTCAAGAGGATAATATTGTAAAGATGTGGCGAATAGGATAGTAGGCAGAAGCAAAGAGATGTGCCAAAGAGCACACAGGATGGAAGCACTGAGGAGGCTCTGGGGCAGTGAACTGGACAAGGGGAGGGTAGAAGTGGGCGAGCCCATCAAAGCTCTAGTCAGATGCCTTGCTCTGGCTCTGCCCAGGGTACTCTTGGAGACTCGAGCCCAAACGAGCCAAGCTTACATGTGGCGTCTGCCACCCACACTAATCGCAGGCGCCAAGAATTAAAGACAAGCCTTTCATGTAAGCAGGCAGAGAGTATCAAACGCCTATGTAGTGGCGGGATCCCACAAAGTAAAACAAGGGTTTTCTTGACCCCGTCACAACTGATGTCGAAAATGAAGGTCAGAGGTGGTGATAATATCCTTAAAAGGGCACAATTTCTTCAGTTTCTTGCAGATAAAGGCACATCAAAAGGCATGTAACCATGCACAACATAATAATGGGATTTTGTACACTTTGCAATTGTTTATCATTACTAATTATGGAGGCGGGTGGATGGGGCGGTGAACATTGCGGCTGCGTGCTGAAGTCGCCGCGGGCACCCCCGGGGAATCACGCTGTGAGCGGCTAATTTTCAGCTCCTGACATTATTTGCTTACTGGCGAGATGCAGTGGTCACGGGGGGGCTCCAGGGTCTGGGATGAATTGCCCCTCAAGTCCGTATAGACACCAGGACGCTGCGCAGACCGCTCTTGAAGCATCAGGTGGCGTGGTCCCGGGGTTGCGCTGGAAAGAGGCAGTCAGAGAGCTGCAGCGCTGCAGGTCAGCTGGTCCGAGATGGGAGGCAGAGTCAGCACAAGTCAGGCTGCAGGACGAAGTTCCCTTCAGCCTTTGGATGCAGACAGTAGCAACCAGTATTCTCCATTAGGGGACCTGAGGTGGTGAGAATGGACAAATAACAACAGGAACAAGCATTGGCCACGAAAGTCATCGCGATCACGATTGCTGTGAAAGGGAAAGGGATCACGATGACGCGCTAAAACACGCAAGGGATGCGCGAGCAAACACGCGTGCTTGTGCGCGTTCTAGCGAGCTGGTCGCCGCTTTGGGAGCACTTCCCAAAGCCGCTACTAAATGTCTCTCCGAGCAGCACATGCGAGCTGACTCAGCGAGACCTAAAAAGCAACAATCGGTGTTGACGGCCCCCTCAGACCTCTGGGCACGGTGTTACTGCACCTGCTGCACCAATGGAAGCTACACCACTGCCACTATTACACCTGTGTGATTCTCAGGGATGGGCATAGAAGTGTTGTGTCAGCAGAGTCTGGAAGGAGGCGTGCTGCCAGGTTATACTTAATGGTTCTGTTCATTTACGAGTCTCAGAACGAGAAGTGTTAGGTGACATCTGAGCCTGTTGCCTTCAGCTGTTGTAGCAGATGCATTAACCCTCTGCGCCGCCTTACCAGTTAACGTGAATAGTAACCGTAAATGTCAGCGACGCCAGGGGGCAGCTAACTCTTCTTCAGTATTGTGTTTCTTCGTGCATTGTGGGACTTGCGGCTCTACGTAGTGTACAGATGCATAACTACAAAAGCGAGCATGAACTGGGAGTGCTACTGATCCAGCGCTCTCACCAAAATATTTCACAAATGACACTATCTACTACTACAAAACTTACACTACAACACTAGGCCCATAACAACAATAGAGCACTTGAATCATGAGGCGATAAGATCTAAATATAGTTGTTTAAACCATCTGCAATAATCAAGACCAGCTTGTCATTTTAGAAAGTTTATTTTAACACATCTAGAAAAACTTAGGTTTTGGTATTTTATTAAACAAGCATTAGAAAATGTCATAAAGAAAGATTTATTCAGTATTAATAAAAAGAACATAAATCAAGAATTATTATTCATTAGCAGGAATAAGTAAAATAAAGCATTTTCCAAAATCCTAACTATATCTCTGTCTCTACCCTCATCACCTAGTAATAAAGTAATTAATAAAAACTCCTGTCCTCACGTGTAAAGTCCATCAGCATAACATCGTCCTCCAGATTTCTCGAGCGTAAGCCAACTATGTGTTCTCTGAACCTATTCTTATACCCTAATTTTAGCTGAGCTAACTATTTTTCACATTCCAGCAGACGAATTCTAGTTCTTCATTGGCTGACCCACCTCGTACCACAGTAAACTGTGACACCTCCTTCTTACATGCCCGGGCAAATTCACTAGTCCATTGTTCATGTAGAAGTCTTGGCAGCTTCTCCTTAGGCTGCTACATTTTGTAGCGACAGCTTCCTTTTAACCTTGAGCCAGTCAGCTCTGAACTCTCGTGGCACGTTAGCAAACGTTAGCAAATTTCTCCAAAAAGTCATCTTTTTAGCAGTTCAATCCAAAACCTTTCAAAATAAAAGCTCAGAGGCCTTTTCCATCCTTTCAGAATTATTTTCACTTGAGCCATTTTCATCATTAGGCCTCTTTTCAAAGAGCGTCAATTTTCTGCGCCACCTTCCCTGCGCCACTTTTAAAAGTGTACTATTTTCCTGCAGCCATCTCTAAGCTTCATTTGTAAAACTATTATATAAACAAACACAAAGAATAATTAATGAAAGAAATACAGTTTGTTCTGTTGCCTCCCATCATTGCTAATAATTAACCCATTAGTCTAAATTACCTAGCAGTAAAGCACAAATAAAGCAGCATTTTATATCTACCAGTCTTCATAAATCCATAAAACCTTATGTGCACCTAGAATAGTAGAAATGACATCACATAGACAAGGGAAGCAAAATAAGCACATGCCATTATTTTTAAAAACAGCTGCTATTAGTTATGACATGACAATAGACAAGATTAATTTATTATTTTCCACATATATAAGAATGCAACATAATGCACATTTATGAGCACACATGTTAATTTCCCACGTGTTCTGTAATGTAATGTAACTTTAAACTAGGTTGAATTAGCACACACAGCACAAATTGTTAGCATTATTAATTTATTTATGGAAGTGTGACTTCACGGGTTTAAACAGATTTCTGTTTTCTATCCCGCTCCATCACTACCACCACCCCTCACTCAAGGCACCTCGAGAGCTCAGTGTGATCAGCGTTGCAGGGAGTACTATATCAGTTTACCAGTTTGAACTTCCTCTCGTCTGCAGAGATCTACATTTATACTTCAAAGTCAGTAAAATGAAGTGTGCTCACGCATGTATTTGCAGTGTTACGAAACTTCAAAAGACATGTAGCACTATTCGTTTTTATTTCTCATAGTGTATCGGGTGCCAGAAGCATCACATATTCTTATTCTGTGTTTGAAAAAAGGTGGGAATGGCAAAAAAGGCGGGAGCTGCTCTCTGGTTTATAACTATTAGCAATGCAGGCAGAAGGAATCCGGATGGTGCACCATGGCGGTCCGTGCTCTGCCTTAGCCAAGAAATACTGAAAGGCTCGGAAGCCCCCCGCCCCCCGCCCCAACAACCCCATGTCGCCTGCATCTAACATATTTATCACCTGATGGATTTTCTTAAATTTGTGTACCCCTCCCTAATATTCAAGCCATATCGATCTGGTTCTCTCCCTTCTGTCCAAATTATGCCAATTCACCACCATTCAGTTCACTACCTCATCTGTCAGTGGCATCAATATTCATACATCTAATATGATTATTTTGAAATGTAAATCATTGAAAATGAAATTAATGAAAAAGAAATGAAAAATGTAAATCATGAAAACACTTTATATTTGTGGGGCATCTCTCGCAAAAGACTGGTGTCCAGCTAGTGTAGTAGGTTAAAACGCTTGATGGGAAAATCCGTGGGTGGTCTGCAAAGTATGCCACTGCTCTGTACGCCACCTTCAATTGTGTGTCACTTCGCCTTCACCCACTGGCGTAACGAAAAGTGAGGGGGCCTCCCTGCACGCTACTTAGGGGGGGCCCCCTCCAGGCTCAATCAGGAGCTCTCCTGGCCAGAATTCAGTGCCGAGGGGGCCCCTTGGAGCTAGGGGTCCCCCGCACCGCGTAGACGGCGGGGGCCTGTGTTACGCCCCTGCCTTCACCCTTGCAATATCGATAAGAGAAGTGCTGACCAGTTGATATTAGCATCTGATATCATCTGGTGGTGAAGAGTGCGAAGACGGCGATGGAAAGCGACGAGTTGAATTGTATTTTCAACGTATCTGCATCCGCGCAATGTGTGATCTTGGGCTGATCAGTTTGTCAACTCTCTTCTATCTCGGTAACACTGGTAGCGCCAAGAAGCAGGATAAAATAGGGTGCAGGGAACTATATATGTACAATTGCACATTTGCTTACAGTGAATTGATATTTGGGTAAACTCCGATTGATGTAAAAAAAAGTTCCTAGTTTTATAAAAGAGGCCCGTCATAATAAAAGGGATCCCATCGCCTGAGGGTTTATTTCCTACATAGAGCTATCAGCGGGGTGATGTGCTCCCTAAGTTGAAGGGAACTCTGCTGGGGAGGAATTACTGGTCTGTGCAGCAGGCATCCCTGCGGGTGGGGCGGGAGCTGCGCGTGCTTGTCATACAGCAGAGACGGCTCGGAACACTGAGGAAGCAGGGGATAATAGCCGGGCGGGGGTAGGGGCTGCGCGGAGAAAAGCAGGGTGGAGAGAATTCGTGATGGGGTGGAAGCAACAACATCAGGAAAAGAGGAAGAGAAGGGGCAGCGTGTGAAGGAGAGTAGCGTGATGTGAAGAGGAAGAGGTGTGGGCACGCGCCGTGGAAGCAACAGCATCAGGAAAAGAGGGGAGAGAAGGGGCAGCGTGTGAAGTAGTAGCGTGATGTATAGAGGTGTGGGCACGTGCGGCAGGGTCGGCGAAGGGGATGAGAGGTGAGCAGAAGGAGCCCCAAAAAAATGGCCCTAGCATTTTGGAGGCCATGAGAGGATGCCAGTAAATGGGGAACACAATTGCAGTGCCATGGTAGCAGCATGTAGATGAGTACTCGAAGCTGTTGCCCCAGGGTATGTGAATAGTAGGCATAGCTTAAACCTGAGGTATTTTGGAGGCCTTGAGAGGATGCCAGTAAACAGGGAACACAATTGCAGTGTCACGGTAGCAGCATGCAGATGAGTACTCAGAGCTGTTGCCCCTGGGTATGTGAATAGGAAGCATAGCTTAAAACGGGTGTGTTTTAGAGGCCGTGAGAGGATGCCAGTAAACAGGGAACACAATTGCAGTGTTGCGCATGCTGTAAAAAAATAAAAGAACTGCCGCAGGCTTACAAAGTGGGAGGGTTGAGGGGAGTGCGACCGAGAATCAACAAAGCGTTTCCCTTGCGGGAGCGAGCCAGGGGCACCATGTGTTTGCAAGTTAATTACAAACATATGATGTCAAAGCTTGCTCCTGCAAAGAAATCGTCAAACATGCACACGTTGCCATTGAAAGCAATGCAATGCGTGCACATTTTTAGGGCAAAAGCTGAATCGATTCCAAAAGGTCTCTCTTAAGCAGCGCAAGCGCTGCATAGGCGAGACCTAAAAAACTGCCCCACAGGCTCTAAAACTGGCCCCCACCCTGGTGGGCTACCCGGTGCCCGCTATGGCACTGGGAATGGTGAAGCAACACATTCACAAGCTGAAGGGTGTGCGAGCGGGTTGTGGGTGGCAGAGCTGTCAATTTGTCCAGGTCCATGCATGTAAATGTCCAGTATTTGTAAAGCGCAAACAGATTAAGCAAGCTACTGCCCAGAGTCACATGGTGCTGGGCTGATCTGCCACCAGTACCGGGGATCAAACCGTGAGCCCCCGGGTTCTGGCGTCAGTTGCCCTGGCCGCTGCGCCACACCTCTTCCACAATGATGTGTTGCTCCAGACAGATTTTTAATTTTTATTTATTTCTGGGATGTGTAATCTAGTTTTATAATGGTATAAATACGAATTCAAATCCCATATTTTAAAGAAAACGCCCTTGACTGGAGCATCATATCGGGCATGGATCTGGAAAAATCGGCAGGGTTGGGTTGGAGTATTTCGGGAAAAACAATTACAAAGGGCATTCACTGATGCTACAAGACATTTTTACATACATGCACTGGGTACATTATGCGTAGTTGCCAAGTTTCCCAGGTCTGTGTGTGATGTGCTGATTGCAGTCTAGCTTTTTTCTTTGAAGTCTGGGATTGTAGTCCTGCTTGATAATGAAATGAATAAGACTACAAGTCCCACATATTAAAGAAAAAAAACTGTTCTGAGCAGCACTGAAATTGAATGCAAGGACCTGGAAAACTCGACAGGGCTAATAGTAGCAGAAATGGAAATCCTGAAATGTTTTCCACCAATACTTCAGGGAACCTACAACTATTGTTTCTTTTCAAAAGGACGTCCGTCATCCTTTGAGATTTCCAAGAATGTGTGTATAATCTACAACCAAATATATATGCAAATTGACTCATTTAAAATCCCGAATTTCTTTTTAATCGGTCTCAGAGCGTTTAGGGACGTTTCCAACTTTCGAAAACTATTTTCAGTTATAAATTATGCCTGCTGCATAGGAACCGAAATTAATCTTAAATTGACTTGTCCAACATGGCGCCTAGTACCGGCGGATTTTGACGCCTGCTGTCTTGTAAGTTAGCATTCTAGTTCAACAATGGAACTCCGTGACATAACTATGCACTGCTGCTGCCATCTTTGACCTGGAGTTGTTTTCAGGGAAAGCCCGCTGCATGGTGCTGCCATTTACTGGCCGATGCAGTAAAAGGTGTTACTTATTTTCAGGGACTATGTTCATGTAGTTAAAGTTATTTACTAAGGATTTTTTTTAATTTTTTTTTAAAGTTGCTGCGTACTTTACTCTCGTGCGTGTATAATACATTGTTCGTCGGACGTAATAATCTCACCGTCCCCTTAATAAAAGTGTTTTCTTTTGCCGCCTTTGCTCATGTGTACGTTTTTGAGGGTTTCGGTGGAGAGGAAGCTGAAAGCAAGTGTGAGACGCGTCATTCATTGGAATTCACTTTGCTAGTTAGAATCATGTGTCACCCATCTGAAAATGCAAATACTGTCTTGTCCGGAAGGAAGAAGTAAACAGCGATTAGAATCTATTTGCTTACATTAAGGGCTGATTAAACTGTTGCGGGGACAAACTGTGAAGGTTCCTAGGAGCTTTTGGTATTGCTGAACTACCACAGTCCCTATGTTGAGCTGCTGATAAATAATGTTCCGCATCCGAGGAAGCAGCAGAAATGGCTTTGGTAACTTGGAGTTTGCGCTGGTGCTCGCCGGTGCTGCTGGGCCTGTGCTGGTGGTGCGAGCTCCTGCAGGGCCGGTATCACACCGCAGCCCCCGAAGTGCACAGCCTGCAGGGCAGGTGGGGGCTGTGCAACGCGAATGGCTCATTGGTGCTCGAGGGAGACGTGCCTGGGTGCGTGCACAGCGCCTTACTGCAGCAAGGGCTCATCGAGGTACAGTTTGCTGACAGATATTTCTTCCCGCTACTAAACCCAATGGAACGTGCAACTTCCCTGTGCTATCTGCTGCAAGAGCACATGCCACCCTTTCACCTACAGTTCATCCTAATGTGAAATTGAATTAATGAAATATGTGCAATTAAGGTTAAGCAAAACTCTTTCAGCTGAGTCCCAACAAGCACCTCACATCAGTCTTTAAACGGGGTGTGGCCAAAGAAGTGTAACTATAATGTTATATTTCCATATTATGTTGATTTGTATTGTACATATGTTTTACTGCTTAGAATGGATTATCAGTTGGTCCAGCTGTGTCTGGCAAGAAGATGTTTAGGATCTTTCTCTGAAGAATAAACCTACTTGAAGATATATTTGTGTACCTGATTTTATATCATAACATATAACTAAGAATCCTTTACAACAAGCATTGGCATAGCCAATAGGTCTCGCCTTTAGGACCTGATAAGTGTTTAACCATGCAACATTTGATGTTGCATCAAGGATATTCTGCTGGATAACTAAACACTTATAAAGGCGAGACCTATTGGCTAAGCCAATGCTTGTTTTTTAAGAGCAGGCAGTAGACCCTGGGACCACTGACTGCCCTTAAAAAATATTATGAGAGCCCTTCCCATTTGCGAGTGGTTTACCACCCTTCTGTGAAGGGTGGTAAACTGCGACTGTTTTGCGACCACAATTGCAGTCGCAAAACAGTCATACATAGCTTCAGGAGTCGCTTTTAGGAAGGGGTGCCCTTGGAATGCCCCTTCCTAATAGTGAGTCGCTAATCTTATTTTGTGATTCGCAAATTGAAATGTGACTCGCAAAATAGGATCAGTACAATAGCCACATGTTTTTTGTGGTCGCAAACGGGACTGAAACCCATTTGAGCCCGCAAAAAACGTTAGTACATCTGGCCCCGAAAGTAGAGGAGACTTCACCATTGGTAGATCCTGTAACATATATACAATTTAGTGGATAGCATTCTACAATAGATTCTCATCCAGGTTCAGTGCCTCCCCTAAACATTGGAAGATTTTCCATTATGACCCAACTCTAAATAACACCTTTATTTTCTATTTTATACAACTTTTAATGTCACAAAGACATAAGTAGATTTTAAAGCTGCGTAGTAGTGGAAAATCCTACTCCTTGTGGTGCAAGTGGTATGCTCTTCATTAGAGCATTCTTTAACTGCAGAGAGTTTTCATCATCATAGTCATAGCACAACAGATGTCATTCTAATGACCGATTTTCAACTTGTGCATTCTTTTCAATTAATATAATTTAAACTTCATGTATGTATGTACATATGTTTATGGTATTCCTATAGCTCAAACCTAGCCAAAAGGTAGTGAAGCGCCTGTACAAGGTCATACATAATCATAAAGTTGAAGAGTAATAGGAGATGGAGCTGGGTTGAGGGTGGTTAATGTATTGTTGAATAGTGTTTTTTAAGAGGGGACTCTTCAAATATTTCCTAAATGTGTTGTGGCAGTCCTGATGGATGCAGGTATGTAGTTCCAGATCCTAGGTTTTTGAATGGTTAACTGAAGAGAGGAAAGGGAGGTTTTCAGAGCCATCAGCAGATATTTTACCGAACAGCTATTTCAACTCGTATAATATCTTTCTTTTTATTAAAACCATATTTCAATCTAATGCTGTTAAAACTGGCTTTTATGTTCTAATTATTTAAATAGTGCTGCTTGAATAAATTATTGTAACGCCCTGATTGTGTTACACATAGCAGCCAGATAAAAAAATGTATGAATTTAGTAAAACAAAATTGACGCCAAAAATCAAAATATGATTCTGTGTGTGAAAAGAGCAAGAAAGTTCAAACCGTGATACCTCCAATGATTTTCCCTAACATTAGTCTTTAAAACAAATATGTATAATTAAGAAAAGTGCCTGGTTCACCTCTCTGAGAGAAAATGCAGTTCGACAGGAAAACTAGCACACAAATTTTTCTGCAAATGCTATAGGCACCTTGTATGTGTGAAGCCTTAATAGAGCTGCTGAACAAAGTAGCGCCAAATAAAAAACACGTTTTTTTACACACCTTTTGTGATCATGACATGAGGTTGGGACGGAAGCATGCATGGCTGTTTAATACACCAGCTCCCCCCCCCCCTAACAAAAAGACAGATACTGTTGGCAACAGCGACCTGGTGTAAAAAGCCAAAGTGCTCACTCCATTCAGACTCTCGAAGCATGAAATACGTTTAAAAGGAAATCAAAGCTCTACTCAGAAATCAGACGTATTAATCCCAGCAGGGGAGTTCCAACAAAATATGGCTGGCAAAGTAAATAAAATCACTGCATTATTCTAGACAAAGCCAGCACTATGCTAACGGAATTGGGTGAAGGTAGGCCGTACACAAACAAATCCAGCATAAAGTGGCAATAAGAAGAAAGTGTTTCTCTTTACCCATGCTCAATTACTTGGCTCCCTCTGACACAATCTCAGTTTACAGACACAATCTCAGTTTTCCAACAAGAAAGAACGTGCTTTTGTGCCACATTTTGTTGTGTTCATGTACGGTCACTAAACCAAATGAACTCTGCAGGATCTCAGAGCGGGGCAAGAGGGGCGTGGCTAAGCAACTTCGGGCTGGAACATGGCTGCGACACAGTAGTCTGTGAATCTGCTGCACACTGCGTGGATTCTAGCCCAAATTCTGGTTGCCCATACAACCTGATTATCCTCTCGCACAATTGGGCAAAATATCGCTGAACTGTGCGAGATGTAGCCCAATCTGGTAACCCTACCGCAAAGTGGTCATGCAGCACACAGGGGCAGGAGCGGGGGGTGTGGCGGCTGGGGGAGAACAGGGAGAGGGGAGGAGACATGCGGGGGGAGCCTGAGCTTTACCATGGCCGGTTGTTTTAAGTGTTTAAAAAAAGTACAAAATGCATTGTATTTTACTGCCAGGATGATGACAGTGAGCGTGATTCGGAGTGGATTTGCCCCATCGGCTGTCAGGCCTTTTTGTTCTGCCCTGCCCTGCAGTGACAGTGCATACATGCCAACCCTCCCGATTCAGGCGTGAGACTACCGATTTGAAGGCTAGTCTCCCGCCTCCCGATTCAAGCATTCAGAAACCCGATACTGAAAATCTCACCTTTGGTTTTTTTAAATGTCCCACGTCGAAAGTACGTTTACTTCCTGCATTTCTTCCCCATTTCAAATCGGGCTTTTGGATTGGCTAACTCCGGCTCAGCAGCCAATCAGCACTTTGCAACGTCATCACTGACGTTGCACCAATGAAGAGGACAGCAATTCAGAAGGCAGGAAGTGCCGCGAAATCGGGAGCATAAAGCTCCTGAATTCCATTTACTTTTTGGGGTATGTGGCTTTCTTCACTTGCTGCCGTTTGCTGTCCTGTCGAGGTTCTCCTGGTCCGAGATCTACATTTTTCTTCCTCGCTGTGAAGAATTCCTCTGCTGATTCAGACTGGTGTTCTCCTGCTGCTGTCGGAAGATTTAAACCACCAACAGGTAAGTTTAAAGTGCTTTCATTTCTTTCTATTTGCAGCGTTCGTGCAAATATTCTTTCCATGCTGCGTAGAAACTATTTTTCCCTTGCTTGTTTATTATTTGTTTAAAGCCTGTGCTAAAGCATTCAGAAACGTTCTGCTAATATTTTAAAATGTAGATTTTTAATGTTACATTTATGTGGGCAATGTCCGCTCATTCCTATTGTCGGCGAAATGGAATTGCATATTACCCTGCCTTTACATGATTTAACAAAAAAAAATGTAAATAGGCTCCATTTCTGAAGAAGGAAAATAATATTTTGACATTGGGTTAAGACTTCAAGCAAATTATTTGTGTGATGCGTACTGATAGCATTTATGCTTACTGTGGCCAGCAGTAGTTGTGAACATTTAACCAGAATAGTCACTTTATTCTACTAGCTTGTCTTGGCGTACTTGCTTTGGGCATTAGTTTAAACTTACAAACCTTCCAAAACTGAAGTGCATCGTTTTTGGTCTGGTTTGACAGTGCAGTTATCTGCATTTACCAATATGTATTTATAGGCTTTGCCCCTGCCCAGTATTAACTTCCCTCGTGCTGGGCAGGAGGGTGTGTATCGTTCATCCTCTTGAGCCCAGTGAAGACTATATATAGTAAATTGCACACTGAATTTGTAGTTTTATACGCAGCATTTCTTTTACGGTAGGAGGCTTTACTTTAATAGTTAAGACTACAAATCAAGGCATGCAATTTATCTACGGTTAACTACTTTAGTACAAGTGTTCAGAAATGTGGCCAAATATTCTGAAAACATCAAATGCTTTCCTGCATTGAATCTATGCAGGAATGTCCTGGTCTGTGTGGTGGTGGACTGTAACCTATGTTGAAATTCCTTCATGCCTGCCCAGCTTATTTAAAGCTTTCAATTTCACCTTCTTTGAGATCTGCTTCCCATTTTCCTCACCGTGTGTTTTTTTTGTTTTGCACATGGCCAATTTACACTTTACTTGTTAAACTTCAGTCAATGCTTTCTGTCAATTGCTCCTTTGTATTTCAACACCCTTCTGCCTCACCTTCTAGCAGGCTCACACTGCTGGCTAGGGCCCCTTAGAACATGCCAGTTCTCTGGGAGACTTCTAAGAAATCATTATAAAAGATATTGGAGGGGAGTCAATTGGAAGAACTGCTGTCCCTGACTGTGTTTTGCAGCAATTTGATCATTGGAAGGGTTGAGGAGGGTTCAGATTATGATGCTGGTGGTGGTCTCAAGCAAGTTGGTTCTTATCCTCAACTCTGCGGTGGGCATTAAGAGCCTTCCTCTGACAGTTCCCTCCTGGAATGCTTTATATGCATTAGAATAACTCTAATCAAAGAATTGACCCAAATGGCTACATGTGGATCTTCATCAAACGGTCTCCCTACCCTGATCCAAGCTTGTCTGCAGGCACAAAAGACTAGTGTGAAACCCTTTTAGTGTCTTGGGGCAGGCTGTAATATGCAAGCGCAAGGAGCAGATTTATATAGCACAAACTCAACCCAAAGGTATTGGAGCGCTTTAAGTGAGCACCAGTTAGATTACACAAGGACACAAGCATTTTTGTAAGCACGGGGAGATTACGTGATGTGCCCAGAATCACCGGACGTTAAGCCGAGACTCGAACCACACTCCCAAATTGCATTGCTCATGCAAGTTATTTATGGCAACATGAACAGGATTTGAACTTTGCCTACCATTTCAGTGTATATAGATGCCAGTGTGAAATACAAACTTTTCCTGTTATATTCCATATAGGTACCTTATAAAGGCGCAGGTCACATTAAAAGTCAGCTGTAAGCGTTTTTACAGCTAACTTTTAAAGGGCCTTTTGTGAAGCTTCCTGTGTCCGTGGTGCCGACGACGTCCTCTCTGCCCGCAGCCTCTTCTCTTCCGTTCGCAGCCACTTTTCGCCCCGGAGCCTCTTCATTGCCTAAGGACGTTCTCTCCTCTGAGCTGGGACGCAGCAGCCTCTTCTTGGAAACGCAGCAGCCTCATCCCGGGACGCAGCTTGCACTTCTCAACTTGGCCCACACCCCTTTATTTTGATTGGATAACAATAGTGTTTGATCATGAGTTTGAAACGATCAGATCGCACACCTCCAAGGGGAGAAAAAAAAAGGAAGTACGAGTGTACATTCAAAGAGACATGGCAAAAAGACTTTCCATTCATTTTGAAATCTAGAAATGGGCATGGCAGTGCATTCTGTGAAATTTGTGCGTCCGATTTCAGCATTACTCATGGGGGCAGGAATGATGTACTAAAGCATGTTAATACACCAAAACATAAAAGTAGTGAACTGTCACAGACTCAGACTAAAAAAATGACCGATTGGGTTGGAGGCCGGGCAACCGAGGATATTGATGAAAAGGTGATAAAAGCTGAAGTTTTGTTTCTTGGCTTCCTAATCGAACATAACATACCCCTAGCAGTCTCTGATCATGCCAGTTCACTTTTCAAATTAATGTTTCCGGATTCAAAAATAGCTTCAAAATTCTCCTGTGGCAGGACAAAAGCCAGTCACATAGTTAATGGAGCTATTGCCCCATACTGTATTGATGAGGTAAAAAAGGCTCTAGAGAAGAAAACTTGGTTTGGCCTAGCAACTGACGGAAGTAATGATGCAAATGATAAATATCTTCCTGTTTTAGTGCGCCATGAAGATCCAAATACTGGGCACATAGTTACATCGTTGCTTGATATGCCTTCTATTGTTGCAGGAGATGCCCAGACCTTGTTTGACACATGCAACCACGTTATCAGAGAAAAAAATCTCAGTTGGGATAACTGTGCAACATATTCCTCTGATAACACTAATTCCATGAATGGTAAGCACAACAGTCTACTCAGTAAAATCAGGAGTGAACAAAAAGATGCGAAACAAAAAGTGTATGATGTTGGTTGTCCTTGTCATTTATGTCATTTGAGTGCACAAAAAGCATCCAAAGCACTGTCTGTCAAAGTTGATGATGTGCTCCTAGACATCTATTACCACTTTGACAAAAGTGTGAAGCGCAAAGGTGTACTCCGAGAGTTTATGCATTTTACTGAGACAGAAGTCAGGAAAGTGATTAAACATGTCAGTACTAGGTGGCTAAGCTTGGGAAAGTCTGCAGAGAGAACGCTAAAGCAATGGGACTCACTAAAGTCTTACTTTCTGTCAAACTTTGATGAGGATGCTGAAGGCAATAAGAAAAAGGGAAAATCTGGTGATCGAGAGCTACGACTTGTAAAGCACTTCAAAAACCCAATGACAAAACTGTATTTCATGTTTGTTCAGGCTGTGCTTCCAACTTTTGATTATTTCAATACACTACTTCAAAGTGAGGCTCCAATGATACATGTTCTTCACTCGTCAGCAATGTATCTGTTCCAAAATTTGATGGCCAACTTTATAAAGCCTCAAGTTATGGCTACAGCTTCAGATTTGCTACAAATTGACATTGAGAATCCAGACAATCATTTGCCATTAAATGAAATTTACATTGGCCTCATGACCAAACAGGAGGCCAGGAAAGAGGATCTTCTGGGTTCAGCAGAGTACAACAAATTTCTGAATGAAGCTAAGTATTTTTACATAAATGCTGTAAAATATATGATTAAGTCAATGCCTGCATTAAAAGATGACATCCTCACGTCTCTCACATTTTTGAACCCTGACACCAGACTACAAGCTACATCTGGACAAATTGAAATTCTAGTCTCTCGATTTCCAGATGTGATTCAAGCGGAAGAGTTAGAAAGTCTTCATCAACAATTCCGTCAATATCAGTGTATGGCAGACCGTGATATGCCGAAATGTGAAAGAATTGATGAGGTTTGGGAAAGCCTATCCAAATTAAAAAATTGTGTTACTAAGCTGCCTTTAGTTCCAAGCCTTGCAAAACTTGCAAAGTTTCTTTTACTGTTGCCGCATAGCAATGCCTATTGTGAAGGACTATTTAGTACAGTTAAAAAAATCTGTTCAGATTCAAGGCACAACCTAGGCAAGGACATCAAAGGGGGTCATGCTTCGACCTCTGTTTACGCTGAACTGACAGGAACGAGAAACACCTTAGTTGGAATACTAGTCTCAAAAATGAATGTCTTCAAGTCGCAAAAAACTGCATGCTGTCAGTGGCAGCCACCAAAACCTCTCTTGCAGGCAGCAAAAAAAGCCACATACACAGGCCTCTCTAGTAGGTCTTAGAACTCTATCAAAATAGTTCCTAAGGAAGTGTATTTTACGTAAGATATGATACACTGATGAATATCACTCTGCTCAGTGCTCCAAGAGTTTGAAACACATTCTTGCTTGAATATGTTTATTTCTGAAACCTTAATAAAATGTTATTGCAAACAATTGATTGCTTTCATGTCCTTATTTGCTCATGGTAGAGGTTTATTAAGTAAACGTCCCAGGTTCGTTCATTCATTGAGTATGTTGATTTCTCGGATTAAATTATATTGTGAATTAGGCTCTAAAATGCCTTCAAGCATTTGGCTTTATAGGTTCTTGTTCAATGTTGAATATGTATTTTAGTATTGGAGCTTGGTCCGCCGTTTTGGGATTGCCTGTTTAGCTGTTGATTGCTATGCACACATCTCTTAGCTCAGACGACTACCAGGCATTAGATGTGGTATTTTTGTATTTCTCCCTCAGGTTCCATAGAGTTGTGCTGCTTTGATAAATCGGACTGTGCTGGTAGTCTACCTTGGCTGTCAAAATTGCAGGTCACCATAAGCAGATTTGGGGCCGGATGTACGACTGTGGCATTTAGCAACTTACAAATTGCGCTCAATTGTTAGTCACAATTTGCAAGTCACTAAATGCCATGTACAACAGTGTCTGAGATATCTACAGAACCTCATGCACTTTACTCTTCACAGTCAAAAAGGTGAGCATTCGTCTAGACAAATTTGCTTGGAAATGCACCATTTGCCCACTCATTTAAAAAAAAAATCTCAGGGGGGGGAACCCCCCCGAACCCCCCTTGGGTAGTTCGGGCTAGCGCAATCGCTGGGGTGTGCTACATCACAAATTGTACAGCGCACCACGTGCAAATCTCACCAACCGCCACTGACATTTACTGTTATGCCTGACTTGTTTCACGTTTCACGCCACACTTTATTGAGGTCGTTGCACACGCGCATTTTTCTCCCTCTTACCGAAGTTGAAATGTTGGCATGTATGACAGTGTGCTGTAGGGGAACTGTTACCAAATTGAGAGGAGGGGCATGGATGTTTCGGAGGGCCAGAGCTGCCGAGGAGCTGTGCTTGGCTGCCCAAAGTTCAGAGTTCTGCCAGAGGGCGTTTTAAACACAAGCACTAGTGTTCCATTCAAAAACACATTAAAACAAGTAATAAAGAGACAGCGGAGAAAGTGTGGGGAGGCAGGTGAAAGACAGTCTGTTAAAAGAGAAAGGAAGAGGCATAGTGCCCATATCGGTCCGCACCCCAGCCCCCCAACAGCAATATGCATATCCCATAAATAATCAGACCAGACAACTTGTTGATGGGAAAACGTTGCTGCAGGTTTATTAGCATAACAACTATGCCAACATGGTGGGTTATCTTACAGACGATCCAAAGGCAAGCCGCCCCTCGCAGCTTACCATCTGATGGGCCAAGTAGCATTGCGGCCATGGCCAGACGGTGCTTAGCGGTTGTGGTGAGAGGATAGCCCCTCCCATATCCGGTGAACCATTGGTCCACCCTATTGCTCACCCCCCCTACGAGGGGCGGAGCGTTCAAGCGACCCCCGGTTGTACAGGTTTCCAACCGCCCGTAGGATAACGGGGCGCCGTCGCACCCCAGGGTCCACCGCACAGATCTCCTGGGGATATTAGGCCTCAGCACCCTTTGTGCTCCGGGATAGGGTACTCCTGAGTACCTTTCCGCCTCTGGATCGTCCTGTAACTCCGCCTGCAACACAAATAACAGCTGTTACCGCACAACCTCCCCCCGCCACCCTGAGATGCCGAGTAAGCGGTAGGGAGGGAAACATCGAAGGTGAAGTGGCCAAAGAGGCTGCCAGTAGGGAGGGGGAGCCTTATACACTTCCGCCCCACCCCCCACCCGGTCGGAAGTGACGAGCCTTCACGGAAGGGGCGACCAACAACCCTGGGCTGTCCCGCGTGCCATCTTGTGGCACTAAGGGATCCGCCCTTTTATGAGGGTCCCCTGCGGGGACAAGTCGGTCGGCCCGCATAGTGCCCATATCGGCCCGCACCCCAGCCCCCCAACAGCAATATGCATATCCCATAAATAATCAGACCAGACAACTTGTTGATGGGAAAACGTTGCTGCAGGTTTATTAGCATAACAACTATGCCAACATGGTGGGTTATCTTACAGACGATCCAAAGGCAAGCCGCCCGTCGCAGCTTACCACCTGATGGGCCAAGTAGCATCGCGGCCTTGTCCAGACGGTGCTTAGCGGTTGTGGTGAGAGGATAGCCCCTCCCATATCCGGTGAACCATTGGTCCACCCTCTTGCTCACACCCCCCCTATGAGGGGCGGAGCGTTAAAGTGACCCCTGGTTGTACAGGTTTCCAACCGCCCGTAGGATAACGGGGTGCCGTCGCACCCCAGGGTCCACCGCACAGATCTCCCGGGGATATTAGGCCTCAGCACCCTTTGTGCTCCTGGATAGGGTACTCCTGAGTACCTTTCCGCCTCTGGATCGTCCCGTAACTCCGCCACAGCCCTGGGTGTGGCGACCGTTGCAACCAGGGCCCCCCACCTGAGCCCACTTTCTTATTTGCAGCCTGCTACTACTAGTGCTTCTTCAAGGTCTAAGAGGAACAAGTCATGCCCACACTGGAAAGGTGAACTCCTTCTTCCTCAAAGCATCCTGTGGATTTGGCGTGCAGTGCCCCGTGTCTAATAAAGCCAAAACCCATCTGATCCGTGAATTTAAGCATTGCGCAGTTAACTCTCCTCCGCGCCACCTCCAAAGCTTGCCCGGATCGTGCCCCATGCCACACCAGACGTGGCGTGATCTCTGACCACCACAGTTCACATGTCCCTAACATGCTGCATATCTTGCACAAGTTGGCCTTCATGGCCCTCAGCAAAAACCTTTTGACCAGTGCCGGTAGGTCGTTCCCCCCCAAGGTGTATGACTAGCACAGCTGGAGGAGGGAGGATCCTATCCAGTTCTCGCTGCAATGTGCCCAACAACCCATTCCAACGCATGCCCGGGAATCCCAGCCAAATTATTTGAGTGTTGCAAAACCCATGTTTCCACTTCCTGCTTTTAGCCCACTGTGCCAATATGGAGACACCCGCGTGGCCCATCACCCAGACTTTTGTTCCTGGTAAATAAAGAGATGTGATGTATCAAACTTGTTTTATTAAACACAAATCAAACCACACTGCAAAATGAATACATCACACAACACTCTGCTGCCAGACCGGGGGCCGTGTACATGCAGCTCCATAACTTTGTGGCCACAGGCCAACTTGGATTAGAATTACATGCCCCTAACACCCCTTTGAAATGCCTCCCGCAGTGTCTGATGTCGGACCTGACAATTTAATAATGCGCTCAAGGTCTAATGTACCTTTTGAAACAGTTTGATTGCCACCGCCCCACCTGCTTGATGCCCTCCGCTGGCAAGCCTTCTATAAATGCTGTGGTGGCTGCGCCTATGCGAAAGGAATGAGTGCAAAAGCGCTTGCCCGGGGCGTTCCCCCCCAGACAGCGCCAGACATGCGTGCATAACGTGTTCCACCTGATATTTGGTGAGAGGGTGCTGTCTGCATGGATGAGGAAATAGCCGTCCACGGCCGGGCGTGCTGCCAGGTAAGCGACCACTAAACTGACTGGGCAATATTTGCTAACCACTAAGCTGTGCAACCAAAACACTTCTCCTCCCCCCCGCTGATCACTCTTTGATTGTCGCAGCATGAGTTTGAGTGCCTCGCCAGAGAGTGACACATCCTGCAGATTCAGTGCCACCCCTGACGTGTCATTCTTAGATCTAGCAACCAACTCGCAAATCCTGAACGCACCAAAGAGAGCCATGCTAAAAGTAGTCGCAAACAGCGCCGCCTCGCAAATCCTGAATGCACCAAAGAGAGCCATGCTAAAAGTAGTCGCAAACAGCGCCGCCTCAAAATCTGAGCTGGTGGCCTGAGGCAACCAATCGATCATCCCTTGTAGAGTCTGGAAGTCTATGGGTGATCTACTGTCTAGTGCCTTAGGTACACTCCTTGCCCATCCTTTTAACGCTGCCCTAATCACAAAGGCCTTGGTATGGTCATCTTGCCCCCTGAGCTTGGCGTGGTGGCTGATGGCTGTTGGTGGCCAGATATCCATGAATGGCTCTTCTTGCTGTCCTTAGCCCACAGGATAAATGACTGCACTCTCACTTCTAAGGATGCCCCTCAGTCCTCCCAAGCCCCCACTGTGGCACAAAACGTTTGAATGCATGCCCTGTATCTTTTGTTGGTCTTTGGTGCTAATGACAGCTCCCCAGTCCCCTCATTCGCTTTTCCACTTCAACAGGCACCAGAGATGTGCCGGGAAGGGGGTCGCTTCCTCTCTCGCTCTCGGCCATGCTTCCCGGAACCGGCGCCACTGAAAACGAGAGAGAGCGTCAGCCGCAATGTTCTGGGTAACTTGAATGTGACGCGCCCTGCATTCTACATTACTGAAAAGACACACTCGCACCAGCTCACGTAGGAGGCACAAAACCAGTGGACAACTAGCAGAATGAGAGTTTATGGCTTGCACTACCGCCAGGTTATCTGACCATAACAGGACCCTTTTGGCTGACAACACTGAAGGCCACAAGTGAAAAGCCACAACAATGGGGAATAACGCTAGCACTGTGATCTTAGCTGTAACCTTTTTCTTATGCCAAGCGTTGGGCCATTTCTCTGCACACCAATCCCTGTCCAAAATGGCACCAAACCCTGGCCTACCAGAAGCATCAGTGTAGAGCGCAAGGTCGGGGCTGCCAGCCCAGGATGCCCTCAAGATCACTGCCCCGTTGAAATTGGCCAGGAACTCTGCCCACATGGCCAGGCCATGTTGCATGCCCTTACTCAGCTTCACCATGTGGTGCTTCTTGGTGACTTTGGCGGTGACCCTAGCGAGTCTCCTGGCAAACACCCTACCCGCTGGGATGATTCTAGCTGCGAAGTTGAGTTTACCTAAGATGCCTTGAATGCACTCCAGGGAGGCCTTGTCCAGTCCAGCTAAAGATTGGATTTGACTGGCAAGGTCGCTCACTTTGTCTGCCGGTAATCTGGACACCCCCGCAATGGTATCAGTCTCAATTCCCAGGAACGTTAACACCTGCGCTGGCCCTACTGTCTTTCCAGGGGCGAGAGGGACCCCCAAATGCCCAGTTAGGTGTACAACGTCTGCCAGGGCCTGAGAACAGTGCTGTGTCCCATCGTTCCCGATGAACAAGAAGTCGTCAAGGTAATGAGTCACCCCTTCCACCTTGTAGGTGTCTTGGAGGGCCCATTGCAAGAAAGAACTGAACGCTTCGAAATACACACAGGACACAGCGCAACCCATGGGCATGCATTTGTCATAATAGTACTTTCCGACACAGAGCATGAGCCCTCCTCCAAACCATGGTTAACAGAAGCCCCCTCTGGATATGAGAGGTGATGAATTAGTCTGAAGGCACCAGGTTCTTTCTTGGGTACCACCCCCAGGGGCGAGACAACAAAGTTTTCCATCGGGGGAAGCAGGCAAGGTCCCCCCACCCAGCCCAACGATCTCTCTTTCTCCACTTTTGCCCGAACTACCTCTGGTTGGTCTTTCGCAGAGCTAAGGTTGTCTGCTTCTCTGCTGCCGAGGGCACCTACGTAGGGGATCCTGAAACCTTCATGAAACCCAAACAACAACAGACGGCTGTCCGTCCCCAGGGGATAACGCCTAAGCAAAGGGGTAATGTTGTCTAGCATAACAGGTGAACAGCCTAATGCAGCATGCCCTGGAGAAGGAGAAGGAACCACTGGGGACAAAATAGCAGGCAAGTTAGAGAAAACGCCACCGACCAGGTGTTGAGCAGGGGCGGGAAAAGGTGGCGGGGGAGGGGGAACCTGAGCTAGGGGCGTGCTGACTGATACAACTGTGCTGCTCCCTCTTCCTGCTGGATGAGAGCTTTGTTTGGATTGGCAAGAGGCCGCAGAGTGAGGTCCCTGTAAGAGGGCGGGTTTGATAAACAGGCGTGGAGGCGGTAGTGGTGGTTTAAAGGAAGAAGGTTTATTGAAAACAAGTGACGATGTGACGGGAGTTTTGAGGTAACGGGTTTTTAGGAACCCGTTTGGTGCCAGGGGATAACACCCGAAGACCTCTGAGTTCTCCCTGTTCCGGACCACAGAAACACGGAGTCTTCTAGTCGCAGTCAGAGATCAAGTTTTATTGGCAGCTACCAAGTAACAGGTGTCCTAGAAGCACGACAAACACGGGTCATGTGTTCTCAGGAGACTGTTCGTTTTTACAGAACCAGCCTTCTCCTTATATACAGAAATAATAGCTGCAAGCAAGAATTCTTGAGTTTATGATATGGCTATACACATATTTCTACAATAATACAAAAGAGCGAAGTCATGTAGGCAAGCCCGTATTTTAGATGTCCAAGTCGTGATAGATTACCTAGCCAGGCCCGGAACTCCCATCAGATATCGGTGAAGCCCCAATAAAAGAATGCACCTCCTAGTCATAAAACTGGCCATAAACAGGGAGCGTGGACAGGTGTGTATGTGTGTAGAAAACATGATCTGTACGCGGTGAATGGTTTGTGGTATGTTGTGCATTGATGCTATCGTGTTTGGCCACTGGGCGAGGAGCTGCCCAAACAGGTTTGGCTGGAGGCAAGGGAGTCAGTTGGGACAGGTCAGGGGGGAGTCAGGGAAGGTGGACGTGTCCTTTGAGATCAAGCTCGACCTTTAATTGACTTATCATGAGGGCAAGACACAAGATGGATACCGTTTACAAAATGGAGTCTGAGGGGTCGGGACGGAAACTACGATTCAGGGGTGTTAGCATGTCTCGATCATGACGCAAATGCATAGGAATGATGTCCTAATCATTATCGGTTCGTCGACACCAAATTCGTCATGGTACGTTGATGTTTCGGGACACGGGTATCGGACCTCGATACCGGCACAACAGTAGGGTCCAGAATTTCAGAACCACAGACCCTCCTTTTGCCCTCATATAAGGCAATAATTCATGTTATTCCGAGTCTAAGTCTGTATGAAGGAATTCGTGGAGATGCTGCTGTAGCATCATTCTGTTGCTCATTTCGTCCCTTGACACAGGCTTCCGTACACATGAGGTAGCACAGAGGCCACATAGTGCAGGAGAGCACTGTACACACAGGCAGAACATAAACAGAAGTGCTAAGATCATCCCAATGAAGATCAGTGTTTTCCATCCCTAGGTAGCGATCAGTTCCCAGAACCACCCTAGTAAGGACCAGTCCCCTTTTTCTACGTGAAGGGAACCAGATATCTCGTGTAGCTTAGAGATGGCCTGGTACACTGTCGGTGCGTTATCAGGGATGAAAATGCAACAACTGGATTGGATCACTCTACACACACCACCACGATCGGCGAGTATGATATCTAGGGCAACTCGGTTCTGAAGGGTCATAAGTCGATCCGACTGAAGTTCGGTCGTCAAATTGCCAAGGGCTCCGGCCGTTGTAATCACGGCGGATTCAACTATCCTCGATAACTGGCGAATATTCCTGCTGTTCACCATAGGCCCCCAAAATGGCAGAAAACCCTTTGCGAAGTCAGCGAATTACTGACCCGCGGTGTCGTCTTTACTCACGACACCTCTAGCTGTCCTTGTCCGATGGTAATCTGCTCTGGCCGTGTAGGTGGGAGGCAGCAGAAATGAGATAAAACATGTACCTGAGAAGTCAGGGGGCAACCAGGTGTAGGCTTGGTCATGGCAGACGAAATACGTGCCTTTGGCTGCTAATAGTATAGGGGAAGTTCGGGAAGCGAACACATAAGTTTCCGTGCATATACTCTTTCCTAATTGTGCTTTGGGATCCCTGCCGATACCTTGTAAACATAAGTGACCTCGGTTGGGTACTATCCACACTGGGCGGGATTTCTTTGCTGTCTGGCTCTTACTCAGGTAAACCCCATATTTAGTTACGTTCCAACGAGTGTACGGAGTGAGTTCATCTTTGGGAATCGTAAGATAGGTGTCGAACTCTCTACTCATATTTCTTATCCCTGCTACTAGTGCCTTGTTACTGGAATCACTCTCAGTAGAACGGGTCGGGTATGGTTCTAGGGCGAATAGGAACATGGTCTGGAAAGCCCACAGAGAACCATAATAACTGAATGGCAGAATGAAGTATGGGATACCCTTATCAGTCGTGTGCGGCATGAGTCCGCATACCCTTCTTGGAAGGAAATCTGATGAGGGCGATCGCCTCTACCAGAGCGCAGGTGGGGTTCTGGAACACACTGCCACTCAATGTCCCTAGTCGCATAACCTTAGCTAAAATGATAGTACTACCGCGACTGTTATATTATTTTGCAAACATACCAACATATGTACCTACCCGGGTGTTCCGCGACCTCGAGGTCCTGCTACGGAGCCTGATTTGGAACAAAGATCGGCCTCGGGTCGCATTGACAAAACTCTACATGCCCACTGCGGAGGGCGGACTAGCAGTTCCAAACATGGAGCTATATTATCTAGCAGCACAAATGCAGTGGGTGTCAAGCTGGCTAGGTGGTAGGAACCTGGCTACTGATACCACCGTTTGGTCCCTGTTCCAAATTCAAGTACTGTTCCATCCGCTGACTCGGACTACCCGACCAACGCAGCTACTACTTGCAGTGGCACGCAGATGTTTCCTCCGCTGCTTGCGTCTGACGCGGGCAACGACACCGTATGCGCCGATATTGCCACTGTTAGGCACCCCGACGACGGTGGGGACCCTGACCACTGCACAGTTAGATAGCTGGGTCACCGCAGAGGTGGAAACGATGGGCGACCTTTATTCAGACGGCGCCCTTCTGCCCTTTGCAGCCCTCGTGGCGGATGCATCCCTCCCGGCTGGCCAGTTCCTAACACACGCGTCCCTCGTCCACGCATTGACCGCCGCTTGGGGAGACATGTCTGGTGAACCGCCAACACATCACTTCATGCAGTACCTGCATGTCATGAGCAACGGCACTCACATTATACATTGGCTAACGCAAGCACTCCTCCTACATATACACCCGGCGACTGCACACCTACGGGCAAAATGGGCAACGGACAGAGGGCGGGACTGGACGGACAAGGAGTGGGCTATGATCCTGGCTGGTCCAGCGAACATCCCCCGTAGCCCCCGCTTTAAAATCATACAATTTTACATATTACATCGCGCGTATCTCACCCCTGACAAGATAAATAAGTACTTTTCAGTAGCCGACACTGCCTGCGGCCGCTGCTCTCTTGTAGACGCGGATCTCCTCCACATGCTCTGGCCCTGTCCTGCCCTCCAGCAGTACTGGGACGGAGTGACCACGATACTCCGCCATTGCACTGGGGAACAGGTACCGAGCACGTGGGAAGCCTGCGTCTTAGGTTTGTATAAGCGCACACACCTAAATAGGGTACAGGCTAGATTCTGGGACCTCGGACTTCTCACAGCCAAAAGACTACTTACGAGGAGATGGAAGGCAGCCACACCCCCACACCTCCGACACTGGTGCCTGTCGCTGACGAATTGGGCGCGGGCCGAGAGTTCTGTCCTACGACGGGAAGAGACGGCGAGGCTCAGGAAATTCCCCATTGCACAACAGTGGGAAGACATATTGCACTCCTTCCTACAGAAATGTACGGAACGGGGAATTACGTGAGGGACTAGGTACTGCCTTTCCCACTCCCTGATATGGCACCTTAATAAACTCACACGACACATCATATACCTTTCCATTGCCGTCAGGCTCAACACACTATCTGACTTGCACTCCCCCGCCTCACACTGACGGTCGCTTGCCCCACTCCCGGAGACGCACCACCGCATGAGACGTTGCGACGGGAGCCCGAGCTCTGGACCGGAACGCCACACCCGCCGACCACTCACGGCCCCCCCCCCACCCCCTGATAGCTCTGCCGCACGAGCGGCTTGCGCCTTCCCGGGCCCTGGGTCCCCCCCGCCTGCCCTCCCCGTGAGACACAACTGACACGCTGTCTCAGACCTCCAAACCCCTCGACGCTAAGGCAAACTCTACCCATACCCACCCCTACCTACCTCCTGTATAACCCTTGTCCCTGTTTCGTAGTTAGTTGTTGATTTGGTTTCTTCTTCCCTCAGACCATGTCCGTGCACATACAACTCCATGCTTTACACGATTTTTTCGCACAACGGGACACACTCGGATGTGTCGACCGCACTTTGGACACCTCGACTGGGCGCTGAGGTGCAGAACAACTCTTTCCACTGATATAGATACGCTAAGTAGTCACACGCCCCAAACGCGCTTAGTCGCTGAACACCCTCAACACTCCCCCACATGACGCCAAGCCCGTATGAATGTTGACCCGCGCAGCAGCACTCACCAATGACATGCATCGGACGTGACGGGCGCGGCTGCCACCGCTGTCACAGATGGGAGTAGGTTCGACACAGCCAATTTGACCCACTGACTACATACAGAAAGATCCATAGACCACACAATCACTAAGCATCGAATGTATACAAGCTATGGTGTACTGTGGAATACTGATATACGCTGCCGGACCCCAGGGTTGCCGGACTTGAAGCTGTGTTTACTTACCTCATATATCATAGAGTTCATATCCGCAGCTGGCCCTGTTGGGTTGTAAGCATTGATGCTGTGTACAATGTATGTTGGACAATAAAGGTCATTTAAAAAAAAAAAAAAAAAATGAGTCCGCATACCCAACAGTTCGATGTGTTCATTATGGACTGGTGTTGGTGTAGAAGTTGAATGAATGAGTTATTTACAAATTCGAGTCTTCTGGCAGACTCGTGTTCAGGTAGAGGGTGAAAGTAGTGTGGAGAGATAGTAGGAGGAGGCGGTGGCCGGGTGTCATTTGAAAAAGTAACTTGGAATACGAATAGAGTATAACCAGTCAAAAACATTGTTATGCTACACAACATTAAAATACACGTTATCAAAAACCTTCTTTTGGCCAGTACAGTGCATAATTGTCTTTCAAAGTTCGTGAGTCTGGTAGGTATCTTTACCCTAGGAAACTCTATCCTCTAGTTGCTGCCCGCGGTGGTAGGTTGGTTCTGCCAGGGAGTGCGCTCTGTTCAGTCCGGGGTAACTCCCTTGGACCAACCAGAACCGTTGACCTAGACGTCCCCAGTTGCACTCCCCAGACTTCAACCGCGACCCTAGCAGCAGAACCGGATGGCGGTTCGAAAATCAAAAATGAGCAAGTTTCCTGAGAGTGAGAGAGCTGAAAAAATCAAAAATAGTTCTTGGGGGAAGGGAAATCACATTAGTTTGCCTTTTATTAGTCTCTTTGTCTTGACCTTAGATTATATTGTTGTTTCCCAGATACGGTGTGGTCTTCAAACAATGTCTCAGGTTCGGTAGTGTCCAACTGCATTGACCGTGGCACAAGTCCTTGTAAAATATGATCACTCTCCTTTTCGGTACTAGTTTCTTTTAAACGTGCATCGCTGAAAGGGATGAAGCGAGGTATGGATTCTGTCTCGGAGTCGGCAATTCCTTCGTTGACCCACCGGTCGTATGGAAGGGGCAGAGGGACCCGTTTACAATGGGTCCCGTGCACCCAGTTCTTTTTGCCTTCCACCCGAACAGCTGATCTCGTGGAAAGAAGTACCAGGTACGGTCCGGTCCACCTCGGCTGTCCGTTGTTTGTGCGCTGGCAATTCCGCACCAAGACCCACGTGCCGGGTTCGATGGAGTGACCTGGATCGTCAGAGGCTGGCGGAGAGGAACTGTGAACCTGTTGGTGTAAAACACGCAATTTAGTTGTTAATTCGCACAAATAGTCAAGCAGTACGGGGTGCTCTATTTCTTTGGCCTTGGCACGCCCCAGACGTTGGCTGGGCGGCCAAACACTATCTCGTGGGGGCTAAGTCCTAACCTGGAATGGACGGTCATTCTGGTTGACAAGAGTGCTAGGGGCAAGGCGTCAGGCCATTTAAGACCTGTACAGGCTTGGATCTTGGCTAATTTGAGCTTTAAAGTGCCATTGTAGCACTCTACTAATCCAGCTGATTGGTGGTGATTCGCCGAGTGAAATTTTTGTTGTATGCCTAAACACTCACACACTCTCTTCATCACGCGTCCTACGAATTCACTTCCATTATCACTCCAGACGATTCTAGGCATGCCGAATCTCGGGAAGAACTCTTTGACAAGGGCTTTGGCAGTTGACAAGGCAGTATTGTCCTTAAGGGTGTATGCTTCCACCCACCTGGAGAAAGCGCAAACAACAACAAGCACATACTTCAGATTGTTGCATCTCTCCATGTGAATGAAATCGAGCTGCAAAACCTCGAACGGATACGTTGGAGGCGCAAAATGACCAGCTGGAGTTGGGGTTCCCCTACCGGGATTGTACTTCAAACACACCATACAGTTTCTGACCACATTCTCTGCATATTTCGGGATATTGCTATTTTGCCATACTGGGGCCAATACTTTACAGATTCCTCTCGAACTGATGTGCGCAAATCCATGAGCCATTGTTACTACTGCAAGTACATAGGCGTTAGGTAATAGCCATCGCTGATGTTCTGACAATTCGACCCAACAACCATTCGCATCTAACCTACCCTTACTTTCTCTCCATTCATTCACCTCTTTCTCAGTTGCCTCGGCTTGTATAGATTTCACGCTTTCGATGGTGTCCTCACACATTCCCACATCAGTAATCCATCTAGCGGGACCTACAACATACATCCGACTCATTGTGTTCCTTGCAGTCTCTTTCGCAACCTCATCTGCAAATGCATTCCCGCGGCCAACATCATCCTGAATCTTTTTGTGTGCACTGCATTTTACAGTTGCAACTTGTAGTGGCAAGGTCAGTGACTCGAGGAGTTCATTAACTAACTGACCATGTTGTATCTTTGCACCATGTGACGTAAGAAACCCACGTTCACGCCACAATCTCCCAAAACTGTGAGCCACACCAAAGGCGTATTGGCTGTCAGTGTACACATTCACTCGCTTTCCTTTCGCTAACACACATGCTCTGGTAAGCGCAATTAGCTCTGCAGCTTGTGCAGAATTATGGGAAATGCGCGCGGTCTCTATAATGGTGTGTAATGTCGTTACGGCATATGCTGCAGTCGTATCACCATTCGGCAGCTTGAAACATGAACCATCAACCCATAAAGTATCGTTGCATTCAGGAAGGGGAGTGTCCTGTAAGTCTACTCTCCCTTTTGTCTCTTCTTCTGTCCTAAAACAGCAGTCATGGTTATCAATCTTGTCTGTTTCTGTCGGAATGGGTAATAACGTTGCGGGATTCAGTGCATCACACCTCTTTATGTGGATGTGACTTGCTAGCAGTGTAAGTTCGTAACTGGATAGTCGAGCGCTAGTAAGGTGTTGTGTCTTCGTCCTGTTTAGTAAAATGTCTACTGCATGCGGAACCATAACGATCAGAGTATTGTTCATGACTAATCCAGCGGATTGTCGGATGCAGACAGCTGCTGCGGCGGTAGCCCTCAGACAACTTGGTAGGGCTTTAGCCACAGGGTCTAGAGTTGCCGAAAAATACGCGCATGGGCGCTGTCTGCCCCCAAAATGTTGTGTTAAAACTGATAATGCACAACCTTCCTTCTCATGGACATATAATGTAAAAGGCTTACTGTAGTTGGGGTTTCCCAACACAGGAGCCGAACATAATGCATCACGCAACTCGTGGAAACTCGTCTGGCAATCTTCAGACCAAGGCATAGGATTTGGCGTGTCTTTGCAGAGTAGTGCCAGCAAGGGTTTAGCTAGTAGTGAGAAATTCGGTATCCATTGTCTACAGTACGATGTAATGCCCAAGAAGGCTCGAACCTCTCTCTGTGTCCTTGGGGCACTCAGTTCTGCAATTGCCTGTATTCTTTCTGGTGTCAGTCTCCTTCCCTCCTTCGACAAGATGTGACCTAAGTAGGTTACTTCTTGTCTGCAAAATTGTAGTTTGGAAAGAGAGACTTTGTGCTTCATGTCACATAAGTTACGTAATAATAACGTAGCTTTCTTGCAAATCTCTTCAGTGTCTGCAGCGATCAGCAGATCGTCTACGTACTGAATCAGAGTTGAACCATTCGGTAGAATAATCGTGTCTAGTTGTGTTTTCAGGGCCTGACTGAATATTGATGGGCTTTCGCAGTAGCCTTGAGGAGCGCACTTGAAGCGGAAGCTTCGTCCTCCTAAATTGAATCCAAAAATATCTCTGCTCTCCTCGGCAATCGGGATGCTGAAGAAGGCGTTCTTCAGGTCGATCACCGAGAACCAATTTGCTGAAGCTGGAACCATCGTCAATAAAGCAGTAATGTCGGGGACAACTGGAAACTGTGGGATAACTATCTTGTTCACTTCTCTGAGGTCGATCACGAACCTGTACACAGGCGGTTGTAAAGGATCAGTACGCTTTAAGACGGGCAGAACTGGACTGTTACAAACATTTCCTGTTGTTTCTTCGATGACGTCTTTATCAATCCGGTCATAAACAATCGTCAATAATGCATTTTCGCATTCGCTAGATATTTTGTATTGGGGAATACGTGGCAACCTAACGTTGGCTTTCAATGTTATGACATACGGTGCTATCTCCAAACGACCTACATCATTAGAGCCATTAGCCCAAAGTATATCAGGAAGTGATGACAATTCAGTCGGAATATTGTCCTTTGACAAATACATTGGAGAAATGACTTTCTTACCTAAAGTAAGTTGTACTCCCAAGGGGGAACAGTACAAAGTCGCATATAACCTTTTTAGCAAATCCAAACCTAACAAATTTTCACCGCAACCTGTTGTAAGAATGAGGAGTGCTTCTAATTCGCACGGGCCAATAGAAAGAGATATAGGACTGGAGATCGGGTTTCTAACAGGGGCGCCAGAGAAACCTACTGAAACATTCATTTCGCCAGACAAAGGTGCGCCAGGAAGTTTCGAGTGCATGATAGAACTTTTTGTAGCACCAGTATCCAGCAGAAATGGCTCTGATACTCCTGACGTAATTACCTTGACATAAGGTCCATTCTGATCTACTGGAACTGAAACAACTCCCTCTCTTTGTCCATGGCTGTCCTAGCAATCGTTACCCTCATTTTCGTGTTCGGTGTAATAGTCGTCAGCATAGTACTGAGCTGACCTGGACGACGCATTATTCTGTTGGTCAAAGCTGTTCATCGAATTCTGAGGCGGAAAAGAAGTTGTATTCTGGGTGAAATTTCCACGGCCCCTACCTCTAGGGGCATGTTGAACACCTCGTCCCCTTACACCTGAAGCACCGCTCAAACGTCGCGCAAGAGCCGGACAATTACCTTTAAAGTGACCCTCTTCCTTGCAATACGCACATTGATTCGGGCCATAAGCAATACGCTGATGGGTAAACTTGTTTCCTTGCGCGTTTCTCGAATACTGCTGTTGTTGTTGGTAATTGGGCTGACTAGTCGTACGAGGCGGATAGGCTTGCTGGAGAAGAACTTTAGTTTTTAAATCTTTTGTCTTTTTGTCGACTTTATCTAGCTCGTCTTTGCGCCTATTTTCATAGTACTGGGCGGTAGCTAAAATTTGCGCTGACGTAGAGACAGCCCAAGCACTCTCTGAATCTTTCAGTTTATTACACAGTTCAGGGATTAAATTATGTACGAATTTGTCTACAAACAATCTTTGACCACCCTCGGTAGCCATATCCTGACCACTATGATCGGTGAAAGTCTCCTCAAAGCTTGTGAAAAAGTCAGAGACATTCTCATCTTTCTTCTGCTTGCACGCAGATAGCTTGTCCCAGTTTACGCGTACTTCAGGCATTATCGTTTTCATGTACGCGATAATTCTACCGGGAGGTTCAGCTATTAACCGCTCAGGTTTAGAAAAAACAATTTGTCTAGCATCTATAGCGGCAATGTTCGCCCATGAGTCACCTAGTTCTTGGTCATGGTTCATATGACGTATTTTGCTCCATAGAGGATGTGGAACAACGTTCCCAAACAACATGTCGATATCCGCTAAATTCATTATACATGAGCTTGCAGTTTGTGATAACTCCTTATAATACCCAGTCGGGTTTTTACGAGGATCAGGCAGTGTCTGCTTGAGTGCTAAGACATCGGATCTTTTCCAGGGGACATGTACCCATACACGCTCGAAATGAGGCAGAATTGGTGGATTCGCATTCGCATCACCTTCCCTCCAAACCTGAGGAACCTCTCTCATGGGGTACTGTCTCGCTCTTTTCCCACCTGGTGCATCGTCTTCGTGACATGATCTAGAGACGTTTCCCTTACTCCTATAAGAGAGCAATAACTCTATCGCTTTCTCAACATCTGCACCTATAATCATACCTTCATAGAACTTAAAGCGTGTACGCCATAGTTCGTTCATTGTGTATTTGGGACCATTTGTCTTCACATCTTCGCCCAGATATACACACATTTCTTCGAATACGTATCTCTGAGTGGGTGCATTCCATTGACGGAAAACTTCCATAACAGACTGAACATCATATCTAACAGTATCCGTAATCCATTTACGGGCTAGTTCATTCAGCACTTTTCTTTCCTCGTAATCAGGCAGTTGACTACGTAACTGTCTATCTTCTGTTTTAGGGGTCGTTTTAGGCGACCCGAAGAAAGGTGAAAGCAGACCAGTGACGGTACCTGTCACTCTTTGTCTAATAGAAGGAGAACCTTGCGGAGGAGCAAGTGCATCGGAAAAAACAGGCTGAGGCAAAGAAGAAGTAGAGGCAATAGCAGAGGAAGTTGAAGTAGTAGCAGACGTAGTATCATAGACAATAGCTGGAGCTGTAGGCAAAGTCGTAGAAGTAGATGGAGTAGGTAGCAAAGATGGCGGCCCTTGAGAAGGCTGCGCCGGAGAAGTAGAAACCAGCTGAAGAGGAGCTGGCGTTCGTGCAAGAGCTGGGTTACGTGCGCCGGGGCGCGGTATAGTAAAATGCTTTGGCGTTGTAGTAGTGTCTAACGCATACGGTGGAGGTGAGCTTAATAAGTGGGACATTAATGGATCTTTCTCGGATCTCTCCTCTTGACCATGTCCCTTATTTGGTAACATCGGGTAGCATTTATCTACTGCTAGTTTCTTGCTCCTAAGTATTTGTTCGCTTTCTTGCTCTTCCTCGTTATCCCTGTATGCAACGGCAGCTTGCACCATTGACATACCTCTTTTATTCCTTTTTGCTAATTTTATTTCTTTCTGTTTGGCTTCTTTGCGCCATAAGCGGAAAGAGTCAAACATCGCCGGCCGGGCTTTTCTCTTAAATAATTTGACCTCTAGGTTATCTAATATTTCTGAGTCGAAACTACCATATTGGGGCCATTTTAAAACACCATCCTTGCGGGTGTATTTTATCCACACTTCATTATATGTGATAGGACCTACGCCGTGCTTTACATAGAGCTCATATGTTGGAGTTCCAATCGGAGGAACCGGACAGGAATCCTCTAATCGGGAGTCCTTACTATAACCAAGACAAAACAAGTTTCCAAGTCTGCTAAAACCAGGCATCTTTGCTCACTAGTCTAGCTTCAAACTTCAAAGGATTGTCTGTTACGATATTTCTCGTGAATACACAAGTCCTTCGGCTTTGGGGCTTGCAAGTACCAAATCAAAGCGTATCTCAAGGATACCAAAAACTAAGGACAAACTAAGGACTGGGAGACGCTCCACTTATACTTAACTGAAGTATTTGAAGATCGGTGACGTCGCTAGAAGACTCGTCTATCGTTTCGCTCTACCAAGGATCACTGGGTCCAAAACAAGGCGATAGTCCGGGCAGCAGTCCTTCGTAGCCGTCGGGACGCGGGGAACCTCGCAGCAAAGACCTTCGGAACCACGTCGACATACAGGGGTCGCTGAAGTGGCTGGCCGTCCTCTGGAATTTTCACACGAAGCTCCTCACGAACATCTGGCTTGGACCGTCGCCGCTTGATACCGCCCCGAGTTGGGCGCCAACTGAGGTAACGGGTTTTTAGGAACCCGTTTGGTGCCAGGGGATAACACCCGAAGACCTCTGAGTTCTCCCTGTTCCGGACCACAGAAACACGGAGTCTTCTAGTCGCAGTCAGAGATCAAGTTTTATTGGCAGCTACCAAGTAACAGGTGTCCTAGAAGCACGACAAACACGGGTCATGTGTTCTCAGGAGACTGTTCGTTTTTACAGAACCAGCCTTCTCCTTATATACAGAAATAATAGCTGCAAGCAAGAATTCTTGAGTTTATGATATGGCTATACACATATTTCTACAATAATACAAAAGAGCGAAGTCATGTAGGCAAGCCCGTATTTTAGATGTCCAAGTCGTGATAGATTACTTAGCCAGGCCCGGAACTCCCATCAGATATCGGTGAAGCCCCAATAAAAGAAGGCACCTCCTAGTCATAAAACTGGCCATAAACAGGGAGCGTGGACAGGTGTGTATGTGTGTAGAAAACATGATCTGTACGCGGTGAATGGTTTGTGGTATGTTGTGCATTGATGCTATCGTGTTTGGCCACTGGGCGAGGAGCTGCCCAAACAGGTTTGGCTGGAGGCAAGGGAGTCAGTTGGGACAGGTCAGGGGGGAGTCAGGGAAGGTGGACGTGTCCTTTGAGATCAAGCTCGACCTTTAATTGACTTATCATGAGGGCAAGACACAAGATGGATACGTTTACAAAATGGAGTCTGAGGGGTCGGGACGGAAACTACGATTCAGGGGTGTTAGCATGTCTCGATCATGACGCAAATGCATAGGAATGATGTCCTAATCATTATCGGTTCGTCGACACCAAATTCGTCATGGTACGTTGATGTTTCGGGACACGGGTATCAGACCTCGATACCGGAACAACAGTAGGGTCCAGAATTTCAGAACCACAGTTTGCAAAGCGTCTTCAAACTTTTCTTCTTCTTCTGATGTCTCCGGGGAAGTGTCAGGCGATGAAAGGGCTCGTGTGGTCTTCGCCTTGTCTTCAGGACGTGGTGGCTCGCCCCGGTGGCTCATAAGAGAAGGGAGGAATAAATGAAGGTACCGTGAGAACGACAAAAATATCCTAGAGAGAAGTTTTCCCTTCACCACACCTTTTAGTGTACAGGGCCAGTAGTGAGTAACGGAGTTGTGACGGGTTGAAGTTTTGATAGTACAGGATATTGGCAGAAGTTTATAGTGCCTAAGAAAGAACGTTGGAAGTGCTCACAGATAAGAGTGCTCACAGTGTCTAGGGCAAAATCGATAAGAGTGCTCACAGTGATTATGGTTTTCACGTTTATGAAAGAACCAAATACATTTCAACAACAAAGCGCCATGCGTTTAACCAGCCTATGTTGCAGGTCGTGTTCCGGTTATATCACCTGATGCACAATGCGCGCCAATACCCATTAGACAAAAAAAATCCCTCCCCGTGTCTTTTCCCACCCGCTACAGTCCCCTAGAGCCGATGTCACTCTCCGACCCCGCCGTAACTCTTCCCAGAGTCACGGCCGCTCTCCCGCATCCACCGGACACCACCAGTCCTCACACCAGCTGTCTTCGTCGACGTCCTGTTCGGCGTTGGGCTGGGTCTCCTTGGGTCCCGCGTCTTCCTGAACCGGGTCCGCACCGTCGTCAAGGGCTCCTGCCCCTTCTACGGGTCCCGCGTCTTCTTTCTCCGTCTCCGTCTCTGCACTCCTTTCTCCGTCTTCGGCGTGGACCCCCGCTGTCTCCGCCTTCGCCTCTTTGTAGCGGTCTCTCATTCGTCCTGCCGTACTGTATCCGGGTTGGTTCTCCTCCTCTTCCGGGTTACTGCCTTCACCACTTGCGACCTCCTGAGGAGACACAGCAAAGGAGCATGGGTGTTGCAGTCCAATTTTAGGATAGCGCAAGGTACGGTTCTCATCTAGTCTGGCCTCCTCCTCACAGTCCCCCACAAGTGTGACATGCGTGCAGGAATTTGCACGTCTTACCCCAGGAGCATGACCCGTTGTTCAACAGGCGGCAAGTCCCTGGGGGGATCTCTTGAAGCCCCCTCTGTGTCCACCCCCTCTGTCGGCTCCGCGAAAGGTATGTTTGCTCCTTGCCCATGACTGAAAGGACCCCCCCATGAGAGGGCTGTTCCCCGGGGAGATTAACTTGAGAGCCAGTGGTCTGGTGTGCACGGGCACCCATGTGCTCCATCC
Source organism: Lissotriton helveticus (assembly GCF_964261635.1). Lineage (NCBI taxonomy): Eukaryota > Metazoa > Chordata > Amphibia > Caudata > Salamandridae > Lissotriton > Lissotriton helveticus. The sequence goes on from NC_136059.1 coordinate 1,191,993,758, forward strand.
AGAGCTGCACCTCTTTCTGATCCCAGCTCATCTCTGGGCACTGCAACATCTTTCTCCTGAATTCTCTGTCGTAGTTGACCCACCCATTACCTCCCCATTTCATGGCCTCATTGTGAATGATCCGGGAGGACTGACTGGGAATTTCTCCATCGTGACGGAGGCTAGAACAGAGAAGGCTTCTAGCCAGTTGGCAATGTTCTTTTCTGGCCAGGATTGGTTCTTGACCTTTTTCTCGTCCTCCTTGGCCCCTATCGTTCTGGCGTCCATGCCCTCCTGGCCCAGCATGAGCAGCGTGAAGATATCTATGAACTCCCATCTCCAGATCCCTTCTTTGGCGGCCTGCGGCACTTGCCAGGCCAAAGAGCAACGTCCGGACAAGAGAGGGTGGTGGTAACTATTGGAACGAAGGAGGTAGGGGTAATGGGCGCTGGTATCACAGCCGGAGGGACCCCTGTGCTACTGCTTGCTACAGGCGGGACCGGGCTGGACACCAGAGGAGGAGCGACCGGAGGAGGCACCGCACTCGGCACCCCATCATTGTTGACAACTGGAATGCTCACCGCCGGCGAGGCCCCGCCCAGGATAGCTGGCTGACCTGTGGACCAAACATTAGACGCTGCTGGTGTAGCACTCACTTTATCACTGACAATGGAGCCCACCTATGTCAGGCTTGCAACTACTGACCCTGCTTGAAAACGTACCATAAAAGAGTTCAAAGTGTCCATCATTTTGGCCAGGTCATCCCTAGTTGCGTAGTTACCTTGAGCAGCGAGGCTATCCTTCGTGTTAACAGGTACCGGTGGCAGGGGAGCAGCCACCTGGGGTATGACCTCCCGGGGGTCGTCACAGTTCTGCTTCTTGGTGGTGGCAGAGGGTCTTGAGGAAAATCCCTGACAGTGGGCTTGCGAACCCGCTTGGGTCTGGATGGGGCAGCATCGGCGCTGGGCTGAAGTTCCGACGAATCCCCCACAAATCCAGAATCTTCTGGCTCAGGGGCATGCAGGACGCTGTTTGCCCACGCTAGGCCTTTAAGCTTGGCCATCTCGATAAAGTCTGCCCACTGTGCATCTTGGGAGGTACCCGTCAACGAGTCCTCCACCTGAGTAGTCTCCGGGGGAGCCCTGGCTGTCCATGCTCACTTCTGCTGACACACAGCACGGAATCTGGGGATAAAAAGCTGGATCATCCACAGGGTACAAAGTGCATAAACAGCAACCGGTCTATCCGTCCCCCGCTCCCGTGGGATGCGTGCCCCCAATCCCCTACATACTTACATATCGAATGGCGGTGTATGTAACGTATAGAGAGTAATGCGCACGATGCGGGCGATGTTCTGCGAGCGAGGATGAGAGGGGGCTAGGAGGAAAAAATTGTCAGCATTAGTGGTAAACTTGGCTTGTGAAAGCTACTCCTGGCATAAACTCTGCTGGTTCAATGACCCCGAGCGGGGCAGCGCACCCCCATGCTCCCCCCTTCTGTCACTGTACCCTGCCTTATACCTGCTATCAATATTCTATTCTCTGTACAACTGGCAATGTCGGCCGGTCGTTTTCCACCAGCGGTGTTGTGTCTGACACCTGCAATAGAAAAGGAAAATTTTAACAACGTTTTTCTTACCTTCTGCTGGACCCTGTGTCTCCGGGCCTTGCTCCTTCATTTGGGTGTCGTAGGCCCACTGTCCGGCTTTCCTTTGGCCTGTCCTCCGTCGTAACAATGTAAGGAACACCTCCTGTAAGTACACACATGTTAGCCCAGCTTATTTCCAATACAAAACACATTAAGCCTAGCACATTGTTCCGCCAGTGACATAATAAAATGAGGGTTTATACACATTTTTTATATGTAATGTTTTGCGTTTTTACTGGAGTTCCAAATGGAATATGACCCCAAGGTAACTAATCGAGTTCTAGTTAAAGGAAACGCATGGTAATGCGATCTCCTGATGCTTCAAAGTGTAATTCGGATATTTTTCGCATATCATTGCTTTAGAAATTCGCGACCGAGAATTCAGGAAAACCCTATATGATAAAAGCATGCGCGTGGAAATGAAACAGGCAGAACCCCCACACATCCGAAAAGGCTGCTGCCGGTAGGCCCAGCGTACCACGAGGTGCGCCCTAGCGATGGTACTCCCCCTACAAGCAGTGCGCGAATGCCAGGAAGAAGGAACTCCCCCGTGTCGGGCACCCGTGGGCAGGTGCCTCCAGGTTAGTCGGAAATGCCTAGAGCGCCCGACCCGGGTAGAGACGCAGGGGTACAAGGCCCCGATGGCTCAAAATGACCCAGGGGGGGAAGATGGCCGCTGGACGTGGGCGCCATTTCCCCCACGCCGAGTCCGCACAAAGCAACAAGCCGGACAAAACCGCCTAAACCGGTACAGAGGACTGTGTCCTGGGAGGGACGCCGCCACATGGAATGCAGACGCAACTGCGCCGAGACTTGGCGTCATGATCCTGCTTATCGAAAAGAGAATCCGGCGGCCGTGGAACAATGCGTTCCCTATGGCTACACAAGACCCCGGTGAGAAAGATGGCCGCTGGCGTGGGCGCCATTTCACCCAGGCCAAGCCCACAAGAGAGCCAAGCCAGACCGAAGCCATTCGAACCGGCCCGCCGGTCTCCCGCCTGTGAGAGATGCCGTAGGACAAGGCCCCAGAGGCTCGAAAAGCCCGGTGAGGAAAAGTGACAGAGACGTGGGCCCAGTTCCCCCATCCCCATCCCAATCCCCATGCCCGGGCCGAGCCCCCCACGCACGTGGCACAGCCCCGACCGGTCGAGACCAAGGGTGCCCGCCCGGCCAAGGCCCCGAGGCCGGGGACAGCAAAAAGGGGGGGGGGGGGAGGAGAGTGGGGGAGCCAACACGCACGCTGCAGCCCAGCACAAGGCGGCCCCTTCCCCCCCCCCCCCGGCACCGAGGGAGGACGGAATAAAGCCGGGCACGCCGCAAGGGCAAAGGAGGGCCAGCAAGGAGCGGGAGGGCGACAACTTGTGATCCCCAAAGGCAGTCGTGCCTGATGAACACCCGGCGAGGCAGCGGCCCGAGATGCCGGCCAGCACCGCGGGGAGACCACCCGCACTTGCGAGATGGATGTAAGCAGCGCATCCCGACCATCAAAGCTGCCCCCCCTCCCCCCGGCCCTCCACTAAAAGTTACCCGGCACCGGGGAGATTGACCGCCCCCCCGCTACGCGAAGTGCAAGAATCGAGTCCGTGCCTGGCGGTTACCCAGGACCGGGACTACACGAAATACCCTATTGACCCTGCAAGAACGCCAGCAGGCATGCCTCAGCGGCCCGCTGCTACGCAGGCCGCCCGGTCCAGCTGCGACCCCCAGAAGGGGGGGAGCGGGCACGAGGGGGGTACGGATCACAAACTCACCGAGTATAGAATTCCTGGGCACGTCCAAACATCAAAGGTGAAGTGGCCAAATATGCCGTCAGTAGGGAGGGGGGAGCCTTATATACTTCCGCCCCACCCCCCCAACCGGCCGGAAGTGACGAGCCTTCACGGAAGGGGCGACCAACAACCCTGGGCTGTCCCGCGTGCCATCTTGTTGCACTAAGGGGGCCGCCCTCTTATGAGGGTCCCCTGCGGGGACAAGTCGGTCGGCCCGCATTGTGCAGGGAAGACAGTTGCGAGGTGATAGAAACAATGAGAGAGACAACTCAGATAGAAGGGAACACAGGCGTTGGAGAGAGGCAGAGACAAGTTAGACTGAACTGTCTGTTCAGAGAGTGGGTTGGTGGGTAGGTGAAAAAGTGAGAGCTGAAAGAGGCAAGACAGTTGAGAGGGAGGATAAAGTGCCAACTGAATTGGACAGAGCGCGGTTATACAGTTTAGCGAGAGACGCAGATAGAGGCAGGTTAGACAAGCATTGGCCGCAAGTATAATCTATAATAAAAAAACGCGAGTTGTGCGCACGCGCGACGGAAAAGGTGCTGTGCATGTCACGCTCGTGCTTGTGCGCGTGAGGGTGAGCTGATCGCCGCTTTGGAAGCACTTCCAAAAGTGGCTTCTAAATGTCTCGGCCGAGATCAGCGCATGTGCTGGATCAGGCCGAGACCTTGTCTTAAAACATGTAAATGAAACTCCTTTGTTTCTCCCAGCGTGCCTTTTGACTAGTATTTGGGTTTCTGTTATTGAATTCAGGCACACAACGGACCTATGCCCAAAGCATACCAAACTTATTGGATTCCCCGGTGCTTTTAAACAGTATCAAATACATGAGTAACAAGGATTTTGTTTTGATACTTGTAATTGACAATGTTTACATTCTAAAAATGTGATTATATGAATTAAGCTTTACTAAGGTAAACGGAAGGGGTAGTAGTATTTGGAATGTCTCAATGTATACTTTTCTCCACTACACACCACTTTCATCTGCAGTCTTTCACTGTTAAACACTTACAATCCTTTTTCTCCCCACAGCTTGGGGTGGCAGAGTGGGCTAAAGAACGGTGATGGATTAAACCCAGATCTTTTGACTGGGTGTGAGTGTTTGATTGATTCAGATGCTCCGTCCATCACCACCCCCTTTTGTACCATATGTATCTATCAGCACAGATTTAGCTGCATAGATGGTTAGAAGCTTTCTCATTGGTTGGAATCTATGGGCTAGATGTAGGTAATTCCCATTTACAGACTCTTAAATACCGAATTTTACCGATTCGGTATTTAAGAGTCTGTAAATGGGAAGGGGGCAGATGTAGGTAATTTTAAAATCTGAATTACCGAATCTGTAAAATTCGGTATTTACCGATTCTGTAAATACAGAATCGGTATTTCCCATTGATTCCTATGGGCTTTGAAGCCCATAGGAATCAATGGGAAATAGCGATTCTGTATTTACAGAATCGGTAAATACCGAATCCTGCAAGGGTGCAGGGGGTGTCACTTTGACACCCTCTAGCACCTCAAGTACAGGCATGTGTGCCATGTAACACACATACATGCCCTAAGGGCATGTCTGTGTGTCACATTGCACAGGTGTGCATGCCCAGATGGCATGCACACCTGAATTCGGTATTTTTTCCACACAATAGGATTGTGTGGTAAAATACCGACTCTTAAGGGCCTGTGGCACTGTAAAGTGTGCCACCTACATTTGTAATTACAGAATCGGTATATTTACCGATTTGGTAATTTTACCGAATCGGTAAACATACCGATTCTGTAATTTTAAGCCCCCTACATCTGAAAACCCTAATACCGGTTGGAAACGGCCGAAATCGGCCGTTTCCGACCGGTATTAGGGCTCCTACATCTGGCCCTATGTCTTTTTACAAAAGCTATGTAACCTCAAAATTGTGTTTTCCAACATGGCTGTCCTATTAGATACCATTGGTTTGCAGAGATATTTAGTATCAAAGAGGAAACCCATATATGAGAAAGAAGCTGCTTCAATCACCCTAGTCTTGTTACTAATGTGCACCTGACTTTTTTTGGGCCTCATCCCATATATCATAGTGAAGGTTTCAGTTTTTACTTTTGTTAATGTGTAGGTCCAACTCTAGTATGAAAGCAATCAAATTAGCAATTAACTCTTGCAGCGCTCTCCCAGTTCTTGCCAGTAAGACTGCATCATCCACATAAAGGAGCATTGAAAGGGGATGTGTTACTATGTAGGGGATATCCTTAGCTCTCACTAATAATGCAGAATCCACTCTGTTCCTATAGGGGGAAAATATGAGGGGGGCAAGGACACACTGTTGCTTCACTCGCCATTTATCTTAAAGGATTCTGAACAGTCATCATTTCTTTTGTTACATACACATGCATTCTCCTCTACATACAGCTGTCTTATGAAATTAATAATGCCCTCCTCTAAGCCCATCGTGGACATAATTGACCAAAGTTTGGAATGTGAGACACAGTCGAATGCTGCAGTTAAGTCCATGAATGCAAGAAAGATGGATCCTTTCTTAGTGACAGAATACTTGTCTATTAGCATGCTCATATTCAGACACTGGTCAATAGTACCTAACCATTTCTTAAATCCAAATTGAGTGTCTGCCAAGATATTTTTGGAGTAGGCACAATTCTCAGTCTGTGCCCCATAATTTTAACTGCAGCGTCAATGAGGAATATTGGCCTATAAATCTTGGGCATTGATTTCTCCCATTTTTTATAAATTGGGACTTTGACTGAGCTTTTTAAAAAAGGAGGTGGACCTATCCTCACAATGGCATTAGAAACATTCATAATCAGAGGACCCCCACAAACCTGGTAGTCTAAATAAACATCAACAGAAACCCCATCTGGACCAGGAGCATTTTCTTTGCTGCTTTCCGGCATTGCCCTTTGCACCTCTTCTTCTAATTCAAACACTTGAGGATTTAGGAGACCTTGTAACTCCACTTCAAAAACTGTCAGTGACTTATTTGAATAAATGGCAGAGAAATGTTCAACTCATTTTACTTCATGAATATGGACATTCGTTGAGGGATCTTTAGCTTCCATGAAATAAGCAGCATTTACCCCTCTCCAAAAGTCTGTACTGTCGTTCTGTAAGCTAGCTATCTGGAGGGCCCCCACACATCCTCCTTGAGCTGCTTTATCCTTGTCTCTCATGTCTTCTCGTATACTGCCCGCTCAGCGGGTCTGACTCCCTCCTTTCCTCTCGGAACCCACACCAATGACCGGCGGAGTCCCCCAAGGACCCTCTATCAGCCTCATCCTGTCCAACATCTACATGGCCAGCTCGCATTCATCATCAGGTCACATGGACACAACATTGTATCATACACAGACGACACCCAACTCACCCTCTCCCTATCCAATGAACCCAACATCTCCAAACAACTTTCAAGAAGGAATGGAAGCAGTCGCCAGGTGGATGAAGAACTGCTGCCTACAACTCAACACGAACAAAACTGAAGTACTCATCATGGGTCCACACCCCGACACCTGCAATGACACCTGGTGCCCCCCACCCCCGAAACCCCCATCCCCCACGGGAAACGCACGCAACCTCTGTATCATCCTAGACTCCAAACTCAAAACGGACCGCCAGATCAACGCTGTCACCTCTTCCTGCTACCACACTCTCTGCCTCCACCGAGAGACTTCCCCTCGAACACTAGAAAACCGTTACCCATGCCCTCATCAGCAGCAGACTGGACCACGGCAACGCCCTCTACGCTGGCATCAATAGAACCCCACCCGTAAACTTCAGAAAATTCAGAACTTCCAGAACACAGCCGCCAGACTAGTCTTCAACCTACCACGCCACTGCCACATAAGCCAACACCTTGGGGCACTGCACTGGCTCCCCGTTGAGAAGAGAATCACCTTCAAGCTTCTCACCCATGCACACAAAGCCCTCCACAACACCCGACCCGCCTACATGAATTGCCGCCTCTCGTTCCACGCACCCCAAAGATCCCTCCGCTCAGCCCAGCTCGCTCTTGTGACTGTACCTCACATAAAAAAGATCAGAACAGGTCGCTTCTTCTCCTTCCTCGCGGCCAAGGCATGGAACACCCACCCTCTTCCCTTCCGACAGACGCACACTCTCCAAGTTCATGACCTGGCTCTTCGATGAATCACTGCGAATTTCCAGGAGCTGCGCCCCCCTTCCTCAGCTCATTGAGACCCTTTCGGGTGAGTAGCAGCACTTTACTAACCCACTGATTTATTGTAGATACAAGATCGATACCCATTAAAGTAGGGACAAGACCGGCTTCATAGTTCGGCAGCTCATTTACCATCATTTACCATCACAAGGTTGAACTTGACCCCCACATTATTTAGGGCATTACAATATTCATCATGTCTAAAATGCACCAGAGCCTCCTTATTATTATCTATCAGATCACAGACTGGTTTTGTGAACTTTAAGACAATGATGGGCTTTAAAGTCCCCTTACCACAGCTACCTTATGGGTTCATGATGATTGTTGCATATCATCTGGATGAATGAATTTAAGGCATTCTCCTCCTTTGAGCCGTTCCCATTAAAACAGTTATTGTAATAGTTAATCACATCCCCAGGGTAGGTATTTACAAGAAAGGTAAGTTATCCAAGCTTGGCCCTGCCAGCATTGGAGCCGGAGTATGATACATACTATACACATCTGTGTAACTTGGCTCAACCTCCAAAGTTTTTTGTAAGCAAATTATATAATGTTTTGCCACTATCTCTAGCCAGTCCAACACTCCCAACTTTTTCCTGAGACCTGCTATATTCCATGATGCGATCTTAAGAGAGTCAGGGTTAACTATGGGCAAGTTAATGTAAGCATTGTTACAATTAACAGTTTCAACAGGCTCCGACTCCCCCAGTGAACGTTTGAAAGGAACAGGGAAGGGAACAGGGCTCCTTGTACTGGCCTTCCTACTCTCTGCCAATAACTTGTTATCTGGCTTCCCCGAGTTGCCTGGATTATCTCATCAGTGAACATGGAAGTAGCGGGGAGGGCAAGCTGCGATGCATTATTCATGCAACACCCACTAGGGGAGGCTACAGTAGTAATATCCAAAGCCTCAGAAATCTACTCATCCCCCCGCCCCCTCCCCCCCACTTTGTTGCTATAAAGCTCTGCCTCGGGAGCATAGCCCAGTCAGTCATAGCCCTCCATCCCTTCCAGTGGTGCAAATGTATTACGTAGAGTTACTCCAGAGAAACTATCCGTCCAATACACTGCATTACGCCCCATCAGGGGCCTTGAAACTGGGTTGAGGGAGCTAAAAATACAAGGCTTATGAAAGAACCCCAAAGGCAAAAAAGATATCTGGGAAGACCCTGGGAGAAGGCACTTTGATCGAGTTAAAAGACTTAAGACAATACTTGGCTCTTTAAAGTTGACAACTAAGCAGTCATGAGACATTGCCTTTGGTGATGGCCCCACACAGTCAATCCTTCAAGCCATGAGGATTTGAGCTCTTCGAGAGAGATTAAAGTCTGTATGCTTATTTAGCCAGTGGAGAACTTTTAGTATCAGCTGGCCAGTAGACTCAGTCTGGACAATTTTACGCCTGTGTACATTGGCCAAGATTAAAATATATGGACCCACTGCAGGGGAAGATTCAATACCTGGATTTACCTACCAGGAATCCCATGGTTAATACCCGAGCATTCTAGGCTGATGCAGACCCAAGAGCAGAAGAAATAGGAAGAAAAATTGGACACATAAACATGGGTACGTAATGGTTGGCCACTCGAAGCCACAGAAGACAAAGCCATGTGTCTGTGCCGTAGAAAGCAAATGATTGTGTAGGGCTAACACCATTTCCCACATTACCAGTATATCTGGAGTTGCTCGAAGTTTGAAGTAAAGCCGATAATGCCTAGTGATGGATCTAACATTGCTACAATTAAGCAGTTTGGTCACATTAGCCTCTATACTATTGAGGCGGTCCTGCAGTGGTTATAAGCGCAATTTTATTATGGTTTCAATCCTGTTACAGATTTCATCAGAATTCAAATAAACGGGAGTAACCTTTACATTGCTGTGGATATCTTTAACTACCTTATATGTAGGCAAAACCTTCCTGTGTAAGGTGCTAGCAGGGACCATTACTGACGGAGGAGCGGGCCGCCACCCCATCGGCGGCCGCTCTCACTGCGCCCGGAGCTCGGGTAGGTGCCGCACTGAGACACTGCGCCCGCGATCTGGGGGTCCGCTGTGGGGGCCGAAGGCCTGTTGCTGCCTCCCGCGGTCGCCTGCCCGAGGGTCCACCTGCGTGGGCTCCGGGTTCTGCGCCGTGCACGGCCTGCGGCCTAGTGCGTGTGCGGGAGCCGGGGGCTCGCGTGACGGCTGCCCGGGGCGGGGACTGTGGGGCGGGACCGGCGCCGGCGCCTGAAGGGGTCTCCTGGACGGGGGTGGGTGCTCTGGGTGCGGGTCTACCTCGGGCCTGAGCGGCCCCGCCTGGTCCCCTCTGCTAAGCTCTCCCCTCACCCGATGCTTGCGCTGGAGAGGCGCAGAAAAGTCTCTTATAGGCGTTTATCACGCCCTGGGCCGCCCTCTTGCCCAGTGATCCTGCCCATAGCCCGGTGGGCGCTCTGAGGACTTGCTGCTAGAGGCCAAATAGCCATCCAAACAGGCCTGGGGGATCTACACCAGGCCGGTTGCCACCCTGCTGACCCTGGCTACTTGGCTGCCACACTACCGGCCCTGACCCATCACCTCCACGCTGCCTCCGCAACACGAGTGTGGCCGACGATCCACCAGTCCAGAACCCACGGGAGCGGTGCGTTAGACTGCTCACTATCGACCCGGATCTTCACGTCTGTGTCCTGCCTCTCCCTCCACTGGGCCCACGCGGAGTACTCCATTGCGGCCGCCATGGGGAAAAGAGACACCAACCAACGTAAACTTAGTTTTGACAAGACTCCACTACTGGGCGGCGACGGAGCCTCTGGCGCCACGGAACCGATCCCCCCTACCCAACTGGACAGCGCCGCCACGATGGTCGCAACCATGATGTCCGAAATGAGGGCTGGATTCAAGGCACTGGACAATCGCTTTGACGCGGTGGAGCAAAAACTTGCAGATATGGGCTCTAAAGTGCAGGCACATGACCGCCGCCTTGACGTCGCAGAGGCTCGCATTTCCGACATAGAGGATTCTGGCTCGAAGACACTGAAACGCCTTGAAAGAGTCGAGAAAATCCTGAAGGAAGTTGCCATTAAGAACGAGGATTTAGAAGCGCGCGGACGGCGCAACTACCTTCGCATTCTGGGCGTGGCGGAATCGACTCAGACTGGCCGTATGGACATATTCGTGGAAAAACTCCTTATTGAACTGTTTGGGAGAGACCAGTTTGCTCAGGGATTTGTGGTGGAGAGGGCACACCGCTCACTGGGCCCGAGACCACAGCCGGGCCTTCCACCTCGCCCAATCATTGCCAGGCTAATGAACTTTAGGGATCGAGATGCGGCCCTGCGGGCCGCCCGTGACAAGGGCGAGGTCAGATGGCAAGGTGACTCTCTGTCGTTCTACCCTGACTTCACCGCCATGGTCCAGGAAGCGAGGAGGAGCTACACTGGGGTGAAGGCTACACTGCGCAATCTGGGCCTGAAATACGGCATGCTTTACCCTGCTCGCCTCAGGGTGGAAGTGGCCGGCAGGGCTCGCATCTTTGACTCACCGACGGAAGTTCAGGAGTTTTGTCGCACCTACAAATCTGGAGGCTCACAGCACTCGGACACCTCAAGGGCGCAATCACCGGCGCAGAGTGACTCTCAACAAAGTATAGATCTGTTCACAGACGCTGGGCAGGGCTAACGCCTGTTTTGCTCACTTTGGCTACCGCACTTCCATGGTGATCCACTGGCATCGCTACCGGTGCCTTCTTGATCTATCCACTCCACAAAAGTGTCCTGGCTGCCCGGATGTCGAGGCGTCGCTGCCCCCCCTGGCGATCGCCGATTTAACTGAGTTTGGTTTGATTTCTTCTACATTCCGGGGGTTCATCCTCCGTTCATTTTCTTGCTCTTCATGCTGTTATGTTCTTCCTTTGTGCGGGGTGGGGTGGTCCTCTCGGGGTGTTGTTGGAGGCTGGGCGGAGGGTGGGATTGGGTTTTTTTTTTGTCTGTTATTTTTCTGAACGAAGGTGTTTGACAGTCCTTACAGTTTCTGTTTTGATCCTTATCGAGTCATGCTGCGATCCATTTAACTCTGTGATATCGCCATGCCTGCCTTAGGACTGCATCAAGGCCCATCGGACTTGTCCCTCATGTCTTGGAATGTTAGAGGTTTGAACAACGTCAGAAAATGCAAACAGGTCTTTAATTACATATCCAGACACAAGATCGATATTGTCTTCCTACAAGAGACACATTTGTCAGCAGGTTCGGTGTCCGGGGTGGCGAGGGGTTGGGGCGCGCATCGCTTTTTTGCCAATTACAACAGGTACTCTAGAGGGGTGGCGATCTGCATCCACAAGCGGCTCCCATTTCGGCCGCACCACACAGTCCTCAATACGGAAGGCAGATACGTCATCATCACTGGCACCCTACTGGGCCACAAGGTCACTCTCATTGGGATATATGGTCCTAACATTGACACCCCCGCCTTTTTCAGAGATATCCTGGTGCACTTATTGGCTTCTGACCCGGGCCTGATTCTAATGGGTGGGGATTTTAACCTCCTATTGGACCCCCCGAGAGATAGCACTGCGACTACCCCAGACTCCCGACCACTCGCCCGCCCCGTACTGCGGGATATCTGCACCCACTTCTCCTTGGTCGACATTGAAGCGCTACTGCACACTACCACTCTGACCTATTCCCACTACTCAGCATTTCATGACACCTGGACCAGGATTGATTACTGGCTAGTATCCCCAGAACTGGTAGGGTGGGTAACTGACCTGTTAACACTTCCGCGCACCTTATCCGACCATTCTCCAGTTGTACTTAAACTCCGGGTCCCGCGGGAAGGGGGTTACGAGAGGGTTTGGCGCTTTCCAGGAAAGGCCTTACAAGATCCAGTGTTCACTGAAGGAATCAGGGAGGCTATAGTGGATTACTTTGAGCTAAACGAGGGCACGGTGGACACGCATGCGGTACTTTGGGAGGGGTTCAAGGCGACCATCAGGGGGGTATGCATCGCTAGACACACTGGACTACTTCGGGAGGTGCGGGCCTCCCTTTCACGCTTAGAGCGCGACATTGCGGCACTAGACTTGGAGCAACTTCACCAGCACACGGAGGACAGGGAGGCCAGACGCTTGCAACTTATGGTGGAGTTCGGGGAGGAGGCCGATAGGGAACTTTCTTTCATGGAGAGATCGTACGCTGCCAGGCAGTACGGGGAGGGGGATAGACCCGGCAAACTGCTTGCCCACCTTCTCCGCCCCTCCCGCTCCAATTCCTACATCACTGAACTTAGGGGGCAGGCGGGTGACATGGTTCACACCACTTCTGAAATTTGCAACACCTTCCTATCATACTACACCGACCTCTACACTTCCACCCTGATGGACGACGACGCGGAGAGGGGGGATTACTTGAATGAGATTGCTATGGTGTTCTTAGACAGGTAGATGATTGACTTTCTGGCACACCCCATAACAGCGGACAGTGTTGAGGAGGCCATAGACTCTATGAAAAGCTCATCCGCGCCGGGGCTGGATGGGTTTACCGCAGATTTTTATAAGGTTTACAAGGAACAACTGGTCCCCCACCTGGTGGAAATGTATGCAGAAGCGCTGGAAACGGGCTGCCTCCCCCCCACATTGAGGGAGGCAGTTACTGTATTGTTGCCGAAGCCAGGCAAAGACCCCACCCTCTGTTCCTCGTACCGCCCACTGTCCATCCTTAACCTTGACTATAAAATCCTTGCAAAAGTTCTAGCCATGCGACTTTCACTTCTGATGGACACCATAATCTCGCCGGCCCAGTCGGGCTTTATCCCTCACCGCTCCACATCCCTCAACCTCCGCACACTGTTCTCGGTTCTACACCGGGTGGATCCCGATACACCAGCAGCTGCGATATTATTAGACGCCGAGAAGGCTTTTGACTCCTTAGATTGGCCTTTTCTGATGTCGGTGATGCGCCGCATGGGCATTCCGGAGTGCCTGGTCAATACAGTGGAATTACTGTATACTCTACCAGTCGCCCGACTCCGCCTTAACGGCACCCTCACTGCCCAGTTCAGACTGGGCCGCGGCACGAGGCAGGGCTGCCCATTATCCCCTCTATTATACATTCTTGCAATGGACCCTTTGGTCCGACACTTCCAGGAGTTGCATCTTCACCGCGGCCTCCAGTTCCGCACGGGTCCGCTATTGGTCTCGCTATATGCGGATGATACCATCCTCTACGTTAGGCAACCACAATCCAACCTGGAGCCGCTCCTTCTGGAAATCACCCGCTTTGGGAAATTCTCTGGCCTTCGCATTAACTGGCACAAATCGGTTATTTTTCCGCTGACGCCCTGCACTGTCGAATGGCCCTGCTCCTTCCCTCTTACGTCGTGCCATGACTCTGTAAAGTACCTTGGCATCCATATTCACATGGAGACGGAGGCCATCCTCAGATTGAACTACGGCACTGCTGTGGCAGCCTTGGAGAGACAGATTGAACAATGGACCAGGCTCCCGTTATCCATGGCTGGCCGTGTCGCTATCATCAAAATTATAGTTTTACCCCGGTTTCTGTATCTGTTCAACAATATACCCATACCCCTCACCAAGGTTTTCTTCACGCAGCTTCGCTCTTTGCTCCTGTCGCTGGTATGGGGAAACAAGACCCCCCGAGTGTCCTGGCGGGTACTGACTCTCCCATATGAGAGAGGCGGGCTGGGCGTCCCTGACTTTTACCTCTACTTCCTTGTGGCGCAGTGTGCATACGCTTACCCATGGTTCCACCCTGACGCCAGGATACCTTATCAGAAACCTGAAGCCGACTTGGTGTTGCCTGGCTCCCTGTCTACGACGCTACCGTCGGGCTTCCCTAGAGACCCAAAGGACATCCAAACGGTGTCCACCACGTGCTGGGCATGGGGGAGGCTGAGGCGTTTGGTCGACCTCCCACATCTGTACTCTCCGGCGCTTCCACTTCCTAACGCCACTTGGCTTCCGATAACTGGGGAGGTAGTGGTGCGTAACACATTCGCCAAATTCCACATTGCCTCGATCGGGGATCTATTCCCGGAGGGGCACGCGTTCACCCTGACTGAGGACCCCAGGTTTACTGATAGGACATTCATGGACTCGTTTGTCCTAACTAGACTGCGCTCTTTACTGCGCGCGTCCTTCCCGTCGTTTCCCCTCCCCCCCGAGGAGATGACACCTCTCACTCTCATCATCCAACACCCCTCGAGTGCACACCTGGTCTCCAAGTTGTACCGGATGTGCTGTGATCTCCTTCCCTCTCGAGACCAGGCGGTGAGGGCTGCCTGGGAAGCTGACCTTGGGTACCCCATCTCAGACGACCAGTGGCAATGGTGCTGCAGGGCGACCAAAACTGTTTCACTTAACAGCAAGCACAAGCTTTTGCACTTTAAATTTCTGCGCAGGCTATACTTTACACCCGCGAGACTCCACAGAATAGATCCATCGCGCTCACACTACTGTCCCAAATGCGGCGACCAATTCGCTGACTTCGCACACCTCTCCTGGACATGTCCCAAAATACATGACTATTGGTCCCGAGTGCACGTGACACTTGGCACCATGCTCGGTTTGCCACTGACCCATGTACCGGAAATAGCCCTTCTGGGTTATGTTGCGGACTTTCC
Organism: Lissotriton helveticus; assembly: GCF_964261635.1. NCBI lineage: Eukaryota > Metazoa > Chordata > Amphibia > Caudata > Salamandridae > Lissotriton > Lissotriton helveticus. Next base: position 1,192,008,948 of record NC_136059.1, read on the forward strand.
AAAAACAGTGCGCAAACTAGCGGCGCTAGGCTTCTTGCTGGCCAAACTGGAGATTGCACTACGTTGGTGCGACCGACGCCCCCCCCTACATAGCGCCTGGCTCCGGAGCATTGCACACTGCAACCTAAACAGCACTGAATACTCGGAGATGGTCCCCTCTGCGTCACGACCGGTTGACATCTGGGGCCCCTACCGCGCATACATAGCGACCACCATTGAGGGTTCCCAGGCTACACCAGCCCCATCGAGGGTCCCTGAGGGCATCGGCTGAGGGGGGGGGGCTTGGCCTCCACTGAACTCTGGCTGAAGTACACAGGGGTTGTCCACCCCTCTTCCCCCACCCCCTTTTTCTTACTGCCCCTCCTCTCTCTGGGTGGGCATCTTGCTACGACTGGAATACCCAGTTAGCTAGTGTGTTTGCGCTGCCGACTGAATGTGCGGCCCTGAGTGGCCACGGTTGGCATACACCATTGATGATGGTCCCCGTTTCTATGCTGGCCATGTCTCGACTATATTGGAACGGTGAATGATACCTCTACTGGCGATGACTGACTGTGTCACCTTCTGAATCGTTATGTCATGTTGTAATTATTCCCTTATTGTGTATTTGGTTTTTCTTTTGGGAGAAAAGTATACATCCAATTGATAGCTTTCCCAGTCCTGAGGCGAATAGCCGGGAGCTGGAGGTACGAGGGCTTTGCTCGAAATTGCTTTTAAAGATACAACAACTGTTTTTAAAATTGTAACATTGTGTGGTGTCACCTACTTTTCTTGTGTGCTTGGAAGCGCCACTATTTGACCTCTGTTCGCGCTTGGCACTTCTCGAGCGGCCGCCATCAGCACAGGCGTGCGCGCTGACAACGCCCCCCACAGGCCACGCCCCCTACAGACCACGCCCCCTTTTTCATCCTTCCTACATAAGCGCTGATCTACTAGCGCTTGGTTGATAGCTTTCCCAGTCCTGAGGCGAATAGCCGGGAGCTGGAGGTACGAGGGCTTTGCTCGAAATTGCTTTTAAAGATACAACAACTGTTTTTAAAATTGTAACATTGTGTGGTGTCACCTACTTTTCTTGTGTGCTTGGAAGCGCCACTATTTGACCTCTGTTCGCGCTTGGCACTTCTCGAGCGGCCGCCATCAGCACAGGCGTGCGCGCTGACAACGCCCCCCACAGGCCACGCCCCCTACAGGCCACGCCCCCTACCGTCATACAAATGTGCATGCACAGGAAGCGCAGCGGGAGCGCCGTTTGCGCGCCGAAGGCGCGCCTAAGGCAAGCCCGTCTGCGCCCGTCCGCGTCTGTCCGGGGCTAGGGGCGCGTCACTCTGCCCCTCTCACCAGCTATACCCCTGACCAACTCTACAACCTTCAGGGACCCTGGCCCATTGCAGCCTCCACTTGTTCCCGCATCTTCTCTCTTGGTCTCTCTCCTGCCGCTCCCTCTTACATTTCCCCTCCTACAGTTGATCTTTCGCTCTCGCCCAGTAGCATCACCCTTCCCACAACCCCTAAATCCCTCACGGTCTTTTATCTCAACACCCGGTCAGCAGTCGCCCATGCGCACAAACTCTCGGTCCTGCTGGATCTTCAAGCCCCTGATCTTCTTTTCCTAACGGAGACCTGGTTCGGCGACGACTCCCTCCCCGCCCTGCTAGCCACCCTACCGGCCTCTTACTATGCCCTTCGGGCTGATCGCTCTTCTGGCAGAGCGGGGGGCGGCGTAGCGGTCATCGCACGCACCGATCTTCCTTTTCAAATTCTGTCCCTGCCTGATATCGCGACCACCGAATACCTGGTTATTCGCACTACCTCCATCACTCCTCCCCTGACCTGTTTTCTCACTTACCGTCCCCCTCAATCTCCCTTACAGTTTCTCTCTGACTTCTTGGAAGTCCTGGCTACCATTACAGTTAATAATTCCTCTATTCTACTCCTAGGGGACTTCAACTTTTGGCCCTCCGACCCAGCTGAATGTCCGTCCTCAAAGGAATTTTCTGAAACCCTCCAATCCCTCAACTTCACCCCCCATGTCCACTCCCCTACCCACATTAAGGGTCACACGCTTGACCAGATCTGGTCTCTAAATTGCCCCGTGGAATCCCTTTCTATCTCGCCTTGCACCTGGTCCGATCACCACCTTATCTCATTTTCCCTACCCATTCACCCCCCAACCAAGTCACCTCGCCCTAAAAATATCTGGGTTCGAGCATGGGGCCGTGTCAATCCGGAAGACCTTTCTTCCCTTCTTATCACCTCCCTCCCTTCCCTGCAGGGCCTCTCTACCCTTTCCCAGGTCAAGGCCATAGATCAGTGGCTCTCCGCCGGCAGTGACTCAGTTGCCCCGCTCAAACGCATTACCTCTAAGCGTGACAAGGATGCCAACCGGTGGTTCAATGCAGAGCTTAAGGCCACCAAACTTACCGTACGTCGCGCAGAGCGGGCGTGGAGGAGAAAGTACTGCCCCACTCTAAGACTGGAATATACCAACATCCTGACCCAGTACAAAAAAGACATCTTGGAGGCTAAAACCGCCTACTTCTCCTCCAAAATCCTTGCTGCTGAAAACCAGCCTAAGGAGATTTTCACGATTGTCCATAACCTGGCGCTCTCGGACAGAACAACTCTGAAGCCCGCCCCCTCCGAGGAACTCTGCCACTCCCTCAACAACTACTTCATTCATAAAATTGCTACTATCAAAGCTAATATCCCGCCCCCTTCTCCCTCCTTTGTTGACCCTCAATGCCCCCCTCCCAAGGGACAAATCACTGCCCTCCCCCCCATATCCAAGGAAGCTTTGTCTTCCTTGGTACCCTTGGTAAAATCTGGCTCTCCACTTGATCCCTGTCCTGCTCACATTCTTCGTCATATCTTTGTTACCTGCCCGGACCCCCCCCTTCACCTTCTCAACAGTTCTCTGGCTCAAGGTGTGGTCCCATCCCCCTTGAAGTCTGCGGTTATTGTGCCGATTCTAAAAAAACCTGGGGCAGACCCCTCTGTCCCTGCCAATTTCCGCCCCATCTCCCTCCTACCTTTTCTAGCAAAGGTGCTCGAGCGCCATGTCACCTGCGCTCTGAGCTCCTTTGTAGAGACTTATGGAGCTCTCGCTCCTCGCCAGGCCGGTTTCCGCCCCGCACACTCCACGGAGTCCGTTGTCATCTCGGTCTTGGACAACCTCAGGGAGGGTATGGATACCAACCAGCGCCAGGCCCTAGTGCTCCTCGATCTCTCAGCCGCCTTTGACACGGTGGATCATACCATCTTGCTTTCCCGTGTCAGGGCGGCCGGGATCGGGGGGACTGCCCTGGTCTGGCTTTCCTCCTTCCTGAGTGACCGCACCCAGGCCGTCCGCCTGGGCGACTTTACAGCGGACGTCCGGAAAGTTCAGTGCGGGGTTCCCCAAGGCTCCTCCCTCTCCCCCCTCTTGTTTAACCTCTATGTCGCCCCTCTTATCTTTTCTCTTCAACAAATGGAGGTCGCCGTATTTAATTATGCGGATGACCTCCAGCTGGTCTTTAACCTTTCCTCTTCCCCCTCTTCTGTCCTTAATTTTCAATCTGTTATGCTCCACATCCGGGACTGGATGAACCACAACCACCTTAAACTCAACCCTGACAAGACCGAGCTGGTGTTGACGGGTGGTTCATCCAGCCCCTGGTCCCCTCTCTTCTGGCCCCCCTCTCTTGGTCCCTCTCCTGAACCCTCTACCTCTGTCAAAACCCTCGGCATAAAACTCAACTCTCAACTCACCCTTCACTCCCAAGTCAGTTCTGTGGTATCTTCCTCTTTCCTTTCACTGCGCACTATACGCAGGGTGTCCCGCTTCTTCACCTTCTCAGCCCTCAAACTCATCACCTTAGCCATGGTGGTGTCCCGCCTGGACTACGGCAACGCCTTATATGCAGGCATCCCTGCATATAGCTTACGGCGCTTGCAGCAGATACAAAACCAGGCGGCCCGCCTGGTTTTCAATCTTCCTAAATTCCACCGCTCCTCCCCCCTTTTGAAATCCCTACACTGGCTCCCTGTGCGAGCCCGGATCCAATTCAATCTCGCCTGCATCACCTTCTTGGCCCGACTGGACTTGGCTCCAGCATTCATCTCTTCGGAGATCATCCCCTATGTTCCCACTAGGGAACTCCGCTCGTCTTCCCAGTCCCTCCTCACTATCCCACGCTATCGGACAAAGAAGTGGGGAGGCTCGAAATTTGCTACCCTTGCCCCGACCCTCTGGAACTCCCTTCCCCTGGATCTGCGATCTATCACCCTGTATCCGCAATTTCGCAAACACCTCAAGGCCCACCTGTTCACAAAGTCTTTTGACTAAACCCCCAGCCAGTCTCCCCTGTCTTTTTGCCCTGGATCTTGTTAGCTGTAGCGCCTAGAAACTGCCGGTGTATGAGCGCTTTACAAGTAATTTAAAACTCAAACTCAAGTGTCTTGCATGCATTCCTGACGAAAAAAAGGTCCAACCGTCCAGATTGCTTCATTCTGCCTTCCGATGTGCGCACTATATGCTTGATGTTCCGCTACTGAACGCCACCTGACCCCCGGGTTGTCGGTATTGTGGCTGTGTCCGTACATCTCACTCCCACTTATTGCCCTTCCTTGATGCTGCCGGCCCCAGGGTTGTAGGCGATGTAGCTGTGTGCATTGTGAAAGCTTGTAATAAACGGTTGACCACCAAAAAAAAACAAAAAAAAAACAATAACCTTTACACTCCTATAATAACCACAGACTCAGGGAAGTTTTAAATCTTTATCTAATCTTCTTCAAAAGTCATCAACCAAAGGTTTACAGCAAGCAAGCAATCAATAATCAGAATCATGAAAAGCGTATAACTATGCAAAATATATTTTATGCCAACCATTTAGAATTCTAAAGGTAAGGTATGAACAGGGAACATTTTGAACATGAACTTATAGGAATCAGACTTGCAATGATATTTTCTAAAGGACGGGAAATATAAGGCACATGCTATGAGTCACAGTTTATTTGCTTACAAAAGGGTGGGTAAGAAGAGGGAACACAAATGGTAATGACAAAACTGTTTTTCTCAGGTAACTATAGGGAAGGGAAGAGAAAGGGACACGCTAATAATTCAGGATAAACACTTTAGTTTTCCTTAAAGGGAGGGTAAAGAATGGGATCATCTATTTATTCAAAGACAGTATTTAATCACCGGTTCTAAGGAAGGGAAAAATTGGAACATGCTAATAAAGTCAAAATTCACGACTTAATACTTTGTCACAAAGCAAGGGAAAGAAAGGGAACATATGCAATCAAAGCTTTTGCACTTTAGGAAGGGTAAAGAAAAGGTCGCAAATTTTAATGACAATTACCCACACAGATTTATATTTACCTAGAATGGTGTGAAAACCAACCCTGGCCACGGGTCAGTTGAAAGAACAGAAGAAACCCCAAGGAATGCAGTTGCCAGTAGGCCAGCAGGTGCAGTATGGATATCAGGACAGGGTAGACCAGATTTGGATCAGGACAGGACCACCAAAGGTTAAGACCAGCACCCGCAGTTCAGTTGCAACGCCTACGCTACTCCCTCTCTGCAAGGAATCAGTCAAAACCCCGACTGGGTTACAGCATATACGGACAAAGTGCTCCGCCAGCACTTCACCTTCCCAGAACCCCAATTGGGTCAGCGAGTCTGTCTGACAGAGTGCTCCGCAGCCCTCTGCTCTAAATCACCTATTGAGTGCGTTGGGTCAGTGACAGGTCAGCTATTCGGACAAGTCGGACAATTTCTCTAGCTAAACCTAGGCTAGTTATACTATTTTCCAGGTCAGTGTACCACCCCCCAATGTTGCAAGTGTAAGGATCCCCAATTTCGATTGGACAAGAGAAAAGCACAGGTCATCACACCACCTAAAATTTGAACTTTCTCAGTCTCCTTATTTAAATTTCGTCTACGCCCATTAAATTTCAGGTTCTCATGACATATGCTTTACACATAACAATGGAGAATTTGGCGCTGACCAGACAGTTGGCGTCATAACTGCCCCTCCATATCAAGCAGGGATACAGATAATCGCAGCACAGTGAAACCCGGGGGCAGTGCCTGAGAGGTGGTGCACGGCAGCGCAGACACTCCCTGAGTAACAGAGTGATCAGCGCCCGAGTGGGTGTGACTGTTTGCCCTCCAAGCACGCCTGGATGATAGAAGGAGACCTTGATTGTGAGCTAAGGCTGCATGCAACTCTTGACAACAGCAGGCAGCAACAACTCCAGGGTCGCCAGGTTTGATCACAGTTAACGTCTACAGGAGCGCCGTCCCCGCATAAGACCCTGTCTCACACGGAGTCACTCGCCACGAAGCCGACGGTATACTCACTGACGCAGACGCTGCCGGGCCAAATACCCCACGCCGCAACCGAGGACCATCTGGAGTCATGGCGGGCAGAGGGCCCAAAAACATGTTGGCACAGGCCAAGTTAGACAAGTACGCCTTCGAGAAACACAATCAGACGCATGCAGAGGGGCGCACCTCCACGGGTAAGAGTCAAGAGACGGATGGGGGGGAAAAAGTAACGCTGGAGGACATCATGAAGACTCTTTCCAGCGTGCAGACCACGGTGGGTTCCATTTCCACTGATGTCAACCTACTGCGTGCAGACCTCCATAAAATGTCGGAGAGAGTAGCGCAGGTGGAAGTGGTCACAAAATCGCTCGTAGAAGACACGTCGGGACTGCAGATAGCAATGGAACGCATGGAGGCTGTGACCAAACAACTGCAAGCGAAGCTGGACGACCAGGAAGGGCGTTCTCGAAGAAACAATGTACGAATCCTGGGTATTCCGGAAACTGAAGGGGAAAGGGCGATGGACCTTTACGTGGAAGACCTCATTAAAAATAAACTGCAACCCAAGGGTCTGTCGCAGTTTTTTTCGGTGGAAAGGGCACATAGAGTACCCGGCGGAACACCGAAGCCGGGTGCTGCACCGCGACCGGTCCTAGCCCGGCTATTTAACTTCAGAGACAGGGATGTCATACTGCACACAGCACGAGTGTCGCCCCCCCCATCAAACTCCAGAACTCAACACTGGCTTTCTTCCCGGACTACACAGCAGAGGTGGCCCGGCGCCGAAAAACTTTCCTTGAGGTCAAGAAGGCTCTGAGGGCGAAGAAACTACCGTATTCAATGTTGTTTCCGGCAAAAGTGCGAGTGGTGGCCGACGGGAAGACCTGGTTCTTTGACACGCCTGAAATAGCGCAAGACTGGCTAAACAGATGGAGACAAGTGGAGGTGCCCTGCCGTTCCAACAGGGGACATCGAAACCAGCGTAATGGATCCCACACAGACGCTCGGACAGAAGACCCAACAAATCAGGACAGGACATCCGAAGTGGGATCGGAAGGTGATGGGATTTCACAGGAGTCGTGACATTCTGTTCATCTACGATGTCCAAGAGAACATTTCAGATGCCGGGGAATGGACCATGGGACACAGGACTGGGTGAAGCTGAGTAAGGTGGGCAGAGCCGCTGCCGTTGAGAGACTCTCTACCCCCACAAGCAAGTAAGGTGGTTTGGGTTGGGGTTAAGCACTCTGCGAAGTTGGGGAAGCGGGCGGTGTTATGTCCGTGGAGCAGGGAGGCAGGGAGGGGGGAGATTTCAAATTTTAGTTTTAGTTTGGTTGATATTGGTCCAAGATACACACACTATGGCGCACCATGTCACGACCTGCACCTGCAGATCTATGGGTGAAAGCCCACATATGGCACCGCAATCACAACGACAACTAGAAACGCTCCTGGAACCACAAGATGGCTCAACAGACACACACGGCACCCACTGAGGACATATCGCATTCCGTGGCAGTACCCCCCTTTGAATACTTACATGGAATGTTAGGGGACTGGGGGACAAAATAAAGAGGGGATTGGTCATGCAGGCGATCAAACGCTAGGGCCCCGCGCTAGTATTACTGCAGGAGACCCATCTCACGGGGACAGCATGCAAAGCACTCGATAGACGGGGCTATAAAATGGCGATACACGCAGAGTTCACTGCGGGTTCACGGGGGACGGGTATACTGGTAAAAACAACCTCCCCTTTTATTGTTTTGCAGCACAAGGTGGACGAACAAGGCCGCTTTGCGGCGGTTCATGGACAGTGGGAGGGGAAGCCCCTAAATGTAGTGTCCGTATATATTCCTCCAGCACTCCACTCCATAGCGTTGCCTGCACTAGGAGAGTTTCTTTTGAATCTCCCGATGGGGGACACGATCATAGGAGGGGACTTCAATGCCATTGCAGATGCAGCATTAGACACGCTTCCTGTTAGGACACGAACGCAGGGCTCCTCGGCCTTCCCGGGCTTCATGGAGGCACTGGGAATGACAGATGCCTGGCGCCGTATCCACCTCACAGCGAAGCAATACACATATCACTCTCCGGTACATAATAGTCTGTCTCGCATTGACTATTTTCTACTCTTGGGGGATGGGATGAGGAACATAGATAGCATAGACATACTACCAAGAGGAATCTCTGACCACTCTCCTGTGTTGTTATCCCTCACCACTAAGGAAAAGAAACGTGTGAGAGTTTACCCCGTATATCCCAATTATTTGACGATCCCCGGGATCAGAAAAGACCTTAAGTCTGCGACCAAATATTACTTTGCAGAAAACACAGCATCGGTGTCTTCGCCCTCGGTCTTGTGGGAGGCGTACAAGGCGGTCCTACGGGGGCAAGCGATAGCATCGATATCAGGTCACAAGCAGGCGTATCAGCAAGAACTCTCAGAGCTGGAATTAGCACTCCGAGAGGCAAACACGGCACATATGGCTGACCCCACGACAGAATCTACACACACACTGATGCTGCGCCAACAGCGATATCAGGACCGCCTCAAGTCGCGGGTCGTGGACAGCATAGCTAACACAGCGCATAGGATCTATGATATTGGTGATAAGGCCGGGAAAATGCTGGCGTGGCTGGACAAACGGGGAGGGGGTATTAGAGGCATACCGCACCTGTATACACGAGAGAGACAGCTGCAGTCACACCCAGAGGATATACTGCACACCCTGGCGCGACATTTCCAGGAAGTATATGCTCCGGAACAGGAAGTCACAGCACAGGCGGCGCGCCGGAGGCTGTTCAAGAACTAGAGGCGGATCTGACGGGAGACGAAATCCAAAGCGCAATCCAGGCGATTCATTCCGGGAAGGCTCTGGGACCCAACGGGATACCCGTCGAATGGTATAAAATCATGTCGGATACCCTTAGTAAGCCCCTGTTGGCAATGTATGTAGAGAGCCTGGCGAAGGGGGAACTCCCGCTGGACCAACGTACTGCGACGATTGTTGCAATACCGAAGCCGGGCAAGCCACCGTCGGAATGCTCTTCATATCGCCCCATATCACTTCTCAACGTGGAGGCAAAAATTCTAGCGAAGCTACTGGCTACCAGACTGATATCCCACCTGCAGCTGTTGATCCACCCGGACCAATCGGGATTCATGCCCCATAGAAGCACGGCCCTTAATCTCAGGCGGGTCCATGGGGTTGATAGCGCAAGCCCAATCCCTGTCGGAGGCGGCAGTGATACTTTCTTTAGATGCCAAGATGGCGTTTGACGGGCAAACTGACTTGCCCACTTGGATATCTCAAGGCTGTTCCTTGGAGATATTAGCAGTTCTCAGGATTACAGACTCCCAGTCCCTGATGGAGCATGAAACATGCCTGCTCTGCCCAATCCCTGCGCTTCTCTCATGCTGGTTCATAGCAAGAGAGCAGCGTTGGGATTGCGTGGGGAGTATGGGAGCCTGTGCTCATGGGGATTGCAGTGCCAGAAGCAGAGGAGCAGTGAGGTGCGGAAGCAGAATATCACCGAGGCTGTGGATGGCAGCAAAAGGTAAGTGTACATTTCGTTAATTACTATATTTTTCCTTGTGCTGCCCCCCTCCCCCACCCCAACACCCCCCCCCCCACTTCGGATTGGCAGCAGCAGCCGCTGAAAACACATTTCATTAGGCGATACTGCCACATTTCAACATAACCGCAATGGTTTCAATGATACATTGCCAACAATTGTTTCAAGGGTTGTTTTTAAATGGACAATGCCAGCGCTTCTCAGTAGGGCTGCTGTATTTGTAAGGGTGCCAGCGCTTCGCAGCAGAGCTACTATATCAGTAGTGACCCATATCGGATCTTCTCAGTAGAACTCCTATACTTCTAATGGGACAGTGCCACTACTTCTCTGCAGCAACCAGATATTTAGGGATTACTTATATGCAGTCGTGCCCTGCACTTTCTTGAAATCATACTTGCATGTTACAGATATTTCAGTACTACAAGTCACATTTGTGCATACTGCTGCTTCTCATTGCGGCAGACATGCATTTAAGGTTACTTTACAGACACCTCTTGTAAGGGCTATAGTTATATCAATGGTAACCGTACTTCTCTGTGGGACTGCTCTACTTGTAGAAATCAGCACTTTTCAGCATGGCTGCCATATACCGTTCATAGAAAATACCAGCACTTCTCAGCAGGGTTGCTATGTAAGTGGTGGGTTGTACCAGTACTTCTCAGCAAGACTGAAGTACTCATAGTAGAAAAGTTCCAGTCCCCCCAGTGTGGCGCTAGACTCGTAAGCATATAAGTCCTGCTAAGGCTTTTGTAAGAAGCAGGACATCTATGCTTAAAGTGGACAAAACCAACATTTCTCAGCAGGGCCAATATTATTTTAGTGGGACACAGCCAGCATCTCCCAGCAGGCTTTGCAGGTTTTCTTTCGACAGTGGCAGCAGATTTTAGTGGGTCCGCTGTCTATTTGTGGGACAATACCAACACTCTTCTGCAAGAATGTTATACTTATAATGGACAGTACTTCTCATGTACACTTTTCTATTTAGTGAAATAGTACTGGGAATGTTTATTAGGGCTGCTACACCAGAAATTAGCACCAGGGCTCTTACACCTTTAGTGGAGCAAGAGCCGTATACCTCAATTGTGCTGCTTTAATTAATTTGGACATTACTTGCAGCTCCTATTAGGACTGCTTTGCTTGTAATGGACAGTGCCATAATTTCTCTGTTAGGCTGCTACCCTGTCATTGGACAATGTTGTACTTCTTAGCTGTGCAGCTAAGCCTTTAGTGGGAAAGTACCAGCTCAAAATGGCAGGATTGCTGTCTGCTTATAATGAACAGTACAGGCACTTCTCAGGAGGCTGCTATACCAGCAGTGTTTAGTACCACCACTACTCAGAAGGGCTGATATATTTTAACTTGGGAAACACCAACACTTCTGGGCAGGACAGCTTTAATATTAGTGGAACCGTTTCTGAACTTTTCATTAGTCCCAGAGTATATTTTCCTACTGCAAACGTTATCTGTCTTCTTCGGCGCAAGTGTTTACCATACCAGAACATTTTTTCCACTGTCCTGGGTACTTCATGCAGAATGGATTGTCCACAAGCTTTGAGAAATGTAAAAAGTTTCCCTCTTCTTTTTAAAAATTATTTTCAAAATCATGGAATGATTCAAAAATAATAAGAGAATATATTACGGTTTTACAAACCCTAGTTTCTGTTTTGATTGTAAAAGAAAATCTTCTTAGTATTTTATTTATGTGTGAATGTCCAACCTTTCTATAGATTAGTACACAGCGATGATGAAAGCAGCGTGACGAAAATGTCATTGAATGTCCACATGTGCAGAACTATTTTTAAATATAGAAAGTTTTGACATCAAGTGGAAGTGTCCCTCCCTTAAGATACAATTTACACCTTTATGTTGCCCAAAAACTGATAACTGCGACACACAGAATTTACAGAGGTCAATTTTAAGTTGTGTTTCAATTTCTTTCATCTGAGGAAGTATTTCTGTTCTAACGTTCTAATGTTCTCTGCTCCATTTGTACTGTGAGGTGAAAGAAAGACCTGATTGATTGTTTAATAAGATTTAGGTAATAGGGATTGTTCGGGATAATCAAAAGGTTTCAGGGTGACTCCTGCTGTGGTCTGCCCTCCAGATACTATAGCGACAACAGACATTACATGCTACAACATCTTGCTTTGTGAGTTAATCTTGACCTAAAAGATAGGAAAGCTCTGGTGCGTTCAAAAATATGTTTTAAATGCACCCGTTACAGCTATACTTTGCTCACACTTTTAAAAAAACTGAACAGAATTGTATAGGCAGTGTGCTATTTGCATTATCCTGAATCGGTCTGATTGGATGTTGCTTTACCCAGTAACAAAGTTTCTGTTTATTCTAACGCCCTCATTGGAGGGTTGTGAACAGGCTCTAAAAGGGTTCTGGTTTTTTTCTTATTTTTATAGGATCCTTATTACCGATTTAACGATATGGCCTATAGGTGGATTTCTTTGGACAATTGGACCTACAGTAAGACATTTACGCTCCCCACAGATATCAGGTATGCAAGTTGAGAATACATTTGTGCCTCAGTAGATGCAAGCTTATGTCTGTCATAGTATGTTTTGAAAACAATTATTTAGTGTAAATCTTTTAAACAAAAAAACAGAAGTTGAGTAGAGTGGAGTTCATACCAACCAATAGGGAATAGCACCTAACATTAAAAAAGTAGCAATATGAAACGAAGTACGTAAGTGCAAAACCAGAACAAGTTTCAAATAGGAAAAGAACGTGAAGGGGTGTTCATGGAGTCCTGTGAATACTAAGACTGAGGTTATGGATAACATAAAAAATAGGGGAAGATGGTGGAATAGGAGAAGACGAGCTTGGGATAAGAGTACATGGTGGCGGTAACAAGAGGAAAACTGATGAACTGTATCAATGAAGCCAACAGTAGCTTCGAAGAACAATACATTGGCAGAAAAAACAAATAGATCCAATCATGCATGCTGTTTAGAACGTATAGCAACTTTAACGCTACTACAATGCCACTAAAATCACAGTGCTCTTGTTCATGGCACCCACCTCTCTTTACGTGTCCATATTGCCAAATTATTTAACTCTGATTGTTTTTGATTGTTCATCCACTTGCTAAAAAAAAAAACACAACACAGTCTCAGTGAAGTAGTGAAATCCTCAGTCGCTTCTTTGCTGGCCTGCAAAAAACGCCCCCAAAGCCTACTTGGATCTGTTTTACATTGACATTTTTCTTCATAACTGGAGCAGAAATGTCAGAGTACATTTTTCCTCATCTTTCTGCACTTCTTACCCCTTGCACCCTTGCAGTCTGCATGGCCTTGTCATCTCTGGTGAGAGTCACAACACTCCAGCAATTATCGCTCTGTCGTCCAATTCCACATTTTCAGATTTGGCTACAATATTTTGAAATACCTGCCCAGTTAGCTGTGGCTTGCACTGTCTTCTGCACTTCCTCCAAACTACTTGTCAGGCCTGTTCTCCAGGGCATGTCACTGAAGGGTAATCGGGCAAAGGTTGTGACAGGGTTGGAAGCTGGCCTTGTAAATACAGGAACTGCAAGGCAGGTGGCAGTTGTGAGGGTCCTAAGATGATGGATGTGTGTTGACTTTGCTCAATGCCTGCCAGTGGTAGGGCCCTTCAGGGGTTAGTTGAGGAAGTATCAGGCGAACAAGGAGTGGGGCCGCACAGTGGGAGACTGCCTGACCCGGATGCGAGCGGCCTTGAGCCGCTGCTCCCTAGAAGCAGCAGCACCGCCTGATACTTGCTACCTGCCCTGCAGGCCCGGACTGGCCGTTGCGGGCACCGGGCAATCCCCCGGTGCGCCGCAAGGGTGGGGGCCTGTTTTGGGCCCAGGGGGCCGTTTTTGTTACAGGGCCGGTTTTGCAGCATAGCTGCAAAAGCGGCCCTGTAACAAAATCGGCCGAAAACCAGCCCCTGCAAAGAGCTCGGTCGCACCCCCAGGGGGCCGGCTGAGCACTTTGCCAGGGCCGGTTTGCCTGGGAGTAATTCCTGCTAATGGGGTTGGGAGGATTAAGGTAAACTACAGCAACTTGATTTCTTTTAGTTCTCGGGGATGAGGAGTGCGGCTGCAGTGGCCCCTGCGCTAATTCAGACGCAGTCAGAGCAAAGGGCCGGGCAAGACAATTCTTGGATCGTGAGTAGGCCGCAAACTACCCTGCCCCTTAGATTTGCCATAGACACCCAAGTGCAGGGGGCCCTTTTAAATAAGAATAGTGCTGGGGCATTGCAGGTGTTCATAGGAGTTTGGTGCCCCCTCGCCCGTTCTCATTGCCTCTTTCCTTCATGCTGACATGACCCTAGCTGTCACACCAGCAGATTTCACCCAGTATTGAGTACTCCTGGTTTCAGATGGGTGAGTGCGTCATTTGGCCCCCCGTGTCTGCCCTTTTACGATGAAACACAACCCATGCAGGACATACAGGTGTACGGTGAGCTTATAGCATTTTACTCATCCTCTTTACAGAGCTACCCTCTAAGATCATTAACTCTATTCTCCAAAGCCCTGGGCATCTGAAGATTTGACATGCTGCTGGTTTGCTTATCGTCCACAGCCTGACTAGACCCGCACTGTGGAGACTCAAAACCAGCACTTGCTTACAGTTGTATCCATTCATCCAGCTGGCATTGATCCTAGTGCACTTGTTTCTGCTTGAACCTACACCTTCGCCTCTCTGCGAACTCATGGGTAGAATCAAGTTTCAAGTTTCTTTATTTTTTGCATAGTTAACTAAAACCATTGCGATATTAACACATTCTTAAATGGTCGTTCAATTTGATTTGATCCACCTTAGCTGCCTTTTTAGTTGTTGCAGTTACAAAAGAAAAGTCTTTGTTAAAACCAGTTAAAAACCAAAGTTAGGAAATTCTTTACAGTTTAAAATAACAATTAACGATTTTTTTTACTCCAGCCAGCGCTTGCCCATTTGTCAAATCGTTCAGATTGTCTCGGCTTATTGCAAGGATTATCCCTCTACTGGTGGGCATCCTCAATATGGTCTGGCTAAGGCCTCTTCCCGTCTGCTGGACAGCCTGCAGCGACAAAGCTTCGTGGAGCATTTGTTGGTATTTTGGGCATTTTTTGTTCAGCCAACATACGGAATTGTACCAATCTGCAGTTCAGTTGGATACTTTCAAGGTTTAAGCAGGCCAGCACTGCTTGCCTCCTGGTATGGATGCCTTTCTGTTTAAAAGGTTCTTTTAGGAGCTGTTTCTGTGCTTGGTGCAGTTCTTTGCATAGGCAAATTAGATGTAAAATGTCACCATTCTTGATGTTACACAGCCTGCACGTGTCTTGTGCTGTTGTCCTCAGCCATGGTGGTAGATACTGAGCACACGGAAGGATCCCCAGTCTATGCCTTAAAAAGTTCATTTTTTTGGCCCTAGGTTAGCCCTGATTAAAGTATAGTTGTGGGGCGAGTGATTTGTAGGAGTTAAGGATCATCCAGGCATGAGATCTGTTTGACAAGCTTGCCTTGTACTCCACCAAGGAAATTTGTTTTATGGGTTTCCAGACTTGTTTTTTAAAGTTAAGATAGCTGAGTTGCGCATCCCAAAGTCCCGTAAGTTTGGTAGATTCCAGGGCTAACTGAAGATAGCTTCTTGCTTGAGAGAGCTCCCTGTGCTGTATGTCGTGCCACAGCAAATAATTTAGCGTATTTATAGTGGCGCTTCCAATCTTATGCCAGCAGATGATGTAAGTGCCATACCTGGCTAAGACTTGTTGTAGAAGACCAAACTCCAACTTTATTTGAACAGGTGATGTGTAGGGTGGAAGGCAGAACATAGTTCTGTAAGCTTTGACCTAAGTGTTGTCCAGATCCTAAGCGTCTCTTCCCCGCATTGCCTCGCTGCCATAAGCAATTGAGGGGAGTGGTTTAGCCTGGCTACCTTCAAGAGCGGGGTCAAAGTCAGCCCCATCAATTTATTTGCAAGGTTTTTCATCGTTGGAGCGGTCAGCAGACCTTTCCTTCTTATTTCCTCTTACTGGCGCCCAAACGACCCTTCCATGTCGAATGTGACTCCTAGGTACTTGTACCCGTGAGCTGAATTGATTTTGATGCCTACCTGTAACCAATTCCTCTGTAGGTTCTTTTTTATTGTTTATTACATTGTCCGAGTCTTGCTCAGATTTATTTTTAAGTTGTTTTCTGTTGCGTAGTTCTGCATTTCCGTCAGTAGATTTTGGAGAACTACATCGTCTGCATACATGAGATTGGTCAATGTTTTCCCTCCTATCCTGGGTGAATGGGATTTACAGGAATCAAGCTCCTTTGGAAGGTCAGCCATGAATAGATTGAACAGGATTGGTGCAAGCTCACAACCCTGTTTCAGTCCTTTTGTTGTAGGGACTTTCGAGGAGAGGTGGGTGCCGCTGCCTAATTTCACCTGCACCCAGGTATCTGTGTGTAGAAGCGACAGCATGTTTAAAATAGGCTGTGGTATGCCCGATCGCTCCAGTTTTCCCCCACAGTCTGCCCCTCTCTACATTATCAAAGTCAGCACTAAAGTCAATATAACACAGGTGTAAAGATAATTTGGAGTCTTTTGCTGCATCGATTTTTAGAGAGATTGTGAGGATGTTTGTAGATGTGCTGGCTATTTTGCAAAAGCTGGTCTGGTTCCGCGGTATTATCTGATTCGCCTCTGCCCAGGATGTGAGGTCCTCTAATATGGTGCCCGCAAAATATTTCGCTTCATTATCTATCAGAGCTACTAAGCTGTAAATGTTGGGCTCAGCATTGTCTCCTTTTTTGTAAATGGCCACTATTGTCGAGCCCCTCCAAGATTCTGGTATTCTCTTTTTAGAGCCTGACTTCCAAATAGAGAGGTTGCATGATATCCGCCTAGTCTTCACTCTTTGCTTTGAACAGGGTAGGTGGAATGCTGTTCATTCCCGGGGCTCCTTCCTTCCTCCCTCCCTTTGGCGATCTGTGCTTTAATTAAGAGTGGCAGAGGGCGGCTAGCTGCGCCTGCTGGTATGTTTTCTGTGGCTGGGAGCTCCACCTCCCTTGTCTCCGTTTTGCTTGCTCCAGCTTGACCATCTGGAATCCAGCTGTAAACAATTTGTGCTCCGGCGTTTTCTGTTTGGTTGTTAAAGTGAGTAGTAAGATATTTTACCCAGTTTGCTTCCGAGATATGTGAGCCTATGCCCTTATGTTGTGGGTGCATGATCCCATTCACAGTTTTCCAAAACGGGCACTGTTGTTACAATTTGTGTTGTGTAGGAGTTTTGTCCGGTTTTTATTCTCGCGGTCTCTATTGATGTTCCATTTCAATATTTTTAGTGCTGCCCTTTGGCCCTTCAGGGAAAATCGTGTGCTAGCGTTCCCTGGGGATCTTCTCATCTTACGCAGAGTTGAATTTATTGATTTTTTTTATGAACTTGAGCTGAACTCTTTGGTTTTTCGGAATTTTATATTTTCCACATGCTTTCCGAGCTTTATCTTTTGTAGGGAAGTATCTTCAAGTTGTTCTAGTAGTATGGCAGTAAACTGTCCCCAGCAGGCAATTTGGTCATCTGTGCTGGATGCTTGCGAGTTAAAGAGTTGAATTGCAGCTTCAGCTTGCGAGTTTATGTTGTTTGTTGTACATTTGATCCTTTTTAGGTTTGAGGTGAAACTAAGCCCCAAGGGTACATTTGACCTAATTGATCTAGGTACATTGGCTGTTAGTTTTAGTTCCGGGGGCGATGGTCACTATCGCCCTTGTCCCCCATTCTGAGCCCAAGAATGTATGGGAACAGAGCGAGGCTTGCAGAGGTGTAATCCAGTACGGACCTTGTCGTTGCAGAGTAAAATGGTTCAACTGGAGGAGAGTCTTCCGGGATTCTTCCGTTTAGTGCTCGAAGATTTAGATGCTCTACGTCATCAAGAAGGCGGCTGTTGCAGCATTTCTTCTTTCCATGCCGTGGGACACATTGTGTGGGGATATTGTGGATTCCAGTTAGAGCAGATACCTCCTCCCCTTCTGCCGAGCCAATGAGGAGTGGTTTAGGTCTCCTGACAAGATAAACGTCTGATTTTCCATCTCTGTGGCGTGCTTTGCCACTTGGTTAGTTAGTTTTTTTTAAATCTTTCACTTTGCTTTTGGGATGTACCTACGTGTTAATTATGCACACCTCCATTTCTTTTCCATCAAGGGCGATAATAATTGTGACTGCTATAATTACATTTGACGTCGAGTCCATGAGTGTTGCTGAAGCAATGCTTGTCGTAGAAACATAGGTGGCCAGGACACCAGAGCTGTGGCCAAATTTGCCGGTCCTTATTGCTGATGTGGCAAAGCATATATAACCCTCAATGTGCTGAGGATCCGTCAGTGTCTAGCAACACGATTATATCGAAGGTTGTAACATAATTAAAGAAATCAGGGTCTACTTTTTTTGTTGCTAAGCCGTTGATGTTCCACAAGTATAGTCTAAGAGGGGACTCCTTTACCCTTCTGTAGGCTCTGTCTTGTGAGTAGCGTCAATCCTCCTGTGTGCGTATGATTATGGTACAGGATAGTGCTTCCCTGATGAAACCTTGGTTTGAGTAGGCGACTGCGCTCAATGGTAGTTCTGGTCGGTCCCTCTGGCTGCTGAAACTCTTTTGTCGCGATCTCCCCCGAGGGCCTCTAAGTCCGCAGTTTAAGTGTGCTTGCTGTGTTTTTGGTCCAGGGCTTGCGTTGCTTGGTAGTGGAAATGGTTAGGCTGGTTTTTGAAAAGGGGCAATGTTAATGCCCCAGTTTAGGAATATGCCCAGTTCAGCTAGGATTATCTCTGTAAATTTACTTGTGATCCACGTTGTCTTTGTTGCCGCTGGGCTTTGAAGGTTGGCAGTGTGTATGAACTCTATGGAGAGTAGATCGTTTGAACTTATGCCGGCAAGGTTTGGAATTTACTTTATTAGTCTTAGAATGTTACCTCCTTTTAACGAATCCTGATGACCCTTTGAAGTATATAGAGGATAAAAAAACAAAACCTCTGTTTCTTGCTGTCTGGTTCTTACTTATTTGTGATGCCGGCGGCTGTGGATTTGCTGTGGCCATCGGTTCAGTTGGAAGTAGCTAGTTGCTTCTTCGAGGTGTGTTTCCGCTTGGTTGCTTGATACTTCTGCCATTTAGTTCCTTGAGGTTGCTTTCGGTGTTATTAACATGGGGGCTGTTTGTTTTAGATCTTGCCCCCCGTCCTGTGCCCCTTTTTCCAATAACCTCCAACTGGGGCTGACAGTTGATATGATAGGCCTTTTAAGCTCTCTGATCGATGGCTCCTGATTTGGCCTGTCTGTCGTTCCACAAGCATCTCTTCTGGGCCCATTATTTAAGCTTGTGTTGGTGACCTTTTGCTTTATTTTGGTGTTCCTTGGGACCCCAAAGTTGCACGCCTCTCCACTTGACTGTTGTAAGAGTGCAAGTTTATTGGATGAGACCCTTGTTTCTCCCCTCAGGTCTTGGCAATGTGTTGACTGTTGGTTATGACCTCTGTCATGTTTTGTTATTACTGGAGTGGTTGTGATATCATGTCTTTTCCCTTCTTTGTTTTCTGTGTTGGCCCTAGGTGGGGTCCTTGTCCATTTTCCTCTCCGATTTCCGCATGTGTTCTGGTTGTGAATGTCTGTTTTGGGGCAGCTCCCATTTCGGGTGAATGTTTGGAGATGCTTTATTTGAAAAAACTTGCAACTCCTGAGTTAGTATCCTGTTTGTTACGTGAACCTGAAAAGATATGGAGGTAAGCGATTGCGTTTGTGTGGAGCTTTTGGTTGTGCCCTCTCCTTTTCTGTTGGCGGCGTTGCTTGGCATTGAGTTTTAGTAGCCACCGTACCCTCCCGTCTTTTTAATGTCCCCATTAATGCTGCCTATATGCTTGTTGCTGGTTGGCTGGCTATTGATTATTTCCTCGATGCTGTTGGAAATACCCTGGTCTTTTATTGTGTTTCCTGCTGTTACGCTTTTGATGTCCTTTATCAGGCCGCTTAGCATTAAGGGCCGGGTGGATAGTTTGTCGACAACCTGGTCACAGTTGCAGCTAAGGTGGGTGTTCGATTGCGCTCTTGTTATCCGGCCGATCAGATTTCCCAGTTTTTCGTCAATACCTGCAGTGAAGACTATGTTCAATAATGTTAATTGGATCTCCGTCTTTTCTGACTGATATTTCAGTGCTTTGATGGCCAATTTGAATTGTATTTAATAGGGAAGTCCAAGTACCAGTGTTTTGTTCCTTTCTTTGTGCACTCTCCTTTGTACTTTGTTTGGCCTGGTTTGTAGAAAGTGAGTCCCGCGAAAGCTCTTGGGGAGAGTGCACCCATTGTTCCTGATCTGGTCTATAGGTGGCAAGCATGTCTTCCCATTCTTGTGTGTTTAAATAGGATATGGTCGCCCTTCCCTCCTCTTTCTGGTTTGGGTCCGGTATCCCTGAACATGCTCCTCTTTGTTGGGTAAGCGGATTCCCTTGAGCGAGGAGTAGTGGGGTTAGTGGTGATTTTGTGCTTGTTAAATCAGTTGTTTTGATGGGGGTGCTGTAGCTTCTCGTCATCATATTGATTGTGGGGCTGGAGTTATTTACACTGATTTGTTCCCCATCTACTCTCCTTGAGTCTTCATTGGCATCGCTCTCATCCTTAGTTTTTTTTGGTGGCCCAGTCCCCATCCCTGACCTCAAGTTGTAGTAGTGGTGCAGCTGTTTTTTTGAGCTTATGTTCTGCAGTCGGAATCCTCCGAGTGCTGCCCTGTTGGCTGGTTTTTATTGGGGAGAATCCTAAATTCTTGGGCATTCCTGCGGAAACCGCAGGAGATGTGATGCCTGCCGCTTGCGCCCCGCGGGTGCGTTGGAGATTGGAGGTTGAGCTGCGATTGCTGGCCTTGTTGCTGTGGCGCCACAATTTCGTCTAAGGGCAAAAGGCTTGGGACGGATGCTTGCGTCTGTAGCAGTAACAGTGGAGGTTGCAGGCCTTTGAGGGTTGCATTGCTGGAAAAAAGAACTGACCCTGCATCCCTTAGGAAATAAAACTTTGTGTAGATTTCAGGTTGGTAGGAGCATGTGGCGCTGGTAAGTTCCGTACATGCTGTTGTCTCACTTTGGTCCTGCTCAGTTGCGATGAGTTTTTGTTGTGCTGAGCGCTGGGATTTTGTTTCTTTCCTTTTCTCCCCCCCCTTGTCCTGGATGGCATGGCCTCTCTCGTTCTTCCTGACCTCATTGGGCCTGTGTGGTTTTGGAGAGCAGATCAGCTGCTGTGACGAGCAGGGCAGAGCGCTTGAGGTGAGGTGAATGGTGGTATAGCTTGACTAACAAACTAATTCTGCGTTGTGCGCTCTCCCGCGTATTGTCCCAAGTAATGTGATCATTTTCCCGTCTGTGTTACAGCTGCGTTTCATAGCTGGCGTTGATGCCGCAGTGGTTATCACCGTCTCACCAGCACCACGTCTTTGCTACATTGCTGTTGCGCTATAGTGGGGATATCCATGCCATTCGTCCACCACAACCCCCCACCACAAAGACACTTTACACGAACTTGGTGTTCACTGCGTAGCTTTTATTACTTGTCAATAACACCATATTTATTTGTTGTTAAACCTCCAACTTTTGACCAATTTTATTAACCATCAAAATACCATTACTGAACATAAGGAGGCGCAGTATACATCTGCGCCACAGGTTACCATGTATTTACAATTCGTCAGCTCTAGATCCACTCGAGGCGTGTTGTACCAGCAGGACATAACCCGACCCCTTACCACTTCGTCCATATGAGATACCATGTTGCTTCATCCAAGCACCGGCTACTAGGCAAGGGCCAGAGAGTCCAGGACCACCAGCAGGACGGCCCCCTCTCCCGCCAGCCCAGAGCCCCAATGACTGCCTCCCTGTTGCAAGGTCGGGCAGTTTCCGCATAAAGAAGTCCCCTGGCCTTTTCCTCTTGTCCGGGACCCCGCTAAATCTACTTTAAAACTTAGGGATGGGTGGGTGGGCAACTGTTCCCGCTGCGCCTTTCTGGCCACTCCGAGCGGCGAGAGGATAAAGAGGGCTACTCCCTTGATTCCGGCTATTTTATCACCTACGGGGAGGGACCGCCAATGCACCTCCTTCTTTACTCGCACTTCAGGTGTCCCTCCACTTGCCCACTTTCAGGGAAACTAAACCATATCCTCTGCACTAAATCCCACTAAAGGCACCCCTCCCCTAGACGCGGGGGGTGCCTCTCATAGTGGGGATATCCGTGCCATTCGTCCACCACAAACCCCCCACCCCAAAGACACTTTACACAAACTTGGTGTTCACTGCGTAGCTTTTATTATTTGTCAATAACACCATCTTTATTTGTTGTTAAACCTCCAACTTTTGACCAATTTTATTAACCATCAAAATACCATTACTGAACATAAGGAGGCGCAGTATACATCTGCGCCACAGGTTACCATGTATTTACAATTCGTCAGCTCTAGATCCACTCGGGGCGTGTTGTACCAGCAGGACACAACCCTACCCCTTACCACTTCGTCCATATGAGATACCATGTTGCTTTATCCAAGCACCGACTACTAGGGTAGGGCCGGAGAGTCCAGGACCACCAGCAGGACGGCCCCCTCTCCCGCCAGCCCAGAGCCCCAATGACTGCCTCCCTGTTGCAAGGTCGGGCAATTTCCGCATAAAGAAGTCCCCCGGTGTTTTCCTCTTGTCCGGGACCCCGCCACAGGGCAATTAGCCCACTGGCGCTCTTGCCCTCCCCCCCCTAAGCTGCTTCACCTTTCATTTGTGATGCTCCGGGCTATACTTTTTTAATGCAACTCCATAGCCCCCCAGTATAGTTTGGACAAACAGCTTCAATCCTGCCCTGGACAGCTGCAATCCCTCTGCCCAATACAAATTCGAGTTTAATGCCTGCAGCATACGATGCCTACTGGGATGAATTTGCGAACCCCGCAATAGTTTCACTACCTCTCGATTCAGGTTTCTCACAGACGTGTTCGCCGTGGCTGAAGACACACCATCACCCCAGACTCTACGAGTGAGCACCTCTGACCATAAGATAGTGGTGTCTGACAATACTCTCCTGACCCATGAGAAGGTAGAGATCAGGGCCTTCTTCATTCCCCTCCTGCCCCCCGGAATCATATTTTCATCCCCGAGTGAATAACCAACACATCTGGAATGGGCATACCATTGTCCAGCGCACTCTGCACATGGGCTGCGACGTCCTCCACACGTTGCCCATCAATACCTAACCAATTATGGTTGACTCCCATGGCCCTTTGCATTCCCAATTCTCCGGATTCGTTGAATCCTTGCCCTGCTCTGTGTATAACCAAATCTCCACACCAGCATACCTGCGTCCCCTTACTTGACACCACTGCGTATAAACCCCAGACAAAAGACAGAAGAGGGGCATAATTACCAAACTGCCGAAACCCCTGGCTCCTAACTACACCAGCTGTAGTCTGACATAGCGCTCAAAACAAGATGAATTGCCTCTGCCCACCTTCTTGATTGCCTCCGAAGATAGACCCTGATGTGAAATGAGTTGTCTCCTCCCCCAACAGGTCCAACGCACGTTTATAAAATCATGTGAACTGAAATTGCATCAGAGGCGTGCCATCTGCATGCACAAGGAGTCTATCCTTCCCACACCCGGGCCTCATCTGCAGAAACCTCCCCATCAACACCACCGGGCAATAACAAGCCCCTTGCACTTGATCTTAGCTGGACCCAAGCGGCTTTCCCTAGCAGGTCCGTTTTTGTCCTCCTTACTCTGACCTGCATTACGTCCCCCGGCCACAACCACATCACCCATGCCAATCCCTCCTTTTCTGTCCGCCTTAGAGCTCGATACAAGCTCCGATATCCTGAATGCTCCGAAAAAGGCTAAGGAATACGCTAATCTCAGCAGATGTATTTCGTATGACGACCAAACACACCTGAGGTAACACGCTCCAGATATTTACCAACCTACTGGCTTCTATGGGTCTCCTGTTATCCTTCACGCTTGGAGCCAGCCTTTCCCAACCTTTTAGAGCCCGCCTAACTCTAACATACTTAGTAGGATCCGCTACCCCTTCTAATCCAGCAAAGAGGGCAATTGCCGACAACTGCCTCCTAACTAGGGCCAACGACCGCCCCTTCTCTTTCTGATGAACTATGAAACGTAGCACCCCCTGTGTTGTGAATTCCACTGTGCTCCCATCTTTCCACACCACTTCTATGTATACCTGCCATGCCTTCTCATACATCCACTTAGTCTTGGGCGCCACCAACGCCGCTATGAGTTCGGGAGCAATGGGGCACCAACTTCCATAGGCTTTCCGGGAAGACCATCATCTGAACGCCCACCTGCGGCCATCTGTCAACTTAAAACGAGACAGAGCCTCAGCCACTGCATTATCCACACCTGGTACATGTTTTGCAGTAAAATACATGCTTGGCAGTAAAATACACATTACGCCTGAGGCAACCCTGCACCATCTCTTGAAGCAAACGAAGTACCCACGTGCCCTTTGACTGTTCACTGCCAGGACTACCGACATGCTGTCTGACCAAAACACAATGCGCTTGTTTTCTAGTAAAGCGCCCCACACCTAAAGAGCCACAACAATGGGAAACAACTCTAAAAAGTAATATTGCTGACCAATCCCGTCCTGACACACTCCGCTGGCCAATGCTGCCTACACCACTTTGACCTAGCACTGCACCGAACCCCACACTGCCTGCCGCATCTGTGTAAAGCGCTAACTCACTGTTTGCCTGTGCCGGGTGTTGCCAAATCCCTGAACCAATGAAAAGCTCCAAAATTCTCTCCCCATGACCAAGTCATCCTACACTTCCGCCGATAGCCTAGTGTGGTGGTGTTTTTCTCCTAAACTTGACATTGCCCTGTCTATATTCCTGGAGAAGACCCTGCCCATGGGCATAATCCGTAATGCAAAATTGAGTTGCCCCACCAACCCCTGCACCTGCAACTGGCGCAAGGTAACCTCGCGTGCCCTTAAACACTACTCCAAAGAGGTTTGAAAAGCCTATTTTAAGTCCCAACACGAACCACATGAGATTAACTGCTCATGTTCTGCAGGCCCAAAGCCCTCTACTGCTGTCCCCACTAAGCTACGATCCAACGGTTCCTTGTAGTTACCAGATTAGATGGTGTCAGAAACCTGATAAAATTGTGCGTGAAATAAATTAGGCCTGCTAGCGTTATTAAAATTAAGTGAAATTAACTCCAGGGTGTCAGAAACCTGATAAAATCGTGCATGAAATAAATTAGGCCTGCTAGTGTTATTAAAATTCAGGGGCGTAACACAGGCCCCTGCAGCCCCCGCGGTGCGGGGGGCCCTCACCCTCCAGGGGCCCCCGTCAGAACCGCACTTCTGCTGGGGAGATCTAGGTTGAGTCTGGAGGGGGCCCCTTCACGTACCCTGCAGGGGGGCCCCCTCAACGTTCGTTACGCCATTGTTAAAATTAAGTGAAATTAACCCCAGTGAGTTCAAAGTAATTAATGATGAGAGACTTGTCAATAATGAGAGACAAGTACTTATGGATAAACCGCTTATATTGTAATGTCTGTTCTATGTAATGTGCTGCCGTATTACGACATATCTGACAATCCGCCTGGCACCATACCCACTTGTTTCTTACTGTGTGTAAAAGGTACCACAATGCGTTTTATCAGCCAAGCTCAAAGGAAAGCCACTACCACGGTAAAGCCACCCCACCGGGCTAGCTGGGCAAGCTCTATTCACCTGGCCCCCGACGATAATCCCCCCATACTGTGTAGCCATCACCGAACTTTTAATGTGTTAGCACCAAGGGAGAAACTTGTATCTGATGTAGTATCCCCATACCAATGAGCCCACCGAGACGCAAACTCGCTTCCCTCCTTGCCGTTCAGGTTCCTATTCCACCACCATGGCATATCCTATGGCAAGATCCATACTGTTACCACAGAGAACCTGGACTCCTTCCCCCATGTGTGCTGGCACCGATATGACGGCCATCCTTAAGTTCCTGCCAGTTGCCGTCCGACGACCATGTTACCGTCCTTCTCAGCGTAGTGCCCCCCCGCCAGCATATAAAGGAAAAGAAAACAAGCAGTTAATGTTAGGTGGTCTTCCACTTTGAAGGCGCTCATAGCAATTTCCCGGTATAACTGCTGTAGCTCCAATGCTCTCTGAAGCTGCTTATACCTAAGCTTAAGCTATGCAAGCACGCTCAGCATCACACACACTCTGCCCCTGAAATCTATGGGAATTACCATTTTATTTACTGGCAGCACTCGTTCACCAGAATGGGTAACAGCCGTAAAAACAGCCTTATTCAACCTTGACGAGCACCATTTTCCACCTTTTAACTACTCCCCGTCAGTGTTGCTTATTTCTTCAACACAGAAAAATGTACTCCTGTTTTCGTGATTTTTCCAGCTGTAAAATATCACAGAACCATTGTCTGCACTGACCCGTGGTACAGCATACTTAAAAACTGTCCGCTTATGCCCAGCGGTCATTGCAACACAATAGTCCACAAGGATACGCAGCAGGACGGACGGAACAAGTACTTTCCCCATTGCCCCCTGCAACCTATGATTACATCCAACCAATAACTTTGCAACTGCGACCATGCCCACATCAGACGTAAAAAGTCTGTTCTTGTTTCTCTTCCTCTGGGGCATGGTGAGATTTTACTCAGAAAGGTCCTGCTGAGCTACAGCAGGATCAAATTCTGTTCTGTATATGCTTAGGTATTTTGTTGTGGGAGTCAGTCCCGTTGAGTGTTTGATCGTCCAGTGCTAAACACCTAACAGTCAGGTACTCTGAGTAGCGAGGCCATGCCCTTCTACAGAAAAAACAGAGGCGGTCATCCCCATCAAGTGGGCAAGGGGGAATCAGCTTGTGCTGTGAATAAACTCCCAACTCACCAATGACTAGGAGCGCTCTTAGAAACATGCCGACTTTGAGAACTGAGCAGTAAATAGACACTGAGCAATTGTGTAGGTTACTCAAGCAGGGAGAACCGAAGTCAAACCTCTCCTACTCAAGTTCTGCGCCAACACTTTACTGCAGGCTAAGACCAGGTCACAGATAATAGCAGCCCGAATTACATCAACAGGGGCCTCAAGCCTGCTTTGAAGGGAGCCACTGAGGTGCGCTGCCTTCAGAACCTACTGGTTGAAAGATTTTCACTGTACTTTGATACCACATACCATGCTCCTGAAAGGGCATTAAATGGTAAAACCTGACAAAAAGGAGTTAACAGTGCAATGACAAACATTTCATCGGGATGCAGGATGGTGTTGCTTCCAGAGCTGCTTCCAAGGTACATTAACATTTCAATAATACCGGCACACAGTGTACGCGTGCCCTGCCAGAGTCAGTGGAGTGAGAGCATTTGTTTACTTCTGGCTGCGCAAGATGGGAGAGGAAAATGACGGGCAGCAGTCCTTCAGACAGGAAGTATTAGGATCCGCAGAAGAGAAACGTCACCCCCCAGGGCGCGCCTGTCTTTACTAAGATACCGCTTGGGCGGAAGGAGGCAACAACTGCGAGCAACCAAGGGAACATTACCCGCTGGGCCTCTGACAGGGCGCTCTGTTCGAGGCCTGGGAGGGCCCAGATTTAGGAGGGTCTTATCTAAAGGGCCAGTGTGAAGGAAATATTTATAGGTTCATTTTAAATTTTATTTTTTATGTTTTTATTTTGAATTGCCGCCTTGTACGCATCATTTATTTATTTATTTATTTATGCGTTTCTACACAGCGCGGACTCTACCCGAAGGCGCCAGAGCGCCTCACAATAGGAACAGAAAATCACAATTGAACAAATCACCAAAGCAAACGAAAAGCCACATGAGGTATTGGGAGGGAGGGCGAGGGGTGGGAGAAACGTAGACCAGAATTGTTTTTGAGTGTGAAAAAGGCCGCTTTATTAGGAAACAGGTGCACATTACAATTATAAAACCTTGGCAACGCCTTACAAAACTATCTCTCACTAAATAAATAATTAACTACAAACCCCGCCCCCCACCCCCTCCCCTAAAATTCTTTGACCCCTCCCCCACCCACAATACAGCATTACAACATTACAACAACATTATAAACATAACCTCATCAATAAACATTACGTCATTAATTCAATCATTACGTCATCATTTAACCCCTTATTCATCAAAACCCCAATCACATATTGAAAGCCAGGCCCTCTTCAACCATAAACCCTGCCTGACCCTTCACTCCTGCCAATACCCCCCAAAACCTGAACGGTCAAACAATGACCAACTTCCCCTGAACCTGTCAATCAAAGAATCAATCCAATACTCATCAAACAATCTACCATAAACAGCACCGGGGCAACCAAAAACCCCGCCAGCACCTGTTCCTAGCGACAATACAAATCACAAGAAAACCCCCCTGCACACCTATATCTAAGAAAACAGCCTTTAAAATTATCAATAAAGGAGAGAAAAAATTCTAACGAAACAAAAATTCAGAGGAAGAAAAAACCCAGGAGATGAAGGATAATAATAATAAATGGGAAGGAGGGAGGGACAAAAAACGCTAACAGCCCTCCTAGCCACCAGGTCACCAAACCTAAAATGGTGGCTAGGGGGCGGGGACAGGGAAATTTATAATTGGGCTGGCCAGTCCTACTAGGCCAGCCCAAATCCAGAACATTCTGGCACCTACGAAATGCAAAACCCCTCGTGACCCTCCCAAACAGCCCGGGGGAGGAGACCTCCCTACGGTCAGCTCCCTCCCCCAAGCCCCCCTTGGGAGGGAGGGCGAGGGGTGGGAGAAACGTAGACCAGAATTGTTTTTGAGTGTGAAAAAGGCCGCTTTATTAGGAAACAGGTGCACATTACAATTATAGAACCTTGGCAACGCCTTACAAAACTATCTCTCACTAAATAAATAATTAACTACAAACCCCGCCCCCCACCCCCTCCCCTAAAATTCTTTGACCCCTCCCCCACCCACAATACAGCATTACAACATTACAACAACATTATAAACATAACATCATCAATAAACATTACGTCATTAATTCAATCATTACGTCATCATTTAACCCCTTATTCATCAAAACCCCAATCACATATTGAAAGCCAGGCCCTCTTTAACCATAAACCCTGCCTGACCCTTCACTCCTGCCAATACCCCCCAAAACCTGAACGGTCAAACAATGACCAACTTCCCCTGAACCTGTCAATCAAAGAATCAATCCAATACTCATCAAACAATCTACCATAAACAGCACCGGGGCAACCAAAAACCCCGCCACCCAGAAAGGTAGGAGGGGGAGAGAAACTACACCACCTCCCTTTCTGCCCCCCCCACCGGAAAACGAAAAACAGAACCGAACCAACCTTAACGGTGCATAGCTAGCGAACGTGCCAAAACCTCACGTAATTCCAACAAGTATAGGTCCATACCCACTCTGGACAGGTGAACACCATCATCTCTGAAGAATTCCACAGTCTCAAACTTAATTTCCCTATGGGAAATCCTGCTAAAACCAAGACCACGGCAGCAGCGCGAAACCTCTGAGTTTACTTTCTTCCTAGCCCTGTCAACCGCCTTGGGGTTGACCGCTCCTCTCCAGATCCTACGCGGTATTAATTCAGTCCAATAGACATGGCACCCAGCCCAAAGCTCTTTGATAAGGCCCAAATCCTTCTTAATAGCTCGAAGTAACACCACACCTTTGGTAGCACAAAGATCATTTTCCCCCAGATGGATGACCAGAATATCAGGACACAGCCCACCCACCATATTGTTGTTAAGACCAGGGATTAACTCTCTCCAGAGCATCCCACCTTTCCCCTTCCAAACCACATTGAACATACTAGCGTTAAAACCCAGAAGTTCTCCAAAGTAACTCTGTGCTGCCTGGACTCGGGCCCACTTCACGAAGGAATGCCCAACTATCCAGACCGTCACCACCGGAGAACGAGGCCCAGCAACAGAACCTATAAAAGAAAACAGAGTTAGAGCTCATGGGAAGGAAGATGATGGATGCGCCTCCTCCGCTTGACTTCTCACGCAGCGCTGAAAGCAGTTTGAAGACCAACGCCCCAGCCTCATGATATCCCTTTGAGTCCAACCTCTGTTAAAAGCTTCAGTCGCAGCCCCAATCCGGAAGGAAGTGTCCCATATAAGCTCCCATCTAAACCCAGGTGTTCCAAAGCTTTGCGCAGAACCATGCGTAATTGGTATGCTGTAACCAGGGTGCCATCAATATGCTGAAAGACGAGTGCATCATCACCACCCCCGCACAAAGAACGCCAGCGCCGCGCCAGCAGCAAAGGGCAAGTAATCCTAGGAGCACGCGCTTGCAACCACACACCCTTCCCTTTCTTAGTCTGATCAGTTTTAGAGCTGGCTAACCAGATGTGCACCCCCTCATCAGAACAGAAAACATCCCGCCAAAATAGGCCACACTTGCCTTTCGAACCCAACAACTCCGAAACCCTAAAAGCTCCAAAAAACATGAAGGCCATTAACATGGAAAATAAGCATGACTCAAAGTCATCTGAACAAACCTCAGGGAGAACAGTTATCAATCGAGCCAGGATCTGCCAAGATAAAGGAGCCCTAAGTCTACTGGTGTGCCCCTGTTCTCTGGCCCAACCCTCAAGCATTCTCCTGCCGATCTCCCCTGCCGACGGAGGATAACCCCATAACAACTTGCCCATAAATGCTATCCCCGCTAATTTACCGGCGATAGTCACCTTAGTAAGCCCTTTGTCCATGAGATCCAAAATGAAATTCACAACATCCTCTGAAAGACGCCAAACCTCCTCACGCCTACAAGCGCCAGACTCCAGAAATTCCCTCCAGGCCAGAGAATAAGCAGAACGCGTAGACACAGACAAAGAACCTACCACCAGTTGTAAGACCCGACGTTGCCTACGTGCCACAGATGAATCGGCATCGGGGTCGGTGCTGGGTCTGCCTCCCTCGCCAGTCCACGGAATCTGCCCCACTGTGAACGAGACAGAGCATCCGCAATGTCATTGTCCACCCCAGGAATGTGCAAAGCACGAAAGTGAATGTCGTGTTTCAAACAACCCAGCACAAACACTCTCATGAGCTTCAAGACCTGTTCGTCCCTGGCAGACTGTCGATTAACAATTTGCACCACAGCCATGTTGTCCACACGAAAAAGCACTTTCTTATGTGCCAAGACCTCCCCCCACAGTGTCAAAGCCACCAGCAAAGGAAAAAGCTCCAAAAAGGTAATGCTGCGACCACCATTCAACCACCCATCCGGCCAACGTTCCGCACACCATCTTCCATTCCAGTACAGACCAAAACCATCACTGCCAGCTGCATCCGAAAACATTTGCACATCCCATTGGAAGTCAACGTCCCTAAGCAAAGGAACACCATTAAAGGAAGAGAGAAAAAATTTCCACATTCTCAAATCCTCCTTGACTCCAGCAGACAATCGAACCCTATGGTGAGGCAAATGTTGACCAGCAAGAGCCCTGCCTAATCTACGACAAAAGGTCCTTCCTGCTCTCACGACCCTACAAGCAAAGTTGAGATGGCCTAGTAACACCTGAACATCTTTCACCAACACTTTCCGTTTTGCTAACATAGTGTCCAGCAAATCCAGCATCTTCACTTTCTTATCCTCAGGCAAGCGAGCCCGCATTGCCACAGAATCAAGTTCAATCCCCAAAAAGGACAGGACTGTGTCAGGACCTATAGTTTTCTCGGGAGCCAAAGGAACTCCCAGATCCTCCATGAGCCCTTGGAAAGTGTCCAGAGCAGACTGGCACTCCGCGGAGCCCGGGGACCCGACAAAGAAAAAGTCATCCAGGTAGTGCGTTACCAGTGAGTGACCAGACTGATGAGTAAAGTACCATTGTAAACAAGTACTGAAGCACTCGAAAAGAGAACAAGATATAGAGCAGCCCATCGGCAAAGCCTTGTCCACATACCATGTTCCTGAAAAATGGATACCCAGAAGACACCAGTCTTCCGGATGGACAGGCAGCAGCCGGAAAGCAGACTTTATATCACACTTGGCCATCTCAGCAGCTGCGCCCGCGGTCACAACAAGTGACATGGCCACGTCAACTGAAGAATAAGAGACCGAAACAGCATCTGGATCAATAAAATCATTGACCGACGACCCTTCCGGCCATGATAAGTGTTGTATAAGCCTGAACTGTCCCGGATCTTTCTTCGGGACCACTCCAATAGGTGATATTATTAAATTAAGGATCGGCCAATCGTGAAAAGGGCCAGCCATCCTCCCTTCCTGCACTTCCTTATTCAAATGTCTTGTACCACTGTGCCATGCTCAGATGCAGATTTCAGATTAGCAGACCATCTTCTTTGTCTAGGACCCGTGTAACCTAACTTGAAACCAAATTCAAAACCATCCAAGAATGTTTGTTTCGCAGCTGCATTATCATAGTCATGAAGTGCAAGGCGCAACTTCTCCAACTTAACCGGTGTATGAGCCCTTGGACCCAGAACCCCGATTACCTCTGAATCCCCTACCTCCTGCAGAATGTTGGGACGTCCCCGAACCCCCTGCACCTGACTGAGTCCCCTGATGATCCCCTGCCGGCTTGTTCTCCCAGCATCTAGACAAGGGGTGTCGCTTACCACAACCTGAGCACTCGTGCCTGAATTTACAATATTCCCTAGTACAGAAGCCTTTATTAAACTCCCAGCACGTGCCGACTGCAGGCTGTGTGGTTGAGCTACTGCCCACCCCTCCCCTGGTGGGCTTGCCCTGAAAGGGCCGGTATATTATGGGGAGACCACTGGCAGTAAAAATCGTCTTACCCCCCGAAGCCGACCCCATAGTGTGCTGCCATAAATCTGTGTCCAGTTCCCCCCACTTGGCCTCCGGATCCCAAGCCATCCTGGCCCTGAACTCCTCATCATATTGGGACCAAGCAAACCCCCCCCCAGTAAGCTGCGCCTTGCGAATAACATCCATGTATTTAAAAAGGGACACGCTGCGCTCTGGGAATTTCTCACAATACACGCTTGCATATATAAGGAAAGCAGCTGTCCAATTCTCAATGGTCAGGGGAACTCTAGGCCGTTTTGCCAACTCAAATTCTTCCTCCTTGGACCCTTCCTTGGATCGTACTTCTCTGTGTAGTACCTTAAGTATTTCCACATATTCACCCTTCCAAATTCTTTCCTTTGTACTCAACATTAAATGTGCCCCCAAAGGCTTCGTGACTCCCATATAGGGCAATTTTTTGATTTTCAATTCTTTGCTGGCCACAGGCTCTTTAGCAATACCTGAGGCCTCTGTACCAGTACCACTTTCAACTTTACCTGCAGTGTCCAGCACTTCATCCGTGCCCACAGCAGTGTCTTTCACATAACGTCCCTTTACCAACCGCCCCTCACCCACCCCAACAGCCTCAGTCCCACCTGTGCCCACAGACACAATAAGTGGTTTGGCCTGTGTAGCTATCTGCTCACCTGGCAACAAAGAGACCACTCTCCCCGGCTCCGCCTGTGATGCCGAAACGACTGTGTCACGTCTTGGAGGCGCCCTGACTGACGGGCCGCGTTCTCGTCTCTCCTTGACTTGCTTTTGCACCACTGGAGCCTGAAAAACACTTTCAACAACATGAGAGGGCACCCCCCTTTGCACGTCCCTCAACTCTCCCTCTTCGGGACTATCTTCATCGTAATCCAGAACCACTGAATCAGGTTCATCTGGAAACACTACACCACGGGTCTTACCTAACCCAACATCAGCCATATTACATTTTAAGCTTTGCGTAGAAATT
Source organism: Lissotriton helveticus (assembly GCF_964261635.1). Classification (NCBI taxonomy): domain Eukaryota; kingdom Metazoa; phylum Chordata; class Amphibia; order Caudata; family Salamandridae; genus Lissotriton; species Lissotriton helveticus. Next base: position 1,192,042,577 of record NC_136059.1, read on the forward strand.
CCATGAGGGGGAGCAGACTGTACACGCCAGTACCTCCCCTGGCGCTGACTCTGTTGCTCCATAGCCGACGGTAAGGCAGACCACCTATACCTGCTATTCGGTGGGGCCAGCGGGGCCACGCCGGGCCCTCGTGTGCTGACCGCGTCGGGCTCCCTCGGTGGAACAGAGAGGGCCGCGCTAGGCATTCTCCTCACTTCACCTTGGCGAAAATGGACTGGACCACGCCCTACCAAGTCTGGACCGACGCACCTATCCCTGTCCTGAAAAGAAAAAGTTTGGACTGGTGTACTAGGATCCACGGCTACAACACCTGACACAGCCCTCATCTCCTGCCTAGTAGCACCCACAAACGTGCCCTGCCCCCTATCCAAAGAACGTCCCCTAACCCTCCTGACAGGCACCTCCCTGACCGGAGAGCCACCTATCACCTCTTCATCCTCACTGTAATCTAAATTATCCATAGCTACTGCAGAAGAAGAAGTCTGAATAGGAGCCCTTGCACGCCACTCGTGGCCTGTACCCTCTTTCTGAAAACTCCGCTGCGCCAGGCCTGCCGCACCAAAATGCTCCCACCCAGGGGAACCACACATAAAATATGGGCCTCTGGAATCCCCAGTCAAGCGTGGAACTGCACCCCTGGGCCCTTGTACCAACCCACTACTTACATGGCCAAAACCCCTACCATGCTCCAACATCGTGCCCTGAGAGCTCACACCCCCCACTGTCATAGCACCAGGTGCGCAAGGCCCTCCAGTATTAAACACCAAGGAAGAACTAGGAACTGTCGACTCTACACCAACAGCCTGTCGTGGTACATTAATGCCAGGATGAAAGGATCCGTGGCCCCCCATTGATACTCTCCCACCTTTTCTCTGAAGGCTGTCATCCATTCCCAGAAAAACGGCAGACCCAAAATCCCCTGAACGAGGAGCCTCCTGATCCAAAGCCACACCAGAAAAAGAACCACCTTCGCCCATTTGTGCCCATTCTCCCTCACCCCTAGAACCCCCCCCAACAGACAGAACCTCACCCACTGAAGAACCGGGCGTGGAAAACAATAAAGGGCTACCCACATTACCCCCAATATCCACCATACCAATATCTGCATGCTGTCCAGAAACTACCTGACCAGAAGAAGGTGCCAGACCCACTGAGCCCATCCCAACATGAGGTAACACCATGCTCGACTCCCCCTTTCCCCCAGCCTGTCTCACAGCAACCAACTGCCTAGAAGGGGTTAAAAACATTCCAGGTGCCGCCTCATGCAAAAACTGTGACTCCTCGACAACCCACTCAGCGTCACGTGCACCAAGCTCAGCCCGCTCCTGACCCGCTCCTTGAAAGACAAACTGAACAGAGCCTCTGCGCGCACCACGCGCAGAGACTACCTCTGCAGACCGAACGCGCCGCTCGACAAGAGGGTCCGAAGCGGAGCGCTTCTTGCTCCGTCCCCGGCCCCCTCTTCCACGCCTTCCCGACGATGAAGAGAGTGAACCCAACGGTTCATTTGAAGACAGGGCTCCCGCCCGCACCACTGAGGAGGGAATCAGCGCGCCACCCGACGCCTGCCCCACCATAATGCCAGACATGCCCGGGGCTCCCCCCGCCCCCACCGCCACACTCACATGGGGAGCCGGAGCAAAAGACGCCTCCCTCCCGCCCTCCACGGAAGCGCCGCGCGACGCCGGCGCTCCCACCTCCCCCGCAGCCACACGCGTCAGCTGCTGAGGGGCCGGCTTCCTCGTACGGGACCGGCCCCTATCGCTTACCTGGCTCGGGCGTCTCTTCTTCGGCGACGAGCACGCCAGTACCGCAGCGACCACGCCAGCCGAAGCCTGGCGCTGGGGACGCACCGGCACACCTCCTGCCAACAAGTCCATGCGACCTGCCTCAGCTAGCAGGCGCATCGCCTCGATCACACGAGCATCTTCCATTGCCAAAATTATCAAAACAATAAGCCGAACAAAAGGCCTAGGAAATACCTCACAATAACAAAACCTTGACAAAAAACGTTAACAGCCCTCCTAGCCACCAGGTCACCAAACCTAAAATGGTGGCTAGGGGGCGGGGACAGGGAAATTTATAATTGGGCTGGCCAGTCCTACTAGGCCAGCCCAAATCCAGAACATTCTGGCACCTACGAAATGCAAAACCCCTCGTGACCCTCCCAAACAGCCCGGGGGAGGAGACCTCCCTACGGTCAGCTCCCTCCCCCAAGCCCCCCAAAGTGACGACCGCGAGCAAACAAAACACATGAGGCAGCAAACAGTGCATCGCAAGAGGAAAGAGTGACATGTGTGCAGGTTACAAGAGAAACAAAGTACAATTAGAGGTAATATACTGCAATATATGCTAAACACTCAGGCACAAGAACAAACGTTACGTAGGCAATGGTGGCACTTGTGCAAGTATCAAAAGCAAACAAAATGTGAGAGGTAGCAAACAGTGTGTTACAAGAGAAAAGTGGCGGTCGATGCCGAAACAACCCACACGTTAACACTTTAAAGAGTTTCCCAACTTAGTAACACCCAGCCGCGCTTCCCGCTAAGAAACGGCACTTTCAACGATACACGCCCGTCACTTCCCTGGTACATCAAAAGGGGGTTCTCAGAACACCCACCCACATCTTTCTCGCCGCAGGCTTTTACCCGCGCTAACCTGTATTGAAAAACGCCCCAAAGACTGTCATTATAATTGATGCCAATGACATCTTAATGATGCCCCACAAGCTTCCCCACTACGCGTGAGGCCCCCTCACCTTTGCGAGCCACCCCAAGCCAACTGTTCCTACTGCGCCTTTCCGGCCACTCCGAGCGGCGAGAGGACAAAGAGGGCTACTCCCTTGATTCCGGATATTTTATCATCTACGAGGAGGGACTGCCAATGGACCTCCTTCTATACTCGCATTTCAGACGTCCCTCCCCTTGCCCACTTTCAGGAAAACGAAACCGTTCCCTCAGCACTAAATCCCACTAAAGGCACCCCTCCCCTAGACGAGGGGGGTGCCTCTCATTACACGTCCATTAGCCATCTGCTGCTTGCCGTTTTCTGTTTCCTGTTGCCCCGACTGTAGACCCATCTAGAGTTTAAGTGTGCTGTGTAGTGATCCGAAGTCCCCTGTGGAGCGGTGCATGAGGGGTCTGAGGCAAGAGGGGGAAGGGGGAGACCAGTGGATGCAGCAGGCGACTTGCTGGCTGCACTGGCTCTTTGGCTGCCTTTACCTTTGCCACCACCCTGTGCGCCAAGCTTCACCGCAAAGCGCTCGCCCGCACCCTCTCCCACACCTTCCCGCCCCCGCACTCACACTCACACTCACGCCCGCTGCTTACACTGTGCCACTGCCCCGTGTTATGTCGGGGCCCTAGGCCCCCATGCTGATAATGATTGCGACACGGACACTAGATGTTTAGTGGGTTAGTGAGCCAAGAGCACTTGCGCTCCGCCCTATTTATTAACTGTGTCACGTGCCTCGTGACATCAGTGGTGGGTGGGTGTTAAGTGTGGAATTACACTTTCAGCAACTAGACTGTGTCTGCTAGGACACAACATTCCTTCCAAAATTTGATAAAAATTAAGGAAAGACCAAAGTCCGAACCTGTGGAAGGAAAGACATGAATATACAATAATTACAAATTTACATTGAGTCTCTTCAGCTGCTTGCTTGATGACGACGATGGAAATTGCTGCTGAAATATTTATTCTTCTTGGCTCGACGTCCTGGTTCTCGGTGGGCGTGCTCTTCTGGACTTGCGCCCTGGAAGTGTGTTGGTCAGTCCACTGAGATCTTGCTTTTGATGGTGACGCCAAACAGGATGACCAGATGTTGGACTTGAAGGATGTTGTCTTCTACTGGTCCGTCAGTTTCTTCACTGTAGGCAGCTTGGCTTTACATTACAAAGGATGGAGTGTGTGAAGGACATTCTTCTCACTAGGACGCCCCTCTCTCGGGTGTTCTCCTGCCACGAGGTGTCTCGGAGGCCCTTTTCATCAGGTTTCCACTGGGCCAGGTATTCTTCCAGAGCGTTGCTCCAACTCCACAGTCTGCGTGTGAATGGATGAGACGATGAGGGTACTACCTCACAAAGTCCGTAGCTCCACCTGAAGGGTAGTTGTTGACTCCTGCCTTTGCGCACAAGTTCCTCTTCTTCCTGGGACGTGCAGGTTAGACGACGATGGCTCCATCTCACTTGTCGGGACCCTCTGCCACCGGTGTCCCTGAGGCCTTTGCCCCTTGGATCTCCACGGGCTGGTGTGGATTGGTCAGTTCTCCTTGTTCAGGCCATCTGAGCTCCCTCCGCATCCAGGTTTCCGCTCGATCCCAAAGGTGGGTGTTGCCAATGGTCCGGCCTGTGCTCTCTTACCGTCCACGGGTCGTTGGGGTCTTGTGAATAGATGCCTGATCTGTTCCTGGTGCCATCAGTGTTCTCCTGGACATGTGGTTCATTGTACACGGTGTTGTGATGTGTGTCACCTCTTCTTCTTGTAAGTGTGTGGACTTGTCACACCTCTCTTCACCTTTTCCAGATGGTGTTCTTGATGGCGTCGTGCCACATGACTTCTCTCATCTACTCTACTCTTCATGGCGTCATGCCACGCATTTCCCCTTCTCCTTTTCGCGACACGGTGCGGTCACCTTTCTTTCTTTGTCTTGCTGACCAGGCTTCTTCAAGCAGCGTGCACTCCGCCTGTTTCCCTCTGGTCTTGTCCTGGCTTGTGGACACTATCTTCTCTCCCTTCTTCTGGGACTGGACCGGTCGTTACGATCTTCTTTCTTGCTTCCTGTTACTTCCAATTCTTGTGGGTGTTGCGTCCGTCTCTCCGGGTTTTCTTCCAGACATTCTCCTGATCTCTCAGTTCACGGACGTCTTACGGCAGGACATCTTCATCCTGACTTCTTGGCAGAATTTCTTCTTTTTTTTTCTCGGGCGACCATTTGACTGGTCTGCTTTTCTTTGGGTGCACATCTGGCTGTTCGGATCATCCTTTTCTTCTTCGGCGATCTTCTTTGCTACCAGATGGGGTGGACAGCTTCCTCTTCGTGAGTCTTCTCGCTATCCGCGTTCATTGGGATCGCCATGTGCTTCTGCTGCAGTGCTTTTGCGTTGGCGCAGTTTCGCCTGCGCTCTTCGTGTGCTCTGCTGTTTTCGGAGGGTTACTTCACCTGCTCCATGGACCTTCTCCGGTGGGTGCACTTCTCGTGCGCGCTTCCGGTGAGGCTCTTTAGCTTCTTGGCGTGGTAATCTTGCGTCACTCTTTCATTGCACGTCACGGTGCATGGCAGTTGCAAGTTTGTGCTTCACTTCGTACCATCGTGGTACATCTTCAGTGTCGCTTTGTGCCTTGCGTTTCTTTATCTGCTTTGGCGTCTTCGCTCTTCGCCACATGCGTGTCGCACTTTTCTTCTTCACACTTGGGTACTTGCCTTGCACGTCTTCTGGTGCTTTGGGTGTGGCTTCCTCTCTGTTAGGCGCTGTCCTGTACTGTCCGCGTCCGGGGTACACTTGCGCTCTTCCATCGGTTGCCTTTGAACCTTGCTGCTTGCGGTAGACGTTGTGAATCTCCCTCGCGGTCCAGCGTGGTGATGTTGTCTCTCCTGCGGTTGCGGTGAGCACCTGTGGCCACAGGCGTCACTTCAGCAGTGATGATGGGTCTCTGTCTTCGTTCGCGTCGCTGCAGGCTTGCTTCACCTCTTTCGGCTTTCCCTTGGCTTGTCTTGTGCTTATTTGGTTCTTGTGCTTCTTTTGGTGCAATTCTCCCCAGTGTCCACTAGATGGCAGTGTAGCTTGGGCTTTTCTTCAGCAGCAGCTTTCTCCTCTTGGGGACTTTTCTTTCCTGTTGTTTTTTCTTGCTGTTGCAGCTTGTAGGACCAGCTATCCATGGAGGGTGCAGGAGAGGAAGGGGCTGGAGTCACTGCTGACTAGAGGTAAGTCTCAACTTCCTTGTTTTTTTAATTTTTTTATTCCAGCATGGGGCAGTGGGGCACCAGCCTTTCAGTCCTTATGGTGCAAAGGGGGGGCTGCAGGGTGCTGCGCGTGTGTGCTTGGCAGCTTGCTTCACCGCATTTGCAGACCCCTACACATTTCGGCTGCTTTGGCCGCTTCTGCTGGGGGACCCCGGAGGTGTGGCATCTTTCTTGAGCCGGCGGCGGCCAACTTTTCCATTCACTACACCCTCCCTCAGCACGGCAGCAGTCAGTGGGGCCAGAGAGGTGCGGGTCGGCTCCCGATCATCTCCTCCTCAAATACTAGGCCCGGGGCACGGCACACACCCCGTGGGCCTCTCGGCAGCCGGTGCTGAATCCTCGTAGGGGGTGCCCATAGGCAGGCTGCATTCACCCCCCTTTCCTCTTAGTAGTGGCACGCCGGGGGTTCTGCCACTCCTCGTCGCCAAATGTTATGTCGGGGCCCTAGGCCCCCATGCTGATAATGATTGCGACACGGACACTAGATGTTTAGTGGGTTAGTGAGCCAAGAGCACGTGCGCTCCGCCCTATTTATTAACTGTGTCACGTTCCTCGTGACATCAGTGGTGGGTGGGTGTTAAGTGTGGAATTACACTTTCAGCAACTAGACTGTGTCTGCTAGGACACAACACCCCGCAGGGTCCGCCTGGATCCGATGGATTGCAGATGGGTTGCAGCACTCCAACAGGGGCTCAACAGCAAGACTTCAAGCACTCCAGATGCTCCAGTTGGCGCTTGGCCACAGGGGGCGCTAAACAGGGGCTGTGGTGCACCAAGAGCACCAGGGCCGCTGAAGCCTGCTTGTTCCCGTGCTTCTTTGCTCTGAGTCCTGCGACTCCCCAAAACCGTCCTCTGCCTATGCACTCTGCGCTCTATGCAACTATTTGCTCTGTTTCAGCAGAGAGTTCAAGCTGCAGGCAGTGCTGGAATTGACGGGGCAGCCTGTAACTACTTGCAAACAGGTTCGGTGCCCAAGGCAAGCAGAGGAGCAGGGGAAGCGGTGGTGATGCTGACAGCACCGAGGGGGCGGACAGACTGTGAGGAATGTGGGGAGTGCGATATGGCCGCAGAAAACCGCAGGGTACCAGCTTTGGTTGTGGCTGTGCTAGCCGCCGGGGTTGCCAATTGCCGGTTGCCGATCCTTTATTCGGGTGCCGCGGCCACAGTCGCGGATTGCCGGCCTCAGGAGCCGCGTCTGCAGCAGCCTCTCCTCTTTCCAAAATACACGCCTTGGAGTGTCAGCGCGGGTAGAATCAGAGGCATGAACAAGGAGGCCCCAGATGCTAAAATGAAGCCCTCAATGTCGGTGGCAGTTGATTGAGCAATGGATGAGCAAGTACTGTGTGATCCTCTAGGCTAGTGCCACCCAAAACAAACTGAATGAGATCCTGGAGGCCATTACGAATTCAGGTCCACCCTAGAGGATAAAATTGATGCAGTAGCCCCAAACCTGGGTATTTTGAGAGAGGACCAATGCAGACTGTGCGTAAAGGCGCAAAACAATAAAAGTGAGCTGCAAGAACTGCTCCCCTGGGCAGCAGATATGTTTTGGCAGATGCAACAACTCACTGACCTTATTTGATATCTTGAGGGGAGGGGAGTATACACTAAAGGATCGGCCAGATGGATTAACTTAGAAAAATGGGGCCTCTCTGTGAATTCTGAAGGGCCAAGCACCATGGACTTTATCAAAACCTGGTTCAAAACTGAGGTCTCACCTTAGTTTGTATTAGAGCGAGTACATAGGATCCTGGCCTGCAGACCACCACCCAGGCTCACTGTTGTGAAACTCTTAAGTTATTGAGACTGCGACACGGTCCTCCAAGCTGCCAGGATGAAAGGGCTCCTACTCTTTTGATGCTGCCAATGTAATGATTTTTACAGATTACACTTTGGCAGTGCAACTTAAACAAGTGTCCTTTAGGTCTGTCAAAAAAACTGCAAGAGATAGGAATTAGGCATGCTCTTTCATTTTGCAGGAAAAATGAGATCATTGCTGACCAGCGTGCCAATTTTTCACTGACTCTCAAGATGCTTGGAAATATGTCTAGCAGTGGCTCAATATTAGTGCAGGGTGATCTGACCACTGACCCTGTGTGCACCGCACAAGGGGTCGCCACAGGGGCAACCAGATGACCAGCAACACTGCACCCCATTGGAAACCGTGCTCTCACGTTTTGGAAGGACATTAGTTTGTGGGTCATTGCCCGCTATTATTCTTTCCGCTATCCAAATACACTTTGTTGCACTAAACAAAAATGTCATTATTATTGTGTATGTTTAAAAACTCAATAAAGTTTGATTAAAGAAAAGAGGAACTGGAAATTCATTCTGTTTCTGAGTACGGCCTTTTACTTTTAGTGGGTAGCGAAGATGAGCAATCAGAGTTTACTCTTGGAGCGTCTTGTTCAGGGCACGTTTAGGTAGGCCAGGTCTCCCTCACAATGACTGTTTTATTCAAGCAATGTTTTCTAATATATATTACGTGTAATAATTTAAAGAAGTTTATGACATTAGCAATCCTTCTAAATTTGCATCTATTTACAATGTAACTCGCCTGTACCGTCTGTTGGCCTTATCTGCATTCAACAAGACACACAATTGCGGTTTACCAATCAAGTAGTCAAATGCAATGTCTGTTTTCCGTTGTTCTTAATGCACAAAGTGCCTGGTTAATTTCTTCAGTGTACCCTGTTTCCTTTGGGGGACGCACCATGGCCTGCTTGGTTGGCACCCAAGATGTTGTGCTGAGCAGCTACTTGACAGGCTTGGATTGCAACACTGTTGCTGATCACAGATGCCAAATTTGATCGAAGGATATAGCACTCTATGGATTTATGCACTTGGGTTTCACCAGGACAACAACGCTGAAAAAGAATGCACAGTGATAAAGGGGGTGTAGGCATACCTGCATCTCATTGGCATAGCTGCAGATAGGATGCATGACAATCTATAGGTGCAGACACATAGTCCTCATTTGGATGTTCGCATAGTCACAGATGGGATGTATTGCAATTTAAGTGTGCCGGCACAAAGTCCTCAGCCTAATAGTAGGGTACATGGTAATGCAGAGTGGAGGCACAAGGGCCTGGCAGGAACATTGATATATCTGAAGATGAATGATACATACAGCGGCAGGGGTGGTGGCATGCCGGGCCGCATACTATAGCTGATTTCATTAGGGGCAGCGATGGGCTGAGGCACATCTCTTCTCATGCTGTCCTTAGGTCGCTTACTCAGGAAATCTTTGGTTGGGCTGTGCATTGCTTGCAGGCATCCGATCTCACCAGGTGCATGCAACGCTGGGCTTTGGTGTTTGCTTTATAAGACTAGCTTGCATCCAGAGCAGTGATGATTCTCCAGCTAACTCACCTCTCCGATTCAAAGTTACGCCCACATACTAAGGCGGAACCATCTCTACAAAGTCCGTTTTCAATCAAACAAAAGGGAGATGTAATACTCTGATTTATGCTGGCTTTCAGATTTCCTCTGGTCAATCAGGTTTTGTTGGTACGGTATTTTTGTTCTCCAGTAGAAAAGAGCAAAGCATGTGGGCTGTGGGTGGGTAGTGTTTCTTTTTGTGCAAAGTGTCAGTCAATGGCTTTACCTTTTGGTACCAATCAATTAATCAATCCGCATTTGTAGATCTCCGTCAAAAAGCCAGGTCTTTAGGAAGCGGCGGGAAGAGGGAAGAAACGAGCGGAAAGGACAAAACGGAGAGCAGAAAAACCAGCAGAAAAGGCAAACAGGGCAGAAAAACGTGCAGAAAAGACCAAACAAAGAGCAGAAAATGACCAGCAAACGAGCAGAAAAGGCAAAAAAGAGGGCAGCAAAACGAGCAGAGGTATTGCCAATATTTAGGTGCCCATCTTGCCGGGCGCAAGCTGACCTACTGGAACTGGTTTCGTTCAGGCCCAGTGTGCACAAATATTAACAGTACAAGATTTCAAAGCTAGAAGCATGCATCATTTGGTACGTTTTATATACTCACAGCCCCAAAATACATGACTACAGCAAGTGAGAAATTATTATATGCATTACTTTATTGAAAATCATTATTTCTGAAATTAAAAGTAATCGGCAGCTGTTTTCACTGTTTAGTGATATAGCCCAAGAACAAATTGATGAATCACAATCAGCTTTAGATCTTCACTAGCAGAAATCGCAATATTTTCAATATTATCACATTGCTTTTTTTTTAGTCAATGGCAGAAAGTGAATTTGATTTGTGAAGGAATAGACACTGTATCAGAAATACTCCTCAATAACGTGACTGTTGGGAGAACTGACAACATGTTCATCAAATATGTAAGTAACCCTGAATTTAAATATGCATTATGTGTAATTAGTGTTGATCAAAAGTGCTTTTGAAACAGAAGCAGGTATGATATGTTTATTAACCCCTTGCATGCTGATGATGGCCCCCGCCCGTCATGCACTACAGTGCTCGTGTCCTGGTGACGGCTGGGGGCCGTCATGACCGCACCCGCGCTGAAATCTGCAGCACAGGAGCAGAATCGGCCCAGCATGGAAGGGGTTAAGCTCAAGATAGAAGCATCCATACGACAAATAGGATCATCCAGCAACTGTCAATCTCTAGAATCACTCACGTCCAGCTCACCAAATGATGCAATGGCACAGCTCATGACATGACAAGTGCTCGATGGAGCTATGTACACAGTTACTGTAACCCTATGAAAATACTGCACATCTCCCTGGTAACAAACTAAAACCCAACAGCAAAACAGGCATGTACACTAACCACGACAACCATAGACCAGTCCGACCTCATATAGTTGAAAACAATCTGAACTCTGCACAGCCATATACAAATCTCCTACCACAAAATCTTGCACCCAAATAATCATTTTGCTCTGCTTCTTCAGCACTTCAACTACAAACCCAGAGGCTTCACCTTCCTGCTGTTCTCCACTCGCGTACACTTCTTTAACAGCCATCCAGGCACATGCAACACTTTTGGCAAATTCCAGTCAGATGACCCCACTGCTCCCTTGAATCACTCAACACTTGCAATGGGATGGAGAAATTAGCCAGTCCCTCCAATAATCTTACTCCTCAATCTGACCCAGAATTCTTGTGTGAATGTTTTTCCGTCTTTCTCTCCATGTGGCACACTGCCTTCATCTCCACTAATTTCCAGCTCTGTTTGGAACTTTGAATAGAACCTCCTTGCCCATACTTTCTTATAAAGGGTTGCTGCTCTTGCCATGCTTTTCATAGTGCTGTAGGCCAAACTAATATCCTTACAATCTGTCCTATCACACAATGCTAATTGAAGACTTTCTTTGAATAGTAGATTCCACCTTACTACTAACCCATTGGTCTATGGGTAGTAAATAGATGTCCTTATGTATTGAATACCCCACCACCCTGCTGCCCTTTAACTCAGCAAGATCAAGTCAATGCCCTGTTCCTGCCCTAACACCACCCGTCCTGTACCCACATCACCACCACAGCCTCTATTAGCCAGGTACCCCTCAGCCAAGGACAGTGTAGCACGTCCACGGCCCGTAAACCTGCTGTTCTACGCCACTGTGCCCAATGTGCGAAGACACGCAAGGTGTCTCCCCTCACCCCTCCTGCCATCCACTGGCAGGGTTCTGTTCGCACAGTGCCACCTGATGCCCACCCAAACCGGCCACTCAAGGCTTCGAGGTCTTCACCTGTGCCCGGCAGTGCGAGCTGGTCACTAGGTAATTCTCTCCAAATCTAAAAATGCACCCCCTATTGGCTGTCTGAAGACGCAAACCTTCCCTCCTGCCCCCTGCCTTGTGTAATGAAGGTGAGTTATTCCATGCGAGCCCCTGACACTGCACAAGGCTTTGAATGGCTACGACACACGGGGCACCACTGACTGCTTCCTGTACAGCCCCTCTCCCTGGTAGGGGGCAGCGCAACACAGATCGCGCCTTAGGTGAGACCCCCTCAGCCAAGGAAGCTCGTGCTTAAATGACACCAACATCGCAGACAGGCTGAGGTCTGTCAAATTGACGTTTCTCTCACATTGCCCTTTCCACTGAAGACATCACAACTCCATTTCCCCAACTCTGCGTATTTCAGAAAGGCTGCCTCCCCACAACTGCCTGCGTGCAAAGGGGAAGCAGAAGCCAACCCCGTAAAATCTCCCAATGGGCACCCCCAAAAAGTAGGAGATGCACTTTTGCATGGAATACATAGTATAGTCTGCAAAATGTGCCCTCACCTTAAGCAACACCGAGCATTAAACACAGAGCTTCTCCCATCCTTCTTATGAAAGGACCCCAGCCTGGGAGTACCCAGCACGCAAACAGCAGATGTCCTATATGCAATTACACCACATGCTGCGAAACCTTTGCAATGCTGTTACAGGATTGCAAAATGCACCTTTTTATTCCCAAGAGTACCGCTCCCACCTCAAACACACCAAATCCACACACACACAAAAAGAATCGGCTATTTAGCATCAACGAGCAGTGTTGCGAAATGTTTTCAGAACAACAGCGTGCTCGAAAATGTCTGGTTTAAGCCAGATTGTTCCCTGACGGATTTAGTGCCCCAAGTCTTAAACAGAGACTCAGGGTACTTAATGCCTTAGGCCACATCTCCAGGAAGGACTCTGCCAGACCAAAGAACACTCTTATTTATTGCTCGTTGCGATTGCTTGTAAAAGACCCCTCTCCAAACAAGCATTGGCATAGCCAATAGGTCTCGCCTTTGGAACCTTAGTCGTATTTAGTTATGCAGTACAATATCCTTGGTGCAACAACATCAACTGTTACATGTCTAAACACTTATAAGGTCCCAAAGGCTAGACCTATTGGCTATGCCAATGCTTGTTTTCATTTTGCTTATTTCGTTATTGAGCTTTCACAGCATGGAATAAATATACTGCAGATTTCGGCTTTGTATTCCTAATTATCCCAAATACTTCTGATCATGGGCGGGGAAGATGAACAGGCACCTTGACACCACAATGGAGATTTGTGTCACTGAAAGTAACATCATATTGTTGAGTCTTGTGCTCCTAGGAGACACGCCAAGGTGAAACCTGCCCGATTTGCATTCCATCGAAAGATGGAATTACGAAAACGACGCCAAAGTAATTCAACCTTTCGCACCTGCTGCAAGTTTCCTAGAGTCTAGAGTACCTCTCCCTGCAGCACACACACACACAACACACCTGCTGACACCGGCAAGCATACTAGAGGCTTCTTTAAAGATCCACCAAGGAGAAGAAGGGAAAATGACGATTGAAATTACTATGATGTCCTTTAATATCATTAATTATATATTGAATGTGATGGGGGTTCTCGCCTATGCATTCATTGCTGCTTTCAATCTTGTGGACGTGGCTCGTGGCAGAAGCCTCAACAGCGGTGATCTCATCCTCATAGCTCTCGGAATCTCAGGCGCTTGTTGTCAGTGCACGGAGATAGTAGACCGGTACATTTCACTTTCTTGGACGGAGGTTCATGATTCCGGTTATAGTTTTCAAATTTTATATCAATTAACATTCTGGATGGGTAGCTCCATTACCTGGCTCAACGGTTCTCTCTGCGTCTTCTACTGTGTGAAGATCGTGGACTTCAACCATCGCCTCTTCATCTGGTTGAAGCTGAGGATCTCAAAGGTGGTGAACTGGTTGGTCCTCGGATCTGTGTTGGGGCCGCTGGTCCTCAGTATCCCCAAGTACTGGGATTCATACATCACTTTCAATCCTAATTCAACAACTGTCATGGCGTCTAATTCTACAGACCTAGCTGCACCAGTGCAACTTTTGACATTGCGACAGAAAGCATCCTACAATGTTGTAGTTTTCACTCTTTGCTATGGCCTACCTCTTCTGCTTTGCATTTTCTCGATCACACACATCCTCACATCTCTGCACAGGCATGCCCAGCGGATGAAAGAAAATGCATCCGGTTTTAGTGAACCCCGACTGGGGGCTCACATTGGTGCAGCCAGAATCGTGGGCTCCCTCCTGCTGGTGCACATCGTGTCACTTACAGCATTGGTTTTGTCACTATCTACATCCTCTTCTCTGTTGCGCTCAGTGCTTTGGACAATCACTGTCTCACTTCTCCCTGTAGAATCTGTCATCCTGATCCTGGGGAACACCAAACTGAAGCAGGGGATATGGAGGGTCCTCAGACCTTGGAGATGGCGAAGAGCGCTCCCCTGAAGAGATCTATGAGCACTGGGCCTTCTGTGCCCTGGCAGTCCTTCTTCTACCAGCTCTGCAGTTTATTCTGTTTTCCACAATGTGTAACATTGAGGAGCTTTTAATGAACATAGGTCTGCCTAGAAGCAGCTCTCATAAAAAATTTAAATTGTGCATGATCGTAGTTTTACTTTTTGGTCTATGTTATTGATATCATTCTGTAATATTCTTGCCAAAAACGAATGCATAGTAATATAAATATACCTCATTGCTTATTTGTTGTGTGGTGTTATGATACTGACTTCTTAGAGTTAACAAACGAGGCTTCTTAGCGAGAAAGTATCTGAAAAAAGCCAAACTTACTCTGTGTAATCCATGATTACCTTTTCCTACCACAATCAACTGTTGCTGCTACATTTGTTTTAATTTCCAACATTACTTACTGTCTTTTCCCAGTTGAATAACATATGTGTGGATGATAAATAATGATAGGGTCGACAGACCAACATTTTATTGTAACTTCACGTCATTTGTCAATATCACGAGAACTAGCACTCAAACACACTGGATGTTCTAGGAGGCCGAATTCTTCACAGTTACCCCGTTCAGCAGAGGTAATATTCCTGTGGGGCTAGGATATTTAAATAAATGAAATAAAGAATAGTTTTATGATTTACATCTTTGAATTGAGAAGTAAACAATCAAACATAGAGCATGTTCACCACATGTAGCATGAACTCAGGGTATCTTATCCACCTTTACAATTCAGTCACTCTAAGGGATCCACTGCACAACAAACTAATTTTCCTAAATATCAAACACCACACTAAGAAACAAGCATTTGCAATGCAATGGGTCTCGCATTTACGCGAGTTTAAGCTATTGGCATTGTAAATGACAATACTTTTTATTTATGTTTTTAAAACGAAAACAAAAATAAAAGGCATTGTCATTTGCAATGTCAATAGCTCAGACTCGCGTAAATGCGAGACCTATTGCATCATAAATGTCATTTTCTTAGAAACATTTGCTATGAGTTTAACGTAATATTCGGCCATTCCCAAGAAAGAATCAATGTACCTGGTCTTTATTACCTGGAGTCAGGGGGTGTGTAATTGTGTAATTGCCGTTACACGGCACTCTTTAGATCTTACTCCATCACAGCTAATCACTCTTGTTACACATAAGTTCAATTTACCTCACTTAACGGTCAACCAAATCTGCAACAGAACTCCTAGAACCTTTTCTAGCATGGCATCAAGCTCCTCTCACTTCCTGCTGTGTACAAGTATTTCACCCTGGGAATAGGCCACATTATGGATGATTTTGAATGTGATGTGTTGCCCTTTGAATTACCACGGATGCAGACACTAATCTAAAGGGGCACATGCTTAAATGTATCAGATCCTTCTATTGTAATAAACACAATTAATGGTCTAGAGTGCCAATTAATTGCTGTGTGATGTTGTACTGAGGAGAGGTTCAAGGTATGAAAAACAGAAACCCATTAATGTTTGGCAATGAATACGGTCCACCCAGGTGTTGACAATCAGCTGCCATCTAAATTTCCCATTGGCCTTCATTGCCAAAGCACAATAGTCAGCCACTCAGAAGCCTCCCTTTGATGTATATTCTCTTCCCAAATGGCTTCTCAAGTTCAACCTTCAGTTCATCTCAGTGTCATTGGTGCTCCCTCCAGTTTATGTACCTTGGCAATTGCACCATTCTTCAGAGGTACCTCTTCAGCATACCTACCTTGTCACTAAACATTTCTAGGATATTTTCTTTCCCTAACGGCGTTCTTCTGTATTGTTTACACTTACATTTGAAATGTCAGCTTGTGATGGATTGTGCGTCAATGTGCCAGTCAGCTGAAATCCCCTTGTGCAGGTCTGCCCACCATGTCATAAGATGCCCGCCTCCGTGGCAGGGATCTCATCGCCTTCTATGCATTTGTAAGTGTGGCAGTTGCAAATACGGCAGAGAAGTGTGCAGAGCGGATGCCATGTGGTTTAGAACTCGCCCAGCAGACATTTTTGTTTTTCAAAAACAAACCCGTGGAGCAGGGTTTCTAAAAAACAAAAAGCAAATGGCCCTGCTGCCATGCTTATATGTTTTTCCAGCACTTGGGCAAAAGTTGTATTGCCTCTGTTTTCCTGAACAGGGAAAATGTACATTGGATAAACAATCTTAACAGAGCTGGTCCTTCTGACATGCTTTGACTGACGACCCTGTGGCGGACTGGCTACCAGTCAAAGCTTTACAGAGGTAGAGCTGCCTGTGTTTCTGCTGTGGAAATACTGGATCTTACCCAGTACTCCTGCACTGTCAAACTCTCAATGAGAACCTTATCTGAATGATTAGGGGCAATTCTGAATCTTAAAGCTCATTGTTACAGCCAAACCATCAACCACTGTCCTTTGCCAGATGTACCTTTGCCCTGGTTTTCCTACCTTCAGACATAATGCCAGTACAAAAATTCCTACTGCTGCAATAATGTTCCTTCTGTTAGCCATGGACCCTGTATCAGGTTTGTCAAGCACTTCATACTAATACACATGCCATTTATTTTCCCAAAACACCGCATTTTGATTCTGAATCAGCCTCATCATCTCGTATACCCTCCTTTCTTCACCTTCTAGTAGGAATTCTGTTTCTTCATCACAGTCATAATTCTCAACTATTTTCACCCCTGTACTTTAATAAGATTTGTCCCCTCTTTGTTTGTACATTCAAGCAAAATGATTATACCTCTTGTATGTCTGAAAGGTAGCTGGATATCGCTTATCGGTGACCAGGCGTCCCTTTAACCCACAACAATAGCAAAAATATTTCTGGTTCACTGTAGTCTCCAACCCCCCATTTTCTGATTTTCTGACCAGTGCTATCATAGTAGTTTCATGAACACCTCCACACTCTTGAAAAGGGGTTTTGTTAAAATGAAAAGGGGTTTTGTTGAGCGCGACAGCTGCCCTGGGCTTCCAGGCGCTAAGAACTAGGTTGGTACCTTCCAGTGTAGTCGGTCCGGGGATTAGCCTAGCTTAATTAAAAAGAAATGTTTTAAGCTGTTTACGGAAACTCAACAAATTAGGATTGGATCTTAGATGGGGAGGAAGTGAATTCCATAGCTTGGGCGCATTGTAGGAGAAAGACCGACCTCCAGCTCTAGATCTCCGGATCTGGGGGACTTTCGCTAAAAAGGCATGGGATGAGCGAATCTGTTTATTTGGTTGGTAGGGATTAATCAGAGAGTGACTGATTGCTGGGCCAGACTTCCAATATGCTTGGTGAGTGATGCACATAGATTTGAACTTAATTATTTCCCTGACAGGGAGCCAGTGTAGGGCTCTCAACCCAGGCTCTATCGGGATTCTATGTGAGATTCCAAGCAGTGTTCGTGCTGCACAGTTCTGTATCCGCTGAAGTTTTTGCAGACAGTATTCAGGCGCCCCTAAATACAGGGCGTTACTGAAGTCAAGGCGGGACTGGATTAGGCCCTGCATGACTACCTGCTTGGCCTCAAAAGGTAGAAGCGGAAGGATTTTTTTCATCATCCTGATGAGACCAAAGCAGGTCGCTGACAGTTTAGTTGCTTGTGTATTAAAGGTCAAGGATTTGTCCAGCCACACTCCGAGACTTTTTATATTGTCTCTGGGTGTGGGAGGTACACCCAAGCTAATGGGCCATAACAGCTCCAAGGTGGAGGGGGCTGATGGGCCAAGAAGCATAAGCTCAGTTTTATCCCCATTGAGCTTCAGGCATGACTTCGTCATCCAGCTCTTAACCTGTTCCAAGCAGGTTGTCAGACTGGTCTGTGGTTGGTGGCAATTCTTTTGCGCAAGAGAGACCACTAGCTGAGTGTCGTCCGCATATGTAATGATCTTAATACCATGCGGATGGACAATCCCTGCCAGTGGTCTCATATATGCTTTGAATAGCGTGGGGCTCAGTGATGAGCCCTGCGGCACCCCACAGCCCATAGGTTTGCTTGCGGAGACAAAGGCTCCTTCAAAGACTTGATAGGTCCGGTCATTTAGAAAGGATTTGAACCAAGCCAAGGCTTCTCCTGATATTCCTAAGCTAAGGAGACGGCGCAAGAGGATTTTGTGGTTCACCGTGTCAAAGGCGGAGCTCAGATCAAGGAGGATCACTGCCACTGATCCCCCCGATCCAAGATCCACCTAGCTTCTTCCGTTACCGCCATCAAAGCAGTTTCTGTCCCATGATACCTTGTTGTAACTGCTGTTGCAGCCCAGCGCTTTGCCTAGATTTTAACAATTGCACAAAACGCTCGCACTTTAAAACTGTTAAATGTTATTTGTCACCTGCATTGATCCTGCGAGGACAACAGCGAGTTAGGCTCTTCCTCGTCATTTTTAAAACTGCCTATTTTGCACTGCGAGGTCGGCAGCGAGTCAGGCTGCTCCTCGTTACTTATAATATTTCTATTTTGTATTGTGAGGACAACAGCGAATTAGGCTGCTCCTCGGTATATTTTTAATATTGCCTATTGCACTGTGAGGACAACAGCGAGTCAGGCTGCTCCTCTCACCCCAGCATTTTTGGCTGCCAAATCCCGGGCTCCGTTCCACCACGGCTGAGTGCCGATTGCGTGGAGAGCCTAAGGGGAGGTAGGCAGACCAATCGGGGGCCATCCACCGCGAGCCAGAGGGCGGAGTCACGAGCCCCCGCTTCCCCCTCCCTATTTACCCCCATGTGCTGGCCGAGGCGCAGCGGACGGACGCAGCGGGCGCGCCGCAGGTGCGTCTAAGGTAAGCCCGTCTGCGCCCCTCCGCGACCAGCCGGGACCAGGGGCCACACCCTCTGCTGGTTTCATACGAAACTCTTCCACGACCATCCACTACTCCCGTAGCGAGTTGCTAGCCTACGCCGACAAAAATAGCAATAATGAAAGGCCATGTATTCAAACGGGCCCAGGATCATCCTATGGACCTATTTCCTGCCTCGCTTGTCGTTGGTCTAGCATGGGTCAACTCCCATTAGTCTAAATGTAAAACGATTCCGCTGCACTCCTAGGTTAATCGAGTTTATCAAAGTTTTTCCAAGAAAGTAAGTCTTTTAGGGTGCTCAGGACTGTGCCCTTACTGTCCGGGAAGGGCAAAACGTGATAAGTACTTGCGAAAACCTTGTGAGCACAAGGTGGTTAACCTGAGCACTCCTGTGTGCTTAATTGAGCAACAAAGTAATACGAGGTAATGTTCAAAAAAAAGTTTTATTCACTTTTTCACATTAAATTAGTATTTTCACCATGATATCCAAGGTACTCCTCATGTATAAAAAGCTGAGGCCAAAAAATGTTTTTCTTTTTTACGAAATGTTCCAAGAATTCAAATTCAGTAAGGTAACATCAAATGCATGTATCTTCACCCCGATGCATTTCGAGCCGATGGGCTCTTCGTCAGGGGGTATGTAACTGTAAATAAGTAGAGGGAAACTGTATCAGTCAGGAGCCGGAATAGTGAGGAAGATAAGTAACTGACAATCTTGTGTGAAAAAACGCAGGGAAACCACAAAGCGCTGAAGTGCTATATAACGTGCCTGTGATCTGAAAAGAAAGGATGTGTTCAACTAGTCGTCCGAGTTCGTATCAGGAAAAGGCGTGGTGAATCTGAAGTAATTATCGAGTGTGGGAGAGAATCCAAAGTACGAAAATAGTATGATAGTGTGCTCCGTGTTACAAAGAGTCACCTTATGTGTAAACCAAAAGGATGCATCCGTCACCATGAAAAATATGAATAATATAAAATCTAATCATCGGAAAGTGTGCAGCGAGGCTACACGGAAATGTTAGAAAAACTGTACCCGGGTTCGCTTACCGCGTGTTACATGCAGAAGCGAATGTATTGAAGAAAAACGGCTGACAGACGCCATCTGGTAAATGCGTGGATGCGCTTCGAAAACCGCGAGTGAGTATAAGTAGAATGTCAGAAGCTATAGAAAGGGGACTGAAAGGAAGGTGAAGGTTTGTGAACATAAACGAGAGACCAAAGTAAACAAAGGACTGGGGACTGTAGGGAAACGTGACTGCGAACACGATGTAGAAAGAACATGGAAGATATTCTCAAAAATGAATGAGGGAAAGGAGAGATGAGAGGAAAAAAACTACACGAGAAAGTTAAGAGACAGTTGGGGATGATATGTGTAAAAGCGGTGTGTTAAAACCACGGGGTTCTGGGAGAATATCTAGAGTGTGTAACGGAGAAGATTGTCAACTGAAACAGTGTGTACACATGTGTGACAATTTGAAAAATTAAATCGACAACATTACAATAATACAATAATGCATGCACAAAAAATTGAATAACCAGCTGATCAAATGTTTGTAAACACAAGTCATTGAGAGTATCAAAGGAAG
The DNA here is from genome assembly GCF_964261635.1 of Lissotriton helveticus. Lineage (NCBI taxonomy): Eukaryota > Metazoa > Chordata > Amphibia > Caudata > Salamandridae > Lissotriton > Lissotriton helveticus. The sequence continues at coordinate 1,192,063,076 of NC_136059.1, forward strand.
CTGCTAAATTCTAGACGCTCGTCGAGTCCTTGTGGCACAGTCGTTCCCAGTTTAAAAATCCAAAATAGTTCTCTTTGTAATAGATATTTCTTTGGGTCCATGCCCTCTGGTTTGCTAACACTTTCTAGGACCAGAAACCGGATCTGACTGTTCGTGTGATTTTGTTGCGTAAAATGCGCTGACACACAGGATTTTAGATTTTTATTCCTGATATTGCTCCTGTGTTCATTAAGGCGTGTTTTTATTTTACGCTCGGTTTTACCAACATATGGTAATCCGCACGGACACTTTAAGAGGTATACCACATTTGTGGAGTCACAGGTGGCGTTAGTTCTCAGTGAAATCAGTTTTCCAGAACTCGGATGATTGATGTTTGTGCCTGGGATAATATTGTGGCAATTTTGACAATTATGGCATGGAATAGTTCCTTTGTAGGTTGTGGGTTCAATCTTGCGAGATCTGATGAGTGCCCGCAGGTTTCTGGATCGTTGGTAAGCAAATATGGGCATGTCATTAAAGATGTTGTTAAAATCAGGTTCTACTTGCAGTATTTGCCAATGGGTTTTGATAGTTTGTTTAATCAAATGACTCTTGGTGGAAAATTTGGAAACGAACACGTTAGGTTGAGTGTCCCGAGTTGTTCTTGTCTTGGGTAGCAGTAACGTGGAACGGGCAATGGATGTCACTCGTTGGTGCGCAGTGGTGATGATCCTGTGTGGATAACCTCTTTTCGAAAATTTCTCCATGATAGTGGTACTGTCCTGTGCAAATGAGTCTTCCGTAGAAGCTATTCTTTTGGCCCTTAGGAGTTGTGAGAATGGTAAGTGTGTTTTGAGGCTCGATTGGTGAAAGCTGGAATAATGTAAATAATTATTCCGGTCGGTAGATTTGGTGTGTATCGATGTTTCGAGTTTGGGTGCTTTCAAAGTAATATTCACATCCAGGAAGGCGATGTTAGTGTTATTATTATTAAAGGGGTTTGTAAAGCGCCTGGTGACGCCTCCCGGCGAGTCCCCGCGCTGTGGAGAGAGAGTTATTTTTAGGAAGAGAGGCAGAGATAGCTACCACTAAAGAGTAAACAAATGGGTTTTCAGCAACTTTCTGGAAGATGCCTCGTTCGTTTCTTGTCTGATATTCGTGGGGAGGATATTCCACTTCTTGGCTGCCAGATTTAATTTTTCAAATTGTCACACATGTGTACACACTGTTTCAGTTGACAATCTTCTCCGTTACACACTCTAGATATTCTCCCAGAACCCCGTGGTTTTAACACACCGCTTTTACACATATCATCCCCAACTGTCTCTTAACTTTCTCGTGTAGTTTTTTTCCTCTCATCTCTCCTTTCCCTCATTCATTTTTGAGAATATCTTCCATGTTCTTTCTACATCGTGTTCGCAGTCACGTTTCCCTACAGTCCCCAGTCCTTTGTTTACTTTGGTCTCTCGTTTATGTTCACAAACCTTCACCTTCCTTTCAGTCCCCTTTCTATAGCTTCTGACATTCTACTTATACGCACTTGCGGTTTTCGAAGCACATCCACGCATTTACCAGATTGCGTCTGTCAGCCGTTTTTCTTCAATACATTCGCTTCTGCATGTAACACGCGGTAAGCGAACCCGGGTACAGTTTTTCTAACATTTCCGTGTAGCCTTGCTGCACACTTTCCGATGATTAGATTTTATATTATTCATATTTTTCATGGTGACGGATGCATCCTTTTGGTTTACACATAAGGTGACTCTTTGTAACACGGAGCACACTATCATACTATTTTCGTACTTTGGATTCTCTCCTACACTCGATAATTACTTCAGATTCACCACGCCTTTTCCTGATATGAACTCGGACGACTAGTTGAACACATCCTTTCTTTTCAGATCACAGGCACGTTATATAGCACTTCAGCGCTTTGTGGTTTCCCTGCGTTTTTTAACACAAGATTGTCAGTTACTTATCTTCCTCACTATTCCGGCTCCTGACTGATACAGTTTCCCTCTACTTATTTACAGTTACATACCCCCTGACGAAGAGCCCATCGGCTCGAAATGCATCGGGGTGAAGATACATGCATTTGATGTTACCTTACTGAATTTGAATTCTTGGAACATTTCGTAAAAAAGAAAAACATTTTTTGGCCTCAGCTTTTTATACATGAGGAGTACCTTGGATATCATGGTGAAAATACTAATTTAATGTGAAAAAGTGAATAAAACTTTTTTTGAACATTACCTCGGATTACTTTGTTGCTCAATTAAGCACACAGGAGTGCTCAGGTTAACCACCTCGTGCTCACAAGGTTTTCGCAAGTACTTATCAACTCCCATTAGGCCATCACATAATCCATACTAACAATCATATGAACCTTCACTGTTTATATTTCAACGCCAGATCCTTACCTAGACATGCTCTGGATATTTGGGACTTACTTACGTCCAAGACCCCGGACCTGGTTTTCATCACCGAAACCTGGTTATCTGACACCAACGCCCCGGACCTAACAAACGCCCTCCCCTTTAATTATAAAATTATTACGCAAGATAGATCTGGTAAAGAGGAGGGGGGGTCGCTGTGATATTCAGGGAACATCTAGCATGCTTTGTGGAACCAATAACTGCCCACTACGAACATCACTCCCTACCTTTCAGAGTACTCCATGAGGGTTTCACCATTTTAGCTGGAGCGGTAATATATAATCCCCCGGACAACAAGCCAATCTTGGCGCTGAATTACTCAATCAACTCCTGCCACTCTGTCTAAAATATAAAAATTACCTAATAGTTGGTGATTTTAACATCCACTATGAGAAAATGGATGCTCGAGAGTTTCCCAGTTGGAATATGATATGGAGATCCTTAACCTTAAGCAGTGGGTAGTGGGCCCCACACACATAGCTGGCCATACACTGGATTTACTTTTCACCAACATTGAATCCACTAACATACGTGAGGTCCAGCCCCTATCCTGGTCGGACCATTCCCTTATATCCTTTTCATTCGAACTTCCCTGCAAGTCTCTGAAACCTATAATAGCTCCCCAGATCTCCAAACGAGCCTGGAGGTTGGATAATGATTCTAATTTTGATAATCATTTCCAAGAGCTCCATTTTAAATTCCCGGATGATTCCTCTGTCTGTACAGATGTCACCCTACTAGACGCTGGAATACTGCAAATATTAAACAAACTAGCCCCGATGCGGGAATCTAGAAAAAAAGCTGTAACGGAGAAATGGTACACCCCTCATTTAAAAAGTCTTAAAGGGGAATGTCAAAAACTTGAACATCTTTGGAGACAGTCCAAGGACAGTGTAGCCAGACTAAACTATGTCCTTAAACGGAAACTGTATATCCTTGCCATAAAAAATGCAAAGAAAGATTATTTTACCCAGCGCATCCAAGATAACAGTAACTCAGCTAAGGAACTGTTTAAAATAGTGAAGGAGCTTAGCAAACCATCTTGCATCTCTCAAACACTCACCCTCTCGGCTGAGGTCTGTGACCGTATTAACACCTTCTTTGCTGAGAAAATTAAGAAAATCTATTCTACCTTCACCCCCCAATACGTGCACAGCAACACAGATAAACCCCCCAACACTGTGATCATAACAGAAGCATCAACAGCCATGCCACCAGACTCGGGAACCACACCCCTTTTAGATGGCTTTGAACAACTCCCAGTGGACGAGGTCCTAGCAGCCATGAACACAGTCAAATCCGGTTCTCCCTCGGACCCCTGCCCCCATTTTGGGTTCTCAAAGGTTGCATCCACACTCTGTCCCCTGATCACACAACTTTTTAATAAATCACTAAAAACTGCCATTTTCCCTGATGTTTGGAAGCATGCTTCGGTAATCCACCTCTTGAAGAAAGCTGGATATGACATTCTCAATCCAGAGCACTACAGACCCATCTCCCAGCTTCCCTATCTCTCCAAAGTTTTGGAGAAACTGGTCAATGCACAATTGACAAGGTACCTGGAAACCAACCTCCTCCTGGATCCCTCCCAGACGGACTTCAGACTTAACAACAGCACCGAGGCAACGTTGCTGGCAGTGTCGGACAGTATCAGATCCTCCACCGATCAAGGTGGGGCAGTGGCACTGATACTGCTCGACCTGTCAGCGGTGTTTGACACGGTATCCCACAGTTGCCTGTTGAATATACTTCAGAGTAAAGGAGTTCAATCTACTGCACTGAGCTGGCTGCACTCGTTTTTGAGCAACCGTACTCAGGCAGCACATATGGGTCAGTTCCATTCCAGGCCTAATTCCATCAGCTGCGGGGTCCCTCAGGGTGCCTCGCTGAGCCCCACTCTCTTCAATGTCTATATGTCTTCTCTTGCCGACATTGGACGGAAGTGGGGCATTGGCATCTGCTCTTATGCGGATGACACGCAGCTGATGGTGGCCTTAGATGAGAAGCCTGATATCACAAAAACCAAATTACACGACTGCCTCTCAGAAATGGCCCAGTGGATGCATTCACTCTGTCTAAAGTTGAATGCAGGAAAGTCTGAGATTCTTCTGTTTGGTGGCGCCAAACGTGTGTGGGATGCCTCGTGGTGGCCACCCTCACTGGGTTTGGCCCCCACTCCGAAACAACACGCTAGGAACTTGGGGATCATCATGGATGACGCCTTGTCCATGAAGGATCATGTGCGATCACTCTGTGGCAAGGGTTTCGCCATCCTAAAACTTCTTGCTAGGTTATTTCCCTGGATACCCCTGGACTACAGACGTTCCATCACACAGGCCCTATTGGTTAGTCGTTTAGACTATGGTAATGCGCTGTTTGTAGGGATGAATGAACATCTGTTTTCTCGCCTACAGGTATTACAGAACTCGGCGGCCAAACTTATTTGCAGCAAAGGCAAGCTAGACTCGGCTTCGGAATGTTTGAAGAAACTTCATTGGCTCCCGATGCGTCAGAGGGCTGCCTTTAAATTGCTTAGCCATGCCCATAGGGCTCTGCATAAGACTGGCCCCACTATCCTTCAAGGAAAGATCGAATTCTATGTCCCCACCAGGAACCTACGATCATCACTTCAATCGGCACTGGTTAGGACTAAGCGCATTTATAAAGTCAGAACAGGTGGCCGTTCCTTTTCTTATTTGGCAGCAAAGAGATGGAATGAGCTTCCCGTCAACTTAAGACATACCACAAATTATCTTCTGTTTCGGAAAAAGCTGAAAACCCACCTTTTCCCCAATGTCTAAACTCTCCTCAGTATTAGTCATCAGTAGTTTCTGTTTGGTATAAGCGCCGTGATATCCCTCGGGATGAGTGTTGCGCTCTAGAAAAACCGCAAATAAATAAATAAATGTTTGGGGCGGAAACCCGTCTGGGTAGCATCAAGCAGATGGTTACACTCGAGAAACCTAATAAGGAGATGTTAATATGTTTTTCGAGGACTTTGCTTGCCCAGGGGAGCAGTGAGATCGGGCGGTAGTTGTTGAGGTTGCCATGGTCGAGGGTGGGTTTCTTCAGGAGTGCTCGTACCATGGCATGTTTCCAGGTAGGCGGTACCGTCCCAGTCACTATGGAAGAGTTTAATAACTCCATGAGTGTGGGGAGAATAACCTTGTCGGCCAAGACCAGCGTGCTTGGAGGGGCAGGGTCACATGGAGAGCCAATATTTATTTGGTGCATCAGAGGCTCAAGTGCTTCTGGGTCTAGCTGGGGAAAATGGTCTAAGGTATTTTGATGAGAATCCTCCACTTCTGCAGCTAGATGAGGTCCTTGGGTGGGAGACTCTAAATCTGTATCCGGAAAAGATAAGTAAATTGTATTTACTTTGTTAAAAAAGAACTCAGCCAGGTCATTACATCGGGAAAGCGGGTTGTAATTGGCTGCCGGAGGTGATGGAAGCCTAGTCAGACTTTTTACTATTTGGTATATCTCTTTAGGCTTGAATCTAGCCGACATTATTTTCTCGCTGTAGTGGGCTGATTGTGTTGATTTTATTTCAGATTTATAGGTTCTAATAGCCTCCCTGTAGGTGGCTTCATCCGCAGTGGCATAGCTCAGGCGCCACTTTCTTTCCAGCCTCTTGCATGGACGCTTTTTGCCTCTAAGCGATTCTGAGTACCAGGGCGCTGTTTTGCGCTGCCTTTTTGAGCCGATAGTACGAAGGGGGAGTATGGAGTCCAATGATTTTGTAATCCAATTGTCATAGTCGTTATTATCTAGAAAAGGGTCGCAGGAGAGTGGGGGTCTGGTGGTAGTAAGAATATTGGTCCAGTGGTCCAAGCGTAGTTTAGGCCAGTTTCTCAATCTGCGCGGGGTGGGGGTGGGGGGTAAGAATTTGTGTGTGGTCCAGGTGAGGGGAATCAAAAAGTGATCAGTCCAGGGAAGGCTACTAATAGTGCCTACTTTAAGGTGTGCGCAGTTGCTGAATACAGGATCTAAAAGGTGGCCTTTGACATGTGTGGGGGATGGAAAAAGTTGCTCTAGTTGGACTGCAGCCAGACTCGCCGTCATCTCTATGGCGACGTTGTCCAGAGTATTGTCAAAATGGACATTGAAGTCGCCAAGTAGCGTGAAATTTGACGGGGAAATAACCAGTTCGGCCACAGCAGAAGGTAAAGCTGTTTGGAACCGCTTAATTGACCCCGGAGGACGATAAATAAGAATGCCAGTAAAGCTGTCATTGGGGGAGAATTCAATGACAAAAGGCATGCTTTCACAGTCAGCGATGGTCTCCAAAGGGCAGCGACACGTATATATGTCCTTATAAATGATAGCAAGCCCCCCGCCTTTTCCCTGAGCGCGGTCAGTGCGAACTATCTGGTAACCTGGTGCAAGGGCTTGCACCAGATCAGGCTCGGAGTCTTGAGTCAGCCAAGTTTCAGTCAAGAAGACGGCATCAGACATATGTTCGTCCAACAGCAGGGAGATTTCCAGGCTTTGTTTAGGCAGGGACCTACAATTTAAGAGAAGCATTTGGTACCCCCGCAATTCATTCTTGCTTGGTGGGCTAATGAGCTCTATGTTACAGTGAGGACAGAGGTGGGGAATCTCCAGAGGGTGGAACTGGTGACGGCAACTTGTTATTACAGGGGTCCGTAGTTGGTAGAGAGACTCTATGTTGTAATGCTTCCTCAGTCCCAATAAAGGATCAAGGGGGGTAGCCCCTAGCCACGGTCTGACGCGGACGGGCGCAGACGGGCTTACCTTTGGCGCGCCGCTGGCGCGCCCGCTGCGCCGTTGGGAATAAGCATTCATTTTATAGGGCGAGGAGGGTGGGAGACAGCTGGTGCGCTAGCCTCGTTCACACCTAAGATGGCGTCCAACCCTGTCTGCGCCCGCGTCAGAGCCTACTCGCCTGACCGGGGAGCGGGGTTCGAATTACGGCGAGGGACCGAAATTTTAATACAATTGAAGTAAGATTGTAGCAATCACAATCGCACTCACAAAATTTTAAAAGATTAAAAGGTTTTTGCTACAGCCTAGCCCCCGGCTTCCGCCTCAGGGGAAAGTACAATACTAATTCTAAGCGCTCGCGTATCAGCGCGACTTAAGTACTTTTGGGAGGGCGGGAGGCAGCCAACAGCTGGTGCGCTAGCCTCGTTCACACCTAAGATGGCGTCCAACCCTGTCTGCGCCCGCGTCAGATCCTACTCGCCTGACCGGGGAGCGGGGTTCGAATTACGGCGAGGGACCGAAGTTTTAATACAATTGAAGTAAGATTGTAGCAATCACAATCACACTCACAATCACAAAATTTTAAAAGATTAAAAGGTTTTTGCTACAGCCTAGCCCCCGGCTTCTGCCTCAGGGGAAAGTACAAAACTAATCCTAAGTGCTCGCGTATCAGCGCGACTTAAGTACTTTTGGGAGGGCGGGAGGCAGCCAACAGCTGGTGCGCTAGCCTCGTTCCCACCTAAAATGGCGTCCAACCCTGTCTGCGCCCGCGTCAGAGCCTACTCGCCTGACCGGGGAGCGGGGTTCGAATTACGGCGAGGGACCGAAGTTTTAATACAATTGAAGTAAGATTGTAGCAATCACAATCACACTCACAATCACAAAATTTTAAAAGATTAAAAGGTTTTTGCTACAGCCTAGCCCCCGGCTTCTGCCTCAGGGGAAAGTACAATACTAATCCTAAGCGCTCGCGTATCAGCGCGACTTAAGTACTTTTGGGAGGGCGGGAGGCAGCCAACAGCTGGTGCGCTAGCCTCTTTCACACCTAAAATGGCGTCCAACCCTGTCTGCGCCCGCGTCAGAGCCTACTCGCCTGACCGGGTAGCGGGGTTCGAATTACGGCGAGGGACCGAAGTTTTAATACAATTGAAGTAAGATTGTAGCAATCACACTCACAATCACAAAATGTAAAAAAATTAAAAGGTTTTTGCTACAGCCTAGCCCCCGGCTTCCGCCTCAGGGGAAAGTACAATACTAATTCTAAGCGCTCGCGTATCAGCGCGACTTAAGTACTTTTGGGAGGGCGGGAGGCTGCCAACAGCTGGTGCGCTAGCCTCGTTCACACCTAAGATGGCGTCCAACCCTGTCTGCGCCCGCGTCAGAGCCTACTCGCCTGACCGGGGAGCGGGGTTCGAATTACGGCGAGGGACCGAAGTTTTAATACAATTGAAGTAAGATTGTAGCAATCACAATCACACTCACAATCACAAAATTTTAAAAGATTAAAAGGTTTTTGCTACAGCCTAGCCCCCGGCTTCCGCCTCAGGGGAAAGTACAATACTAACTCTTGACTCGCAATTTATAATTCTTTGATGTTAATGAGCAATTTCTTCTATTTGTCGATCAGTCCTGACAGACCTATTCTTGGATGCTAGTTAACACTAATTTATGGTATCTTTTTGCATTTTGCTATCATGCTTTATGTCTTCACTGAACATGTACTAGTTACATGCGCCCGCCAATGTATCTAGGGTCGCCATAAAACTATGGATGAGTTCATATGGGAGTGCTCTATCTAGGAATGCATGTGTCAATTCACCTCAGTTTTATTTTTTCCATGAGTATCATTTAGTCTTATGTCAATGTCAAATTCTTCCAGTGATTCTGCATTGTGTTGTTAAAAAGGTGGAGGAAGGTGCTTAGAAAATGTTTTTTGCTTCTGCGCCTAAACCATGTTTAAGTATAGTAGGTTTGCACTTCCCTACAAAATATTATTGGCAACAGCATCAACGTAGTGGGTGTTGAAGCTTTCTTTCCTTTATTCCCACTACAAAGTAGGCTGTCAAGGCAACTGCGAGACCACAGGTGGAGCTGATACTGCCTAAGGTATATCCTTTATTGTTTGATTAATTAAAATCTTACAATAAAACAAAATTCATTCCATAATCCATTATATACATTTTGAATAGTAACAATGCTTGAAATTCGATACGACTCATTCAATTATTATTATTATAAAAGAGAATGTTAAAATAAGGTGAAAAAATGCAAATCAGTGAAAAAAATTTAGAAGGAGGAAAATACAATAATTATTCATTATCTGTTTCCTTAAGTTCTAATTTTTTCCTCACTTTCATTAGAAATTTTACTAGTGCAGAGTTCATAAGTATATCATCAGGGCAGAGACATAAAATCAGTGCCTGTCTACAGGTTCTTACCCCTCATATATTAAATAATCTTTTTAGTACAGTTACTCTTTCTTGTTTCAGTTCAGGGCAAAGACATAATAGATGGATAATGTTCTCCTCGCCAGATTTGCACAGCCGACAGACAGTGTCCCTTTTGTGCTTTTTCCAAGGAGGTAGATGGCATAGTCCATGCAAAACACCGAAACGTGCTTGAATATATATATATTTTTTTTAATAAACTTTTTATTAAAGAAAAAGAAATTATACACAAGGCAATAAATTGTACAGTTGGACATGTGCTACAAAGGGGGGGAAAACTGCAGTACAATATACTACAGAAATCATTGATGCAAGGGGGCCAGTGAGGAAACAAGAGCAGTTATCTCATAAGTTACACAAGACATGGAATGTCGGATCAGGGGGAAAGGGAAACCTCTGGAGTCTCAACGAATGGAGGCGTACATATGTTTCCACGGTAAGAGTTCCACTGGCTCCAAACTTTATTCCACTTCCTAGGTCTGCCCCTAGCCACATACACGTCTTCTCTCTAAACATGCACCAGTCCATGTTCTCCTTCCACACCGATACCGTGGGTGGCCGCTGGGAACCCCACAACTGTGCGATGTCTCTCTTAGCAATCATATTCCCAAGGGTCGCCCACTGCTTCTGTGCCACATCATAATCATTCGGTTCCCAGACATTCAACAGGCAGCGCCTGGCCTCGGGCAATAATGCCACTCCCGTGACCCTTTCCATCACAATATGGACACGATTCCAATACACCACTGCCTCCGGACACTCCCACATTATATGAAGGAAGGTTCCGACCAGTCCACATCCACGCTTACATAACCCATCCAAAGAATAACCCATACGAATCAAGCGCCGGCCAGTGACATATACACGATGTAGGATCTTGAGCTGCACGAGTCGGAGACGGGCCGGAATCGCAACCTCCTTAGGCGAGGATAGCGCAGATTGCCAGTCCTCGTCGTCCACGCACCAACAAATCCGACCGATCATTAATCAATTTTTTGTATATCAAAGAAATAGTGCTGTCGGGCACGTAGCCGTCAAGCACCCGATCTTCGAGCGGGGAAAATTCGGGGATGTTAGTGCCCCCAGGAAAAACCGAACTCAATGCGTGGTGAATCTGTGCATAACGAAAGAATTCCCTGTCACTCAACTCATACTCAGTCTTCAAAGCCCGAAGGTCTTGATTTTACCCTTGACCCAAAGATCACTCAGACTACTGATACCAATCATATCCCACTTTTCAAATCCTTTCATCTTCCAAAGGCATCCCAGTCTTTCAGATGCATACAACGGAGTCGCTCGGGTCAGTCGATCCCTCCATCCCATTGCCGCATTCGCGTCGTGCCACACTCGTACCGCAATCTTGGTGGGTCCCAACAGTTACCTTCCTGCTGCTTTGGAATAAAGCGCCCTATTGTAGTTCCCGCCCGGAAACAAATATTTATCCATCTCAAATGCAGGGTTAAAGGCCGGAGCGTACGCTCCATGGTTGATCACTTCCAACTGAGAGGCCCAGTAATATCGCCTGATATCCGGAAGTGCTATACCCCCGTCATACCAGGGGAGTGTAAGCTTAGGAAGGGCAATACGCGGGCGTCCATCCCAGATCAATTGCCTCTGAAGACTCTCCACCTCTCGAAAGTAACTCGCCGGAATAATGTCAAATGTATTCTGGAGAGCGTACAAAAATCGCGGTAGGGACATCATCTTAAAAAGAGCTGCGCGCCCGAGTGGCGAAAGCGGTAGCTTGCGCCAACCCACAACGTCAAGTTTTAATCTCTAAAGAGGAGGGAGCAGATTACGTTCATAGCGAGCCACTGGATCCAAAGATATAAAAATCCCCTAGTACTTAAATCCGGTTTGCGAGACCTGGACGGGGCTCCCGCGCGGCAGGGAGGGGGCACCACCCGAAAGCACATACACACAGGACTTGGCCCAATTGATCACTAGGCCAGAATTTCTACCAAATGAGGTGAGCACATCAATCAAAACATTCAACGATTTTCGAGGGGAAGTAAGGTACAATAGAATATCATCTGCGTAGAGCGATATGCGATCTTCGAAGTCCGGGGTCCATTGAATACCCTTCATCGAAGACTCCCATCGCAACCAGGCGGCCAGAGGTTCCAGGGCCAGGGTGAAAAGAAGTGGGGACAACAGACAGCCCTGCCGCTTGCTCCTCCCGAGGACAAAGGGACCAGACACTCGACCATTCACTACCACCTGCGCCAATGGCTCCTCATACAAAAGTTTCACCCAGCCAATGAACCTGGGACCAAAGCCGAATTTTGCAAGAGCGGCCCATAGATATGGCCATTCGAGTGTACCGAAGGCCATCGTAGCGTCCAAGGAAGCCAAAATGGCCGGTTCGTGCAGAAACGCGGCCCTCGCGAGAACACCGTGCAGTCGCCTCAGGTTGAGTGCAGTATTGCGGTGTGGGATAAAACTAGACTGATCCGGGTGAATCAAGTCACTAATTACTTTTATCAAGCGGTTTGTCAACAACTTGGCAAGAATGTTTGGTTCGGCGTTTAAAAGCGAAATGGGCCTGTAGGACGCACAGCGATCCCTCGGTTTCCCCTCCTTATGGATAACCACGATGGTAGCGAGACGCTGACACGAGGGAGGGAGCCGATGTCCCGCGACTCTAGAAACATGTCGTGGAGGTATGGCGCCATTTTATCAGGACGCAACTTGTATAGCTCGATGGGGAGACCGTTAGGACCCATGGCTTTGCCCGAACGCACGGAGCGAATAGCAATGGCCACCTCTTCCGCTGAGAGTGCTGCGTCCATTAGGTCCCTGTCCGCCTCAGACAGGCAAGGCAATGCAATGTCACTCAGCAACAAATGAGAGTCTTCCTCAGGTCTATCAGAAACTGGGGAGTATACAGTTTGGAAATGGTCCGCGAAACACTCAACAATTTCAGTCGGATCAGTCACACACACTCCATCAGCTTTCTCAATCACTGGAACCACACGACTCGCCCTCTCTTTTTTATCTAGCCAGGCAATCAATTTCCCTGCCTTATCTCCCACATCATACAGTCTGCCCTGTTGCTCTCTACTCATGACTTTCGCAGCATCCGTAACCAGGGCTTTGTAATCTAGTTGCTTGAGGCTGAGGGTATGAAGCTTATCACGAGTCGCTCCCTGTTCCAATTCCCTTTCAAGTTCAGCTATTTCAGTCTCTAAACGGACCACCTCCTCATTTTTACTTTTCATGGCACCAGCGATTAACGATAGTGCCTGTCCACGGATGACCGTCTTAAATGCCTCCCACAGTGATACAGAAGAGGACACGGACCCCTCATTCTCAGCAAAATACTGATCCAGGGACTTGATCAACTCGGCACGGGTTTTGGGATTGCGAAGAAACCAGGGATTGATCGGAGCAACCCGACCTTCGTTACCCATACTAGTGTTCATCTGGAACCACAGTGGGGAGTGATCTGATATGCCCCGGGCCAGGTGTCTAATCTCCCTGATAGAGGAGGCCTGTGCCGACGGCATCAAAACATAGTCAAGTCTAGAAAGACTGCCGTGGGCCCCAGAGTGGAAAGTGTATTGTATCTGGTCCGGGTGCATCAGCCTCCAGCAATCTACCAGCCCCAGTGTATCCAAGAACTCACTCAACCAGGATTGCGACCTACTGAGATCTCTGTGGGGGTAGCGATCTAGGGTACCGGAAACAACTGAGTTGAAATCTCCGCCTATTATCAGGAAGCCCTCTGAAAGCCCCAACACCACACGCCCAAGATCTGCAAAGGTTGAGGTCTGTAGACCGGGAGGGACATATACAGAGCTCAGCGAAACGGACCTCCCCTCCCATCTCCCGGTGAGAGCGGCATAGCGCCCCCTATCATCAAGAATCACCTTGTCTATTTCAAGGGGGAGAGAGGTCTTGACTAGGATGCCCACGCCCCTAGAGCCAGAAGTGAACCCAGAGTGCACAGCGAGAAGGTATCCTCGCCGATTCATGGCGTGACAAGTATTTCCAATTAAGTGCGTCTCCTGCAACAGCACAACATCAGGGGAGAGGCGTTGCAACAACTGTAGCACTACTCCGCGCTTTATCCTGTCCCCCAACCCATTGAGAAGTGTGGCTCACTGGTTAGAGGAGGCAGACCCTGAAGCAGAGGTCAGACGCGGGACCAGGGTTCAATTCCTGACGCGGCAGGGTCTGGAGCCCAAATGTCCACGGACTCGATAATTCTCGCTTCGGTGCCTACTCGAATCACCGGTTCACACTCTGCAACTCTGGGCAATAGCTTGCCTAATCTCCACCACGGCCCCCCGCGGCGGGATGCCTGGCTTTCACCTTGGGGATGCCCAGTACGGGTTATCTCACAGGGAAAAGCCAGGACAGGTTCCCAAAGCAAGCGCCTTGAGACCTTGCGGTGAAAATGCGCTATATAAGAACCTTTGACATTGACATTGACATTCCAACACAATAGTTTCAACCCACTACCCCCCATCCCGGAAATGAATGCAGAATCCACCCCATCGAGAACACAGTGACCATATCCAAGAAGTAAACAATACGTTGCCTTGAGAAAAGATAAAACACACCCAAACACTCCCCTCCACCCCCCAACTTGAACCCGTTACAACACCCCCCACCCTGCACCCCTGCGTTAGACTCAAAAGCCACCCCAACTTGCAGTGTGCCTGTCGCCCTGACATTAAACTAGTCTACAAAAAGAAACCCGGAGGAGGAAAGAGTCCCTCTCCCCCCGCCACCCACAGGTATGCAACAATAAATCAAATTAGTACGAAAGTCATCGAACCCAGCTGTACAGTATGTTAATTGTTCGGAAGTCAGGAACCATATTGTCAATCTTGGTCCAACACGCCACCCTCAGCTCCACCCGAGTGCTCAGTTCGGTCGCTCCGCCTTGGTAATGTATCTAGCCAGTCACTCACTTTCTCGGGACGATCAAAGAAAAACGTCCGGTCCTCATATTCGACACGAAGCCTAGTTGGAAATAGCATCGCATATTTTAAGTCCATGTCTCTCAACCTTCACTTCACCCCCTGGAACCCCATCCTTTGCCTCTGAACGAACTGGGTGAAGTCCGGGTAAAAGCTCACCGAAGTGTTTTCGAACTTCACGGGGCCGCCCACCCTCGATGCCTGCAGGATAGCGTCTCTATCTCGGAAGTTAAAAATTCTGGCGATGATCGGCCTCGGAGGGGCGCCCGGCTTCGGTTGCCCACCCGGCACTCGGTGCGCACGCTCCACAGCAAAGAATTTGCTCAGTCCCATGGGGGCGAGATGATTTAGGATGAGGTCCTCCACAAGGAGATCTGCAGTAGGATTGTCCGAGTTTTCAGGGACCCCGATTATACGTACGTTATTGCGTCGGGCCCTATTTTCAAACTCCTCCAGTCGACGAGCCATGAGATCATTGGAGGATCGCAGGTTGCCGACCTCCGTCTGCAAGTCGGACACATCGGTCGTGAGGCTGGAGGTCTTCAGATCTAACAATTTGACCTTCTCATTAGTCTTCGATAAGTCCGCTCTAATCAAAGTGACGTCAATAGCTACAGTGTCGAGTTTAAGGGCGAGAGCCTCATATTGCTGGCCAATAGAGGACTTCATATTGGCAGTGGCGCCCATGACATCCTGTAGAGTCAAGTCGATCGGCGCGGCCGGGTCTTCCTTGGCCTCTTCCAGGGTCCTACTCGTACCTCCGGGGGACCCCTTGGTATGGGTATATCGATCCATGACATTTGTTTGGACAGTACCCCCCTGAAGAGGCGTCTTGGTATTCCGCTTCTCGTTGTCGGGCCTGCCCGCCATATTGGGCAGTGTGCCCCCGAGGGGCCCGTGAGACCTGGTGAAATCGGCAGTTCGCGGTCAACCCGCCGGAGTCCTCAAAAAACGGGTGCCAGTGGCAGTAGCGGCAGTGTAGCTCAGCACACAGACACTCGCGATCAGTGACACACGATGGACCTGCTGAGTTCGGCTAGACCTCGGGCAATCGGGTCAGGCTGGCGATCGAATGAGGCCAAAGACACACAAAGCGAAACCGAAAGTTAACTCCAAGGCGATGAGCAGAACCCCTTGGGCCGTTGTTGTTCAACTACGTCCCGGGAGTCTCAGTGACTCGAGCCCCAGGTGTCGCTGTAGGGTGGGCCTCAAAAGTTCAAATCATCGTTGTGACGGTTCCCGAAGTCCTAATCGATTTTTGAAAGCGACTAAGATATCAGCTGAGTTTCATCTCCAATAACCCGTCTTCATAATCAGGATATCGTACAGGATATATGCGGAGGGCGGCAAGGGTCTCAGGAGCCCTGTGCTCTCGCGGCCATCTCGGATGCGCGCGAAGCTCCTCCTTGAATAAAAATGTGCTTGTTTTTCAGCGTCCATGGTATAGTCAAGTATTTCTGTGCCATCTTTTTTGTAAAACCATTTATTATAGGCCATGCATGATTCCTGTTTGAAAACGTGGCTTTGTCGTTTATCAATTATAGAAGGTCCGTTATTTTAATGACAATTTTTTTAAATTATGCCTAAGTTATAACAGAATCCCAAATCGGCCTAAGTTCAAATTCTTCCAAGGCCGCGTCCAAGTATTTCCAAGTGGGTGATTTGTTATTGCCGCTAATTTCTCTCCAAATTAGCTGGGACATTAAATTATCTTGGTCGTTTTTTATTCTGTACCAGACTTTAATAGCGTGACCCTTTCGAGCATGCAGCTGGTTATTTTGGCCAAATTCAAGTCTGACTTGTGCTTGAGATGCGTTAATGGGCAAATGGAAAAGGATTTTATAGATTTTTGAAATAGCATTGTTGATTGTAACTGCATCTTTTCCGTTTAAAGCCTCACTACCGTAGGTTAAGGAGGGAAGCAGTTTAGCAGAGATCACTTTTAGAAACGGGCGGTATGTTAGGTCCCTAATGGATTTTTGAAGGGTTCTAAATGCTGGTGTCAAGGCATTTGATTTCCTAAGGATTTCAAGATTCTGTTGAAGGAAATTTCCGTTATCATTAAATATGACACTCAAATATTTGTAGGTTTCTACTTGATCTAATTGCGTCTTTCCCAGAAACCATTTTGATGTGTATTTCCTTCTTGCGTATTTTGTAATCACCATTACTTTAGTTTTTGATTCATTTATTACCATGCTGTTTTCTTTTGCATACTCAGATAATCGCAGTATTAGACGTTGTAGTCCCACTTTTGTATTACTTAAGAGGACGACATCATCTGCATATAGGAGGTTTGATATATGTTTATCTGCAAGCTTCGGTGGATGAGCGTTTATATCATTTAGTATCCCTGACATATCTGCTAGGAACAGGTTAAACAGTAGTGGGGCAAGTACGAAGCCTTGCTTTAAACCTCCCGACGTTGGTATTTCCTTGGTTAGAGATCGTCCATTACCCATCCGCACTCTCACCCAGGCGCTGATACAACTTGTCTTTTAGTCCACTTGAACCATTCCATGTTCCATGTTGGTTGGAATCATGTTGGTCGGAGTGAGTGTACCTGTCCTGGTTCCTGCAGGTATAAGATCACTGTGAAAATTAAAACCAGGAAAAACCCATCAACGTTGCGGCTTTTACCTTTAGAAACCTCAGGAACACCAGGATAGTACACACAATGTGGACACAAAAAAGGTTTTCTAATGTAATCAATGATCTTGGCTGCATTCACCTCAAATGTACCGACTATAAATGTAGTGAGTAAATGTGCCCAAAAGGGAGAAATAATAAGGCGCCATCTCTGGATGTTCAAAGGATAGACCTCATAAAACAACTGATTAAAATCAAGAAGGCTACAGTTCCCTTAATTTGTTGGACGTCCAAGTCTGAGGACATGAAAGCTCACTATTTAACGGTTGCACAGCTGTATCTCTGAATGACAGGATTTCTTTGACGCCCTCTCAGTAGAACTGCAGGCTCTGGTTGCCAGCTTGCCGCAGACATGCAGTAGTCATTAGCCTCCTACCCATCACTTGTGTTTTAAGGGATGCATCTTTTCTGTGCTTGCAAATCCCCATTGCTTGATCTTTTCATTTTTGCCTGGCATTGCTAGGGACGTCTCCCCCCAAGGGGTTGCATCCACTTAGCGAAAACAGTCCTCCTACAAGGCACAGTCTGCGTCACACAGAGTATGCTGCTCTCAGTGTCCAGTTCTGCCAAGTATCACGCCTCAGGTGTGATACTAACGCATTTTTGGGCAGTGGTCCGCATCGCCGCAATAAAATGCCAGGTCACGCATTTGTAACGCCTCCTTGATCCCCCCGCCAGTGTAGAGGCAGAGACGAGCAGGACCGAAATTGCCGCCTTGGCCAAATACTCCTGATGAGCACGCAGCGTCGGACCGCATGCTGCTGTGGCAGAGTGTCTTGCAATAATCTAGTGAGCTAGAATGGCTGTCAAATCAGGAGTGTCGGGCCGACCCGGTGGCCTATTACCGCGTTGCCCGCACCAATAACCAGACCAGACAGTCATTATAGCACAGCTGCTGCAGGCCGACCAGGGGCATGGCATTCACGTGACGTGGTCACGTGATTGCAACAGTGTATCCATAATCGCTCTGAGTGTGCAGCAGTTATGGGTTTTTTCTAGTTTGTCGCCGCTGCCCGCCATGCCGCAATGATTATTTTGGTGCCTCCATCATTGGCGCCGGCGTTCACTGGACAGTGAGATGGGTCCGCGCTGAGTCTTGGTAGAGCAAGCGCAAGCCACCCTGACCCGCGCCGTGATTACTCGCACCACCGCAGGCTTACCTCGGGCCCTCGGCCTCCTGAGGCTCACCATGTGTCCCCACCATCGTTGGCGGCAGCTGACTCAGTTGTGAGCCTGCAGCCGACCTGTAGCAGAGATACCTGCTGCTCGTCACTTTCGGCCCGGGCTGTCTGTATAATCATGATCCCCTGGACTATGGGTCAACAAAATCGGACCCGACCGGAGCCTGCTGACGGGCTGCTGCCTGCATCTGTGAGAGCATGTCCCAGCCCGGGGTGAGGCACCTAATGCCATGGCGCTGTCTTCGCTCGTCGCCTGCCTCGAATTGAAGTAAGTGAAAACTCTGAACTACTCGTAAAACTATAAGTATTCTTAAATAAAACGGATGTCCCTTTACTCATTTGATTAGGTCAGATTTATAACGGGGCAGTCAAGAAAGCAATTGGGTAAAGCTTGTTATTTTACGTTAGTCAGAGTAGCAGAAGGAGGAACACCTGCTGAAAATTTCGGTAGTGGAGTCTGCAGTGCACTGTGGCAACATTCTGTACCCCAGCGAACGTTGATGTTTCCTTTCAAGTGAGAAGGCCCATGGAAAACAGTGCTTATCTGCCTCCATCTCTTTTTATCCCCCACTACAGAAGTTATGTTATTCTCTACTTGAGGTGAGTAAGTGGCAAGCAAACAGCGCCGTTTTTTGAAAAACATAATCTAACCCTATTACAATAACTGACCGCTAGAAATTTACAGAAACATTCTTTTGTTTGCAGTGGCGTGGCGCACACTGCAAATGACTGGTGCAGATATGAGTCCTCGTTTTGTTTAACAGTACGATCAGCAGAAGAGAACTAGGTGCTTCAGTTTCTGGTGCTTTGCTTTCTAGCAGTTTTAACATCTTCTTAGAGTGTCTTGTTGCTCAAATGGGTTTAACTGCTCATATTTCTATGTTTTCCTGGTTTTCATTGCTTGATTTTGATTGTGACAAAGTGTCACTCATAATTGTTGAAATGTCACACATATTTACACTGCATTTATGAAAATGTCACACACAGCAATCTGAAACCTTGGCAGCTATGAGTGTCGGACTGGGACACAAAATAGGATAATTTGTCAGTCAGATCACTGCCGGCCCTCGGCGTTTTGAACAGGTGCAGCACCGAGGCTGGGATTGCACAGAGCCTGATGCGCATGCATTCAAAACCTTTTCAAAGAGATTGACATTTGCATGCCTCTCTAGATCATAGTTACTTGGGCTGTGTTGAGGCTGATCCAAAACACAATGACCTACCAGGTTACTGCAGTTTCACAACAGACTCGATAAAAACAGACCTAAGAGTGACAGTAGAAGGACTTTCAGAGGTCTGGCGTGGAATATAAGTTTGCATATTTACTCACTCATCCACCTATACATTTCTCTTGATGTGTTAAGCAGCTGTTCCGAACATTTGTCTGTAACCTACATCTCACTCATGCCTTAACCCTGCATGTTCTTTCAGTGATGGAAGCTTGAACAACTCTGATACTGTCTCTGGTCTGAAGAAACGAAAGATTGCACTTACTGCCTTCTATGAGGGAGTGAATCCTGCTTTACAATTGACATGTTGTTCCTCTACTATGAGGAACTAAAGCTTGCACTGCTGTTGCCCGATTGTTTGTTTATGCTGATGCTACCCTGGCTGTACTGTTTCTGCCTAAGATATAGCTATTCAGTGAAGAGGGGCGTCTCCACTACTGTTTCCCCATCGCATAAAAAACACAAAGGATAATTTGGGTGGCCTTGCATAATGTGTGCTGTGCTGGCTATGATTGGACCAGGGGCAAAACTAATTGTGGTGGCCTGACCCAGAGACCCTATCCAAACTGTGCGACCCAGGGCAATTCATTTTTTTCACTCTGCTTCCTTTTCAGTGATTATCACATTTGAGAGCAACTTTAAATACATTTTTTCTGAATGCTAACTTACAAAAAGCTTTCTTGTATGTGGTTTAGTAGTCCATCATTTTGCTCCATCTATGAGAACAGCAAGGTCACTATATCTATACTACTATTGTAAAGAGAGAAATTTGAACCTTTGAGGCGGGTAAACTCAGGAACCACAGCACCAATCCAAACACCCGATACATCGTTGTAATTGTCAGGGTCTGCAGATGGACATAGGCTATATAAAAAAATAAAATATACGTTCTTTAAAATATTTACAATTAAAAAAAAGTAGTCCCTTGGAAGTAGCGCCGGCCACAGATTGCTCTGAAAGCTGTCAAGGAGCGAGCAGTGAAATGGATGCAAATAAACGTGCTGATCTGAACTTCGTGTGGCTTTGCTTTAATTTGGGGCTTCCTGTTTAGACTATATGGATATCGGCTGTTTGCCCAGTCGAGAAGCGAGGCCCACCTTACGAAGGGTTCGTGCAGGCTCTGAGAAGGGGCTTGCAAAGACGGAACGAAGACAAGAGCAGCTCCAATGCAGGTGGTGCTGCCTTGAGCACGAATTCACTGCTGCAAAGCGCTTTACTTTACTCCACTTGGTGAATACTTGGTTCAAATTGCAAGGACTGTTGAGTGGCCCCACTGTGGGAAGAGGGCCAGCGTACTACAAGGCACAGAAGGCTTTGCGATTTAGCCACGCCCACTGTGGCAGGTGCCAGTGATTATATGAGCAGACGCGGCCAAAAACTGCTCTTCCAGCCCTTCGTGAACAATGCCTCTGAAGAAAGGATTATTTCCCGAAACGCGTCAGGCTTTACATGTTCAAAGATTGCTCTGAAAGCTGTCAAGAAGCGAGCAGTGAAATGGATGCAAATAAACCTGCTGATCTGAACTTCATGTGGCTTTGCTTTAATTTGGGGCTTTCTGTTTAGACATATATATATATATGATTCACACTCGTCTCAGAACAACCATCAGGTGTCGCCGGTCGAAAAACGAAAGTTGACCCAGGCTGAGGTGAAGAGATTTTTTTTATTTAAATTTTCAGAATCGCCACCAGCACAACGTTTCGGCCTTCTCAGAGGCCTTGATCACATGACGTTAGGGGAGGGACACAAGTTTTTTAAAGTACAAGTGCCGCAAATGTTAAAACATGATTGGAGGGTTTCAGTACAAGGTGATAGACATAGTAAACTGCCTTGAAATGCATTACACGATCATAATCATTTGTTCACAGATACAAAGGCATTACTATAGGGGAAGCAAAGATTTCATGACATTTTATAAAATCTATTATACACACCCTTATTTAAATGAAATGCAATTAATTTTGGGAAAGGAAAAAGAAGAACCACACATTGCTGCATAATATTACAAATTCTGTGATAAGTCTTCATAACGTTCCTACTAGCATTGCCAACACCAATGTCTATGTACAAGCAAATTGATAAAACCCAAGTGGGTCATGTGTTCTGAACGTGTGAGCTGTGTGCCAGTCACCTACAATTAAGTATTTTTATATACCAATCACATTGGGGTAAAACATTCCCCAAACCAAAACCCACCAATTACATGCTATACAACAGAAGAAATGTGTAACAGAAAAAGGTGTGATTATAAAAAAGTGTTATATTAAAAACCGCTATTAAAAATAGACTCGAGGTACACTTTCATGATTTCATATATTCTTGACCACCATGGGATAACCGTCACAACGAGCAAGTGTGGAATTTGCAGTTGAAAAAACTCAAATTATGACATGTGTCCCAGCCTCAACACATCCTAGCACAAGAATTCTTAATATTGGGGGACAGCTCTAACTCGTCAGAGTACAAATAGGGTTGGGGGCTAAATGCCATCATGTTGGCCGAGGGAACGGAAGCGAAGGACAAGTTATAAGTGTGTATGGAAATCAACACTTGTGTTGAGACCCATAGGGGACCTGGTGTCCAGATCCAGAATATATCTGGTTTCTAGGGCCCGTAACATCGCTTCCCTATTACCACCCCTGCGTAAGGGTGGGATTGCGTCAATGGCAAAGTATCTCAGAAGATGACTCTGTTTGCCATGATGTTCTTTAAAGTGGCGCGCCACCGGGTAAGAGGCATCCTCGGTGTTGATTGCCCTGATGTGCTGGAGAATCCTTTTGTGCACCTGCAACTTGGAACTACCCACATATTGCAGGGCACAGGGACACTCCAGCACATAAACTGTGTACTCTGACTTGCATATATATATAATCTATACTACTATTATAAAGAGAGAACTTTGAACCTTTGAGGCGGGTAAACTCAGGAACCACAGCACCAATCCAAACACCCGATACATCGTTGTAATTGTCAGGGTCTGCAGATGGACATAGGCTATATAAAAAAATAAAATATACGTTCTTTAAAATATTTACGATAAAAAAAAAAAAGTAGTCCCTTGGAAGTAGCGCCGGCCGCGATGTGCGTGCTGACATCAGGAGCGCGGGGAGGAGCGGCGGACAGGCGGGGAGGAGCGGTGAGGAGCGGCGGACAGGCGGTGAGGAGCGGCGGACAGGCGGGGAGGAGGGGCGGCTGAGGTAGGTGCAGCGGCCCGTGTGCGGCTCATTGGGGGCCTTGAAAGTGGCGGGTGCGCTCCGGGGGACCCACGGACAACGTTGGGGCGGGCAGGGGCTCTGAAGCCTGAGACAACGTTGGGGCGGGCGGGGGCCCAGAAGCCTGATTGCTCCCGGACAACGTCGGGACGGGCTGCTAGTAGGTAGCATAAAACAACTGACCTGCCTCTTAGGCTAGCTAAAAAAAATTTCATCAGGGCAGAAGTGGGAAAGAATGTAATATCCATACATGATCTGAATTGCACTATGTGTAATCAGGTAACTGGATTTTAATCCCAGCTCCAAGCTTGACCAAACAATGTGACCCCAGGCAATTACTTTTCTCCGCTGTGCATCCTTTTCCATTGTCACCACATTTTAGAGCACCGTGAAATAGTTCAGAATGCACACTGTACAACATCCAACTCTCTTGTTTATGGTTTAATAGAGCACAATGTTGATCCATCTGCTTCTCACAGCATAAAGTGTGTGGTTTATAAATTTTAATAAAGGCCATTTAGAGCAATTATATAATCTAAGGTGCTAAAATTAAACAATATAAAATGCTCTTTGTATGTAAAAGTTAGTACTTCAGCTATAAATAAGGCCACAGCCAGCCAAGAGCTGTTCCCTTATGACCCCATGGCACTGCTTTTTCAGACAAGAGGCAAAAAACAAATGGGCTGCAGAGAATTATGGGTCCTGACAGGCACTGTCTCTCTATCACTGTTCATTCACTCTTTAGTGCGTTCGCTACCTGTGTTGTACCTGTCCTGTATATGTGAGAGAATCCTGTGATGTTCTGTCTCCTGCTACCACCTGCCCTTAACTTACTAGTTGGGGCTAGGGAAGGTTGCACTGCGACAGTCTGTGTTGTACCTTTATTGTGTTGTGAAGCTAGGAATAAAACTTTCCACTTCACATAAGAAAAGATGTCCACATTGTCAATGCTTGTGTTAATGCATCATGTGAGTAAAAGAGTGAAACCTCGTAAAATATGTGGGCAGAGTTTACTTTTCGTTTTACAATGAAACAAGCCTTTTTTAAGCAACTTTGTAAATTTTTAAAAGATAGCTTTACATGTGGCTCCATTTTATATGACACCTTCAACCAATTTTGAGATTTTAGCCATCACCAATTTGCATGCTGAGATTTTGATCCCATAATGAAATTGTTAAAAGCAAAACTACAAGTCCCTCAATGCAACATGCTGCTGGCTGAAAAAAATAGATATTAGCCTACATTGTAGTGCCATGGTGCAAAGTTGTGAAATACAAAATAAAATGTAGTTCCTGGTTTTCTGCATTTTTTTCTTGTAGACAATCAAGGGTTAAACAGCAGTGGTGGTGCGTCCATTTGGGGGTGTTCGTGCGTTGCCCCCACCAATGCCACAGGCCCACGGCCCAAAAGCCCCATTTAGGAATCGTTCTACTTCTGACGCTAATTCAAGCAATCAGGACTCCTGATTGGAATGAAATTAGCGTCAGAAGTAAAATGAAGGACGCTGAAGGGGGTGGGGCTGAGGCAGCACTCAGGGTGAGTGACAGTGCAATAGTGTGCATGTTCGTTTTTGGGCTGGTCATTTTTAAGACCAGCCCGAACATGCGCACTAAGCCTTCCCATTAGGAGAACGAGGGTTGCTTCATTCGCAACCCCCGGTCTCCTAATGGGTAGGGAGTGCCCCTGCTCCAGGCCAATCCTGGCGCTGCTGGACTCGGGAGCAGCGTCTGGAGTGGCTGAGAGCCTGAGAGAGCTAGCCAGCCAGTAGCCACTCACACAGAAGAAGACGACGCAACGGTGAAGGCGGCAAACACGGACCCCTGCCCAGAAGCAGACAGAGGCAGCGGACCCGGTCAGGTAAGTTTAAGCTTCTTTTTTTGTACTTTATTTTCAAACCCCACGGCCCCCCACCCCCGCGCAAGACCCCCCTCTCGCAACCCCCCCTTGCAACCCCATCGCAAACCCTCCCTTTGAAAAGGCTGAGCTGAGTCACCCGAGTTCCCCAAGTAAGTAAAAGTATGTTTAAGCAGTGACTTTGTCGTCGGTGACCGTGAATTGGACAGTTAATACACAGGAATATAGTATATACGTCGCAAGCTTTAGTTCGAATTCCCACCTTGCTGCTTGCTTGACTACTAGAATTTTTCCCCGACCTGTGGTGGCATTTTTTTTTTAGGAACTTTATTTTTCAGTTTACAGATTGCAAATACAAGATAAAAAGTAATTTGGCATCAAATCAGCCTATATAGGCATATCGTTGACAGTATTAATGGCGTATTGGGCAAAAGGTAGCATCCGGGAGGGAAATGTATAATGGGGAAAAGAGAAAATCATTTGCATTCGTATCACGGTGAGGAAGGAATCCGGGCACTTTACTGAGGTCCAATGCGTACATTGTCAGGGTCGACTTTCCTGCTCCCTGTAGTGATTGGACCCACCAGTTATATCCAACCCACTCTCCTCGCTGTCAGTTACATCTTGCGGAGAGAGTTCCCCTTTCTGCCAACCCAGAGGTACACATGTCACGCCAAACTAGTAGATCTTCTTGCAGCTTCTCGTCCCTTCTGGTGAGTTTCATGTGGACCTCTTTAGCTAGGGACCATTCACGTACGTCTTTGAGCCAGATGGGCACTTCTGGGGCCCTTTGCCCCATCCAAGTTGTAGCTACCCTACGCCTAGCGAGCACCAGCATTAATTGTAGCAGCTTATACAGGAGTTTCTTTTTCTTATGCTTCCGGACCAGTGCCAGCAAGCAATACAAGGGTTTAGGCGTTATCTGAAAGCCAGTGGCTGCCACAATCCTTCCCACCTCCTCCAACCAGAACTGCCTGACCATTGGACAGTCCCATGCCAAGTGTAGGAAGCCTGCATTCTCCGCGGCACATCTAGGGCAGCTATCTCCCCTGTCACCAGAGATGCGTTTCAGGGACACCGGGGTCAAATAAGTGCATAGTAGGAAGTTGAAGTGCGTCAACTTAAACCTGGCGTTGCATGAAACTGAGCGTGTGAGGGAGCCTAGTGTGCCCAGTGTGCCTCTTCTAGCTGGGTTGCGAGGTCCCTTTCCCTGGCCTTCCAAGACGGTGGTATGGGGGTGGGGGGGGTTGAGTCCTGCTTCATCGCTTTCTACAAGAGTGAGATCAATTTGCGGCCATCACCGCAGGAGAGTATGGTATCTAAGGTGTGTGTCGGTGGTGGGATGTCCTGGTACTGAGGCCATGTGACCTTTACCACATCCTGAAATCCCCGGAAGTGTAGGAGTTCAGCCGTTGCAAATTCATAGCCGTGTTTCATCCTGGTATGAAGCCACACTGGTCCTCATGGACCAAGTGAGTCATGTATGGCGCTAAACGAGAGGCCAAAAGCTTGCAAAGGATTTCAATATCTGTGTTGATCATCATGATCGGACGATACGATGAAGGCTCATGGGGGTCTCCACCCGCTGTAGAATCATGCATATTTCCCCCTGTGTCATGCTCGGTGGGAGAACTCCGCATTCAAATGCCTCAAGATAAACCTGCAGCAGGAGTCGGGGAAATGTACCCGTGAACGCTTGATAAAACTCAGGAGGGAACCCATCACTTCCTGGAGATTTGACTCGTGGTAGGTGTTGCAGGGCGGATTGTACCTCGCCCAGTGTTAGGGGCTCGTCGAGTTCCTTCTGCACCTGTTTAGGTATAGATCGTAAGGTCAGGTCACGGAGATCAGGGAGATAGGAGGCCTCGCTAATTGTAGGGTCTGCGGTATATACCAACTTGAGATGGGATTTGAGGACCCGCAATAGTCCCACCTCCGAGTGCACCAAGTTGCCTGTGGGCTCCTGTAGAGCCATGATCGTAGCAGGGGCATTTTCCCGGTGGAGAATCCAGGTTAAGAGACGGCCCGATTTATCGCCTTCCCTATGAAGGCGTTGTCTGTACTGTGTGAGGGCGTATTTGTCAAGCCTATCCCAAATGTCATGGATGCGTTCCCGGATGCCATGTTCCCTATCCCTCTCTATTGTGTCAGAGGCCTCAGATGTCTGTACTTCCAAGAGGTGTCATTCCTCCTCCTGCAGCTCTTGTTGGAGCTGCTTACGAACCCCACAGGTGAGGCTTATACGTGCCCCTCTCACCACCGCTTTCAGGGCTTCCCACTTCGTGGCCTGCGATAAGTCCGCCCGCCCCAATTTAGGTCCACATAGTCAGTTATGGCAGTTTCTAGATGATGTTTCCCCACCTGGTCCTCGAGGATCTCTGCTGGGACAGTGGTGGCATTTTTAAATTAAATACTGTTCTCCGTGTTCTGCTTTGCAGTGCATGGTGGTGGTGGGTAATGGCGATCCTCGTGTTCCGTTTTATTGTGCCTGGTGGTGGTTAATGGGTTGCCACTATTGCGGCTGACCCTTGTTTGTGTGGGTCTTCAGAACCCGTGCTCCTGTCACCCCCAAGAATGTCATTCTGATCAATATACTTAAATGTTACGGAAATAGTTTCTTTCCGTGGGATCAATTTGCTTTTATTTGAATGTCGTTGTGAACAGATTACCGCAGCGGCGCACATACAGCCGAAATGGGCTCAGTACCAGCTGCACAAAGCTGTTGGCACCTAGATTCAAGTCAAACCAAAGTGGTCGCACGGTAGAGAAACTATTTCCGTAACATTCAAGTATAATGTTTCAAGTTTCCATGTAGTTCAGTTCAGTTTACCTCATACTTTTTACTCTTGGCAGAGAGAATGCAGGGTGACCCATTTTATTAATATAGCTACGATTATTCAGAGTTTTGATTGTATTTTATGTATAACCATGGCACTTTAAAAAATTGATTATAATATCTTTTCAGAATGGAACAGGTTACTTGTTGACTAATTAGATTGCAAATGTGATGGTTTTGCTTAAGGAATCGATAGATGATGAAGAGGAAAACTAACTGCAATACCAAGCATTAAAACGTTGCTATTAGTACACTTTAAGTTATCTTCAGAAGATAGTTATCAGGCTTCACCTATCTGACATCAAAATGGGTTTTGTGAGCTGGTGTAAAAAATTGGTACCCAATTGTTTCACTTCTAATTACTTGGCATTATTCTGGCCACTTTGCACTCAATGTTATTCCAAGCAAGCACCAAGCATCAGTAGATTTCATTTTTAAAGGTATATCAACAAATAAAGAAATATGTAAGGTACTCATCATTGTTATCTCAAAGTCAGGTTTGAAGTTCTGTGGTTATAATGAATAAGCAGCTACCTACATCATTATCACATGTAATCTCTTTATTGATTCTATAACTGCACTTTCACAATTGTTTTATTAATCTTCTTGCTTTCTCAAAGATGCTTGAACATGCACCATTTGCACACTATTTATTTTATTTTCGTGGGGTGGGGGAGGGCCTCTCTTATAACGGTTGGGCACACTGTGCTCGCTCACCACTGGCCATTCATCACAAATTTTTACGCCTCACAACTTTCAAATGTCACCAGCCGCAACTGTTAGACAGCCCAGTGAGGGAGAGGGTAGAGACAGAGATAGCCTTTCAAATACAAATGGCAGCATCATTGAGGGATTTAATCAAGAAAACAAGTGTGTTTATTTGTTTGTTATTTATATATATATATATATTATATATATATATACATATATATATATATATTATTCACATTTTCCTACCAAACAAATCCCTTCCGTCATTCCCATCCGTCCCTCCTCTGACTCATCCCAAACCTTTCTGACTGCTATGAATTCCCAAAAATCCTTCTCAAACTGTCAACCTCCTCGTTAGTCATGCCACCCAAATAAGCACACACGCCCACTACTTACAAAACAGCATACTGCTTCCCCTTTTTAAATACTTCCATACCATTCTATCCCTACTCCAAACTTCCCTTTTCAAATTAATTCCTATCATTCTATCCCTTTTCCAAAGTCTACTAAATACACAAGAAATGAAGAGTACAACATCAACACCTATAATGCACAAGAAAAACAAAAAAAAACGTATAACCTACTAACTACTAATCTTGGTTTGCAGAATAGTGTTATGTGCCAAAAAAGCTCTTCAGAGGTTGTAAATGCTAAAACACTATATAATCCACTTATAGTTTACAACTACGCTCTCCTGTTAATTAACTGACGTGAACACTTCTTGGAATACCAGCTTGCTAAAAGGATCTATTTGCACGAACAGTGCCAGCATCAGCACGTTAGATGTGTCTATAGACACAGGAAAGAAAAAGAATGACAGTTCACCCTTTTCTTTAGCCCATCCTCAGTCCTCACTTTCGGTACTTCTCTCCTCTGAATCTTCTTTCTTCCCTCTGTCTGGATCCCATTGTGGCCCAGCATTGTACACCCAGTCTTTCATGATTTTCTACCAGGGATTTCGATGCTAAAATATTTGCGCTTCTTTCTCTCTGTGTTTTGTTCTGTAGGTCTTTCAGTTTCAAGCAAATGATTTTTTGAAAAGGTAAATTCATGTATACCTCCACCCTTCTCTACAGAACATTTTGTACTGCGCTTGGATGTGTACAAACTCCACAGTGGGCCCTAGGCACTGTTCTTTCAGCTTACAGGGAAAGGGGCATCTACTTGTGGCCCTGAGGTAAATGAAGGGGGTAAATCATCAAGGGGGTTAATGCCTCTGGGCAGCCGCAGTATTCGGTTCTGCTGAGTAACCCGCAGCGTTGATTATATGTTAATGTCCATTAAGTCAAGATAAGGTTCTAGTTCAGGCAGCCTTTTCAGTTGCTTGCTACCATGACTGATTTCAGAAATATTTTAAAGAAATTTGCTTCAGTGTTCCTAAATGTATTTTGGAAATAAAAATGTATTTGCAACACAACTTCTCTTACCGTATAAATGGCATATATGTTTTCTTGTTCTACACTTTTTCATCACTATTGCATTGTCTTAATATTTCAAATAATATTTATTAAATTGCCTCTGATTTTGGACATTTCTAAGAATTTCAAGACTGATGTTCACATTTTATCCCCATCTGTTTTTTTTGTAAAAATAAATCTTATATAAATTTTGGAAAATCAGTGTGTGTTTTTTTTTCTTTTTTCAATGCAGAGCATGGATGTTACCAATGTGATAAAGGAAATCAACTTTATAGAGGTTCGGCTCTTCTCAGCAGTCTGGTATGCGGCACAACAAAGTGAGGCTCACTCTGCGTACAGTGTTCCCCCAGAGTGCCCCCCACCAGTACAGAAAGGGGAATGCCATGGTAATTTCATCAGAAAGGTAATTGTAAAAAACACCCTGTCTGGTTTATTATAATGAAAACTAGGGCCTTGTTACGATATTGGCGGATAGAGTTACTCCATTACAAACGTGACGGATATCCCGTCTGCCTTATTACAAGTCTGTTATATCCTGGAGAACTTGTAATATAGCGGACCAGATACTAGTCACGTTTGTGATGGAGCATCCCATCCACCAAGACGCAATCAGTCCCTTAGTCTATACAGACACCAGGAATACACAATTAAGTGTAATCCTTAAAGCCAAGCCCAGTGTAAATGTTTGACATAGTTTTTTCACCATCATTTTTTTATCAAAAGTTTTTTAAATATATTAGGTCCAAATATTAATATTTGAAATGTTTATTGTTAATATTAATATTTGAAATATTAGGCGCTTAGATATTTTACGGCATAATCCACATCTAAACAGTACTCAACAACAAAAGTCTTTAGAGAAAACCGAATGCTGCGATTATTTTTTATAGCTGAACTATGTAGGAGAACCATCAAACAAATGCAAGAAAAGCTACCCTTTAGCTGAGTGTCAAGGGTTGCATGCCTTTAAATTATACTTCTGTTTGTTCAGTTGCGTTCACATTCGGGCACCACAATACTAGACTGACTGACTGGATTAACCTTTAGCAACCAGTGAAGAAACACAGAAGCTAATGTCAACATCTGTGTCCACTAGTTAACCTAAAATCAAAAGGGGTTAGCATGTACTTATTTATTTGTTTATTTATTTTAAATGTTTTATAGAGCGCTGGCTGGACCCGATGGTTTCAGAGCGCTTTACATGAGTATTCATTGCAGTATAGCAAAATTTACAATGAGGTAGTATTCAAAAACCAATACAAATGGTAGAAAGCAGTTTAAATATTACACAATCTAATTACACAAGTTGCAAAGGGTTTACAGCAAGTCATGAGCGAAAAGGCTAGTGGAAGAGGGAAAGGATTGAAAAGAGGGAGGCAGGGTATGGGAATGGGGAGAGGCTAGGGGGGGGGTAGTTAAGGCGATATCGAACAGCTATACATGGATACATTGTACTCAATGAAGGGTCATACTTTTTAGAATACTCTCCATCAACATCAATCCTACTTAACTGACTTTAGGAAAAAATTGGAAATGTGTGTAAGGCCCTGGGGTTAGTGTGTAAATGGTAAAACTAATAAATGAATCAGATTCCAGAACACCTTAAAACAGTATTCTGGAGCACTCCAAGAATTTGCATCGTTAACAATGGCTCAACATCAATCCTATTTAACTGACTTTAGGCAAATATTTAAATGTGTGTAAGGTGCTGGGTTTAGTGTCCACAA
Organism: Lissotriton helveticus; assembly: GCF_964261635.1. Taxonomy (NCBI): domain Eukaryota; kingdom Metazoa; phylum Chordata; class Amphibia; order Caudata; family Salamandridae; genus Lissotriton; species Lissotriton helveticus. Next base: position 1,192,094,413 of record NC_136059.1, read on the forward strand.
TATAAAAGTAATACATTAATCAGATTACAGAACACCTTAAAACGGTATATTGGAGCACTCCAACAATTTACATAATTCACAATGGTTGAGGGCAAATAATGAAAAAACTCAGTCCATAGGTCCAAGGTTATGTGATATATTTTTGTCGTCTTTATTGTGCTTAAAGTACCCAACCATGTACATGTTCATCAGCCGACATATATTGTGTCCCCAATTGGACTTTTACAAGGTGTGTGATTACAAACTGTATTCCTCATTCTTTTACCAATATTTCATGAAGTTAGAGGATATAGATGCTGGAGTACACGTTATTTAAGATCATCTTTCCTGTGGCCTATACGACTGTTAGATTCTTCATTGTAACAAATGTTGTCATCCTCATCGGGGTTTATCTTGGCTCTCTATGCCAATGTCGCCCATGACTGAATAGCTACACCACTTCACTGTGAGCTTGAAAAATATTGAAGTCACCAATGAGTAACAGAAGTCTTCAGAAGACCTGGAATGTTATAAACATTTTTATAATTTGTGGTGTCTGTGGGAGTTGTTCTAAAGGAAATTGATCTTCAGTTGAGACTCTTTTACATCTCTTAGATTGTAGATTACATGCATTCTTTCTGAGTGAAAAGATGATTTTGTAAGTACAAACAGTTGGTGCATACTAAAATTGTATCTTTATGATAGTGTCAGCAATTAATGTTTGTGGCATTAATTACCAAGCATACAATTTTACAAATTATCAGGGTCACCCTGTGACACTTAATAAGAGCCAGAGAAGCTTGGTTCGTTCTCTTGACCATAAGTAGTTTACCTATTGAATTATAGGCCACCATCCTCTAGGAGGTTTTTTAGCTAGATCTAGTGACATACATTTAATTTTGCATTTGTTAAATGTTTTGCATTGCATCAATGCCTGGGTGACTGCCACCGTCTTGGGAAGTTGAGTCACAGTCTGAATCTTTAGAAATACCTTTCTGCAGTTGTGTGCCACTCATACACATTATACATAGAAACTCCCTAACAAGAGAACCCAAGATCCACACACAAGTAGAAAGAGGAATATATGCATATTTCCTTTACTCAGTAACACTTCCTGCATTGCTGAAATGGTTCCAAATAAGCACTCAGGATCCTATCATAATCTAAACCTGTGTCCATATAAGCATAGTTTTGGTATTTCCATCTACATTTCACAGATCCTTAGAGCTTTTGGAGATTGGAAGTGATATGCTGTGAACATTCTTCAGAAGTAATGAAGCTTGTCTGGGAGTTAACACTGATAAACCCCAGTGGAATGATGAGTAAAATAAATATGGAAGAAACTCCCTATGTCCTTAATCCATGATGCAATGTCAGAATCAAGTCACAGAAAGGAACTCTCGGACTGAGGAAAATCACTGTCACTTATACATGCATTGGCATTGGGACCTGCTCGAAGAAAATGTACGTCTAAAGTCAACTATTCACGACATTCCTTGATGGTAGCGATTCAGCTGAGTTGAAAGTGTATTAAATGATATTTGCATTTCCTACATTTTAATTTTCTTTGGAAGTGCATTATACCATTTTCCTGTGGATAGACGAGCACAATCTGGTTTTTGGGTTGCACACCTTATGGGTGTACATACTGCTAAATGTGTCTACTTTAAACCAATGGATAAATCAGCTGTGAAATTCACATCTGAGAATTATAATAATTCTTTCCTGCAAGGAATACCTAATTTAGAAGGTGTACAACATCAACTCTTTAGTGTAATCACTTTGAAGGAGATTTTTGTGTGGTAAGCCCTAACCTAGGTCCTTGTTTTTTTCTTTAATGCTGGAGAATTAAAAGGACTGACTTGTCGGTCATTTAAAGGATTTGTCCGTTACTACTTGCAATTTATATCTGAAGATGATTGCCATTGATTTTGGTGATGCAGGCTTTCTTGTATCTGGCCACCTAGTGTTACTCTTGCTTACTGCTTATGGGTGAAATATATTCACATTGGTGTATACCTTTCTGATGAGTGTTGCAAGGCCTGAGGGATATATGCTGCTCCCTAAGGACTCCTTAAGACGTATTACACATTTATTTGCAAGATAATTTCAGGTTTTTGCCTCAGTCAGGCAATTGTTCTGTCAGTTTTCTTTATATAAAGCCTCGTAAAGACATATTTAGGATAACCTTTTGTACTGGAATGTGAGAACTAAGTAGTGGCCACTGTCTGCAAGGTTAATTTACATATGGTCACTTTTTGCATTGGTCATTGACACCAGTATTAAGAACTTTGATGATTGATCCAGCACATATTGCACCAGAGCCAAGGCAATGCCCATGACTAAACATGCATCTGTTAGATAAAAATACATGTTCTACAAGAGTTAGTTTTCTGCCATAATTTCTGTTTGGATGCTACCTTTAGGAAGATTTAACATAGTAGACATATTTTGTAACATCCCAAAATATCTCTACCATTCTAACTTTAGTGAATACTTCTCTCGTAAGTAGATTATTCAACCATGTGTAGACAACTAGTTTGGGACCTTACAATTGATGGGGCCTGGATCTTTGCAAGCAATCTTCAAAGCCTATCTCAAGCTTCCTACTAATGTATCTTGTTATGTTATGTGTATCTGTAAAGCGCACTATCATCAGCGAGGGTATCCTGGCGCTGCCTATAACAGTGAATGCTTCATCTCCTGCCATCACCTTTGACCTGAGACTGGCAATAGGTTAGTTATCAAGGCAGACATATTGAAATGATAGTGCACAATTTGTGAAAGTGATTAATTTGAATTGCTAATTTTACTGACATGCTCAAAAGCTCAGCACTGCCTATTTTAAGGAACGTATATTGCATGTGTGCTGCAGCTTCATCTTCACATAGAATTATTCATGAGACATTATTGTGGTATTTCAGGAACAGTGTTCGTTTAGTTGGGATTGGGGTCCTTCTTTTCCAAGTCAAGGCATTTGGAAGGATATTCGAATTGAAGCATATAATGGTCTTCGCTTGGATTACCTCACCTTCACTCCTTATTATCGTAAGTCTGGATGCTGCTCTATTTTATTATTTTTGAAGTGTGTTTTGAATGTTACTTTAAATAATTTGCATTTTAATACAGACATTTGTAAAAATGAGTAGCTGTAAAGTAGTTCAGACTAGTCCTATTAAATAGAGGCTTTGACGTTTGTTTGTTGTTTTTGTAAGTCACAGTTCCAGGTGGCTGTTTGTTGTATTAGTATGCTTGTCCTAATTTTTACTATTTTATTTAAGACTAGCAGCCCGTCCCGACGTTGTCCGGGTATGAATTGCTGCCGGCCAGTAGTATATTGTTTTGTAGGATTTCGTTTTGATAGCATTTCTTATCTGTGACAGGCCTGTGAAACGCTCCGATTCACAGTGCACTGCTGATGCACTTAAGAGTGCGCCTTCAGTAGTGTGTGAACTCGAGTTTCCCTACTTTATTTTTCCTTGCAATATTATATAGCGCGAACTCGCCAACATGGCAGGAGCACAATTTACATTACAGAAGAACACATTTATTTGTGGTAGGCACAGAGAGACAAAGCGATTTGCCTGGAATCACAGGATGTTGAGCTGATGCCGAGAATCGAACGTAGCTCCCCAGCTCTAAAGTTCGCAATTCTAGAACTTGTGGCGGGAGGTGTGTCTAAAAGTGTATGTCGGTGCTGGCCATCAATGAGAGAGACCTGTACATGGGTTTTGGGGTACAGGGGTATTTCAAGGGTTCAGGGCTAGGGTTGGGTTTTGGGGTACAGGGGTATTTTAGGGTTCAGGGGTAGGTTTGGCTTTTGGGGTACAGTGGTATTTTTAGGGTTCAGGGCTAGGTTTTGGTTTTGGGGTACAGGGGTATTTTTAGGGTTCAGGGGTAGGTTTGGGTTTTGGGGTACAGGGGTATTTTAAGGGTTCAGAGCTAGGTTTGGGTTTTGGGGTACAGGGGTATTTTAGGGTTCAGGGGTAGGTTTGGGTTTTGGGGTACATGGGTATTTTTAGGGTTCAGGGATAGGTTTGGGTTTTGGGGTACAGGGTATATTTATAGGGTTAAGATGGTTTAGAGTTTAAGGGTGTTGGGGTATTTTAAGGATTAAGGGTGTGTTATGATTATGGGGTGCAGGGGTATTTAAAGGAAGCAGGGTGGGATTAGCACACAATATGAGACATGGCATGAAGGGCGGAACGTACCACACGCCCCCAGCGTTTGTCACGCCCCAGCACACGCCCACAGCACAACGCAGACACACCCACAAGGGACTACTTTGCTGGCACGGTTCTTTTACCTTTTAAATGTATATGGTGGGCGTCTGCATAGCCTATGTCCTTCTGCTGCAACTGCCCTTTCCAATGCTGTATTGGGTGTTTTGATTGGTGCTGTGGTTCCTGAGATTACCCGCCTCAAAGGTTTGGGCTCTCTCTTTATTATATTAGTACTAGCAGCCCGCCCCGACATTGTCCGGATGTGAATTGCTGCCGGCCAGTAGTAAATTGTTTTGTAGGATTTCGTTTAGATAGCATTTCTTATCTGTGACAGGCGTGTGAAACGCTCCGACTCACAGTGCACTGCTGATGCACTTAAGAGTGCGCGTTCAGTAGTGTGTGAACTCGAGTTTCCCTACTTTATTTTTCCTTGCAATATTATATAGCGTGAACTCGACAACATGGCATGAGCACAATTTACATTACAGAAGAACACATTCATTTGTGGTAGGCACGGGAAGACAAAGCGATTTGCCTGGAATCACAGGATGTTGAGCTGATGCCGAGATTCAAACGTAGCTCCCCAGCTCTAAAGTTCGCAATTCTAGAACTTGTGGCGGGAGGTGTGTCTAAAAGTGTATGTGGTGCTGGCCATCAATGAGAGAGACCTGTGCATTTTTCAAATGGGTGGTGAAAAAATATGAGTATGTTGCTGGAGATGTGGGCTGCCGTGCCACCAATGTACTTACCGGGGGAGGGTAAACACCCATTATTCCGCAACTTTCTTTCCGCATACCATCACTCCGCATACTTTCATTACGAAAGTACCATGACTCCGCAATGCCATTATAACGCATGGCATTACATTTTATATGCTTTACCACGCATACATTTACAACGAAATTCGTTGTAAATGCATGAGGGTAAAAGCATGTTTTTTTTAATGTTTGGATAAGGTAAGTATGGGTACAGTGGTATATGTTTTGGGGTACTGAGGTATATGTTTTGGGGTGTTTGGGTATTTTAAGGGTTCAGATATAGTTTTGGGTTATGGGGTACAGGGGTAGTTTTAGGGTTTAGGGATAGGTATGGGTTTTGGGGTACAGGGGTATTTTTAGGGTTCAGGGCTAGGTTTGGGTTTTGGGGTATAGGGGTATTTTTAGGTTTCAGGGGTAGGTTTGGGTTTTGGGGTACAGGGGTATTTTAAGGGTTCAGGGCTAGGTTTGGGAGTACAGGGGTATTTTTAGGGTTCAGGGCTAGGTTTGGGTTTTGCGGTACAGGGGTATTTTAGGGTTCAGGGGTAGGTTTGAGTTTTGGGGTACAAAGTTATTTTTAGGGTTCAGGGGTAGGTTTGGGATTTGAGGTACAGGGGTATTTATAGGGTTCAGGGCACAGGGGTATTTTTAGGGTTTAGGGATAGTTTTGGGTTTTGGGGTACAGGGTATATTTATAGGGTTAAGATGGGTTAGTGTTTAAGGGTGTTGGGGTATTTTAAGGAGTATGGGTGGGTTATGATTATGGGGTGCAGGGGTATTTAAAAGGAGCAGGGTGGGATTAGCACACGATATGAGACATGGCATGGAGGGCGGAACGTACCACACGCCCCCAGCACATGCCCACAGCACAACGCAGATACGCTCACAAGGGACTACTTTGCTGGCACGGTTCTTTTACCTTTTAAATGTATATGGTGGGCGTCTGCATAGCCTATGTCCTTCTGCTGCAACTGCCCTTTCCAACGCTGTATTGGGTGTTGTGATTGGTGCTGTGGTTCCTGAGATTACTCGCCTCAAACGTTTGGGCTCTCTCTTTATTATATTAGTATGGATGGATTATATTAGAAGTACAAAATATGTTCTTCACATTTCTCTCTGAATCATTATAAAAACACTGAACCTGGAAGAAAAGCTAGTGGTGCCCTTCTACATAACAAACACAAGGAGATGATGAACAGAGCGCTGAAACTTTTCAGACACTCACCCCCAGTCACAGATTTGGTTTGAATCCATCATCGTTCTTTAGCTCCCTTCGCCACCGCAGTTCAGACCCTGGCATATGGAAATCACTCTTGATCCTGTACCTCATGGGAACTGTTCAGACAGAACTGCCAAGCCAGGTCTTCCCTGGATCAGAAACAAGCATCCTGGGACAGTTTTCGGGGTACCACCCCTCATCGGCCAGGCTAGCTTGAATCCAGTGGCAAAGTGAGCAAGAGACCCAAGTCTGGGTATACCTTGCCAACTTAGGGCAAACACAGCAAACACAAGGAGCTGATGGACGGAGCACTGGAACTTTTCAGACACTCACCCCCAGTCACAGATCTGGGTTGAATCCATCATCGTTCTTTAGCTCACTTCGCCACCCCAGTTCAGACCCAGCTATATGGAAATCAGTCTTGACCCTGTGCCTCATGGGCAGAGTCAAGACCTAACTGCCAAGCCAGGTCTTCCCTGGAACGGAAACAAGCATCTTGAGACCGGGTTCAGGGTAATACCCCTCATCAGCCAGGCTTGCTTAAATCCAGTGGCAAAGTGTTTGTTTTGTTCGCCCAGACGTGGGTCCTTTGCTCACTTTGCCACTGGATTCAAGCTAGCCTGGCTGATGAGGGGTGTTACCCTGAAACTGGTCCCAAGATGCTTGTTTACGGTCACGGGAAGACCTGGCTTAGCAGGTCAGGCTGGACTGTTCCCATGAGGCACAGGGTCAAGACAGATTTACATATAGCTGTGTCTGAACTGGGGTGGCAAAATGAGCTAAAGACCGATGATGGATTCAACCCAGATCTGTGACTAGGGGTGAGTGTCTGAAAAGTTTACACCTCACATATGACATCACTGATGACATGTTCTATGATGTCGTTTATGACATCACTGATGACATCTCAAGTAGGTGTGAATACATCGCAGTCCAATCCTTGACCTCTCTGCAGAGCGCACAGGGCATTAGTAACATATTCCAGTTGTAATTGTGATTTAGTGCAAATGGGTGGGAGAGGGCTCCTATTATGGAGGTACAGTTTTCAAAATAATGATAAGGTGAAAGTAAAAGAAAATGCAGTGTTCGTTTGCTCACTACTTAAAAGTTATCCCTAACTTTTAAGCTTCACCACTTTCAAAAGTCAAAAGTCGCCCCTGTCAATAGGACGTCATATGCCGTGGCATCGGGGCCCAAGGGAGTCCATTTGTCTACTTGTATTTTGACCAAGGCACCTTTTCTATGTCACTGCTTGCAGCCACATTGTGTAGACAAAATTAATGATCACATATAACTTTTCTTTTCCCCGTGTAAAAAGCTGATGCAGGCTAGCAACAAAGTAGCGATTGTAACAAACAACCTCCTTCCGATTGTCGCATATGTACAAGCAATTTTCCAAACTCACTATGTCGTAAATCGCCTCCTAAATAGTACAGAAATTGTCAACAATGGAAGTACGAATGTCTGTATTCAAGGTTGCACACTTCACATTAAGCGTCGTACACTTATAAAATATTGATTAAAAAAAAAGGAATTTGTAAATCTTTCAATTTCATGAAATACAGAAGTTACATTTTAATGGTTCTTTTTTTTTAAAAAAACCTTTGTTTTTTAGTTTTACAGAGCATCACAAATAAAAAAACAGCAAGCAGTAGTGTGCATGATGAAAGGTATAATGCACATATTACAATAAGACATTACGATGAAAGGGCAGTCAGAAACCCACAAGGAGCAATTGAGTTCACCCTGGATGCATGCCGCGTACTTGAATTTTAATATTCAACCGAATTTACAACAACATTTGTTTTTCTACTTAGTGTCAAGTGCTCAGCAGTGGGGTCTGCAGGTAGTGCCTTACTTCGATGTTGTCAGCTTGAATCCAGTGGCAGGAAGTGCGATTGTCCGGATTCCCAAACTGGATATTCTGCAGACATTCACCATCGAACTGCAGCCAGGGGAGAGCAGCATTAATTTATTCACCAGCATCAATCAGGTGAGGGGTATGGATGTATGAAAAACACACCTTGCTCTAGAATGAAGGTATACAAAGTGTCTGCCTAGCACAACACCAGCAGCTCTGCTAGATGAAATAATTTGGGGGACAGATATGCCCCAATACCAGGGGTGGGAATTAGACAGCGTGTTGTCTAGGACAGAACTTCCATTGGCTTAGGAAAGCAAAAAAGAATTATTAAGGACAAGATACGTTGCTTACGTTTCGCTCCTTACTTTGGATCGCGACTTACAGCCGTATGCGTTTCATCCTGTTTCGTTTCTTGTCCTTGGATGACTCTGGCACTACCATCAAACCGATCAATTGCATCCTGTTCAGTGAAGGACCACAAATTATCCTATGCGACACAAGGTGTCCTCCCCTAGCAGCACTTTCTTCTGCAGCTCAGGTTTCAAGAGGGGTAGTTCAGTGATCCTGGATCAGTTACTGTACCCCAAAACCAGTAACTAACTATCTTAAAGAGATCTAGGGGTCCAACCTGAGCATCATCTTGTGAACAAAGGAAGCAGGCCCCTGGTTCTGAGTTCAGAGCGACCGGCTTGACTGGCTCTTTTGTGATGCTCCCCCTACAGCCTGTAATATTTGCTGCCTGTACCAGATGTCTTGTAAATGCTTCCAACATTGTAAATTGTAGTTCCTTGAGATTGGACTGAACATGATAAAATTGAAAGGGTTGTCTCTTCTAGAGAGGTTTTTCTTTACAAGAATCCCGGTTCCCAGGGCTTCTCGCACTTGCGTTGTTTTGCCAGGTCAAGCTTAAAGTGTGAGAGGTGATGTCACTCTGAGTGACACCTGCATGTGTTGCATCATTTGTGGTCCTTACCCTCTTGCAGTATGCTGGCTTCAATGTGGACAGTTGCTTCAGGCAGACTCTGATGCTGAATGCTGCTGCAATCAGGTGGGTCCTTTTCTCCAATAAAATACTTCTACAATATATATTCTTTGTGAAGACGTTTGTGGGAGGGAAGGAAACAAGACCTGAGAAAGCACTTAATTCTTCACTCAAGATACTACACAATCCTTGAAGCCCTTTTTAGGTCGAGCTGGCGTTGGAGCGCGAAGCGCTCCCGCCAGCGATACTATAGTCACCTTCCTCCCTGTCAAGGGAGTAACAGCTGTGAACGAGCCCGATACAGACCTGGGCACGAGCCGACCCAGGTCTGTGAACGCGCTTCAGGGTTGAGCAGCTTGTGCACGTTTGTTGGACGTCAGGCGCCGCAAGCGCTGCCAGACCAATTATCCCAGCATGAAACTCTACTTCCTGAGCCACAAGACCAATTATCCCAGCAGGAGTCTCCACTTCCTCAGGCGCCGCAATAATTATCACAGCATGAGACCCACTTATCACAGCATGTCAACAGGCGCCCCAGGCTGCTGGAGCACTCAACTATAATTAATGTGCAGTTGAGTGCTCCAGCAGCGTGGGGCGGCTCTCTGCATGCTGTGATAATTATCACTTTGGGGCCTCATGCTGTGATAATTAGGGCGGCATGCTGTATTTGCAGCACTGAACATTTTCAAAGAAGGCATTGGAGACACTCACCCTCACTAACCCTCACGCCCTCACCCCCTCACTCGCCCTCACACCCCCTGACCCCTCACACACCTCCTCACCCTCACACCCCCTCACCCTCACACACCCTCACCCTCACACACCCTCACATACCCTCACACACCCTCACTCACCCTCACACACCCTCACACACCCTCTCACCCTCACACCCCCTCACACCCTCACACCCCCTCACCTTCACACCCCCTCACCCTCACTCACTCCCTCACCCTCACACCCCTCACCCTCACACCCCTCACCCTCACACCCCCTCAGCCTCACACACTCTCACCCTCACACACTCACCCTCACACATTCTCACCCTCACACCCCTCACATACCCTCACTCACCCTCACACACCCTCACACACCCTCACTCACCCTCACACACCCTCACTCACCCTCACACACCCTCACTCACCCTCACACCCTCACCATCACACCCCCTCACCCTCACACCCCCTCACCCTCACACCCCTTCACCCTCACACCCCCTCACCCTCACACCCCCTCACCCTCTCACCCTCACACACCCTCACCCTCACACACCCTCACCCTCACACACCCTCACCCTCACCCCCCTCACTCACCCTCACACACACACCTTCACATACCCTTACCAGCATAGCATAACATAGCATAGCATAACGAAACACAGCATAGCATAGCATAACAAACAAAAGCATAGGATAGCAAAAGCAAAGCATAACAAAACAAAGCATAGGATAGCAAAACACAACAAAACATAGCATAGCAAAACACAACAAAGCATAGCATAACAAAACACAACAAAACACCATAGCATAGCAAAACAAAGCATATCATAGTAAAACAACAAAACATAGCATAACACAACAAAACATAGCAGAACAAAACATAGCAGAACAAAACATAGCATAACAAATCATAGCATAACAAAACATAGCATAACAAAACATAGCATAACAAAACATAGCATAACAAAACATAGCATAACAAAACATAGCATAACACAGCAAAACATAGAATAGCATAACAAAACAAACCATGGCATAACATAACAAAGAATAGCAAAACAAAACATAGCATAGTAAAACAAAACAAACCATAGCATAACATAACAAAGAATAGCAAAACAAAACATAGCATAGTGAAACAAAACAAAACATAGCATAGCATAGCATAACACAACAAAACAGCAGAACAAAACAGCAGAACATAACAAAACATAGCATAGAAAAACATAGCATATCATAGTAAAACAACAAAACATAGCATAACACAACAAAACATAGCAGAACAAAACATAGCAGAACAAAACATAGGAGAACAAATCATAGCATAACAAAACATAGCATAACAAAACATAGCATAACAAAACATAGCATAACAAAACATAGCATAACAAAACATAGCATAACAAATCATAGCATAACAAAACATAGCATAACAAAACATAGCATAACAAAACATAACATAGCATAACAAAACATAGCATAACAAAACATAGCATAACAAATCATAGCATAACAAAACATAGCATAACAAAACAGCAGAACATAACAAAACATAGCATAACACAGCAAAACATAGAATAGCATAACAAAACAAACCATAGCATAACATAGAATAGCAAAACAAAACATAACATAACAAAGAATAGCAAAACAAAACATAGCATAGTAAAACAAAACAAACCATAGCATAACATAACACAACAAAACAGCAGAACAAAACAGCAGAACATAACAAAACATAGCAAAACAAAGCATAGGATAGCATAGCAAAACATAGCATAACATAACTTAAAACAAAACATAGCATAGCAAAACATAGAATAGCATAGCATAGCAAAACATAGAATAGCATAACATAACACAACAAAACAGCAGAACAAAACAGCAGAACATAACAAAACATAGCAAAACAAAGCATAGGATAGCAAAACAAAACATAGCATAGCAAAACATAGCATAACAAAACACAGCAAAGCATAACACAGCAAAGCTTAGGATAGCAAAACACATCAAAGCATAGGATAGCAAAACACAGCAAAGCATAGGATAGCAAAACACAGCAAAGCGTAGGATAGCAAAACACAGCAAAGCGTAGGATAGCAAAACACAGCAAAGCATAGGATAGCAAAACACAGCATAACATAGCGCAACATAGCGCATAACATAGCGCATAACATAGCGCATAACATAGCGCATAACATAGCGCATAACATAGCGCAACACATAGCGCATAACATAGCGCATAACATAGCGCATAACATAGCGCATAGCGCATAACATAGTGCATAACATAGCGCATAACATAGCGCATATCGCATAACATAGCACATAGCATAGCGCATAACATAGCGCATAGCGCATAGCATAGCGCATAGCATAGCGCATAACATAGCGCATAACATAGCGCATAACATAGCGCATAGCGCATAGCATAGCGCATAACATAGCGCAACACATAGCGCATAACATAGCGCATAGCGCATAACATAGCGCATAGCACATAGCATAGCGCATAACATAGCGCATAGCACAAAGCATAGCGCATAGCACATAGCATAGCGCATAACATAGCGCATAGCATAGCGCATAACATAGCGCATAGCGCATAACATAGCGCATAACAGCGCATAGCATAGCGCATAACATAGCGCATAGCGCATAACATAGCGCATAACATAGCGCATAGCATAGCGCATAGCATAGCGCATAACATAGCGCATATCGCATAACATAGCGTATAGCGCATAACATAGCGCATAGCGCATAACATAGCGCATAGCGCATAACATAGCGCCTAGCATAGCGCATAGCATAGCGCATAGCATAGCGCATAACTTAGCGCATAACTTAGCGCATAACATAGCGCATAGCGCATAACATAGCGCATAACATAGCGCATAGCATAGCGCATAACATAGCGCATAACATAGCGCATAACATAGCGCATAGCGCATAACATAGTGCATAACATAGTGCATAGCATAGCGCATAGCATAGCGCATAACATAGCACATAACATAGCGCATAACATAGCGCATAACATAGCGTATAGCGCATAACATAGCGCATATCGCATAACATAGCGCATAGCATAGCGCATAACTTAGCGCATAGCATAGCGCATAACATAGCGCATAACATAGCGCATAACATAGCGCATAACATAGCGCATAACATAGCGCATAACATAGCGCAACACATAGCGCATAGCGCATAACATAGCGCATAACATAGCGCATAGCGCATAACATAGTGCATAGCATAGCGCATACCATAGCGCATAGCGCATAGCATAGCGCATAGCATAGCGCATAACATAGCGCATAGCGCATAGCATAGCGCATAGCATAGCGCATAACATAGCGCATAACATAGCGCATAGCGCATAGCATAGCGCATAGCATAGCGCATAACATAGCGCAACACATAGCGCATAACATAGCGCATAGCGCATAACATAGCGCGTAGCGCATAACATAGCGCATAGCGCATAACATAGCGCATAACATAGCGCATAGCACAAAGCATAGCGCATAGCACATAGCATAGCGCATAACATAGCGCATAGCACAAAGCATAGCGCATAGCACATAGCATAGCGCATAACATAGCGCATAGCGCATAGCATAGCGCATAACATAGCGCATAGCGCATAACATAGCGCATAACAGCGCATAGCGCATAGCATAGCGCATAACATAGCGCATAACATAGCGCATAGCATATCGCATAGCATAGCGCATAACATAGCGCATATCGCATAACATAGGGTATAGCGCATAACATAGCGCATAGCGCATAACATAGCGCATAGCATAGCGCATAACATAGCGCATAACATAGCGCATAACATAGTGCATAGCATAGCACAAAGCATAGCGCATAGCACATAGCATAGCGCATAACATAGCGCATAGCACAAAGCATAGCGCATAGCACATAGCATAGCGCATAACATAGCGCATAGCGCATGGCATAGCGCATAACATAGCGCATAGCGCATAACATAGCGCATAACAGCGCATAGCGCATAGCATAGCGCATAACATAGCGCATAACATAGCGCATAGCATAGCGCATAGCATAGCGCATAACATAGCGCATATCGCATAACATAGCGCATAGCATAGCGCATAACATAGCGCATAGCATAGCGCATAACATAGCGCATAACATAGCGCATAGCGCATAACATAGTGCATAGCATAGCGCATAGCATAGCGCATAACATAGCGCATAACATAGCGCATAATATAGCGCATATCGCATAACATAGCGTATAGCGCATAACATAGCGCATATCGCATAACATAGCGCATAGCATAGCGCATAGCATAGCGCATAACATAGCGCATAGCGCATAACATAGCGCATAACATAGCGCATAGCATAGCGCATAGCATAGCGCATAGCATAGCGCATAGCATAGCGCATAACATAGCGCATAACATAGCGCATAGCATAGCGCATAACATAGCGCATAGCATAGCGCATAGCATAGCGCAACATAGCGCATAGCATAGCGCATAACATAGCGCATAACATAGCGTATAGCGCATAACATAGCGCATAACATAGCGTATAGCGCATAACATAGCGTATAGCGCATAACATAGCGCAAAGCACATAACATAGCGCATAGCATAGCGCATAACATAGCGCATAACATAGCGCATGACATAGTGCATAGAGCATAGCGCATAACATAGCGCATAACATAGCGCATAACATAACGCATAACATAACGCATAGCGCATAACATAGCGCATATCATAACGCATAGCATAGCGCATAACATAGCGCATAACATAGCGCATAGCGCATAACATAGCGCATATCATAACGCATAGCGCATAGCGCATAGCATAGCGCATAACATAGCGCATAACATAGCGCATAGCGCATAACATAGCGCATAACATAGCGCATAACATAGCACATAACATAGCGCATAACATAGCGCATAGCGCATAACATAGCGCATAACATAGCGCATAACATAGCGCATAACATAGCGCATAACATAGCGCAACATAGCGCATAGCGCATGACATAGCGCATAACATAGCACAACATAGCGCATAACATAGTGCATAACATAGCGCATAACATAGCGCAACATAGCGCATAGCGCATGACATAGCGCATAACATAGCGCAACATAGCGCATAACATAGTGCATAACATAGCGCATAACATAGCACATAACATAGCGCATAACATAGCGCATAGCGCATAGCGCATAACATAGCGCATAACATAGCGCATAACCTAACCTAACCAAGCATAGCGCACAACCTAACCTAACCAAGCATAGCGCACAACCTAACCTAACCAAGCATAGCGCACAACCTAACCAAGCATAGCGCACAACCTAACCTAACCAAGCATAGCGCATAACCTAACCTAACCAAGCATAGCGCATAACCTAACCGAGCATAACCTAACCAAGCATAGAGCATAGCCTAACCAAGCATAGAGCATAGCCTAACCAAGCATAGAGCATAGCCTAACCAAGCATAGAGCATAGCCTAACCAAGCATAGAGCATAGCCTAACCAAGCATAGAGCATAGCCTAACCAAGCATACAGCATAGCCTAACCAAGCATAGAGCATAGCCTAACCAAGCATAGAGCATAGCTTAACCAAGCATAGAGCATAGCCTAACCAAGCATAGCATAGCCTAACCAAGCATAGCATAGCCTAACCAAGCATAGCATAGCCTAACCAAGCATAGCATAGCTTAACAAAACACAACAAAACATAGCATAACAAAACAAAACATAACATAGCAAAACAAAACATATCATAGCCTGGCAAAACATAGCATAGCATACCAAACACAACAAAACATAGCATAGCATAACAAAACATAGCAAAACAAAGCATAACACACACCACACACACACAACCACGCACACACAACCACACCTAACTATCTATCTATCTATCGCCCTCACTCTATCTATCGGCCTCACTCTATCTATCTAATCGCCTTCACTCCATCTATCGCCTTCACTCTATCGCCTTCACTCTATCTATCGCCCTCACTCTATCTATCGCCCTCACTCTATCTATCGCCCTCACTCTATCTATCGCCCTCACTCTATCTATCGCCCTCACTCTATCTATCTATCGCCCTCACTCTATCTATCTATCTCCCTCACTCTATCTATCTATCGCCCTCACTCTATCTATCTATCGCCCTCACTCTATCTATCGCCCTCACTCTATCTATCGCCCTCACTCTATCTATCTATCGCCCTCACTCTATCTATCTATCGCCCTCACTCTATCTATCGCCCTCACTCTATCTATCTATCGCCCTCACTCTATCTATCGCCCTCACTCTATCTATCTATCGCCCTCACTCTATCTATCGCCCTAACTCTATCTATCTATCGCCCTAACTCTATCTATCTATCGCCCTCACTCTATCTATCTATCGCCCTCACTCTATCTATCGGCCTCACTCTATCTATCGCACTCACTCTATCTATCGCCCTCACTCTATCTATCGCCCTCACTCTATCTATCGCCCTCACTCTATCTATCGCCCTCTATCTATCTATCGATCTATATATCGCCCTCACTCTATCTATCTATCGCCCTCACTCTATCTATCTATCGCCCTAACTCTATCTATCTATCGCCCTAACTCTATCTATCTATCGCCCTAACTCTATCTATCTATCGCCCTAACTCTATCTATCTATCGCCCTCACTCTATCTATCTATCGCCCTCACTCTATCTATCGGCCTCACTCTATCTATCGCACTCACTCTATCTATCTATCGCCCTAACTCTATCTATCTATCGCCCTAACTCTATCTATCTATCGCCCTCACTCTATCTATCTATCGCCCTCACTCTATCTATCTATCGCCCTCACTCTATCTATCTATCGCCCTCACTCTATCTATCTATCGCCCTCACTCTATCTATCTATCGCCCTCACTCTATCTATCTATCGGCCTCACTCTATCTATCGGCCTCACTCTATCTATCGCCCTCACTCTATCTATCGCCCTCACTCTATCTATCGCCCTCACTCTATCTATCGCCCTCACTCTATCTATCGCCCTCACTCTTATCTATCGCCCTCACTCTTATCTATCGCCCTCACTCTTATCTATCGCCCTCACTCTTATCTATCGCCCTCACTCTATCTATCGCCCTCACTCTATCGCCCTCACTCTATCTATCGCCCTCACTCTATCTATCGCCCTCACTCTATCTATCGCCCTCACTCTATCTATCGGCCTCACTCTATCTATCGGCCTCACTCTATCTATCGGCCTCACTCTATCTATCGGCCTCACTCTATCTATCGGCCTCACTCTATCTATCGGCCTCACTCTATCTATCGCCCTCTATCTATCTATCGATCTATCTAACACCCTCACTCTATCTATCGCCCTCACTCTATCTATCTATCGCCCTCACTCTATCTATCTATCGCCCTCACTCTATCTCCCGCCCTCACTCTATCTACCTATCGCCCTCACTCTATCTACCTATCTATCGCCCTCATTCTATCTACCTATCTATCGCCCTCATTCTATCTATTTATTTAGATACTGATCGCCATCACTCTATCTATCTGTCTAGCTATCTATCGCCCTCACTCCTATCTATCGCCCTCCCTCTATCTATCTATCGCCCTCACTCTATCTATCTATCCCACTCACTCTATCTATCGCATCACCACAGCATCACTCAGCACCACCACAGCATCACTAAGGGGCACAACAACATCACTATGCGCTACCACAGGATCATTGAATGCCACAGCATCACTAGTCGCCACCACAACATCACTCAGCGCCACCACAGCATCAATCTGTGCAACCATTCAACAACAACTGGGTCAAATATGATCTCCCAATGTTTCAAGCTTTATTACAAATGTCACAAAAAGAGGTTAGTATTTCACTTCTGTTCTTGAATTTTCGTCACAATAATATACACTGAACATATTCTTCACAAAAGTTATTTACAAAAGTTTAAGCTATTGCCATTATAAATTACAATAACTTTTATTTAAGTATTAATTATTAAAAAAATTCAAAGCTATTGTTATTTGTAATATCAATACATCTAAGTCACGTGAATACAACACATATTGCATTACAAATGCTATAGGTGTCACAAGTTATAACTATTGGCATTGTAAATGACAAAGCTATTATTTTTGCTATTTTCAAAACAAACACATATATAAAAAATGTGTCATTTACAATACCAATAGCTCAAACTTTCCTAATGCGAGACCTTATGCATTGCAAATGCTTGTTATCTTTAGGAGACTTTGATATTTTCACCCAAATTATCTAGATCCTGAACGTAAGACTAAGCAGAGTCAACACATTGTCTTGAAACCTAGCAGAAGGATTTTCAGCTTGCTCGTTTTTAGCAGGGACAAGTAGTGGCTAAGCCAATAAGTCTAGCCTTGGCAAGTCTGCCATAATTTGTTTTGCAAATAAGTAAAACGCCGTCACTTTGCCCCGAGCTAAATGTTGTGGTGGGTGGAAGCAAAAAGTGATTAACTCTTGAACAGGCAAATAAATGAAGAGGGATGGACAGAAGCCCATAAAAGTATACATATATATTATGTTTTTTTTGTTGAAAACATGACAAGCATGAGACAGTTTATATCTCTTGGTTAGATCTAAAAACAAGGTAAGCAAGGGTGATTAATAATTTTAATAAACAGCAGGTGAGCCTTAACCTTGATTACCTCTCATCTATCATGTCATTTTTATCTTATTTATATTCATTCATAGCTCTTTTTTTTGTAGAAGAAAATCTTAGGTGTAGGGTGCTTCCTACCTCTCACAACCATCTTGGTGGGACAGCACACAGACAAAAAATGTTAAACCCCAACTAAATGGACACATCACTAACAATGGAGGCAACATACTCCCTTCAGCCAGGAAGCTGAAAGGGTAAACCCCCACTAACGTTCAAACCACTAAAGCTCAGCCACCTCACACATAACTGTGTTGCATGAGCGCTTCGACGGCAACAACGAAATTCCACAACCTCAAACTTGTTTGGGAAGGAAAGACCACCAGGTATCACAATGGTGAAAAAATTGTGCCACAACAACGCACTATACCACATTGCTGCAACAAAATTCCATTAAACACCAACAACAGAAAACCTTTCCAATGTACAAGTTATAGCCATAAAATAAATATTAACGTGCTAGAAAAATATAAAGGCACAACGTCCGCTCTAAAGCCTGTACACACATCTTGTGAGCAGCAAAGAAGAGGAGGTGACTTAAAACAACAAGCATTTGCAATGCATAAGGTCTCGCATTAGGAAAGTTTGAGCTATTGGTATTGTAAATGACACATTTTTTATATATGTGTTTGTTTTGAAAATAGCAAAAATAATAGCTTTGTCATTTACAATGCCAATAGTTATAACTTGTGACACCTATAGCATTTGTAATGCAATATGTGTTGTATTCACGTGACTTAGATGTATTGATATTACAAATAACAATAGCTTTGAATTTTTTTAATAATTAATACTTAAATCAAAGTTATTGTAATTTATAATGGCAATAGCTTAAACTTTTGTAAATAACTTTTGTGAAGAATATGTTCAGTGTATATTATTGTGACGAAAATTCAAGAACAGAAGTGAAATACTAACCTCTTTTTGTGACATTTGTAATAAAGCTTGAAACATTGAGAGATCATATTTGACCCAGTTGTTGTTGAATGGTTGCACAGATTGATGCTGTGGTGGCGCTGAGTGATGTTGTGGTGGCGACTAGTGATGCTGGGGCATTCAATGATCCTGTGGTAGCGCATAGTGATGTTGTTGTGCCCCTTAGTGATGCTGTGGTGGTGCTGAGTGATGCTGTGGTGATGCGATAGATAGAGTGAGTGGGATAGATAGATAGAGTGAGGGCGATAGATAGATAGAGGGAGGGCGATAGATAGGAGTGAGGGCGATAGATAGCTAGACAGATAGATAGAGTGATGGCGATCAGTATCTAAATAAATAGATAGAATGAGGGCGATAGATAGGTAGATAGAATGAGGGCGATAGATAGGTAGATAGAGTGAGGGCGATAGGTAGATAGAGTGAGGGCGGTAGATAGAGTGAGGGCGATAGATAGATAGAGTGAGGGCGATAGATAGAGTGAGGGTGTTAGATAGATCGATAGATAGATAGAGGGCGATAGATAGAGTGAGGGCGATAGATAGAGTGAGGGCGATAGATAGAGTGAGGCCGATAGATAGAGTGAGGCCGATAGATAGAGTGAGGCCGATAGATAGAGTGAGGGCGATAGATAGAGTGAGGGCGATAGATAGAGTGAGGCCGATAGATAGAGTGAGGCCGATAGATAGAGTGAGGCCGATAGATAGAGTGAGGCCGATAGATAGAGTGAGGGCGATAGATAGAGTGAGGCCGATAGATAGAGTGAGGCCGATAGATAGAGTGAGGCCGATAGATAGAGTGAGGCCGATAGATAGAGTGAGGCCGATAGATAGAGTGAGGGCGATAGATAGAGTGAGGGCGATAGATAGAGTGAGGGCGATAGATAGAGTGAGGGCGATAGATAGAGTGAGGGCGATAGATAGAGTGAGGGCGATAGAGTGAGGGCGATAGATAGAGTGAGGGCGATAGATAGAGTGAGGGCGATAGATAGAGTGAGGGCGATAGATAGAGTGAGGGCGATAGATAGAGTGAGGGCGATAGATAGAGTGAGGGCGATAGATAAGAGTGAGGGCGATAGATAAGAGTGAGGGCGATAGATAGAGTGAGGGCGATAGATAGAGTGAGGGCGATAGATAGAGTGAGGGCGATAGATAGAGTGAGGGCGATAGATAGAGTGAGGGCGATAGAGTGAGGGCGATAGATAAGAGTGAGGGCGATAGATAAGAGTGAGGGCGATAGATAGAGTGAGGGCGATAGATAGAGTGAGGGCGATAGATAGAGTGAGGGCGATAGATAGAGTGAGGGCGATAGATAGAGTGAGGGCGATAGATAGAGTGAGGGCGATAGATAGATAGAGTGAGGCCGATAGATAGATAGAGTGAGGGCGATAGATAGATAGAGTGAGGGCGATAGATAGATAGAGTGAGGGCGATAGATAGATAGAGTGAGGGCGATAGATAGATAGAGTGAGGGCGATAGATAGATAGAGTTAGGGCGATAGATAGAGTTAGGGCGATAGATAGATAGAGTGAGTGCGATAGATAGAGTGAGGCCGATAGATAGAGTGAGGGCGATAGATAGATAGAGTGAGGGCGATAGATAGATAGAGTTAGGGCGATAGATAGATAGAGTTAGGGCGATAGATAGATAGAGTTAGGGCGATAGATAGATAGAGTTAGGGCGATAGATAGATAGAGTGAGGGCGATAGATAGAGTGAGGGCGATAGATAGATCGATAGATAGATAGAGGGCGATAGATAGAGTGAGGGCGATAGATAGATAGAGTTAGGGCGATAGATAGATAGAGTGAGGGCGATAGATAGATAGAGTGAGGGCGATAGATAGATCGATAGATAGATAGAGGGCGATAGATAGAGTGAGGGCGATAGATAGAGTGAGGGCGATAGATAGAGTGAGGGCGATAGATAGAGTGAGGGCGATAGATAGAGTGAGGGCGATAGATAGATAGAGTTAGGGCGATAGATAGATAGAGTGAGGGCGATAGATAGATAGAGTGAGGGCGATAGATAGATCGATAGATAGATAGAGGGCGATAGAGTGAGGGCGATAGATAGATAGAGTGAGGGCGATAGATAGATAGAGTGAGGGCGATAGATAGATCGATAGATAGATAGAGGGCGATAGAGTGAGGGCGATAGATAGATAGAGTGAGGGCGATAGATAGAGTGAGGGCGATAGATAGATAGAGTGAGGGCGATAGATAGATAGAGTGAGGGCGATAGATAGAGTGAGGGCGATAGATAGATAGAGTGAGGGCGATAGATAGATAGAGTGAGGGCGATAGATAGATAGAGTGAGGGCGATAGATAGAGTGAGGGCGATAGATAGATAGAGTGAGGGCGATAGATAGAGTGAGGGCGATAGATAGAGTGAAGGCGATAGAGTGAAGGCGATAGATAGAGTGAAGGCGATTAGATAGATAGAGTGAGGCCGATAGATAGAGTGAGGGCGATAGATAGATAGATAGTTAGGTGTGGTTGTGTGTGCGTGGTTGTGTGTGTGTGGTGTGTGTTATGCTTTGTTTTGCTATGTTTTGTTATGCTATGCTATGTTTTGTTGTGTTTGGTATGCTATGCTATGTTTTGCTAGGCTATGATATGTTTTGTTTTGCTATGTTATGTTTTGTTTTGTTATGCTATGTTTTGTTGTGTTTTGTTAAGCTATGCTATGCTTGGTTAGGCTATGCTATGCTTGGTTAGGCTATGCTATGCTTGGTTAGGCTATGCTATGCTTGGTTAGGCTATGCTATGCTTGGTTAGGCTATGCTCTATGCTTGGTTAGGCTATGCTCTATGCTTGGTTAGGCTATGCTCTATGCTTGGTTAGGCTATGCTCTATGCTTGGTTAGGCTATGCTCTATGCTTGGTTAGGCTATGCTCTATGCTTGGTTAGGCTATGCTCTATGCTTGGTTAGGCTATGCTCTATGCTTGGTTAGGTTATGCTCGGTTAGGTTATGCGCTATGCTTGGTTAGGTTAGGTTATGCGCTATGCTTGGTTAGGTTAGGTTGTGCGCTATGCTTGGTTAGGTTAGGTTGTGCGCTATGCTTGGTTAGGTTGTGCGCTATGCTTGGTTAGGTTGTGCGCTATGCTTGGTTAGGTTAGGTTGTGCGCTATGCTTGGTTAGGTTAGGTTGTGCGCTATGCTTGGTTAGGTTAGGTTGTGCGCTATGCTTGGTTAGGTTAGGTTATGCGCTATGTTATGCGCTATGTTATGCGCTATGCGCTATGTTATGCGCTATGTTATGCGCTATGTTATGCACTATGTTATGCGCTATGTTGCGCTATGTTATGCGCTATGTCATGCGCTATGCGCTATGTTGCGCTATGTTATGCGCTATGTTATGCGCTATGTTATGCACTATGTTATGCGCTATGTTGCGCTATGTTATGCGCTATGTCATGCGCTATGCGCTATGTTATGCGCTATGTTATGCGCTATGTTATGCGCTATGTTATGCGCTATGCGCTATGTTCTGCGCTATGTTATGCGCTATGTTATGCGCTATGTTATGCGCTATGTTATGCGCTATGCGCTATGTTATGCGCTATGTTATGCGCTATGCTATGCGCTATGCGCTATGCGTTATGATATGCGCTATGTTATGCGCTATGCGTTATGTTATGCGTTATGTTATGCGCTATGTTATGCGCTATGTTATGCGCTATGCTCTATGCACTATGTCATGCGCTATGTTATGCGCTATGTTATGCGCTATGCTATGCGCTATGTTATGTGCTTTGCGCTATGTTATGCGCTATACGCTATGTTATGCGCTATACGCTATGTTATGCGCTATGTTATGCGCTATACGCTATGTTATGCGCTATGTTATGCGCTATGCTATGCGCTATGTTGCGCTATGCTATGCGCTATGCTATGCGCTATGTTATGCGCTATGCTATGCGCTATGTTATGCGCTATGCCATGCGCTATGCTATGCGCTATGCTATGCGCTATGCTATGCGCTATGCTATGCGCTATGTTATGCGCTATGTTATGCGCTATGCGCTATGTTATGCGCTATGCTATGCGCTATGTTATGCGATATGCGCTATGTTATGCGCTATACGCTATGTTATGCGATATGCGCTATGTTATGCGCTATGTTATGCGCTATGCTATGCGCTATGCTATGCGCTATGCTATGCACTATGTTATGCGCTATGCGCTATGTTATGCGCTATGTTATGCGCTATGCTATGCGCTATGTTATGCGCTATGCTATGCGCTATGTTATGCGCTATGCGCTATGTTATGCGCTATACGCTATGTTATGCGCTATGCGCTATGTTATGCGCTATACGCTATGTTATGCGATATGCGCTATGTTATGCGCTATGCTATGCGCTATGCTATGCGCTATGTTATGCGCTATGTTATGCGCTATGTTATGCGCTATGCTATGCGCTATGCGCTGTTATGCGCTATGTTATGCGCTATGCGCTATGTTATGCGCTATGCTATGCGCTATGCGCTATGTTATGCGCTATGCTATGTGCTATGCGCTATGCTTTGTGCTATGCGCTATGTTATGCGCTATGCTATGTGCTATGCGCTATGCTTTGTGCTATGCGCTATGTTATGCGCTATGTTATGCGCTATGAGCTATGTTATGCGCTATGTGTTGCGCTATGTTATGCGCTATGCTATGCGCTATGCGCTATGTTATGCGCTATGTTATGCGCTATGCTATGCGCTATGCTATGCGCTATGCGCTATGTTATGCGCTATGCTATGCGCTATGCTATGCGCTATGCGCTATGTTATGCGCTATGCTATGCGCTAAGTTATGCGCTATGCTATGCGCTATGTTATGCGATATGCGCTATGTTATGCGCTATACGCTATGTTATGCGCTATGTTATGCGCTATGTTATGCGCTATGTTATGCGCTATGCTATGCGCTATGCTATGCACTATGTTATGCACTATGTTATGCGCTATGCGCTATGTTATGCGCTATGTTATGCGCTATGTTATGCGCTATGCTATGCGCTATGCTATGCGCTATGTTATGCGCTATGTTATGCGCTATGCGCTATGTTATGCGCTAAGTTATGCGCTATGCTATGCGCTATGCTATGCGCTATGCTATGCGCTATGTTATGCGCTATGCTATGCGCTATGTTATGCGCTATGCGCTATGTTATGCGCTATACGCTATGTTATGCGATATGCGCTATGTTATGCGCTATGCTATGCGCTATGCTATGCGCTATGTTATGCGCTATGTTATGCGCTATGTTATGCGCTATGCGCTATGTTATGCGCTATGCTATGCGCTGTTATGCGCTATGTTATGCGCTATGCGCTATGTTATGCGCTATGCTATGCGCTATGCGCTATGTTATGCGCTATGCTATGTGCTATGCGCTATGCTTTGTGCTATGCGCTATGTTATGCGCTATGCTATGTGCTATGCGCTATGCTTTGTGCTATGCGCTATGTTATGCGCTATGTTATGCGCTATGCGCTATGTTATGCGCTATGTGTTGCGCTATGTTATGCGCTATGCTATGCGCTATGCGCTATGTTATGCGCTATGTTATGCGCTATGTTATGCGCTATGCTATGCGCTATGCTATGCGCTATGCGCTATGTTATGCGCTATGCTATGTGCTATGTTATGCGATATGCGCTATGTTATGCGCTATGTTATGCACTATGTTATGCGCTATGCGCTATGTTATGCGCTATGTTATGCGCTATGTTATGCGCTATGTGTTGCGCTATGTTATGCGCTATGTTATGCGCTATGTTATGCGCTATGTTATGCGCTATGTTATGCGCTATGTTGCGCTATGTTATGCTGTGTTTTGCTATCCTATGCTTTGCTGTGTTTTGCTATCCTACGCTTTGCTGTGTTTTGCTATCCTATGCTTTGCTGTGTTTTGCTATCCTATGCTTTGATGTGTTTTGCTATCCTAAGCTTTGCTGTGTTATGCTTTGCTGTGTTTTGTTATGCTATGTTTTGCTATGCTATGTTTTGTTTTGCTATCCTATGCTTTGTTTTGCTATGTTTTGTTATGTTCTGCTGTTTTGTTCTGCTGTTTTGTTGTGTTATGTTATGCTATTCTATGTTTTGCTGTGCTATGCTATTCTATGTTTTGCTATGCTATGTTTTGTTTTAAGTTATGTTATGCTATGTTTTGCTATGCTATCCTATGCTTTGTTTTGCTATGTTTTGTTATGTTCTGCTGTTTTGTTCTGCTGTTTTGTTGTGTTATGTTATGCTATGGTTTGTTTTGTTTTACTATGCTATGTTTTGTTTTGCTATTCTTTGTTATGTTATGTTTTGTTTTGCTATTCTATGTTATGCTATGGTTTGTTTTGTTATGCTATTCTATGTTTTGCTGTGTTATGCTATGTTTTGTTATGTTCTGCTGTTTTGTTATGCTATGTTTTGTTATGCTATGATTTGTTATGCTATGTTTTGTTATGCTATGTTATGTTTTGTTATGCTATGTTTTGTTATGCTATGTTTTGTTATGCTATGATTTGTTATGCTATGTTTTGTTATGCTATGTTTTGTTATGCTATGTTTTGTTATGCTATGTTTTGTTATGCTATGATTTGTTCTGCTATGTTTTGTTCTGCTATGTTTTGTTCTGCTATGTTTTGTTGTGTTATGCTATGTTTTGTTGTTTTACTATGATATGCTATGTTTTTCTATGCTATGTTTTGTTATGTTCTGCTGTTTTGTTCTGCTGTTTTGTTGTGTTATGCTATGCTATGCTATGTTTTGTTTTGTTTCACTATGCTATGTTTTGTTTTGCTATTCTTTGTTATGTTATGCTATGGTTTGTTTGGTTTTACTATGCTATGTTTTGTTTTGCTATTCTTTGTTATGTTATGCTATGGTTTGTTTTGTTATGCTATTCTATGTTTTGCTGTGTTATGCTATGTTTTGTTATGCTATGTTTTGTTATGCTATGTTTTGTTATGCTATGTTTTGTTATGCTATGTTTTGTTATGCTATGTTTTGTTATGCTATGATTTGTTATGCTATGTTTTGTTCTGCTATGTTTTGTTCTGCTATGTTTTGTTGTGTTATGCTATGTTTTGTTGTTTTACTATGATATGCTTTGTTTTGCTATGCTATGGTGTTTTGTTGTGTTTTGTTATGCTATGCTTTGTTGTGTTTTGCTATGCTATGTTTTGTTGTGTTTTGCTATCCTATGCTTTGTTTTGTTATGCTTTGCTTTTGCTATCCTATGCTTTTGTTTGTTATGCTATGCTATGCTGTGTTTCGTTATGCTATGCTATGTTATGCTATGCTGGTAAGGGTATGTGAAGGTGTGTGTGTGAGGGTGAGTGAGGGGGTGAGGGTGAGGGTGTGTGAGGGTGAGGGTGTGTGAGGGTGAGGGGGTGTGAGGGTGAGAGGGTGAGGGGGTGTGAGGGTGAGGGGGTGTGAGGGTGAAGGGGTGTGAGGGTGAGGGGGTGTGAGGGTGAGGGGGTGTGATGGTGAGGGTGTGAGGGTGAGTGAGGGTGTGTGAGGGTGTGTGAGGGTGAGTGAGGGTGTGTGAGGG
The DNA here is from genome assembly GCF_964261635.1 of Lissotriton helveticus. Classification (NCBI taxonomy): domain Eukaryota; kingdom Metazoa; phylum Chordata; class Amphibia; order Caudata; family Salamandridae; genus Lissotriton; species Lissotriton helveticus. Next base: position 1,192,121,386 of record NC_136059.1, read on the forward strand.
TGAGTGAGGGTGTGTGAGGGTGTGTGAGGGTGAGTGAGGGTATGTGAGGGGTGTGAGGGTGAGAATGTGTGAGGGTGAGAGTATGTGAGGCTGAGGGGGTGTGAGGGTGAGGGGTGTGAGGGTGAGGGGTGTGAGGGTGAGGGGTGTGAGGGGGTGTGAGGCAGTGTGAGGGTGAGGGGGTGTGAGGGTGAGGGAGTGAGTGAGGGTGAGGGGGTGTGAAGGTGAGGGGGTGTGAGGGTGTGAGGGGGTGTGAGGGTGAGAGGGTGTGTGAGGGTGTGTGAGGGTGAGTGAGGGTGTGTGAGGGTATGTGAGGGTGTGTGAGGGTGAGGGGGTGTGAGGGTGAGGAGGTGTGTGAGGGGTCAGGGGGTGTGAGGGCGAGTGAGGGGGTGAGGGCGTGAGGGTTAGTGAGGGTGAGTGTCTCCAATGCCTTCTTTGAAAATGTTCAGTGCTGCAAATACAGCATGCCGCCCTAATTATCACAGCATGAGGCCCCAAAGTGATAATTATCACAGCATGCAGAGAGCCGCCCCACACTGCTGGAGCACTCAACTGCACATTAATTATAGTTGAGTGCTCCAGCAGCCTGGGGCGCCTGTTGACATGCTGTGATAAGTGGGTCTCATGCTGTGATAATTATTGCGGCGCCTGAGGACGTGGAGACTCCTGCTGGGATAATTGGTCTTGTGGCTCAGGAAGTAGAGTTTCATGCTGGGATAATTGGTCTGGCAGCGCTTGCGGCGCCTGACGTCCAACAAACGTGCACAAGCTGCTCAACCTTGAAGCGCGTTCACAGACCTGGGTCGGCTCGTGCCCAGGTCTGTATCGGGCTCGTTCACAGCTGTTACTCCCTTGACAGGGAGGAAGGTGACTATAGTATCGCTGGCGGGAGCGCTTCGCGCTCCAACGCCAGCTCGACCTAAAAAGGAACAGTCCCCGCTAGATATGGCCTTTTAAAAGTTTAAAATGTTATTTTCATAAACTACATAACAGATTCTTTAGCAGAACACTAACCATAGAACCTTAAACCCTTGAAATGCCACTCAATGTGCAAGTTTTAAGGAACAAACATGGAATTTCTGTTAATAATAATTGTATCTGTACTCATATGGTTGCGAAAGGAGACGTTGTACGACGATATGCATATGGACCCTGTGACATTGTTGTTTCTAGTTTATAACTTTTATTTGTGTTTAATTCAAATTTCTACATATTTCATCCAGCGACACCTATATATTGTTAAAATTAACATCTTTATGATTGATATACAATTGTGGCCCTGGTGCAACCTGGGCCTGCTGTGTCTGCCAGCAATAACATCTGTTGTGAAAAAACAAACCAACATGGAATTCCATATTATTTACTAAAGTGACGTGCACACAGCTGTGTAATCATTTTAGCAGAAGACAGGAAGTGTTTACCAGAAAATTGTGAAAGTGCAGCATGAAAACTGTTCTAATCTACATGCCACACAGCTTCATGTCCAGCATTCTTTTTCAAGGGATTTCTCCTTAAGAAAATGCTGGTGGTAGGGTTAAATATTTATTCAGGGCAGCCACTACTTTTTTAAGGTTTGGTTAAGAGTCCAGGATGATATAATTGATAAATGCAAACTTAATACTAATTCTTTTTGTCTCCCTTACTTCTTTACCCTAGAGTGTTTCAGTGGAGCCTTGGTGGCCAAATGGGTATGGGAACCAGTCTAGCTACAACGTGTCCGTGACGTTTGCCTTTGAGGGAGGATACAGGATTGAGGAATCAGCAAAGGTAACCGGCATTGATTACTGTCTCTCAGCTAAGGCTCATCTTTTACCATCTTAGTATAGCTCATCTTTTACTGTCTCTCAGTTAAGGCCCATCTTTTACCATTTCTCGATATAGCTCATCTTTTACTGTCTCTCAGCTAAGGCTCATCTTTTACCATCTCTCAGCTAAGGCTCGTCTTTTACCATCTCTCAGTATGGCTCATCTTTTACTGTCTCTCAGCTAAGGCTCATCTTTTACCATCTCTCAGTATAGCTCATCTTTTACTGTCTCTCAGCTAAGGCTCATCTTTTACCATCTCTCAGTATAGCTCATCTTTTACTGTCTCTCAGTTAAGGCCCATCTTTTACCATCTCTCAATATAGCTCATCTTTTACTGTCTCTCCGTTGATGCCCATCTACCTGGTCGGTGTATTCACTGTTTTAGTGGATAGTGCAATAAGTTAAGAAAGTTCTTCACCAAAACAGTTGGTTATAAATACATTGTTGCTGCTGGTACTGGCATGGTTGCTGCTGTTAGCGTCTCTTCTAAGAACGTTGGCTATGAATTTCAGAATTAAGGGCCTGATTACAAGGGCCCTGGTGTTGGATGCGATGAATATTGCATGAGTCTAAAGCCAATATAGAGCTGCTTTGAAATATTGGGTGCAGCAGTCTTCAACTATCCCGAATTGTGTTCTGAAATGGGGGCATAACGTGGGTTTTGTTGTGGTACCGCAATAAGACCTGTATGTCTCAGTATATATTGGCCCTTTTTCACACCTTAAATTCCAACTTGCTTGAACTTCTGAAATTTAACGGTTAAAAAATGTATTACTGGCAAACATTATTGCAGCACTTATAATTTGCAAACAGGTGTTTGCCAGGGGCGGCTCCTTTCCATAGGCAGGAGTGTCGCCCCACTGGCTCAGAGCTAGCAGGTGAACAAGAAAACGATATTCTCTCATCATTTTATTTTTCACTTGGTGGCTGAGCCTGCAGGCGTAGGGAGGGGCGGGTCCGGGGCCATGGGAGGGAAGAGGATGACTGCTTTGTGCACTTCTAAGTGTGCATGTGTGTTTGGCAGCTGTCTTAGGCTGGCCAAACACACATGCGCACTCAGGTTTCTCCAACCGGGCTGTAATGAACAGCTGGGTTGGAGAAACAACACGGACTCGCTGTCCTGGACGGAGCGTCAAAGCAGCCCGCTCAGGCCAAACATAACTTGAGAGCAGCACGGGGATTGCACAGGGAGTATGAATGCTGTCACAGTGTCGGCTGGGAGCAGGAAGAACATCGAGGCTTGGTGCGGGGCAGCGCAGCACAGCACAGGGGGGGCAAGCCGCTTCAGGTAGGTTCCTTTAAAAAAAAACTATCATTAACCCCCTCCTGCGCTTTCCTCCGCCCCCTCCACCCGCCTCATCACTTTTTGTTTGTGACAGCCGCCACAGATGTTTGCACAGGAATTTCAATTTAATGGGAAACTAGTAACCAGCCCCTAAATGTTCTTATTTTCAAGCTGTTGCGCAATCATGCTTTACAGGTGTTGGAAATGTACGTCTGCTATGTTATTTACACTGCACTATTGATTGGTGTACTGTAACTTTCAATTTTTTTTTATTTGAGGAACCCTACACGTGTCTTGAGGATCCAAGCCAGATTGTGAGGATAACTCATCACAGATTCTGAAAATGAGTCCTATTTAGAGTAATTGTATATAAATGTATCCGATGTACATTTCTTGGAAATCTGCCGTCATCCAGCCCTCCGTGACCTATATTGGATACCTCTGCATCACTCTTGTGGGATCTCGTTCATATGTACTGGACTGATGGTTCAATATTTTGAAATTTACATCTTGACAATAGTCGCAGTTTGTGAATGTGCCTGTATGCTATCTTGGATTCTAGATATAGCTATCGAGATTATTTGTTGATAGTGGTACCATAAAAAAACCTGTAAAATACCCCCACATCTTGTCGAGTTTCTGAGGGCACCCTCTGGCTCTATATATCGACCAGGTTACATGGAAGAAGTCCCCTTCTGGCGATGAGCACCTGAAGCAGTCAGATGTGTTCCATTAGCCCGCTCTCCATAGCTAGTGAGGTAGGTGGATAAGTCTTAGGCGGGCCGATATGGCAAGGGTGCGGTGGCCCATGCCAACATCTACAGTCTGCCTCCTCCATAGTACCCACCCAAAGTCCCATTTCTGTTTAAAGCAGTCATATGTGTTGAGGGAGTTAAGGACGTGTGTTCAGTTTTTTCTGATAGATCCCTCCCTTTCCCTATTGAGCCCTGTAGGATTTTAGCCTCGAGTTGATTACATTCTGGGTGATCAGTGGTGTCTCCTCAGTAGCAGTAGAATGCGTGTCTCAGACACAGGCATTTGTGAAATTGGGTGGTGGAGAGGGAGAATTGGGAAAGATTTCATAGCTGATACCCGCCAGACATTTCCTCGGTGTGTGATCCCTATTTTGGCCCATTTGACAAATGCTTTTGATTCTGAAACTTGGATAAGCAAGCACCCTGTCATACTGGCGTGCGTTGTATAAGTTTCATATTCCAGCCCATCACCATGGATCTAGCCCTGATCTCTTGACTGGGTGAGAGTACTCTGCTTAATTCAGAGACTCTGTCCATCACCACCCCTTGTTGTAAATAATTTTGTCCACCCTAAGCGTGGAAGGGTATACTCAGATGTGAGTCCCTTGCTCATTGCACCATCAGGATTCAAGCAAGCCGGGCCGAAGACGGCTGAAATGCCAGAAAACGGTCCCCGGAAGCTTGTTTCCTTCCCAGTGTAAGAATTGGCTTTTGTAGTCTGGTCTGCCCTGTTCCCATGATGCACTGGGCCAGGGACAGACTAATTTGCATACAGGCAGGTTCTGAAACTGGGATGGTGCAATGAGCTAAAAAACGGTGTTGGATCTAGCCCTGATCTCTTGACTGGGTGAGAGTACTCTGCTTAATTCAGAGACTCTGTCCATCACCACCCCTTGTTGTAAATAATTTTGTCCACCCTAAGCGTGGAAGGGTATACTCAGATGTGAGTCCCTTGCTCATTGCACCATCAGGATTCAAGCAAGCCGGGCCGAAGACGGCTGAAATGCCAGAAACCGGTCCCCGGAAGCTTGTTTCCTTCCCAGTGTAAGAATTGGCTTTTGTAGTCTGGTCTGCCCTGTTCCCATGATGCACTGGGCCAGGGACAGACTAATTTGCATACAGCCAGGTTCTGAAACTGGGATGGTGCAATGAGCTAAAAACGGTGTTGGATCTAGCCCTGATTCCTTGACTGGGTGAGAGTACTCTGCTTAATTCAGAGACTCTGTCCATCACCACCCCTTGTTGTAAATAATCATTAGCAGTGCAGCACACTACACCGGGACCACTACTCTGGTGCTCAGGGAGTCATTGGGGGAGTAGACCCCAGGACAGTATCTATAAGACATTATCTAATTCTAGATGGGTCTACCTAGAGCCAATCGTTGATTACCAGGAATTGGGAGGCCCAATAAAAGAAGCAAACATCTGCCTTTCCCATGCGGCCATCATGTGTGTGCTGACAACACTCGAACGCTATGGGGGTGCCTGTGTGGCCCATAGGAAGGTTCCAATATTCGAGGTGAGAGTTCACAACCAGGCAGTGGGGATTTCAATTGGGAGCCACAGAACATGGAGAAAGCATGGTTCGATTGTCATTTTGAACAGTGCTACGCTGCGTCGGATATGTAGCGAGAGCAGGGCCCAGGTGCAAAAGACTGGTTTCATACGGACCACCAGGAAGTCTAGGTTGAGGGAGCAGGTCAACTTTGGAAGCACGGAGATATGCATTCCTAAGTATTGGGAACTGAGCCTTTGGATTGAGATTGACCCTTGCCACGCCTCGGCCTCCAGGTTTCTTGGAAGGGGAACCAGAAGTAATTTGGCTCAGTTAGTATGGAGACCCAACTCTTCTTCATCTAGTGATAAGATATGCAGTATTCAGGTTCCAGTTTCATGGGGGTTCTGGAGCTAAAGGAGCACGTCATCTGTGTATAATGAGATTCTATCATCTTCTTCTCCTCCCCTGCCCCAACCCTGCATTTGCGCATTGCAGTGAATGAGTTGAGGCTGCGGTTCGCTCACCAGGGCGAAGATGTGATAGGGACAGCCTTGTCTTGTGCCTCTACGGAATGAGAAGGGATCAGAGGCGTCACTTTAAAGGGCACCCAGGTCTGTGGCGAGGAATACAGACGACCGATGTATCAACTAAATCTTGGGCCTAGGCTTATGCGCCACAGTACAGCAACAAAGAAGGACCAGTTGATGGAGTCAAATGCTTTTTCGAAAATGATGAGGAGTAGAGCACATGGGCCTTGGATATCTGACTTATTAGCCAATTGAGGTACAAATGTCTAATGCCGTGTCAGGTGTTGCATCCCGGCATGAATCTGCTTTGATTGGGGTGAACTAGGTCAGTGGCACCTGAATGAGCCATCAGGCCAGAATCTTTGCAAACATTTTTACTTCAGCATTGATTAGAGAAATAGGCCTGTACGATGCGCAGAGTTCAGGGGGACACCCAGCTTTGTGAATGACTACTGTGGTTGCTAGATGTAAACCCCCAGGCAATGCATTATTAGTTTAAGCTTCTATGTACAGGTCGAGCAGTCCAGGTGAGAGTATCTTGCGTAATTCCCAATAGTATTTGGTTATGTAACCGTCTGGCCGGGCGTCTTTCCCGCATTCAGTTTGGTTAAGGCATCTCCGATTTCTTCCAATGTTATGGGGCAGTCGAGATCCTGCTTTTGGGAGAAAGATAGGGTTGGATCAGGGATATCGGGCAATATGGGGTTAGCCTTGTCTGCTGGGCAAAGGGTGCGGGGGTATACAGAGTACCATATTAGTTGGCGAATTCACTTTGGTCTAAGAGACATTTGATGCTCCAGGTGAGTGCAGTGAAATTAGCATTTTGATCTGAATGATTTATGGTTTGTGCTGAGTGGTCGTATGGGCATCATGCCCTTGACCGAGTCTGTAGTAGTGAGTTGCTGGGCCATAATAGATTGATAATGTGGTGTGTAATAGGTGTCCCTTAAGCACAAACTACAGAAAAATGTTAGAGTAAAATACAACATAACAACCCTTCTTTTGTCAACTCCCTCCACCCCACACTTCCCTCACAGAAGCATCTGTCACCCAAAAAACACATAAAACCAAAACAGTTAACCCAGGTTGTCGAGACTGTAGAGATGGACCACCAATAACGGAGAATACATGCTCAAGGCTGTCGGCTAAATTAATAGACTAAGGTGGGCTTCAGAGGATCTGCTGCTCCAGAGGGTCTCCAGGGCGGTCTGTAGTTCCTCAGACCCGCTGAGCGCAAGTCCAGGTTAGGCCCCGCATCTGTGTCCACCCGGGGGATGGGCACCTGGGGTTGGCCGGGTCCTGTATGTTGGAATCCAATGCACGGTGAGTGGAGCTTTGTTTCCCTCAGAATCTCACTGTCTGCCAAGAGCATGGGCGCTAGGGGTTCTGACTCCAGCCATTCCACCATTCTGGAGTCAGACAGGTTGGCTCTGAGGTGGGGGCAGAGGGTCTTCTTCATGGCCGCCCAGTTCGGGGCCGCCTCCAGTGTGTCAAAGAAATGGGTATACGAGTATCACTTTTAGAATGGCAGGGAATATCAGCATGTATTGTAGATTTATCACCCTCCGTTTCTTCTTCACTCCACGGAATGGTTTATGTTTCTGTTGTACATTTTGGGAGTAGTCTGGGAAAATCATTGTGTGTGGATTGGAAGAAGAGGTCTCTGACTCTTCGTGCCTCTTGAAGTATGGTGTCTCTATCACAAAAAGTCAGTGTTCGGGCAATGAATGGTTGAGGAGGTGTGCCCGAGGGAGACTTGTGTGCCAGGGATCGTTCCATTGCAAACCACTGCGAGAGATGGTCATTTGGGAGCCAGGGTTTCAGCCAGGTCTTCAGTAAGCTCTGTTATGTTATGTTATGTTATTGTTATTTATTTTGCGCACAGCTGCTCCAGCTAAGGAGCGTCCTGGCGCAGGGAATGGTGGACATAACACAACGCTAAAAAGAACGGAAAAGAAGAGATAATGACATTTAAAACAGATGGGTTTTCAGGGCCCTACGAAATACTAATAAGTCCTCTAACAGGCGGATTTCTAAAGGGAGAGCATTCCAGAGGATCGCAGCTCTCACACGGAAAGAACGACCGTCCATCCGGCTAAGTCTGAAACGCGGGACAACCACAAGGGATTGCCCGAGAGATCTAAGAGAAGGGGTCGGGACATAGGCGGATATGAGATTATTAAGTATCTCTGGTGCCGACCCTTTTAAAATTTTGAAAGCAAGGCTAAGAGCCTTGAAATGAATTCGGCTTTTGATCGGAAGCCAGTGTAGGGACCGCAAAGTATTAGAAGTGGGGCAAAACCTTGGCAAACCTCTCTGGAGCCAAGCCACCTGCTTCCTCCATGAATCCCAGGTTGTTGTGTCTGGAGAAAATTTCTGCATCTTCTGCTCATGCCTCCAGTTGGGTAGTGGTGAGCAGCAATTTGGCGACTGAAGATTTGAGATCAGTGACGTTGTTCTCCAAGGCAAAGACCCTGCCCTCTGTTTCAGTGATTCTGTTAGCTACATTCGGGAGATCTTGCAGGAGTAGAGTTATCGTACACCCTCACTTCTCCAGGTTTGGTTTCCACTACCTCCCTTGAGGCTTGGATTGCTTAAAGGATAGCGTTTGTGTGAGAAGGTTCTGCTGAGCGTTGTTTCAAGAATTCATCCTCGTGACCATTACCCATGGCCGAATGAGAAGTGGTAAATTTGTTGATCTTCGTTTAGGCCCGAGATGTTGTCCTTTATTTTTACCTATGGCTCCTCTTCGCATGTCAGTGGACTTGGGAATTCACCTGGGTCCATCACTTGGACACTAGTCCCCAGGTATGGCTGTGCTGTGCTATGTGGGTGAGGGAATAGTGTATGCCTAGTTTGTGGATAGTTGGGTATGTAAGTTGGGGGCTAAAAAGTTGCATTTAATAAGACCTGGGGATCAGTACAGAGCTCTCTAACAGTGTGTTGAGGTATACGGTAGAGGACACTCCCAAGATATTGGCCCTTCACATGAGACCAACTGTCCAGTTGGGGCTATGGCCATGCTTTCCAGTGGGCCGAAGGGTGTGCTAAGGCGGTGTGGTGCTGTATTTAAGATCTCACAACTGTAATGCAGGACGTATTATCCAGGAGATGGCCCTGGTAAAGAAGAGAGGTGTTGTGGCCCGCCTCGTTTGTGTCTCAGTGTCACAGGGTTTGGGACCCCCTGCGCAACCCAGTGTCACAGGCTCAGTGTGCTTGTCTGCAGAATTCCTCTTTCTGTTCTGATTTCAAAGTATGGCTCCCATCGGAGACCGGGAAGAGCGAGAGGAGGGAGGAAGGATGATGTCCTGCCCTTGCGATTCCCCACTGTCACAGGATGTGGGGTCCTACTGCCGCTGCACAATGTTTCCAGCCAAGGGGCTGCCTTGCCGGGCCAAGCCACATTGCCCCCCTCTTAGAAACCAACCTTGGGCCCAGAGCCCAACGGAGGGAAGACCAAGGGAGGGGAGTGGTTTCCAGGCCTACCGCCTCCAGAGTGCAGTTCCGCTGTCTCTTGGGATTGCCCAATGGCAAGCAGGTGTCCACCAGGGGGCCAGGCATGCATTTGTGTATGGTATGGGGGTGCTATGCCTTCACCGTTGCTCAGGGATAAGGCTCCCCTTCAGGCTTACTGTGGTGGGTTGTGGGGTCTCCGGGCGCTGACACATCACCTACTAAATGCATTTCCACCTCAAAGACACAAGCTGTCATCTCATGCAGTGGTCTTTCCGTGGAACTGCTCCATGAAAAATATGACATGTTTCATTCTGAAAGATCTCTTCCCTCCTAGTCTCGCTCATTTTTATCACTCAACAGTTGTCAATGCTATGTTGAATCCTTACAGTGACACCGTAGACTGCATTGTCAACAGCATTAGACTACTCCAGCTAAGAACTTTATCTAAAAACGTTATACTGAAAACCAAGCAGCCATGCTTCAACGATTTCCTTGTAAACAAATGAAGTCTAATTTCAAACACTAAGAATTCTTGAGTTCACTCCAAATCACCAATGCTTCATATTAAGCTTAAATTTTTAATGATAGACAGCAAACAAGACATTTCCTCACCAAAAGCGTGTTATTTTTTAAGAACAGAAACCACCCCAGCTCTAATCCTGCTCCTTTTCTGTTTTAAGCGTTTCTACATTATTACTAGGTGTTTTGCAAACTATTTCATTAACAACTAACTGCAAACCAATGTATATAGTTCTTCAATAGCAGAGTTATATCCCATAGAGACACCATAATTTCCGCACAGTTTTCAGTGGTACCTCTCCCACCCAAAAGTATGAAGAGATAGTCACTTTTAAGGCCATGCCATCAGATGATTTCTTAATCGTGATAAAGCATCCTATCCCTGCTGTCACTTTCACAGACACCCTCCTAGTTTACATCACAAATGCAAAACTCCATAAAACCTCAATAAACATTTTACTTCTTAATTAATGCATCAACTACCCAAGGAACCTTTCCATATCCTCTAAAACGGGATAGATTACTTCAGCCCTAAAACAAAACAAATCGTGGCCTAACATTTTGGTCTTCTTATGACAAGTCTCCAAACATCCCTGTCAAGGTAAAGTATTAGAAAATGTCTCTTCCCAGTTGGCTAGCTACTTTGACAATACCCACGTTTTGGAAGACTACCAATTGGGCTTTCACCAAGGCTGTAGCACTGAAGGGCCATTCCTTAAAATTTAGCTGATGTTCATTGCGCATTAGATGAGGGAGATTCCTGTCTAATGGTTATTCTGGATTTATCAGTTACCTCCATCACAGAAAGCTGCTTTAGACGGCTTAAAACTCTGGAGAACTGAATGAGATTTTAAGAACCAGTTTTGAGATGGGTCTTCCCTTTTTTTCTGTTCCGTCGTTTTGAATTGGTATAGATAGGGGGTGACACCTCTGGGATGGTGACAATGCCATGTGGTGCCATGTGGTGTCTTTCAGGGTTCAATATTGGTTGCACACTGTTCAACTTATACTTTGAACCAAGGAGCTTGATATTCAAGAGTTTGGGAATTTCCACTCATCATCATGCAAATGACATAACCATGTATAAAAAAATTCTTCATTAAATGATGTACTCCTATTTCAATCCTGCAACTGGAAACTCCAACACTGGATGCTGGATAGCTTCTTTGTTATTTAGCCTGCAAACACAGGTTTTCAAATCGCCTCTAAATGCTATAATACGTTTTAATACAGATGTCTAAACAAACTCAAAGCCAACAGAGTTTATCCCTCAATTGCCTAATCAGTTGAATCTCTTGGATTTAGTTTTGACACTTTCACTTTCCCTCGTCCGTTACATTATATAAACACAGTTGCTCAATACTCTCACTTCAGCCTTCCTTATAAAAAGAAAATTGAGCATCTGCTTACACTAACCCAGCAGTAGACTGAAGTCCACTCACTGATGATCTCTTAACTGCACTTTATCAACCCCATTTTCGTGGGCTTCCTCAGCCATACATGGATCCACCAAAAGATTTTCTCCGTTCAACAGCAAAACTAATTTGTCTCAAGGAAGAATGATCACCTCTCTCATTACTTATGAAGCTACATTGACTTCCCAGTGAGGTGAGGAAAACATTCTAAATATTCTGAAGTGCATCTAAGGGAATCAGGCTACAAAGGCCAATTTACCTCCACAATCTTCGAAATATTTCTTGTGTCCAATGAAGCCTCAGAAGAAATCTGTCCTAATAGAAACATCATCACTCAGCAAGTAACCCGTCAAACATCAGATATTTACAGGGGGAGCAACAGACTTGGGGAACTCGTTGTCGACCAATATGTGATTTACCCGGCCTTCTTTCTTTCAAAAAGCCATTAAAGACTCGTCTTTTTGGGGATACCCGAACTGTGTCTACTATCATCTTATATACCCTGTGTTGTTTATATTCTTGCTTGCCACTCATTTGTCACATGTGTCTTTTTTTGCTCAATAGCACTGTAGAAAACAATAAATAAAAATTGACTTTAAGGGAGCAACCAGAGCATCACCGCTATGCGGTTCATGTTAAGGAGTTTAGCACAAACGAAATAGTGAGTCAAGACATCACTTCTTTTACCTTAGTTCCCTCAAAGCCATTACCAGCTATTGTCGAGAAAGAACCATTTCTCCTTAGTTTGGCTACGCTAATAAAGGTTCAATTAACTATTGATCTTACGTTTTCTTAACTTCTACTTCTTCTTCTGCTGAGTAGTTATATCATCGCACCAAATGCCAGTTGATGTTTAGAAAAAAATTGCAATTTTGGCAAAATGCAGTTTTGAGCTACCTTGCCATGTGGCTCCATATAATTACTCCCCTTTCAGCATGTTCACAATTGTATTCCATTTAGGTTTACTTCCGGACTGTCGAGCTTGTACAAGAGCCTGTACCTGGATCCCCTGGACTTAGTTTCTACTTTAAAATCAATGGAATTCCAATTTTCATCAAAGGTTCTAACTGGATTCCAGCGGACTCTTTCCAGGACAGAGTAACCTCAGGAGTGTAAGTCCTTGTTGATTAATTTGTATTGCTAATTTTTTATTCTTCAGGTTGTGTTACTATCCTCTATAAATTATTTTTAAGTTATTTTTGTTCTCTTCTTCCATGTCATCGTCTTAAGTGAAACAGTCGTATACATAGATGAACTGGCATACCACCAGCAACCTGGTAGGATGTAGCTTCTGCTCATACTCCAAACCAATACCATCTTTACCATCCTTCTCTCAAAGAAATCACTGCAAACACCACTGTGCCCGGATGGTCTAGCATACAAATAAATTACTCCCATTGTTTACCTAGAAGATTGAGGACAAGACTTAAGTCGTGCATTACCTCAGTAGGGCCCCATTAAGGGCCAGAGCAGAAGCAGAGGCCTTCAGAGAGGTACGAGGACAGTACCCAGATTATCTCAACCCCTATCCCGTGCAGTGGAATACCAGATGGGACCCGGAAGCAGTGTTTGCTGCCGTTGGAGAGTAGCTTCATAGGGCTTGCCACTGGAGAAGGCAGGGGTTGCTTGTTGCCTATCGTGGCCCCTTTGTGAAGTTTGCAGCCTAAGCAGCACGGTGGCCATAGGCTGCAGCAATTTGGACCTTCCCCGTGTGGGCCCTAGAGTCCCAGGTACAGTGAGTGTGGTCTCAGGCCAAGTGTCTGCATGAGAAAGAGCAGATGAGTGTTGGGCCAGGAGGAGGTGAGCTGGGACTTGGGGCTCGGAGGACATGGTACTGGCAGTCATAAATGAGTGAGTGACCCCTTTGGCCCAAGGGGGTACCCCTGACAGCGGCACGGTCAGTGTGAGATCAAGGGCCAAGAAAAGGAGTCCAGGGTGCCGGGTCTATTAACATGATTGCCCGACAGAGACACGATTGATCGTATCAGCTGAGCACAGGAGACCAGGGGTGGTTTAAATCTGAAGTAACTTTTAGCTGTTGTGCTACGCATTCCGCAATGGGGAAAGATAAACCAACTAAGCTGTCATAGACAATTGAAATAGTGAACTACACCCATGTTATCCAACCAGAAGTCCCAGTGACTGAATCAGGGTTCCGAGTGGGTAGCAGGGAGATCATGCCCTAACATTGGAGGATCTGATGGCAGCAATCAATGGCTTGAGAGTCCGGATGATGGTTAAAATGAACTCGGTGGCTATTGATGTTAACTTGCTCTGCACATTTCTTCATAGGGTTGCAGATAGGGTCACTGAGACGAGGGCATGGTCTCAGAGCTGCAATGAAAGGTAAAGTAGAGGAAAGAGACATTACCTAAATTGTCCAAAGTGTCTGCTAAACTAGATGACTGAGTGGAAGCCTCAGAGGGCAGGTCCAAACGAAATATTCTGTGCTTCATAGGGTTTCCTGAAAAGGTGGAAGGTCCATCAGTGGAGCTGTTCTTGAAAACCTGGATTGTGAAGGAACTGCGACCCATGACATTGTCAAAATTCTTCAACATTGATCGGGCGCACAGACCGCTGGTCCTGCCGTCATGGGCGCCCCCTAGGACCATCATTGCTCAAATGTTCAATTTCAGGGACCATAATATTATATTGCAACATGTTCGGTCCATGGCCCACCACAGTTCACAGGGAATAGCATCTGTTTTTCCGAACTACACCAAACCAGTGCAGGATCTGCATAAAAACGTTGTCAGTCAAGTGGCCGCATCGGAATCGAAGACTGAAGTACAGTTTGATGTTGCATGCTAAACTGATGGTCGTGTTTGATGGAAAGACACTTTTTATGCACACCCAAGGAAGCCTATGCCTGTAAACGAGAGTCCGGTGTCCGGCACCACCTCTGTTTCTGCTAGGGTCCTATCAGGGCAAACCACTATGCATCCCAGCAGTTGTGAGGAGTTCTGACTTACTGACGACATGGTTCCCCCCCTTCAATCTTGTCTATTGACATACCGTTGCCCGGTGATTCCATCCTCATAGGGTATCTCAGCTTGGAGTGCCTCCAGACAATGTGGTTAGACACATTGCCTGCCATCATAATAATGATGCTGTTGGTGTGTGAATCATGAATCACCTTTGTTTGATGTGGAAGACCTAAAACTTTGAGGATTAAAAGATGCTAAAAGTTATTTCTGATGGGTATTTCTTAAATGCAGATTCATCACAGTTTCAATATCTCCAGGTGCCAGACTTGCTCTGGAGAATTTCTTTCAGTAGTTCTTCTGTATGCCAATAGAGGGCATCATGTGGCCCTGCACTGGCTGTATACTGCCCCAGAAGAGACGGAGCAGAGCTGCATATCAGGGCCATCCCTGTGAGCTGATGTCAGTTTTTTCCTTTAAATGCCTTGTGACGGAGTTCCGAAGCTTTGCTCCCAACTTTATAGATCTTCAGATGGTTTTGAAATTCTACCAAATCAGGTTGCTAAGGAACTATGTCCTCTCTGAAAACAATTGCCCTAGGCCATGCCGAGACTGGCACCAGCAGATGATGGCCAAGTACCCCCACGAGATAAGTTTTTTATACCTGGGCTTTGATCATGACTTGTGTTGTCTAATCAATTTGCCCTGATGCACCCAAAATCTATTTGAAACCTGGAGTTTAAGTTGTACATCGCGAAGCCTAAGAAGGAGTCACAGCCTTCACACAGGCCCCGCTCTATTTAAAGATGTAGTCCCAGTCATGAGGGCCTTTCCTTGACTGTTCCCCTTCCTGCTCAAAATCTGTAGGTAAGCCACACTCGAACTCCAAACACAAGTGCAAGAAAGCAAAGTTGGACCTAGCCCCATCTTGCTCTAAATAGAAGGAGTGAGTCTATCAATATCTGATGTCACCTGCCACAGTGCCAATGCCCCAGCTGGTCCATACCTGAATGAGTTCCCCAGGTCATCGTTTACTCCATAACAGATCAGATCAAAGCCTTTATGGAGGCCATAATACAAATCTTTAGTGCCCCTTTGACTCTCTCTGATAAGCTTCCAGGCCCCAAGGAGCCGCACAAGCCTTCAGTCGGGTCCTTCCTCAACATCCTCTGCCCAATTGGGACTCGTTACAAGACTTGTACTGACCAGGCACGTTTCCAGTCCGGCCCCAAGGTCCACGCCAGTTTCCACTGCACTGATGCTGTGCCAGTCTCCACTGGCAACAGTCGGTGACCTTGTGCCGATGTCCATGTCAGACCACGAACCAACATTGGCAAGTGCTCGCTCAGTGTCATACTGTGAAATAACAAAAGTGCAACCGGTTAGCATGCCTCTTGCCTCCAACCCAATCCCTCCATCAGCAGAGGCTCCACTTACTTTTGGTTGTGACTGATCGTAAACCTGAATCGGGAGCACCCCAAGATACAGATGATGTTGGACAGTGAGATGGTTTGCTTCTCCCTTATTATACTGTTGATACTTCATACATTGATTTACAGAATACCAGTGGGTTGGTCACCTCTCCTGAAACAGAGCTTGACTCACCATATTGGCAAGCCAACCAAGGAAAATGCCTCATTTGCAGTGGCTATTTGAAGGGCAGCTGAGAAAGTAGAATTGGAGTTACTCTCTGTTGCGACAAAGACTACTGTTCTGATGGAGAATCTCCAACTTGGGTGACCAAAATAGGAACCCTAACTCCTGTTTTACGACCCCATCACAGATACCTTGATGGATATATGGTTGAAACCACACTCTTGTTCACTCATAAGCTGAGAAGTAGACAGGTAACACAGGCCTGAACCTAAGCATATTTCTTCCTAACAAAGCTCTCTACACCAGAAAGTCTTTTTTCACAGGCTTTGGCCAGAAAAAGTAATCCCACCTCATTTCCGACCAATCCCCCTGATATAAAATGAAAATAGATTGATGCTTTTGCCACACAGATATTTTGTTTACCAGCTTGGTGTTATGGTCCATAAATTCAGTCTGCCAGTTAGGTCGCTCCATGCATGCCTTATGAGACATGGCCAGCAAGATCTTGCTGGTGGTCCTGAAGTACTATAGGGCCGCCCTAGTTTAGACTATCCATGTTGGGCAGGATGTGGCAAAGTATGTTATCTGTGCAGTACCAGTGTTGTGCTTTGCAGGCGTGACTGAATGAGTTTCCTCAGATTTTGTTGGCAATGTGCAAGTATCTCTGATAGACATCCCTTTTGATGGTTCTAGACTTTTGGTAGAGAAGGCAAAACCTGCACTGAAACAGTTTGAAGACAGTAGGGTCACCGTGTGTTCATTTAAGCATTTGACTCATCCTAAGCAAATCCCTGTAATTTCTGAAAATGTAGGGGCAATGCTGGGGGTGGGTGGGTGGGTGTGGAGATTGTACCCTATAGTAAACATCCGCGTTCCTAGCTTGCAGTGCAGTAGACAGCCCAGTCCTATCTGGCTGTGAACGTGTCACTGGCAGAAATTGCACCGGCCCTCAGGGGCATCAGTTCTCCAACTCCTCACCTCTTGCTACCACAACCACAAAGGCGCTTTGGTTTCTCTTCATCAACTTCAGACCAACCTGTAGGGGGCAGGAGTCATTATTTCCTCCCACATTGGCAGCCCATCACGTCTGTCAGATGGGTCTTACAGACTGTTCAAAGGGGCAACTCCCTACCTTTTATTACCTTCCTACCATTGGTTTCTTCCCCACCAGAATGAATCTTGGAGGAGCCTTTTTCAATTTACTGTAGGAGCTACATCTCTCATGGTACCATCAAAAGGGTACCAGACTCAGAGAGGCGAGGGTTAGTATTCAGGCTACTTCTGTGTTCTGAAAAAGGACAGCAGCCTTAACCCTGTACTGGACCTTCAGACTCCAAATGTCTTTGTGCAAAAGGACAAATTAAAAATGCTCACTTTGGCTTAGATTCTATCTGCTCTGAATCCAGGGAACTGGATGGTTTCCCTCGACTTGCAGGACACATTTTTTGATATAACAGTGTGTCAGCCCTACAGGTATTACTTGTAGTTTAAGGTGGGCCAGGAACACTTTGAATTTTCAGTGCTCCCCCTCAGCCTCACCTAGCCCCTCAGGTGTTCACGAATGTGATTGCGGTGGTTGCTTCTCATCTTCGAAGGTAGAGAGTTCCGGTATTTCTGTGCTTTGCTGAAGGTGGGTTCACCGCAGTCAGTCTTTTTTTGAACCTGCAACAATGATGCTGTCATCTGTTAAGTGATCTCTCCGGTTTTCGTTGAATCTTAACACAAGTGGAAAAAGTCTGCTGTGAGGGCTCCTAGGATCAACCTATAACACAACATTTTGCATATAATCTGAATATCCACTGTTATTCAATTTGCCACCCAGTGGGGTTAACGAAATCAAGAGCCAAACAGGAAAGGATGGGCAAGGACACAATAAAAGAAAAGGAAAGAAGGGACTGGAACACAGACAAACAGACAAGGAGAGGGGAACGGAAGGAGTGACGGAGGAACCTCATTCAAAGCCACATTATTTAACGTACTGTGCCTTCCCTGTGCTAGCTTTCTCCTCCAGTATCAAAGTCATATGAGGTATGAATATAGAGAGTCTTTGTGAGCCAGTCAAATACCCAGAAAAAACAGTCAGTAACCATCTACCACTCCCAACTGCTGCAGGTGAATTTGCACTCTTACCACCACACCACACAGTGTCCAGGAAGGATTGTGCTGGATCCACCTGCGTTACCTCATCCCATTTATTTCCATGATTTACAAGTTTATCCAGGGCTCTCAGAGAAGCTCAACTCGGTAAAGGTAAGGGCAGTGAAATCAGGAAAGAGCAGTATACAATCCCTATCCTCCTGGGGGGAATGTTTCATTTCAGCTGCAGAACGGAGGCACGAATATCAGGATCTCCCAATCACTATTACCCTACCCCGTCCACATGCATATGATCAAAGGGCTTAGAAAGGGGGCCACATGCCTTTTTTAATCAGTGCCTCAGGGCCCTGCAGATTCTGTTTTTTTAAGAAATGGACTTCACCTCTGTTATAGACTTGTTAAGAGCCAGTGAAGGAAACCCAAAAACCCTCCCAGATTCCTCACAAAAGTTTACAAAGCTCCTACATATTTCTTCTGCATCACCACTTTGTCCTTGAAGTCTAAGGCGCTTCGGGTTTGGTGGATATCTTGCCTGCCTGCCAGGTCAGCAGACCGATGTCCTCCACTCCCCGGGCGGAAGACCTCCTGCAATACTTGGAGATCTCCATCAGGCAAGCAGGAATCTCTTTGCCTTCAGTAGAGCCTTGGTGAGGTGGCGATGGTGGCTCTACTGAAGACACTGAAGCTTTACTCAGTGAGCACCATGTTTAATACACCCATATGGCAAATTGTTTTGATTTTCAAAAACAAACTCCCAACTGAAGAGTTTGTTATTGAGAAAAAAATAACAAATATGTTTGCTCCTAGTGCATGGGTACATTTTCTTAGGTTTGCTTTTTGAGAAATTCAGGCTTTCCTCATGGTCCTGAACGGTGAAAATGTATGTCTGAGAATGTGCTCTAAATGGAAATGATGGTCTGATGTGCATTAATTGAATGGCCCAATGACAGGCAGGATGTGGATCAAAGGTTTCTGCCAGAAGAGTGTACGCTGTCGAAAAACATGGCACTTCCCAAATCTCTAGATCGAGTGTGGGAGCCACGAGTTGGTGCACGGTTTATCTTTCAAACTCTGTATGAACCCTTAATTTTGATCAATTATCCAGGCTAGTTTCCAATGTCTTCTTCCTGTTCCTCCTCCTGTTCTCAAATAATTTCACTTGACCCTTGCAGCTCACTACTCTAGGCCTCTACCTGCTCAAGATAGGCTTTCCCTGCTGCTGGGGAGCTTTCTGCCTTTTCCCACTTGCTGGGCTTGGTCATCCCCAAACCTTTTGCCTTCTCCCCACTTATTTACTGCTGAATTCTGCATTTCGTTTTTGTAGGCATTAGGACTCTGTGCACTTTGCCACTGCTAAAGTTCTTGTGCTCGCTCCTTTAAATATGGTCAAATTGGCACATTTAATTTACTTATAAGTCCCAAGTGAAGTAGTGCTACATGGGCTCAGGACCTGTAAATTAAATGCTACTATTGAGCTTGTTGCACTTACTGTGCCAACCACTAAGTATCCCTTTAGAACAATTCTCAGGCATGCCATTGCAGCCTGTTTGTGCAGTTGTAAACTGCCAATTCTACCTGGCAAAATAAACCTTCTGCCATGCCTAAACCTCCCCTTTTTTATATACATATAAATCACCCCTAAGGTAGGCCCTAAACAGCCCATAGGGCAGGATGTATTGTATTTAAAAAGTAGGACGTGTGTTTTTAAGTTTTACATGTCCTGGTAGTGAAAAATTCCCACATTTGTTTTTCACTTCTTTGAGGCCTACCTCTCCCATAGAATAACATTGGATTACATTATTACATTTAATAAGTGCTAAATTCTGATTGGAAATTAGTAGAAATGCAGTGTTTGGTCTCAAACAAATTTTAATTGAAGATCCTCTTTAATGGTAAAGTTGTGTTTGAAGTCATCATTCTGAAAATGCGGCTTTTAAAAGTTGGCATTTTCTTGTCCTAACTATTTGGTACCTGTTGCCTGTTACCTCGGTCACATGACCGTAACTAGTTGGCAGTTAGTGTTTTTTGTATTTTTCCTGGTCAATGAGACAAAGGGGGACCAAGTGCTGGCAGGATGGGCCAGCCTGCCGAGATGGCAGAGGTGGAGCTGTTCCCTGCCCCATTGATATTTCAAAGAGCAGCTTGTTGCACACTCACATGTGACACCAGCCTTTTGTCACCCTAGACTACTTGGAGCCTGGGATGGGGAAGAAATTAACTTTCCAGCACCAGATGTGTGGTAGCCTAGAAGCCCCTCCCCCTTCAAAGGCTGGCACCAGGTATAAATATTGAACCCTCAAACCAATTCTTCGGTTCACTTCTGAATCTTCAGATGGACTGCCTTGTAATCCAGAGGACTATGCTTCTACTTGATGCCTGCCTTATACCCACGGTGGACTACCCTGCTGCTTGAGGCCTGCTTTGCTGCCTGATCACAGGACTACCAGACATACTTCAAGGGTGGTTGACTGGCCTCCTGTTCTGAGCTACAGAGACACCACAAGCTCCAACCACCTTGAACCCTTCCACCTGGACCTGAAGTGCGGCCTGCCCTCCAAGTGTTGCCCAACCAGCCCTGGACCCTTGGAAGTGATGCTTAAGGTCCCCAAACTGCCAAAACCTGAAACTTGGGCCCGCTGGAGATTTCTAACTGAAAACAATTACAAAGTCCGAACGTATAAATATTCACTGTAACTCTGTCCAACGTCGCCCTGACAACAACTTATCCTCCTTGGACATCTCTGCTGTCTTGCCCTACTGAACTTTACATTCTCAGGACATTTCTTCAAAATTTCTTTTTAGTCCAAAGGTAAATCGAGACTGGGCCCAATCCACCTCGTGTAGCCGAACCATACTCCATCTCATTCGGCCTTACCCCCGGTCTCGCTCAACCAGATACCAGATACCCACTGTTGGCACTTTCATCCTTTAGGGTCTATTTTTCACTTAAACTTTTAAAAATTCATAACTCCAGTTCTACTGTTTGGATTTATTTAATTGGTGTCATTTTATTTATTAAAATGTACCCTATTTTTCCAAATTGGAATGTGATTTTTCTTACTGGTTGTTTGCTGTATAAATGCTTAGCACAGTGCCTCTCATTTAAGCATGTCTGTTTTTGTGCCAAGCTACCAGAGGGTTCACCACAGGTTAATTTTGTGACTTTTTTTGGTTCACCCTGACCGGGATTATGGTTGTTGCTTGAGAAGAGTCTTCATGCCCCTCAAGCAAAAACCCAACTTCCTACACCACTTCATCATAGTTGCGCCTAGTGATGCCATCATCTCCTTCATGACCCTTTATATGGGCATCTGCCCATGAGCTCTGGTCCTCCTCACCACTGACCACCACCTTGTTGCCAGTGTGTGAAGAAGTCCTGTTTCCCCTTTTCAGGTTGTTAGCCTGCCATTATGGAGTTCTGTGGAATTAGAGCACCTTCAAGTAGCAGCGATGACCCCGCTCAGCTGTGGGATCAATCCTTGGCATGGCCCGGTCCTCCGAAGCCTGGGATTTCATGAACCCTTGTGTATTCCAGATCCATTTAAACTGGTGTTGTCATGCTTTCCCAATCAAATCTCATGCTTCCCGCTATCTGTCACAGATCTTACATGGCACCAAGGCATCCTGCTCTCACCTGGAGCACCGCAGCCTGAGAGGCATCATGAGGCCGGTGGATGCCATCTTAGATTGCTGCATCAGCAGAGAGACCCTGCCCACTCCCAGTCACCATCCAAGGCCTCACCAACCCCTCAAAGCAAGACTGCCAGGCTCAGCTATTAGTCTGTGGTGTATTTTTTATTGATGAATTATTTCATTCATTTTTTTTTATATCGATGCTTTTATTTGAAGTTTATTTTCCACTTACTTAATTTACACTTTGATCCCTTCTCCAATAGGCTGAAGCGTCTTCTGCAATCCGCAGCAGATGCCAACATGAACACACTGCGAGTTTGGGGAGGAGGAGTTTACGAGCAGGACGAATTCTATGAAATCTGCGATGAACTTGGGATCATGGTAAAATTAATTTTCATCACAACAGCAGATGAATAAGATCTGCATTTGTCAATAATGATCAACTTATGGACCAGAAGTATTTATTTAAGCCATTGTGAAATTTAAAAGATAGCGGGCCATATGTATCAAGCAAAATTGCATTCGCAAACGCCGCAATTCGCAGAATTTCGGCGTTTGCGATGGAATTTTGCCAAATGGTATGTATTAAGGCAAAATAAGGAATCGCAAAATTTGCGATTCCTTATTTTGCGATTGCATTTAAGGAATCGCAAATTTTTCGATTCCTTAAATGCAATGTAAGAAGCACCAATCAATCAATCAATTTTATTTATTATGATTTTGGCTCTCCACAGAGGGCCACATAAAATATACAAAAATACAAATACAAAACAATACAAATGCAGAGGGTTAGCCACCCAAGAAATATCTAGCTTAGATACTGATTAATATTCACACCAAAAAATATACAGAAATACAATACAAAGCAGTACAAATGCAGAGGGTTAGCCTCCCAAGAAATATCTAGCCTAGATACTGATTAATTTACCCACCAGAACAGTAAGTGATTGACAAGTCAAAAAGCATCTCCATAAAGTATCAGTAAATAGCTAAAAAACCTTTAAAAAAATTAAAAATGTAGAAGCAGAACATTTCGCTAGGAGGAAAATACAATGCATGACGAAAATCATTCAAAGTTAGGATGCCAAGACGAAAACAAATTGCTTTTATCCATCTAGTGCGCCATTTACATAACGCCGGGCAGATCAGTAGGACATGCATGCAATCCTGAATATTTAATTTACATAGATTGCACAAAGAGGAGGAGCCATACCATTTAGATAGCAGAAGATTTAAGGGTATTAAATCATAGCGTAACAAAAACCAAAATCTTCGTATGCCGTGTGGGAGGGACCATCGCACATAAGGTTGTGGCTGCTTCATCATGTAAGTATCAAGGAGGATATCTATGTTCTTCTTTCCCTGAATTGATTTTTTGTCTGATTGGAAGCAGAGGTCCCAAGAGGCTGCTTTTAAAGCAAGTTTTAACTGTATAGGTGAATACGAAAAAAGAGTAGTTTCTTCTAATTTTAGAAACTTTACGGCTATTCTGAAATTACGAACAAGTTGGGAAAACTCATTGAAACTACCTAATAGTTCCTTTTTGAGCAAAGCTCTCAGTGTCCCAACTTCCGCTCTTGCAAGACAAGCCACCCATCTTACAAGGGCACAGAGTCCCTGTACCCAACTGCTCCTTAGACCGAATTCGATCCTACAGGCGGCCAAAGAGCATGCAGTGTTTAATGAGGAGAGAGATCTTAAAAGTTTCCCCTCAATCCGATTGCAAAAGTCCCACTTTTTTACCTCTATTAACTCTATACCATAGAGAATTGTTGCCGGGATTTTGGCTCTGTACACCTCCAATAAAATCGGGAAGTGACGTTTCCCCGTTGCTTGATATAGAGAGTTTAGACCTTTGCCATGTGCAATAGCTTTGCGGGAACAGTGCTCTATGTGGAGTTTCTCACTCAGATTAGCCGTAACAATTTTCCCCAAAAAAGTATATGACTTGACAACCTCTAACTTTTGCCCCCCAATGTACCAACCAAAATCTGCTACTCGACCCCTCCTTTTACCTACTATACACATAACCTTACTCTTGGATATGTTAATCTTCATGCAATGAGCCACAGCATAACTATGAAGAGCATGTAGCCTATTTGAAAGTCCTTTGGGAGTTAGATCAAGGATGAGAACGTCGTCTGCATACATCAAACAAGGTAGAGGGGTCCCCCCCACCAGAGGGGCAATACCCTCGGTGTTAGACATGGCGGCGGGCAAATCAGCCGTATATAACGAGAATAAAAGGGGAGCCAATAAACAGCCTTGTTTGAGGCCGTTACCCGATGGAATAGGGTCAGAGAGTCCCCCTTCACCCCCCAACAGGACCCTACACCAGGTCTCTGTATGGAGGGCCCGCACCAGCTCCAACAGGTAGGGCGGGAGACCTAGAGCAGCCAATTTTCTCCACAACATTCCACGGTCCACTTTATCGAACGCGGTGGAGAAATCGATAAATGCTGCATACACCGTCCCCCTTCGCACCTGTACATATTTGTCCGTAACCACATGCAGAGCGGTAAGATTATCCAGGGTTCCGTGATTCCTACGGAACCCAGTCTGAGCAAACGGCAGAATATTGTTCTCCTCGACCCACGCGGATAGGGATCCTAGGAGGCATTTCGCGAAAACCTTCCCGATTGAGTCAAGGAGCGCGATCAAGCGATAGTTACTCGGGCAATCCCTCATTCCCTTCTTAAAAATAGGGACCAGAATACTCCCCCTCCACGAGGCGGGTACCTTTTTAGTCATAAAACATACTTTGAACAGAGGGTACAAAATTGTGCTCCACCCGAGCGGGTCCTGTTTAAGGACCGTCATGGGGAGTTCGTCTGGACCCATTGCCCCAGAGACACGCATATTTTTTATGGCCGTCTCAATTTCCTCTACTGAAGGATAATTCATTAGGCCAACCGCATCCGGACCCATGCTACTAACATCACAAAGGGTATCTTCAAGGGCGGAAGTGTCAGACATGCAGTTCCCTGCATACAGGTCCCGTATATAACTGGCCCATACCTCTTCCCCGATAGGGATAGGGGAGGGGCTTAATCTAGATCCACACCCCTTACCTATTATTGCCCAAAAATCTCTAATCCTGCCATGTACCACAGATTCCCGCAGATCAATCCAGGTAATATCTTCCTTAGCCTTTTTTATTTTTAGCTTAAGTCTATTTCTCTTTCTTTTTAACCTGGAAATCTCTCTTCCACGTTCAATGCCTCTTTCTAGATATTGTTCCCGGACAAGGTTATTAATTTCCTTGTTTAAAATACACAATGCCCTGGGAACTTCAACCCCTCTTTTCGCTCGTGAAGATTTTTTAGCACCAAAGAAGCACCAAAAAAGTGCAATTTGGCCTTAAGGAATCGCAAATTACCACCAACTTCAAGTTGGTGTTAATTTGCGATTTCTTTGAAAAATTCACTTTTTTGCATTTTTGAAAGTGCAATGTGAAGCACATACATGCCCTTAGGGCATGTATGTGTGCCACATGTGCACCCATGCTTATTTCAGGGGTGCAACAGGGTGTCCTTTTGACACCCCTGCACCCTTGAAATTATTCTCTATTTGCGATTCTCAAATTGCGAATCGCAAATTGAGAATAACTTCCCATTCATTCCTATGGGCCTCCTGGCCCAGAGAAATGAATGGGAAAGTATTCCTTAATTGCTATTCGCAATTTGCTAATCGCAATGAAGGAATATTAACATATCGCAAAAAAATTGCGATTTTTTTTTACATACATCCCTATTTGCAATTCTCAAATAGTGATTTCTAAAAGTTGCTATTTGAGAATTGCAAATCAGCATGTTGATACATATGGCCCAGCATTTATAACGGGTATGCGCTATCCCATTTTTGTATTGCATGTTCCAACCTAGGCAGCACACTGCATGACATAAGCAGAAGTAACTACAAGAAGAGTGAGTTGGTAAACTCCAGACAAGCTTATCGCCCATTAGCTCCTTCCCTGATTTGAAATCACCTGTCATTCCTTTCCTCCCTTCTTTCTTTCTTTCCTGCCTTCCTTCTTTCTGTAAAATCCTTTGTATTTAATGATCATAGTTTTATAATCTTCACTTGTCTTCACACTTGGTCAGCATGAGGACTGCGAGTGACTTGTAAAAGTGTGTGTGTGTGTGGTCCCTTTTAAAACAGTTTGGTTTTATCATTGCAGTGTCTGCTGCATACCAATTTTAGTATTTCCTGGTAATAAACCATAATACATTATGTTGTCGGAGTGCAGTAGGTGAGTGATGGGCCATGGTTTCTCGGGTAGTCGCTGAACGAGTGATCACCTATCGAGAAGCCAAGAATAATTAAACTTGCCAGGTGCTGAAAGCAGGTTTTTTTTCCCCCTGGACTATTATATAGCTCGAACTTGACCCGAAGGTATCGGGTCTCAGAGCGCTTTACATGAGCACCAATTTGCATCACACAAGGACACATTCATTTTTGTTAGGCACGGAGAAAGTACGTGATTTGCCTGGAATCACAGGGTGCTGATCATCATTGCCGAGACTCGAACCAGTTCCACAGATTTGAGATCAACCGCTTTAGCAGTTAGGCCACATCAGGGTTGACTTGTGCAGAGATGTTAAAATAGAAGTCTATCTTATTTTTACTATAGGAAGGCTATAGCTTCAACCTTATTTTTACTACAGGAAGCCTAAAATTTCGACTGTAAAAAAAGTATGTAAATATGTATAATGTTTGATTAATTTTATTTGATTTTACAAATTTTTGTTATGTTTACTTTTATGGTTTCTATACGAAATCGAAATAAAGTTTTGAAATTGAGCATTGACTGTAAAAAAGTGTATGGAATGATAGGAGTGATGGACATTTGCAAGACTTGTTTGATACAAAGCGCAAATAAGAGAACCTCTTGCCCTAATTAGGAAAGGCAATGCATGCCTCAGGGATAATATTTACAAATAATTACTCCATCCGCACAGATCTTTGTACAGTTTATAGGTTGCCTGAAGCATCTACCTAATTTAGATCAGGAATTATCACTGTGGATCCTGAAGGGTGAGATCACTACCAGAATGTCAGAAAAGAAACATTAACTATAATTATTAGTTGCATTTAGATGAATTTTATGTTTTTTTTAAAGTTATCTGGATACCCTGAAAATCTGTTCTGGATCTATGTTGCACACTAAATTCGACTACTTATTTGCAACAAAATAGTTCGTTTGCCAGTTCACCTTTAATTTAACCTGCAGCACCATTGTGATCACTTGTGTTAATTTAAATTTCTAGTCATTATTAGGCTGACAGACAGGCACAAATCTCCTCTTTCTGCTCACTTTTAAATTGACTTATTGACCACAAATTGGAGAAATAACAGCAAGCCAACAACCACACGCTCACAACCTTAAGGCCAGATTACCTGTACAGAACAAATGTGGCTGGTCAAGCTTCACAAAACTGCAAACTATTTACAAAAAACGGCGGAGGCAACTGCAGCCGCACCTATAACCAATAAGTACAAGTTTATTCAGAAAAAATGGGTGCACGAGTACGGGGTATCAGCCACCGTAAACCCGCTTGTGGGACACAATGTCCACAACAATATTTAAAGAAATGGGAACCTTGCACTCAAAACAACAAGTCATTTCAGATAATATATTCCATATCATGAACAATTGGTCACAACATGCATGATTCCATATAACACAATAAATCATCAGAGGGGTTGAAAAACTCCTTTAGTCATGATCATCTTTGGTAAAAACGTTTTTGACTGTAGCCATAGCCAACATGTTTCATTACTAGTGATCTGTAGCCATTTGTAATTCTCCAGTGATGTATACATTGTTTGATGCATTCCCCAAGCATATTTAGCTGTTTACATAGGGTCCAGACTCTGATGATAGTCTCACCACATGCCCCATATTCTGCAATATTTCCGAGGGCCTCCTCTGGAGGCATACTCTTGTTCTTCAGCCTTTGCACATTCGTTCATGCCTTGTGTCCATTCCCCTACAGAATGGCCCACCTCTAACTGCTGATGGTGCTCATTGTCTCTTTTCACAATGAATAGACCAACTGTACCTCTGGGCTCTTCCCATTCATCCATTAAGCCTAGTAAAGCAATTTTGGGGTCTGTTCTAAGCGTCATACCAGTGACTATGGACAGTGTATTATGTATTTGGGACCAGCATTTGTGTATGACTGGGGAGTTCCAAATTATGTGGTTAAAGTATCCTAGTTTTTATTTTTTTACATCATAGCAATGGGGATGTATGCCCCCTCTCTCATCCTAGTTATTCTGTTGTGGTTGTCATAGACTTGATGACAATACCTCTGTTCATTTGTCTATGTCGCATGGACACAGCAGAACACCAGGGGGCATCCCCACCTACAGCCTTGCTCTTAATATGCAGGGTACCATTCACACTGCTGTTAGTTAGGATAATTAGCCCATGTACTGCTTTTATTTTCACTGTACTTGTTAGGTGGTGGTCACTGCAGCAGTTAGGGCTGGTGCCTCCCAGAACTTACCTTCACCATACAGGTGTGGCTGACAGTATTGTGCAGCTGCCCGGATGACTGAATCAGATGCCACCTTCAAGGCTTTCTGAAGGACTTGATAAAGCCCAGTACCGATTGTCACTGTTGGTGATTGTGGAATGGTCGGAGACTCAAGCCCCTAGTGGAGTCGTGGCTCTGGCAGGGGCAGTGTGGACTCAACTAGCAGTAAGTACTGGTCATGGAGCAACAGACAGGACAGGTTTTGAGCAGGGGCGTAACACAGGCCCACGCAGCCCCCGCGGTGCGGGGGGCCCCTAGCTCCAAGAGGCCCCCTCAGCACTGCACTCTGGCCGGAGAGCTCTTGATTGAGCCCGGAGGGGCCCCTCTAAGAATCATGCAGGGAGGCCCCCTCACTTTCCGTTACGCCAGCGGTTTTGAGCAGGGGTGGCTCCTACGCTGTGGTGGATTAGCATCGCCCCACTGATGCTACCCAGCAGAGGCAACAGTGAAAAATAAATTGATAATATAATAATTTTATTATCATTTTGTTTTCACCGTTGCCTCTGCTGGGTAGCCGAACCACAGGGTGGTGCATGGCCGGGCTAGCCTAAGCTTCAGGAGGAGGTGTTGTGGGCACTGTTAAGTGCGCATGTCGGTTTGGCTGGCCGTCTTAAGCCGACCAAACCGTCATGAGCACTTAGCATTTCTCTGTGTTGTACAGCTGGGTGGAAAAAAGCCACAGGCTCCCAGGCACTATTTCACCGGTAAACCAGGCCACTCACACCAATCCCAGCACTTTTCTTATGCTGGGAAAAGAATTTGCAGCATGAGAGAAGCACTGGGATTGGCATCTGGGAGCCTGTGCAGTGTGCACCATTTGAGGATCAGGAGAGGAGCAAGACAGACCGAATGAGGCATCAGGTAAGATGTAATTTATTTAAAAAAATGATATATATATTTTTAAATGTATTTATGTGCCCCCCCCTTGCCGCACTACCATGTCACATCGGGAGCAGCCGCCAGTGATTTTGAGTCTTGCTTGCCTAATTGAAAGTATGTGGGAAACATCGTTTACGAGGGTAGAACAACAAATGCCTTTACAACGAAGCTTTACAATGAAACAGTCTTCATCACGATTGTTTTTACAGCAATTTTTTACCACGAATATGCCTTTATCACGGATGCCTTTACAACCAATAGCATTGTAAAAACTTGAATTGTAAAGGCATATGTAAATGTAAGTCTTTTGCAGATAAGTATTACGTGTTTTCTTTAATATATATGTATATATTCCAGCAAACTCCACCGAAGCATGATTTTAGACTCTGCTACAGCCCGAACCACTGGACGGAATGACCCAAATTTGGCAGAAAGCTAGCTCTTGGTCCAGAAAGAGTACTTTTTGTTATTTGGTGTAAATCCATTCAGTAGTTTTAGAGTTATTAAAAGAAAACCAAATTTGTAGATCTAGGGATGCGAACCCTCTGCAAATTCTCCCGATCTTGTGCAGAGATCTGATTGGCTGCCAACACTTCAACTAGGAAGTGTTGCCAGCCATCTAGGGACTCACACTCAGCTGAGTCGTAAACAAAAACGTTAAAAAAAGCGAAGGGGGCAGGGTAGGAGTAACCTGACCCCATAGGCCTGGTACTGGGGTCCACTAGGGACCCCGCCTGGGCCAAAAAGCATTACAAAATAAAATCATTATTAGTGGCGATAATTGCAACGGATTTGTGAATTTGCAGCAAAAAAACAAAAAAGGGGCAGCCCACACGCTTGTTTTAACATTTATCCCCGGGTGGGCCAGGTCCCGGGGGCTCATTTATAAACATAATAGGGAAGCCCTGTCAAGTGTTACTCATCTGGCTTCACAAATTCGTATGGGGTCTGTTCTTTATAGATGTTTGGAGTCTGCTTAATGGGCTGCTGGGACGGTTTTCACTGTTGATTTCCCCGACATTAAGAGACACATATTGACTGCAGCAAGCAGTAATCCATGCAGTCTTCTATAACTTGCAAAAAATTACAGCTGTCTTTACAAGTTCAAAATTGCAAACATGGGCAGATTTTCAGTGATCTAATTAGCTAATGGGGTCCGCTTTAATTTCGGCATCCGGGCCAATTTTCTGTCTTAGTCCAACTTTGGGAAAGGGTGCATGCGGGAACCAAAAAAATGAGTGTGGAGTTGGATTTTTTCTGATTTAGAAGCACTTAGATTCTGAATGCAAGGCAATGTGAGCTGTTAGATCTGCATCTTGAAAAAGGTGCTGCACCTACACATGGAGATCTAGGCAGGCGGTGAAGGAGCCAGAAATGAGAACTTTTAATTCAATGGAGAAGGGCAGAGGGAAATGAAGTCAAGAGGAAAGAGTTGATGACAGGATGGTCACTCAATGTCAAGGCTTTGTTAGCAATCATGTGCTGCATGCAGGTTCGCATACAAGCGGCTAGGCGCGAAAATTAAACACTTCTGTTCCAGCGAGTCTTCGGTGATGTTACGCGATAGCAGGGGGACAGCTTTTTATTCGTCAATAATTGTGTCCCGGAGATATTATTTCTCCAATAATCTTTCACAGGTACAGGTCCCTTTGCTTGATCACATTTATTGTTAACCCCTTCCATGCTCATGACGAGCTCAGCTCATCATGCAGTACAGTGCTCCTGTGCTCATGACGAGCTTAGCTCGTCATGACCACACCCGTTTTTATTGCTGTCCAGCACAGCAGGAGAATCTCCCTAGCAGCGATGCGGTTAATGCGTCTGCACCAAGGCCCTATTAGCATGGAGCAGCAAGACTTCACAGGTCCGCTGGAATAAAAAGGCCTTCATTCATGCCTTTCATCTAATTATAGGGATCCTGTCAACCGGGTCACTGTGTCTGTAGAGATCAAAACCCTCCAAGCTGCAGTCACCCCATAGTGTTTTCTCTGACTACAGTGACGTAGCAGCCCCTCTGTCTGTCCCCAGACCATAACCACGTCTCATTGTAACATAGTCTGCAATGTTTTTAATTACAGTTTGATCCCATCGTGCCTGTTTGGTATTATAATCCTTCTCTCTGAAGTGATACCACATCCCACTCTTCTGTACCACTGTAATTCCCTCTTCCTGTAGTTTCGCTCTAATCTCATCCTTTAGTGACACCATGATTCCACCCTATAAAGGCTATAACCCCTTCCTCCTTTCTTGACCCCATGATAGCGCGCTTGTTGCAGTGACCCTATAAAGGCTTAGTGACAACATAATCCCCTTGCAGTGAAGCAATAGTCCTCCATCCCTGCTGAGAAGCCATAATCCTCTCTTCCTGTAGTAAAACCGTAGTCCCAGTTTCCTGAAGTGTTAACACATCCTGTAGTGAAACAATAATCCTCCTCTTAGTATAGTGACATCATACAGCCTGTAGTGACACTATAATGCGCCTCTTCAAGTGGCCACAATATCCTAGTTCTTTAGTTGCACAATAATCCCTCTCTTTGTGTAGTGACATTCTCATTGGCATTTTCCATTACGACACCATGATACCCTCCTTTTGTAGTGGCAACATAATCCCCTCTTTGCGATTGTCACACCATAACCACAACGTCCTGCAGTGACACCAGAATTTATTTCTCAAAGCACAACTATGTCCTGTATTCCGATCACAAACACTCACACTTTATTCTTGTTTCTGCCCCTAGCTGCCTCATGCTGCCAATGGGGAGGACTTTCAGGATTGGATGCTGACGACCCTCTCCTTGAGAGGGCCTGAGTTGCGAATTGAATCTCAGCTAGCGCCACTGCCTGTGCAAGGGGGCGCGCAGCAGTTTCCCTGTTACTGCCCCTGCTGCTTTCCGGCTCACGCTCTAGTTCACGGGTAGACTCCCCTTGTCCGCCGGCTCCCTAGAACGTTTGCCTTTCTCATGGAAGCAGCAAGAGACTTCCTGCTCACTGTGGTCCTGCTCTGCCCCTTGCTGCACTTTTCCTAGCACTGGCTGCCAGAACTCAGCCCGGCTTACACTTTGCAAGTGATGATACCACCTAGCTCTGAATTCCGGTGAACCTTTGAATATCACACATCAGGCTGGGTGTGCTTGCGCAATGCCCCAAACAACATTTGCGGGTCTCTGAGGTACACCTCTGGGGAGTTTGCATGTGTACATGATACAGTTTATTAATAAAAAAATCACTGGGCCAGTAATATTTGTCCCATTAATTTGGCCTTAAAGACCGCTACAAAGGGTCTGTAACCTTAAAGGCAGCCTTCAGGGCTATTTTTTAGGTCTTGCCTAGGCAACACTTGTGCCTTCTTTTCGAGACATGCTGTATTCAGGATATGGTACAAAAGGGGGTGGTGATGGACGGAGCATCTGAGCCAATCAAACACTCACACCCAGTCAAAAGATCTGGGTTTGATCCATCACCGTTCTTTAGCCCACTCTGCCACGCGAGTTCAGACATGGCTATATGCAAATCAGTCTGACCCTGTACCTCATGGGAACAGTCCAGCCCGAACTGCCAAGCCATGCCTTCCCTGGACCGGAAACAAGCTACCAAGGACCGGTTTCTGGCATTCCAGCCGTCTTCAGCCGGGCTTGCTTGAATCCAGTGGCAAAGTGAGCAAGGAACTCACGTCTGAGCATACCCTGCCACACTTATGGCGGTCAAAGCGGTACAAAAGGGGGTGGTGATGGACGGAGCATCTGAGCCAATCAAACACTCACACCCAGTCAAAAGATCTGGGAGCTGTTATGAGCTGTTATGAGCACCGATGCGCCACGCCCACCCCTAGCCCCCGCGGCAAAATTTTGCACGCAGCAAAGGGGTTAAGGAGGGTCTTTGGAAGAGGTGTTTTTGACAGGGGTGGGGCAAGGTCCTTATCCCCGGCCTCTCTTTCGGAAGGGCTCAGTACCAGTTGCAGGGTTGTGCTGCGTTCAGGGGTTTTCAGTCAGCGACTGGACTCTACCCTCAGAGAGGAAGATCAGGCAGGATGTGCCAAGCAGGAGGTCGTGCGCAGTTCTCTCAAGGAACTCCAGGTGAGTACGAAGAACAATGTTGGTTCTATCCCTTGCGAGATAGGGGGAAGAATGAAATGGTTTGTAGTAAATTGGGAGAGTCTAACCAAGGGCAGTTGGGTTCTTGAAACTATAAAAGCATATGTTATCGAGTTCTAGGAGCTGCCGATTCAGTTGAAGGAACCAAATCAATTGGTTTTTCAGAAAGAATTGCTAGAGGTAGTAGGAGTAGAGCTGTTGGAAATGCTGTGAAAGTGAGCAATTCAGAAAGTATCAGAGAGGAGTTAAGGGTTTGTAAGTACTATATTTTTGGCAGGGAAGAAGGTTGGAGACCGTGATAAATTTGCGAGGGTTAAAACAGTTTGTTATGTACAGGCATTTCAGGATGGACGGTATCCATCTGTTGAGGGACATTCTTTAGGAGAATGATTAGTTGGTGAAATTAGACCTGCAGGATGCGTTTTTCACAATATCTATTGTGGGGGAGAGCCGCAGATTTCTTCAGCTCAGGTGGTTGGGAGAGCTTTACAAGTTTACTTCCCTACCATTTGGTCTGGCTTCAACTCCATGGTATCTTACAGAGGTTTTGAGACCTGTGGCCAAGTGTTTGAGCGAGAGAGGTGTGCGTATGATAATGTATTTAGACAACGTTTTAATAATGTTGCTAAGTCAAGAGGAGTTAGAGAAGCAGTTACGTCTGACTTTAAATCTTTTGGAGGGATTAGGTTTCTTGATCAACAGGGAAAAAAGTCAGTCTTGAAGCCAAGTCAATGTTTGGAGTATTTAGGTTTGGTGGTAGACATGGTGGAAATGACTTTAAATTTTCCAAAGAAAAAGGTGGTAAAGATAAAGTCAGGGTTGAAAGGGATATTGAGGAAGGAGAGAGTTACTTTGAGGAGTTTGACATGGGTGATTGGTTTGTTTTCTTCCTCTACTGAGGCGGTTTTTCCAGGGCAGCTTCATTACAGGGCTTTGCAGAGATTGAAGGCAGAGGTGTTGAGGAAAGGTCTGTGGTATGGAGATCAACTGGTTCTTTCAGTAGAGGCTCGGAAAGAGTTATTCTGGTGGTTGGAAAATTTGGAAGCATGGAATGGCAGGGCATTTTTTTAGATTTATCCAGATTTTGTTTTGGAGACAGACGCGAGTCTTTTTGGATGGAGACCATGTCTGGAGAATCAGGAGACGGGTGAAAGATGGAATTTCAATGTTTTAATAAAGATGGACAATGGTTCAGCGGTCCGTTATATAAAGAAATTGGGTGGAAGCAGATCAAGGAATCTGACGTAGGCAAAAAGGATTTGGAGTTTTTGTTTAGAACAGAAGATCGTTTTGAGGGCGGAATATTTTCCAGTATGCCACAATGTGGTGGCATACTGGAATTCAAGGTTTCTCAGGGATTTCAGCGACTAGAAGCGGAGAGTCCTTTATTTCCACAGGATTTTCAATGTTTTGGGGCCTCTAGATGTGGATCTGTTTGCGTCAAGATTAACGTATCAGTTGGAACATTATTACAGCTGGAACCTGGACCTGTTGGCAGAGGAGGTGGATGCTTCTCAGCAGGATTGGAGGAAGGTTCAGGGTTATGCCTTCCCTCCTTTTGCGTTGATTCAGAGGGTGGTGGTGTTGATGGTGAGGAGGCTGGGCGGTCAGTTGGTCATTGTGATGCCGTTTTGGGCAGGTCAGGCGTGGTTTCCAGGCTTGTTGGAAATGGCAGTAGAGGAGCTGTTTTGATTCAGAGGATGTGCGTCTAGAGGAAGAAGGTGTTTTTCATACTTTGGTTTTTGAAGAGGCATTGAGCCTTCTTGTTTGGAGGATTTCAAGAGAGGTGTGCAGTTCAGAGATCTCTCTGAACAGGCTCAAGAGTTGCTCAGGGAGTCTTGGGCTCCAGGAATAAGAAAGAGAGATATTGGAGCATGGAAGAAGTGGGTTTGTTGGTGCATGGAACGGGATTTGGATCCCGTGGAGGCATCTACCATAGAGTTGACAAACCGTTTATCATCTTTGTTTCAAGAGGGTTTGAGTTATAGAACTATTAATTGTACAGGTTTGCTATTGCGGCACGTCATGGTTTAGTTGGAGGTTGTTCATTAGGTAGAGAGCCGTGAGTCTGTAGGGTTATGAAAGGTGTTAAGTTGCGGAGACTGTAAAAGCCTAGATATAATTATTTGTGGGATGTGAAAAAGCTGCTTATTTTGTTTGAAGGGTGGCCTATGAATACGTTTTAGAGTCTGAAGCAGTTATCAGATAAATTGGCTACTTTAATGTGTCTGATTTCTTTTAGACGAGTGTCTGATGTTTGCGCTTTGGACGTTTCCAACAGAAAGTTATAATCTGGATGGGGTCGTATTTAGAGTTGCGAGAAGGACGAAATGCATGTCTTCATCATTTTTTTTTATTTACTTTTTTATTTTCCTGAGTTTTGGGATCACCCTAAGTTATGTGTTGTTGGTTGCTTGAAGGAGTACGAAAGCAGATTACGCAAATTCTGAAGGCATGGTGATGATCAATTGTTGATTTCGTATATGAAACCATTTACACCTGTTTCTTCTGCAACCATCGCTAGATGGGTGAGATGTTGTATGCTTGAGGCAGGCGTGAGTCTGCAGGATTTTGGTGCGCATTCGGTAAGGGGTGCCACGGCAAGTAAAGCTTTTTTGTCAGGAGATTTTGCGTGCCGCAGATTGGTCAAATGCTGATGTGTTTACAAGGTTTTATTTGAAAACTTTGGATCAATTATCCTTCCCTCCCTCCCAGGTAAGTGTTTGGAGGGGGAGGGGAGTTATCGAGCTTTAGTTTGTTTTGGACATTTTTGTTCTTTGGATTTTTGGATCTATTAAATACAAATTTCTTGTTTGTTTCAGATAACCAATAGGAGATGGTGAGAGGCTCATGTATATCGTTTACATAAGTTTAAGATTCCGTGTTTTGGGACCGGAGCAGCCTAAAAGAGGAAGATGGCAGCTGGGACTGAGTTTATATTCGTTTGGGACATTCAAAAGTTCTGTATGTTTGTGGTGTTAAGTGATGTCATTTTTTTCCGGTGCTGCAAGGCGCTGGCAATAAAATCAATCAATCAATCAATCAATCAATCAAACATTTGTATAGCGCACTACTCACCCGGAGGGTCTCAAGGCGCTTAGGGAGGGGGGGTCCGCTACTGCTCGAACAGCCAGGTCTTGAGCTGCTTCCTGAAGGCGAGGTGGTCCTGGGTCAGGCGGAGGTGGGTCGGGAGGGAGTTCCAAGTCTTGGCGGCGAGGTAGGAGAAGGACCTTCCCCCTGTGGTGGCTCTTCGGATGCGGGGGACGGCGGCGAGGGCGTGGCCGGTCGATCGAAGCTGGCGTTTGGGAGCGTAGAAGTTGAGGCGGTAGTTGAGGTATCCTGGGCCTTGGTTGTGCAGGGATTTGTGTGCGTGGGTGAGGAGACGGAAGGTGATTCTCTTGTTGACCGGGAGCCAGTGCAGGTCTCTCAGGTGTCCGGAGATATGGTTGCGGCGGGGGATGTCCAGGATGAGTCGTGCTGAGACGTTCTGGATCTGCTGGAGTCTCTTCTGGAGTTTGGCGGTGGTTCCGGCGTAGAGGGAGTTGCCGTAGTCCAGTCGGCTGGTGACGAGGGCATGGGTGACCGTCTTCCTGGTCTCGGTGGGGATCCACCGGAAGATCTTGCGTAGCATGCGTAGGATGTTGAAGCACGACGAGGAGACGGCGTTGACTTGTCTGGTCATGGAGAGGGAGGAGTCCAGGATGAAGCCCAGGTTGCGTGCGTGGTCTGTTGGTTTGGGTGCGCTGCCTAGGGCGGGGGGCCACCAGGAGTCGTCCCAGCTGGTATGTTGCTGAGTGTGCACACTCAGCAACATACCAGCTCCGCAGTCTCCTGGCATTGAAGCACACCCGGGGCACATTCGGTGCCACTGTGGTGGGCCCGATGATGAAGCATGCCACCGACTAGGTCGGTGGGTGAGGGCTTTATGAGGAAAACAGTGTTTTTCCTTATTCCTTGTTGCCTTTTGACGTACCTACCTGAGTCTCCTATATCTTTCTAAACTAGCTAGTCCTTATTGATACATGCAATTTCTGTGTCTTTCATTTTTTATCTATTGACCTCCATGGATTTCAATACTCCTTAAAACCTGCTGTAAGTTGAATATGGTTTGCCATGAACGCAAATTAACATGGGCCTCGTTTTATTTAGGCCCAAGCTGAAGCTTGCACCAACCACTCTCTGACCTCGGTACTGTGAGCCTCATGCCAGGAGGCACTACCTTTTTCTTTATTTGTTTTAAAAAGCATGACAAAAATTCTCTGAGTCTGCTTTTATTTACAGTAGTCGACCTGTTAAGTGGACAAAAACATACGGTTCAAATCTAGAGAATTCAAAATCAAATCGGTGTTTAATGGAAACATATATTACAAGTAATAAAACCGCTGAGGAAATATTTATATATATATATTTTTTTTTTTCCTCAAATGTATTGACATACATAACCCTGCTTCAGATGTCTATAGTTGACTGCGGGCCAAGTCTCAGCCATTGCTGCCTGGAGTTTGCCTTAACAATTATGTTAACTGGATCAAAACAAATCCTCTATTTTGCATTTCAAGCCCTGTAACTCCCTGGTGAATGACAAGCCAAGATAAATAATTCCTCAACATTTGTTTAACACATGATAGCAAATTATCCTTCATCTGTTTCCCCTTGCCTCTATACCGTGAACTAAGTTTAAGCCTTCCTATTCTTTGAAATACTTTAATTGGAAAATAATGTGACACAATTGGTTATTGTGTGACATAAAAATAAAACATAGCAGACACAATTGGAATTTGCTTCAATTACATGTTCCTTTAGTGGGTTAAACAGTATTCTGTCTTTGACAGGAATATCTTTTTATTAATATTAGCATCTGTCAATGTTGCCATTTTTTGGGTCTACTTTCTGTCAGTTAAAACACGTTTAAATAAAAATAGCTGTTTCAATAAGTGCAGGAAAACAGTTCATTAAAAGTAGTTATTGACCCTTACTTTTCGTTAAGCTGTGAACAGCCCCCATGGAACTGCAGTGTACATTATGGATGCAAAAAAAATAGTATAGAGTAAAAACGTTAGTCTCACACACCATGAATCCGTCTGATTTATACATATTCATCTGCATTGTTAAAGAAGTAGATTTACCCAAATAATGTGTGATGTGCCTGCCCTCCTCCAACCAGCATCGCACTGTTGGGTGTGTAGCTTGGAGTACATTTCCCCTTTCTCTCCTTCTGGTGCCCTTTCGCATTGTAGACGTCTTGGGGTGTATTTCACAGCTCATATGTTACAACATCGTTGATGCAAGCTTTTTGGAGTGTGGCCACAACACAAGTTTTCAGAATAAATAGTGTCAAGTTGTGCTATTGCTCATGAGTGATTATATAGAAATACTTTGACCAATTTTTCAGATCAGTGTGAGTTTAGGAAGATGATACTCAACATCACTTAAAAGCTCTTTAGTTTCACCATGATCCCATCCATCCGTCCCTGTTCTTCTTTTATGTAAGAT
Organism: Lissotriton helveticus; assembly: GCF_964261635.1. NCBI lineage: Eukaryota > Metazoa > Chordata > Amphibia > Caudata > Salamandridae > Lissotriton > Lissotriton helveticus. The sequence goes on from NC_136059.1 coordinate 1,192,159,902, forward strand.
AAAGAAATATCTTGCATCTCTTTCTTTTGAATTTATTGGATTTTCTTTAGGCGCCGTACATTGAAATAAGTGCTACTTAGCACATTAGCAGTGGGTGAACAATTGAACTCACAGTACATAATTTCAATAGTAGAACACAGACCTAAGTCACTGACACAGAAGTAACTGTGAGGTATACTTTAGCATTCAGTATGCACATATTTACTTTTTCTGGCTTGAAAAAGATCAGTGTCTTTCAGGGCTGTGCGAGTAGATTTTGTTTAGTGGAGACCACAGTGGTGCAAGAATGGTACACGTGGTACAATCAGTTAGCAAAATGGAAGCCATTCTTAGATAATTTAAATTCATTATTTTCATATTTGTCTTTCAGATTTGGCAGGATTTCATGTTCGCTTGTGCCCTTTACCCGACTGACCTTCACTTCATTGAATCTGTCAGAACAGAAGTGACTCACCAGGTATGGAAAATTAATTTTTAGGCCACATTAGAATTCAAAATCAGCTTAGTCTTTAAACAAGAAAGGATAGGCTGCCGGTTCCTGAAATGGTAGAGGTATGTTTATCTTTCTGTAATCGATACACATGTATGTTAACTAAGCTGGAACCCAGATGTAAGGCCCTAAAGACATAACCCTGAAAAAACCTGGCGGCGGAGGTTAACTTGTGTGTACGTGAATTTTTCTACTCCTTTCACTTTACCAGAAAGGAAGATTCCAAAAAGACTATACATCATACCTCTTGACACCCAATCTTTCCTACTAATTATTGCCTCCACCAGTTCTTCTATCCTTGTTGACAACCCCATAGAATCATCAGTTTCTCTGTGAAGAACATATTTTTCCTTCACTTTACAATCTGGCCAAATCAACACCTAGGTTGATTTGCTCAGTCTAAGCCTTGACCGTACAGACATCCAAAACCTATCAATCAATCAAGACATTTATAGAGCGCACTACATCCATGTTAGGGTCTCAAGGCGCTGGGGGGGGGGGGGGCTAGGGGGGTGCTGCTACTGATCGAAGAGCCAGGTCTTGAGGAGTCTTCTGAAGGCCAGTAGGTCTTGGGTCTGCCATAGCTTGGTGGGGACGGTGTTCCAGGTCTTGGCGGAGAGGTGGGAGAAGGATCTGCCGCCGGCGGTCGTTCTTCGGAAGCAAGGGACTGTGGTGAGTGCGAGGCCGGAGGAGCGGAGCTGGCGGGTGGGGGTGTAGAAGCTGAGCCGTCTGTTGACTCAGCTTAAAAGTTGAAAAGTTACCATATTTTCTTCCTTGGCAAAGTCGTTGAATAGTTTGCTTCTCTTCTCTTCCTTTCAGCATTGCTACCTACCGAACTCTTTTAATCCTGGATATCATCCCAAATGCATTAGTGAAATAGGAGCTCTTCATATTCTTAACGCTATTCTAAATAAATATATTTGTCTGCTGGGACTGCTGGACCTATCAGCAGCATTCTGCACCATGTACCATGAGATCCTACATAAAATATGCTTCAGTTCAGAATGGGGATTGAGAGTCAAGTGCTGAAAAGGAAATCCTTCTTCCTCTAATCTAGCACCCGATTTGTAACAAACGTTTGCAAAGTCAATAGGTTTGTACTGTTTGTTGCTGTGGGTCAGGCTGCTGGAGCTGCACTAAAAATATAAGTACACAGCAAAGCCTGTTTGTATGTTGGACTGGGTGTATGGGTATTTGTAGAATGTGTGTGTGATAGCGTGGATGCGCAATGCCAAAAACAAACTAACTGGCTGTGTCAATACGTGTGTTTGTACCTGCAGGAAGAGTACACAAAGTTACATATTCGGTGTTGCAGGTAAATGGGAAATAAAAATGTGCTGAAGGGAGCATTGTAAATTTCAGCATTGTGCCACAGCTATGAAAACCCCACCAGACAAATACATTAGTAAGGCCAAGAAAAAAGTACAACAGTGGTCAGTCCAAAAACTGATTCGTTCATAGATTGATCTTACATTAGGGACTTCATCAGCATTTGACTAAACATTTTGGAGCAAGGTATTGCTAGGATATTAAAAGAAACAAATCGAAAAGCTTGGGGGAAAAACTGGAAAATCTATGTGTGCAGAAATTAAACCTTCTAAATAGGGAGGCGAGGTAGATGTTCCATGGAGCAGTGCCCACCACAGGCATGCTGTGTCCATGTTAATGCGAGGAGAGAGGGTGGGGCAACCTACAAATACTAAGCTCGAAACAGGGAATGACGCTTCTACAGCTGAATTGAACTTTTAGATTTTCACATATTTTTTGTACAGTACATTTAATCAGGAAGTGCTTGTTGAAACCCATCTTTATTGTATTGATTAGTATAACATTTCAATTTGTGTTATACAGATCTGTTCATTCAGTTTCTTCACACCGTAGTGCGGATGTATGTTTTCCAGGTTGCCATGATATTTTGTGCAATGTGTCAGTGCTCAGTTTAGTGGGCGTGGTATGTTACTGAAAAATGTCACAGATTGCGATGTGATTTTGTTTTAGATTCCCAAATAATCTTCGCACATAAGCAGTAAACGTTTGGGTTACTGTGTGTTATTTTTTCTTTAAGGAAGCCATTTTGGGTGTTCAGCAGACCGTGGCACGAAGAGTTCACCTTTAAGGCTTAGCGGAAATTGTAGTTTCACAGGGGGGCTTCGCTTCTTCCTCTGTGTAGTTTAGTTTCACAGATTGTGCCACTTAGGGAACAGACAGTGGACCTGGTCGGATTGAGACAGAAAATAGGAGGCTTTGTCTGCGACATTGTCTCAGATTGGTCATTTTTGTGAAAGAGTAAAGGGTAGAAAATGGACAAAAACAAGGGATGACTCATGAACGAAATATAAAGAGACACTTTAAATTAATGATTACAAATCATGTTACCTTTTCAACTTACCATTTTGTTCCAGATGAGAAGACTGAAATCTCATCCGTCCATCATCATATGGAGTGGAAATAATGAAAATGAGGCAGCTCTTGCAATGAACTGGTTCTTCATCCCACGCGATCTCCAGTCACTCTACCTACAGGACTACATAACACTTTACGTGAAAAACATCAGAGACATTGTTCTTTCAGTAAGTGATCATGTGACGAAAGGTGGTGCAAATGGGTGGGGGACATGGAAAAAAAGTTGAGAGAATCATTTGAAGTTCTTCTAAAGTTAGCCAAGGACAACTTGTTTGAATTTTTGTAGATCTCTGCAAGACAAATTAACAAAAATGTTGGTTTCAAATAAACAAATGTGATTGGTATATAGCTATCAATATACTTGCGCGCCAAGAATCAGAAGGTCTGTAGTACTGTTATATTGAAAGCCAAAGACAGGGAATTAACGTCTACACTTCTGACTCCTTGTGTTTTACATTGCATTGTAGTTTGTAAATGTATGCTTTTTATTTGTTTTTTACTTGATCCTGCTACTAGAGCACTTTGTTAAGAGGGTTGTGTGTATCACATATATTTACCAGCATTTATCATAATGTACTTTTATTCTAATGCATTGTGCTCCACTATTGTTTTTATTTGTGTTTGTACATATGCTACAATGTAATCTAATGAGGAGCAACAAAAACCCTTATTTGATTACTGAACATTCCACCCTGCGTACCAAACCTTGTAAATACCAAATAAACAGTGACATATACATTTATATTAAAACAGCTGATCATGTGCTCAGCTGCTGTGACACTTCCACAAGTTTGAGATGCTGAATACGAAGTGTGACTCTAGATGTTCTAGTGGATGCTTTCTTCCTTTGCTGGTTGGACTTAATTATTGTTGGCAGGGTTGTGAGTTGTAATAACATAGCTACTTGTCCATGGAACAGGTTGCTTCATAAATCTTCTTGTGCTGTAAAAAAATCCACTTGTCCCTTTGGTGCCACATAGTGCAGCGGCAAGTTGTGGCAGCAATCTCATTATATAAAAGCTCTGATGTTAGCCTTTCTGATTATGCCTGGGGTCATACTATAATAGGGTTTAAATTCTAGCAATTTGCTTATTTTGCCACCTTTCCGCAGATCTACATACTGGGGCTGGAGGTAGAGTTAAACAATAGTTCCAGGGTTGGAATGCCCTTTTGTGTCTACGCAAACCTACTAAATTGATTGTTTTAGGGGTTTTCGCCAGCTCTTCTCTAATGTTTTCCCACACCGAGAAAGGTTGAAAATTTACTCCTGACAATGGCAGAAGTAAAACTTCTTCCAGGGTTAGGGAAAAGTGGTTTGAGGGGAAGTGAAATTGTAAACACTCAATAGATTTTTGCATGCGCAAATCTACACCTACATATTTGCTTGTGCAAAAAAGCAGTTCACAAATATTTTCTAGGAAACGATTTTCTGGCCTACTTTTGTAAATTCTTGTGAATTCATGAAAGCCGTAGTTATGCAATATTACATGGTCATATACCATAGGTGCAATTTTGTGACTTTCTTTAGAAATTTGGCCCCTAATTATGTCTGAATTTAAACAATACCTTTTGTTTTTATTACAATTCTTCCTCTCTCTCTATCTATTCATCAACTGCTTCCACTCTGTCACAAGGAGCATATCAGCACACAAAGTAGCTTTGTTCTGTGCCAAGGACTACGGTGTCTGTGTGTGCTTTTTGAGACCAAAAAATATCATTGCTTTTTGTTCATATTTGTTATAATGGTGAGGACCTAGGAGCTCCCATAAAGTGTTACAAACCCCATATCCAAACAAGACACGCATTGACAAAACCAAAAGGCTTGACCACCAATTCTGGATCAATTGGCTTTGCCGGTACTTGTTTACTTTCATATTTCCCATTATCTTGTTGAAACTGGTTTCTCTGATTTTCCATTTTGAACTTTTTTGGGAAATGCTAGCATGCATCACATTTTACTAAATGATGCTTCAATGAAATGTTACCTACAATTTAACATTTCCTAGTTGCATTTGTTTTGTAAAAAAGATTTTTATAGCAAAAGCTCATCAATCTTGCTTTCAAGCTTCTGAAGATATTTGCATCTATTCAGAGAAAATTCTTGGTGCATTGTAGGTAGCTCATATTGTTTAACTTTGCAAATGAGTGTGCACATTTTTACACTGGAGCCACTGTCAAAAGTGTAGTCCTGGCTTACATGTTCTTAGAGTATTCACTGTGATAAGAAAGGTTTTGTATAACTGAACCTTAAATACTAGTTCGAACAGCATTACCACATGGACACAAATATCACCTGAAATGCAGACAGTGCCCTTCCTTGATCCATAATGTGGGACTGTAAACTGGGAGCCAAAGGGTTGGTGCTGCAGGGGGTTGGACCTACTCGCTCCAAGGACAGAATAGAAAACTTGCTGTCTGTAGTAAAGTATCAATGATGATTGAAGCAGGTTGAGACTTGTCTGGAACAAGTTTATTCGCAGTACAGGATAAACAGCATAACACCATCTGGCCAAGCATCAACTGACCAAGCTATAATTCTTAACTAGAATCATAACATAGGAAGACACTAGGAGTTCCAGGTAATAAACAGTGAAAACAGACTAAACACTTTAAAGCTATTTACAACATATCTCCCTCCCTTAAAGCCATAAAGAAACCCCCTCCCTTAAACCCAAAAAGAAAACAAATAAAACAGCTATTGAACATATTCACTGAGATATATAGGTGGACGACGAAATCTAACATTTCTAGAAGTAATCTCATTTGTAGAAACAGATTCATTGGAAAGCAAAGGTGTAGAAGATGAGACAGTGTCACCAGAGCATGAAGGTGTAGGAACAGACACGTCATTAACAGAAAAAGAAGATGAAGAAGTATCACCACTACCTACCTCCCCCCTTTCACTGGTTTGCGATCCAGAATTCCAATCACAATGGGCAGATAACATGTAACCATTGTTAGAAGAAACAGACGAAGGTAGAGTAGTCTTCACATCTACCTCACACAGCCTCCTGTACAAAGCTACCCTCCTAAAATTCCACCACTCACCATTGTCAAGAAGAACACTATGAGGACAAACACGCTTAACAGAAAAAGGACCCCTAAACTTCGAGAGGCCCTTAGAAAACCTCCCCGGCTTTTTCTTTGACCAAATCCCCCACACCAATTGACACAGAAGTGCCATCTAATGAAGGCTTCACTGGGGAAATCTTGTCCAGATTCCTTAACCAAGAAGGTGTCAGCTTAGTTACAGGAGGGCAACCACGCATCAACTCAAAAGGGGACTTACACTCATGTTTGTGGGGAGTTGAACGATATGCCCAAACAAGTTCTTGAACTTTATCATTAGAAAAACAACCAAACTCAACAGACATCTGTATAATCCCCTTAATTAACCTATTGACCCTCTCACACATTCCGTTACTCTGTGGGTTATATAAACTGGTTCGGTGATGGCGAATCCCACACTCTTTTAAAAATGAAACCATTTTACCAGAGGTTAGTTGTGTGCCGTTGTCCGTTATTAACACAGAAGGAAAACCCTCATCCAAGAACACACTTTTCAAGAAATTGATAGTAGAATCGGTATTGATATCTCTAACGAACCGAACCGTGAGCCACTTTGAAAAACAATCAATGATTACTATGGCAAAACGTTGATTGAACGGCAACTCATTCATGGGTCCAATAAAATCTAGAGACACAGTGTGCCAAGGAAAAATCTCATAAGAAATATTACTTTCATTCTGAGAACCAATCACTTTCAAGCGTTTCTCCCCCTCTTTACAAAAACAACATTGCACCACACACTCCACGGCATCAGTGTCAATGGAAGGCCACCAAAAATTCTCTTTAACTCTTCGTTGGGTGAGAGACTGGCCTAGGTGACCCTCATGAGCTAAATCAAGTATTTTTTTCCTAAGTGAAAAAGGAGGAATAAACCTGTCACCACGCATCAATACATTATTGTCAGACACGGACAATTCATCCAGGACTCTAATGTAAGGCCTGACAGAGGGTTCAACGGTACTCTCTCTTCTAGACCCCTTGACAATGAGATCCACAACCTGATTCAAAACGACATCCGTTTCCATACCCTTAGACCACTCATCAAGTGAAAATGACTCTGCACATAGAAACAAAACATCTTGTGTAAAGGCAATCGCACAGTCATCCAGGGGTATCGTCAATGACTTCTCACTACCACTGGACTTCATGGGTAAACGAGACAAGCAATCAGCCTAAATGTTCTTCCATCCTTGAACAAATTGCACATCAAACTGAAAATCTTGTAGGCGTGATGCTAACCTTGCCAATCTGGGTGAGCCCTTGCCAGTGCCACCGGGAGCCAAGATATTTACTAGAGGTTTGTGATCAGAACGCAACACAAACCTAGTGCCCCATAAGTATGTCCTGAAATAATAGGTGCCCCATACAGCATCAAGAGCTTCGCGTTCAATTACGGAATAATTGGATTCTGACACAGTCAAAGGCCTGGAGGCAAAAGCGATGGTCTTTTCTTCGTTCCCATGCCGTTGGAAAAGTACAGCACCCAAACCAACTCCATTAGCGTCAACCATTAAAATTGACGAACGTTTGGTATCAAAAGGAGTGAGAACGTTAGCAGAAGAGAGCTCACTCTTAATTGACTTAAAACAAACCTCTTGTTCACTGGTCCATGAAAACTTTACCCCTTTCTTCAGTAAGCTTCTCAAAGGAGCAGTCTTACTAGAAAAGTCCCTCAGAAATTTGGAGTAAAACTCAATTAAACCCATGAAGGATCGCAATTGGTCCTTGTCTACAGGAGACGGAGCAAGGTCTATCGCCTCCAACAAATTTCCTTTTGGTTTAACACCTTCATCTGAGAGAGAAAAACCCAAATACTCAATCTCAGACACTAAAAATGCACACTTCTCCTTCCGCAAGGTAAGACCAGCTTCATCTATTCTGCGCAAGACCCTTTGAAGAACATTATTGTGTTCATCAATTGAGTCTCCAAAGATTAAAATATCATCTTGGAAATAGATGACCTTTTCTAACCCTTTAAATACCTCAGAGACCATTCTCTGAAAAACACTCGCGGCTGAAATCAGCCCAAAGGGTAATCTCGTGAACTGAAACGTTCCTTCACCAGTAATAAAAGCAGTCAAATGTTTAGACCCTTCCTCAAGCCGAATCTGGTGGTAGGCATGTTTCAGATCAAGTTTGCTGAAGTATTTGGCTCCTTTCAAGGTAGAAACTAGTTCTCCAATATTTGGCAAAGGAAAAACATCTGCAACAACACATTTATTTAATGACCTAAGGTCCACACAAAATCTAATTTTGTTATCGGGCTTCTGGGAAATAACCACAGGAGAAATCCACGGGGATGCTTCGACAGGCTCGATAATCCGGCCCTGCAGCATTTCTTCCAGAACAGCCTTCACTTCCTTCCGTACTGTAAATGGAACCCTTCTTGCTTTATGCTGGATGGGAATACTACCCTCTTTTAATATTATTTTATGGGAATAGCCTTGTAATTCCCCTAATTGTTCTCTAAAGACATTGTTGAAACTTAAAAGTATGTCATTCACACTAAGATCATCCACAACCATTACGGGATCTTCTGTTCTGGGATTAATGACTATGTGAAGATCATATTGGTGAACACGACCTAATATTGCCGGTCCATCAACGGACACATAAACCTTACCAAGTGTTGATCTGTTTTTAAAAAGGATTTCAGCTTTGAAATATCCAAGAAGATCTATCTTCTCTCCCTGATAACCAGAAGGGAAAATATCACACTCTAGTAAAGTTTTGTGACCCCAGTGTTGTTTAACTAATGACAAGGGAATGATGGTCCATTTAGAGCCGGTGTCTACCATAAGGCTAATGGGTTTTTCCTGAATAATAAATTCAGCCTTCGCAATTCTTTCTCTTCTGTCTTGACAAGTAAATACTGAATCATGTAGGACTAGCAATTTGTTGACGTCACGATTCAGTTCACTATAATCAATCACGACAGTCACTTTAGGGTTGCTTCTATTTTTACACATTTTAGCAAAGTGACCTTGTTTGCCACATTTTAAGCATTCTTTGTTATTAGCGAAACAAAACTTCGCATCTGAGGAATGAGTATCACTACCACATCTAGAACACACTTTAGATTGCGACTTAGCGTACTGTTGACTATAATTCTTCTTTTGAACAGCATACCCTTTCTTTCTAACAAGAGCAACAGCACAACTGTCAGTATCACTGTTGTCACTAGAGACAACTGTTTTGTTGGAAACCTCTGCAACCTTAAGATCAATACCACTTTTTTGCAATTCTTTCATACATTTCTCGCTTTCCTCAACAATTTTTGCAAGTTCAATGGCAACTTTTAAAGTCGGGTTTTTTGCTGCCCATAAGCGTTCCTGTATTTTCCGATTGTTATATTGAACAATTAACTGATCGCGTATGTGTTCATCTGTCATCTGGCCAAAGTTACACTTTACAGAAAGTTCCCTGCAAACGCGCGACATAATCATCTATGGACTCATCCTCGCGTTGTTTGTTTTTGTAAATGGCGATTACTTATTTTCTTCGTTCACAGGAACTTGCATAACATGTGATGTTATTGCACGGCGAGATCACGTTGAAGTTTACTGGCTCCGTAGTTGTGACTGGAAGCGCAACGCGAGTAGCGTTGAAATGAAACTGACAGCTGACGCTCAAGCAACGGGCAGCGTGCGTGTGACGAGCAGCGTATGACGAGCAGCGTATGACTCCGGAGTGACGTGATCTCCGCGGTCCGTTTGGTAAGGGCCGCGCTGGAAGTAGCTTGCGTGAGGAGCAGTCACGAGGATGTAGACCACGAGACGCTCGCGGCAACTAGGCAACAGCGGCAACCGTTTAGTAAGGTCTACGGTATGAGCTGAATTTTCAAAGTTTATGATAAGCGCTCACCTTTCCAAATGGTTAATGTAATTTCAGTTTTCTGTTGCGGGTAGATAGCGATGATTCACTAGATGCACATGGAGTTCTTTTGCGGTGAAAGCCGTTTTTATCCTGTAAACCTTTGATTATGGGTCCCACTGCGCTGCAGATCCTTTGGCCAGATACTAGTCCTTGTCTCCAAAATGTAGTAAGGTATCAATGATGATTGAAGCAGGATGAGACTTGTCTGGAACAAGTTTATTCGCAGTACAGGATAAACAGCATAACACCATCTGGCCAAGCATCAACTGACCAAGCTATAATTCTTAACTAGAATCATAACATAGGAACACACTAGGAGTTCCAGGTAATAAACAGTGAAAACAGACTAAACACTTTAAAGCTATTTACAGCACTGTCCTTGACACCAAACAATATTTACTTGAAGTCAGGCTATAGCAATTCCAAACCTGTGGTTGGTTACTCTCCAACACTTCTGATCCCTGAGTGTGCATCATAAGGACATTGTCAACTCCAACTTTAGCTTCTGATAGGGAGGTGTAACCTTGAGAAGGTTGTCATTGTTTAATGTATGAGCAAAAGTAGTTTCTCCCATAGATCTTGGTTATGCATTCATGATGGCAAAAGGAGCATTGATTTTTCCCTTTGAGGCATTTCTTCCTCATTGTGTATCCAAACTTTTTGCAAAATAGTCAACAGAAAAATCTTAGCTACACGTTGTGTTGATTTCTTTTAAAGAAGTGATTCGGTTCTTTAATTTCTCTGTAAATATCCATATTGAATAGAAAAAGATATACATTAGCTATTTACAACATTTCATCTACTGCACTCGTGCAGGAGTTAACTCACACAGTGGTAGAAGGCTAAGCCACATATACATGCTCTTTATAAACAGCTTTGAAAAGCAGTGTCTGGTCCTGCTACATAGTAAGGTAACCACAGGTTGATTGGGTTTAAAGCCTCACATCTAGATGAAATCTGCTCATCACAAAGGAATTTTACTTCCAGAGCAGGGTGATCGGGCAGTGCAACAGGGGATCCAAAGCATGGTGGGTGATAAGTACTAAAAAGATTTGATACAGAGAACCATACATAGATATATACACAAGTAATGGGGAAAAGGTTTACAGTGGTGATTCAACTGAAGAAATTGAGGTTTTGTTTAGGAGCAGCTGAGGATAATACAGTAATAGTTATACTGAAGGAGCTATAGAGGGAAAAATTGAGACTGCAAGTACAGATTTCAACCTGTAGATCTGTGGAAGGTTTTTGCATGGGCCTTCAAAATGAAGGACACAGTATATAAACTAGGCACAGTGTCTAATCTCTGATTAAAACCTCCCAGGATGGTCTGTATCTCCAAGTATCTAGAGAACAGAATGGAAATGCAGAAGTTAGATCTTGAAGATGCATAATTTGCATGATATGCGTGCCAGAGAATGGTGTAGAATGAACAAATTATTGTGCCCCTGGGACAGTGTTTAATTTTTGCCGGTGTTTATTGGTGGTTGGCACCATCACTTTCTTTTAAGCTCTGGCACTTGTTTGTGTGAGTACAGCACATGGTGGTGGTCTCAGCCTAGTTTTGAGCAGAGCATGTCAGTGGAGTGTTTACCAATTTAATTTACTAATACAAAATTATTCAACTAGCGCTTCTGCCCCATCTTTATAGCTTAGGATAGTTAAAAATGTCACACTTGTTTCAGTGGGATGGTGACAAGGTAATGTTGACGATGGCTTTAGTCAACCGTGAAGCTATGGGATGTTGCCAGCTGTAGGAATTCCTTGTGCCCTGGCACTTATTTGTTTACAAATTATGCTTTGCCCTGGGAACACCCTCACGTTCACAAATTCAGAAGTTTACGGATAGAAACTAGACCCCATCTCCATTTGAGAGTAACAAGTTGTTTAAAAACAATTGTGGAAGAGTTTCCTATTCTGATCTTCGCTTAAATTATGCAGAAGCAGAGAAACTCCTACTCCTTGAAAAAAGAAACTGTAAGAACTGAATTGTAAATACAGGCTTATGTACCCAGCTAGGTAGTGGATTCTGAGTCAGGATATGTTCTGGTTCTGTCAAATGTCCGTGTGAAGGAAGATCCACCCACACAACAATGCATTTTATCTTTTTTTGTTATTTTTATACTGGAATCAGGAAACTTTTTAAAACTTTTGTTTTTAGCTTAGAGTATCAGGAATTATGAAGATGCTTTTTCATACCTATGTTTTCTGGAGGACCCTTTTATTAGTTTTATTGTTTCCTCCTTATATAGAAAACCATATCACTTGGAAACATGTTAATTATACGCATCAACCACGCTTCAGATATTTTTATGTGACTTCCTGATGGTCCAAACCTTTATCTACTTCTACAGAGGGTTTAGTGCCCCATTGTGGGGCAACAGTTTGGTAGAATAGCCATAGTGTTCTGTTCCCAGGAAGGCACCAGCAAGATCTGGTGGGTCTCCAGGCTCATAGTGCCGCAGTGATGGTCTGAGAGTGATGTTCGGGTGGTTTGCAACTTTCTTTTATTTAACACAGCACACCTCAGAGAGAGGTTTTTGTTTTTATGGAGCCTAGTGACAAACCAGGGGTCCTCTCAATACGGCAACTTAGTACTTGCTGACAGGTTTTAATCAGCCCTACATCAATGCACTAAGCTGCACAGGCATTTTGTAATCCTCAACGTCAATTGCATTTGCACTTTATGATGAATTGGCGGACTCCACGTTTTGCACATACCAGTCTATACTGTGGTTTCGTTATGACCGATGAGCATAGGAACATGTTAGGACTCATATGATATTCTGTTTTAATGTTGTGTTTACTGTTTGCAATTTGCTACCTTAGCTTACATTCTGCACAGCATATTTTGTATTATATTGACATGTTTTGCCCAAGAGTTTTCAAACATTCTCAACGCATTGTGTCATATTTTACACTCTCTATGTTAGATGAAACACCAACATGACTAGGTCCCTTCTTCTGTGGTTTGGGAACTGTGGTTTTATTTCAAACAGAATAAAGAACTTAAATCGAATCGAGTATGTTTACCGCAATGTGATTCCCTGCATTACTACAGCTTATACAAAAATCGCTAAGATTCCTGCCAGGAATGCTATTTCACATCCCTATTCCATTTAATCTACTCTTTGTTGCTGAAATTGAAATAAATAAAAAAAATTAAAAAAAGGATATGTTCTGGTTCTTTTCAAATCCCCCAGAGGTCTGGAACTGCATAATACTACAGAGTTCGCATGTGATTAGCCAGAGAGGGTGGATCTAACACTTGAAGGAAAAAAATGATGCAGGAACAAACACTAGAATTAGAGAGAGTGCACGAGAAACAGATCACCAGAGCTTTCTAAAGAGTCTGCAACCGTGATATATGTGGCACATGGTGGTCAAATGATTGTTATCATTAGTGGCTATTACACATTTTGTTGAACGAGAGAGAGGGGTAGCTGTTGGAAAATACGCAGGAGAAGAAGTGAATGCTTAGAATGTTGTGTTTTATGTGATATTTTAGTTTGACTATGGGATCCTACAGAAACGATAAATTATTGGCAAGGCTGCAACAATGCATTTTAAAGTCGAAAATTAGAGCATTATTGTTGGGGGGGGCAGGAAAACACAAACGGGATTGTACTAGGTTGAGTTCTGGTAGGCCACCACTCAACCTAAACAAACTGGCAGTTGCAGGGGCATTAGGTTTGTGATTGTTCCTGTAACTTGCAAATGGGGTGACACCGAAGATTTTTCATAGTGGAAGGGGATCTGAATAGGGGCAATACTTTAATCACAATCAATCACTTAAAACCCTTCTTGTATGATGTGGGAGATTAAAGAATGACAAAATAGGGTGGGTGTGTAGCTTGAATGAAAGGTCGCCACTTTATACAACACACAATAGTCGATTACTGCCTTTAGCGAATGGAGTGAAAGCATATGACATTGATGATTTGAGTTAGGTACATACTACTATATTTGACAGTTCACCCGCCTGCCTCACAGCTTTGCATTATGACACTGGAAGTCTAATGAGTGAATATGAGCAAGTTTATATATGCTGCTGGGAAAATAGCATTGAGAACTGAGTTCTAATGATCTCCATTGCTAAACAACTGGCTATGTTATTGACAGGTCTAGTGAATCCTGATTTTGGTGAAGCTGATTACCTGGAGTTATTACTTTCAGACCATGTTCTGATCCTTCTTGTGGGTAACACAAATCCCATCATAAAGAAGGAGGGCAGTATCACTAAATATTGTGTCCTCTGGATGTTGAGGGATTTTAGATGAAGAAAGCAGTGGCATACTATGAAATAGTGCTTTGTACATTAGTATGGTCTGGAAGACCTTCAATGTAGTATTAACTCTGTATTATATAGGCACCCCTTGTGTGGTATACCTCACTCTAACGGACAGGTTAACCATGCAGCAAATTTGGATTATATTTCTGCGGCATGAGAATGGTGACTAATTCCTGGAGACTGCGAGCCTTGCTAGAAACCGAAGCAGTGTAGAGCAAGAGTTATATAGGTTACAGCTTGAGCTACTTGCCTCCAGGATGAACAACATGTATGGTTAAGCTCTCATACAAGAGCATCTACTTGGAACCGGCTGAGGCATTCATAGTTCTACTTAAACTCGATAATGATCTGAAGCAATGAGGTCATATAGCCTATGTTATGTTATGTTATTTGTATTTGTATAGCGCCTGGTTACACTGACCCAGTGTGTCCCCTATGTCCATCCATATACAGGACAGTAAAATCCTGCAAAAAATATTAGGGTATAGGTTTCTTGAGGTGTTCCAGGGCTAATAGGAGCACAGAGGTAAATTTACAAGTTTTTCTGAATAGCATGCAGACTGAGGAAAATATATGCTCCTGGTTCCTAGACATCAAGAAAGATGTTGACTTGATAGTGTGGGGATATATGGTTCAAGTGCAGCAATAATGAAAGTTTAGTCATGCGTTGGCCAAGATGACCACTTAATTCACACACCTTCACTACGAAGGGGTAGAAGTTATCTCCCTCAGTCAACTCTTCTGGTAACCGGTAACCTTTGATCAGTTCGCAGCCACCTATAGTTAGCATGTTGGTGCCTTCATTGAGAAATACTTCCCTGCTACGTTCTGCTGATAAATTCAAGGTTTCGATTCTGTCTGCTGTGGAGAACCACTTGATTGAATAAAGACAGCACATTCTGGAGGGAAAGAGGATAAATTGTAGTTGATCTAGAATGCTGCAGCTCGACCTTCTGCTAAATTTGCCAAAAAGACAACACATTAGCCCACATTTGCGGGGACTTCATTGTTTACCCAGTAGGGAGAGGATTCAATTTAAGGCTCTAACATTGGTACATTGTGCTCTGTATTAGACAGGCCCCACATACCTCAGACCTAGATTTAGCTTCTTTAACCCAGCTAGACATCTACGACCTATCAATAAGCTTCTAGCTGTGATCCCAAAGTACCAGTGTCCAAGATCTGGAGGTAGATCACTAACATTTCTGGGTGCATCAGCATGGAACCAGCCCCCGATGGGGCTACGCTGTTAGTAACTCATTGCTGTTCAGAAAGAAACTGAAAACCTGGCTCTTTGTGCAAGTTTAATGTCCATATGACTGACCTGTCTACATCTGTGCCGGGACACTCCTGGTAATAGCTGCACACATTATAAATTGGCTATCATATCATGTCTTGTAATTGTAAGGGACGTTCCCAGATCAAGCCAGATTATGTGACCAATTTTGTACATTTATGTGTCCCAAAAGGTTAGAAGATCGTCCCAGTATTGTGCACTGGTGCAGAGCTTGTTTTAGGCATGACGTGGTTCTAGTGATTCTGCAGTGAACCCTGAACAATCCCTTTGTTTTATTTTCTGCTGTTCTTATTTGTGCTTTGTTGTGAGTGATTCTGACCCGGCTATCTGAACTGTGGTAATCTCGTATACAATTTCTATGTTACATTTCCATACCCTGTCCCTCAGACTTTTTATGTCATATTGGATCGCATTTCTCTTTTCCTTAGACAAAGTAGAACAACTTCCTAAAGGGCCCTGGAGAATGAAGAACGACAATGCTCCATCAGAAGATTATGAACTGTGTCTAGATGGGGTCCTTGTTTTAGACTGCATATTTTGTGGCTGATGGGGATGGTGACTTTCTTAGAGCCCCTGAAGTGGGTTTGGTCAAGGGTTTCTGATGTGCGTGAGCCCCACTGGTGACAATAGTAGGACTACAGCTTGGCCAACTACAGTCATGTTTTGGGAAGACATTTGTGTGTGGCTTCACAAGAGAGCTGTTGTCAGTCTGCCGGCCACTACATCACCTTTGTAGAATAGTAATCTCTATTACTTTTCTCTACAAAAATAAAACACAACATGCAGCCTTAGAAAGAACAATGTATGTGGTTTCCACAGAAGATACCCCAGGCAGGGAAATTTGCATGAAGGTATGATGTGGAAATAAAAAAGAAACATTATTTTCGTCACAGCTGAATGTAATGTGCATTTTGTGCGCTTGTTTCTGCACAGGAAGATCCAAGTCGCCCTTTTCTCACTTCCAGTCCGACCAACGGAGAGGAGTCTGTCAGAGAAGGCTGGGTTGCTGAAGACCCCTACGACCCACATTATGGAGACACCCATTTCTACAACTACCTCAGTGACTGCTGGGACTGGAAAACCTTCCCGAAAACTCGTTTTGCCTCGGAATATGGGTTTCAGTCATGGCCGTCCTTCAGCACTTTGGAAAAGGTACAGAAAAATGTCCTCTTCTGTCTCCCTCGTGCTTCAATATCTGCTGTGATACTTGCTAATATATATACAGGAGACAGTGGTTCAAGGGTGGCCTACTTAGGTCCAAAGTTACAAGAAAACATTATTTTTAGAGCCTAGTGATACTTGCTAAAGCTACAACAAGTCCTCATGTTATAATATTTGCCGTTCTTTTAATACCTTCCTGGTTTCATTGAGCAATGGTGTGCTAGTTTTTTGTGCCAATAATTGGTAGATAAAAATTCTTGAATTAATCTCAAGTACTAAAGGATCGAAATTCGGTATGTGTTCTGGGGCCCAAGATATGCATCCGAGTGCTTGATTCTGAGCGGTTCTTGGAGTCTAGCCAAAGTGGTACTAAAGTTCCCATGCCGAGCCTATGACACTACTAACTTTTGTTGACACCTGATGCTGATGTTGGAGCATCGGCTTTTTTATTTTTATTTTTAACCCCGGAACCTCACCGTGGGGATTGCCTACTGACCCTCCATGGTAAATCTGTGCAGAAGGTCATATGTGAAAACTTCCCTTCCTTGCCACTCCTGCAAGTTCGACAGCAACAGGATCCACACCAAATCCACAAACTACAAACAGAACCCCGTAGCTAACCACCTGAAATGTATCCTGCTCAATACCCGATCGGTTCACAAACACGCTACTGAACTTTGGAACCTACTAGACACCACATCGCCGGACGTCGCCTTTCTTACAGAAACCTGGATGAACGCCTCATCAGCGCCCGTCATCGCCATAGCCATCCCGGTACACTACAAAATCTTACAAAAGGATCGCCTCAACCAAACAGGTGGAGGCATCGCCATCGTCCATAAGAACACCATCCGCATCACGACCAGCTCTGACGACACCCTCGCAACTGCCGAACACCTTCACTTCCAGATTCACATCAACCCCAAGACCACACTCAGAGGTACCCTCATCTACAGACCACCTGGCCCCCACACACAATTCAGCGAAGACATCGCTGACTTCATCAGCCCACACGCCCTCCCCTCCGAGGACTACATTCTACTGGGAGACCTCAACTTCCACCTGGAAAAGAACAACGACAGCAACACCACCACCCTTCTGGACAACCTCGCCAATCTCGGACTCAAACAACTTGTAGACACCCCCACCCACTGTGCCGGACACACGCTCGACCCAATCTTCTCCTCTAGCAAGCACATCTCCTTCGACCATGCCACAGGACTCCATTGGACGGACCACAGCTGCGTTCACTTCAACTACAAAAAGACCACGACCCACAACCACCCACAACCAATCCCCCGCAGAAACTGGAATAAAATTACCACCGATCAGATCTTCACATCGCTCCACCAAAACCCTCACACCAAATCATTGGACCCTAACCAAGCAGCCATCAACCTCACACAATGGATCACCCACAGCGCTGACGAATTAGCACCCTTGAAAAACCATCAAATATTACAAGGAGCAAAAAAGCCCCTGGTTCAATGACAACCTTAAGAAATCCAAAAAGATCTGTCGCACCCTCGAGAAAGCATGGCGAAAAAACCCAACCTCTGACAACTTGACCACCTTCAAGAACGCCACCCGTAAACACCACCAACTGATCAGAACCACCAAGAAATCAGCATTCAAGGATCGACTCAACAACAACGCCCACAACAGCAAGGAATTATTCAACATCGTCAAAGAGTTTACCAACCCCACTGCCGGCACCAACGACATCACTCCCTCTCAAGACCTCTGCTACTCTCTAGCCTCGTTCTTCCACAACAAGATCGCTGACATACATAACAGCTTTGGCGACCAATCCACCCCACCCACCTCCGGACAAAAACCCCCCACCAACAACCTTTGCGCCTGGAACCCAATCACCACTGAAGACACCATCGGCTCGATGAACTCCATCCACTCAGGATCGCCAACCGACCCATGTCCCCACCACATTTTCAACAAGGCAGACTCCATTATCGCACCCCATCTCCGAGATGTCATCAACTTCTCCCTCAACTCCGCTACCTTCCCGGAAAGCTGGAAACATGCCGAACTCAGCGCCCTCCTGAAGAAACCCACAGCTGACCCCACTGAACTTAAGAACTACCGCCCCATTTCGCTCCTCCCTTTCCCTGCCAAAGTCATTGAGAAAACCGTCAACAGTCAGCTCGCCACCTTCCTCGTATCCAATGGCTCCCTCGACCCATCACAGTCCGGCTTCCGAGCCAAACACAGCACCGAGACCGCCCTCATCGCAGCAACAGACGACATTCGAACTCTTCTGGACAACGGAGAAATAGTTGCCCTCATCCTACTCGACCTCTCCGCAGCCTTCGACACAGTCTGTCACAGCACCCTTATACAACGCCTCAGCAACGTCGGAATACAAGGAAAAGCATTGGACTGGATCATCTCGTTCCTCGCCGGAAGAACCCAGAGAGTCCACCTCCCCCCCTTCAAATCGGAAGCCACTGAAGTCATCTGCGGCGTTCCACAAGGTGCATCACTCAGTCCCACCCTCTTCAACTTATACATGAGTCCCCTTGCATCCATCGCGCGCCAACACAACCTCAACATCATCTCCTACGCAGACGACACCCAGCTGATCCTCTCCATCACCAAAGACCCAAACTCTGCCAAAACCAACCTACACGACGGGATGAAAGAAGTAGCTGAGTGGATGAAGAACAGCCGTTTAAAACTGAACTCGGACAAAACGGAAGTCCTCATTTTAGGATCATCCCCCTCCGCCTGGGATGACTCTTGGTGGCCACCGGCCCTGGGAAACGCACCCAAACCAACGGACCACGCACGCAACCTGGGCTTCATCATGGACTCCTCCCTCTCGATGACCAGACAAGTCAACGCCGTCTCATCGTCATGCTTCAACATCCTACGTATGCTCAAAAAAATCTTTAGTTGGATCCACACCGAAACAAGAAAGACGGTCACCCGTGCACTAGTCACAAGCCGGCTGGACTATGGAAACACCCTGTACGCCGGAACCACAGCCAAACTACAGAAAAAACTCCAACGTATCCAGAACGCCTCAGCCAGACTCATACTAGACATCCCCCGCCAAACTCACATTTCCGGTCACCTGAAAAACCTCCACTGGCTCCCCGTCAACAAGAGAATAACGTTTCTTCTCCTCACCCACGCACACAAAGCCCTTTACGACCTAGGACCCGAATACCTCAACACGCGCCTGACCTTTTACACCCCCACCCGCCAACTACGATCGTCCAATCAAGCCCTCGCCACGATACCACGCCTCCAAAGATCCACCATGGGGGGAAGATCCTTCTCCTACTTAGCGGGCAAAACCTGGAATTCTCTCCCGTCCCACCTCCGCCTTACACAGAACCACCTCTCCTTCAGGAAACAACTAAAAACCTGGATATTCGATAAGCAACGTACCCCCCCCCCCCTCCCTCAAGCGCCTTGAGACCCTCTGGGTGAGTAGTGCGCTATACAAATTTCTAACTTGACCTTGAACTTAAGTATATGTTGCACGTCTATATGAGTGCTTGAGCTACATGTGAGGTTGAGGTTCCCCCTATTGGTTTGAAGCCCTTAAAGTTGTAGGTAGTCAATAAGGTTTGTGAAAGTTAGAGATACCGATCTCCCTTTTATGGCATGTCCTTCTAGAAGCCGCTTCTTTAGATATCTTCATCTGTCTGGATTTCATTACCCATTCTCAGGAAGGGCATTTTCTCCTGTGTCTTAATCCACGAATCAGTTCCAGTAGGTAAATGTGTGATCTTAGAAAGTCCTTGGACCTGCACTACTCAATAGATAAGAGCCTGATTTATATCTGGTGGACGGGGTAACTCTGTCACAACGGTGACGGATATCTCATCCACCGAAATATAAATCCCATTATATACTATGGGATTTATATTTTGGCGGTCGGGATATCTGTCACCGTTGTGACGGAGTTACCCGTCCGCCGAGTTCTAAATCAAGCCCAAAGTTACAGTCTGCTCTCTAAATGGCTGCCGTAGAGCTATGGCTACATGAAAGTGAAATGAGCTGTTGGAAGTATGCTTCACTTCAAGGTTTGATGCTACCTGTAAATGCGTATGAGGACATTTGGAAAGTCCAACTGTCTCCATGACTGTTTATATGTGGGCAACTCCTGTCTATTCATTGTTCTTCTTTTGGAGAAGCTATGCAAAGAAAGAAAAGGACCAGAGACTAAATCCATGGCTGTCTCCTTTTAAGAGGCTAAGACTAAATTCCAGCAGCTATATGGAAGATATATGCGTCCCCGCCTTACTAAAAAGGAGGTAGACAGCCCTGTGTGTTGAGAACAAGCCTCGTACCATCAGAGATTGTGATACCATGTACCTGTACTGCAATTGGCAGTGTCCCTGATCCGCTTCGCGATCTGACCGAATGTAAGCTGACACGCTGTTTGAAAAACGCTGATTGAGAACGCTTTTAAATTGTTATGTTGTATTTACTCTGTGACTAGTGCTTTTTAAAAATTCACTTACCCCTGCACCACACGTCACGTTACTGATTATAGGTGCCGGTTCCCTGCATCGCTTCGCTGGGGCACTTCCGGTCGGACAGCTTGCAGAGCGGTTAGCGCTCTAGTGCACAACTTCCTGCGGGTATTTAGGCAGAACTAGGCTGCAGCGCCTCGCGGAAAGGAGACAGTGGCAGTGTCCCTGATCCGCTTCGCGATCTGACCGAATGTAAGCTGACACGCTGTTTGAAAAACGCTGATTGAGAACGCTTTTAAATTGTTATGTTGTATTTACTCTGTGACTAGTGCTTTTTAAAAATTCACTTACCCCTGCACCACACGTCACGTTACTGATTATAGGTGCCGGTTCCCTGCATCGCTTCGCTGGGGCACTTCCGGTCGGACAGCTTGCAGAGCGGTTAGCGCTCTAGTGCACAACTTCCTGCGGGTATTTAGGCAGAACTAGGCTGCAGCGCCTCGCGGAAAGGAGACAGTGGCAGTGTCCCTGATCCGCTTCGCGATCTGACCGAATGTAAGCTGACACGCTGTTTGAAAAACGCTGATTGAGAACGCTTTTAAATTGTTATGTTGTATTTACTCTGTGACTAGTGCTTTTAAAAAATTCACTTACCCCTGCACCACACGTCACGTTACTGATTATAGGTGCCGGTTCCCTGCATCGCTTCGCTGGGGCACTTCCGGTCGGACAGCTTGCAGAGCGGTTAGCGCTCTAGTGCACAACTTCCTGCGGGTATTTAGGCAGAACTAGGCTGCAGCGCCTCGCGGAAAGGAGACAGTGGCAGTGTCCCTGATCCGCTTCGCGATCTGACCGAATGTAAGCTGACACGCTGTTTGAAAAACGCTGATTGAGAACGCTTTTAAATTGTTATGTTGTATTTACTCTGTGACTAGTGCTTTTTAAAAATTCACTTACCCCTGCACCACACGTCACGTTACTGATTATAGGTGCCGGTTCCCTGCATCGCTTCGCTGGGGCACTTCCGGTCGGACAGCTTGCAGAGCGGTTAGCGCTCTAGTGCACAACTTCCTGCGGGTATTTAGCCTTCCCATCCTCTTGGGCGCGCAGCGGCCGCGCGCAGCCCCGCCGAAGACCCGCCAAAGAGCTGCCCGTCTGCGCCCGTCCGCGCTAAGGTAGCGCCGGGCGCTGGGCACTCTGCTCCTCTTCCTGCCATTAAACCGACAGGATGTGTTACTCTAAAACCGAGCTGCTGAGTCTTCAGCACTCTTCTTGCTGTTGCAAAAGACGCAATCCTGCTCATATACACCACCCGCTTGTTACTCCCTCCCAACTGTGCTCTACTTCCAAGCGCAAATCTAAACCTCTCCCTGTGCACACCATCAGGCTTGGTCATCTCAATGTAAGATCCATGTACAAACACTCTTCAGAAATACATGACCTTTTAACGGACCATGCTCTAGACGCCCTGTTCGTGACTGAGACATGGCTCCTTGATGAGATGGACTCGGTCTGTAACCTGGCAACACCCACAGGCTACTCTATCTATACGGTGAACAGGGGCACGAGAGGGGGCGGGCTAGCGCTCATAACTAAGTCCCACTTTCATTGTCAACTTGATAAAGTGGACATCAAGGGTAGCGAAAGTGCTCGCTTCTCGATTAAAGTCAATCCCCAGTTCTGTGCTACTGGCCTCCTGGTTTATAGACCTCCTGGTACTGACGTTCCCTTCACTAATTCCCTCCTACAATATCTAAACACCAATGTTATTAACTCTGCCAACTTTACGATCATGGGCGACCTCAACTTACATCTTGACAAGGATACCGAGTCGAAGGCGGCAATTTTTTTAGCGGATCTTGCGGCTTTCGAACTCGAGCAACTTGTCCGTGGCCCTACCCATAGAGCAGGACACCTCCTTGACCCCATTTTTACCAACATCACTGGAGGGACCTCTGGCATACCTATTCCCATGACCTGGACTGACCACTATCTAGTGACGTTAACCATTCCCTGCAACTTAAGTGCTGTTATAGCACCTACCCCTTCAGTCCAGAAGCGGCCATGGAGAAAACTCCATCCTGATGAACTCCACGACATTCTGGCATTACATCCCCTACCCCCGAGTGAAGACCTGGACACAGGATATGACCAGTTCTGCCTTTGGATCACCCAGGCGCTCGACACTCTTATCCCTGCCAGATGGACCAAGGCCCGCACCCATACGGCGAGTCCTTGGTACAACTCAGAACTTGCCGCCTTGAAAAAGGAATGTAAGAAGGCAGAGAGACGCTGGAGGAAAAGTTATGCTGCCAGCCTTAAACAAGACTATGTCCTGCATCAAAAATCTTACCACCGTAAAGTCTGCAGAGTGAGAGCGGCATATTATGCCAGTGAAATTAACAACAGCTCTAACACCTCAAAATCGGTCTTTAAAATTTTGAAAGACCTCACGGCTAAACATACGGTCAATACCATTGCTACCTCGCCTGACCTCTGTAACAACATGGCTAATTTCTTCACAGACAAAATCAAGAAGATATACGACACCTTCCCCAGAGACCCACAGGCACCGGTCACCTTTGATCCTTCCAGGCATTCCCTCATCTCTTTTCCCACACTTGACCGTGATACTTTCTCTAAGATCTGTAGAAAGATTAAATCCGGGTCTCCGGCAGACCCCTTAAAGCCTGACCTCTTCTGTGACGCTCATGCACTCATCACAGACCACATTCGTGATTTCATCAATCGGTCACTCTCCACTGCCAGGGTCCCTATCAAATGGAAGCAGGCGTGGGTATCCCCCATTTTGAAGAAACCTACCTTGGACCCCTCACTCCCGGAAAACTTTAGGCCGATCTCCCTGCTCCCTTGGCCCGCTAAAGTGGCCGAGGCACACGTTAATAACATCTTGTCCAACTTCCTCCGGACCAATAACATCCTGGACGACTCCCAACACGGGTTTAGAGCTGGTCATAGCACCGAGACAGCCTTGCTTAGTGTTTCTGAGGACCTCCGTTCCATTCTTGACGCTGGCGGCACTGCAGCACTGGTCCTATTGGACCTCAGTGCTGCCTTTGATACGGTGTCACATGAGGTCCTCTTGATGAGACTGGAAGAAATTGGAGTCACAGGGGCAGCCCTGGGGTGGTTTAGAGACTTCCTGGCTAACAGGTCCTTTAGAGTCTCCACCCCCCCTTACATCTCGAAGGAGCACAGCATTGGACAGGGAGTGCCGCAGGGCTCGTCCCTAAGCCCTACCCTGTTCAATGTCTATGTCCGCCCGTTGGCGGAGGTGGCCAGAAGGAATGGAATGGCTTTAGTATCATATGCAGATGATACCCAGTTGGTGGTGGCTTTGAATAACAACAGTGGTCTGGAAGCCCGTCATTTCAAACAGACACTCATCGACATCACCAACTGGATGACGGCGAACTTTCTCCAACTAAATGCCGGTAAAACCGAGATTCTCCTCTTGGGAAAAAACACCGCTTCCTGGGGAGACAACTGGTGGCCTGATATTTTGGGCTCTCCCCCTAAGCCTAAAGACTGTGTTAAGAATCTAGGCGTCTGGATGGACTCGGCTCTAAAATACACCGTCCACACCAAGAAAGTGGCCGCCACGTGCTTCGGCATTTTACGCAACATCAGGCCTATTCTGAAGTTTTTTGACTGCAGCACCCGCCAGCTCATCGTCCAGGCGACGATCCTTTCAAGACTGGACTATGCCAGCTCTCTCCTTTTGGGAGCAAACCTGGCCGAAATCATTAGACTGCAGAGAGTCCAGAATGCGGCTGCCAGAGCTCTGGTCGGCCTACCCCGCCACTCTTCTGTTTCTGGAACTTTAAGGAAACTACATTGGCTCCCGGTGGGAAGAAGGATCCAGTTTAAGGCTTTGTGTTTGGCCTTCAAGATCCTTAAAACCGCCTCCCCCCCACTGCTGAGCCCCCTCCTGTCTGAGTATACACCCAGCAGACCTCTCCGCTCAGAGGGACAACATCTAGTGAACATCCCACGCACCAGACTTGCTAGAGTTGGGGGACGTTCTTTCAGCCTCCTTGTTGCCAAACTATGGAACAGCCTGCCTGTTACCATACGGGGGATGCATGACCTTTTAGCCTTTAGGAAAGCCATTAAAACTCATCTTTTCCAATAATCCGTTCTTTTGTGCACCTTCATTTTGCACTCTGGTCAGTTCGCAGCGCCGGGACGCCCCTTGGCTGGGGCAGCCGCGCGCTATACAAATCCATATAACATAACATAACAACACATTAGTTTCTTAGTGCTGCTAAGTCATACCAAGACTTGAGGCATCACTCTATTATCCAGTCCAACCTTAAGCTGATCATCCAGAGCAGTCGACTCGAAAAAAGCACTGTAGGTCCATTACCAGTGTATGACCCTGACCAGTGGCATAGCTGTAGCAGGAATCGCCACGCCCCCCGCCTCCGGTCTTACATGCGGCCGCCGGGCTGCAAACGCAGGGACCTCCGCAGGCGGCACAACGTCTAGCTATGCCAGTGACCCTGACGCTCATCTCATGAGGTAGCCCACCACTATTTTGATCCTCTGAACATCACAGGTATGCGGGCATGTGAGAGGCACCACCTGAAGAAGCCTATCACCCTAATGAACTACTTGCAACCTGACCTGGGCTGTTCCTGACAGCTAGCACCCCCAGCACGATGACTGCAAGTTGCAAAGAGCACACTATATCCAATGTATGCCGTGCATGCTCTTCACATTACAAGCACCAAACGCATGCACCACTAAAGGCTAATATGACTTTATAGTGCCTGGAAGTAATGCTGTGCAACAGTGTATGACCGACTGCTACAGTAAACATCCAGTTGCTTTGTTGCAGCTGTGGTGCGGGCTGTGCAGGGTGGGCCTGAAGAATGTTCAAAGAAGATTCTATTGGGGAATTCAATACAGCACAGTGCATAATAATGTGTTGGTTAGGGTAGTCCCGACTCCATCCAGATGCCCTTAATGTTGTATTCTTTCAAGATGACTGGGTCTTTGGGACGGATATGATGATAAATCGTTCCGGCGCTAGAGAGTAAGGCAACATGCAGACTAATGATGATCATTCTAAGCCACTTGCTGGAAAAGCCAGGTTTTTATTTATATTAGCTAGTGTTGATTTTTTTTATCAACAGCTGGGTGCTGTGTAGCTTATTCTGTGAGTGGGGCTATGCTCACCTTACAATTGGTGTTAGGCCATTAGAAGATTATTAGGTTATTTAAAGCGTTTTATTAGAGCGTAGACTTTCGTCCAATAATCAATAAATAATAATAAGCAGAAGGCAGTATTTCTCACTGTTCTTTCTCTCCAGCCATTCTAACCTGCCTAACCACTTTGTACACTGCATTTGGTGTAATTTTCAAATGGCCAGATTTGAAAGTTGGATGTTTGCTCCCGGAGAACCCCTCTTCTGTTTGGAGCAAATGTTCTGCTTTCACGAGTTCTCAGAAGATCCCACAAGTATTTCTGGAAGTGTTCAAGGGTTGTCTATTTCTGTATTATTTGCTTGCCCACTATTTATGAATTCAGAATCTTCACCAGGAAGAACAACCTGCATGTGGGAATATAGTCCTTTCCAGTTATAAAAGTTTTCTTCACAGAGGAAAAATACATTTCCTATGAAGAAACGTCTTTCCGATGCCAAATAAATATTGGATTGATCCCTACTTACTGCCTTCTTTGAAGCATGCTTACTGTTGTAACTTTGCTTGTGTTTTGTGGTGGGAAAATGACCCGCTAGAGTAATGTGACTATTCACAAGTTTCAGAGTTTCTGGATATTACTTTTACCCTTACAGCCACTAAGAATTGCTCAGAATCCAGCAAATTTGGGAATATAGTATTTCCACCATGCATAATGTTCACACTCCGCGAATGCACTTTGCTTACATAAAATTCTATGAATCAAGATTGAGACTTTCTATGTGCAGATTGAACATTTTACACACCTTATTTCGCTTCAAAGGGTGACAAATGGATTTGTGAATTAGCTCCTATACTAATACCCACACTGCATAACAAATCCACATTGATTACTCTCCAAGAACCTCTCAGTAAGTGAGCAGTGGACTGGTGGGAAGGTGGGTGTGGGAAACTAACAGAATGGAATAACCCTTTTCACAATCTTGCTGGGGTCTGTCACCAACCCTCATTAAGAATGAAAAACCTGCAGCCGTGCAGCCCATTACCTCACGTTGACCCACTAATGATGTGACAGAGGCATTCAAATGATATTTTAGGGATCTTTAACTATCTTATGCATTTGACAGAAATACATTTGCATGATTTATTGAGGTCTTCAACTGGGTCCAACAGGTTTCTTCTCCTGAAGACTGGACATACGTCAGCAATTTCTCCTCCCACCGACAGCACCATGCAGATGGGAACAAGGAAATGCTTCGACAGACCGCGCTACATTTTAAGCTACCAGACGTCTCAGACCCGTCGCTGAAAACATTTGCGGACACACTCTACCTTACTCAGGTGACAATAGCACTTTCATCATCTGGTTAGTTGTTGACCGCTTTGTGATATTATCACTTGCTGCTTTTGTATCTGACATTGGGCTAACTATAACTAGAATGTGTGGGACCACCAGTTCCATTCAGCTGGCAGCCTTTTTCATCATACCCTAAGTTCAACAACAGGTTGCTTGCTTCTTTTGAAGGCATTGGGCGCAACTCACAAACATTTTGCTGGGAGGAGGTGTGATTTACTCCTGGAAGTCATTATTTGTGAACCCGCTCACTTTATTAACTCATGTAAGCCTCTCACATCACATTCAAATGCCATAATAAAATTACATGTCCTGCTTAAAAATGATGCCCCTTTACTCCCTAAGGCATATGCCTACATTTGAGATAACACTCCCAACAATTTTTTAACTCTCCAAGAATTCAAATCGTGTTCTTGGGATCCTTCTACTGTTGAGGCAAAATATCTACTTTTTTAAGGTTCGAATTTGTCACTCCAATTATTAGCTAGTGCTTGTCTTTCGCAATTGCATGCTTCGACGTTGATTGCACTTTATTTTTTACATTAATGCGATCAATAGGGCAGTGCAAATTTTGTGTCAACTGGCAGAAGGATATATTTGAGCAAATATTCGTATTTTGACTCGATGTTAATCGCCCTGAGGCATCCAAGAAAGTCTCAACAACATTTGGAAAAGCGATATATGACAAAAAAACGATTTGTTGGAAAGGCAAATTAGCTGATGACAAAGCTGCATTGATTGATAATTTACCAATGGAACTGTAAGGAATAAGAAAAAATTAATGATAAAAGTAAAATAACCTGTTAGAAAAGCGATTCAAGCCCGTAATTACAAAACATTAATGTTAAAAAAAATGTGAAATTTGCAATTGAAGTTCTGTCACTGTCAAAAAAACAAATGCCACAATTCACTATGCCGCTAAAAGCAGAACTTTGTTGTGTTTTGGCAAGAAAAATTCTATTAAAAGGACAACAATTATGTAGGAAGCTCTCTCTGTATATACTATACCAAAGTAAGGTATAGTGTGCACAGAGACCAGTGGCTCCCCAGAAGTATAGAAGAGGCGAACTAATGCCCTACTCTCTGTGGTAGTGTGGTTGAGCAGTCAGGCTTATCAGGAGGGTAGTGTTAAGCATTTGTTGTACGCAATCAGGCAAGAAATGATGTTACATACTCAAAAACTGAATCAGGAACAATTGTTTTTGCTAAAAGTTATTTTGTTGTTTTTATTTCTAGAACCAGATTGATTTAGTAGCAGGTTAGTAAAACTTGTCATACAATGTTTCTTTTAGAACCAGAGTGAGCACTGGATTGGTAGCAACATTCAGATTACTTTTGTA
The DNA here is from genome assembly GCF_964261635.1 of Lissotriton helveticus. NCBI lineage: Eukaryota > Metazoa > Chordata > Amphibia > Caudata > Salamandridae > Lissotriton > Lissotriton helveticus. The sequence goes on from NC_136059.1 coordinate 1,192,188,800, forward strand.
GTTGAGAAAACAGTTGAGAAAAGCACTTGAGATTACTTGTAAATTACTTTTAGATTATGTCAAGATTACTTTTCTAGTTTGGTATGAACCACACTCCTAACAAAGTTTAAGCAACGCAGGACATTGATACACAAAAGTAACTCAGGTCATAGTTGGCGTAGCAGGACTACTCGGAGGTCCACGGAGTTGGGTACAAACTCTGTGGAACTCCGCTCTGCCACCAGCCTCCACCGCCTCCACCCCCCCTATTAACAATGAATTTGACTTTAATGAAAAGTAAAATCAAAACCACTTACCTGTAATGCGGCGTCCCCAGGCCGCCCTCCTCCTCTTCCTCGCCGTCTCTGGGTAATCCTTGCAAAAACTACGTGCGCATCAGCGCATTTCTTGTGGAAAATGTGCATGTGTGTGCATGTGCAGTTTCGCAAGGATTACCCAGAGACGGCAAGGAAGAAGAGGAGGGCAGCCTGGGTACGCCTCAGTACAGGTAAGTGGTTTTTATTTTACTTTTCATTAATGTCTAATTCATTGTTAATAGGGGTGGTGGAGGGGGGGGCTGGCCCACTCCGCTCCGCTGCTGAGTGTATGTGTAGATTTGCCTACTCTGCGTTCTCCGCGGAACGCGGAGTAGGCAAACCTCCAAACACTCTGCAGGCAGAGCGGAGTTCTCCACCCGCGGTTACACAAAATCATTTTCAGAGATAACCCATCATTAAGTCCTATGGAGAATAACAAAGTGTTAAGTTTGCAGGTAAGTAAATGGTTTTCCGGTGGGAGTTTTGGAGGGTAGAACCAAGGTTCAGGTTGGCGCTCAAGGGGTACCTCCAGCGGCATTAAGGTGACTGGGTGCGAAATGGAAGGTGCTAATGTTCTCAGGTCTCTAAACTCTTGTTCCCCTTTAGACCCTCCATCCAGTGTTGTTTTTTCATTAGGTGCTAATGTTAGCCAATTGGGCTAAGGGGCACCTCAGTTGTGGACTGCTCACGGGCAGGTCACTCTGTCTTGGGAGCCAAGCTCCTAGGGTTAAAGTAAAGGCAAAAGGGGTTCCAGGTTGGCACCAAGTCCACACCACCAGTGGCACAGTGGTGGCTGGGTGGAGGGTGTTCAGTAGATGTCGGTAGCATAATGCTTTTTAATGGAGGATGTTGGTCGCTGAAAAAGATTGCAGGCTGCACCCAGAAGACTGGACGAAGGGAACCAACGACTGGAGGATAAAGTTGAAGAGTTGCTGGACACCAGGACACTGTCGTATGGGCACCTCAGGACTCAGGAGCTGCGGCTGCAAGGTTGTCCTTTCACGTTGTGTTCTCACCGGTTCCGGTTGCGATTCGGGGTAACCTTCAGAATGAGACTGCAGGTGTCGACGAGAAGTTCGGTGGAGGTCGTCCAACAGGTCAGGATCTGTGGGGCGACCTCATTGGAGTGTTTAGCCACTTGAACTCGGGCTGTGGACATCAGGTGCAGAGTGGTGAGGACTCGCAGATCCGGCTGCATCTGGAGTCCTGGCTTGGGTTGGTGTTGGACAAATCCGGTATCCACGGGTGATCAGAGTTTATTAGGAAGACACAGCAGGTCCCGGGATTCTCAGAGGTTGCTGGTTGCAGACACTCCAGGTTCAGCTTGCAGGGGTTCAGAGCAGGAGACAGGCCAGTAGGGCTGGGGCCAAAGCAGTTCTCGTTGTCCTCCTCTTCGGCAGCACGGTTCTTTGTCACATCGAATCTGAAGAGGCAAGGTTCGGAATGCCCCTAAATACTAGCTTTAGGGGCATTTAGGGGCATTACAGGGGTGTGCAGCTTTGGACCAATGGGTCCCTTCCCTGGGCTGTCTACACCCCCTAGTATGCCACCTTTCAGTGGGAGAGGGGCATAGGCCAGTTCCTGATTGGAGAGGTCCCCCGATCTCCAAGATAGCGGGGACTGGAGGTCAGAACCGGTGGGAGTCAGTTGCTGATAGCAGCAAAAGGCTGGGGGGTGGCTAACAAAGGCGACAGACCTTTGAAGCTCCCTCTTCGAGGACCCTGCCCATCCTGGGGAGGAGGAATGACAGCTCTGCCCAGGATGTGCTTTGTTTCCAGATACAGAGAAAGGAGGGCTCTCTAACCAGGGGACCAGTAACCTGTCTGGTGGTAGCAGATGGCTGGGAGATACAACACCAGAGTTGGTCGTTTTTCACGGGGTATCTCTAAGATGCCCTGTGTGTGCATTTTTCATTAAATCCAACACTAGCATTAGTGTGGGTTTAATGTGCTGCAAAGGTTGATACCAAACTTCCCAGACTTCAGTAAAGCCATCATGGAGCTGTGGAGTTTGTGTTGACAAACTCCCTGCCCATGCCTTCAAAATGGCTTAACTGCGCTTACAATGTCTGTGAATGGCAGACACTGTAGGGGCATATTGTTCTAGCGGCTGGGCCCTCTCCTGGGTATGGTGCACCTGCCTGCCTTTAGGGCTGTAAGGCCTGCTAGAGGGGTGACTTAACCATGCCACAGGCAGTGTTGGTGAGCATGGAACACAGGGATGATTGTCATGTCGACTCTGCACCAAAACACCCTATCTGCAATGTTAAGGTGAGAGGGTCTCTGAGGGTGGCATAATACATGCTGCAGACCTCCGAGGCCCTCTCTGGTCACAAGGCCCTTGGTATATTGCAAAAATATAGGGGGTAACCATGCAAAAAGGGGCACTTTCCTACAGATTGGGAATGTTGTTGTTTTACATTTCTATGAATCACAACACCAAGAACCAACAATCCACTCTGGAAATGATCGCAGATGATCTGACTTTTTATGTCCGTCTCTGAGAATCTTAATATGTTGTAAAGATTTTGATTTCTCATTGCCATGTGTGCTTTTCAGCTTTGCATTTATGTAGAATGTCAACACCTTAAGCGGTTTCTTTTATGTATCTACCTACCTTTACAGGTGATGCAGGCTCAGTGTATTAAAACAGAGACTGAGTTTTATCGCCGCAGTCGGAGTGAGATTGTGGATGGAGTGGGGCATACCATGGGAGCGCTTTATTGGCAACTTAATGATATCTGGCAGGCACCATCCTGGTCCTCAATAGGTAAGCCGCATAAGCATTCTTCTGTATTTGTAGGTAAGGCCTTAACCAAGACCTTTATATTTTATTGAAATGATATGTATAACATAATTACTTATAGGGGCTTTCAGCAAGCCCTGTTCATCCATTTGTCGTTTATTGTGAAATTAACAATTTTCTTCCCCCACTAGAGCTTACAGAATGAGGCAGAGGGTCAGCCCCTTTCAACCATTGGCTAACTTCACTGTGAGTGACCCTTTCACTAGGAACCTATTCACACACAAAGTAGGTTCCTTAAGTGCCAGGGGCCACTATGGCAAAGTGTAGTTTTGGAGACCAGAAAATATTTTTGCTTTTAGCCAAAGTTTCTTTGTAACCCGATGAAGGCCTTGCAGCTTCTCCAACAATATAGTTTTGCAAAAACTATGACAAAACAAGCATTGACAAAACGAAACCACTGGCTGCCAATATCCGACCTATTGGTTTTGCCAAGACTTGTTTCTTGTGCTTTGATCTGTCTCACTAGATGTTTTCACATTGTAAATTACTATTGTGCAGATGGTTTTCAGGACTTTTAAGGAGACACTATCCTACAAAGGATTTTATCAAACCAGGAAAGACTTAAGGCTTGAAGAATCAACAATGATATGAAGAGTCACCAGTACAACAGGCATTGGCAAAGTTAATAGGTCTCACCTATGGGACCTAATGGCTTTGCCAATGGTTTTAGCAATTCTGTACAGCATGGGGAAACAGTTGGAACACTGCGGTCTTAACCACGGGGGATCTGACAACGCAAGCTCAACCACGCTTCCCTTAATGACGCATATGCCTTAACCAAGCAAATGTGTGGTTAAGGTAGTGCGCAGTCCAGCTGCTGTTGCTGTGGTGAAGGTGGGAGCAGGAAAACGCCAGGAAGAGATGCAGTGAGGTAAGTGGGGCTGGGAGGCTCAGAGGGTCGGGGTAGTTTTAGGGACAGCGCGGAGTGCTTTGGGATAGTGTATATAAAGGGGCACAGTTTCAGGCCTTAGGGCAGGGGGAGGGGAATGGGTAGGATAGTTTTTAGAGCTTCAGGGTCAGTCTCCTGGTCGTGGGAGGGAAATGGGTAGTCAGGGTAGTTTTTAGGGCTGGGTGGGATCGGGATAGGTTTCAGGGCAGTGGAAGGGGTTGGAGTAGTTTTAGGGACAAAGAGTATGTAAAGGTGCAGAGTTTTATATCTAAAGGGGCATGGTTTTAGATTTTAGGGCAGGCGAGGGGAATTGGTGGTCTGGGTAGTTTTTAGGTGTGGGGTTTCGGGTGGGTCTCAGGGCAGTGGAAGGGGTTAATGTAGTTTAAGGGACAGCGCGAGGGGTGGGGGGTTAGGGTAGTGTAAGTAAAGGAGCAGGGTTCTAGGCCTTAGAGCAGGGGGAGGGCCAAAGGGTAGACAGGGTGGTTTTAGGGACAGCGCTGGGGTGGTGGGGTCAGGGTTGTGTTTGTAAAGGGGCAATGTTTTAGGGACAGCACAGGAGCAGGGGGGTGGTCGGTGGGGGATGAGGGTGGGTTTGGGGTATTGGCGACCTTAGCCACACATACCCCTTTACCATTCCTGCCTTTACCACGAAATTGCGTGATAAAGGCATGCGTGTTAAAGAAATGTGTGCTTAAGATGCATTTGTTTTTTGGGCTGTGTGATAGAGGTATGCCTCTATCATACAACTGTCCAGCATCTCCAAAACTGTGAAGCGACTGGCTACGTCATTTCTTAAATGCACTTGCTTACAAAATGATGCAGTGTTTTTTTTAATTTTATTTACTGATTTGAGTTGGATCACTATGTAAAAAACATTAGTGCAAATTGGTTTCTGTATTTTATTTTTAAGTGGTGAGGAGAAGCAACAAGAAGGGTGAGGGTGGGGGAAGCAACATGGACAGCATGGGGCATAAGCAAAAGCGAGAGCATAGGGTGTAAGCAACACAGAGTGCCCTATGGGGGGAAGCCTCACAGAAGCCAAGGAAGAAAAACGTGGAGCTCGGAGTAAGAAGCTCACATGCAAGAAAAACAATGTAAGGTAGAGAAGAAACAGACAAGGTGAGTGCAACATGTAGGGGACGGGATAGAAACACCGTGTCAGAGAGAGCAACACAGAGCACGGTGGAGGAGGGAAGAGAAGTATATGAGGGAGACCACTAGAAAACACATGCACTCGCATGGAGTGCTTAACCAACAAGCATTGACTAAGGCAATATGTTGCACCTTTGGGACCTTTTGGCTTTGCCAATGGTTTTTAGCAATGCTGTACAGCAGCGTTCTCCAAAGTCAAACCTAGGGGGCTGTGTCCATGACAGATTTTTAAGATAACAACTTTTATCTAAATGGGGATATGCTAAAAAATCTGGCGTGGGTCCGGCCCTCCTGGACTGACTTTGGAGAACCCTGCTGTCCAGCGTCCTAATGATATACAGCATGGCTAAGTGTAAACAAAAAAAGACGCTATGACGTGGCCACTGTGGCGGCATCGTTTTGTAAGCTCACACTACACATGTGGGAACCTACAAAATTACATGGGCACTCTTTTCTTGTTATTTACATCACTGCGTTGGATCAGTAAATTAAAAAATATAGCATGAAAATGGAAGTGGGAAGCAGCAGGAAGGGTGTGGGTTGGGGGAAGCAACGCGAAGTGTGTGTGTGGGTGGGAAAAGATACCCAGGACTTGGGGGCCGGAAGCAGCACCGAGGGTGGGGAGAAAAGTACACGAGAGAGAGCAGCGTGGAGAGCAGGGTGAAGGGAAGCACATGGGTTGGAGCGACGAACATGGAGCTGGGATGGAGAAGCATATGGTTGTGAAAGCAACACGGGAAATCAGAAGGGACAGCACAATATGGAGGAGGGCCTTGGAGAAGCACATGGGCAGGAGAGAGAAACAGAGCGTGTTGGAGGGGGAGGAGAATTACACAAGGGAGACACATGCAATCTCATGGAATACGTGACCAAACAGAAAAAAGTAGTAACCAAAAAAAATAAGCAAAGGGAGTACACAAGTGTGGAGGCCATACTCCAGGGGAGGACAAACTCAAGAGAAGGAGGTAAAGCCCACACGAACTAACCACCTAAAGGCAAGCAAATGAGACTGACAATAAAGCCAACCAATGGTAAGCAATGGGTGGGCTCTAAATTCACTGTAAGCTGACAATAGGTCTTTTTGCAGACAGACAGCTTGCACTGTCTGGTAGGCGAGACCTAAAAATGGTGCCTATAAAATTGCTTGACAGAAAGATTTGACTCGCTCTTTTGACATGTGTCCCAATAGAGGATTCAGCATTTTTTCCTAAATTTGTATATTGTAATGTATAACGAGAACTTTTGCATTTCATACATCATTTATTAAAGGGTTTCTTGATATGTATTATGGATCACAGCCGGATAAAGGCCAATTCTTTTTGATAGAAATGCCCGTGACATCTTTCTAACATGTTGAATTCTGTTACCATTTTTGCATCAAAAATAAGATTTTTGTTTTGTGGCATGATCAAAGTCATTTATTAGTGCAGCTCCCCTGTTGGCATGCTGAAAATAAAAATATAGATGTAAGTAAAGATTTTCGTTTTGGGTTTTTTAACCAACAAAATTGGCAAATACTCTGTTGCGTTTCTTAACCCTTTAGTGCATATGTCAGCCATTGGGCAACACTGGAGAGCCATACAAAGGTTCCTCTGGTGCTGAGCAAAAGAGGGATTACTTTATTACATTTTAAACTCTGACTGCTCGGGAAGAGCTCCTGAGCAGCCTGAGCCTTCTTTTTTCCCCCCGCCCTTTGGTGTAATGACGATCAGTGCAGTGAACACTGCAGTCCAGAATCTACGGATGCCGGGGCAGTCCCAAGCAAGATTTGTAAAGTTTGCCTCAGCAGTCCCATGTCTCACACATTTATCATCTTCTCTCAGTCCTTATTTATATAATCGGTTCAGAGTGTAGTACACTCTGTACAGGTATTTAAAACGTGTTAGTCGGTGTCTGCCGTTTTGTGAGATAGATTTTGTGCTTGAGCAGCAATATAACCATTGCTTTCTGTTATGTCTATGCCTAGTTCAACGCACCATTTCTGTAGTGCCTTCATATGTGTAGAGTTGATACCTGTCCTCTTGAGTGTGTATAATAATGAAATTGCGTGCCGCGGGGTCTGAGCCTACAATAGATACGTTAACGAAGTGTATTCTTGTGGTTCCATCATGCCGTCTCCTAGCACCGCACACAGTGACTGTTTAGCTCGATAATAATCAAAACTTGTAAGTACTGATGTCTCTGATGTTTGTGCCTGCAACTGATCCCACTTCTTGACCACCCCCGATGGAAAAGTAATCACCCATGGTTCTTATGTTGAGTGCTTGCATGGCACGCTTGAATGCCTTGGCCTGCCGCAGCGGTAGCCAGTCGCACAATTCTACAGGTAGTTTCGCAGAGTAGAGGAGAGTAATCCTCTGCATGTCTGCATCCCTTCGCAATTGGTTTCTTGTATTCCCTACTGGGTCTATAACGAGGTATCGTCTCTGTGGCATGCCAGGGAGATATTGCGGTAATGATAGTGGGTTCACTTCACCGCTCTCTATGTACAGGTGTGGGGTATCATGAGGATCATGTAGCCAATGATGTACATGCATTTGTTGTTCTGCACAAAAATAAATTTCAAGGTCTGAAGCGTTAAGCCCACCTACTGAATATGGTTTAGTCAGTGTCTTCCATTGCACTTGTGGCTACATTCCAGCCCAGGCCAGTCTGATCATGAGGGATCTTAGAGTGCGAAAGAATTATTTTGGTAATGGGATTGGTATAGTCACTAAATAAAATAGAAAACGTGGAAGCACTATCATTTTCGTCCTAGCAGCGACAGTGGCAGTTGAATCCATTTCTCAATGGTCTCAGAGAGCTTCTGTATAGCCTGACCGTAATTTTCCCGAACTACTACCTCGGGATACGTGGTCCAGATATGGGATAATCCATCTGATGAGGGATAGTGTTGGCTGTTAGAGGGAGCATAAGTTACTTGCCCCAATTTGTATGAAGGCCGTAGTCGTGACCGAAACATTCTACCTCCTGCAACATTGGCGTTAGGTTCTGCTCTGGGTTGCGTACATACAATAGAGTGCCATCTAAGTTCAACAGTTAGTGTATCTGGGGGTCTATTTAACACATAAGATGAGTTGGTCCACACACATTGGCAAGAGCTCCCTGAAACTCCAGCAAGGATCGGGTGCTGTGGTCAAAATGTGCAAGAAAACTCAGGAATACCACCTTGCTCCAGGAGTGGAGATCTATAACTTAAAAGTAAAAAGCTCTCCCATGTATGGTGCAATTGCCACTGGACAGTAAAGGAATTGTTAGAAAACGGAAAACAAAAATGCTATCCAAGTGAAGATTGCAACAAGTTGTTTTTATAAAGGAAAGTTGATTTTGCCTGCCAGATGTGGTTGGTCTGACAAGACCTTGGGGCAAACATCTTGGGGTAACGATCTTGAGGTCAAGCTGTCCCAATCTGTAAAAGGACAGCCTAATAGGGCAGCCATTTTAAGGTCAGGCTTACACACCTGTCGCAACAAAAGCATTTCACTTATGCCTGAAACAGGGAAAAATATTACAGAAAAGGATTGCTTTCATTATTCATTGCATAAGTGGAATACATTGTTGAATGTGACAAAAAGCTTGATGACTGTACTTTTAAAACATAAACTAGTACATTGTGCATTGCAGTTGACACACCCTGTAGGAGATGTGATGATGCACCAAACAGCCAATATCATGTGGTGAGAGAGTAATATTCCAGTGCAGCCCACTATATGTCAAGCCAGGCTTAAGCATGGTACCTAGTGCCATGCTATTCCCAGTCAGAGTGTCAGTGCTGCTGGAAGATACAAGCTGACTGGCAGTCTTTCACTTACCATACACACAGAAGCAATCCAGAAGGCACTGTAGAGATGTTTAACCAGTGAAGAGCCCTAGAAATTCTGACCTGAGTCTGACCCTTCACTTTCTGCACTTCCTATCAATTACAACAAACTCAAAAAGTCTGCTGAGCTACCTAAAGATACACGCCAGGAAGCGCAGCATGTGGCTTTAAGACAGCTCCTGCAGTTAAATCCCGCTGTGTTGTGACCAATGAATACTGTGAGTTTGGAATGCTATAATTAATGAATTGGGGAAAATAATACTGAACCCACATGCTTTTAGGGGAGAGGATGTGGCCTTATGGTTGGAGCGGTCAACCTCGAAGCTGGGGAACTGGGTTCGAGTCTCGACCGGGACGCTCAACATCCTGTGAATCTGGGCAAATCACTTAATCTTCCTGTGCCTAGCAGAAATGAATGTGTCCTTCTGTAATCAAACTGGTGCTCATGTAAAGCGCTCTGATACCTGATACCTTCGGGTCCAGTTTGCGCTATATAAAACTCCCAACAAGAAAAAAGTACAGCCAGTGTTGTTCTGCAGTAACTGTTATGTTAAAAAATGTTATACCGCGCTCGGTCACCTGACGGTTTCATGGCGCTCATAACAAATGCGGAGGGCAGGAGCGGGGCTTACTCGAATGCTGATTGAAAAAGGAAAGTTTTCAGCATCCTACGAAAGCAGTCGTAGGTTGGGCAGTGTCGGAAGACAGATGGAAGGGAGTTCCAAGTTTTGGGGGCCAAAAACAAGAAACTGAGACCACCATGTTTTTTGCGTTTAATTTTGGGGATAATTAAAAGATTGTGAGAAGTAGAATGGAGATCTCTCGAGGGAACATATCGCTTCAGACTAGATGAAGTAAAAACAGGAGCAAGATCAGACAGGGCTTTGAATATCGTGCAGCCAAGTTTGAAGGTGCAACGTCTAGCCACCGGGAGCCAGTGCAGGCTCCGCAACAGCGGTGAAACGTGCTGATGCCTAGGCTGATGGTAAACCAGGCGGGCTGCCTGATTTTGCACCAACTGCAACCTGTGGAGATGGTATGCTGGAATTCCCACATACAAGGTGTTGGCATAGTCAATTCTTGACATAACGAGGGCCAGGATGAAAAGGATAAGTGCCTCTCTAGTGAGGAATCTACTGATTTTACGTATCCTGCGCAGGTGGAAAAAGCAGGATGACGTAACAGCACTAATCTGGGGCCTCATAGATAGGTCACTGGAGATGACTACGCCGAGACTCTTCACTGAGTTGACAGGACAAGGAGGAAGCCCTAGTGAAGGAGGCCAAAAGCTGTCGTTCCATGAGTTGGCTGCCCCGCCCACCAGCACAAGCTCGGTCTTGGTGGGATTTAATTTGAGCTGGCTGTGGTGCATCCATTACGATATCTCAAGCATAGTAGTTTGAAAACTAGTACAGGAGGAAAGAGAGGTATCGATAGGGAAAATTAACTGCAAATCATCTGCGTAATTAAAAGTTGTAACCGCAGATTTACGGAGGGAAACTATTAGGGGTTGCATGTACAAATTAAATAGCAAAGGGGATAGGGCGGAGCCCTGTGGGACTCCGCAGGATAGGGGGGAATAGGAGGCAGAGAAGGTAGACAAGTGCACAGCCTGAGAACGTTTATCCAAGAAAGATCTCACCCAATCAAGGGCAACTCCCTGAATGCCGGCATTTTTGACACGGTCGATCACAATTACATGATCGACCGTGTCAAAGGCCGCCGACAGGTCCAACAAGACAAGAGCTTGGGAGATGTTATTGTCGGCGCCCCTTCTGAGAGTGTCCATCACAGCCACAATGACCGCCTCGGTGGAGTGAAGTGGGCCGAAACTGGCTTGCTGGGCCTCCAAAATAGACGAGCTCTCAATGAAAGCACTCAGGCAGCGAGTGACATATGTCTCCAAAATTTTCTACAAATAGGGGAGAAGGGAGATAGGTCTGTAATTGCTCAAGATCGTAGGATCGGCATGTTTTTTTTTTAGAATAGGTATTACAACTGCCTGTTTAAAGGAGTCTGGGACCACCCCCGTTGCCAGCGAGTTGTTGAGTAGTGCCAGTGGAGGGTCAGGGCAGGCCAAAAAGACTTCCTTAAGGACTTTGGGGGGTGTGTGGGGGGGGCAGCAGTCATTGGGAGAGCCAGAGCTCACTTTCTGCAGTAATGAATGAAACTCCTCAAGGGAGATCGGAGGAAAAACGTCCAGGCAACAAGGATTTCTAGGAGGCAGAGGAGGAGGGGAAGAGGATGAAGGCGAGGGGATATTGTTCTTAATAGTAGTGATTTTATCAATGAAGAAAGTATTAAGTGAGTCGCACAAAGCCTGTGTAGGTGGGGGGGTGAAGAGTAACACGGTCTGGTAAAGAGAGCTCATTTACTATGGAGAAAATATCCTTTGCCTTAGAAGCGGATTCCAGAATTTTTGGGGAAAAGTAAGTTGTTTTAGCCAATAGGATGGATTTTTTGTAAGCTTTCAAACAGTCCACGAACTCAGGTTTGAGTTGTTGGTCGTAATTGCGTCGCCAGCGGCGCTCAGCCTGGCGTAAGGCTAATTTGTCCAGTTTTAATTGATCTGTAAACCACCGCTGAGCGTCATGAGGGCACTTCGTTTTAATAATTTTAAGAGGGGCGACAGTATTACAGGCGGACAGCAGCCATTGCTCAAGGACACCCGCGTAGCTAGGGGGGTGCGGGGGGGGGGGCGGTCTGCCCCAGGCGGCACCATTTTTGAGGCGGCTGCGGCGGTGTTAATAATGTATTTGGTCCGATGCCCCGTTTCAAGTGTAGGCCGCAGCCTTTTGCCAGTAACCAATTGGAAGGTAGAAGATACTAGGCGCGGAAGACCCCGGAAGTCTTACCCGTACAGCCTACGGGGGTGTGGGGTTTAGGCACCAATCATGCGAAGGCTGGAGCGCTCTCGGCTCAATCCAGGGAGAGTTTCCTCCACAGGGCTGCGAGGCTCTGGATCTGCCCACACAGCTCTTAGCCCCCGGCGGCGGCAAATGTATTCAGAGGGGCCCTTGTTCCCAGAGCCAGCCTCCAAGAGCACAGGGCACAGGAGTCGGGAGCCACCGGCTACCAGCGCTGCACCAGCCGCAGCAGCCTCCTCTCACCGTACACTACAGCGCAGTCCTGACGGAGCACCCGGGTCTCCACTCGCCATTGACTAATGCTGTGCTAAACTCCTGGGCACGGAGTCTAGGCCTAGGGATCCGGACGCACTGCAACTAGGGGCCCAGGCAGCCCGCGCGCCAGCGCAAGGGAGTCTTCAGCATGAGGCCAATCTGTGAAGTGGGGCCTGATGACCAGATGAAGGTAGGAAAAACACAGCAATCACCTGCAATGTCGGGCGGGTAAGTGCGTGCATCTGTTTTATTTCATTAAACTTCAGAGTCTCTCTTCACCACATATAATGCACCGGATTGCCTCTCCTCGTCCTCGTCATTTCATTCGGCTCTTTCACCAGGCGCTTCTGTTTTTTCCCACGGCACTGTTAAAACGTAATTCACTGAAATATCTAAATCCTAATCATGCCACCAATGATCAAATAAAGTTTACTATTTTTATGTAAGGCAGCTAACATGTGTATTTATATGAGGATGGAAATACATTTTAGAACGTTATCCTTTCCATGGAAACCGCAAATGTATATTTCTCTTGTAATACACTGTTTGCTACCTCTCTCATTTTGTTTGCTTTTGATACTTGCACAAGTGCCACCATTGCCTACGTAACGTTTGTTCTTGTGCCTCTGTGCGTAGCATATATTGCAATATATTACCCTAATTGTACTTTGTTTTCTCTTGTAACCTGCACACTGTCACTCTCTCCTCCTGTATTGCACTGTTTGCTACCTCATATATTTTGTTTGCTCACAATTGTCACTTTTACCTCATGTAACTTATCGTCTGCTTTTGTAATTTGTTCACTTGTAATTTTCTGTTCCTATTGTGAAGCGCTCTAACGCCTTCGGGTAAAGTTGGCGCTATATAAAAACGCATAAATAAATAAATTAAAAAAACACTGCATGCGTATTATGGCGCACCTTACAGTTTAACTTGGGCCTTTAGGTGGGATGAATGTGGTGGTGCCCCGATGGCTGTTATCGATTATATATAGCCTGCAAAACATGTAAAGGAAAGAGGATAGACGAAGTACTGCAGGAGAGTGGGTTATGTGAATGAAGTTTAAAACACTAGTACTGACATTTTAGATATGTTTGGTTTCTTTAAGTCAGGGTATAAGTTACAGTAAAAAGTTGCTGCTTTAGTACTACAGGAACATCTAACACAATGTGACCAAATAGCCCGAAATACTAAAAAGGGCCTTTCACTTGCATGTGATGAGAATAGGAGTACCCATCATTTTACAATTCACAAGGCAGGCCAATCTTTGTCCCCCATTGCTTGTTGAGTCCTAGGCATCTGCAGGCAGGACAGCTAGGAGGGCGTGGTATCCAGTGTGCTCACCGTCCTTTTTCCCCGAGCACCTCCCCCTCCCCCCAAGGGGCGGCAATCTGAGGGATAGCCCCGGGCGCCACAAGCTCTAGCTACGCCCCTGCTCAAGGAGAAAGGCCTGGCGAGTCACCGAAGCGGAGGTAGGAGGGACTGTAGAGGTAAATGTGCTTGTTAACTTAATGAAACACTCATTGTATTTGCTCTATCTAAATTTTTTAGCAGCCATGTGGAATATCAGAAGGACAGCTGAGAATACCACTGGAAATAGGATTTAGCAACAATTGGGTCAAGCAAATGGATGTTATTTGCTCCTTGTACTAGCCCAAGAGGTCTTCGTATTTAATTTGATTACAATTTTTAATCATGTATTGACTTTTAAAGTTTTTTTTTTCCTTATTGTTTTAAACTGTAATCACCGATTTACTGTGAACTCTTTTATGACAATAATGTCGAAATATAGACGAGAAATAAATAATGAAACATTTGTATAATCCGGTTTTCTATGCTTGATAGAAACAATGGCCTATTCGTTACTGAACAAGTCAGTGGGGTGATTTGTGTTAGTGTGTGTTTAGAGTTTGCATTCTTGTGTGTGCTTTATGATAAGACACTATTCATTATGTCTGGGAAATCTCAGCATCTACTTTGTGTGAGATTGTTAATGTTGTATTTTTTTTATCTCCCCAGAGTATGGTGGCAAATGGAAGATGCTTCATTATATGGCGCAGCACTTCTTTGCACTTGTATTGCCAATAGGATTCGAAGACAATGGGACATTGTACATATATGGTGTTTCAGATCTTCTCGTGGACTACACATGTATTCTTGTTGTAAGTATGTAGGTTTTGTATGGGGTAAAGAAACAATGTGGTGGGTAGTATTTGTAGTATTGGTATGTTTGTCTGCAGCCGATCTTTAGCAAAGACTATTATCTATATTTTAACTCTGTAATAAACTTACAAGTGGGTTAGGTCTCCTTGGAAAGAAACCTTTTTAATTGGTATAGCCCTTATCCTTCTCACTTTATTAGTCTTTCAGGGCCTTTTGACTTTCCCATCACTAACGGTTGGTGTTGGGTTTGCTAATCTATTCAAGTGTCTATGAATAATAATTAAGACCTTTTTATAGAAAAGTTAATGTTCCTTGTAAACCACTATTGTGTTGGCTCAGAAGGAGAGAGACACACCACATAGAATGTAATATGTAGTTGTCATGGGGCGGAGCACATTCCTTGACAGCACTACTCAGATGGGTAGGTGCTGATCCTCATCCGCCTCGAGCATCAAGGTAAGGTATAGGGATCTTGGGCCAACAGGATCGAGACGCACCCCACAGGGTGTCTCGTCTAATCACAGCGCGACTGTGGTGTATGATCGTCTTTGACCTTTAAGCAACCAGTTGTGCTTCAAGATTGCGCAATCCCTCACTTTGATTATCACGCGCTACAAAAAACATTGTAAACAACAACTCTAAAAGAGAAAAAAACCTCCCATTACCTTCGTTTTGACCCGCGGTTATGACCGCCTCATTGTCTACAATAGGAGTAATGTTAGAAGCCTGACGCATATGACCACATGCGATCGCCCTTGATTATTAGCAACAACAACATCACAAGCTCTGGCCACACTCTGTAATATAGCGTGTTTGGAGATCACACGCACTATCATGACAATAACGAAAATTATAAGCAAGTAATTCCTTATTTCACTGTAACAAAGCGTGTTTGGCGATCACACACATTATCATGACAATAATGATAATTATAACTAAATAAATCTTTATTTCACCCCCCCCCCTCCCCCGCCCCCCCAAGCAGGGGACACCCCGCCGCTCAGGCCTTCCCAGGGACAGCCGGTGGGGCCCGACCTTTTTGGGTTTAGGTAAGACTTCATCAGCATGTATAATCTGGCGAAAACGCCACCACGGCTGGATTGAACGCACGTGGGACTCTGTTCACTATGCACTTGCAGAATTTTTCCAATTGATACCCCTTATACTACCACTAAGTTGTAACAGCACGAAAGGGTGC
This sequence comes from Lissotriton helveticus, assembly GCF_964261635.1. Taxonomy (NCBI): domain Eukaryota; kingdom Metazoa; phylum Chordata; class Amphibia; order Caudata; family Salamandridae; genus Lissotriton; species Lissotriton helveticus. Next base: position 1,192,204,245 of record NC_136059.1, read on the forward strand.
CACAACCTGAGTATAATAATAATAACTATTATTAATAATTATTGGTAGAGATCTAACCACGGTATCCGTAGCACTTGCTCTGCGTGATTCACCAATTCCCGGATTTCCCCTTTTCGCACACAGCCTTCACCTTCCTCGTTTTTCATTGGGGTTGGACCTATATAAGGTTAACTACAGTAGTATGTTGGGAATTTGCTACCACACCCAAGAGCCTGAATTCATTCAGCTTTGATTTTGTTTGTTTCTTCCCAACTTCTAGGGCAAGGACCATCGCAGTAGCACTCGCTGCCTTGATATACAGGTTGTATATGGAAGTTTCTTCGATTTGGGGGAGACTTTGAATTAATTGATGAGCAACCATAGGTCCTGAAGAATCGCCATAACTGGCGTGAAACATGTTGACCACACCATAGGCGAGGGTCGAACGAAGCCACACCACCCTTATTGTTGTGCTCCGCTTCCCCTCCCTTTATCAATTTTAATTAAGCAGTGAGCCACCTGATTAAAAATGTTCTAATGGACTCTACTGACTTATTTTTAACTTTCACTCACGCTCACAATCGCACCACTTAGGCCCCTCACACACATGCACCCACTGGCCAGGAATAAAAGAACTCCGCTAAAAGAGTAACACTACGTGTTGCCCGGCAGGCATTGCACCGCCAGCCTGTCGTTGGAGCAGGATGCCAATGATGACATGATACAATTATTTGGACGGACTTCTTTTGTTGTCTAATCCTCTAATTGTGTGAGGCATCCTAATTCCGAAAAGGGATTACCCAACTCCCTGCTGCACACTCCTGAGAGTGGCTGTTTCTTATTTCCCCCCCCCCCTTATTCCCTTCTCCCACCTCTTCAGGGGAACTTTGTACAATTGTTGTATACAGCACTACTCAGATGCCAACTGACACAATTTTACTATAGCCCTCTAAGTCCCCTGAGAATCCTGTTAAGACGCAGTGGGGTTGTTTAGCATCACACAGCTCCCACTGACACCACACACTGCCCCCTTTTTAATGCAAATAACCTTCAAAAATGCACAAAAGGAACATAGATAAAAGCAAACAACACTCCTTAGAATACATAAGTTCATATTAGAGGACTCATTCTAAACCCATGGCCATTCGCAGTCCAAAGGATCACACGCGATCCAACGTGACATCCTCATTCCAAAAGATTGGTAAGGATCCGATGTACCCTTGCTCCGCATTGATGCTCACACCTCTCCCTTGGATCCTGAATTCTTGAGCAGTGTCTCTTCTTGCTGCCAACATCGTAATCTACTTTTGCCACCCTGCTCACGTGCCACCACTGGCCATTGGCAACAATTGCAGCATTTCCACCCACTTCACGAATGTACCGATGATCAGTGAGACTTGGAAGGCTCTTCTTTAACAACTCAGTTGCCCACCAAAAACACTAGGTGTATATTTTCTATGCATTTGATCTCTTCCCTTTTCTTATACTGAGGCCCTCGTTAAGAGTGGACTCCTAATTCCGATGGCGCCAGGAGTTACTGCCCCCATCATAATTAAAAGCTTTTCACTTGTACACCAGGATTTCAAAACAGCTGCATTAAAGTCTGGAATTTGTGATTTTTGCGTGATTCCGAGCCTGCTTGAAAGCAAGAGCAGAATTAGTGATTTTCTCACTACCTCTTCATTTTTTAGTGGGCCCTCATGGTCCGACTAATGATAGTCCAGGTTTTCCCCACACCCGCTGTTACAGCTACCCCTGGAATAGATAGCTCCATGGGTGTGAACAATTTCGCTAATTTTCTAGGCCTCTTGTATTGAGTGCCTTAATGTCTGCCCCTGCTTTGGAATCTCTTCACAACCTATCTACAGGCTTCTTTTCTTCATACAAAGACGCCATCCAACATGAACAAAATTCTAAGCACAGCTTCCTACCTGCATCAACTCAAAAGGAGTCCTCCCATTTGCACATTGGAAGTTGTCCTGTATTGCTGCATATTTTCTGCTCCTATGAGCACTTTTGACATACTCGTTCAACACCTGATTAAATCTCTTGGCCATGCTGTTACTATGTGGGCTAAACAAGGGAGTTCTTAATTATGCAATTCCTCATCCATTCAAAAACTTACCCGTAGCAAAAGAATGGACACCATTGTCCGTAAGGATCATACTAGGGACCCATCTTTCTTTAAAACAAAAAAAACCCATAAAGATGGTATCATCCCATCAGTTATGGGTTCCCTCACAAACTTGACCTCTACACATAAATGGTCTAGTAACAAGGTCATGTAATGCACAAGTGCCAGCAGATTGTGGAGTGGACCAAAGAAATCAGGCCAGTTTTCTGCCGCACCTTCTCAGGGCAACCAATGGGTGCTTTTGGTGGTTGGGACTGAGTAACTAACTGTTTGTCCCTCAAAGTACACTGGCTACATGCAATCGCTGACTTTCTTTTTCAACATCACCGTCGACATGAGGCCACTAAAATTCCTCCTTCTCCTGCAGATGTATTGTTGCAAAACATCTATATGGCCCTTCTGCGATGGCTCCAATATTTTTTCCCTTATTCCTGTAGGAGGGACTAACTCATCACCAAACTGAACTAACCCATTTTCTTCTGACAGTTAATTGGCAACCGTCCAAAACAGTTAAACTTCATATTTCAACTCCTTTTCCCGGAGACAACCAAAGATCAAATACTCGTTGCATTGCTTGAGGATTGAGCGAAGGTCCAGAGATCCTAAGACTAGATGATATTGCCTTTATATAGTTAGAGCTTCTTGAGAGAAGCTTTACTCGAGGCATTGGACCTTTCTAGCCTTGTGTCCGTAACAGTTCAGTAAGGGTTTGCGCGTATGCTCCTCTTTGCATTGATGTCGGTAATTTTAACCACACCGAAGCTATTATTTATTTTGGTAATGTTGTATTCGAAGAAAACAGTTGTCATATATTGTCTTGAAGAGAGTTTTTATTGATTACATGTTATATTCTTCATGTGTAATTTTTTTGTTTTGTTCTCTGGAGGTGCAACAGCCGAGTCGTGTTTCGCTCACTCCGGTCAGTGTGACCAGGGATTTCTCAAGGCTTTCATAATTATACTTTAGAACCATTGAAAAAAATCTCACAGGATACAGCAAATAGCTCTTCAGAGCAGATAGACAAAATGTTGATTTTCAAGCAACAAAGTCAGAAGTCCCGGGTCAATCCCTCGTGATAATTTTCATTTACGAGTTGACCGTAAATGAAAATTATCGTGAGGGATTGACCCGGGACTTCTGAGTTCGTTGCTTGAAAATTAACATTTTGTCTATCTGCTCTTATGAGTTATTTCTTGTATCCTATGAGATTTTTTCAATGATTCTAAAGTATAATTATGAAAGCCTTGAGAAAGCCCTGGTCACACTGACCGGAGTGGGTGAAACACGTGTCGGCTGTTGCACCTCCAGAGCACAAAAACAAAAAAAATTACATATGAAGAATATACCATGTAATCAATAAAGACTCTCTTCAAGAAAATATGACAACTGTCTTCTTCGAATACAACATACCAAAAGAAATAATAGCTTCAGTGTGGTTAAAATTACCGACATTAATGCAAGGAGCATACGCTCAAACTCTTACTAAACTATTACTTCATTTTTTGCCATGCCCTCTTTTTACTCATCCTTACTTCTCCACATTACGGCAATGACTCTAACTCCGCAGTACTGCACTTCTTGGTGTTGACCACCTGCTCCCAACATTTATACCACAAAGAAAGTTCTCCATCTTGAAATAAGTTTCAGGATCTTTGTGGCTAACGTAGATAACTGCACAGTGTTTTTGTTGATTTTGTTACCAGACAAGCTATCAGTCAGTAGTCGATCATCAGACTTTACATCAAATGGCAGCAATATGTTTTAAACCTCTGTAAAAGGATTGTAAAAATGGAGCTTCTGAGATCATTATTTTTTTTAGTTTACAAAAGGCCTCTCTACACGTAAGGTCCTGCACAAAAGGGACATTTTTCTTTAAGAGATGCATAAAACCTTTAGTCAAACTTGTGAACACTTAACGAATTTTGAATAAAATTAACACATGCCCAAAGAGGAAAATAACTGATCTTTATTTCTGGGTGCTGGTACATTCACAATGCATTATATCAAGCTTGGTTTAGTTTCGAACCGCACATCCTGATAGGATTGAGCCAAGTATTCAATCTCATCAGTTCTAAAAATTCACATTTGTTATTTTATTTTGCAGTTTTATATAGCACAAACTTAAACAGAAGATATTGGGGCGCTTAACATGAGAGCCAGTTAGAATACACAAGTGCACATTCATTTTTGGTAGTCACGTAGAGATTAAGAGATTTGCCCAGAATCACAGGATGTTGAGCTGACTCAGAGTTTCGAGCCTGGTTCCCCAGCTCCAAAGTCGGCAGCTCTGGTCGTTATGTCACATCCTCTCCCCTTGTTCACTAGAACACCTCAAGAACATTCTCCACTGTACCATCATGTTCTTGCAAAGCATTGGTAAAAATCAAGATGTCGTCCTGAAGTACAACAGTGTTTTTGAACCCTTTCAACATTTCAGTGATGACATGAAGAAACGCTCATGCCACAGTTGTAAGGCCAAATGGCAAAGGACAAAATGTATAGGTACCACCTCGAGCGACAAAAGCAGTGAGATGTCAGGATTTAGGTCGATCTGGTGGTATGCAGCTTTGAGGTACAATGTTGTACAGCGTTTGGCGGGAACTACAGCTGCTAAAAAGTCTTCAATCTTTAGAAGTGGAAAACACTTGACCCAAATGGCTTTGTTAAAGCTTCTAAGGTCAACAGTTAAACCCAATTCACTTGTTTGTTTTTTTTTACAAAACACAGTGGTTGGTGACAACCACAGCTTAGCATCAACGGGTTAATCTGTTTTAACATACTTTGTATTTGCTTGTCCAATTCTCCCTAGCACTGTGTGGAACATTGCTTAGTTTATGTTTCCTTAGGAATGTGGTCTTTCTTGGTTTTGATCGTCTGCTCTTAGCCATTGATTTATGAATCTCGATCTCTTTCTAATAGGTGGAGAGCAATTGTGAAGTCAGCTTAGTGCTACTGCCTCGGCATGTTCAGCCTTTACTTTTCTACATAAACATTTCAGTTAATTGCACAGTCTCTGAAGGAACTACATGCCCAAATCATGTTGTATTCCCTTTTCATTCAACCATGGTAACATCAGGTGAAACTGAAGACTTTGTGTTGCCAATTCTTCTCATTGTTATCAACAGATAGGATGGTGATCCTGGCCCCAGAAACTCTAATAGTTTTGTTATTTTCCCATCAATAGACACTTTAATACGTTGGTCATCACACTGGCTAAGTATGGGCCGCATATTCTTAGAGACAGGTAGCAAAAAGAAGTCGCAGATTGCGCGCCAACATTTTCTGACCTGTCTCTGATTTTGTGAGGCAAACTATGTACTAATAGGTCACATCACAAAATGTCCAGTTGCAGGGATCCCAGAACGACTTGCCTAATGAATAGGCCGGTTGCTATTTGTGATCCACTATGATTGGGTACAAACGCAGGGATGATGGCCTGAAAGGAGCAGCAGACCACCATTCATGAATTTGTATTCCGGAACGGGAAATTCTTTTTGTAAATCTGCCCTTGTTCCTTAAAAGAGCCAATGCTGCATTTCTAAAAATGTTTCCCATATGGGAAAACGTCTCGGCAGTAGACAGTGGTTTTCTGAACCATTGCCGGCCTCCCCAGGTCATTTGCAAAGGACCATAGTGCCCCAAGGAAATTCAGAAACCACCTCTTTTGAGGTGTCGGCAACAAATCAGTGATTTGCCACCGCAGTTTTTGTTGCAAACCATTGATGAAAGTCACCTTGAAACACACTTAGAATGGGAACATCCCTTTGTATCTCCATCCTAAATGCAATTTAGTATGGGTTGCTAAATGCATATGGCAAGTTGGAAATGCTTTTCTGTCTCTCGAAATGGGTTTCATTCATTCCTAAAAGTAATTTTGCAGTTGCAAGCCTGGTGATTTTGTGAATAGCAGGGTTTGCGATTGCAAAATGGATTTGTACGTCTGGCCCTACATATATTTTCTAATCTGTTTCCATCCCTTCCAGTTCATCTGTTCTTTGGCATGTGCCATCACTTTCGTCTTTTTCATCATTTACATTGTCTTCTACTACTTACTTGACCTCCCCTTTTTGCCACCTCTGAACATCCTACTAATTTGACCCACTTTTCCACTCTTCCTTCAAACCTTACCCAATGCTAGGCAATACCTAAATTAGCTTTATGTGTAGTTGAACCACATCTGTATCACAATATTGACTCCATACTCTGAATGCAGGAAAGTATAGTCTTGGAAGACTGTGGTGTTGTAAGTTTAAAGTTTGAAGCTCGGGGGTCCTTGGTTTTGGGACTCTGAAATTCAGCACCTACGCTGGTCTTAGGAAGTACTCTGTTATACATCTCTAAATTGATTGATATCTTTTCAAGATGTTTCAATCCTCTTGGTAGGTCTTTGGATTTTAGCAAGTAACTGGTACTCAACGTTTTAAGAATTGCATCTGGCAAGTTATTGTTCCTTATCAGTTTGGAAGTGAAAACTGCAAGACCAAAGTTTGCTCTCAATACTTTTAGAGCAGTACTTAAAGCATCCAGTGACTTGTTAAGCCCTTGCACTCTTGTAAAAAACATATGATGATACACACATGCATTCTTTTGACCTTCAAAGCAGGATATTAACGTTTCTATCACTCAAGGCCCAGGACATTTGGTTTGAAGTCAAGGACAACACGTTTTCATGTTTATTTTTGTCCAGTGGACAAACAGGCCCAATCCCCTGCATCACACATCCTTTAGCTGGTCACATTACTGCATGTCACCAAGAGGGATAAGTGAATCTTTTACAGAACAAGTATATTTCTGAAACATCCATTTGCTAGGACCTGTAAACGTTTTAGATAATTCCACACCCCTTGTTTAAATCGTTTTCTTATTAACAGCATTATGAATTCTTCTACATATTTATCCATTTGAGGTGTCTGGAAATGTTAAAATACCTTTTTGAACCTCATCAGGCTTTGAAAAATCTGAGTCAGATTTTAACAGGGTGTGCTATTTTAGGGCCTACTGATTATTTCTGGGGAGAGCTCCAGCTGACAAGGAACAGGGTTATTGTTTATTCAGAAAGTGAATGAGCAATAAAAGATGTCTTTAAGATATGTCTTTAAATCTTATTTTTATCTTGTCACAGTTGCTGTGCAGTCAAATACATAGGCCAAATGTCAGCTTAAGCTAATTTCTTTTTACAAACAGCTGCTTATTTTTTCCCAGTAGATTGGTATTTACTTTTCTGTCTGTGACTGCTAAGTTAGAGGATTTTGCAAAGTGAGTGTGAAATAAAAGGCTATTGGATGTCAGTTTTATTCTAACACACGATATTTAATAGCTTGTAAATTAACTGTACAACTATTTATAAAATAGCAGTTAGCAAAACACATCGTTTTGGTATTTCTGAAGTGTGATCGAAGCAAAGATTTTAATTGGATCAAAACAAAGCAGAACACTTTCTTTGGGGATGTGCAAATGATAAATATTTGCTGACACAAATTATTGTTTGTACCCTATGTAGTTTTATCAATAAAACTGCATGTCAGTGTGAAAGCTTATGGCCATTTCAATGGAAAAAGTGATGTCTGTAAACAGTGCTCTACCCCATCATGCTTTAGTAATATGTTTATTAAAAGTGAGAGATTTTAAACATGAACTGAGAAAAATCCCTGCCCATGCCCTAATGAAAATTCTATTTGTGAACTGAGAGACAAGCCGGGGTAATGGGTACCCTATATGTGGGCTAGGTTCTTATTACACATTGACCAAAAGTTTAGTCTATTAAATCAAACAAAATAATATTTTGTACAGCAAACATGCTGATCTCACATATTTGAAGGTACTCTAATGTTCTAATGAAGAAAAAGGCGACTGTGAAATAAAATATTTGCCTAATATCACAGAATTTGAGGCCAGTTTATGGGACACGCGTATTAGTTGGGTCGAGTAGATTATTCAGGTCCCTAGACTGGTAACATTTTTATAATTTGTGGAGTCCTGATTAAATTACGGGTTCTTCAATGATGCAGCAACATGACCGGTCTGTGTGTAATCCTGCTCACCGTAGCTATTGTTTCTTGGACCTCTCTGTGTTTAATAATGCTCACATTTGTCCTATAGATAATAAAATAAATGTGTACTAGATTTGATCTCCAGCCTATCACCCTTTACCCACTGGCCAGTGGAATGAAGATCCAGTATAAAAAAGAATGATTAAGAAAGACCATTTATATCTATATGGCCTTGTGGGATTGAAACTGCCTGGTGCCTAGTCCATTGCACAACCAACTCTTTATTTTAATATTCTGACAGACCAGATATGTTGTCTTGTGCAGGAGCTCCATTACACTATGCTGGAAATCCTAGACTGTTAGGTGGTTGGGTTAAATCAAATTGGCACTTATTTTAATGTGAAGCCTACCACCTCCAAGACTAAGTTTGGACAATTATCAGATGGCAGCAGCTGAATATATTAGTGACTTACAAGCATTTTATCTGAACCCCAGTGGAGGGACCGCTTACTGGCTCTCCTTGCGAGGTATATTATGACTAGGCCATTCACTCTGATTGTATATGGAGCATTCTTCAGAGTGCTTGGATACATGTGAGCTGGGCTATCCATGTTGATACCAACCCTTATATATATATATATATATATATATATATAGTAGCCCTTTAGGGTGCTTCACAGTGTTTATGGTAGTCAGCATTGCTTTCTCCCTGAATTGGTTTTTAGCTTCCTTAGCTGTGAAGCTAAGTGAAGTTATCCTGCTTAGATCATCATCTGGGAAGAAGATGATTCTTTCTGGGCCTGGACCAAGGAAGTTCTTGCAGGACTACCTATGCCAACCCTGAGATAACACCTGCATAAATGAATGGCCAAAGGTTAAGGTGAAGAAAGCACACCTTCTGCAAAAGAGATGGGCTGCCATTCATAACGCAGCATCCTTCGTCGTGTGTTACTGAAATGTGATTCTAGGATCACGATACACAATGGGAAAGTGACATTTTCACTTGAATCTGGTTGTGATGGAGATCTAGCACGCTGAAAAGAAAATGCGCCCTAAGCTGATTGCCTACCACTCCCCAGGTGTTTGGAGTCACCTTGAATTTTCCTGGACTGTTGGAATCGAGCTTGATATGGACTGGATGTAAAATGCCTCCAACCACATATCCAGTGTTCACCTCTTACTCAAGGAGCACTACATACCTGTGCAGAGGAAGGCGAGGACCAGTGGCAGAATTCTAGGCTGTCTCCATTTTAGGGGTAAGGACGATATGCAGAGGAGAGAAATGAACCACTTCTAAAGGCGTCCAGTGATTGGACTGCGTTGTTTGTAGTGGCCCCTCACAATTTAGCCATAGCTAGTGTTCAGAATCTTGCTGTATGGTGGCCGGAGAAGCTAAGCCTGTCAAGACCGAGAGCCTACAACAGCTGCCCAGCCCGACATGTACCCTCTGTTGTAACTACGCAAGCCAGCATGCAACCCGCTGTGGGGCTGCTTAACTTCTGAAGCTTATACCATTGAAGAGTGTGTGAGGCAGTGTGTCTGCATCCTGCACTGCTGTTGTCCCGCCTCCCATGCAGCACTGAAGATTGTGAGAGGCTTGCCTGTCTCCACCCTGCATTGCCATGAGTCTTCTATCTGTACAGCACTCATGAACCTGTATGGTCCATGTGTCTGCACCCTGCATCACCGTGCATCTCTTCTTCAAGCAACATTGATGAACAAGTTAGGTCTGTGTGCCTGCACCATGCATCACTGTGCATCTTTTTCTGCACCCTGCATCACCGTGCATCTCTACTTCAAGCAACATTGATGAACAAGTTAGGTCTGTGTGCCTGCACCATGCATTACTGTGCATCTTTTTCTGCACCCTGCATCACCGTGCATCTCTACTTCAAGCAACATTGATGAACAAGTTAGGTCTGTGTGCCTGCACCATGCATCACTGTGCATCTTTTTCTGCACCCTGCATCACCGTGCATCTCTACTTCAAGCAACATTGATGAACAAGTTAGGTCTGTGTGCCTGCACCATGCATTACTGTGCATCTTTTTCTGCACCCTGCATCACCGTGCATCTCTACTTCAAGCAACATTGATGAACAAGTTAGGTCTGTGTGCCTGCACCATGCATCACTGTGCATCTTTTTCTGCACCCTGCATCACGTGCATCTCTACTTCAAGCAACATTGATGAACAAGTTAGGTCTGTGTGCCTGCACCATGCATCACTGTGCATCTTTTCCTGCACCCTGCATCACTGTGCATCTCTACTTCAAGCAACATTGATGAACAAGTTAGGTCTGTGTGCCTGCACCATGCATCACTGTGCATCTTTTTCTGCACCCTGCATCACCGTGCATCTCTACTTCAAGCAACATTGATGAACAAGTTAGGTCTGTGTGCCTGCACCATGCATTACTGTGCATCTTTTTCTGCACCCTGCATCACCGTGCATCTCTACTTCAAGCAACATTGATGAACAAGTTAGGTCTGTGTGCCTGCACCATGCATTACTGTGCATCTTTTTCTGCACCCTGCATCACCGTGCATCTCTACTTCAAGCAACATTGATGAACAAGTTAGGTCTGTGTGCCTGCACCATGCATTACTGTGCATCTTTTTCTGCACCCTGCATCACCGTGCATCTCTACTTCAAGCAACATTGATGAACAAGTTAGGTCTGTGTGCCTGCACCATGCATCACTGTGCATCTTTTTCTGCACCCTGCATCACCGTGCATCTCTACTTCAAGCAACATTGATGAACAAGTTAGGTCTGTGTGCCTGCACCATGCATTACTGTGCATCTTTTTCTGCACCCTGCATCACCGTGCATCTCTACTTCAAGCAACATTGATGAACAAGTTAGGTCTGTGTGCCTGCACCATGCATCACTGTGCATCTTTTTCTGCACCCTGCATCACGTGCATCTCTACTTCAAGCAACATTGATGAACAAGTTAGGTCTGTGTGCCTGCACCATGCATCACTGTGCATCTTTTTCTGCACCCTGCATCACGTGCATCTCTACTTCAAGCAACATTGATGAACAAGTTAGGTCTGTGTGCCTGCACCATGCATCACTGTGCATCTTTTCCTGCACCCTGCATCACTGTGCATCTCTACTTCAAGCAACATTGATGAACAAGTTAGGTCTGTGTGCCTGCACCATGCATCACTGTGCATCTTTTTCTGCACCCTGCATCACCGTGCATCTCTACTTCAAGCAACATTGATGAACAAGTTAGGTCTGTGTGCCTGCACCATGCATTACTGTGCATCTTTTTCTGCACCCTGCATCACCGTGCATCTCTACTTCAAGCAACATGGATGAACAAGTTAGGTCTGTGTGCCTGCACCATGCATCACTGTGCATCTTTTTCTGCACCCTGCATCACCGTGCATCTCTACTTCAAGCAACATGGATGAACAAATTAGGCCTGTGTGCCTGCACGTGCCTCACAGTGAACTTGATGGCTTTGTGAGCAGTGCTTAATTTGTAACATATTGAGAGATGTTGCCCAAAGCACTGCTCAAAAACAGCAGCTGGTGCTATTAAATGTCCCTGTGCTGAATACCAAGGTTGCGTAGTCCTCAATCCACTGCAGGCCTCTTTAATCCACCGCCAGACACTCCCTGCTCCTTCATCTCATTCTTCCAAGCTCCTTTTTTCACCCTTGTTGATAGTTTTTCTGTCTTCTTTTCCTTCTTCTTTCTTTCTTGTTTGTGGGTTGTCTCGTCTGTTGCTCTTGGGGAATGTCCGATGAGGACACATATGTGCCTGTGGGCCCCTTTGGCCCTAGAAATGAGTGTTGGTGGGCCCCACCAGCAACCGCCAGCTCAAATGAATCACTGTGAGACTAGAGTTCATCATCATCTCTGCAAACCTTCCCCAGTGTTGAATGACTTTCCGAACACCCCAGTCTGTCTACTGTCCACAGCATCAAGCTGCACCCTGACACTGCTGCTCAACAGAGGCGGCTGGTATTTAATCAGCAGTGATGGTCACAGGGGTAGGTGGGAGGGAATGAAAGAAAAATTCAAAAGCTTACCTGTTGCCACCGCTGCCTCTCCTTCCTCTTCGCCCTCTTCCAGGGCAGGAAGCACCCGGCTCCCCATAGCTGCAATGTAGCATTGTGATTGGTCTGAACGACGTGTTTCGGCGCTTAGCCAGGTAATGGGAGGCTGGGCATGTTCTGCACCCAGTCTGTAATGCAGCCTGGTGCAGCACATGCAAAGTGCGCATGGCGGTTTGGTCGGCCCGAGACGGCCTGCCAAAGCGTCTTGCACACTTGGAGTGGGCAAACCACTCCTGCCCTTCTCTGTGAGCAGAGCAGCCCCGCCCCGCCCCTACCCAGCTGAGCAAGGACGGAAAATCAAATGATAATAACAATGAGTTATTATCATTTTATTTTTTCCTTGTTGGCCTGCTTAGTGGGGCGACACTCATTTGCCTTAGCGGAGGAGCCGCCACTGCCCAGGAGCCTGCAGAGCCAAACCTAGAGACGGCTGCCGACTAAAAGGCGTGAAGCAGCTTGATCTTTGCACACTTGTGCTATGTAACTGTGCTGGAGATTATTCGAAGGAACTGTACACAACTATCAAAGTGCCAATAAAAACGCTCATTAAGCAGACATTTGTGCTTGGCTATAAGGAGAGATTAGCCCTGAAAATGTATCCTCCATAACTGCGCATAGATAATACACACAGAAAAGTTACAGAGGAACAGTGATAGTACTTTCAGAAGAGTTTTTAATGTCATAGGACAGCGGTTCTCAGACTTTTGACTTCTTTGGATCCCCTCTGAATCATTACTGGAATCCGGTGACCCCCACTGAGTCATCATTGGAAGCTGGGGTCCCCGGCTTAGGCAATTTCTATGATTTGAACCACAAAACAATACACAAAGAATAAAACAAGTATAAACCAACCAATTGCTTCTGTGGACCTCCATTGAATCATTACTGGAATCCGGGGACACCCACTGAGGCATTATTGGAAGCTGAGGTCCCCGGCTTTGGCAATTTCTATGATTTGAACCTCAAAACAATACAGAAAAATACAAAAGGAAGTATAAACCAACCAAATACTTTTGTGGATCCCTACTAATTCATTATTGGAATGCAGGGTATCCACTGAGTCATTAGTGGGGGACCCCGGCTTAGTCAATTTCTATGACTTGAACCTTAAAACAATACAAAAAATACAAAAACAAGTATAAATCAACTAAATGCTTCAATATTAACATTTTATGTAATTCACCGACAAACAAAGTACATTTTCAAAGTTTCAATTTTGCTTCTGTATTAGTATATACTTTATTCATTTTAATATTTTTTAATTTTGTGAAACAGTCATGGACCTCCTAACTAGGTCTTGTGGACCCCCATGGGTTCTCGGATCACAGGTTAAGAACCACTGCCTGTTTCCTTAATAATAACAGAATTCTTGAATCTTTTTGCCAAAAATAACGGTCTTGGATGTTATATTTATTGTGAGTGATACATGCGCTACACTCACTGATAGAGCCTAAAGAGAAGGTAGTTCTATTCACTGGCCTTGCAGTATGACCTGGGTTCTCTGTTCCAAAAGACCGCTACAGTATTTGTTAAAGGTGTTAAAAGGATTTCCTAAATTATATTGAGTCATTCAGACACACGAAATCTGGTTGGACAGACATGCACTTCAGTCTCAGTGTCTGTGACGCTGCTTATGTTTAATTGTGGTCTTTGGGCTTGACCGCACAAATTGTACAAAAAAGCAATGCATCATTTCCTGATAGGCCTGGTGCATGAATAAATAAGCAAATTGTTCTGCAAAGCTTCTGTAAAGAAATGGAATGTAATTAAGGACACACTGAAAGAAAATTAGACGATCAGCTCTTCTGCAGTATCAATGTGGTTCTACTCTAATGTGGGGACGCGCCAGCACAGTAAGGCGCTAGCGTGCGGTGGTGCGATAACTGTCTGTATTTACTCCTGGGACTTGAGTTAAGAAGTTCGAGGGATATCTTTTTTTAAAACAGTGTACATATTTTAATCGGCCTATTTTACCTTACTTTCTTGTGTGTTCTCTTCCGGTCTCGCCCCGGTCCACCACGGATTGTGCCGCTTGTGTGGAGGGCGTTCTCAGACCTGACCCGGCCCCTTGGGGGTGACGTACTACCGCCTGAGGCGGGGCCGGCGCCCTCATAACTGTCATGCCAGCACTCGCGCGAAGCTGGCGCGCCGCGGGTGCGCCGAAGGCAAGCCCGTCTGCGCCCGTCCGCGCCACTCCGACACCAGACGCCGAACCCCCTTGTCGCGGGCTGACCCATAGACTTAAATATTCTCGGGATGACCTGGCTACTCTTCGTGCCAGGCCCCTTGCACCCCCCAAAGCGGGCGCACAGACTCCACGACTATAAGATGTAATAAATGTGGCTTTAGAACTACAGAGGACTTACCAACCACTCCAGAGTCTTCTAGACCCACAAGCTTAAATGTCTATAGCCTGGACTGCAGGTCTCTCGTGAAACACCACGAGGATGTATTTCAGTTACTTCTAGACAGGTCCCCGGACATACTTCTCCTTACAGAGACATGGCTCACCAATGATGTGACCACCATCCCCTCCCTGGCCCTTCCGCTGGGTTACTCTATGTATACCCAGAATAGGTCTAAGGGTAGGGGCGGCGAGCTAGCTGTGATAGCCAAATCTGCCTTTACCTGCGTACTGTCTCCTGTGACAGTACCAGACTGCGAATGTGCGCAATTTAAGATTAGGATCTCAGACAATTTTACTCTCACAGGGCTCCTCATTTATCGCCCTCCGGGTTCCTCAAGGATTTTCCAGGAAGCCCTACCTCAGATCACCTCCTCCCTGGCTATAAAGACGCCCAACTTCAGCATAATAGGGGACCTTAATTTGCACTTAGAGCGACTTGACTCCCAGGACATTTCTAGCTTCCTCGGAGATCTAGAAGCTTGCCAGCTATCCCAGCTGGTTAAAGGTCCCTCCCACTCAGCGGGCCACCTGCTCGACCCGGTATTTTCGAACATTGAGGGAATTAAAGTCTATGCTCCCCTCCCCCTTACCTGGACAGATCATTTTCTCATCCACATATCTTTCAATGTCCCGAATATTGCCCATCTGAATCCCTCCCCACCCCTCTGGAGACGCCCCTGGCATAAACTGGATGCCCCCAACCTAGAGTCTAACCTTCTTTCCTCCCGCCCGATATGGTCTAACAACCTGGAGGAAGCCGACAAAACCTTTAGGGGATGGATTAATAGCTCCTTAGACCTCCAGATCCCCAATAAAATGCCCCGGCCGAAGTGGGTGCAGTCTCACCCCTGGTACACAGAGACGCTAGCCATAGAAAGATTCTTGAACGCGCTTGGAGGCGCTCCTATGACATCTCAGCAAAAAATAGTTATAGGTCTGCCACCAAAGCCTATCACAAACATATTCGAGAAACTAAGGCAGCATTTTATTCAGATTTGATTAATTCCAGTCACAACCCCTCCAAAATTATCTTCTCTCTGATAAAAGATTTGACTAAAACCCCTGAGGGAACTACCAACTTAATTGCCTCTAACTCACAGTGTGAAGACCTGGATACTTTCTTTACCAATAAAATTCAGGAGATTTATATCTCGCTGGAAACGAGAAAGTCCCTCCTCACCCCCAATTTAGCGCCCCTTCCTCCTGTTTCCTTCGTCCCTCTACATACTCTCCCTCCTATCTCTCACAAAAATCTTGATTCCCTTGCTACTAAGGTTAAATCTGGATCCCCCGATGATCCTGTCAAACCTAACATCTTCCGGCTCCTCCAGGACTCCATTTTGAAAGAGGGACTGGTTCTGATTAATAGATCTCTTCAGTCCTCCACCATCCCCAGGTCCTGGAAGCATACTAAAGTTGTTCCCCTGCTGAAGAAGCCTTCCCTTGACCCTTCGCGTCCTGAAAATTTCAGACCTATTTCTCTCTTACCCTATTTGGCCAAGATTATGGAAGCGCATGTGAATGCCATCCTGACTGACCATCTGGTATCCAATAGTATCCTGGACGAGTCCCAAAATGGCTTCCGGGCTAATCACAGCACGGAGTCAGCTCTTATGGCTGTCTCAGAACATCTAAGGGCCTCACAAGATCTAGAAAATACATCTGCCCTGGTCCTGCTGGATTTGAGTGCGGCGTTCGACACGGTCTCCCACGAGATGCTGCTTAAGCGTCTCGGGGAGATCGAGGTCGAAGACGGGGCTCTGGCTAGGTCCGCGTCTTTTCTATCTGACCGTTCCTTCCAGATCCACGCCCCACCATACTCATTCAGCAGGATTCCCCTGGAATGCGGCGTCCCCCAGGGATCTGCCCCTAGCCCCACATTATTTAATTTGTACGTCCGCCCACTGGCCCTTCTGGCCAGGGAACGAAAGATCAAAATGATATCTTACGCGGACTACACGCAACTTATCTTTTCTTTTCCCAAGGACACCACACCTGACCAGGCCAAACTTCAGGAAGACATCCTGGCCATCTCTAACTGGATGGCGGAGAATTATCTCCAGCTCAACTCCGCAAAAACAGAGTTACTTTGGCTGGGTGATGACTCTCAGAAGTGGGACCACCAGTGGTGGCCCCCTTCGATGGGCCCTCCCCCATCCCCAAGGAGGCTGTTAACCTGGGCGTTCTAATGGATAAGTCTCTGTCCTTTGAGCTCCATGCTAAGAAGGTTGCAGGCACCTGCTTTGGGCGCCTACGCTGTATTAAACCTATTCTGGGCTTCTTTGAACCACCTACCCGCCAAGTTATAGTCCAGTCCCTGGTTCTGTCCCACCTTGACTACTGCAACGGTCTCCTGTTGGGGGCCAACAAGTCAGTGGTCAAGAGACTCCAGAGAGCCCAGAACGCCGTGGCTCGGACCCTCTTTACCCTCCCCAAACATTGCCACGCTTCTCACCTTCTTCGCCGGCTTCATTGGCTACCGGTGAAACAGAGAATTGAATTTAAGACCCTGTGCCTCACCCACAAAATCCTACACGGCCAGGGCCCCCATATACTACAGGATCTATGCACACCTTATGTTCCCACTCGAACCCTACTCTCTGCCAATCTCCATCTTGCCCGGACCATTAGAGTACGCAAGAGCAGAGCGGGTGGCCGTTCCTTTAGGTCCCTCGCCCCGGCCCTTTGGAACTCTATCCCCTTTGAGGCACGCGCCATTCAAAACCACTGGCATGTCCGCAAATTCATCAAAACCTGGCTGTTTGCCTCTACTCAGGGGCTCAATTCTTAGGCCGCTGTCAGTGCTCTATCCCTCTCTCTGTCTGGTTGTCCGCAAGCGCTGGGACGCCCCGTTGCTGGGGCAGCCATGCGCTATATAAACCCATTTAACATAACATAACATAACATACTCTCCAAACAACGCTTTCAAGGAGGGGTACAAACAAGTGACGTAAGGTTCATGAGCTCAGGCTGCTTCTGAGGACCAACCCAACTGGGCCGTCGGATGCTTTCCATTTTGTAAACTGTACTTATGTTTTGAAACACAGATTGACATCATAGGCGAGAGAACACATGAACATTTAGATTACCTTAACTTTGTTTTAACACATCAAGAAAATCCAACTTTGTTTATTTCACATTTGATGCTGCAGTGCATGCAATGATGGTATTTCCTGTCCTGTTCTGGTGCAACTTCCTGTTTTGAGGTTCATAAGGCAATGCTTACAAAAAGTAAGTAAGCTGGCTTGATCGAACATTGGTAAGTTTTGTACATTCCCATACCGAAAGTAAAACATCAGGTCTACAATATGCTGGCGCTAGCAAGTCTGAAGATATACTCTCGAGGTGGTATTTTAAACCCTATTGTCAGGTGTAAGTCATATACTGCTGCAGTAACCACGCAATGGCCAGTAAACCAGTGAAGGAAGGCTGAAATATTGTTTTTGTTAAGGCAGAAATTGCAGAATAAGAAAGGAGCACGAAATGGTCGGAGATAGAGATCCACCATTACTTGCATCTTCCCACTGAAGATGGTACTGTTACTTTTGTTCTTTGTTAATTTCTGTTTTACAGCTCAGAGTGCACCGCTGGAACTCCCTAGAAAATGTCTGTAGTCGCGCCACAGGACCATTCACTCTAAAAGCTGGAAGTGCCTCTCCAATTTACAAGGAACTCGTTTCAGACCTCTTAAAAAGATGCGGCAACTGCACCAGACAAAGCTGCGTCATCACATTTTACCTCGAGGCTGAGGGGCAGCAGTTTGGGCCTGTCAATCATCACTTTCTCTCTTCACTGAAGGATTCGGTGGGGTTAGAGAAACCACAAATTCAGGTAAACATTTGTTGAAATTTTTGTATTTATTTACTCGATAGAGACATAATGACCTCAGTCCTATGTCAAAACTATAGTGTATGTTATTCCAAATGAGCAGAGCCTATTAGGGATATAGGAACTACACTACAGGACGTTAACATTGCTTAGAAGCTGCTAGTCCTGCTGTATAGTAAGAGAGATTTTTTTAGCTAGAGAGTTCACAATCTTGAGGTGATCTGTAACTCGGTTTACCCAAAGTCCAAACAATCTATTCTTTGGCAGCGACACTGTTTCTGTGAAGAATGCCTAGTTCACCGGTATTAAAACAGGCTCAAACAACAAGTCTTTTCCCTTAGACAAATGCTTCTTTTACACGTGTGGCAACTGAGTGAAAGAACTATACAGATAATAGAATAAAGAACATAAAAAGGGCAAACCAAACCTAGTTAGCTAAAAAGACAAGAGTTGTATAAGCAAGACTTATTAAAATGAAGGAAATCTGTTGTAGAGCTCAAATGTTGTATCTAAAAAACAACCACTGTTCAAGCAAAAGCTATACAAATGAAAGAAATCCGATGTAGAAATCAAAAGCTGTAGCAACAACGATTTGTGATGCTTATTGGGAAAATGTGAGTGCTAGAACAGGATGAAAACAACACCAAACAAAAATACACTCGGTTTAGTTAATAAAGCAGTCACAAAAGGGCACCGGTGCATTCGTTTTTGGCACTGAAAGAAAAGAAAACGTGTTCGGAGAAACCATTTCTTTTTTAAAGCTTGTTTCCTATGAAAAAAAAAACAGTTCTGGTCAATTGCAGCAGGGGATGTTCTCCGGTGATCCCCACTTTCAACACTCTCACTGCCTCAGTCTCTATCTTCTAACCTTGATCTGTTGTCTGTCCCCTAAGTCTTTGCTCTAGGAGTCTATCCTCTCACCTCTCTAATTGTTTTCTGTCACCTTTGTCACACCCTGTATTTCTTATTTGCCCTCTATTCATTTTAGCGCTGCCCTTTTTCACTTCACTTTTATCCATGCTCTGCTCTCTCCCCTCGATCTTGGCTCTTTACTATCATTCTCTAGCAGTGATTAGCTGTGTCTCCATTTTATCATTTGTCTGCTTTTTTCCTCTGTCCTGTCCTCCAGATCCTTTCATTCTATCTTCTCTCTTCTTAATGCTTTCTTCTTCACATCATGGCTGCTTTCTCTTTGTATCTGATTTGCTCTTCTCCTTTTCTTCTACTTTGCTCCGTTTTATCTCTCTCCTCTCTTATTGTTTATTCTCCTCTTTACTCTTGCTGTCTCACATCTCTAACACTGCTGCTGCCTGTGACCCCTGTCATCAGCCTGTACATGTCCCTGCTATTTTGAACTCTGCGTTTTCCTGTTGTCATGCCTAAAGAAGCGGAAGATGTTTTACTTTTTTACCTACACTGAGTGCAAAAACAAAATGTACACCAAATGAAAATGCTTTTTTGCATATATTAATCAGTGTGGTATGACTGGGTTTATTGCGGAACAGGCGGCTGCTCGAGCACAGCAAGTGATGTCACTGCTAGTGCTGCTTGTAATTAGTAGGTCCAGGGATGGAGACGGCATTGGCATCCACTGCTCAGCTTGCGGTGATCCTGCCTGCTACAGCACAGGCATTGTCCCCAGCAGTAATGCTGCCAATGCCTGTAAGTATGGCTGTGGTGCCTACTGGACTCACTCGCGCTTAGCAATTACCATGCTGGGGTGCAGCACACAGATTCTACTTGTGATGCCATGGCGCGCAAAAGTTTTGTTGGGCCACAGCCTCATCGAGCACATTAAGGATAGCAGCAATGCATGTCTGCCGGATATGCTACTCTGGCTACGCAACAAGTGGAAAGTCCACACTTACTTTCATTTATTCTTCCTCAAGTGCCCTCACACCCAAGTTCCAAATGCGCATTTGCAGCTTCCTTGCCTCAACTCTGTCATGAGTCAGCCCCCAGCTACAATTATTCAATGGGAGGTTTAGGCTCAGGCAGTGGCAGGGCGCAGCAGACTAGGGGAATAGAATGCAAGCCACAGTTTGTTGATGACTTCTTGGATTTGTGATCAGCGTGATGACATCATCACTAACGTGGTGATACACAATCATGCCTGCCTGGACAGGCGTATGCCGGCCTGCCTATGAACATTTACCAGCAAGTCACCATGCAATGTATGTTATTCTTTTTATTTTGAATTGAACAATTCATATTGAGACCACCACCTGCAGGTTCAGAAATTGTAGCCCCGGCCCTGTGAAAGAAGTGCAGGTGCTGAGCACCTGAAAGCACTATGGCTTTGGAATCTGGGCCGAGTGCACCCCTTTGTGCTCGTGAGCCTCATTGGTAGTGATGGCGAGCATTCACTAGCTTCTTTCTGAGGGAGTGTGGGGGTGCTTGATTTCAGATCTCAACAATCAATCCAGTAAGCTAATATCCAGCTCAGTGCTTTTCTTTTCAAGAAAAAAATACTTTACATTACAGTACACAATACTACACACTACTACTTCATTATATTTCTGTAGATCAAACTGTCATGCAGTTCCCACTAATCCGTTGGATCTGCGCATTTGTGGACAACATAAACTTGGGTGAGGTGCTTAGACTGATTCCATGCTCCTCCGTTGTATATGTTATCCTAGAGACCAGTTAGCTCACAGTGCCACCATAAGCCCCCCAAACAGGGAGCAAATGATTTCTGGCAAGCACTGAACATGACAACCCTGACCCATCAGGGATCGTCGTAACCAATCTAGAACCCATTTGCTCAATCGCTCGTGCTCTCTTGTACTCAGAGAACTATACAAAGAATACACAATGGGACGTTCTGCAGTATATTTATCGAGCCAAAGTTATTCTTGTATAGAATACATGTGCTGCGATAATCAGGAGACAGAAGCATATGAAAGTGATTACAAGCACCAAAATAGTAAATAGCAGGTATAGTTCTACCATGGTGCTAAGAACAGTGTAAATATGCAGGCATATAAAACAATATAGTAATCAGGCGTATTCCTGTTAATCCCTACCCAATGTGTGTCTAGGGTGACAGCTTTCTGGCTATGTGTGGCATCTGGCAAACCCAGAGTGATCTATTCTGCCCACTCTCAAGATGTCAGGACTCTTCCTCGGATGTTAAGAGCATGGTAGCCCACCCTAGAGATGTGGCTACCTGTGGGCTACATGCCCACAGGAAAACTGGTTTGGGCACTGACCTCCCCTTTCTGTCCCCGTTGCCAGCCCGTCTGCGTGAACAAAGGGCAGCCCCTCAGGGGTGTGATTGTCATTTGCCCACCAAAGGGGTCTTACACCACGAGTGACGTCCTTG
Source organism: Lissotriton helveticus (assembly GCF_964261635.1). Lineage (NCBI taxonomy): Eukaryota > Metazoa > Chordata > Amphibia > Caudata > Salamandridae > Lissotriton > Lissotriton helveticus. The sequence goes on from NC_136059.1 coordinate 1,192,225,986, forward strand.
CATTTCTTTAATAGTGACATTAAATTCAACTTGGGTTTAATGCCACAGTTAATTTGATACCTTACAGTACTCAGCTAGGTAGTCCCATTCAGAAGTTAGCCAGGCTGAGCCGGTAACCTTGCGTTAGCCAATGGGGCTACTAACTCTTCGACAGAAAAATAACAATTTAGGAGTGTTGCTGTTAAGACATATATAAAAATACATGCCCTACTTAATACACAGCTCCTCCCTGCCTTAGGGCTTGATAGGCCTTCCTTAGGGGAAACTTACATATATTGTTAAGGGAAGTGGGGGCTTAGCCATTGGTTTGAATGGCAAAGTCGAGCACGCAGTGTTGCTATTGCCCTTCCAGTCTGCAGTGGCAGGCTGGGAGCCATTTTGTAGCTTGTCACACACAGGTGGCATAATTGGTTCTGCAGCCCTGGGAGGACATTCTGCGTTAGATGCCCTGGGTACCATATACTAGAAACTTATAAGTAAGTTGGTCTGTGCCAGTTGGGGATCACCAATTCAGCATACACTTTGTAATGTTTTAGAACACTGGCACTGAGGTCTGGTTAGCAGGCCTAAGTGCACTCTTAGATTTGATAGACCAGAAGCATCAGCCCAAAAATGCTGGGGTAAGCCTGCAAAAAGAGGCATTTCTTTACAGACATAAATACCCATGGTGGGCTTGGTGAGTGTTCAGTATATTGTTTAGGTAGGTTTGCTAATCAGCTTATCAACACAGTTCTATATGCACTTGTAAGCGTAGGCATTTAGTGAATGTGAGGTATATATACAGCATATGTTCAACAGACGACTGACCAAGAATAATTGTTATTGAAGAGACTTGCCAAAGTTTTCATGACATAGCAGTGAAGTTTAAATGATGATGTGGAACTAATTGTGTGTCACTATAGTATGTAACAAGTGTGTGTTTTATACATGTTGTAGGTGTGAGGTTTGTTGTGTGAATATCTGTATGGTGTTTAAAAATGTGTATGTATGTACAAATGCTTTTTAAATACCGAGTAGTTTCTCTGCATCTTTTTATGCCTCGGAGTTTTTGCCCAAAATTCTTGAATTATATCTTCTGTTCTTAAGCTATGTTACTTCTCTCTCATGGATACCAATTTTCTTAGACACGAGGCCCATATGTTTAATCAGCCCAATCCGTTCATCTTCTGCTTTGTTTGTTCTCACCTCAGCCTCTGTTTGTCTGATTGAGAAAAACTTAGCCACAGTCTTTGACTGCTGTAGATCTGTGCTGACTTTAGTGCTTTGGGCTAGTCTTGTATTGAAGATGGACATTGTAAGATCAGATCTATAGCAACTTTGCAGTCTGTTTTCTCTTTAACAGGAGATTCTGGTATTGGCGTTTCAGATTGTGTTCTCTTCTAACCTGTTTTTGTGTTCCCAGGTTTCTTCAGGTTTTTTGTTAGATCCGGCCATGGTTGTAGTGCTAGGGTTATTGGTAATTGTCTAAAGCCTGAAACTGTGGGGCTTATTTACAAGCTCACTGAGCATCCGGTGCATCACTGTTTAGGACACACCAGCAGTGCAGTGTGCCTGCCCATATTTACAAAGTCATGTAAAGCCACCCTGCGTGGCATTTTGTGGCCTTGTAGATATGGCCCACTTTCACACATTACTCTGCGTGAAAGGGGCGTTCCATGGGTGTTGCTGTGGGTGTTCCCACGCAACATCCATGGAACCTGATGCATTCCTAGATTAAAAGGGTTTGTAAAACTGGGAATGCATCAAATTCCTAGGCCTCCACAGGGGAGGCGTAAGGGAGGCACAACTAGAAGAAATATCTTTATTTCTCCTCGTATTTTTGTGTGTGCTGCATTCTGCAACGAATAGAAAGAGGAAAACACCCCTTGTGATTGTTTTTGTGTAGGAAGGTTTCCCTATAGTACAGACACCCTTGCACCGTGGCGCAAGGATGCTTGCATTGGCGCATGGCAGCCAATTGTGCACCAGTGCAGAGGCACAGGCAGGAATGTGCCCGTATCTTGTAGAGAAGGTGCATTACTGCCTTTTTCTTTTGACTCACAGCAGCGTAGCAGGAAGGCTTGATGCGCTGTCGTGCGTCAAAATATTGTAAATGAGGCCTTGTGTTTCCACTGGGTTTGTTGGAGAAGAGAGCCTTTAGGGATCTCTAGTTGGGTTTTGCCTTTGGCCAGAGTATGAAGCTGTGGGAATTGCATACAATGGAGTTTGTTTTTCTTTGATCCATTACAATGTGTGCTGTTTGTTTGAAGCTCCAAACAGCCTTTGAGCTTTGATCAGCAATAAGGCATATAATCAATTATTGCGCTTATAATTCATTCCTTGTGGTTGTGAGCTATTGCTTATTTCACTGTTCTATGCATCTGACCGTTTGTTATTTTGGATGTTAGGCTTTTAATCTGGTTGTGCTGTTGATCTTTTTGCCCAACAGTCTTTCCAAGAATCAACATATACTCTACAGCTATCAGTGTTAGTGCACACTCTGCCGAAAGGCCTTATCAGGCCACTGGCTACAATGCTGCAGATATACTAAGGTCCTCCCCACATTTGGATCACTTGGAACACAAAGCCTGGAGTGCGCCTCAGGGAGTCTCAAAGACATCAAAAGCACTCTAGATGGTTAGTAGTGGGAGTGAGGGGGTAGGAGTTCTTTGACGTAAGCAGCCCAGACGCATGCCAGGAGTACCGACGGACAGAGCGGTGCTCCATCTATACCTGAGCTGTATGCTGGGTGAGGTGGTGAGTGAATTCCCCATAATTTGGGTGATATGATTTACATTTATTATTCACCGTTTGTATACCAAGCAGTAGCATTTCGTTAAGGTCCTGATGAAGCAGGCAGAGATCTCTAGACTCAACATAAACTGCAGAAACATGTCAACCTACATTCTATCTGAGTAGTTATTTGTTGAACACTACTTTGCTCTGTTTTTTTTAAAATTTGGGTGTGGATAGGACCACATTAAAATTAATTTCTTTCCACAACCCAATCTTATATATTTACATTGCACTTAGCACTATTATCATCATTGTTTTGCACTGCTAGTCAGAATACCCCCTGATACCACTCATTCAGCCACTACTTCCTAGTTTCCTTCCAATAGATTAGGCTACAATCCACCTAATCTACAGTGGTTGTCTACCACCTCCTTCGGGTGAAGGTTCCCAAATGATGTAGGGCGGTACAGGATGGGTATCTGATGGGAAAAATTATTTTTTCACCACGAATCATTCTTAGTAGATTTCGTGATTGTACCCTTAGACCACACAGTTATTAGATAGTACCACCTACACTGACCCATTGCTATTTATGGACAAGGTCCTTTGAAAGTTACCAACCCTCAGTTTGGTGACTAACTGGCCAGCCTGCTTCCACCAGACAGTGTTTTGACCTCATGGGGTGAGCGCCTTCGAGCTCAGAGGTCGAGAACAACACCTGTTTTGAGAGGAGGTGTTCACACCTCGCCCTGGTCAGGAAGACCCATCTGTGGCGGGCAGCTCTAAAGGTCTTGCTACCTAGTAAGGTGACCCTAGCATCTCCTTCTAGAAGGAGCAGGCCCCCACTCCTGTCCTCACACTCCTTTAGTGGGAAGACATGCAGGAAAATCTTGAAGATGGTGGGACTCCTCCAATCAGGGATATGCCCATCCCACACATGGGCTGAGCATTTAAAGGGTGTAGTCACCCTTAAGGTAAGTAGCTCATTGGCTACTACCTGGCACTCCCTTTAAAGGCCCCTAAATGTAGTATTTAGGTGGCCCACCCGGAGCCCTGAACTCCAGTTCCTGATGGGCTAAGAAGAGCTGTACGCCACAGAGCCACACCATCAGAGAAGACTGCAGAGAACTTTTGACTAGGCCCCAGTCCTACCGGTCTGTCTGCAGCCCTTGACAATCCTGTGCCAAAAGACGACTTGACCTGCAGCCCAGCGACTGCCAAAACTCTGGGAGGACTGCCTGCCTTCGACAAAGATCCAGATCTCCCGAGATCAGCGGACCTGTTCAAAAGAAACACCTCAAGCAAAGACTCTGTGACCTGTGAGACCTGCACCGGATGCCTCGGCCCGAGTCCAAGTGGCCCACCAGTTCCAGTGAGGTTCCCCAGTGCCCCAGAGCCAGCCAGAGTCTACTGTGAGCTCACCCCTTCCGGACTCCTTGACGTCTCCTGCAACCTCTGCACGGAGACTCCCTCAACCTCGAACCTGCTCCGGTAAGCCATTTCCAACACCAAAAGGCACCGCTTCGCTCATCCGCTGGGCTTTGGTGAAGAGGACCAAAGGTGTCCCTACATCTCTCAGCATCGCAACTTACCTCTCCATCTGTTTGGCTTTCGCCTCCTTGCATGAGCCTGTTGCCCGTTTCCAATTTGGCCTTTCTCCATTGACTTGTATTGGGTGCCTGACGCTGTGTTAGCACCCTGCGTTGTGCAGCATACATGGAAACAGCAAAGGACCTTTGATTGTTTATGTGCAGGAAGGTGTCCCTTCCTGCATATAAACAATCAATACAAAAAATGACATTTGACAACTTCTATGTGCACCATTAAGCATCGCACATATACGTTTCTAAATGCCATTTAAACATTGTTTATAAACAATCTTCCCCACAATGCAGACACCCTTACACTATTATGCAAGGGTGCCTGCATTGCCGCTAGGCTGCTAAATTTAGTACCGGCGCAGGGGGCACGCAGAGCTGCATCGTATTGTTGTAAATATGGTGCAGCCATGGGTTTGAGAAGTGGCGGAGCGTGCATTAAGCCATGGAGGCTAACACCACGCTCTGCCACTTCCTAGTAAATATGCCCCTTAGTATGTGCCTTTTCTCCCTTCACTGGGGACCTTGTGGGTATCTGCCATTGCCCATACCATTTCAGTATGTTATATAGTGCACACGCCTTTCTGGGGCACCATCAGAAAAAATCTTTACATTTTAAACACAATCTCTACAGGGTTATGGAGCACGCCTTTTCCTGAGGACTTCTCCTTTTACAAATCCTTTGACTCATCCGCTGTTGGGCCATTGCTATGAGAAGGTGCCCTTTAACTTTCCTGTGGGCATCAAAGACACACATCTTCCTTGTGCAGGTGTATTGGGGCTGCACAGCAGGCTTTTTAAAGCTGCGTAACCTTTCTGGCCTTGATGCTGCCCATCACTATCCTTTCAGGTGTTACGTGGGGAAGCAGTGTACCTCTTGCTCTCTCATACTTTTTTTCACCATGTCTATCTAGGGTCCCCAGGTCCTTGCAGAGTCACTCTATTCAGGCTCAAGGACTGTTCAGATGTAAGGTAAGTCTCGGGCCCATTCAAACTACTTCAAAGAAAATATTTTTAAAAGAATAATGTGTCATGGTTCCATGCCCTTCCTGTGGGACCCAAGTCCTCACTGTCTCCTCAGGAATGATTGCATAATCCTTCTTAGGATCTCATCATTACATTGGGTGCCCATGACCTTCAGGTGACCCAGTGCAGGCTGTAGATGCCACACATGAGTGGAAAAGATTTTTATACATATTTCCACTCCACTAGGGCTATATCATGTTGAAATTTCTCCATTCAGCTCCTGTGTCATGACCTTTATAACACTGCTCAAGGAATAGCAAGGTAAATTCTGCCTTCTTCCCTTATAGGTGGTCCCACTCCCTGTATCACACTTAGGAAAGTAGAGTCTATTTGTATAACGCGGTAATCACCTGTGAGGGTATTCAGGCCCTTTTGCAGGAAGGTTGGCGGATGTCTCCCAGGCGAGAATATTTGCTGAGCCAGGTCCTCAGCTTCTTGCAGAACTCAAGAAGCGATGAGGAGGCTCTGATGTGAATTGGGTGGTGGTTCCATGCTCTAGGTGATATATACGAGACCATGTAACCTCAGGCTCTGTTTTTGTGTATGCGGGTGTACCTGTGCTAGTGAGAGTCCAGGTGAACAAAGCTGACTTGTAGGTAGGCGGAAGTGTACGTGGCTATTGAGGTAGGCAGGGCATATGCTGTGTAGTGCTTTGTGTGTGTGTGTGTGTGTGTGTGTGAAGAGATTGGTCTAAGTGTGTTTGTGTATGGAGAGCCAGTAAAGTTCTTTTGAGGTGTGGGTTGATGTGGGTGAGGCGAGGAAGGTTGAGGATGAGTCTTGTGTTGGCAGTCTGGATAGGTGGAGTCTATTCAGGAGCTTTTTGGCAATTCCTGCGTAGTGTGTTGCTGTAGTTAAGCCTGCTGGTGATCAGGGTCTGAGTGACCTGTTTCCTGGTTTTATCTGGTAGTGATTTGAAGATTGTTTGCAGCATCCTCAGGATGTGGAAACAAGTGGTATTCACTGTGGTGATTTGGGCTATCATGTCGAGCTTGTCATCTTTGATGATTCCTAAATTTCTGGTGTGGGTATGTGTGGAGATAAGGTCAGTCGGCCACCAGCTGGAGTCCCAAGCAGAGGTTTTCCTACTGAAGATCACCACTTCCATTTTGTCTGAGTTTAGTTTGAGGCAGTTGGATCTCATTCATGCAGCTACCAAGGTCATGCAAGTGGTGAAGGTGTTTTTTGCCGTAGTAGTCTTTTTTCGACAGGGAGAGTACCAATTGGATATCGTCCGAGTTAATTCAATTTTTTTTTAAATAAATGGCAGTCTTCTGCTGCACCGTCTGTAGACAGGAGTGTTGCGCTACATTAGCTACAAGCAAGTGCAGTTGGTTTCTAGTGTGAACTAAAAAAGTGTTAACATGCTCAACATATAGTTGCTTTGAGCTATTACAATTAGGGCTCCCTGTTTTCCGTTTTTTGCTAATTTTTACAGATAAATACAGACAGAAAACCATTCATTTTCCTGTCTGTACTCATTTTAAAATGTGGATAAATACAGAAATTGGGTGCGTTTTGAGTTATTCTAAATACACTTTGCATGACTGCCAGGTCAATAACTGTGTGGATTGATAGGTAAGGGGGTAAAAAATAAGGAATTTTAGTAAAGAAGCTTAAACGGCAGTATACGTGCACAAGGCTGATACTGAAATGTGCATATTTTCATAAAAGTGCATTGATTTATCTTCTGCATGTGTTCATATCACTGAAACCTGGCAGGCATTCAAGCATCACTGCATATTTATTGGTTAAATAAATGTGTAAATATACCAATTTGAGCTTTATTTTTTTCACAAAACCCATAATAAATATGGATAAATACAGATAAAGTTGCAAAAAAATAAATATTGATAAATACAGAAGGAAATGTCCAAAAAATAGATATCATAAAACCGGGAGCCCGAATTACAATGCAGAGATATTTCAATGTATTCCTGAAAACTCAACTCAAGAAGGCAGGAGCAGTGGAGTATGAAGGGCCTTGGGAAGAACGGCGACCCTTGGAACGATTGGGGCCCCTCAACCACGCAGGGGCCTGCACTATGCCCCTCAGCATTAGTAATGGGTAGAGCCCATACTGCTGTGACTTACATTTTTGGCGTTAGCAGAGGTGATGAGTAAGAATCTTGATTTCTTCTCAGACTCAATAATGCCTTATGATTTATTCAGATGTAGGACATTATTAGAAGTTTCCCTTCATTTCTGATGAGACTGGTAACTCCGATTAATGGCTCCAATGGAACTACATGGCTTGCAGATTTACAGCAGACCTGGTGTTTTTCTTCTGAGATTTAACCTGCATGCATGGAATTACCAGTACTGTGGGTAACGGTAACTCCGGAGGATGGAGTAACCGAATGATTTTCCGAGGCACTTGAAATGAGTCTGTTAGATTGAGTTTGATCTAACTAGGAACCTAGGATTGCTGTGATTGTCGAATGAAATGTGTCCTCGTCTGTTAGAAGTTACGTGTAATTTGGAGGATCTTTTGCTCACTGGTCCTTTTTTCCTTAAAACAAAAAACATGCATAACTAGAACATCTGAATTTTTCATGAGGAAGAACAATGTGAACAATGTGAATATATGCATTTCTCTTGCTTGCTCCAGTGGCGGCTGGTGACATTTGAAAGTGGTATGCCATAAAAGTTGGGTATGACTTTTAAGTAGCAGGCCAGCTTAATGGACAAATGTTGGGCATTGGTGGTGGTGGGGGGATCCCTCCCCCTGCAAAAAAATTGAAAAAAAATTAGGCAAATTACTTTAGTGAGAAAGCAAAGTATATAAAGCAGTAGGAACGTATAGTCTTGAAATATTAAACACATTTCTTACTGTATTAATATGTTCAACAGTTCCTGTAACATGCAAATTGTACATCTCGAGAACTTCAGGCTCTTTAAATTGTGTGCTTGTGTAGTGTCTTGCACTGCATGTGGCATCGACTTTGGAAGTAAATGCTCCAACTATGCTTCTGGAAGCACCCACATCTGTTGGCTGCAAACAGCCTTATAGAAATATGTGCTGTCAAGTGGGATGAAAAAAGTGGGGGCTCTCTAAAAGGAAATATGTAAAATAAATTTCTGTGATTCCCATAGTGTGCCACACAACTGGTATTTCAGTTTCTCTCCAAGATGTTATTGCTCCCAGATATATAATACCACAACTGACATGCACCTGAAACCTGCCAGTACTATTGGCTTTGTTAATGGTTGTTAGCTGTTTAAGATAAATGAGTAATACAAATGCATTGTTATAATTAACATTGGAAATGTTTCAATTTCCTAAATTATGAGACCATGAATTAAATCTTTTTGAGGCCTGCGGAGGAGTATTGTCCTTCAGTTATGTGCGCTTTATGTCAAGTATGTATGCCCTTTTTCTCTGCACATCTAGTCCAGCTGCACATATTGAACCTCATCTCTTTCCTCATCAGAAAACACTTTTCACTCTCTCCTGAATGTACTTCCTTGCATCTCCCTCACTTCACCACCCCTAAACATACACTGCTCCCACCTTTAAGCATTTATTTTCTTTTACCTTGTTAATATTTTGACATATGTGTATCCCCTTCACCCACATTTACACAGAATTTCAATTTCAACTGGAATACATGATCATTGTTCTGTGTGCTCTGCAGACAGGCCAACACCCTAACAGGCACTTTGCTTTGCCTTCAGCCTCAACACTACAGCACTCAGTCAAAGTCCCCATAAACACCTGTCACAACTGAAAGTATGCCCTATACAAGAGAAAAGAGATGTACGATAAAAATACAGAAACAACATGATGAACTAGCTAACCTTCTTGAGGAATTCAAGATTAAAGAAAACATGATACCAAAAAGTAACTAAATCACTACCATGCATTACCTTAACGTTTTTAACATTCATTATTCGTACAATAATCTATGCTTTAGGCATTAATGTTAAGGGCATGAAGATCGGGCCATTTTTAGTGCCATACTGCATGTAACTGTGTTTAGTATGAGCAAAAAAACCAGCCCGTCTGCTCTAAAGGGGCCAGCGGATTGCAGCCAGGCCTGCAGTGCCACAATGGGGATGGTTAGTGTGACCAAGGGTCTCAACACAATACGCGTAACACATGATTACCATACCAATACTTAAATTACAGAGGCCAAGGGTCCTAATCACGTGTTCTTACATCCAGTACTACTGTATCACAAATGGGAAAGGGTGGGAAGTATGCCTGTGAATGACAGGCATCTGGCCTCACGCAGTGATGCAGACTCTGAGGCCCAAAACCGTGATGCTAACAGTGTCACTGGCCTGTGGTGTATACCACCATAGACTACAATGGCAATGAAAGGCTTTAGAAAGGCAAGCTCTGCATCTTGCATCACATTGCAGAAAGTTGATTTACTGCCTGGCTCCCATCTCCGGCTTCAGAGAGAGGCGGGGAAGGCCCTGGAACAGACAGCCCAGGCTTGAATACATCAATTTGTTTAGAGATATAATCCTAGCTCTAAATAAATCAATCTATTTAATATTTTTTTCAGGTAAATGTGTAGTACTATGAGAGAGACATAGCTCCAGTAGGCCTTGATAGAGAAACCACCCCTGGCTTTCTCCTTCTACCATATGAAAAGTGAAGCAAATGGGATATTGTGCATTTAAAAATGGTGGTACCAGGGGCGGTTTCTCCATTAGGGCTCGGGGCTGCGCCCTCTGAAACTCCTACACATTTACTTAAAGAAATATTAAATAGATCGATTTATTTAGCGATACAATCGTATCTCTAAATAAATTGATGTATTTAAGTCTGGGCTGTCTGTTTCAGGCTGCCTGTCCCGCCTACCTCTGAAGCAGGAAAATGAAGCCAGGCAGTAAATCAACTTTCTTAACTGTGATGCACAACGCAGAGATTATTGTTTTAAAGCCCTTCATTGTCATTGTGGTCTAGGGTTGTATGCACTCTGTAGGCCAAAGACGCAATAAGCGTGGTTTTGTGCGGCAGAGACTTCATCCCTGCATGATTTCAGATATCCGTCATTCAAAGGCATAGATCTCACCCTTTCTTCATATGTGAGAGTGGATGCAAGCACGTCCGATCCGGTGCCTTGTTCTTTGTAATGGTAAGTGTTTGCAAGCTAATGCTGTGTTCTGTATATTGTGCTGAGACCCCTCATCACTCTAACCTTCCCCACTGTGAAACCCCACGCCCTTGCTGGACATCCCTCGCACCTTTAAAAGTGTAGCTGCTGCATTTGTTCCCCTGCCAAATGTATCCAAATAAGGAGCAGAGTTCGTTCTTATTCCTTTACGAAGTTGATCAAAATATCTGAGTCAAGCCCACAGCAAGAGATATGTGCTTGCTGTGGGACATGTGCTTACTGTGGCCAGTTCTCTGATGTATGACATTAAAACTGGCCCTGTCTTCATGCACCTAAGTTAACCCTGATGCCAAAAACATAGATTTAATTGCAAACAATACATGTTAAATATGTCAAGGAAATGCATTTCAGCAATTTAGTTCCTCTCTTATTTCACATGCTTTACTTAATCTTGCATTACTCAAGAGTTAGCTATTTTATAATGTTGTTGTTGAGCCATGTCAGGTGTTTATGGGGGCTTTGATGGAGCGCCCAGGTGCTAAGGTTGAAGCCAAACAAAGTGCCTGTCAGTGGGTTGGCCTCTCTGCAGAGTACACAGAACAATGTTTGTGTATTCCATTTGCAACTGAAATTCTGTGGATATATGTGTGTGAAGGGGATACACAGATGTCAAAATATTTGCAAGGCAAAAGTAAGAGAAATTAAATGCTTACATTTGAGGGGGTGTAGTCGGAGCATGTTGGGGGCTGTGAACTAACAGAGATGCGAGAAAGTGCATTTGGGGAAGAGTGAAAAAAGGATGCTGAAGATGAAAGAGAGGGGGTTAAGATGTGCAGATGGACAAGATATGCAGGGAAAAAGAGGTTACATATCTAATATAAAGCACACAAAACTCCTTCCACATGCCTCAATGTTATTTAATTCACAGTCTTAATATTTCAGAATTTCAACATTTCCAATATTAATTATTTATAAGAAATCCTTACTGTTACTCATTTATTTTAAACTGCTAACATCCAGTGACAAAGACAATCATACGGACAGGGGGGGGGAACATGGCGGCAGCTAGCTGAGAAGCTGCGGCACTCAGCCTCCCGTAATGACTTTTTGCTCCCTTGCTACACTGGTGATGCCGATATTTGCTGTTACTCTGAGCGTTTCATGAAGTGTTGCGATATGGTCCACTTTGCTGAATTAGTATGATGCAGGCGGTTTAGATAAAAAAAAAACGATATTTTCGCGGTCTGCTGCTGCTCGTTACACGCCAGTCCCGCTTCCCATTCCACGGCTCGGAGTCTTTGAAATTTGTTTATCCTATTGACTTCTGTTGGCCTCTTTTGCGGACCCCTGCTGATTTGGGGCTGCGCGTGCTTCTTTTTAGATGTGCATGTGGGTCGCCGCAGCCCCCTCCTTGCCTGGCTTGTTGCGGTGGAGCGCGGCAGCACTGGAGCTACGGAGGGGTTGCAGGGTTCGGAGCCTCCTCCTCCGGGGTGTTAGAGGCAGCGGCAGCACTGGTGCTTCCCGGGTCTCCGAGGGTGGAGGCGCTCCAGGCGACGTGAAGGAGGACTGCCGGCGTTCAAGGGGCCAGCGAGGACACAGGGGAGCCGAGGCAATCCTGGCCCCAAGAAAGGAGGGAGTCTCTCAGGGAAACGCCGGCCCAAGCGCCAGTACAGGTGAGATCAGCTACTTTGAGATCGGGAGTCTCGAAGAAAGGTAGGAAGCGCGGAGTGAAGACTCAGAACCCCAAGGGGATATCAAGTGGGGGAGTCTGCACCCTGCCTGAGTCCAGCAAGGCCTCGAAGAACCAGGGGCCCCCTTCCAGTATTAGTAGAGGTAATACCTCCACTTTTTTGTGTGGGAAGTTAAGGCGAAACGGGCAAAAACACGTAAGCCTACAAAGGCTTCCTTAATTCTCAGCACAAAAGTAATGCCCTCATTAAGGTCATATTTTAAAGTTTTGCCACAAGTCTTGGATTTGGTGAAAGAGGGGGCCTCCTGTAGAGCAGTACCTGGGTGGGTTTCCCCCCCTCCCAGAGCCCCGGATATGGAAGAGCTGGCAGGGCCCTCATTACCGGCTGAAAACCTCCACACCAATAGCGGGGTCCTAGATATCACCTCTCCATACAGTGGTGACGGCTGAGGGGGCTCCGGGACTGGAGCAGCTAATAGAGGCAATAGCAGCGCCTCAGGAGGATACAACTTCAGTGATAGGTAATTCTCAAGGTGGGGCAGGCCCCTTGGTGGCCTCCTTGGAATCCATGCTCACAGCCCTATCTTTGGACATTAAAAGGGGGTTTGAAGTCTCTACAGCTAACCAAACTGAAATTAGAAGCTTCTGCGAGTCGTTGGAGAGTAAAGTTGAAGTGTTGAATGCTAGAACGGTGGCCTTGGAAGATACTGTGGCGGGTCTCTCTTCCATCTTGGTAAAGCAGAATCAGATATCACTAATCTCAAAAAAGAAGAACTTGTCCTCTCTGAGAGATTGGAAGTATTGGAAAACAATGCACAACGAAATAACCTCCGTATTCTCAACGTTCCCGAGGGGAGCGAGGAAACTAACATCAAACAGTACGTGATTACCCTCCTAAAGGAAGCTCTGGAACTTGACCAATCTACAGAAGACCTAGGAACAGATATTCAAAGAATACATAGGGATCCTTCAGGAGGAATCCACAGTGATCTAAACCCAGGAAGATCTTGGTTAATTTCCATACCTACTCTCTGAAAGAACAGATTCTCAACCAATCATTAAAACAGAAGACCCTGAGTGTTAAAGGCTTCCCATTCCAAATAAGATCAGACCTGTCCAGGGCAACCCTGGACAGGCAGTAGGAGTTGGGCAGGAGGCTGGAGGCCTTCAGGAAACTGGGGGCGGTTGCACAACTTAAGTTTCCGGCTGCCTTTAAAATAATGCATAATAATAAAATGTACAATGTTAGAACTGTACAGGCAGCCAACGAGCTGTTGCTGGACTTGGGCAGAGAGGAAGGTCCGTTGGGTTAAATTCTGGATCTGAAAGAAACAGGTTAGTATTAGATTCCTTACCTTAGAATATCCCCAGGCGTCAGTCTGGATCCGGAAACTTTTGCGTAGCAGTACCCCTGCGCGTCGGTAGGCGTCGTCTGCAGGCGTCCCCTGCGGCTCCGCGTCGTCGGCGTCGTGCGCCGTGATGACGTCGCTGGAGTATATAGACGCCGCCTCCGCGCGCTGACGTCAGTTCTTCTTTTTTCCGCGCCAGTTAGCGCAGATCCGAAGAGCAGTACTCCGGTCTTTTGACCAAGTTTTTTGTTAACTGATTGATCTTACGGTGCCGGTAGGATGCCCGGTTTCAAGAGTTGTGACGAGTGCGACCGCCTGATGTCGGTCACCGACCACCATCGACTCTGCCTCCGGTGTCTGGGCGCGGACCACGACGTGGAGTCCTGCGTCGACTGTCGGGCCTTGACTGGAAAAGCTAGGCGGGAGCGGTCCCGCAAGCTTCTCGAGCTCCGGTTGTCGGCCCCGCGTCGAGAGCGGTCCCGGTCCGGTCGGAGGTCGAGGGAGCGGTCGAGGGAACGGTCGCGGAGCCGCCATGGGCGCTCCGGGAGTCGCCACCATTCCTCCGGCTCGTCAGGTAAGCACAAGAAGTCGGGGCGTCGCCATCGCACCCCCGACTCCCCCCGACGCCCGCGTGCTGCGGCCGGGGGCTCGGGTGACCCCACCCCCGCGGTCCCGCATGGGTCGCCGACGCCGTCTACCCCACACCTGTCGGTCCCTGGGGAAGGCGCGTCGCGTGAGGAGATCGAGGCCTTCCTCATTGCTATGAGGGCGAGGTCTTCTCCGGCGGGGCCTTCGGCGCCTGCGGGCCCGTCGGTCCCGTCTGGGGGCCCGAGCGGTTCGGGTGCTCCTGCCCCGGCGCCGCCGGTGGCTCCGGCCCCGGCGCCGCTGGTTCCCTCTGGTTCGTCGCCGGCTGGTCTCCCGGCCTCTCCGGCGTCGGTTCCTGTGGGCCAACCCGTGGTACCGCCCCCGCGTGGTGCGGCGACTCCGCCGTCGGCTCCGGCCGGCGTCGGGTCCCCGGCACCGACGCCGCGCGGCGCCACCCCCCTTTCCTCCCCGACTCCGGACTCGGAGCCGGACCGGCGTCGGCCGACGCCGGACCCGACGCCGATGGGGCCCGTTGACCCCGATGTCTATATCGTCGACCCAGAATATGGGTATGACGAGGAGGAGTATGGAGAGGGTTGGGAGGGGTCTGAGGACCCTCTATCCCGTGCCTGCCAGTACGATGTGGACTGGGTAGGTGATCTGGGTGATGCCAGTGGCCTGGACGAGTCGCCCAACCCTGGGTTTGTCTCTCCGTCCCCTGTGGCGTCCGAGGCGGGTGCTGCCTATTCGGTGGTCCTGATGAGGGCTGCCAAGGCCTTACACCTTGAGTTCCCCGTCGCGAAGGTCAAACCGAATATTCTGACGGAAGTTTTTAAACCGCAGTCATGCCCCCAGGAGCCTCTGCTGCCGTTTAATGAGGCCCTGACGGATGTCCTTCTGGGCACCTGGTCCAGGCCCGCTTCTGGTGCGCCGGTTGACCGGAACGTTGCCAGGCGTCACCGTCCCTGCTCGGACGACCCTGCCTTCCTGTCCACCCATCCCTCCCCGGAGAGTCTGGTGATCCAGGCCTCCACTTCACAGTCCGCATTTCCGTCGGCTCCGCCCGACCGGGAATCAAAGAGGTACGACCAATTTGGAAAAAAAGTGTTTTCCTCTTTGAGCGCTGGACTGCGGTCTTGTAACACCGCGTGCCTCTTGGGCCGCTACACCCACTCCCTGTGGGATACGGTCGAGGAGTGTTTGCCGCAATGCCCCCAGGAAGTGCGGGACAAGCTCACCCGGGCCTTGGTTGAAGGCCGGGATGCGGCGCGGTACTCGATCCGTTGTGGTCTGGACACCACGGACTCACTGGGACGGGCCATGTCCACTACGGTGGCGATTCGTCGCCATGCCTGGCTGAGATCTGCCAACTTCTCACCAGACGTCCAAAATACACTTATGGACATGCCATTTGATGGCAGTCGCCTATTTGGTGACAAAGCGGACCACGCGCTGGAGCGCTTCAAGGACTCCAGGGTCACGGCCAAGTCCTTGGGTCTCTCGACCCAGCGCCAGCAGACGGGTTCGTTTCGGCCCTTTCGTGGCCAAGGGAGGGGAGGTCCCACACGTGCTGCCAGCCACGCGGCGCAGAGCGCTCCCCAGCGCGGTGGCGCCCGTGGTTTCCGCCGTGGTGGCGGTAGAGGCCAGCGTCGTGGTCAGTCCACGCCTCCCTCCGCTGCGGCATCCAAGCCTTCCTAGTCCGAGCTTTCGGGCTCACGTGACGCCAGTGGGTGGCAGGGTTCGCCATCACCACTCCCGCTGGCGCGCGATAACATCGGACAGGTGGGTGCTGCAGCTTGTCCGAAGGGGCTATGCCCTCCCCTTCGAGTCCACTCCTCCAGCCATGCCACCGCAGAACCACCGTGTGTCGGGGGACCACTTGACACTTCTGCAGGAGGAAGTTACGGCCCTCTTGGCCAAGGGGGCCATCGAGCGCGTTCCTGGGCCAGAAGTAGGGTGTGGTTGCTACTCCCACTACTTTCTGGTACCCAAGAAGGACAAGGGAGGCCTGCGTCCTATCTTGGATCTACGGAACGTCAACGGCTTCCTCCGGAAGGAGAAGTTCAAGATGTTGACTTTGGCTCAGGTCTTGGCTGCTCTAGACCCACAAGACTGGATGGTAGCGTTGGACTTGCAGGATGCGTACTTTCACATCCCCGTCCTGCCGGCCCACCGGCGTTACCTGCGGTTCACGGTAGGCCACGAGCACTTTCAGTTTATCGTGCTCCCATTCGGCCTTACCAGCGCCCCACGGGTGTTCACGAAAGTGATGGCGGTGGTCGCAGCTCATCTGCGCCGGTTAGGGGTTTCAGTCTTCCCCTACCTCGACGACTGGCTGTTGAAGGCGGGCTCGCCCCAGACAGTCGTCCGCCACCTTCAGATGACGGCAGACCTCCTGCACGAGCTGGGGTTTTCCATCAATGTGCCGAAATCACACCTGTGTCCCTCTCAAAAGCTCCTTTTCATCGGAGCGGTTCTCGACTCGGCGCAGTTTCGGGTTTATCCTCCGGAACGGCGGGTCCGGGATATTCAGGCTCTGATTCCCATCTTTCAGCCGTTATCCCGGGTTTCGGTCAGGTTGACGCTGCGGCTTCTGGGGCTGATGGCCTCCTGCATCCTTCTGGTGCATCACGCCAGATGGCGGATGCGGGCTCTGCAGTGGGACCTGAAGTTTCAGTGGGCCCAGCATCAGGGCAACCTATCCGACCATGTCCTGATCTCGGAGGGCACTGCGAGACAGTTGCAGTGGTGGCTTACCGACCGCGATTGGGTCAGGGGCAGATCCCTCTCCCTTCCCCAACCGGAGCACGTGGTTGTGACGGACGCGTCCCTCCAAGGCTGGGGTGGCCACTTGGGAGAGGCGGAGATCAGAGGCCTCTGGTCTCCGGCGGAGTCCCGGCTCCATATCAACATGTTGGAGCTGCGGGCGATTCGCCTAGCACTGAAGGCATTCCTCCCCTTTGTCAACGGGAGTGTAGTGCAGGTGTTCACGGACAACACCACCGCCATGTGGTACTGCAACAAACAGGGCGGTGTGGGGTCGTGGACCCTTTGCCAAGAGGCTCTGCGCCTCTGGCAATGGCTGGAACGTCAGGGCGTGACTCTGACGGTTCAACACCTGGCAGGTTCTCTGAACGCCAGGGCGGACGAACTCAGCCGTCGGTGCTCGGTGGATCACGAATGGCGTCTGAACTCGGATGTGGCGAGAGGCCTCTTTCAGCAATGGGGAGAGCCTTGGTTAGATCTATTCGCCACAGAAGAGAACGCGCAATGTCATCAGTTCTGCGCGTTGGAGTTTCCAAGACGGCACTCGCTCGGCGACGCCTTTCGGCGCGAGTGGAGTTGCGGTCTGTTGTACGCCTTTCCGCCTATACCACTTCTGCCCAGAGTGCTGAAGAAGATCAGGCGCGACCGGGCCCAAGTTATCCTTGTGGCTCCGGACTGGGCTCGAAGGTACTGGTATCCCGAGCAACTCAGCATGACAGTCGGTCCCTCGATCCGCCTGCCCCTTCAGGAGGACCTTCTGTCGCAGCAGCAGGGGACGGTCCTCCACCCGAACCTGTCCAGTCTCCACCTCCATGCGTGGAGATTGAGCGGCGACAGTTGAGGCCATTTGACTTGCCTCCTGAAGTCTGTGATGTCATTCTGGCAGCCAGGCGTCCCTCCACAAAGTCGGTATACGCCTGCCGGTGGAACAGATTTGTGGCATGGTGCACAGCGAAGGCTGTGGATCCCCTTTCTGCCCCTCTGTCTGAGGTTCTCCTCTTCCTCCTTTCCCTTGCCCAGCAGGGCTCTGCTCTGGGCACTATCAAGGGCTATCTTTCTGCCCTTTCCGCCTTCTTGAGGCTACCTGATCAGCCATCTTTGTTCAAGTCCCCTATTGTGTTGAGATTCTTGAAGGGCATCACGCACATGTATCCTCCAACTCCGTTCGTGATGCCTCAGTGGGACTTGAACCTGGTTTTGACTTTCCTGATGTGCGCTCCCTTTGAGCCCCTTCATTCCTGTCCTCTCCGTCTTCTCACCTTAAAGACGGCCTTCCTGGTAGCCATCACCTCTGCCAGGAGAGTGAGTGAGCTCCAGGCTCTTTCTATTCAACCTCCTTTCTTGTCTGTTCATCCTGATAAGGTGGTTCTTCGGACTAGACCTTCTTTCCTGCCCAAGGTAGTCTCTGCTTTTCACATTGGGCAGTCCATCACCTTGCCCTCTTTCTTCCCGCCTCCGCATCCTTCAAAGGATGAAGAGCGGCTCCATCGTCTGGACCCAAAACGTGCGCTTTCATTCTATATGGATCGCACACGCCAGTTCCGGGTGGATGACCAACTGTTTGTTGGCTACGTGGGTGAGAAGAAGGGAAGGGCGGTACAGAAACGGACCATCTCTCGGTGGGTCGTCCTGTGCATCAAAGCATGCTACTCTTTGGCTCGGAAGGAGCCTCCTGTTGGGCTGAGGGCCCATTCCACTCGGGCCACGGCGGCTACTACTGCCCTGGGCCGGGGAGTCCCTTTGCAGGACATTTGCCAGGCGGCCACGTGGGCCTCGCTGCACACCTTTGCGAGGCACTACTGCCTGGACAGTCAAGTCCGGAGGGATGGCTTCTTTGGCCGTTCGGTCCTCCAGGACTTTCTGGTGTAGGTTGTATTGGTTCGCAGACCCACCACCGGGGTTGGTATTGCTGGGGTATCTATTCTAAGGTAAGGAATCTAATACTAACCTGTTTCTTTCAGATGAACAAGTTACTTACCTTCGGTAACGATATATCTGTAAGAAACAGTAGTTAGTATTAGATTCCTTACCGCCCCGCCCATCCTCCCCGTTCTGCGAACTGATACCTAGGGTTAAGGACATCCCTTTCAGGGCCCTAGTTTCAAATGGCACCAGTGTTGGTTCTCACATGGCTCTGCGTGTTCTGGCGCGGAAAAGCTGTGTGCAAAGAACTGACGTCAGCGCGCGGAGGCGGCGTCTATATACTCCAGCGACGTCATCACGGCGCACGACGCCGACGACGCGGAGCCGCAGGGGACGCCTGCAGACGACGCCTACCGACGCGCAGGGGTACTGCTACGCAAAAGTTTCCGGATCCAGACTGACGCCTGGGGATATTCTAAGGTAAGGAATCTAATACTAACTACTGTTTCTTACAGATATATCGTTACCGAAGGTAAGTAACTTTAGTTCCTAGCAGCCGCATTACTTTTTCTCCCAGGTAAACTCTGCTTTTGTCCTTCCAGTTTCCTTGGGTGCAATTTAGACTTAGCATAGGGGCATTATCTTAGAAGTCTTTAAATGGCTTTTCTCCCTTCTCTTACCTATTATCAATCTTTACATAGCTGGTAGTTTAAGAGTAGGTATGGATTTGGCTTTCAGCAAATTTTAATCTTACTTGACCTTTATATGTAGAAAAAGTCGGCATTTCCACTTATGCCTTTTCTGTTTTTTTCTTTCTTTTTAGGGAGTGAGGGTCAGCGGGAGTCCGCGGGGTGCAACTCTCTGGACATTGTCCGGATTGTTTGGTGGGGGGGGGGGTTAGGGGTTTGGGTAGGTTTGGGCACCGGGTACCGGGGTGGGTGTTGCAAGGTAAAAAATGTAAAAAAAAATCCTCATTCTCTCCATAACAATTTTTTCTTTGAATTAACCTATATTGTAAATATGGCTGGATCAGATAGGCCTAGGCGGATTCTGTGTAAAAAATGTGTACGATGTAAAGGAGGCTACTCTATCTATGAATAGTGTACAGATCCTCTCCTGGAACGTCAATGGTCTGCACACTAGACCTAAAAGGGACAAGATTCTACAATATCTCTGAGATTCTAGTGCGCGGGTTATTGTGCTTCAGGAGACTCATCTATTAGAATCAGAGATGGTCTTACTTGCTCAAAAATATATATGGACAGATTTTCAAGTTTCCACAACTCAGACTATGAATATCAGGGGGGTTTCGATACTCTTTAAGAGAACAGCAAAGGCTCGCCTCATTTCAAAATTAGTTGACCCAGGTGGCAGATGGGTCATTGTGAGCGTTAATATTACGGTGGCCCAGACTACTATTGTAGGATATTATGGCCCGAATCAAGATGACCCTTCCACCCTCATCTATTTTTTCTTATCTATTATTGTTTTCAGAACCAACTATCTTGGCAGGTGACTTTAATATTGTTTTGGATCCCCATCTTGATAAATCACCTAACAGCCGTGCCTCAGTCCCCTCTAAAACTAGGACTTTCTTACTTGATGCCATGAAACAATATGCCTATTCTGATATTTGGAGGCTAAGGTCAGATCAACGCTCAAGATTTTCGTTCCGCAACTATAAATACCGGCATCAGTCCAGGATTGATTTTATCTTGGTCAGTCAAGCATTGAAAGGTATAGTTAAGAACATCCTATATCTTCCCTTTCACTTATCTGACCATTCTGCAGTTTGGCTGGAACTGGAGGGCATAGTCCCTGTCTTTTTTAGATCTTGGTCCTTTGATCACTCATTACTCTTGGAAGATGAGGTGACTTTATCCTTGATTATGGAGACAGAGTGGTTCATGAAAACAAACATAGATTCTGCCTCAATAGGGTGCATATGGGACGCTTATAAAGCTTTTCTAAGGGGCCAAATTGCCAACAGGGCTGCCTATAGGAAAAAAATATATAGAGAGGAGGTCTCTACTATTGAGGCCGGAATTGAAAGGTTGCAATCTGAACTAGATCGATCCACTAGCACTTCTGTTGTAACTCCGCAGGAGCTACAAAACAAACTGACAAGATTAAAAGGACAGTTGGAAACAGTGTTAAATACATGCTTACTTCGCAGGTGGGAGGCGAGTAAAATTGCTAATTTTGAGTATGGTAAAGGCGTAAGCAGGCTCCTCGCCTGGAAAGCTAAGACTGACCAAGTTCGAAATAATATCAGATCAATCACGCAAGGCAACCAATCTTTCAGATGTGGCGAAGGAGTGTCGGAAACTTATGCGTGCATGGACCTTACTACCCTTGTCTGTCTTGGGAAGGGTAAACTTAGTAAAATTTCAATTTTGCCTAGAATTACGTTTCTTTTTAATACTATTCCCCTTCACTTCGAGGCTGCCTCCTTAGTTAAGTTGCAGAGCGATATTAATTCATTTATTTGGGAATACCACACGCCTAGGATTGCTTGGAAAAAACTTAGGCGGCGAAGAGAAAAGGGAGGCCTAGCCGCTCCGGATCTCCAGTAGTTGCATGGGCTTTTCAACTCTCCCATTCTCGCATGCTACTGAAAATGCCTACTAACATCGGGGCTGAAGCATGTTCTGGGCCATGCTTAGTGGGGCCATGTTGCCTTGTGAGGGTTTTTATTTAAGTTTGGTGACCCCAAATTAAAAATTAATCTAAAGGTTTTACAGGGCCTAGCTAAGACATGGGCTAAGGTGAGAAGCTCGGTAGCGCTAGGATATCTTTCCAGCATGGCTCCTTTGTGGGATACACCGGGGGGCCCGGGATGGCTTAAAGATAGACTGGTCTTACCCTTGAGAGAAGCTGGGGTGGAGGTCTGGGGAGATCTGTTTGTGGAAGGGACCCTTATCTCATGGGAATCTCTTAGGGATAGGGTTGGTTCTGGCCTCTCCAGGTTTGAATACTTGCAGATGGCTAGCCGGGCCCAGTCGCAGACAGCCACCCAGAGCAAATACCCAGTTGGAGGGGGTAACCATCTAGAATAACAGCTTGTTAACAAAGCCCGGGGAAGGAAGGAAGTCTCTTTTTGGTACCACGCAATATTGGAAGAGTTAGATGGTGAATTTCAACTGGCTAATAAGCTTTGGGGCAGCTCCCTTTTGGATCATGACAGTGAACATCTATGGATAAACTCCTGTAAGACACTGTGGGAGGTAGTCAAACCAGCATGGCTCTGAAGGAATCATCGCTTTACCCTGCACAGGGCTTATTATTCACCTCAGAGACTATCAAAATTCTCAAAGGGCCCCCCTGTGGCTTGCATGAGGTGCGGGACAATAGCTGCTTCCGACATTCATATGTTTTTGATTGTCCAGTCCTGTCCTTTTTCTGGGATTCCATCGGCAAATCATTGACAACCTCTCTTGGCTGCCCGATCACAATTAGGGGCCGATTATGATGGCGGACGGACCTGAGTCCGTCCGCCACCATAGAGTAGGGGGGAACGTCCGCATGGGCAGCGGCGTTCCCCCCGTGAAGATTAGGATGTGACCGCCAGGGTGGCGGTCACATCCTCTATATTTAACATTGCGGCGGGTGCAGCTTCAAGCTGCACCCGCCGCAATGTTAAAAATGCATACATTGCATTTGTATGCAGAAAGCGGCAGGCACCGCGCGGTGCCTGCCGCTTTCTGCATACAAATGCAGGGGGGTACCATAGGTACCCCCCATGTGCACCCCCACCCCCCCCTTCACCTAGGGGGCCCGCAACGGGCCCCCGCAGTGAAGTTCCACATGCTTTTCCACGGCGGTAAATCCGCCGCGGAAAAGCATCTTTTCATGCACTTCCTAATATGGTGGACGGTGTCTGAGAGACACCGCCACCATATTAGAGCTTTTCCGCCGCGGTTGTAAGCCAACCGCGGCGGAAAAGCTGCGGACGGAAACCAGGACCCACCAGCCATCCTAATGTGGCAGTGGGTCTTTGGTGGGTCCGCTGCGGTTCTTCCGCATCCTCTGGGCCGGCGGTGGCTTCCGCCGGCCCAGAGGATGCGGAAAAACCGCAATCATAATAGGCCCCTAAATCTTTTGTTGGTTATATTCGGTTTGTTGGAGGGCGTGACAGGTCCCGCTAAACAATTCCTTTTCTATGCCATTTTGCTGGCCAGAAGAGAAATATGTAAACAATTGAAAGAATCTTCATCCCCCTCTTTTCTGGACTGGCAGGCATCAGTATTACAGGTTTCCAGATTGGACCTCATGAGATCAGGCAATCAAAATAAGCGAGCCTTCTGGAATCTTTTGAAATGGGGGTAGTATAGAGCATAGGGACGTGGACACAGGTTTATTTTCCCCCCCCTGTCCTATGATTACGCTGCCCTGCTACTTCGTAGATACATCCGGAGACATCAGGTTGCGCCCTGATATGCCTATGTTGGTCAAGCCCGGTAAGGCGGCTCCCCATAAGCCTCCATATATGCCTCTGAGTATCCGTTAACACTGGTAGGAGAGGGTCGTAACCCCCAGATGCCTACATATCCAGTATGCGGAGGCAGTGTGTGGATATTTCTGGGGTAGAATGGAGCTAGATGGGTTGAGAATGAGGACAAAAAAAATCATTCGGACAGGGTTTAGGTGTATGTCAGTGGCTGTGCCATTTATCTGGATAAAATGTCATCTCAGAGTGAAACCAAATAATCGCTCAGGTGGCACACTATGGGAATCACAGAAATGTATTTGGCGTGTTCCTTTATAGAGAGCACCCACTTTTTCCATCTCACTTAAAGACCTGTCTGCACATATTTCTATATGACTGGTTACAGCTAGCATCTGTGGGTGCTTCTCTGGTTAGAACATATTTTTCGAAAGTTAATGCTGCATTCTGTGCAAGACACTGGGCAAGAAAACATTTTAAAGGGCTAACGTTGTCATACTGTACAATTTACACATTACAGTAACTGTTGAACAAATTAATGCAAGTAGATATGGGGAAGTCTGTAATGGGTTTACTATTTCAAGACTATAGTTTCCCACGGCTTAATAAGCCTTGCTTTATCTCTACATTAATTTGCTTTAAATGCACCATTTTCCAATCTTTTTTTCATTTCTTTCTCAGGAGAGGGACTCAGCCTGGACCCCAGGTTTGTCCATTAAACTTGTTCACATCGCTCGCTATATAAATGCCATGCCCAAAGTTTAAGCCTCACCACTTTCAAATGTCACCTGCCGCCACAGGGTGGTACACTTAGGAACCTAACTTTAATGAGTTCTGTTTAAATCTTTGTTTAGGTAATTTTACTTTAAAATGCAACTTGTGCTTTTCTAAATTAATGTATTTTTAATGTGTTTTTTAAATATATTTATAACTGCTTTTATGGAGTAAATAAACTGGAATTCTATACACAAATGTTTCTAAAACATGTTTACTCCGTATTTTCCTTAGCTAGTTAAGAAGTTGGGAATTCATTCTGCAAGATGATGGTATATATGAAAAGGAAATATTGCCAACCAGTAACACTATTGTCTTGCAGCTTCATGATCATATTTTTGTTGCTGTTGTATGCCCAGTCCAGCAGCTCTTTTCGTTGTCTCAAGTCTTCTGATAGTAACTGAGTGACGCAGACCCCAAATGTTGAGATTCGTTTGGGTCATTGTCTGGTGTAAGGTGACGCCCTATAAATAATTAACCTGCAAGAAAAGTTAGATACCTTCCCAGAAACACAAATACCTTTCTTAATAATATGTTCCTGTAACAATTGTTAACCTGGTGTGGCTTTCAAAGTGATTGGAGTAGTTGCACGTACAATCAGTTTCAAGGACTACTCATTTTTTTGCTTTTCACGGTATCTTTTTAGGTCTTCATTGAGCCAAACGGAGAAACATATGATGTTGTGCTGAAGACCACTGCTGTTGCCCCATTTGTCTGGCTGGATGTAGGCGACATACCAGGGAGATTCAGTGACAATGGTTTCTTGATGACTGAAAAGGAGCGCATTGTCATCTTCTATCCCTGGGAACGCACCAGCGCTTCACAGTTAAACGACACTCTGAGCATCACAACCCTCATGAACATCTACTGACAGGACCTGATATCCTATGTGATGTGCCCCATTGAAGTGACACCAGGCAAATATATGAACATAAGGAGGAAAAAGGCCCCCTGAAAGCTGCACACATGGTGGTTTTAGATCACTGTCTACATAGATTGTTCTCATGGAGTAAGGTTATCACTCATCTTTATCCCCTTCCATGTGCCCGTCAGCCAACTGCCGTCGCGAGCACTACCTCTGTGGTGCCACGCACGTCCGTTGGCCGACGCGGCCCCGCCCACTCAGCAAAGCCGCCGCACCGTGGCAGAATTGCCGCCGCGGTTAAGCGGTTATCAGATGTTACAGTACTATTGAAAACAATGTTTGGATATTTTGTAAATATCCCCCAAAAATCTATTGAGGATACCAGATACTTTAGACTATTTCCGGTTATTTTGCTGATGACAAGAGTTTGCCATATAGATCATTGGGGTTTGTGAAAAGAGGACATGGTTGGCCAAGCAACAAGGCGCCTTTTTGAAAAATGGTGTGTCCTACCTTAATGATTGTGAAACATGCCAGCTTAAGAGCACTGGATCTAAAATTCTGTGTTCATTGAACAAGCAGGACATGCAGAAACAGTGTTCTTCCTAGGCACCTGTCTGCCAACATCCTTAACATTCTCTACTCAAGTGACTATGGAGGCTTAGAGATGTATTTATTTTCATTCCGTCAGTGACCTCAATGTCTTTAAATGTGCCTATTATGAGTATGATGTGTCTTAAGGGTTCTTTCAGCTTAATGCTTGATGCACTGAATGTCGATGTCGACGACTAAAGGAGATCTTGTGCCTTCTATGCGATTCTTTAACGTGGGATCTAGATTAATGTTCATAAGCACCAAATGTAAATCATGATTAAAGTTCATAAGCACCAAAATATCTTGTGTCCAGGATCCTCAATTATTGTAGGTGTCTGAAAAACCTTGTGTCATTAATTCTTCAAAAAAGTAAAGTGTGAAGAAGTACAGAGAGACACCAGGATCGGGTCGGCGTTCTTATCTGCCATTAGCTTTCTTGCGTTTTTCATGGTTTGCTATTACTTGGATGGGATGCCCCTCAAGGTCAAGGCCTTTGCATGTTGTGATTAGTTCAATTGTTCCATTTGAGTTCCCATTTGATTTTGCTGATGGGGCGTCAAGTAGCCAGGGTAGATTTGGTACCAACCAACATATTATGACATAAATATTGTCTGACAAAATTATGTCATAATCACTATATGCAAAAATATCACCCAATTGGAGATAACCCCTTAAGTGGTGAGGCTTGTGTCCTCCCTCCCCCCCCGGGACAGTTTGCGCTTAAGTATTTATAAGTGTTTTCAACAAATGGTATCCATGCCAAATGTGCATCCTCTTTTCCCCCATGTTGAGGATTCCAAAGGTGCCCAGGTTTTGTAGATTCCCCTGGAAGGAACTTAGGAAATAGCCAAAATCTAGCAAAATGTGGATTTTTATAAGAAAAATGTGACGTACAATAAAGCATGTGTTTTTTAGAATGAAATCAACAAATGTGCTCTGTTCACTCTCTTCCCAGATTCCAAGTCCACAGGATTTGTATTTTTCCAAGTGATAGTTCATTTTGCTATTTATGTGGTTTCTACGTACTTGTAGTTTGTGGTGGAAACTGGTGGGAAACCCATGAGTGAACCTGGAAAGCTATACATAAACATTTCTGAAAAGTATCAGCAATTCTGGATTCGGCGAGGGGTCCTTTGTGTAGCTCACTCATGGTTTTCCCAAAGAAACAAATTGTTAAAATCATGCTCTAATGAAAGTAAATAGGAAAAAATATACATTTGTGACAATGTTTTCATCTGTAATTCTTTACCACTTGGTTGACCTACACACATAAAATACTGTTAACTCCATTAGACTCTCCTAATCACAGCCATATACATTGAAGCCTATTGATCATGGTTTTGTGTCACCCTTGTGCCACGCAAGTGCGACGCAAAAACTAGAATGACATTTACCAAACCATGCAAGGCCACCTTGAATGGCCCTGTGTGGCTTGGTAAATGTGGAGTAACGCAAGCCAGCGCCTTGCATTATTCTGCCCCAGGGAAGTTTTCCATTGGTCGAGCTTGGATGTTCCCAGGCATCCACCCATGGATTTTGGCGCATTCCCAAATGTATCTTTAGTGTTAGACCTCGTAATGCGTCCAAATGCTATGCCTCCCCAAGGGAAGCGTAACAAGAAGAAATATACTTATTTCTCCTCGATTTTTCCTCTTTTTCATGTACTGCATTCTGCAGCACACATAAAAAGAGGAAAATGCTTCAGATGATTGTTTTTGTGCAGGAAGCTGTCCCTTCTTGCACAAAAACAATCCTGCCTACAACGCAGGCACCCTTGCACCATAATGCAAGGGTCCCTGCATTGGCGCCAGGCAGCAGTTGGTGCACCAGCGCATGTAGAGAGCAGGAATGCACTGTATAATGCTAAATATGGTGCATTCCTTCCCACTACCTTTCACGCAGCGCAGCAAGGTGGCTTTCTACGTTGTGTGAAAATTTAATCAATATGCCCGTGTGCTTGTTGGTTGTCCAAAAATGCCCAATATCCAGAGTCTTTGTAAATCTATGGAGATAGGTCCTTCAGGGCATGGAGTAGGCTGGACCTTTGTTTATAAGAAAAAACGAAAATGCCTCCTCCACCCTAATCCTTATTTTACTTCAAAAAATCAAACTATACTTTATTAAGTTTTATAAGGTATGTTTATTTATACCAACCATTTTTATGTTTTTGAATTGTTTTTTGAAGATTCATAAATGCAAAAAAGACCACTGTACATTGATCTATTTACAACACTATACATTATCATTGGAAATATACATGTACCAAAGAAGACAAATCAAAATCAATAAATCAATATCAATCATTCATCCTGAACAGAAACAATTCTAAAAAAAACAACACATTATGTACGCTTCAAATGTCAAAAATGGATAGACAAAGTGAGACAATGAGGAGTTCGATTAATGAAAACAATATATCTACACATCAGATATTATTCATTGATACTGTGATAGATTATTTACTCCGACGCGTTTGCCGACGCGTTTCGATCCCGGGGAACCATTTCTTATAAGAAGAAATCAACGCCAGTTTTGTAAATTAAGGAAGCTTCCCTACAACCCTCTTCTGCTCATATTATGGTAGGTTGTCTGCACATTGGCAGATATAGTCAACCAGTGCAACTTAAATTGAGAGGTACCCCGATTTTTTGTAAATAAAACTTTATTGTTTTTTACATTTCATGTAGATAATGACAAAGCCCTGATGAGATTCCGGAAACTGGTTCCCCGGGATCGAAACGCGTCGGCAAACGGGGAGGAGTAAATAATCTATCACAGTATCAATGAATAATATCTGATGTGTAGATATATTGTTTTCATTAATCGAACTCCTCATTGTCTCACTTTGTCTATCCATTTTTGACATTTGAAGTGTACATAATGTGTTGTTTTGTTTAGAATTGTTTCTGTGCGGGATGAATGATTGATATTGATTTATTGATTTTGATTTGTCTTCTTTGGTACATGTATATTTCCAATGATAATGTATAGTGTTGTAAATAGATCAATGTACAGTGGTCTTTTTTTGCATTTATGAATCTTCAAAAAACAATTCAAAAACAGAAAATGGTTGGTATAAATAAAAATACCTTATCAAACTAAATAAAGTATAGTTTGATTTTTTGAAGTAAAATAAGGATTAGGGTGGAGGAGGCATTTTCGTTTTTTCTTATAAACTAAGGTCCAGCCTACTCCATGCCCTGAAGGACCTATCTCCATAGATTTACAAAGTTTAGGGCGGGTTTTTATCCGCGAGAGGTGAAGGACACAGAATTTCTTCTGTATTTGCGTACACCAAACCCAGATTCTGTTCTTGGGAGGGACCACTTGTCTCTCCAGAATATGGCAGAAAAGGACACACTGTCTTTCAGTGAAAGCCACATTCAAAACTTGATAGCATCCTCTCCATTTTCATCAGTTGCACTCAGCACTACTGCTAAACAACAAAACGAATCAGATAAACTAATCAGGCTACGTAAGAAACACGTTCGAACAGAGTTGCATGGGCATTTTCTCCTGAGGCACCTAAAGGGAGGCACGATCCCTTGGGGCCTTCAGGTTAAAAATGTCCCTGTAATTTTCATTGAGGACGCAGAATACAAAAAAGGTTTTATAATAATAATACAACAACAAAAGTAAAATAATAAACTTGGAAAGAGATTATTGAACATCAAGGGTGATGACACCTAAGCCCTTTTAGCCTCTCCGCTATTGAAATATTTGGAATGGAAAGAATCATTTATTAACTTCATAGAAATTATAGAGGATATTGAAATTACACCAGAGAGAGAGGAAAAATACTTGCATACGCTTTGGTTCCAGATGGAATCAAAATCTACAATAGTTTGGGGAAAAAGGCCAGACCATCAAGCAATGGGAATGTGTTATTAAATGCTATAGCAGGCTAGATGAGTATTATTCTCCAAGTGCTTGTACAGCAATACACCCTCACAATTTCTTTCAGTACAAAAAAGAGAAGTGAGAATCTACTGATGTATAACTTTCGTCTTCAAAAAACACGTAATGAGTATTGTAGATTTGGATCACTTCACGATGAGATTATAAATGAGATTATAAATGAGACCATATAATTACACTTGTGAAAGTGAACAGGAAAGGTAATGTACTCCCTAGATTTTCGCTCAAAAAGATCTGATTTTTGTTATCTACACGGCCGACATTTCCAACAAATGTACTATAGCTGCGGTTTCTCAGGTTGAATCGACTCTTAGGAATACAGTGGGGAGACTGAAGCAAAGAGCTGTAGCAGCCAGGAGAAAATAAAATGTCACGAGGAAGACTATAGATGACAAACTAAGGGGAAGCAGGAAAAAGGAAACATAATAAGCATTGGTAATGCATCGGTTTCGCCTATGAAATAAAAAGCTGTTTTCCTCATTCATCATCCCAGAGAAGGAACGAGCTCCCTGGCAGATAACACACGAGTTCAGAGGATGTGGCGCAGCGGCCAGAGCTGCTGATTCGAGAGCTGGGGATCCTGGTTCCAATCTCGGCGGCGGCCAACATCCTGTGATTCTATGCAAATCGCTTAATATCTCAAGGTTATAAATTGTTATATAAATATGCCGCAAGAGTACATGGCACAAATTTATGAAAATATACTTCCACCAGAGTGGATGGTAACTGCATTTCGGCGGCGGAAACTGATAAGAGAAGCCGACGAGTAACAATTATTGGTAAATGCAGGAAAATATGCAACAGCCAATAGAAATGGAGGAAAGGTAAGTGCCACACACAGGAACCAATGAGAAGCCAGGACAGTGAGGAGGCGTGATGTAAGTCCCTTTTAAGATTATATTAAAACAATAGACTTATCAAGCACCGCGTAAGTGCTGTGCAGGAGAAACCCAAAAAGGAAACACAATGTAAATATTATGGGTGTGAGACCACGGGATACCTAGCTTTTAGTAAAAGCTGCCCAGCTCTTACCAAAGTGCTCCAGGTGTAGTATTAAGGGCCACTTTATGAAGATATGTTGATTAAGCAATTGAGGAAGTAAAGTCAAGTTGGTGAGCAAGAACAGGATGAACGAAGAGTCTGTTTCAGAAGTTCTGCAACAGAACACAAGATTTGTGTGTTGCGTGCCGGAATGAGTCAGACACAGTTTTGTAGCCTTAATAAGGAGTTTAGAAGCAAACTGTCTGAGAGGTAGGTTAAAGTTGGTGGGATCAGGCCATTGGCTGTTGCAGGCTCAGGGCCAACCCTACACGACTGTAGATTAGCAGATGTGGGTAAAAAATGTTATAGGAGTTTTTTGTTTTTTTACTTTGTTCATTGTTTTACATCACTTAAAAGTACCTAACAGTAAAACAGTGTTCTCTCCCATCTCCAATTACATCATCGGTTTGATGCACACATCTACAGTTACCCTGGTGTGTAACAGTGCGTTCAATAGTCATAGTAGATAATATACAGTACATTTCTTAATCAGTGTACACATTTCTTGGTTCCATCCTGAGACTCTTATTTCACTTTTTTACTTTGCTCCTCCCGGTGCCGGCACTTCCCTGCCTTCATGTCCCATCCTCCTTTGCAACTGTTGTTCAAAATATTTACTGGGTATCAACAAATAGCGATATTAATCGCTAAGTAGGGTTAGCTGCAATTTTTTTATCGCCGCGCATCACAGGATTTTATCGCTGAGATAACGTGCTATTAGCAACGTTTATCTCAAAAGCGATAAAATCCCCGGCGATAGCTGCAAAATCCGTGAGTATCACTGAGAATACAGCGATATTCGCGCATTATCGCGAACAGGATCTTAGCCAATATATCCACCACCCATTGGATATAATGGCTAAGAACTGGTCTGAGCAGTTGTTAGTTTTTGGAGATATTCGCGCTTAGCGCGAATATTTCCATCGCTACGCCTGTGTTGCTAATAGGCGATAGCGATGTTAGCGACTGCTTCCAGTCGCTAACAGGTTGGGTACGCCCACTGTGCATGTCATTAGCGATAAATATCGCTGACAGGCAAAGCGGGCCTCAAACCACTCGCTATAGCCTACAGCTTGCTAATAGGGCGATAAACAATTTTCGCCGCTTTAGCGGCTATAATACTAACGCCCCCCTTGATAATATGCCCCTCTGTGTCTTGACGTGGGGGGTTTTAGTTTAGCATATAGCTCTCTATTGTATCACAGTACGTCAGGCTTTTAAGCCACTGTTCGACTATTGGGGTGCTCTTCCGACCTCAGTGAATGATCAACTCTCTCTTAGCCTTTCAGTAGTGTTATTCCAACATACCTGCGCATCGCTTTGGGGATATCCGCAGAATAGCCCAGCAGGGCCAGCAGTGGGGATGGTCTAATCTGTAAGCTTGTCATTTGATGTAGTGCAGTAAAGGTTTGTTCCCAATACGCTGCTACCTTACTAAATACCATTTCGTGGATAAAGTCTACTACTGGGGCCTGACATTTAGGGCAAAGTGTCGTGCGGACCGGGCCTATGAGTGCCATCTTTACCGGTGTCATGTATATCCTTCGTATAAACTTGTAATGTAGCAATTTATGCCTGTGATTACAGGATATAGTGCGGGTGAGTGTGCAGCATTCCCTCCACTTCTTATCTGTAAGTGGATGCCCCAGGTCTATTTCCCATGCACTTCTAATTTTAACATTAGGTGCTGGCATTCACTCCAAACTAGTGTGGTACAATTTTGATATCAACCTATCTCCTATGTTGTCTGACATGAGTAGCTTCAGCGGTGTGAAATTATCAGGCTCTAGTGGATAAGTGGACACACAACTGCGTATCGCATTCTGGAGTCTGGCTAAAACAAAATGGTATAAGTGAGGGGCATCAGCAAAGCGACTATCCTCAATGTGCGAGTAGAGGGGAAACATCCTTTATGACGCAACTTTTACCACGCAGTGCCTTTTCAACGCAAGTCATTACAACGAATTGTGCTGGGGCGCTCTAGGATAGGTAATAGTTTAATTTACTATCCAACACCTTCCCTACTATCCACGGGGACTGGAGTTGGAATAGTAAATTAAACTATTCACTATCCAGTACCCCCCAACGCAAGTCGTTGTAACGACTTGCGTTGAAAAACCTGCGTTGTAAAGGCATGCGTAGTAAAAGCATGCGTTGTAACAACGTACATCCGAGTAAATGTGACCCCAGGGAAATGCATCCCCAAATGTGTACAGTCCATACTGCCACATTGTAAGCTTTACTAGTGGTTCTGATGTGATAGGCAACCAGGGGTTATCTATCAGGTGAACCCTTTATGCATACAGCTCAGTGCCCCCATTTACTCGCAGCCGCTTCCTCCAAGACCAGCAGGTGTTGGATACTGTTCGAATGTCACCTTTGTCTTGTGGGAACCCCCACAGGTAGGAGCCCCCGTACTGGTATTGGGGCAGCCAAGTCAGCCTCAGGTTTGGCGTATGGTATCCTGGCATATGGGTGATACAAATGCCATGCATTACTACATTGTGCCGCTAGATAGTACAGCTGAATGTTTGGGACTCCAAACCCTCCTTTTTCATATGGAAGAACTAAGGTGTCCAACCAAATTCGTGGTTGCCGCCCTCCTCATATCAGCCGCAAAAGCTGTGTAGCTATGTAAAGAAGGCATTAGTGAGGGGTATAGGGATATAATTGAAAACGTAACTGCGGTAAATCTAGTATTTTCATTACAGCTATTTGGCCAGCCATTGACAATGACAGCCCAATCCACCGACCTATTTTTGTGTTTAATTTCTCCATTACCGGGCCATAGTTTAATCGTAATATTTGCTCCTTGTCCTTGTGCAGTATGATTTCTAGGTAACGAGTCTCTGTGTCACACCATGTCAGTGGGACCCCTTCGCATGTGCAGTCTCGTATTGTTGTTAGGGGAAATGCTAGAGATTTTTGCCAATTGATATGCAATCCCAATGGTTCCCTGAAACGTGTGACTTCGTGTAGCAGAGGCGCCAGATTTTCTGCAGAGTGCTTTACGTAGAGTATGATGTTATCCACATATAATGTCACCAACACCAGACCAGTTTTAAACTGCAATCCCTTATGCAGATGTTTTTTATGAAGCTGCCTTACCAGTGGGTCCATTGCTATAATAAACTGGAGCGTTGAAAGTGGGCAACCTTGTCTAGTGCCACGCATTAGGTTAAGTGAACCCGTTATCGTGCCATTTACTCTTATGCACGCTGTGGGTTGGGTATACAGTAGGGTAATAAGTGATATGAACCCCGCTGGGCAACTCAATTTATGCAGCACTGCCTGAAGAAAGGGTCACTCAAGCGAACCAAAGGCTTTCTCTGCACCAGCAGCGCCGCCATTGCTGGAACCATAGGCGCTATTCTATGCAGAATTGAAAAAAAGTGTGAAGATTTAATGTAGTGGAGCTGTGCAAGATAAACCCCGACTGTGCCGGTGATATTATTTGTCCTAGCAATAGCGCAAGCCTAGTCGCCACCATTTTAGCCAGTATTTTTGTATCAAAATGTAACAATGATAACGGTCTGTAAGAGCCACAGTGTAATGGATCTTTCCGAGGTTTGAGCAGTAGCACAATAACAGCTTTCAGGTTTGTGGAGGGAGTATCCCTCCTGTAGTGCCTCCACATACATTTCCAATAGGTCTGGTACCAATTGTTCTATATAGGTCTTATAGAAGGCGCCAGTAAACCCATCCGCTCCTGGGGCGTTATTTCCGTCCATGTCTTCTATTGCTTGCTTGAGCTCCTCAACAGTGAAGAGCTCACTCAGAAATTGTTGCTGTGCAGATGTCAGCCAAACCTTTGCTATTTCTTCCAGGTAGCTGGCGATGTCACCCTCCCCTCCTGTGCTCCTAGTAGTATGCAAGTCAGTGCAGTATCTAATCAATTCTTGCTTGGGCGTGTCAGCTATATATTCATCCTGCTTTCCTCGCAGGCCAGGTATGTAGGACTGTTCGCGTGGTGGTTGTAGCAAGTGTACTAGGGTGCGTCCTGGCCTCTCCCTACCCCATACTTCCTAGCTGTGGCATATTTACCCAGATAGTAAGCTTCTCTCTCTGCCGCTTCTTGATACTCCACCATCAAGGCCACCCTCCTAGGCAAATAGTCTTGAATTGCCCTGTCAGCCTGACCCTGGTCCAGCCACGAGAACTAATTTTCTAGCCTGGTAGTGTACGATGGAGATCTTTTAGTATCCCTGCACCCTTGTAAATGCATACCCTCTCATGTACGCTTTAAATGCCTCCCATAGTGTGGCCTGTGTCGAAAATGACCCTGCATTATTCTCAAAGTATTCAGTTATCACCTGTCTAAGTTCACCCCTGAAGACTGCATCCATCAGTGCCCTCTCTGGAAATCACCACTGCCTCTCAATGCCCCTGCCCCCGGTATGTGCATAGACAAGACCACAGGGGAGTGGTCAGACAACATGCCGGGCAAAAACTTTACATTTTGCACCCAGGGGTTGTGGTACGGGACAACAACCAGTAATCTAACCTCATCCATGAGTTGTACTGGACTGTGAAGTTTGTGTAAGCAAGTTCAGTGGGATGTTGTAGGGGCCAGTGCCACCCATCATGCAATGTATACTCTTCACACGTTTCCGCCAGTACCGAGCGGAGTGGGGTTTAGTAATTGATACTCTTGCTGTGCTGTCGAAAGTTGGGTCCAGCCCTATGTTCAGGTCTCCCCCCCCCCCATTAAAATGTGATCAGCATCTTGTAAAGCAATATGTGTCTGCAATTTGTGAAAACGTTCTGGATCATCTACATGCGGTGCATATACAGTGGGCAGTAATATGTGGTATCCCAACATCAGCCCCAAGACCAATAGATAAAGTCCCTCTGGGTCTGCCACTGTACTTAAATGGCGTAATGGTAAATTCTTGTGTACCAATATGGCTACCTCACAAGAGTATTAACTGTAGCTAGCAAAAAACCTTTCTTTTCCCCAAATGGAGGAAAATGAAGATGAGTGTGTGGGCGCCAAGTGCGTTTCCTGTAGGAAAATCACATCCACTGCGTGCCTGCATATGTACTGTGCAACTTGCCTGCATTTACGCGAGTTGTTGAGCCCCCTAATGTTCCATGATATGAACGCTATGTCTGCAAATGCCTTTATATTAGCTGCTGTCTTTGTGTACCTCACACAGTTGTATCATCTTGAAATTTAATATTTCTTGACACTGTTGCACCCCTATCTGAGAGATGTCCATTCCCTTTTTAGGACACATCGTTGAATCTTCCCCGCTCCCTCCCCCCACCCATACCGAGCGGCTGTCCACCCAGCACTCCCCCAAAACAGAATATTTGCTTAACTTCCCAATGCCGACAATGGCTAACCATTTCTCTATAATGTGTACTTCACTGGGGTTGTGGGAACACCACGTCAGTCCACGCATCTTGAATTATGAGCCATTACTGTTTTTTCATTCTTTGGACAGCATGCTTCACTACTATGCAGTATACCCAACCACTTATCATCAATCAATCATGTGTCCCAGTATATAAAGTCATGCCAAGCTTATCTGCAGGCCTGTGAGCTAGTCATATCGGCCCCTTCATTTATCCAGGCAGAAATAAGTCCATATGTGCACTAGAATGGATCTCTGGCTGCGAGCCCCTAGTGATCCCGCTGATTGCTTTGCTGGGTTTCTGAAAAGGTCTTGCAGAATTCTTGAACATCCATGGGGTGGTCAAATATTCATACTTTCCCTTTTACATCCACCCGCAGTCGCGCCGGGTAGAGCATTCCGTATCGTAGTTCAAGATTGCGGAGTGTTGCCTACACTGCATATTTACGTTGGGCCTCTGTCGCGATGCTATCCCAGGGCCCGGCACTCTAGTCTAAGAGCATAGAACCCATAGGCAAGGATGTACTTTAAGTGAGTAGCTTTTATTTTTCCAATATAACTCTTGGCAAAGCTTCAAGTCCCCAGTCTGCTTCATTGCCACAGGAGAGCACCCGGCCAGGATACTCAGCGTTTTCCCTTGAAGTACCGAAAGGGTATATGGAAAGAAAATGAAATGACAAAATAAGAAGCCACAATCAGTGGTTTGGCCAGTTTGCTTATTCACGTATAGGGATGGGGTTAGTGAGGGATCACCATGTTCCGCCACCAGGTGCAGTTTCTTTGTATCGGTTTCCTCCCTCTAGGTGCCTCCCCTTACCACCCAGTGCCCCGAGAACCCTTGTATTCAGCGCCATGTTCACGTTGGCCTTTCTCCTGTCTCCCGAACATCTGCTTCGGACAGCTGTGCTGGAAAACCTCGAAGGCTCTGGCACTCCGCTGCTTCCTACGGTTCTCCGGTTTCTCTCGATTCTCTCTTTGCGCTCTTTTCCGAACCGGAATCCTCTTCTTCTTTCTCCGTCACCGCCTTTCCCTAGGTCCACTCCAGCTGACATCAGAGGATAGGGCTCCTCCCCGCCGACAGTACACTGAGTCTTAAAGGGGTAGTCTTCAGCCTGTGTGTGAAGCAGTAGAACCTTAGGCTCTGGATGCATCGGGAAACACACTCCTAGTTAAATCAGGGGTTCCTGACAGCATCCTGCACCATTATGGTGAAGTCTGGGAATAAGGATAGTGTAGATCCCTGCAATTTTAAAGGCATGTTTTCTCACACCAATATTAGTGCGGTGTTTCGGCCCCTGAAGTTTAACAGCCTCGCAATTATGGGTCGGCGGGAGGCCCGGATTGGGACCCGGTCCCAGCGATCGATGAGCACGTTCTACAATGCAAGTTGCGATGAAGGACTCTGCACCAAACAGTTCCGTTAGTAATCTCTCAACAAACTGGTCCATACTACCCCTATTCATAGACTCTGGCACCCTGAGCATGCGTAAGTTGTTTCTCCCCCTCTCGCCTCCAAATCTTCGCTCTTCATGGCAAGTGTCTTGACTTGTCTCTCCAGCTATTCCACCCTTTTTGTCATTTGTGCTGTTCCGTCCTCCAGGTCTGACAATCTGCTCTTGCTACATCTAGTCTCCCTCATGGCTATCCAGCTGCCTGTGCATTTTGTCCAGCCTCTTGTCGAGCACATCAAACCTGCCATCTAGTTCCTTAAAGCCAATGCGCAGTTCTTTCGGAAGTGCTTCTGCAATCAACTGTTCCACCTCCCCACCTAGTCCTGAGGCAGAGTCCTCA
Source organism: Lissotriton helveticus (assembly GCF_964261635.1). Taxonomy (NCBI): domain Eukaryota; kingdom Metazoa; phylum Chordata; class Amphibia; order Caudata; family Salamandridae; genus Lissotriton; species Lissotriton helveticus. Next base: position 1,192,263,437 of record NC_136059.1, read on the forward strand.
ACTTCTTCAGTGCGAGATGTCGCTGTTTTTTCTTTTACGGTGTTGAAGGGTAGTTTATGCTGCTTAGGGTCTTTTTTAGCCATATTGTCTCACATGAGCTTTTGTCACTGCTAAGAAGGGGATCACTTCCATTGTCCCGCTGCGTAGGCCCAGGTCTCAGCACTACAATCTCCACCACGACTCCCCACAGGCAGACACTGGGATAAGGTAAATTCTGTTGTCACCAGAAAAGAATGGGATCCAATCTCCCGCTTCTCTAACCCAGCGCTTCTCCTCTCCGTTTCTTCCTCAAGCAGTTATCCAAGCTTCAAGTTCCCAGGGGTCTGCCTTCTAAGGCGGGGAAGGGGCACAAAGCTGTACCCAGTGTGTCCCACATGCCAGGTCAAGCTGGTCCTCCACGCTGGCACCGACCCAGGTCCGGAGTAGGCTGCAGCTCAGCCCTACCTTCCTTCATCAGCCTTCTGCTCTTTATGGCATCCTGCCAAGCAAAATGCCATGGATCCTTCATACACCATGTTCAGGCCTTCTTATCTTATTATCTGTGCCAGTGCAGTGCGTTACATGCCCCCAGTGGGCCGTATTCGCGGGGTGGCTGACAGAGCCTCAACTCCGCATGACCATTACAGTTGACAGCTTGGCCACGCCCACATGTTTTAGGAGCTTTAGGACAGGAGTTACTGCCATCGGAGATTAAGGCAGATAGCTTCACTGGAGATCCCATCCAGTGATTCAATATAGATTTATTTCATTTGAATTTAAGAACAGGAAAGCTTTAAGAAAACTGTGTGAGGCAGAAGATGGTCCATTTGTCTAAGTTATATAGCTATACCAACAAGCCTTAGGGATCATTTTAACCTGAATGGCCCGCAGAAAATGCTTGTGATAGACAAAGAGATGAATGAAGGGAATGGAATACTTTCACTCTTAAAACAAGCATTTGCACAGCCAATAGTTCTGGTGTTAGCTGCCCACCTTCTGACAATTCTTGTTTTGTTTTGACATAGTTTTTGCAAAACTATATTATTTGAAAAAATCCCAGGTCCTCATCAATCCCCCCCAAAAAATCTAATTATTTGCTAAAGGAAAAATGTTTTTTTGGTCGAAAGACAACACAAGCATTACCATACTACTCCCTGGCACCGAAGGGAACTACTTTAACAGTCAATCAGTCTGGCATTGTCTGCAAGCCTCTTGCATTTGCAAAAGAAAGAGAAAGAAAGAAGGAAATAAGGCAGGCAAAAATAAGGAGGTAAGAAGAAAGAAGATGAGAAGAAAGGCAAGAAAGAATGAAAGATATATAAAGAAAAAAGGAATGAAAGCGAAGAAAGACCAGAAAAAGAAATTAAGAAAAAAGAAAGAAAGCAGGCAGGAAAGTAGTCAAACAACAAAGAAGGCAAGAAAGAGAAAAGAAAACGAGGAAAAAAGGAAGAAAGAGGTAAAAGGGAAGGAAAGAGAATTAAAGAAAAGGAAAGAAAAAGAAGGAAAGAGAGATGGAAAGAAGTAGTTAAAGACAAGAATGAAAAAATAAAGAGAATGGAAAAACAAATGAAAGAAGGAAAGAATAAATGAAAGAAGGGAAGAAAAAAGAATTAACGAAAGAAAAAGAAGGGAAGGAAAGGAAGAGGAGAGAAAGAAAGGGAAAAAGAAGGGAAGAGGAAGGAAAAAGAATGAGACGGCAAAAATAAAAGAAGGCAGGAATGAAAGAAGGAAAAGGAAAAGGAAATAGAAAAAAGAAGGAAGAAAGAAAGAAGGAACAAAAGAAGGAAAGAAAGAGAAAAGTAAAAAGATGATAACTTAATGCAGAACAGTTTCAAAAGAACACAATCTGGTATGTTGTCAGATAGCAGAAGTCAGAGAATCAAACCACTCCAAAAGGAATTTACAACCTCGTTGGCAGGAAACGGGATCTAATAAAGATGGAATGTGCATCAGAAGCATCCTGCCGTCTCACCAGGCTCTAAATATCAAGGCAGCACAAAAGTAATTATAAAGTAATAGCAAAACAATGGCACTGAAGGGAACTAGCTTGTGTGTGGATGTGCTGTTTTTGAGAGAGTAAAATTAAGTCACTCAAAGTATGATTAACCAGTGGCATAAGTAGACTGACCCATTGCCCCCAAGGTGCGTAGAAGACTGGACGCTGTTGTAACTAATCTGCCTTGAAGTGTGGGAACGTGTTTGGGAGCAGCATAGTAGAAATTTGGAAGATTATCAGTACATTCCGGTCATCTAAAATAGATGGAAACTGGCTAATGTCGAGGATAATAACGTAATGCGTCCCCAGGAAAAAGTACAAAAAAATTGAGATTATGATCCCAAGTGCCAATGGAATGTCCAGGTATCTCTAATATGTCCCCTTAGCACTCTGTGTGGGTACACTGTGAATCATTACCTATCAATATGTCATAATGTGAGCCTTGGGTGTATCATATACTGACTCCTTACATAGAAACCCATACATGTTAGTTCCATGCAATGCTGTTATTTAGACCGTGGATATGTGTGTCCAGACCTGTATATCGACCATTGTTCTTTTTCTAGAAGTAGTTTTCTCAAATCAATATTGGTTTTGTTAGGCTGTATGTGTTCGATTAAAGTCCAATGAAAATCACTGGCAGTGTGGTATTAGGATGGACCAGTAACTACAGCAATCAAGCCTCAACAATGCCCTCTTGTTTAGGTGTATATTTATGGCTTTCTCCTCTGCATTTTCGTGCAGAGTCGTATTAGTGATTCTTCTCTGGGTCAAGATTGGAAGGAGCGGGCAATGCATTTTATGTATCAGTAGCAATTAATGCTGTGCCTACATGTAGCAATAGGGATAGAAACTGTTGTGTGTTTCCTATATAGTCCATTGTCATTTTCCCAATGTTGGCCTAATTATACAATTTGTAGGCCGCTTTTGCTTTGCACACGTTACCAGATATCACTCTGGTTATTGTGCCGCATTGTATTTTAACACGTAGTCAGCACATGTTTTTGTATTTTGTTATTTTCCTGGGATTTAGTTGAGACAGCCTAGGCAAGGTCAAACAACATTGCTCCTTGTTATTCTCTGTGGTCAGACACTAGCACCTAGACATAATAGAGAAATCCAGCTGATGTTTTTGAGCACACATATTTTGTTATATAACCCGGAATGTGTCGTCTAAAAAACACAGAGCGGAGTCTTGCAGACAGAACAAAGGCCCTGAGATGAGAGGGCTGAGATGAAGAGCAACTATCTAAGTATGCTAAGGTATGGGGTCCACCACTAGGCCAAGAGATCTATAATCTATAATCAATTAGTTTTTGTAATGAAGATGGGTTTAGGCAAATCTGTCAGATAAAATGACAGGGCTTTTTATTGTATATGGTCTGCTAATCATGCCAATATCAGTACTGACCTGTATCTGTTTTCTAGTGCTTGCGCAATGATTGCATATTAGAGCACAATAGCTTAAATAAATAATGTAAATGTTGTATTTGCTTGTGTTTATTAGGTTCCTTCTCTGGAACCTCCCTGTTGTCATGACACTTATATTGTTCTAATTCTGTATTATGCCAGTTGGTGTCCCTTTGGCCAGTGCATGGTGCGGTGGCTCTTTGCTCTTATAATAAACTCACCAACCAACTTGTATCCTGTTTCCAGTGATTTAATTGACACCCACAACATATTTTTGGCGACGAGGACTTGGGGTCATTTAAAAACGAGCCACTGCTTTGAGATTCACGTTCTTTTGCTGTCTTTTCTAAGAAAAAGAAACTTCACTGGAGCTTTGATTATTTCTTCGGACCCTGCCACCTTCTCCAGTGGCTGTAAGTTCTAAAAGGGAATTTATTTCCCCAGCGGCAGCACCATTATTTTCAAAAGGTGAGGAGGTCGTAGGGTGGGTCGAGTCAAAGGAAGTGGAGTGGAATAACTGAGCTGACGAATTACATTTATCGTCGTTAGTGTATGCTGTGAAACCTTCTGTTTTGAACGAAAAAGCCTTCAAATGCGATTATTACTAACCTCTTGGCGCTGATCTCTACCCTGCGCCAACGGTTCAGCTTGATTGTTTCCTCTTGAATGCTTGCTGCAACTGATGACGTTGTAGAATGTGCATGGGCACTCGGTGATTTTCAGCACGTAATTTTTGCAAGTCAGGAGATTCCAACAGCAGGATTCTAGCATCAATCTGCGCAACAGCGTTTTTCCGGTGTACTGTGCAGAGCATCGAGACTGGGCGTGAATGTAGAGCGTCGTCTCACTATCAATGAGTGAGTGCAGAGCGTCGTCTCAATACCAACGAGCCTCACAGAATTGGCTCATCTCTTCTGTGTCTTTTGTTTACCGGCAAATCTTTCTAGTCAGAGGGCTATCGCATGTCACGGTCTTTCAGTGACTTATTGAATTTATGTAAGACTTGAATTTTTTTTTTTTTTCGTTTTACGTGCACGCAGGCAACTCATGGAAGCATATGAAGATATTGATCCGGAGCAGATGTGTTATCAGCTATAATTTTACCTTGGACATCGAAACAAAGTTCATTTCTCTTGTAGTAAGATTATTTTTCTTTATTACTGTGGTATTCCTATGGTTGTTTCTGCCAAGAATCTTCCTCGTTTTATTCTGCTTGTATAATCAAACCTTGAATTGTGTCTTTTCTCTCATTGTTATTTTCCTTTTTGCACCTTTGCTTAAGATGCAGTCTGTCAATCAACCTCCCCCTTTCTTGGAAAGCCCTGATACGCCACAAATTCAGTGGAGGCAGTGGTTTGATGCCTTTGAAACATACATTGGTGCCATTGGCGCTTCTAGATGCAGAGCAGAGAGAAAGAAATTCTTACTTTTAAATTGCTTGGGATTTGAGGGAAGGGAGGTTTACAAGCATTTACCTGATTTGGTCCTTGCTGAGGGTGAGGTAATCGATGAATACCAAGAAACAATAAAAAAAATTGGTGATCAAATTCGATGTACAACCTAGTTTAGTTGTTTTAAGACATACGTTTTTTAAAAGAGCGCAACTCCAGAGTGAGGATGTTGATTCCTATCTAAGTGCCTTACGAAAACTTTGTTCTAAATGCCAGTTCAGTGATTTTAGAGACCAACTTGTTAGAGATCAGTTCATCGCACACTGTAGCGATAAACATATTCAGCAGAAGTTACTTACTATGGGAAACCCAACTTTGGAGGAAATTCTAAAAGTAGCAAAAAGTCTGGAACTGGCTCAAACTTCTATTAAAGAGTTGAACATAACTGAGGGGCAAAAGGAAAGTGTAAATGTTGTTGTTGCTCAAACCAACAAGTCTAGTTTTCCAAGGAAAGATAAGTTTAACGAAAAAGGTTCTTTCAAAAGAAATATGTGTTATAGATGTGGTTATCCTCCGCACTCTAAAGAAAATAGTTTTTGTCCTGGGAAAAATGCAAAGTGTTATAAGTGTGGGAAATTTGGCCATTTGGCCAAAGTTTGTCAAGCCACATTGAGTAAAACTGAAAAAGTCAGTTGTGTATTGGAAGATGAACATCTTTCGGAATGTGAATTGGTAAAAGAATTCAAAGATATGATTGTCACTGTTACTGATGATGGTGTGGTGACTGGAGATCCTGCAGAATGTGTGGATCCATATGTGGATATTCTTGTGGGGGATGTGTGTTTAAAGCTACTTGCGGACTCCGGTGCGAGAATAACCATGATTTCATTGGATTTGTTCAAACAATCTTGGGCAGACAGGGAGTTATTTCCGCTTGACAGGGCACCTGTTTCCTATGAGTGACACAAGATAGTTTTGGAGGGTTATATTGAAGACATATTGCAGTTCAAAGACAGGAGGATACAAGGCAAAATTTATGTTGCTGTACGGGGCCTGAACATTTTAGGTTGGTACCATCAGGGTTTGTTTGGTAAGTTACTGAGGCCAGGTGCAAAGGAACAAATACTGGTTGTGCTGGATATGCCTGATTCTTTATCTCTTGAAAAAGAATTTCCAAAAGTCTTTGCTGATTCACTTGGTGAAATTTCTGGGTTCAAGCATAGAACCAAAGTTAAAAGTGATGCTGTGCCGGTGAAACATAAGGTAAGGTCTGTACCTTTCAGTTTGAGATCGGATCTCAAAGCTGAACTCGAGAGACTGGAGAAAAATGGTATTATAGAGCCTATTGAATCTAGTTTGTGGCTTAGTCCTTTAGTTGTTGCACGCAAACGGAATGGAGAAATTCGTCTCTGTTGTGATCTCAGGAGTGTCAACAAGGAGATCTGGGTGGATGCTCGCCCACTTCCTAAGATTGGGGATTTACTGGAAGAGCTGAGGGATGCGCAGTGGTTTTCTAAAACTGATTTAGCCTCTGCGTACCACCAAATTGTCTTAGAAGATGAGTCCAGACACTACACTGCTTTTAATTCTCCCTTTGGGACTTTTCAATTTTGTAGAATGCCGTTTGGCCTAGCCTCTGCGGCTTCAGTATTTCAAAGGATTATGCAAAGTGTGCTCAAAGATGTCAAGGGTGTAGTCATTTTTCAGGATGATGTTTTGATTTCTGATAAATTCTTAGATCAACATGATCATGTTCTCAGGTCTGTACTGAAGAGGTTTGATGAAAGAGGGATTGTTGTCAAAAAGACCAAATGTGAATTTTGGAAGAAGGAAGTTGAATTTCTGGGTCATTTGGTTTCTGGTTTGGGTGTTTCTCCAAGACCTGGTTTGGTTAAGGCTGTTGTTGATTGTCCTGCACCCAAGAACAAAGATGAATTGCGTTAATTTTTGGGGTTGTGTGAATTCTATTCACGTTTTATACCAGACTACGCCAGTAAAATGAAGTCTCTTTCAAACATGCTTAGATCCAGTGTTATCTTTGTTTGGGATCAGGTTTGTCAGGCAACTGTTGATTTGGTTAAATCCGAATTGGTGAATGCTAAGGTTTTGAAGGCGTACGATCCCAGTGTCAGTTGTATTATTACTGTTGACGCGAGCAATTATGGTCTGGGAGCTGTGCTCACACAGGTAGTTGATGGAAAGGAAGTAACTATTAGTTATGCTTCAAGGGTTCTCAGGGATCCTGAAATCAATTACTCTGTCATCGAGAAAGAGTTACTAGCATGTTATTGGGCTTGTGAAAAGTTTCGGACCTATATTTGGGGAAGGAAGTTTCTAATTCAGACAGATCATAAGCCATTGATTTACATTTTGTCTGGTGATCGTATCAAATATGCCACACCCCGCATTGTTCGCCTTACTACCAAGTTGTTGCAATATCAGTTTGTTGCAAAACATATACCTGGAAAAGACAATTGTACAGCAGACATGCTTTCCAGACTACCGTTGGTTGATAACTATGGTCCTGATTTGGAGGAGGATAGAGAAGATTGTTTCATTGCTTCTTTGGATGCTGTTGACAATGTTGGTTGTTCTGAAAGAGAATGGTTTGACGCCATGATTGCTGATGTTACTTTGTCTAAAGTTAAAGATTACATTGTTGCTGGTTGGCCTAAGGAAAAAAGTTTGCCTCGCCATATTCATTTTTGGAAGGTTTCTGATGAACTTTCTATAGAAGATGGGGTTGTTATGAGGGATGACAGGTGTATTCCTCCTCTGAAATTACGTGTGAATCTGATAGATAAGGCGCACGAGGGTCACCTGGGTCTCACCATGACAAAGAGACGGCTGAGGTTGTATTACTGGTGGCCTTCAATGGATGGTGATGTGGAAGAAAGGGTCAAGTTATGTTGTGTTTGTGCTACCGCTGAGAAAGGTTTGAAGGTGGTTGTTCCTCCTTTGCAGCCCATTCCTTTTCCTTCTAAACCATGGCTGAAAATTGGTGTTGATCTTGTTGGACCTTTTAATTTTCTCCCATCTCATCTTAGATTTGCTTTTGTGCTGATGGATTTTCACAGCAAATGGCCTGAGGTTAAATTTTGTGCCAATCCCACTGCTAGTTGTGCCATACTTTTTCTAAGAGAAATTTTCATGAGGGAAGGTTTTCCTGAGAGTCTTGTCTCTGACAATGGCGTGCAATTTGTTAATGCTGATATGCGTGTGTTTTTGGAAGAATCTGGTGTTAAACACTTAAAAAGTTCTGTTGGGCATCCTCAAACTAATGGTCAAGTTGAGAGAATGAACCGTGTGCTTGTTGAGTGTATAAAATGGGCCAAGAGTAATAGTTTCGAAGTGGAGAACGCTGTGAGATCTATGATTTGGTTCTATCGCACCACTCCGCACTCTGTTACTAAAGTTGCTCCCTTTGTTTCTCTCAGAGGAAGACTACCCACTTCTACTCTTTACCCCGCCTGGCTTTTGAGAACAGTGGGCCACAAGTTTTCTTTTCACACTACAAATAATGATGATGTGCAGGAGCGTGTTAAATCTGCCCAAGATAAAATGGCCAACAGGTACAATGTCAAGAAATCTGTTAAACCTTTAATTATTTCTCCTGGTGACATGGTGCGTGTAAAGAATTATAGGATGGTTAAGAAAGGGTGTGAATCTGTTGGTGAACCTGTTCGTGTGGTCAAAGTGTGTGGGAATGCTGTCATGGTGGAGGGTGGACATTGGTGGAATCTTTGCAAAGTTATCAAGGTAAAAATGGGTGATCTTGGTTCTTGTTCTGGGCAGTCTCAACTTGTGTCCTCTGATTCTGCACAAAAAGATTTTCTTCCTTCCCCGAGTTCTTCATCTTCTTTGTCTCCTTTGGAAGGTGGATCAGTCAGGATATCTTCACGTGTTACTCGTCTTCCTTGGAAACTTCGTTAGTGGTTATTTTATCTTGCTTGCTTCTCTTTTGTTTTTTTTTGTTTTTCTTTTCTTTGGAAAAAAAGAGATAATGTTGTATTTGCTTGTGTTTATTAGGTTCCTTCTCTGGAACCTCCCTGTTGTCATGACACTTATATTGTTCTAATTCTGTATTATGCCAGTGGGTGTCCCTTTGGCCAGTGCATGGTGCGGTGGCTCGTTGCTCTTATAATAAACTCACCAACAAACTTGTATCCTGTTTCCAGTGATTTATTTGACACCCACAACAGTAAACTTCCTTTGTGTCTCTTTTCAATTTATCATGGACAGGTACGAGTCAGAGAACGAAAGGGGGTTAGTTGCTACCATGATCCCTGAGTGGGTCAAGAGATTTGTCTTCTGGTTTGCCAAATCACTTGTCTCTTTGGGAAGGTTAGGAGGGCAAGTGAGGCACTATAAGCTGGTTGGATTCAGGCCCATAGATACAGACGTGTTATGGTGACTCAGTCCTTACATGCTGATGTTCTATGGTCCCAAGCATAGTTCTGTTCCTGAGCAGAATCCCTGCAACAAAACATGAGTGCATTTAGCAGTTAAACCTATTATAAGATGGCTGCCGTGATCCCCACTGGCTGTGGAGCCATTTTTCTCAAAAGACTGCAGGTGTAACTAACTATCAGAGCACACATTGCACTATTTTAAGTACTAGCTTGAGCTACCTCTCCACCACATTCGGAGATGTGGTCCACGGAGCTAGGTTTGGAAGTCCCCACTGAGCACGGCTGTAGTAAGTAGTACCCCTGGGTCATTTTGCTGGTATATTTTTTCTTCTTTGCTAGTAGTGTAGGGTTATCTCTTCCATGTTTTCACAGTGTGTGACCTTTGATCCCAGCAAGCCCCCGCATTCGCTCCCATAAGGCCTGGATAATCTCCATTGCCACGTATGTCCCCCACCTAAAACACTTGGGGGCAGATGTACAAGCCTCTTGCACCACTTTTGCGTCACTTTTACCATATTAAAAATGACGCAAAAGTGGAGCAAGCGGCTTGTAAATAAGCCCCTTGGAGCCTAATGGTTTACCTTCATTCATTTACTCTCTTTGTGTGTGGCTATGTGATGCACTGTGTGAATACACTTGGATAATGAGATAACTGCGTGATATTTTGAACATTAGCTGTTACAGGTACTTCACGTCACACCAGGTCACTTACCCTGGCTTATAGATAATCGTATCTATTTCAGATTGTGTAGTGGAGTGCATTGTTTAAACTACCTATATTCCAAAACAAACGTATTTTTGTTTCTGTGTACCTCCTTCTTTTTTAGGATTCTTGAAGTGGATAATCTCCAGTTTTTAATCAACTCACCCTGTATAGAAAGGTTGGATAACTATCTCTTGATCTTGCATGTAATGTGTGTAGATGCATAACTCCTGCTCAGTATAGGTTAGGAGTACAAAGGTCTTAGAAGTCCTGATGAAATCTGCACATCTTGTGAAGCAGATGAAACTTGGCACCTAGAATTGACACACTGGCTCAGTAAATGGCTCTTTGTGTCGTAGTATGTTTTTAACCATATCACAGGGCCCCTCTTATTAAAGAATTGGGTTAGGGTTCCCCGGAGACATTTTTAATGTTTTCAGTCCTAAGATCCCATTAAGAACACAAATAATCTCAAAGTGCTCCCTCCCACTGTAAGGTTGAGCCCATCTGGTGGTGAATACCTCACCAGGTGAGGACCTGATGAAGAAGCATGCCACACGATTAGCATATGGGTGAGAGTTCTAAAAGAACACATGTTCTGCGCCTGGTGAGCATTAGGAGCAGGCCATAGTGACTGCCTATTTTAGGAGAAACACTGCACTTTGGATTCTCACACCCTCAAACAAAATCCCAATTTCTAACAGAAGGTCACATTGTCTGTAGATATGGCAAACAATGTAAGATGTTGTCACTTGATTAGATCATTATGTGCTGCAGTTTAACTGGCTTGCTGAGTTATCACACTCCAGAATGACCAAATGATTTACTGCAAACCCGTTCATAAATGGAGTACATTTGATAATAATACTGCTGCAAAAATAGCCTCTGTTTGCTTGCTTGCTGATACCACCTCTGAGAATCCTAGTAGTTTGCTTGATCTGTATAATGAACATGTATTGAGGACTCTGACCCATAGCTGGTAACACACTGCAACTCAGCTGAGAAGCATAAAAACTGGTTCAAGGAGGAGTTAGCCCATATGAGACGTAAGTGCCGCCATCTTGAACGGTTATGGCAATTGCATTTCTCTCATGTTACCAAGAAAAAATGGCTCACACTCAATAGCTTGTCTAAGAAGGTGAAAAAGCCCATCAAGATACATCACTGCTCTCAGAAAATTCTGGCAACCAGAATATCTAGAAAGCTATGTTTTTCATTATTAAACATTTAAGGGAGATTCCCACCTACTCACAAGAATCTAGTTTGACAGGTAAGTGCAACCAGTTTGCAGACTACTTTGAGCAAAAAATAAGTACGATAAAAGCTTGAGTGCCCAGTTTTCAATCAATTTGCACGATTATGTAAGGTTCCAAATTTTTTTCCATACACTGCAGGTTATGTTTTGTGCAAGAAGCAGTTCAGAGAGTGCAATAGCAGCAGTACTGGGCAATCTACATCCGTGCCTTGACCAGGATGTGCACCCCTCACTAATTCTGTTATATTTCTCTTCGACTTCTCCACGTCCATCAGCTGAGAAAGGGCAGATTCAACACTTTAAGTACAGCAGAGCTACGGTCAGGTCCTTGGGCCTTTCCATGGCCCCTTGCCACTCCCAATCCACCTTTTGTGGCTATAAAAGGGGTTTGCAGTCGCGTCTGTAACCCCCAAGACATCGTGCTGCACACGCTTCTCAGCCTCTGTGTGGCAGAGGACGCGGTACCCACAGGCCCCGTGGTCAGTCCACCACCACCCTCTCGGCAAACGCAGCCTCCAAACTCTCCTGCCCTCTTACAATCATGGGTACCCAGTATACAGCAGGATTCGCCATCGCCTGTCCCATTGGCTGTCCATAACATCGAACAGGTGGGTTTTGCAGATTGATGTTCATGACTATCCCTCACCACATGCCGCCAACTTGCAACAGGCTCTTCTCCACCAGTAGCACAGCTCTCTTGGCCAAGGGTGCTATAGAGAGGTTGCCAATGCCAGAAGTAGGTTGTTATCCCCGCTACTTTCTGGTGCCCAAAAAGGACGGAGGCGTGTGCTCTATCTTAGACCTGCACATTCTCATTTTCTTCCTCAAGGAGATGTTGAAAATGTTCACGCTAGCTCAAGTACTGTCAGCCCTCGACGCAGAAGTCTGGATAGTAGGGTTGGACTGGCAGGACGTATACTTTCATATCACTGTACTGCCTGCCCACAGGTGTTACCTGCGGTTCTCGGTGGGCCACAAGCATTTTCAGTTTGCGGTGCTTCCCTTTGACATCACCAGCGCACCTCTGGTGTTCACCAAGGTGATGACAGTGGTTGCAGCTCATCTGTACAGATCAGGGATGGCAGTCTTCCTCTGTCTCAACGACTGGCTGATGAAGGCGGGCTAGCCCAAAGCTGTTGTCTCCCAACTCCAAACTACAGGGACATCCTGCACTCAGTGTGGTTCACTATCAACATGCCGTCACAACTGACTCTCTCCCAGACGCTACCTTTCATTGGAGCCGTTCTGCATATGTTGTAGTTTTGGGCTTATCCTCCCGAACAGCGAATCCAGGATATTCAGGCTATGATACAAATGTTTCAGCCTCTATCCTGGTTTTCGTAAGACTGACTCTGAGGCTGCTGGGACTCATGACCTCCTGCATGCTACTGGTGACACATGTCCACTGGCATTTGCGGGCTCTGCAGCGGGATCTGGAGCTCCATTGGGCGCAACATCACTGAAATCTCTCCAACATGGTTCATATCTCGGAGGGAACTTCAAAAGACTTACAGTGGTTGCTAACGAACCGTGATTGGGTTAGCGACAGTCGCCTCTCCCTTCCCCAACCAGATCTGACGGTAGTGACAGATGCATCACTCATGGGATGGGGCGGCCATCTGGGAGAGATGGAGATCAGAGACTCTGGTCTCCGGCAGAATCTGGACTCCACCATAACCTGTTGAAACTACGAGCAATCCAATTGGCACTGAACGCCTTTCTACCCTCCATCAAGGGAAGGCTAGTGCAGGTGTTCACAGACAATGCCACTGCCATGTGGTACAGGGCAGGACAGGGTGGGGTTGTGGACCCTTTGTCAGGAGGCTCTGCATCTGTGGACCTGGCTGGAACATCATGGCATTTCCCTGGTGGTTCAACGTCTGGCAATCTCTCTGAACATCAGAGCAGACAAACTCAACCGAAGATACCTAGTGGATCACTAATGGCACCTCCATCCGGAGAGTGGTGCAAGGGCTCTTTCAGCAGGGGTGAGCGCCTTGGTTAGTTCTGTTCACCACTTCCAAAAATGCGCAATGTCAGCAGTTCTGCGTGCTGGAGTTTCCAAGGGAGCTCTCTCTCTGAGACGCTTAAGTGGAGCTCAGGCCTTGTGTATACCTTTCTGCCCATTCCACTTGTGCCCAGAGTTCTCAAGAAGATCAGGAACCAACCATCCTTGTGGCTCCAGACTTGACACTGACAGTTTGGTATCCCAAGCTGTTGAGCATGGTCATCGATCCTCCGATCAGCTGCCTGTACAAGAGAATCTTCTGTTGCATCAGCAGGGGATGGTCGTCCACCCAAACCTGTCAACTCTTCGAATTCTTGCGTGCGGTTGAGCAGCAACAGTTGACAGCTTTCAACCTTCTTCCCAAAATCTGTAAGGTTTTCTTGAAACCCAGGCATCCCTCCACCATGACGGTATATGCCTGTGATTGGAGAAAATTGGTATACAGTCAAAATATCGAGTTAAAAATATAGAATTGCAGTAATATCGATTTAAAAATATAGAATGGACAAAATATCGAATGGACAGAATATAGACAACAAAAATATCGAATTTAATGGACAAAATATCGAATGGACAGAATATAGACAACCAAAATATCGAATTTGCGGTAACTAAGTTAATATCGATTTACATAACTATAGAAAGTCAAAATATCGAAGTATATATTATAGGTATTAAATATATCGATTTTTTTAAAAATATCGTATCTTTTAAAGTGTTTTTTATGTTAGTATTTATGTGAAAAGTGTATTTTTTTTATAATTTATTTTAAGTAATGAATTTTATGGTATTTAATGTTTGCGTAATTTAATTCTGTAGCGGGTTGTGGGTTTATAGGGGGATAGGGTGGGAAGTTATTTAATTATAATTATTTAAATATTTTAATTTATTAATTGGTATTTATATTGAATTAATTGTTAATTACATTTTAATTGGTAATTAATTAAATTATAATTGGTCATTAATTTTACTTAATGTATTCATTGATAATCATGTTAATTTTATTAATTTATTTTCTGTAGCAGATTGTGGGTTTATAGGGGAATAGGGTGGGAAGTAATTTAATTATAATTGATTAAATGTTTTAATTTATTTATTGGTATTAATCTTGAATTAATTGTAAATTAATTTTTAATTGGTAATTAATAAATTAACATTGGTAATTAATTTTTATTAATCGCTTAATTGATTATGTTAATTTTGTTAATTTATTTTCTGTTGTGGGTTTATAGGGGAATAGGGTGGGACGTAATGTAATTATAATTGAGTACATTTTTAAATTTATGTATTGGTATTTATTTTGAATTAATTGTTAATTATTTTTCAATTGCTTATTAATTAATTGGTAATTAATTTGTATTAATAGGTAATGATTTTTAATAAATACTTTTTATTTGTATTTTTAATTGATTAATTAATATATTATATTAAATTGGTAATTATTTTAATTAATTTGTAATTGGTATTAATATTTAATTTATTTTAATTAATATATGAAGTATTTACTTTCCCTACTGTTGCACTCACTGGAGTGGGAATAGAAATTTTTACCTGTACGCTATCCAATGCTTTCCCTACTGTTGCACTCACTGGAGATGGAATAGTAATTTTTACCCCTACGCTATCCAACGATTTCCCTACTGTTGCACTCTCTGGAGTGGGAATAGTAATTTTTACCACTACGCTATCCAACGCTTTCCCTACTGTTGCACTCTCTGGAGTGGGAATAGTAATTTTTACCCTCCCGCTATCCAACACTTTCCCTACTGTTGCACTCACTGGAGTGGGTATAGTAATTTTTACCCCTACGCTATCCAACGCTTTCTCAACTGTTGCACTCACTGGAGTGGTAATAGTAAATGTTACCCTCCCGCTATCCTACGGTAAAAATATTGTATATTTTTTATTAATATTACGTTCATTAATATATGTATTAAAAAATCTAATTGTATGTTTTTTTAACTTACATTAATTATTTATTAATTTTAAGGTTATTTAAGTATGTTTAAGTTAATTATATTTATTATTTCATTAATTTTTTATTAGTTTTAAGACATTTAAAAACATTCAATATTTTGACTAACTATATTTTTTACAACAATATTTTTGATTCAATATTTTTGTACTTACCTGTTTGGAGATCGGAATTCGATATTTTTGCATTCTATATTTTTTCCTCAATATTATGGTAGTTCTATATTTGTGTAATCGATATTATGTCAGTGATCCTTCATCCTTTCTATTTGCCCAGCAGGGCCCTGCTCTGGATACTCTAAAGGGCTACCTCTCTGCTATTTTTTGCTTTTTTTGCAGTTGCCTGACCAGCCATCCCTCTTCAAATACCCTGAGGTAGACAGGTTCCTGAAAGGTTTGCAACATTTATTTCCACCTTCCCCTTTCATTATGCCCCAGTGGGACCTGAATCTCATCCTCACTTTTCAAATGTGCGCTCATTTTGAGCTATCTCACCCAGGCTCTTTAACATCAAAACAGCCTTTTTTGTGGCTATAACATCTGCCCGAAGGGTCAGGGTTCTCCAGGCTTTATCATCCAAGCCTCTCTACTTCAACATCTACTTAGACTAACTGGTGCTCCATACAAGAGCTTCCTTCCTACCGAAAGTGTTAACTCCCTTTCACGTTGGCCAATTCATCACTCTGCCTACTTTTTACATCCTGTCACATCCCTCAGAAGAAGAAGAGCAACCTCACCGGCTGGACCCAAAAAGAGCGCAGTCGTTCTACCATGACAACACATGAGAGTTGGACAAACAACTCTTCGTGGTGAATTCGGAACGAAGAAAGGAAGGGCTGTTCAGTCAAGCTGAGGTATTTAGCTTATTTCCACTCTTGTGTATATATATTGCTTTTGAGGAAATTTTCCCTGTTCCTAATGACTTGTAATATTTGTCAAGGTTCTTCTGCTGTGATCACTAGTCTATTAATTTGCTGAAAGTTATATTATTTAATGTTTCATATTCATTTGAACATCTCCAGATAACATTAGCATAGAGGGTGTTGAATATTTTTTTACGGATTGGGACGGCGCTTATGTGTATGTGCAATTACATGCATTATTTCTGTGTTCTGATTTGCTACATAATTGATACTTTTGCTCACTTCATTTTACAGTTTTACTAATTTACTATACAAGAATTGTGTACAAGAACCCCTTGGTATTGGGAATGACCCAGAAGTCTTTCCTATTCCACCAGGGATGCTGTCCAATTTCTCTCCAACTCTACTGTTCATTTGGGACTTAAAATATTTTCAGATTTTGCCTACTCTGTATAACTCTGCATTTTGAGAGACTTCATGACATTATTCTGTACCGTTTAATTCTTAATTTGTATAATAAAACTCTTTAATTTTTCATTGATCGAGAACTCGGTTACTGAGTGGTCCTTGTTACTTTTAAAATTGCTGAACTCTGCTAATCTGATGTTTGGGGAGGTGCCTTAACCTACACACTAATCTGTGGGTGAACCATCTAAGGTAACTATTGGGATGTCTACATTTTAGGATATCTGAATTTCTGGGATATGGATTTGCTCCCACAGCCAACTCCGCGATGCAGCGCCCGTAAGGTAAATTGTTTTATTTATTTAATTACTTACCTTAATCCGGTCCATTGTATGTCAGAATCCACCCCCCCCCCCCCCAACCTGCCCCTCCCCTGCCCCATCGCCCCGCAGCACTCCCACGGCGAGCCAGCACTGCCTCCTACACACACCTCAAATTAGTCAGAGGACACACCACTCATTTAGATGGCACATAAACAAATTGCTAAAGATTTCTGGCACATACCATCACAACACTCCTACAGCACACTATTGATAATCCTACTGAGACAGAAAACAGATCCCAGTCTATGATGGAATCCTTGAGACCGGGGTGCGAACTTAACTGAACCCGACAAACTGGCAATACAGCATTATATAAATCTCTGTTGGCACACTATAACCAGTGCCACTGGAATTATGGGGCAAGGGAAACACAAACTTATGCGGCAAGAAAAAGGAAATTACGCGGCATAATGCAACATTTTTTTATAGTGTTCATTCATTATTTTGACATTTTTACTGCCTGGGTAACATTTAACCCTCATTAGTGTCTGTTTAACAACTATATGTAGAAATACGCAAATGAAATAGGACCAGTTAAACTTTGGGAAGGGCCTTCCATTGAGTGTGAACACATCACCATGTTTTCAGTAACTTTTCATCCGTTTGAGCTAGAAACAAAAAAAACAAAAAAAATTTTAAATCCGCAGATTATGCAGTAGATGATGGATTATGTGGCAAATCCATAATTATGCGAAAAATCCACAGCTGAAGGCAGTACGTTTTCGATTTTGCCACAAGAGGGCAGTGAATGACTGTTTTTTTTCTCTCTTCACATACATTTGCTTCTTTTAGTAAATCGCTGCGCTTCGTTACTAATTCACAATCTGATCTCGAAACGAGAATATTTAAAGTATCCTACCGAATGATGGCACACAATGTGTCACTTATCTGAGAGCTGCTAAAATAGACGCTCTGCTTGAGCGTTGGCGTGCAAGTACCTGCAATCTATATGTGCCCTGTCTGTATTACCCCGCCCAGTGTTTAATTAATGTCCTTGGTTGCAGGTGGTGGGTACCAGCAGGCAACCTTGGGGACCGAGATTTATTGTCATCAGACTTTGGCCTAGAGCAAGAACGAAGGAGGAATGTAGAGACATTACAAAATGAGGCCGCATGGATGAAGAAAAGACCTGTCAGAGTGAGATAATAAGACAGGGCATGTGCTTATTTGTCAAATTAAGCATTGCATTCAGGTCACTACCCCTTCTCCCCACGATTCATGTGTCGGGAGAAGATGTACCCGCAAGGGGGCTGGCGGCTGGATTTGCAAGAGGTTTGGACCGCTTAGAGTCCTCTGAATGTAGTCTATGTCAGACCTTTGCCTGCCAAACCCCTGGGCAGGTCTCAAGTGGACATTTTTGGCATATTGTGCAGATGTGTTTGAACAATTCAGTTTGTGGACATGCTTGACAATGTGTACGAGCTGAATTCATTTTTAGTGAAGTTGCATAACAACATAGGGGTCTATTTACTAAGATTTTACGCTGTGTTTGCGTCACAAAAGTGACGCTAAACCTCGCTAAATCTTTTCTCACCTATTTACTTCCCAGCGTAAAACCTGTTTTACGCTGGAAAATCACTTGAAAGTACCGCAAAGCATTGCATAGCGCTGCTTTGCATTCTTTAGTGCCAAGTAGTCGTGCCATGGGTGATGCAACTACCCAAGGAGCTTAGCCCTATTTACTTAAAAAAGTAGACAACGTTTAGCGTCAGAAAATAGTGCCCATTTCAGCTAGGCGCTATGAAGGAGAAATGCTTTTCCAACTTGGCATGTGTGCTGCACTGTGTAGCCCATGTACAAAGTGGGAAAAGGTGTAAAGTTAGTCTAATCATAGTATTTAGTAGTGGAAGGGTATCCTTCCACTACAAAAGCTATGCTAGACTCACAGACACCCTTGCACTATGGTGCAAAGGTCTGCCCTTGATGCAGGGACACATTTCTGTGTGGCGTTAGGAAGAAGGGGAGGAGAGTGCCATGTTTCTTTGAATACAGCACTCTCTTGCTCCAACTTCTCACACAGTGACAAACGAGTAAATCTGGCCACTTTTGTACTCCCCCCCTCCCCCCCCTAAATCGGCATTTCTTTGGGTCTGAAAAAAAGCTTTGAGGATTTTGACCTTAGACTCAGATTTACAAAGGCTTTTTAGGTCTCGCCTGTCAATGCGCATGCGCATTGAGCAGAGCGAGACTATAGGGGCTTAAACAGAGCTTACCTAGACTGGCGATTTGAGGCGACTTGATGCAGTGCATGTGTACTTTTAACTCAATGCGCAAGCGCAATTAGTTAAAATGCGCGTGCACAGCATCAAATCGTCAGCTTGGTGCCGCCAGCAGCTCTTCCCGCTCCGCCCCCCTGCTGCATCAAAGGCTTTGCGCTCTGCCTCAGCCCAGCCATTCTCCTCCCCTAATTACCCCCTGCTGCATCAAAGGCTTTTTCACGGCCGGCCGGCGTGCTTTCAGTTTCACGGCCGGCTGGCCGTGTCTTCTTTTCTTTTTCTATATATTTTCCCTTCTCTCCCATTCACTCATTATCTCTCTCTCCCTTTCACTCATACTCTCGTTTTCCGTCTATATCTGTCTGTCAGCCCTCTTTCTTTCTATAGTTCACCCTCGTTCTTTCTCGCTCTCATATTTATACAACTTGCTCGCTCCTCTGATTCTTCCCCCACTCTGTCCCTTCTTTTTTCTCTCCCTCAAGATACCCCCTTCTCTCCTCGTATGTCGGTCTCTCTTCTTCTGTCCGTCTCCCCCCCCACCACCACCTCTCTTGTCCTGCCCTCGGTTATGTAAGAAGCTCTCCTTCTGATACTTTTACTTGGACAGTACCGGCACTTCTTAGAAACAATCGGGTATTTATTTATTTATTTCATGCAATTGTATATTGTTCTATTTCAGAGGGGTGGGGTTTCTTATTTCCTCTCCCTCGCTCTTGCCTTTGTTTGCCCCCTCTTCCTCCCTTCCTTGACCTCCGTCTTCAAGTGTATTGGTTGTAATTTATTCACGTTAATAAACCTTGCCAATTGCTAAGCCTCGCAGCCTTCAAGGTCACACACGTTCTCAGCGTCCACTTATATTGCATTCGACGCTGTGTAGATCACAGACGAATAATGCTTCCCTTCTGGGAGCAGCTGTTTGCCGAGTGGTCACAGATTGCGAACTCAAAGAGGTCCACTCAGCCATTCATCCTTCTAAGGTTGATAAAATGCGCGCCACCGAGTTGGGTAACAACAGACCTCTTATCAGCGCCAAGCTGTTGCACTCGGAGTGAACGTGTTCTATACAGACCTATGTTTATGTAGTAATAATCACAAAATACACACTGCCTCTGTCGGGTCATCGGGCGGGCGCAGTGAACCGCATTATTCCTGCTGGTGGCAGCCACATGACCTGATGTAAACTGCCTGTGTCCCGCCCACAAGATGGACACAGAGGAGGGTTTCCTCCAATGACATGATACAGCCACAAGTAAACAAACACAAACAAGCATTTGCAATGCAATAGGTCTCGCATTTATGCAAGCTTGAGCTATTGACATTGCAAATGACAATGCCTTTTATTTTTGTTTTCGTTTTCAAAACATAAATAAAAGGGAACGTTCATTTGTAATGTCAATAGCTCAAGCTCGCATAAATGCGAGACCTATTGCATTGCAAATGCTTGTTTGCTAGTGCTAGTGTAACGCAAATGAGCACAATCGACTTATTATCCACTTGAAAAGGTGATTTGCGCTTGAAAGGCGCACTTTTCACAGCACACAACTGGCTTTCTGCTACTTTGAGTCAGGTGGCGTAACTAGGGCAGATCAGCGCAGACACCCATCGGTTTTGATGCAAAGCCTGATCTACTAAGATAGCCAAATTGGTCTTTGCATCAAACGCTTAATTGGCTGTGGTTATCTATGCAAAATGGATTTATACTGGAAGGGTATACCTCCAAAACAAATGTATTGTGGGCACTTGCTATCTTATGCTTTCTTCCCACAGTCTTGATGTTCTTGCTGCTCAGCCAGTGAGTGAGGTCATTATAATGTTGAAAGTGTTTGTGCTTGAATGAGTGCACAGTTGGAGTGAGAAGGAGCAGGATGCTGCTCCTGGAGGGCCTTTATCTGTAACCTAAAACTAATCTAATAAACTACTTATTTCATAACCTACGCAAATCCATTCCTCATGGTAACAAAACCCCATGCTACACCGAACACACTCACCTCTGCACCATGGGGTGAGCCTGTATGTTACGCAAGGCAGCCTTGTTTGAGAACCAGCACAGGGGAGGACACTCCCATCAGGCCACTCTCACAAAATAAGGCCCTGCTCTTTTTAACCCCATGTGCAAAGCAGCACATTTGGATGCTGTGTTGCGTGAATAAATAGAAAATCTGGCACTTAGTCTTTAGCTTCAACTCTTCTTTTCAGATTCTGCAAATACAGTGGACCAAACACCTGGATCTATTCCCCTCTGGGTACATGAAGCAGACGTGTAATATCAGCACTGTCAGGGGGGCTGTAATGTAGCCTTATAGCTCACCATAGCGGGCTATACCGGCTATTAAAGGCCCTCTCCAGCATTAACAAGGGAGAGGGACTTTAATAGCTGGTATAGCCTAGCTACGAAGGGCTATAAGGCTATTAGAACATTCTGCCGCTAGAGGGCAGAATGTTCTAATAAATAAAACAAAGCCTTCAGGTAGCGCATTGAAATCCCCTCAGGTTCCCTGAAGCCTTTGTTCACAGCCAGAGCTGTGTACAAAGAAACATTGGAATATTGGAGCTCCAGGCTTATACCAGCCACTATAAGCCCAGAGCACTCCATTGTTTTCAATGGAGCTCCCAATATTCCAATGTTCTAATACATAGTAAAAATAAATAACATCCATTCAAGCTTTTCTTGTGCCAAAAATGAATGGTCTAGCATGGGTCAGCCACAAAAGAGCCTCCAAAAAGGCCATTTAGTGATGACCCAGAATGCACTTGTCACTGCTTCATGAATAGGGCCTTTGTGCTGAGAGAGTGCTGGTTCTTTACTCCTTCAGCTGACCCAGAACTACAAAAGCAGGGTGGTGAAAACGATTCAGTTAATCATTTCTGGAAACAGAGAAGTGCTTTGCATGGGATCTTCTAAACTATAAACACTTGTTGCCAAGGGGTGGCAAAGCATAAAATGATTCAAAATGTGGTCACACCACTGGCACATTTATAAACAATTAGATATTTTTGATTGGTGCAGGAGTCTAACCCTAAATATACTTGTTCTGGAATTGCTCCGGAGATGATAGAAATAATTGCATACAGTGTGTGAAAAAAAAGAACTGTTCCCAAAATGTGCCTCAGGACTGTTTGGTTGGAACTACCATCACTGTATAAAAGTCAGGGCCACTGGAATTATGCGATTATGCGGCCGCTGCTATTTCCCCATAGTTGTAGTTTTGCCATAGTTGCCACATAATAATCCATCATCTGCTGCATAAAAGTAAGTTACTAAAAACTGTTGCAAAACACATAGCAGTGAAAGGCCATTTGCAAATGTTGACTAGTTATATTTTTGTTGCTTATTGCTATATTTGGGTGTTAAACTGGATCTAATGAGGTGCAACCAATTCCTAGACAATGTTAACAAGTTTGAAAATGACAAAAAAATGAAATATTACTATCATAAAAATGCTGCATTATGCCGCATAATTTGCCTTTTTTTGCAGCATTATTTACTCAACCCTGCTATGTAATTTTGCTTTCCCCTGCCGCATAAATCCAGTGGTTCTGATAATACAAGGCGTTTTGGGTGCCACGCTCCGAAGCCTGGGAAATGTAGTGCTCTTCTTCAACTTCCCCTCCCGATTCCAAACAAATGAAAGATTGCTTCTTTCTCAGTGTGGTGACTGTAGTCCATTCAGATCAGTAGCTTTGGCTTCAAGGATACCAGTGGAGTAATGTTGGCCAAAGCCTCTTGAATGGGATTACTTTCAGGTAGTCTGTGGAAGTTGGTGTCTCTGCTCCTTTCAAGACAAAGTCTATGAAACTCCTCCTCCCCCCTGGAGTGACACCTAGGATTTCCCTTCCTTCATTGAATATGATCTAAACAGTGAATACACAATGCAACGCCTGGATTAAAGTTCACAAGTTACCACAGTGTATTCTGGCCTTTAATTTACACGACAGCGTTTCAACTAGAATCAAAACCTTCATATCAGACACTCAGGAAAAGGTCAACGCTGCTGCAGAATTTCCACTGCAACTTTGTTTCCATTCACATTTCATCTGGGTGGAACACTTGATCAGACTAACAACGCGGGGGTGTGAGGGAATGTACCAACACGAAAACCTCAGCAGTTAACGCTGTTACCACGTGCGCCAAAAATATCCGTCTCTAATCCCTTGAAGTTTTGGCCCCCCCAAAGGCTTCAAAAAGGTCAGAAAATGAGAGATTGCTCTAAGGGATGAGAGTGTCCTACGGAATAACTCAGTTAGCAGATTATGCAGCTTCCCCTTTTAGATTTATTTTTTTTAATCCTCCGAAAAGCAGCAGAAATTGTGCGTTTTAGTCAGGGCTAAGATATGTGTCCTTATTCTGTTCAACGAAGTTTACTTCTTGGTTTCTTTTCTTATTTCTCACCATTACCACAGCCCTTGCTACCCCATGCGTATTGGTACTCATGCAATTACCCTTCTAACGCCAATGGCAGAGGTCATACTGGCTAAAGTAGAAACAAAAAAATTAAAATAATTCTTAGAGCCCTCTTACTTTCTCTAGTTAGCACGCCCTTCAGTTTCCTTATGCCCGGAGCAGCACCTAAGAGGCAGTTGATGGACGAAGGTTTTGATAAGTCAATACTGTGACTTCATCAGGGACATCAAACGGAGTGTGACGTCACATCCGGTACAGTTGGCATCTTGGTGAATCGATGACCACGGCAGCTCATCACTATGCAAGATAAATATATGTCCGTGCGAGTACTGCGTATCATTATGTTAGTACTGGAATAGAAACTAGAAAATGTGATGCATAAAAGGATAATCTTGTTTCATCAGTTTCCTCCATTGAATAACTAAGATTGCGCACTATGGTCTGTGGACTTGCGTGTGCACCCAGCTTAAAATGTACATTGTGAATTAAGTGAAGCACAGGCGAGTGGAACATGAGCGCAGGAGGAAATTACAATAGATCTTTACAAAATCTGACTTTGGGAAATTACAGTTCGTGAAGTGATACCGTTGAGGTTTAGTGAAGGGTAGTATTGGCAGTTGGGCTTTAATTTAGCCTTTTAGCCCGCCGTAGCAGGCTATACCGGCTATTAAAGGCCCACTCTAGCGTTAAAGGCCTGAGCCGAAGGCGAGGGACTTTAAGGGAGCGGGACTTTAATAGCCAGTATAGCCCAGCTACAAAGGTTTATAAGGCTATTAGAACATTCTGCCACTAGAGGGCAGAATGTTCCAACAAATAAAACAAAGGGCTCTCGGAGTTAGAGGGGTTTAAATTCCCTCTGGCTCCGAGAGGCCTTTGAAAAGAACATTGGAATGTTGTTTTGCGGGCCTTTACCAGCCTGTAAAAGCATGGAGCACGCCATTGTCTTCAATGGAACTCCCAACATTCCAATGTTCCAATAAAACGTAAACATACCTGGGAATATTTCATTTAATTATCAACATGAATTATGTTACTAAGAGCCACAATTCAATATCTGTGAGGGTTGTTTAATGCTTATCAATTACTTTTTTTGCTCATTTCTGCATTCACATCTATCACAGACAGGAAAAAAAACCTAAAAGATCAATGAAAAGTCAAACATGCTGATTTGATTTTTATTTTATTACAAAAGTAAAACACAAATACTCATTCAAAAGGCATATTATTTTCTCCTGAACAGAAAACACACAGAAAAAAACATATTTACAGCAATAAAACAAGGCGCGGGGGAATACATTATTTTGCAATGGTTAGGATTCACCGGCATTCATCTTAATATGAGTAGGTGGCTTCCGGTGCTGGGCACCTGCACTTAATTGTCAGCACTGGCACTTATGACCATCCGCCACATGGTGGCGTTGTCTTTCTAATTTTGAAATGAGCACAACAGCAGTTGTTTTATATTTCAATGTACAATAAAAATGACTAAAACTACCACCCAAGCCATTCTTATGGCTTTGGTGGTCTGGAATAATCTGGATTGTCACATTTGTAGAAGTGTGATGGTTAGTAGCTGTGTTGGTACTGCCATTGGCAGCGTCGGCAGGGACAATGAGTGGTGCAAGCTGCAGTGGCTTTAAATATATTCAATGAAATTTACACTAAATTGGCTGGCAGGTATTATTGTTAAACAAATTGTATCTGCATAACTACATTGACTCTATGCTCATATTGTACCGTAGAATCTGATAGCTCTCAAAGCATTACATTTTTATAACTTATAGAATCAGATGGAAGCGGGCAGGTGCATGGTGAATACATTTACAAAGAGGACTTGTAATATTATAAACTGGGCCAAAATATACTGTACATTGGTCGATGTGCCTGTATGATGATTAATGAAGGATATGCAAATTCACAAATGTATGGAAGGTAATTTACAGGTAGCTCATTGCTCTGCACAACGTTCTATGAGCATTCACACAAGCATGCATCAATGTCTTAAGTTGGAGTGTGTGCAGGTGAGAATCTTTTCAACAATTTACTGCCAGAGCGAGCCCTCATTTTAATCTTCTGTCTGGCCCTGGAATAAGTTCCACAAGCCATATGTAGCTGTGATGATTTCCAGAATAAATAAATTAATAAACTACAAAAATAAATCTTGCACAGGATCAGAAGGCAGCAAGAATCTCACTTAATCAGTGTATAATGTTCCACAGTCCAACGCTTGCGGGCAAATGCTGCCCTGGAAGGGTATTTGCGCCTTGGATTCGGGCCATACTGGACAACATACCAGGGTAGGGTGCAATGTTTTCTCAAAGTCCACAGAGTATGAAGGAAATTAAATTATTTTCAAATGAGCACACACAAAATAATATATTTCCATAGTTAAGGGAAGTCTCCTGTGGCGAACATTTTTGTGGGGCAATTAATCACCCATGGAGCGAGGAAGCCAAAGGACATGATGCTATTTTAAAATGCTGTGGCTGGAAGCGACCTCACCTTCGTGATGACATGATTAGATGTACAAAGTTGTTTTGTGGTTGCAACGCTAGTGATTCTTTTAAAAGGTGATGAAGCCCTTTTAGGGGTAAGAAAAGAATTTCAAATTTGTAAAAGTACTTTTGCTGCCCTTTCCAAGTTGGAAATAATTATGAGTCGCATAGGCATGTATCAATCGTTTGTGACCGCAATTAGTGATACAAACCATTGATCAGTTACCAGTCTTTAATCTGGGGTCGTATAACTGATTGGCAATTTTGTGTATTTGTGTCTAGTGGCCTTGGGGAGCATGGGGAGTTTAGACAATGGCTCATGGTACTACTTCTTCTTTTCCCATATGTCTTCACAAACTGAATACTTTTTTCTTTTTAAATCAAGGCCTGTCCTTCCACACTGCATTCATATTTTTTTTAATCCATGGGCGAATGCAGATGCAGGGCGGAGGTCTGCTGAGCGTTGAAGGCCACCAGTCCTGTATCCAGAGCTAATCACTGGTGGTCGCAAATGACCACATGCCTTTAAAAATCATTTGTCAGATCATTTTGCGACCCTCCTGCAAATGGCAATTTACTGTGCCACCTATTCATAAATAGGTAACAAATAAAGCTGCATACCATCCTCAAACCAGTTGGTGAGCGAATTGCACATTCTGCTTTGTGAATGGTTATTAGTACATCAGGCCTTTAACTACTATATGAGGATTCTTTCAAGATTGCTATCAAAGCAGGTAACTCAGTTAGGAATGGCGCCCTCCTCGTTTGCACCATCCATTCCCAACTGGATAGTCTCAACATTTGGAAGAGGCTAAAGCAGCCCAGTAATAATGCTGTCCTTTTCTGCTTACTTGGAGGGCTTTCTGTATATCGTTTTACTGATTTATTTGTGGTTTTCTTAAGCACTGGAGCAAAGGACCAAAGGGGCCTCCGAGTGCTTTGCAATGTAATGATGCAAACCAGCAAAGTGACAAAAAATGCAGGTATAGGCAAGGCTGACATTGGAGTTCAACCTAATCTGCCACAAAATCGAAGTTTCAGAGATTTCTGAAACGTATAATTCTGGCAGCATTTTTAATGAAAAAAACATTTTCTGTATTCAATGTTTGCCGAGAAAGCAAAGGAAGAGAGAGTAGGTCTTACGTATTCAAAGTACTTCTAAATGTAACTGGTCCTTGACTAGCGAACGATTTAAAAAGCATCATAAAACCTCAGCAATGCTAAAAACAGAGGTGTCAGGCAAAAAATGACCAGAAAAGATCACATGGCAAAATGAGGTATGTGAAGACATTAAAACTCAGAGAATGCTGTTTTCCCCAAAAAGTTGTTTCGCCACTGGAAGAGTAGGGCACATATTGCAGGACAAAACCAGACTTTTTGGCTTTCTCAATGCTTGTTTTGCCACGGTTGTTATATAAGGATATAGTTGTTGGGACGGTCAGGTCTTTGCCAAAATATCCCAAAACATTTTTTTTAACGGAGGAAAGCAAATATTTTTTGGGGGTCTCAAAAAGCACATATTACCATAGCAGTCCCCGATACTGAAGGGAACTAATTTGTGTGCGGACATGGTCCTGCTGAAAGAGCAGCATATCATCACTCACAGTGAAGTTATCCATACTGTGATAGCGGGCCGAAGAAATATACGACTAACACAACAGACCAATGAACGAAGGGGGCTAGCTTAAATCCCCTAAATTATATGTAGGATTTCACTAAAATCAAAAGGTCTTGGCTAATGTCAGAACTAAAACAAAACAAAGCCCATGACAAACAACAGATGCAAGATGAAGTTCACTGAGGAGACCACACCTGTCTCTCTGTCTGCTAAACTGAGGCTCTGACTTTGTGAAAAAATACATCACAGTCAGCAGGTATGGAGAGCTGTGCTAAGGAGGAAACATATGGACTAGCTGTTGAGGTGTGGCATTCAGTGAGGCCAATTTACAACTTGCTCTAATCACTGTAAATTTCAGCTTCAGTTTTATCCATGATTGTCCACGTTGTACATGAGCAATTCAATGTAGCTGAAGAAATGAGAAACCACATCCCAGAGAAAGCACATCTTTTCTGGATGGTTACAGGGGCTTGAAAAGTTGCTGATCGAAGAAGGTAACAGTGAAAACTTGGAGACTAATGTTTAAAGGAACAAATTCTCATTTTAGACTGTTACAATAACAAGAGAAAGAATTGAAAATAACCTACACGCAGGATAGAAAAAAACACACGGTAAACTGTTCATGCTGTTAGGGGTTTTACGTTTGGATATTATAAAGAAAAAGATCCAATACCGAAATTTTTTATCTAGTTCAACCACTTTAACGAATATTGATGGATAGCATGTGAGCTGGATGACGCCACCCTGCTCTACACTTCAATTGGATTACTGAAGTTGGTGCGCCGGCTCTGCAGAACCCTGACCACAGGACCTCAGTATGTAGGATCACCAAGCCACACCCACTCTGCAGAACACCCATGTAGAAAATACTGCTTGTGGGGCAGACATTTTCAAACTATTCAGCATCCACGTTTCATGTGTTACAATGCAATGAATTTGGGACTAGGGTAGATTAAAAAAGCTTGATAAAAGCTGCAAGTGGGCGAGCCATATAAGGCCTGATCCAGAGGCCTGGCTGTGGGTCACGGTCTTCTTGGACCCTTGAGATCAAAGCTGGCCGAGCTTTAAGGTGTCTTCTGTCTGCCACATATGCTATCCCATCATGCATCAGATTTGTTTTAAAAACAATACATGAGCCTTTGGTGTTACCAAGGAGCGAAAAAGAGGTAGCCATCTAGTGCATGAACTGTATGTGAAACTAGAAACCCTCGCCCCAATCCTGGCTTCCTCACTTGATCAAATTGTATGATCCTTGGCAAACATTTTATTTTGGAGAGCCTCATTTTTCTTCGTTATCACACGAGAGCACTATCCAATATTGGGCAAAAATAATCTGATGTATTAAGATGAAAAAGTTCTGCATGCCAAAGACATACCCTTTTTAATTTTAAAAAGATCATCATATATTTACATAACGTTTGTTACATAACTTAGATACCAACTATTCACAGGACTCGGCTCGTGCATAGGCTCTTCGAGCCTAGCCAGACCCGAGGCTGGACTCTCCCTGTTTATTTGTTGGCTCGCCCACCTCTAATGAAATCTCTCCCTCACTGGGAATGCTGAACTTAGGAACAGAGCGGCAGCACATTTAACCCCTCCGCTGCTGCCGACGTTCAGCGGAAGTTGCGTGCACTACCTCGGTAGTGCTGCACACGTCCGTTGAACGTCGCGGCCCCGTCAATTCAATAGAATGTTCCGCAATAGCGCGGAACGTTCAGCGCAGGCAAGGGGTTAATAGCAACAAAATAAAGGAATCTGCCTCAAAATTCTAGGAATTAGGAAATGATCAGCAAGAATTAATATCATTGGAAGTTATCCCATCAGTAAGACACCAGTAATGGTTATAAAATAATTGTGTAGATGAAAAACTGCGTCGAATATATTTCGAATGACTCTACCGAGATAGTGCCTGAACCCCAAATAATGTAAGCGTGTTATGTTGTCAAGACTATCTGGGATGGTAGAAAAGGTGGAAATATGGATCCGTTTAAATTGTTGGTAAAAATTAGGGATTGATGCCCTAGCGTTTAGCTCGTTCTAAAGTTGTTATGCTAAAGAAAATCGCCTTCCACTCTCTATTAATATTATTTTTTGAAGTGCTAGGAAAGGGGCACAGGGAATCTGCTTTGCTTAGTAGCCTGCCCGCCATTGGCGGGTGTGAATGTATGTGTTGATATTTTTATCTGGTAGACTGCAAGGTGGCCGCAATACTGTCATGATGATATTGCAGACGATTGGTGAGGATTTGAATTTTATTCTTAACTCTATATTTGATTTGGTGCGTTCTTGAGATTAGGGTGATATAAGATTATCTGGGCCACCATGGACCTGTTTTTTTGCCTCTTGGCAGCATTGTGTAACATGGTGAGAGTTTGGCGATGCTATCTATAGTTTAAGCTACAAATATAAAACGAGTGAGGGCTACCCTATCTATCTCCTGATTTAACACAAAATCACAAATTTGTTTCTAAATGGGCAGCTTTTCGACCTGGGGTTTATACATACAAAATGTTAGTTTTAAAATAATTTCTTATATTGCAGTGATTTCTACTGAAACGGGTATTATCGTATGCTTCACGTCGTTATTTCAGATCGAGATATCATTTCTGTACATTATTATGTAGACGATATCTGCTGTTCCTTCTGTTTGACAAAAAAAATGCATTGCATTGTCATTCCAACCGATGTAACATACCACCCGCATGTGTGCATATAGTAGTAGCCGGTGCCATGTATGTCCTTGTTTGTGGGGCTGTGGGTGTCGCTGCTCTATTAGAAGACAATAAATATGCGGGCTGCAGAAAAAAACCTGAACTCCGCCATTCACCGAATGGTACCTATATGCACGCGTTCCCTATAGCTTGGTACTGTCCTCTGTGTCCGAGTAAATTCCACAGTCTGCATCAGAATTAAAAGTGTGACGAGGGGCAGATGTACACAAAGATGGATACCAACACAGCTACCAATCAGATTTGTAGAGAGGTATTTCATTTTGCCAAGGTGGCTCAATAAATATGTTCTCAAGAATAATTGTTAAGTGAAATTGTCTTGTTAAAATTTGTAAGTCAATAGGTCTTGGTGATTGATTAAAAACGTCCACATACAGCCTTCCAGATTTTTCAGTGTTGACACCACTGTGGTGTCACCTTTCCTTCCAGGCTCTGTGGAGATTGTGAAAACTCAGCAGACAGACTTCTTGGCGCTCAAAAACAGGTGTACCCATGTTGAATGACAGCAGCCCGGGTTCGCTGAGCGCCATTCGTGATCGGATTTGTTAAAGTGTAAGCATGCCCATCGGGCGTCAGTGCGCTATTTTTATATTTTGTGGCCAATCCACCCGTCGGATATGGTCGGTTCCAGGGAGTTCGGTCTCATGGGCTCAGCAGGGGTGAGTTACTGCGCTCCTTTCCGGAGTCAGTGGCAACTTTGGCTTCTCCACATTCGGCCCACTCGTCAGAGACTCCGAATAGGACAGGCTCAGTCTCCGAAAAGAGGTCTCCACGCCACTGTCACACATGCTGTCGTCCTGGGCCTTAGGAACATACATTTCACCTGAGAAGTTAAAAACAAAAACACAAACATGAAATGATCTCGCCACATACACACAAAACAGTATTTGGAATGGGTGGGGAATTTCACAACATGGATTGCCATTGATCCCCGAGGCAGAAGCACAAACCCAATGCACTATCTGGTGGGGTCTAGTAGTGCCTAAAAAATGGAACTCGTCAAAGCAGTCTTTGCACCTTGTTAAGGATCTAAAACTTTTGTAAAGCAGAATTAGAGCACATTTAAACCTCTCTCCCTTCCGACACTATTAAAATGGATTCAAAAAGTCCATAGTGTAACATTGCCAACCTAATATAGCTCCTCCAACAAAAACAAAGCGCTGGTAAATCTGTGTCCCTAAGAACCAGCACTCTCCTGCTGAAACCACACAAATTCAAAAAGAAAAGAACATACAACCGCGCCCTCTCGGTTCTGGCCCCAAGAATTTGGAACGCTCTTCTGCCCGATGTCCGTTCTAACCCTTAGACCACCTCACTCAAAATACAAGTCAAAGGACTTCTGAATAACCAGTTGCAACAATTGTCCCGAAGACAATATAACTAATCTTTTTATATCCTAGAGACAATACGGCTATCTCATTTGCTCTAGACATTTTCGGGATGGAACTTATGTTCTCGCTACATGTTCCTTATGTTTGGTTTTGCTCTTATTGTACTGGGGTTGGTTCACTACAAATGTTTAGGACGTTTTACTTGCTTAGTGACTAATCATATCTTTTTTCTGATGTACAGCGCTCTGCTACCCTTTTAGGGCCATGTTCGCGCTTTATAAAACTTTACAAATAATAAAAATAAAATATACAAATATTTTGAATTTGTACCTATCTGTTCTGATGTGACTGCCGGGGACACGTAACCAGATGTTTCCTGCTTGCTGAGTTCGACTTTGGTGCTGGAGATCGACTCCTGGACGATCTGAACCGCCTCTGCATAATCCATCAGTCTCAAGGCATCTAAAAGTTCTGCTATTGTACCGCCAGATACCTGTGAAATGGAACGAGAAAGTATTAAAGCACATAGTACGAGGCCACAGGTCATTGAAACTTATCGCAAACAAAAAAGTATAATGTTGAATTTGTCAGCAATGTCTTGTTGTCAGGGTCAGCCTTCAGCACTTGCGAGCTGGGCCCACGCTCAGGGCACCAACCTCCAGAGCAGTCCTACTACGGCTTATGTCCAAAGAAACGCTTGAAACACTCTTTACTGACCGCTGCTTATACCATTGTTTGCTTTTTAAGAGCGTTTTTCATGGCACAACTGAATATTGCCTCTTTCACCTTCCTCCTAATCCTACTTCCTAATTTTCAATGCATAGACAATTAACCCCCTGGCTGCGGCCGGAATTCTGCGCCTGTGCGGCACATTCCGATCGCGGGCGTGGTCATGACTGGCCTTTGCTCACCGAGTGCCCCTGACAGAACCAAATTTGCGGCGTGCTTCTACTCGTCTTCTTTAACTCCTTTGGTGCTGATGACGGCTCCCGGTCGTCATCAGTTACGGTGGGCCTGTCTCCATGCAAGTAATTTACTGAATTAGTATCCATAGAAGATCCATAGCTCACGCAATACATGAAGAAATATATGCACACACTAGCCTTTAGTGACAAGTAGCCTTTGCCCTGATGACTTTTAGAATCAAGCAACATGTTCTCCAAACACAAGATATCAGATACGCTATAGGTACAGGTCGTTCTGACATCCCAGACTTCAGTCTCCTCTACTAGTGCTAGAAGTCAGCGCCCCCCAGCTCTCCCCAGTTACACATCATGACTTGTTTTGCGCGCACCAGTAGGTTAAAGGTTCCAGCTGCCCATGAAACCCCCTCCATGTGTCCACCCACTTATGACACTTCTGTGACGTCTACATCACACACCTCCGTGCACGCCCTGTGCACGCCTTCTTTTACGCCCATATGTTCTTATCTTTCGGTTGTCACTTGTTACGCCTACTGTATTCAATGCAACTGTACAGTTCTACTATATATATTGTATGATGTTAATGAAATGTGGAGAAAATGTCCCTTCCTGAACCTTAGTAGGTGATGGAACCCGATATCCATTGGCTCGAGCCACTTAATTAAAGCCCGTATGACTCAGATACCACGGACTCTGCCTCTTATTTATTGAGCTATCCTTTTCATTTAATGCATAGAAAAATAGTACCGGTAATTTATTTATTTACCACATAATGGCGCCCGAATAGGAACAAGCCCCTTCCCCACGCGCCGGCGATGTAACGCAGGCCCCCTGACCCTTCTACAGCCGTGACGGACCCCTTCAGCGCGCCTGCAGGTTTTCCTGCTTAAACTCCCTCAGGCCCACGGAGGAGATGGAGACTGCGGTCCGGCATCCAGACGAGGCGGTGAGGAATGCGGCGAGTCCCGACCAGAGCCCAAGCCGAGAGAGCGAGGTCCGAGGTATCCTGAGGCCCACCTGTTTCCGAAGCCCGAAGCGCATGCGTAGTGCGTAGCAGTAACCAGACGTCGTAGCAGTCCGGTCCAGTCCAGTCCGAGGCATTCAGTTTTGCTTCCCGGTGAGTACCGTTGCTGGGGACGCATCTAGACGGGTTCATTAATTTGTGCCCGGTCCAGACGGGTTTGGGTACACAGATCCGGTCCGACGTGTTCACCTAGGTGGATACGGTATGACGTGTCTCTTTATGAGACCGGTATGTTCTGTACTGTTTTAGCAGTGCATCCAGTAATTCTGTTTTTTTGTATAGTCTCTCGAGATTTCCAGTATTATGTTTTCGATGTATTATGTTTTCGATGTACTAGGTAGTATCTGTTCGAACTGTTTTTAATGTGTTTTTGATGTCGTGGTATGAATGATTTGTTTTGCTATTCATTACTGTGTTTATTGTGTTCAAGTCCAAGTACGTTCAAATATGCCTCTGTTTTCAAAGTTACGTCAGATAAGAACCAGAAAAGGGATACTCGAAGAATCAGTTCCTGTCCCACCTAGGGACAGTCCCGGACATTTCATGTATCATAAACATGGCTTAGATGCCATACTGTACTTAGACTTATGGGTAGATAATACCAAACATCTGGAAGAGAAATATAGATGGCCTGTTTCAGGAACTTGGGATGCCGAGTGCATCATGAGAGTAGAGGAAGCATTATGGAAAAAGAAAGCCAGACAGTCCCAGAAAGATGCCATAGAATTGTGGCGTAAAGAATCGCATAAAAGAACAGAAAAAGAATTCAGGAAAGCAGAACTAAGTAGGGAATCATCAGAAAAAGCCCAAGAACGGGAACTACTAGAAGAAGGTGAACGAGTTAAAGCAGAACAGTTAGATAGACAAAGAAATGCCCTTATTAAAGGCATGTATCCCCTACTCGCCGAGGGCTTGCCTAAGGCGACCCCGGAAACACCCTGTAATTTACCGCCACCATTGGTCCCGACTAAGCTACGTCATAAACCGACCGCAGCTGAAATTTTCCTTTCTTCCTATTTAGACGACACTGTCCCAGAATATGCTAATCCGAATCCTACCCCGTCTGTCCAACCTCACAACCCTGTTAATAACGTAATCACTGTTCCACCAGCCACTGGTCCCGGAAATCCTTTTAATCAGCCAGTAACTCAGGACCAACCCACATTACGTATACCTACTGTACCAGTCACATTACCAGCAACGTCGCACACAGTATTAGTTGACGATTCAAGTTCAGGAGCAGCAGGGGAAGGTATCCCTATCACCCCGCCTCAAGTAAAACGAATGACGCTGAGAGACGCAGCATTACAGCGCACGCCAAAAATGGCTACATACGCAGCCCTCAAACAATACCTTACTGATTGTAGATATGACCCAGTGCCAGGCGAAGATCACATGATATTATATTCCGTACGTCTACGACGAGTTGCAAGTTATTTGGCTATCATGCCAGAAATGAGGGAACATTTAGACAGAATATATCATTTCATCAGAACAGGACAAGGACTAGAAAGTATTCACGAAGCTATGGCACTCAGGAAAGTAGAGACTCAAAACATGATCTTGCAGTTTTTGATAAACTGTTTAATAAGAGAACAAGACCAGCCTGGTAAAGATAAAGACGAGATGAAGGTCTTGACAAGATGGAGTGACAACATAGCAGACGGAAAACACAGTAAACAAAGTTGTATAGAAACCATGTACCGAAAGATTCGTAAAGAAATTCTAGGCATACACGAAAGGGAGAAAGCAACAAGAGGAACCGAGAAAGAGAATGACCCTTCAGACGAAGATGTAGACATAGAGAACCCAGACAGAATAGCGTATGTCGGTAGGACGAGACCTTTTGACAGACACACACGCCTAGAATGCAAGAAAACTTTTCTTCCTCCCGTACCAGAACAGTGTTCTCTTGAGCATTTATTCCAAGCTACCGATAGAGTTTTGAAACAACGAATAGGTTACAGTGAGCTTAGTACCATGCATGAACAGGAACTAGCCCGATCAGCAGTTCAATGGACTAGTGATTCTAGCACATTTTCAGACGAAGTAGTGGCCCAAACATTTCTGAAACTTTCCCCAGACGAACAGCGACTGGTGGGTATGTACATGATCCAGCACCTCATTACACTGTACGAAAGTCAGCATTCTGATCCAGGTCCCCTATATAATGTATTGGACGAGTTACTCCTAAACAGATGGAAAGGTCTAGGTACCGATTTGATTAATGTCATTCTAGAACAACGCCACAAATACAGAACGTTCCTGACTCCACATTTTGTTCCTGTTCCACCCCCAGTAAGGAAGACATTTTACATAGATAGACAGAATCCCTTGCGAGAAGTCCATCCTGTTAAAGGAACGGGAGGCGCGCTCGAACGAGTATTTGTTTACACCCCTCTAACGAAAATAGAACTACTGGAAATGAAAAAGTTAGTGCCCTGTCACGATAAAGATCCAGCAGGGTTCCATCATGAATTAAAAGACATGCTCCGCATGGGAGAATACACGTATCCCGATATCATTAAAATGTTAAAGGTCCTGTTGCCTGCGGGCATATACGAAAAACTTAAAGAAAAGGAATGGGAGGTGGGAGAGAAAAAGATTGACTGGGCAGAATTAGAGAACGAAGATAACACACGAGTTCCTGGTACTGGTCTCGGGGAAAAAGCCAAAGCATTGCCAGAATTGTTAATACAAGTTTTGCCAAGATTATTAACCACGAAAAAGGAAGACTGGGATGCCATCTCAGCCTGTAAACAGAAACAAGACGAAGACACTAGTGATTTTTATTCCAGATTTGAGAAATGTTTCATTATTAATAGCGGCTTGAAAACAAGTAGTGAGTCGTATCCACATCTTTTTGTTACCAAATTAGTAGAGAATTCTTTACCACAAGTTAAAAATCGAGTACTGAAAGTTGAGAGTACCTGGCAAGCTAATACCCCGTCCCAAATGTTACAAATGTTACAGTACCACCAGAACCGAATCAGAGAAGAACAAGAACACGAAAGGAGACGTATGAAAGACACGAAAATGAAAGTACTGGTGGCACAGTCTGTTCCAGTTGATAGTCAGAAGAGGGGTACGACTCAGACCAGTCATTCTGCAGCTCCCGTTAAAGGGACATGCAATTACTGTAAACAGCCAGGTCACTATATAAACGAATGTGCAGTTCTGAAACACAACATAGCTACTGGTAAGACGAAAGAGAGACCGCGTCCTCCTAGACAGGAACATGTTCCACAAAACACGCAACCACCGCAGAACGCACAACAGACAGTAACAGTACCGCAGCCTATAGCTGCCACACAACGCGTTACACAGCAGATGTACCAGTACGCACAGTCAGATTATCCAGAATATCAGCAGTATTCATGAAACAGCCTAGAGAGAGAGGTTGGCTTGCCTCTCATCGAGGTTCCTGTAGATCAAGAGGGTCCCTATGTACACAGCCAAGTATTAGGGAAAGACAGAACGTTTCTGATTGATACAGGGGCAAGTAGGACTACCATCAGTCATGACGAGGTTCCAGGGGCCCCTCTCTCAGGCTCAAGAAATGTTTCCCTGGGATTTTCAGGAAAGCCTATTGTAAATGAAATATCGAAACCAGTTTCCCTAGAAGTCGGTCCATTGTCCCGAACTACAGACTTGTTACTTACGAAATCATGTCCAGAAAACTTACTTGGTATTAAAACATTGAAAGAATTGGGTGCAGTGATTTGCTGTTCTCCGGAAGGAGTGAGATTGTTTTTACGTGATTTTAAAGGACATTATGTATTAAGAGATTTTGATCCAAGATTACTGAATGTACCACAGCATTTATGGGCGCAAGGTCCAACTGATGTAGGTTGTATGCACATTACACCATATCGTGTCACTCTGAAACAAGGAATTGTACTACCGCGAATCCGACAATACAAGTTGCCACCTGAGGCTGTA
The DNA here is from genome assembly GCF_964261635.1 of Lissotriton helveticus. Classification (NCBI taxonomy): domain Eukaryota; kingdom Metazoa; phylum Chordata; class Amphibia; order Caudata; family Salamandridae; genus Lissotriton; species Lissotriton helveticus. Next base: position 1,192,300,899 of record NC_136059.1, read on the forward strand.
GCAGCCTTATCAAAAATCATTGACGAGCTCATTGCTCAAGGAGTGGTTGTAGAAACTGACTCCAATGTGTGTAATTCCCCGATCATTCCGATTCTTAAACGTACTGACCCAAATGCACCTCCAGTTTATCGACTAGTGATTGATCTTCGGGAACTTAATAAATGTATTATACCACAGTACCCAGTGGTTCCAGATATCTCTTCCCTATTGATTCCGAAGCAGCGTTCTTTACTGTTATCGATCTCAAGAACGCCTTCTTTAGTGTACCCATCCATCCAGACAGCCAGTTCCTTTTCGGATTCTGTTTAAATGGAAGAAGCTATAAATTTACACGTGCACCTCAAGGGTTCACAGAAAGTCCCAGTATTTACAGTCAAGCACTGAAACGACAACTAGATAGTATTCACATGCCAACTGACACTGCCCTGCTCCAGTATGTCGATGATCTATTGATCACTGCCCGTACAGAACGTGACTGCGAACGTGCGTCACTGACAGTCTTGTATTTTCTGGCAGAAATGGGGCACAAGGTGTCCCCTTCGAAACTGCAATTCTGTGTCCAGCAAGTGGTATACCTTGGACACTTGCTGTCCAGAGGGGTAGACAGCTGACACCTAACCGTATCCAGTTGATTGCACATCTTCCACAGCCCAAGACACAGAAGGAGGTACGAGCTTTTATCGGCCTCACTTCTTACTGCAGACAATGGATCCCTCAGTACGCATATCTAGCCAAGCCACTGATACAGTTGGCAACACAGGAGGCAGCGACATCGACTGTCCTCCCTTGGACCCAGGAACACACACTTGTTTTCGAAGACTTAAAGAAAGCTTTATGTCAAGCACCTGTTTTAGAGACACCAAACTACAGCAAACCTTTTACACTTTTTGTCACCGAACGCGATGGTACAGCATTATCTGTTCTCACACAAGACCAAGCAGGACAACACAAGCCTTGTGCTTATTTTTCTAGCACATTAGATCCAGTAGCCCAGGCTTTGCCTGCGTGCCTCAGATCAGTTGCCGCCACAGCTTTAGCTATCATTTATTTTTAGCTATCAGACAAAGTGATTCCATAGTGTTAGGACACTCCCTGACAGTACAGGTTCCCCACTCCGTGGAAGTTCTTTTAAACCGAACACAGACTCAGCACTTGACAATTGCACGATTGACAGGATATGAACTGACACTGTTTCAGCCACACATAGAGATCAGACGTTGTAACATATTAAATCCTGCTACACTGTTACCCTCGATTACCTCAAACCCTGCAACACATGACTGTGTGGAAGTTATTAACACCATGACGAAGCCAAGACAAGACTTGACGGACATTGCATTATCAGACCCAGACCTGACACTTTATGTGGATGGTTCATGTATGAGAACAAGTACAGGAGAGTTAGTAGCAGCATATGCAGTAACTACTGAAACTGAAGTTATAGAAACATATCGTATTGACACCCTGTCTGCTCAAGCAGCAGAGCTCATCGCTCTGACCCAAGCCTGCATACGAGCCAAGAACCTGAAAGTAAATATATATACAGATTCACGTTATGCATTCGGAGTCGTTCACGACTTTGGAGTCCTCTGGCAAGAAAGAGGGTTTATGACCTCTCATGGAGCCAAGATCCAGCATGGCCCCCTCATTCAAGCTCTGTTAGAAGCAATACATTTACCTACAGCTATAGCGATTATGAAGTGCAAAGCACATACGAGAGTCACTGACACCATTTCCCAGGGTAACGACCTGGCAGATCAAACAGCCAAACTTACAGCTCAGACTCCAGACATTCCAGCTGACACGACAAAGACAGACGTTTCAGTCCCGACAACTTGCATGACAGTCAAGGATCCTACACAAGATGTACTAGACATACAGACACATGCTACTCCAGACGAAATCAAGAAATGGTCTGAACAAGGAGGGGTCCAGACAGATCAGGGATGGTTGACGAAGGGAAAAGCCACATGGTTTCTCCCCGACTCTATGGTTCAAGTCATTATTAATACAGCACATAGTCCAGCACACTTAGGAGAAAAAGCCATGTTAGACAGCATCCAGAACCTCTGGTTTAACAAGCATTTACGAGCAGCAGCGAAGCAGAAAGTACGTACCTGCATGATCTGTTGTCAGTTCAATCCAGGTAAAGGTGTCCCCGTGGAACAAGGTGGATTCCATCCTCCTGACCATCCTTTTGAAGTCCTCCAGATGGATTATATACAGATGGATCGATGTCGAGGATTCAAGTATGTCCTCGTAGTTGTATGCGCTTTGTCCAGATGGACAGAAGCATATCCAGTCCCAGATTATACTGCCGCGACCACTGCCAAGCAGCTGGTACGTGAGTTTTTCCCTCGATACGGTTTACCCCGTGTCGTGTATTCAGATAATGGACAGCCATTCTCGTCCGAACTCATGAAACAGGTATCACTTCTGTTAGGGTACCAGTGGAAATTCCACTGTGTACGACACCCCGAGGCAGCTGGCCTCGTCGAGCGCCACAATCAAACTCTGAAAATACGAATAGCGAAGGTCTGTGCAGAAAAAGGTGTAGATTGGATGGTAGTCCTGCCGGTTGCCCTCTTCTATATGCGAATGGTCGCTCACTCCAGATCTGGATTGTCACCCTATGAAGTAGTTTTCGGTCGTCCCCCAAACATGTGGGGTACACCTATGCCTCGTAAAATCACCGATGTTGACAGTAACATGCTGACAGATTACCTAGCTTCCTTGATGTCTGCACTACTCTCTTGTCGTTCACAGGTCGCGGCTGCCTTTCCAGACAACACCCAGGTGAAACCGCACGAGGTCGTTCCAGGAGATCTAGTTCTGGTTCGGAATTTTGATCGTTCAAGTCCTCTAGAGCCCCGCTGGAAGGAGCCAAAACTCGTTCTGATGACCACAAGGACCGCCGTAAAGCTAGAAGGAAGAAAAGGCTGGCTCCATTCCAGTCACATCAAGCGTTTCCATGGACTGTGTCCAAAGACTTTTTTCAAGGACTGCCCCGATACTGACTCTAAACTTCCCCTGTTAGAGAAAACTCCGCAGCAGGAGTATAAACTGAAACTAAGGTCTAGTAAGTCAGACAGCGTTTAATTGTTTAAGTCCCCCTCGGGTGAAGCGGTTAGACAGGTTTCTGACATGTATGAGATAGACCCACATAGTGAGAGAGATAGACGAAACGTCAAGAAAACGAAATATTGTAAAAGTCTACGAAGCAGATGTATCGTTACATTATTGTTTATGTTTATTCTGAGTCTTACGATCACATGTATAAGTTATATGCTACATGTATTTTTTCCTCCTCTTGGTTCACATTCACACTTTTCCTCTAATGATACTGTAGAGCACACATTTAGTGAACTACCCCCTCACGAGTTGTCCTATCGACTTGCAATGCGCAACAATACTTTTATTCGTATGTTACACTATTCACATCAGACCAGCAATGCCACTAATTGCTGGGTATGTGGTCGACTTCCCCCTTTCCAGACAGTGAAGGGAGTTTTGCCACTCTTTCCCTATCCGTTTTCACACAATGGTTCGTGTGGAGCATGGTTTGCATTAACGTCATCTTTAGACGACAAGTCCACAGCTTCCCTTCTGAATACAGTCATGAATGAAACCTGTTTCCCAGACAAGGACGGTCTTCCCCATAGGACAGGGATAGATTTAGAAAATGAAGTATATGATCTAGGTAATTTTTCCTCAAACCTCATGGTTTTGAATGTTCAGTCCGAGACCAATTCAGACTTGCCTTCTATAACAGTTCTACCAGTGAAAGGCGAATTATGTGTTAGAAAGAATGGTTCAGTACATCTAGGACACAGTGATTGTACTACTATGGTCGAGTACAGTGACAGTGGGAAGTCTACTTTCAAAGCTTCACGTCATTCCTATTTTATATGTGGTCAGACCGCTTATGTACGTTTGCCCCTAGATTGGGATGGAACCTGTTACATTGCATTCCTACTGCCACCAGTTTTCCTAGCCCCATCTGATTATCACCGAAATACCCATCTAGTACACGTCAGACATAGAAGGGAGATCGAGTCCCCAATTGTCGATCAGACTGAAACTGCATGGAACAGTATACGGATTTCAATAAAGGTTTCTTTTTCTTCTTAGGTCCTGTCCAGAATAGTAAATTAATACGCAGGTTAACCAGAACCCTTGAAGCAGTAGTGAATGAGACTACTTCCGCCCTAGGTAACTTAACAGAAGAGCAGTCTGCTATGAGATTTGTTGTTCTTCAGAACCGCCTTGTCCTTGACGTCATTCTGGCCGATAGGGGCGGAGCTTGTAGAGTCATCGGATCTAGTTGTTGCGTTTTCATTCCTAATAACGCACCGTCTGTGTATTCAGCAATAACTAGACTTCATAAAATAGCTCATCAGCTACACCAGAATCCAGGCACCTGGACTTGGTCCGGCTGGCTCTGGAGTGTAATATCTGCATGGGGATGGAAAGTACTGTCATTCCTGGGATTAGTAGTAATGATCATATTCAGTTGTTGTCTCTGTTTACAATGTGGCCCAGCGATTTGCGGCTTGTGCGCTACATCTTGTATTCCACGTCCACGATCCCATTCCCAAATGAGAAATGACGAGCAAATGATGCTGTATGAACAGATAGATGGTCTCATGAATATTGATGTTTCCTGAAGGGAACGTAGGGAACAAGGAGGGAATGAGGAAAATTGAATTTTGCCCTGTTATGTGTCCCTACGTGTTCCCCAACTTGTAATATATATGCATGATCGCTATGCATTTTCCCTCCATGGCCGATAATCTAGACGTATTTGCAGTTGCGTCCAACGTTAATATGTCAGTTATCCAGTCCTGCGTGAAAGCAACGTGAATTAGGCTTTTAGGCCTATGTTGCCAACGTCTTTACATGGTGCACGTTAAATCATCGAGATGCACCCTTTTCTAGGCCCCACAGGATCCGGACACCAGATTCAGGCCTCAAGTCTCCTGAAATGCTCCGAGAGATGCAGCCCCGCCCGCATCCCTGACCCTTCACTTACTTCCTGCCAAGCAACGCGGTGCCCGGCTCGGCCTGGCCTGCCTGCCAAGAATATGTTATACCTACAGTTATCTGTTCAGCTCCCCGGCTTCACATTCCTAGCTAACGAACAGCATAAACATATCCATCTACAGTCTAGTCTTCCTGTCTCCATGCAAGTAATTTACTGAATTAGTATCCATAGAAGATCCATAGCTCACGCAATACATGAAGAAATATATGCACACACTAGCCTTTAGTGACAAGTAGCCTTTGCCCTGATGACTTTTAGAATCAAGCAACATGTTCTCCAAACACAAGATATCAGATACGCTATAGGTACAGGTCGTTCTGACATCCCAGACTTCAGTCTCCTCTACTAGTGCTAGAAGTCAGCGCCCCCCAGCTCTCCCCAGTTACACGTCATGACTCGTTTTGCGCGCACCAGTAGGTTAAAGGTTCCAGCTGCCCATGAAACCCCCTCCATGTGTCCACCCACTTATGACACTTCTGTGACGTCTACATCACACACCTCCGTGCACGCCCTGTGCACGCCTTCTTTTACGCCCATATGTTCTTATCTTTCGGTTGTCACTTGTTACGCCTACTGTATTCAATGCAACTGTACAGTTCTACTATATATATTGTATGATGTTAATGAAATGTGGAGAAAATGTCCCTTCCTGAACCTTAGTAGGTGATGGAACCCGATATTCATTGGCTCGAGCCACTTAATTAAAGCCCGTATGACTCAGATACCACGGACTCTGCCTCTTATTTATTGAGCTATCCTTTTCATTTAATGCATAGAAAAATAGTACCGGTAATTTATTTATTTACCACAGACTGACCACTAATGTTGGTGCCTCTCCGACTACACGGAGTGAGAGGCGCAAGGGCGTTTATCCATGAAGCACACCTACAAGGCTCCTTGTGGTGAGAGAACATCCTTGCTGCTCCCGATGCGATATCCTGCGGGCTGCGGCTTCCTCCCTTGCACGCGGCCGGCTTCAGCAGGTTGCCAGGAAATGCTGGCTTGGCACTCCTGCAGCGCTCGATTTTTAAAGAGCGGCCGTACTTGATGCCTCCGTCTCTATCGGGTGGGGCTCAGCCCAGAACGTGGGCCCCCGACGGTGTAGCAGACAGCGCCCACAATGTATGGCACCCAGGGGAGCGCAAAGCAGCCTCCCCAGCTGTGAAGGACACGACTTTCCTGAGTTGGGGAAAGTGGAATGCGCTCCCACACTCACGCTGGCCTGAAGAATAAATCACTAACCATGCGCTCTTCAGCACAATCAACCAAGGAGAATAGAGCACCCACTGCGCGGCACATGCATCTTCTATTGGAAGGAGGAAAGTACTTCACACACCCTTTCCTGCCAAAGCTCTCCCCACATGCTGTTCCTTTTACAGGCAAAGTAATGAAGCCCCAGCTTAATGGAAAGCAACCAGGCGCGGTCCACAGCGCTTACTTCACGCTGAGCTCCTTTGAGAGCACTTGGGACACGCAGGTTTAGGTAAGCAGGTAGCAGGCCCAAACACAGGGTCCTTGGGGCAAAGATGCAGTCCTTACAGCAGGTCAGCACAACATGGCAAAATCAAAGTGGCAATTCCCTGGCAGCACAGCAATCCTCTGGTGCAGTATGTAGCGCCAGCAGCGTCTGGTTACAAGTCCCACGCAGTGTCTATATTCATGGGGTCACAGCCCTTATACTTATAGTTCAAAAGTCTTTGTTCTGAGGGAACTTCACACATTTTTCAGAAGTGCACAACACCCCTATTCACATCCCAAGCCAAGGCTTCAGACACTCTACAGGTTGGCGGAGACAGCATTGTAGAAGGCGGGCACAGCCTTATTCAGGTACAGGTGCAACTCCTCCCACCACTCTAAATGCAGCCCAGGCCTATTCAGGTGCAAGGGAAACTCTCCCCACTACTCTAAATGTAGCCATGGTCTATTCAGCTTAGTGCTGAGTCACCCAGGAAAGGTAGGACACAACTCAACCTCCCTTGTGACTGTTTAGGGTGAATGCCCATCCCATCTCTCCTGTCAATCTAAACCAGACAGTGAATACACATCCAGGCAGGGCACTGATTCATAAGCACACAGAAATGCGCACTTCTAAAATAGGGCATTCCTAAAATAGTAATGAAAATTCTGATTTAACCAAAATGCAAGATTTATCACTACTAACCCAAACATACCAAACATTGTCACGCTACCCCTTCCATGTTAGAAATGACCACTGAAGCACTTATCAGGGAATCCCCAATACAAACTTCTGAAAGGGCAGCCTCTTAGCAGTGAGAAACCAAATAGGCTGTTTGTCACTACCAGGACATCCCACACAGTTAAGGCACACATCCTACCTTTTACCTACACAGCACCCTGCCCATAGGGCTACTTTAGGTGTGACTTATATGTAGTAAAAGGGAAGTTGCAGACGTGGCAACCACTTTACATGCCACGTCACTGCAGCAGTAAACTACACGCAGCTACAGAGGCCTGAGACAAGTTTGAAAGGCTACTTCAGTGGGTGGCGCAAGCAGCGCTGCAAGCCCACGAGTAGTATTTAATTTACAGGCTCTGGGTATATGGGTTACCACTATTCAAGGGGCTTAGAGGTAAATTAAATATGCCAAACAGGTGCAGACCAATTTTACCATGTTTACAAGAAAGAGCACATGCACTTTAGCACTAAACAACAGCGGTAAAGTACCTAGAGTCATAAAACCAACAAAAACAGGTCATAAAAATACAAGAGGAAGGCAAAATGTTCTGGGATGACCCTTCAAAAATGTCCAAGTCCAACAAGTAACGTTCAACATCAGTAGCAGTCTGTCAGTTAACTCCCTAGTAATCAACTGCAGCTTCACCACAGAGCTCTACTGAGCAACTAGAGTACTAAGATTCTGTATTTATGACAAAAGTGTGGCACACCAGAATGCCACCTTGATGGATTCTAAGCTGCAAAACTGAATGCATTTTCTACATAGGAAATTACATTAAGTGATTAAAATTAAGGGTTCCTTCTTATAGAAATTATGGCAAGCGCTCCAGGAAACTAAAACGAGGACACATTTTCAACGAGTTCTCACATTTCTTGTTCAACCATGTTAGTAAAATATTCGGACATGTAGAGTGAGACATACCTCCAACAGCAGCAGCAGTCTGTCACTTAACTCCCTAGTAATCAGCAGCAGCATCACCACAGAACTCCAACAACTAGAGCACTAACGTTTTGTATTAAAAACAAAAGTGAGTTACTCCTGAACTCCGTTTTGTTGGAGTAGGAGCTGCTTCAATTAAAGCCTTTCCTGAAGTGTAGGCTGAAGTAAATGATCATTGAAATATTAACGCAGGTAGGAAACCAGTGGGTTACAAATGTTAGGGGAGGTATGGGGTTTTAGTAATGTAGGTCTAGTGCATTTCTAAGAGGGCTAAAAGTATTTAAGGAGAGAGATGTCTGTATAAGTACCCTTACAGGCATAGAGTGCCGCATAAATTATGCAAAAAAGGAGCAGAGAACTCTGGGTAGTTCTCAAGATTAGGTGGAGAGCAGTTCCTGTATAGAGCATCCTACAACACCAGTGACACTCTGAATTTGCTCTCCTCAAATATCTGCTTTGGTATCAAAGTTTTTAAGCATAGGATTTGCACAGTGCCATCCATACCAAGCTAGAAAGGGACAAAGTATTTTGCCATTTCTACAGCCAAGTCTTTAAGCACAGGATGAGCAAAGTGCCATCCACACAAGCTGTACCATGACAAAAGTGTTTTAACACTCCCAGCACTAAATTACAGTTTTGGATTGGTAAATTACCAACCAAGCCACCCTGAAATGAATAAAAGCAACCCTGACGCATATTTCGCTAACATTATAGCTCTTCAGAGAGGTTTAGCTTTGTCCAGACACAAAAGAGCACCCAATGTAAGTAAAAAGAATACCCTTTCAGGTATAGAGTGCTGCATACATTATGCAAAAAAGGAGCAGGGAAAATTACTTTTAAAGGAAACATTTGGAGACGTTCAAAAAGCTAGTGTTCGCTGGTTGACTCTTGCATTTATACGTGCACCCCCTCCCCGTGGACCAGCTAAAAGTAAAGCAGTATCAATCTCCGATGTAGAAACCTCAATTTGGGAAGGCAATTCTCAAAAACGTTTTTGCACGATGCATACTGGCTTTCGAGATTCTCTTATGCTTTGAGAGTAGGAGTAGGGTGTGCAGTGGACACACTAGAGGAAGAACCGAGGCTTTTTGGGCTCTTGCACATAGGCTCCTGACCATTCTACATTTGGTTTCATGCTTTTCTTGTACTGGATGTTATAGACAGATGGAATTGAGCTTGAGTAAAGAAGTTATTTTGTTCATTCCAAAAAATGCAAATAGCTTAACAGGAATTAGTAACAGAACTATCAAGATTGGCAAAGCTATTAGATTTGATACTCGTATGTTGTAATAATCGGGTATGCGCTTGCCACACAAACGTCAAACTTCTGTAATAAAAACATACAAAAGTGTCTGAAAAATGGGTGAAAACGCTACAGAAAACAGTGTTATTTTATGTTCTGAAGCATCCATTTTTTAGATGCTTTTGTCACTTGCTGACTGACTTCAGATGAACAGAAGTCCCTTCTTCATTCTAAAGGAGGCAGAAGGACACACCAAAACAGCAAATTGAAAAACTGTAGACTAAAATACTCCTGTGGTATCATCCAAAATTTGATCGACAATGTTTCGAGGCAATGGCTGCGGGTTCCAGAGGAAAAGAAGCAAACGGCTGAAGTCCCTTAAAGTAATTTTGAATACAATATGTTCCTCATGAATGACTCGATCACAATACACGTTAAACCTAAAAAAATATGAACCGCGTATATCACAAATACTGACCATCCTTGCTACGTTATTCTGCAAGTACTTTTAATGTATCTATTTTTATTTTTTCATTCGAGAAAAGGTACAACATTTACAATCGCAGAAGTCAATAACTGGCATCGTATCATGGGGGAAGGGGGAAAGTGATGGGGAGACAATCATACATCAACAATTTACATACAAGTCAAATAACTACTCCATGTCGCTACATATGGTACCTCCAATAGACCCTGTGCCACTTCCTCTATGTAAAGTTCTTATGAGTCAGGCACCGTACCTGTCGCAAGGTGCAACCCCCGCAGATATATTGGGCAAATGAGTTTCTTAAAGGTATCAAACAGTTATTTCAGACAGAGTCCCCACATTTTATCAAATTTAGGCAGTGAATGATCTACTACCGCTGTCAATGTCTCCATGGCTAGCAGGTCCCAGAGCTTATGTATCCAATCTGTATGTGTGGGTATGGTGTCTGTATCCCAGCGCAATAGCAGTACCTGTTTGACGGCGCAAAGTGCCAGTATTATGGCTCTCGCCCTAACTGGGCTTAGAGGGTATGTCAGAATGTTGGGTAGTCCTAATAGGATCTAGCTAGGGAAGTGGGGTAGCTTGGTGCTAAACATTGTGTCTATATCGGTGAGGAACCCGGACTGCAAGTACTTTAAAATATATTTTCAAAATACATTACCTCGTAGTTGTCTAAAAGGGTTTTTGATGGCAGGGGACTCAACTTGAAGGCGTTGTTTAGTATTCCTAGACCCAAGTTCTGTGCTAGAGTCGACCAGTTCTTCTTAGCATCCGGCACGTCTAACAAGTTGTAAAGTTTCAATTTGACATCTTCACTGAGAGTTTGCATGTCTCCTGGATAAGAAAAAAAATATGACACTTTTAAAAGAATGTTCCTGTTACATGATGGCTACTGCTTATCAGAGCGTTTGTTGATAACTCTATGGAAACATCTAGAGAAGATCCAAGAAAGCTTCAGAAACTGATGCCTGTCCTTGAAAATGAATCGGGCAATTTCCTCTAAAATCAGGATATGTGGACACACATATTTCCTATCCCCGAATCATGACAGGAAATGACATTTAGTAGCACACATACATATTTTACAGCAATATTTAACTTGGGCACTGAATTACTTTAGTGGTGCTGATACCCTCTGCAACTGATTGGATTATACTCAACTATTCACAACCATGTGCCGCTTTGCCCTATGGGGGTGTGCACTGAGATGCTGTTTTGCATAAGTACCAGCAGCGGCCCGTGCAGGTAAGAAAGGTGGGGCCGGGTTGAGGGAGAGGGGTGAGGATTTCGACAGAGGGAGAGGGGTGAGGATTTCGTCAGATGACGAGGGAAAATGAATTCTTTATTTAATTTTCCTTCGTGGTTGTCTGTCGAATCCCCACCCAACCCAGCCCCACCGCTCTTACCTGCACGGGCCGCTCCTGATGAGAACACCAACAAGTGCATGTACACCCAGCTTCCAATGGTGTTGCATCATACGAGTCAAAAGAGCTAGTGCACACATTAAGTGTTTCACAGTTATGAACAGAAGAATGATCACATAAGTCCACGGCGGCTGCGATTCATAAACGTTTGTCTTGTCCCCAAATATGTTCTGCATGCTTTATCTAGACTTTTGCTTGTTTCACTCATTTGTCCTTGCCTTCTTCAGAAAGTGCATCAGGTTTAACTAACTTTGCCACTGCTAATTCATATCCTGTTCTCTTCACTCTTTCGCTCAGGTTCTACTCTACGCATTCCCGCTTCTTGTGTCTCCTCCAGTAGTTTCTACTCCATTACCTCTTGGTCCGCCAGCGTGCAATGCTCTTCTTGTAACGCGCAGTGCTCCTACCCCTCGCATCTCTCCGTCAAGCTAACAATAAAGCCCTTTCCACATCCTTCAATATTTTCTCTGACCAGGTAGCCCTACTTCCACTTCTCCTTGTGCTGTAGTAATCCACCAATGATGATTTCTATTATTGTCTTGTTCTTCTCCCTACTTGTGCCATGTGCATAAAATGTCCATAAAGTCAAATATGTCTATGTTACTCATGGTACTATCTATAAATGGGAAAAAGTGCAAATGAGTGGGATTTCTAATATTTTCTGCATTTCCTGGAGAAATGTTAATATAAAACAGACCGGGACATAATTTGTACGAGGTAGGTGGGCGCAAGGGGGAGTGGCCACAGACACTGTCCAATAACAAGCTCAAAATACATGTAGTGCGAACTATATGGTTAAAAAATAATAGTGAGAAACTGAACAGCGAGGAGGATAGATATGAGCTAAGAAGATGCTGGTTAGCAATAAACAAATAATAAAAAAAGAATAAATAAATGAGCAGGGAAATACATAAGAAAAAGAAGGGGTGGAAACTAAAGGAGGATATAAATGTAGGAGACCTCCCGTTTTTACAGAAAAATATTTAATTCACATTAAATAATAGAACCTGAACACATTGAATCGTCATGAAACTTTGAGGGGTATTCTCAAAAGTGTTTACAACAGGTATAGGAAACTGAATTACAATTTAATGAACCTGGAATTAGTGTGACAAAAAGTGGAGTGACATGGGCCAATGAACTCAGAAAAAGAGCATAATAAAGGATGGAATGGGTGTTGAAATCGTGAGTATTACTGCTCTATGTAGACGGCTGATAGCCAGAAACCGGTCCTAGGATGCTTGATTCCGGTCCAGGGAAGACATGGCTTGGCAGTTCGGGCTGGACTGTTCCCATGAGGCACAGGGTCAAGACTAATTTGCATATGGCCATGTCTGAACTGGGGTGGCTTGGTGAGCAAAATAACGATGGATTAAACCCAGATCTGTGACTGGGGGTGAATGTTTTGCCATTGTGCAACATTCCGTCCATCATCTTGTGTGTTTTGCTGTTCACCCTATGTGGGAAGGGTATGCCCAGACGTGGGTCCCGTGCTCACTAAGCCACTGGAGTCAAGCTATCCTGGCTGAAGACGGCTGATAGCCAGAAACTGGTCCTAGGATGCTTGATTACGGTCCAGGGAAGACATGGTTTGGCAGTTCGGGCTGGACTGTTCCCATGAGGCACAGGGTCAAGGCTGATTTGCATATGGCCATGTCTAAACTGGGGTGGCTTGGTGAGCAAAATAATGATGGATTAAACCCAGATCTGTGACTGGAGGTGAATGTTTTGCCATTGCATTCTGTCCATCATCTTGTGTGTTTTGTGATACAAAGCATCACCCTCATAATTGTGGATTGGATTGGAATGCAGCCTATTACATGCCGTCTATCCTAGTCGGGTGTAAAGGGTCTTGTTCATGTTTGTAAGTACGTGAAAGGAAGACGGAACACCAATAATGGCGCTTTGAACCATTACAGGCTCTTCTATTGCAACACACTGAATTGCCACAGTAAAATTGATTAAACAACACAGTACCTTGTGCTAATGGGTCATCGTAGGCCACTTTCGATTCATATGGTTTCCCATTTAATATATCATAGACCTGAAATGGGTGAAAAAAAGTGCCATCAGCGCAAACATTGGGTAGGATCAACAACACACGTTAGCAGTGCTACCTTCTTTATATTAGATTCCATGTGACATACATCAAGCATAGACAGCAGAGTGTGGCCAACAGCACAGATGGGTCAAAGGGTGCACTGTGTGGCTCCAGGCAGACCGTAACAAGACAATGAGGCCCAAAAGTCAGAAACCGGTCTGAGGTTGCTAGTGGTTCTCCCATATGAGGAAGAAATGGCTTCGGGTGAACTGTTCCTTCTAGAGCAGGGCCAAAGGTGATTTGCACATGGCTGGTCTCTGTCTATTGTGGCATAATGGCCTCCGAGTAATTACCCATCACCTTTTTGTTTTTGTATTTGGACGGTATAGCAAGCTTGATGGGCCACATGTTGGATCTTAAACACAAGCCAGAGCCCCTGAGCCCTGAAAGGAGAGGGAAAGTAAGTAGATGTTGAAGTTCAGAGCCAACATGTATCTGCCTGACCAATGACATTTTGAGCAGGGTGCATAATTATTTTTTTAAAGCTGCCTGAGAGGGCATTGCAAGAACATTTTCATTTAATGTATGTATTTATAAAGAGCAGACTAAATACAGCAATAACATAATGATGCATATGTAAAAAAAAAACACATTACATCACAACAGAAGGTAAGAGAAAGGCAGACCGACACATGGAGCAACAACAGTGAACTGATTGATATAATCAGAAATTATAAAAAATTAATACTGTTAAATAATGTTAATATTTGATTTGGTCAATAAAATATTCAAACATCACAAAATGCAAAGTGCGATATAAGGAAGGTAGAGACAAAAAAGCAATGAATAAACGCACATAATTATGTTTGGCACTGCCCATGCGATCACCAGGGCTGATTCACACGCTTTATTGCATCCCTTAGTTGTAGTGCGGGCACAAAACACTGCTCTGCTTCAGCAAATTCTTAGATTAGCATGAGCAGATACTTAAGGTTACATAGGTACCTTAGTGAATTGGAAAATCTGCTAATGAGGTAGGATTATGTAGTACCCCATATGGCTGGGTCCAAACTGGAATGGCATGTTGAGCAAAAAAACGATGGATTTGGGCCCAGATCTCTGTACTGGGGTGAATGTGTGACATTGATCTGCATTCTGCCCATCAATTGTTCTTTTTACACCTAACTTCGTGTGGCATCTGACTTTATGATATGTTTGGGAATGTGTGCACCCCTCTGGCCATGTGTACTTTATTGGGGCCAATCTCCCTGGACCAAGTTTAGTGTACCGGATCGGACAGTGTGTGTGGTTAATGGCCATGCAATATGCTCTTAACACTTTCAAATGTGTTGGTTTGTGGGCGTTCACAAACATTCTGCATAGTGTTTCCATCTTGGGAAACACGCGTGACAATAATGCAAAGAAGCAATAGGAGAGGAGAAGAAGTACTAATGCGATTTTTACGATTATCATACATCTCCATACACAGTCAAAATGCAGGTGAATCAGGTCCATCATTATTGAGCCATACCACATAGCGCGCTCACCTCGTCATTGGCAGCCATGTCAAGGGGAGTTGTTCCAGGAACGATACCTTCATCTTTATGATTTTCTTCCTTGGTGACTTCCGGGTCATAGAGAGGTTCATAGTTTTCGATTAGAGGGTCAGCTCCTATTAAACAACAAAACAAAAACTTGATTTTAAAATTGGTGCCACTGGTAAAATGTATTTTACTATACTAGAAGCAATATAACTGTTCAGAACATGGGAGTACGGTATAAATAGACAGCTTGGAATTGTACAGCAAAATATTATCCAAGTTCGGTCCAGGAGATGAAGAAGATTGAGGCTTAAAGCCAAACTTTCATGATGCATGGGAAGAGTCGGGGATATCTCTAGAGTTTCCATATCAATTCATACCTTCTCCCATGACATCTGATAATCCAAAGATTCCTTATGTATGCTTAAAGGTGGAACCCAAACAGAGGAAGTAGAATAGATTTCCTTAAACATAAGACCACTAAGAGTCATAGAGCTCAAGTGCCTCAGACAAAAGCCTATCCCCCAGATTCATCATGCTCCTCTTTTGCGAGTCCTTAATAGCGATTATTAAGGAATCGCTATTAAAGACTCGCAAAACGGGATGCATGTAGAAATCGCAAAATTTATTGCGATTTCTACTGCTTCCTTATTTGCGATTCGCTAATTGCTAATCGCAAATAAGGAATGACTCCCCATTCATTCCTATGGGCCAAAGCCCATAGGAATGAATGGGGAGGCATTCCTTATTTGTGAATAGCAATTAGCGAATCGCAAATAAGGAAGCGATTTCAAGGGTGCCAGGGTGTCCAAAGGACACCCTGTAGCACCCCTGAAATGGTGATTTACACTGGTGTTGTGCACACACATGTCCTTTGGACATGTGTGTGTGTGTATCATCCAACTTAGAAAAATCCACTAAGGTGCATTTTTCTAAGTTTTCGCTATTTACCACGAAGTCAGACTTCGCGGTAAATAGCGGCCCCAGATTGCGAATTCGCAATTTCAAAATGGTTCATGAATTGCATTTAAGGAATCTCAAATAGAGATTCCTTAAATGCAATTCTTCGCAATTTAGCGATTTCAAATTTGCGATTTTTGCATTTGGGATGATGAATCCCAAATGCAAAATAAGCGCTCGCAAAGGGCCAGATTAGCAGAATCTGGCCCTTTGCGAGCCGATTTTTGCTTCATGCCTCATGCCGATTTTTGCTTGGTGCCTTATTAGTCTCTAGGTTACAAACTCTAATATGGGGAATTCAGTAAGGTAAACAAAAAAAATAAGTAAGAGAACTTGCCAATGCATTTAGTCTAAAAGCACATTAAGTTGCCTAGCAAATATTGGAATTCTGTAACTGATTTTAGCTTTGATCACCTGCAAAAGGTAGCAGCTATTATCGACGGAAATTACGCATTCAATTTTGGAAGACACCAAGGGACTGACTACTTTCCTTGCAGGAGACCACAATCATGAGACTAAATGCCTAATTGTTGAAAGTGTCATATGGCTGCCGGGCATCCAGCAAAAGCTGGAGACCTCTAGTTTAGTTGAACAGAACAGTAATCTAAGCCTGCATGAGGTATGATAGTGATTTCTGTGCCTGTTGTGATATCTTTTATTTGACAATGAACAGAAGATTCTTTGGTACCCGGGGAGTCCAGACAGATATTTTTTCCATGTTGGAAAGCGAATGGCGTGTGCTCCCAAGAACAACAATATTGTACCATTTCTATGAGCCTTTAGAGAAGCCCTGTGGCTAGAGGCCACCTAAACTCCTTACAGATTTACTAAGGCAAGAAGTATTGCTATGAGGACACTTGACTTCCTCAAATTCTTAACGCTTTGTTCAATTAACAGACTCTACATATGGTTGGCGCCATGTTCTCATGCATCACACTTGAACTCAAGTTCAGTGTCATATACTCAACAGTACAAGCTTTTGATACACAAGCAGCGCGCAGGTGAGATATATACTTTATGATGGTCACTGGAAACTGAAATTGGTAAACTATCCCCATGAAGGGGACTTTGGATTAAAAGCTAGAAACAGATTATTTGTTCACTATATTTATTGTCCAAAGAAGATCATTTCGAACAGAAAAGGGGTGCACTGAAATCTAATGCTAACACAGTCTTCAGGGAGCGTGCAAGAGCACAGAAAAAGACTGTGGTCGTTGAGAAAAAACAATCAGTATTACTATTAAAAGAAAGAGTTGCGGCGTTGGAAATGTTGGTAGATTTTGAAATATTTTAGGCCAACTAAGGGGACAGGGTCATTTCAAGTGCCTCAGACTTAGTAGGTGGAACAAGACGGTGCACATGGGAGTATAGGCATAGATAGGAAGTGGTTAACAGAGACTAGATATTGAGCAGGAAAATATTGAGGCAAGGCTCCTGTGAGGGAGGTCGGGGATATGCCATATATTGCCTAGTACACCAGCTCAATTAGAGTGGCTCAATTAGAGTCCCACTGGTGGTAGATAATCAATTCACTTGACGATGGTGATGAGAGATAGTTTGAGGAACATTTTTGAGGAGTCTCACACGCAGTTTGTTGCAATAATGAAGCATGCACATTACTAGTGAGTTGCATTGACAGTATGGACTGGGAAGTGAGAGCAGGTCTTTTTGAGATTTAGGGGCGGAGATCTGGCAGCTGTAGTTATGGTAAGGATGAATGACTCAACTTGCTTCTTTGCGTCAAACAGAACTTTTTTTTACAGAGTTTTATATAGCGGGAACTTGACCCGAATCGGGTATCAGAGCACTTTACGTTGCACCAGTTGCACAACATGAGGAATCATTCATTTTTTGTTAGGCACGGGGAGATTACGTGATTTGCCCAGAATCACAGGATGTTAAGCGTCATTGCCGAGATTCGAACCCAGTTCCCCAGATTTGAGGTCGACCGCCCTAGCCGCTAGGCCAACTCCTCTCCCCAAATTTGAGGTCTATGGTGGAAAAAAGACAGGGTTTTGGTATCGGAAGGGATACGTTCCTTTGAGCTGCTGGTAGGGAAGCCCAGAAATAGTAATACAGAATCTCTGTTTTGATGGGTTTCAACTGCTTCTTAGTGGTGGGTGGCTGCTAAGCAGTTACTGCTCTGGCTGGGAGTTGGGGTGAGTAAGAAAGGCATCTTGGAGAGTGCCTTCGGGTTTGCGTAGACCTCACTTCACAGTGCGCTCAACTGCAAGGCTGGGAGAGCGTCAGATGTAGACTTCAGTATAGAACAGAAGGCATGGCCTTTCCACTGACTGGTTAAGTCCATGGCCTGGCAGGCGTGCCCAGTAGGAAAAGCTCACTAGTCTGTACCATACAAAAGGAGAAGTGTAACGACTTTTAGCATATGACAACCAAAGTCCTGGAACTTAAGATAAAGATGAATTTCAGAGTTCATTCCACCAGTGCAACCAATTCTTTAGACAGTGAAGTGGTTAAGCTCCAAGCACTACATCCATAACTAGAGTACATAGGTCCCAGTGACATGGGAAAGATAGGATTAACTCCCCTTAAAGCTAATGGTGTAAGGTAAATGCAGGGTGGTGTTAAAGTAACAAATAGAATAAGTCTGCTAATTGAAAATGTTAAAGAGGTACTGAAGAAATAAAGGGCATGAGTGTGACCTCACACATGCTGTGCAAGGTTATGCCTTATGCAGTTGAAATAAAGGACTAAAGTCTGGCTACGTCAGAGCGCAGGGAAGGGTGGGCCAGATTGTGGGTGCGAAGTTGGGTTTCAAAATGTAAACTGTACTAGAGTCCTGGAAATGATGTAATGTTAATCTTAAGGCAATGGAACATACTTTATGTACTGATAAAAAGTGGTTGAAGAGGTTACTAAAATTTAAATCAACAACGCTGAAGGCTGCTTTCCTGCAAAGCTCCCCGTCATACCTGCGGCCTTGAGTAAGGCTGTCAGTCTGGTCGAACCTCTTCCCGCTGCAATGTGGAGTGGAGTCGTCCCATCGTACGTCGTGCTGTCCACAAAGGCATCACCCTGCCAGGAGTCACAATGGCCCAACAGCATCAATTAGCAAACGTAATAATAAAAAAAGATACAACTTGAAAAAACATACATCCCTAATTTAAAAAATAAAAGCCAAAATGCGATAAAAACAAGTAAGAGACGTGTCTATTAAAATAACTGAAAACCACAACCAGCAATTGAAAAACAAGACCTCATAAACGCCTGTGAAACACTGCCACGTTGTTTTTAAGGAACAAATGCTGTAGCTAAATTCATTTATAAATGAACGAAGAGGTACAGAAAAAATCACAGGAAGAGAAACTATTTCATTGTTTTTGTCAAATCAAAAAGTCGCCAAATGCCCCAGCGTCGGAAAACCTATAAAAGTGGAACATTGCTTAAATACACTGTATTGGTGATCCCCGCCTCCTACTAGCAGCCCCTACGTTTGCATGCTGCGCTGTAGTTATTTACAGGTTGTGGTACACAATGTATTTTTATTAGCAACACTTTCCAGTATATTTACCATCACATACAAGGACATTATTTTCCAGCTATGTAAAATAATTTATAAATATGTTTCATGCTGAAACGCATGATGTTGCATCCAATGACACCTACTTTTGCACCTTCATAGTATAAACGAGGTTTGGTGAAATACCAGGAAGGAGCACCGAGGGTCTTTCGATTTCTAAAAAATGTGCCAGAATGTGTCTGAGGCCTCCCAAGAACTACGCTATTAATACACTTTCAAGCACATGCATCATCCATTTTTGCGAGCGCAAACGGTGCGATTCACAAAAATCGGCCATTTGCGCCCGCAAAAAGGGCATTTGCGATGCATCAAGGTTCAAGGCACTCGTAATTTGAGAATTTGCAAATAATTGCGATTTCTCAAATTGCGATGGCATTTAAGGAATCACAATTTTCGATTCTTTAAATGCAATGCAAGAACCACTTTAAAATAGTGATTTCGCTATTAGGGGGCGCAAATTACCATAAAGTTGAACTTGATGGTAATTTGCAAAAACTTTGAAAAATGCACTAAAGTGCATTTTTCACAGTTGTAGGTTACACATACACATGCCCTTGGGTCATGTGTCTGCGCAACATGTGTGCACAGAGCAATTTCAGGGGTGCAACAAGGTGTCCTTAGGACACCCTTGCACCCTTGAAATTGCATGCGCAATTTGCAAGTACCTTTTGGTACTTGCAAATTGCGCATGCAATCTCCCATTCATTCCTATGGGTCTATAGGCCCATAGAAATTAATGGGAAGGCATTCCTTAATTGCGACTCGCAATTTGCGAGTTGCAATTAAGGAATGTTTAGGAATCGCTATTTTTATAGCGATTCCTACATGCATAGGCTTTTGAGAGTCCTTAATTGCGATTCCTTAATAATGGCAATTAAGGACTCGCAAAAGCTTTTCTTGATGCATGTGCCTGTTTGGTATATAGAAGACATTACTAATATTTGATTACAAAATATTGTTACAAATAAAAGCTAGAGGATACTAAACAACAAATCTGTCATGAATATTAGTAACTCTCAAGATCGTTTTTTTATATTTAACCTTGTGAATTTGAGTCTACTGCACAAAGAGACCTTAGACCAGTTTTACTACACGTAACAATTCAGACGAGAAAGACAACACCGCCTAATTTATACGAATACCTCTACCGGCTGGACCTAGCTGCATATGCCGGAGAACCCATACAGGTTACTGTTAGACCTGGCATCTTTTGGTGTGGTTTTCCCTGTCTTTTTGCATCTGACCTCCTGTTTTTATTTTGGCTGTGCTGGGAACTTCGTTTCTGCTGGCTTTAGAACTCTGGGCACTTTACCAGTGCTGGCCAGTGCTAGTGCACGTGCTGTGTCTAAACTGTAATATCATTTAGTTTCTCCATGATTGGCCTCTTTGATTTACCAGTAAGTCCCAAGTACAGTGCACTACATGTGCAGAGGGCCTGTAAATCAAATGCTACTAGTGCGCCTGCAGCACTGAGTGTGCCACCCACACAAGTAGCCCTTCAAACCTGCCTCAGGCCTGCCACTGCAGAACTGTGTGCAGTTTTAAACTGCCATGTCGACCTGCCAAGTTCCGCTACTTGCCAGGCCCAAACCTTCCCTTGTACTACATGTAAGGCACCCATAAGGTAGTCCCTAGGTAGCCCTATGGTCAGGGTGCAATGTATTTAAAAGGTAGGATAAGTACTTTTGAGTTTTACATGTCCTGGTAGTGAAAAACTGCTAAATTCGTTTTTCATTACAGCAAGGCCGATCTCTCCCATAGATTAGCATTGAAGCTTTCTTGTAACACTTTAACAGTGTATCTTCCAATTGGGAGCATATAGAAAATTTGAGTTTGGTGTTTCTAGACTCACAATTTAAAAACACATCTTTAAGTGAAGTTGGTTTTTAAACTGCAGGTCTGAAAATGGCACTTTTAGAAAGTTATCATTTTTCACTTTACCCATTCTTTGCTTCTGCCTGTCCCTAGAATAGACGTTTGGGTTGGATGACAGTTGGGCCGTGTGAATTCACTCTAGACAGTCCACACACAAAGAGAGCAGAGGTGTGTCCTGCCTATCCTGATAGCCCATCGCCAGGTTGATGGGTCTTCCTGAGCTAGAGTGGGGGGAGGAGTTTACACTTGCACCTGAATATGGCTGTGACTGTCCACACACAAAGAGCTGCACACCCCCCTGTAGTGTGTCTGGACCTTTCTTTAAAGTCTTCCTACTTCAAAGGTTAAAATGGGTAGAAGTTCTGGTCCTCTGCCATCATATAATCAGAACACTTCTGGACTGAGGACATTATGCCAGGAAGAAGATCTATTGTGCTGCCAGGTGGAACTGCCCCTTTGCTTTGCTTGGTTAGCCAGCTGCTTCTTCCCTGGGAGTGAGATGACTAGACTTTACACTTTGCATCCTGTTTTCTAAAGGTTCTCCAAGGGCTTGGAGATTGCCTTCTGTTGCTGAAGTCTCAGGGACATTAAAGACTTCACCCGTATCTTGTAACCAGCGTTTGGGCTCCACTGCTGTGAGTCCTGACCTGGCATGTGGTGCCAAACCCAGTCCTGGACCCTTGGAGGTGAATTTGGGGCTGCAAACCGAGAAAGTCGACGTTGAGTATCAGTTGGAACCAGAGCAGTTTGTGAAATTGACGCATTGCCACTGCCTACACTGAAGCCGCAGACACCACTCGCCGGGTGTGCGACGGTACGACCTGGACTTTGCCGCAGCGCCTCCGAAGAACCACAGCAGCATGGTGACCCGTCTACACTCCACTGCATCCCTGACCCTGCGTGACTCCCGACTGACTCAGCGCCTTGGTCCCAGCAGTTCGAGATCGAATCCGAGGAATCGACGCTCCATGCTCTTGACATCAACACCGCCTCAATGCCATATTACCTTCTAGAACCGAGGTCTCGCACCGGCAACTGACGCATCACCTCCTCTATGCAACACATCATCCCGTAGTGGTGACAGCTTCAATGACCCTGCACCGCCTTAAGGAACTGACACCTCACCTCCAACTGCAACGCCTCATCTCCACTGAGCAACACCACGCCTTGGGTTCCGATGCAGTGTTTTTGATTTTCGATGCCGCAAAGGTACTGAAGCGAGACCATATAGCCCTAGTTGTAGCTTTAGACTTCTAAGCACTATTTTTTTTATTGAATCTTAAAAATGTCATACCTTGACTTGCATATGTTGTATATATACATTGCCTCTTCAGTTTAGCCACACTGCTCTATGCCAAGCTAATAGAGGGCGAACATAGGTAAACTTTTAGTGTATACTACACTTACCCTGACTAGAGTGTGGGTCCCTGCTTGGACAGGGTGCATACCTTTGCCAACTAGAGAACCCATTTCTAACTGTAACAAGGAAGAGTAAATAACCATCTACAACACAACCCAGAGACTGGGTGAGACAGCATTGAATTGCAATGACAGTCATGTTTTACAATACTTATACTATGGACCCGGCAACGAGGACACTTGGACGTAGCAAATTTGTAACCAGTATTTTCGCGAGCTGAGTGAATTTTAAGAACTAACTAATGTACTAATAGGTAGATTTGTAAAATTCTGAATTCGAGTGAGTCTCAATCCAATCGACTTCTAATATTCATCAGTTAGGTTACAAGTTGCAACTCACTCTGATTATACACAATCACAGGGATTGGGGCCTGCAAGAGTCTCAGACGACAACGTCTGTGATTGTGCTTCAATAAAGAAAACATTTTATTTTTAATGCAGCCTGTTTCCTCAGAGGAGCTGCTTTTAAAAAAACGTGTTCTTTTTTTTAAAGTGCCTGTGAGAGCTGGCATTGTCCTCTAGTCCACGCCCACTTCCGCTAAAACTTAAAAAAAAAAATCTCAAAGGGGATGGTGTCTAAATGGGACCCCTCCCCACTGCAGTTATGTCACTGCTCCAACTTTGGAGCCAGTAACTTTTTGAAGTTTTGAGACAGGAATTATTGTAGCATACCATTGATACATTGGATACAGACTGGCAATTGGAAGAGACACCCACAACAGACCCCTACCAAACGCCAAATTGGTATTCAGTCACAATCCCATTTTAGAATTTGGTAAAACATTATGGACTTCCAAAATGGAATTTGTACATTGGGAAATCCAATTTTGGGGTTACAAACGCATATTCTGAACTTTTGTGAATGAAAAAATGCATATTACATCTGACACTAAGTCCCTGAGCAGGTGCCCTGGATGACCTTTGAGATTTGTTCATCTGCAGAGCATTTGACAGTGCTGGAGCGAGTCACCCAAATTGATACTGCTTTTAACTTTAGTGGCTACTGCCTCCATGTTCAGGCCATTGCATGACTAAAGGGAGATACCAGCTGATTACGTAGTTATTGGGTTCAGGCTATTTTATCTGCACCCAAGTCGGGGCAGCAACTTACTGGTCCTTCCAAGTGAATCTAGGATTTCTGCCATGACTCGGACCCCTCACTTTTCCCAGAGTGTGAGATCTCTTTAATACCTAATTGATTAAAAGGCTCCACAATATGTTGAGAGGATATGGAATGCCCCTCATTGCCATAGGACCATGGCCCTGACATTATGGGATTCTTTTTACTTAGAGGCCAAACTGAACTTAAGCAAGATGAAAGTGCTGCACTGGCTCTGAGGTGCTGACTGGTTCCCTCAGAACTCTCGCTGGGATGCCGCTACACTACCGTGCTGACTTTCACTGCTCTGCGATTGAGGCACTACCCAGAAGGTTTAAGAGTGGATGGTATCTCTTTTGTTTTTTGAAGACTAGTGGGCCCCAGGTACTGTTAGGCCATCCACATTTGATTTTTATTACCAGCAGAGTGATTAACTGTCTGGGTCCTGGTGAATGCCTCAGAACCCCTCCCGGGGCCGAAGACGGGCAGAAACATGTTGACCACACAAAGTGGGTATATTTGTTGAAATCCCCTAGTCCTCTCGTACTTTTAATCCCATCCCAGAGGGCATTTTAATAAAATCAATCCAGCTCTTCTGGAGATAGTTGTATTCCTTATCTTGTTTTTGTTTCACACTCTTCCCCTCACTCCCTGCCAACATCTTCTCATCATTCAGAACACCACAGCTCCTCCCCATTGGGGAGTTGTACTCCACACCAGGTACCTTGCAGTCCTGGTGTGAGGAGGGAACCCAATGATGAAGCATGTCACATTTGGGTGAGTGAGGGTTCATGTCCTTTGAGGAGCACTCTTCCCTAGAGGTATTTAAACTTACATGCTGCCCTTTCTTCACTTTTAGACACCAGACACACTTTTTTGTGAGTTTTATGTTATGTTGGGATCAGTATGTGTATGGCAGGGCATCTCACTTTTGGATCCTTTATGTGAAAGTAGAGGTTCCCTCAGCTGCTACTGTAAAAAAGATAGAAGATGGCCATCTGAGTGAGGAGCATGTGTTCACATTTGACTTCCAGAAGTAACTGCCCCCAGCCTCAGGAAAAATGTATACCAAGGATACCGAAGGCAGTTCTGCCCATGCACAGAACCAGACGTGAAGGACTGTGTAGGCTTTGTTGCTGTAGAGTGCAGGAAAGAAGAAGTTGACTCCCCTGTGTTTTTAGGGCCTGCCATACTTCTCAAGAAACAAGAGCACCCGTGAGGATCATTGCCCAAAGCAAGGAACGAGCACTGCCAATACTTGTGTGGCTGCTTAGCCCAACCGCAATTTATCGAGAGTGCAGCTCTTATTCAACAACTGCCAATAGACAACAAAGGGGCAATTGCTTGCGTCTGGGCTTACAGGGCTAACTCCTCTGATGTGCACAGTGCCCAAGGAAATCTTCCCTCACAGTGAGCCTATTGTTTCTCTGTTCCATGTGCTTACTGACTGTAATACTGAAATCCTATCAGTGTCACTTGAGTGGTTTCTGGAAGACGACCCACCCCACATAAATGCATCATTGTCAACTTCTTCGCTGCATTCACCTATTTGTACTTTCAGAGTTTCTGTGTACCCAATCATATTAGACTGCAACTGTCTATGTGCCCAAGGGATCAGGGCACCCAATCTTGCAGCACATAGCTTCTAGCATTGCCATCTAGTGATTAAAACAAGACATTTTATAATGGCTGTGGCTAACACCTGCAACAAAGTACATGTGCGCGACCTCTTGAACGAACAGTGAAACTCAAACAGCTCCCGAAAACTTTCTGAACTCATTTGCTGCAGAAGAGGCACCACACATGTATGGCAACATTAGAACACATTCCTCATACACATAACCCAGTTTAAATGCAGGCCTGCTCCCCACAGACCCCTGGAAGAGTCATATTGTATTTCAGCATTCATGCTTTCTACCCCACACACATTTCTTTCAAGAGTAAGCCTTGAAAGCTTGCCTTTGATCAAAGCTTAAAAGGAAGATTCTTCACATTCAACATGCCAAGGATAACAGGCAACATAAGTATTATCCAGTTGCCAAACTTCCATAAACCCAGGAGAACTTGCCTAAGAACTGATAATTAATATGAAAGTAGGATTTAGAATTCAGTTTTTTATATTTAGTTAGAAAACTGTGCTTACTGAAAGGCATTTATATTTATTGTATTTAATGATTCACTGCAAACAGGGATGCTATAGTTAAGCTCAGATTCTCCTTGTACAAAACCAGTGAAATTCAGCAGTTATAGTTACCTGAGCTAACTGAAACTTATGCCCCCACAATGCACTGCTTATAACCTCACATATTATATCACTCATGACATGGTCAGTGACATCACTGATAACATCACTGATTACATCATCCACATAACTACTCACACAAACATTGACACCCCCATACAACCTCTTGCACGGCCACTCCCACTCCGTGCATTTGCAGAGTAGTGGAGAAAGGGGGCGGGGCCTCCGACAACCTCTCAGCAATCACACTGTGTGGGACTTACTGGCGGTAACAGCAGGGCTTGTTAGCTCCCAGGAACCCTTTGGAGCCAAGGGATCTTTATCCCCTAAACAGCAGTGCACCAGGAGACCCATTTGCAGAGTGTTGAAAAAAGGGGGCATGGCCTTGAAGTCCTCTCTGCAATCCAGCTGTTTGGGACTTACTGGAGGTAACAGGAGGGCTAGTTGGCCCCCAAGGTTCCTCTGCAGCCAAAGGGACTTCATCCCCCAACCAGTTGCGCACCAGGAGATGTGTTTCAGAGTGGTATTTAAAGGGGGCAGGGCCTCCGGTGGCTTGCTGCTCGTTTTTTAAACGTTTTAATGTATCAGGCATATTTTGTCCTCAGGAACCCCATCCCCCAAAATGCGGACTTTTTACATTTGAAAAACAAATTTAAGATGAAAGGGAGTGGGGCCGAGCGGCCCTCTCCCAGGCTGATTTTGGCCCAAGAACCCCATTCCCCGGCCTCCAAGGTGGGTGCCCTGGTCCGACCCAGGGCACCCACTCAACACAGATGAGGACCATGGGGGAGCCGAAAGGACCTGCGGTCCTTGCCGGCTTGCTGCCTTATATGGGAGCCAGCATTGCTTTTAAACATAGGAGCAGCTGACATGCAACTCCCTGTATGTAAAAGCAATTGTGCACCGCTTCTAGCAAGCAAGAGCATCTTTTATACTCTCGCTTGCTAGAAGCGGAGCACCATTTGCTATGGCTTTGCGGGAACTGTAAAGGTCCCGCCAAGCCCTAGCAAACAGCTATGTCCCTGGTGTGGGCGCCCCGGGACATAACAGGAGCTGGTCTTGGGGTGTTGGTGGTCCCAGGCCCCCCTCCTTTGTTAGAAGTTGCCCCAGGGAGGTGGTGGGGCCGAGGCTGCGCAGGGGAGGGGGGCGCGTGGCACCCCTGCAGCATCCCCACATAATTTGCAAATGAAGCTTTGGGGAGGTTGCAGCCGCTGGGGCTGCAGGGTATGGGGAGGAGTCTACACCCCCTGCATTTAAAAGAAATTAAGCCCCAGGGAGGTGGCGGTCCCTGGGGCTGTGTGAGGGGGTTCTGTATGGTTGTTTTAACATAAGATGTCCATTGCCATGCACAGCATGGGGTTGGTGCAGGGCTAGTTAGAACTCCTTCATCCGCAGGTGGCCTACCCCCACAGCGTGCAGCTTTTCCTATGGAAAGAGGTCCTAACTATAAATGTCCAGTTAGCACCTAATGCTCATGAAAAAATGTGAATCCATCTCGGCTCCTCCTTAGAAAGTTTGGGGTGATTGGTCAAGTAACAGGCCGAGAAAAAGGAAGGGGTCTAAAAACGCAATTTCCACAGGAATTTCTGAACAGAGCTACCACCAGAAAAGCTGAACGGAATAGCATACCATTTGGCAGAAAGCTAGGCCTTTACCCTGAAAATGTGCATTTTTTGTGTGATTTGGTGTAAACAAATTCAGTAGTAATTGAGAAATGAAGGTTCAAAATGTATAGATATCTGGACGGTTGGGTACGTGGGAGTACCCGCGGGCCTGCAACTTAAGATGATAGAGCGATCTGATTGGCCGAGCTTTTTGTCCCATTGGGTGCTTCGCCTCCGCAGGAGCGAGAGGCTCCTGTGAGTTCCATGGGAGCACGCTCTTGGATTGACTGGCCACAACATGAGAAGAAATGTTGCGGCTGCCATTAAAGGACACAGGAACTTGGCCTACATGTTCAGAACATTTTTTAAAAAGGATAAAAATGTGCACAGCGGTGTGGTTGGTATAATTCATATGCTAATAAAATATTAGTTTACAATAAAAAAAAATCCTGCTAGTAGTACCTTAGGTAACCACCTACAAATTTCTCAGCGTAGGATCAATCCAGGAGAGAAACTGAATCCCACTACAATAGTTCCATGAGTTCAGGGTGTAAGGCAAACCCCTTAAGAACTAATTGGATTCTCATCTGAGAGCACTGGCCAGCCTTTCTTCCATAAAAAAAGAACATTAAACAGCAATGTTTAGGGCTGTTTTCTTTGTCTGAACTTATCTACCTACATTAAGAGGAGAAACATATGCTCATGTTTGTAATAGAGAGATGTGATGTGTTTATCAGATATATCAGGTTTTTTTTAGCAGAGAACGAATGACTAGGGAAGATTGTCTAGGTGCCCTTGGTTGAATGATGAGGCAGCTCATGGATGGCATGTGTGGTACCATCTTGAACTTTTCAGACTTTTTAAAATTATATAATTATGCTCTTTCTCTGGGAAGTTGAGAGCACTGGTCTATTTATACATCCTCATCGCTCAGAGGCAAATTGTGTCTTAGCTCACACAATACCACCAGTCCGGTCAGCCTTCAGATAGTGTGTTATAGGGTACTTTTTTCAGCGATGGATTTCCAGCGGGACTAAACAATATATTCTGTTCCTTAGTGAGCCTTGACAGTAACAGAAAGATGCAATATATTTCCCAAGGTTACCTAGTTCTACTGCAGAACTGTTATGACTATGCTAGTGTATTATAAAAAAAAGGCTCCTGATTTTCCATTTAAACGGATTTTTGCATATAAATACAGACAGAAACATTTTTTTATTTCTTCTGTATTCATAAATAGAAATGGTAAAATGCCAATAAATATGTTTACCTTTGCTGCTGTCTGAGAGGAGAAGACGAGCCTGTTTGAGTGCAGGAAGGGGAAAGGGCTGATCAAATTTCGAGCCATTAACAGAGGTCGACATTAAGGGGCCATCAGGCCTCCTTTTGCTTAAGTATCCTGGCTGGGAGCTATGGGGGGTAGGGGCTGTTGAGGAGGAAGACGCATACCTAAAAGCAAATGAGGGAAAACAAATGTCCACAGCTCATCACTTCACAGGAACTTAAGAGATGCCTGCTTTTGACTTAGTTCAGTCTCTGGAGCCAAAGGTTATGCACACACTGTAGGAATGTGAGATGTGTTGGTCCGTCCCAGTATTTACACAAATAACAATTTAAGTTCCACTATTGTGTTTATTTCTTTTAGAGCGCTATAGCCCTACTCACCATAATGCAAGGTGTCAGAGCACTTTACATCATACATTGACAATAAATCATATGTGTGTAAATCAATGTATGTAATGTGTTGCATTAGACAGTGAGAGTTACATTAGAAGGACTGCAATTTATTAACTGCAAGTAACAAAAGGATCTCTTTGTTAAAAGCAGTAACCAATTTACTAATCTACATAAATCTATCTAAACCTATAACAACCAAGCGCGCATTGCCTATTGAAATAAATATAGAAAAATACTAGCTGCATCTTCTGTTTTTGCTTGCGACAAAGGAAAATGTGGATAAATGCAGCTAAAATGATCGAAAAATAAATATGGATAAATACAGACGAAAATGTTTAAAAAAAAACACATAAAACTGGGAGCCCTAATTATAAACTCGAACTGTGGTTTAAAAAACATTCAAAGAATGCATTAGTTCCAGAAATGATTTACCAAAAATGGTAATCTATTCTTGGCTCTCACCTTGGTGGCACGTTTCTAAAAACAACATAGTACATAGATTTTGTTCGACAAAAAAATGGCGCTCACCTCAAGCAGAAGGCAGCCCGCCAAGGAGATGTTCTCTTGCTCCACAGCTAGGTGCAGCGGTGTCCGCCCCGACTTCTGCTCTGGAGCATTGATGTCCGCTCGAGCTGCAATTATCAGTCTGAGGCAGGGCATGCTGTTGGCCATCATTGCCAAGTGAACACCATTCAATCCTTCAAACAAAGAAAGACACATTCACTTCACAGGGCAGACATGCAAAAGTGTGGTCATCACTGGCACCGTTTCGAACGGTAGTTTATCATCGCTCCAATGTCGAAGGTAGGAGTGCAAATGTACAGACACAAGTCTAAAGCCACAGACGCCATTTGTATGCATTCTTAAGTTTCACCTTGATGCACAAATCCATTCATTTACAAGTTAAAGTTTCTAGGAATTATGAGAATTTACACTCAAACTTGATTTTACCACAGAGAAATATCCACCAGGATATCTATGCACGTGAGCGATCTGGATAATCGCCAACAGTTGTAGATTCCCAGGATCACGCCTGGAATTCTTAAAGTATTCAATGAAAGTCAAAAATTTACTTCAAACAAAGGCATATGCCTAGGTGAGTGAATGTTTGATTTTCAGTCAGGGAGTTTTGTGAATTGGGCCCACAGTGCTTATTTGTGATTGTGTCATATTTGAAACATGACCTAGTTAGGTCTATGCTTCAGAAGAAGGGGAAGATCCAATGTTTAGAAGCAAAGGATTGAATCTTGTAGAATCTTGGGACCATATGGAGAATGCTTGCTGTTCTTCTTGCATATACATTTTGACATCATTTCTGGTCACATCATTGTGTTCCACTAGGGTAATTCTTCAGCCTTAGATACAATTCTAGATTCCCTGTGCTCTCCAGCCTTCTCAGGGTGCTTGCAAACTTCAATGTAGACATCAAAGCCAAACTCTTCTCTGGCTACACAATCACAAATATCCACTGCCAGTCAGCTTTGGCCAACTGAGGTCACTAGATCTCATCCTCAGCTGACCTGTTTCTCACACACCCCACCCTCCATCTGTCTATCCCACCTCTGACAGGCATATTGTAAGAAATCACAGATATTGAGGTCCTGTTTCTTTGGCACATATTTATTAGTGTGATGTACAAGCAGGCTAAATGTAATAAGGTTTGAGTTCCTGTGCCAAAAACTACAACTGTCCTTATAAAAAGATTAATTACAGCTACAGGGTAGCGATGCAGCGTGGAAGAAAGGACCCAAAGAGCCAAAGAGTATAGGAGGAGGTGTTAATGGTCAGGAAAAGTGAATCAGGAGGACTAGAAATGGGCAGAGTGGAAATGTAAATGCAGCAAGGGCAGAGGAGGTGCACGAGAACAAGGAAATAGAACCTGGATACTCGTAAACGGAACTGAACTAGGGGATGCCATGGCTGAAATACGAAGAACAAGAAATACAACTGCAGAGGGGGATGTGTACCTAGAGGGAACAGATAAGGGAAATAGAGTAGGCTAACAGTGTAAAAAGGGAGAGGATCAGAGAACTCGGATCCTTCCTCTTCTTTCTCACAGCAACGCAACACTGGTTGTCCCTTCATTTCCTGCCAAAACTAACATTCTCTTTGCCTCATCCAATGCTAATAATCACTGTTTCTTCCAATATCAATTCCTCTATCATTCTCGCAATCAGCCAGAAACCTTGCTGCCGACGTTGACTTCCAAATGAAACTGACCTTCATCAAATCGATGAGCGGTGGCTTCCAACTCCTCAAAATACAAATAATCTGACATCTCCTCTTCCAATCATCTAACTCTTATCAACTTCCTTTTTGTAAAACAGCTCTGTCACTGCCGGATTCTGAACGTCATCTCCCTGTGTAGCCCTTAGGATGTGTTCTGTCCCCAAGACAGTTATCTACCTTGCCCAGTGGGGTAGTAAGGGGTAAGGGGCATTGGGTGGTCCACCCCAGGCGGTACAAGTTTTGTGGGCGGCGGCCTTCCCCGCTCTTACCCACGGCTGTCGCGGTCCTACATCACTAACCTTGCCAAAAGCACACTGTTCACTTTGCACAGGTCCACTCCCATCTAATCTTACCCACACCATGTAAGCTGGCTCCTTGCTCAAAACAGTGTGGCTCTCGGGTTCCTGGTTTTGACTTCCAGGCAATCCCTGGGCTACCTCCTGCCGATCCGAGGAGCAATATAAGGCTGTTCTGTCCAGTCAAGACCTATCGCTCGGCTGCTCAGCACCTCTTTGCCCCACGATTCCATGTACAACGTACTAGTAGAAGACCTAGACGCTCCTGGCCAAAATGACCTGGAATGCTCTCCCTAAACCTAACAGCATCTCTCCCCCACCAACCACTCTGGCATTCACCAAAGAGCTCAAGGCTCACTTAGCCCATGAAATTCCATCTCTAGGTCCCAGCACCTCCAGGAGCATTCAAAGCTTACCACACCTACTGAACTTTTGCCTCTAGGGATTTGAGGTTGTATTTCTACCTCAACTTTTAACTCTCCATCCCAATAACCAATTTGTTTATGCATCTATTAACCGCCCAGTCCCAGTATTTTGATTCTTTGATAGTGATTGTCCACCATTTGTGGATCCAATGCTCTGTCCTTTCAAAAACACACAGACATAAATACAAATAAACATATTGTACGCTTGCAGATGCATAGAGTATAATTCGCTATTTATTACCTTTGTTGACTAAAGGGAGGGCCCATCATTTACGAAAGACGATGCAATGATGGCCATGTCCTCCCTCAAGAAGGGCAATAAATAGCGCATCACACTCAGCGGATCTGCATGCCTGGTTTAAGTCATGTACTTTTTCATGCACAGCAGATATACATAAAGTTGTACACTGTATTCAGTGTGAATTTCTAAATATGCAGATTGCCATTTTATCAGTCCGAGTTCTTATGGTTGGATACGTGACATTCAAAGCCCACTGAATCTATGTTTACTTAGAGGCTGCCTTGAGAGATAAGTAAGTGTATTATCCATGTTGTAGTCACTGATCCAGTCCAGCCACAGGAGTCCCTAATCTGTAGGTGAATATATTGTGAGACACTGGTGAAGTTGTTTTAGGGGTTTACAGTGACAGGCGCGTCATGGTTGCTTAAGGCTCATGGGTCTTGGAGATACAGAGGGCTCTGAGATGTCTATGTCCTTTTTTGTATCTGTGGTCTATGGTAAGTTGTATTTACTCAGTAACCATAAAACAGGTCTTCTCTGTACTTTACTTGGACTTAACTGTACCAGGTCACGACATTCGCCCCAAGGTGCGGCTTTGTCGAAATTCCTCCAGCTGTACCATGTAGTACGGGCATGCACTCGCTGACTAGCGGCACTACTGTGGCCCACCTGAACAACACTGCTTGATTTCTGGTCTTGGAGGATATGCCACCTCAACTGCAGGAGGACCTGGCAAGCCCCAGAAGAATGCTGGTAATCTGTGTGCTCACAAATGGCCAGTTAAATAGGAATGGAATAGTGCCAATACTGTGAGGAAGTCCTGGGTGAAGCTTAAACCACCAACAGGAAATGGTGATGGGAGAGAAAAACAGAAAAGTGGTGGATGAGTGGGCTCACAGAAGGGAATCCACCCTGATCTAATTTAGAAAGACTGAAACAACAGTGGGTAGTTCTGATCGAAATAAAGATAACAAAAAGAGAGGAACGGGGTTAAGGGTCAGAGTTGGCAGATGAAAGCTGTACAGAAGTCATGAAGGGATTGAACATGAAAAAGAAGCCTCAACCCCATTGGATCTTAGATAACTGACTAGAATTCTCAGAAATCCCACCTACCGTTGCGGAAATTGATCAGCAAAAGGTAAGACTACCTGTACTGTAAATCCTAGTTAAATGAGGTTATCAAGCATTTCTCCTCTTTTCTGTTTACTGTTACAGCAAGACATGCTTTTTAAGCCTGTGTTATTAAACACCCCTTACATGCCTTAATGTGCACAAATGGAACTTTCCAGAGTAGCTGCAACTTTTTAACCGTTATAGATTTGGATAGTTGTTTGAAGAAATCAAAGAACCCAAAAACTGAGGTTTTCATCAAACATCTGCAACATAGAAAAATAAAAAATAGATCACAAAGAAAGTATACGCAGCAGGAACTACACAGTGACGAACATTTATTGGCATAAAAGGCCACATACCATCCCCATTGGGAAGGTCGATGATCTTGGCTATATTCTTGTGTTTGAGAAGGATTTCCAAGATGTCTGCCTTTCCTTCTTTGGCAGCAAGATGTAAGGCCGAGTTCCCATGGCGATCGAGGAGGGCAATATCAGCGCCAGCCGACACTAGATTCTCCACTATGTCAGCCTGGTTAGTTAGGACTGCCAGATGTAGGGGAGTCTAAAAAACATAAAACATGGGCTAGTCGCATGTCACACCAGTAAAAATTCAGGAAATTACTACACCAAAAAACAAAGGTTTGCAGCGGAAAACAACTATGTTGCCACAGACATACAATCCAAACAATGACATAGGCCCTGACTTAGATCTTGGCTGACGGGCTACTCTGTCACATCGCTGACGGATATCCTGTCCGCCGAAATATAAATCCCATAGGATAATATGGGATTTATATTTTGGTGGACGGGATATCCATCACTCTTGTGAATGAGTAACAAGTCTGTTGAGATCCAAATGAGGCCCAGAATCTATAGAATGTTGTGTTTGGTTATCCTTACATGGTAGGTGGTGAAAGGGTGCTTTGCTTTGGGAAATGGCTTGAGGAAAGGGATCTAAGTCCTATGCCAGCTTGTGATCTTCTACACCTTCCCTTTACTGACCTCTCCACCAGCCCATGTGGCTTACTCGCTCTCTTCCCTTCTTACTAATTTTTTTGGGATATGGTTGGGAAGTCTAGGCCCCCACCTACATTACCAAGGGATGGGGTAACTGCACACTGCTCAGTGCTCCCCACCAGTCCTTCCAGTCATGGAAAAGCCATAGGGCTGAAACCACCTTTTCCACCACTCCTCCACTCAACTGTTCAAGCCCCTTCACCTAGAGAAAGTAAGAACCCTTACTTAAGATGTGGGAGAAGAGGCCCAAACACAGTCCAAAAATCCCCAGATGTTTGTGCTTCTGCTCCTGGGTAGGGTTAAAGAGAGCCTATTAGCACTACATGTGGCAGGAAGCCAGGGATGCATAACAGGTAAACCCAAGGGTGCTCAATCACTACTTCCTGTATTGGGGCAAACCAACAAACTGTTCGCCACACATGAGAACACAAAGGACCAGATGTAGCTCGCCAAATACCGGTCGGTAACGGCCGATTTCGGCCGTTACCGACCAGTATTTGGGATTTGTAATGTAGGGGGCCATTGATTTACAGAATCGGTAATTTTACCAATTCAGTAAATATACAGAGTCGGTAATATACCGAATCGGTAAATTTACCGATTCTGTAAATCAATATGTAGGTGGCACTGTAATCAGTGCCACAGGCCCTTACCGAATCGTTATTTACCATGGAATACTATTCCATGGTAAATAACGAATTCCTGTGTACATGCACATCTGTGCATGTACACCTGTGCCATGTGGCACACAGACATGCACTAAGGGCATGTGTGTGTGTCACATGGCACACAAGCCAGAAACAGGGGTGCAACAGGGTGTCAAAGTGACACCCTGTCCCCCTTGTAAATTCGGTATTTTTACTGATTCGGTAATTACCGAATCGGTATCTGCCATTGAATTCTATGGGCTTCAAGGCCCATAGGAATCAATGACAAATATCGATTCTGTAATTACAGAATCGGTAAATACCGAATCATACCGATTCTGTATTTTTACCGAATTTTTTACCTACATAGCAATTACCGAATAGTGAATACAGAATCAGTAAAATACGGTATTTACCATTCGGTAATTTGCTATTACCTACATCTAGGCCAAAGTGACAAAACAGGTAACCGAGCCCACTGTCACAATACAGTGCTCTACTGATCAGATGGTCAGGTATATTTACATATACTTTTTTCCCAGCTCTCACAGATTACATTTGTGATCAGAAAAAATGTGCCAGGCACCTATACTCGCACTTGGGCGAGACAGACTTGGTTCTCCCTACCTTCCCGTTATGTCCATTCACACAAGAGACCAATGCAGCATCCAGATCCCATGGCCCTGAACCTTGTGATTTGGCAGGTGAAAACCTACAATTTGTCCATTTGCACAGTCCAGAGTAGTGTATGAAAATCTTACGGGAAGCGAGGATACCGTCAACTCGAGCATGTTTTGGTATCAAATGAAAGTGCTTTGCCGCTGGCACCACGACACGAAGGGGAGTATGGGGGGACAGCGCCCTAGTCCCATACATCTGGCGAGCGCAGCCTGCAGCGCGTCCCCCGGTGCCGCCCCCCCGGCCAATAGCCAATGGGGAGGGCTCCTTGTGGACGGGGGAGGGCGCTCCCAAGGTATATACCTGGCCAGCAGCTAGGCTCGGCCTTTCTCTCCCGCGACGTGGCTGCTCTGCGCTGTCCTGCCACGTTGGTCTTGCGTCGGTTTGTTCCCCATCGACGTGTTTTGCGGTGAGTGCTGTGTTCGTGAGCCCGATTGCAGGCGTTTTTGATTATAGAGGGGCATTTCCCATCGACGTGTTTTGATTGTAGAGGGGCACAGAGCGGTAGGGGCAAAGAGCGGAAGTTTTGGGGACGTTGGGTGTACCCGATGCCGAGCAGCAGTTTGGGGGCCTGGGGAGCGAGGGAGAGCGTGCACGGGATGTTTGGTCAGGCCGTGTTCATCGAGGGTGCTGCATCTGTTAGAGGCTGTTTAATCGTCCGGACGAATTTTCAGGGTTGTGTGAAAGGGGCCGCGTTGATCTTGTCTCCCGCGAGCAGCGTTTGTAAGGCAGTGTCCAACGGTGGACTAATTTTCAGGGTCGTGTGAAAGGGGCCGCGTGGATCTTGTCTCCCGCGAGCAGCGTTTGTCAAGCGGTGTCCAACGGTGGGAAAGATCAGACTAGGTTTAGGTAGGCGGGGTGGACATTTCATCCCCATAAGGGGATGGGTAGCAGCGACGCTTTACAACGTCTTCGCAAACGATCAGTTTGCAAATGAATAGGATACACGGCAAGGATGGGTAGCAGCGGCGCGCACGTTCCTCCTCTGCACGAAGTTTACTAGGACAGGCTGTTGGCCCGAGTGCCCCTGGTCCGCGGGTCACCAACACGACTTACAGCCGAGTCAGCCAGTCTGCTCGGAAGTCGGCTACTATAGGCAATTTAGGTGCATGGATTCTGGCTCCTTGTCGTGAACAGGAATCCGCCTGTGCAATTGACTATGATGGGCAGGAGAGCTTTAGTCAATTAAGGGGTAGCATCGCTATGTGTCTAGCGAGGTCGAGGGCATGGCGCGGAGTGCCCCTTAGCGTGTGCAGTGTTTACCTCCATTGTGGTTGGTTTTTCAGGGAGAGAAGGTGGCCTAACAGTTATGGCGGTCGACCGCGGAGCTGAGGATCCGGGTTCGAGTCTCGGTAGACGCGCAACATTACGTGATTAATTCTCCGTGCCTGTGAAGTGTGAAAGATTGTATTGCAGGAACAAATAACTTTGCTCTGACAGTAAAGTTAGATCGTGTTCCTACTTTGAGACTGTTCCAAAACACATGTTTTATGCTGGCTCTAGCAGCAAGCTTTGTATTAGATAATCTGATGATTAAAGTGCAGAATGTATCGCATCTTCCCTCACAGCGTATGTTGTCTGTGAGTCACACTGTACATTACGCATGACTGCGTACAAGTGAACTATGTCAAAGACACAGCGACATGTTTTTCTCATGGAAACTTTAAGGTTTTAATTGATTCATGTGGCTTTCAGATCTAATTCATTAAAATGCAAGCAGTTTTCACTATTGCCTTCATTTTCCCACCAGAATGTCCCAAAATGTAGTTGATTATAGACTTTAGAAAGAGTTCAATTCAAATGTAAGTTTATTTCGATTTGAAAGAAAGTTGAAACTCAAGAGAAACATCCGACCGGCTGGGGGGTTATGATGACAAACAGTCGGTGCTGGGCGCAGGGGTGGCTCTTAATTGTGCAACTTGGTTGTTGATATTTAGTCAAGTGGAGTAAGGTTGCTAGATTGTGGAGTCGGATTTCGGGGACACGGAGACGTTTACATGCATGCGGGGAAAGCCACGAGGTGCATCGAATTATTGTGCGTGTACGGGTACAAACAGGCGGGTGGGCAGAGCGAAGCGTACGTATTCTGTATTATGGCCGGGCAGTGTTGATTCGGGCAGGTGTCGGGAGTGTCCATGCCGCCTCGGTGTATATGGGTCATGGCGTCCACATGTTTCCCCGGCGCTGGCTGCGGGAGGATTCGGTTTTTCTCGGGTCTGTGGCCCCATATGCGCTGAGCCAATTCCAACATGGCGGATATTGCTATTGGGGTATGGTAAGGAATTGCGGATGGCAGTGGTGTTGTGGAAAAGTGTCCC
The DNA here is from genome assembly GCF_964261635.1 of Lissotriton helveticus. Classification (NCBI taxonomy): domain Eukaryota; kingdom Metazoa; phylum Chordata; class Amphibia; order Caudata; family Salamandridae; genus Lissotriton; species Lissotriton helveticus. The sequence continues at coordinate 1,192,339,196 of NC_136059.1, forward strand.
GGATTGCAGTGGTGTTGTGGAAAAGTGTCCCGTCCGCTGTCGTATTAGGCGGCCACTAGCGTGAAGTGAGTGCACCGGCCAGCTTAGAACAACCAGTGTTCGTGGGTCGCCTATTGAAGGGCATGAACATACAGGTTTTGAAAGGCACAGTACAAACACTGTTTGTTATTTGTTAGACTTACAAAAGCCAGGGCTGGCCTACTCTTCTATTAGCGTGCCTTCAGAATTAGTTTCTGGGTGGGAGGGTGGTAGCCGGTGGACGACTTGGTCTGGGGACATCTGGGATCTGCCGATCGGCCGGCATCCGACTTGGGCTCAGGGTACAGGGGGGTGGTGGTAGTTGACAGACACGACTTGCTCACCTCCGTTGCCCCCCAAAAAAGTGCCGCCAAAGGCGTACCACCTTGGCTCTCTATAACTATGCCACTGCCATAGGTTACCATCTATTCCTTCATTCAACCTTAACATTATCCTTAACGGGCTTATGGGGCCGCCTCTTTGTGAATCATCCCACTAATATTCCCTGAATTTTCTTTCCTGTAAAGTGGCTTTCATTGTTACTATCACTTCCGTAAACTGGGTAAGTAAACTGCAAGCTTTGCCTGGGGGGGGGGGGGTATGGGGTTAAAAACCTTTAGTACCTCATTTCTTATGAAACGTTGTCTCGCCATTTCATGCCAACCCGTCTATTCTTTTTCTTTTTTCCCTCCTACCAGCATTGAGTTGCGGATAAGGCCTTACATATGAGAGATCTTTCAAGAGCTCTTATGTACTATGTTGATTACTCCAATTCTATTAGAAAGACCAAGCAACTGTTTATTGGTTTTACGCAGCTCACCCTGGCAAACCCCCCTAACTATTCTGGCACAGCCAGGTGGTTTGTGAAGAGCATCTAAATTTGTTATGATTAAGCCAGGCACACATTACCCTCCATGCCTCGGGCACATGCAACTGGCCTTTCTAGACAAAATGTCTTTAGCAGACATCTGCACAGCAGCTTCTTGGTATGCTAGCTAGACATTAACTAAACATTATTGTGGGGAGATTCATGCACTGCCAAGGAACGCAAGTGGGACAAACTGTCTTCAATACACTGTTTCGCAGGCCTTCTGTTCTTGCTCGGAAGGTACCTTTTCAGGGCAGAGGTGCTGCTTTTGTTAGTCTATACCATGGGTACTTGTAAACATTTTCCCGGGGGCCGCAAAGTTTGGTTTTTGGTGTGACCGAGGGTCGCACTGCTGCCAGTGGGGGACGTGGGTGTAAAGTGGGTGTAGAGGAAGTGAAGCATGTATATCCACTGGCTGAACTTAATTGAGCAATGTGAAACCAGAAAACGAGGGAAGAACACCAGCTTCTCCACTTGACCAAATTGTGTGACCCTGGGCAACTGTTTTATTTCAATTTCCCTCCTTTTTCTTCATTATCACATATAAGAGGACCTCGAAATACATGACTTCAGGATGCGTGCTGTACAAAACCATCTCCTGTGCTTGGTTGTAATCACTAATGACATTCTTGGCAGGGTGGGAAGCATGAACGTTTCTAAATTCATGGGTGAAACCCATCACTTTATTTAATTTTTTTAATGTTAGTGCTGAGTCGAGTAAACACCAGCTCAGTGCTGCTGCTGCTCAGGGAGCAGCATATAGAGGTCAGGAGGGCCGGATGCTGCCCCCGGGCCGTACTTTGAGTATCACTGGTCCATACAAAGCATGTCATCTACATCTATACATGCTGCAAACGAAAAAAATGTCTTACCAGTAACTATCAATTTGCAGCTTGTAGTGCTGTCGATTCACACGTGCCCTACTCATTTCCCAGATGCAAGCTCATGCAACACACGCGATACTTGCCATACTGATTCTTATCTTCCCTTACTCTAGTTCGAAGAATTGGTAGCCCTTCACATCTTCCCTCTTAAACTTACATGTAGGGCAAAAACACAAGCTGAGGTGGAGTCTGTGTCCTGGTGCACTGTGAGTTTCATGGGGGGGGGGGGGGGGGGGAGGTGGCAGAGAATTAACTTGAAACCGAAAAGTAATAAGGAAAACACAAATGTGTGTGTGTGTGGGGGGGGGGAGGGGGCTGCACATGTTTAAGCTGCTGGCAATTTCTCAAAACACATTGCAGCGTACAATTTTTTTTACCACTATGCCACTACAGACAGAGATCAGTCATATGGTCTGCTCCAGCACAACAGTCCAACCCAAAATGCTAGGCCAGGCTCGCTAGGCACAGAAACATTAACAAACCTAGACCGGTTTCAACATAGACATTATTGTACAAATTTCAATGAGGGTGAATGTCGTCCTGCCTTACAGAGCACAACTCTCATTGTATCTGGTTTGCTAATAATTTGTGGCAACAAAGTGTTACTGTATTTTCAGTCTGGTAATGAGTGCAGAAGGTCTGTTTGATGATAGTGGCCTGCTTCCAACATGGCAGTCTTCTGATTGGAGTGTAGCATGTACACTAGAGTGTTGAAGTATCATTCTGTCCTCAACACAGATGCCAGAAGAATGAGCTGCCACTGGATGAGTGCCAGTATGGCAGAGACCTTGACACAAGACACTTTGCGTGCGCCACACTGAGATGGGAATCTTTTACATATCGAATGGGGCAAGGAAGAGAATGCGGTTCCAGGCTCGAGCAAGGTTTATTCCATGAAAAATGGCAACAAATAGGAACAACAGGAAGAATAGGGTAAACGCAATAAACAATTTCCAACTCCAAGTAGCTCAAATAAATGTTTCGCATTGTACACCTAGAACACCTGAGACATCTCCACCGACTTAACACAGCCAACAAACAAAATATGACTTAAGACAACCAGACCCAAATCAGAAAATGTAGAGTTGTACGGAAGGGGAACACAACCCAATTTAGGAGAACAGCAGGTTCAATTTAGGTCACATGTTTTCCCAAGAAACATGTGTGCATGAGAAGCACTGTTTTCCCTCTCTGTATTTTTTTCAGATAGTTCAAGGGTTCTGCCATTTTCTTTTTTGCCGACTTATATAGCGCGATTTGACCCGAAGGTATCACAGAACCTATACTAAAGCAAATGGAGGATTGCATTTCCAAGGAATAACAGCCTTCACTTGTGGGCTGCTTTCTCTGTTCCATATCCCAGGTTGCCTATTTCAAAGCGGAATACTCTGCTAAAACAGTTTCCATTGATATAAGGCTGAAAATTAATGATTATGAGTAAAATAAAGTGCCACAAAAATGCCGCTAAATTTCCATATTTGTGCTGCTAAATTTCCATATTTGTGCCGCTAAATTTGCTAATCCATGCCACTATATCCTGGGGGGTCTCATTACAGATGATCAAGTGATTTGACCAGAATCACAGAAAATGTGAGCTTCCAGCAAGACTCGAACCTGGTTCCCCAGCTTCAAAGTCGGCTGCTCTAGCTGTTAAGCCACAGCCATTGGTAGGGAGCTCATCAATGAAGGCACCTTGTGAGAGACAATGTGAGGAATCATTAAAGACGGAATAAGAGCCATTGAATAACTCCCAAATCATTTTCCTTTGTCTGTTGAATTTGGCAGCAGCTGAAAAAAATAGTCTATGTTAAGTCGAACACTGCTATTTATTTGTGAGAGAAAGTATTCGAGATCATGTTCTCAAGTGGGCAGCTTACCATACACCGTAAATGGGCCAAACGACACAGGAAACCATGCACTCTGAACATTGGCTTTTGGTAAAAAAAAGTGAGTTAAGGATGCACCTTTGCTTCAGACAGAATCGGCCTCGTATGTGCTGCCTATGCCCACTTGAAAGGTGCTATTAACATGAATTACTTAAACTCTTCTTGGCGGCAGCTATCATATCTGCATTGCTGTAGAAAGCTCTGCTGCACATGTACTACAGGCGTCTGTACCTGATAGAGGTCATTTTTCATGTTGATAATGTCATCTGCAATACCACCAGGTATCACCTCCAACAGGTTTCTGACAAGTTCAGCGTGAAGATGTATGATGGCCAAGTGGAGGACACTGAAATAAAAAATAAAAAAAAGTTAAACACATTCTTTAACTCCTGGAGTAATGTTGTCCCTTCTATAAACTCAAGGGGTTGAAACTATAATTGTGCATCTGTACTCTTTCCATGTATCTTCAGGTGAGTGGTACTCTTGCGATGTGAGTGCAGTTGACATTTTACAACTGTCGGACTATCCATAAATGAGAGAGAGAGAAAGCGACCGAGAAACAGCTTGAAAGGCGGGCTGAGATCTGCCTGCCGAAGGGTGCAGTCCAGTGCTTAATTTCAGCCGGCGGTTTCTGGTGCTCAGCACCGGCACTTAGTCATCAACACCCGTGCTTTTCGTGAGCACCAGTTAGGGACACATTCATTTATGGTAGGCACAGGGAGATTAAGTGATTTACTAAAAATCGCAGGATGTTGAGCCAACACAGATACTCAAATCTGGTTCCCCCGCTCTGAGGTCTGCAGCTCTGGCCATTATGCTACATCCTCTCCCCACTTTCATGGTTAGTAGTTGGTTCTGTTTTAGGCGGCGCTAACAGGAAAATGGGCTGGTGCAAGCTGCCTCCTGACGAGAGCCCCGGTTACTTATTTTCTTTACATATTAACCACTGATGCAGTCAGCGTGACTACATCCGTCTGGAGGTGGATGCCTAGGGTAGTCACTGGGACACCTGTGCTCCCATCGCAAGGGGCGGGCTTCTATGTGGTGCACATTTAGTGTGCTTCCAGACGGCTGCCCTGCGCCCCCATTTGGTGCAGGCGCAAAGGATGTCCTCATCTGTACAGGGCCAGTGCCCCATGCAAGTAACACCCACCCTTGTGATCGAAGCGGCAGACATTTAACACTGGCGTGATCCATATTACAGTAGGGGACAGGCAAAAGTCTGCTGCCTCTTCTTTAATACCACAGTGTTCAAAGGGCACCAACGTATAATAAGGCCCTGATATTCACCATTTGAACCTTAACTTTGCTGATGGTCTTTCCCAAAATGTATATAATATATATATATATATATGTATATGTATATATATATATATATATATATCCAAGCCATAGCAGAACCCTCATGGAAAAGAAGCCTCACGAAGGTAACTTTGGCACCCTTCTTTATTAAAAGTAACAGCCTGCCAGCAGGATAGTTCACGCAACCTTCATATAGGGATTAAAGAGCCAGACGCGTTTCAGGAAATCGTGTTCCTTTCTTCAGTGGCGTGAAGGGCAAGTGTCAGCTGCGGGCGCTTGGTGAAGAGTACTCGGTAAAACATCACCTGCTTATGTAGGCGTGGCCAAAGGCCTTCTGGGTGATGTAGTCCTCTTCTAGTCATACCGCTGTGGGCGCGCCTGCATGCCAACACTGAGTAAAGCCAGTCTTTGGAAAGTAAAAATGAAGCCGCCTGCTCGGCTTTGCGTGCTGTTACTTGGGGCTGGAGCTGGAATCCTCTGCAAGACCCTTCGCTCACACCTTCGCTCCATAAATGAAAACACCGGTCGGTGCTTCCAGGATCCGCTGGGGCGACAGGCTTCTCCTCCGCGACCGGGACGGCCGCATATTATCCAAGCCATAGCAGAACCCTCATGGAAAAGAAGCCTCACGAAGGTAACTTTGGCACCCTTCTTTATTAAAAGTAACAGCCTGCCAGCAGGATAGTTCATGCAACCTTCATATAGGGATTAAAGAGCCAGACGCGTTTCAGGAAATCGTGTTCCTTTCTTCAGTGGCGTGAAGGGCAAGTGTCAGCTGCGGGCGCTTGGTGAAGAGTACTCGGTAAAACATCACCTGCTTATGTAGGCGTGGCCAAAGGCCTTCTGGGTGATGTAGTCCTCTTCTAGTCATACCGCTGTGGGCGCGCCTGCATGCCAACACTGAGTAAAGCCAGTCTTTGGAAAGTAAAAATGAAGCCGCCTGCTCGGCTTTGCGTGCTGTTACTTGGGGCTGGAGCTGGAATCCTCTGCAAGATCCTTCGCTCACACCTTCGCTCCATAAATGAAAACACCGGTCGGTGCTTCCAGGATCCGCTGGGGCGACAGGCTTCTCCTCCGCGACCGGGACGGCCGCATATTATCCAAGCCATAGCAGAACCCTCATGGAAAAGAAGCCTCACGAAGGTAACTTTGGCACCCTTCTTTATTAAACTACTACTAACTTCCAGGCGCCAGCTCTTATAATGGGATCTGCTATTGGTTGGATGTTAAGCGGCTGTCCCGGTCGCATTAGAGCTGCCCACCGCTTCTTTGCGGGTCCTGTCAGACTCCACTGTGCGCTGAACACCAGGAATGGAAGGCGAGCAGGCGCTGAAGCAGATTGGCGCCTTCTCTGCATACGTTGACAGTCAGAAAGCAGGGCAGCACTACGGGGTCTTGAAAACTTCGACCCACTTGGGATTTTACTTTTTTAAGAGACTGCACAGTAAGCGCTCCCACTTGGGACTTCAAATACCATAAGGCCAAGCTGTCAGGCCACGCCCTACAAGCAGGTGATATTGATTAGCGCCTCAGTGCAGAAATCTGATGCCACTGAAGAAGAGAGCAGTCCGCTCTCGAAACGCGTTTGGCAAGAACTCTGAAGCTTGCAAGTACCCAGAACGCTGTCAGCAGACTGCCAACAGACAGCGTATCTACTAACTTCCAGGCGCCAGCTCTTATAATGGGATCTGCTATTGGTTGGATGTTAAGCGGCTGTCCCGGTCGCATTAGAGCTGCCCACCGCTTCTTTGCGGGTCCTGTCAGACTCCACTGTGCGCTGAACACCAGGAATGGAAGGCGAGCAGGCGCTGAAGCAGATTGGCGCCTTCTCTGCATACGTTGACAGTCAGAAAGCAGGGCAGCACTACGGGGTCTTGAAAACTTCGACCCACTTGGGATTTTACTTTTTTAAGAGACTGCACAGTAAGCGCTCCCACTTGGGACTTCAAATACCATAAGGCCAAGCTGTCAGGCCACGCCCTACAAGCAGGTGATATTGATTAGCGCCTCAGTGCAGAAATCTGATGCCACTGAAGAAGAGAGCAGTCCGCTCTCAAAACGCGTTTGGCAAGAACTCTGAAGCTTGCAAGTACCCAGAACGCTGTCAGCAGACTGCCAACAGACAGCGTATCTACTAACTTCCAGGCGCCAGCTCTTATAATGGGATCTGCTATTGGTTGGATGTTAAGCGGCTGTCCCGGTCGCATTAGAGCTGCCCACCGCTTCTTTGCGGGTCCTGTCAGACTCCACTGTGCGCTGAACACCAGGAATGGAAGGCTAGCAGGCGCTGAAGCAGATTGGCGCCTTCTCTGCATACGTTGACAGTCAGAAAGCAGGGCAGCACTACGGGGTCTTGAAAACTTCGACCCACTTGGGATTTTACTTTTTTAAGAGACTGCACAGTAAGCGCTCCCACTTGGGACTTCAAATACCATAAGGCCAAGCTGTCAGGCCACGCCCTACAAGCAGGTGATATTGATTAGCGCCTCAGTGCAGAAATCTGATGCCACTGAAGAAGAGAGCAGTCCGCTCTCGAAACGCGTTTGGCAAGAACTCTGAAGCTTGCAAGTACCCAGAACGCTGTCAGCAGACTGCCAACAGACAGCGTATCTACTAACTTCCAGGCGCCAGCTCTTATAATGGGATCTGCTATTGGTTGGATATATATATATATATATATATATATATATATATATAGTAGAGCGATGAGTTATAATAACGCATCAACAACCATCAGTCAATTACTTATTTTGAAGGTTAAATTAATAGGATCAGATTAACGTTGCGTAATATATCTAATGTACCCTCCCCCTTGGATTGTTAGAAAGGGGCAGGGTAGGTGAGGAACAGTAATCTGTAATTTGGGTTGCACATCACAAATGTCAATGGCTGTCTAAAATTACGGCTAGCTAAACCTATGAATCGTTGTTAGACATGGGTTTAAATGATAACATATTTATCACTGAACACCGGTAGATAGTATATGTTGGGGTATAATATCTGAGAAGTGATTAAGATGCCCCATTGGCTTCATAACAAAAATAGAAAGGAGTCATGAACCAGAAAATTCGTCATATATACGAGTGTAATAATAGAGCTGTAGAACTGGTAAAACATGGATTCTGTTACAGGACCGCCCAACCGGTACAGGGCTGCACGTCAAGGTTTGGAGAAAGTACAAGGCAACCCCTAAAATTGAGGTCACTGCAATTTAGTTACCGTGAGTAACTTTCTGAGGAGAATTATTTTAAACATATAACACTCCAAGTAATATGGCCGGTGAAGAACAATTGCCTTAAGCTATTAAACCATGTAACAAGCTGTTCTTACTTGACAACCTAGTAGTAACACACATGAGCTGGACTTCAATGAAGTGTAAATAAGGGTGTAGGTGTCTTAAAGAGGGTAGGCATGCAGTGTGAGAGGGGTGCACCAAAACATGTTGTAACAAATGGAAATCATAACAAAAGGAGCAGGGCCAGCTTTAGCACTGGTGGCGCCCAGTGCAACAATCTTTTCTGGCGCCCCCACCAAGGACATTCTTCTCCATGGATTCCCTCCTACCACCCTCCAACAGTGAGTGCCCCTCTTCTCTCCATAGCCCCTTTTTTCACACGCATTTCATTTATTCTATAGTGCTACTAATATTATTGTAATGTGTTAGAGCATGTTACATCACATACACATTATTGGGCTGCATAGTTTTCAGTGTGTATGTTTGGTGGATTTCAGTGGTGTTTTAAGAGTGTTTTACAAACCTTTTGAAATCAGTGAATAGCAGTTTTTATTTAGCTGCCCAACCCCCAGAATAAACACAAAACGTGTATTTCAGTGTTCACAAAACATGTTGTTTTATTTGCATTAATTGTTATAAAACAATATTTAATTTAAAGAATAAGTAATGCAGGGTATGCAGTGTCTTCCCACTGGCAGTGTGCCCAATGGACTTATGTTAAACGGTTTTAAAGCATGGACAATCTGTGTTTTGCACTCACACCTCATCACCTCTTAATCTGCCAAGACTGTGGTTGGTTTACAGGACTATCAATTCATTAAAAAGTAAAGGTGTTATATTCAAGTGTTTAATAAACAAATTCCTGGACACTGATGGGGTCACTCACCTACCCCTTGCTAAATATTATGACATTGTAGGGGTAGCCAACCCTGATAACAACATAGTAACTTGTGAAACCTTTTACGTTTGGAATTAAGGCAGATTAATTTGCAGCCTTGCCTTCTATGGCACCTGAACCATGATGCGATAAGCACTGCACTTCTGCACTCTTTGCCTGACTACATTAAGATGGTGCTGCTGTTGTGTTGAAATTCATAGCTGCTAAGTGTCCCCATGGCTAATGTCTCACTTTAAGTCAGTCCTGACCTTTTAATAGACATCACACAGTATTCTGGCACTTGAAATGTAGCTGTTAACGTTGTAACTATGTGTACTAAAACCTCAACCGTAAAGTGTAGTTGGGTAAAATGCCATGATTAGCGGCAGGTATCACACATAACAAAGGGACATTGTGTAGCTATGAATTTTGTTGATATGTGGAAAGTCTTGTGTCATGCTTTCACCACTATCCCATGTGCATGGTGACATCACTCTTTTCACAGGTCCTTCTCGCTTCACCTTGCACTGAATGTTTAAAGCCTAGGTTTCTCTGCTATCAATACTGACTTGTTAGAAAAGTGGGCTGATGTAGCAAAGGGTTTTATGCATTCTCGGTCTGTGGGTAAAGAATTGAACACTGCCAATATATAAAATATGATTTAAATATTCCCTGATTTTCTAGAAAGTATCAAATAGAGCAAACCTAAAACAGGCTTCTAAACCCTGGCCCTTTAGTTCAAGCACACAAAACTGTAAGAAACAAAAGGAAGACAAAACAATATTTTAGTGACATCCCAAAACAACAAAACACAAGTATAAAAATCTTAGACTCATCTTTCGTGCTGCTAATTTGTATAACTAAATAATATCACGATGGCCCCTTCGGGAAGAAATAAAAATGACTCATTCTCTCTCACTTTTCTCTTTTTGTAATTTATTATTGTGCAGGTGTTTATCAGTGTTTATTTGTTCACACTGATGAAGGTTGTATCCCTTTCAGTGGGGTTTTATCAGTTATTATAGGTTTAACCCTGGAACAGGATAGACTACACATTATACAGAGACAATGAATCATACATTTGTAAATCAGTCTCCAGGAAATGTTATATAAGAAATGAGGATTACAAGGTGCAGGGATTATATGTCAGCCATACTAGTAGGCACTATGTCAAATGTATTTTATTGCATACTTAATTAAAACCTTTGCAAAAAAAACAAAGCACACTCACTTTCCAAATTACACAATACAAATTTGAAGTCTGCTACAAATTCTGAGGTCCAAATGTCAGCATTTAAATATTAAATAGAATTAGCTTTAATCATAAAATGTTAATTAAAGTTCCGAAGTGCTGACGCTGTTAAGAACAGGTACAAGCGTACTTAGAGTGCCAAAGTGCAGGAACTGTTAAAAATTGTATAAACATGAACCTGCCCATTCAGGCAAAAGGCCAGTTCATTAGCAATTACTCAGGTAAAGTTGAAAGTCTTTTTAGCGCAATGTCTAGAAATGTAATAACCTCATAGTTACGCCTGATGTTAGTCTTGTTACAGCACTCTATGACAGCTTGTCTACAACCGCACTCTTCTAGGGATATGTAATGAGCAAGCTTTCGCTCTAAAGGAGTGTCAGGCAAATTTTGTGGAAGGATTGATTCTTGTGCATTGTGGCACTGTCTGCATGTTACACCTGTGGTATCTACTAGTCGCCTGGGCCAAAAATGAGAGTTGGAAAAGAACACAGTCACTGGATCATGAACTGAGTTTTAATCTTTTTGGGGTAGGAACTGACCAGGTAAGAATGCCTACCAAACTCCTTGTAATGTATTATCGTGATCCAAGCATGATGTCTCTTGGCAAAAGAGTTTTTGTCTTTGAGGAAAGATAACTGGCACTAGCAGTTGTTGATTTGTTTTTTAACACTGAGAAAGAAAGGGGCAGGTCCCATAATTGTTGCACTTGGAGTGCTTTCAAACTACTTGTGAGAAAGTCTCTGAAGGTCGATTATAGGACTAGCGATAGGACCGCAGTCACTATTCATTGTCATCCAGGAATAATGCAATCTCAACAATCGAACTGTTAATATGAACAAAACGACTTTGCAATGAAAAAGGCCAATTAACTACCAAGAGCGCAAAAGAGAAGTTCAACACCAAATATACGATGGAAGGTAGCTGGCTCACCTCTGGAGGGGGAAACTACAGTACTTATATAGTTGTTCACACTCGACTATGGGGCGTGATGCTATTTTTGAATAGGTAGCATGCTACGTTGTGGGGGAGTGTGTGGGTTGCAGAGTTTGTATTTGTTATGATCCTATGTTAGAACATTTTAGTGCTGTGCAGGAGTGACCACTGAGGTGCTCTTATCATGAATTGGGGTGCAGCGCCTTCGAGAGTGATGTAGGAGGAGGTATGAGAGATAGGCCCGCAAATAATATTTGTAATTAGCTGCCAGTTATAACTTACACTATAAGTCATTAGCTATGTTATACGGTTTTTATTATGTTAAAGGCAGGGGGAAGAGGCACGGATTTAACTGGATGGTCTGTATTATAGGTAGTTCAGTCTGGGGGTCAAGGGACTGAACGATATAGATAGGTGCACAGCACCAACTTAACTAGAGGGACAGCAGAACCCAGTAATCCATATGGCATCATAGGCAAAGGAGAGATGCTGTCAAATGGGAACAGTGACACCAAATGAGCAAAACTAAAAGTTGGTGATTTGAATATTAAACTTTTAAAGGCTGGTGCACTGCCTACTGCCATACAAACACCTTAAAAGGTGAAGCATGCCTAGCCCTGCAAAGTAGGAAAAATCAAACTAATGAAAAGAAGTGAAACAACAATCAAGGCTTGCAACTAGACCAGAAACTAAAAACTGTTTAAAAGGCCTAGATTCTAGGCCTAACTAGGAAAAATAAACTACCCCCTAGTACTTCAAAGCACTCGCAATGTCTCTAGCTAGCCTTCTGTATACCTGGGCAATTGGTCCCATCCTGCGGACTCTTATCATTGCAGGGATATCACCCGCAACATTATTTTATCAGCATTAAAAGGTGAAGCATGCCTAGCCCTGCAAAGTAGGAAAATTCAAACTAATGAAAAGAAGTGAAACAACTATCAAGGCTTGCAACTAGACCCAAAACTACAAACTCTTTAAAAGGCCTAGATTCCACCTACTCCTACCAGGCCAAATCAAGCCACAATTTTGAACATGGAAACATGCCTCAAGCCCCTCTTATGCTTCCCTAAGTTAGCTAATTGCTCACACCGTAGGAAGACTGTGGCCAGCCACATGCAAAGGCGAGAGAAGAAATGTTTGCTAGGTTGCTGCCCTGACAGCACAATAGCGAAAGAGCCTACTTGCATGAGGAGGCATGCTCCTGGCCTTCTAGAATTTTCTCCTAAACAACGTCCACTTTTACTATCAGTAGTGAATAACATATCATTGTAGAACAGACACAATGTCGTAAAGGAAGACTTACCTTGCATCCACAGTTCCAGCTAGGGCAGCAGCTCTCTATGGGTTTGGTAGTTCTCAATTTGTTCAGTCTTGTTCCCTGACTTGTGAGCCTCACGAAAAAACTGCTTTTATATATGTCTCCATTAGATAACTTTTATTCTAATCGCCCCTGTCCCTGCCTGGTCCCTTCCCACGCTTCCTCTTCTACCACCCATTAACTCTGCCTTCACCGCTAGCAAGAGACCTCAGTCCAAAAACAGTAGCCTAAAGGAGTCCTTTTCTGTTCTAGACATTACTTTATTCAGCCTTTCTGAAAGGTGACTGCAGTCAGCAGAGTGCACTGATTAATCTGCGGGATACCCAGCTCACCTCTCCCCCCGGTAAAGGTGAGCCTTCGCTTGCACTGGTCACCCAATAACTCCAGCCTTGGACCCTGTGGGAACAATTCCGCAATTACCATTGCAGAGATGTTACCCGGAACCTTTTATCAATGTATGTCGGGCCCTAACTAGGAAAAAATCAAACTACCCCCTAGTACTTCAAAGCACTCCCAATGTCTCTAGCTAGCCTTCTGTATACCTGGGCAATTGGTCCCATTCTGCTGACTCTTACCATTGCAGGGATTTCACCCGCAACATTCTTTTATTAGCATTCAAAGGTGAAGCATGCCTTGCCCTGCAAAGTAGGAAAAATCAAACTACTCCCTACTGCTTCAGGCCTGGTCACGTTGTCTTAAGCAAGCCTTCTTGAATTTCTTGGCACTTGGTCACATTTTGCTGACCCTTACCATTGCAGACAATCTGCTTTTATTGGCATTAGACATGAGCAAGAATTAGCAAAGCCAATAGATCTTGCCTTTAAAATTGCGAGAGCTAATCTACTGTCTCGGTGTTGGGGCCAGCACCATGGAAGTTCGAAATGGCACGACAGGTATCCGTCCACATCCACGGGGTTCATCGGTACCAGAGCCGCCGGAGCGGAACCCAATGGAGCCCCCTATGAGTCTCTGGGTTCCGAAGGGGCACCGGTAGGGTTAGGCCACCCAAATATGAGGCATACGGCGTGATTACATTCTTTAAGCTGGTCAGGGGCCTCTCTGGCTCCCGGAAAGACACGGAAGCGCGGATCCGAACCAGGTGCATGTTCAGAAGAATAAGTCTTAAAATTCAGGGACTCCTCCATCGCATCGGCCAACGGATGGCGAGAAGTTGGAGCATGCTTAGACTTCTTACGTATTTTTGCATCTTTCCTGACTCAACAACTTAAGAGTGGGAGGACAAAGGCTAAGGACTCACGGATCGGTGCCCACACCTTCCTCTTGACTGGGAACGTGAACGCAATCTCCGAGGACAGCAATGAGGTGCCAAGTTGTGGGCCACCAGCAACTTTAGAGACTGCTCCCTCAATTCTTTCAGAACCATGGCCTGGCAGTTGGAGCATGACTTTAAGTTGTGGTCACACTCCAGGCACCAGAGGCAAACCAGGTGTGGGTCCGTCTGCGACATGGCGCGGTGACAGGCCCCGCACAGTTTGAAACCAGAAGTCTTCTTAGACATGATGGAAGAGCCTACACACCAAAAAAGGGGTTGACAAAATGTCATAAAAAAAGTGACAGAGGGTACTTCTTCACAGATCTGTGCTGGCTGGCGCGGAAAGAAAGAAAATGCCGCCAGCGCGCTGAGGTGGTGCCTATATAGGCGACGGGGACATCACAATGGTGCAGACGATGCTGACGACGTCATGCAGAGCCGACCTACGGCACCTACTGGCACGCAGGGGTATTGCTCGAAGAAAAATGTTTTGGATCCAGTCTAACGCCTGGGATATTCAAAGGTAAGGCATCTGCGACTAGATGTCACATATATTTAATTTTAAATATGTATATAAAATTATTTAATATTTATGTTATAAAATGTTTTAATTTTTAGTTAAACTTTAATAAACATTTATTAATTTCCCTATATTTTACCATGAGGAGATCTCAGTCCTTGTTGCAGAGTTTGCAGAACACCAAGTACAGTTGTAAAGTCATATTTGCCATTTTTACTGACTCCAGACCATAATTTCAGAGACTAGGGAAATGTAAGTCTGCACTTTTGAGTATGTTCACCCTCGTAAATGGTGAAAAACCAAAGTGGTAAAGTGACTCATACTGTAAGTTTAAACTTACACATGTAGATTTACTCACATGTCAATTTATCTTTGTGAATAGGTTCATAAAATGTGAAATGAGTAAGCAAACTTTAGTGTAAATAAAATAACTTGTTTGGACAGATACGAAGATGCAAAGGACTTGAAATGTATTTGCTCGCCTGGTCAAAAACTATTTGTTTTAAAATGATGTGCTCTTAAATTTGTGGTCAAAAATTAAATGACCCCAAATGACTGTTCAAATTCCACTGAGAAATATTACATACAATAAAACCAAGTAAAAAAAAGTCAAAATAAGTATATCACTGAAGACTACAGTTAATTTAAGCACCAACAAAAACCGCAAGTAGTAAATGTATTGCACATTTGTTTAGTATGCTCTTAAATTAGCAACGGTGAAACCAATAGGTCTCATCCTTTTAGTACAAGTGCTAAAGTTTTGGCTTTGCCAAAACTTGCTTATAAACTTGCTTATAAAGCAATGTTTGAAAAATAGGGAAAAACATTTTAAAATACTGGAGGAAAAGCAAGCGCTTATCTTAAGGTATCTTAAAACCGAACACTGAATTCAATATTTCCAAGCATAATAAACAGCATGGTCTATTTTAAAAAATGTAGAAAGGAAATTTTGAACAGAATTTAAAGGCCTGTTGCAGGCGATCCAGCTTGAAAATAACACAAAGAACTAGTTGCAGGTACTTGAAAGAAAACAACAGATGTCTGAGAAAGTTTTAGAATTTAAAAGGAAATGCTTGCCATTTACTTTTCACACAACTTCACCAAATGCTGTGGTGATTTAGTGCTCTGCGGTAACCCGGGGAGCAGGTATAGGCCTCTGGAACAGGAGACATCTTTTCACTCACTCTAAGTACACCTTCTGCATTAAAAACAGACTTTATGAATGACTGCAGCAGTCTGCCTCTACCCCAGTGCCATAAACGCTGCCTGAGTGTGCCAAGCCACGGGCATTCTTGCAACCAGCGGAAGAGAAGAGATAAATCAAAACAAGACAAATAAATTGTGCTCTTTACTAAAATCTGGCATGAATATACCTGCTGCTGCGATTTTCTGGACAGGCTGGGAGGAAAAGCGAATAATATAGAGAGCGCAGGCGGTGAAGGTGTTTGCGGTTAGAAGTCCCTTAGACAGAGCGCCAGAAAGAACCATTTAGTGTTGAAAGAAAAAGTACTTCCCTGATACGAGTTGTGGAAGGATACAAGTCATCCAGTCAAAAGGATGGTAAAGAAGCTATGCTCCGGTGGAGGGGCTAACACAAGAAGGGGAAGGAAGCCATCAAATAAGATTAAAGCAAAAGAGACTGACAAGCAAGCCAACAAATGGCAAACAATGGGCTAATATAAAGCCTACTCTGAGTATTGGTAGTGTACATGCTGTGTCTGCAACAACAGTCCTTTAAATACTGTTTGTAAGAATGACCTAAAACAGCCTTCAAATGAAAAAGCATTTAACATTTTAGTGATTGAAAGTGATTTTTAAAAAAAAGCATTTTCTTGTGACTATTGTAAAGAGAAGCAGTTCTAGGACGGTGCATTTAAGAATTGTAGGATATCGGAATTTCCTATTTAGATTGGATGAATTCTATATTTTGGACAGCTCGTGCAATGCTTTGTAATCATGTTTACATAACAAATACCATCCCGCCATATACCATAGTCTATCACAATGTGTGACCTCAACCCAGACTTTCCACCTGGCCTTAATGAGGCCAGATTTAGCACTTGGAATACACACAGTCCCCAATTGCTAGGTGACCTATTTAAGGAGGTGACAATTCTCACGAGAGACAAACTCAAGACCGACTGGAGGCTCGATAGCACAAGCCATTTAAACTACCAAAACTCATACACTGGGACAAGTCATAACAGGTCTCCCAACTAGCAGGAACATTCCTGACCTCCAAAGGGACATTTTTTGCAGATAAACATGTATGCAGAAGAATAACATGGCCACAAAAACCCTCCTAGACCTGCACACAAAACCTAAGGATAAATATGTCCAGGCTTGGGAGAGGGGACCTGGGACCCCGGAGGCCACGTTGGAGAGAATATGGCAGGGGACCACAAAATCCTCAATCAGCGTCCATGACAAAGAAACGCCTATAGACTCTTAACTCTGTGGTACCTATCCCCCACGTGCTTGCATGCCATGAAAAGAAGCTCAATGCTATGCTGTAAAAATTGTGGAGAAAGTGACACTTTCATCCATATAGGTCTCATAAATTTGACTCCACATGTCTGGTGTTTAAACGTATTATGAAACGCAAGGGAACAGGAGTAGTTCACTCTGTAACGCCCCCTGAAGTTGTATGAACTGCAGGCATCAATACTTGATCATCGTCTTACCCGGCTACTGCCTCGAACTTTGGTTAACACACGCTATCTTACAGTACCGTCATGACGCCACAGACTCCGCCTCACTCCTGAACAGACACACAACACACTGACGCCATTCAGATGTAATAACTTACTGTTTGCTGGTACCGATCAACTTTACTATGTTCATTATACTAATGTTCATGTGCAGAAAAACCCCCAATAGTGGTTACATTTTTAGGTCGAGCCTATAGCAGCGCATGCACTGCTAAAGGAAATCGACCTCTTGGAATCGCTTCAGCTTCAGGAGAAGCTCGTGCATGTGGGACTCACACGCCATTGGCCATCGCGTCTGGCTTTAGCACGCAATTGCGGCTGCCCGAGGCCACCCGGTGGCCACTCAGGAGGGCGGCCCCCTAGTCACAGAGGGCTTCCCCCCACCCCCTCTGGCTCCCACTCCTCCTCTGAGTAGGAGTCCCAGAGGGAGCGTGGGAGGAGACTGTGAGGTCACGTCCGGTGCGGCAGGCAGGGCGAGGGGTACATAAGTCCCCCTCACCATTTTACCTGCCTCTTTGCCACACCGGACGCGTCGTGGTGGCCTCGCCAGCGGGGACACACATTTTGCTCTCTGCCACACCGGACGCGTCGTGGTGGCCTCGCCGGGCGTCGGATTGCTGTTTCCTCCGGTGGTTTATCTGGCGGTGAGTCGCCCCTCTTCGGGGAGGGTGTTTTTCGGATTGTCCGCTTTTATGAGTGGGGGGCCCTTATGTCCTTGTCGAACCGGAGGGGCCGCGTACGGGGGGGGGGGAGTTGGCGTGCTCTTGCGGTCTCTGGCAATGCACCTTTGACAGTGCATTCGGTAAAGCATGAGGACCTTTGTTCAAGATGGTGTGTTCGAGCACCATGTCGTGCGCAGCAGCCTGCTTTGCGTTTTCTCTTCCCGGTCGGCCGCGTGTACTGATACCCCCCCACCCTCCTGCATGATCCGGAGGAAGCCGTGCTGCCCGGGCGCTTTTTCTGCACCGGGATCGTCCTGGTTTTGTTGGATTGGGTGGTGAGTTTTGTGCCCTGCAACATCGGGGCAATTTGTCTGGTGCACGTTGGCAGGGGGGTAATGTGGGTGACTCGCATCCCCGTCGGGGCCTTTCGGCCGATGCGGTCACAAGCGGGTCTCACGGGCAGACGTTGGCAGGATGGTATGTGTGCTGGATGCAGGCTGCATGTGGCAGGCAAGCGGCTCTCATGCTCACGGAGGTAGTCAGTATCTGGGGCGGCGGGCCCTTGGCGCTCGAGCTAGCGTGTGACTATGGGAATCCGGAGGCCCGACTTTGCCCCACATGTCCCAGGCCTTGTTTTAAAAATTCTTTTTTTTTTTTTTCAGGGTCGGATGTAGGGCCCGCTCAGTGCAGAAGAGGGCCAGGCACAATATGTTTTAGGTGCGGTTACTATGGGGATTTGCGAATTACTCAGCAACAGTTTGACGGCCCCACAGCGTTGCAGGGTGGGGTCGACTGGTTCGCCCGGGAAAGGTCGGTTTTGGGGCCCAGTGAGTGTGTGGTAATTTTCGCCCCCCAGGTCTTCACCCGGCGGTTGGTGGCTCCATCTCGAGTAGGAGCTGGTTTGCATGGGGCATGATGGGCGGTCATTCCGGGCCCGAGATGTCCCTAACCCGTTTCAACTGAGGCTGTGTGCGGTGCTGGGGATACAGCGTGTACCAAGGGCCCGCGGCATGGCAGGGTAAGGCCTACTGGCGTGGCGCATGGTGGCGGTTGCGGGCAGTGTCGAGTACGTACATTTTTAAACAATCTGAAAGTTTTAGCGGATGTTTCATCTATGGGGGGCACTCTTTTAAGCTTTTCTATCTTGTACTTTATGCCCCAAGTAGTCCCTCGCAGAGGCCATTCCGCAGGGCGTGTGCGCGGGCAGGCTTTTGGGTATATTGCGTGTGGTTGGCGTTTTGCCCCTGGTGAGGCCTCGTGCTGGGGGGGATGTGGCGTACAGAGCATTTTAGGTCCACATCTGTTGTAAGGATAGTGTGTTCAGTTAATTTTGGGGACAGGGTTCTTGCGCTCTTTAGTATATAGCCTGCAATATCAATGCTTTTGACTTCCAAGGAGAGGTTTGAAGGTTCGGAGCGCTGCAGCTGCAAAATCTGCCGATTGGCCCTGCGTGGGTGTGTGCAGACATTAGAGCTCTTTTAGGAAATCCTGCTCAGCGCAGCTGTGGATGTTGTGCGTTTTGGTCCCTTTGTGGTCGGGCTATTTACACCTTACGCGGTTTGTGTACAGAAGCTTGTGTAGCCGCATCTCTCTTGCAGCTTGTCTCCCGGGGGGGAGCAGGCCTCTTGGATTGCGGCTGCCGCGCGCCAAGACTTTCGGGTCGTGCCCGTGCTGTCATTCTCTATTTTGGAAGCCAATTAGAGGCTTTCTCCTTCAACGAGCGTTAGACTTAGATCGAGATGTTCCTGGTTTTATCCTGGGTTCGGCAGATGCCGTTTATGGTCTAATTATTCGCCCCCACCACGCTTAGAAACGTGGTAAATCAACTTTACACTTTTATCCGTGGCACAATGCGTGGTCATACCAGCTGGTGTTGGTGAATGGGAGCAGAGTGGCTCGATATATATATTTGTATTGCTTGGCCTCTTTGCGGACAGACACATTATGCTGATTCAGGAAGGGTTCTCCGGTGCCCGGTGAACTTTCTCGAGCAGTCGGGCGGGGCGTGGTAGTTCCTACCGCCAGGCCGCATATTAGACCGGGCATGTGTAAGGGAGTTCGAATGTGGCCCAAGAGCTCGTTTTTATGAGGTTTCTCGCCTTAGTCGTCTGGCCAAGGTTTGAGACTTGAAGGGCAGGAGGTTCCCACAGGACCGGTAATACACTGAATTAGGTCCTACGTGGAAAGGGCTCGCCTAGGCCCCTGTGTTTATGTATATTTGCCGATGTGCAGCTCAGCTTTGTAGGATGTTTCGAGGCGTGGTCTTGTCAAGCTTGCCTCCCTCTGCATCGCCATTTTAGTACCTATGTCTCGGGAATTTGATGTTGCTATCTCGCCAGGTCAACCCCACCATC
Organism: Lissotriton helveticus; assembly: GCF_964261635.1. Classification (NCBI taxonomy): domain Eukaryota; kingdom Metazoa; phylum Chordata; class Amphibia; order Caudata; family Salamandridae; genus Lissotriton; species Lissotriton helveticus. The sequence goes on from NC_136059.1 coordinate 1,192,359,289, forward strand.
TTAACGGCAGAATGCTGGCTCGTGCGCGACCTTGTCCCTTGAGATCTTAGCCGCGCTCGTTAGGTGAAGGAATATTGGCCCCACTTGAGGCCAGTGTTTCAGTTACGGTGCCTTTACGCACAAGGTGTTGGAAGGACAAGGTCGGTCTTCTGAACAACAAGGTATTGTTTACTTTGCGGGGGTTATGCTGACCGAGCGCGGCGTTTGATCGCCATTCGGTGAAGGTGTGCGTTTTAGGTTTGTTGCCCTGGCCAGTGAGGAGACTCGAGTATGGCAGGCAGTATGACTGGTACTGAGGAGGAACTTTGCTCCTTCATCGCAGTAGCTCTAGGAGGTTATTGGGAATTATTTTCGAACCGGAATTTACTTCATGTCGTTCTACCTTTCACCAGCTTAGAAAGTGCTCTGGGGTAATCCACATTAGAATTCGTTAGCATGTCTCACTAATTAGGTCTATGGGTGACAGACTCTGGCTTCCAGTGTGGCGGTCGATAATGCTGAGCTAGCACGCACCTGGATGCCGTACGCTGCAAAAATTCCAAAATAGGAAGACCCATATCCCCGAGTATTATAAGTCTATAGTGAACTGATGTGGATGTCCCAGCTTTTAGGAAACTGTTCACTCCCAGAGCGATTTGCTCTCGGGAGCAAGCAGCAGCGCCAGGAGCCATATGTTCTTAATTAGCGTGGTCGGGCTTGTTGTCTCCCACGCAGTCTCTCTCCCCCTCTACGGCGAAGAAACATCAAACAGGACACAGATTTCTTTTTTTAAATGATTTTTTCTACATTATTTAAAGACAGGAGAATTCCCTGTCTGTGTGTAGGTGCGTAGGTGAATGCAGTCTGTAGAGTTCTGGTCATAGCCGTAGCTGTTCTTGCTTCTCTCTTATGCCGGGCCCCGGGGGAAGCAACGTCGCAGACTAGTCTTCCCCCGGGGTCATTCGCGCAGGGGATAGGACAGGCAGGGGAAAAGGAGGAGTTAGGTGGGGGGGTATAAGGCACAGGGGAGGAAGGGGACTTCCTCTTCCTGTTGCCTGGCACCATCGGGAGGGTTTAGCTAAGAGAGAGTGCGGAGTTAGTGTGGGACAGTTTTAGAGTAGGCCGGGGGTGATTTTGGCATTTCTTCGACGTTGCGTGGCTGCCTGACGGTAGCGGTACAGTGGACACGCTAGAAGCGTCGGATTCGGCGATGTCGGGAGTTTTGGCCGAGGAGGTGCGGGCGGCCCTGCTGCTGCTGGCCGCGCGGGGCGAGAAGACCTGCTTCAGCCAGGTGTGTTGGGCCAGTCCTGGGTGGGCTGCACGAGGGCCACGCGTGCGGCCTCGGCCGGGGTCGCGGCGGCGGTTCTGGCCTGCCAGGACAACGCCCCAGCAGCGCAGGGGCCGGCAGTTGAGAGAGGGGGGGCGGTGCACCGAGGGACTCGGCGCGAGGCAGGAAACGTAAGAGCCTGCCCCCGCGAGTCTTCCCCTCGCTCCAGTTCATGCCGGGGGCTTCTGGGGCCGTGACTAAGGGAGGGGAGTGCCCCCCCACGCGGCCTGAGACTGTCCAAGGGGGTTTGGAGGGGGCAGATGGAGGTGAGCCCTGTGTCTTGTCGGCTGGGGGTGCCCCTGGGTCTGTGGTGGTGGTCCCATTGCCGGAAGGGGGGATCCCGGGGGTGTCGAAGGCAGAGGGTCAGGTTCCTGTGGGTGATGCAGTAGACGTGGAGGGGGGGCAATGGGACGATGCCCCCATTGATTTGTCCACCAGTTCGAGGGCCAACACTCCTGCCCCGGCGGGGCGGGGAGCGGCTGTGACAGCGGAGAACAAGGGGGAACTAGTTTTGTCTGGGCCCCAGCTGGGGGTGGGGGGTGGACTGCTCATGGGGCACATGCAGGGAGTTTTCATGCCACCGGGCGGGGGTTTCAGGGGTTACTGCCCGCCCCTCCCAACTTGGGGGGCCATGTCCTGGGAAGACAGGGCACGGGAGGAGCGGCTTCTGGCGCAGATTCAGGAGGCTAGGTGGGCTGAGCAGACGATGGCCCGGGTGGGTGCTGTGTGGGGGCCTGAGGTTGAGGGCCCGCCCACCCCGACCTCTGAGGAGGAACGGGAGGCGGAATTGGAGGAAGCGATGAGGCATGCGAAGGGCAGGCAGGCGGTAGTGGCAGGGTCTAAGGGCAAGGTTCAGGGTGCAGGGACGGCCGGGACGGCTTTGAGGCCCGATGGTGCTGGGGCCCTCTCAGGCTGGAGCGACCTGAAGGGTGGGCGGGGATCCAAGCCGGCGGCTGTCGGCAGAGCCCGGGGGTGCCTCGCGGGGCGCAAGATGGCCCTGAGACGCAGGCCTGAAGCAGTAGGGCAGTCCGCGGAGGCTGTCCCTCCACCGAGGGCTCGGGCACGGGCGGCGCGGGGGTCGAATGTGTCTCGTAAGGCGGTTGGTGTGCAGAAAGGTGTGAAGAGAGTGGTGAGGGATGTGTCATGTGCGCCTGTGGACGTGGAGCCGGTGCTGGATTTGGACTACGACGATGAGAGTGAGGAGCTTGAGGAGGGGGAAGTGCGGGATGACGCAGCCGGCCCGCGGGGCGTGGTGGACAACAGCGACTTTGGTGTTTTGCAGGCCCGACGATGACGGCGGGCAAGGACAAGGCGGAGGCGGCGAAGACTTCGACCCCCAGAGGACGGCCCCGGGAGCGGTTACCCACGGTCACAGGTGAGGGTTCATGGTGGGTGGCTTGGGATGACGACTCAAAAGGGGGGAGGAAGAGGACTTGTAGGTCAGTGGGTGTGGGGGACGGGTCGATACGGGAACTGGAGATGCCAACGGGCGGTCCACCTGTGGAGGATAAGAAGGTGGACGGTAAGTCGGTGGCTACGGCCGAGGTGCAGACGGACAAAGGTGATGGTAAGGAGGAGAAAGGGGTGAAGCTGCCGAAGAAACTCCCCTATATGGGTTTGGCGATGCCTCTGGGGTCCCATCTTTCTGAAAAGGTCAAAGCACGAATTTGGAAACACGAATTTGTGGATGTGTTTAAGTTACTGCATAGGGAGGTTCAGGCCAAGGAGGGATCAAAGGAAGAGGAATGGGAGCCGACGCGGCGGCCCCGGGTGCCTGTGACAATGGAGAACTGGACGTCTGCGTTCTTGATTTATGCCAGTATTTATTGCGAGAGGTATTTGGACCGGGCTATCGCGCTTTTTAAGTACATGGACATCATTCGCAAGGCCCAGATGCAGTTTGGGGGTTTTGCCTGGTTGAGTTATGACGAGGAATTCAGGGCAAGAGTTAGTGCGGATCCAGAGAAGTGTTGGGGGGAGGTAGACCAGGAACTCTGGGTGCAGTGGATGGCGTCCACGCACTCTACTGCATCCACACACACGGCCAGCGGTTTGCCGGTGCCGTATCGGTCCTTTCCGCCGCGTCCTGCCCACAGCGGGGCGGGATGAAGTGCGGTGCCTAATACCCTCATCTCTGGTCAGCCCACCAAACCAGGGGGATATTTGACGGGGCCTGTTGGAGCTACAACCGGGGGAACTGCTCGAGATACCCCTGTAAGTTTAAACACAAGTGCTCCAAGTGCAGCGGGAAACACGCCCTCACTCAATGCCTTACACTTGTCACCCCCTCAGAGCAATGGCAGAACGCCAGAGGGCGGGGCCACCCTGGACAGAAGGGCGCCTACACCGGTTAGGGTGGAGGCGATGGCCCCGTGGCTCTCGTGTTACCCGGATCAGGAGGCGGCGGCGCGGCTTTTCTGGGGTTTCACTGAGGGCTTTAGGGTGGGTTATCCGGGCCCCAGAGTGCGTCGGTGGGCGGATAATTTGCGGTCAGCGAAGGAACTGCCGGGAGTGGTGGCCCACAAGTTGTGGAAGGAGGTTGAGGAAGGAAGGGTAGCCGGCCCGTTTACTGATTGGCCATCGGAAGATTTGATCATTTCTCCACTGGGGGTGGTACCGAAGAAGGAGGACAGGGAGTTTCGGATGATCCACCATCTCTCGTGGCCGGAGGGCCAGTCAGTGAATGACTTTATAGCAGAGGAGGATGCGAGGGTGCTCTATGCTTCCGTGGATGACGCGATCCGTTTGGTGAGGGTGTACGGGACGGGGGCTGAATTGGCGAAATGTGACTTCAAGTCAGCTTTCTGTCTGCTGCCTATACACCCGGCGGATTTCTCGCTTCTGGGAATGCAGTTCGGAGGGGCCATCTACGTGGACAAGGTTTTGCCCATGGGGTGCGCCATCTCTTGTGCCTTGTTTGAACTCTTTAGTACTTTTCTGCAATGGGCAATGGTGAGACTTAGTGGGTGCCGTGAGGTCACTCACTATTTGGATGATTTTCTCTTCCTGGGGAGGGCGGATTCTGGTGATTGCGGCAGGGCCCTGTCACGATTCCAGGAGATGGCTTTCCATTTCGGTGTTCCTTTGGCGCCAGAGAAAACGGCTGGTCCCAGCTGCTGCCTGACGTTTCTGGGAATTGAGTTGGATTCTGTACAGTGGCTGGCGTGCCTTCCGGGGGCCAAGGTGGCTGAAATTCTGTCATGTCTACGGTGGGCGATCGGAGAGAAACAAATCCCTTTGAGAGCGGTGCAGAAACTGTTGGGTTTCCTGAACTTTGCGTGTAGAGTGGTAAGAGCAGGGCGGACGTTCTGTAGGCGGCTCGGCATGGCCATGTCGGGGCGGTGCTTCCACACCACAGAGTCAGGATTTCGATGGGGGTGCGGGCTGATTTGAGGACCTGGATTACCTTTCTGTCTGATTTCCACGGAGTGTCCCTGGATTTTGATGAAGATAGGGTGGTTTGGCAATGTCAACTTTTCTCTGATGCAGCTGGGTCAGCGGGGTTTGGCATCTTCTGGGATGGGAGATGGTGCGCAGAGAGTTGGCCTGCTCACTGGTTGAAACAGGGGAGGAGCATTGCTTTCCTGGAATTCTTTCCGTTGCTGGTGGTGCTGGAGATTTGGGGGAGTGAATTTCAGAACAGATCAGTGCTCTTCCACGTCGACAACATGACGGTGGTGAAGCTGGTGAACCACCAGAGAGCCAGGGACCTGAGAGTTCTACGTTTGTTGCGGAGATTCATGCTGGCTTGCTTGCGGCTGAATGTGGTGTTTAGGGCTAAGCATGTCCCTGGGGCGAATAATGACATTGCGGATGCTTTGTCTCGTTCGCAGTGGCAGCGGTTCCGGCACCTGGCACCGGGAGCGGATATGTGCAAGACCGAGCTGCCGGAGGGCATCTGGGCCTTGGGGGAGTGAGGATGATTGGCCTGGTGGAGCGTTCAGTTGCTGATACCACAAGGAAGACGTATCGGCTGGCATGGTCAGAGTTTGGTGCTTTCATGGGGTGGAATCCGGAGTCAAGGCTGTGTGACCGGTCAGAGGTGGAACAGGGCGTTAAGCGTTTTGTGCTGTGCTGTATCGATAAGGGGTTGACAGCGGCTACGATATCGGGGAAGCTGGCAGGGATCTCCGTTTATTGTACTTTGTTTCTGGGGTTTGATCCAACGAAAGATGTGATTGTGAGCAGGATACTCCGAGGCTGGGGTAGGGAATGCAAGGGGGTGGTGGGTAGACTGCGTGAGGCAGTTACGTTTGAGCTGTTGGTTCGGCTGGTTAGGGTGTTGCCGGAATGTTGCTATGATCTTTTTGAAACTGGGATTTTCCGTTTGTGTATGGTATGGATGTTTTTTGGTGCGTTCCGAGTGTCTGAATTGTTGGGTACGCGGACGACGGCTGGCAGGGTATTTGAGGAGATTCGTGTGGATGGTGGGCGCCTGGGGATTTGGTTGGGGTGCTCAAAGACTGATCAGATGGGTAGGTGTAAGTGGGTGTGGCTGAATGAGGCAGATGGTGGGATGGTATGCCCGGTGGCCAAGTGGCGGGCTTTCCTGGGGACGGCGAGGGTGATGCAGGGTGAAATCTTCTGTCATGCATCGGGGGCACGAGTGACTGCTGCCCAGTTGTTGGCGGTGTTGCGCATGGCTTTGCGGAGGTTGGGTTTGGATGCTTCTGGTTTCGGGACCCACTCCTTTCGTATTGGGGCTGCGACAGCGGCGGCCCGCTTGGGGTGGTCCTGGGACAGGATTAGGAGGATTGGAAGATGGAAGTCACGTTGTTGCGAGCGATATGTGAGGAAGTAAGGCGGTCGCAGGTAGTCGGTTGGCTGGGATGTGGGTTTGTGTTTTGGTGCTAACATATTTTTCTTTCGTAGGTTGCGTGGGTGGACCAGGATCTAAGACGGTGACCTGGATTGTGGGGCACTCCTTCGTGCATTGGGCATCTAAATACGTGGAACAGCAGGTGTACGGCCGTAACCTGGGACTGAAAGCAGAATTCCACGAGGTACACTGGTGGGGAATAGGTGGCACGCGATGGGGGGCACTACTGCCCTGGCTCGCTAAAATGGTCCCGCAAAAAGGATACCCGGACCTGTTGATTATTCATCTGGGAGAGAACGATCTGATGCAGCTGTCAGGTTTGGCGCTTGTGCAGCTGATGCAGAGGGACCTAGAGGTATTGAAGTCAAGGCTTGCAGGGACTTGCATTGCCTGGACAGAGTTGGTGCCCAGGAAAGTATGGAGGGGGGCACGGAATCATAGGGCAATTGAGAGAGCCCGGAGGAAACTCAACAGGGCAATGAGACTTTTTTGCAGTGACAAAGACATTACGGTGATCTCGCACGGAGGCATTCGACTGGAGGGGCTGTTAGTTTTCAGGGATGACAGAGTGCACCAGTCTCGTTTGGGGAATGCGTATTACATGATGGAGATAAGAGATGTGGTGAGCAAGTTGTGGAACGAGGCGATATGGTGTTGCAGGGTGTGAGTGCGGTTGGGGGTGCTGATTGTGTGGAACGATGGACCCGTGCGGGGGGTGGGGCAGGGAACCGCCCTACAGGGGGTTCCCTGGTTGGCGGTACTTTGAAGGGAGAGGGGGGTCAAGAGCGGGCACTCCCATCCCTTGCAGGGGAAGTTTGAATGGCAGATAGAGGCATGACTGGAAGGTCACAGGATCTGGCAGGATGACAGGTGATTGATGGATATGAATGAGGACGGTATGGGGCATGGAGTGGTTCAGAGGATGTAGAATGGGTGAAGTGTGTGTTAAGAGAAGTGTTCTGAGGGTTTGAAGTTATTTATTGTTGATGTTTACTGTTTGTAAGATTACGCAGCCTGGTCTAATAAATGGCCTTTTACGATTAACACTGCATGGTCTGTTTATTGCGCGATTAACTTTGGACGTTAGATTTGACGAATCCAGGGACTTTCTTCTTCAGTTTGTCATTATTCATGTCCTGCTCAAACTAATGCAAGTACTCCGCAGGGAGATAACACATTGCACTTCGGTAAGGGCATTCCGGCCTTTTTCTTCTCTTTTGGCAAATACCTTCCCCTATCACTTGGAGCTTTGACATACTGTTACAGTACTGCATGCTGATAGTGACACTATCATAGAGTGCAATGTAAAAGCGCACAGCATTTTTTATTTAAAAAATGGACAGCGCTTTGGCGACAGGAAGACTATATAATGAAAAACAAATTAGAAGAAGAAAAGTTGTGCTTGCCAGTTTTTATCTCTATTTGTTAGATGTGCAAAAAGGAATGATCGTCTTTAACTTCGAATGATTCAGGTGCGCCACTGGGTCACCATTTGCAAAGCTTTCTCTTCATGTAGCCAGTATAACGCTTGCAGCCAGAGCAATGTTGGGTCACACTTGAAAACATTTTAAGAGAAGAGAGGAGAAATGAACATCCTCTGTGACTCCTTAAAATATTAGATAACTGGCACCACGCAACCTAAAAAGAGCATTTGATTAAAATTGTTTGTGACAACGAAGCCCAGGCCTGCAATTTACCTTTAAAATTATGGTTCAAAGCTACAAGTTATAGGCCTAGAGTTATCTCATTATTAAATCAAAACGACGAGCACGCTGTATGACAAACTATAATGGGAGTTTTACTAGTTTGAAACTCTATGACGTAAGTGGCGTGTAAATACATGAAGTCACTGCTTGCGCAACAAGCAAAATATATATAATATGAGGCGATTCTTACACGTCCTTCTTCAGGAAGCAATGTATGAGGCACAGTACAACACTAGTAAGATAACCGCTATTACTGTATTATTTATTACCCCTGGATTTTATCCGATTTTTTCAAATTTGTGCACAACCAGCACTGCTGTATTAATGGAAGTGTTAAAGAGGATAACAGTAACACACCTCACTTGTCAATCAATCAGTGTTCGGAGTTCCACAGTATGGCTAAACGAGAGCCGTCGCTCCCGAAACAACCGTGAGAGGGCAGTGCGCAGCCGCGGGAATGGGAGGAGGGATGATAAATCATGTATCCAATTAGGTTATAGGGAGAGCACAAGAGGAAGCAGTTTCAACAGATGAGAGAGAGTGGAAAGAGAATCCCCCACTTCAATATGTTAAGGACTCTTCACTGCAGTGAGGACAGAAGCAGAAATTACTTGAAGAATCGAGTGGAAAAGCTGCAAATTCATAGGAAATTCCTTTAAGAGGACACGCATAGAGTGAGATAATGGCATAGACCAGCACTTAACAAGAAGCATTATTTGCTGTAGGTTTGAGCGTCTCTTGTAGAAGGTCATAGGAGACAAGTCTATGGGCTCTGCTGCAAAAGGAAGCTGATTTGTGAAGACTGTATGTGGAACATTTTACCTGGAGTCAAGTGTGAGGCTATTACAAACAACACAAGGAAAGCATAGGTATTAGAATCTCACATTCTAATTTAAGACAAGAGAACTATAATAAAAAAAACAAGCATTGGCATAGCCAATAGGTCTCACTTTTGGGACCTTATAAGTATTTAGGTATGCAGCACAATATCCTTAGTGCAACAACACCAACTGTTGCATGGCTAAACACTTATAAGGTCCCAAAAGCGAGACCTACTGGCTATGCCAATGCTTGTTTTGTATGTTTTCACTTTTGTTGATCAAGTCTTTTTTAAAGTTGAAATTTTGAATAAAAACACATTGAACCAAAAAAAAGGAAACTAACAAAGACTACAACATTTCAATAAACAAATCAAAGTAAAAAAAGAAAATATTATATAATCTAAAAGAAAATGCGTTCCTCATATTAATGTATTTTCTAGACCTTTTTTCAAGTCAATACTGAAGTGTTAAAGTAAGGAGTCTAAGGAGATATTGTGCCTGGGAGCCCCCACACTCCCCTTAATCTGGTCGGACATGAATCAGTGGCTCTTGTATTTGCGTACAAGTTTTTCCTGAGTGGATGCTGTGAAAGGTTATATATGGCAAACACATGAAGCAGGAAGTGTGAAACCACTTGGCGAAACTGCAGCTTACGAATGTGGTTTCTGAAATTTCCTCAAGCCTGTTTAAGCACGGTGAACTTTCCCCTGGGGACTTCCCCAAGGCGGGTTTTGCTTTCTGTACTTAATTTTCAAGTGTAGCAAGGATTAAAACGATAGGAAACGGCTAAAATGTGGGTAGTATTGTGTTCAAGAGCCAAAACCATAAAGCAACAGCTTTCTAAAAATTGAATCTTGTCTCGGTTTCCATTTTTTGACGTCACTGCGGCGGCGCTGGGTTGATGCTGTCACAATGCAGGCCAAGCACAGCTGGTGCTAGCACAAACGGCACCATAGGTAAAGCAGCTTTTTGCTGCTTCCCTCCATTACTATGCAGACCTTAATTGATACTTTAAAGGGTAGACTCCTGACCCCCGAGCTGGTGGCAGCCCTAGACGACTGCACCATCCAGACTGCTGAGAAAATCGTTTAACCCTTTGGATGCTGATGACGGAACCGCTCCGTCATCAGCTGCGGTGGCGCTGTGCTGATGACGGAGCGGTTCCGTCATGGCCCGGCCGCGGCGCCTGGGCGGCGCGGATTCCGCGCCTGCGCTGGGCGTTCCATTGAGCGGGCGGGGCCATGACGGAACCGCTCCGTCATGAGCACAGCCCAACCGCGGCTGATGACGGAGCGGTTTCGTCACCAGCTGCCCCGCCCCCTTAGCGCTGCGGCGGAATAGCCGCCGCAGCGATGCGGTTAAGTACTCAAGAGACTCCAAAGAACAGTCTAATACGTACATTAGATTTACTTTCAATTTTGTACCAGAAAAATTTTAGGAAACTTATAGCCAGCTGTACAAAATTTCAAGTTTGCATTTCCTAAGTAGAGAATCCTAAGAAATCACTATTTCTGAAATGCAAAATGAATGCACAAAAATAGAGATTTCCTAATAGCGATTCTTACAGAGTGTTAATTGCTTTTATAAAATCGATATTTAGAAAATGCTAAAACATTTGTTCCTATGGGCCTAAAGGCCAACAGGTAAGAATGGTATTGCATTTCCAAATGTGCGATTTCCTAATAGGAAATTGCAAATTAAGAAATGTAAAACTAAGTGTGCACATGGGCTTAAGGCCTCCCTTGTTGCACCCCTTACCCCCTCCACAGAAAAAGTGGTGCGCTACAAAGTATTTAAAAAAATTCATTTTGCGTGCATTTTTAAAAATTGCACATGGTTACCATCGACTTGGAGTCGGTCGTGGATTGACACCTATCAACAGCGTGTACCGACAGTGATTCCTTCCCTTCTGATGTTCTACTGGATCATTGGATGATTTTTTATATAATATGAATCATACTTTTCGCTATTGAGCCCTTTGAACAGCAGCACTCTTAGGTCCTGAAGAAAGGCCCAACACCGTATGGGTCATAGACTGAAACATGTTGAACTTGGTGACTAACAAGCGGGTCTAAGGATTCCCACAGTACCACGCTGTTTTTAACCCTGGCCCATGGGTCGCCTGAATAAACTTTCTTGGCGAACCTTGGAATTAGTTTTAAATCACCCTTTTCTTTTCATTTGCTCTGCTGCCCTCACCAAACCTAACTCTACAATTGGGTATTTAGTATATACCTCCCACAGTATAAAACATTCTTGAGCTCCTCCCTCTCAGTAAGGGGGTTGTAGCCTGTACCGTGATTAGGCATCATGATACAAGGATGTTCCCCACAGATGAAGCATGCCACCTACGGTGGGTGAGGGAAACCGTCCTATAAAAGGGCGGCCTTTTGGTGGTTAGACCTCCAGCGTGGCTATCTATACACATAAACCCACGGGTTCTTTTTCTGTGTTTGTGTAATTTGAATTTGGGGAATCAATTCTTACAGGTCTCTAAATCTCCTCTAGCCCTCCATTGTGATATTAAAGCTAAAGATGGCAACGTATGGGACCCAGCACTCTGATATCCATTTTGATGACCAGTTGATTCGATAGGCAAGCTGTTACACACTCTCTAGCTGATTTCAACCTTTGTGGCCATCTTCCTGCTGTCTATATCACCCAACACTCTTTATGGGTTTTGATGAGATTTGACATTAGAAGACTTAACCTGGGATTCACTTCTTCATAAAGCGCAATTTTGAGAATCAAAGGTGGCCTTCTTGGCATTTGCATTCAATGCCTCGTTGCATACCCTCAAGTAAGACGATTTAAAGTTTGACAGAAATTGTAGTAGCCCCATGATCTTTAATTATTTCCCTTCCAGATAAAACTGGGGTCTCTAACTACTAGGTATTCTGAAGGAAACTTCAGAGTGAACCAGCTACAATTTAATTCAGTCTTTCCCTTTACATCCAGTTTGGAAATCTACCTTACACAACAAGACTGCTATAGACCTCATCCACTATTTCCTTTGGACTCTCCCTGCTCAAGCCTAGTTCACTATCTTTCAGGTCCTGTCACAAATCCATTAAGTCAGAGGTTCTTAGCCTTTGGACTTCAGTGGACATCTGCTGAATTACTACTGGATGCCGTGATCCCTGCAATAGCAATTTCTATGACTTAAATCTCAAAACAATACACAAAATACAGAAACAAATATACTTCAAACACATACAAAAATGATGAAACATTTTACTTAGTTCAGAAACAAAAAATACAAAAACTGAACTTTTAATGGAAAGGTTGGAACATATCAAAATGTAGTTTTATTTATAAAAGATGAAGTGATACACTAGACTCTAACAGATCACAGACTTCCTAATGCATGCTCTTTTTTCAAAGGAGGTTACCAATTGTCCATAATAATAAGTAATACATTTTGTTTGTGGTACTTGTGCAGCAACAACAAATCTGCAATGGATATCAATTTAATTCGTAGAGTCCAATTGAAATTATTGCACATTTACAGAGATTTAAAAATGTTCAATCTTTTTTTTTATTTTATTTTTTTAACTTTTTTTATTTAACAGTCTTGAAAAGTAAATACAAAGTAAATCAAGTCAGAACTCCCCCCCCCCCCGCCACCCACAAAATAGAGCAAAGCATCGTGTGAGGTTGAGTGAAATAAAATAAGGAGAAGACGTGAAGCAAGAGAGAAGAAAAAAATGAAAGTGGATAGAAAAAGAGATGTGCTTGCAGTAGAAAAATAAGCCAGTAAGTCAAAAAAACAGATACATATAGTTAAGGCATACAATTGTAAGAGTTGAAGAGGGAGAAAAGGATAAGAAAGAGTAGAGAACACGGCTGGAGCAGGAAAAAAGGGGAGGATAAAGGAGAAAAAATAGTAGCATGATCTGGAAGGAGCACGAGCACAAAGAAAATCAGGGGGTCAGGGGTTACCCCTGTTGTTCCAACCAGGTTGTAAGATTTCCCCAGAGCTCGAGTCCCTTTTTACGACCCTTGCAGCCCTTTTTGGAGTACACAGCTTTTTCTGAGTGATAGGTAGCAACAAGCCTAGCCAGCCACTGAGCGAATGAGGGGGGCTCGGGATTAAGCCAGGAAGAGGCCACACAAATATGCCATACTGCCATTGCGATAAAGATTAGCCCCTCGCTTTTAACCCTTGGGGTTTCAGCCTGTGTGCCCATTAAAATGACAGTAGGATTAAATGGGATATGCTGATTAGTGACCACCCTTAGGAATTTGTGCACGCGGATTAGAGTTGCAGAGAGCCTAGGGCAGGTTGCGAATATATGAATTGAATCGGCTCCATATTCCGAGCAGCGAGGGCATAAAGTACCTTTGCCTGTTCCCCATTTTGCTATCTTGCTGGAGGTAATATACAGAAAGAAGATGGTTTTAAAATGTTGTGTCTGCAGCTTGGCTGACAGTAAGATGTTTTGTGAGAGGGCTAATGAATTAAAGAAGATATTGCATGGGGAGTCGAGTTTTATGTGCCATTTATCTGCTATGTTTTGTAAGTCGTCTGGGGTTTGGCTGTTTATGATGTTGTATAGCAGTCCGATTCGGGGGGCTATGGGGTTACGTAGTTTATTGAGAAGATCTACTTCCATGAAACCTGAGTAGCCTCCAACTTTCCTAGAGAGAAAATCATGTATGACGAGATGTTTAAAAGAGTCATGGTTTTTCAGGTTGAATTTGGATAGTAAGTTTGAGTAGGGTACGACTCCCTCGTTTGTGATAAGGTCTCCCAGTTTCGAGATGCCAGCCTTGTGCCAGTCAGAGAAGTAGGTTTTTCCAGAGATAGCAGGGAGGTTGCAATTGTTAAGAGTGGGGGAATAATAGTTAAATCTACCCAGCCCAAAAGTTCTGCGGATATTACGGAAGACTTTGTAAGAGCTCATTAGCGGCTTAAATCTCACCCGTTTGTAATATCCGTAGGACATTTCTCGTAGTAAGCAGCCCCAGTGCTGCTGGCCCAATAGAAGATGAAAAGGCGAGGGAGGCCCAGTTGTATAGAGTAAGGGTGGTTCCCTCACCAGTTCGGAGCTGTACTGCAAGACCGAGGCCCAGTAATAAAGTATGATGTTGGGAAAGGCCCAGCCTCCTCGTTCTTTTGGGAGGGATAGTTGTTTTAGAGCCCGCCTGGGTTGGGAGTATGACCAAATAAACTGAGTGAATATTTGTTGGAATTTCAGCAGGCTTGCTTTGTTGAATTCTAGAGGTATCGTGCGGAAAAAGTAGAGAAGTTTAGGGAAATATGTCATTTTTATGACATTGCATCTGCCAACTAAAGTTAAGTGTAAGTTATCAATTTGTTTTAGGGCTTTTTTAGTGTGTGCAGAAAGAGGGGCTAGGTTGTCTGTGATAATTTCGTATAGTTTGGAAGAAATGAAGACCCCCAGATATTTTGCCTTAGGAACCACCCTGTCATCAGCCAAGTTAATTTGACTATTTATTATGATTTGAGTTTTGTTTTTGTTTAAAGCATAACCCGATAGTTTCCCAAATTTAAGAGCCTCGTTTTCTAAAGCCAGTATGGTTTTTAAGGGATCGGGTGATGTAATGGCCAGGTGGTCAGCATAGGCCATGATTTTGGTGTTACTACCCTGGAAGCTGACTGCTGGAATATCGGGGTTATTTTCAATTTGTTTGATGAACGGGTCTAAATAGAGGGCAAACAATAGAGGGGAGCAAGGGCAGCCCTGCCTGGTGCCCCGGGAGATGTCAAATTGTTCAGTGGGTTGCCCATTAATGGATACACAGGCTTTAGGGTTGAGGTAGAGGGCTTGAACTGCCTGCATAAGTTTTGGCCCAAAGCCCATTCTATTCATGACGGCCCACAAGAATCGCCAGGAGACCCGGTCAAAGGCTTTTTCAGCGTCGAGCAGTGTTAATGACATCGGGTCTCCAGCTGCTTGTGTGGCGTCGAATAGGGTAATGGCCCGCCTGACATGCTCCGTTGTGCTCATTTTCGGAATAAACCCGTGCTGCCAGTCTGAGACTAGGGACTCGGCCACAGTGGAAATTCTGGTTGCTAGTACTTTGGCAAAAAATTTTGAGTCACAATTAATGAGTGTGATAGGCCTATAGGAACTCATCTCTAGTGGAGATTTGTCCTTTTTGGGAAATATTGCTATTCTGGCCTTGGACCAAGAGGCCGGGGGGGGGGGGGAACCCCGCTAAAGATAGAAGTGACCACCTCCACAAAGATTGTTTTAATTTGGGGGGCGAAGATTTTATAAAACTCTACAGGAATGCCATCAAGGCCTGCAGCTTTCCCATCAGGGAGGCTGAAAAGAGATTCCATAATTTCATCACAGGTCGGAGTTATATCTAATGCATCGCTATTATCTGAGCTGAGCCGTCCGAGAACGATCTCGCTGAGATAGCGATCAATCTCACTTTCTAGTGTGTCACTAGCACAATGGTTTTCTTCAGTGTATAGCTTAGTATAAAATTCCTGGAATCCTTTCCGTATGAGATCAGGATCGTTAGTCTCGCTCCCTGAGGGAAGTTTTATTGTATGTATCTCATTACTAGTCGCCTGTTGCCGAGTCCTGACGGCCACATTTACAGAGATTTAAAAATGTTCAATCTTATGTTTTGCTTTTTTATGTATATATTCTATATACTTTATTAATCAGCTAATAGTATTTACTTTTCTACACCGTTGCAGACACCATGAGTAGCTGTCGCAAATTGCGAGTTGTATTTAAGGAATACGTCCCCATTCATTCCTATGGGCCTAGAGGCCAATAGCAATTAATGGGAAGACAGTCTCAATTTGCGATTCTCAATTAGAGAATCGCAAATTGAGATTGCAATTTCAAGGGTGCCAGGGTGTCAAAAGAACACCCTGTTGCACCCCTGAAATCTGCATATGGGTACATCTTGCACACACACATGCCCTAAGGGCATGTTTGTGTGTAAAGTTGAACTTTGAAAAATGCACTTTAGTGCATTTTTCAAAGTTTTTGCAAATTACCACGAAGTTCAACTTCATGGTAATTTGCTGCCCATATTAGCGAAATCGCTAATTTTGTAACTTTAATGCATTGCATTTAAGGAATCTCAATTTGAGATTCCTTAAATGCAATAGCAATTTAAGTAATCGCAATTTAGCGATTTCTTAAATTGCGATTTTTGCATTTGGGATGATGCATCCCAAATGCAAAAATACCGGTCGCAACCTTTGCGAGCGGTGTTTAGCTTGATGCATCTATGCCTAAGTTAAGACAAAACCCTAAACTTACTACCATTTTGGTATTCACATAAGGCACTTACTCATTTCGGTATTCACAGAAGTTATGACTCCTAACTTTAGGACTCCTAAATGCCTTCTGTGAATACCGAAAGGCTTAAAGTTAGGATTTTTTTCAGTTTAGGAGTAGTAAAGTTATGACTCCTAACTTAAGGACTCCTAAATTACTTCTGTGAATACCGAAAGTCTTAAAGTTTGGATTTTTCTCAGTTTACGAGTAGTAAAGTTAGGAGTCCTAACTTTAAGACTTTTGGTATTCACAGTGGCATTTAGGAGTCCTAAAGTTAGGACCCCTAACTTCTGTGAATACCGAAATGAGTAAGTGCCTTCTGTGAATACCAAAATGGCAGTAAGTTTAGGATTTTGTCTTAGGTTAGTTCTGTGAATCGGGCCCAATTCTTGTTACAAACTGCCTTCTAAGTTGAACTATGAGCAATATCGATTAATATATTCACAACAATTTGATCCCAAGCATGATAGGACATTTCAAGTTTAAAATTACCCCACATATGAAAAATACCTTTAAAAGAGAAATGGGACACACACATGAACAATCATCATATACTATCCTCCCAGGGACGGATGCACTATCAATAAGCCTAAACCAATTCTACATAAGAACAACTATCACGTTATAACTCATTTCAGTGGGTCCCATTTATGACAATTAGTGTTGATATTTACAATGAATCCATTCACAAGCAATCACAATGACTTAGCTTATTTCATGATAATGCCAGGATAAGTCAGTTTTTACTTTATACCAGACCCTGCTTGGTCTCAACACAAAAATGACCAGAGTAAGCTCTAAGGGAAATGTGAACAGGACCAGAGTACAGACATCAAAGAAAAGGAATGAGTCAAGATTGGGAGTACATAAATAAGATACAGAGGAACGTGAGACTGGTACCACAACTTCGAAACAAAGTACAAAACCTACATGATGCCAGTGGTGCTGCATAGGAAGAGCCGTCACATTTGGACATGATAAGGCAGATATGAAGATGGCATGTTACTTTTTTGGCAGTCCAGGTATTCTGGAGTTGAGAACTAGGACAGTATGGGAGCTAAGTGGCTGGACTGGGACACACACATGTGCCTGTTTAGGGACATGAAAAAGAGACGGAAAAAGAACAGGAATATAAACATGATACTGACCATGGTCAAAAGACCTACAGACACAACCTGGAAATCGTCGTCATACTATGTATGCCATCATTGAGTGCTCAATTTAGGCAAATGGGGCGAGGTGGAATTAATGGTTGTAAATGCACCCGTGAGGAAGACTTGCCTTTCTCATAAAAGTGACTATGGGATACTTGTGGGTGTTCTGTTAGGCCTAATCAACAACCTGGCGTGCCCATAACCATAGAAAATGAAAGATAAGTGAATTGAAATAAAGCACTTACATTTCCTGAATGCCTTGTTTTATGCACTGTACAACACCCTCTCCTATGGCAGCTCTGAAATTTGCCTTGTCAGCAGCAGCACTTAAGTTCCTCTTTCAAAGTGTGTACCCTCAGCCACTAATTTGGTTACCAATGGATTGTAAAAGCTGAGACACAAGTTTATTTTTCTTACCGGTTTGGTTTTAAAACTCCTTCTGCTTTCTGACTCTTTCAAAAACCCTCTCTGTTTCTGCTGATCTAAGGTAAATTATACGGAGCAAACTTTCTTCTTAGTCTTCAAACAAATTAAAAACTTTTCTTCTATCTAGTCTTGGAGTGCCCGCCAATTATAGCATACTGGACGGACATTACACAGGCCATTAGTAAGATCAGGAAACCTGGAACACCAATGATCGTATCGGGAAAAAAAAAGATAAGGCAATACAAGAAACATCTCTGGCAAGAGAGGAAAAGAAAGACTGAAGATTTCTGGACTAAGCCTTTGTATAACTGTAAACGATCAAACGCCAAAGCCTTCTGGATTACAATAATTGGCATTGGTAGGAAAGCAATTAATGCCTCAAATGTTACTGAAAAAGACTGGGCAGCTTACTTGACAAAGATCTTTGATAATGAAGAGCAGTCTTCAGTGTACAAAAACAACAAAGCAATCGAGCCAGTACTAAAAATCATGCAACATCGCCCTTGTGTGGCAGTTCAATCCATCCAGAATGTGCACAATATACACTGGTAAGAGTGGAAAAAGGCATCAAGGCTGGCAGAAGAGACGGGGCACCAGACCCGAATAGCATTCTACAAGCTATATACAAGGTAGATCCTAAATATTTGACCAACCCCATTACGGTACTGTTCAAAGAGGTGGAACACACAGGTATAATCTAAAATAACTGGGGGAAGTGGGGGGGGGTCGATAATACATCCAATCTTCAAGGGAGGAGATTGAGCAAACCCAGCGAATTAGAGGTTAATAGCCCTTATCGACTCGGAAGCAAAGTATTATGCCTCGCTAGTACTGGAAGATTTAATCGATTGGTCTAATACCAACAATCTGATTCGACCACAACAGACGGGTTTCCGGAAAGGTTCTGGAACCACCATCAACATGCTAGCAGTAACAACAATTGCGGAGAAATGCAAAAGCTTGAAGAACAAACTGCAACTCTGCTTCATAGATCTAAAAGCAGCTTTTGATCGAGTCAACCAATCTCTCCTGTGGGTAAAATTAAGACGGTGGTGCCTTCAAGAATTTTTTTTAAGAGCTATCGAATCATTATATACTGACAAATGGTTCCAAATAAAGGTGGCGGATGTCACAAGATTGTACAGGAGAATACCCACAGCTATGGGCCTCAAGCAAGGGTGTGTTCTCCGCCACACTTGTTCAACATTTTCATGGCTGATCCATCCCCCCAGCTCGACCGGGTAAACTCCCATGCTCCAAGATTGGGAGCGCTGACCCTATCACACCTTTCATATGCAGACGATATCGAATTACTGAGCCATACGAGGGTAGGACTTCAAAGATCAATTGAAGAAGTTGCTATATTTACAAAAACCAACAAATTGGAAAACAATGTAACAAAGACAAACATAATGTCAATAGAGAACAGATCCAGTGCCCCTCTGAAAATCAAACTAGGAAATGCAAGTATAGAAGAGGTTAACAATTACAAATATTTAGGCATATACCTTGATAAGAATTTCAGTTTCCAGACACACAAGCAGTATATGGTGAGAAAAAACAATGCCTTAACACACACTTTCTGTGCACTTGTGAAAGAATTGGATGGACACTCTTTTCAGCCACTATGAGCAATCATTAATGCAAAATTGCTACCTACGCTAGCTTATGCAAGTATGGTGATGCACGGTAAAGATGCTCAAATCATGGATAAACTCCAAACAAATACTTATAAACGTGTTTTTGGGCTTCCCCGAAATGCTTCATCCGTGCAAGCCAGTCAGGAATTTGGACTAACACAACAAGGCACAGCAAGAAGATACCATACTATTAAATCTAGGCACAAAATTCGAAACAACCAGTCTAGCCCGCTGGTCAGCGCTGTATGGCAGTCTCTGACGAATGATGCAAACTGCAGCTACAAGCATTTACTGTCGTCACTGGAAAAAAACAATACAGTGGACTTATGGGATCTAAATCTGTCACACCCACATTTTTGACGGGTGATTAACAAAGCAGTGAAAATGTATTCCCTTACGGATGACAAGAATACATTTTTGCGTCGGTCACATGCCTGGATGACAATACAAACATATGTCACTCTACAACCAGCAGCATATCTTTCTTTAACTTATCCTGTGTACTTATAGAAAACGTTACTGGCTATTCATCTAGGAGTACTACCGTCCTTAGTGGACAAACCATCCTGGAGATACAATGGACCGAAAACATGAAGGCTATGTGGCGCCTACAAGGAGGATTTCATGCATTTGATCTGCATGTGTCCTGCACTAAAGGAAGCGCGCCGCTCACTGCTCAAACGCATTTTCTAGGAGAGGGGGATTCGAACTTGCCAAACAGCTATCATGAGGAGACTAAACCCTAATGACCCTTAGACAGGGCTTTAAGTGGGATGAAAAAATGGGGGGGGCTCTCAAAGGGGCGTGGTCAATGTAATTAAGGGCATGGCTTAAAACACATAAGCTAAAAATCTGTGTTTAGCATAGTGTACCGCCCGATTTTGCTGTTCCTGTCATTGCATCCAGTCACATCATACCTACAAGTCAGGACTATTGGCTTTGTCAATGGTTGCTAGTTGCATAAGATAAATAAGCAGCAAAGATGGCTTGTATATAATATTGAAAAAACTTACACTTAAAGCCCTGGTGACACCACAACAATGTTGCTGCTCCTGAGTTTCAAAAAGCGAAGGGAAATCCAGAGAGAAAATGACTCTCTTTAAAGGATTTCCCTTCCCCTACAACACTCACCACGCGCACATCGATGTGCCTGTTGTCACCGCAGTCCGGGAAAAAAAACCAGAGCGTCTTTGCTAAAAACAGAGCCCGATAGAGACCCGTTTCGAGGCCCCCAGAAAAAAACTGCCGGTGCTCAGACCCGGTGAGACCCAGCCCACTTAAAGCCCTGCCCTTAGATGAACTCTAAATTCCTGAAATTCTTGCAATCACATGAACAATTGCTTACACAGACCACCAGGGGCACAGCGTAGACAGCGAGCTAGTACAGCGATAAAAAAAACAGAGGACTGTTCAACATAGTATTAAGATCCTTTCAAAACCTGGGACTGCAGTACTTGGCACAAATAGAAACAGCAATCTAATTTGTTACGCTCATGCACAATGACACTTTAACAATAGCTTATTTTGAGAGTCAATGAGTATTTTATTCAAAGAATGATGAAACCCTAATATCAGTTATTAAGTGGTTTTAGTTCTGAAGTGATGTTTATTATCACAACAGCACAATTTATATTTTTATTTGAGGATACTAAATTATATATATATTTTCTATATTGTTAAAATGATAATGTGAACTCTCAAGAAACTGACAAAACAGAAAAGGAACTATGACGTTTTTTTTAATAATGGTTTCATTATCTTGTATTATCTGAAAATATTGTGACGGTTTTTATTAACTTTTGACAATAAATCGAATTGATTGATTGATTGATTGTAGTAAGATAACTGATATGCCCATTGACTGCACTCCCGAACCATGGTTGTTGTGTTATGTTAAACCCCTTGCTGCAAGGGTACTAAGACTTATGTCAGTGCAGCTGTTCATGGCAAGACGACGGCAGCTTTGTTCTTGGATGAAGGGCTGGTTACCCACTTTAAAGCGATGGCTTAGAGATGCAGCGCCCAGTGGGGCGCTGCAGAGGTAGAAGCAGGACTACAGGCCCGCAGGCCCGACCAAAGCACTCCTGGGTCCCACGCGAGCACTATCGAGGCACCATGACATGGTGATGGACCTCACAGTGCCAAAATGAATTTGCATGTGACCTGTTTATTGTTGCAAAATTCTCAGAAATTACTGTCACTGTTGTTGTGTTCACAGTAAATGAAGAAAAGTTACAAAACAAGTACCTACACATATGAACCCTCTTTCACCAAATTACCCCAATGCAAACTCAGCCTTAACTCCCACCGTCAATTACTACATGACTCCCCCCCTAGTTTACTCCTCCCTAGTGATCCACCGCCACCCCTTAATGTACTCTACCCTGCTGTACCGTTTATCCCCCACCTACATCATAGTTACAGACCTCAACCTTCGTCATCAACCGGATGCCCACCTGTACATAAGCTCTTGGCTGCCTGCCTTTCCTTCATCTAGTATATCCTATATATCTTAAAGTCCTTTCATGTCTGAAGGAATGGCGTCTGCGCTAAAGGATATTGAAATAAATAACATTAATTTGTTTTGCACGAGGCTCAGCTACCGTAAGTGAAGGAGAGTGCTCAAGTTTGCCACTATATTTCAGAGACTGAAGGGCACCTGCGAATTTCCCTCCATTTTGAACCCGAAAGTGAACTGTTACAGGTCATGTTCCAAGATCAGCTGCACTTACTTGTCCCCGTTCTCATCCTGGACTGCGCTGAGATGACGCTGAACTCCAAGCAGCATCCTCACATCTCCGGTGACAGCATAGTCAAAAAGAGCCGCGGCATGGCGCTTGGCGAGCAGAACAGCCTTCTCCAGGAACAAACAATCTGAAAAAACATCACACAGTCAATGCATAAGCTTCTTCCCTCAAGCCTTGAGCATCAGGGCTGCTGAAAAGTGGGCAAGCAAAGACATGTTCATGCAGGATGGACCTTCGGTTGGATCACCGTTACATCCCAAAAGCATGAATACATTATTGAGTGATAGACTAGACGTACATGGTGTCATATGACCTACAGTTGCGTAAAAAAATCAAAACACTGATATCGCATAGAAAGCTTGCACTTGCAATAAATGTTTTTAAAGGCTCTTCGATATCCAGGGAGACTTGATGTTGGGGGGTTGTGAACTTCTAATAATTTCTAGTTATGCAGGTCAGACAAAGCCATAGAAAAAGAAAGTTGGGCAATGAAACAAGGTATATAAATTACGCATATAGTATCAAGAGAATTAGGAGACTTTGATCTTTGTTGATAGAAAGCATGTGAGACATAATCTGTCTATCATTTATGAAAGGATGAGCAGTGAATCATGCATTGGTCCAGAACTACCAGCTAGAAAGTGACAGGTGTTTCCACAGTGAAAAAAGTATGGGAGCACCTATTTGGCGATCTACTGTATCTACTGTATCTACCCTTGGTCCTCCGGGCCATTTTCTGGTAAAAATCCATTAAAATCTGTTATGAAAAAAAACATACATGGGTTCCTAAATTAAACAAGCTGTATGGCAGCATGCTATATCAACGTAAGCCTTTACAAAAGCCCAGGGCCGGTCCTAGGATTTGTGGGGCCCCGGGTAGAAAAGGAACATGCGAGGCTCCTATAATTTGCATAAGATTTAACCTGACAGGAAGTGACCTCATAGGAGGTAATATCAATTAGATATTAATTATATGGCATTGTTTGAAACCGCTTTGCAAGAAGCTACTTACCTAGTTTTTATATAAGTAAAATGGTTAGAAATAGCATTAAAAATCCTAATTAAATACGCACATACATTTTAAATCTCAAATAAGTGGAAATACATTAAATGGATTTAACTTAGTTATTGTTCTCTTGAATGGGATAAATGAAAATGATATGCAAATCGGGCATTCTGGCAATAAGAGAGCTCCAAACAACGACATGACCCCCTCGCAAGACCTCTGCGACTCACTCGCCTCCTTCTTCCACCGCAAGATCGCCGACATACACAACAGCTTCGGTGCACCTACCACGCACCCAACTACCGAACCAGCGCCCACCACCCTCTGCGCCTGGACCCCGGTCAGCACCGAAGACACCACCCGCACGATGAACACCATCCACTCCGGATCCCCAACCGACCCCTGCCACCACGTATTCAACAAGGCCGACTCCATCATCGCACCCCAACTCCGGGACATCATCAACATCTCCTTCATCACAGCCACCTTCCGGAGAGCTGGAAGCATGCCGAGCTCAGCGCCCTCCTGAAGAAACCGACAGCGGACCCCACCGACCTCAAGAACTTCCGCCCCATCTCGCTCCTCCCTTTTCCTGTCAAAGTCATTGAGAAAACCGTCAACAGACAGCTCACCGCCTTCCTCGAGACGAACGGATCCCTCGACCCCTCGCAGTCCGGCTTCCGAGCTAACCACAGCACCGAGACCGCCCTGATCGCAGCCACCGATGACATCAGATCCCTGCTCGACAGCGGAGAAACAGCGGCCCTCATCTTCCTGGACCTCTCGGCAGCGTTCGACACTGTCTGCCACCTCACCCTAATACACCGCCTCAGCAACATCGGAATCAAAGAGAAAGCACTGGAGTGGATCATCTCGTTCCTCGCCGGAAGAACCCAGAGAGTCCGCCTCCCCCCGTTCAGATCCGAGGCCACCAAAGTCATCTGCGGCGTACCACAAGGATCTTCACTCGGCCCAACCCTCTTCAACGTCTACATGAGCCCTCTCGCAACCATCGCACGCCAACACAACCTCAACATCATCTCCTATGCCGAAGACACCCAGCTGATCCTCTCCCTCACCAACGACCCCGCCACCGCCAGAGCCAGCATCACGAAGGGATGAAAGACGTCGCCGAGTGGATGAAGAACAGCCGCCTGAAACTGAACTCAGACAAGACGGAAGTCCTCATCCTGGGATCATCGCCCTCCGCCTGGGACGACACCTGGTGGCCCCCTGCCCTGGGCACCACTCCCAAGCCAACGGACCGCGCACGTAACCTGGGCTTCATCCTGGACTCCTCCCTCTCGATGATCAGACAAGTCAACGCCGTTTCATCATCGTGCTTCAACACCCTGAGAATTCTCCGCAAGATCTTCCGATGGATCCCCACCGAAACCAGGAAGACGGTCACCCAGGCACTCGTCACCAGCCGACTTGACTACGGGAACACCCTCTACGCGGGAACAACAGCCAAACTACAGAAAAGACTCCAGCGCATAGAGAACGCCTCCGCACGACTCATCCTGGACATCCCCCGACACAACCACATCTCCGCCCACCTGAGAGACCTGCACTGGCTCCCCGTCAGCAAGAGGATCACGTTCAGACTCCTCACCCACGCACACAAAGCTCTCCACGACCAGGGCCCCAAGCACCTCAACAACCGCCTGACTTTCTACACGCCCACCCGCCAGCTACGATCGACCAGCCTCGCCCTCGCCGCCGTACCACGCATTCGCAGAGCCACCGCCGGAGGAAGATCCTTCTCCTACCTGGCGGCCAAGACATGGAACTCCCTCCCCATCCACCTACGGAAGACCCAGGACCATCTCTCCTTCAGGAAGCAACTCAAGACCTGGCTTTTCGAGCAGTGACGAACCCCCCCCCCCCCCCACCCCCCCTCCCCCAGCACGTTGAGACCCCTCCGGGTGAGCAGTGCGCTATACAAATTATGTGATTGAATGATTGGGTAGACTTTACTAATGTGGAGAACAGACAGTTTAAGTGTTTTTCTCAAAAAATGGAGTCACACCATAGCTCAAGAGGGAGAGAGTCACAGTACAGCACAACTAGAAAGGAGAAGGATCTGTCTCCAAACAGGGCCATCTAAATTTTAGGATGGCACAGGAGTTTGGATGGCACAGAGTATAGGATTCTGGAATGAACAGTACGGAGTCCAGTCGAAAGAGAGAACCTTTTTAATGCAGGGAACAATGACAAATGGATAGTGTCTTGCAGATGTAGGGTTTCAAATCAAAAACACAGCAGACAGCAGAAAGGTGAGAAGAAATAACATGGCGATGCAGCAGTCTCAGATGAAGAGCCTAGCACTTTTCTGAATTATTTGAAAGGTACTGAAAGCTAAAAGGCGCGAAACCCAGGAGAGAGGGCATTTGCATAATCTAGTGAGAAGATAACTGACGGCACAACAGCTCCACTGTAGGGAGAGGGGAGAGAAGGAATGATTTTGTGTTGCTTATGGATGTAATAAAAGCAAGTGGATGAAACATGGTTAATCTGTTCCGAATAAAAAGAGAAGATGCTGGAAAATTAATTGAAGATTTTTTTGCTGACTCCACCAATGTGGGCGATTGAACCAGTTTCACCAGCCACCAAAGAGTCCACCATATTGTATGAGATCCTTTAAAATGAGAACCCTTGATTGTCACTGAAAGGTTTTAATGAATTTGTCTTCATTCAGAAATCAACTGTTCGCTTACAAGTCCAAACATATTCTTGGGCAAAGACCAGATTGCCACTGAGGGAAGTGATATTTGGGTATCAATATGTGCAAGATATCAGAAGATACCAAAGTACTGTATGAGTAAGACTAACTGGGAATTATATAGATTGAACAGTAGAGACCCAATAATTTCCACAAGTCAGAGGTTTAGAACATAATAGAAATAGGTGGTGAGTGGATTGTTTCAGATTTCTGAAATCGGATAGAGATACACCACACCAGGGGGATACTTAAATTCCAGGTTGTACTAGTTGATTTATAAGCACTGGCTGGGAAACAGTGCCACATGTGGTGCTAAGTTTTAGTAGTATTAAGGCTGCTCTAACTCTACAATCAAGAGTCAGCCACAAATCTTCTGATACAGCACAAACGCTACTTCAAACTCATAGAGTTGTCAGAAGCCGGCATATTGTCAATGAGTAAATTACGTTTTATAAAAGAAATTTGGAAGTTGACTTCTTTTTTCTAGGATTCAAATTCCTCTTTCTGGTTCTGACCCTTCTCACTTTCACCTCTCCCCTCCTGCCTCAACCCGCCCAACCTCTGACATATTTCAGTGATCCCGCTTTCTTCCATTCACCTCTCACCAAAACTTCTCTCTCCACTCTGCTTATGCTCCCTTGCTGGTTCTGTCTCTCTTATATCCACACATGTTACCCCAGCCTCATAACTTCTTTCCTTGTTCTGCTTCATTTACATTGACCTCTTTCTTTCCATCCTCCTGGAGCATCTTATCTTTTCTTGTTGATGTTGACCCTTTTGAATCCACCTCCCCTCAATGCTCTACTCTTTTTCTCATATTTCCCTCAGCTTTCTATGATTGAATCCAGAAATATAAGACAACAACTGACTTACATCTAAAAACAGCCAGGGATATTGGTTTAGTCAATGGCTGTTTAAGATGAATGAGTAACAACAATAAATAATTGTATGTTCACCCCGTCACAGTTTTGACCAATGAGTACCTCCTTCACACACATTTGCACAGAATCCCAACTGAAACTGGAATATAGGACCGTTGCTCTGTGTGCTCTGCAGAGAGGCCATGTATTGAATGATCATGTATTCTGAACACATTTTTGACCCACAGACAGGCACAGTATGAAAGTTCTACTGCCTTCAGCCTCAACTCCAAAGCACTTAACTGTAGCCTGTTATAAACACCTGGAGACGACTCACTACGGAGTGTGCCCCATACAAGAGTAATATGCTGTGAAATTAAATACAGGAACATACATCCTCGACATAGCTAACTCTTGGGAAATGCAAGATTGAGTAAAGCATGTGAAATATAAACAGGAACAAAATCGCTGCCATGGATTACCCTACCATGCAGTGTGAGACTGGGTCAGGAAATAGGCCTGGCACAAAAATAAAAGTGCCCCCCATTGGTGAATTAGTTAGCTTGAAAAGTGTCCCATGTTTCCAAATTAGAGCAGTTTTTAACTTGTAAAGACATGATGTTTACGTTTTTTGTAAGGTATGGGAGATTGCATACATTTTATTTTGCTGCAGGCAATGTTTTTTTAATATCATGAAAATCAACAGTAAAAATTCGGTCACCAGACCATAAAGCAGGCCAACAAACAGCCCAAAAAACGCCTTACATACTAACCTGACAGATTAGACCATCATGCACTGCCGGATAACCCAACAGGACAGTCCAACCAAGCTACTGTTATACATTTATTGTACTGATACTGGATCATTATTTTTGCAGGTAAAGTAAAGGACATGAATATAGGGTCCGATAGGGGCCTGTTTCAATGTCCGTTTTAATTTACCACCAGGTAAAGACTCGAGGGACCGAGCACACTTAAAACCCTAGTCCATCCACTTTTACATTCTGATTGTGCTCTTTTGCGTGCACCCCTTGTCTGGTTTCTGTACTCACACCTATCTGCTCCCCCGCCTCCTCTCACTTTATTCCGTTTGTCGTACCCCTTTCATTCACCTCTCTGCTCCCTTTCCCTCATCCTGGGTGAGCTGAGCGGTTTTCATTGTGAGGCGCTGTCATTCTATCTATTGTTCTGCGCCCTGCAGGATGTCCCTGGGCAGCTGCCCATGCTACCCATGCCTTGCGCCGGCCCTGCAAAAGCCTTTTCATGATCCAATACTGCAGGTTTCTCTGCTTTCACTGAACGATAACCTAGTGATAATATCAGTTATAAGAATAAGTGTCGAAATTAGAATTTGATGGACAGGGTACTCTGTTGCGTACCCTAGCCAACAAACCCTTGGTCTGTCTGTCTCATTTAGCGGTGGATGGCCCAATAGGGACTCCATCAACTGAAAACTTCCACTGATGGCCCAATAGAGAGGGGGCTGTAAGGGGTGGACATTACACCACGTGCCCTATTAGGGTGGACGGTGTAATATCTTTTTTCCTGTCTATCTGTGAGGGGCAGAAAAAAAATAATGACTATAGGGGCCATTGGTTTCTTGTTTTTCTGAAACAAACTTCCGTTTTGGGAGTTTGTTTTAGGTAAAAACACAAAAAAAGTGTAGATTTTGAAAATCATGTGCTCCCCTGGTGGTTCAAGCAGGGTCTTAGGCTCTAGGGAGCTGTGCTCAGTGTGTCCAGAGAGGTCATGTATGGTGTAAGGGCATTTCGGAGTTGCAAATAATGTTAAAATGGACTACAGTGGAGGCCAAATTATTTTTGTAGGTCAGTGAAGGTCCCATTTTCGAAACCCCTAAAGCTATGTTAACTTTTGGAGCAGTCATCCCGTCAGAAAGGAGTGTCTTGCGTCAGTTGTTACGTCCACCAGATGACCTTGACAGCATATCATATATTTAATACCACACGCGTGGCAGGTGGGAGGGACAGTGTCATTGAGCCTCCCTACAACAGATGCAAAATGTGGGTATCTGACAGGACCTAATGCTCATGGGTGTACACCGGGTTATCATATCTGTTAAACCACCATTTGTTAAGCACTACATGATGGGGTGCCCTATACTAGGAAACTATGTCTGGGGTTGCTATGCTATCATCATAAAAGGATTTTTAACATTTGGTCAGTGCTAACAGCTGGGACTGATTATTCCAAAGATAGCCTTTCAACACAGTGTTGACCATAGAATGAGGCGATAATGGGGTAAGGAAAACTGTGCAGTTGATAAAGGAGGATCGACAAAATCACCATTTTAAAGATTCTTCATCTTCCAATAAAAGAAAGGGGTAGGACCAGAACAGGACCTCCGTAAATATTTGATCTAATTGGGGGTCTAGGTTGGCCTGCTTGCCTCTTCAGGGATTCTGTATGATGCATAACCCCAAGTATTTAACCCTGTCTGTCAGTATCCGGATGTCTCCCAACCGGATTGTCGGGGAGTCAGTTGGGTCAGTGACATAAATAGAGGTCTTTGCTGGGTTAAACCTGAGAGCAGAGAAGTTGCCAAAAAAGTGCAGGATCTGAAGGACCCGAGAGCCCGACCATTCCGGGATTCCTCCAAATCTGGGGTGGCCAGGGCTTTCACTGGCTTTGAAATGGATGCAATATGGGGTCCTAAATTCATGTCTATTGGAGGGTTACTGCCACTCGATAGATGGATCAGCCTATGCCCAAACTGGAGAAGAGGAGTGGGGGATAAAGGGAAAAATAAGGGCACTTAAGGAAGGGAACAAAAAGACTTCTAGAGGGGCCAGACGATAATACGCAGATTAGTGAGATGAAAGAACGGCGGACATCCTCCCGATGTGATGAGATCACGATCTTGTGGACCTGAGGATAAAGGAAGTGTGAATTCTCATTGTGCCTGCCAGTGGGTCGCAAATGTGTTTAAATGCTCAAAAAGAATGAATCACTTAGGTCATTTTCCAGAGTCTCTGGGAAATTTTCTGAGGAGGAACTTCAGCCACACTGTCACAGCAGCGGTATATCTTGGTTCTCTGCTTATTTGATTAAGTGGGATGAATCATCATAAGGTCTAGGCACCTTAGTATACTGTTCTCCAGGTGTTAATCATCCTCCACCAGGAGGGAAACTGTCTGGTGTGCGACAGTCGTGAGTGGGAAAATTGTTGAAATAAAAAAACGTTATTACAAATATCTTCTCTCCTGTGTAGTTTGTTTTTATTTTCACAGGGGAGGGATAAGGTTAAGAAAGTGGGTGGTGCTTAATTGGCTAATTATAGGTCCAAAGCACCTGGTGAGTGGTCGGTCGACATGTTTCAGCCCGTGTCGCCCAAAAGGGTCAGATGGTTGTCTTCAGGACCAAAGGATCCAGCCGACTCAAATGTTGAGGGGCTGTGTATGTGCTATGTAAGGTGAGTGGATTCTCTCACGGCCATGAGTCCGGTACTGTGGCATGTAATCCTGATGTGTGTCATGGCAGGATTACAAGCTGCAGTGCTGGCAGCATGTAACTGAAACGCCTGCATAGATTCCAGCAATAGACCAAATTTTGGCCTATTACCACATGTCCTCAACAGGCATTAAATACAACCTGTTGCTCTAATAGGGTGAGTGAATCCACTCACACTGCATAGCACATACACAGCCCCTCAACATTTGAGACCTCATCAAAACTTCCATGAGACTCTGGAAAACGACCTAAATGATTAATTCTAGTACTAGCTCGGGAAGTTGAATGAATCTCTGCTTCTCTCTCCTGCTTCCTGTTTTTTCACAAAGGTGTTTAGACAACATGTACATCTAATCCTTGACCCCTGAAAATATTGTACTAGTTTTAATTATGATTCTGTAGGTAAGTGTGTGAATGAGGTATGCCGCAGATGAAATATTGAATACAGGAAAAGAAAACATTTCATTTACAAGTAAAGAGAGAGAGTGAATGTGTGCATGTTTGTGCGTGAGATGGCAAGGTGAAGAGGAGGTGAAGCAAGATGGTCATGAAGATGGAAGAATTGTGAGAGTTAAAAGGCTGTCACTAAGATGGAGATAATGTGAGAGACGAAGGGTATCAGAAAGGAGAAATCTTATGCAGTAAGATGGTGTATAGCAGAGAATAGGATTGATTGTCAACCTCCAAAAACCATTACCCCTTATAAACCTAACTAATGTCTAATTTACAAACTCATATTTTCAGAATTGAAACATTTTTAATTCATCTGAATCCCATAAATATTTGCCCCTAGTTCTGCCTCCTAGCCATGCCTTCTGGCCCGCCGCCGCACCAGCTGCCTAATTTGGTAAGTACCTGCACTCTGTTTCCCCCGATTTAAAAAGCTGTCTAATGTGGGATTCAGAAAGCTTGAAAACCTGTGATTGGACATGTCTGTCCACTTTGGTCACAATGTAGAGATAAGCTTCTTGGAGAACATTCACTGCTGAAAATGACTAACAGCTGTAAAAACGATTAATAATTTCAAATGTTTGAAATACATATTCAAATTCCTGTAGCTCAACCACCCATTTGCGGATGCGATGTGACACCAAATCAATGCCTCTGTTAGAAAACTCCTTGAGGGGCTTTTTGATCGGTCCTGATCTCAAACTTGCGCCCCCAAAGAAATTTCCTAGGCTTCCTTACAGCCCAATACACTCCCAAAGCCTCTTTCTCCCTCACAGAGTAATTGATCTCAGTCCCTCTCAAACCTCTCGAGATAAACAAAATCATTAGTGTTGACCCTCAGACCTTTGAATAAAAACCACCCCAAACCTTTTGAACTGGAATAGGTCATTACCACTGTTTCATCGGTGACGTCAAAGTTACCCAAATCTGATGCATCCTCCAGGCTGTATTTTACATCCGCAAACTTCTCTTCACATAACTTACACCAAACACATTCTTCTCATGTGCTAAGTAAAGTCCTCATGCACACAGTTCTTTCAGCAAATCTGGGAACAAACTTGTTGTAAAATCAAGCCATGGCCAGAAAAATCACCAACTCCTCTTTACTCTGCAGAGGTGGTAAATGTTTAATGGCATTCACCAACCCACTCTTGGGGTCCAATATCAGTTCTTGTGATCATATGGCCTAAGTACCGATTTCCGACACATTGAATTTGCATTTCTCAAGCTTTAATGCGAGCCCACAATTCTGCAATCTACCAAGGACTTCACACAACCTCTTTTGTTCACCAACATCAGCCCCAAACACCAAAATATCATCTTGATAAATCTTCACACCTTCGACACCTTTCAAAATTCTCTCTATAGCCCTCTGAAAAATGGAGGCAGCAAAAATCAACCCAAATGTCATTCGGAGAAATTTGCAGATGCCGAAGGAAGTGACAAAGGTGGTGAGTTCTTGGGCAGAGTGGTGCATATTAATCTGGTGATTTGCTGACATAAGGTCGAGTGAGGAAAAATGCTTAGCACCGTTAATGGGATCGGTATCCTCTCATCACTTTTTGCTGTGATGTACAACTATGTTGCCCATTTATGCTGGTAGAGAGAATGTTTAAGGTTTTGTGGTTCGATTTCTTTGTAAGGTGTTTTTCCCTTTAGGTATGCTCCTATTAGCTAGAGTGTATGCTCGAAGGTGGCCGAGTAGTGTCTGAAAATTCCAAGTGTCCTGGAGTATGGTTTGTGTCTACCTATTACATGACTTGAGTACTTGGTATTCGTCATGGCGTTGGTGGGCATATTTTAAATATTGGAGTTTTGCTTGAGAAGTGCATATCTTGTGATGATTAACCACTAGATGGTCTAACGTGTGACCACTCCTTGACTCCGGCTGGAGCTTAGTGGGGGGACACGTATATTTATTTTTGGACACCAAGTTTTTCCTTTACTGGACTCTTCCATCACGTAATATTTGTATTATATTTTATTCCAGTTTTATTTGTTTAATTTTCATTCCGGGTTCTATTCTCCTTTTCCATGTTGTGTGGAGGCGACGCTCTATATCTCCTGATTGGGGCATGCCGGGAAGTGTAGTAACTGATGGCGCGTTTACTCGCAGTCCCTTTTCTATGTCGATGTTCGGCTGAGCGTGACGGTAGTGCGTGGACGCTATGTAAGCAGCTGGTGTTTAGACGAGGCCTCTCGCTGCTTAGAAAGTTTGCTGCTCTGAGTTTTTCACAGTCGTTTGCCCATGACGGGACCCACGTGTGTGCAGGTATTTTATTCCTGGGGGCTCCCGACGTCGAATTCTCTCTGTTAGTGCGTGTGTTTTGACGTGCCTTGCCGGTACAGAAGAAGAGATTTCCTCTAATCGAACCTTTTTGCATTGGTGTATTAGGAATTGGGTACCTGTACCCGGTTTCAACTTTAATTTATTTGAAGTGGACCTTTGATGTGACATCATACGAGTGGAATTTAGCCTCGTAAGGTAAGAATGAGGTTTTTGTTTGTAGTTGGTACGTGGATACAGACAGTGACCTTGTGTAGCCCGTGTATGTTACTTAGTAGAATATGTTATTATGTCTTTTGATATTAGGGTTAATTGGCCAGTGGGGCCAGGTGGCAGCAGGATAGGTTCCTGCCAGCCGTGTCTACCCTAGAGAGCTCACAGTCATTTCAGGTAGTTTGAGTTTTTTATCTGTGTGCCATTTGCTGGGCCCTCGTGTTGGTGGTTTCCATTTGTGTGGTGATGGTCTCTTTCTTCTGACTTTGTCAGATGTTTTGCTGGTGAGAGCTTGGGGCACTTTGGTGTACCTTTTATATTTTTCCATCACAGAGCATTTTACTTGGTCTTTTCTGACACTGCTCGGTCACGGAAGGGTGAGTTGAGTATTGTGAATTGGTCTAATTCGATGAGATACAAAAGATATTATTTTTTATTTTTTATTGTTATTGTAGAGAATTTTGAATCCCCTGTCCTGACGAAGCCTAAAGCAATTTTCGGCTGAAACACGACTGCGCTTGCGTCGACATTTGCAAAGGAGTCCCAACACTTAGAGTTGTTGTTAACAAGGGAAAGCGCCACTTGCATAGTTTTGAGGTGTTATCCCTCAGGCGTAATAGGGACTACCTTAGAGTGTACTGCTCTGAATTAAGAGTGTACACATTGATTGTTTTGTTCTCAGTAGGGGAACTAATTATTGATTTATTTGTTTGTGATATTTTTATATGTTGTACATGTTGTATATTGTACATATGTAGTGCATTTTATATATATATGAGTGTGATTTAAATGTTTATGTAATGTAGTGTACATTGTGTATATATAATTTTTTTTATATGTATCAGTTTGTTATGATCATATCTTGGTTATCCCGTCACGTGACACGTACACAAGTTGGAATAGTGGAAATTAATTTGCTATAAATAAGATTTGAGATCAGCAGGGTAACTAATTGTACTCTGTCTGTAAATAAATGCTTTGATTGATCCCTTGATACCTTTTTTCTTTGACTCTACAGCATTGATGTTTATTGCCCAGGTATATGAGGGTAACTTGGGCATGACTTATCATGTTCCCTAAGGTCCACACAGAGTCTGGCCTCCCTACTGGCCTTGCGTGCCATCACTACTGATGCGACCCACTTCAAAGCTTCGACTTCCCGAACTTTCTGATTATCAATCAATTTGTTAAATTCTTTCCTCATACTTTCTCTCACCAACATCGGAACACCCCGCACTTTGGCAGCTTTAGGTTGGGCATTGGCCGTAAGCTTGATCATATGCATGCATACCTTAAGGCATCCCAAACCCTTCCTGAAGACATCAGGAAACTAAACCAACCATATTTCACCTCCAGCTGCAATACACCCCACATTGGGAACATCTTTGATCCTAACTGATGGATTCTCATTGGGGGTCCAGATAAATGTTCAAATCACGTTGGTGGAACAGACTGAGCAATCCCCTTTGATCATAACAAAACTGTTCCCAGGTATGATGCACTCCTTAAACTCAATGGTTCCTCAGAAATAACCTAGCAACTTAATAGATTCCCCACCATATCCTTTTGGTTTAACATACAGTTTCAGAAGTTTAATTTTTGCTTTTAAACTTCTTTTATCAAATATTTTGGGAATAAGCATTATTTTTGCACCCAAATCAAACATAATCCTGATAGATTCACCATTAACTTGGACTTTATCAAAGGGCCCATTAGGTGAACCATCCTTAGTTTGTAGTATAGTGACCTCTCCAACCAATCTGCCATCATCATCCTCATCATTATACTCAACCTCCCTCACTTTTTTAGTCTTGATGGAAGATCTATCATACTTTGCAAAGTGACCTTTACTCCCACAATTGTTGTACACCACCTTCCACCAAGCACAATTGTTCAAATTGGCCATATGACCTGCATTTCCACACCAACCTTGGCTGCTTTATCTGTAGCAATGGCCAATTTTCTGCTTTATCTGTAGCAATGGCAGTACGACAAATAATTTCAAAAGAAGCCTTGGAATGCTCATACGTTTTTGCCAGGGTGAGCACTTCTTGCATAGTAGGATTGCCCTTCTGCCACATATTCTTTTTAGCTTTTTCTAAGAAACACCTTAGCATAAATTGGTCTCTCAACCGCTCCTCACAGGTACTACCAAAGTTCCAGGTTGATGCGTCACATATTGCTCAATTGTTTCTTTTTGCTGCTGCATTTTCTTACCAAATTGGTAGCGCTCAAGCACCGTGCCTAATTTGGGCAGATATTGCAGGTCCAACTTTTTTTAGGCAGATTTCATACTCATTGAATTTTGAAGTGTCCCCATCAGACAGATCAGAAAGATGTTCAAACACCTCCTGACCTTCGGTGTCCAGACAGTGCATTAACAACAACATTCTGCATTCAGCACTACGTGACGTGCCACACACCCTGGCATAGTGGGTGAACACTTTCTTCCATTTCAGCCATGGTACCAGTGGATCATCAGGTAATGCTAAGAAGAATGGAGGTGTTGTGACGTTCTGGTTGACACACAGGAGGAAACAACAGCAAATGGATAAATATAACTAAGAAGTGAAAAGTACACTGAGATTGAACTTAGACTTCACCGTTATTCAAAACAATACCCAAGCTTTTATCAAGCACAGTACAACTAACGTGCAGAGTTAATGTTAAATCACGACTGCTTTAGCTGAGGTACACAATGTCAATGTAAAATCACCGTAGCTCCAAAGGTGGTAGGATCGAAAGCAGTACTACTAACATTACCTCAACTAGGTGCCTTTCCCAAAGAAAAGTCAACAAATTGACCAAACATCAGTGGACACCCACGAGGAAGTTTAGAAGAGCGCAGACAGGGCACGTATCATGCTGAGCTACAAGTGGCACTGATGAGGCTGTATGGATGTAATGCGTTGTTAAGCCACGCCATGCCCGCCGACCCTCCCTGAAGGTTCACAAAACTACAGCTCCAGAGTTGCCAAGTAACGACTTTCCAAGAGTGTGTCGATGCGATGTACTACGCTGCGCACATTGATACTTTCTATAGATGTTCCCTCCTTCTGCAAAGATTACCAAGCAACCGCTTGTCAAGGCCCTTTATTGGGTCGTGCACACCAACGTTCTTGAAAGTTCCTTTGACGTCGCTGAGTGACTCTGACCACAGGAGAGGGGCTGTGATGTCACAGCACAATGCTCGACTAGCTATCTTGAGAGGGCTCATGGATTCCTTGCACCGTAATTGCCATCCCTCGCACTTTAGAGCTGTTGACTATTTTAATTACTCGAAATCCTCTCAAAAACCTCTATAAAGTGGTAAGAGTCCCTTTTACAGACTTTTCAACTTCAGCAAGGCTGTTTTGTCAGTTGTGTTGGGGCCTTGCGTTGTAAGTGCCTCAAAGCTGTGAAATGTTGTTGAGATCACAAAATGCTTTGAAACGAACCTCCGCATGTTGCTCATTGCCAAATGTGAATTTAGCCTCATGAGGCAGTAACTAATTCAAATGATGTATTTGTTAGGTGTATAGTAGCACAGGCCCCAACCACACCAGTATTGTACCATCTCCACCGACTAAATCCAGACATTCCAGAGATGATGCGGTGGTTACAAAGTCCTGCATCATCACCTGGTTACAGAACACTACAGATTGCATGCTAGCATATCAGAGATTCTCCAAGAGCATTGTCTCCTCATTTGTTTCAAGTGCCTTTTTTTGAATTGTTAACTAAGGAAACTCAATAGAGCCAGGAGTTCATGTACAGGGTGGGGCACCTCTCTCTAGTGTAATCAGAACAATAGCAAACTCTCAAACAGTCAGCATTATAGAAACGTGGTATCATGAACATGGCATACTTTACACATCTAAGTCATAGGTGTGACAGAGATAAAGTCATTTACAGGTCTCAAGCTAAATGTTCAAAATGTTCCCATTCCGAAACCCATACACCATGTTTGCATGTGAAATACAGAAGGAAACCGTCTTAAAATGTGTTACCATGAAATCCACGATCTGTTTGATCCACTTCCGCTTCCATTTGCGACGTCACTAGTTTAGCAGGCGCCACATTCTCTTTGTCATCCTCTTCCTCAGCACCTTCGTTCTTTACACAAGTTTCACACGATTCACCCTTATCTGCTGTAAATGTAAGAAGCCTGTCAGTCGTAGACTGTATTCAAACAGAAGGCATATTTAGTCATATCACTGCAACAATTCTAACAACATGCTTACTGTGCATCAACCAATGGTTATATACAGTGCTTTAAATGGGCCGGTACTGTCCTAAAGGCATTTGCACATCTTAAACACTTTACATCCCATGTAAGTATTGCTATTGTTATCATTTGAAATTGTAATGCATACAACATCAGCATTTTCAAAAGTCCTGAGTTAACATTTGTGAAACTGATGTGACCTTTTTGTCACAGACGGGAGGCTAGTTCGGTTTGTGGACATGAGATGTGTGGTCAGTGGTGAGAGAGACTGATAGATGGGTGAATAAGGATTTATGTTTTGTGGGTATTATCAGTGATTTTTGGAGTTTCCTATGGTGTATAGGAAACTCCAAAAATCATCTACAGAGTAAAATCAGCATAATTCATGAACAGACATTTGGCCCAAAGCACAAATGATCATGCGCCCCTGTAGTGGGATTGTTATAAATATATAAATCCACAAGTAATCCAATAAAAGTTGAAGAGCTATTTATTAGAGCATCCATCTTCTGAAGATCAGCAGTGTAACTGAAGCTAAGTTGATCTTCAGAATATGGAACAAGCAACAGCATTCAAAGAAATACCAGATATGCACCAGAATGCATTACAGAGAACATTCCATAACAGAATGAATAAGTGGAATTCCTGAAGGCAATCTAAATCTATCTTAGTACTACACATCCCCTTCCTTTATAAAAAAAACAAGAAGAATTAGTGAAATGACAACAGGTTATTTGAATAAAACAAAACCATCAAATTTCTTTGGTACACGTTTCTATCTCTTGGAAGTAGTCAGCAAAGCTGGAGAAGAAAATTGATTATTAACATGTAACTGAGATGATGGAGTAGCAGAAACATTGGAAACAATTACATCAGGTCCTATTCCTTTTTCTAAAACAACTAAATCACTTGAAAAATCTGGATCAGAAGAACACGCAAATGTTTTAGGAATAGATGCATTAACTTCGGCAACTTTAGGAATATTCCACCAAGAGCCATTATCCAAAAGAACAGAAGTCTTTCCAAATTTAAGAACAATAAAAACATCTGAAAATTTACATCAACCTTTTTTTAGCAAAAATTGGGTCATTTGATTTCAACCTTATCACCAAGTTGTATAGTAGAATGCATTGAAGGAACAACTCTGTTTGAAGTATCAGAATTGTGCTTAGCTAATTTATAGATTGTACTCATGTCTAAATTTGAATCAAAAGTTTTAGTCCAGGAAAGAGAAAGTTCTTGTCGTGGTTTCCTGCCTTTTAGTAAAAGAAAAGGTGAAAATTTTGTGGTATAATGTGGGGTACATAAATATGACCAGACCAAATCTGCTACATGAGCTTTGACATCAATATGAGCTTTGATAGCTTTGATAGCCAATTGTATTCCTTCAACTAAAGTTTTGTTAAACCTTTCCACAAGACCATTCATGTTAGGAGAATACAAAGCAGTTTTAATATGGTTAATATCAACATTATCAAGAAAAGAACTAAACACATGTGAAGTAAATTGTGTTCCATTATCAGACACAAGAATTGAAGGTTAACCTTCTCTTTTGAAAATGTCTTCAAGAAATGTAACCACGGAAACAGAATCTGTTTGGGTTACCCATTTATATTCCACCCATTTTGAGAAATAATCTATAGCTACAATAATATACAATTTTTGTGAAGAAATTCCTTCATAAGGACCTAAAATATCAATCGCTATTTTCTTCCATGGAGTGTCAGGAATTTCAACTTTCCCTAAATCAGAATGTTGAGGTTTCAAAACCTTGTCAGAATTAGCACAAAGAGAACATCTTTTAACAAAATCAATGATACAATTGTCCATATAAGGCCACCAAAATATATCTCTGACTTTTTTAATGGTGCTAGATTGACCCAAATGACCTAAATGAGCAATAGAGATAATCTTTTGTCTAAGAGTATTTGGAGGATCAAAGCAATCACCTTTTAAATCAAATTTTCATTAATCAAAATATCGTCTCTAACTTTCCAAAAAACAGCAAGTTCTTTTGAAAGATTTCTCTCAAGTGGCCAACCATCCATAATATACTTACGCACCAAAGTAAGATCTTCATCTAAATCCATTGTTTTTGACCATTTATCTTTTGAAATGAGATCCGACATAGAAAGAACCATGTCATCAACCGATGCCACCACACATTCATCAAAACATCAAAGAGTGATTAATAAAATTCACATTTGGTAACAATCTTGATACAGTCTGCTCTCATATTTTGAGAACCTGGAATATAAATGATCTCAAAATTGTATTCATATAGCTTTGCAAGTATTCAAACCAATCTGGCAGATGCTTTACCAACACCATTATTAGACAACAAAGACATTAAAGGTTTATGATTAGTTTTGATTTTAAAACATTTTCCTCATAAATACGTTTTAAAATGTTCCACTGCCCAAGACCAACCTAAAGCTTCACTTTCAAAAGTAGAGTATTTAGACAGCTTGAGATAATGGTCTTGATGCAAAAGCAATGGTAACCTCATTTTTAGCTTTGATTTGACTTAATACAGCACCAAGCCCAGTAGCACTTGCATCCACAGTGATAACATTAGGTGCAGTTGGAGAAAATGGAGATAAAGGTTTACAGTCAACAATAGCAGATTTTATAGTAGCAACAGCTTGGGAATGTTCATTGGTCCATAAGAACTTGCATCCTTTTTTAAGCAACAATCGTAAAGGTAACACTATGTCAGAAAACTTTGGAACAAATCTAGAATAATATTTACATAATCCTAAGAAGGACTTAAGTTGATCTTTGACTTGAGGATTATTCATATTTTTATTAGAGGAAAGAAGGTCTTCTAAAAAAAATACCTTTACTATAAACCATGTGTCCAAGATACTCAACTTCAGAGGAGAACTTGCTTTGTCAAGATGAATGTCCATACCTCTATTATCCAAGACAGATAAAACTGTGAAGAGTTTCCTGATGTTTTCCAACAGAGTCGGAAAAAACTAAAATATCGTCTTGAAATGCAACCACGCTGTCAGTGTCTCCAAACAAACAGTTCATTAATCTTTGAAACACTGAAGCGGCAGAGGAAAGCCCAAAAGGCATTCTAATATATATAAAAGTGCCATCAGGTGTGATAAAAGTTGTAATATCTCTAGAATCTTCAGTCAGTTCCACCTGATGATACGCAGATTTAAGATATATGGTGCTAAATTTTTTTGCACCATCTAGTTTTGCTAACAAGTCCTGTATCTTGGGCACAGGATGGCATTCCATGACAATTTGTTTATTTACAGACCTCAAATCCGTGCACATCCTAAGTGCGCCATTCCGTTTTTTAATAAAAACTATGGGAGAAATCCATTCTGATGCATTAGCAGATTTAATAACTCCTTCTGCGCATAATTTTTTAACCATATCAGACAATTCATTCCTAACCGATAAAGGAACATTTCTTAACTTATGCTTTGAGGGTATAGCATTTTTTTTTTAAAACAATTTTGTGCGAAAATCCTTTAACTTTTCCTAGTTTTTTAAAAAGCATTTTTATTTTTGTCAATGAGTTCTTGCATAACGCTGTCATTAACTTTATATTCATCTTTAACCATCTGCAAGTCTTCAACAAAGCACACCTGTGTTTTTGCATTGGGGCGTAAAGTAATATCAAATTTTCCTTGCTGTTTCCAACCTAGTACCTGTAACCCATCAACAGCAACATAAACCTTTCCACAAATGGTTTTCTGTTTGAATGTAATGTCAGAAATAAAATATCCCAACATTTCAATTTCTTTGCAACCAAAACCAAAAACACGAATGTCATTAGGTTCTAAAGTTTTATTTTCCGATGACTTATAAAAGAAAGAATCCAAAATAATTGTATAGGGAGAGCCCAAATCAGCCATAACCTCTATATCTTTACCTTCAACAGAAATTGTGCACATAGGAGGCACATAAGGTTCAGAGTCAATGTCATTATCATTGTAAGAGACTTGACCTAACCTATGAGTTTCTGTAATAGAGAGAATGTTATTCTCAAAAGTAGGTTCGGTAGGCATTTCTTCTTCAACGTCTATATCAGAAAGGACAGCTACTCTCCTATAAGATTGATAATATGTTCCAAAATGACCTATATTCTTACATTTAAAACACTCTTTACCCCTAGCAGGACAATGTCTAAATTGAAATTAATGTGTCTTGGAACCACAACGATTACAAAAAAGTTTCCCAGAATTAGGGTATTGCTTAAAATTATTTTGCGTAGTGGAAGTACCTTTGGTGACAGTTTTATTTTTAAAAGTAATGGGTTTGGCATTAGAGTCTCTTAAATTAACAGCAGCGACACCTGTAGTGATTTTATCAACATTTATGGTGTTGAAGGAAATAATAGACTGTTCAACGCTTTTTGCAATTTGAATGGTTTCTTGTAAAGATGGATTACGTTGCCTTAGAAGTTGCACTTGAATTTTCTTATTAGAGCAACGAATGATTAATTGATCACGAATATACTTGTCTACTTGATCTCCAAAATCACATTCGGCTGCTAAAACCCTAAGACATTCGACATAAGTATCAACCGGTTCATTAAGCAATTGATGTCTGGTGTAAAAATTATACCTCTCCATAACAATATGAGGTTTATCAGTAAACCTCTTTTTAAGTCTATCTATTGCCTCAGAAAAGCAATCATAATCACCACTGTCCATTCCAGCTGGAGTAGGAGATGGTGGCAAATGTACAAAAACATCCTCAGCATGACCACCTAAGGTATTTAATAAAATAGCTTTTTTCCTTTTAGCAATAAAGCTTTCCCCATTAATGGCCAGTAAATAATTATCAAATTGCCTATGCCATTTTTCCCATTTCATGCGAGATTGATTTGGTCCTGAATAAAAAGGAGGTGGAGGAGTGCCACACACAGTACTCATGGTAATATAAGCTTGAAAAGCAAGTAAAATAATAATACAATTAAATTGTCATAAGCAAAAGTTACAAATTAAAAAAAAGTAACAGTAATATTTACCAAAGGTGGTGAAATAAGAATTCAAAGAAATAAACTCAAGTTGCCGGCGTAGAGAATAATTAATCGTGAATTGGGTTACCAAGGTTACCAAATGATGCACAAAATGGCCACCGAGAACATAAGGACGCTGAAAATGAACGTGATGACGTTGGAGCGTTACTGGTGTGAGCGTCACAGAAACACGCAAGGGAAGATGTGTTGTCCTTTTCCGAACAATGGCAGAGAAGAACTGGAAGCATGGAACACACAGAAGAAGGTTTGCATAGCCCGCAGTTCAATGGTAAGTTCCGTTGCAAAGGTCTAAAAGTAAACAGCGCAGCTACTGTTTCTACACCATCGATCTCTGCCCCAAAGTTCCGATACAGCGTCGGACGACCAAACTTTTCCTCACCACAGAAATGTCACTCTTTCTGTAGATGAGCTCTTCTCACCGTAGAAATGTTACTCTTTCTGATGATGAGCTCTGGTGTTTCATAATAAAATACAAGTGTCCACAAAGTGAAACACAGTGGACTTAACGCTTGAAGCAACACAAGTATTCCTCGCAGACCACAATTGTGCAGCAGGTTGGGCACGCAAAATCTGCACTGTTCACCACAAGCGAATATCCAACGCTGCAATAGGTTCCAGTGAACGCAGCCATATCCAAGCAAACAGTTGCAATAAATATACAGAGATTACACCGCAGGGAAGTTGAAACGAACAAAGAAGTGTTCTCTGGTTTGTAGAATCCAATGATGCAGAGTATTTTTTGATAAATATACCCAAGGCTAAAACGACGAAGTCCAGTAAAAATTGAAAACAGCAAACTTCCCAAAAATTGATCTGTGGATGCTCCAAAACCAAGAAAAATCCCAAGGCCTCGCCAATATGTAGTGGGATTGTTATAAATATATAAATCCACAAATAATCCAGTAAAGGTTGAAGAGCTATTTATTAGAGCATCCACCTCCTGAAGATCAGCAGTGTAACTGAAGCTAGGCTGATCTTCAGAATATGGAACAAGCAACAGCATTCAAAGAAATACAAGATATGCACCAGGATGCATTACAGAGAACATTCCATAACAGAATGAATAAGTGGAATTCCTGAAGGCATTCTAAATATAATACAATCTATCTTAATAGTAGAGCCCCTAATTTAAACACAGGTGTGTAAAATGTCCACTTTGGACATGGATCTTCCAAAATATAGATTCAGAAACTCAAGATTGACGAACAATGACATTTACAAACATGACAAATGTCTATATTGACAGACCTAACTGTGCAGGCAGGTTTGTAGAAGATCCTGCAGGCCATCTGTGGAAAGTGGTGAAAAATGACAAACTTGTAAATGGGTGGGTATTCTCCAACAATTTACAAACAGTTTCACACCTTGGAAACATACACATTAACTCCTCTAAATGGCAGCAGTCAGTGTGTTTTCATGGTGGGAAAGGGAGGCAGCATCCCAGTATTAATTGGGATATAGAGTAAGAGGTTTCTCCGCAATGAAAGCCATTTCCCAGTTGCTGATAAATAATGTTACAAGAGGTACTGAACTTTTGCATTACTTTTCTGTGTATGGAAATATCCACTAGCTGGAAAGTCCCAATGTGTAATTGTTATGCACGTAAGGACTTCTTGAAAACTGACTGTTATTGTTTTACACAAGTACTTCTGGA
The DNA here is from genome assembly GCF_964261635.1 of Lissotriton helveticus. NCBI lineage: Eukaryota > Metazoa > Chordata > Amphibia > Caudata > Salamandridae > Lissotriton > Lissotriton helveticus. Next base: position 1,192,403,066 of record NC_136059.1, read on the forward strand.
AATCTTTATGCATTCAAAATATTCGGAAATTTGAATCCGGCCTAAAGTAAGGAAGTAATTTAATTTGAAAGGCTATGTCCAAGAGAAAGCTTTGGTGCGATATCAGCTATGTTGTATATTTCAGCATTCAACAAATCATGGCCCTATTTATCAGGTCATGCCAGTGTTTGAAATGGCCGTCCTTTGCACAGTGTACCCCCAGATTTTTTGCCTTGACCGTTTATGCTGGCTGTTAAACTCTGTTCACTATACCCCTACTAACCAGTGGTACGATGCTGATGCTCCTCCATTCAACATGATTACATTGGCATACCCCTAATTGGCATCTTTAACTTGCCTATTACTCTCGAGTATATGGTACCTAGTGTGCTCCCAGGCATAAAAGTTAAATGTCACCAGAGAGCTGCAGCACACACTGTGCAACCCAAAGCTGTGATAGGACAAGCATAACTACAGGCCTGCCATGAGGAGCTCAGTGATGCGGGTTTTAACTGCAGAGTCGACCTGTCAAAATAACCCCTTTTGACACGCCTTAACCCTCCTGTTTAATAGTAATAACTCACCCCTAAGTAGGTTTTACTGCCTAATACGGCAGGGTGCGTGGTATTTCGGAGGAAGACATGTGAAAGTTTAATGTTAAACATGGCCTTACAGTGAAAATGTCCAAAGGGTTATTTTCACTGTAGAGTCTCCGCTTGGGAAACTGCTAAAGAGTTAATTCTTAGTCTTTTTAAATCATTTATTACAAACCCAATTTATAGGTAATGTCATATTTGTGATAAATATTTTAGAACAGGTACTCTTAAAAGTTTGCCTGTTACATGCCTAAAGCTTCTAGAAGCCCTTTTTGCATGAGCTTTCAGCCACACCCTATTGCCTTGTCATGTTGAGGAGTCAGTTTTGACTTTCCTTTCATAGACTAAGGGGCCGATTAAGACCAAACTTGCAGTGACGTGGCAGGAACCACTGTATTGGCAGTCCCACCGTCGCATTACAAGTGTGGCGATCCAACTGCCAAAGGACCGCCAAAACCGTCGGGGATCCACGATCCCTCTGTGGTAGTGCGGTGGTCTGGAGCAGCAACATGCTGGTGGTGCCACTGTGGCACCGCCAAGCATATTACGACTTTCCAGAGCTCCACACTTTTCATGGTGGTGAGCCTGGCATGAAAATTGTGGTGTTCAGGAAAGTAAGGTGGTCTTACATGGCCCCCTGGTGCACCTGTGCATGTGGGTGTATGCAGGGGGGCACAAGCAGGGGGGGCACATGTTGTGCCCCCTGACAGTATGCACCCCTGTTTCTGCACAACATGGACTGCACAGTTCATGCCATGCAGGAATGGGATTTGTTGCTGCAGTTCTATGCCTCACATATAAGCCTTAGAACTGCACTACCGTGGGATTACCAAAGCACTGCCCACCAGACCACAAGGAAACTCGTAATCTGGGGGGGATGTGTGCGGACAGCTTTGGATGTGTGGAAGTGGAGTGTTGGCATTGCGGCCCAATCCCACACCGCCAAATTCGTAATCAGGCCCTTAGTCCAAAGGTACAACTTTACCACATGAAGAACCTGTACCTGGTACCCGACCCACATTCCATTGCAGATGGCCTTAAACCTTACCCATGTCCTGTTCCACTGAAACCATGACTGTGGTTGGTTCTTAAAGCTTTTTGCCACTTGTTTTAACCTTAAACTTATAACAAATTCATAACTCTGGTTCTTATGATTTGAGTTTTGTAGTTTTCATGTCATTTTATTTATCAAAATTTACTCTATTTTTGTAATTTAGTTTGGGATTTTTCTGTGTTGTGTTTTGACTTTATTACTATTTGAGTACTTCAAAAATACTTTACACATTGCTTCCTACTTAAGCCTGTAAGCTCTGTACAATAGTTACCAAAGTTTGAGCTCAGGTTAATTTAGTGACTTTAAGTGGTAAATCTAACAAGTACTGCAGTTATATGAGGTGGGTACTGTTGGACTTGGCCCTTTTTGCAGGGTCATCCCTGAATGTTTTCCCTTCCTCCTAGTCTTTTTTCTGACCTAGTGTTGGTGGTTTTAGAACTCTGGGCACTTTAGCACTGCTGTCCAGTGTAAAGTGTGTGTGCTCTCTATGGTAAAACATGGTAAGATTGGTCTACACCTGCTTGGCGTATTTAATTTACCGGTCAGACCCTTGTAAAGTGGTATCTCAGATACCTGGGGCCAGGAAATTAAATGCTACTGGTGGGCTTGCAGTGCTGATTGCGCCACCCACCAAAGTAGCCTTTCACACCTGTCTCAGGCCTCTGCCATTGCAGGCACTGCGCGCGCAGTTTACTGCCGCTGTGACGTGGCACATAAATTGGGTGATTCCCCTTTTACTACATATCAGTCACCCCTAGGGCAGGCCCTAGCTAGCCCTATGGGCAGGGTGCAATGTAGGTAAAAGGTAGGACATGTGCCCTAACTGTATCACATGTCCTGGTAGTGACAAACAGCCATTTTGGTTTCTCACTGCTGTGAAGCTGCCCTCTCATAGGAATGCATTTGGGATTCCCTGATAAGGGTTTCACTGGGAATTCCTGATATGAGAGGAGTAGCATGATCAAGTTTGGTATGTTTAGAATAGTGGTAATCAATGCTGCATAATGGTGTTCGCAGATTTATTATCACTATTTTAGAAACGCCACTTTTAGAAGTGAGCATTTCTGTGTGTTTTGTGTCTTTGTGCCTGCCTGACGTGTACTGCATGTCTGTCTCTGGAGTGACAGGGGCTGGGTGAGTCAGCGCTAGGCTGAATGGGCCTGATCAGGATTTAGAGTAGTTGGAGGAGTAGTCCCTGACCCTGAATAGGTCTGTGCCTGCCTTGTACAATGCCTGCTCCGCCCCCCTGTCAATAGGGACTGTTGTGCTCTGTATACAAATGTTGGAGTGCCTCCCAGAACTGGTTTGGACCGGGCGCAGAGCCCTAACAACAAAGACATGGCTGGTATAAATACTTGGGCTGTGACCCTACGAAAAAGACTGTGTGTGCTGACCTGGAACTGGTGGCTGGTAGGCTGCTGGACTGCCAGGACGAACCGCAGGGGGACCTAGCTGCTGCTTCCTGGGGGTCCCTACGTGCTGGCCTGCTTTGTCTGTGCCCAGTGCTGGCCCTGGTGACTCTGGGGCTCAGTGCCGGAAAAGCGCTTTTCTCTACAAGGGGGAACCTGTAAGCGGTGCCTGCTCCCTGTTCAATCTGCAGGCGGGAGACAGGCAACGCATTTTCTGTGTATCACCCCTTCCCTCCGTTTAGGAGAAAGCCGGGAACAAGTCGTCGTGACGTGCTAAGCACCACCAAGGAGAGGCAGATTGCCGTAGCCGCCGGAAGTCAGGCGGAGATTGCCTGGTTGTAGGCGGGCCAGACAAAGGAAACAGAGCAGAGAGGAAGTCAGGCGGAAGTACGCCTGGTTGGAGGCGGGGCTCCCATGAAGTAGAGAGAGCCCCGCATGCTGCCTGAGAGTGAGCCCAGGAAGCAGTGAGGCGGAGACTTCGCTCCGTGCCTGCACATCTCCGAGGACCGGCCTCAGAGAGCCTTGTGAGTCCCCGAGCTGGAGCGGCTGCACCGCTGGGTCGCGGGCCACCGCAGGGCTGTTAATCATCATTGGAGGTGCGGTGCATCCACAGGAATCTCTGGGCCCTGTGGCAGCGCCCCAGTAACAGTGGATGAGGGCCTTGGAGGATGGAGTGTCCCGGGCCCCGCGTACTGGCGTTGAGAGGTACGGAGCCTTGCGGGATCCCCTTGTCCCGCTTCGTGCCTTTCCCCCGCAGCTGGACAAGCAGCGCTGCAACGAGGAAGACCAAAAGAGTCAGGAGAAGCCTCAGTGAGTGGGCTTGCAGGGGAGCACTAGGGTGAGGTCCCTGTGATAGGTGCCCCGGGAAGGAGGGGCTCCCAAAGCATTGTTGGTGCCTAAGTGTTGTGTACACAGCTGTACCACCAGATCGTGGCACCTGCAATGTTGGGGGCATTTTGTATCTCAGGAGAGACATGGGTGAGTTGCACCCTCGCCCCCCATTTCTGGTACCGGCCTGTTGGGCCTGTACCCTGCTGCAGTGGCAGCCTGGTGGCAGATGGAAGCCACAGACTCGTAGAGCCCTGACTTTTTTGGACATAGGGCATTGCGGGGAAGCCCAGGGTAAAGGAGTCACATCGAAAGCATTTTAGAGCGTATTTTGGAAATAAACGTATTGCTTTCTTTAATATTAAATTGACCGTGTGTGGTTCATTAATGCATTTGAATGGGAAATGTTTGTAAAGGAGTCACATCGAAAGCATTTTAGAGCGTATTTTGGAAATAAACGTATTGCTTTCTTTAATATTAAATTGACCGTGTGTGGTTCATTAATGCATTTGAATGGGAAATGTTTCATCATCGTTCATTCCAACGGATTTAAACAAAGGGCTTTCCCTAAAGCATTTAAATTAAAAAAACGTGCTGTGATGCATTTATGTTAAGGCACATGTGTTCCAAAAGAGAGGAAATCATTGCTGCATAGATACCCATTAGGGTATCTGTGCACTGTATAGAAAATGTGTCTAGTAAGCCGACCACTGATGCTTTCGACAGAGACACTTTGTCCCACACGCACTTGTGTGCCCTGTCAAAGGGACCAGAACAACTGTTCCAACACACTAAGAATGAAGTACCCCACATCTACAATATACAGTATGCCTTTACCATGTTTCATTCCAGCACTAGAGCTTGTTGCGCTGGGGTGAAAATTCAGCCCTCCATAATGAGAATAGCCGTACATAGGAAAACCGTATCCTAGAGGAAAATGGAAACAAAAAAAGAATTAATACAATTCAGATGTGACAGACAGACACGCAAAGACCCTCCTCCCTTTGTGACCATAGAAAATGTTTTATCCCACTACCATGAAAGATCCTGATGGACATACAAAGCGTCCTCCAAAGCTATAGCTAAGTTATGCGGATATGATTCTGAAGCAGTGTCCCGGGGTGACCATCTGTCTCATCTGGTTCAACCAGAAAATCAAAGATACTGGGGAGATGAAGGCGGTTGGGGTCAGCATTTTTTTTACATATGGCATAAAGCCTTTTGCCCTATTTCTTTAGATGTTGATTCAGGTTGGCAATAAAGACCAGTGAGTAATGGGTGTTTGGTGTCTACCTAAAAGTAATTGGTCCTCTGGACCACAGCAGTAGAGATGCAAAAGCGGTAGGTCACTAAGTGTAGCCTTATAAACGCTACAATGTTTGTTACTTTTAGGAGAATGTTTGAAAATAGAATGTACTTAGATTTCCTTCAAAGTATGATTTAGTTAACATACAACTCATAAACAAAATAATACTGACAGGACACTAACAACTACTTCCCGTTGAAAAAAATGACCAACTATAGGTTTACAGACACATTAAAACTTCTCAAACAAGATACAGTAAGGAAGCAAGGATTGGCAGTGGCAACTTGCTTTGTGTAAGGGACAGTGTAATAGTAGGGGAAGAAAATCAAATAATTAAGGAACATCTTGGGCTACAACATTAAGGAAGCTGAACAGACTTCATTAGCAGAGTTGAGTTATAGCCTCAAAGCCAAGTGTTGTAGAAAGGAGTCAGAAGATGAAGTTTGATTTGTAGGTCATAAACTTAAAAAGGCGCATACAACAAAATATCGCTAAGTGGCTACTTTTGAGAAAGGGTCAGTACATTTGATGGGTCTTGAAGAAAGCCAGTGTGGGCACATATCTTTACTTTGTAAAGAAATAATGCTTTAAATCCACCATGTTGTCACGACAACAAATAAAAGAAATTAACGTGCAAGGGCACACAGGGAAAACCACTATCGCAACAGGCAATATCCTCCAGCCGGCACCAACTTTCTGAACAAAAAAACAACTAACCAGCTACCTATTAAAATGACATCCTATCAGCAAAGTAAATACATCAAAAAGCACACAGTGGCTGTGATGTAATAAAGGGATTACTTGATGATATCACTAAAACCAAACAGGAAAACAAATTAGTCAAAGTAATCATCCACAAAATGACAAGTGCATGATGGGCAGCCCATCTAAGCACTGGTAAATTATTGGAAACACTTGAAAACTAATCAATGGCTGAATGGGGCAAACTGAAACACCACTTTTCCTGTCCTAGGGAAGTTAAGGCATTTGATGAAAATACTTTTTTCTTTTTTACATGGGGTTCCTATTAAATCTACAACAGGGTTTGGGTGATTTGATGGGAGGCAATGGTTCAGAATGGCAGAAACTCATTTATCTGATTGTGCTACCTACTAAAGCTGTGGTTTGAAACATATATGAAATCCTGTACTCATGTCGGATCTCATTTCCCCTTCACTCGGTTACTCATTGTCCACGATAATACTTAAGAAAGGAGTGAGTCATCATACAAGGAAATTTATGGTTGACGCATGACTCAAAACATCTTTGGATCTTACCACCCCCAGCACTGGCGCCAGCCCCTCCTCCGCTGCCAAACATGCCGCTTCCTCCAGCGCCCGTACTGCCACCTCCATAGCTGTCTGAAAAGTTGGGTATCACCTTCTGCCGCTTCCTTTGCACTTCCTCCTTATCTGAATAAAGTAAAGCAGCAAGAGAAACATAAGGGGGATGTGAACATTAGCTGTCAATCCCCTAGCATTAATGAGGTCACAAAAATGAACATAAGAAAAACCCTCATAGGACGATTACTGAGCAAAACTTTCTACAAAATCTGGAACTTGCTCCCCCAAAATCAGGAACTTACTCCCACCCAAGCTGAGATTAGTCCCAGATGCCATTCCTTTCAAGAAACAGATACAAAAGTTAAACTTCTAAGAATACCTCACTAATGAAGCCAGACAGTCAGATTGAATATGAAGATCGGCAGATCTAGTACAGTAGAATACAGCTACTTTTAAGTACGAATGTAAATTGATTATTTCAAATAATTCATCAGGATACCTGTGATTTATTTAACTAAGAGGGAATGCCAAGGAATTGGTACATTATTAGATGACAGATGAATACTTCACACTGATATCATATTGTCAAAATACACATTTCACTACCCCCTCAATCTGACCAAAGATGAAAGGTCAACTCCAACAAGCCTAAAGATCTGCTGAGGAAAAGTGATTCATACTCTGATCATGAGGAGAGTGAGTTGATGTTGGACTTAATATTATGAGCTTTTGGGCTGGGATTAAGAATATGTAATGTAATTGAATTACTTACATAACTACAAAGTCTACAGTATTATTACCATGTTTAGTGAAAAAAGGGAAATTCTGTTCAGCAAGCATCATAACCTGTAAGTAGTGAATTTTAACTCATTTTCAAATATGTGTCTAGGAAACAGATGGCACAAAACTAAAGGTAATAAGCAAACGGCATCTTTAGATCTAAGGGAAAGGGAGATGAATCTGCTTTAGCCAGTTCTGGCAAGCACAGCAAGTAGCAGCGCAAGACGCCCACAATCTTCCAATGTGGCCTTGGTGGTTAGGAAATGAATCCAACAGTCATAGACACAAGCAATCCCAAATCACATTTCACCAAAAGACATTCACAGCCATTCACTGAAGCAATCTGTAGAAGTAGCATAACAAGTATGTGCAATGCAATAGGTCTCGCAGTTACACGAGTTAAAGCTATTGGCATTGTAAATGACAATGCCTTTTATTTATGTTTTTAAAACAAAAACTAATATAAAAGGCATTGTTATTTGCAATGTCAATAGCTCAAACTTGCGTAAATGTGAGACCTATTGCATTGCAAATGCTTGTTATGCTGGTTACCAGTGCCCTGTTCCCTTGGACAGTGGGGTCACCTCTCTAGTTTCATTATTACTGTTAAAACCACCAATTAAAATAAATGAGAATTCTAATTGTAGTTCTGCACATAACTGGTAATTCTGCAGAAAGGCCAACTACGGTATACGTCTTAGAGCAGCTGCATGTGCGTTTATCCGTGTGTGAGCTGTTTGTACAGCAGCTCCCGTCGCGCTCCAAACACCGCTGCAACACGCGGTGCACCTGTTACCTTAGGCATACACAAATTTGTCCTTTAAAGACTTAAACATATGCGGCATCCTTGGGCTCGGTGGCTCCAGTCCCGTGTCAGACCACACTGCGAGGAATGCGCTTTGTCTTCCCTTAAAACATGATGTTTTCTGGTGAGCCCGGCCTTCAGACTAACGCCTGAGGCTGTTTCCTTCTCTTGTGGTATGCCAAATGTTTAGTTTACTCTGCCGCACATTTCAAAACGTATTGCAGGCGCAGGTTTTAATTTACCGTTGAATTTTATGAGAAAGTTAAGCAACAAAACTAATGAGCAACAGGTTAAGTAAAGGGGCAGCCGAGGGCCGAGAACCGACGGTGTTATTCTTTCACACGACAGGGTGAAGTCAAAATATATTAAAACAAGTTCCGAAGTGCTGTTGGAAACTGTAAGAATTCATGGAGAGCTCAGCTGCTCTGGCTCCGGGTGAATGCTTGAGTGTCATCAGAGCCCCAGGTACAAATATTAGAGGCACTCATTGTTAAAAATGCAACTTTAACAGACACTTCATGATATTGTCCAGTATTAATGCGGAAGACGCCTTAGATTAAAGTTATAAAGCAAAAAACCCCAAAAAACAGTAGGATCAAACCCTAATACTGCTTGCGCTGAATAGAAAAGGAATGCGGACATGGGAGGGGGGGGGGCGGCAACAGGACAGCAACAGAAAGGGCGCTTAGAGTAAAGTTAACAATAGAAAACACAGGGATCAAACCTTAACACTGCTTCCCACCTGGTACTGTAAAATATTTAGCCCATGAAGCCGTCAGGAGTGCAGCGGGGGCATTGTCTTAGCGCGCAAAACTGAAAGCGTGGTGGGAGTGCACGACACGCCGAGAGTGTGCACATTGGCTGTCCCAGCACACGCTGAGGATCGCCGGAGAAGACACGCCGTCTATCTGCGCTGAGGCTCCGAGTGTGAATCGGAGGCTGAACTCTCCTTGAGCCTGGCCCGCTCCTACGGCAGCACGGCCTGCGTGACGGCGGCCGCCTGGGCTGAGAGGTACACTGAGCACCCTGTGAGCTCTGGGGACCCGCTGCCGGGCATCGCGATGAAGCATGGCGGAACGACGGTAAGGAATGCGGGGAGACAGTAGCTGTTGGCAGATGGCGCATGGTTGGCTGACACTGGAGTGGGTGCAAGGAGAGCTGGGGATTGTTTACTTAGACACTAACCACACATGTTCACGTACGTGCTGCATGCACAGACAAGAGATGTGCACACGTATGGTGCCAGCAGGAGTTGTAATAACGCTGCAAGCCGTATGCATGCACAGCTCATGTCTTTTACGCACGTGCACCTATCCTGTCCCACATGCTAAGCAAGTCGGCAACAATTGATCTCGCCTACGCGAGCAGCACATGGCGCTGCATTGCTAGGCAAGACCTAAAAACCACATGAAGAGTTATAAGCTAACAAATTGATCCAAGGATTTAAGACTATGCAGTAGAAACATGGGTATAGACATCAAAGGTGAAGTCATTGCATTTCAAAATGAGTACCTTTGTGTAACAGTAAGAGGTGTTGATATGGAGAAAAAATACCCATAGCAAGTTATGTTTGTGCTTTAAAGTAACCAAAAAAACCTTCTTGCTACCCCAAATTGAATAATAACAAAATGGCCCATTAAAAAAAATAAGGGAACAAAAATAATTCTTAGGATGCATTTGGTTCAGATTTCAATGACTACAAATACTGCTGTGAAGCATACAGTACATAAGTACACCCCCAAAGGATTCTATGGTTTAACGTTGTAAACTATCTAATGTTCATCTAGTCTTCAACTAGTCCTAACCATGTGTAAATAACAGACATATTTCACTTTGTCAATATTTATTAAGCAAAGGCATCAGCCAACATTCAGAGGCATTGAGTGAAAAGGTAGGTGCACCCTTGGTGCTTCCATACCACTCAATTCAATTGAATACTTTATTTGGTTTCCAAATACGAAGAAAACCATAAAAGTTCATAAAAATACAAGAACAACAATATAATTATCACACATCATAAGAGGAATTAAAAATGTTAAAATAGTATATAATACAATTAAAAACTCCAATTCATCAATTTCCCAATTTCTTACATATGTTTCCAATTTCCAGTTCATCAGTTTTCTTGCATATAACCAAGTTCTTAGAGGGAGTAAAGACTACTTTTAGCCAAGATTTGCTCTGTGCCTGACACAGAATCTCAGAAAGCAGGCAACACTTTTTGTATACGACTCGTCCTCAGCAATTTGGAGAGCTAAAAAGGCTGGACGGCAGGTACGTAAGCCCATCGTTTTTAAAATTGGGATTATCCAAATTTTTCTAGGCTCCAAATAAAATCTACAAAATAGCACAATATGTATCGGGGACTGGGAGGAAACATCGTCACATGGGCATGCTGAAAGATTCTTAGACCAGTCGTTAACATGTGGAAATGACACTAGTCGATGAATAATATTGAGCCTAAAAGGGGTCAATAGTAATTTGTCATCATTGGACATCTTAAATGTTAAATATGGCTATATACAAAAAGTGGTCTGGATATTTAAAATATGCTGGACTGAGCTCTTTTGAATCTCTGTGTTCAATCTTAGTTCTTCCAGGTGTGACATACAAGTCTTTTTCAACATGGTTTTGGAAACTTCGGCGATAGTTAAAGGAGACAAATAATATTTCTCCAGGCCCAGGTCATAAAAGAATTTTTTTACGTAAATAAGCCAGCTAATTTTACGACTATTTTCAAGCATAAGACAGTCACGTAGGAGGTTTCGTGTTAGATCATTTTTAGGGGAAGTCCATACCCGGTACCATAAAAAATCTGAAGTGCATCCACCTTCCTATGACCCCAAACCCCAGCTCCGTAACAAGCTACACTTATACATTTGGCTTGGAATATCTAAAGCAATTCCGGAGCTGACCTTTTACCCAACCTTTGGGCAAATGCTATCAGGGCGGTCGTTGCCCTGAGAAACAGTAGTTTTCTTGCCTCTATCGCCTGCTTCCATGAGGACTTGTTGTCAATTAGGATTCCCAGATATGGGTATGTATGAGTTCTTTCCAGCTTCATATTATCAATAAAAAAGTCCTTCGTTTTCTTCGACCCCGTGCCTGCATACATTGAGAATGTTTTTTTGATATTAATTCTGAGGTCCAAACTTTTCATAAAGTTCTGATTTCTTTCTAGATTGCGTTGGAACTCAACTAAGGTAATTAGAATCAGGAGTTGTCAAACAACTACACATGATTTCTTGGCCATCAAGACGTTCAACCGTTCGTGCATAAAACCAGAAACTTTGGGAGTTGTTTTTGTCTTGGACATTTGCGTTGGAGTAAGACATTATGGCTAGATTGATTTTGATCTTAGAGAAAGAATTGTTGCTGCTCATCCTTCTGTATACGGTTACAAAGCCATTTCCAAACAAAATGAAGTCCATCAATGCCCAGTGAGAAAGAGTATTTGCAAACAGAGAATATACAAAGTGGTTGCAGATCATCTGAGAATGGAGCGGCCCCAGCAAATTATCCCAAAGATCAGATCAAATGATGCGCACAGCGAGCACAAAACTTCTGTGTACTCCCCTGAACATGTTAGAGTTAATGTTTCGGATATTAGGAGAGCATCATGAGTAGACAGACAAATATCTCTTTTCTCCAAAGACACCATTAGTGCACAGCTCATGTTTGTAAAAGAGCATCTTAAGAAAACACAAGACGTCTGGAAAAATGTTTTCAGGGTCAATGTACTAAAAGTAGAATTGTTTGGCTAGAATGCACAACAAGTTTGCTGAAAACCAAACCCCACCTATCACTACGAGTTTCTCACCAACCGTCAAGTATGGTGCTGGAGAGGTGAAGATTTGGGCTTCCTTTGGAGAAGCAGTACCTGGAACACTCACAATCATTGAGTCCACCATGAATTACTCTACACAGGCCCATTCCAGAGGAACATGTGGTACCATCTGTTCAACAGCTAAAAAATTGCCACAAGTTCATCATGCAACAAGACACTCTTCTAAAAGACACCAATGAAGCTATGATGTAGTGGTTGAAAAGATTCAGGACTTTGGAATGGCCAGGTAATAGTTCAGATCTCAACTCCACTGACAGGCTGTGGTGGGAACTAAAGACAGATGTGCATACATTAATGCCTTCAAATATGACCAAGCTTAAACAGATTGGTATGTGTGAGAGGAATCCTCCCAGGTAATGTGAGAGTCTTACAGGAAAGGTGTACTTTAAATTACTGCTGCTAAAGAGTGCTGCACACGCTCTTTGATTGTGGGGTGTGCTCACTTTCACACAAGGCTACAGATTATTGAATTGTTTTTTGTAAAATGAGAAAGTGAAATGTGTATGTGTTATTTATCGCCTTATGTTAGAATTAGCTACTGATGACGACTAGATTAAAGACAGACACGTCTTAATATGCAATATGCCTTAGTATGTAATATGCCAGAAAAGTCTTAATATGTTCATCTTAAGGCAGCTTTGTTTTGTGCATCACGGTTTAGCATAATAAGACACCAATGCGCGTTTTCTTATAAATGCTGCTTTCAGATTAGACTATACAACACTCTAAGAGACAGGTGGTCAGGAGAGCTAAAACAAACGATGATAAAGCTGCATCAGCTTCGTCTCAGGAGGGATTACAAAACACAAACAACACGGTGTAGGCGCAATTTTAGAATGGAAAGCGCTGGAAACACTGGTACCTGTTGATTTTGGGGCCGGGAGGGAGGCAAACATTATTAGGGCTGCATGCCAGAGCGAGTTAGGAAGGGAGAGGGGAACAGGAGGAGGGAAGTGGTCAAGGGAAGTCTGACAATGAACAAACAAAGAAATAGGAGGGACAAATGAACAGAGACAGAATGTATGAAAAGGGAAGCTCTGACTGAGAAAGGAGAGAGGAGATTGAGGGGGAACAGGAAGGCTAAAAATGTGTGTGAGGGGGGTTACAGTGGTCTGTGATGGAAAATGGCGTATGTTACATGAAGCTTTTGTTTCTATCTGTGGGTAGGTATGTACCTCGGTCAGTAGGTATAAGTGAGTGGCGGTGTGGGCAGGAGGTGTTTTGCAGGCCTCGTGGTGAGCATTGTAGAGGTAGCTGTATAGGATGGGTGTGCTTCGGTGAGTCCCACATAGCAGCATAGGCCCAGAGTCTGAGTGAAGCAGTAGTTGTGTATACGTTTTGATGTGCAGCAAAATGCACTGTGGGTTGCACAGTGCTGCTGTTATATCCTTGAAATGGTGGATACCTGAGGCCCATGAACTGAAATGTAAGCACTCTTGATGGACTAACACGAATGGCGGACAGTGATATGTCAACATGCAGCCAAGAGGCTGAGCTACATCCAGAACTGTACACTCTTCTCTTCTCTTTTGTTTGTGACGCCTTGAGCTCTGACACACTGCCAACGCGGTCTTTATGTAGACCTCAACATACTCAATAGAAACAATTCAAGAACTGGTCACAACTCCATATTTTTAAAAATACACTCCACTTATGTCACCTGCCAGAATTAACTTCACAACTGCCTTTTTGTTAGGCTGTTCCATAATACTCAATCTCAGTCATTCTCTGCCCTTATTCTTAGCCTTGGAGCTCACCACCGCAAGATCGCCGACATCCACAACAGCTTCGGGGCCCCACCCACACACCCAACCGTCGAACCAACGCCCCCCACCGCCACCCTTCGCACCTGGACCACGGTGACCACCGAAGACACAGCCCGCACGATGAACACCATCCACTCCGGATCACCGACCGACCCCTGACCACACCACGTCTTCAACAAGGCCGACTCCACCATCACACCCCAACTCCGGAACATCATCAACGCCTCCTTCAACACCGCCACCTTCCCGGAGAGCTGGAAGCACACCGAGATCAGCGCCCTCCTGAAGAAACCTACAGCGGACCCCACCGATCTCAAAAACTTCCGCCCCATCTCGCTCCTCCCTTTTCCTGCTAAAGTCATCGAGAAGATCGTCAACAGACAGCTGACCGCCTTCCTCGAGACGAACGGATCCCTCGACCCCTCGCAGTCCGGCTTCAGAGCCAACCACAGCACCGAGACCGCCCTCATCGCAGCCACCGACGACATCCGGACCCTGCTCGACAAGGGGGAAACAGTGGCCCTCATCCTCCTCGACCTCTCCGCTGCGTTCGACACGGTCTGCCACCGCACCCTAGTCCAGCGCCTCAGCAACATCGGTATCCAAGAGAAGGCACTGGAGTGGATCATCTCGTTCCTCGCCGGAAGAACACAAAGAGTCCGCCTCCCACCGTTTCGCTCCGAGGCCACCGAAGTCATCTGCGGCGTCCCGCAAGGATCTTCACTCAGCCCCACCCTCTTCAACATCTACATGAAACCTCTCGCAGCCATCGCACGCCAGCACAACCTCAACATCATCTCTTACGCCGACGACACCCAGCTGATCCTCTCCCTCACCAGAGACCCCGACACCGCCAGAACCTGCCTACACGAAGGGATGAAAGACGTCGCCGAGTGGATGAAGGACAGCCGCCTGAAACTGAACTCGGACAAGACGGAAGTCCTCATCCTGGGATCTTCGCCCTCCGCCTGGGACGACTCCTGGTGGCCCCCAGCCCTGGGCACCGCACCCAAGCCAACCGACCACGCACGCAACCTGGGCTTCATCCTGGACCCCTCCCTCTCGATGACCAGACAAGTCAACGCCGTCTCCTCATCGTGCTTCAACACCCTGCGTATGCTTCGCAAGATCTTCCGCTGGATCCCGACCGAGACCAGGAAGACTGTCACCCAGGCACTCGTCACCAGCCGACTGGACTACGGAAACGCCCTCTACGCCGGAACCACAGCCAAGCTACAGAAAAGACTCCAGCGCATCCAGAACGCCTCCGCCCGACTCATCCTGGATGTCCCCCGACGCAGCCACATCTCCAGCCACCTGAGGAACCTGCACTGGCTCCCCGTCGACAAGAGGATCACGTTCCGGCTCCTCACCCACGCACACAAGTCTCTCCACGACCTGGGCCCCAAGTACCTCAACGACCGCCTGACCTTCTACACGCCCACCCGCCAGCTACGGTCCACCAGCCTCGCCCTCGCAGCCGTACCACGCATCCGAAGAGCCATCGCCGGAGGAAGATCCTTCTCTTACCTGGCTGCCAAGACTTGGAACTCCCTCCCCATCCACCTTCGGCTGACCCAGGACCATCTCGCCTTCAGGAAACAACTCGAGACCTGGCTGTTCGAGCAGTAGCATACCCCTCCCCCCAAGCGCCTTGAGACCCTCCCGGGTGAGTAGTGCGCTATACAAATGGCATGATTGATTGATTGATTGACCACAAGCACACTACAACGTCTTACTAATGTAGGTGATGAAATAAGAAAAATCACAAGGCACTGACTGAAAATCAAATCTTACTCAAGCGTCTAGTGTGCCATCAGCTCTGCTGCCAGCACAGAGATGGAGCTGAAACAGCACAGACAGTAAAATCACCCACAGAAAAGTCCCTGCAGATCTGCAACTCGAAGCCCAGTCCGACTCTCAGCAAGGCTGACTTACCTTTGATTTCTGGATAATAAAGAAAGGGTTTTGGATCACTTGTTTCCAGGTCAGATTTTCTTCGGAGTTGCACAAACACAGACGCAGGTTTAGTAATATTGACATCTCTGTATTTGGGGGTTTTGAAGACGATCGCAAACTGAAATGAAAGCAAGAACAAACGTTTCTTAGAGGATGGATTAAGGTGCTGCACGCCTACCTTCTGTTAAGGAAGCGCAGATGGTGGCAAGTTCCTGGCCATGAGACTTTAAATAATGAGATACAACAAGGAAATGATCCGAAGTCAAGCATCAAGACTTTGAACGGCATAATTCCTTACACCAAGCTCGCACCTCTAATCTTGCACCTGAGCAGGAAGACCAAAAGGTTTGAGAATTCTCTCTCTCCCACCTCCCTCCATCCCCACCTATAAACACGACCCCACATTGAACCCTATCCCTCCGTTTCTAGGCTTGACGTGTAACGGCACTTGCGCCAACCATGGCTAACATAAGGCCCACTGTCCATACTCCAAGCCCCTCTGGATCGTTTTTCTTCAGCTATTGACTTATTCTACTCGGGAGCCATCCGTTGTTGGCCGGACACATTGTGAATCACATCTTGGCTCAGACACAGGAGTATTTACTCTCACCTTCTTTCTAATGGCTCTTTGGATGCATCCTTCCACCCCGGATGGAATGCATGAGGAACTATTTAACATCTGAAAGGACCACTCGCTCATCACACTGTCTCATTCACTTTATCTCCGATATGAAATCTAAACCAAACCTTTTTTGCACTTTTCTCCCAGTTCTACCAAACGAAGAGGCTTGGCTTTAAACTGATAAAAAGTATTAGTGCATGCAATCCAAACCAATACAATTGGTAGATGCTTAAAGCATTATCATAACAAGGCCAGACATACTAGCTTTGCCAATGCTTTTTTGCAACTGTCTTCCATTGCAGCAGGTATTTTGCAATTACTTTTATCTGTAGTCCGCTGCCAGTTTCATACCCATCACACTGAAGCAAGGACTGGTGGACAAGTAACACAACAATTAATATTTAGAACATACCCCTCATAGGTAATCAATTTCACAATTCTACATAGGCAATCTCACAAGGGCATCAGTTATACAAAAATCATAAAGGAGAATATCTATTATAGTGAGCGTGAGTTCACATTAAATAAACAAACATTAATAAAAAGTTCCCTAGTCTAAACAATATAGGTCCGTAATTTTTTAAACCTTATATACATTATTATCACGTCTTATATCTGTGACAACACTGGCACTATCTAAACACATTTGCTTAATCAGAGTGCTAGTCGGTACAAGCTATTATGTTCGCTGACGCGCCCAGAAGAAACTCATTTTCTTTGCCAATGCTTGTCATGCACAGAGCTCGTTTATTCTCTAACTAGGTTCCTGATATTTGCATGTCAATCCCTGATGTGGTCAGGCGTATGGCCAAGACTAAAGTAAGCAACAATGACAATTCTGCGATAAAGTGGCCTACTGCAAAATTGGAAGGGTTTTACTCATCTCCAACGGAATTACATTTGTAAACAATTCTCCGTAATTTTTTATTGAAGATTATATTCATTCGAGTCTCCCACCCCAAATATATTGAAATGGATATGTCTTTAAAGCATACCTGCCTGTGCACATCTGTAGGGGAAAAGTCACCAAATCCTTCCCAGTATCCACCATTTTCATCATCTTCATAGAAGCGAATTTGAATGTCATCTAAAATCAAAGGAATAAGGGTGAGTACCATTCGCCCTCAGTCTAAAGCATTAAATGAAGCATTAAATTGAGGCAGACAAAAAATGTTCCTGAACATCGCGAAAAAAAACATCATAAGTGATTCTTCATTGATTGAGACATTTGTGTGCATGCTTGGGGAACTGTGATCAAGAATCAATTGTTGGAAACATAAATGAATGCTTGAATGAGTGATTAAGTGGCTGAGTACAGACATGTAAAGAGCCAGTGAGTTACTGGGCTATGAATGACGAAAAAGGGGACTGCACTGCTGGGCTGTTTGTTGCCTTGCTGAGTGCGTAAATAGAGCAGCGCCAAGTACATGGATAGATACAGGCAGGTTACGCCAATCCTATAGGCTGATGTATCAGACAACAAAATGGCCAGAATTGTCACTATCATGCTAAGGAAAACATTACAGCAGGAATGGCTACTGTCATGCCAAGAACACCCACAAATATACATTACCGACATGATGCCAGTTTAAGCATTACTGCAAACATAGAAACTTACATCACGATTCACCAGAATGCCAGTCTAGGAATTACACAGGGGAGGACACGATTGCGCCAAAAATGCAACTATAAGTCATGATTTACGAGAACCACCACTGCACAGGTGTAGAGTTGCTCCATTACTGAGTAATCCTTATTGCATGTGCACATTTACACCACCACCCAGTTATCCTAAATGATTGCTTAAATGTGCCCCGTTACTCAGTAATATGTAGTGCCCGTTATATGTACGCTAGCATTCAGTAATGACTGGAGCATGCTCAGTTGGACACAATCACTGATCCATCTTGGCTGCCTGTTCAGACCTGCCCTTGGAAATCATTAGTATTAGGCAAGGTGTGCACCTCTGGTTAGCTGATTTGGTTGCACTGGCACATGTGCACCTAGTCCTAGTTCCGAAATGAGGTATTCCCCACCCCCCACCACCAATCTGAGTACTCACCAGGTGGCCAACTTGCCAACCAGGAACACCGTACCTCTTTTGTCTTTTAATTTTATACCTCCCACGATGAAGGAAGGAGTGTTGTAGCTGTTATAATGCACTTCCAACCCAGGGGATTTAGATAGGTGCCTGTTGGAGGTTGCCTTAAGCTCAGACCTGTGGACACTGCATCAAAATCAATTGAGCAGTTCCAGAGATATTCACATTTAAACCACTAGTCCATTGCCTTCTGCTTTGTCTTTGCCAAGTTGGGGAGAACAACCACATTAACTTAACACCTCAGCAAAACGTGTCATTAAAGAGCATAGTTCTGAAACTACAAAAGTCTACGAGCAACTCCCGGAAGGCCTGCTCACTCAAGCAAACTCTGTTCACACAAATCAGCATTTGTACTCAGTGTGTGCTTGCTCCAGCAGACACAAGATAATAAATAAGGAATGCATAACAGAAAAATACATTTCTTGAAGCAAGGTGATTTCAAATAGTTTATTTTAAACATATTGGCCAGTTGTAGGATTCCAATGAGGGATTTCAAGATTATTTTGTTTGCATTATTTTTCAATGCACATGCCAACATGCCAATGTGTGATAGGGGATTCTTTTAACACTGTGGTCAATCTTTCTGAGTTTTAGCTAACAGGCAACTCGTGGAATGGTTTACAATTGTGTCTTTAAAATGTCAAATGAAGTTTAATCCCATCAGTGGAATTCCTTGGAACTTAAAGTTGGAGAAACCAATACTAGAACAAAAGTCAGCCTAAAAGACAGAGGCGCCATTTTCCTTAGTACCGATAGTATTGGTGCTCATTTCAACCTTTCTTGTCCTGAGACTGCATTGCTGTTGTATTAAGGTGTACAGCTTTGAATATTGTGAATCTTGCTTTACCCCAAATAAAGATTATTTTTTAACAAAATAAGTTACACATTATCCACGCACAAACTACAATGCGGTAGGTTACTGAGTCGAACAACTCTACTGGCAAACCTCCTTTTAGGTGCCACTGGTTAAAATCCCCTCATCTAAAATGGCCACTGCATTATAGAGTTGATGCGGTGGCCATTTTAGATAAGGAAAGTCCCCTCACAAAAGCACTCTAGTTGATGACAGTTCTGTGCAATTGTCACTTCTTGCTCTGAAGGCAACGCCAGATTAATCTCGACATCTAAAATGGCTACTGTATTATGACATTGATGCGTGTAGCAGTATTAGATGTGGTCTTGTCACAAAGAAGTTGAATAACCAGTGCAATGTGCATAGCTGCACAACACTGCTGTGGGCTAATGCTAAATGTGAAAGATGCATCAAACAAGCATTTACTGAAGGGGAAGACCAGAACAAGCTGAAGGGGGCTGACCCAATATCCACTACCTGTATACTTGTGTGTGCTGATGATATAAGGTCTGTCAACAGCCATGTTGTGGCCACACTACAGCACAGTTTGTAGTGCATTTACTTCTAATGGGTGGCTAATTGGGTCATTAATTGTTCTGTGTCATTACAATTCCGTTTTTTTCTAGCAGGTTAGCACAGAAATAAAAAGTCAGTTGAGCAGTTGGTCCCCGATACACATTATCTATGTGCTTTCTTATTTCTGGGAAAAGCAAGACAAAAGAGAACTAATTTCATCTCGATCAGTTGGGCTTTCTGCCGCAGAGCTCAACCAGACTAAATTTTAGATGGTTGTACTAATCCATTGAATGTTCCAGTAGAGCTTGGACCTGATTGTGAGCTGATCAATCAATGAAAAACATGTGTTCGGCTTTGCGGAGTGGCCTTTTATATGGGTGATATTGACAAAGATATGGTAAGACGGAGTTTGCACCTTTGGATAAGACTGCTTTATTGAGATGCACTCTCCAAAGGGAAGGCCAGTGGAGTTATGTCTACTACCTTTGTATTGCAGCATGGTACAATGGGGGTTTTCCCGGTGACAAAAATGCTGGGCCATTTTGGTACTTGTTCCTTCTTCATCCAACCTGGGAGATTTAGGTATTTGGGCACACCGGTTTTTAAAACCAAAGAACAATTACCGAAGGAATGAATACCTGATGAAAATCAAGGCCCTATTTCAGCTGGATTTGGACCAGTGGCAGTACTACCTCTCGGATTGATGGGTTGGGCCACATTATACTAAAGGATCGCCCTGTTCAAGATGTTGCCTACTCTATATTGAACTGAAGTGGAGTTCTTTACTGTACCGTATCTTGAATTGGGAGATTAGTATCTGAACACTTGTACCTTCCAACTGTATTTTTCTGCTCTTATCGGAAAAGCAATAAAAATGCTTTGAAAACATAGTGAGCTAGTTCTGTTGAAGGAGTATGAAATGATCTGTTATTCATGTTGAAATGATCTGTTATTCATGTTGAAATGATCTCTTCCCCCTCTTTCTTGCTTCTTTCCTCTCTTTCACAATGCAAAATGCAATGGGCGGTGGATGTAGCCTGATGGTAGCCTGAACCCAGTCACCCGCATAGGCATCCATTTAGGGCCTGCATGGCGAAGCAGCACCTCCTGCCACTCTTCTCTGGACCTCATACACTACAGCAATCTTCCCCCGCCCTGGCACCACATCTCGGTATGACCATTCTTCCTTTGACACCACTGGATTGTCTGGTGAAGACCACACACTCCCAATACCAAGGCCAGAGTGTTCAGGGTTACAATTCTTCCTGAATCCTGACTATGTTTTGTTCAGGCCAAAAACTCGTTCACTCTGTCTCACCACGTCTGACTCCACTGCTTGAACTACACACCCCGAGAAATGCCCCTTCTAACTACAAATCCCATTCTGCATCAGTCACTGTGCTTTTGGAACCATAATCTTACTGGGGACAAGACTCTTGGTGACTCATCTTGGCCTGTCAAATGCCAGGGCTCCATCGAGACCACACAACCTGTAGACAAACTGTTGTTTGTCACTGTGCACGTTATCATTCTTTTTTGTTTGCCTATGTCCAATTTGTTTTGGGTATAGTTGCATTATTAATTTCCTTTGTGATATGCACCTTTTAGGGGCAATTATATGCAGGAATTTTGCAATTTTAAATTGAGAATCAATTAGAGGAGCAAATTGCAAAATAGAAGATAGTACAGAACATTCTATTCATGTAATTTCGGAAAAAGAAAACAAACTGGAATTTCCAATGTAAAATAATATGATTATTTGCTACACTGATGGATTTGATATCAGTATAGTGGCTCTTACCGTGGAACTATGCAACAGATAAACAGGAAGTCTTACCTTTCTGAACCTTGTCGCACAGCAGGTAAACCTCCTCCCCTCCAGTAACACATCCGGCTGTTCTGTCCATTCTTACAATCTTCAGATTTGATGCATTGGGGGCTTCTGTCAGGATACAAAGAAATGAAAAAGACGTAAACAGGGGTTACCATTTGTATTAAGTATATAGAGATAAATGGTGCCAGCTTGCCATCCAAATAAGCAACATCCTCCACCTGTATTTGAGTCAACAACAAGAAGCATAAGATACTCAATAGATAACCCCTTTACAACAAGAAACAACCACACTATAACAAGGGTGTTTGAATCTTCAGTATGCCTGTGTTTGTTACATCTATAATGCTATTTTCTCTTGTATCAGCACATTGTTGCCAGCTTCAGAAATGTATGTTTAAATAAATAATTAAAAGAAATACAGATGCATAGTGCTGTACACTTTAAAGAAAGTGTGCTAACATATCCCAGTAAAGAAAGTTTTCAGGGGACCCGTCACTGTCAAAGTGGAACTTCTCTATGCATGTATATTGGTCTGGTTTACAGAAGACATCTGCTCCAACATATTGACATCTGCTGCAACATAATTGCCTGTTGCTTTAGTATTGAACCATCAAGCAACTTCCTTATAGCAAATTACAGTGCACACATTGTTATTCTCAAAATTCAATTCCTTATCCTCTTTCCTAAATTTAACAGACAAGGGAAGAAATGTTAGTGGCCAGAGCATGTACCACGCTACACTTGTTGATAACGTATTTTGCTAATGTTTATTTGTGATTTTATAACATAACATGACATGGTACTGCCCCGCAACCCAGAAGAGGTGGTTCTACTTGGGGGAAAGGATCTCTTTTTGTGAAAAAGCTATTACTAAAAATAAATGGACAAATTCAGGCCTGAGAAGATGAGTAAACAGACCTCAAGGAATATTAATACAGAGAAGAAATAGGAGCATTTACAGTCCACATAAAAAACCTGCACAACCTTGAACTTTTTCTCTTTCGGTTGTGACGATGTCTCGACGTTTTGTACATGTAAATGAGGAGTTTCCCGCTCATCTGCACACATACTCTACTCTTTTAAGGGAACAAACACTTCATTATAAAAGAAATATATACAGTAAAATTACAAATCTGAAATATTATTGAATAGGTCTTCAATTTCTCCACACCCTCAATACTTCCCCCTACATTTAATACTTGATGAAAGAACATCTGGCAGTAATAAGATCATTGATTTGGTTGTCACCGGTCACTACCAACTTTACACACCTAGGTTTGACACTATTCGACCATTCTTTATTTTATATTTAGGACAAGGCTTTTTAACAGAAGGTTATCCTCACCTTTGCTACATTCATTTATGTTTCTATCATCCCCAGACCCTGCTGCTGAGAGATATCTTCATAAATTAAGATGCTTCCGAAAAGTTTCACAGTAGGGATGGTGTTTTCTGGGTGATGTCTTTTGTTGGAATTCTGACACGTTATGTTTAGATTTAGGCCAAAAAGTTCCATTTTAGATTTGGTGGACCACAAACACTTTAACCACATGAGTGTTTACTTGAGTACTTAAAGTAGGATTCAAGGGGGGATTGTGTTAGTGATGCCTTCATTCTAGCCAGCCTTGTAATCAAGACACTTATTTGGAGTCCTTGGGCCATATTGTTAGATGCACGGCAGTCTTGACCATAAAAAACTGCAGCTACTTAAAAGTAGCCATACACCTTTTCAAAAGGCCCACCTAATCGACTGGCTTCTTGCTCTGCCTTTCGAATTGGAAACACAGGTTGATGTAGGCACAATACTATTGGCGTCATACACCTTTCACTTCATAACAAATCCTATTTTACATACTCCGAGATATACTGAAGACCACAGATATTTTTATAGCCACCCCTGATCTCCTCTTTTCCACAACTTTGTTCTGGCGTTCCATGAAACCTCCTGGAATGATCAAGGTACAGTCTTTGTCCACCGCTCAAATTAATTTCATATTTCCTCATACTAATTCTCCACTAATCATGTTTGTGTTCCGGAGTACCATGCTACTCCCCGAAAAGCACTTTGATGCCTCATCAGGGGTACCAAGTGCTATATAAATGCAAACCCCTACCTCTTCTATCGCTCCACTATCCTTTTCAACCAAAATAACAGACTTGCATATCCAACGCTCAAATTAATTTCATATCTCCCTATACAAATTCAACAATAATCCTTTTAGGGTTCCGAAGTAGTGTTCTACTCGCAGAAAAGAATTTTGACGCCTCGTCAGGCGTAGTAAGCGCTATATAAATACAATTACACTTGTAAGCAAAGGTAATCTACAGGGGTACGACTTTACTCTCAGACTCTCTGAATCAATTCAGTTTAATGTGGGGGCCAATTAAGTTGTGATTCCGTATTTGATTTTGAAGGTGACTGCTCACATGAGCTGCCATAGGGTTGCAATTGCTTCCATGAGAATATATTTTTATGTCAGAAGTTGTGAAATAGGGTGTATAGACAAATGACTATTTTAAAGCATTTTAATTCCACTCTATGGGGCAAGAAAACGCAAACCTTTTGAAAAAGGGTTTATATTTTCTATGTAAATAGTAGA
This sequence comes from Lissotriton helveticus, assembly GCF_964261635.1. Taxonomy (NCBI): domain Eukaryota; kingdom Metazoa; phylum Chordata; class Amphibia; order Caudata; family Salamandridae; genus Lissotriton; species Lissotriton helveticus. The sequence continues at coordinate 1,192,427,204 of NC_136059.1, forward strand.
AACTCAAACTTCTTTTGGGTAACATGCTAAGGAGCATCGCAAAGGATTAAGGCTGTGAATGGTCTGGTCTTCTTCTGACAAACCTTGAAGTAGGACATTTGATTACAATGGAGAGTGGAGAAACTGCAGCCAAAATTAGACTATGTCAACTTACTGCTGTCAAAAATGGTATCGGATATGACGGGCTCCAATCTCCTTGTGAAGCTGCCATTGCTGTCTGGGAGAAAGGCTGTGAACATGAGCCGCACCACGCTGAGGTCCATATCCTTTGTTTGCTGAATCGCTGCCTGGCGGATAAAGTCTCTTTCTTGATCTACAATAGACCAATGCACACACTGTTTATAATACACACAAATGTACTGATCCCTTCATGTCCCAGAAAAGTAACATGTTCCAATGAAATAGCCCTTTTATAGTGTATTTGAACACCTTCAATGTATTAAACCTTCAATTCCCTTAATCTACTCTCATCATTTCAACATTTTGACTTCATACTTTCACAATATGTATATTTTACCTCACTTTGAAGAATGGGTCCTCAATAGATTGCCACTGAAAAACAGAGAGTTCATTTGTAGGGAGGGTGGGATAGTTGCGAAGGTGTGGCATAGAAGTAAAGAAAAGCCAGACTCTGGAAAGTCTTCTCTCATTAAACCATCTTCCTGGTTGGGTAGTCATCACTAGTGCAACTATATGAGGATAAACCTGTGTATACGCTGAAATATGTAGACATATACAGGTAAAGATAAAAACATATATATAGTGCCATTGGCATCTGCTTAGCCCACATTTGGTCACTGGTATGGCCTGGAATCACTGTTGGTTGTCTGAGTGCCATCTATATTAATTCCAGCGTATCAACTTAAAAGCAGAGCCTAGTGTCTTAAACTTCCTATGGTGGCAGATGTAAAGTTTTCTGTTTCATGGTCCATAAATACAACTATGTGTTGTGATTTGTTTAATGTGAAGTCATTAGTTTTTTTTTTTTTTAAAAAGATCAACAGGCCTGTTGGATAGTCTGAAGAGGAGTTGAAACCTCTGGACTCAGGGTTTATGATTAAATTGTCTGGTATAAGTCTTCACCTACAGCATTCCAATGTATGTCGTTGTGTTACTCCCTATTTAAGTTAAAACATTCTACCCTCAGTGGGTGGAATGTTCTAATAGCCTTATAGCCCTTCTGCCTCAGTCTATAACTGTGGCTCGGGCATATAACTCGAGTTCAGGGCCTTAAACAACTGGTATTTCCCATGGCAGCGGGCTTTATGGCTATATTATTAGACAATGAGGTCGGAGGACTTCATTGATTGTTTGTGTAATTTATAGTCATACATCTTTAGCACTGGTAGCAGGGAGAGTATGTGCTTTGTATTACTTTGTGTATAACATGACAGAACTATCATTCAAGCCTAAGTATTACATGTCAAAATGACTAGTGGTATGTGAGCCGTTCTGTCTAATTTGTTCAGTTCGGTGTTTTGTGCAACATCCCTTGTTAGTCTGTACTGGTGAGAACCCCTTGATAGCCAACTACATTGCATATCTGAGGTACGCGGGGTGTGTGTAGAGTGTTCGGACTAATGGAGTCTTGCGTTTTTTTAGCATGTCTAGTTGGCAAGTGGTGTTGGGAGTGACATGATAGTGAGCTATAAGCGGTGTCTGTATTGTGTTGGATGTCTATGAAATGTTCTTTCTCATGTATTCTTGTCGGATGTAGTTGGTTTATTCTGTGGTACAATTAAGGAGAGAAATCCTTCATCACGTTAACTGTCATCTGTATTCCATTGTCACAATGTCAATCCAAATATGATTTTATACGTTTCTAGTGAATTGATGTGGGCTCTAGTGGAGGCAAAAAGGTGATGGTGAAATGTCAACAGGTGCTGTGCGCCAGGTAGTAATCTTATATGAAATCAACAACAGGTGTTCTAGCAAGATGTATCAATAAATCAGGAAGGGTATTTCCAGCTGGCTTCCCACTGTTGGGACTGGCATGAATCATCATACATGTCCCTGAGTTGCTTATATTACCTACATTTACACAGTCAATGGCACAGACATTTTAGACATGTAATTGACACATTCTTTGCTCTCATTGACCAAGGGATGCAGAAGCTAAATTAATCACCTTAACTTATGCTGAATGCAGCTGAAACATAACAAGATGCCCGGAAGAGACCAGAACAAGCGTTGACAAAGCAAGTGGATGTGGCTTTTATGTAAGGCACTCAATCAACAGATTACATGATAATGCACACAAATCAATAGAGAAACATACCTTTCAACATTCAAGCACGCACAAACCAACACACTTACATACTTCAAACCACACAGGCAGCAAGAAATGTAGAGCAACATATAAGCTGCACCCAGCAAATACACAGACATCCATGAGCACAATCAAACACATGCAGGCACACAACCAGTCTCTAGCAAGACACACAGTCAGACAACACACAAACAGTCAGAGACAGAAAGATGAAAGAACCATGCACAGTTCGATAGCTGTGGGCTTCATTTCTACTTATTCTTTAGGTTCTCTCTTGTCGGAATAAATCTAAGTTGGAGAGAAAAGGAGGGCAATAACATTGATTAAACCCTTGCCTTTGCTTGTAGAAATCATTTAGATGGGTGATAGAATACTTCAGTTCCCAAGTCCCTCTATTCTACCTAACAATTACTGAGTTTGTTACCCAATTGATTGTTTATTGGCTAAAGGTGGACAAACCTGTATACCAACCAAAAAGTAGTACCTCACTGATCATAAATCACAGACAGTTGCTTATGAAAAAAGAAATACAGTTTAGTTGTAGCCTGCTACAGACATAGGGCTCGATTTAGAGTTTGGCGGAGAGGGTACTCCATCGCAACAGCAACTGAGTACCCTCTCTGTCAAACTGAAGGTCCACCTGCCATATTTAGAGACGGGCAGACCTTCAGTAGACGGCGGAGACCACTGTGCCTCCGCCACCATCATCATTCACCTACGAGGGCCCAATAGAGTTATGGCCGTCTGAGTTTTGCCATTTGTCTTCTCTCTCATTTAGAGTGGGCAGACACATGGCAATTTTTCACTGTCCGTCACTGCCAGTAAGGGACAGTGAAACCTGAAACATTACTCCAGGCCATGGGATAAAACATTTTTTTTTAATTTTCAAAAACAGAATACCACTTTTACAATTTAGTTTTTGAAAAACAAATGCTGAAAGTTGTGGTACAGTTCCATTATATAGACGTAGCTGTCTGTCAAATTTTCAATACATTTACAGCAACCGCCGTGACGGCAGCTCCTAGAAATGCAAGAGATGTCCACTGGCCGGCAGGCATCTCCAAATCTGGTGAGTGAAGTACCCTCAATATGGCGGAAGTAAAGTACTTTTTGTTTTGTCTACTTTAAAAAAGTTACTAAAACTTATATTTGCAGCAGAATTCTTTATTATGTTTCTTAGAACATTTCTTCATTTCAAGATACTTTCAAACGCAATGCATGGCAATGCATTGGTCCACAGGTAGATCTTTATTGATGCAAGATGAATAAACATTTTTTTTTTAAAAGAACAAGGGAATTGTAAGAAAACGTAATAATTGTTTACTATGGAAAAGGAACGTATGTGTCAGATCGGAGATGAAGAAAACTGAATCCACATCTGTAACTTCTGTTATATATTAAAGAGCGAAAGGAAGTGCTTTCCCATAAAGTTGCAAATGTCCTGTTTTGCTTCTATGTACATGGTGTAGCGCCACATCGCAGGAGACAAAAAATGCACTGTTGCAGGAATAAGTTCTTAGTGCAATCATAATTTTAAATTGTAACGGCATTCTTACTGTCAAGTGTATGAATTTGTGGACGGGGTGAGCTATATTACTGTTTTGTCCTTGTCTAAGAAATACAGGTATACTCAAATTTCGAGTACTGAACAGCACAATATGGAACCGTAGAGGGGTGACTAAGAAACACAAACATCTAATGTCATGAAAAGGGTTCTTAATGTTTACAACAGGTTTCCTGCAGGAGAGGTATTAAAAGGTATGGGAAAATATTCCTCAGATTATTTTGATCGTGACACATGATAAAAGCCCTGAAAAAAGTAAGTGCAAAGCTTTATACATAGACTGTAGCATTCATGTTATGAACAGAAATGACAGATAATAAGGAACTAGCAGAATTGTTTTAAACGAATCTGGATAAAGATACATGTGAATTGTAGTGCTGTAAAACCTGAAGCAATGTATGATCCATACGTCATTCAGAAAATAAATGGCCAGCCTAGATGGGATAAACAGCCGTTTTTGGATATCACATTCTATTTTTCGATTAATAATTGCATGCCCCTAATAAAAATTGGATTGCTTTGTTTATATGAGAAGCATTAAAAAGTAAATTATACGTTAGGGTTGAATTTAGACAACAGACTTGTTCCTTAAAAATAAACAAGCAGTAAAAAATAATATACAATTTGTGATTTGGGGCTTCTGAGGGAATTGAATGCTTTTTGAATTTTGTAATAAGGCAGATGAAAAAGTATACATTCTTTTATGTTTTGGGCTATCAAACTTTAGTTAGCCTGTTTTTAACTTTCGCCTAGCAAAGAACTGGTATAATCTTTCGAATGAGGCCGGGACATCAGACGAGCGGCCTTGAAACTCATGACTTGCTGCAATCAAGCAAAAGCAATTATTGGCATCAAAAAGGCTTTCAAAGGGCATATGTGTCTTCAAAAATGTTTCTATAAAAATAATGTTATTTTTACCAGGGTGACTGATGAAAACTGCAAATAGAACATAATTGCTGTGCAAGGACTAATAATCTCCATTCATGAAGCACTGTGCTTCTTTACCTCTCTCACGCTACCACTTATTAAACCAATAATTCCACATGCACGCGTCCATCTTTTAAGTCTTTGCATGAAAAATGCTGCAAACAGCATTCATTAAGGCTAAACATAAAAGAAGTAAACCAGATAGAGAAGATATGAGAGGGTCTGCCATAACCCTGTACCAGAGCACTGGAGATCAATGCACTGAATATTGTTGAACAAACCTGTTAATGGTCTTTCTCCGCCATTTTCAGAGGGGATATAGTCGAGGTCAGGATGGATAAGGAGACCCGCATTGTACCCCCTTCGGAAGGCTTCTATCATTCTTGATTCCAACGTGTCAAAGACTTTCTTTTTGGTGACATGAAGAATTCCCAAGTTGGCAAACCTACCAAGAAAAAAACACTAGGTAAGAGCAGTTCTGAGCTTTTCAGTTTGCACATGAAATGATCATGCACATTCCAGTTGACATTCTTCATTTCCAGCACATGCATACCGAGGAACTAACCAAAAACGTGATGGAACAGAGATTGTTCACTTCCAAGTATCTTGGGGACCAATTCACAAAATATTTCGAACTTCTAAATAATACCTAGCTGTGAAAATAGTGCACTTGATGCCCTCGAATGACAGATCCTGAATCACAGAATCCGGGTCTACGGATACTCATGGGTGCAGATTGCATTTAGACTGTAAAACAATGGACTGGAATACACCCTGAGTGATTACCAGTGCCTGAGATTCATTCAAGCGTTCCACCCATCACTTTTGTATTTTTATCGTCTTAACAATTGTTGTCAGACACACTCTGGATGCCCCAGCACAAAGATTCACACAAATCACTAAACTCGCACTTTCCCGAAAGTAAGCCACATAAAACAATAACAATACACAGTTAAAATCAGGAAAATAATATTTTATTCATTTATTTATAAAGTTTTACATAGCGCGAACATGATCCCGAAGGATATCAGAGCGCTTTACACTTTGGGGGAAAGGATAGTAATAGTAACAGTACAACCGTAAATGGGGATACCAACCAGGACAAATCACATATGCATATCAAAGAAGAGGTTACAATCAAAACGGACAGCAAGGGTAAGAAAAAAAAACTGGAACATAGGGAACTGGGAGGAGAGCAAGTGAACAGTAAAGCAGATTAACACCAAACACAGTATTAAGGGTGTATGTCCAAGCATTAGGGCAGAGGATCCGAGACCCTTTTAAGGTAGGAACTTGTTCATGAGGAGTCTTTTTACTTCCAATTTGAACGTAACCTTGGAGGAGATTCTGCGTATTTCCGGTGGGAGAGAGTTCCAGATCTTTGGTGCAGAGCCGGAGAAGGCTCAGTGGCACGTTCTCTTTTTGCGAAAGATCTGAGGTTTCAGGAGGAGAGATTTAGCACTCCGAAAAGGTCTCCCCCCTCCGGATAATTCTAGCTTTTGCGCTAGATAACTGGGAGTTTTGAAGTGTTCGTGGAAATCTATGCATGAGTTATTCTGTGCAGCAAGCTGGAGGGTTAGGTCATGCAGAAACTGCTACTCCATATACAGAACCACACATGCAGAAAGCAGATGTATCACCTCTTTTTCCGAACCAGCAAGTAAAATCAAACCAAACTTAGATTATATGTGCATAGGAGTGTGTGTGTTTATTTGTATAAAAAGTGAGGTGGTCTGATGCACAAGTAATCCCTTCTACATGTGTATTTCCCGGGGAACGGCATTAGCAATGTAGGCTGAGCCACATGTGCTGTTTCCTCGCAAGCAGAACCACACTTGCCTTAGGCAATCATATGCATGGTTAAGGCAGTGCTCGGTCTAGATGCTGAGTTGGGCGGGCACAAGAAGAGGAAGGATCGGAGGAGGACGAGGACTGGTAAGTGGGACCGGGGCAGGCGTTTGAGGGTCGGGGTCATTTTTCGGGCTCAGGTTTGTGGGGCTGGGGTTGCTTTTATGGCTCAGCGGGGTTGGTGTCGTTTATAGGGTTCAGGGGAGGTTGGGTAGTTTTTAGACCTCAGAGTTGGGGGGCCAGGGTAGTTTTTAGGTGTTGTTTATTGGGCTCGGTTAGGCCGGATTTAAGGACTCAGGGGGGGTCAGGTACTTTTTATGGCTCAGGGTTGCTTTTAGGGCTTAGGGAGGTCGGTGGTTTTTAGGGGTAAGAGCGGGGGGCCTCGGGTGTGATCTTTACCACACATCCCTTTACCAGTCATTTCTTCACCGCAAAATTGAGTTATAAAGGCATGTGTGGTAAAGGCATGCGTTGTTCAGACGCATTTGTTGTTTAGGCAATGTAGTAGAGGCAAGTGTGGTTTTAGCCACACGTGCCTCTGTCATACAACCGTATTCCCCACCTCTGCCATCACTCTACTGGCTTTCGGTACTATCAGCGCATTCCCGTTTTCATAGATGAAGGCATAAAACCCTTGAGCCTGGAATTCCAACAACTGTTTTTTTAGGCAGTCTAAATGCTGCTCTCCTAATAAGAAAACTAAAATGGAAGTCAATAATTTGGTGAGAGAATCATGGTATATGTTCTTCAACTCTGAGTACAAACTGGAAGGCAGACCAACCAATGCACGTTGTAAGAATCCCACTCTGGGCACAGGGAGTGGAGGCAGGCATTCAGGGAGAAATGTATGTGGAAAAAAATTGATTTTTGATAGTTTAAGGTTACTTCTGGAGCTCTAAATCTTAACGCCTTAAATATGTTGCAATCTACTGTAGCCCTAATCCGTGTTGTGGCAGGAATGTTACAGGACTTTCCTGGTCACAAATGCAGGAGTATATCATAAAATGCCTGGCATTTATTTACTCTGCTCAAACGACTAAAATAAAAGGAGTATATTCACCATGGATAGCCCAGAACCGCAATTGGAGCTTCTCTACCAGGGCATCCCTTCTGAGCGTATGCCCATCTACCTCTCAGCAACATGTAACACACATGAAACTACTGTCTTTTAAAACTTTTTTTTATAAGATATAACATCATTTGTTTATCTGACACAAAAAGGCGAGAGTCACCTGGTTAGTGTGTATCTATGCATTTTCAGCTAGGCTTACTGTCTCAAGTTATATTTTTAAGCATCCATGGTAGTAAAAGCCAAAGTACATTAGCATTTTTATTATGAAGTTCTAAAAGACGGCACCAATTTAGAAATGAGTTTGGTGTCTGTTTAACCTGGACTCAATGTTATGTAATGTTTGCATCCAGATTGCTTTTGTTTACCACCACTGAAACAATGAGTACAGCTTGAGAACATATCAATAGCTGGACCCCCAAAAAAGCATTATAAATCCTGTATGTGCCATCTAATGTGTGCCCCTCTATGTCAAACAGTGAGAATTTACAAAAAGTAAGAGACTGAGGTCAACTGGCCGGAGTTTCAAAGATATAAAAGATACTACTGTCTGACTATATGTGAAATTTATGTTATTGTGTGTAGGAAGGGCAAGACTGATCATTGACCAAGGGATGCAGAAGCTAAATTAGTCACCTTAACTTATGCTGAATGCCGGTTTTACAGCAGTGGGGGCTAGTTTTGCAGCGGTGCTGCAATATCGGCCCCCCAGTGCCAAAAGCAGCAGTGCTTCACACTTGCACCCCGGCCTCACCCCCTTCCTGGGGCTGGTCCTATAACATTGCCAGGGTTGCTTGGGTCCCCAGTCCGGCCCTGGTGCAAGCACTGGAGGAGGTAAATCGCTCTGAAGTTCTACTAGGGAATGAGACCATTGATGGTGAAACGGAAGTCTGAAATGGGACATGATCGGCACGTGCACGCTCATTGTTTAGACCTCAATTCTTATTCTTCCTTGAGCGTTGTGCGCTGCAGGAGCTTGATGTTTTCTTTTGTTTAACTTCTGGAATCTTACATTTGTTTTTTGCAGTTGACAGTTACTATACATTTTGGATCCAGTCAAAGTGTTCGTGAGATGGAAACCAAGTGAGGTGCTTCTACCTGATTGCTGGGACTCTGACTGAAGTTGTTGTTGGTTTAAAGTTCCAACTGGGATTATTACTTTGAATGCATTTTTTCAGGTGGGATACTGTCTTGGAACCCCTCCTTTGCCTTTAAGGAGCCTGCAGCAAAGAATCCATATTGGGGAACTTTGTGTGTATTGAGAACTAAATTGACACAACATCATTTTGTGTGACTGCGAGGCTAACCACAATATTTCAGTAGAGTTTCTTTATTTTGCAGGTTTCAACTGGGTTAAATTGTGCATATTTAGAATCTAAATAATGTGGTATTCAAGGTTCGTACTTTTCTAGAAATTGGAAATAATGTATAATCTTATGGAGTAAGGCAGATTAAAATATATGTTTAAATCAGCAGGAAAAACCCTCGAGCAAACCGAGGATTGCCGTACATTACGCATCATCTCTTCACAAGATTAAGCACATACAATATAATTGTATTTGATGGAAGACAGTTTCGTCTGTAGCTCACTAAGCCTTTTGCACATAGGATGTTCAAGTGAGAAGTGTGGGAGCCTAGAGTGATGTCTCAAGCATTCCATACAAACAATACCTGGATCCAGTGCTCTATGTTCTCTCTCGTCCAATTCCCCTTTTCCCCACCAGTGAGTGCATGCTTTTCTGTATAAATCCTATAGAGAGCATTCAGACAGTGCTGAAAGGTGGATTTAGCTGCCTGATATCCACATTGCCTCTCCAGAATTCACTAGAAAGTAAATAGCTTTGACAATGTTTACTTGGACTACTGCTACATATATATATATTTTCAAACTTCATTTCATAGTTAAGTTTCAAGACTGGTTGATATTTATATAATTTTCTGGAATACAGTTTTAAAGACATAGACTTTCCAGACAAATTACATTTAACATTCATTAAGGACAACTTTTATTTGAGAACAAGAAACTAATAACAATCGGCAGAGAAGAAATGAACATTTGAAAATGCTAATCCATGATACCATTCAATTATTATACTGAGTAGACACATCTTCAACGCTGACTGTATTCATTACTTGAACTACACCAATTTACATCATCGCTTTGTTTTCTGCTTCTTAATATTTCTTTCTTCCTTTCATTTCCTCTTCTTTTTTATTTCCCTCTAACGGTCTCTGGCGTACTCAGTTGCTTGTGAAAAAAAGGCATGAGTTCCGTGGGTGCAGGCAGAGATCACTGCATTGATAGCTTTTTTACACATTGCTGTAGGTTTGTTGAGTGACTTTGGCCCAGCCTACCCCATAACTGTTAAATATCTTCCCAGAATTGCACGCTAGGGTTTCTATTTACAGCCTCAGGCTTGCTGATGACACTCTTAAAATATAAAGTTATAGTTTCATTGTGTAAGAGGACATCTTCGCTGTCCACATGCCTTCTGTATACTGTGCTGGAGCTGGGGTAGATATTACCAGGAAAATACTACAGGTGGAAAACATCCATTACAATGTAGGCATTACAACGCAATGCCTTTACAATGCGGTCAACACAACACAGGATCCATTACAACACATGCCATTACAAAAGTATGCCATTACAACGCATATCCCTCACTGACCAGCACCTTCCTGAGGTAAGCACCCAGCGGTGTTAAAATAGTAATTTTCGTTGTAATGGAATATGCGTTGTAATGGCTTGCGTTATAATGGCATGTTTTGTAATGGCTGCATTGCATTGACCGCATTGTAAAGGTATGCATTGTAATAGTTTTCGGTATAATGTCATACATTCACTAAAGGTGATACAAAATAGGGAATTGAGGAGTGCATTTATTCTGAGGAAAAGCTGTCATGCGCCCTTTTGTAGAATGGCGGGAAACGTTGACCTCTGATCAATCTAACTTAGTTTGGTGCTCCGTGCAGCGGCAGGAACAGGAACTTTGATTGTATTCAGACAGCCACAAAGAATGGTCTTTCCACAATTATTTTCCCACTGGTTATTTTGGAGCTCAGGAAACGTGTGTTTGCACATTTTTCTTCCATAGAAAACTTGCATCCAGTCATAGTAATTTAAGGTAACACCTCCCTTGGACTTACTTTGGAGAATGTTCACGTCATTTTAGGCAGGGTGGGTAACTGTTTTTACATTCTCCTAAATATTTTGGAAGGTAATCTGGTGCACAAGATCACACAATGCAATCAAGTGGAAGATGAAATTAGAATTCGAGTATCTTAATTCTACAGTCAACAACTAAATAGTAGTGCAAGTCGATGGCAGCAGAGCCGTCTCTCTTAACTTTAACATTTTTAAGTATTGTAAGCATGTTTGCTATGTTTATGACACAGTATACCCTCTTTTATACTTGCTTTTTTCCCTTTATCTTACATATGCTTACCAAAAAGGTGATAAAAATATTGTGCCTAAAACACAGATGACATAAAGCGGCAGACCTAGGTAAAGGGAGTCCCAGTAATGCAGGCGGGATCAAAAGACACGATGGATACATGTAAACTACATAATAAATTCCATGTGTGTTATTTCATTGTAGTTGTCTAATTTTCCACTACCCAAGCTTTGTCACCACTTCTAAACGTATTCATCCAAAGTCATGTTGTTCTTATGCACCGCAAGATGTTGCTATGCACAATGATTCTGTTAGAAATACTACTAACTCAAATAAGTACTCTAGTACAGGAATACACCCATGCAAACACTGAAGGGTGTGACAGGCAGATGACATCTAGGGATAAGCTGATCAACTATGCACATTCTCTACGCCTCCCCCTATCTGAGTGTGCAATGTAGCAAAGGCACAAGGGATGCAGCAGCTGGGAGCCAGGGGTTTAACTTAGAAAACTTAGTACCCCGCTTCAATTATGACACTACAGTTCCCCATCACCAGTACCTTCATTATGTCAAAAATATATTTGCCTGTGAACGAGCAAACTGCGCTGTCATGATACAATATTCCTTTCCATAAATTGCTACAATTCCCATTGGCCTAACAACAGGACAGGAATAGCAACAGAACAAAGAAACAGGCTTCATTTGTAAAATTCCTATTCTGATTGTGTAGTCCCCATAGACCATGCACAGACTCATCTAAAACGTATTTGATGTAAATGTTGTCTTGGAAAGTAGGAACACACGATTACTTAACTAAGCATTGTAAGAGCCAAAACTTGTTTTTGATCAGGAGATTCAGCTTGCAAGTGTTTTGAAAAATAAAACACCATTACTTAGCAAATTCACAAAGGCATTTATGAGTACTTGAATTAGTACTCGCTGTTAGGACTACTTCAAGTACTCATAAACCCCTTTGTGAGTTGGTTACCACAGTTTGGAATGTAGAAGAGTATGAAAAATAGTTTTCATGTTTGCAAAAGGAGTACTTATTAAAACAAAAACACACAGAAACATTAATTAATGGTTTATTTAAAGATTATTGGGCCAATTCACAAAGGCATTTATGAGTAGATGAAGTAGTACTATTTCAGGTGCTCGTGAATCGTTTGTGAATTGACTTCGCCAGGGGCCGTACTGTACATAGTGCCCCAGAGGTGAAATGGGCATGTGCGCCCACTTTGTGCACCCCGGGGCAGTATAGTATAATTGAAGAGGCTGCAGAAACTTGTTCGCCCCTTCCGTAATACTGATAGTGGTGGTGCACAGATAGTGCTTGAGCAATCTTCGGATAGCATTCCCTCATTTGAATGAGGGAGTGGCCCTATGCAAATGAGGGAATAACTTTGCCTCCGCACCCGTGCTCTATTATGGATGTGGTACAAAAGGGGGTGGTGATGGACGGAGCATCAGAACCAATCAGACACTCACACCCAGTCAAAAGATCTGGGTTAGATCCATCACCACCCCCTTTTGTACCGTATTATGGATGTGGGCACAGAAGCAAACAGGCTCTTAGGAGGAGCACGGTCAGTGTGTCACACGGCAGATGGCACACTGCAGGTGCACACCCTTAAGCTAGTCCAGGAGGGAAGAAAGGGTGTTCCATGGACCCCTCAGGCATACCGCGGCAGGTGAGTGCAATCACTCACTAACCCTGTTTAAAGTGCCATTGGCCAAGGCAGCACGAGCTTGCATTCATCATAGTAAGGCACATTGTCCCTGTTTGCACCTGGATCACTTGTTGAAAGGTAGGTCATGGAGCAAACATGGACACTGCACCCTGTCTGTAATAGGGGCCCACATTTTAAACAGCACACACTATGGATTCTGAATCATCCTGCTGTGCATTGTATATGTAACCCGTAACGTGTCCTGAGTTTTAGGGAGAGTCTAAAATGTAGGTAGCATTGAATGATAATCATCGTAGCATTTTTTTTAAGTAGTGCTTTTTCTGAGGAAGTGTAAAGGTGCACAGTCTCTACATTTCAAAGGAGAAATCTTACACTTGAAATAGAGCGCTAGAATGCAAAAATGTGTATTTTATGGGAGGCTGTAGTGTCACTTGTCTGGTTAGGAGGATGAAGGTCGGATTGGGATCACAATTCGGCCCGGGCACTGACGAAAAAAGTGGCCCACATTCAAGAGGCGTGGCCCATATTTAAGGGGCGTGGCCCACATTAAAGGGGCGTGCCCTTTCATGAAACACCATTTGCACAGACAAGGAATGAAAGTGGGAAGATACTGTTCTTGCACAGGACACAGGGCCAAGGTGACAATGGCCTACATGCTGAGCAACTAAAAAAAATAGCAAGGCCCCTTTCTGTCACAAAATTATTCCAGCCCTCCAGCACAGGAGCACCTGAAAAGCAGCAAAGCCCCTGCTATTACTAACCTACTTATCCCTCCCCAGACCTTCAGTTCAGGAGCACATGAACAGAGGTAAGGCCCCTGCAATTAGTAAATTAATCAGCCCTCCAGGCCATGGGAAAATGTCCTGGCAGGGGAGCACAAAACACAGCTTCTGGGTCATCCAAGGTAGCCAGGTAGCCAGGGGGAGGCTGAGGTGAAGCTGGAGCATGGGAAGTGCCTTCCCAGTGTGTTCTGGCAGTTTGAGTGTTTACCATTTACTGTAGTATTACCCTTGTACCTGTGTATGGTACCCTTTTGTAACTTGCACACGTCACTTTTCTCTGGTATCACACTGTTTGCTACTTCTCACTTTTGTTTGCTTTAGATACTTGCACAAGTGCCACCATTGCCTACGTAACGTTTGTTCTTGTGCTGGAGTGTCCGCCATTTATTGCAGCATTATACCTCTACTTGTACTTTGTACGCATTTGTAACCAGCACACATATCACTTTTTCCTACTGTAATGTACCAATTACTACCTCATGTTTTTTGGTTGCTCACTATTGTCACTTTTGATTCATGTAACTTAACGTTTGCTTTTGTAATTTGTCCACTTGTAATTTTTCTCCTCATGTATTATTGCTGTTCCTAGTGTGAAGCGCTCTGACACCTTCGGGTAAAGTCCGCGCTATATAAAATCGCGTAAATAAATAAATAAATAAAATAAAAAAATTCCAAACATCACCTGGCCCCCACAGCAAGACCCATTCTTCCTCGCCCACTATGCCCTGAATGTGAAGGGCTGTGGGCGAGGTGTTAAGACTAACACCGTTTCTGGGCTGCATGGCCCCCAGGGGGGCCGAGGTGAAAATGGCTCAAAGGCCTGAGAAACACCTGGCCCCCAGGGAGGCCGATTCTTGCAAACAATCACCCCTCCCCAGCCCAGCCCAGCCTCAGCTTGATTGCTTGGCAGGACAGGGGTGAAGGAGAGGCCACAGCTGACAATCGCTGTCCGGCCCACAGCGAGGCTGCTTTCATTTTCTCTGTCTGTCACCGTGCACTCTGTGGGCCGGTTTTTTTTTTCTCCCCTTTTCCTAGGCCACTCTCTGTGGACTGGGACAGGGGAGAAAAAAACGGCCCACAGAGGGCACTGAGGCACCGGCCCTTCGGCCCATGCCCGAATGCCCGCCTTGCCAATCCGCCCCTGTATAATGATGCCACTGAAGATGAGTTAGTAGTTGTAGGGCTCATCAAACTAGCCGGGAAATCTCGCTGAAATTACACACGTGACCGACAGTTACTTCATCAGTTTAATAATCATCTCACCCATGTTTACAGTTTCTTCAGGAGGCACCGTGCTTTCCGTACTCTCGCATAATTGCAAGTCTCTTACATCATACTGTCCTCAAGTGCTCCAGAGAGAGACGCTTCTAACCATGGAAACAGAAGATGCCCGAAGCTCTTAGCACATGCAGCTGCTGAAGTGTCCAAGAGGTTTAGCATATTTTCTTGGCCCGCATTTCACTTTGTAACAAACAATGGGTGACACACCTAAGACAATAGTTGTGGGGCCTTTTCCCCGAGAAAATAGAATATGGTCAATCGTTGTTTTTGAAGCACAATTTCAATAAGAAAATAGCTGAAAAGCATAGGGGTAACAGAATGTTCTACAGAACATCGCATGCGATACACCCCTACTGCAGGGTCTGAAGAGTGAGCTCAAAAACCCCTTCATAAAGAGTGTTTTCAGAACCAAGTGGTACTGAATGACTAACTTTACAGTGCAACGTTTCAAAGTTATTGGCTATAAATACAGAGCTCTTACCGATGGCTCAAATAAATTAAGTATGGAATTTGAATAGGTCTCTTCTAATTACTTAAATTGCATTTCCTGCTACTTTTAACCTCCGATTCCTTTTATTTTCTCATTCTGTCCTTTCCAGTTAATTTTGTGGGCAGTCATCTGAATGAGACTTAGGCAAATCCAACATCCTGAGGGCTTAGGCCGCTGAGCTATCCTTTGGGTAGGCAGACCCAACAGATCTTACAGCAGAACTATTCATTGTGTTTCAGGGGACTTACAAGTTCAGGCAGTACACACGACCTCGATCATGCAGGGATCTCAAATTAAAAACCAGTATTACAGAAATAAAAATCTATTACATTATATTATGCAACACAGCCACGTGAGCCATAACATAACTGTCTCAGAAGCAAGAAGCTTTTCATTTAATCTAAACTTGTATTCCCCCTTAGTTAGCAGCTTGACATTTTTATCACATACCACCACAGTATTCGCAAATATCAACCTTCCATTTTTAATATATTCACTTATTTTGTTCTGAAATATCAGTTTGTCATTTTCATTAAATCCTCTCTACCTCCCCAGCCCACTATCTCCCCTAGACTGTAACCTCCATCTGCCCCTAAAGCTTGTATGAAAGGGATAAGACAAAGACAGTCCAATCGGGTAGATGCTGACTCATGTCCAGCTCCTGGTCCAGACAGGCGAAAGCTAGTTCATATGTCCAGGTATTGCCTCACATCCAATGACCAACCACACATGCTACGGAGCTGCCTCACAAATAGGCCACCGACATTATTGGAGGCTCATGGGTCCAGTTTATACACACTTAAAGTTTAATATACCCATGCTCAGTCAGATGCTAAGATTCAACAATCATCTGCCCAGGTAAAGTGCCACATGTTCAGTTTCTGCTAATTTATTGACACCACATACTAGCATCATTTACAATGGTAGGTTCACCTAAATCCATCTTCTCAGTAATTGCTAGTGCATGAAATGTAGTCAATAGCTAAGCATTTGCATGTCAGTAATTGTATTCATATGCTGGCATTGTATACCCAGGTTGTTGCTCCCTATCAAATGCCAGGACTGACATCATAGCTACCATGCCAGCGTTGGCATCATATGCTCTTGTAGGTACTTCAACCCTATGCCAGTAATTATCACCATAAGCCCAGTTATTGTCCTCATACGCCCAGGTAACTCACATACCTGTTATTGGCATCATGTGCCCTGGAAAGACTCCATCACATGGCACTCATGGTCATCGCATAGCCACATATTCACATACCAAACAAAAGTGTAAAAGACAGAGGTAGCTACTTATATTAGATGCAAGGATCTCACTCTGTTCAATCAATCAATCAATCAAGAACTTGTAGAGCGCACTACTTACCCGCGAGGGTCTCATGGCACTGGAGGAAAAAGGAGGGGGGAGCCGCTACTGGTCGAACAGCCAGGTCTTGAGTAGTCTCCGGAAGATCAGCAGGTCTTGGGTCTGTCGTAGGCTTAGTGGGAGGGTGTTCCAGGTCTTGGCGGCAAGGTGGGAGAAGGATCTGCCGCCGGTGGTTGTTCTTCGGATGCGAGGGACTGTGGCGAGGGCGAGGCCAGCGAGCGGAGATGGCGGTTGGGGATGTAGAAGAAAAGTCGTCTGTTGAGGTAGGCTGGGCCGGTCTTGTGGAGTGCCTTGTGTGTGTGAATGAGGAGTTGAAGGAACTCCTCTTGTTGAGGGGGAGCCAGTGCAGTTTTCTCAGGTGGGGGTGATGTGGCTGTGGCATGGTACGTCGAGGATCAGGCGTGTCGAGGTGTTTTGAATGCGTTGCAGTCGCTTGATGAGCTTAGCCGGGGCTCAGGCGTAGAGGGCATTTCCATAGTAGAGTCTGCTACTGACGAGGGCCTGGGTGACTGTTCTTGTATCTGTCGGGATCCACCTGTAGATTTTGTGGAGCATGCGGAGGGTGTTGAAGCAGGAGGAGGAGACTGCTTTGACTTGCTTGGTCATGGAGAGTGTTGAGTCGAGGATGACTCCCAGGTTGTGTGCGTGGTCAGTGGGTGTCGGGGCTACCCCCAGTGCCGTGGGCCACCAGGAGTCGTCCCAGGCTGAAGGGTTGGAGCCGAGGATGAGGACCTCCGTCTTGTCCGTGTTCAGCTTCAGTCGGCTGATCCAGTCGGCTACGGCCTTCATTCCTTCTTGGAGGTTGGATTTAGCGGTGAGGGGGTCCTTGGTGAGGGAGAGGATCAGTTGAGTGTCGTCGGCGTAGGAGATTATGTTGAGGTTGTGCTGTGGGGCGACTTGTGCGAGTGGTACCAGTGTCGGGCTGAGGGATGATCCCTGGGGTAAGACGCAGATGATCTTGGAGGGTTTGAGTAGGGCGTTGATCTCGGCGTGTTTCCAGCTCTCTGGGAAGGTCACGGTCTCGAAGGAGAGATTGATGCACAGGTGGAGTATGATGGAGCTGCTGGCTTTGTTGAAGATGTGGTGCGGGAATGGGTCTGACGGGGAGCCGGAGTGGATTGTGCTCATGGTCTTGATGGTGTCATCGATGTTCACATTGGCCCAGGCTGGCATGGGGTCATGGTTGATACTGTGCGGAGAGTCTGGAGTGTCGATGTCTGTTGTGGCTGTCTGGGTGTTGAAGCTGTCGTGGATGTCAGTGATCTTGCGGTGGAAGAAGGTGGAGTGGGATTCGCACAGGGCTTAAGACGGTGGGATGTCGTTGGTGTTGGAGCTGGGGTTGGAGAGTTCTTTTTCGATATTGAAGAGCTCCTTGCTGTTGTGTGCGTTGTTGTTGAGGCGGTCTTTGAAGGAGGTCCTCTTGGCAGACCTGATGAGGTGATGGTGTTTGCGGGTGGCGTCTTTGTGGGCTGCGAGGCTGTCCGGTGTCTTTTCATTGTGCTGTTTCTTCTCTAGTTTCTGGCATGTTCGTTTGGAGGCTAGGAGTTCTGGGGTGAACCAGCTGGCTCTCTTGCTGGTGTCTCTGTGGGTGGTTTTCTTCAACAGGGCAAGGGTGTTGGTGCAGTCGTTGATCCAGCGTCTGAGGTTGCAGGCAGCGTCGTCGGTGTTGGAGGGGTCGGTGGGTGGCCTGAGAGCGAGGTTTGCGTGTAGTTGGTCTTCGGTGATTTTGCTCCAGCAGAGATGGGGAATCTGTTGGGCGCGGTGGTGTGTGGTGGGTTTCTGGAAGGTGAAGTGGATGCAGCGGTGGTCGGTCCAGTGAAGTTAGGTGGTGTGGCTGAAGGAGATGTGGGAGCTGGAGGAGAAGACGGGGTTGAGCGTGTGACCGGCGGAATGGGTTGGCGTTGTGGCGAGCTGCCTCAGACCGAGGTTATCGATCAGGGTGGTGGAGTTGCTGTCGTTGTTGTTCTCAAGGTGAAAGTTCATGTCCCCAAGGAGGGTGTAGTAGTCGGTGGAGGTCAGGGCGTGCGTGCTGATGAAGTCGGCGATGGAGTCGCTGAACTGGGGTCGTGGTCCTGGGTGTTTGTAGATGAGGGTGCCTGTGAGGGTGGTTTTGGGGTCTGTGTGGATCTGGAAATGCAAGTGGTCAGCAGTGCTGAGAGTGTCGTCGGTGCTGGTCGAGACCCTGATGCTGTTCTTATGGACGATGGCGATTCCTCCTCCGACTCCGCTGGTGCGGTCTCTGCGTGTGATTTTGTAGCCGTCTGGGATGGCTATGGCGATGTCGGGTACGGAGGAGTTGTTCATCCAGGTCTCTGTCAGGAAGGCGACGTTCGGGGATGATGTGTCAAGCAGGTCCCAGAGCTCGACGGCGTGTTTGCGTGCGGAGCGGGTGTTCAGTAGGATGGATCGGAGGTGGTTGAGGTCTTTCTTGGCGGGTGGTTCAAGGGCTCTGAGGCTGGTGTAGCTGCAGTTCCGGCAGGTGAAGGGACCATGTGGGCGTTTCGGTGCGGCCTTGATGCAGGTGTGGGTCCGTCCAGAGTTGAGAGCGTGCAGTGTGCTGGCATCATAGCAGCGGCTGTCATTGTGGTGGGTGCGGGGACCAGGGATTCTGGCGCTGGGCGCGGTCCAGGCGCAGATGGGCTTGCCGTAGGCACACCTTTGGCTTACGGCCGCGCCATATATGGGGAACTGGGAGGGAGGAGCAGCTGGGAGGCGGGGGCAGCGAATGGGCAGTCAGGGGGGCGGGCCCTCAGGGGACACAGCAACAGGAACGGGAGCGGCTAAGGGAGCGGAAGCGAGGGCACAGAAACACGGGGGCAACGATGGGAAACAGAGGAAAAATGGCACAGAATCACGGGGCAACAATGGGAAACAGAGGGAAAAAAGGGTACAGGAGAAAATACAGGCACAGGGGGAAGACAGACAATAGCAGTTACAGACAGCAAGAGCAATAAAAACAATAAGGGCAATACAATAAATGACACCAACAATACAACAAACCTAAGGCCTACCACTGGCTACCAGGGATGAGGCGCAGGTGGTAGCCTGTGAGTGGAGGAGGGCCTCGACTTTCTTCAGGAGCGGCAGCTGGGGCAGGGTCAGGGCGCACAGGCGGTGCTGTGCGGAGGGGGAGCGACCTACCTAACAAGGTTAAGGGTCACTCACCGTGCAGCGGCAGCCATATATGGGGAGGTGGGAGGGAGGAGCAGCTGGGAGGCGGGAGGCAGGGGCAGAAAATAGGCAGTCAGGGTGGCAGGGCCACAGGGGACGCAGCGGAGGGAACGGGAGCGGCTAAGGGAGCGGAAGCGAGGGCACAGAAACACGGGGCAACAATGGGAAACAAGAGGGAAAACGGGCACAGAATCACGGGGCAATGATGGGAAACAGAAGGAAAAAGGGCACAGAATCACGGGGCAACAATGGGAAACAGTAGGAAAAAGGGCACAGAATCACGGGGGCAACGATGGGAAACAGCTAGGCATTTATCATTCCCTATCCTCCACAGGAGGCACATTCTTTGAAGAGGACAACATCTCTGTGTGTCACTAAATGTGTACGAAGAACCTTCACCTCTTTTAAAAATATCCAGCTTACAGTTCTTGAAAAATGTTACTGATGCAGAAACTCAGACACTAGTCTTGGTGGGATAAGGACATCTCCTGGTGTCTCTGATACTACAGACAACTCTGGCCCTTTACAGGAGCAACAGCAGTGTGAGTCTGGGCAGGTTTGGGGTGAGACTGTGGAAGCGGTGTGCCCCAGGGCAAGCTCTTAACAGAAATAACTCACCAACAAATGGCCTAACTCACACAACCTTATTTTTACAGAATATCGCCGCCTACTCGACAAATTGTAGAGTTACAATTTTAGAAAGTGTATTACAATTAAAGCCTTGGACAGTTCAAGTGCCCCCTAGCTTCAGTTTGTGGTTTCAGGACTCTTACATCTTCCATTGCCACTTAACTCAAGATTATGATTCCGAACACTCAGAAATAGGAGTTCCTAACTAGAGTTCTGCAAAACCTTTAAAACGTGGACGCACATAAACCCTTTTTCTTCTTGCTCTTTTTTGCTGCATCTTTCCACTCCCTCTTCCGCCACCCCTCAAACCCTGCCCCACCCCCTTCAATTCACTCATGCTATAAAGTGATCCCGTTCCAAATGCACAAGTAAGTAAGTAGTGGATGTATGACGGTACAACGCGTGCTTTTACAATGCGTACCGTTACCACGCAGGTTTTACAACGCAAGTCGTTACAACGACTTGCGTTGGGGGGCGCTGGATAGTGGAATAGTTTAATTTACTATTCCAACTACAGTCCCCGTGGATAGTAGGGAAGGTGTTGGATAGTAAATTAAACTATTCCCTATCCTAAAGCGCCCTCCAGCGCAAGTCGTTGTAACGACTTGCGTTGTAAAACCTGCGTGGTAACGGTACCGCGTCTTAAAACTTTCGTCGTAAAGGATGTTTCCCTAAGTAGTGAATCAGGATAAAGAAATACCGCAGACTGAGTTTTTGAGGGAATTATCCTTTTCTTACTCTGGTATGGTTGTGTTCCAAAACTTGTCTAGTAATTATCTAATGAGCTATTTGCAGGTATATCACGTCCTCTACTGGTACTTTTCACATGCCCCTCTCAAGGACCAAACAAAAAATGTGCCTTTTATGGTATAGATACTATTGGTGTCCAGGCAAGAGGTGGCAACCGAGAACTAAGACTCAGACGCCAGGAAGCAATCTGGATCATGAGAACTCATAGCCTAAAGTATGGCCAGAATACAGATGATGAACTACATTATTTCCTTTGAATTCTGTATTGCTCACAGACTGTTTATTTCTGTAATGAGGCACAAACTACTTGCTCACAAATCGTTTATTTCTGTAATGTGATACAAACTGCTTGCTTTTTGGCAATGTGAATATTGAGACAATAAGATTTACATTGACTATGTCATAAATTCTTACTACCCTGCCACCCTATTCATCCTCCCCGACACTCCGCATTCCCCCTCTTCCTTCTCGGTTTTCATTCTTACTACTTTCCCCCCCTTTTACACACAATTTCCCCTTCCAGATCACCACACACTCTTCTGTTTTTTTCCAGTGATCACTTCATATATTTTTTTGGTCCACCACCATCCACCGTCTCCCCGTCTTCTTACTAACGCATCCTTTCTTTTACATTTTTGCAATCTATCAATCTCCCTTTATTTAGACCTTACGATTTTTCTTCATTTGCTTCCATGCCTAAACATCCCCTTATTTCTTTCTCCATACTTCAGCAACTGTTCTCCCAACCCCTCATTGACGATCACTCAAAGCACGTTTGTGCATTAGCGAGAATAATGCTCTTATTACACACTACTCAGATGAGACTCGGCGTAATATGAAAAATTTTAAATTAAAATATTTTTAGTGCCAGTTCCGATTGCCGTTTACTTTTTGTGGGTTTATTTCACTAACCCGTCATGTTTGCAGCCGCATTCCGGCTCGAGCACTATTTCCGATTGCCTTTTACTTTTTGTGTTTCTATTCATGAACCCGTCATGTTCTAAGCCGCATACCGGCCTGAGCACTTTTTTTCCTCCACTTCCACCCTTTGAATGGTGTAACGCGCCAGTCGTGACGTCCATTTCCCTACGTCACTAGACGGCGCCTCATATAGCGCGCACTAACCCACACTCATTGTCGATTTTACTCGCAGACGCGCGGACATCTTCCTCCCTCAATACTACGACCACAAGGTAAGACTTGAAACCCGTGCATGCTGTTAGGCTAGTGGTGCTGCCCCGCACCGCCTACCTATCCGCAATGCCCTTCCATTAAACTCTGACTCATAGCCTCCCCCTTTTTTGTTTTCCGACTTTCATATTATTACAGCTCAAAGGCTAGGGTTAGCGGATTTGCTTCCCTCTGCCCCCCGATCGCTCATCCGGCGTCGGACCTTCCTAATACCTTGACTACTGAGACGCTCAGAGCACCTCCTCTACATGTCCTCCCTCGCTCACACCCGATCAGGACCGGGTTGGAACTATCACCGGTCCGATGGTATGTTGAGCCTTTCTTGCCTCATGTCTATCGTGACATTCGCTTTGGTGATCATTCTGTTACAGTCTCTTGTTGCAATCTCAATTAATATACTTCTACTATTCTCGCCCCATTACAGACACAGCTTACATCATTACACCCTACAGGTATGTTAGTTTATATTTTTCTAGATATAGTACTATAGGTTGCTTAATGATACATCACCTCGCGTCCCTCCCTCGTTATTATTACTTAACACTAGTATTTTTCAATTCATGTACTTGACAATATGGGTTCTAATACCTGCTGAGCACACCGACAATGACGCATCTATTTTAGATACATTCTCTCCCAACAATATGTCCTTTATTTTGTTACCAATGTACCCATGGGTATTTTTCCATCTCTAAATGGTCCAGTCTTATAGGCCCAAAAACATTATTTGTTTGCTTGATTTTGACTCTGAATAACCTTATTTGGGCCCATTATATACTTCTAAATTCATGTTACTTTGTATTCGAGGCGCATTCATACAGAGGCACTATGGGGACGTTTAATCTTACCAGCGTTTTAAACTGAGAGGTTTTTTTTCTGATTATATACTGTTTGAAATACACTGTGCATGTCTAGATATGTTGTGAATTTCAGCGTGACATTTCTGTCTATCACTAACCACATAGAGGCACTGCATGATACAAACCATCTTCACCTCAACCATGTAAATATTTTCGCATTTATCATCCATGTTTTCTCCCCTTCATTTCAGATGGAACCCATCTTCATGTGGGCAATATAACAATTTTTTGATGAATTTATATTACCCATGCTTTCTCCCTTTCATTTTCTAGGTGATATTGTTTTAGATTTCGTGATTCCAATTATCAATAATGTTCATTCTGTGATATGTAGGCATGTTCTAAAGAATCTGTTTGCCACCCCACATGACACTCACCATGTGGTCTTCCTTTGCGTCACTGCATCACAGGTTACAATGTTGCCTAATTAGCAGCAGCAGCTCACCACCACAATTAAACATCCACTCATTGTGTCTCTTGTTTTCACCTAGGTGATTATTTATTATTTTTATCTTCGAACTGACACCTGCCATTGTCCCCACACATCTTCTAGGTCTCCACTTTTCTCAGACAGGCTTTTTTCGCCTCTCTTCACCGTCCCTCACACTTCCCCCACTGGCTTTCATTCTATCACTCACCGCAATAAGTTGCTCACACTTATCGCCCCCGTCAATTAGTATTGTTTCAATTTTCCTACTTTATCTCCCCAGCCCTGAAGAGTCACGGGTTTACCCCGGTGTTGACGAAACACGTGTCGGCTGGTTTTTCTTGTGAAACAAATACTGAAATTGAATGAATAAACACCTTACGAATCAAAGACATTGGAGTTTGATCCTATCCTTTCCCTTAAATGAATACCAAACTTAACTGTTGAACATATATGCAGGTTGTGTGCGCTTGACATTGTTTTTACATATACAGAAGATAGAGGTTCCCTCCACCTTCCTTTTCTGAGACAAGGGTTATCTCAGAACAAGTAGCACCAACCATCAATTTTTCAAGTGACCCACTGACCACTACCCGTAGAGCGCCTAAACATTTCTGAACACTCCCATAACCCCTCGCTGAACCTTATGGTCTAAATGGATATTATGATGCAGACAGAAAAGTATTCAGCATTGAAATCTCTTATTCTCAATTGTGCTCCCGCCCATCAAAAACCTAAGTTTTAAGATACTCAGTCATATCCATGGCCATGCCATTCTAATGAACAACCGTGCTCAGACACGTGCTCGTATACATACCCCACAATCATGTCTTTCGGCCCTACAGTGACCGTGCATATCCCATCTTCACAGTGTTTACCCACCAGGCTGTGGGCGTGCAGGTGTACGTCTTTGCCACTGGTCACCAGCTGGACAACAACTTTTGCATGGCCAACATAATTGTGGATCTGTGAGAATGAAAAGAACATTGTACAACAATGTTTACAATCAAATGACAAACTAGCTGAGTGACAAGTTCAATTACAAGTTACAAATGATGCAGTGTGTTGATTGTTGTTCTCAGACTGGGGTTCTGTATTGTTCTATATTTTAGGCTCCATGTTTTGATAGAATGTAAAGTGTCCAGAAACTGGAGAGGGAACTAGGAGGTGGTGAGACTGCTGACAAAGGCTGACAAGTTCGACTTGAATTACAACCTATGCATATGGTATTCTCTACAATCTGGCATCTAGTTGGAAGCCTTCACACAGATCCATGTGTGCTGGTTTTACATAAACAAAATCGGTGTTCTGAGGGTTTTTATAGGCTTGTAATAATGAATATTCAATAATCTATGGGAGTGACTGGCTCACCATCCGAGGACGAGAGGATAAATTAGATATTAGCCAACCTAGAAGTGACTTTGCAGCATTGATTGTCCCATTATTCTGGCACATTGGAAGCACTGGGGAGTTGTTGGTACTTCATTCACACTAGACCCCTTTAAACGTTGCCTGCTGCTCTCATAGAAGGATTCTAAAAGTGCACTGAGCAGAACAGAGGTGGACCACTCAGTGCTGGAGCTGTGTGTTGCTTACTGTGGAAGGCCACATGCACAGGAACACTACGCAGGAAAGCAGCCGTGGCTCCACTGAAGGTGTGCCTTATCCAATGCTTAATTTGTAAAAACATACGTGCCGGGCCCTCTTAAGGAGGCATTGCAAATTAAACCGCCCATTTCTCAAGCCAACATTGGCATTACCAGTGCCACCACAGCTACTTGCCTTCTTGCTCCTACAAGTCTGACAATTCAGACCAACCAAGGCCCTCAAAGCTTTAAGAATGGCTTAGTCTGCGGGTATTTATTGTTTTTAATGTATATGGGATAAATATACAACTGGTATGTGATCATCTCTACATTTGACAAACAATGCCACCATATGGCAGACTTTTATATGTGTAGGTTTTGCTACCGAAGTGCTGGTGCGAAGCACCGGAAACCACAGGCTCAAATTAAGCACTGGTCTTATCTAGTCTTGATGGAAACAAAGTCGACGCTGACCTGAGCATTCTGATAGGCGCTGCCCATCATAGGGCAAGTGAATGACATGTGTCAGCACCATTTTGTAAAGGCTGCACAGTTGATACTAGGGAAACTGAAACGAGGTGAGAATTGTTTTCTTTATTTGCCTGAAAAAAGAATTGTAATTACACCCAATGTAAAAAGCAATCCATTTATACAAAAAGTTTCTGGTGGCAATACATGTAAATGGTACAAGATTATCTGAGTCAACTGTAACCTAGAAAAACGTAAAATAAGACACGATATCTTCCTTAATGTGTTATAAAACAGGATGCCTAGTACTACAGCGTAACAAAACTAAATGTGAGAGTATCTTGACAATATACATGGAAACGTGTATTTCTGATATAGAGAAAAAAAACATAACAATTGTTTTTAAAAAATGCATACAAAATAGTTGGTGGATGAAGCTATCTAAGTGTACAGCTCTCCTCATGCCAAACTAAAAAGAGCACAGCCGTCCAATGTAATTTTAACTAGGTGGCAACCAGGGCCGGACTGGCTACCAGGCGTTTTGGAATGCTGCTGAGCTGGGGGCTAAATTCGTTGATGGGGGCCTGTGTGCGCTGAACGAAATTAGTTTTGCTTTGTTTATTTCAAAGCACACGCAGGTCTCCATCAATGAAATCAGTCCCCACCCACCGCAGTGAAATCAGCCCCCAGCTCGGCAGCATTCCAAAACGCCCAGTAGTCAGTCCGGCCCTGGAGGCAACAGAGCTGAACTTAATGCTGAAAAGGGGCCGGTCATCTGCTTCTGGATGAACTCGCAGAGCTTGACTGGTTGTATAAACTCCATGGTGGACCCAGGGCAGCAACCGCTATGGCTGGTTCCACAGTATCTATTTGTCTGAGCCTCTCCCTACCACTCCTTGGTGAACTCCTCAGAGGATGTAACGTGGCATAGTACCTATTCTGATGGTTGGCTCGACTGCCGCCCCGGCGTGAAGTGCATAACACATAGTACAGTTGATGCAGGATTGCACCTCCTGATGGTAGAACCCTTTATCTACAGGAACCTTCCATTATCCATGTTGAATATGATCTCAATTGTGTGATATAGGCTACTCCAAAGATGGTAGGTGTCCATATACACAATTTGTCTATTCTCACACCCACGCCTAGGTGCAGGTACACATTTTCTGTAACACTGTTTGCCTTATGTCTACTGTAAACTTACAACACCAAATCACCTTCCCCACAGGCGCTGGAGACTACACAAACACACACACACACACACACACACAGTATCCTAGCCACTAATGATTAATATGTCACACGACAGATGCATGCTCTTCCATACAACGTACTCCCACAGAGTATAGTATTACCCATCCACAAATGCTCTACAGTGCCTAATCAGCGGTACGAAGCACTATTTAAAAGGCAAGTAGCTTAAGGTAAACAGTTCAAATAAAGCACACAGAAAAAAACATCAGTCAGAAAAAAACAGCTGAAAAAATAAACCTCCAAAGCCCATAGTAAAAGGTGACCATGTTGACCCTGATTTACTCCAATCTCCTGCCCATGTAGGGCAAGGGGACCGCGCTCAAGGTATTAGGGAGGTATTAAATACCTCAATCACCTCCAGTATTGTTCCGATCGTCTGGAAGCAGGCCATGGTCAGAGCTCTACTGAAAAAACCCAACCTAGACCCCAACTGACCTGGGTAACTATCGACCCATCTCCCTGCTCCCCTGGGTGAGCAAGATCCTAGAAAAGCATGTAAATCATCATCTAGTTAACTTTCTAGAAAGCTTTCACTTACTAGACCCCACACAGATGGGCTTCAGACCAAAACACGGGACCGAGACCGCCCTCCTCATGGTCACCGAGGAAGCGAGAAAAAGGAGGGTCAGTGGCAGTGATCCTCCTTGACCTAAGCGCAGCGTTCGATACGGTCAGCCACGACACCCTGCTGCACCGTATGTCCTGTGCCGGGATTAAGGACAAAGCCTGGTTATGGTTCAAGTCCTTTCTAGAAAACAGATCCTTCAGAGTCTTTGAAGGTGAGTCTGTCTCCTCCAGCAGACCCCTGAAGTGTGGAGTTCCCCAGGGCTCCTCTCTGAGCCCCGCACTCTTCAACTTGTACATGAGGCCACTGGCTGAAGTCGTCCGCCCTTTCGGGATTAAGATCATCTCGTATGCGGACGACACACAGCTGGTGGTCTCACTGGCGCAGGAGGACAACCGACCTACATCAGGTGGGCTCAGAGAGTGCCTAGAAGAGGTGAAGAACTGGATGTCCTCTTCATCCCTCAAGTTGAACGGGGACAAAACGGAGCTAATGCTCCTAGGTCCCCCAGATCTTCGCCTCCCCGACGCCCTGTGGCCCCCGTGTCTGGGTCCTCCTCCAACTCCCAAAGATAATATTAAAAGCCTTGGAGTCTGGTTGGATAGATCCCTCTCTTTCAACGTGCAGGCCACAAAATTGTCTGCCACCTGTTTTGGCATCATGAGGATGCTAAAGAAAATCTTCCCCCTCCTTCCCATGGAAGCCAAACAGGTGGCTATACAAGGGCTTATACAATCACGCCTTGATTTTAATAATGTGCTCTATCTCGGCGCCCCAGAGTACACTCTGCACAGGCTGCAAACAGTGCAGAACTGCGCAGCCCGCCTATTGCTGGAGATCCCTCGCAGACAATCAGTGAGGACCGGACTGGTTAGCCTCCACTGGCTACCGGTCCGCCAAAGAATTCTCTTTAAGGCAATGTGTATTGCCCATCAAGCTTTCTGGGGCACTGGTCCGAGTATTACTCGCGACCTAGTCACTCACTACACCCCCAACAGAAATCTTCGCTCCAGCCAGACCTTTCTAGCAGTGACTCCCAGAATAAAAAGATCAAGATCCGGCGGCAGGTCCTTTGCCCATAACGCCTCCAGAACTTGGAATGCCATTCCACTACACCTCAGGGCCAATTCCAATCTCACTGCATTTCGCAAACAGCTTAAAACCTTCCTTTTTAACTCACCTTTTTAAGACCTTCCCTCTCCCCATGTGTTCTTTCTGGTAGGTTCTGGTTATTGCTAGCGCTTGGACGCCTCAGGGCAGCAATTCGCGCTCTACAAATCCACATCAAATCAAATCAAGGGCGTGAAGTAAATAAAAAGTGAACACAAATGCACCCCGCCTCGTTCTGTAAAGTGAACGTAACTGCCCTACTTATGCGAGTATTACATTTGATCTGAGGACTATTTGGACTACAGTTTGACACAGAACCAGAAAACAGATACATGGCCAACTTTTTTTTAGCAGTGTAGCTCAAAGGACAAAAATCAAGCAAAAATAGGCAGACAAACTCGTCCACCCCCTGAGAGCCGCTGTCCCTCATGAGACGCATAGAGGCGCCCCTGAAAGCTGTGATAGTCGAAACAAACCAGTGCAGTACGTTCCTGAGAGGACATTACCTTTCGGAATCTGTCAGCGCACTATCAGTCGTAAAGTTCATAATGAACATACAAAAGAAAACGTGGTTTGGAAATGCCCCTGGCATGGAAGTGTGTGCCTGTGTGAGCGCACCGTGTGTGTACAGTCCAGCTGCGGGCTCTCACGGTTTTCATTTATAGATAACATACTTCCTCTTTTTCGGATTATCACCTCACAAAACATGCTGTAATAATAAAACCGGCTCTTCGGCCTTTTAAAAAAATTGTTCCAACACCTACGCGCCCTACTATGAGGAACAAAATATTTAACGAATTCGCTTAAATGTGTAATAAGCAATAACTATTAAATCTTTGACTAAATTAGGGCTTCTCTTATCTAATACGCTAAACACTAACCACACAGTCACGAGCGTTTTAAAGGAAGTGAAATAAATTGCTCTGCGTGAACTGCTCTTTCCTCTTTTACTACCAACCCAGCTTTCACCTTCTCTGTTAGTGGGTAAACTTCGAGGAAGATGGCCAAACCATATGCAATGCTCAAAACCTCACTCTCGATGTGATAGACGAATGTTCAAGTCTAGGGGCATAATTACTAGAAAATGGAGCGACGCTGCAAGCCATCTTGTTGCGCTGAGCTGCGTCATTAGGATGCTGAGCCTGGTGTGGCTGATGGAACTTTGACGATGCCCTCTGGCAGACACCTTATATGTTATACTGACAGCGGTGCCCGAGCAACATGGCCAATGCCCGGTGGAGCTGTATTGGCAGCTATAGAGGAGATTGACTTTGGTTTCACCCCCTTAGCCGTCACCTACCCAGCCAGATATTGGACATTGTTTTTTTCCTTGTCTCTCCACTGTCTCCTTTCCCTCCCCCGCCCTCTCCCTCCGTGGTCCTGCGGGTGACTCCCCTTTCCAGCCCCACATGGCCTTGTTTGTTTTTCTCCTGCACCCCTGTCGCGGGCCCTCGCCCTCCGCCCTCCCTCATGCTCCAGAAAAATTTCTATATGTTTTCCTTTTATGCTATGGTAACAAATGTAACTTTGTGCAACATGTTCTCATGTAAAGCGCTCTGATACCTCCGGGTTTAGCCAGCGCTATATAAAACTTTTCAAATAAATAAATAAATGCATCATATTTAAAGCAATACGACGCATCCTTGTGCTTTCATCTGCGCTGGTGCCCAATTGGCTGCCTAGCACCTACACAGGCACCCTTGCACCATGGTGCAAGGGTGCCCTCTGTTGCCGGGATGATTGTTTTTGGATAGGAAGGGACACCTTCCTGCACAAAAGTAATCACTGATGGTATTTTCCTCCTTCTAGCATCACATAAAGAAAGAGTAAAAAATGAGGACAAATAAGGGTATTTCCCTTTGCTGTGCCACTTTGACGCCTCACCTGGGGAGGCGTGAGAATCTGATGCATTCCCTGGTTTACAAAACCTTGTAAATCTGGCAATGCGTCAGAATCCATGGGTGTTGCATGAGTCACCCCAGCAACATCTACAGAACGCCCTTTTCATGCAGAGTAATGCTTGAAAGGGGGCCATATTTACAAGGCCATGAAAAGCCACGCAGCGTGGCTTTGCCAGGCCTTGTAAGTATGGCTCAGCATTGGGCATTACGGGAGCTTCAAAAAAAGTGACTCTCCGGTGGTGCAGGGGCCTTGTAAATATGTCCCCTAATTTTAAAGATGAGACTCCAAATTATATTACCCTTAAGACCGTGAAAGGGATGACTATGAATGTAGTCTTATTTATTGGTTTAAGTATGTAATGTTAATTATGCTGTACATTTAGGTGATCTTCCTGAACATTGTATTTGATACATGAGTAATAGTATGCATGGCTGTTGTGCAAGTTATGTATTGCGGTCCTAACCATTACTGGAAATTTCAGTGATTTTCAGGTTCCATTCGCAGCCACAACTCTACTTTATCTGTGCTTTTTTTCCAATGAACTTCTACGTTTTTTTTACATCTAGCCTTTTTGTTATAACCAAAGCTGACCATAACTTCTCTTTAACCTTTGAATTTTATAATTACTTTTTGTGGTTTCCTGTTCCTATACTACATCCAGCAGTATCCTGTGCCCGACTGCAGCTGGGGTTGCCCACATAAGGGGATGGTGGCAGGGCCTGACATGTAAAAATACATAATTTATCACATCACTGATAATGTCAGACCAAGTTCAGGAGGCCAAGTGGCAGGCAGGGACTGCGGCCATAACTCTGGGGGTTGAGTTCTTTTGTCACTGCTGCCTTGGAGCCGGTCTTACTATAGCTCTATAAACTGGGCCAAGTAACACCCTTTCCACATCTGATCCCCAGTGGTAGCGAGGGCGACCAGTCACAGGCTTTTCAGGGAGCTCAGCATGATAGGCTCAGGAATCAATAGCACCACCCTATCCGCGCAGTAAGAGCAATGTACAACAGTGATTCTCTGTAGAAGAGACACACACTTTATTAGACAGAAACCATAGCATTCAACTACTCTTTATATATTGCATGAATACTCAATTCAACTCTATTCATGGGTGTGAGTCTAGCGCTTAGAGCGGCCTCTGTTGACTACTCTAATTACGTCTCCAACGGCTCCTTTGTGTATCCCTCCCTTCTCTGGGTTCCCGCCCACTTCAGGGTCAGAGTTCGAGGTAAGGTCTATAGATGCAGCTCATGCTCCTGCCCTGTATGGTCCTAGCACTTGGCCAGCCGGCTCAGTCGCTCACCTGGTACATAGGAGCAGCGGCAGGCCACGTTCAGCCCTTCCACATCAGTGGGATCTCACTGTTAGCAGGAAGAGTTCAGGTGACATATGGCAGTCTTCCAGGAAGTTGCGTAGTAGCTGGCCGCACATCGCGTTGCTTGGAAGGTCGCGGCAGGAGCGGAGGCTCTGGTCAGTGGCCCTCTTCCACGCGGCAGGCTGAGGATCACGGTTCACTCCAGCGCTCCTGTGGTTACTTGACTCTCAGAGCAGCTGACTCTGTCACTCCAGTGGGTACTTGACTCACGGCACGGATTATGCCGACACTCCGGGAGTACTTGGTGCTTGTTCTTGAGCATGATGGCCATACGCCTGCAGGTCATTATTCTTTGGCATGGCAGATCCGAGGCACTGTGTACGCATGCAGTTACGCAAGGCGAAAACCTCGATTGTTCACAAGGAACCCTGGGGCACCTCTCTGGTCACTTGGTTTTCTGGACTGGTCCTGAACCAAAAGCACACTTGGTCAGTGCTGCGGTTACGCCATCCACTGGTGAAACATACAGGTCACCAGAAGTTGCTTATCCTGGCTTTGGTCTGGCCTACACCTCTTATACATAGCTCCATGTGCTTTAGTTGCTACGATGGAGATAAGTAACAAAGATCGTACTGTCTGGTCCAGCAGTACTGAGATTCCTTCGGTGCCCTTGCTTAGAGAGTCGGTCAGACGGGCCTTACAACAGGTTCAATTATGACAGTCCCTTTCATGACCAGCTCCTCCTGCTGGGTTGGCACTTCCTTCCTGTGCTCATCGGGAGAATGTCTGGACACACAGGATACTCCAGTTATTCTTCCTTCATATTGGAATCCAGGCAATGTTACCTCGTCTCTGGGGAGTTGGCTGTCAGTGCAACACCAACCTTGTTTGCTTAGTAGTCGCTCAGTACCCTGCGAAGTACTCCTTCCTTGGTAGAGGAGACTGTGTCTAGAAGTCTATACTAGAGGGGTCGTCCCACCAGTTCATTCAGGATCCCTGCCTATTTGAGTGCGGCGCACCAGCTAACCATCTCATCGACCACTGTAACTGGGCCACCGCGTTATAGACCTTGTAATCGAGGGCACTAAGTCCCCCTTCTTCCAAGGGGCCTATACCTTGCTAAAGGCCACCCAGCACCGGCCAGTGCCCCATATTAAGGTTGTCAAAACACCCTGCATTTCCCTGAAGAATGTCTTCCATATGACCAATGAGATGGCCACCAAGTAGCATAACGGACTGGGCAATACCAGCATTTTAAAGATGGCGATCCTGCCCATCGGTGTCAGTGGCAACCTGGTTCACAAGGGGAGTGCGCGACGGATGGAGGCCACCAGTTTCCCCAGGTTCCATTCTATAAGGACATTTGCCTCATAGTAGACTTGCATCCCCAAACACTTGATGGAGTCAAACTGCCAGGCCCACCCCTGAAATGGCATCACCTCCCTCTGGTCATCAGGCAGTGGAGTCAAGGGGAATAAGCAGGACTTATCCCAATTAATATGGAGTCCCGACATTGTCCTGAAATCGCCGAGCACCATCATAAACCACGGCAGCATGGTGTGGTCGGCTTCACTAAACTAGTGCATCATCTGCACACAGGGATATAATCTAGGGTTGTCCCAGTATCGCTAGACCCCACTGCGGCGCACGAACCCACAGCATGCACGTCAGTGGTTCAATCACTAGAGCAAACTGCAACATCGACATAGGGCAGCCCTGTCCAGTACCTCTATCCCTTGGAAACGGGTCTGATATCACTCCCCCGGTGCCTACTCGGGCAACCAGCCTAGTATACAACATTGTCACTAATATGAGGACGGGTTGTCCAAATCCCATGCGTTTCAAGACCGCCATAAGATAAGGCTGTACCAAGGTGTCAAACACATTTTCTATGTCAAGGAATGTGGCTCAACCCGCAGTCCGTGTGTGCTTCGCCCAATCCATGGTGTGGAACAACTGTCTCAAATTAAGGAATAGGTTACGCCCTGGCAAAAACCACTTTGATCGGAATGCACCAACAAGGAAACCACCGCAGTCAGGCGACTGGCTAAGATCTTGCCAAGAACCTTGTAATCCAGGTTCAAAAGAACAAAGGGCACTAGGATGTTACGCTCAAGAGATCACAACTAAGTTTACGGAGGACGACAATCACTGCCTCCCTCATGGAATTCTGACCACCTCTTCATTTACCTTCAGTAGCCAAGGTGCCAACTGGGCACGGTATTGCGCATAGAATTTGATCAGGAATCCATCAGTGTCTGATACCTTCCCGAGAGCTATTTGTGCTCTCGCCCCCTACCCCTCTTCCAAGGTGGCCAGGATATCCAACTCTTGCCATTGCAGGGGACTAATCATGGGGATGTGTATATGTGCTAAGTATATGGAGATCGGACTGTCGCCCTTGAAGTAGCTTCCCTGTACAGCCCCCATAGTAGTCCTTGAACAAACACCCCACTAAATTTCCTTCTTTGTGTTCACTACGCTCCCTCTCCGGAGTCGGAGCGTAGGTACCTGGGAGACCCCGATTTCTGTAACCAGGCCAATAATTGGGCCGCTTTATCCCCGTGTTTGTGCTGTAGTCGCAAGTGGACCTTATAATCAAAATTGAATAACCTGTCCATCAGTGACCTGTACCCCCTTCGCAAGGCCGTCAAAACTGTGGGCCCGATTCACAGAACTAACTTAAGACAAAATCCTAAACTTACTACCATTTTGGTATTCACAGAAGGCACTTACTCATTTTGGTATTCACAGAATGCACTTACTCATTTCGGTATTCACAGAAGTTAGGAGTCCTAACTTTAGGACTCTTAAATGCCTTCTGTGAATACCGAAAGTCTTAAAGTTAGGATTTTTCTCAATTTAGTAGTAGTAAAGTTAGGACTCCTAACTTTAGGACTCCTAAATGCCTTCTGTGAATACCGAAAGTCTTAAAATTAGGATTTTTCTCAATTTAGTAGTAGTAAAGTTAGGACTCCTAACTTTTGGACTCCTAAATGCCTTCTGTGAATACCGAAAGTCTTAAAATGGGGTTTTCTCTCAGTTTAGTAGTAGTAAAGTTAGGACTCATTACTTTAGAACTCCTAAATGCCTGCTGTGAATACTGAAAGTCTTAAAATTAGGATTTTTCTCAATTTAGTAGTAGTAAAGTTAGGACTCCTAACTTTCGGACTTCTAAATGCCTTCTGTGAATACCAAAAGTCTTAAAATTTGGATTTTTCTCAACTTTACTACTACTAAACTGAGAAAAATCCTAATTTAAATACTTTCGGTATTCACAGAAGGCATTTAGGAGTCCTAAAGTTAGGAGTCCTAACTTTACTACTACTAAATTGAGAAAAATCCTAACTTTAAGACTTTCGGTATTCACAGAAGGCATTTAAGAGTACTAAAGTTAGGACTCCTAACTTCTGTGAATACCGAAATGAGTAAGTGCTTTCTGTGAATACCAAAATGAGTAAGTGCCTTCTGTGAATACCAAAATGGTAGTAAGTTTAGGATTTTGTCTTAAGTTAGTTCTGTGAATCGGGCCCTGTGTGTCTATTGTGGTTGATGAAGCATTCTTTTTCGAGCCTCCTGAGGTGGTCTTCCAAACTAAGCCCTTCCGCAGTCAGACCCTTTTGCACAACATACACCATCATCAGACACACCCCGTTGGACCACTTTGAATGTGTCCCATTCACCAGAGCATCTGAAGGAGTCCCCTCACTTTCCTGGAAGTATCGGTCTATGGCCTCACCTATCTGGGAGCTAAACCCCGCATCATGTAAGGTGACATGGACAAGTGCCAGGTGGGAATTTTCTGTCTAGATCTTCCTCAACCGAGCGAGACCAGTAAGGGATTATAATATGATATGGTGCCTCCCAAGTACTCTGCATGCGTGCACTGCACTAACCAGTGCAGGTGAGCCAAAGCTCATGTCTAGTCTAGAGAGCAGTGCAGTCCCTCCACCAAACTGTGGGATCCACTGGGTTTGCCAAGAGAGCGGGTGTCAGAGTTGCAAAGAAGGCTGCCTGCCCCGTATTTGGGGTGTACACTGCCACCAATGTCAACAGCAGCCCATACAATATCCGCCCCCCACTACTGCAAAGCATTCATCTGGGTCTATTTTAGTATGGGACACCATGAAGGGGACCCCCAGAGCTACCCATACCTACACCCCCTTGTGTAGCTTGAGTACTGTCATGCCATATACCCCGCCCCTCCAGCACCTACCCAAACTGGGAAGGTCCAATGTTGTAAGGTGTGTCTCTTGGAAACATGCAAAGTGTACTTGACGCCTCCATATTAAGCATATATCCGGTGTCGCCTGACATACGAGCCCATGCCTTTCACGTTCCACGTGAGGAGCCTATATTCCTGTAGTACTATGGGCGGATAAACCCAGTCCCCGGGGTGGCCCCAAGTGTAGATGTCGGCGGGTGCGCCAACATATGCAACCACACACGTGTAATCAAATACAGACATTCCCCTAAACTTCCTTCCCTAGGCCGTCACACAACGGTGCTGCATCTGGTCACAAACCTTACAAAGTGTAAATAACAGAAAGAAACGTTCTGTGGATGGTATGGGCTAGTACATGGCAATAGTTTCATATACTGAGGAGACCCCTGGTGTCAATAGCACCCCTGCCAGT
Organism: Lissotriton helveticus; assembly: GCF_964261635.1. Taxonomy (NCBI): domain Eukaryota; kingdom Metazoa; phylum Chordata; class Amphibia; order Caudata; family Salamandridae; genus Lissotriton; species Lissotriton helveticus. The sequence goes on from NC_136059.1 coordinate 1,192,463,766, forward strand.
GCAGACCCCACCACAACTCATTGTCTTGGAATATCAAATTCACAACAGCTTAGTCCGGAGCAGCCATGCCACCAGTGTCACCCTCCTGCCCCCCCCAGTGAGTAAAAAAAGGACATGATATCACCCGTTTCATCAGAGGAGATCGGAAGCCATAGGGGTGCACTCAGGCCCACCTCTAACATCTCCAGAATCTTATCCGACAGGGAGCCAAACAACGAGTGCACCTCGTTGGGATCCAGAGCCCCAGAGCCGGGGGATCCTACTCGTACCAGCGCAGCCACCACCTGAGCTCTTTCTTGTGCCACTTGTTCCCAGGATGAGTAGGAGCAGGTCCTACGAGTCAATTGGTGTCTGTTTTGTGCCATCCTCTAGCCCTCATTGGTTTCTGGATGATCCGAGGGAGGGTGCTCCCCCTTAGACTCTAGCCACTCCCAGGCCTCCCGTGCTGACTGAAAAATGACCAGCCTATCACCTTCCATGACTTTAAGTTTGGCCAGGATTATTGAAGCGTGCTTGAGCCCCATCTGCCTAAGCTTGAGCTTAACCATTTAGTATGACGCTCTTTGTTTCTGCATGTCCGCAGTGTAATCCGGAACTATCATGACTGCCTGGTTTTCAACTTGCCATGGACCTTTGGTGTGGGCAATTTATAAAATATTCTCCCTGTCCCAATAATTAAATGATCGCAACACCACCGGGCATGGGGGGGCGCCAGGAGGAGGCGGCCAGGCCCGTACTCGATGCGCCTGTTCCACTGAGAAGAAGGTTTTACCCTCAAGAACTGTTTGCGCCAGCCATTGTCCTGGTTAAGATCCAAGCTCAGATCCTCAAACTTCTCGGCCAGTCCCACCACTCTAATCTTATTTCGGCATGCTCACCCTTCCGCATCATCCGCTTTGCATCTCAGTAAATCTAATTTTCATTGCAAAGCTGCAATTTGGCCTGTGTGACTGACACAGCGGGCTGCATCTCTGCTATGGCTGCCTCATGGGTGGTTACCCTTGCTTTCAATTTATTATGCTCTTTGTGCATGTGGCCCATGTCAATAATCAAAGTGTTCAGTTTTGGATCTGAAGTTGTTTTCAAGCCGTGCACGGTGGCGAGGACCACTGTGAACTTAGCATTAGTGTCCTGCAGTACATGGTCAGTGTTGAGAGGAGCCCTGCTGGAGCTGCCCCACATTGGACAAGGAGGGGTTCTGGTGGGTGGCCCCAATTTTGGAACCCTCTGTGTACCATCATGACACCCTCAAAGTAAGCCAAGAAACAGGTTGGATGCCGCCCATCGTGCACTGCAGGGAGCAATCAGCAATGTCCTCTCCATATCATGTGGCTAGGGCAGCACTCACTCCTCCAGGATGGGCGCCCCTCTGGTCAAATTACATACAAAGCTTCCGCACCACCACGGTTTGTCCTCCGTAGGTAAGTGCCCCGATAAGTTCAAGGAGGTTGATGAAGGGGAAGGAAGAGGGGTCCCCCTGCCCACAGCGCCTCCTCACTGGAGAAGCATGGACCCTTTTGTCACTGCTGATGGGACTTTGGTCGCCCCACGAATCGGCACTTAGGCCGCCTCAATCGGGGGTCACTATCGAGGTGGGGGTGGGGAAATCCTCCCAGTGCCGTGGTGAGCCAAGTAACCGAGGACCCCACCAGGGATCTGCTCTGGGCACACACACCTGCATACACACCACCGGGTCATTTATGTCCCGTGCCCGGGGTCAGTGGCCTTGCACTGTGTCAGCGCGCACACCTCAGTGTCTTATGACAGTGACTGCGGGGGAGAGGTTGAACCAATCACACCTTCCACTCTAGTGCCCCTGGGGCCAGCAGGCCACTCTCACAATATGTGCTCCCCCAATGTCCGTCGCATTTATGAGAGAGAAGTTAAATCAAGCCAGTAATATGGTATATTTCAGTCTCGAAAAGATATAAAAGAATGCGATTAAAGTTAAATTTAGTGAAATAGCTTAGTATTTTTCTCTCTCTTTTACCATTTGAATTATGATCATTTTTAAAATACGAAGGTCTGCAATCGATGCAATTCCTTCCAAGCACTGTTCTGCACAAATATATCGGTAAGCTTTAGCAATTCTTTGGGGTGTATAAATGAATATTAGCTAACTGCACTTTAACAAACGAACACATGCCTTGTCAGTTATTGTAGGAGAGTAGGATCTGCTTCCTATGGTTACCCCCACGTTTTGCTGTGTTTCACTGGTTTTTCGACTTTAGTCTGGCTGTGGCCCTGCTAATCAGGACCACAGCCTAGCCGTTCTCTCTCTAAATTGATTGCATGTACTTTAGGTACATACCAGATTGGTTACTGGGTCACCCTTATGAGTCCCTAGTATATGGTCCCATAGGTACCAAGGGCATAGGTACCCCAGAGGCCTACCAGGGGCTGAAGCATGTATTATGCCACCCCTGGGAAGCCTTCCAAAATGGCACCACAGGTGTGCACTTGCAGCCTGGGTAAGGTGGTGTAAGCACCCCTTACTGGGATATAGTATACCTATATCCGCCATTTAAAACAGACACATATTAACATATAAGTCACTCCAATGGCAGGTCATGACAATCCTGAAGGCAGAGTGCCTTGTTTTGTGTGAGAGGGTGCCCTAGCATGAGCTGAGCCCCTCTGCAGCTTTTGGAATCCCTTCCTTGTAGCTGTTCTGTGATATGGCCATACCATATACTCTTAGGTGCATTATAATCCTCGCGGTTAATGCTAACTTTGGTTTCGCTTTATCAAAACATGTCGTGTTTGGTGTCAAACACTTTGGAATACTACCCCCCGCAGCTCGAGGCTCGTTCGCAATCTCTAGTCCGTTAGCTAGTGGGTCCCCACGAAGGGCAATCCTTTATTTCTTGGGCTTTCCTGATTGCTCCAGATGTGCCCTGACTCCCCTCCAAAGGGTGAGTCCCTCAGGCCTTGCTGGTCTGCACCGGAGCAAATCTTGTCGTCTTGCGTGGGTTGCTGTTGCCAAGGCTTGTTGGGTCCAATAAAGATACAGACGCTGCAGCACTCTACATCCAACGTGGGACAGCTTGAATCCAGCTCCTGGTTGTCGTTGACGCCTCTTGGACCTCGTGACTGAAGAGTCAAGCTTCAGCTTCTTAACCTTAAAGCACCCGACATTGGCTGGCATCTTCCTGTCGCCATCCTGGTCACTGGCTAGTGACCCAGACTCTATCCCCTCTGCTTTCAGGTTCTTCAGATCTCCGATCCACCCTTGGATCCATCTGGACACTTTTCCTCTGGTCGCCTGCAGCATTTCTTCACAGCTCTCCATTGGAATCGACCACGAAACCCGACACGAGAAGGCACCTATGCACCCGGCTTCCCTGGGTGAGGTAACACTAGTACTTCGGTGCTCCCGTGGGTCTTGACTCTCGAAGTGTCTAGTTCTAAAGGGGTTTAACCACAGTCCACACCTAAGTTTCCTAAAACTTTAAAACTGTAACTTGAATTTCCTCCATAGAAGTCAATGGTGATTCGAGGCTGTGTTTAGACACTGCACGCGTCCCCCCGTGGGTCTCCTGCGTCCCTACCTTGGATGGCTCCTGGTTGCCCCAGCGGTTCTACAGGCCCTGGCCTAACTTCTATCCTTCAAGGGGGTTCTTATACCACTTTCTTAATATATGGTTTGTGAGTCCCCTTGGGCAAAACGTATACTGTGCTAGTTCACTGTGTGCTATTTAAGTTCTTGTATTGTACTTTTGCCTCTAGCCTCAAAAAGAGACTAGAGGGGTGTATTTTAGAATAAATACATATATTTTATATATATACCTGGTGTAGTGCTCTTTCATTTGATCATTCAAGAGATTATAGACTCGTAAAACAAGCTGCTTTACATTCCTTCAAGACTTAGCCTGAAGGCTGCTCTCCACAGCACCACTAGGGAAAGCTTTCTATAAATGTTGTCTAAACCTACCATCAATAAGGGTCGTTTGGACTGGTGCAAGGTGCCCACTAGAATAGTGGACATCATATGCCAGGCCAACTTCTCACAGTTATAGCTCCTCATTTTCCATCTAGCCTCTCGTTTTTCATCTAGGAACGTGTATGCCCATTATAAAATCCTAAAGTTCACCATCAATGCAACTTATCGCTGACTTTATCCCTTTTTTAATGTGGTAGGTGTGAATTAATATCGTGGAAACGGCAAATTCACATTGATAATATTCAACAGGATTTTTAAAGATAGCTATCAGATGCATAAAATTTAAATACAATAAATGTCATTACATATGAAGATGTTAAATTGATTTCTTAGTAAATAAACATATAAAATAAGTGTGACTTGTTATAAACATAAGTGTCCAGTTTAACATGAAACACAGTCCTTTTCCTTAGATTGTTTTTAATTAAGAAACCCGATATTGCGACATCAAATGATATATCCGTCATATATGCAATGGTCATCAGCCATTAAAAGTAGGTCAACATCTTTTTACCTGCTAAAATAAACAATAGACAGAAACAAATAAAGCTATGTATATGCTAATGACGTAAATATGAACTATTGCAGATAGCACATTTTTCCACTTGCACCAGCTTCAATCAGAGGTAGAACCGTATCAGGCATTGCGTAAAGTACGCTGATAAAAAATATATATATTATACTCAGTTGCACTAATTTGGAAAAAGGGTGTATCTAATTCTACTCTGTCTTCATCTAGTTATATATTCTTCTTCTTTTTTCCTTTTTAGGTCGAGCTGGTAAACTGCATCCGAAGGATGCAGGTGTCCAGCTGGAGACCTAATGTTGCCTGTCTCGGGGGAAGGAAGGACAAGAGGGTGCCACGCGCTTCTCTTCGGCTGGATTACACTGCGTGCACGCGCACCCACACTCACGCATGCGCACATCACAGCCACACGCATACACAGCCACACGCATACACAGGCACACACACACACCCCCCGTCGCCGCCGCACCTACACACACACTAGCGCACCTACACGCACACACAGAGACCCCCCACACACACACCAGCGCACCTACACACACGCACGCACACATACAAAGACCCCCCTCCCCCCGCCGCCGCCGCCGCTGCCGCCATCGCACACATACAGACACACACACCAGCACCGGACCCCACTCACCGGCTACGCAGGATTTCTCTTCTCTGGGGCGGCCCCGGGGCTCTCCCTAGCTCACGGGAGCCCCGGGCCGCGGGAGGACTCGGCTTCTTTGCTCCATCCCGGCGGGCAGCCAATCATAGCCATCAGCAGGCGGGACTTCCTTCTTTCTTCTGGCCCGGCCCACGTCTTCTCTCCCGTTGCCTGGCTTCCTGCCTCAGGGGTCCGCCAATGGCAGCGCGGCCCCGAGCAGGGAGGCGGGCACAGCGTTGCCTCGTTTAATGAACGTGTTTGCTGCATCCGGAAACTGATCTTCATTCTCAAAGGGCCTGAGAACTCGAAACCGTGCCAATCCGACGGTTCCTGCAGTAAACCACGGCGGTCGCTGTCCTTGTTTTTATGAAGGTGCCCGATCTTGCAGTTGTATATAGCGCTTTCATCCTCCCGAGGTCTACGCCTGCAGTCCCGTTCGGCATTACTAACAAGCGCCTGCTTATTTCAGCGCCAAGAGTCCATTGAGCTTGTGATGTGCCTAAGCCTGTGGTCAGCTGTCTTTCTTTCTAGACCTCGGTCTCTTGGCGCGAAATGCAGTTCAAAGGGTGTAATATGAAAATGTCAGAGCAGTCTCCAAATGCCTCCTGCGTTAGCCCAGCTGGGCCCCTCCCCTCAGATGCATAGCAGAACATTGCTTCTATTGCTCTTAAACGTGAAGGCGCACAGGCACTTTGTTGACGACCTGTATTGCTTCTAGAGGCCTTTTTGGGGGGTTCCATACGGTTCACTGCCTCACTGTTCACTTACCCATTCATCCATCATGTCAGGATATGTCGTGAGTATGGCGTGACCTTAGTGTCACTTTTCGATGGGGCGCACAGCTTTCTGTAAGCGCGTCAATGCTCTTATGTGGAGAGGGTACAGACTTACCTATTGAAGGTTAATGACCCCACATTTCCACCCCAGAAGGTGTTACCCGACGTCTTTGAAAGATCGGTCTAGGCAGTCTGGGGACAGAGCCATGCGACAGGGCGATCTGCCGAGGACCACACATGTTGCGCGTGCGTGCAGACATGGCTGGGACTCCGAAAGCTTTCCACGCGCGATGCTCGAAAGGGCATATATCTGTTGGTCAGACTATTATAATGTGAGACGGAAATTCTGCACAGGGCGAAAAGAGCAAAACATTTGCACTGATCAAAGAATCACCTGATAATTATATTTTGCACTAATAGTCAAGTGCAATCGAGGGTGCAAAAGAGCCCGTTCTGAGATGCAGCGCAATGCACGTAATCGAGCGCCTAGACAGAAGGCACTTTACTGGATACATCTGGGTCGCAGGGGCACCATTTGGCCATAAATCCCCTTACTTGCACCTCGTTATGAATGAGGCTGCTTGGAGGACAGGCAAGCGTCAGTAACCCTTTTTTTTAACCCTTTGTGGTCCTTGTTGTGGGGTTTGCTCGTATGTGTGGCGCAAGACACTGTTGGGTATTCTTGCGCACTGTGATCTACAACAAAAGGAGCCCTGATTGGGTTGCTTCCCTGGGACCCATTCATTACCCCCCTGCCTTTGTAATCTGTTCTCGTGTAATGTTCTCATCTGGTATCATTTCTGTTCATATTGTGAAGCCTCCGACGCCTTCGGGTAAAGTCCACGCTATATAAAAATGCATAAATAAATAAATAAAATAAATAAATTCGTGTGTGTCTTGGCGCGATCAACAAATCCAGCCTCTGCCTCACAGAATGAGCCGTGTTTACACAATGTTGATCATTGTAACCACCCGCTGAATAACGCACAGCAGGAATTAACACATCTGGGCAAGGCTGGGCAAATCACTTAATCTCCCCGTGCCTAATAAAAATGAATGTGTCTCTTGTAACGTTGCTGGTGCTTGTGTAAAGCGCTCTGATACTCTATACCTTTGAGTCAAGTTTGCTCTATATAAAACGCTAAAAAAAAACACCAACATTTCCATGAGACCTGTCCCGGTGTGTGCATTATCATGCAGTTAAGGTATAGAAGATGCATGCACAGTACCGCTGTCTGTCGCATGGTTTTCTCTTGTCCATCTTCCCGTTTTGAAATCCGTACCACCTTCTTCATTGCGCTTTCCATAATTACACCTGACTAGGGTTGCCACCTGACCGATTTTTTTTGTATTTTTTTTTTTTACTGACTCCGCAGGTATTTTAATGTCCCAGATAGTACAAAAATTAGCATGTACATATCAAATTTATTTCTATCTATCATTAAAATTTGATACTTTTGTACAAGCCATATTTTATATGTTCCTTTTTATACAAACAAAACTTAACTACTGCATAAATAAAAAGACATTGCCATTTACAATACTAAAAGCTAAAATTTTCCTAATGCGAGACCTATTGCATTGCAAATGCTTGTTTATCTTTGTAATTGTCACACTAAGGCCTTTCTAGTTCTGGTATTTTGGTGTCTGAGTGAAGGCACGTATATTATCACCAATATAAATTTGGATTACTAACATGAAAAAATGGTTGATTTAAGAAATGAATGCTCAGTGTATTTTTAATTGTTTACAGGTTGTCTGTGGCTATACCTGACGAAGGCGCTGCTGGCGCCGAAACGCGTGTCGAAGATTTAATTATTGCCACTTTTTATTGTTACTTTAAACCGTCAATACATTAGGTCAACTGTGTTTGAATAAATTAAAACTTTGTTAACATTGAGAATGTATTATGTATCATCGACAATCTGACGCCTTTTTAACAGTAATTTGTTTTTGTCTCTTTTTTTAAAATTAATTTTACTTGTGTTTGCTATAATTAAAGTAAATGGTTGAATACTCCTTTGTTAGTTACACTGAGCTCTTTTCTTACTATTTTCATTACTGCATATAACTTGTTCCATTGTGATAAATTGTAGATTGCCTAGGAACGATATCTTCAACAGCACTCCGTCGCCGTCACCAGAGGGCCTCCAGCTCACCCACTGCAGCTCTCAGAGCGGTCAGCAAGGCACAGCCCCACCACCTCTGATGCACCTAGGAGTCTCACGCCAGCGGCCCTTCTCTATAGAGAGTGGGGGCTTGGGTGCCGCGTGGTCCGGCATCTGCAGCAAGGTGGGGGATCTAAAAAACGTTAAAAAAGTCAGGATTGCTGCAGTGCCAGGATGGAGCTCGCTTTTATGTGACTGCTCCCACCACCATCTTGGCCACCCTCCCATAGCATCAAAGGTTTGCTGAGTGTTGATACCAACTCAAGAGAGTCAATAACTAAAGTCAAGGGTGACCGTGATATCAACCAACAACCGCTGTGACATTTCTTGTCTTTGTTAGCATATCCAAATTTTTAAATTTGAAATAAAGCATCAGCAGCCTCACCCATTAAGTCCCATTCTATATAGTGGCATAGCAAATATATCAATCACTCTGACTGTATAATCATCACCACATTCTCCACACATCATCCCCATCGTTTTCAGGGGAAAGCCAGTGGGACCACACTTCAATATTTCAAGCAGTGAAAGAGATGGCCTGCATGGTATACAGTCATGATCCTTGCCCTGAGGGCCCAAACTTTGAGATCCCATTCTCCTGGATATATGTACGTATGCTAGTAGAGTTGGTGTGCCATGAATGAGTGCCTGAGTGAACCCGAGCGACACAGGCCTGTGGGTTCCATTTTGGAAGCCCATGGTCTGCTCATGTGCATTGGATGGAGGTCAGATTGCATCCAGAGAGGGAAAATGTATTGCTGACATTCCTGACACAGGAGGGTGGGAATCCTAACACTCCTACATGCAGAAAGGTGAGACCAGCTTCTCCTTAGAACTTTGATTAGGTCCTTTCTGATACAGAGGGCTGCTCATTAGTCCTCCCGAGTCAGCCATTTTGTTGCATGGCATCTGTATCGGGAACGGAAGGACCCTTTAGAAGGGGGGCAGCCCTTTGCCTATCTTCCTAATCACTGTTGGATGTGGCTGTTGATAATCAAGGTGCAGACTACTTACATCCCTTTGTGGCTCTGCTGTGGGTGCTCCAAACTGGAGTCAGCCCTGCAGTGAAAATCAACAAAAAAAGAGAATCCACATCTGTCTGATAACTCTGAATAAAAGTGGGAGCTGCTGACCCTCTTATTGTTCCAGTTCCAAGTTCTCTTCAGCTGATGAGGGGGTGCTCTGAAGAGTACCCAGAGGACTACTACACAACCAGAGATGTCTGTCTGACAGCCAGCCCGCTTCACAGAGGTGAGAGGACATCACTTAGCGTCCGATCAGGAGGAGGAATTGTGCTAATCATCATCATCAACTTTATTTCGACCATAAAAGATCATAAAAGTACACAGCATATTATTGATAAAGTACAATATATAAAAAAGGTAGTCTTGAATAAGATTAATACCATAAAAATATGTTTAATATCACAAGGCTCAAAATTTGGTGTGTCAAAGTGCTTTGAGTGCCTAATCCCTAGTGCATGGCAGTATCTAGACAGGCCAAAAACCAATACTCTGCGAATATCGGTCATCAAGATTCTTAGCACCTCAAGGTAGTGTCCCGGACCGACTAGGTTACACAGTGGAGTTATCCATTTTTTCCATGATGTTTGTAATATGGACATAAGAATAGCAGATGCACGATAGCTCCTGAACTGGCATTACACGCTGGGCAAAGTTAATCATTAAAAACATCATTACACCACTTTATTCAAAACTGCTTTGTGGGGAGGGTGTTAATAACGAAACTGAAAAAATAATTTACGTGCGGGGGGGGGGAGGGGAGAACGATTTCATCTATTGTTTCCTCAAAGCAGTAAACAGATTTAAAATTTAAAATTCAGAAGTCAGGCGACCCCACTACTTTTCTTGTTGTAGCTTCTAAAAACCTTTCTTTCAGCCTCGCTTTTGGTATGGTGGACAGACTTTCCGGGTTTGACCAAAACCCCACCATCCCAAGCCTCCCCAGCAACTCTCTTCATGATCTAAACCAGGGGTTTGATAATATCGATGGTAACCTCAGGAGCTAGATTAAAGGCTTCTGGTAAGAAACAAGCTCATCCACATACCATAACCTGCGCCAGAACATTCGAAGATTATAATTTGGTTTATGAGCTAGCTGTCTGTGTGCGAGGTCCAGATATAGGGGCACCAGCGGGGTTCTGGAAGGTGAGTCCACCAAAGATCTAAGGAAATGATTCTCAATTGTAGAGAAGCAGTTGGTAGTGACCATGCCCCACAACTCGGCTCCGTAAAGTGACCCTCCTAATACCTTGGTGTTACAGATTTCCAAGGCTGGCGCAAGCTGTCTAAACAGTGTTTTCCTGTGTATTTTGGAAATGTTAACAGTCCGGTGTATTAATTGGATTTTTACTTTCTCAATATGTGCCGCCCAGTTAATTGTTGGTGTCAGACGGATCCCGAGGTAATCGAATGCATCAACTCGCTCCAGCTTGCTATTTCCAATCGACACCGATTTTTGGTGGGGTTTGCCGCTCCTTTTTTAAAAATCATATATTTAGTTTTGGACTCATTTAGCACCAACCCTCGTCACAAAACGTAATGAAATCATTTAAAAGCTGCTGTAGTCCCTGCAGTGATTTAGAAATTAGAAATGTGCTAATAGGTGGAGGAAATGTTGCACCTAAATATAGAGACTATGCCACAAGAACATTAAGACTTCAGGGAGTGGGTAGAGTGCCTAGATTAGGACCATTGCATGAAGCACATGAGAGCCACTTGCAAGTCAAGTAAATATGATTGTAATGTATAATATTAGGCATTCTTGTATAAAGTTCTTAAGCACGGGTGACACAAGTCTGCAGTATCTTTTGAGGAGAATCAAAACAGCGAATAGGTATTAAAACAGGGTAAGACATTTGACGAAGTAAGTGACATCTCCATGACTACGCTTGTGTTCAGACCACACCCTATGGGCATATATCTAAACCTGAACTCTCTTCCCCCTTGCAGTGTGTGACCACAAGGCTCCCCTCATTTACTCCTCCATGGGGTATTGATTTCTGGAAGTCAGGGTAAAGAACAGTGTGACTGCTCTGTATGTTTGCTAGTTTCTTTTCACTCCAACACAAGTGCTCAACACATCAAGTGTGATGGGATGAGAATCCACATGCATATGGTTGCAGTGTCCACACGTACTTGCAGTGCACACTAGAGTGGCACAGCATGATTGTTAAAGGTCCACAATGGATGCTCGGCCTTTCTGTAAGGTAAGTTTATTGTTGCATGTTTCAATTTTGTTCTGTCTTATTTTATTACCTGTGTGTACTACCAACTGTATTTAATTTTATATATATATATGTTTGTACTCCAAGACCATTCAAAACCAAAACACCAAGCAAATAGCTACTTCTAGCTGTTCAACTGATATTGTATGAATATATTTGCACTGAGTGGGTGTGAGTAACAGACGGGTACATATCATAGAGAAAAGTAGGATTCTGATTCTGAAGAAAGCCCCGGATCCTGGTGTGGGGCCATAAAAGGCCTGAAACATCGATCCAACTGGACACAAGAAGCATAATAAAGTCTTTCACGCCCTACCTCTCGTTTTAATCTTCCCCTCACCACTCACCTAAAAAAGTGTAAATCTGCCCAGGGTGGGTGACCGGGATTTTTACAACTTATCCGGATCCCTTGCCCCATCTTTGCACTATCCCCGCATGTACCCTCAGTACAAAATAAGGGCCCACTGCCATTAAAGGGTTCTTTAGCGAGTGCTGGATGGCCAATTATGAAGCATGACATCCAGGGGGTGTGAGATGCCATTCCATATATTTTTTATAAATAACCTCTAGATCCTGCATACAAAAATTGGGATATCAACTTATTCAAAAATAGGGCAAGTGCCTACATAAAGGATAACCTGCTCTCTCACTTGAGGGCCAGAAGAAGGGACACGCTGCTATTTATGTTACTGATACTTAATAGGGAGAGTGCAAACATGTATCCCCATAACTCCCTCCCCGCCCCTCATTTGGAAAGAGCAGAGTGAGCTTGTTCACTGTTAACTTGGGGCACAACATGTCTAATAGATGAAACAGATGTTCATGAAGTATAATGGTAATGCTGTTGTTCAAGTGGCCAAATGGGGTCAGAAGCCCTGATGGATCATTTGTTGGAGTTTAGCTCTTTTTCTTAAAATTTTTAGTTAATTATAAGGGAGACAAAGTCCTTCCAATTGCGTGCTATGAACTGAAATAATGTGCTTGGTTCAATATTGAGGTTGACATCTTGAGGTAAATGAACACATGCCAACTTTTTCAAGCTGCAAAGAGGTAGATTTTGAAAAATGGGAAAATAAATCAGGGCAATTAATTTACCTAATTAATTTATATGGAAGCAGAGGCAATTATTTAGGTGGGCGACAAATAAAATAACGCTGTTTTAAGCTTAAAACCTGAGGAATCTCCCGCCTGAATCAAGTCTGTTGGCATGTACAGTAAATGAAATGCCAAGGTAGTCGGTCCAGATAAAATGGTTAGGGTATTTCACCCCAACGTTGTCTAAGGTTGCCATATAATGTCCAAGAAGGTGTCCTTCTGTAAGGGCAGGTTTAAGGCTCCGCAGTTTTACGCTACAAACGTATAAATCCTTCACTAATTGTTGGGTGTTGGGATTTCCATCCAAAGGTTTAGATCATCAAGCACAGCAAGATTGGATTTATATAGTGTAAAAAGGCCATTACTTAAATTAGCGATTGAAGCAGTGAGGGAGGAGCTTGGGGGCAGTAAATTAGCATAAAGTAAGCTATAGTATTAAATACTGTGCCCCAGAGAGCCAGAATTGAACAACCACCATTTGACTGGAGAGATGGAGAAAGGTCTCTATGGACTGGTGAATAATAGATAACAACACAAGTTATCCAGCTCCCAATCCAGTGGCCTTCATCCAGAAAAAATGTAGACTATTGTTACAAGTTCATCTAGAACTGGTGCAGTCTTCAGTTGACCAAAACTCGGTGATTCACAGGGATAAGGTATGACTAGAACATATGTCTGCTATTTCTTGCCTATGTTATGTTTCACTGCACACCACGCTAGAAGGTTCCACGTATGGAAATGCTGAAGTATTCAAGTATGCCAGGAAATCTGCAACTGTCACTATTAGATTTCTAAGACTACTCCAGGAATTCTTTGCAGGTTCGAAAAAAAGACAAACTTATATAACTGAACAGAAATACCTTTTTTTTAAAAACATAATTGTATCAAATGAGGTCCAGGATAAGTGGCAACGGTCAGAAGTTCACAGTGTTATAACTAGGCATACATTTTCATGTGGAAATGCAAAGCAAATATGCAGTTTCAGATTACATTTTTTGTGGCTTCGACACAGCGGAACATATTTCACACTTGGAGAAATACCTTGTACACCCCCCCCAAAAAATTGACACAGTTCCATCAGCAATCCCACGGTGGAAATGCACCTTGTTTGCATTTCCATCGTGATAGGGTACCTGCAAATTGTTGGCAAATGTCCAAAAAGTGACACATTTTGGGGTGTTCACCTTTCCCAGGCGGAGACAATTGGGAATGTCGATAAGCCCACCCATCCATATGAGCACACCAGGTTAATGAGGCGAAAAATTCACCTTTAAATATTTTTGTAATCAGAAATGTGATTTTACCATTATACATGTTTAATGCACACTGAAACTGCACTTACAAGCGAAACAACTCACTAAGGCACTTTATTAGACTCAGATGGCATTTCCGTTAGGTTGGCATAATCTTGTGTAACTCTGGGTCACAAGAAAGACAATGGGGTAGCTGCGGTATAGCAATCGCACCTCGTAAAGCATATAGTTATAGGGTCTAGTAACGAAACGGACTACAGTGTGTGATAGTGCTCACATGTATCTACTCCCTGCTACTAGCAGACGTACATGGATCATAAACCAGAGGGTTTCCGATTTGTAAATTACAAACATTGACACCAAAGTATTTTTAATTAAGTCCTTTATAAAGTACTTTATTAAAAGTGCTTCGGTATCAAGGTTTATAATTTTGGCTCACACTGGATAAGCAACAACCATTGGCTTTGCCAATAGGTCTCGCCTTTGGTGCCTTATAAGTGTTTAGAGAGAGCTATTGGCTTTGTTAACGTTTTTAATATGATATGTGTTGCAAAGCATTGTGAATGTTGTGCAGCATGTTTAAAAGTAATAAGTTATCATTAAAAAAGTGTTATAACCATTTGTCACCTTATGTATGAGCTAGAAAACATTATATACAACTGAAGTATCCTAATAAAAAACAGAATTAACACCAAAAATGTGTTCTCATTTTTGTTTATGCAAGAAGGGGGCAGTGGGGGTAGGGGGCAGTGGAGGTGCAGGGAGGGAGGGGGTGCTTCTGGGAAGACACGTATTGCCTAAAACTAAAGCTTTGCCAAATGGGCGGGTAACCCAACTTCTAGGAAGATGAAATAAGAGGGTGAGAATAGAGTAAAAAGAGAAAAATAATAGATGTGTGACAGCAGGTTCCACAGTTACACTTGGTGAGTATTGGTTTTGGGTTTCACTAATCTAATGTAACTTTTTGTGACCGGAGACTTAGCAGTTGTCCAGTCTTCCACACAGAGCCATTGAAACAGAGGGACAGACTTAGCAATGTTGCTACCTCTTAACTGGGGCATCAAAAACATTTGTAAACATATAAGTTCCTTATGTAGAACCAAGCGCAATACCATATTATAACACTGGTCACAGGAAAAATGGCAGAGAAATTATAACGACTAGTGAGTAAATGCTATCAAATAATTGGGGTAGTTTCAAAGTCTCTGAAGTTTTCAGTAACTTTCATAAGTCTAGCGGTTCATTTAGTCCATGTCAATAAAATATCTCCTTTAACGATACAGCACTGGCTGGATATTAGGTTTAAAGTGCTTAATTTTCTTGTTTCATGCTGTAAGCTTTTATCCTTCGACGTCGCTACCCCGGTGCCTAAAGTGAGTATTCAACTGAAGTGCAACTGTATTGCAAGACTGGGACATCAGCGATAAATGACAGCACCAGAACAGGATACTGTTACTATTAACTGCCCCAGAATCCCCCCAAAAAACATTCCCCACTCTGACCAACGAGTGATCAGCCGGACCTTGATATCTGCTGAGCTCCCAGTCACCCTGTAGCATGCTGAACTCTCAGGCACCCAGATATCTTCTGAGCTCCCAAACACCCTGATATCTACTAGGCTCCCAAACATGCTGAGATGCTGAGCTCCCAGGAGCCCCTGGCATGTTTAGCTCCCAGACACCCTGAAACTCTCAGCTCCAAGACACCCTGACACTCTGATATCCCAGGCACCCTGTCATGCTGACACCCTGACATGTTCAGCTCCCAGACACCCTACCATGCTGAGCATCCAGACACCCTGATATCTGTGGAGCTGCCAGACACCCTGCTGTTTGCTAACAGAAAGAGTTCACACAAAGGCGTGGGTAAATTCAATAAAACTCTTTCCACCCCACGGCCCTTCGCTACATCACGCATAATTAACAGAATTGTTACAGGGTCATTCCTGGAAACTTTTAAAGAGCGGGCCTAATGTTTGTTCTGTACAGTACAGGAATTCATGTTATACAAATCTGTAATACTTGTTTTATGAACCCCAGAATAATGAAGGGTTGACAGGGCCTTGTTGGCCTCCGGTGATATATGCATTATGCACACATTTCTACAGCACGTGCATTAACCCTCCGAGCTATCGTTCGAGCTGTGGCTGACTTGTGTTCCCCTCTCATATCAGCGAGAACCTCTTCCATCGTGAATCTGCCTGCCGGAGCCCTTAGGAGTGACCCGGGGGTGGGGGCGACACGCAGGATGAAATGAGTGGACCCTGGCAGGTGGCCAAGCTCTAGCCGTGTACAACCCTGAAAACCCACCTTCTCTCCCCCCCGTTCCCCCTTCACGTCTGCACCCATGGGCTACCCTTCGGGCCGTCTGAGGAAGTGTCCCAAATGTAAACACCTATTACAAACTCTACAAATCTATCAACCTGCGAGGATTTCTAAAGCCCCCTCGGCGCAACTAGGGCGTCGCTGCGCTATACAATGATTCGTGTGAAACACGAACACGGACACACACCTAATCTATTGAAAGTTACAGACAGCATGCAATAAGATTCACAGCTGGAACATTTAACTTAAGAACACATTACGAAAATACAGTTCAATTAAATGAATTACACAAGCGTGTGACCAGAAGCAGGATAAGTGCAAAAACATAAACATCACTGTCTGAACTGGGAGGGCACACTGGAGTTACCCCCTTATCTGCTGTCCTGTTTTGGCACCAAGCGTGCACGCATTTCATCTAAGGCACGAATCATGGGGTATCCTCAATTCTAAAACAAGCGCGCACGGCAGCATGAGGAGGGGAGAGAGGAGGGGGCCTGCGCGATTCCCTTGCGGGGGCGAGCAGCAAGGCGCGATAATTGATAACATATGGCACCAGCTGCTCGCTCCCGCAGGGGAATCGCCAAACGTGCACGCGTTGCCATTGAAGGCAATGGAACGTGTGCACGTTTTTAGGCGAAAAAGGGAACCGATGGGTAAAGGTCTCTTTCCTAGGCAGCGCATGCGCGCTGCATAGGCGAGACCTAAAAATCTATACATTATGCTATTACACCATGTCAGGTACTTCGGGACAAATACAAAACAAACTATCAGGACTCGTGCATCTCTTTGAGGCACCTGTGTGTTTTTGGGGCTTTTTTTTTGTGGGAAACGTGTTTCTGTGACCCATAATGGATGTTAAAATACAGTGCTAAACGTCCGTTTTGCATTTTGCATAATGTGTCAGAAATTTCACTTAATTATGCAAAAGCAAATTAAGCAAAATTTCAAAAACTATGTATACAGGGTCCAAGAGCAGAACAAACTCTCTAGTTAAGTGCAATCTTTAAGAACTTTGTAAGAACATATAACAAACGAGTGTATGCCTTGCTAAGCATAACATCCTGGGAAGGGGAGGTGGGAACTGCGGAAACTGGGACTGAGGGAGAAGGAATAGGGATAACTGATGTACACCCTGTAAACCAATTCCTGGCCGCAAAGCTTAATCAACAGCATATTCTGAAAGGCAACATTTAGCTTATGACACACAGGGACAGTTTAATGTATACACAACACACTGGTAAGAGAAAAAACAAAGTACCTTAATTTGAGGGAATGATTTCTTGTTTCTTTCGCTGGAAGCTCCTGGAAGTCCACCATGTGATGGCCCTTCGCAGACGTACCGGAAACGAAAGCCCCTCTGTGAACATAGAGCAGGCATCAGAAATGTGCAATGTGACAAGGACTAAGAAGATGATGTCTCAAGTGTTCTGAGCTTCGAGGTATGGAAAGGGGTCATAGTATTAGCTAGTTTCTGATACATTTACTGAAAGCTTTATAGTACCACAACATCCCCAAATACCCTCTGGCCTTAAAAATACAACTTTTAAGGAATACTAACATTTTTGAGCACAAGGATAGCTTGCCCTATGGCTAAGGTCCTCTTGCCGATTTTCAAAAGCTTTTACAGCAGATCACTTTTATCAGTTTCAGCTTCTTAGAAGTCATGTTGCCCTCCTGTAACGGGGCAATGCAAAGCCTTAGCAGATCACGTAGCCGCACCACCTTACTAGTTTCTTTTCTTCACATCATCATCCAGCCTGTCCTGTATTTCTTTTTTTTTTTTTACAAACAATTGCCACGTTTTGCCAATCACTTTCCCCATCCCAAATAAACTCTGGTGTCTTAAATCTTCAAGAAATATGGTTATCAGTAATTTTCATCATTGAGTACTGATCTTGTTTCGGTTTACTTTCCATAACACTTCTCATTCATCAAATCTGGCTTCTACTTCTTTCTCCACTCCACCTGCTTCATCTCCTAATTCAAAACTACTAATTGCCACCATACGTCACTAAATTCTACCAAATCTACATCCTCATGTCACCACGGATGTCACTTAGGAGTATCTGAAAGGTGTCAATCAACTGGCTAGGGAAAAGCTCAAGGAAGTACAGTGAGGAACTCTCCTTTACATTATATCTAGCAAAAGTCGAAGGGTAAAAACCAAGGTGAAGCAAGGTCAAATGGTCCTAATATTTCACGGTAAATGAATAATGCAAAATGGAAAGAACTTGCTATTATCTTAAAAGTCTTATAAGGTCTAGTTTTTTAGAATGTATAGAGTGTTTTTATATTTTTAAAGATTTTAAAAATTCGAATACTGATGAAATTGATTTTTGTATAGAAGTAGCTAGGTGGAGTGTATAGAAGAAACTGTTAGATTTTAAAAGTCGTGTATTGTCCTGTTATTGATTGGTTTTGTTTAGTGTCCTGAATTTTATTCCATTTTTTTTGAAAGACTAAGGTCTAAATAAACAGAGTTCTTCTCCCTCTCTCACTTAGGAGTTGCCAGTGATACCAGCAGCTAACTTTAGGTTGGCCCCTTGGAGACACCAGGCACCACCCTTGCTACCTATGGTTTTGGGGTCATGAAGATAGAGACAAGAACAATGGGGGTCATAAAGGCATTTTGAAGTATGTAAGAGGTACTCTTGTGGTACTTTTTTATGTACTAATATGTGCTTTGTAAATTAGCCACAGAACTTCTAAAATGGAAACAAAATGGGAATATTCAGGATATATTCAAGGACAATTAGCACACACTGAACAAAAAGGGAGTCCTCTTTTTATTTTTACTAGTAGGAGTTGAGTGTTTTGGGCCAATTCACAAAGGTATGCAAAGGTACATAAAAGTACTCCTGTAGTACTACTTATAGTTCTCACAAATGGTTTTGTGAAATCGGCCCAATATTTACAATCTATTGTTTCTACCCTGTGGCCATCGCATTATCCATCAGCAGCAAATATAAGGCTGAGCTGTGTAGCCCCACCTAGCTTCTTGGAGAACATGCGTCCAAGCACCACACTCAATGTGCCTTTTCCTTTTAATCCCTCTGTGCTCAAACCCGCAGTCACCACTAGAATCACTGTCCTCTAGCACCAAAATGTCTAGATATAGCATATAAGTCAGTCTCCTTCATTTACCTCATTGATGCCATCTTTAAATCAACTCCTTATCCAATTTACCTTAGCACGAAACAAAACACAATCCACCAATTGCCACTATCCCTTTGTAAGTTGCCTTTAAAACGCCCTGGGTGCCACCCTGTTTCAATAGTGACTCACCTACATTACCCCTTCTCACCAACTCTCATGTGACACGCTTGCCACTGTATTTCCCTAAGCTACCAATCCCAAGCCCTGGAGGCCTCCCTCACTTCTATTACCCATCCAGCTACCAAGACCATTATTGTGGCCATGCATCACGTTACATTTGTGTATTATTTTTGCATTTAAATTAGTAGTAGAGTACTGTATAGATAATAATCACATTATTAGGGTGGAAGACTCTATTTCATTTTTATTTCCCACAAGTTAAAACATCTGTTTTTTGTAAACCAAATATCTAGATACACTGGGCCCTACTCACAAAGGGAATCATGCATTATTTTTATTTTCCTCCAAAGGGAAAACCGCAAAAGGGGGTTTCAGAATGCCTATAAACTCATAGGTCTGTGGGCATTCACAAACACCTAAGGAAAACCACGCTTTCTTCCACCCACTTCCCAAACTTTGTGTCAGACTTACTCCTATATAACTGTATGCAGTTGTAACATTAAGTGCCACAGAAGTGAATGGATTGCTTGCTCTTCTAAGTCATCTTTTGGAAATGCCTAGCAGCCGTAAAGTCTGTCATGAGCCTTCGTAAAACATTTGTCCACTGTTATCATCCAAATTCGGTTTCTACGATTTTGGTTCCCCCTGCAACGTGGATCGTGTTGTCCTGTAGAATATTTGCATTAAACACAAGTTGGGATTTATCAAAAACCATGAACAATTGGAAATTATTAGCTTGGTTAATGTGGAATGAGTAGGTGCAAAATACTACAATCCGATTAACACCAACACACAAACAGGTATTTGATAAAGTGGCACTACCTGTAACTTGATTATAACTGCCCTTCACAGGTGAATGGCTGGTATTTGGATTTAGATTACATAAGAAAGCTTACAAACACGTACTATCTGGTCATGCTAGATTGGGGGGACTCACAAGTTCAATCCGAATGCAATGGAGCGTGAGTCAGATACAGGGACCAGGTTAGACCTGTTGAAGAGTTACCTTCTCAAGTTCGGTTCAAACAGTTCAGTTTGCATTGGAGGACGCAGCAAGGAGGAGACTTTTGTTGCAAAGAGCACGTCAAGCGTCACAGACGGCAGCTGCTGCAGCTAGACGAGCCAGTCATCGCTGGAGCTTCCTGTTGGATGATTTTTACGGACAGTCGCTGTTAGTGTGAAGTGCAGATTTTGTGTTGCCAGTTGTTGGGGATGGTCACTGTAGGTGTGAACACGTCCCATTGTTGTCGTGAGGAACACAAACTTCAAGATATTCACCTTTTCTTCAGGAGGAGCTTTCACTTATGCCAGCCAAGGGTCCAAAACCAGGCACCTCTTGGGGACCAGGACTCACTTAAGTAGAGATCAAGAGCTGAGCTCAGGAAGATCCACACAGTGGTGGTCAGCTAATCAGTTGCAGAAAGGCCTCTGGAAGATTGCTTTGTCCCAGTAACTCACACAGGAAGTCAGCTAACTGACCCTTGGAGTCACTCTGGGTAGGCTAGGATCAAGAAAAGCAGATATAATCTTCCTTCTTCAGAAAGCAAGGCAGTCATTCCAGCAGCAGGATAGTGCTTCTTCTGAATCTTCCACAGGTCCAGGAGTGTTCTAATGGTAGGTACTGAAAGTCCGATTTTTATATCTGGTGCCAGCCTGTGTGTGGGGGGGGATTCCTTGAGCTATCCCCTAAATTGGTTCTGGTCAGTTCCTCCCCTCGGTTTGTATTCCAACTGCCTAGGGTGACAAAAGGAAGAGCAGGCCTGGTGCCAGATTTCTTTGGGTGTGCTGCAGGCAGGACCCATTGGAATGCAATCAGGGCAGTACACTGCTCCTCCCCAGTCATCCTGTCAGAAAAACCCTCTCCTCTCACACCTAGATCTTTTTTGTCTCCATGTCTGAAATGAATACACACATCCCAACAGCAGAGAAGTTCACAGTCATGTGACCCAGGACACTGGCAGAAAGGAACTGTTCGTTTGAACAAGGAAATGCTAACTTCCTAAAAATGCTGTTTTCAGAATAGTAATTTAAAATCAGAACTTTTCATTAAAGAGAATTTTAAATTACAGTTCTTTTGAGTGTAAACAGCATATCTCTATCTGCTTTCAAACTGAAGTTAGCGCTTATTGAATGTAATGAGTTAGCCAAGTGTTAGATTATGAGGGAGATAGGCCTTAAAACAGTGAAAAAAATTGTTAGGTGCTTTTTTACCACCAGGACATGTAAAACTAAAACCCACGTGGCCTACCTTTTAAATACCAGTCACCCCGCCCTGGGGGTATTTAGTGGCTACTTTAGGGGTGTCTTATAAGTTTTAGAAAGGAAGGGTTAGGCATGGCAAAAGGATTATGCAGACCTTAGGTAAAAATGGGAGTTTAAAACTGCACTGAAGGCTGCAGTGGTAGGCCTGAGTCATGTTTTATTGGTCTACTTTAACATATGGCACCAGGAGTGCTGCAGCACACAAGTAGCATTTAACTTACAGGCCCTGGATGCATGTAATACCGTTCACTAGGGAAATATATGTAAGCTAAAGATATGTGCCAATCAGGTATAGGAACATTTTACCATCTTTTAGGTAGAGAGCACAAGCACATTACCACTAGTTAGCAGAGAAAAACTGCACAGATTCTAAATGGCAACAAAAACGGGTATAGCATCAGAAGACAAAAATCTAGGTGTGACTCTACCGAAAGGGGACGGCCCAACAGCTGTCCATAGTGGTGACCGCCACACAGGGGGAATGAAGGCCACTGAGCAAACACTCACCTTTTTCCCCTCACAGAAAAAATATTTTTCCCAAAGGAGAAATTCTTCCCTTAGACCCTCAACAAAACTGGGGCGGGGGGGATCCATTCCCAATCCCATCCTGGTAGGGTGGGGACTCCAGCCACTGCCTGGAGTAAATACAGAATGTACAAGTTTGTGGGCATTCCGAAAGCGCCACAGAAAATAATGAATACTACAAAGCCCACTTCCTAACCCTTCAGTGGGATTTACAAGCTCAGAGTTCTCACTCGTGATGGAGATCCCTACACTCGTAAATTCCTATACTCCCTTTGAGAAACCCTGGCAGGGGTGAAAAGGTACATTTGGTCATAAACGTATTTACCTTCGTGAATAGGGTCCTTCACTTGTCCAGTAATCCAACAGTAGCGTTCTGCACCCTCTGAAGATTACAGGAGTGAAATTCACATTGTACCTGCCTGCCTTGTTCCTGAGCTTTAGACAATTGTATGCACTCGGTTTGCTGCATTTCTTTCAGGAGGATATAAAGATTAATGTATTTCTATATGACTCAGTTAATTACAACTAGTACGAGGGAGACTGGATAATATTCACATCAAATGTGTGTCTTCTCTGCTGCAGGACACACAAAAGTAAAAACAGAAAGCTACACTAAAAAGTGATAATTGCGTAAATATTTTGGGCTCTCTGCCCAAAGATTCTGCTGCACGTGTGACTTACATTTGTAATCAAATTCGAGTTTTCTCCTGGAAATCAGTAGTAAGACTTGGGTATTACAAGACTACATCACAGTAAATCTTTTGTCAATTGGGCCCTTAAAGAACTGATCAGAGGTAAGAAAAAAACAACAGGATACCTTGCAAGAACAACAGGTTTGCACGACAGAGTTGCTCACGGACATATTAAATATTTCAAATAATTATATTCAGAATTTATTTTCTTACCTGTTTTGGCTGTTCTGTGATTTCGATGTATGGTCCGTCTGCTGGGGTAAAAAACACAAAGATGCTGAATACATTTTTCAAATTGTGCAACACACATTTGGTCTTCATTGGCTGAAAAAAAAGGCAAACTTTTATAATCTGTTATGTTTTTAAGAATGAGACTGGCTGTTCAACCTGTGACGGGAAATGCTATTGGCCCTCATTGTGAATGTTGGCCGGCCTTACTGTCCATCAATGACCCATCTTGTTGGTACAGACCACCCAGCGAGTAAAATCCACCTTTCCCACATTTCTCAGACCGATTTTCAAAGAAGAGGATTTGAAGGACAGGAGAGAAGAAAAGGGGACTACCAAACCCCAAATCCATGCCCTCACCCTTAAGCTAGTAAGGTTGCAGGCGGATTTAGCATCAAAGAACATCAATTGAAAATGCAGGGCAGGAATATACTTCACACATTGAGCATGTATAAACCGGTATGAGAAAGGGAGCTTGCTGCATGAATTCTATGTCAGGACCAGAGACGAGGATTATGCATACTCTCTTCGCTTTTATTTCACAGCAGCCTTTTCCAAGAACATCACAAAACTACAATTCCCATGAAGCCTTGGGAATAGGAAACCAAGTCCAGAGCACAGCCAATCAGAGCTCCACATGCTGTCATATACATCACCAACATAGTCCCACAATCCTCTTTCTTTGCTGCTCGCAGCCGAGTTAAGTGCATTCTTTCCTTACCTCTGAGCTTGCTTTACCACTTGTTAAGGGGCTCTTGATTTGGGATTCGTGTACACTGAGATTGTTATTGTTTTGATTATTGTTCACTTATTTTGCCTACTCGGCTTTGTGCATATTCTCTCCTTGCAAAACTCTACAGAGTGAAGACAAGCTGATGTAGAGGATTTTTATTGTTGTACTTTGAATGAACTTTCTAATGTTCCTGACTGTTGCAGTCATCCATGACCCTTCCACTGTACTTCAACTGCAGGGCATAATCGAATTTATTTGTGGAAAGTGTCATTGTTGAAATGTTTCATATTGGTTTGAACATCTCCAGATGTCAATAGCATGGAAGATGTTGAAGGCTTCCTTAAAAAAAGCATAGTGCTTAGGTACTTAGGTAGTGATATGTATAATTCTGATATTCCAAGAGAATTGTTCCTTGTGACCCTGAACGATGATCTTGCGGTTTCTCTAATTTGTTATGAAAGTATTGTGTATAAGAAGAACCCCTAGGTTTTGGGGTGAGGCACAAAACTTCTCTGTTCTACTAGAGATTTTCTCCGATTCTATCCTGATTTTTTTGCCCATTTGGAAACTTGAATTATTTTCAGATTCAGACTATTTTATATAATTCTGCATTGGTGCTTTCATGACATTTGTTCTGTACTGCTTGATTTTGAGATTTTTGTAATAAAAAACCTTTAACCTTTCTCTGATTTAGAACTCGAATATTGAGTGGGCCCAGTTACTTACGAGTATTACTCTGCTAAATTGATGTCGGTGAGGGGTGACTTCGTGCAAGATCAAACGAGGGAAAACCACCTGAGGTCTAATTATGGGTGATCTGGATTGTGGGGTGTCCTGAAAATTGGGGTACGGTTCAGCTCCCACAACGGAAACCATTTCGGTAGTAGATATTTGCTATACTGTGCTGTAGCCTTGGTGGTGAACGCACTTGCCTTATCCACAAAACAACCCAGTAGCTTAACGCTGGCTGATTATAAACATATAATACATGAAATTCACTGTTTATAAGGAAAAGTAAAGACAGCCCGGGGTAATTGAAGACACTTGAAAGCCCAGCAAAGAGAAATAATTTAACACGGTGTATGCCAATCAATAAAAAACAAACTGTTCTAATTTGTCGGATGCCTAGGAAAAGGATTGACAAGCAAAATCACATTCTAAAGTGACTAATGTGACAAACTGCCAACACCATAAAGTTGAAATATATGTAAGCGACCCATGTGCTATATGACTCATTCAGGCTGGTCTGTCTTTTTCGCCAACAGAACTTTGCATTTGATCAAGGACTTGTATCTCTGCTTTTATCATTGAATGCTTATGCTTAAAAATCCCAACATGATAAAGAATCAACATCACAGGACTGGCTGAAGATGTCCGACAAGACAAGGGGCACAATGAAGAGTTCCCATCATAGTACATCACCATGGGCCCCCCACTGTACATTTCTCGGTGCACCACTAGTCCCTCCATGATGCACAATGACCCGTGCTTTTCATCTGTTCATCAGCCAATGATCCTACCAAAGCCCATCTCATGAACAACTCCGAGTGCTCCAATAAAGCACATCAGTCGCTTTATGCACTGCGTCTCACTGTGTGCTCTGCTGATGTACATCACCCTGTGCCACCTTTATGCACATCACTTTGTGCACCCTGTTATACAGGGTTATGTAAACTGTTGGTCCGTGCGTACTGAAACCAGAATGTTTGTTGGTGTCTATGCATGGGACGCCTTAATGTCTGCCGGGCTTTGTGAAAGTTGGTGGGTGAGGTGTATTGATCTTTGTGCATGTTCTATTTGTGCATGCGTGTGCTTAGGTGTGGTAGCACTACACAAAACCACGCCTTCTGGCTTTGTCAGTCTCTGTTACTATAATTATTTTTAGGCTAAATCAAATTAAAAGGTTAACGTGCGTAAAAAAGTGCATGTTACAGTCACACATTGTAGCCAACAGCAAATCATTACGATGTAGCCCATTTTAGAAAACAATTGATAATCCAATGTGCAGCATGGTCAGTGCAAAACAGCCATTGTGCAGGAACTACCTTTGGTGTCTTTATGGGAAGAAGGGGCTACAATAGAGTTAACTAGGTGCATGTGCATGACCAAGAAGAGCCAGATGCAGTCATTCTGATTCTGACAATCGATCACCTAGTTCCAGGGTATACAGCAGGCATCCTGGTAGCTCGAGATAGTGTCAGCAGCGGCGGCTCCTCCGCCATGGCAGAGGAACGTCGACCCTCTGCCGGCCAGCTGAGGGAAAGGAAAATAAAATGATAATAAAACAGTATTATTATCATTTTATTTTTTCCCTCTGGATGGAGCCGAGTCTTTGGGGCGGGACTATGCCATGACAGGCACGGATGGGGAGTGGAGGGCAGCATTGCAGTCAGTGCGCATGATTGTTTGGCCGGCCATCTTAGGATAGCCAAACTGTTATGCGCATGGACATCTCCCCAACCCGAGACGCAGGCGTAGGCTCCCAGTGGAGGAAAGCCCACTCCCAGCGCTTCTCTCAAACTGGCCAGCAGGAGAGAAGCGCTGGGATTGGTCATGGGGAGAGTGGGAGCCTCAGCATGTACACAAGTGGAAGAAGAAGAGCAGCAGAGCGGCGATCAGGGAGGAGCAGGTAAGATATTTTCATTTTGTCTTCCGTCCCCACCCTATACCCCTCCCCGCCCGCCACTCTGCTGCGAGACCAGCCGCTATTGAGAGTCACGCGGTGCCTTCCAAATATCCAGTGAAAACAATAAGTGTTCGATGGAAACTCCCAGACGATGAGAGGGCTGGAAGGAATTATAAGACTTCGTGGCGTGATGGAAGGTGGCGAGGGCCAGTCATCAGCATCTTTGAGGGCCGCTGAAGGCAATAACAATCGAAATATGTCAAAATTAGACGTGCACAAGTTCATTTGTATAGACAAGAATTCCCACTTAGATCAGCGTGATAAACAGGACATCTCTCCCTTTATAATGCCATTAAATGTGCTTCTCAATACACACATGGTGCACCAATGTACAACTCCGAGACGATTCAAATGTGCCAAACCAGCAATAGATAGGCCAAGTCTGTTTCCAAATCTCTAAAAACTAAAAGTAAAAGATAGTTGGGAAATCAACTAATGTCCATGGCTAATATTCACATGTTTACTCAAGAAATGTTACATTTTAAATCCTTACCACAAATGTAATAAAACTAACAGTCGACTGTAATGAAAATGAGGTTGAAAGCCCTTGAAACGACCTTTTCATCGCAGTTGATTAATCCCAATCCACAATGTATAATGCAGCCCGATCTCCTGAAATCTTTACATTTTCTAAAAATGTTATAGAGATGAGAACGCTAGGATAACTTATTCATACCTTTCTTAATAAAAACATGCAAAAACGATATTTTTCATGTAATACAAATTTGTCTTTACATATCAGTAGAGCACATGGCAATAGAGAACGGTATTCGTAAAATAACAATGGAAACACAAGGTCTTTCATCAAGCTGCATTCATTAACCTTACTAAAGGTAAGCTTGCACTAAACTCGGAAAGTCCCTAAAGTCCCACAATTTACCTATATAGGCCATCATTGTTATTCAAGGTTCCGCATGACAGAAATTCACTTCTTCTATTGACTAATGCACAGTATTTGAAACAATTGGATCGACAGTTACATTGAGATTATTTATTTTACTCATTTTTGTTTAGTTTGCAGGAGGCTATTTTAGAACGTGTGTGTCGTGGTTAGGGGTCAAAAAGGCTTTAGTCAGATTTTTATACAAAGGTGGGATTTTGATCTCTCTCAGTGTAGAGAATTGGTGAAACCAGCAGCAAATTTTTATCTTCCAAGATGATTTTTATGCTATTTGGAAACCATGAAAAGGAAGGCTTTCAATTGTATGAGTTGCCTACCTCTTGACTAGATCCAAAGGCATTCGGAGCCATCCCCAGTCAGCTATGATCTGGTCTGAACAGAATGACAGCTTTGAAAAGTGAAGCCTTGAAGGTTGTTGTAGGCAAAGTGTGGAGTTTACTGCAATTCCTTTGAGAAAGGTTGTATGTGATCTCGGAGAAAAATGATTTGTGTGATAAGTCCTCTTTTGCACTGTTTTACCTTTGTAAGTCCCAATGAACTCGACAAAAAGCAGATTATCCACACAATGGTCTTTTGTACGTCAAAGTAGAAACACTAAGCTCTCTTATGGTCAATGATAGATCCTCGCCTCCTCTTTCAAGGGGTGTGGTGGAGCAAAAATGTTGTCAGGGTAACTAATTGACAAGCATGAAACTGTGCTACCAACCGTGTCAGAAAGTCAGTCCAAGTCGACAGCACCAATTTGTCTGGGAAGAAAGTGGTGTAGGGAGGTTGCACAGAGAGCACAAGTGGTTCACTCATATGGCACATGGAAATGATGGCAGTAAGATGGCAGCTGTTGCAAACAACAGTGCATAGGCTGAAATGGCATGCTCTTGTGGAATGTCAATACACGATTTAGGTCCACTGAGGCATGACAAATTGTTTTAGAGGGAACATATGCATCAGTCCCATCAGAAAATGCATCACAACCAGCAATTTAAAGAGAGAGACAAACACTGAAAGGATGATAAGGCCAATAGGTGTCTCCATGGTGCATACAAAAAGGCCATGCTGGGCCAACAACAAAAGCAAACAAGAATCGAACAGGCAGTTTGGCTTGCAGAAGGTAACGAGGACGTACTCCACACAAGTCCACAAACGTTTCCCAACGCCCGGCAAGGATTTTGTGAACGGGAGTCTAGTTGAAAGAATGAGATCAACCACTTCAGGCAACAAAAGAATGTAACTGTTGCCACTCAATCTCGGGACATGGAGGTGTAGGTAGTGGAGATTCGAGGGAAGAACTCTTCCCTGTTACTAAGATAGCAGGATCTCCTGAAGGGGGAGATATATCAGATGATGAATGCCAAGCTCAGGAGATATGGGTAGCACACTCAGCTTGCCTAATCTGGTGCTATAAATATGAATTGGGCCTGGTCTGTTTGATCACAAATGGAATGAGTCTCTAATGAGATGTTTGAAGAAAACTCAAGTTCTCACAAGATTTGACACTGTGCATTCTTAACAGTTATGGGCAGATCGAACCAGGGCATGCACCATTGATAGAAGGTGCCTAAGACACCTTGGGATCTAGACGTCACTCATGGTCCATCAGCCAACTACTACTTAATTTGTCCGCTCTTGTTTTCATGGACATCACCAGGTGGTTTGCTACCAAAAATATCTTCTGCTGGTCCAACTACTGCCAGAGACGCGGTGCCTCTTTTTTAGCCAGCTGTTGAACATACTTTCTCTGAGAAAAGTATTGTTGCTTGTGCTATTCTACCAAGGATGAGTCAGGGATTCCTCGGATACACCAGTTTACCCCTGTTGGGACGACTATTTGGGATTTTTGGTAGCTCAGTTACAGCTCACATTGAGACTGTGGACTCTTGCTCCATACCCTAACACTTCAGTTCCCCACACAGCCCTCCTGCACCAGCACACACAAACAAATCTATCTTCTGACCAAGTGATAATGTCCAACAGCACATTTCATTTTACACACATTAATAGAATGGTTTACTGCACTCTCATTTTCACAACACAACACTAAAACAAACTAGTTGGCAAATCACCACACAAGTCAACCATTTCAAAAATGGACTGCTGTTCAAGGCACTGCCCCAGAGCCATGGCTCACTAACCAACAAACACTGCATACACAGAGATCCGCAGCAAGCTCAGACATATGTTTTATTCATCCAACTGATGCAATACCAGTCATCACTAAAACATTTGCCATTGATCCAACTTAATTGCATCAGTCAATGAAAAATCTCAGAAACAGGCGAAGAAAGCATCAAGAACTCTGTCAGTTCAATGATGATATACCATTGGCAGAATTGTACATTATGAATGCCTATAGCAGAACATAAATATGGAGGTGTTATGGGCAACAAAGGCAGTGGGTTTATACTCCATCATTCAATCGCTTGCTCAGCTGCCTCAGCGAGTCAATTTATCCCAGTGCTGAATTTGAGCCGGTAGTTTCCTGTGCTCAGCACCGGCACTTAATCGTCAACATCAGCTCTTTTCATGAGCAACAGTTAAGGACACATTCATTTATGGTAGGCACCGGGAGATTAAGTGTTTTGCCCAGAATCACAGGTTGTTGAGCCGACACCAAGACTCGAACCTGCCTCCCCAGCTCCGAGGTCGCCAGCTACGCCTCTCCCCACTTTCATGGCTAGTAGGTGGTTCTGTTGTAGGCAGCAGTAATAGGAGAAATGGGCTTGTTCAAGCTGCCTCCGGATGAGAGCCCCGGCATTTACATTTTTTACAAATGAACCACTGATCTATCCTCATGAACCTTAACTGCTTAGTTATAAATCAGCATGACTAGAAAACGGGGATAAAATGCATGTGATAGTTTTCTGTTGGCATTTCCTTTGACTCAAAGCACAACAGAAATTTATTTTACACTGATGCAATGATTCGTCCTCTGGTTAGAAGAGGCACATCTTAGGCTTGAATTCACAGAGCAACTCTCCACAAGACCTATCATTACCAATTCTTGAAAATATTGGAGTAGCTCCTGGTTTCACTCAGAAAATATTTTGTTCTCACCTTATTCTTTTGGCTGTTTTAAGTATCATTTAGCATCTTATGGACTGCTTACATTGCAATGCATGAAGGACAATGTTATGCCTGAAAAGAACTCTTAATTATCACGCTTTTTCCCCACACTGAATAATTTATTCACACGTACATTTGAGAGTGACAGTTGAAGTCTCATAAAATCATCAACAGAAAATCACAATCTTGTGATGTTTGGACATACCACTCAATTTCAGGCTGTACAATCTCCATAAACTCTTGGATTGTGACTTATCCTGCCTTAGCATATCTGGTAGCTCCTTTTTATTCTGCTTTCAGCACACTCCTGCTTTTCAGTGCGACTTGCGGCTCCTTTTCATTTGTCTGCTGAGCTGCTATCAGCAATCGTTGGAAAAGTCAAAGTGTCTGGTTTAAAATTCAAAATGAAAACCAGAACTATTGTTTTACCAATGTTTGTTGCTTCCTGCCAAGTCAAGTCAAATCATACTTTATTCGATTCATTAAAATCATAAAAGCAATTACATTACATTTTTGAAATGTTAAAAACAATTCCAATAAAAAGGCAGATTTAAACCAATTCATCATCGTGGATGTAATTTAAAAATTGGATAAAAATAACACCACATATAAAAGGATAAAAAATTGCTTCCTGCAACAGAGGGTAGTTGTAGAATTGCATTTCCTTATGTTTTTATTTCTAGAGTTTCTCAGAGACTGGCCCTAAATATCTTTGTGACAGGCTGATTCCATAACTCCCTTCCAGAACCTTTAGGTCTTTGGCAACATACAGATTCTAGCTAAAAGAAAGGGGGAGGGGGAGGTCTTTCACTCATCTCTCAGCAAGTGTGGAATAATATTCACTCAGTCTTACCCACACAGTAAAAAAAACACAATTCTGTAAACAGGTAATAATATGGCTTTTGACCATGCTCTAGCCTGGTTCCAATTACTGTAAGTAAGTAATTAATTTTTATTTCCATAGTTAATTAAAACCATTGCAATGCAAAACATCAAGACTCAAAACTGCATCTAGTTACATTATTAAAATAGTATTTAATAATTCATAATTTTTCATTTTGTTAAAGTCATAAAATTATATACTTCGGCGTAAGTGAAAATACAGTTTTGTGTTATAATACTTTCTTATAGTTAATTATGATCCTAATCTTGGCATTTTCCTTTACACCACCTTCATAAACTTTACAAAGCTGCAATTCAACTGAGGGCCCTGGGGTGCAAAGCACGCAAGAACTGCTTTTCTTCGTGAGTGTATCCCTCGCTGATTAAAATGGCCTTTTTATAGATGCTTACGTTCTTCCAAGAGTTCGTCACAAGAACATAACAAATGCAGCATATCCTCTGATGCCGCGCCACATAGACGACAGGAGGAGCCCGCGTTATCCTTGAGCCAGTATGGAAAATGCTGAATACAGGGTAGCAGGCCCAGCCTGTACTTTAAGAACTTCATTTTAACAGTTTTGGCATAACCCAATTTAAAGTAGTTTTGTAGTGCTGGTGTGGAATACGAGTTCAGGGTCATCCAGCCATGTGACATTTTTGTGTGGGATGCCTTGTCTTCAACCCATGAAAGATGTTTGATTGTTTTCCTGACCAGTTTTTAGAGCGTTAAGTGATTTATAGGAGTATTCCAAAGCTGATTTAAGCCAGTATTTTCAAGGCTGCTTTTTAGGTACTTGGCAGCAATTACTGTGTCTTGTGCTTCACTTCAGTCCCGTGGGGCAACTGTCACGCTTTATAAATATTTACTTTCATCCATTCAGAGCATTCTAAGGGGGCTGATGGGTAACTGGACAATATTCTTGAAATCAATAATTGTTGGACCTGATTTACAAAGGTACACTTACATTTTTGTGTAAGTTTACTATTTTGTTAATATTCACAAACTACGATTTAATAGTAAGTTTATGCAGTCGGGGTGGAGAACTCTGTACTTAACAAGATAGGACAATCCAAGTCGTAAATGTACTTTTAACTTTCAGTTTGTAAATAACAAAACAATTGTAAACTTACACCTAGGTGTAAGTCTACCTTTGTGAATCAGGCCCATTATGTATTGTATTGTAATTGCATTTGTATAGCGCTTACTACCCCTGATACAGTTGCTCCATGCATACCTTTCACAGAAGTAAAAAAAAAACGCATTTCCCATGACCTATTTACTTTTATTTGTACATGCTACTTAGAGTTTTCTTACCAACCTTCCCTCTTCCTCTTCGCACCACCACAGCCTTCTAAGAACACACAACCAAAGTGCTTTCAGTTTCCCTTCTACTATAAATCCGACGCCTAGCAACAGGCAGCAAAGGTCTGTTTTTCTTCACAACCACCTTTCAGAGCATAAGAAGGTTCACAGGAAACAGCAGATACCAAAGCAGGGGTACAGATAAGTATCGATTGGCCAAGGAACAAATATTGCCTACCTTGCTCTTCCTTCTTTGTGATATTTATTGTGCTTAATTTATCTTGCTAGCTCAGTGCATTTGAAACTGTATGATTTACCTTTAAACACCGTCTCTACATCGACTTTCTCTCCTGATTTGTCAGACTCAGAAGCCATGTCTGACGCCTTCGATGTGCCAATGTAAGCAGGAACAAAGATCTAGAGTGATGTTACATATCGCCAGCCCACCAACATCCTTTGCCCATCACCTTGTACCTCCAAGAGGAGCCCCCTCCCAAAACCATCATTTTTGTCAGTAGGGGGTGCGGTCGGGCTTTCATCTTGTCTGGGATATCCTCCTGTTACTTCAGGACCCATAGACCTTGTGGAGGTGCTTCGGCTGAAGTTGTAGATACCGCACTGGAGGATTTCCCTACTACCCTACAATTCTGTAATCTGCAAAGGACTAGGTTCAAAGGGCATCCTCACCCTCCCTCGGGGCAGCCCACTGCTTACCACCAGTTGGCATTGTTCTCTCACTCATTTGCTATCTTCTTATTCGATGGCTTGCTTTCCCCTTCTTCTGTTTGTCCGTCCAGTCCTTTTTGTCATCCTTTTGATTGACTAACTGTGAGAAATTGGTTTGTTGATTGACTAGGGTGCAAGCCCCGGTCAAGTGGCAAACGCAATCATTGTCAACATGGGGCACAAGCCAGCCGTAAATGAACCTATGCTCAACCCTCTGGTGGCTTGGCATGGAGTAGTCAGATTTAACCCCTTAAGTGCTCCCGTCGGCCAACGGCCGTTGCAAGCACTATTTCTGTAGTGCTGTGCACGTCCATTGGCTGACGCAGACCTCGCCCACTGATTAAAACCGCTGCACTGCGGCGGAATTCGCGACATGGTCAAGCGGTTAACTTAGAGACAATATGTAAATATTTGTGCAACACTTCAAACAGGAATAAAGAGAAAAGATCACACAAACAGAATCCCACACTAGATTAGAAAAATAGAACTTCTTTTAATAAATAAAAGAAGACCAAAATTACAGAAATCAGTAGAACTGTAGATAACAAAATGTAAAGATTTGAGTGAAAATAGCTCCAAAAAGCACAAAGCGGCAACTGTGGATATCAGGTTGGGCTGGACCAGGACAAATTCATATGTTCAAGCTGACCACGATGGAGTACAGACTGGCTACATGGATCCAGTTAGGCCTGCTGAAACTAAGGACCAGAAATCCTGGTTTGCAGAGCATTGTGAGGATTCGCATCGAATTGAATCACACAGCTGAAGCGAGGCTGCGATGCAAGGGTCTGCGTTTTCATCTAGGATCCCGTCGACAGGGCTTGCGATGCAAAGACCAGCATCTACTAAGCACTTTAGCACTGGTTACCAGTGGTAAAGTGCACAGAGTCCTAAGCCTAACAAAAATGAATTCAGCAAAAACAGGTGTAGTGACGGCAAAAGGTTTGGGGATGACCCTGCAGAAGGGGTCAAGTCCATCAATGACTTGTAGCTCACGTTTTAGGTACTACTTTTTTTCATTAAGCTCTTCATGAGAGCACATGTGTATTCCTGCTCTCATTTATGTACGGCGCACCATTATACCCCCCCCCCCCCCCCAGCATTGCTTTCCGTCCATTCACCCCAACTGATCCTCCATTGTTCCCCTCCCTTATGGTCAAAGTAAATGTTTTAATTTTATTTTTTGGAGGGCCTGGCAACTGCCATTTTCTGCTGGGCCATTCCACATTCAAAAAGTACTATAATAATAATAAATAAAACAAAAAAGAAAATGGTACCGCGTCATTCCACTGGGGATGCATGCGCACCCATACTTCATGAAGAAAGTAAGTTGTTGCGTCATTGCACCTTTTTTTTGCCAATGCTACACAACATCTGGAAAAAATTGGCAAAGCCAAAAGGTCCACAAGGCAAGAGCTACTGACTTTGCCTTTGCTTGCTTTAAGGTGCATACATAGCTTTACATCTCCCCATTGAGTTTTCAGTACTATTACTATTAATATTATCATTAACCAGCCTCTTGAACTCCAAGAGCGCTTGCATCCCGTGCCTTATGTTGAACGTTGGAACCTCAGAGCAATTAAGAGGAAGTGCTAAGATTTTTCCAGGAAATTATTTTAAAAAATGTGTTTCTTAGGCTTGGGATTTAATTTTGCTCACAAGAAATATACATAACTGGTGGAGCGGGTCCGACACATTATCAATTTTTATAATCTGGCTTGACAGCACAGCTGTCACCAGACAATTATATGAGCATCACTTATGAGGAGCTTTGGCACCACCCATAGGCTGGGAGCCAGAAGTACGTTTCAATTGGACAGATGTTGTGTGCTTCCACAAAAAAGTGCTTGCCCTCCATGCAGATCTCATCATTTTGAGTATTTATCCAGCTCCCTAAGCATGAACTTTCAGGGGCCCATTTAGGACACTGGAATGCTATTAAATTGTCTTAGAAAACTAGATACTTTATGTTGGTTTTCGCTGGCAGCACCAAAGATGGGAGAGGCCAGTCATCAGCCTACGTGGATTTTTTTTTAGGTCTGGCTTGACAGGGCAACTGTCACCTGACCTTTTAACCTTCATCAATATTATTATACAGTTCTTTACTTCCAAACAAGTACATAGCTATTTCCGTGCTATTTACTTATAATGTTTCACATTACCATACAACATTTCTTTAAAGCCAGACCTATTTGCATTGCAAATGCTTGTTTACAGGTGGGACAGTGTCCTAGCCGTAGCATTTTGATACTTTTGCAACTTGATAATTTTCAATAGCTCTAAATAGGTTGAATTGCCAAAACCCTTGCCAAAAATCGACCAGAGGCTCAACAAACGCATCCAATGCCATACCATGAGGCAGTGATGAGAAATGGAAAAAACGCCTTTCTTACGACTTTCAGATGGAAGAAACAGGTTTATAGCAGCAGCCATTCGTTTCTTCAGGAAGAGAGCAACATTGGTCACTGTGTCCAAATTCCCTCGCACTTGATAAGGTTGAGGACAGTTGGTCACAGACAGCTACCCCATATGTTATGCTGTTAGCGTAATCTCTGCTTAAAACAGGTTTAGTTTTAATGGTTTGAATCTTCCAATCAAGAACTGCATCTAACACAATGGGAAGATGTTCACACACCCTAGTATCATCTCCCTGTAATACTGGGCTTGCAATCATCTCAAAAGTATTTACCAATACTGTATAACTCTTTCACTTAGAAATAGTTATTTCTCTCTTCCTTGAAACTGGCGGCCATTATCAGCCTTCAGCTGAGATACAATTTTGAGTGATCAGTAAGATGGCATTCATGGTGCTGGTGTTTAGGAACTTCAACTTTGGATACTTGGAGTTCTCACCAGTGCTGATGAGTACGTACATCCCAAAAGGTTACAGACAAAGCTGTGAGCTGAGGCAGTATTAAAGAAGGTCTCTTAGAGGCTATTGACAATGTGAATAGGCAATGCAATGG
Source organism: Lissotriton helveticus (assembly GCF_964261635.1). Classification (NCBI taxonomy): domain Eukaryota; kingdom Metazoa; phylum Chordata; class Amphibia; order Caudata; family Salamandridae; genus Lissotriton; species Lissotriton helveticus. The sequence continues at coordinate 1,192,499,987 of NC_136059.1, forward strand.
CCCAGTTGTCCTGGCATATTAACACCCAATGGTATCTTTCACCATTAGGTCCATGTCTGGAAACCATATCGGGGCACTAGGATTGGGACATTGTTTTGACCATGGATTAGAGTCCACTGAGGGACAGTTTTAAGTTTGTCTTAACCAGAGAGGTCTGATTGACCTAGCAACATCCCTTCAAGACTAGAGCGTCTGATGCCAGGGATATTACTAGTTGAATTTTGAGAAAGGCGTTTTATTCCTGTCATAGTATGGTGCCTGCTACCTTCCAGCCAGTCACAACCAGTCAGCCATCCATGTCTTTCCCTGGTATACTTTAGTGACCATCCCTAGGACTGGGTTGCTGACAATGACTTCAGTCACTCATTACATTGGGTACGGTGGACTCCACTATCATTCTAATGTGCTTTCCAGCAATTGTGACTCATTTATCTCCTTTTTGGTGGGGATGTATGTCACAAACTTGTATTGCTGGAGTTCGAGTACAGATTTCTCAATGCTGGCTAGGTTAGCGTAGGGAGCTGACCCATGAAACAGTGGCATTAGTGGTTTGTGGTCTGAGACTACTTTTCATATAAGTAGACACAGAAATGATGGCAAACCCAGTGTATGGCGAATATCTCGTTTTATCTCTGTCCAGTCTCATCAGTCAGAGAGATGTACTCATTTTTCAGGTGGCCTTATCCTGTTGAGGTCCCTGTATCCGCTCTGAATCCCCTCTCTGCTTTGTTGGTCACATTTAATAATAAATCTCTCACAGTAGTAGGCCACTGTGAGAGATCTGCAGGTCTCTGTCACAGTTTGGTGGGGTGTTGTTTTGAGATGCCTTTTATCTTGTGAGGATACACTTTAACCCATCTGCTGAGATCAAGTACAAAGATAATGCTTCAAAAATGAGAATTTGCATCAGGGGCGTGTTAGTGTGTCTTATGAAGTTGCTGTAGAGAAGCCTGCAGCCTCAGAGATGTCTTGCTGGTTTGTGGCATGTTTGAGAATATCATTAAGTTCATTGAGGACTCCTTAGAACCTTGTCCAGGAATTCTTGGAATGGGTTTTAGAAAACCTTGGCTGACAAGAGAAAATCAAAACTGAGCCAGCAGCCGTATTGAGGGAGCCCTGCATGTGTGAAGAATGTAGTTATGTTGCTGGGGTCGGTGACACCTTAACTGATGGTATACCACATTAAGTTCCACTTTAGAGAGTCTGCCAAATCCTGATTCACCATGGGTACAGCCATGCTCTATCATTCTGTTAGGTAATCTCATTTTCGGATATAGAGTCACCTGTCTGGGTTGCTTTGATTGGCAAGTGACTACAATCGATTAAACAAATTGGTAGCTCTTAGACTTTCTCAATCATACACACTTTCTCTACTTTGATAAGCTCTTCCTTCACTTATTGTCATATATGAAAGCGTATGCACCAGTGTTGCAGCACTAATAGTTGCATCATTTGGTAGACATGCAACTTGTTATTGGGGCACCCTAATCATTGAAACTCCTCTTGTTATTCTTTCAAGAGGTCTTCTGCCTCACACTGGCTGAGGGTTGTTGATCCCTGTTTCAGTGATGATTATTTGGACCCCAGAAAAGATGCTGCATCCGTTAGAACACAATCCAGGCACCCCCGAGTGACAAACGCTAGTTCTCCGTAGTTCTAAATACGAAATTGTGAGATTGTGCCAGAAGAGTGCCAGCTGGTAGTATCTTTCAAGATCGATCATGCTGACCATTGTCCCTGTATCTATCACAGCAGTTACGTCCAATGCAGGTATGGATACTCAGAACTTGGGAAGAGCCATACGTGACTTGCATCCTCTTCACACCAGGGAAATAATGTGTACTCCTTCAGTTCATGGTATGGGCATGGGAATGCTCCTCAGGTAAGACTGAGGTCCTTATCCTCAGCAGGCAGACATCAATCTGGACACCTGACTGGTGGCCAGTGTCTTTGGGCTCTTTTCCTTTGCCAAAGCCAATGGTTATGAATCCAGGCATGTGGTCCAATAAACTTAATGCACCACTAGAAAGTAGAGGAAAAGCATCAAACTGTTCCATCAGATTACAAGATAAACCCAATGAGCAACAATATACTACAATAGGTAATGCCTACAAGCCTAGACACTAACAAACGGTTAGGGAATAGCGTATTACCCACCTTATTGCACTTCAATACTTCATCAGGGGTTGTAAGAATTAGATAGATGCAATTACACAACAATACAACTGTCTTATGTTTTAGAATAAAACGGGGTGATGTAAAAATCGAGAAACTAGCAGCAACACACTAAGATGCACTTGCTGCCAGCAATCTGTCAACTTCTGCCCTATCCAGCACTGCTACCTGCTGTGGCTCGTGGCAGTCCAGGCCTCTGAGCTGCCCCACCCTCCTTGCACTGCTTCAGTATGTTTACAGGAATCATGGCTTCAGTTTGGCCACGCCCACACCTGGCAGTTCTACATACATGCTTGAAGCGCTCATATGGCTGCAGAGCCATTCGACACCTTGATAATACAGCCTCTCAGTACTACTACCACCATCCTTACCATTCCACCCCCACCATCACTGCCCACTACCAGCACCATTACCACCACCGCCCCCACCACCAACAGAGAAGGCATCACTGTCTCAAAACAGTGCACCGGATGAGGTCTTCATAACTGTATGCAGTACTCCTGAGAAGGATTACTTCTGATGTCCACAAAATGACCTCTTGTTTCTTCTGTTTACCTCTCCTCTCTGCCCCAACACTCATTTAGTTCTTCCCACAACAATACCCTGTTGTTACTCCACAGTGGAGTCAGTCAATATGGGAAGGAATAATGCTCACAGATAAGTGGAAATGCTTTGTAGATACCTTCTTTGCTCCCTATATCCACCCTCTGTACCTGTTCTGTTAGTGCTGGGCACAGGCTTGTGCTCCACACAGGTTGATTTGTGGAAAGTACTCCTTGTGGTATAACGAAGTGTAAATTGAGTAAACTCTGCTGACCTCTGTCCGGCTGGACATGTCACTCATAATATAGATTGACTCTGTCTATATTTTATTTCTCCAAAATTGCTTGTATGCATGGGACCATTGTTGCATGTACACTGTAGATACCTCTGCAACACACAGAAAAAGAGAGAGAGCGTATGTTTGTGTGTAAACAAATACAGCTCTCAGTGCAGTCACTTGCGATGTAACTCTTCTACTTGTGTGAGGGGAGACAAGACTGCACAGATGAAGCAGTTCTGCTTGAATACAAGCGCTGATACCAGTGCTGCAGATGTTGTTTGGTGGGAAGCATGCACTGTTATGCTTATTCTGCACTTACTGTGTCTGTAGATTTTAGTGAAATCTTTTAAAAGTCTTTTAAAAACTCAGTGCTTAGCTTTGTCAGTACTGTTCAAATAATGCATGTGCTGGTTGACAATTTGAAAATACATCACTAGTTAAATCACCCCATGCCTCAACACCAGCTCTGCCTTGCGACAATTGTTCAATGTTTTCTATTGATGTGTAAAAACATCAGCATCTGTTTGTCAACACTTGCAAACGCTGTTGCACTTCATTAGGCCATGCGTGTTCTTCCAGTAACAACAGATGAACATTGAGGGTATTACATTTGTATGGACAATTCCCAACATTGACCCCTGTACTCCTGGCGCGTACCCCCAAAAGCCTGCAAATCCTGCTTGATTCATTTCGAGGGTTTATGGCAGAGAGAGACCTGGCCATAAATAATGTAAAATCATATATAATGCAGGTAGGGCCCCGCCCAAAGCGCCAGTATCCCTTTATGGTAAACGGAGTGAGAGTACCAATATCCTCCACTTTTTCTTACCTTGGTGTCCTAATGGATAACTGTCTGAACTGGGATGCCCTAATTAAGAAGAAGAGAGGGGAGGTGTCTAGGTTTAACGCAGCGATTCTCAGCTTCTCAGCGAAAATGGGCAACCGCCCGTGGCTGCAATGCTATAAATCTACCAAGCCAGAAGTGTATCCATAGCCACCTATGGGAGCGAGCTGTGGGGATACACCAGTGTGGAAGGGATCCAGGTAACCGAAAACAGCTTTTTAAAACAGTTGCTGGGGGTCCCCCAAGGGGCAGCGAACCTCTCCGTTCATGAAGAAACTGGTCTTACATACATCATTGACACCCTGGGTTTGCGCCCATTGCTTTTCTGGCTGAAAAGCTGGCTAAATAAAGATCTTGTCCTTACTCATAAAATATTGAAAGAGTCTTTGAGCTTGGACCATATGTCTGCAATACCATGGCTTAATTACCTAAAAGGGTGTTTTAGTGAGCTGGGCCATTTGGACCTCTTTTTAACACCTGACCGCATTACTAAGGCAGACGTGGCCCTTGTGAAGGAATCTTTCGCAACGCGCAAGCAGATCAAACACGATGAGCAGGAACTGTTGAAAAATTGTGTCCGTAAACATCTAATGCTTAGAACTTCTCTCGCTATGGAGCCATATCTCATGTGGCCTTTGTCAATGCACGAAAGATTCCTGCTGGTCAGGTTTAGACTGGATTACTTCCATCTTTTATTAGCAATACCTAAGGGGAGCCACAAAGGCCCAGTGTTAGCACCCTGTGGCTGCGACAATGTGTCTCCACAGGACCTGCTACACTTTGTCTTTTTTTGTCATTTTTATTAAGCCCCCAGGAGGTTGTTTTTAAAATCCCTTTTAAAAAAGCTAAACTTTTCGCAGGTTCGTCCAGCTCTTTTCTATTTGCAACTTTTAAAGCCTGAACATATTCCGCTTACTGTTGGTTTTTTAAAATTCTCCTTAAGGTACAGGAAATGTCTGGATTCATAACTGTCCTGGATGTTGTGTATTTTTAAGAACGGATTTTATTATAATAATGTGATGTACACTGTTCCTTAAACTTTTGATTGATTTACGGGCCCTTTGTACTCCTCTGAACGTGTATATCTCTTCTGTTCTGTTTTTATAATGATAAAATGTAACTTTTATGGTTTTTATTCTGAGAACTGAATAAACTTTAATGATGATGATGATGATGACCCCTGTGCTCTAATGGAATTATAAGACTTTAATAATATATAATCCGATCATGGTTCCCTAGCCAAAAGAAGAGAAAAGCAACAGAAAATCTTACCTGGTCGCAGTAGTGGATCCTGAAGATGGAAATCCGGTTCCACGAAGGGCGTGTTCATAAACGGATCCATGTCAAAAATCTGTGTTAAGAAAAAGTTACAAATATTACAGCTACAAATAGGAAATACATCTCAGAGATCATTGCATTCATTGTCATGCACAAGTTATCATTGACTACACATAGTAAAAATAAATATTATAAAACAATGACAGCTATCAATAAAGCATTTTGGTATCCTTTTTAAGACACTGAAAAGTAAACTAAGTCACAAGCAAGGTTCATACTGATATTGATTAATCATTATAAGTTACTTTTGTATAGCAAAGAAAGGTAAACTGAAATCCTAGAGCGAAATGGGCCGGAGTGGGCACTCTGCATCTACCCACACTTCAGAATGCAAGACTGATGGGCCAAGAGCATAGGGATGAGTTGGCACCCTCAGGTGAGACCCAACAGGCTGGGATCCCAGAGAGGGCTTTAATCAAGTGTGGAGCATTCTTCCTTGAAACACATCAGCCCCTTCAGATGTCAGAGCAATTGGGAAATACATGGCGATGTACCTCTCAGCTCCAGCTTTAAGTTCCACTTTCTTCCTCTTCAACTTGTGGTGCCCACAGATAAATCTGTGGTTTAGGGAAGGCATCTGGCTGTGGTCTGAGTACAGACGCATATCCTCACTCGTTCATACAGGTATCAAGAGGAAAACAATATGCTGCTGGATTCTTGATTGAACTGCCAACAGGCCAAATAAGTAATACATGCAGTAGAATTCCAGCTGTCAAGGTTACAGGCTCAAGGCAGAGGTACATATTACTCACTCTATCAAATAGGGATTTGAAGGGTAACATAGTTATGAAAACCCCGCTTAACCTGTTTACCAGGGCTCTCACTTGCATCTCTTGTGGTGTGGAACAGGAGGTTGGTACTTCTCTGGTTGAAACCCTACAACTCCATGTTAGTGCACACACAAAATGGTGAGGAATCAATTCTCTTAACCATTTGTGAACATTAGGGCTTGTCAGACTTGTTCAGTCTTGTTAATGATTTGTGTGGCTGTCTGAATGGAGTAGCCTAGTCTTCAACTTGGCCATTCCAAAATCTTGATTCTTTTCTTTTTCTGCCATCCATTCGAACAGTGTTTCGATCCCTGTCCTTTTGCATGAGGTACTTTCAGTTATGCTTTGGTTCCTGCTTAAAGTCTCACATTTTTCTTTAGAATGCCCCAGTCTAGAGAAGAAATTGAGGTAGTTTCAGGGACTCTGAGGCATTCAAGTTTTGAGACAGCAAGGCAGGATAAAATCATCACTCCTTTAGCACCATGCTTGGCTGCTCGTATGAGGTTTATTTTGGTGATCGGTGGTGTATGGTTTCACCAAACATGCTGCTGTGCATTACAGAGAGACAACTTAATTTCAGTGTAAAATGTAAATATAAATCCAGTATTTGTAAAGCGCGAACAGTCACTCGGAGACGTCCCAGCGCTGGGGGCCGTTGGGAAGAATAAGCAAGATATTGCCCAGAGTCACATGGTGCTGGGCTGCAGGTGCCGGGGATCGAACCGTGGCCCCCAGCTTCCAGCGTCAGTCACCCTGGCGCCGTCGCCACACCTCTTCCCTAGTGGCTTTTGTCCAGAGAACATCGTTCTTAAATTCTTGTGGTTAATTCAGATGCTGTTTTGCAATTCTAGCCATGGAGCAATTTTCTTTCTGAAAATGAGTTTTCTTTTGATTACTCTTACACAGAAGTCTTACTTGTCCAGTGTTTTCCCAAATAGAAGAATAAGGAACTGTAATATTTACCAAAATGACAGAGGCCTGGAGAGCCCTAGACGCAGCTTTAAGAATTTTGCGATCTCTAGGAGATTCATACCGCCTGGCATTGATGTGAATCCACATGGATGCCCACTACTGGCTAGATTGGCAACCATTTTCAAGTTCTAAGAAATCTTTTTCATTGTGAAATGACACACTTCATATTGTTTGGTAATGGCATTATAGCCCCACCATGACAGATGAGGAGCAACATGTGTTTCTCTGATACCATCACAGATATCTCTTGAACTAGGCACGATGTACTACCACAAACCTGAATGTTCCAGACTAAACTGGAAAAGTTTCTAATACTATATACAGCTGATAGAATTTTAAGATAATCCAGCAATCCTGTTCACTTGTTCAGCAGCACCTATTTATTAATGGACATGGAAGTAGTAAAACCATATAATCTTCAGAGGGTGTACCTTCTTTTTATACATGCAAAGTAAAAGAGAGTAGATAATGGTCCACGTTCCACCTCACACATGCAATCTGCACCCGCTCCCACCCCAACCCCAGTATACCTTAATATGTCATACCTGTAGTGGGATGCAATGTCTGCCAGCAGGAAGTCACTGGGAATCATCATATTGATGGCTTCCTGCTACAGAATGTCCCATGGGTGAGTCATCCCGGACCCAGAAATCATTATATGACATTTTTCCGTGCCTGCAATCCACTGCAGCTCACATTGAGACTATAAGCACTAGAGGGAAGGCTGAACCAAGATTGCCTTGGCTGTGATGGAGAGCCTGGCAGGGGTGGGACTAAGGGTGGGTTGGGATTGGCAGCTGGTGTGCTCACTATGGACCAAAGAAGGGTTTTTGCCATGGGTTGGGGGTGAAAGAGGCCAGAAGCAACAGCATGTTCCGATGTATGGTCTGTTGCCACAAAGGTAAAGGACTAAACTGTGCTAGTGGAAAGCTTAGTGTCGGACCTGCAAACTGAGATGCAGGTGCTAGAGACTCAGGTGACCACCCTGCGCTCTACGGTCACACAACTGGATGAAAGGGCGGAAGATGCGGAAAACTGATCCCGCCTAAATAAGATTCCTGGGGTTCCCGGAGAGAGCGGAGGTCGCTGATGCAGCACACATCTTGGAGAACCAAGTTTGCAATGCTCTGAAACTGAAAGGACTTCCTGAGGTGTTTATCCTGGAGCGATTCCATAGGGCCCTGATCACATTGCCGCTGCTGGGCAAACCCCCTCTCTCCACCCCCAAGGGCCCTGATTGCCAAGGTCCTCAATTATAGGGATAGGAAATGCATTCTGCGGTCAGCCAGGGAGGCTGGGTACTTGTCCTTTGAGAACAATGCTATCTCCATCTATCCAGATTACACGAGGAGAGTGAAACGGCAATGCAAGTCCTAGGGAAGTGAAAGCAAAACTTCAAGCACTGAATCTTCCATATCTTGCTGTTCCCGGCTCACCCCAAAGTGATAACCCTCCCAAGGTAGAAGCCAATTCTTTGACACTCCCGATGAGGCATGGACGTGGTTGCAGGTGTTGCATAAAACTGGGCCTGGGCAGGGGATGCCTCGGCAGCTGGCAAAGTGGAGTTTGCAATGGCAAACTGTGAGCAGCAGGCACCAGTCATGATCTAGGCGCTGGAGGGGGGCCCAGTTGGGGTCTCCCAGGGTCACGATTCTCCCTGATGGCACGATAGGAAGAACATATTGAGGAGATGGAGCCCTCACCAATGAGTGACACTGAGACACTAAGACACTTTGAGTCTCGCCCCCTTGATGAAAAGGGTGGGCGGCACTGGCATCCGGGTGGGGGGGTATAACACCCAGACTTTGCTCTCTGATGTTGGACAACATCATGTACAGACAGGTATTGGTGGGAACGATGGTGCTAGGGGAGCGGGTGTTTGGGATGCACTACGACCTCTGGATATCAAGGCACAGAGCGGCACGGTGCACCCCCCCAAACTTTGTCGCTTTGGATTCGCCCCTTTGGGGTGGTCAAGGCAAGCGTCCGAGCCCACAAGCTGTAAAAGTTGTGCTAGCATTTAGTTATGAGAGGGTGTGCGGGAAGTGGTACACAGAGACTCTTGTTTGGGTCCAAGATGTTACACTGGGTTTGGGCCCCACTTGGGGATGGGGTAAGTGTGCCCAGAGAGAGGAGTTGGCGAGAGAGAATTTGTTGGGACATCAGTTTGCAGTTTGTTGGGAACAGCAGTTAAAGTGCATTGGCAGTACTCAGGAAATAACACTCAGGGTGAGACACAAGAGGGAGTGGGTTACTACCCTACGCGGAGGGCAATTTACCAACTCTAGTGGTGTAAGATGAACAGAACATCAGTAACATGGAATGTTTGGGCCTGAACAATTGTACGAAGTGGTACCACATGCACTCCTATTACAGAGGTGGAAGGTGGAGGGGGCACTCCACCAGGAGACAAGCCTGCTGTAGGGCTGAAGGAAAGGACACCTCTACGGAGCCACATATTTATATTATGCCCGTGGGGTAGTGACCTGGATTGCAGCACTGGCTCCCTTTTTTTCAACAGGGGGTGCACTCAGTCCCTCAGGAAAGGTACATCATTTTTGTGGCATAGTAGACAGAATAGACACCTGTATAGTAAATACCATTGCACTGATGATAGAGAGTTTTACTTGGGAATCCTGACGGTAGTGACCCCATATCTCCATATGCTCTTGGTGTGGGCAGGGGACTTCAATTGCGTGCTTGATTGGTGCCTGGTCAGGACAACCTCAGACAGGGCCATAAACCCCAATGGAGCCCTACCTGTGAGAGGTAATGGAGAGCCTGATTCTAATTGAGATCTGACGTCACTATCACCCGACTGATAGCTGTTTTTCCTATTATTCCCCTGTACATGGGGTTCACTGTTAGATGGATATGTTACTGGGGAGGGCAGAGGAGGATATAGACATGTTCCAACACTTGGCACATCTCAACCGATATTTATTTGATCACTACCCCCTCTTGGTCACATTACTTTCCAGTTCGGTGAGAGCAAAAAATCCACTTTGGAGACTCTGCAAGGAATTGCTGGAGAAGGTAGAGTTCAGAGATCAGAAAGAGTTACTAACAGAAAGAGTTTACTAACCTCTTCTTGCGGGAGAATGTGCATACAACTGAGAATGGACTAACTGAATGGGAGGCTTACAAGATGGGATTGCATGGGGGATTGCACGGGGTATATTCCTGGGGCATGGGTGCAGCTGGAGCAGGAGCTCACAGACTGAAAGAGACAGTAGGCAGAATTGGAGGGCCACATTAACCCAGACCTGGAGGACTGCAGACAACTGGCGCAGTTAAAATGACAGGCTTGGAGACTCCTTGACCGCCTTGATCAATATTACCACACATAGTTCTCGCTGTTTAGGAAAGGAGATAAGACAGGCAGGATGATGGTATGGCTGTTAATGAGGAAACAACTTCAATCTTATATTCTTTCGAAGTGGCGAGAGGATGGGACGGGCCTGTGATCGGATTAACACGGCCTGCATGGAGTTCCAGCAGGAGGGCTTTATGCAAAAGACACTGGCAGGTACGTGGGAGATAGAGGAGTATCTCCGGGCAGGAGCGCTGCCCAGGCTCAGTGGGGACCAACAATCACTCCTGGAGGCCTCGATGATAAAAGAGAAGATGCAAGAAGTACTGATGGACATGAAAAGTGGGAAAACATGGGAAAGGATGGCTTTCGGGCACAGCGGCTCAAATCGTGCCAGAGGGGTTTGCTGGAAAAGCTGCTGGAGGAGTATATGGTAGCAGAGACAAGAGAACTGCCCTAACGCATGAGAGGCGAAGATAATATGATTGCCCATAGATGGGAATGACCCAATGGATGTAGCTTCATAAAAGCCCTCTACAAGCTTAACACCCAATTTAAAATACTCTGCAAGATTCTGGCCAGTAGGTTGATGCAAGTAGTCTGATCGCTCATTCATCAAGATCAAATTGGATTTATCCTGGGTAAAAATGTAATGTACAATCTTCAGTGCCTGAATCACATCACACATATTCTCACTGCTTCTAAAGAGAGCTACACAGTGGAGTCCCAGGATATAGAAAGGGCTTTTTTATATTGTGGGGTGGCACTACCTGTGGGCATGAGATTCTGTTATATTCTTCTATGTATAAGTATTTATTAGTCACCTAGCCTTAGTTAAACTTTGCATCTTTCAAAGTTTCTGTTACCTAGCAATGTGGAATCTTGCTCTCTTGGAAGTTCCAGTCTTCAGTTATTATGTTGTTCTTCTTTCAAAAATAAATCTTCTTCCAACCTTCTTCTGGACTACCTGGATTTTATTTGATTGGATACAACATAAATTTGGCGACGAGGTAGAGAAGAGAACACTACACGGACTCACCACAGAATCACCATTTCCTTCCATCTTTTAAACTTTCGTGTTCCTTCAGAACTTTGTGTCATCTCATACTATTTCACTGGATATTACGGTATGCCTTATTTTAATTATTGTTTAGCCTTCCATTTTGATCTTTTCTCCAAACTACATGATTAACTTGGCACATTATTTATCTTTCTAATTGCTGAAGATCTCCCTGCAGTGATTGAGCGAGTTTCCAACTGTCATCTACCTAGACACTACAATAGGTTTGGTAGACTTCTCTTGCTGAAAATCTTCCTGCAACGATCAAGCAATTTTAATTATTTGAATTTTTTGTCTTTATGGATGTGCCTCATTTTATTTCAATTTCATTGTTTTTCTACTAATGCTTCAAATTTTACTAAATTTATTTTTCTACGAGGAAAATAACTGATGTCCTTTCTTGTAGATTGATTCAGCCCGTTTCCTTTTTAATATTTTACACAGGTTTTCGTTAAAGTTCATTAACTTCGTCCTCAGCGATTTTGTTTATTTTTAAGAGTCAAATCATCAATGACTTACCGAACCTCTGGAACTCTTCATTCCATTGTCTACATCATCGGATTGCCGAACCTTCCTCCATTCTTTGGCTCGGCTTGCTCCTGACGCTTCTACCTACGCTGGAACGTCTACGCTTCATGCGCGGTGACGCACACACCACTACGTTTCATGCGCGGTGACGCGCACACCAACTTCATGCACAATTCACGCCTGAGAAGCTTCTTTCTTCACTTTTGTTTGTCGACGTGTCGTCTCATGCAGCTCTTTTTCTTATCGTTAGTTGCCGTCTCTACTCTTACGCGCGGTGACGCGCACACCATTTGGCACGTTTATTCTCCGATTAAGTGCTATGTAGGCCGCGTGGTGATGCGCAAACCGCAATTTTAGTTCATTTTATAAATGTACCTAATTTTCTCTTTTACTCTTTGAAATTTATTGATTGGTAAATATTGTTATTTTATTAATTTTCTCTATTTGCCTCCCTCATCGCGCAGGGTTATGCGCACACCAATTAACGATTGATTTAATCTGCAATTATTTTGTTTTTCTTCAACAATAGTAAGTATCTTGAGTGCAATTATGCACATGTCTTTAATGCAACTTTCAAATTATTCTGTATTTTGTTAAATATGTTAATAATTTGATAGATTAATTAACCATTTTATGATATGTACACTGGATAAGTTGATACTGAAATTGCTTATTGATATATTGTATCCACTGTGATTCTGTTAATCATATCTTTGTCGTTCATTTTTATTGGTCTTATATTTTATTAACTATGGCTTTTCAAACGGCAGTACTCCCTTCTCCTTTTCTTCCTGAACCTGGCACACCTAAAATCAAATGGACTCAATGGTATAAATCATTCAATAGCTATATTATCGTCATTGATGGTGTAAATTTTTCTCCTGTTAGAAAAAATGCAATGTTGTATAATTGTCTTGGCAACGAAGGTCAAAGAATTTTTGACCATCAACCTCCTATTGTTCTTCCACCTTCGGACGATTGGAATGAATTTACTGAAGCTGGTATGCGTCTTGAAAAACATTTTAAAGATGAGCCAAGTATAATTGTGGAGAGGCACACATTTCACACACGTAAACAACGTGAACATGAATCTTTTGACAATTTTCTTGCTGAACTAAGAGTGCTTGCTTCCTCTTGCGAGTTTGAGGGTCCTATTGAACAATATCTGAGAGATCAAATTGTTGTGAATTGTTTTAGCAACAAGGTCCAGGAGAGGATTTTGTGTTGCAGAAATCCTTCACTCATTGAAACATTAGAAATTGCCAGAGGTATTGAAAGATCTGTAGCTGCCTCTAAAGAATTAGGCAATGTAAAAAACACCGCCACTGAATCCATAGATAAAATTTCTGCTCAAACTCCTCCCATTACACCTCAACATAATAAACCTTTAAACTCTGGACAACATTGGAAAAAATCTGACAAACCTCTCCAATGTTTCAGATGCGGCTCTAAATCCCACTTAGCGAATGCATCTAGTTGTCCTGCCATCAATGAACAATGTCCCAATTGTAAGAAAATGGGACATCTCACTTCTGCATGTGAGTTTAAATCTAAAGTAATGCATTTAGAATCCTTAGAGTCTGATGTTCAAAAATCTCACACAGATCGCTCCACAATTAATAAAATTCAATTTTCAGTGGATATGTTGGAGTTAGCAGATGAAGTCAACATAGGTGATCCTGTTTGTGATGTTAAAATTGGTGACATTCAAACTAAAGTCACGGTTGTTTCTGGTTCGCCTGTAACCATCCTGTCGGACAATTTTTTCTTTAAGGAATGGAAAGAAACCAAACTTCTTCCTCCTGATATTCGTACAGTGGCCTTTGAAGGTCAGGAAATAGATATGATGGGCTATTTCACTGATGATCTCAATTTTCAAGATAGAATTATCAATTCTAAAATTTATGTAGCCAAGAAGGGTTATAACATACTTGGTTGGAAAGATCAGGGTACATTTTGCATGGTTTTGAGACCAGGAACTGATAATCCCATTTCTTTAGATAACTCTACCAACATCAATTCTTTGCTTTCAGAAAAGCTCTCCAAACATAAAGAGGTTTTTAGTGACAATCTATGGTCAGTTAAGGGATTTCAACATAAAATCATACTGAAACCTGACGCAGTTCCAGTTATCCATAAAGTTAGACATGTCCCGTTGAGTATCAGACACAAATTAAAAGCACACTTACTACAACTGTGTTCTGATGGAGTTATTGAACAAGTTGATTCTGCTCTATGGGTTTCTCCAATAGTCGTGGCACTTAAAAGAACTGTGATGAAATCAGGCTGTGTGTAGATTTAAGATCTTTGAAAAAAATATACAGGTTGATTGTTTTCCTCTTCCACGTATACAAGATATGCTGGCTCAATTTAAAGGTACGAAATTTTTCACTACCATAGATTTAAGGGTGGCCTACCATTAAATAGAGTTGCATGAAGAGTCCAAAGATCTTACTACTTTTAACACACCATTTGGTGCTTACAGATTTCTAAGAATGCCCTTTGGACTGTCTTCTGCAGCTTCAGTTTTTTAAAAACTCATGTTACAACTTTTTGGTGACATCAAACATGTTTTGGCCTACCAGGATGACATACTGATCTCAACCAATTCTGTTCAAGAACACTTGGAAAAGCTTAATCAAGTTCTAAGCATTCCTGGTAAATTTGGCATGACACTCTAGAAACAAAAGTGCAAATTTTTGCTTAAAAGCGTGGAATATTTAGGTCATGTAATTTCTGACTCTGGTATATCTCATAAACAAGATCTGTTGAAGGCGATTCAAGAATGTGCTCAACCATCTGACAAAGACCAATTAAGGTTATTTTTAGGTTTGAGTAAATACTATTCTCGATTTGTACAAAAGTTTGCCCTGATTAGTGAACCATTAAGAAACTTGACCAGAACTAATGTTAAATTCATGTGCGTCAAGGAACAACAGTCTTCATTTGAAAGTTTAAAACGTTTAATAATTAATGCTCCTGCACTCAGACCTTTTAATGAAGATTTGTTGTCCTACATCACTGTTGATGCCAGTAACTCTGGTCTAGGTGCTGTTCTTAGCCAAATGGTTGATGGTGAGGAAAACATAATTGCGTTTGCTTCAAGGGGACTTTCATTATCTGAGAAAAATTACAGTACCATCGAAAAGAAGCTTTGGCTTGTGTATGGGGTACCAAACACTTTTCAACTTATGTTTGGGCAGAGGATTTGTATTAATTTCTGATCATAAACCATTAATCTCTATTTGGAATGACAGAGGGTTAATAAATGTCAGTCCTAAACCTGTACGTCTTTTTTCTAAATTATATGATTACTACATTTCTATGAGGCACATTCCAGGTGGGAAAAATTTTAAAGCAGATTTTTTATCAAGATGTCCTTTTTATGAAAATAACATTGAAACTTTATTGGATGACAAAGAAATTGTTGTTAACTTAATCAAAGGTTTAACGCTAAATAGTGATACCATTTCTAAAACTGATTGGTTACAAGCTTCATGTTCTGACTTGCCAAACTGTTTTCAAAAAAGTTATTTCAAGTGGTTGGCCCAGAGAAAATCAAATTGATAAGGAACTTGTTCCTTTTTCAAAAGTTAAGGAAGAATTAAGCATTGAAGGTGATTTCATTCTGAGAGGTTCTTCCCTTATTCTCCCGGCTAGCATTAGGAACAAACTTATTTCCTTAGCTCATAAAGGTCATACTGCTATTACCAGTACCAAGAAGAAAAGGTTGCGTTTAAATTACTGGTGGTCTGGAATGGATATTCTGGTTGTGACCTCTTTAAACAATTGTGTTGAGTGTACACATGCAGAAAAATCTCTTCATACAACTAACTCTCCTTTGTGCCCAGTCAACTTTCCTCACAACCCTTGGGAAGAGCTTGGGATTGATTTTATTGTTCCTATTAGTGGTCTTAATCAGGGGTTTAGGTATATTTTAACTCTGGTTGACTATTATTCTAAGTGGGTTTCTTATAAATTCATGAGAGATCCCAATACTGAGAATGTGATTCAGTATTTGAAGCATCTTTTTAGATCTGAAGGATTACCCTCTTTCTTAGTATCAGATAATGGGGTACAATTTATATCACACAACATGAAAAGTTTTTTGCCGAATTATGGTATTAAACATCTCACGACTGTTCTTTATAGCCCTCAAGGTAATGGTCTAGTGGAAAGAGTTAACCGTATTTTCAAGGATTCGATATAATTGGCATCCTCTTCAGGATTAAAGGTTCAAGAGGTTGTAAGTTACAGAATTTGGTTGTATAATAATACTCCTCATGCAACCACAGGCGTTACGCCTTTTGCTATGCTGAGAGGTAGACAATCTTTTAACGAAATCTCTCCTCAATGGGTGGTATCTAATACTGATTCAACTAAGAGCATTCCTTCGTTAGATCAAATTAAAACTAAGGTTGAACATTCTCAAATGGTATTCAAATCCAGGTATAATATGAATGAACATGTTAAAGAGGAAATTTTCAATGTAGGTGATAAAGTTCGCATAAGGAGACCATTTAAAGTTAGAGGTTCTAAATTCTATCCAGAAACTGTTGTTGTCAAAGTTAAAAAACACTCTGTAATGGTTTCTGGAGGAAAATGGTGGAGCAAGAGGAATGTAGCCAGAGTAAAGACCGTTGATTGTAATTGTACTTTCTCTAATCAAGTTAAACATTCACAATTTTCAAGTTGCTCTGATGGCATCAATGCTCCTTTTAAGGATGTGTCATCTTATTCTCTTACTCAAGAAGATAGTTTAGATGAACCTTGTAAAACCTCTTCACAAAATACCTCTTCACAAGTGGAACTATCTTTTAATGATCAATTGAGTTTAGACACCTTGCACAATTCTCCTTGTGAGGTGCCTATAGAGAGAGAGCTGATGACAATTTAACTTCCAATGTTTTGAATGATGTCACCTGCTCTAGACAGAGATTTAGACCTAAGTGTCTAGAAGATTACATTACTTAGTTTGTTTATTCTTGCATTATTATAGGAAGGAAGATGTGTTATATTATTTTATGTATAAGTAATAATTAGTCACCTAGCCTTAGTTAAGCTTTGCATCTTTCATAGTTTCTGTTACCTAGCAATGTGGAATCTTGCTCTCCTGGAAGCTCCGGTCTTCAGTTATTGAGTGGAGGCTGACCAAGAGAGACACCTGTTGGATCTATTGTGTTGTTCTTCTTTCAAGAATAAATCTTCTTCCAACCTTGTTCTGGACTACCTGGATTTTATTTGATTGGATACAACAGATTCTGCAGCAAAATACATGAAATGGGTGAGACTCTTACATTCGCGACCGTAATTTTAAAGGGGCACAATGCAGGGTTGTTCACTGACCCCTATATTATTTGCTCTTGCAATGCTGACGCTGGTGAATGTGCTCAGTGCCAGGCTTGGTCCGTGGGTAGTCCATCTGGGTGACAGTCCATATGTGGTGTCCTTGTATGCCAGCAATGCGCTGATCTACTTGCGGGATCCAGAACAGTCGGTCCCACTGTTGTTGGAGGAACTGAGCAAATTTGCTGCAGTCTCGAGGTTGCATGTGAATAGAACAAAGTCCATGTGGTTTACCCTGGCAGGACTGGCACGGGGAGACCCAGAATTCTAACTGCGTCTGGGGCTCTGCTGGGAAGGGGCGGATTTTTTAATATTTAGCGACCTGTGTAGCATGAGACCCAAAAGCTCAATATTCACTTAATGTGGAAAGGACGGTGGAGGGGCTGACCCGGTCGTATGAGTTCTGGAAGATGCTTCCACACTTTGTGATGGGGCATTCTCTGTGGAGAAAATGGTTTTCCAGCTGCACTGTTTATGTGCTGCAGAACATGATGTGCCCAATCCCACCTGCACATTTGCATTGCTGGACAGATTGTTGGGCTGCCTGATTTGGGTGGGTGGCAGGAGTCGGGTCAGACTGGACAGGCTCAAGCTCCCTTGCAGAGTGGGGGTCTTGGACTACTAGGCCCTTTTCTATACTATCCAGTGCCACAACTTCAACACACAGTGCAGTGGTTGGAAGAGGAGCTGAAGTGGAAAAAGAGCGTCCTGGCGGGAACCTATGATCCCCTATATGCTTCAGTAGGTTCTTATGATGGGGAATAAGGAGGTTCTTATGATGGGGAATAAGGTCCTTGATTATCTTCCCTACTTGTTGTGCCAGATGGGTAGTGTGTGGCATAGAGTAATGATGGTAGTCTTGAGTGTCCTTCTATAAAACATATAATTTAAGCAGTGGCAGTAGGGAGGATGTGAGATGGTGGGGTATGCCATGAAACGGTTCATTATGTTTGTCCAAGCTCGGGAACGATTTGGAAGTGGCCCAGGTCAATTCTAGCAGAATGCCCGCCTGGCACATACAGCCAGGGGTGTTTGGACCAGGTTTCCAAAGGAACTAAGGGGGCATGAGATATTACAGAGATTGGTTGATATGGTAGGCTACTGGCGGATGGGGGGGAAGCTTTCCGTAAAAGGGAGAGATCGAGTGCAGACTGTGGGGAGGAACTGACTGACTTGAAGTGGAGTAAAGCATGTGAGCAGATCGGATTTGTGTCACCCAAAGTCTTCTTTAAATTCATACACTTTAACTACTTGCTTCAAACCTATTTGACCCTTCTCAGACCCTCCAAAATATACCCCGGCTCTTCTTCCACATGTGGTCAGTCCTCAGTAGGATTTGTACATATGACCTGGGGCTGTGGGCAGTTGACAGATTTTTGGACCAGAGTTGTTGGTACTTTGTCACATATGGGCGTGTTTTGCTGCCCAGAACGGTAAAAATGTGTCTTGGGAGTGCTTACACAGAGTAACAGGATACCAAAAATGCCACCCCGAATAGTTGCGTTGGGGGTTGTGCTGGTGGGAAGCCGGATTGCTATCAGTTTGCAGGCGCCCCGGCTGCCAGATCTCAGCTTGGAGGCAGAACCTACTGGTGTGGGCAGTGGCAGATGAGCAGCACACTAAGAAGACCTGCTGGGACGAGCAGGGGGCAGAGGACATAGTGACATGGTTCTGAGAATAGTAGATCAACCTGCTGATAACTCACGTGAAGGATGTAATGGGGCAACGAGTCAGGGTGTTGGATGAGCATATAGTCAAATTGTTGCCTTTTAGGGTGGGAGGTTCGGGGGTGGGGGTGGGAGTACTGCTCCATGGTTTGAAAGACATTTTACTGTATGAAACTCGAGTGCACCAATGACAGCGTTATGTATTGGTATACATCTTTCTTGGTGAACCATATAAAACATGAATGAAAAAAAAAAGAGTTATAAGTAAAAGTGGTCCCAAGGACAGAGAGGCGTATGGGCAAGACGCTAGAACATTGAAGAGATAAGAGGAAGACCGTATGTTCAAAGAAACCTGAGAGCTGGGGAGACATCTTACCAAATGCTGCTTGCTCCAAACATCAAGAATGGCTGGCCACAGGGGTCTGGAAGTACTTCACAGTCAGAGAGACATATGAAATATGATTTAAGAGGAGAATGTGGAACATGGTTATTACGCTGGACCTATGGGCTGGCATACTGTGGCAATAACCAGGAATGTTATAACTCCATAAGGGAGATGTTGGTATGCAACACCCAACATCTTAAAGACAGATATATGGAGAAAGGCGATCCTGTCCCCAACTCAATTTGAACTCTTGAACATGTGTGGTCACTCCTGTTTGTCTCGGTTCAGGTAGGAAAAGGATCAACGGATAGAAAGTCCCTAACAGGAGAGCAATTGTGTCCATTCCAATCCATTGCCCTCGCTAATGCCCAGAATACAGAGTAAATTGACCCCATAAATTCAACTGACACACTCCTGCAAATGTGCCTCTTCCATTCTTCATTCCTACACTAGATTCTCACCTTCTCTCTGTCTCATCACTCACATCTCCAACAAATGAAAACCTCAACAATAATTCAGACATTCCTCCTTGAATGAAAGACAACTTTAAAGTATTCTTCTACATTACCTTTACAAGCATTAATCTGTGGTTAATTTAAACCCACAACCATCACCACCAGCTCCTTAAACATGTTTCCATTAAGAGGCGTGGTCAAGACGTCACTGGAGTAAGATTGGCCCACTAAGTAGCAAAAGGGATAGAATTAAATATAACATTTTATGAACTGATCGAAAATAAAGGAAATAATCTGTTGGCGGATGGGAAGGGATTCAAAACTCATGAGGCAAGGCAGGAAGAGCTCCAAAATCGCAGTGGGGATCATGTCTGGCCTCCCTAATGGTGTGAGAACACAGAGTTACCAGAGAGACAAACTTATGAAAACAAGGTGTGGATTGCAGGCAAAAACAGAAGGGAAGCCAAACGTGGTGCCCTCAAGAAGGAGGCCGTGGCTTGGTGGTACAAGGACCTGGTAAAGGACCTCGTCAGGGGTTGGAACACAGGGGAAGCAGCAAACAAAATCCAACAAGGGGTTCCTCTCCGTTCCGCTCATAGAGGAAAAGAATAGCGGTCCCTTGATCGGAGAGATCTGAAGGAGAAAAATGAACCTAGGAAGCCAGTGGGGGTTGGGCATGTGCACTGAGCTCATTCCGGGGACATAGCTCGCTAGAAAGAAGGCGATCTCTCTAGAAGAAGCTTCGAGGAGCTCTCTAGAAACCTTAGAAACCTATCTTGCTATGAATTGGGGACATTCACGACTGAATATACAAATAGTGCAAAATTAACAAGAACTGGCATTAGCGTGGTAGGCATAAGAGCCTAGAGTTCAGCAGCAAGTGCCTAAACAACAATAATGCAACACTTACAAGAGACAAACTTAAAAAATGGAGAAGGAAGCATAAGGGCTCTTCAGCACAGAGAGGAGAGTGAGATTGAGAGACCAGAAAATTGGCCTCAAGTCCTATAGCACAGCAAATTATAGGTGAAACTACAACTCACCCGGGAGATGAAGGATTAAGGAGCTCAAGGCAAGTGAGCTTTGCACACAGCTAATGTACACTTGAACTCAACAAGCAGTACTACCAAACAGAGAATATCAGAAAACTTATCTGTGGGTAGAGTACATACAGCGTATACTTAAGCATAGCAACTGTTGGAAATACAGCCCTTCGATTGACTCCCAAAACAAAGGGAAATCAAAGCTTATACAAACATAAATTCAAACAGACTCAACACTCACACTGAGGCATAAAGGCAATACAAGTGAACTACGATCATGGCTAACGAAGGGAATAAAAGAAGGATTCATCAAAGAACGTCTAGCTAAACCGCAATTACGAGAGAATGAAAAGAATAGGGGACTTTGCATCCCAATTCCAAAAGAGATAATTCTCCAACATTGCATTCCGAAGGAGCCAAAGTGCTAATAACAAAACCATTTTTGGAAGAACGTTTCAAAAGCCTTCAACTAATTTAGGAACAAGCTGAAATCAGAGATGCACTATATCGGACAACAAAAGAGAGTTATAGAATTAAGGGTCATCAATTTATAAAAGTCAAATGACAACTGATCAGAAGAATATGAATTTGTGAAAGAACTGCTGTATATACAGGACCAAAACATTGTCCTCAAGGCTAAACTAGAAGAGTTAGAGACTGATTATGGTTAAACAATATAGGGATCAGGGGAGCACCATTGCAGATGAGAACATGGATCTCGAGAAATATGTTGCAAAACTGTTTGAATCTTGCCTCCGAATTGATGGTTCAGAAACAATAGAACTTGACAGAACACAGAGTCCTCAGCCCTTAAACAGGTTCCAAAAAAGGTCTAGATATCATTATGAGAGTGCTCTGGTTTCAAATTACAGAAGGGATCATAGAGGCAACTATATATATAAATATAATTCGAAGGCTACAACATAAAGCTAAACCTAAACTTATTAGCGGCAATCTTAAAGAAATGCAGAGCCTTCAATAAAATAACTGAGATTTCAATTAAAGCAAGCCGAGTACAGATAGGGACACTCTTTCAGGCTAATATTTACATGGCAAGAGAGACTATATCAAGTCAAATCAGTGAAGAAAGCTTCAGTGGTCCAAAATGACTGAGGAACAGATGGAAAACTGTGATCAGAGAAACTAAATGGTGGGAGACCCTTGTCGGCAACTATAACGAAGGAGAATAGTGAAGCCATAGCCCAATTCCAGGAACAAATGTCACATATGCATGAGAAACTGCACCAACTCTCAGAAAGCAGAGAAGACAGCCACTACCGGGTCATAGGACGCTTCTCGTGCAACATGAGCTAGTAATTTACATTACTGACCGGTAATTGGTAAGAAATCCACATACCAAACACACTTTACTACCATCTTAAAAAGGACAGTTTGAGTTCAAATACTCACAGGATTTGTTAGAGTTGTAGGAGACTTAAGACTGTTGGCTAATTACTTTGCTAAAAGACTTATTAGTTGGTTTAAAATGGGGGGGTTGTGGAAGTAATGTGTGGTCACCAACATCATAATTAGGAAATCAAACGGGGACACACCCAGCCACAGAGCAAAACCAAAACGTGCAACTCCACACCCCTTAAAAAAGCATGGTCAAAATATTAGTCTCAACGTAAGAGGTCCTAATTGCTCGACTAAACATCTAGTGATTCTTAACCTGATGTCTTTAGAGGATGAGCTATGTTTGCTTTAAGATACCTACTTAATAAAGAAGATTGGACAAGATTGAAATCCAAATGGTTCCACAGACAATATAATGCCTCTTGCTCTAACAATTCATGAGTGGTTGCTAAATTTCAAAGTAAAGAACACAGGAGAAAATAATACAGCACTGGGCAAGTAACGATGGCCGTCCATTGCCACCCTCATTCAGATAAGGAATAATATACTCTTGCAATACAGGGCAGTAAAGGTACATGATGAATGCAATAGCAAAGGCACTTGCTGAAATACAACAAGACATCATTATAGGAGGTGACAAACATTGTTAGCGATAGTGCATTAGACAGGCATGGGCAATGTCCAGACAACTGGGGCACTCTCCACTGAAAGCGCAACACTGTGAAACGATAAATGTTATTGACATCCACTATGCTTCCACCTCAAGAAGCCTTTTTTATCATCATGAAAACAACCCCTTCAAATCCACTCTCAGTCACCTCCAAGTTAGCCCTACATCACCTCATAAAGATTGTCAAACCCCAATCCAATGACCCTTGTTACACCTAAAACCTTAACTCCATAGAAATAATCAGGAAACTCAAGACGTGTTGATGCTCCAATTCTCCCAAGTACCTGTAACCAACACTTATTGAAAACAATCACTACAATAACTCACTCACAACCTGATCCCAATCTCAGATAAAAAGAAAATAATCTAATGTTTATCACTCTTTTAACCACCAAACCCACCATGCTTAATAATATTCTCCTTTATGAACACTTACTTACCTGAGCAACTTAAGCATGCCTAATTAAGCTGCAAAATGCAATACAACCGAACGTTTTCATAAATGGGTCACTGTAACATTTCATTTTTAGGTCGGGCATGGAGCAGGCATAAATGCCTTGCAAGCTTCCTGTACACAACGGCTGTGGGTAAGCCCTCTTCTGCCATTTTTCTTTTAAAGTTTCATTTACATTTTCCTTCCATCAGCACCAACGGATCAGCCCATTTCAGCCACTGTTTGCATTGCACTTTGATTGGTTGCATTTCCCTAATCACAGGTTCACATCCACCACAAAAGAAGCACATTTCAGTGCCAGGGTTGGTGGGCCACGTTTTAAAGTTATAAATTGCCTCCTTTTCTTTTTTTCTCTTTTAAAATACTGTTGTCTTTGTCAATGCATTTTAAGTTTCCCCTACAGACAGCTTGAGCTGTCGGCTGTTGAAGACCTATTGATAAAAATACAATACACACTAAGTGGCGTTTGAGTTCTCTCTTGCTCCTGACTGGATAGCTTTCTGTCTGGCTCTGTGGCCTGCTCCCTATTACATGGCTACCTCTCTATTCTTGTGTTTATTCCACCCCTGGAGCATTGTATCTTTCTTAAAGACAGAATGAGTTGTACCGTTCAACTAGTAACGTGAGAGGACTACTTTTTTATTTCTCTTTTATCACACCATTGAAGTGCATCACTTTTCATACTCTCATCACCGCTCTTCCACTTCAAAACTTTATTTCCTTATTACTTCAGCAGCCATACATTGCAACACACTGCGAGCTTCTGACTATTTGCTCACATGCTTTACATATATTACATGACACAGATAAGCCTTCTTATTGAATATGTGACAGTTGTTTCAAAGCTCACAGTTCAGAGAAAAGACGCCCAACGGTGAATTATTTCCTGTAATATGCAGTGCTGAATTCATTTGCAAGATATTTACCATCCCTAAACAAATGAAAAAAGCTAAATAGATGTGCAGCACAACACTGGTAAAAAAAAAAAAAAAATGCTTTCACAATGACAGTGCTGCACTCAGAGCATTAATCAGCACACCTGACAAGGTCACCCTTACAGCCCCATATTAGATGCAAGCATCCATCAATAAATCATCCCCAGTGTATGAAAATAAACATGGTAAAAGCAAAAAAAACTGTCATTAATACATTCACTATTCCACCTTGTACTTTATCTTCTTTTTTTATAAATATTTTGTTAAAACTACTCTATAGTATCATAATACTGTAAGAGAAGAGCACATTTTATAAGGTCTGTTTTTAATTTCCTTACAATGGGGTTTGCATATACAATTTGAGTTATAATAATACACACTGCTACATAAGACACATTTTAAATATTAGCACAGTCCCCAACAAAAACACACATACAAAAAGGTTAATTTAAGAATAAAGTATAATTAAAAAAATCCTTTTGTTCATTCATTACCACTAATGTGCACGCACCCGCAGGCACCTTCCGCTGGCTTTTGTTATAATTTAACAAAAATCAATCCAAAATGGCCTTCCATGTGTGGCTGTGTATGCAGACGCATATGTAACCATTTTAAAATATTTTTCGTCAACCTATAAAAAAATCAGTGCAAGATGGCCATTTGTGCGTGAGCATGTGTGGTCATGCACAATGGCCATCTTGCAATTGTTTTTCTATACATTGACCAAAATTAATTCCAAGATGGTGGTCTGTACTTCCCCAGGCATGCGCATGCATGGAAGGTCATCTTGGAAAGATTCTGGCTATTCAGTAGGCTGAAGAAAGCAAGTATAGGCAAAGCCAATATATCTGTGTCCTCATATGCCACGGTCTACTGGCTTTGTCATTGAATTTCTATTGGGGAGTGTCCGGGAGTTCCCAATACAGTGCCTAGTCTCTTGCCATACTGCTGCTTAAACTGCGCCTTAAACGTGCAGCTTCTGCTTAGGGCAGCTATCTTTTGAAATCTTTGCTTTCGTTAAAAAGTTTTTTTTTCTCTTTTTCAGTGCTTTTTTCTTGGCAGGCCTGGCAGCTCCCCACACAGTGCTACCAGGCAGCGTGATCACCACACTGTCAGTCGCAGTGTGCTGCATCAATGGGACCACTGTTTTGGCAAGTCATCTTTGAATGGTGTTGTTCATACTTTAATATTCATTCCAATATAGCTACCATGTTTAAACACAACATGCCTTTCACCCTGGTACAACAACACAGTATGCAAAATGCCATTCTTAGATGGCCAAACAGTGCTGTTTTTACCAGATGCCATCTTGTAATTAAATTGTGTATAGTGCATCACTGTTGTTCTTTTCAAGAGGCTCCTAAATACCATTTTGGAATGTTAAGCAATGATAAGGAATTAACAATATTATACAGAGATTTATTTTTTTGCTTCTTATTTTGAAAGCATATGCTCACCACCTTTACACTGTGACACTGTTGCTTTACTTCTTTTAATTTCTATTGTATATGCTTGCAAAACGCTGCAGGTGTGCCAAGGTCAGACCTACTGGCTTTATCAATGCTTGCTGTATTAAAGACAGAATTGTACAACATTCATTTCAGTAATAATAACTCTTCCTCACCAGTAGTTGGCTAAGGAGTACAAATTAAGGTATTCATTATTGGAAACCATCATTCACGCTCCTCATTTATCATTTAAGGAGGAGAGGGCTAAACAATGGGAAGTGAAGTGTAAGAAGGGGGTGGAGACAGAGATGTCCAAAATTAAAAACTGTGCAGGTGACTATTTTGCAGTATTGCGCCATGATTCTACGCATGAGTGTTACATTCAAAGATGTTACATTTGAGATTCGTGGGCCCTGCAAGCTGGTGTCAGTACTTTTCTGGTCACCTAAAAAGAGAACGTTAACGTGTAGCTACTTGCAGAGAAGTACATAAAGTGCATATGGCCCTTTGATCCACTGCAGAATTATAGAGCTGCAAGAAATTGTGTGCATTGCAGTTTTTGGTAGCATTTAATTTTTTATCTAGTCACTTTATCTATCACGTAAAGCTGCTGCTGATAAAGTGATAAACAGTGAACATGGCATGTAATACCCAACTGGATAGCTGATGAAATACTAACACTTTCATGAATGAATCAAGGATATTTTTCGTAAAATTTCCTTGTTGCCTACAAAAAGCAGGAACATAGTAGGACTTAGAGAAAAATTAAACAAACATCAATTGAGAGTATTTGACTATGCATAACTATATACCTCAACGTAGAATAAATCATGCAACAAAACTGCCTAAGAGGATTCTTAAAGAAAATGAACAATACTTACATTGTGTGGATGCGGCATATCCATGTAGCCTCCCCCTCCAGCCATTTTGCCACTGCAATAAAAAATGTAAAAAAAACACATAAATACAAGATTACATCAGCTTGCATACAGATTATATTGCAAGATAAGAGGCAGTGGCGGCCGCCGCACAACAAAAGTGGAAGGGATGAAAGGGGGAGGAAAGGGAGGATTTAGGGTAACAATAAAATATACAACAAAAAAAACATACCACCGCTGCTCCAACGCCAACAGCAGTCTCAGTGCTTCACACCCGGCAGTCACCGGGAAGGCACAGGCTGCCCAGCCAATCCAGATGCTGCCCACATGCTATGAGAGCAGTGTCAGGATTGGTCTGAGTGTCCTGGTCTGCCGCTTAGACACTGCCTCGGAGCCTGCTGCTGTTCTCCAACCTGGCTGTGAACACAGCTGGGTTGGAGACCTAGAAATGTGCCAGACGGTGGGCCAAACTTACATGAACACCACTAAGTGCCCATCACTCCTGCCTGTCATGGCCCAGCCCCGCTCCGCACACATGCACCGTAGGCCAGCGCCCCTCACAGAAAAAGAAAATTATATTATTATTATTATTATTATATTATTATTATATTTATTTTTATAGAGCGCGCAGCTACCCGGAGGTTTCCCGGCGCTAAGACATCTTGAGCGACAGTACAGTTGGGGAACATAGGGGCCTGTAAGGGGTTATTGGTTAAACAACCATGTTTTTAGGTTCCTACGGAATTGGAGGTAGCATTTATCTGTGCGGAGTTGTATGGGGAGAGAATTCCAAAGAGAAGGGGCAAGGTATGAAAAGGACCGTCCACCCATTCTTGCTCAGGTTATCCTGGGTACCTGAAACTTATGTTGGCCTGAGGTGCGAAGGGTTCTTGGGGGGCAGTATTGATGAACAAGGGTGCTCAGGTAGGAAGGTGCTTTACCTGCCTTAATTCTGTGCATGAAACACATGGCTTTAAACTTTGTGCGGCATTCGATTCGAAGCCAATGAAGACTGCGTAGACCAGAGGAGGTGGAAGATTTTTTTGGCAGTTTGCAAAGCAGCCTAACCGCTTCATTTTGTACTGTTTGGAGTTTCCTAGTGACTTCTTTGCAGGCTCCCAGGTACAAGATGTTGCCGTAGTCCAATCTAGATGTAATTAGGGCTTGGACTACGGTTTTTTGTGTATCCTGGGGGATCATCCACATGATTTTCCTGAGCCACTTGAGGATGGTAAAACAGGTGGCTGCAACTCTAACCGCTTGTTGTTTCATAGACATTTGGTCGTCAAAAATGATACCAAGATTGCGGGCGGTTTTGGATGGAGAGGGTGTTGTACCCATTTGGGGTGCCAATGTTGGGGGCCCCATAGAGCGGTGTGTTTACCAAACAGAAGCAGTTCGGTCTTTCCTCCGTTAAGTTTCAGTTTATTATCATGCATCCATTTGGCAATGTTGTTATTATTGTTTTAATATAATTTTATTTTTCTGTGATGGACTCTTACCAGTGGAGCGATGCTCATCCGCCATTAAGGAGGAGCCGCCCCTGACAGAGGCTCTATTAATGTATTCATTTTTGACTTATTGCATAAGCGGTAAATGGCCTTTAAATCTTTCAAACCTGAAAGGAAACAGGAGCAAATGCTTGCTCTTTCTTTACTTTCAAGTCCAGAAAGAGAACGACTTATACTCCATTAATCTGCATACAGGCTCCTGTTACTTCCTGTTGTTTGCTGCTCGTCTGGAAAAAGACATTTCATTGTTCTTCATAAAGGGGACATTTTAGTTACTTACTCAAAGTTGCAGAGTTTATTTTGCTATTGATACTAAATTCTTTGCATCAATTGTGTTATGGATCACTGGATTCTCTAGCACAGCTGTTCTTAATCTGTGGTCCATGGAACCCTAGGGCTTCACAACACCAACCCTAAAGGTCCTGACTGTTTAGAACATTAAATAAATAATATTAGCAGATTATTATCACTTGTGTGTGTGTGTATATATATATATATATATATATATATATATATATATATATATATATATATATATATATATATATATATATATATATATATATATATATATATATATATATATTCAGCACTCCGCAGTCTCGCCCCGCTCCGGGATAACCAGCCAGGGCACACAAAGAGCTCACGGACACGGACCACAGAAGTTTTTCCTACAGTTTATTGCATTGCAGTGCAGGTATGTCAAAGACGTTTCGGCTCCACGAGCCTTGTTCACATGACAATGTTTATTGTGCGGGTGCAACCTTTTAAAGTGCCAGTGAAATTGAAATGATGTCACGTGTTAAAAAAATGTGTGTAACAAGGACATAGAAGAGATACTATCAGGTAAAACTCGCGTTGGTCATTACATTTAACATTTCATTAATAGATGCTGGTAAAATACCAATTTGTAAACGTGTAATACTTGAACGAGGGTTCACATGTCATAGTATCTTCAGTTAGGATCAGATAACATGCTTACATATAATCACAATATAAACCTTAATCGCTAATTCAAGAGGTTCACTCCTGTATAGATCTTGATTTTAAAGTTAAATACTATCTGTTTTTAGGAATTATTTTATGTACTCAATAAAATCGGTGAAATCAAAGAAATCAACCTGATGCCTCATCACCAAATGATTAGTTCATTCATACTCATGGATCAATTTCGGATTAGTCACAACATAGCAATATTTACAATAAAGTGCAAATGCATATAACAACGAGAGGGTCATATTAGTGTACCCAATCTTCCGTGCAAATTACGCAAAAAATTTGCAAATAAGCAGTTTAATTGTGCAAATACCGCAGAATGTGCAAAACTATAGCTTCTTGCTATATTCTGAAATCCGACAAGTACACGAGCATGATACCAATAACCAAATAACTAGGGAGGAAAATTTGAGTAACAAATTGCTTAGCAATACAACCTCATTGTGTCAAAATATGTTCGGGGGAAAAAAAAGGAGAGTATTAAAGGGTTCTGCCTCCTATGATCCCATGATACCATGCCTACCCTCAACACGAAATTGCAAGCAAGTTTTATAGTGTCCTAGTTGTATACCAAAAGTGAAAGTACATTGTGATTAGTGGTATTGGGCTGACTTGGTTCAAGAACCTAACACAGTCCATATATTTTTTTAGAAAACAAACGTGTGATCAAAACAAACTAACATATACTAACAGAAAACAGCACATCTCATAATGAACAGACCTTATCAATGTTCAAATGAATTCTTAAACCCTTAAGTTAGAAGTTTGCTTTTCAGGTAGTGATCCCCAGCCGGATGACCACTCATAACGTTAGGGTAAACACGTATACAGATCCTCCGTGACATTAAGGCCGAATGGAGACTTGGTGTTAAGCAGCAGAATGTATTTGGTCTCCAACCTTCTCAATTTAGAATCTCTGTCTCCCCCTCTTCTGTTATTGGGGATGGAGTCAATTACCCAATATTTAAGACCACTGTTGTTACTTTGATGGCATTCCCTAAAATGCCGGGCCACCGGGTAGGTGTTGTCACCATGAATGATGGCCCGAAGGTGCTGGAGAACACGTAAGTGGACAGCATTCTTCGTGCTGCCAACATACCTAAGTAAGCAAGGGCACTCCAAAATATACACAGCATACTCGGTCTTGCATGTTAATACCTGAGATATGTTGTGTACCTTATCAGTGAAGCCATCCTTGTAGGTTCTGGTGTTCTGACCATGGATGCAGGCCTTACAGATCCTGCACTTGTAAAAGCCCTTGTTCTCTTGGCACCAAGTCGATTTCGCAAAGGGTTCTGGGTTAGTGACTACCAAATGGTCTCGTAGGGAGGGTGCCCTGCTGAAGGTAAGGGAAACCTGATTGGGGAGATCTTTGCCAATGATGGTATCATGCGTGACCAAAGGCCAGTGTTTGTTGAGAATTTTACGTATCTGTTGATGTTGTCTGTTATATCCAGTAATTACACGGAAACAGTTTTTTACCCCTGGTGCATGTGTTGATGAATTCACAGTCTGTCTGCTACTAACTCGGGTGAGAAGATCATCCCGAGACGGTATCATGGACTTATCTTTTGCTTTTTGTAACGCCTGGTTCGAATAACCACGTTCCAAAAAGCGCGTTATGCACTGGTCCTGAGCAATTTTTAGATCCATGGGGTTACTACAGATACGTTTCAATCGCAGCATCTCCCCATAAGGGATACTAGATATCAAGTGTGAAGGGTGTGCACTCGCTGCGTGCAGTATGCTGTTGCCAGCAGTTGCTTTGCGAAAGAGCCTAGACTCCAGATGGCCTTCTCTGATATAGAGTTCAGTGTCCAGAAAAGTAACACTTTCCTGGCTTAGAGTGGCCGTAAATTTAAGGTTGAGCTCATTGTTGTTAATTTCCTCTATAAATTTAAGTGCCCCTTCCTTGCTGCCTCGCCATATTACCAAGAGGTCGTCAATATAACGAAACCACGCAACCAAATTGTTGCGGATATTGTGGCGATATTCGTGGCCAAGGACCAGTTCCTCCCAAGCTCCCATGTGGAGACACGCGAAGCTTGGGGAGAAACTGGCCCCCATTGCCACGCCCTGTAACTGGCGGTACAGTTGGTGATTGAAAAGAAATACATTGTTATTCAAACAGAATCTCAACATGTCAAGCAACATTGTATTGTGATCAGATAGTTCAGGTCCTCTTCTAGAGAGGTAATGGTCAACAGCTCTGATGCCATCCTCATGCGTGATGCTAGTATAGAGGGAGGATACATCTAAGGCGATTAGCCAATCGCCTGTGACCCATTCTACATCCTTGATTTTAAGCAAAAAGTCACCAGTGTCCTGAACATAAGACCCCAACTGTTGTACGTAACCCTGCAGAAAATGATCAATGAATACGGAAGTATGCTCCAATAGACCACCCCTGCCGGAAATAATGGGCCTGCCAGGTGGATGGACAGGGTCCTTATGTATCTTAGGGATAAAATACAACACTGGTGTCACAGGATTGTCAATTTTTAGATATTTATATTCAGATTCAGATAACAATTTTGATGACTTCCACCTAGATAGTTTGCGATGGTAATCCAATTTCATGGTTGTTACTGAATTTATCTGTATGCGCTCATAACATGTACGATCATTCAGTTGGGCATATGCTTCCTTATCATATTCGGCTTTGGTCATTAAAACAACGTTGCCTCCTTTGTCACTATTTCTAACAATAAGATCTTTTTCCTTTGTTAGTTTGGTGGTAAGTGCAATATATTGTTGCAACCTGCTGTCGATTTTTCTTTTTTTAGTTTTCCCAGTGCGTGTTTGCAGTTCCTTAAGGTCAGCTACCACATTTTCATGGAAAATGTCTAAATTGTCTCTAGGCAATATTGGGCAAAACGTTGATGCGGGTCTGAACTCTGTGCTGGATGAAGATCTATTTCCTTGTTCGTCAAATTTCTCTGAATTTTCTGTCCCTATACTGGTATGATCATATCCCGCACCTTCTGTTAACCACAGTTCCGTTATGATTCTGGTGCCTTGTGAAGCATTTGTTGTCTCACTTTGCTGTTCAGATGCCTGGGTCCGGGTATTTTTCGGTTTTTCTTTTAAAGCAAAAAATTTGCGGAGTTTAAGCTTTCTCACAGCTTTATAAACGTCGCATCTGGTCGCTGGGTAATCAAAGTCACATGGTGCAGCATAAGTTAATCCTAATTGCAAAATTTCTTCCTCCTTGCTGGAAAGAACTAACGAAGTCAGATTAACAATGGTTTTGTTCATGGTGTTGTTTACTGCTGAGGGGCTACAGATCCCTGACCCCTTCCACCTTTTTTCCATTTCCTTTGATAACCTCCTCTTTGACGCCCACCGCCTCTGGCGCCTCTGGTAGTTGAGGTATTTTCTCCTCTCCCGACCCGTGAGTGAGATCTCAGGGTTTTTAGTCTTTCTTGGCACAAAAAATCAATTTCCTGGCCTGGTGTGGGTTTGGAGGTACCAGCTGCCTGTTCCAATCTGTGACGTTCTGAGTCAGATTCGGTTTCAGGGTCTGAACTAAGTGTCGTTAGTGAGGATTCATTGCCCATCTGAAATTTGCGATTTTTTGTTTTGGGTAGGGGTTTAGCTGTGCCCTTTCGCGCATCATCATACTTGCGCGCAAAAGTGAAGATCTGGCCCATCTCATAATCGTTGCGGTCTCGCTGAAATTTGTAGGCCTTCCTGTCCACGATTTTTACTTCTTCTTTTCTAAGGCGTTCATTCATAGCCTTAAGTAATTTATCTCGTTCCTCGTCCTCACCTAATGCATTGATCTCATCATGTATTGCGGCTATTTCACCCAGCAATACCGCTCTGTCAATATCGGCGTATTTGACCAAGACCTGCACCTGACGCCGTGACGCATCAAGATTGATCTCAGCCCACTCTTTCATAAGGTTAGGATTTGGCTCATCGTAGGTAGGCGCCGTTAAGATCCGCAATCCACGCGGTATGCGGTTTACCTCTAAATAACGCTGCAGGGATTTCGACTCCCACCACTTAGCTTGTTCTTGGCGGGACTTTTTTTCTAACGTTTTGAACAGGTTCTTGATTTTTGATGTGCTGCCACTGTTAGTGTCAGTAATAACCCTCCCCCGGATGTCTGCAGGGAGGGGGGCATCATCGGAAAACGTAGTTGCTGCCAACATTTCCCGGTCCCGAACATTGTCATTCGACATAGTCCCGCAATACTGCTCCTCCTTAAATTCGAGGCGGCTCCTAAGACACCTGGTACAAGGATATACACATCCACACACAAACACACACACACACACCCCTCAAGATAATTACAGCTTCTAAAGGACGATGGGTTAGAAGATTGCAAAGCAGGGAGGAGTATGCAGTGGCGAATCGTAAGGAGAGTAACATACAGCACCTTTCAGTCCGTGAACAGGTGTGTGCACACAATAAGTCAAGTGTTCAGCACACGAGAGGAGATTTTTACCTCAGGAGCACGAACAAATTTAATGAATTGGGAAGCAGATTCTTAAAGTGGAATTTGCAAGCATTGAAAGAGTTAAGTGATTATCTGCGTCGTGAGAATTAACTCTGTGAAATTTGTGGAATGCGGGAGGCAACGCTCCATAATTTAATACTTTTCTCCTCCCTCTGCCAGTGTTTTTTAAAGAGGATCGGGCGCCATGAGACTATGCTAGTACAGGACTACCATCTCAGTGCAATTAAAAGAAACTAGGCCCCGTTTTCAAAATGATTTTCCGGTGCCTTTAAAATGCCTCTTTTATATTTACCAGCTTTACCCAGTTATTTTGCATGTGCAGGGGTTCAGACAAGAGGATCCGACACTGGTCAATGGTATTTTCCCGGAGGTCCTAATTTCTTGGATTACTCACTAGTGAGTCACTGGTTACAAATGCACTTGCACAATGTTTTATTTTTATGTAACAATGACAAATCATGTTTGATTATACATGTATACAAATAATTTTAATGTAACATTGAAAATGTATACCGATATACGAAGGGAAGCTACACTGGTATCAGTCTTTTATGTCTATTCGTCTCGTGCACTGCTGTAGAGTGCATTTAAGTGAATTTGAAATGGCGCCCGTTGTGTGAAAAAGGCTGGTCTTGCGGCCGAAACGCGTTACCTGGAACCCATCTCATTTAAATATATAGCTGCGAAGGGAATCCGTGCTGTGTCAGTCCTGTTTTCTTGGGAGGGGCAGGTTTTGAATAAATAAATATATATATATATCTATATATATATATATATATATATATATATATATATATGAAACATGACTTCCTCCAAAGAAAAAGGCCGTGACCCAAGGGAGACAATCAGGAGCACTTTATTAAGCAGCTGGCTCAGGCGGATGCATTTCGGCGACATTGGCCTTCCTCAGCGCCCCTCCCCAACTGCTCCTAGCGCTGCGTGGTGAATACAGTCCTTCCACTCTGTTGTTTTGTCCTCTATGCTCCGCCCCCTCAATGTAGTCCATATCCAAATGCAGCCCCATGTGGTGGAACTGCATGTCCCATAATGCCCCAATGTTCAGCATAGCGGGACTGGATACAAATCAAATGGGGTGACATTACCAGCGAGAGTGTCCGTGGGAGGCACAGCTGAAAGAATCCGATGGGAGGTAAGCCAGATGCCACAACTCCATGCCCCCTCGAGTCTCCCTTCTTTACCGCTGCTACCCTTCTGCTTAGAATCCTTAGCGGGGGTGAACACAGGAACCTGGTTACCCGAATAGAGGATGCAATATCCCCTGCCGCTGTCTTCTCCAAGCTTCGTGGTGGGTTCTGGAGCTTATTGCCAACGCAATACAAGAACAGATGCTCAGTCGAGCTTGCCAGATAGTCCAGACCAACTTGATGCAGCGGGGGTACACGTGAATGCGCACTGGCGTACGCGCATGAATGTCTGAAACATGACTTCCTCCAAAGAAAAAGGCCGTGACCCAAGGGAGACAATCAGGAGCACTTTATTAAGCAGCTGGCTCAGGCGGATGCATTTCGGCGACATTGGCCTTCCTCAGCGCCCCTCCCCAACTGCTCCTAGCGCTGCGTGGTGAATACAGTCCTTCCACTCTGTTGTTTTGTCCTCTATGCTCCGCCCCCTCAATGTAGTCCATATCCAAATGCAGCCCCATGTGGTGGAACTGCATGTCCCATAATGCCCCAATGTTCAGCATAGCGGGACTGGATACAAATCAAATGGGGTGACATTACCAGCGAGAGTGTCCGTGGGAGGCACAGCTGAAAGAATCCGATGGGAGGTAAGCCAGATGCCACAACTCCATGCCCCCTCGAGTCTCCCTTCTTTACCGCTGCTACCCTTCTGCTTAGAATCCTTAGCGGGGGTGAACACAGGAACCTGGTTACCCGAATAGAGGATGCAATATCCCCTGCCGCTGTCTTCTCCAAGCTTCGTGGTGGGTTCTGGAGCTTATTGCCAACGCAATACAAGAACAGATGCTCAGTCGAGCTTGCCAGATAGTCCAGACCAACTTGATGCAGCGGGGGTACACGTGAATGCGCACTGGCGTACGCGCATGAATGTCTGAAACATGACTTCCTCCAAAGAAAAAGGCCGTGACCCAAGGGAGACAATCAGGAGCACTTTATTAAGCAGCTGGCTCAGGCGGATGCATTTCGGCGACATTGGCCTTCCTCAGCGCCCCTCCCCAACTGCTCCTAGCGCTGCGTGGTGAATACAGTCCTTCCACTCTGTTGTTTTGTCCTCTATGCTCCGCCCCCTCAATGTAGTCCATATCCAAATGCAGCCCCATGTGGTGGAACTGCATGTCCCATAATGCCCCAATGTTCAGCATAGCGGGACTGGATACAAATCAAATGGGGTGACATTACCAGCGAGAGTGTCCGTGGGAGGCACAGCTGAAAGAATCCGATGGGAGGTAAGCCAGATGCCACAACTCCATGCCCCCTCGAGTCTCCCTTCTTTACCGCTGCTACCCTTCTGCTTAGAATCCTTAGCGGGGGTGAACACAGGAACCTGGTTACCCGAATAGAGGATGCAATATCCCCTGCCGCTGTCTTCTCCAAGCTTCGTGGTGGGTTCTGGAGCTTATTGCCAACGCAATACAAGAACAGATGCTCAGTCGAGCTTGCCAGATAGTCCAGACCAACTTGATGCAGCGGGGGTACACGTGAATGCGCACTGGCGTACGCGCATGAATGTCTGAAACAGGACTTCCTCCAAAGAAAAAGGCCGTGACCCAAGGGAGACAATCAGGAGCACTTTATTAAGCAGCTGGCTCAGGCGGATGCATTTCGGCGACATTGGCCTTCCTCAGCGCCCCTCCCCAACTGCTCCTAGCGCTGCGTGGTGAATACAGTCCTTCCACTCTGTTGTTTTGTCCTCTATGCTCCGCCCCCTCAATGTAGTCCATATCCAAATGCAGCCCCATGTGGTGGAACTGCATGTCCCATAATGCCCCAATGTTCAGCATAGCGGGACTGGATACAAATCAAATGGGGTGACATTACCAGCGAGAGTGTCCGTGGGAGGCACAGCTGAAAGAATCCGATGGGAGGTAAGCCAGATGCCACAACTCCATGCCCCCTCGAGTCTCCCTTCTTTACCGCTGCTACCCTTCTGCTTAGAATCCTTAGCGGGGGTGAACACAGGAACCTGGTTACCCGAATAGAGGATGCAATATCCCCTGCCGCTGTCTTCTCCAAGCTTCGTGGTGGGTTCTGGAGCTTATTGCCAACGCAATACAAGAACAGATGCTCAGTCGAGCTTGCCAGATAGTCCAGACCAACTTGATGCAGCGGGGGTACACGTGAATGCGCACTGGCGTACGCGCATGAATGTCTGAAACATGACTTCCTCCAAAGAAAAAGGCCGTGACCCAAGGGAGACAATCAGGAGCACTTTATTAAGCAGCTGGCTCAGGCGGATGCATTTCGGCGACATTGGCCTTCCTCAGCGCCCCTCCCCAACTGCTCCTAGCGCTGCGTGGTGAATACAGTCCTTCCACTCTGTTGTTTTGTCCTCTATGCTCCGCCCCCTCAATGTAGTCCATATCCAAATGCAGCCCCATGTGGTGGAACTGCATGTCCCATAATGCCCCAATGTTCAGCATAGCGGGACTGGATACAAATCAAATGGGGTGACATTACCAGCGAGAGTGTCCGTGGGAGGCACAGCTGAAAGAATCCGATGGGAGGTAAGCCAGATGCCACAACTCCATGCCCCCTCGAGTCTCCCTTCTTTACCGCTGCTACCCTTCTGCTTAGAATCCTTAGCGGGGGTGAACACAGGAACCTGGTTACCCGAATAGAGGATGCAATATCCCCTGCCGCTGTCTTCTCCAAGCTTCGTGGTGGGTTCTGGAGCTTATTGCCAACGCAATACAAGAACAGATGCTCAGTCGAGCTTGCCAGATAGTCCAGACCAACTTGATGCAGCGGGGGTACACGTGAATGCGCACTGGCGTACGCGCATGAATGTCTGAAACATGACTTCCTCCAAAGAAAAAGGCCGTGACCCAAGGGAGACAATCAGGAGCACTTTATTAAGCAGCTGGCTCAGGCGGATGCATTTCGGCGACATTGGCCTTCCTCAGCGCCCCTCCCCAACTGCTCCTAGCGCTGCGTGGTGAATACAGTCCTTCCACTCTGTTGTTTTGTCCTCTATGCTCCGCCCCCTCAATGTAGTCCATATCCAAATGCAGCCCCATGTGGTGGAACTGCATGTCCCATAATGCCCCAATGTTCAGCATAGCGGGACTGGATACAAATCAAATGGGGTGACATTACCAGCGAGAGTGTCCGTGGGAGGCACAGCTGAAAGAATCCGATGGGAGGTAAGCCAGATGCCACAACTCCATGCCCCCTAGAGTCTCCCTTCTTTACCGCTGCTACCCTTCTGCTTAGAATCCTTAGCGGGGGTGAACACAGGAACCTGGTTACCCGAATAGAGGATGCAATATCCCCTGCCGCTGTCTTCTCCAAGCTTCGTGGTGGGTTCTGGAGCTTATTGCCAACGCAATACAAGAACAGATGCTCAGTCGAGCTTGCCAGATAGTCCAGACCAACTTGATGCAGCGGGGGTACACGTGAATGCGCACTGGCGTACGCGCATGAATGTCTGAAACATGACTTCCTCCAAAGAAAAAGGCCGTGACCCAAGGGAGACAATCAGGAGCACTTTATTAAGCAGCTGGCTCAGGCGGATGCATTTCGGCGACATTGGCCTTCCTCAGCGCCCCTCCCCAACTGCTCCTAGCGCTGCGTGGTGAATACAGTCCTTCCACTCTGTTGTTTTGTCCTCTATGCTCCGCCCCCTCAATGTAGTCCATATCCAAATGCAGCCC
The DNA here is from genome assembly GCF_964261635.1 of Lissotriton helveticus. Lineage (NCBI taxonomy): Eukaryota > Metazoa > Chordata > Amphibia > Caudata > Salamandridae > Lissotriton > Lissotriton helveticus. The sequence goes on from NC_136059.1 coordinate 1,192,538,277, forward strand.
CATGTGGTGGAACTGCATGTCCCATAATGCCCCAATGTTCAGCATAGCGGGACTGGATACAAATCAAATGGGGTGACATTACCAGCGATATAGATATATATATATATAGATATAGATATATATACATATTCCAATCGCCAATTCTTCAAAAGTCAAAGAATTCTCCACCCAAGGCAGCTTCAATAAATGTAATGGCAAGATTTGCTCAAACACTGATGCATTTCACCTTTCAGTTTTTTCACAGTATATATATATATATATATAGAAGAACCCCCTACCATACGGTATAAGTAAACTGCAAGTCACCGAGGAGTTCCCTAACTGAAGGCAGAGTTCCTTTATAAGGTTATGGGACTCCGAGGTGACTTGCAATATCCTTATCATGCGCAGTGGGGTACTTTATCCAATACAATACAGGGTCACACCATCAGCTGTCCCACAAACCACTTAAAACCTTGGTGTGTAGCTCTTTAATATGAAAGAGTGAGCATGCTTGCAAACATGAAGAATACAAACAGAACCTCTAAGACAAAATTAAACACATCAAGAACCTGTCACATATTTGTTGCAAAATTATATTAGAAACAGTTCAATAGGAGTCAGCTTTCGGAAAAATACAGCTGCAGTAGCTCGAAATGTGTAAGAACATGTAGAAATATTCTAACTTTTCCATAACTATCAAATGAGTACACAAGATAAACATGTTCTTTCTGCGTGTCATTGTAAGCTAGAAAAATAGAGCAGCAGAAAGAAAAGCAACGCTTATTTTTGTTGCTGTGAAAAAGCTTCTCAGTGACCTGACCAGTCTTTCACTTTGGCTGCTGGCTCTTGCAGCAGGCCTTGTTATTCAGCATTTATTGAGGACATAGCTACCCTAAGGCATCCCAGCGCTAGCGGCCGAACAAAAGGGAGACTGGGAAATTATAAGACAGAGTGTTGAAATAACCATGTTTTAAGAAGTTTTCGAAAGGGGAGATAGCGGGATTCCGAGCAAAGGTGTGAGGGCAGGGTGTTCCAGAGTCTAGCTACATTGTAAGAAAAAGATCTTTCTCCACTTCTTGCCCTCTTTATTTTGGGAATGACTGTGAGGTTAAGATTAGCCTGGCGAAGGCATTTCCTGGGGCGGTAGAAGGTAATGAGGGAGCTATGGATTACTGGGCCCTTTCCCCATTGGGTCTTACGGGCTATGAACAGAGATTTCAATTTTACTCTTTCCAAAACTGGCAACCAGTGTAGGGTCTTCAGGGCCAGTTTAGCCGATTGAGTTTTAGGAATCCCAAGCAAAAGCCTTGCAGTGCAGTTCTGCACAACTTGGAGCTTCCTTGTTGTTTCTTATGATATCAGAACTAGCCAGCAATAACTTATTCAGTTGAGTGCTGACATCTTTTCTTTATAACCAGCGACTGGGTGCATCACAAGTCGTCGATTATAAAGAAAGTAGAGACGTGCATTTGTAAAGGGATTGGAGGATCCCAAGTATACTTATGTTAATAAATGATAACTCATAGCCTAAATGTACTCAACGGCACAAGTTAGTTTCTTCAGATAAGCATAACTATTAGTATAAATATAACTTCTCAATTTTTATGGTTTTGTGTGGGTAAAAGGTAAACCTGACTTTGATGTCCCTATAACTTTTGGTTTTCTGAGTAAATTTCTATCTTTTTTTAAATATGAAGTAATATATAATTACTGTATGATAATACAACCACCGGCCCTCGCTGCTTTTGGAGGTGTGTGTCAGGTGTTGGCTGCAGGGCTTGGCTGCTCCAGATACACCTGACCGCAAACTGCGTACGTACGGCCTTTGGCTGTGTGTGGTGGGGGTTTGGTGTGTGAGTGGGTGTATTTTTTTGTTCAATTGGGTTTTGGATCTGTGGATCCATCACGTATTTACATTGGAGGTCACGCGGAGTGCCACAGTGGATCCACGGATTGGTCAAACAATCCTACGGGTGAGGATACCTCTATCCTGATCCCTAATGTGTGTTTTTATTTATGTTTTCTCCCAGGGACCCAGACAAGAAATAAAAAAGGCAACCACAACTTTCCTGGTAGGTTGCAGCCTGCCAATCAGAGCCTTTCTTTTGGCTCTAGATTTGAGGATCCCCGGGAGTGGATCCACGTCTCTCGATATACACATTTATTTGCCCTTTAATAACTCTAAAACTACTGAATGGATTTGCACCAAATTACAAAAAGCACTCTTTCTGGACTAAGATCTAGCTGTCTGACACATTTGGTGTAAATCGGTTCAGCGGTGCGGGTTGTAGTTGTGTTTAAAAAATTACATTTTCGCGGACCCCGCTTAATGAATCTCCCTGAAACTTTCGAGACAGCAGCTGGACTAACAGGCGTACTAGTTTTGAAATTACATCAAATGGCAACAAAGTTATTAGCAAAACAAAAAACTTGTCTATGGGAAAAGTTAGTCCTAACTATAAATACCTACTGGCTATTTTCAGTATGTAATTGTCTGTCTGTCTGTCCGTCTATCTATATACATATATTTTTATATATATAGTTTTATTTTATTTTTCTATGTGTGTGAATTAAATATTTCATTATTTGTGTATTTGTTTCCAATAACGACTCAGTTTCCAGTAATGATTCAGTAGGGGTCCACAGAGCAAGGTTAAAGGATTGGCTGGCACTCTGCTTTGCCGAGAGTTCCTACTCTCAAACAAGAAACCCATCCTTTAGGTTTTGCAACTCCAAGCTCTGGCATTTTGCATGTTCTGGAAGATATCTGGCAAGTTCTTGTGTTTAAAGGCTTCACCTTACAGTCATTTAGCACTAAGGGTGCTCAGGCTCACATCTATTTTCCTTCACATAATTTAAGTTTCTCGTCACAGGACAGTCACATTGCGCATGCCAAGCAGGGCAACTATATTCGGGATGTATTTCTGTTTGGACTCTTTTTGTTCCGTCACACTCACTCATAACAGGAGCATGTTTATAAAGAAATAATTGAAAATAATAAAAAAATGAAGCACATTTTGAGAGAGACTATATTTCAAGCAGAATAATACTAGCCTGTCATCAATAGTGGTATGGTTGCTCGTTTTTGCTTTGGAATCTTTTTGTTTGGCTGGCTGGCACCCTGAACTTCACTATATTTAGGCGCAGTGGTCCTTGACCCTTGACAAAGGGAAAACAAAAAATCAAGGGATATGCTCCTGGATAGACCAATGAATGTGGGTTTATATGCCAGAGTTTTCCTAGCACATAGTTTAGTTAGTCACACATATTTTCTATTTTTTCATATATTTTTTTAGACATTGTGGAATAGGGGATAGCGGACCTGGTAGAGAACTGAGGTAGAGGCAACTCGTGAGAAGTATTTCCGGTTAGTCACAGCCGATTGGGATTGGCTTATAACACATAGAATACACGGCGGACCTTGTTGGGAACTTGTATTCAGTTAAGTTCTTTTCGCGGGAAATTGAGCGCCAGTATGATTGGTTGATCGAGGAAATGAAGAGAGTGCTTGCATGGCGTAGGTTTGACGATGGATTTATCGTACCGGTCGCCACAAGAACAGGACATGGAGAGCAGACACGGCTAATGAAGGTAAATGGGATATGCATATAAGGCGGACTATGGTTTTAGAACAGGGGACTTTGGTGGTTTGAATCAATTTGTATTATTTTGTTTTTTTTAGGACATTTGGGTTGAAATAAATAAGAAGGTTACTTTGAATGGTTTGGTGGTGAATCAGCAAGGGACGAGTAGCTTGGTGCAATACATTAGTAGAGGTAAGGATAATGTGATTTCTTAATTTATGGGGAAAAAACAGTGATCAGAATTGAGGGTGATAGCAGAATTTTGTACACTTTCGCTATAGGTATACATTGGGAAGTTGACGTTCGATGGAATATTTTGGAATGAAATGAAGTAACATACCAGGTTTTTATAGGTAAGCACGAATAGTGGGTAATTATTTTGTGAGACAATATGGAATTTAAAGATAGGATGAAGGATGGGAGCGTGATACTTCATCTTTTTTCAACAGTTTCTTTTAATAGAGGCTTAAATAGGTCTATTTGAGGTATGTGTTTTACAGCCACCATTGACCTGTTCCTGTAACTGAGATGAATAGAGGCACTAGCACATGGAGCTATTATATATAGTATGATTAGTGGCCAGATTAGTTCTATAAGAGGGAAGGGCTTTTTGTAGATATATAAGCATTTGGAAATACAACATAGAATTTTCCTAATTATAGGTGTAATTTGAAATAGTGAATTGGGGACACATAAGGATTTGTTGTGGATGAGATGATCCATGGGTGAAAATTCGAGTTGGAAGGATCATCACATTGTTCTAAAGGTGAGGACATAAATGTACTTATCAAAAGCCAGGTACATTTAAAAGGGTAAAAGATGCAAAACTTAATGACATTGTCATTTTTTTATATCATTTCTATAACCACCATGGCAAGGTTCTTGGTCTTTCTTCTATATGTACTATTGAATTCTTATAGAATGGCATATAGTCAGGTGTGTCTTGAACATTAATTATGAGATGATGACATTAGAATGGCATATAGGCAGTAGTAGTATGTACTTGTTTGTTTGTATATTAGAGCATATGAGTTATGTTTGTTCTTTTTATATTCTTTACAGCCCTGATGATGTCCTTGGGGGGACGAAACGCGTAGGCTGTAGCAGTGGAAAAATAATTGTTGTCCTTGAAAAATATTTATGAATGACGGAAAATCTATTCTTCAATACAAGTGGATGTTTTGAAGTGATTGAAAATAAACAAGACTTTGGAAAGCAATCATCAAGCAAGCCTGCTCGAAAAAAATGTTGGTCTCATTTGAAAAGCAGAATTAGTGCTAAAATTGATTTGTTTATTTGGACACTCCTTGGTTTATATTGTTTATATTTCTTAAAGTGGTCATTTGCGGTGGACCACTTCAAGTGGCAGTGTCATAGCTGTTTTTTGAAATAATTGTTGGAGTTAGGATTTATCCAATAATACACATCACTGTCCACAAATTCACTCCCTCATCGCAGAACTGAAGTTGTTATATTTTCTAAGTGGTTCAACAAGATGTTTAAAAACTATTGTCTCTGAGTGCAAAATATTATTTCCCCATTGTGATGTAAGCAACCTATTCCTGATCAAGAGCGGTCAAGGCGTGCCGGATCCTGACAATCCTAAATAAACCTATAGATGACCTTGACCTCACGTACTACTGGAAAATCCCTCACCTACCAGATCATCGCAAAAGCAGTATACGTCAACTCCAACATCAAATCTATGATAGCCATATCCTGCAAGACTACCAGCCTGGCTTCAGATTACGCTGAAACCTGATTAATGTAACTTAGGCATCACAGACAATGCCCTCCTGACCACAGATAAAGGTGAACCGTGCCTGCTCGGCCCTGGTGCTTTATGAGGTTTTAGGCGCGCTATTGCGCTAATCACTTCATCCGTCCGGATAGGTGCATCTAAGGAAGCGGCACCCGCCGCATTAAGTGAAGTGACCGCCGCCCCATTGAGGTAGGCTTCCCACTGTTGTCCAGAGAAGGATCTGCACCTTAGAGCAAGGCATAGAAGGCCCAAAAGACTTCCGCTATTTTGTTGACTTCCTGAAGCGCCTGACCCTGAGCGTCCTTGGAGAGTCGTGATTTTGGACCTTTGGACTCGTGCCCTGAGCTTGCTCGCTAACAGTCGCCCCGTTTTATCGCCTCCCACATGGTAAGTGTGTCGCAGCCGAAGGGCTGCATACTCCGTGCGGCCCAAGTCCAACCCTGCGAGTTGCGCCTTAGCCGCCTTTAGCTGTCGCCATATCCTGGGGGCCCGATGCGGCTGTGTACTCTCTCTAGTTCCGATACTTGCACCAATAGCGTCTCCCTTCTTTCTCTTCTGTCCTTGGCCTCAGCTGCTGATACAGCTATGAGGTCTCCTCATACCACCGCCTTAAGTGCTCCCCATACCGCTGTCAATGGTACGTCCGGTTTGTCATTAAGCATAAGGTATTCAGTGATGCGTTCGTGTATTGTTGGGTTACACCTTTCCGTTGCAGAAGGGCCTCTCGCAGGCGCCAACGGCCTCTCTGTGCTTTTGTGCGGGGAACGGTCATCGTGAGTGTGACTGCATCATGATCTGAGAGTGCGGCCGGGACAATGTCCACATCTGCTACAGTTGCGGCAAGATCAGAGGACCCCACAAAATGATCTAGCCTAGCATATGTGCCATGCACGTGAGAGTAAAAAGTGTAATGAGTAGTATGGGGATATGCCTCCCGCCAAATGTCTGAATGGCCTCTACGAGTCAACCACTTCCTTCCCTCCAAGGAAATCACCCCCGTGGAACCGTACCGGCGTCCCGATCTGTCTCTTTCCTGGTCCATCACCAGGTTAAGGTCACCACCCACTAGTGTGAATCGTGTTGGGTGAGCAAGGATGTCACACAGGGCCCCCTTAAGAAAGGACTCTTGTCTGGAATTTGGGACATATATGGACCCAATGGCCAAGGACATGGCCCCCACCTGCACATTATAAGCCAGGAGCCTGCCCTTAATTTCAGCAACCCTGTCCCCCACCTGGCCTCTAAAGTGTCTAACGAAAAGAATGGCTACCCCTGCTTTCTTCTCAGTAGTGGATGAGTAGAATTGGTGAGGAAAGGCTCTGGAGCGCATTCTGGGACAGTCCTTGGAGAGAAGGTGCGTTTCCTGCAACAAGCAAATCGAAGCTCCAGAGTTCTCCAGGTATGATAGCACAGCCCGAAGCTTGATAGGGTTATTAAGCCCTTTTACATTCAGGGTAATTACCCTCATGGTGGTGTCTGACATGATTCCCCCTGCCTTGGGAAGTGCGGATTCCTGGGGGAGGCTGCCCTCTGTTGATGACTCACATGATTGCCCCCATTGTGCGACACACCGGTTCCCTCACCACCCCGTCCCTCCCCCCCCTGAATCCACCCTCCCCACCCCCCTTCCTCAACAAAACAATGCGCCCTATCAACCTGAATGTCCAGCTCCGGGCCTGCACCGAGCAGATCCCTGAAGAGACCCTGTAGATATTGTGCTACATCTGCTGCCTCTGCGGACAACGGAACCCCCCAGATTCATATGTTATTTCTACGTGATCTATTTTCGAGATCCTCAGCATGTGCTTGGAGGTCTACCTGTTGATCTTTGATACAGATCAGTTCTTGTTGAAGTAGTTCCAACTCCTCACTACTGGTATGATCATTGTCCTCAAGAGCGGCCACACGCTCCCCCAGGCCATCCACGTTGCACCGTATCTCCCTCACCTCCTGTTTGAGTGTGTGGAAGTCCTCCATGAGAGAGTTAAAGAGCGATTCAAGGAACGTACGGGTGATCGGTGCCTCTCCTTCTATGATGTCTGACTGTAGCTTGGATTGGGATGCAGAAGGAAGGCCTTTGTCCCCTCTGTTGGGTCCCTTGAGAAGCATGTCCGTGAGGGTGCGCTCACCTTTTTTGCATGTTGAGGCCATGATTGTCCGTCCACACCCTAGAGCCCACGCCCAGGGCCTCGGTGCTGGGGTATGAGTACCCCTGGGGCGTCGATGAGTCCCAGCTGCCGGCCTGTGTCTTATGGTGTTACCGCTTGCTGTGTCCCCAGCGCCTGGGTGTAGCTCCAAATAATGCCGCTGATTCCACGTGCACCGCCACAGATAGGGGAGCGGTGCCGCGGCTAAGGTGTATAGGCGTAGAACAGGGCCCTCCCTCGCCACCCTTGCTGTTGGCAATCTATTCCCACTAAAAAGGGTTCATGTTGGGATCCGGTAGGGGGGCCGCCCGTTTCGGTGAGTCCCACCGGGCGCCGGGTTGTCAACTAGTGCGATGGCCTATGGCCCGGCCCGTGTCTCGGCGAGACCCCCGTGCGCCACTCCAGGCCTACAGCCTCTGCCTCCGAAGCACGCCACTGCCGACTAGTTCTTTATGAGCGATGCACTCCCCGGGTGTTAATGAAGCACCCTCGCGCTGGTAGTGGACCGGCGCTTGCTTCAAGCTGTGTGGTAGTGGGCCCCCCGGTGGCACTTCCGTTCACGTATGCTGGGGCCTGGTCGCAAGTCCGTCTCCACACTCCAGGTCCCCCCCACCTCTTGGGCCCTTGGTCGGATTGGCAGTGCGTGGTGAGTGCGTGCGTGGGGGCCCCTCCCTTGCCGCTCACCTTCTGGTGTGTGTTGGACAATGCCCTCTTCCAGGAGACAGCATTGGATATAGTCCCAGCCTGAAGCCACCTCTCCTCCATGTGGTACTAGGCCCGCATCCCTAGCCTCGATTTTCACGGCGCCAGCCCAGGTGATGAGACCGCGGCGAAGGGGAGCACTGCGGTCTTCAGGAAGGTTCCCCTAGGTGAGTGGGGAGGGGGTCGGCTGGCTCTCCGCTGACTTAGCGGGTGTCGTGTGCTGGCCTCAAAACAATTTCCCTGCATTCAGTGCCATTTCACTGTCTCAGGCTCCCATTCTTGGCGGTGCCATCCTCTGCAAAGTCTCCCGGCGGTTATCCCTTTCTCCCGCGACGCGTCCTCTGTGTTGCCCTGCGGGAGCCCTCCGGACTGGAAGTGGCTCTCGTCTTCTCCCCCACCGGGTGGCCACCTCCGCGTTGGGCTAGGCCCTGCAGCCCCGGCCTCAATTTTAGCGAAGCCGACCCAGGACCTCTGGCGGCTCCTCCAGGCCTCCCGCGGTGTCAATGGGGGAGTCACCGCAGTCCTGGCAGCGATTGTCCCGGCCCGCCCCAATCAAGCGGAAAGTGGGATCGGGCCAAAGCAGAGCGGAAAGTCAAATCGGAGCACTGCGGCCCCCGGTTCGTTGTTAGCAGCTAGGTTCTCTACTGGCTCTGACCAGACGCCATTACGGTACACCAGGGTCTGAGAGTGGCGGCGGTTATTCTGGCGCACAACTCCTCCAAAAGTCTTTCCAGGGAAGCTCCCCACCTCCTCTCCTGCATCGGCCCAAAAAGTGCAGTGCTGGGAGACACTTTAAGGCCAGTTAGGCTGGAGAAAGGAGCCTGGATCGAGGAGCCTCCTAGAGACACGTCTGTCTAGGTCGCCATCTTGGCCACGCCCCCTCCTTTGTCACTTTTTAAGGCCTGCTGGGCTTATTTCTCATTAAACAATAAGTACTAGTGTTGGAGAGATCTACTAGCTACAGCTACACTGTTAAAGCTGACCTTTTAATACCCATTTTCTTCTAGATACCTCAGGCCGCATTCACAAAGGTGACTTTGGCCGTAAACGTAAATTAGTCCTGCCAAGAATTCAGGCAGGCATAAGGCCAATTTCACAGGCAGAGATTTTGGCCAAGAGTATGCGCCCCACGGTGCAGTTAGTCTTGGTCTTTAGGAATTACCAAAAACATAGTTGTTTTTCGGCATTTACAAACTCCCCTGCTTCCCCTTTCCACCCTGGAAAGAAAATGTGGTAGATTTACTGAGTCAAGGGCTAGCGTAACTCCTCTTAGAGGGCGGAAGTGGGGATTAGATAACACAGATTTTCAAGGAATTCACGGTAAGATGTTTCTTCCTGGGGTGAAAAACAAAAAGTGCATTTGCGCCAGGGAGCCTTTTGGTAAACAACCTTTACAACGCAACTTTTACAACGTAGTGCCTTTACAACGTGGTATTTACAACGCAAACCATTACAACGCATTGCGCTGGGGGGCGCTCTAGGATAGGGAATATATTTAATTTACTATCCAACACCTTCCCTACTATCCACGGGGACTGGAGTTGGAATAGTAAATTAAACTATTCACTATCCAGCACCCCAAAGCACTATGCGTTGTAAAGGCATGCGTTGTAAAACCAGCGTTGTAAAGGCATGCGATGTAAAAGCATGCGTGGTAATGTCATACATCCGAGCCTTTTCGTTGTGTGTGAAGCAGAATAGACTACCCCTGCGAATGTCACACGACCTCTCCAGGAATATGCATGTAAACCTGCATCTGGTACAGCATTACATGTGTTCCAATTAAAAAAGTATGGGAATTCAAATACACTTGCAAATCTACACTTGCATTTGGTGTAAATCTGCAAGTGTAGATTCAGGCCCAGCTTCCAATCAAAACAGAGTAAGAATGAAGTGCTGCTTGGGCAGGATATACGCAAGAATATGGAGTGAAGCCATCGTATCAGCAGCATGGAACCGAGATTGATATGAATACCACAGAACTGGGAGGAGGGAGAAAGCCAAACCCCACTCTAAGTCTCCAATGGATACATGAGGTCTGATTGTACATAATCACCTACTGCTGGCTGCAGGCGGGGCCTAACAACTGCCATAGCATTTCCTTGTTTGATCAGCCTGCGGTACAGAGCACATCACTGAGGTTTAGCCAGGAAGTTAAGGTGCTTCCTTTTCTGAAATAGTGTTCATGTTTTGCTCTGTGAAGTAAATTACAAACATCTGAAGATACAACAGGACCCTATCTATTCACAAAAAAATGATTTTGTTGTGTATTGTAAACACGTCTTCACGCTGCAGTTATATTTACAGCTCTGAATGCTATCTGCAATCATAAATATTAGTTTGAGTAAAGTTTAAGATTTCAAGTACACGTCAAAATTCAACACGTCATTGCCAGAGCATAATTTCTTTGTAATTCTCCTAGTTAAGAACCCACCAAATATGCGCCCCCTGATCACTTCTCCAAGACCTGTAGGACCCAAGGCAGCTAAGACAATCCTTGCAACAAATATTGCCCATTGTACGCAGAAATCTACAGGCTCTAGGTACCACTGTAAACTCAAAGAATTGCTTTAAGGCTCTTGTAACCATACATGTATTTTTCACTACTGGACAAGCTTTCTTTCCAGAAACATATGTATATGGGAAAGTATACAAAAAATTTTCTGCATTCAATGAGGCATAAATTAAAGTCACTAAATCAAGTGGGAATCTCTTTTGAAAGAGCCGCTGGCTTCTCCTTGTGGAATGAATGACACCACTTAATTAGGGACTTCAAACGTTCCCTGAAGAATATATGCTAGAGGGGATTCAGTAGTGAATAAACTTACACATCAAGATAAGGTACTTATAAGAACTACTTCAAAAGTTGCAATAAAAAAATATAGGATTATGTCTATTTTCTTCATGGCTGGAGGCTGTTGGAGTGGTTTCAAAAGTGGAAAATTGAGTTTATTTGCATATATTTTTGCAAAAAACTGTGTCGCCCATAATCCTATCCAGTATTGAGCAGAAGTTGGGTACGCGCTCCTCCCTTCAGATTCCTCACTGAATGCTTGTCCCACACTGAATGGACATTGCATATCGTATGCTTGATGGCGCTGCTTTAGAATCCTCCATTAAAGCTTGGCTTCTTAAAGAATGCCATTATGGTTTGGCTTAAGTGGTGCTGCAACTAACTAGTGACCAAATAGTAGACTGGGCATCCATGGAACAATGTTCTAAAACATACTAGGTTTGGGAGCAGGACCCTATAAATAAATAAATGACATCTAGGGAAAGCAAAAGGAAACAATGAGGAATAAAAGTTATTTGGTGAAAAAGTGCAAAAATGCAAAGAGTTACACGTCCTGTGGACTCACTCAAACCTTCAAATTCTCTTAAACTGCTGTCACTTCGAAATTTGAAATTTTTTAACAAGATGCACAATTTTTACGAAATGTACACAAAATACTTTTTTGCAACTTTGTCAAGTAACTTTGCTCCGCAAGGGAATACCTAAAAAAGTCATGCAAGTTACTGACATGAGCCTTGTTTAGAGAGAAAATATATTGCTCTAAAATAAAATGTCTCTCGGTGAAACGTTGTCTACTCGACCTAGTTTCCTGTGAGCAAAAAACAAGTGAAATCTTACATTATGTGAATTGGTGAAGAGATAGATGCATGTTTTGCATAACCCGAAGTTTAGAAATTACACTGCCAAAACAAAATCCAAACATAGGCCTATAGTCCAGAGAAAATCGATAAAAAAAGCAAACAAGTCAACAGAGGAAGTTACTAATGATACAATAGGCAGCACAAAAAAAACACAAAAAAACGAATAAGTGTTAATCCAACTGTATAATCTGACAGCTATTATGAGAAAGAATACTTTCACAAATCCAGCGTAAAATCGCATGTGTTTAAGGAATTAAAGAAACTAACCCCGGGAGTATTTCAGGTATATAAAGCCCTGTAACGGAAACCTAGATTAGAAGAAAAGTGTCTCTACCTCGACGGCATCTGTCACTCCAAAACCACACCTTTAAGACTTAACACCATTTCCTCTGCCGCAGGATAATAGTTCTGGGAATTATTCGGTCTGCTTAAAGATGTCAGTATTCGACAGGTGAACGACATACCGGCTCCCTATTTGCACATCAGTACGCAACGTCAGCGGAGGTGCAAGGATTTTGCTGCCATTGTCCGGTCCAAGGATGCTTGTTTCCAGTCGAGGGAGGACCTGGCCTGGCAGTTCGGGTTGGACTGTTCCCATTGGGCACAGGGTCAAGACTGATTTGCATATGGCTGGGTCCAAACTGGAAAGGCATAGTGAGCAAAATAACGATGGATTTAGGCCCAGATCTCTGTACTGGGGTGAATGTATGACATTGTTCTGCATTTTGCCCATCAATTGTTGTTTTATCATTGTCTCATTAGCACAAACACCCATCTGTGTTGCTTCTATCTAGAGCCACCAGGCAGTGGCAGTAATAAAGAGGGCCACACAAACCGTTTTGAAAGGTAAAAAACCAAATATGAATGTTAAGGGCTAATTTATATGCCACTTTAATGTAATTCATATTTAAAATATAACAGTATTAAATGTCATTTACAATGCACTTGAGAAACTGATGTTAGGATGGAAAGCATATTCAAAAATATTTGTGCAGTCTCATGTGGGAGAAATATTTACCTGCAGTGCAGTGTCTTCGACCGAATGAAAGTATATCCTAATATGAATAAATCTGCGTGCAGTGCTATTTAAAAAGATGGGTGTAGAACCTACCACTTGTGGTACTCAAATGCAAGGGTACAAAATTGAGACCATATGGTTGGTCAGTTTAAAAAAAAAATATTTAACTCAAGATCGAGGGCCAGATGTACGACCACAGCATTTTGCGTTTCGGAAATTGTGACAAATTGCGAGTCACAATTTGTGAGTCGCAAAATGCTATGTACAACAGTGTCTGAGACACTGTTTGCGATTCCCAATGGGGTTGCAAATTGCATGCCTCATGAATATTAATGAGGCAGTCGCAATTTGCGACCCCATTGGGAATGGCTGGCCCTCCCAGGTATGGTGGCCTGCTGGAGTCAGCAGACAACCATGTCTGGGACTGCTTTTAAATAAAGCAGTTTTTTTCTAAATGCAGCCCGTTTTCCTTAAAGGAAAACGGGATGCATTTAAAAATAAAAATGAAACTTTTCAGTTTCATTTTTTAAAGGCAGGCAATGGTCCTAGGGACCACTGCCTGCCCTTAAAAAAAATTGTGCATGCCTTCCCAAAGCGGAAGGGGTTGCGTTTGCGAGTGTCTTACCACCCTTCTGAGAAGGGTGGTAAACTGCGAGTGTTTTGCTACCGCAATTGTGGTCGCAAAACATTCAGACATAGATTTGGGAGTCACTATTAGGAAGGGACACCCTTGGAAAGCCCCAAAAAAATATAATAGCGAGTCACTAATCCTATTTGGGAGTCGCTAATTGATTAGCAACTCGCAAAATAGGGTTGGTACATGGGCCACACGTTTTCTGCGGTCGCAAACGGGCCTAAAACCCTTTTGTGACCCCAAAAAACTTTCGTACATCTTGCCCTAAATCTTTTAAAGTAAAATTAGTTTGACCTAACTGGAGGGAGACCACCCCAAAGACCTGTTTATCTGCAACTTTCTCCTTGTCTATTTGTACGTTAGTTATCATCTGCTAAGTGTAACCTATACTTGCCTGCCACACCACTTTATTATAGATTTCTAGGTTGGAAGATCAATGCCACTGATACTGCTAAAGTTCTCACAAGTTATATATGAATGTCTCCTCAGTGACCCGGATCTCCGTTTTGTGACTATGGAAAAACTCTAAAAATAAAATCTGATCTATATTTGTATTACTTTCCCTGAATTAACACAGTGATACAGTTTTCTGAAGCTACCAAAATGTTCCACAGAGGGCGAGACCAGATCTGGAAATGAGTGGGATCCATTGGGATCCCAGATCTGGCAGCTATGAGCCAGATCTGGGATCCAGGCTGGCCTCAGTAAAGTGTGCTTACTCTGTCCTGGGACACATTCAGCAGCGTCGTCTGCACTTTGCCTGCCTAATGTTCTGAGCCTGTGGGGAGTGATTGAGGCTCCTCCAGAGCCTAGTACAAATAGATCACTCAGGGGCTATCAGCAGTTCTTTAGATTAAGCCACTTCCAGGGTGGGCGCGAACAGGAGCTTTAACACCTTGATCCAGCATGTCACTTCACGAGTGCTTGAGCTAAACTATGATTTAGAACAGTGGTTCTTAACATTTACATTTCTGTGGATCCCCACTTAATCACTTCTGGAACCCAGGTTACCCCAGTGACTCATAATTGGAATCGGCAGACCCCCACTGAGTCACTACTAGAACCCGGGTCCCCAGGCCTAAGCATTTTAGATCATTTGAACCGCAAAACAAAAACACAAAAATAAAGAAACAAGCATTCATCAAACAAATACACACATTATGAAACATTTGATTTAATTCACAAATATACAGAAACAAATCGAATTCTTAATATTAATGGGAAGGCTGCAGCCTTTCTAAATTCAATTGAGGCCAGTCATCATCCACACTATTCTGTTTGATGCACTTGCACTGCTCTCACAAATCAATCTGGGTATATTACCTCAATTCTTAGTCTCCAACTTTACATTTTGATTCTTTATATTCAATTTCTTAATCTGTTTATACCATGAAATTTTCTAAGTCGGACCCCCCTGAGAAGGCTTTGCGGACCCCCAGGAGTTCTAACCTAGTATCCTTAGAATGATTTGTGGACATAAGGCAAATACATCAAACAGAATATAGTATGGACGATAATTTGATCAGATAAATTTAGAAAAGATCTGATCTTCACATTAAAATTAAAATTTCGTTTTTTAAAATATATTTCTTTGTCAATTAAATAAAACATTTCAACATTAGTGCATTTGTATGATCAATGGTTGTTTCTGTATTTTTTGTGTATTGTTTTGCGGATTAAATCATCGAACATGCTTAGCTGGGATCCCTATCTTCAAATAAAAAGACTTAAGGCCTGATTTCTTTCTGGGTGGACGCCCTTCCGTTCTGCCATAGGGACGGAGTCCACATAGTGAAGGGGCCGCAAACATTGTCGCTGTTGAAAAGGAGTCTGCTCTTCAAATATATCAAATCAGGCCTTTAATGGGGGTCCCTGGATTCCAATACGGATTCAGGGAGGGGGCGCCAGGTTCCAGTAATGATTAAAAAGGGTCCAAAGAAGACAAAAGGTTAAAATACGCTGCTCTTTGCTACTTTATGATGGTCATACCTGTGACTAGATGGCTCATAGATTTCTCCAGCAAGTGCTTTTCCCACCAGAGTTGTCTTACTGTTATTACACATTGGAAATTGTTGGATATACAAATATCTTTGCAGCAAGTCTCTTAACCTAAAGGATAGTTTTAAATTGCATCTATTAGAGACTAATAAAGTGAGCTAAAACGCAATTACTTCCAAATGCGTCCTTGTTGCCAATTTCTTCGGGCAGTGTTTTTTTTTAAAACATTTAAAATGTCCTCAGAAAAGCATTTTTATGTGAATGGGCTAGAAGAGGTGAATTAATGAAGTCACAAATCTCAGGAAACCTATGCATTAACAGAACTATGGCAAAAGTGCCATTCGAGTTGGACAGGTGCGTCAGTAAATGTATTACATCCCATACATGTTTTGTCTAGGTCAATGTTTCTCGAAGCAGGAAGTACAGAGACTCAGATTTGCATAAAAAGTGCATATATCGATTCGGGGAAAGTACAGTTATTAGAGAAAGAAATCTTCGTTTTCATTTATTTGAAATTTAAACGTCTTTCCTACAGGTGCTCTTTCCACATATTCTACAACACTTTACACCTGGCCCATTAAGGTAAACTGTGGAAAGGCAGGTAATGGTGAGAAACCTATAGGAAATGTTTTTGAAAATCACTGTGGGTATTCACCTAATTCACACTGCATTTTACTAATCACATCATTCCAACTACACCTGTAGGTCTAAATTGGGATGCAGAAAATATGTAGACGGATTTTTACAAATTAATGACATCTCGGACTTTATGAACCAACACGAATTGCCACTTTTGCCCGTAGAATTTGAAACGTTTCCCTAAGTGTAAGTCTGACTTGCACAGAAAAACAATTCTAATCATGAATGCAGTAGTACTTATGTAGCACTCTTTTATATAATCTGAAATGCTTTGATGAATTGTACCCAAAACATCTAAAATGGGAATGTTCAGGGAATATTCTTATATAGAATTAGTACAAATTGGAAGGACTGTGCCTTTTTTTTCACGTTTACTAACAGGGAGTTGGGCGTTTCAGGGCATATGCACAAAATGTATGTAAGAGCATGCAAACAAGTACTCTTGTAGTACTACTACCCATATTCACCAATGCCTTTGTGAATCGGCCACCATGTCCACTTGTGCCCAAGGAGTTTAATGAAGGAAAGACTTATTGTTATTTTGTCTTCACAGTGGGAAGGTGGTTCCAAATCTTTGCTCTAACAAGTAAAGAAACGCAAAAAGAAGTCTAGTTTTATGCCTAGAGACACGCCATCAAAGAGTCACACACCAGCGAAAACTATACCACACAATCCTCTCTTTGTTCATATATGCCCTCTGTTGTGTTAGAAAAAGGCATAATAAATAATCCAGTGCTGCAACGTTCCAGGAATTTGTATTACTTGTGACCGTGGGCTGAATATAAGCTTATGTACAGATGATGTGAGAATATAATGCTCAAATGATGAGACGTGTAGAGTAAACATTCCGGTTTGGAAAGTCCAAAAACAATGATTCGCTCTGAGTGACGCACCAAACAACCACATACCCACCTCCCTACACCCACGTACAAACATCGCTCACAACAAGCCCCATTTAATCACTCATATTGTGAGGGTGACATAGCTACACATTACAGACATGTGGAACATACACTAATAATTTGCCACCAAATACAGCCACACCACTGCAACATTAGAAACATTTGACCAACAGTATCCAATATACATTCAAAACGACAAACTACATTAAAACAGCTTAGCTACTGCTGTAAACTCTTACAACATATTCATGTACTGTAACACCTCCACAACAATTTATATTCTACCATATTATAATGCTGAAGTATTAGTCAGTAATAAACTTTTTCCTGTTGCGTTCCCGGGGTCCACTACTTCCTCTACCAGCTTTCACAAAACTGTCAACCAAGTCTCCCGTGAGTAAAAAACAAGTAAAATTTCACACTATGCAAATTGGTGAAAAATGTCGCCATTTTGTGTAACCCAAAATGTGGAAATTACACTAGCATAACAAAATCCTAATATATGCCTAGTTTTGTCAGAGTCGATAAAATAAGCAAACTTGTCGGCCGAGGAAATTATTGACTTCTTGGAGTTGGACCTGATTATGAAATTATCACCAGAACTGAGAAGTAAATATTGGAACTGTCTGGACTCGCCTAAGCACTTCTCACCATACCTCTGGAGAGGATCGCTCTTCGTGATGTTGACTGATGTAAGGAGATCGGGTGACACCTGTGAGATGTGCCCTAAGGAAGGATTATTTCTTAAATGTATGCATGGTAGTTTTGTTACAGTCCCATTCTTTTTAAGTCTAGCTGCAGACAGCTTTAGCTGTCAGAAATCTCACATCATCAATTTTTCAAAACACAGAGAGAGTAGACTTTGGGTCAGATCCCTTCAGCCGTTAGCACTTATGTTTTTTTGTGTCTTTCATGCCATGCTTTGACATTGCTTGAGTGGGCTGTCCATCAAGCCAATGATATTTCGTGGATAACTGCGCTGTTTGTTTTTTATGTTCCTGTTATATTCTGTAATGAGGAATCAAGTAAGCCTTTGTTAGACTGTGTAAGTATCACGCTTGGAATTGAGATCAATTGTGTGTTCTTTGACGTAGTTACTTTGTTGACATGACCTTTTAAGAGGTGATTTATGATTTATTTTGTTTAGGAAGGGTTTGCTGGCTGGATAGCTTAGACTTTTACAAAGACAGTGCTAGTCGTTAAGCGTCCACATGCATTCATTTTACTTCGCTTTCATCGGCTCATGGTGGACTTTCAGCTTTTTTCTTCAACAACTAAGGACATGAAGGCACATAGCCTTTGTTAAATACGTATAAAAAATGACACTTTGTCAAAGGTATCAACTATACAATATTTTGCTAAAAAACATTTTCTGTTCATAAACACTTCGGACTCCTTTTCGTTACACTCTGCTAAAATGGTCTATTCAGCAAAACAACTGGGCTTCCAGGATGATGTAGTTTAATTAATTTAATTTTTCTTTTGACCGTAGACTAAAGATCATTCTAGTTTCATAAAACCATCCATATAACCTGGTGACCCATCTCTTGTATCCTCCTGCGTTACTTCTCTCAAGTTAGTGAGTACGGGCCACTGGCGTCTTCAGGAAAACTTAGCTTAAAATGGCATTCTTCAACCAGTAATATATATAAATATATGCTAGAGAATGCTTAACGCAAATTCTGTAAACTATTGCACTGCTATGAAGGTCTGAGCCTGAAATAACTGCCCCACCTAAGTTGTGTTTTTTACAGTATCAAGCACAGTTTGGTCCAGAGCTGGTGGAGTGCCGAGTTATTCTAGAGTTGCTTTGAAGTGAGTTTAGGATGTGGAGGTTGACTTTTTTCATAAGTGACTCCCAGGCTCTGCTTGTACTGGCTATGTGAAAGCTCCGTTTGTGTGATAGGTAATGTGTTGATACCGGGATGCACAACCACTTCCGTCTCAGCTACAACATATGACAGGAGAGATGGGGTGGGTGCCATTACAGAGCATAATGGGCTTGAGCAACCAAACTGCATGGATTAAAGTCAGGAAGAAGAATCCACCCTTATTGTACGGAAGAACAAGCGCAGTCCATTTAACTTGCAGCTGTTTCTCCGCCCATATGAGACATACACGTGACTCACTAATGCGTAAAGAAGGGTTTCAGTAATGGAATAGGGATATAAGAAAATAAATACAAACAAAGTGGGAGTACAATCATTTTTATGAGGTAAATTTGACCAGTCATGGACAATGGGAGTTCAATCCACTTTTCGACCTGCATATTTAATTTGTCAATTGCTGGACCATAGTGATCTTGTGGCGTAATATCTTTAGATGTTTGTTAACCCCCAGATATTTAACAAATCATTACTCCAATTAAGAGGATATTCTAGGTCAACAGGGTCTGTATTCAATGTGAAGGGAAAGATTTTGGATTACCCATGTTGAAACGGATACCCGACAGCGCAACAAAGCGCACTACTTCGAAGATTACTGGTAGTAGATTGGACGTGTGACATTTATTAATAAATAAAATGTCATCAGCATATAGCTATATCGTCAATTGCCCTTTTGAAAATATTAACACCTGCTGCTAATTGTGTTCCACTATCAAGTTAGCAAAGGGCGCCATGGTGAGCGCAAAAACCAAGGAGGATAACAGGAACCCCCGTACCCTGTGATATACTAAAGGGCCCTGAGAAGCATCCATTAATCCTTATTCTGGCAGTGGGGTCAATATATAACAGTTTAACCTACTCAGGAAGATATTACTCAGACCTAATCTGTCAAGAAAGAAGTATATGTAATCCCACTCCAGGAGGTAAACATATTATCTGTGTCTATTAAGCAGACACTGACGGTAAATTGAGGTCCTATCGATCCATTAGAGAGAACAACATTCGTATCTTATAGGATGTCTTTCTGCCAGGAATGAAACTGGTTTGCTCAGGCAATACCAGCCCTTGCATCATGGCTGTTATTCTACTTGCTGATATGCATGCCAATATTTTCACATCAATATCAAGAAGGGATAGTGGTCGGTAAAACTGATTGATGTACATAATCTTTACCTGACTTAAAAAAGGTTATTATTATTGACTTGTTGCATGAGGGAGAAAGTAAATCCCACATCAGTGACTCATTGTACATCTCTGCTGCTAGTAAATCACAGTTGGCCTTGTAAAAATATGTGGTAAGCCTTTCAGACCCCGGTGCCTCACCAGATGCTACACTCTATGTAGCATTTTTAACTTCTTACAAGTTAATTGGAGTTACCAAAATCTCGCCATCTTAGCGTTTCTCCCTTGCTGAAGGTATTGCGTTCAAGGACTGTTGAATATGCTTGTGATTATTGTCCTTCGCTCTTTATACAGTTTTGCGCCATAAAGAAAATAGAATTCGTGCACAGTGTTGTCATCAATTATGCCATTTCAAATGTTTCAGTGATGTTATCATAGACCCTCTTATGAGTGATGTAATATGAAAGGCAGTTTGCAGTGCAGGGCTTGAGTTATAGTTACTTAGGTCCCGAGTTATAGTTGTTTGCGGTAAGTATAACTGGTGAATGTCAGTGGTTTTGTTAGTTCAAAATGGTACATTTTAACTGACATTTTTACATAACTATAAAGTCCCTTTAACCCTTGGTCTTTTCAATGAATTTCTAATTTTTTTGTAATGTAAAGTAATATTTTATTACCAAGAAGTCAAAAACAACAATGTGTCCTTTGGTCCACCAATAATGTAACTCTTTCTCATTCAATCACCATGCCTCTCCATCAGACTTAACAGGAGGGGACACAATTGTTATTTCAAAAGCATTGTGCCAACACACAAGTACAGTAGTGAAAATATTACATACCGTATCAATTTATTAAAATCATTAAAACAATTTTGACAAGTTAAAAACAAAGAACATTTTATCACATGGGTTTCATATCCCTATACACAAATACTAATCCTTAGCAGCACAAACAAAATCACACAATAGATCAAAGATAAAAGAGATAGAAAAAGAAAGGAAGAGAGTATCAAAAGACAATACACTTTGTCATTAACAGGCCATATTCATGTTAACCCCTTCCGTGCGGCCGGGATTCCCCCCGTGTGCTGCCGCCGCCCGAACAGGGCGGGGCCGCGACGAACCCCAGGCGTTATCAGCACACGAGCAGCGTGGAGCGTGACGGCTGGGGTTCGTCACCAGCATGGAAGAGGTTAAAATGGCGTTAAGGCTGGGACCCGATATACAAGGAGTAATCAATATCTAGTATGCCAACCCCCTACAGGGATTATGTTGCTAGTGCGTCTACGTGTTTCAATGGTATTTTCCTGACCATCTTTATCAAGACTGTGAAAATTACTCTCTGAAGATATACACAAAGAAAATCTATAATTAAACAAACATAAAATGATAACACAACTTTATTTGAAGAATTTTATTTGAAGAGTTGTATATTGTGCTGGCTAGACCCGGAGGTATCAGAGCGCTTTACATGAGGTTAAACAGTGTTACAATGTTACATCAGTTACAGTTACATCCGTTACTAGAGCATTAAATAACATAAAAAACAAGATCAATGGAGCATAGAGGGTAATGGGGAAAAAAGTAAAGGGGTTTGAATGCAGATCAGGTCTCAGCAGAAAGGCCATGGAGTAGAGTACTACAGGGGACACCAAAAAAAGTCTGAATCAAACAAACCGGAGGTGTTCCCGTGATCAACCACATCAGAGGCGGACCCACTCACAGCGTCAGGTCGCAATTAGAGATGGAACAGTCCGAGGGAGGGGGCGAAAAGGGTGCCTCACTGTGATCATGCAATGAGAGAGGGGTGAAGGTGACTCAAAAGGGGGTCGACTAAGGGCGATGGTCAATCTGGCGCTACAAGGCGCTGACCAGGGGCATGAATCAGTCTGGGAGTCTATCGAAACCGCAAGATGGAGGACCCAGGTCATGGACCCCTAATACCTCGCAATAAAATGGCGGGACTGCGGGCAAACAAAACATCAGGTTGAAAAACCAACTAGGACACCTACCCCAGGAGCAGGACTGAATAGGTAGGGCAGTCACCAGATCTGGATGGAGAAAGGCTGGAGGTTGTCGATCCCTCCCGAGTCGTCACTAGTCCGGGGGAAAGTCAGCACAGGCACCTAGGCAGCAGCCCCGGAAGAGGAAGGCAGCTGCAGGGTCAGGAGGGTGCGTCAACACAGAAAAGGGAAAACAAGTTCGGTGAAAAGGGCATCAGCATCGCGGCACTCTCGAAGCTGCTCCGTCAGGGGAAACAAGACCCTCCCGTCTCAGCCGCAGCCCCGGAAAGGCGCAGCAGGATGCCAAGCAAGCGCGACACAGGTCTGGAAAGGCAGGCGACGGTCGGATAGGCGATCCCCAGCCACCTCACAAACAGCCACCAAGGTAGCCAAGCTGGGCATCGACAGCGACATACAGGATCAGCAACCGGCAGACCCTCGGAGTCCACCGGACGGCGAGGGAAGAAAGGAGAACCAGTGAGAACCACAACAATGCCCTCCTTCCTCCACCATGGATAGAACACCACCCTACTCCTCCTTGACCTCTCTGGCACTTTCAAAACTGTCTCCCACCACACACTCACCACCAGACCACACCCAGCAAGAGTACAAGGACCAGCACTCAATGGATAGCTTCCTTTCTCTCCGGATGAACACAATGAGTCAGGCTCTTGCAGTTCACCTCTGTTCCCACGGACTTCATTTGTGGAGTCCCACAGAGATAATCACTCTGCCACAAACTTTTCAACATATACATGACTCCTCTGGCAAACATGATCAGATTGCACAGACTCAATATCATCTCCTAAACCAATGACACTCAGCTAATTTGCTCCCTCTTAGACTACACCATCACCACCAAGACAAATTACAAACAATGCATGACCAGCGTAACAATTGGATGAAAGAAAACAGCCTCAAGCTCAACACCAGCAAAACTGAAGTGCTGATTTTTGGGATTAAGAGCTCACCTTGGGACTCTATCTGATGAGCCGCCGATCTTGGACATACTCACACACCAACCGACCACACTGGGAACAAAGGTCTCATCCCGGACAGCAACCTCACCATAAAGTCCCAGGTCAAAGCAGTCACCTCCTCTTGCTTTCATATCCTCTGTTACGTAAAATCTTCAAGTGGCTCCCACTGGACACCAGATGTACCATCATGCAGGCCCTAATCACAAGCAGATTGGACCACTGCAACGCACTCTACACTGGACAACCCATCTTCTTCACAGACTTCTAACCTTCCAAAACACCACCGAAAGACTCATCTCCAACTTCCCGGGCCAAACCCACAACACACCTCAAAGAACTCTACTGGTTTCCCATCCAGAAATGCTACCAGTTCAAACTTCTCACAGATGCATTCAAGTCACTACACAACCTGGGACCTGCATTCCTCAGTCACC
Source organism: Lissotriton helveticus (assembly GCF_964261635.1). Taxonomy (NCBI): domain Eukaryota; kingdom Metazoa; phylum Chordata; class Amphibia; order Caudata; family Salamandridae; genus Lissotriton; species Lissotriton helveticus. The sequence continues at coordinate 1,192,561,723 of NC_136059.1, forward strand.
GGCTTCACTTCCACCAACTCACCAGACAACTTTGCTCAGCATCACTCACTCTCACTCACACAAACAACCAGCATCCACAGAAGCAGAGCGGGAGGTCAATCATTCTCCCACTAACCCACCAAATCATGGAAAGACCTCCCCCACAACATCCGTGTCTCCTCCTCGCTTCCTAAATTCTGCAAGAAACTGAAGACCCAGCTATTCAATGAATCTATCTGCGGGACTATCAACACTGCCTCTACCTAGGCCTAGCATCACCACACGCCTATGCTCACCTACTCATCACCTCGATACCTGCACTGGTAGCAAGCAGGGTTCTACAAATCCACATTACATTACATTACAACATGCAAATGTGTAAAATAGTCCTACACAGCAACCCCAGGGTTCTGGTGACATTTACAAACCATTTGACTTTGAGGTTTATTATGTCACCACACTACCTCAAGAAAGGGAGATGCACTCTGGTTGAAGTCAGTCAAAAAAATCTTTTTTTTATTTAAGTTTTTGTTTTAAAACCGGCACACAGCCAACGTGTTTCGTTCCCTAGTGCCACGGGAACTTCGTCAGGGCTTACTCAAAAGTCAGGTAATTGAATATAACCGGAATTGACCGAACTTGTCCCTTGAGGTGTATGTCGCCACTTACTTGTATTATCCAATTCAATCAGTCCAAGTAACGCTGTTGCCGGTTATCATGCCGTTTGTAACTCGTCCGCTTTCGTAAAGAACGTAATATCGGGCTCTATCTATACCTGATTGTACTACTTTTGAGAGCCACTGTGTGCTCTGGGGTTATCTACTAAGGATGCCTGTTTGACTGCTCCAAGATATTGTTGTCTGGCATTATGCACACCTGTTTTCTCAGAAATAATGGGAGCCACTGTTTTAACCGTTGTGTTCCGAAAAATACAATACAAATATTTTTGGATGGTCTTTCTATGTTCAAGAATTACTTGGGCTGATTGAATTGGATAATACAAGTAGGTGGCGACATACACCTCAAGGGACTAGTTCAGTCAATTCCAGGAGGAGGAGAGTTTTGTTTAAATAAAGAGCTGAATTAGTCAAGGAGAGTGCCACATACTTTTTAATTTTGTGGATATATATATATATATATATATGTAGCAGCACAATCAACCAATCTTGGTCGATAAACGGCAAGCACACGGATATCCAGTTGAAAAATATTTATTTCAAACCCCCTTCACCCTTGACAGACGCGTTTCGCTATGAGCTTCGTCAACAAAAAAATATATATATAAGTATATATATATAATCCACAAAATATGAACAAGGGCTCTTGAAGCCCGAAACGCGTATTGCCCTCCTGTTTTACCAGCTAACATTGCAATAAAGTAAGAACCTGTGAATTCAGTGGTCCGTCTCCTACCTTGCCTGCCTCGCCGTTCCTGGGTGGATCTGGAAGTGGCGTTTGTGGAGTTTAAAAAAAAAATATATATATATATATATATATATATTACCTACTGGCGGTCGCCAGTAGGTATATATAGTTAGGATTTTTTCTCTATGGGTTTTTTGAAAATTCTATGTCTAATAACTTTGGCGTTTGTGGACGGAATTGGCTGAAATTTTCAGGAAAATGGCACATTTTGTTTCTGAGCAGCCCCTAAAAATTTTGGGGGGGTTCGTCAAGGGGGGGCCGAGAAAAAAGGGGGGTCCCAAAACGCGTTTTTCCCATGTTAATTTCCATAGGGCGGTTGGCCTCACTTTTAGCCCGAACGGCTGAATGGATTTGCACGAAACTTGGCAAAATTGTAGGGACTGGTAGCCCGATGTGCCTTTTGTAGGTCTCAATATATGTGCTTCAGTGGATTTTGAGAAATTAATGTTCAAAAAAAGATATATATCTGTAACAGCGGACTGGGCAGCGCTCCGCTACGCGTACTTTTCGCGCAACGGAGCTTTGTGAAGCGAAGCTGATTGGTTCTCCGGCGTCTGTCAACATTCCAAACAGTCCGTAGTGGCCGCCATCTTGTCTCTCGGTAGGATCGAGAGACAAGAGGAGGCCAAAGCGAAGGGGCAAATGACCATAAGGGGGCATAGTACATTGTCGCTCACCCCCTAGGTTTGATGTGGAGGTTTTAAAAGGGCCCCGCGGGGCAAAAAAAAATAAAAATAATAATAATCGAACAGCTGAATGGATTTGCACGAAACTTGGCAAAATTGTAGGGACTGGTAGCCCGATGTGCCTTTGCTAGATCTCAATATATGTGCTCCAGTGGATTTTGAGAAATTAACGTTCAAAAAAAGGTATATATCTGTAACAGCGCACCGCTTCGCGTACTTTTCGCGTTACGGAGCTTTGCGAAGCGAAGCTGATTGGCTCTCCGGTGTCTGTAAACATTCCAAACAGTCCGTAGCGGCCGCCATCTTGTCTCTCGGTAGGATCGAACAGCTGAATGGATTTGCACGAAACTTGGCAAAATTGTAGGGACTGGTAGCCCGATGTGCCTTTGCTAGGTCTCAATATATGTGCTTCAGTGCATTTTGAGAAATTAACGTTCAGAAACAAGATATATATCTGTAACAGCGCTCCGCTTCGCGGAGATAAAATTATATGTGTATTACCTAGCTGTTGCTAACACCAGTTAGCGACGGCTAGTAGAAGATAGCGACCATCTTGGGCCCCACTTTGCATGTGAGTGATATTTATCACTAATGACATGCAAAGTGGGCATGCCAAGATGTTAGCGACTGGAAACAGTCGCTAACATCGCTATCTCCTATTATCAACTTTTGGAAATATTCGAGATAAGGGCGAATATCTCCAAAAGCTACCACCTGCCCTGAGCAGTTCTTAGCCATGTTATCCAATGGGAGGTGGATAACATGGCTAAGAGCATTAGCTCGGTAATGCATGAATATCGCTGAGTTTTCAGCGATATTAATGCATTGCGGTCGTTTTTTATCGTATTTCCGATAAACCTTGATAATAGCAAGGTTTATCTGCGATAATTTCTGACGGTAAAAAAATCGTTGCTAAGCATCGTTAGGGATAAATATCGCTTAACTTTGGTAATATGCCCCAACGTCTGTTAACGTTCGATTCGAAGGAAATCAGGAAGTGTTGAAAAACATTGTCTGCGCCATCTTGTCTTTTTTCAAATGCCACACTTTTGTCGTGCACGGCAGCCATTTTAGATGCCTTGACCAGACCCACTCTGTGCACGCTGTCGATCCTTAGCATGGCTCCCCACCCTCGCAAGCATCTCCTCCAGGCAGTGGTCACCCCCGCTCTCTGTCTTATGCATGGGTAATAAACCTCCCCCATCTGCGCTGCTGTTCCCTGAGAATCACACCCTGTGCCCGCCCGACACCTCCCTTTCGCCCTATTCACTACCGCACCCTCTGACACTCCTTTTCCTCTGTGTCCGATTGTCCAGGCTGGTCCTAGGGTATCAGCTAGCCCTGCAGATGTAGTTTATGGCCACAGCTGTAAAGAATCACCCCTCTTCAAAGGAGTTATAGTAGATCAAGGCCCACACTCGATGAGATCCGTCACAGCAGAAGCGTTGCTATTATCTGAAAACCATCCTGTATTGTGATTGGGGAGGGGACCGAGCCTGAAGCGGAAGATTCCAGGGATGACTGTTTGTACATCAAAGTTTTTACAATTATGTGTCACATTAAAAATATATAGCACTCCGACAAAGTAGTAAGATTATAAAACTTTAATAATTTATAAATATATACAAGAAAACAAAAATAGTAATAACATATAAACATTTTTAGGGAAAAACAACGAAGTAGCGGTCGGCTGTGCGAATAGTCCCAACGCAGCACAACGTCCAGATTTCCGGCGTGGGGCGTCGCGGGGGGTGGGTCATCAGTAGCAAACTGTTGTGCGAATAGTTCCAAGGCAGCAGAACGCGCCGAAATCTAAATGACACGAAAGTGATGTCTAGTAAGTTGCCACCCAGCAAATAACGGCATGGGGCGTCGCGGGGGGTGGGTCATCAGTAGCAAACTGTTGCGCGAATAGTTCCAAGGCAGCAGAACGATGGCACCAAGGTGATGTCCAGTAAGTTGCCGCACTGGTTTTGGTATCCTACAATGCTGCTCCGAATAACGGCGTGGAGCGCCCCGGGGGAGGCGGCGTGAACGGGCCTCTCCAGGTGGAGTGTCATCTGTTGTAGTGGGGCGCCCCTTTACCGTTTCAGTTGCCATTCCGTCCGTTTTTGGTCCACTGTGTCAAAAGCCGCAATTCAGCTGAGTTGCGCCCACTCTTGCGGTGCAGCGATAGGCGGCTGTCACAGGACTCTCAAAATGGCAGCAGGCTGTTTCCTTTTTGGGCCTGGTCCATTGAAATGGCCCTGGGACACCTTGGAAATCGGACGCTTGTCTGCTAGGTCTTGGACCCCATTCTCGAAAGCGTCCCCTCCGCCTTGAGAATTCATCAAAAGTTTTGGGGGCTCCGACTCCTGCAGGCTTCTGGTGGGGAGCGGCTGCCATGATTGCTCGCGGAATGACCACGACGGAGCCACGAGATGGTGGTGCTCTCATGCTGACGCCAGCTTCAGTCTGAAACATCCAGAAACAAGGTGGGGCTTTCATCGTTTGGGAAAAAAAAAAAGTTTTCATCCTATGAAAAGTGTTGTTTTTAGGTCACATGATCAAGCCTTCCATCATTAGGAAACCAAAAGTAAAATGAACCAATGAAAAGTATAATAAACAAGTCACATGACCTGTTATGCGGCATAGGGTGTAAAATGCGGAGAAAATACGTTGGCACGTGAGGCGGCGTCAGTAGCGGACCGATGTGCGAATAGGCCGAAGGCAACACAACGCGCCAAGATCCGGATGGCACCGAGGTGGTGTCCAGCAAGTTGCAGCACTGGTGTGGCCATCCTACAATGCTGAAAGTCGGCGTGGGGCGCCCCGTTGGCCTGTGAGTTTGCGTCAGTAGCGGACCGATGTGCGAATAGGCCGAAGGCAGCACAACGCGCCAAGATCCGGATGGCACCGAGGTGGTGTCTAGTAAGTTGCCGCACTGGTGTGGCTATCCAACAATGCTGAAAGTCGGCGTGGGGCGCCCCGTTGGCCTGTGAGTTTGCGTCAGTAGCGGACCGATGTGCGAATAGGCCGAAGGCAGCACAACGCGCCAAGATCCGGATGGCACCGAGGTGGTGTCTAGTAAGTTGCTGCACTGGTGTGGCCATCCAACAATGCTGAAAGTCGGCGTGGGGCGCCCCGTTGGCCTGTGAGTTTGCGTCAGTAGCGGACCGATGTGCGAATAGGCCGAAGGCAGCACAACGCGCCAAGATCCGGATGGCACCGAGGTGGTGTCTAGTAAGTTGCCGCACTGGTGTGGCCATCCTACAATGCTGAAAGTCGGCGTGGGGCGCCCCGTTGGCCTGTGAGTTTGCGTCAGTAGCGGACCGATGTGCGAATAGGCCGAAGGCAGCACAACGCGCCAAGATCCGGATGGCACCGAGGTGGTGTCTAGTAAGTTGCCGCACTGGTGTGGCCATCCTACAATGCTGAAAGTCGGCGTGGGGCGCCCCGTTGGCCTGTGAGATGGCGTCAGTAGCGGACCGATGTGCGAATGGGGCCAAAGGCAGCGCAACAATATTTTCTGATTTGAAGACACCACAAGGCGCTGAGATGCCAAGATCCGGATGGCACCGAGGTGGTGTCTAGCAAGTTGTGGCACTGGTGTGGCCATCGTACAATGGTAAAAGTCGGCGTGGGGCGCCCTGTTGGCCTGTGAGATGGTGTCAGTAGCGGACTGATGTGTGAATGGGGCCAAAGGCAGCGCAACAATATTTTCTACTATATTTTCGGAGTAGAAGACACCACAAGGCGCTGAGATGCCAAGATCCGGATGGCACCGAGGTGATGTCTAAGTTGCGGACTGATGTGCGAATGGGGCCAAAGGCAGCGTAACAATATTTTTTGTATGGAAGATACCACTAGGCGTTGAGATGCCAAGATTCGGATGGCACCGAGGTGATGTCTAGCAAGTTGCTGTACTGGTGTGGTCATCCTACAATGCTGAAACTCGGCGTGGGTCGCCCCATTAGCCTGTGAGATGGCGTCAGTAGCGGACCGATGTGCGAATAGGCCGAAGGCAGCACAACGCGCCAAGATCCGGATGTCACCGTGGTGGTTTCATAGTTGAGAGGCACTTCATCTGCAGTGGGGCGCCGAGATCCGGATGGCACCGAGGTGATGTCTAGCAAGTTGCTGTACTGGTGTGGTCATTCTACAATGCTGAAAGTCGGCGTGGGTCGCCCCATTAGCCTGTGAGATGGCTGTTCTTTGGATTTGGGCCTGGTCCACTAAAATGGCCCTGGGACACCTTAGAACTCGGACGCTCGATTTTTTTTTCCTTTCCTGTACATGCAAAAAAAGGTAAATGCCCGGTATGTTACACGCTTCATCTGCCACGATGAACTCTCCAGAGGAACCGAAAAAAATATAGTTGTGGTAACTATACCATGCATCGTCATATGGAGAGGTGGCACCAATTAATTATAGTGCTGCATAAAAGAGAGATTTGGAGGAGAACCCCTGACCTGCTAGTACATTCATCAAAGAAGTGGCACTGAGAGCTTCAGAGGCAAGGGAAACGGTCCCAAATATTTAGAAGAACTTTGGAAAGATTAAAATGACATGTTTAGATTGTGGTAAATTAATTTCATGTGGGCAGATGAGTGTTACTCTAATAAATACAGCATATGAACATCATCATAGTCGATGGTTGGTAGAGACATTTTGACTATATCCTGGACCTGCCCGTCCTCGCCCAAAATGGCGCCGGAATAAATGGGACTCGTAACTCCTTGTTGTGTACTGGTTGCAGAACCTTGAAATCACGAGATACGTATGCAGTTTTGAAGCACATGGCGGGCGGGGACGAGAATTGATTGAATATTTCGACATCCCTATTGATATTAAGTTCTGATGTGTTATTGATTACTGTACTGTTGAAAATTCGAATTAACGTCACCCATGGTACTTGCCCGCAAATGTATATCTAGATAATTTTATTGTAACTGGCCCTGTCGTATTTTAATTATAAAATGTACGTCCACCGATTCCGTAACTGTTAGACACCTTAGTTTTTGCAACCTAATGGCCCGCCCGTTACGTTCCTCTACAGTGTAAGTGTCTATTCATCATATACGATTACAGTTTGCTCCGTGGCAGGCCCACGTGGTTATAGGCTCGTATTTGTATAATGAAATTTTCACAATAAAGGTTTTTAAAAGAAAACATGGTAGTAGTGTATACATTGGTAAAGTTTTTAATAATAGTCACTGTTTTAGAATCATTAAAAGGCAAGTGAAATAAAGCAGACCAATTACATGAAGGGTAAAAGGTATAATACGAAGGAACGCAGTAAAGATAAATGGTCAAGGGCTGTTGTGTTTTCTATTCCTGCAACATAAAGTGATCGATAAGAATCTCATATTCAGGCGTATCGGCGACTAAGACAGCAGGTCGACCCTCTTTTGCTCAACGGCTCCGTCATGGGACGAAGAAAAGCTCTTTTTCTCGAAAAAAGAATATATTTTACTTGCAGGACAGTTGTAAAATTTCCGGGAAAGTACATTAGCCTGGAACATTATAACATATATTTAAGAGAAAATAATGTTCGGAAGTAATTAAAAGCGTAATTTTTAGGTGATATGACCAAGGCTTTCATCATTAGAATAAGAAAAGTAAAATGAACCAATGAAAAGTTTTATTAACAAGTCACATGACTTGTTATGCTTACGTTACGCGCTGCGCGCCCCGGATGACTTCCGGATGCGCTAACGCGGCGCGTCATATGACGCATTACGCGACAACGCAGGTCCAGAATATAGTCAAAATGTCTCCACCAACCAGCGGTCGAAACACAACCCCTTTCAGCAGGCTAAATAGTTCTGTTAAATGACAACAGAAGGGACAGGCAACAAGAACCATCAGTCAAAGAGGGGAGGGCTAGTTCTTCTCTACCGGGTTACATTGGGGCGCTACCGGAACTGATCGAATTGGTAGTCTACAGTGTTTCTGGATGTTTCAGACCGAAGCTGGGGTTAGCATGAGAGCAGCACCATTTCGTAGCTCCGTTGTGGCCATTCCGCAACCAATCATGGCAGCCGCTCTTTATCGTTATTTTGGGCGGGGTGGGTGGCGGAGCCGAGCTGTTTTGCAGCCATCATTGTGTGGAGTTCAGTTCATCTCACTAGTTTTGTATTTGTCATAAGGGGTTGTTCCTAATGTTTCTATTTTAGCGAGGTCAAAAAGAGATCCCATTAGTGGCCTACTGATTTTGCTCGATTCCTTTTCTTTTTTTTTACACGATTTTTCGTTATCTGCAAAGACTAAACAGAGTATTGCGACTCTGTGTTTGTTTGTAAATAGAGAATGAACCAAAGAGAACTAATTCTAAAACAGTAAATACTTGGATAACAATCAATCAAATGGAGAGAGAAGCAGGCACGACGGATTACAACGGGGGCAAAGGCCTGCGTTAACTACCTTTCAGTATCTGCAAAGAGAGAGTACTCCTAATAGAAATGAGGGCGGGGGGGGCACCATTCAAAGCAGATCAGTGTGCATAAACACGAAAATGTTTTCACTTACCACGTACTTGACATTCGACAGCTTATGATATTTGCTATTAAAAAACCATTGAAATTCACTGAAAAAACCATAGGTTATAGACCATATATAGTTAGGAATTAGCATTTACAAAACCTTGAAAATTCACTGAAAAAACCATAGGTTATAGACCATATATAGTTAGGAATTAGCATTTAAAAAACCTTATTTTACTCACACAAAACCATTGAAATTCCATATATAGTTAGTTGCACTAACTATATATCGTGCACCCGCAATCCACTGCTGATCATGTCACATATTACATCATTCATGACATGGTCAGTGACATCACTGATGACATCACTGATGACATCTCAAATGACATCACTGATGACATCACTGATGACATCTCATTTGACATCAATGACCACATCACTGATGATATCATTCATGTGACAATACAATGCATCTCCTCACATTTTAATATAACCTCTGTTTCACCCAGTGTTAAATACAGAGTATAATTTTTGAAACCATTGACACACCAATACTAGTTACTACATACGTACTCACTGATTCCTACGTCTACACACACATTCACTCATTCACCCATACAATCATTCATACATACAATCACTCATCTTTACAACACTATCATGTGCACTCATACACCTATGCAGACACTCACACTCTGCCACTCATCCATGGAGTTACTCACACACCTAGTCAGTCCTGTAAAGAATCAATCACACTTCCATTTTCTTGTCTATACAGTTAAACATAGAGCACCTTACATTTTCAAACATATACTAACACATACTTACTTTCTTATACAATCATTGATACAAGTACACATTGATCTGCACAGAGTCACACACCTCCCAGCCAGCCACACACACACTCAGTCTCCCATGCAAATACTTGGACAATCAATCAATAACCCATATAGTTAATCATATAGCTACTGATCAACACATGCAGCAGTTTACAGAACAACAGACATAATGATGCACAAATTAAGACAGTTTAGTCACTAACCCATGCACTCAGTGAGACACATTTAATCACTCACTCATACATTCAGTCATGCACCTACTAAATCCTTCGTCCAGACACTTATACACCTACTCATTCTTCAATATGTAAAACATATTTAAACTTTACAGAAACACACAGTCACTGGATGACGTCATCAGTGATGTCATCAGTGATGTCACTGACCATGTCATGAATGATGTAATATGTGACATGATCAGCAGTGGATTGCGGGTGCACGATATATAGTTAGTGCAACTAACTATATATGGAATTTCAATGGTTTTGTGTGAGTAAAATAAGGTTTTTTAAATGCTAATTCCTAACTATATATGGTCTATAACCTATGGTTTTTTCAGTGAATATATATATATATATATATATATATATATATATATATATATATATATATATATATATATATATATATATATATATATATCAAAACAAAATCCAAAGGTTCTCAGCCACGCCCGAGGAACACACATGCACAGACTCAAAGTGGATGGAAAACAGGTTGTTTATTTCAACATCATCAGTATTTGTGGCACTAAAAGCACATACACATTCATGTCATATTCAGTCCTAGTTGGGAGATGTGGGTCTCCACTGGGTGTTCCGAGTGATCACGGCTGGGCAACTTCCCTGCAAAGACTCACGATGCAGGTGACCAGTGCCCTAACCAGCCCACAGCGGTACTAGCCTTTATTGATAGAAATTCAGGCAAAGTCAGAAACATTTTCAAAATGCCACACTCTGCAGGAGTTGTCCAAAATCTGCAGGGAACTAAGAAGCCTGCGTTGAGATGCCTGCGTTGCCATAAAAAATCTGTATCTGAGGTTTTAAACTGTCTCATTACACATCCTTGTGGTAAACAAAACCCCATTGCTGCTTGCTCTCCACAGGCCACACTTTGTGGCATGCATTAATGCCAAGCACAACACCTATTATGCCCTACACATGTACATTAGCGCTGAACTTGAACAATCGTCTGAGGATCTAAGAATACCAGTGAATGACATTCCAAGATGCAGATATCTAAGACTAGCTCAATCGTCCCATTGTGCAGTAACATTAGCCTTGTGCTCTTTACTAGTACCACTCTGCACGGCTGCGAACTGAAACATGCAAGCTGGAAAAGGGAGGCTGTTACAGTATCCTCCGTAGGATAATGTCCCACGCTGTGGCAAAGTGGCTAATTATGAACAAGGCTAGGTGTCCCAACTTCCTTTTAGTAGCCTATTTTACCAGTTGCCCTCTGCATCGCACCACCACAACTTTACAACACCTTATCACCCTTCTTTTTTATTTCACTGGATATATTATCAACTGGATGTGAGTTATTGTGCCCAGCCTCTACTGTCTCTTAAGCCTCAAATGTTGGTATAGGGTGTGGAAGATTGCACTTTCAGCTATTTCCTCCGATTCTGCCAACAGTGAGAGCTAGAATGGTAAGAGAATATAAAAAAAGAAGTTGAGTAGTGAGTGTGTGATAGTGAGTGCATAGGGCAAACGAGTTGCTGGGGTACAAAAGAGCGAATGGATGGCCACGGTGAAAGAGGAAGGAAGAGAGTTGGTTGGTGACAAACAGAAAGGGTGAGAAGTAGGTGCTGAAAGCAAGCTGCATAGGTCTGTGAGTTACCGACTTTAAAATACAGCTGAACTGACCAAACTGCAAATGAAGGCAACAAAATAAGCACAGTAGTCCTTCCGGTTGTTTAACGATTTACAAAGTAATTTTGCTTGAACATTGTGCAATTCTATTTTTAATGTATACTCTTCTGAATGTCAACCGATCATACTGCAGATCAAAAGAAGCAAGACGCTTTCTTGTCGCACAACCCCCCACCCTACCTTTAAAGGAAGCTTCATGTACATATCTACAACATTGTTTAATTTGCACAGGTGGCTTCAAGTGGCAGTCACTGGCACACGTTTTGACTTCATCATACTTTGACTCAGAACAAGAGAAAAGTAAAAAGGTAGAGACAGAAAAAGTTAAGAAAACAGTGACAAATGGAACAAGCATTTACAATGCAATAGGTCCCACAATTACATTATTTTGAGCTATTGACATTGTAAATGGCAATGCCTTTAAAAAAATTAAAAGGCATTGTTATTTACAACACCAAAAGCAACACCTATTGCATTGCATAGTGCAGTGTCCGTGAAGACGGCGCCGTGCTTATAAAAAGTAAAAAATAAAACAATGAGTTTGTTGGGGAGGCAGTGAGAAGAAGAAATGACCCCCTAGTCAAGAGATCTGGGTTAAATCCATCATTATTTTGCTCACCATGCCACCCCAGTTTAGACCTGGCCATATGCAAATCAGTGTTTACTCTGTGCCTCATGGGAACAGTCCAGCCCGAACTGCCAAGCTAGGTCCTCCCTTGACCGGAAACCAGCATCCTAGGACCAGTTTCGGGGTTTCACCCCTCTTCAGCCAGGATAGCTTGATTCCAGTGGCACAGTGAGCCCAGGGCCCAAACCGGGGTATGTGCCCGATATTTTATAGCAGGGGTACTCATAGTACGGCCCGCCAAGCCTTCCCTGGCGGCCCGCGGACCCCCGAGACATCATACCTGTGTTTTACGTTTGTTTTTTTAAGTGTCTGCAGCAGCGCAAGAGACTCTGCAGCTCTGTGGGGGCTGGCGGCCGGGCGATCCTAGCAATGGCCAGAGTACAGCTGCAGGGGCCTAAGAAGAGGTGAATTACAAAGGCCTCATTAACATGCAAATGGTCTTTTGAAGACCTGTGAAGTGCTTGGGTGCGGCTGTGAGTGTGTGTGTGCCCCGGCTGGCACACAGGCAGGGTGAGGTGACAGAGGGTGACAGAGGGAGTGGGAGGGAAAGGGAGGGGGAGGGGGACGGAGAGGGAGTGAAAGAGAGTGAGAGGGAGGGAGTGAGTGAGTGAGTGAGAGGGATTGAGAGGGAGTGAGTGAGAGAGAGGGAGTGAGTGAGTGAGTGAGTGAGTGAGTGAGTGAATGAGTGAGTGAGTGGGAGGGAGGGAGGGAGAGGGAGGGAGTGAGTGAGTAAGTGAGTGAGAGGGAGAGGGAGGGAGCGAATGAGAGGGAGGGAGTGAGAGGGAGAGAGGGAGTGAGAGGGAGTGAGTGAGAGGAAGTGAGAGGGAAGGGGTGGGAGGGAGTGAGAGGGAGGGAGTGAGAGGGATGGAGTGAGTGAGAGGGATGGAGTGAGTGAGAGGGATGGAGTGAGTGAGTGGGAGGGAGTGAGAGGGAGTGAGTGAGAGTGAGAGGGAGTGACTGCGAGGGAGTGAGAGGGTCTGAGTGAGAGGGATGGAGTGAGTGAGAGGGATGGTGTGAGTGAGAGGGAGGGAGTGAGTGAGAGTGAGTGAGAGGGAGGGAGTGAGAGGGAGGGAGTGGGAGGGAGTGAGTGAGAGGGAGGGAGTGAGTGAGAGGGAGTGAGTGAGGGAGAGGGAGTGAGTGAGAGGGAGTGAGTGAGAGGGAGTGAGTGAGCGGGAGTAAGAGGGATGGAGTGAGTGAGAGGGAGGGAGTGAGTGAGAGTGAGTGAGTGAGAGTGAGTGAGTGAGAGGGAGGGAGTGAGAGGGAGGGAGTGAATGAGAGGGAGTGAGTGAGCGGGAGTGAGAGGGAGGGATGGAGTGAGTGAGAGGGAGGGAGTGAGTGAGAGTGAGAGGGAGGGAGTGAGTGAGAGTGAGTGAGAGGGAGGGAGTGAGAGGGAGGGAGGGAGGGAGTGAGAGGGAGTGAGTGAGAGGGAGTGAGTGAGGAAGAGGGAGTGAGTGAGTGAGAGGGAGTGAGTGAGAGGGAGTGAGTGAGAGGGAGTGAGTGAGAGGGAGGGAGGGAGTGAGAGTGAGTGAGTGAGAGGAGGGAGTGAGTGAGAGTGAGAGAGTGAGAGGGAGTGAGTGAGTGGGAGGGAGTGGGAGGGAGTGAGAGGGAGGGAGTGAGTGAGTGAGAGGGAGGGAGTGGGATGGAGTGAGTGAGAGGGAGTGAGTGAGAGTGAGTGAGTGAGAGGGAGTGAGTGAGTGAGTGGGAGTGAGGGAGTGAGTGAGTGAGTGAGTGAGAGGGAGTGAGTGAGAGGGAGTGAGTGAGAGGGATGGAGTGAGTGAGAGGGAAGGAGTGAGTGAGAGGGATGGAGTGAGTGAGTCGGAGGGAGGGAGTGAGAGGGAGTGAGTGAGAGGGAGTGACAGAGGGAGGGAGTGAGAGGGAGTGAGAGAGAGGGAGTGAGAGAGAGGGAGTGAGAGAGGGGGAGTGAGAGAGAGGGAGGGAGAGGGAGGGAGGGAGTGAGAGAGAGGGAGTGAGTGAGAGGGAGTGAGTGAGTGAGTGGGAGTGAGTGAGAGGGAGTGAGTGAGAGGGAGAGGGAGTGAGTGAGAGGGAGAGGGAGTGAGTGAGTGAGAGGGAGTGAGTGAGGGAGTGAGAGTGAGTGAGTGAGTGAGAGGGAGTGAGAGGGAGTACGTGAGTGAGTAAAAGGGAGTGTGTGAGAGTGAGAGTGGGTGAGTGAGAGGGAGTGAGTGAGTGGGAGTGAGTGGGAGAGGGAGTGAGTGAGAGAGGGAGTGAGTGAGAGAGGGAGTGAGTGAGACGGAGAGGGAGTGAGACGGACAGGTAGGGAGAGGGAGTGAGACGGAGACAGAGAGGGAGGGAAAGGGAGGGATAGGGAGGGAAAGGGAGGGATAGGGAGGGAGACGGAGAGGGAGGGAAAGGGAAGGAGAGGGAGGGAAAGGGAGGGAGACGGAAAGGGAGGGAGACAGAGAGGGAGTGAGATGGAGGGAAAGGGAGGGAAAGGGAGGGAAAGGGAGGGAGACTGATAGGGAGTGAGATGGAGGGAAAGGGAGGGAAAGGGAGGGAGAGTGATGGGGAATGACATGGAGGGAAAGGGAGGGAGACTGATGGGGAGTGAGATGGAGGGAAAGGGAGGGAGACTGATGGGGAGTGAGATGGAGGGAATGGGAGGGAAATGGAGGGAGAGGGAGGGAAAGGGAGGGAAATGGAGGGAGAGGGAGGGAAAGGGAGGGAGACGGAGAGGGAGTGAGAGGGAGGGAAAGGGAGGTAGACGGAGAGGGAGTGAAAGGGAGGGAGACGGAGAAGGAGTGAGAGGGAGGGGAGGGAGGGAAAGGGAGGGAGACGGAGAGGAAGTGAGAGGGAGGGAGAGGGAGGGAAAGGGAGGGAGAGGGAGGGAAAGGGAGGGAGACTGATAGGGAGTGAGAGGGGGGAGAGGGAGGGAAAGGAAGGGAAATGGAGGGAGAGGGAGGGAAAGGGAGTGAAAGGGAGTGAGACGAAGAGTGAGTGAGAGGGAGGGAAAGGGAGGGAGACGGAGAGGGAGGGAGAGAGGGAGAGAGAGAGGGAGGGAGAGAGAGGGAGTGAGAGAGTGAGAGAGAGGGAGTGAGTGAGACGGTCAGAGTGAGACAGAGGAAGACGGGAGAGAGAGCTAGAGAGAGGGAGAGAGAACTAGAGAGAGGGAGAGAGAGCGAGAGAGAAAGAGAGAGAGACGTGTGTATGCTGGGACGGCTCAGTGGACAAAGCCGTCCGCTGCAGGGACCTGTGATCAACCTCATGGTCAGTTTTATGTTGTTGCTCTAGCCCCGCCCCCTCCCCCACTGACCCCGCCCCCCACGGATGCGGCCCTCGGACACAAACCAAACTGTAAATTTGGCCCCTGAGAGAAAGTTTGTGAGTACCCATGTTTTATAGCAGAGAGTATAGAGAGTAACTAAGAAATTGTACCCCTCGTGTATGGCCAAAATTACTTACAAACGGCCTCTGACAAAGGGGAAAAAAAGTGATTATAGTATAAAGTTTAGAGTTGTTCCAAAAAGGTACTTTGAAAAGTTTCTCTTGATGGCTGGTTTACAGTGCACTTCTTATTAATTCCGTTTTTGAAACTTTGTAGTGCTTGCAGTGGACCCTCTTTCGTTTGGTTTCCACTAAATACAAAATATCTCGACTGATGTCACTGTCATTTCTTGTCTCTGTAGATGGTCGAATTTTCAACTTTTACTCCTGCCATTATTTATTCGAGGGGCGAGAGATGGAAAAGACAGGCAGGGAGAGAGATTGGGGAAGAGTGTGTGATTAGAAAAAAAGAGAGAGTGTGTAGAAAAGAGAGAAAGGAAGCTGAGAAATGTCGTGCCCATGTGGCACCAGGAACCTTTAAGGCAAGGGTCAGGGACAAGGGACACCGGACACCACATCCGGTCAGGGGAGGGATCAGGGACACACACAAGGACCGGACCTCAGGGCGAGAGGTCGCAGGATGAGGGGCGCTGTATAACCCATATGACTGATATGCAATAAAGGTACCTGTGCATTACCACGACGTCTGGCGTGTGTTCTGTGGGTTCGAGGAACACGACATCTGACGACGAATGCGGGATCGAAATCCAGCATGCAGAAATCGCAATTGAAAACCAGGAGCCCACCCTGGATCGCGTCGTGGTCAAGATGAAGAGGGAAGAGTGAAGCGTCATCCAAGCGTCAGCAGCGACGTGGGAGCCCACTCCGACCGCCGCAAACGAAGAAGCAACTGATTCGGTAAGCGCCAGCAAAGGAAAAAGAGCGCGAGCGTCAAAGAACTGAAAAGCCAGCGCAAGTCTCGGCGGCCATATTGGGGCCAGGCGCGAGAGCCAATAAGAAGGAAGGATCAGCGCGGCGGCCATCTTGAAGTCAGGCCGCTTGGTGATTGGCCGCGAAGTCCCGCGAGAAGACGGCGGCCATCTTAGAGACAGGCTTTTAAGCCAATAGGAGCCCAGAACGAGTGCGGCGGCCATTTTAAGGCCAGGCACAGCGCGAAGAAGAAGGAAATTTGCCCAAAAGTGGAGAAAATCACTGGCAAACACAACATAAATTAAGTGGAAAAGACTGGGTTAACGGAAAACAAAGGAACAAAGGACAAATATAGATAACTAAAGAGATAAGGAAGGTTGAAACAATAGAGAGCACCAAACACAAGGAAAAGAAACAAGATAAAGAACAAAAGAGGGAGTGCAAATGGCAGACCCAAAACCAAGTGCTCAATATAGGAGGCCACTACCATTTAGCTTATCTGAACCACAAACTGGGATCAGATGGGAAAAATGGGTGAGACGTTTTGAAAATTACATCGATGCAACTGATGTGACAGCGGCCAAGAAGCGAGGACTATTCATAAATTTAGTTGGAGACGAGATTGAGGATTTGCTAGTGACACTGCCAAAGGGAGACATTGACACATATGACAAGCTAAAGACGTGTCTAACGGCCAAATTTGACCCACAAAGAAACGTGGACTTCGAGAGGTATAGCTTCATCATCGCGTTCCAACAGGCGGAGGAGTCCCTGGATGAATTTGCAACAAGGCTACGGAAACTGCTCACCCACTGCGAATTCGACAAGTTCGACAATGAGCAGGCAATAAGGCTGCGCATCATTGAAGGATGCCGCGACACAGAATTTAGAGCCAGGGTACTAAAAGAACCAATCTCCCTAGAAAACATCCTCGCACTAGGAAGGGCGGAAGCAAGAGCGACTGCCCACGCAAAAGAGATGGAACGAGTCAAAACAAGAGGGGGAGAACAGATACAACGAATGACCACTAACAATCGGTCAGGAAGCTGGAGGAAAGACAGAGGAGACCAGGTAGTGAAGAAACAACCGGAGGGAACCTGCTACAGATGTGGACTGGAGTTTCCGCACAGAGGTCAATGCCCAGCATTCGGCCAGACATGCCGCAAATGCAACGGGCGAAATCACTACGCCAGCGTGTGCCAAGGGACACAATTTAGAAACGACCGGGGAAGACCTGGAAGAGCACGGATGCCAACTAGCAGACACATCAGGCATGTGGAAGCAGGAGTAAGAAGTTCGTCTGCAGAGTCAGGGGAGGAAAGTGAGGAAGATAGAACAGAACGGCTGTACCTCATGACAGATGTCACCACAGAATCAGAAGGAGAAGAAGAAGAAAGTGAAGAGAGAATATGTCTGGTGGACAAAAAGAAAATAAAAAAGACTGAATCGGTAACCATCAATGTAGGACCACACGAAACGAAGTTCGTCCTGGACAGCGGAGCGACGTGTAACATCATGTGCGTCTCCGAGTACAAAAAAATGAAGGTGCAACCAACCCTGAAGCCATCGAGAGTACAAGTATTCACTTGGGGGGCGAAGATACCAGTAATCAACTTGGGAAAATTTAAAGAAGAACTACAATACAAGGATCAAAGGCTGAGAGAAGAAATACACGTGCTAAAAGGGGACATTCCGCGCCATGCCTCTTGAGCAACGTCACGGCCCAGGTAATGGGGCTGATGGAGATGACGTACAACATGTCGGACAGGAAAAACATTCTGAGAGAATTCCCCAAACTGCTAAAAGGACTAGGAAAACTAAAGGGACGGCAGATAACACTGCACATTGATGAGACGATCAGGCCAGTTGCACAACACCACAGGAGAGTGCCCATACACCTCCAGCCACAAGTGGCCGAAGAACTGGAAGAGCTACTGAAACAGGACATAATAGAGCCCGCAGATGGTCCGACACGATGGGTATCACCAATAGTAGCAGTCCCAAAGAAAGACAAATCAAAGATAAGAATCTGTGTGGACATGAGGATCCCAAATAAAGCTATTGAGCGAGAGCGACACCCTGGACCACATTTGGATGACATGATTAGCTGTCTCACAGGCACAAGAAGATTCTCGAAACTAGATCTATGTAAAGGGTACCATCAACTGGAACTAGACCCTCAGTTGCGATACATCACGACGTTCTCCACTCATCTAGGCCTGTTCAGGTACAAGCGTCTGAGCTTCGGGATCTCATCCGCAGCAGAAATCTTTCAAGAGACAATACGACAAATAATAAGACCGGTCAAGAACAGCCTAAACTACAGCGACAATATTCTGGTGTTCGGAAAGTCAGACGAGGAGCACGACCAAGCACTCAGAGAAGTGTGCTCGCAACTAGAGAATGAGGGTCTGACACTCAACGAAGAAAAATGCGAATTGGGGCGAAGCGAACTCGTATTCTTCGGCCACATCTTTTCCAAAAGAGGAATGAGGCCGGATCACAGCAAGGTGGAGACCCTAGAAAAGGCGAGGAAGCCCACCGATGTGGCGGAAGTAAGGTCTTTCCTAGGGCTAGCAAGCTACTGCGCGTGCTACATCAAAGACTTTGCCACTGTAAGCGCCCCACTACGAGAGCTGACAAAACAAGGACAGAGCTTCGTGTGGACAAACGAGTGTGACAAAGGGTTCGAAGAAATAAGGAAAGCTGTGACAGTGGTGGATCACCTAGCATACTTCGACCCCAAACTGTGCACAGAACTAACTGTGGATGCGAGTCCCGTCGGACTAGGGGCAATCTTGGCACAGCATCAACCAGGAAAAGACTCCCCAAGAAACATAGTGGCATATGGGAGCAAGAGCCTGTCAGACATTGAGAAGGGATATTCCCAACCTGAGAAGGAGAGCTTGGCAGTGGTTTGGGCCTGCGAACACTACCACATGTTCATCTACGGGAAGCCCTTCACAATCATAACGGATCACCAGGCGTTGATAACGATATACGGCAACCCAAATGCAAAAATACCGCCAAGGATAGAAAGATGGGGGATCAGGTTAATGGATTACAACTTCAAGATAATCCACAAGCCCGGAAAAGAGCAAAATCCAGCTGACTATGTGTCACGGCACCCCTTACCAAAGAAGTCGGAATCGACGACAATGGCGGAAGAATACCTCAATTTCGCACTGAAGCTAAGCACGCCTGCAACAATAACACTAGAAGTACTAGAGCACGAAACAAAAAAAGACAACACCATGCAGGAGATCATGAAGATCACCAAAACACAACGCTGGAGACACGTAAACGCCAACACCAGCGTAGAAAGAGGAGTAGACAAGGAGGACCTGCTGGCTTTCAAAAGAATCAACAAAGAACTATCTGAAAGTGGAAAAGGGATAATAATGAGAGGCACGAGGATCGTAATGCCCAGGACCCTGAGAAGAAGAACAGTGGAGCTAGCACACGAATCACACCGGGGCATGGTAGCAACAAAAAAAATGCTGCGGGAAAAGGTGTGCTTCCCAGGGCTAGACAGCATGGTGGAAGAGACAGTGACACACTGTCACGTCTGCCAAATAACGGGGACAACGTCCAAACCAGAACCGCTACAAATGTCCCCACTACCAACAGCGGTGTGGACGGAGCTAGCAGCAGACTTCTACGGCCCCCTGGAGACAGGAAGTTACCTGCTGGTGATCATAGATGAGTATTCAAGGTTCCCCATAGTGAGACCCGTATCATCAACCTCAGCAAACGCGACACTACCCGTGCTAGACGATGTTCTTGCAGCGTGGGGCTCACCCCAAACACTTAAAACAGACAATGGTCCACCATTCTCAGGGGAAGAGTTCAAGAAATTTATGGCATACCTGGGAATAAACCACCGGCGAATAACACCACTGTGGCCGCAAGCAAACGGGATGGCCGAGCGGTTCATGGGGACCATCAAAAAGACAGTACAAAGGGCAAAATTGACACAGATATCGATTAGCCAGGCCCTATGTCAAGTACTAAGAGACTATCGAAATACCCCTCACAGCTCCACCGGAAGGTGTCCCGCTGAGCTGGTGCTAGGGCGAGCAAGTAGAACAAGACTGCCGCAAATCAAAGAAAGAGAGAAGGCAGAACACAAAGACATTGCCAGAAGAGACCAGGAACAGAAAGAGAAGATGAAGAGATACGCCGATCAAAGAAGGCACGCGGCAACTGGCAAAATAGAGGAAGGAGACATGGTGCTCGTGAGACAGCGGCAAGCAAGGAAGTCAGACAGCGCTTTCTCCAAAGACCCGCTGAAGGTAACAAAAATAAATGGACCAATGATCACCGCATCAGCAGGTCAGCACCATGTTACAAGGAACAATTCTCACTTCAAAGAATTGAGAACAAAAGAAGAAGACGGGCCAAAGCAAGAGCAGGCAGGAGACGCAACACAGGCGGAGAGACCAACGGACGTCAGAGACCAGCGACCAAAAAGGGAATGCAAAAAGACAAAAAGACTGATTGAAGAGATGTAAGAAGGTGGAGATGCAGGAAAGGAAATGCGAGAGAACTCTCTCTCTCTCTCTCTCTCTCTCTCTCTCTCCCCGTCACGGGACGCGGAGCTAAGGACAAGAAAAAGTTTGTTTACAAGAAACGGGGAGATGTCGTGCCCAGGTGGCACTAGGAACTTGCAAGGCAAGGGTCAGTGACAAGGGACACCGGACACCACATCTGGTCCGGGGAGGGATCAGGGACACACACAAGGACCGGACCTCAGGGCGAGAGGTCGCAGGATGAGGGGCGCTGTATAACCCATAATGACTGATATGCAATAAAGGTACCTGTGCATTACCACGACGTCTGGCGTGTGTTCTGTGGGTTCGAGGAACACGACAAGAAAGAGATTAATGAAGTGTGAAAGAGAAAGGGAGAGAGAGAAAATGTGACGGAGATAGAAATGGAGGCCGAGTAGAGAGGGGAAGCAAAGAGGGCGTGTGAGAGCGGGAAACAGTGTGAGAGAGGCAGGGAATTAGCGATGAAAAAAGACAGCGGGCCATGCTCTGACAGAGATATATAGGGGCACAAACAGGCGTGTGTGAACTTTTGTGCAGCACAGTTCTGAGAGGGAAACGTTCCCAAACTCCTGCATTGTGCGTAGTATCCTGCTGCACAGCCCCTGTGGGTTCGAGCTGTGTTTTATGTGCATGTGTTTAATCCCTTTACACCTATTTTTGTTAAATTCCTCGACAGTGCCCCGTGTGCTCGCACCGCCCGGTAGTCCTATTTTGTATGACCAATCTGTGTGTGTCCGAGCCCTTTCTCATGCTCCATGTATTCCCGGTCTTACCCTGGAGTCATGTGAGTGTCCGATTCATCTGAAACATTATATGTGTGTCCAGTTCATTTATATCAGCCACTTGGGAATTGCAGCCTCCTACCTCCACTGTTCACAGAACCCACACACATGCCATGGCCCGGTTATATATACGTGACATGAGGCATCAACTTACACTTGCAATATACGAGGCGTTACACCAAGCACGCCATGTGCTCGCCCTCACACAAAGAGCGCCAACTCGCTGCTACCCACAGAATGTTGCTTTCAAGTCCTCAGATCTCTGTGCCTTCGAAAACATTCTGAAGCCAAAGTAAAGAACTACAACTCCCATACTGCACTGAGGTGGTCATTTAAATTACCGGAATGAAAGCGCAATGCTGACCCAGGGGGTCTGGCTAAACTACCTACACCAGAGCTTGGACTTTTACCAAGCATTGGCAGTTTGGGTCGGGTCAGTGTGTGGAAACACGAGAATGGCTTCCCCTTCCAACTTCTTGGAGCCGTCTGGCCATGCCAATGCCTACTCTGACACTGTTTAAAGAAACCTCTTCCTGATCTGTCAGACCCCAAAAGAGCGGTCAGACTTTTATTATTCTTTTTTTTTTAAGTTTAAAGTTTATTAAAGAAGAAAATGTGACAACAAAATAATACAACAGCAAATAAGCGAAATCATAATGTAAGAATATTGTAAATATGAAATAAATGGAAAAGTATGGGGGGGAAGGGAGAAGAAAGAAAGGAGGAGGGGGGATGTGAAAAACTTTAATCTTCATTACATAAATCAGAAAAATGAGAAGCATATTGAAACTAAAACAATTAAAAAGACAAAAGCTAATAAACTATACAAAAGGAGTAGTACTGATTGAGGAATCTAGGACTAGGCTAAAAAGACAACAAAACAATTCATGGAGGTTTTTTAACCTCATCCGAGGAGTTCACTATACCAGCGGCAGACGAAGCTATATCCGTTAGGCAAGTGGATAGAGGGAGCCATAACAGATCTCTTTTAATAGATACAGATATAGGCGTAGTATTGCTTGCAAGACTTTTATTATTCTACAACTGTCAGACCCCTACTGCGCCGCCCCCCACCCTTCCAGGAGCTGCCAGCCACTTCCAGGAGTTGTCGCACACTGCACCGTGGGTAGACTGGGAGACACGCCACAGATCCACGCAAGTTAAACGGGCTCCTAAAAATGATGCATGGCGATTATAAGAGAACAGCACCCCACAGCTGGCCTGGCTGCCCATGTGCCGTCCTTGCCCTGCGGCTGCCTCTAGCATTCTGGTTTGCTTATGCCCCCTGCAGCCCTCCACACTTTCACCCAATGTCCGCAGCATCGCTCCCAGCAACAGTGAAAATAATGGTCATAAGGTTTGTGGGAGCGAATTATGAGTCGCTAGGGGGCCATTGCGATTTTTTGTATATTTTATTTAAATAGGTAGCGAGAACAGGAAATAAGTATGCGGCCGTTTTACAAGTTTTAATGCACTTTTTTCTGTGTTTGCATCGCCATTTTGTCAATAACGAAGCCGTGATAATATTGCATCATTTGGGGTCTAATAACGCAGGTCACTTACATTTATCGAAAGCCTCTAAATGTGCTTAGTTACGTGTCGATAAATCTATACTGCTGCCACCTAAAGAGAACTGGACCAGATATCCTGTGCAGTCCCGGCTCCTCCAAACAATCCTCCACCCACTATGTGATCTTGGGCAAGTGATTTTCTTTTCATTCTTTAGGTCTGAGTTCTCTTATTTGTCATAGCTGCCCACAATTAGATGAGGGCCAAGGACAGTGTCGAAAGACAGTGGCTAAGAAGTTCTCACAGACAAATGGAATTTTCTGTGGGCCACCTATAAATGTCAGTGATCACAAACAAATGCATCTCATTTCTGCCTCTTCATCTTTATGTACAGCTAGGGGTGCGTCACGGCAATGCACTTATAAGATGGACACAATGGATCATTCATAAACCCATATTTGTCCAGCGAGTGGGCGGATCGCCTTTCCCACACCCTGGTCCCGGAGCATCGGGGTGTTTCTGAATCCAGCCAGCCCCACCAAGATCGTATGAGGTCGAGAGGTTGTGTGTGCACCCCATGCCTTCGGAGGTTGCTGAGGCTCTGGTTAGGATGAGGGATATGTGTGTGGGGGGTGTTGTCATTTCTTGTATTACGATAGCAGAGCTGGGGCTTTCCACCGCCAGCCATGAGTGATGCCGTTCTCACAGCAGATCCCACCGCAGGCAGGGCTGGGCACGGAGAGTAGCCCTGGAAAATGTAGTAATCGGCGATGCACACGGGAAAGAAAACATTACTGCACATGGGAAAACATTACTCTGGGGGCATCGCAGTCGAATACAGAGAGCAGCCTTGGAAAATGTTGTAATTGGCGCTGCACAAGGGAAAGAAAACATTACTGCACATGGGAAAAAATTACTCTTGGGGCTTCACGGGCGAATGGAAAAATAAGTCACCCCCGGCATGTTTGTCTCCAGGTGCCACCGTCCTCCAGTCTAAAAAAATCTGAGGGCAAATTTAAACAAGCTGAAAAAACAAGACTTCGTAAACATTATCCTCACTACATGCCCCCTATAGATAAGAAATTGTTTCACGACAGCCGTGAAGCAGACAATCCAGTCCGGATGGGCCGGAAGAAAAGGAGAAAGGGCAGTAACCAAGTAGCCTCCTTTTCAATGGGAAGCCAGTTTTTACCATGAACGCGGCCCAATGAAAATGAGGGGCGGGGCTTCAAGTCCCTCTGTAAAATCTCCTCTACCCCAATATGTCTCGAAGAGCGAATAGCTCGTGCACGCTGCAACGCTAGGCGAGACCTAAAAAGAAGTGATTCAAAAGAACATTCAAGAGTTAGATAAAGAAAATCTAACGACCCAAAGCGGCTGACATAACTGCGGTCTTCTTTTCCCGGCTAGCTGAACGCGAGTTCCGACCGTGACCCGCGGAATCCCCCCTTTTTTAACATATGCATCAAGAACGGATACTTCGTGTTCCCTGCCCCTCCTTCCTTAGTCCTGATGAAGACCCCAGCCTACGGTTACATTGCCACCTAGAATTAGAGGGGTCGAAACGTCGACAACCATTCTTTCTGCCTACAAACCAACCATATTGTTGAATTGACCCGAATGGTTATCATTGATGGCATGTGATGTAATGTCTTGAAACATTCATGTATAAAGTGTGGTTGAACTTATAAGCCAACACGTTTTGTAATCATTTTATGAATCAGGTCATATTGACCAGCTCTTCCTCCCTATTTTCCCATTAACCCACACACCCTCCTTGCACTTATAACTCTCCCTTCCTGGGGCACTGCTGCTGTTTGGTCATTTGTAAATTAATTAACCTTTTGTGTGATTTCATTAAACTGTGAACCATATATTGTTTATTGATTCATTGTGAGTATATAACATTGAATCCTTATTGCCTTTATTTTTCCTTTTGAAGTTTCTATTGTGTCTTTCTGTCTTCCTAAGCGGTTCCACACTGGGACCCCTTACATTTGAACCATTTCTCACCCAGGTCCCAGTGACTAGATTGGGTATACCCCCCTTTTTTTGTACCCGAATATGAGTTGGGCAGTGCAGGAGCAGACAGACATGCTGAGGGCCCGCTCCCACACCGCCAAACCTGTGGTCAGGCCGCCCGCCAGATTACGAGTTTCCTTGTGTCTGGCGTTCTTTTTTTGGTGTTCCCACAATGGTGCTTCTGAAAATGGACATGGCAATGGGAACCCCAATAACAGTTCCTGTACGACATGGACTGTATAGTCCATGCCATGCAGGAACTGTGGTACATGCAGACAGGGGGGCACATGTTGTGACCCTATGCATGCACCCCAAGGACCAGAGGCGCAAGGGGCCCTGTAGGGCCACCTTTGTCTCCTCTCCACCATGGTTTTCATGGAGAAGGAACCGCCATGAAAATCATGGCAGAGAGGAAACTCGTATTATGCTTGGCAGGACCGCAGCAATCCCGCCAAGCATTTGCTGCCTCTATACCGTCACGCCACTGCCAGGGACCGGCGGTTCCCTGGCGGCAACCTTGCAGCAATGGCGGTCCGACTGCGCTAGTTGTAATAGGGCAGTTGAAGCGCCGGTGTGGCGGTGGCTGGACCGCTGCATCACGTAAGCGGGCCCTAAGTGTAGGCTGGTGAAAGAAAGCAGCATGAGCAGGACTCAAGACTAGCCTACCTCAGAATGTGACTACCCACCTGTTCAGCAGCACTTGCAGCGTGCTCCTAAAAAACAAAGGTCACCTGTACTTATTAAGTAATAACACTAACAATCTCCCTAAAAAAAAAAAAGAAAATTCACCCTTTCTGCATTCTCCGGCCAGCCACTCTTTTGAGCCAAAATGGGCCAATTCTGTCAGCAAAGTCATGCAATGAAGGTTTATTTATCAAAATGGATGTTCCCTACAGCACTACTCAGTTCCATTTTTCCATACCTTGCCACATTATAAATATACACAGCCCTCTTTCAACTCTTGCCTGGCCGTCTAAACATTTAGAACGTGCTACTCTGTTTTAAGATTTGTGTTAAATAAAAGTCAGAAATGACACTGCTTAAACTTGTTCATAGCACAATTATTACCTATAAACTCAGATCTAAGAAAATTCTGACTGCCTACGTTTGCCACTGAACCAGAAAGGACTGTCCCTAAAGTCGACCAACTCATGAAATTGCATTTTCAAAAAAATGCCTTTGTATATCAATCTTTCGTTCATCAAAATATTTTGACAAAAATAATACCTAGCTAGTGTAATTATGTACATATATTAAACCCTTCGGGGCCCAACTTTAATTGTATTTATTGCTTAAAAATTAACCATAAGATCACCTTTTAATAAGTATATATATATTTTTTTTTCAGTTTAAAAAACTTTATTGGCTTAACTGGCATTAATGATCACTTTTTTTTTTTATTTTTATTTTTTTTTAAAACCTTTATTGTACAGGGAAGGCTCACAAATACGGGCCTACAACCCAGCGGGCCGGCCACCACAGACAAGGATCATAATCAACAATACAGAAACGCATACAGAATATCACAACAAATCATACAGGAAATAAGGGCTAAAAGCCATATAGCAACCAGCAGGGACAGGATACGAGAAGGTTGATTTTCTAATATATAGAAACGGGTACAACAGGATAATAAACAGGTAGGAAGTCTCGGAGGGCCGTGGTGGGCCGCGAACAGCCATGGTAAAAGATACAGGATAACTCAATAATGACAAATACTTATCGGTAAGGGCAGAATATGAGTCGCACCAGAAAAACAGTGGCAACTGCCGTTCAACGCCACCCACCACAATAAGAACATATCATATCAAACAGAGTCGAAAAAAGCTTATCAAATAAAGCCCTCCGTCACACAACCCAGGGGAGAAGGAAAAAACCCCCCCACGAGAGGGGGGAGGAAGGGAGGAAAAAGAGGGAAAAAGGGACAAAAAGCGAAAGGAAGAACGCCACCTCAAGCATGTGCCCCATGGCAAACGAGGCCAGAAACCACAAATCGGTATACAGATCCGGCAGTAACCAGAGCAAAATTAAATAGTGAGCCAAAGTCACAGTAAGACCCAAAGGCCAGCGCATCAAGAACAACCCACCCAGGGGGACACATGCTGAGACCGCGTCCCGAAAAAGAGGACACACAAGAGCCATAGAACCAAAAAATAAGAAAAAGGAGGGGAAAACCCCCCCCCAAAGAAATGACAGACCCCCCCCCCCACCCCGCAAGCCCACCCTGCACCCCTGCAGAAGGCTATGGCCCACCCCCCGGCAGCGTGCCTGTCGCCCTAATCAGAACCCGAAATATAGAAGAGCTAAAGCAAGATAGAACCATAAAGACAAAAAAGGGGGGGGAAAAGAAGGAATAAGGGAGAAAGGAACACGGGAGAGGGCCATATAACAGAATCAACGGCTCCCACCCTCCCGTCCGAAACATCAGTGTCCACGGGAAGACGAAGAATTGAAGGATACAGAGCAGGAATACGACAAAAGTCCGACATGGTCATACCGTACTAATCGATCATCCAACCATTGCAAGATAACAGTCCACAAAGGCAAGATCGTCTCATCCCTGTCCTTTTCTTTCCAAATCTGTAGCAGTCCGCCTCACGAAGAACCAGACCACAAGGAACAGGAGGCAGAGAACAGGGAGGTCAAACTTCAAACCGCATAAGATGTTCCGTGCACCACTCGAATGATCCGGAACAGTCAGAAACCATTGTACACAAGGCAGGCACAGTTCCGAAGATGATCCGAGGAAAGTCGACCCAGCGGAGTCAGCACAGGATCTACGATCGGCCATTCGAGGAGATGAAGAACAGGAAGAACCACCAAGACCGGCCCGGACAGGACCCGGCCCACCGACCCACAGCACAGGAGAGGACACATCACGATGGAGGGCAGCGGAACTCCGCACATCAGCAGAAACGGCAGCCACCGGGTCCATAATTTCCAGGATAGAACCAGCCGCACCTAGCAGCGACGTAGCCGCACACGCCAGGGGGGGCTCAAACGGCCCAGCGAAACGAGCCTCCTCCAGGTTAACAGCGGGTGCGGCCACAGGAGCATCCCAGGAGCGCAGGGCGGCGAGGATGTCCTTAAGTGTAGGAACACCTTTACAGTATCCGGTTTCTGTGCCACATCGTGGACCACCGCCGCCCATCTCGGCCCGGCTGAGATATACAGGGTCGGCCGCCATCTTGGAAGCCCGGCGGGGTCGCAGCGATCCCCGACCCCCGACCGGGCCACAGCAAGGCAAACGGAATTCCTTTAATAAGTATATTATTTGAATTCATGTGTACGTGTTATTTTCCCACAAACAGGAGCTAGCAGGCCTCTTATGACTGGTTAATTCAAGGAGACATTCCATGTGTTTTTTATCAAAGCAAAATAAATACAAAAAAACTGATCAATGGTATGTTGGTATGTATGTAAATACGGATGGACAGGAGACAGCCCCACATACACTCCTCCTTAACATGGCAAACATCCGAAAACTAGAAGACAAGAAAAAAAGTAACAAAGTTCACAATTATTTCACTTTCTCCAAGACGAAGTTATAATTTATATGAATCGATTCGGGTTTATGTGTTCTCCAAGTCGTGGTAAAGCAAGCTATACTAGTCAAAGTCCGAGTCAGTCAAAGATCTGGGAGTTCAGGTTCTGATTTACGCACCTTTTGCTCGACTCTACTTAAAATAAGGGAGTTCGTTTCTGGTTAGGATGTTTCGAAGTAACTAAGATTTAACGATACACAAGCGACAAACAATGTTCTGTCCCAAACAAAGTATTTTTGGAGTCACTTGTGCTCCCATTCAAGCGTGAAATTAACATTTTTTAATGTTATTTACTCGAGGGGCAGAAAAGTATGCTAACATGGACCGACTCAGGTGTGAGATGTTCTTTGCTGTGGCGATTATTTATCACAACTTAGCCAACCCTGAGGGGAGCTGCGCTTTCACTCAAAATAAAGAAAATGAGAACTTCTTAATCTCAAAAGCGACTGAACCATCTCTCAGACCTCGAGGGCATAAAAACGGGCCTGCTTTGCACATGAAATACTAGACTCATGATGGTAACTGAATGTTAAAACTCACTGCCCTGAGGTTCTATAGCAAGATGTGATTGATGCTTTTTAAAATGTAATTTTCATTTCACAAAAGCATCGTGGAGATGTGAAGAAGTGTGGAAGGTTCAAAATACCTACTTATAGACTCAACTCTCATAGAACTTGCATATCTTAATCCCACATATAATCGGATTACTCCTATTTAGGTTTCACCTACAGGCAGCTTTGGCTGTCTGTTGCCGAAGATCTATTGTCTACAAGCCAATGCTGTAGAGTGGCTTATAGGTCAGCCCCTTATTCATGATTGGATGGATTTCTTGACCATCTCAATTCTCTGCTCCTTAGTTGATGGCTTTCTGTTTTAAACCGATCTCACTCTTCATTTAATTCTCTTTCGTAGTTTCCCTGCCCTCAGTCAAAGTGTGCTTTCCTAGTTATTTACAAAATGTTAGCTTCCCAACATTCTTTTTAGTCTGTGACAGCTGTGGGACTGACATTGGCAGTCAGCCTTGGGTCATTTTTTTTTGTTTTAATCTTAATATCTTTTCTGCGGTTATGTTTTTTATCTTTTTCCTCTCTATTGTTGTGTTAGCCCTGCCCCTTAATTGTTGCTGCTTTACGATGCTTCAGATTAGATGAGTTGTATCATTCTACTCCTTGCTCAAGGAAACTCCATATTGGTTTTCTGCACTCCATGCAGTGCATTGCTCTCTTTCTGCTGCTCGCCCTAGTTTGTCCATTCTTTTGTATTTTTATCATTCCATGTCTTTTTTCCCCATCTCTTTAGAAATACAAAAGCCTATGCCCTTTTTGTACTTTTCCTGAAAGGGAGTTGGATGGCCTATACACAAAAGCATGAAAGAGTCTTCATGTAGTACTACTTCCGGTATGCCTACATGGTTTTGTGAATTGTGCCTATATACACTATAAAGAAAAAAAACACTTAGCAAACTGGTTATTTCATCAACAGATGACAAAAAGTTACCAATGAGTCCAAATCATTTATGGGGAAATTGAGTATGAAGTGTTTTGCCTTAACCAATCCAAACCCCGCCTTGTAACTACTAATTGATTTGGGGTGTCTGAAAAACTCCCTATTGACTTGTGTCAAACATTAAATGTGTAAAGCCTAAACGTGAAGAGCTCAAGCTGGGTTTTGCATTCAACATTCAGTGTAGCAGTATCCAATTTGGTTCTAAGTGGGCTGGTTTCATAGCACATTTTCAGGATAACTAAGAAAATGAGTTTCATCTACTTTCCTTTTATGTAAAAGATGGATCCTATCCATTTTATTTTCAGGGCAAGAACACAACCAAAACGTTCCAACGAGTACAAAATCCATCCTCATTTAGGTACAATTTGATAAAGTCTCAGTGTCGCTTTCCAGTGACACCAAACTTGGTTTTGTAAAGGTTCAACTAAGCATAGCAACCCCGGTCATAATCCTTTATTATGGCCATATCTTTTCTTTTCTTACTTTTATGATTAACTGAGGCATTCTGCCTTCTGGAGAGACCCTTGACGCCGCAGCCTTAAATTCAAAAGTCTGCTCTTACCTTTTGCCTCTGTCCTGTAGTCATTGATCCACCCCATCCTATTTACATAAAACAACTCTGGCGGAGCAGATTCTGCTTTGGTCTAAGCAGCCAGTTCCTTCTCTTCTGGATGTGCACATTGGGCGTGTAGAGAGAAGGAAGTTCATCTCAACCAAGTGTTCCCTTCCTCTCGAACCTTGAGTATCTGTGGGAACCTGAGCCCTAATAATTCAAACAACCCAAAATTTACCTCTGATGATACAGCTCCAGTTCTTTTGATCTTGTATCAAGGGTAACCACCCTCCAACATTACACCCACTAAATTAGCAGAGCAAAATCAAAGAGTAACTGTGACAACTCAATAACCGAGTCCCAGATCAAAAATAAAGTTTAAAAGTTCATTACAGATCGGCCTGGTGTAACTGGATCTTTCTGGTTCATGTAGAAGTGGGTGTAGTCATTGTTTTGCATGTATATTGGATTTTCAGCTTCAAGGGTCCTGTAAGGGGTTGACGGTTGCTACACTCAAAGTACAATAGATTACTGTGAAGGGCTTTTGGATCAATGGGTGGGGTGAAGTGGTTTGTAGGTGCACCATCCCATGGTCCTTTGGTTGTTAAAGAGTGTGTGCAGCTTCATCCACCTAGGAAGGTGACTCCAATCTCCCTCCCCCTTGAGATTTAACCCTGGTTCTCGATGCGCTGCTCTATTTCTCCGTCGTGGCTTGCCTTTTTCGCCCAATGTTATGTCTGAACTTCACAACCTGGACAGCTGGGGATTCTCCTCTTTCGGTGCTAGGTCTGGATGTTTGCAGTGCAGACTTGTGCTATTGCTGTTGCTCTGTAGCAAGGTTTCTGCATTGCACATTTTGTTTCCACAGTTTTGCTATGCCAAATCATTGTGTATAAACAAGTTACTAATTCCCAACTCAGCGTTAATCCTTTAATTGACCACAGAAGAATGAAAGGCTTAAATGGCCAAAAATACGATAAGAGTGGAGTTTGGATCCTACGAGATAAAAAAAAAAAAAATTGGACATACAGTATTTCCAACTGTAAAAATTTACTGTTTCCTATAAAGGAGGGCTTGGCATCAAAAACTCTCACATGTTGCCCAGTGCCTGAACGCAAAAAATGTTTACTGCAGAACTCAGAGCCATAGCTTATAATGCTGACTTTA
The DNA here is from genome assembly GCF_964261635.1 of Lissotriton helveticus. Lineage (NCBI taxonomy): Eukaryota > Metazoa > Chordata > Amphibia > Caudata > Salamandridae > Lissotriton > Lissotriton helveticus. The sequence goes on from NC_136059.1 coordinate 1,192,593,467, forward strand.
CTATTTCACCGCCTTGAGCGAACCTAACTTGGGCAAGCGAGACTCCGACTCTGCCAGAACTGGCAACGTTTAAAGGCGGGCTAGAAGCCAGCAGTAAAAAGTGCCGCTTGCAAGTACAGACATTTTCATTTCAGGTGTCGCTGGGCTGGGATGGGCAGGTTAGGCACGTTGTGCTGATCTTTTTAAACCTTCACGTTCCAGTAAATCACCCCATTTAACTTCCTCTTCCTGCTTCAACAATGGCCTCATCAATATTTCCAGCTAATGATGACCGGGGGGGGGGGGGGGGTGACGTGTTTTATCTAGGCCAGCAGCAATGTTATGCCACAAGGAAGACAGCTTCAGCGCATGGATTTAAAACACCAAACTCCCCAGGCTGAATATAAAGCTATTGCTTCATCACGGAACTTCCCATTTTTTATCTTTATAAAAATTCAGTGGTTCTCGTATAAATGAACTGATGGAAATTACAGCACCTATCTCATTAAATTCCCAATGTACTCTCTTTTACAATAGTCTGCTACTGCTAAAAAGAAACAGCTTGTACCTACACTTTAGGAGTAGAACGACAGAGACATCCTGCTTGAGCAGGAGGTAAGCACTTCCTCCCAGGTTCTGCAGGTAAGATATCCAAAGACTGCCGCCACTTACTAGTCTCTAAAACAAATATTGTTTACTCTTCCATTGAGTGAGGAAACATCTATATACAGAACTGTCAACGTATCGCCCAGAATTCCCTTATCATATGTATGTATGTGATATTTGTATAGAGCAATCCTAGCCAAAAGGCTGCGGAGCACCAAACAGGGTCAAAGGGAGGCATACAGTCAACGACTGACAGGAGACATCGCTAGAATCTGGGAGCAGGAGTAACATGTTAGTGCACTGTAATGTAGTACTCGTTATAGAGGTGTGTCTTCAACTCTGCCAGAAAGACGTCCTGTGTGGCAAGGCAGACAGCATTACTGGGGCTATGACACACATGGGACAATGAATATTACTGTTACGTAATCCAGTGGCGTCACTAGGGTTGGTGTCACCCGGTGCGGGTTACTCATGGTGTCACCCCCTCACAACTTACCGCATGGACCTGATCCGCAGCGAACAGAGAACAATGGAGGGTGGGTGAGGGTAAGCAACACAGACAATGAGAATGAAGGAGGTGGGTGGCGGCAGGCAACAAAGTCCACATTGGAGGGAGGGTGGATGGTGGCAAGCTACTTGGACAACAGAAGGAGGCAGGTCAGGTGCGTATGGCTGTTATTAAATTGAGCAGTTTAGGAAACATCAACCGTGGCATGAAATTTTAATACAAACGTATGGGTGCCTTCTGTCAGGATTATGCAGTGAGGCACGGTATAGAAACCCTTCTTATTTGTAATGTACATTATAAGAAAATATTATACCAATTGGCACCAGAAAAAAGCTACCATCAACTTTGAATTAATGTAACCTAAGGACATGGTTTAAAACACATGGATGACTACACAAAATAAAACATGTGGAAAGAATGGAGAGAAAAGGGCGTTTCCCAAGTAAAGTACTAGTTCACTGGCCCTGACATTGAAGTGCTCCTCTTTTTAGGCACTGGAAGGGGGAACAAGGGAACCCTACTCACTGGGAGCCTAGGTATGAAGATTAAGAAGAAAAACAATGGCTCCTGTGGGATGATACAAAAAAAGTTTGATAGAAATGACGCACAATGGCAATATGGGGTGTGGTTTGGATGAAAAACCAAACTGTTCAAGTGTGTAGACAGCTTCTTTTTCTGACATCCAAACCACCCCCTATATTGTCATTGTGCTTCATTTCTTTCAAAAAAATTTGTATTATCCCACAGGAGCCGTTGTTTTTCTTCTTCTTCTTTTTAGGCAGGCTTGCACATGTAGACAGGAAAAATACTGCCACTCACAGAGGAAGAAAACCAGTGGCTGAAGTGGTCTGCCCCATTACACCATCATAACTGCTGTAGTGGGGAGAAGTAAAATGGGAATAACTTTGGAACCGATCCATGGATGAAGAGGGCTGACACACAAAGTTTTTGTCCATTAAAATGCTATAATGACAGTTAAAACACAGCATTTTTTTAATGCAGATTTACAGCGCGAATTCGACCCGAAGGTATTGGAGCGCTTTACATGAGCGTCGGTTACGTACATATTCAGGCACAGGGAGATTAAGTGATTTGCCGAGAATCACAGTATGTGGACGCGACCCCGAGGCTCGAACCCTTGTTTCCAGCACCAAAGTCGGCTATCTAGCCGACGGACCACATCCTCTCCCATCAAAGAATCAAAGAAGAGCCCTCGAATTTTACCCAGTGGTAGGTCCTAGGATAACGTATTAGTCTTAAAACAGCGGCAATCGCCAGTTATAATGAAAACGTTTATGTTCACGTATTATTTTCATGTATCAACTTCAAATCTCTCAATTCATTGTCAATGTCATGTGAAGGGTGCCTGCCTCCTTCGAATCAGATTCACATTCGAGCTAGACATCTGCCCGTGTTAGATTGCAATTTGAACTTACTGTTGCTCACCCCAATTCACATCCATGTACTCACCTTAACAAAACATACAATATATCCCATCTTTAAGTATTGACTGGGAAATATGTTGTTTTTCCATTTCCAATAGTAATAAGAGGTGCTACAAACATATAGAACATACCCCCAGAGCCCCATTCACTAGAGAGGTTGTTCTAGGCTGCTTACACCGGATACCACTTAGGGGCTGTGTGATGACGGAAGATTGGAAACGGGAACCCCTGTGCATGTTGATATAGGACAACAAGCAGAGTGGAATATTACAAAAGCTGAGGTGTTACACATTCAAAAGAGCTCTTACACACTAGCGCACTTTGACAGCGCGGTCACACGCCCTTTGGGACAGCTGGCGCGCACATTTTCAGACAGATGAATCAAAAGATGCACGAACTGGGCCACATAAGTGAACATGCATAGACAGTTGAGACATTCACACTGGGATAGACGAATCACACAAACATAGTTATTGACAGCCACACACACATGTTGACAGCTTGGTCAAACACAGGGTCACGAATGGATATGTAGACTGCTGTGACTAACACACCGAAGAAACATAAACTCACAAGGAGTGGAGCAGGTTAACAAACAGAATGAAATTACAGAGACCTGCGACGTGAACAGAGTGATATTCACATGATCACTGTGCAAGCACAGTTTTACATACCACTGCCATCAATCTCACCCATAAACACAAATCCTTCCACAAAGCCCGAAGTTGTGCTGTGAAAGCCACACAATGTTCGCGCTGAGGCTGAGCTCTGCTGTTTGTAAACTCTGATTCCATTGGCTTGAGCAGCAGTCAAGGGTCACAGGCATGGTGCGCACCTGTCTGCTGCTCAAAAGGCCTCCTTGCTCCTCGGTTGCTGACATACCATGGATGCCGCCAAATAGAACCAATGGCTGAAGTGAGCTGACCAATTGCGTCATGCTGCATGTTGGTCTTGGTGGAAGCAAAGTGAGAATAACAATTTAGCAGATCAATGGAAAAATCCTGCTGACCTAAGGGTCCTATGTAAGTACATATTATAGTATTATTCAAAGGCCAGGCCTTATAGCAGTCTATAGGTGCTGATATGAAATCATTTCCTTCTCTACATGAACATCCATATGTCACCTCTTCATCTGGCCTGGTGCCACGTCAGGCCTTTCCCTTATTCAAATACATCCCCTCGGTAGTTCTAATTAGAGAAACACCTGCAAAAGCATGAGACTCGGGACGCACGCCATAGCGAGGAGCACTCACTTCAGCCAAATGTGCAGAAAATATCCCTCCGAGTGCTCACACAGTGGAAATAAACAGGCAGTGTGCACATGACGTTCTTGTGCAACAAGAGATGATAGTTTGTAATTGTATGCGTTCTAACAAAAGCGGCGACACTTGGAGTAATAACGGGTGTCATCAAAATAAAAAAAAAACATAAAACATAGAGATAACTTAAGGGCTCAGCACTCGCAATGAGTTTCTGAACTTTACATACCTGGCTCATGAAAGTACACGGTGCACCCTGCCCGAAGAGGGCCGTGTTTTTGTTTGTGCGAATGTCAGTGCGCCCAAGAAAAAAAAGCATGTCGCGCTAAACAGTAGATGGTGGTGATCTGAGTGATGTCGTCGGTATTAGTTCTTTATTCTCATGACGCACTCTCGTTTCCTCTCACTGGCGGGCGCGTGACCGCCGTGACACGTCAGGTGCGCACAGCGCAAGGGGGCTGTCCCAGGGCTGTCATTGGTAGCGCTAAGATTGACGGTCCTGGGACCTACAAACTGCAGGCTATGCGCCGCGCATCCGCATCGCACCAGACACTGAGGATCATTACATGCTGGTGCGTGCTTGCGTGGCGACGTGCTGCTGGCTTCAGTGGGTGCATTTTAATTTTTTGTAAGAAGGTGGTGGCGTGCGCTGCACTAAAGCCAGTGGCCAGGCAGTTAACTAACTAGATTGGTGTCACCCCAGATGGGGTGACAACCGGTGCGGTCCGCACCCCCCGCACCCTCCTAGTGACGCCACTGACGTAATCAAGGTATAATCAAGGTATAACCTTATCTTTCGTTTTCCTCTGCCGGTCCTTAGATTATGAGCTATAACCGGCATTCAACTCAGACTCCTGACACAACCTAGATGGCATGGACACTGCTACACATTTTTAAATATTCATTACATAACATCCTCCCAGAATCCAGCATTGCTTCAACATAATTTGTAGTCATAGAACCTCTCATCTGGAAACGCTAATCAGAGATGGTCATGTGAGGCGAGAACAAAGTAACTCTAAGCCATGAAAATTCCTGAGAATTCTGCCTTCCTCAAGTCGGTCTTCCCTGACTTACCCATGAGAAGTGGATCTAATCCTACTAAATAACTGACACAATGGCTTGCTGTACCCAATCGTTTAGTGCTACTTGGAAATCTTCTCCTGCTTGTAGACAGTTCCAAAGAAGACATTATATGAGATTCCAGATCCACCCACGCCAAAAGAAACCTACACTACACCTTGACCGACCTCACCAGCTACCAGCCCATTACTCAACCACTATTCACTGGTAAGATCATTGAAAAAGCAGTCCATGATCAACTCCAAGATCGCATCAATGATAACCATCTCCTGCATAATTTCCAGTGTGGCTTCAGATCACCCTGCAGCAGGGAGAGGGCTACCTTACACACAGTAGACTATGCCCTCTTAACCACGGATGAAGATGGCCCCTTCTCCTGATATTGCTGGACCTCTCAGCTGCCTTTGACACAATCGATCATCCCACCCTCATAAGCTCCTTGGAGTCTCGAATGGGATTCACCAGCAATGTCCTTGCCTGGTTCTCCTCCTTACTTTCCAACCGACAGCAGTTTGTTCACATGGGTATCTCCAAGTGACAAAAGATCTCATCACCTGTGGAGTTTCAAGAATTCCATACTGTCTCCGGTCATCTGCAACCTTTACATTACAACTCTAGGTGCTCTACTTATAGATAAGAGCATCAAGGGCCACAAATATGTTGAAGATCGACAACTCTACTTTAAAGTAATCTCTGCTTCAGACATCCAACACCTCAAACACTGCTTGCATATTTCCCAGACCTGGGTGTCCAGAGTCTACATGAAGCTCAACCCAACCAAGACTGAATTCCAGTTATTTGCCAAGAACAACAAAAAGGATGCAGTTGAAACCTGGCTCAAATACATGAAACTTGACATTTTCGAAACCCAACTTCTACCAAATGCCGGTCACTTGGATTCACCCTGGACACCAACTTCTCTTCCATGGAACACATTGCTAAAAAACAAAGATGGCCTGGGGCAGCTCTCTCTTCGAAACAAAGTGAAACCTTTTGTTGCAGAAAGAGTCTTCAGAACTGCTTTTCAAGCCCTTGTACTCTTGCATCTGAATAGTGGTAATTCCCTACTGTATGGCCTCTGATACTCCACAATAGCACCCCTTAAGGACATGCTACACACTGCAGCACATCTCATCCAATGGCTGAAAAAACATGGTCACATCACATCACTACTATCCAGCTGGAACTCCATTGTCACTCCCTGGTGGCCCGCACCATCTTCAAAACCAACTATATCATTAACAAAGCCATCACAAACAGCACCTCTCACTTGTCTTGAAGAGAAGCTCCCGATCTCGGACGGTTCTCAGTGCAGTCACAGTTAGGACACCATCAGACCAAAGACTAAGAGGGAAAAAAAGAAGACTGCAGGCCTTCTCCAACTAAGCACCCAGGTTCTAGAACAACATACCTGTATCCATCAGGACCGCCCCAGTGCTTCTCCAATTATGAAAGAGTTGAAGGCTCAGCTCGTTAAAGAACACTACATCATAATAAATCAACCGTCTACAGCTTTCTCTCCTATTACTCGTTGCCTTTATGCTTGCCTCTGGCCACGTACCTTGCCCCGCCTCCTTTTATCTTGATTTGAACTGTTTGAAATACGATATACATACATGCCCATATTGGTGAGGCCCACACCTAGATACATGCAAATTACCCAGGCTATGTCAGGTTAGTAGGGGCAGTAGGTCTCCATTTTCTGAATGAACGGAAGTTGGAATATCAGAAAGCTGTGTCATGATGCACATGGAAACCTGAAAGTTCTCTAGGCAAAATCTCTGAAGAATGATATTGATATTTGAAGCATTGCAGCCAAATGTGTTAGAGATTTGAATGAGCAATTCTGCTGTGATGAAGAGGTCTTGGGAAACTGAAACATTCTGGTTGGGAATTTCTTCCCATACACTGTACATCACAGAAATGTGCCTGGACGTCAAGGACATGAGATGACATTCCACCCATAGGCATTAGAGATTCATCATGTCTGTCAGATTCCACAGCTCCCATAAATTAGTACAACTCAGAAACAGCACATTTCCTGTTTTGACAATACTGCAGAGTGAGTGCAGGGGGAGTTGAATGAATCTCCCACATAGACGATAAATCACTGGCTATTTGTACCACTTCAAAGAAAAGTGGCCTCATCTGACATCTACCGGCCTTTGTCTAAACTCTTGTGCAAAAACACCCCTCAAACGTTCTTGCTGGAGTCCAGGGTGATAAGTTGTGGATCGAAAAAATCCAAGCTAGTGTACTTAGAGAGACTTATCATGGTCAATCATTGAAGTGTGCTTCTGGCTGGGGTGTTGCTTTCGGCTGTAAAATGTAGAAATCGGAGATGTTGATGTGCTACTTTAATATTCATGTAAGCATTTTGCAAGTCTATTGAAGGCAATTAATTACTTAAACCACCAGAGGGATATTGGCTCGTATACTGTCCACCCTGAATAAAAGGGAATTTGCAAACTTGTTAATGGTTTTGAGGTAATTCGCGATGGTCTTCAAAACTAAAAACAGAAATGAGCAGGATCCCATTCCTGTTTCTAATACTGGACCCAGTGTTCTCCTCTGGGACATCTGTTGAGCCACTGCTGCAAAGGCAAACAACTTCATCAGACAGATGGGCAGCAGTCCGCAATATTCCAGATCTCCAAAGGCAGGATGGAAACTCTATTTAGCATGCACATTGAATGATGTCCAGCACTCAACTGCGCTAGACTTCAAAGTAGCAGTTGATCCTTCCCCCAACATGACGCTCCAGCCTAATCTCTTGGCCCAAGGTGGTGGAAAAATCTGGAAGACTGTTGAAATTGTTGCGCTGGAGTCCTAAAGTGTTTTCTGGATGTCAATGGAGTACTTAGACTGCTGGACCCATTCACTTTATGACCTGGACTGATGTAACACCTCTGGGCAAGGTGAAATACTGCAGGTCTGTAAATAACAGCCCATCAAAAAGAAAGGTACTCTGAAGTGGGAAAAGAAAAGGTGTCTGTACTCCATGGCCATTTTCACCCTTTCCGCAAACTGCACGTGAATTCAATTTGACAGCTACAGAAAAGACAGAGGTGAGGTGTTACATGGGCTTATTCAATCTTGAGAGTACAAGCAAGTAATTATGTCTTGCACTTACACTTATAGCTGCAACTAGAGTCACCAATCTAGGGGGATCACACAAAATATCTGTCAGTGATTGAACCTTCTTCTCCATCACAGTCAGCAGCTTAGCAAGACTGGAACATAAATATGGAAAAAAACTATAATAATCAAGGAATTCAAAAAGACCAAGATGCTATACCTTCTTGCTAACCGGGTTAGTTCGGGCAGAGACTGACATCCCTGGAGTCTATCAAAAACAAGGGGGACCATGAGCTGTATTTAAACAGGTCCTGCACACGAGCCCGAAGTGAACCATGTTTCAAAGGGGTGTGCATTTTCTAGTGGGAGGGGCGGGGAAAGAAGGTCTTTCTTCGTGATGCCCTCACACACCCCGAAGGATGCCATGCTTCATCATTGGGCCAAGCTCCTCGTCGGGCCGGCGCTGCAATGCCCAACGGGCTCCCTTAAACGGGGCTCTTTGGCAGAGATCTTTTGAAGAAGCCGTATGGTTCGTGAGGGTGTGAGGGCTGGGTAGTGCACATGGAAGTGGGTTAAAATAAGTCTAGATCTGTCCTACTGTCATATGTTTTATTCCTGTGGTAGCTCAGCCTTAATTAAAAAATGTGGGTGCCCTAAACGGAAGTAATGTTCCTATAGGGCTGTGGTGGTGTAGTAGGTCAACATGTTTCATGCCTACTTAGCCCCTAATGGGTCTGGTGGCATTTCATCAAGATCAAGTAAATATAAAAGGTGAGTGGTTCACTACAGCTGGCCTGGTTCTCGTAATTTTGTCTGATGACCAGGCGCAGGAGAATGTACCCTAGTAGACTGGGTAGAAGACCCGTAGTATAATAGTCTACGCTGACGGGGGAGGCTGAGCACATCATTGCTCCGGAGCAAGGGTAGGACAGACGAGTGTCGGTTTGCCACCCATTCCACAGAGCAACGACTTGCTCTGCCTCCCCCATCAGCCATAGACTCTTATACTATGGGTCTTCTACCCCGGTATCAGTCTACTAGGGTACATTCTACTGCGACTGGTGATCAGACAAAATTATGAGAACCAGACCAGCGATAGTGCACCACTCACCTTTTATCTTTACTTTTTAAGCCTGAGCTACCATTCTGGCCATTCGGACATTGCAGCGCCAGCCCGACGAGGAGCAAAGCCCAATGATGAAGCATGACATCCATCGGGGTGTGTGGGGGCATCCTTAGAGTCTACTCATAGCAGACAGGATCAAATCCACTTCTGAAGAAGAAAGTAAGACCTCCACAAATTGTCACAAAGTTTAGAGCCTGGTTAATTGTGTCTGGTTCTCCTCATTCTTTGAACACAGTATTACATATGACATCATACACCTCAAGCCCTAGGACTCTGGGATCTCAAGTTTCTGGGTATTCACTCCCGAGGTCTTAGAGGTTGTTTGTCCTCAAAACCCAAATACTCACACATATGATTTGGTAACTGTTCTAAGGCCATATGTATCAACACCCTTATTTGTGATTCTCAAATATCGATTTATTAGAAATCGCTATTTGAGAATTGCAAAGGGCATGTATGTGCGCCACATGGCACCTTCCTAAATGGCAAACAGTGCATTTGTGAAAGAAATTGCAAATTACCACCAACTTCAAGTTGATGGTAATTTGCGATTTCTTAATGAGAAATCGCACAACTTGGCTGCTTCATACATAGCATTTAAAGAATCGCAATTTGCGATTCCTTAAATGCTGATGCAAAATTAAGGAATCGCAAATTTTGCGAGTCCTTAATTTTGCGATGCGATTTCAATCATACATCGCATTTTCCTAATTTTTTGTCGCAAACGCTGCTTTTTCGCGAATCGCAGCGTTTGCGACTAAAAAAACGGATGATATATATGCTCCCTAGGGCCATATGTATCAACACCCTCATTTGCGATTCTCAAATAGCGATTTTTTAGAAATCGCTATTTGAGAATTGCAAAAAGGGATGTATGTAAAAAAATCGCAACTTTTTAGCGATATCTTAATATTCCTTAATTGCGATTAGCAAATTGCAAAATCGCAATTAAGGAATACTTTCCTATTCATTTCTATGGGCTGGGAGGCCCATAGGAATGAATGGGAAGTTATTCTCAATTTGCGATTCGCAATTTGAGAAACGCAAATTGAGAATAATTTCAAGGGTGCAAGGGTGTCATAAGGACACCCTGATGCACCCCCGAAATTTACATGTGTGCGCAAATGGCGCACATTATGTGCGCCACATGGCACCTTCACAAATGGCAAAAAGTCCATTTGTGAAAGAAATCGCAAATTACCACCAACTTGAAGTTGGTGGGAATTTGCGATTTCTTAAGGAGAAATCGCAGAACTTCAGTGGTTGCTGCATAGCATTTAAGGAATCACAATTTGCGATTCCTTAAATGCTTACGCAAAGTTAAGGAATCGCAAATTTGCGATTCCTTAAATTTGCATTGCGATTATCATCATACATACCCTTTTCCGAGTTTTGAGTCGCAAACGCTGCTTTTTTACGATTTGCCGCGTTTGCGAATCAAAATTCGGTTGATACATGTGGCCCCTAGTGTCTACTTCTAAACATATTGTATCATCTCAGAGTTGCAAATGCCATTTATTATTGCAGGTTTCAATCCTCCTCGTACATTGCCAGTTTGGGCAAATGGACAGAACATAATATATGAAAGAGAGAAACCATGCATAATAAGTAACTGTGTGATAAGTTTTAATAGAGGTTGTGGTGACAACCTAAACCCCAACGCCGAAGGCAGAGTGTCTAGCAAATGTCACCAGAAAGCAAATTTGGTAATACAGGACCATATTACAAAACCTACCAATTATGTATTTTTATATTATGCGTTATGTTTGGGGAAGTTAGCTACTTGAAAAAATACTGCCTTCTTCTAACTTCAAATTTGCACTGATTACAATTACAATATTGAGGTTTATCTTTTATTAATAAATTGTTGTTTGCCTGGCTGCAGCGCTTACCAAATATAGACGTACTGGATTTGCATATAATTGTCCACAAATTTGGAAAATTAAAAATGTCACACAAAAATGTAGTTAAGCTAAAACAGATGAAATACTACCACCAGAGTACTGCATAATTTGCATTTTTACCACCCAATTATGAAAACCTTGTCACAAAATTTGATCATCCATGCCATGACTCCAATCCTAGCAGCGCAGACAAAGTTAATTCTTTGCATAGTGGTTTGGGGACTGTCATTACAACGATAAAAATCTGTATTTCACAAAGAACCATAAAATATTTCCCTTATTTCTCATGTAAGAATATGGATTCTTATTCCACTGCAATATGTGCAATAAAAGCACTTATACTTGTTCAAGCTCACTAAATTCCGAAAATCAAAGCCTAAAAAGGAGATTTGACAATCCAGTGAGCCAGCTGTAATAGTTTGATCCTGCACTTCCATAGGAACAATATACCATATTTAGGGCAGGGTGTGCTGATTTGCAGGTTGCACTAGATTCAGAATGTGACAGCTCGGAAGCGGGACTAAAGTGCAAACTGCATATGAATTCACTATTTATTGTGTGTGGAAATTAGCATTTGGCGCTACTTGTTTGACTGATTTGCAGCATGGATTACCAGCTGTAAATTGCAGAAGGAAACAACTGCTGCGAATAATTAGACCCGCCACTGGTAATTCCATTTTGGGCACAAATGGGTTTTGTAACCAAAATGGTATCAGTCCTTAGTTGGAATGAATTAATTGTACACTGCTTGCCCAGTGTCATTAGTCAGAAATGGCCTGGAGAACCAGCCTGAGAAAGTGTCTGCCATGAGATAATGACCAACAATGGGTTTCAAGGAATTGGGTGGTCTTGGATGTATCCTGCCCTGTAGGCAAGGAGTGCACTTTTTGATGGCAGTGAATAGTGTCTGCTGTAGGTGGCTGTGTGGGCTGGTGGGCTCAATCTAATAATGTTAAGAGAGGCATGAGGTGGTAATGATTTAGAAAGAGTCAAATGGAAAAATTACAACAATAACCATTAATCTCTTCTCTTTTTAGCCTCATATAGTATCCCAGTAAACCTCTTAGAAAGGCCTTACATGATTCCCAAACAATCTGCTCAGGTGCCGAGCCCACATTGAATAAGAAAAATTCCCTTATGCTATTTCTGATTTTAACTCCGATGTTATCATCTAAGAGAATAGTTCTATCTAGAGTCCATCTTCGTACAGTTGTAATATTTGCAAAATTAATGATAAGTTGTACTACTGAATGATCGGAAAGGCCCACTGGAATATGTATAACAGATGTCAAAACTGAGTCTAAAGAATGATCAATCAGAAATAAGTCAATTCTCGAGAATTGTTTGTATCTTTTACTGTAGAAAGAATATTCTCTAAGGTTGACGTTCTTTGCTCTCCATGCATCCAACAAGTTATGTTCTTTCATAATATTTTTAAGAACAGAGAGGGATTTTTTAGGCAGAATGTATTTTGCACTGGAGGTACGATCCAAATGGGTATCTAAAATAAGATTAAAGTCTCCCCCAAGAATCAGAGGTGCCCTACTCGAGATTAAGACCCTCTCTAGTTTGCCCAGGAAAATTTCATTATCCTCATTCGGGCCGTAAAATACAGCAAGAGTATATGGTGAGCCAGTGATTAAAAGTTCAGCTACCAACCACCTCCCAGTCTGATCTGTGTCCCATCTCTGGACTTTAATGCCTTTGCTTGCTCTGATAATTATTGCAACTCCTCTAGATATTCCCTTTTGCCTTGAGCATAGGATGTCCTGTACCCAGTGCCTTTTCTCAAACACTGGAAATCCCCTACCCCCCGAGGTTTGCAGACTGCCTAAAAAATATCATGATCATTAGTAAAATAGACCTCTTGTGCGGTGGAGAGGAGGCGGCAAAGATCTGGGCCCCGTTGATAAGATGGTCGGACAGTTAAACAACAAACGTCCAATGATTATGCCAGGGGTTTGCGGTCCGGTCCTCCCCGAGACAAGGCACAGAGACATCGATCAGGGGAGTTGGACTGGTAGAGAACCTACCTCTGGGAGATCTCTTGAATGCTCAACATAATAATAAAGTATTCCAGGGCGCACAGTTAGGTATTGTGTTGGCAGAATTGAGAGTTTCCACCTAGAGTTATTCCATCTGGTGGCATATATGAGGACAAAAAAAATTTTTTTAAATTTAAAAAAACAAACAATAACCATTCACATGAATACAGACAGGGGTGTAGCTTGGTAGGTAAGTTGGGGGGGGGAGATTTGGATTTCCCAACAATCATGCTGGGGCATCTTGTGAAAACACATTATATGAGAAGCAGGACATGGGGAAACATAAGGGACAGTGGAAAGAGAGAGAAGGGGGGATGGTCAGGGCCCTAAAACATGTTTTAAGGCCTTCAACACAGAGAGAAAGTGTGTTTGCGGGTGTGCGTGTTGTAAAAATCCTAGGGGAAATCCGGCAGACATCTCACCATAGCCAACTGACAGCACCTCTACCCAACTATTTACTACAAAATACATTGTTTATGGAATGTAACACTCCCCCCCCCCCGAAGCTACACCTCCATTGTGATTACTAAAAAATATTTTCACACCTACTAGACTAACAATAATAGTTTTATATTAAACACCTGATGAGAACCCCAGCCGTGACCAGATTCAAACACATAAGACATTCATAAACGTTACTTCTCCATGTTGTGTTTTAACCGACAAATGTGTACTTTTTTCTCAGTAGCGAGTAGCCTATAACCAACCAGACTACGGGGTAGAACTTACAAGGTCAAAGAGGTAAATAACAGCGACTGTACATGTTTTACTTCTGCCTCAATCGTAATTGAGTATTGTTTGATGTCTGCGTTCTGCAGAAGCTCACGGGTACAGAATTATATAAAGAAATAAAATATTTCTCAATTCTATCACAAAGCGCTGCCTGGTGACAACCCCAAAACGCACTGGTCAAGGCAGTATCCAAGACCCCGTTATATTCTAAACTTGTGCCACAAGGTGCTTTATTTAGGAAATGAACAATGTGCACATTTTAATCAAACAAAAAATGTATCACACGTTCAAGAAAGCAGATTCACACATAAGCCCAAAGAGGACTGGCGTGCACTTCCTCACAGGAAACAACACATATCAGCGTGGATGTGCTGAGTCCGTGACGTCAGTTTCGTACATGCTGTCGGTACTTCACGGCCGGTGGGAGCGATCGCCGCCCACGGATGCAGTATCCGCAGCGGTACTCATTGGTCGCAGAAGGAAGGGGGCGTGGAAGGTGTGGGAATAAAGTGTATTTACTGAATTACTGTGATAAACGGTGGAAAGCTTGGACTTTCTGACCCATCGTTCACATGGTTGGGCACCAAAGGGCAGGGGGCTTCAAACTTCTTTATGCAATTTCCCCATATAACAAATATATATATTAGGGAGCACCTCACAATGAATATATTTGTTCTCATAGTTATTCTATAAAACTGGCACCTCTGAGCATATTCAGAAAGTCAAACATTACAGCTATGTTCTCTGTTATGTGCATGACTGCCAACTCGTTAAGTGTTGGGACTCCCTAAAAGTGTAATTCTTTATTGCCAATGGGTTGAGGACCTTGAGCGTTATTTGGAGCCATCCCTTCCCTCACTCAGAGACCTACTCATAGGCAGGGTAGGAGTAAAGAAATACATTGAATATTCTTTACCACTGTCAATGACATCTCCCCGAACCCTGAAACCCCGCCAAAAAGCACTGTCTCACAGAAAATAAAGCATCAGTGTTGACAAGTGCTCAGCAGTTCATAGTAAAGTAAACCAAGGGCTGTCTAAAAAAGCGAACACTCCCGCAGCACTCGGTTTGGTCCCTGAGACACCTCTAAGTGAGTCCTCCACCCGGAGGGCCCTCTCCTGTCACCCAGGAATCCTCGCTGTGCAATGTGGACAACATGCCGAGGCGGGCAGCGCGCGCCGTCAAAGGAGGAAGTGCGAGAGCTACTTTGAACGTGAACTCGGGCTGCGTCCGTGCGTACGCTCGCTGCACGCGCACCACACACGCAAACCGTGGCCCTACGAGCCGCCAAACACTTACCGTGCGGTGAGCTGGCACTGCCCGTTCAGTGCCGAGGTCTCTCAGGTCGTGGGTTCAGCGGTGGGATCCCCCAGGAGAAGAACCCGCGGGCTGGGGCAGTGCGCTGCTGGTAATGGCAGGGAAGCCGTCAGCAGCCGTGCCGCCGCATGTCGCTTAGCACTGGGCAGGTGAGGGGCGCCCCGGGGCGGGGGCACTTCAGCCAGCCTCCACACCAGGTTAGGGCACTGTAGGATGGTATTCGGAGCGGCTCTGGCCACCCCTGTCTCTCGCTGCCGCCGCCGCAGCTCAGTGAGAGGCGGCCCTAGCACTGAGACTGGCGGACGGTCTTACTTCCTGACTGGAAATTCCCTCTGACGCAACGAGGGGCAGGGAGAAACGGAAAGTGACAGCAGAGGAAAAGTGTAGGATGGAGAGGAGGCGAAATAGGGGCAAATGGAGAAACGAAAGGGGAGGAGGAGAAGGAAGAATAAAGAGGAGAGAGAAACAGGATGGTAGGAGTGGTAAAAGAGACAAGAAAAATAGGTAAGATAATCGAGAGAAGAGAGAAAGATGAGCGATTGGCAGAGTGTGGAAAAAGCATAGGAATACGTGCTGAAAGAAGTTAAAAAGACTAGCAATTGATTTAGAGAGACACATAAGAGGAGGGAGAAAATGAAAAAGGTATTTGCTAGATGGAAGAAGCTAAAAAGGAAGAGTGAGAGATGAAGGCAGTTAAGAAGAGAGATCAGTTAAAAAGAAAGCGGCCAAAAAAAGAAAAGGAACAAAATAGTGAACAAAGGGTAATACGAAGGGAAGAAAACAAGCAAGAGTAGCGAAATATAAGAGTTCAGATTTTGAAAAGAGATGGTATCATAAAGAAAAAACAGAAACAGCGAGATATTTTTAAATATTCAAACTTTTGTGCAGCACACTCTTTACTCTTGATGTCATGGGGGGCTTCTTAACAACAGCAGCTGCTCCTCTGCAATGGCGGATGACCGTCGCCCCACTGGCTCAGAGCCAGCAGCTGAAAAATGAAACAATATTTTACTATTGTTTTATTTTATTTATTTATTTTTATTTAGAAAGTTTTATATAGCGCGAACTTGATCCCGAAGGATATCAGAGCGCTTTACAATTTGAGGCAAAGGTAACAGAGAAATATGACAGTCCCCAAGAGTTAACTCAATTATGTTTTTAAAATATTATATGGATGCCCTGTAATGTAAAAAATTAGCTCCATTATTAGGGCCAGGATTTTACCATGGGCGGCCCCTTCACCCAAGCATTACAGGCAACGTCCCAGTGTATTTTTAAGTTCTGGCTGAGCCACTGTATGCAGGGAGGGTCTGAGCCGGGTCATTGGAGTGGGAGTACTAGGAGTGGTAGATGTGCACTTTTAAGTGTGCATGTCAGTTTGGCCATCTGTTTAGGCCGGCCAAACTGACATGGGCACTTGGGTTTCTCCAACCCAGCTGTATTGCACAGACAGGTTGAAGAAACAGCATAGACTCCCTGTGACTGGGGGAAAGTTAATCCAGCCCGCTAGGCCAATGCCTGCACTGCTCTCATGCTTGAGAGCAGCGCTGAGATTGTATGAGGAATCATGGAGCTGTCCCAGGACTGCTGGGACCAGGAACTGGCAGGAGAGGAGTGTGAGGTGGCCTGCAGCACCAGGTATTTGATTTTTTTAAATTAAACCTCCCACGCTGGACGCTCAGCCTGCATGCTTCCTGCCAGCCCCCTCTTCCTTCTCCACGCCCCCTTCACCCGCCCTACCGGTATTTATCTTTGTTGGCCGCCACTGTTTAGCTGTATGCGACTGATGGACTAGTAGCGGTGTAATTCTGAAATGGATTTTGGTGGTCCCTCCTGGATCAGTCTGAATGATAGCATTCTAAATGACATTCTAAATGATAGGTAAGTAGAACCCATTTGATCAGACAAAAACAACCAACAGGGAAGTCTGAACCTTAAAGGATTTGTTCAGAATTTAGTCATACAGAAATACAATGGAGTAGTCAAAATTAGTTCAGCAATAAACCACAGTGCAGACCAATGTTGGTAAGGATGGGGTATAATAAATCAATAAATAAATAACACTGAGGCCGGGTGCAGGAGGGGATGCAGGCAGGAAGGCACTTTGTGCACATACTCTGGGAATGTAAGGTCATCCAGAGATACTGGTCCTCATTGACAAATTTTATGGAGAGAGTAATGGGCAGCAAAATTGATTGTAATATAAAACTATGTCTCCTGAATATTTGGGGCCCAACGGATTAAAACACTAAAGAGAGAATATGGGTGACACACGGAAGGATAATTGCTAAAAGGAACATTGCAAGATTGTGGCGGGTGCAAGAACCACCAACTCTGGGTGCATGGGGAAAAGACATTGATTGGTGCATGGTGACAGAGAGGATGTATACGAATCCAGGGGGTGTCCCACTAAATGGACACATATTTGGGGAATATGTAATGAATATAGGGAGGAATCTATGATCCCCGCAACCTAGACGGGGCGCTGACCCGGGTTAGACCTGCCTTAAATGGATCCAATGCAAAATGTGTGTAATAAGCCATGATCTCAGGTTTGTTGTTAACTTTGTGCCAGCAAAACCTCTGGACGCGCATGTATGTACGATGTCTATTATGTTTAACCTTGTCCTCAATAAAAAGTTTTAATTAAAAAAAAAAACTGTGCAAAGATCAGTTATAGTACAGAAATCGATCAAAGAACTCAGTAAAGTTCAGACAGCAAAGTACACAATCTAAAAGAGAAAACAGATCCGGCATAGTTTCAACCCCAAGGGTCAGTGGGGAAAAGCTCCTTGTTATATAAAAAGGGACACAAATTTATACGGTTCTGAACAAAGGATTTCTTACATTTACTATCGTTTTACATAGTTTACATGGAATAAGCTAATCAGAATCAAAGAGAGGCAAATAGTGACAGCTAAATACATTCAGAAAGCATCTAATAATACCGCAACATGGAACTTTTCACAAACACCACCTATGCGGGAGCTAATATTACATTGTGTGTGATACACCTGAGACAGCTAGGAATAACCTTGAATTAGTATATCTCTCTCTCAGAACAGCTTGTGAAGGTCACTAATCTAGTCTGCAAAACACATTAACATTTTATCATACGGATGCATGAAATTACGAGTTCATTTATGTGGTACTGTGAAATGTCACAAACAAGATGAAGTCTGAGGACTAAAATCTCTGTTAGACAAAGTTCGAGTTTTCACTTATGGAAAGCACTAAAATGAAAAAAAGATATATTACTCCCCTCCCCCCACCACCACCACGATTCACTAAATTTGCACCCCAGAAAACTTTACAGATCAGTAGTCATCAATTTTTGACTCTTTCACTTTGATTCTTTGAGTTCTTTCATGTCCTGGTACACATGGTTTTGTGACTCACCAAGTTCTGCATCAATCCTCTTTCATTTTCTTGTGCTTTTTGCTTACAGCTTTTCCCCCCACAATTTGGGTCACTATCCACAACCTCTAAGAAAGAGAAAAATACATGCAGCTCCACTTAGTATTATCAGTACAGCAGTCAAGATCAGTTTGAGTATTCCTACATCTATGTCTCCCAACATTCACATATCTTTGAAAATCATCTTCCAGTGGCACTAGCTAAGGAAGCAATTCCTTCCCAAGCACCAGTCACTTAGAACCCTTTTAATTTATGTGTTTTGTTAGTAATATTCACAACAAAAGTATCTGGTTATCTGTCTTGGGGATATAAGAAGAACATGGCCTTAAGCTTAGCATTTTAAAAACTCCACTCTCTTTTGCAAGAAGCAGCTCTAATGCAAGCAAATTTTGCATTATATTAGTTCTAATAGCAATGAATTCCTTGTTAGTAACTGTTAACGCTTCGGCTGTGTAAGTAGCAAACCTATCTACCAAGCTGGACAATTTTCTCCTATGAAGGCAATTCATCTAAAGTTACTTCTATGAAGGCATTAAAACACCAAAGATATCTCCATTATTTGTTCAAAAATGCACCACGCTCTTAAAGTGACTGCCTTGATCTGATTCAAGATAGGCCGGGATGCCAAACCTTGGGATCAACTCTCTCAAAAATAGCTTGACCACAGTCATACTATCACATTGCCTAGTTGGGTATGCCTAAGCAAAAGACAATTGCTGGACGGAATGCAGAACAAATAAAAACATTCACTCCCAGTCAAGAGATCTGGGTTGAATCCATTATACATTTGCTCACCATGCCACCCCAGTTTAGACCTGTCCATATGCAAATCAGTCTTGCCCTGTGTCTCATGGGAACAGTCTAGCCGGAATTGCCAAGCCAGGTCCTCCCTGGACTGGAAACAAGCATCCTAGGACCGGTTTTGGGGTTTCGCCCCATATCAGCCAGGATAGCTTGATTCCAGTGGCACAGTAAGCCCAGGACCCATGTCTGGGCATACCTGGCGCACTTAGGGCGAGAAATCAAATTACACATAATTGATGGATGGAATTCAGAAGAAATCAAAACATTCACCCCAAGTTAAGAGATCTGGGTTGAAGTTGAATCCCTCATTCTTTTGCTCACCATGCCACCCCTGTTAAGACCTGGCCATATGCAAATCAGTCTTGACCCTGTGCCTCATGGGAACAGTCCAGCGCGAACTGCCAAGCCAGTTCCTCCCTGGACCAGAAACAATCATCCTAGGACCGGTTTCATCAGCCAGGATAGCTTTATTCCAGTGGCATAGTAAGCCCAGGATCCACGTCTGGGCATACCTGGCGCACTTAGGGCGCAGGGTCAACACTGATTTGCATATGGCTGGGTGCAAAATGGAATGGCATGGTGAGCAAAATAACTATGGATTTAGGCCCAGATCTTTGTACTGGGGTGGATGTATGACATTGTTCTGCACTCTGTCCATCAATTGTTCTTTTTGCATTTGTCACCCTGAGTGGGACGGGTATGCCCAGATGTGGGTCCCGTGCTCTTCATGCCACTGGAGTCAAGCTATCATGGCTGATGAGGGCTAAAAGCCCGAAACCAGTCCTAGGATGCTTGTTTCCAGTCCAGGGAGGACCTGGCCTGGCAGTTCGGGCTGGACTGTTCCCATTTTGCGCAGGGTCAAAACTCATTTGCAAATGGTTGGGTCCAAACTGGAATGGAATGGTGAGCAAAAAAATTATGGATTTAGGCCCAGATCTCTGTACTGGGGTGAATGTATGACATTGTTCGGCATTCTGTCCATCAATTGTTCTTTTTGCGTATATCCACCTTAAAAGCAAACATTCAACAACCAGAATATTCGACAGCTGGTTACAGCGAGACATCTCCAAGAAGTCGATCTGGAGCTGATTGAAAGGACCATCTGATTTGTCCATGTGACTCATGGCCACAATGGTTTTTCTTCCTGCATTTATTTTCTGGCGCACAATGCTTTTTTGACATAGGCTTTCAGCCATGACATGCAAGTGTGGGTTGTGCCAATACAGTTTAAAAGCCCACACCATCCCATCTTGACCAACGTGGAGTAAGCACGTAAATGTCGGACAATAGCCAGCAACATGGAATTGGGCAGAATTGTTTTTCCATCATTTGACCCCAAATATTGCTAGAGTACTTCACACACCCAGCTGTCTCCCATTTTACTTTGTCAATGTCAAGGGCCTCAAGCTGCAGCTCTCTGAAAGGCTGTACTGTGCATATTCAAGAAGGTCCCATTTTCGCACCTCATGGTTCATCCAAGTTGAATGTACTGGACTCAGGAGCATAGTACCTGGTGATCTCATCGGCATATCTGTTTCCCTTGGTAACAAGATCATCCCCACTCTTGGGGGAAGCACATTTCACAACTTCTATTTCCTTGGAAAATTGGAAGGTATTTCGCTGGTTCATCACATACAGTCCGTTGCGTATACAGGAATTAGAAGAGGTCAGGAATCCTTTCTATGACCACACCTGCCCAAAGTTGTGCACTATGCCAAATCCATACTGGCTCTCAGTGTAAATGGTAACAATCAGCCTATCAGATGCTCAGCATGTCCTTATCAGAGCAATCAATTCAGCCACTAGTGCAGAGGTTACATGACACAAGTAGGAGGCTTCTATAATCTCATTTGTTGTACAAACCGTATATGCTGCTCTTAAGACACCAGGTTTGTCTCTCAGTCAAGAGCCATATACAAGAATTGTGTGAGCCGATTGCTCAAGGGGTACATCCAGAATGTCTGGTCTCAGCTTAGTGTACAATCGTGTTACATCAACACAACTGTGGTCAGATTCTTAATCCTCGATTCCATCTTCGGGGGCAGGGAAACGGGATTGAAGGGTTGAAGGTATTGCACCTATGCAATGAGACGTTTTCAAAAGCCAAAATCACCTGCTCATACTGAAAGAGGTGACTATTTGTCAGGTGTTGTGTTGGAATGCGGGTCATGAGGATTTCAGTCAATTGGGTGACATGACAGTGATTGACGACCCATTGTGATACCTTAGGTCTGGTTCATGCTCAATCTAACAGCAGTGGTCACTTTAAGGCAACTAGGAAGCGCAGTGGCCACTTAGATAAGTGTTAGAAATTGGGTTTCTGGTTGGGAGGAATATGCACACTGTCTAAGCAGAAACCACAATCTTCACCAGGGAAAGTCAGATACACACCATAAATTAACCTGTGATCACCCTCTGGTAGCTTGGCCCAGAGCAGGCAGGCTTAACTTAAGAGGCAATCTATAAAGAATTTGCGCAAACAGTAAGACGGTGAAAACACCACGAAAAGACTCCACACAAGTTTAGAAAGATAGCTTATATTTTTAGGAACAAAACAAGAGCAAAATGACAAACATCCAATAAGTATAACTAGTGTTATGAATTTTTCAATAATAAATGAAAATGTGGTGTTTCAGAGCTCAACGCCAATTGGGGACATCTGGTCACGCTTGACCGGGGTATATCAAAAAGTTCAGGCCAACCATGTTGGAGCGTGGGTCGAATACAGGGACCAAGCTTGGCCTGCTGAAAAGTATGTGAGGTGCATTGTCGACAGAGTCAAGATGCAAGAAGCAAAGAGCGTTGAACTGCAGGATCAAAGGTGATGCGTCGTCATCGAGCCATGCATATCTGAGATGGGTTGTCATCGAGCCTCCGAATGTAGACATTGCATCGGGAAGTGGAGGCGATGCACCGTGCAGTCGGCGATGCAAGGTCTGTGATCCATTGATCAACGGCAATGCGTCTAGGGAGATGCATCGACTCTGATCGGTCAAACGCTGTAGATGTATGGATTTTTAGCAGTTGCAGCACTTTATACCCACTTCCAAGAGCCCAAGAATGGATTAGCACCACTGGGCAGGGTAAGACTTGCAGCAAGAAAAGTTCAGGTGCAGGTAAATGAGAAGTCTTTGATGCCTCTGAGACTTAGAACAGGTGGCATGCCAGCATGCCCTTGTAGTCACTCGGGCAGCACAGCAGAACAGCAGTTATTCCAGAGCAGCAGTCCAGCAGAGTGGTAGAGTTCTTCTCAGGTCAAGTAGTGTCTGATTTGGTGGGGTCAGAGACCCAATACTTATACCTAGTTGTGCCTTTGAAGTGGAAGTGACTTCAAAGAGGAGCTTTAAAGGGCATAGAGGTTCTCCCTCCCAGCTCTGGCTCCATACTCACTACAGGGGGGTATGCAGCCGTTTGTTTGGGGACAGGACACAGCCTCTTCAGGTGTAAGTGTCAGCTCTTCCCTTGCATCCTGTCTAGATTGGCCCATCAGGATGTGTTTGGATGTCTAGAAGGTATGCACAAAGCCCAGCTGTCAACCACCCCTGACGTGTATCTTTAGACAGGCTGCTGGCACACAGGATTAAAAGCAGAAAAATGCCATCTTTCTAATAGTAGCATTTTTGAAGCAGTAGTGATAAATTCAGCTTTTTCAGTACACAGGATTTATCACTAACATTCTAATGATATGAAACATGACTGACTTACTCCTTTCCAATCAGCAATTACAACTTATAAGTGTAATAAGGAATTCCCAAAGTGAACCTGTGAAAGGGGTAGGCCTCACAGTTGTGAAAGACGATTTTGGGGTTTTTTCACTGCGAGGACATTTAAACTTAAAAGTACATGTCCTACCTTTTAATTACTCAGCAACCTGCCCTATGGGCTACCTAGGGCCTACAAAAGTGGTGTCATATGTAATAAAAGGGGAGTTTAAAGGCTGGGCAAGGGGGTTTAAATGTCAAATCAACATGGCAGTGCAAACTGCACACACAGGCTCTTCAGTAGCAGGCCTGAGGCATGTTTCTAAATTGCTGCTTGTGTGGGTGGCACAATCAGTGTTACAGGCCCACTAGTAGCATTTAATTTACCAGCCCTGGGCACAGGCAGTGCACTTTACTAGGAATTTATAGGTAAATAAAACATACCAATTGTGGATAAGTCAATCAAACCATGTTTAGCAGAAAAGCACATGCACGTTAGCACTGGTTGGCAGTGGTAAAGTGCTGAGAGTCCTAAGGACAACAAAAAGATTTGAGGAAAACTGGAGGGAATCCGACAAAAAGTGTGGCGGAAGACCACCCTAAGGTTGTTAGGTCTAACACTAAGTATTGTTGAAAGGTATGCCACTGGATGCTTTCCCTCCCTTTCGATTTGTATTAACACAGACAAAGTACACCCTTCACTTTCGTGACAATATAACATACATTCTTTGTGGTAGTCTGGCATTCCAAGAGCCAATGCAATGCAGAGTAAGATTTTGAAGTCTTGGAAAGCTTCCATGCATTCTTCATAAAACTTCATCGAATGGTACAGGGTCATTGAAGTAGTTATGTGTGAGCCTCAATGGGGGCTTCACCAATGGGAAAACATTGGAAATCTACTATTAACAGTAGCCCACCACTTTATGCATTTACTCTAGACAGCCACATACACAGGAAGGTTAGGTGAGCATTACCTGCATTCTAATGACCCTTCCTGGGCAGGATTAGAGGGAGGAACTGACACTTGCACCTGAATAGATAGTGTCCTTTCCCCACACAAAAGGCCAATTACCCCCTACTGATAGTATGGAGGCAGGGCTGGGAAGAAAGGGCTTCTGGGCACTTCAAAGCCCCTTCTTTAAATTCACCCTCACTTCAGAGCCATAATTGGGTACAGGTACTACTGTTAGAGCGCGCAAGTTACCCGACTATGAATTTACCATACTCACCTGGGCCCATAATCAATGACTTATAATTTAATCAGGTAACCTTCGCTCTACTACCAGTTATTTTTCCCTCAACTAGGTCCTATACCATTGACTTACCAACCCTTGTCACTGGTACCTGTAAACCTATTGGATCAGGGTGTTAGCAAAATAGGAAAATACTTTGCACTCATATAATAACCACAGGCTCGGGAAGTTTTAAAATTCTTTTTCTAAGTTTCTTAAATGGTCATGATCCAAAGATTAAACACGAGTAAACTCTCAATAATGAAAATCAGAATCACAATGTAACTATGCAGAAAATGTAATAAACTAATTTCAATCATTTAGTAATAAGGGAGGGTAAGAAAAAGGAACATAAAGTGCGATTAAAATGATTTTAAGCATTTAACTAAAGGGAGGGTAAAGAAAGGGAAATTAAAATACGGTCAAAACAATTAAGCTTTTAACAAAAGGGAAGGGAAAAAAGGAACATATCAACTTTTAGCAATAGGAAGGGTAAAGAGAAGGAACATAATATGCAAGCACTATTTTCAATATGTAACATTTAGGGTGGGAGAAGAGAAGGAAACAAACTATGACGAACCCACACAAAATTTATATTTACCTAGGAATGGTGTGAAGAACTAACCCTGGCCACAGGTTAGTTTAAAGGACAGAACCCCAAAAGTTGCAGTCGCCAGTAGGCTTGTAGGTGCAGATCAGAATCAGGACAGGTAAAACCAGATTTGGATCAGGATAGGACCACCAAAGGTTAAGACCAGCACCCGCAGTTCAGTTGCAATGCCTGCGCTACTCCCTCTCTGCAGCTAGCAGTCAGAACCCCGATTGGGTTTATCGATTTCACCGACAAAGTGCTTCGCCAGCTTCTCAGCTTCCCGGACCTCGATTGGGTCAGCGAATCTTCTGACAGAGTGCTCCGCAGCACTTCTGCTCACGATCACCTATTGAGTGCGTTGGGTCAGTGACAGGTCAGCTATTCAGACAAGTCGGACAATTTCTCTAGCGAAACCTACGCTAGTTATACTATTCTCCAGGTCAGTGTACCACCTCCCAATGTTGCAAGTGTAGGGATCCCCAATTTTAATTGGACAAAGAATAAGGAGAGGTCATCACACCACACCAAATTTTGATACTTCAGTGTTGAATATTAATTTTATGTTCCCGCCCATCAATTTATTTTCACATGACATCTTTATTCCACCCAACAATAGAGAATTTAACATTGAATACATTGTAATACAACGGGTACAGTTTAGCTCACACAAGCAAGGTGAGGGGTCAGCTTCCTTCCCATGCACATCTTGGCTGTGACAGTCTTTGGCTTGGTTTCAATGACAAATGACTTCAGCTTCTCTCTGGAGCTTGTCATGCGCAGAAGGACTTTCAAAATTGAGAAATAATGTCTCCCAGGCCCAAGATTACGATATATGAAAAGTAGAAAAGAAACAATATTAGAACACTGAATAAATGAATACACTGTATACCATGTAGCTCTACTCTATACCCATTATTTTTTATTTAACTATAGCATTAGAATTAGGCAGAACGACAGCTTGGCAAAAGCAGCAGTGCAAGCTTCATGCATGTGAAAACATAGAGCAGCCATTTTAATACTACTGCGCAGAATCGAATAAAAAAATTCCCTCCAAAGCATAGAATAAGTCATGTCACGTGAGTATGACAGACGCATGCGCAATAGAACCCCTCGCGTAGCAGCAGCCATCTTAAATGCAAGTGTATTATGGTTAGCAAAACACATAAGCAAGCTTCTCTCGGACACCCAGTGTTTATGAAAAAATGTGATTTTAGTAAGACAAACATGTTGTTTAGTGCCGTTAACGTTATTCGAGGTTCATGAATACAAGCAAGTCGCTTCATGTGCGAATCCTTGCTCCATCAGTGTCTCTGACCATACCAAACCAGACACTTCTGGACCTACAGCTGGACTGTGCCAGGAGAACTCCTATACTGCATCAAGGACTGACACTCTGCTGGACTGCTGATCTAGAAGTCTTGCGTTTCTGCTATACTGCCCTGCTGCCTGAGCCTCTCTGGGGAAGAGATGGACTCTGCCTCACAACTGAAGTAATCTCCAAGGGCTTGTTGCCTTGCCTCCTGTTGCTTGAGACTCATGGCTGTCAAAGTCTCTAACCTTGCTCTTGTGCCTGGTTCACAGCAGGTGGACCCAGATACTTGCAATAGAGAAATTGACGCCTTTACAGTCTGCGTGTAGCAGAACCGATGCATTAACCCTTTTGCGGGAGTAGAATCGGTGCATCGCACTCGGAACTGTCGCATCACATCCAGAAACTCTGTCACTGCATGGAGAATATTGACGCATCGCCCCTCCAGCGTGGATGAACCCAGCGCATTTCCTTTGGAACTGTGCACTCAGGTCTGGTGCTTCACTCAACGGACCAGATGCATCGCCGCAACTGTGTGAAGAAAATCGACTCATCACCTTGACTGCGGGCTCGACATCGACACATCGCTTGGCTGCACCCTGCGTCTCGCTGTTGCAACCAGGATCAAGGTACTCTGTTCACCAGGCCTGCATGGCTCTTATTCCCGCCTATGCTCCATCATGTTCAGCTTGGATTGTAGACTTTGCCCTTGTCCAGCACGACCAGATAATCCCCATAGGCGCTTATTGTTTCTAAGCACAAGAATTCTTTGTATTCTTTAAAAATTCTTAACTCAACTTCTGCTTACTGGATTTTTGTCGCTTTTGTCTTGATTTATTGGTAAGATTGTCTATTTTTGTAAACTGGTATTGAGTCTTTTTGTGGTGTTTTCATTGTGTTACAGTATGTGTGTGTGTGCGTGTATTGCACAAACACTTTACACATTGCCTTTTTAGAGAAGTTGAATGCTCTGTGCCAAACTACCAGATGTTGAGCGCAGGTTATCTTTTAGTGTGTATCTAGCTTACCCTAGATTGTGGTTCCTGCTCCTACATGTTCGCATTTACACCTACGGCAAGTTCCAAACCTTAATCCACCACATAAAATCTCTTGTACCACCAACCTACTCCAATTTGGTCTTCGCAATAATGGATTTCTTCTTCAGTTTCCTCTGCTTCGTTTCTTGATTGTCACTACAGAATTTCACATACTGCAGGATCTCTCCAAGGGACTTTGTCTGCCAACAAATCACATTCTGCTTATCTGGGAGAAAATGTCCTGGAGCAAACCAAGAACAAAAGTTGAGACAAAACTGCTCAAATTCTCAGCAATCAGGTCATTCATTCCACTGGTCTCTCTGTACACCTGCATTAGTCTTCAAAAGAAAGTATGCACTGACTCCTTTGGTTCTTGTGTTGGCCTAAAAAATTTGGGACAAAACAATTCACCTCTTTCTCTGGGACCTACGTTTTCAAATGCACAATTACAGCATTATATTAGTCTTAACCAAGGGGGAAGGGACATTGTTTTTCGCCACTGTTAGGGGCTCCTGTGTAGTCCAGTCTACAACTCTCTTACTCTCCTCAAATCCCTCAGAACCACCACGTCAAAGAACATGTTCAAATCCTCCCACATGACCTTCGAGAAGGTCAAAATTCTGTCCACTTGGGTGTACCATTTATCAGTTTTCTCTCTTTGAAATGGTAAAGGACGTTTTGATCCATGTGACATGCACATATACTCCTACCTATACCTCTCACAAAGGATCTTCCTTGTCTTGTGTCCCATCCATGTTCCCGGCCTTCCCTTCTTCTGTTCCTACTCTTTCTTACATTTGACATTTCTTTCTTCAAAAGTTGCTCCCTGTATTTTTCCAAATCTCCCCATTCTCTGATACAATATCAGTTCTTTACCTGCATCTTTAATACTTGCAGTGTCATTGCCTTCAGGTCCTTGTCACTCACCGTTATTCTGAAATTCTTTGCAGTTCCTTTCTTTGTGACAAATCAAAGCCACACTCATCTGTCAACTCCTCCATCTTAGCCTACACCTCACACACAGCCATCGCAGTTTCCTTGTTCGTGTGTGTTATTTTACTTGCACCATAATGTCTCAGAAAGTCTAGGCCTGAGTTCCCCTTCGTAATCTCCTCGAGCTCAGTTTTCAACCAGGTGACGTTAATCTTTTGAGGAACTTTCTGCTAGGCTGGGGTGAGGATTCTGATACCTCAGTCACTAGGGCCTCTTTGATGTTGAGTAAGTCACTGGATTCTCCCTCTATGGCCCTTGGTGCTAAAGGATCTCCAGGGTTGACTAGAGTCTTTAAAGTGCTTGAAGTTGCTTAAACCTGTGGAATGCTCGTAATTAAGTGCTACGGGGAGGGCTCATGCTTTTCAAAGTCTGGGGGATGATCTGGGTTGCTGGTGTAAAGGGAACACTTTGCATTTCTCGGATCTGGGAAGCACTATTGGCTGTGTATATCATAGGTGCACTTGCTTCTGTAGAAGGAGCTGGTATTGCCACTCCTTCAAGAGAGTTCTGTTGGGATTTCCTTGTCGGTGAAACTAGGCTGAACTGGGGTGGTCTCAACCTCAACAGATCGTCCAA
The DNA here is from genome assembly GCF_964261635.1 of Lissotriton helveticus. NCBI lineage: Eukaryota > Metazoa > Chordata > Amphibia > Caudata > Salamandridae > Lissotriton > Lissotriton helveticus. The sequence continues at coordinate 1,192,622,210 of NC_136059.1, forward strand.
GAAATCATCCTCATTGCTCTCAGTCCCTGTGTCATTCTCCATTTACTTTCTTAGTAGGAGATTTCTGCTGTTCTGGGGCTTTATTGGCTATTGCAGGGTAAGTGCCCACTGCCTCAATTATATCTGCACTCCAGATAGTTTACTTCTTATCTCACTGCGCGTCTAGCCAAGTTCAAATTTTGTTTAGTGTCTGAATCTTATATATCTCCTGGTCTTTTATGTTTGCTACCTGTTCCCAAATATTAAGAGCCTCCAATTGTGTGGGTCTGGGTTGGGGTTTCTTCTCATTCATTCTCTTTTTCAGATTCTCAAGTCTCCCTATATGGAAAGCGCTATGTAACAGAACTGTAAATCCCCATCTTTCTCATAATTCTGATCCACCATTTAAGCCATAAACACATATTTGCTGCCAGCTCCCTGACAGGCTTGCCGTCTGAGGGAGTTTCTCTTTCTCACACTGAGATTTTGAGGCTGTCAAGGAGAGATTCCACATGTTTTCTCAATCGTCAGTGAACACTTAAAACAAGTAATCCTCATGCAAACCTCTCCAATAATCAGTCCAATCGCAGTGCACCCATGTGACCTTTCTGACAATCCCAGCATGGCAACTGATGACTGCGCACACAGCCTAAAGCAAAATTTCACACCTGGAACCGCATAGGAAACAGCAATGTGTGGCTGAGCGGACCCGAGGAGCACCGGATGCTGTTTTTCCACTGTATGATCATAGGTGAAGGGGTCAGGCATTGTTTTTATGATGTATATGACTTTTATGACTTCTGTGGAGGGATGATTTCACACACTGTTGTTTTTTGTCTGGTACAGTACTGTGGTATTGTATATGAATGTCACATTGATCAGGCTGTTCTTAAGTATCAAAAACTCAATACATTTTTAATGAAAAAATTAAGCAAAACTTCAATAAACAAAAGTTAATGCACTTTTGTAAACATTTATTGTCTGCTTTATCTTAGTGGAAAAGAAATTTCAGTTCAAAGATACAGATTATGCTTTTCACCATTCACAAGCATACAGCATCAAACTCTTCACCTGCAGGATTTTGCTTCAAACCTATATGTTTATTCTTATGCACCAAAGATAAGGTTAATACTTTCACAGACAGTTAATATTATGTCCATTTCTTGATGCGACTGTTAGACCTGGCATCCTTGGCTTGGTTTCTCCTGTCTTTTTGCCTCTACCTCCTGTAATTTTGACTGAATGATGGAATTCGTTTTTGCTGGTTTAGGTACTCTGGGCACTTTGCCACTGCTGATCAGTACCAAAGTGCGAGTGCATCCTGTGTAAATTGTAATTCTGATTGGTTCTTCATGATTAGCATATTTGCTTTACTGTTAAGTCCCTAGTAAAGTACACCATGTGTGCCCAGGGCCTGCAAATCAAATGCTACTATTTGGCCTGCAGCACTGATTGTGCCACCCACACAAGTAGCCTTTCCAATGTGTCTCAGACCTGCCACTGCAATGTCTGCACATGCAGTTTTTAACTGCCATGTTGGCCTGGCAAGTGCACCCACTTGACAGGCCCTAACCTTCCATTTTCTTACATGCAAGGCACACCTAAGGTATGCCCGAGGTATACCCCCTTGGGCAGGGTGCAGTGTATGTGAAAGGTAGAACATGTCCTGGTGTGTTTTACATGTCCTGATAGTGAAATACTTTGTATTTCGTTTTTCACTTTTGCAAGGACTAGTTCTCCCATAGGCTATCATTGAAGCTGCCTTGTAACATTTTACAAGTGTAACGTTCAATTGGGAACAGCTAGAGATTTGGAGTTTGGGCAGTGGAGTGGACTGAACTTTAGCCTAGCTGTGGTGTCTTCTTCTTAAGAAGATTCTCAAGGGCTAGATGTAAAGCTTGCCTCCTGTTAAGAAGTCTCCTGCACACAACTCCACTGCTGGGATTTTTTACCTGCCTTATGGTGCCAAATCCAGCTCTGTGCCCCTGGACATTGTTCCTGCTGCAAAGAACTGAAGAAACCTTCAAAATCAAAGCTTCGCCCTTCTTGCTGGCGTATTTTATGATGCAGCATCTCTGTGTGTGTCAAAATCCCGAAACTCAGCCCCATACGGCCGAAGAAACCAATTCAGTGCCTGTCTGCGGACTGAAGAACTCCCGCATGCAGAGTCCAATTTACCGGTCTCCAAAGTCAGAGACCCCTGCACGGCTACAAAAAACGCCACATCGTGGGACCGCAGCTGAAGAAATCAACGCAGTGCCTGTTTGCCACCGCCCCAGTGACGTCCAACACATCCCGGATTTCTCGCATCATGCCTATGAATCAAGTTTTTCCAACGCAGCACCCGCAGACCTGAACCGTCTTGGAATCGACACATCAGTTCCCCCTTCAGTCTGGATTTGACGCAGCACTTCGTCTGAGTGCAGCAGAACTGTTGCATTGTCTCGCCAATGCCTCAGGAACTGACGTATCGCTGTGATTTTCAGTGCTTCCCTCCTCTGCGTCTGATTTGCCTTGTGGATTTTGGCACATTTGAGGTACTTTGTGTAAAAGTCACAGATCCATAGTTTCCTTTGAACAGAATTGCTTGAAACCTTTTAAAAATCACATTTTGAGATGTATATGTTGGATTTGTGTTGTTTTGGTCTTCTTTGGTTTGGATAAAGATATTTTATTTTTCTAAACTGGTGTCATTTTTAGGTTTCAACTTTTGGCGAGGGGCGAAGCCCCTCCCAGTCGAAATCTGTTGTTTTTAGTAGTGAGGTTAGGACAGCCTCTGTTTCCAATTGGCTAGCTCCATAAATGGAGGCTAGCCATTGGGAGGCAGAGGCTGTCAATCGCGCTTTCTCACGAAAACGCGATTCGGGGGCGTTTCTGGTGCTTTTTTTAAGCCCCGCCCCTTTGTCCCGGGCCGCGCTGCGATTGGCTGCCGGCCCGGGACACCCCCGTGACGTCATTCCCGGGCCGCGCTGTGATTGGCTGCCGGCCCGGGACACCCCCGTGACGCCAGCCAATCACAGCGCGGCCCGGGACCTGACTTGTTTTCCTAATGTAACGCATTTATATTATTATAAATATGTGCCATTTATAAAAAGTGAAACAGGTATGGAAGTCTTTACTACCATAAATACGTATACTTCTGTGCTTTTCTGACGCCGCCCACCCCTAAACATAATGACAGGATGAATACGTACCACTCCAACATGGCAACCTGCATACTTAATGAAGCAGGAACTGAAACTTAGTGGATTTTTATTTGCGGTGCATCTATATTCACAAAGGAAAGCGCTGGTTGTAATTACTTCCTCGTGTTGTCTATATTTTATGTTTACTGCTCTCATTGTAAGAACCCTAGTAAAGAGAGTGCGCGCGGACGAAGCTTCTTTGTTTTTTGTGCGTTTTGGCGAAAGCGCTCCCTAGGCTCTCACGAGAATTGCAGGGGCCGGCTTCAGTCGCTGGTTGGTGGGATGCGTTGGAAAAGCCGGCTGCAAGGCGGGCGCGCTCTTCCGCCCATGGAGACCACGGCACCGGCACCGCAGGTTCCCGAGGAGCCGTCAGCCGCCGGCACCGAAATACCGAAGGAAGGTACACAGGTGAGTGACCGTAAACCAAGGCTATGCAAGTTGTCTCATCTCTCAAAAACCTTAGGCTGTCAGTTTGACCGCGTAGCTAAACTACACGCCGAATGCAGCTTTTCTCGTCCCCCTTCTAACTCCAGTTGTGAAGCCGTCGGGCTGTCACTTGTATCTTCGCTCCTGTTATGTTATGTTCGCTCCCACCTCTGGCCACGGAAGAATAATACCCCCACCTCCCTCCTGCAGTGGTAGTTGTCAGTCTGTGCCACTGCTCCGTCACAAAGCTACAGACCATCAGCAAGTGAAAGAAAGTATTCATGGGGTACATCTTAGCCACTCCCTGGCTCGCCCCGCCCCTTTCCTTCTCATTTGGGTCACTATCCTCAGTGTGCTATCCGCCCCGAAGAGCTGCGAGCAGCTGAGATGCTTATCTCGTACTTTGGCTCAACACTTACATTGTTCACACGTCCCCTGTAGGATGTTGCCGAAGAAATGCTGTAGTGCGCATCTCTCTTCAACCTTGGCTTAAAAATGTTACAATTGGCCCACACAAGGGAAACTAAGCCACATTCTTCAATATTAAGAAACAGTAGACGGCCTTGTATACATCTCCCTCTTTCTCTGAACATTTCTGGAATAGGAACTGACACTGTCATCAATAAGCCATATCATTTATTTCAGCTTTAAGGAGTTGCCTTATAAATATTATCCTGAGTCTGGCTGCAAGTATTTTAACGTATTGGAGCGAGGTCTTGTACAATTTTAGCTTCTCTCCTGAGATGACAAATCCAACGCTATTCAGCCCCTGCTGTTACAACGCTGTATTTTATATTTTTTTAATTCTGTTTTAATAGTCGTGTATAATTTTGCACAGCGCTCTTTGCCTCCATCCTCTTCCCTCTTTTTTCTCTCCATTGCATATTGCGCTATTTCTTTCGCAGTGTCTCGGGACTTTCCAACGCTCATTGTCTTCCCTTGTACTTTCTTTCTCCTTCATTTGTTGTGTTGCGTGCCTATGTGTCTCTTGGTCTGTGTTGCTCCTCCGTTTCACTCTCTTTCTTTTGCTCTCCGTTCTATTCCCTCTCTCCTCCCCCTCTCTTTCTTTCCTGTTCCGCTGCCAGTCTTCACTTTTCTCTCGATCCCCACTTATGTCTCCATTCTCCTCGGCCCATCTTGCTGCTGTATCTTTCTTTCCCATATCTCCCCTTCTCTCTGTCTCCATATTCTTTGATTTCTCTTTGCTCTTCTTTCCGCGCTCACTTCCCGCGCCCCTGTTTCCTCATTCTTCACTGTCTCTTCGCCCCATTCTTGCTTCGGTCTTTCTCTCTCTCTCTCCTCTGCCTGGCTTTGTGTCAGTGGGAGTGCTGTGATTTGGGAGCCAAGCTCGCCTGCTCAGTTTTTCCAGACCCTCATTTGGAAGGAAGAAAGTAGTGTCAGAATAAGAGTCCTTCCCGCCACATACACCTTCTTACTCTTCCCTCAGTGTGTCACCCTGTTCGCGCGTGTGTGGATGTCTGAACGTGCATATCGCAATCACTGTGTGGCAACGTATAGCGCCTCTCACTTTATCTCTAAATCTGCATTGTACCTGTCACCGTCTGTCTAAAAAACACGCATATCTCATTGGAACGTGCGCTTCCCTCACCCACAGTGGGTCGATCACTCCTTTATTCTCCCTGTGTGTTACGAGGTGGCTTAAAATCTGCGCGTCTGCATGTTTGTGCCCCACACGTAGATTCCATTTACGTGTTTATAATCATTTCTGTGTGGCCATTAGTCTGTCCATGAGTGTCTGAAGTTGTGCAAGTGTGAGTGCACCCATAGATGCCAAGGTTTCAGATTGCTATGAGTGACATTTTCAAAATGTAAATGCAATTATGAGTGACATTTTGACGAGTAAGAGTGACACTTTCTTACGAGCAAAAAAATCAAGCAATGAAGACAGGGAAACATACAAATGTCAGAAATGAATCAGACTGAGATACTGTAAGATTTTAAAACGGGTGCAAACAACTGAGGTGGCTGACCCATAATTACATGAAATTATGAAAATGTCACATATAGCCATCGGAAACCTTGGCAGTTATTGGCAGACTGGCCTGTACCCTCACCTTGGAGAATGCCTGACCAAGAGTTAATGAACGCCTTTGCCTCACTTATGCTTCAGTCCTTCTGAAACATACAGATGGATTCAGGAGCAGAAATCGAAGCTCTCAGCCGGCAGGGCCCATTCAGCTATATCCTTACTTAACAAGCATTGAAAATGGAATAGGTCTCGCCTATGATTAAGTTAAAGCCATTTGCTTTGCTAATGGTATTGTATTCTAGCTTTGCATTATTTAGTGTATATTTGTGATATGTTGTAGTTGTATGTAGTTAGAATTGTTTTGTTAGATGTGTAGTAGTTTAAAGCATAGCGTTAGTAGGAAAAGAGCAGTGTTTTCGAATTGGGAGGTGAATGAATAGAAGAATAGTATGTGTTAATTTCGTATAGTGAGGGTTACAATAGCATGAGGCGGATGAAAGGGGCGAGAGCAAATATATGCACATATCACAAATATACACTAAATAATGCAAAGCTAGAATACAATACTATTAGCAAAGCAAATGGCTTTTTTGTATTTGTATCCAGAGCGCAGCGCCCGCTTTAGGGACACCGGGCTCTGTTTATTTATTTATATTTAACTTTCATGTTGAGCGTGGCTTTCACTTCTGGGACACCGCGCTCTGTTTATTTTTTCTTTTTTCAACTTTAATAGTGAGCGCGCTGCACGCTTCAAGGACACCGCGCTCAGTGTTAAAGTAAAAAAAAAAAAAAGAGCACGGTGTCCTTGAAGCGGCCCACGCTCAGTTTTAAGCTAAAATCATTTGCAATAGGTCTCGCATTTACGCGAGTTTAGGCTATTTTCATTGTAAATGACAATGCCTTTTATTTATTTTTTTTAAACAAAAATAGGCATTGTCATTTACGAAACCTATTGCATTGCAAATGCTTGTTATTTGTAGTGTTTTCACCGTGTTGCTGTGTGTGTTATGTACAAATGCCTTACACATTGCCTCTGAGATAAGCCTGACTGATCGTGCCAAGCTACCAAGGGGGTGAGCAGGAGTCATCTTAGGCATGTACTCCCCTTCTTCTGACTAGAAGGAAGGGTCCCTACTTGGACAGTGTGTATATCACTGCCAACTAGAGATCCCCATTTCTAATATTGGTGGTCAACGGTAAGGATTTGGACTTGTATTTGTACTTGGTATACAGTGATCAGTGTGCACTACTACTGAGTGCAGACCATTACATGACCACATACTGCTTTGTGAATGTGTTGTCTTATTTTTGTGATAACCCTTGAAGTATCCACCCAGCATGTCCCTCCGTGGTGAACCAGCAAGTGATGTTGCAGAATTGGGGTTTGAGATTGAATTGATGCACTCTTGCAAAGTTGTACAGCTCAAACAGTTGTGCAAGGCTTTTGGGTGTCCCATTAGAAGCTCTACTAGGAAGGAAGAGCTGCAGAAGGCCCTGAGTGTCTGGTGGCCAGCAAGAGAAGCTGGAGAGTGTAAGAATTAGAATGTGGATCTGGATGTGCAGAAACAGCAGGGGAATTTGGAGCTCAGGATCTGCCTATGGGAGGAGTGCCCTCCAGTCCTGGCAGCAGTGTGTCTAGAGGATCGGGAGGACAGACAGAGGGCCAGGGGTCATGAGCTGGAGCTTGAGAAGCCCAAGATGGAAAGTAAAAAGTTTGAAATGGAGCACAAACGGCAAGAGAAAGAAAAGGAGAAGGCCCTTTCTATGGAAGAAAAGAAACTGTTGTTATCTCATGAGTTAAGTTTGGAGGAGCTGGACATCAAAGCCAAGCAGACGGATTCCAGCTCAATTGGTGGCAGCGTGCAGTCAGTGCAGTCTGGGGAAAGCTGCACATTCCAAAGAATTTGGTGTAAGATTTTACTAGGGGAAACAAACAATCTCGCCTACCTTATCATGAAGCAGGCCCTGTGTACCAGGTATGGGCTCACCACAGACCAGTATAAGAAGTTTAGGTCTTTTAAGAAAACTGATCCTCATACTTGGTTGGAATGTGGTCATTCTTTTTGCAAAGCACTGGATGGTTGGGCAGCAAGGTAACTGACTATCGGGTTTGTTGGCCAGAGTTGTACCATCATCTTATGGATAGCAAGCTGACTAACCTCACAAAGCTTGCTCAGGAGGCGGACCACTGGACAAGTACCAGGGTCTAAAACAGGAATGTGGGAGAATCAGTCAAGGGTGGGCAGGGTCCCCAGCTGAAGAGTGGGTGGAACAAGGGTAAACAGAAGGAGTTCTCTAAAGGGCCTCAATCTAGTTCCCATGGTGAAGGTTATCATCCCTAGTGGTAAGAACCCTTGGATCTCTATAGTGAAGCCTGCAAAGAGGGGTTCCCGCAATTGTTTTGCATGTGGTCAGGAGGATCACATGGGGGGAAGTTCCCAGGTGTCCCAAGTAGTCACCAACAACCCCTGGTGTCCAGTCACGTGGGTTGGTTAGTGTATTGCTTGGGGAGTAGTTGGCCCCAGGTGATGGGCCGGAACCAACTGAGATGGCCCTTGTCTCACTAAGGGACAGTGAGATGGTCCAAGGGACCCTTGTGCCTGACAACACTAAGAAATACAGGAAGTGGGTAACTATCAATGGATGGAAGGTAGAGGCTCTGAGAGACACAGGAGCCTGTGTCATATCTGTCAGGTGTCAATGGGTGTAGGTAGTCCCGAATGTACTTCACCCTGTAGTTGCAGCAGACAACTCTGAGCACCTGTGTAAGGTGGCACAGGTCCCCTTTGAATGGGGGGGGTCCCAGGTACCTTGAGAGTTGTGAGTCCAACCATGCTAGTTGATTGTCTGCTTGGCAACAACCTGGAGAATTCTCCTTGGGAGAAGGGGGAACGCTGGGCTCATTTGGAGATGTTGGGTCTGCCTGAGTGGGTGTGTATGAGACCACTCAGTCAATGGCAGCCAGTAGGGGTGATCAAGAGGACCTGGAGCCTGAAACAGTGGCCCTGGTGCCTGCCAGAAAGAAGAAGGGCAGGATGTGCGAGAAACTCACCCCTGAAGTTCCCAGTGTCCAGGAGGAGGCTGACCTTGAGGGAAATGCCCCGGAACCTACAGGGGAGCAAGTGGCCAAACCGGGAGACTTACCTGAGCTGACCCATTGGCAGCAGGATGGGGGTCCCACCAGGTGGGAGTTCTGCAAGGAGCAGATGGAATGTCCTACTCTTGTTGGTTTGTGGCAGCAGACTGTAAACCAGACTGGATTACATTATATCTACTGGCAGAACAGTCTCCTGTATAGCGAGCCTCAGGCTGTTAAACCTGGTTCAGTCTGTGCGCTGGTGGTACCCCAGCACTTCAGAGCCTTCTTACTGGGACTGGCTCATGTCGTGTCTTTGGCAGGACATTTGGACCAGGACAAAATCTTTGACAGGATTGTCACCTTCTTCTTTCGGCCCCAAATGCGAAGGCACTCTGATGCATGTTGTAGGTCTTGGCAAATTTGCTAGGCAAGTAGTTAGAGTGAGAAGAAAGCTAAAGCTCCTCTCCAACCTTTTCCTATGGTGAGCACCTCTTTTGAGCGGGTGGGAATTAACATTATGAGGCCAATGGACCCCAAGACAGTCCTAGGCAACAGGTACATCCTGGTCTTGGTGGACCATGCCATCTGGTATGCGGAGGCTATCCCTCTTAAGAACAACAATGACCCCTGTGGGGAGCTGGGCATTGATACAGATCTTTTTCCACATGGGTTTCCCCAGAGAGGTGATATCTGACCCGGGTACCAACTTCATATCCAAGTATATGATGTCACTGTGGGAGGAGTGTAGTATAACCTATAATTTCACCACTTCTTACCACCCACAGGTAATGGTTTGGTTGAGAGATTCAACTGAACCTTGAAAGGCATGATTAAGGGTCTGGAAGAACCCATGAGGCATAATTGGGACGTCCACTTGCCATGTCTTCTCTTTGCTTACAGGGAGGTACCACAGCAATCCTTATGGTTCAGCCCCTTTGAATTGCAGGATTGGCAGCCTGTAAGAGGACCTCTTAGTCTGGTTGTATTTCAACCTGGCCAGAAAGTATGGGTCATGGCCCCAGTAGAGCCTTGCTCTCTCCAGGACAAATTGACTGGGCCTTTTAACTACATCAATGCTACAGCAATTCATCCTCTGTGCTGCAGATCCATCATTCCCATTGTTCATGACGAGCTCAGCTCGTCATGAGCACACAAGCAGTGTACTGCATGACGAGCTGAGCTCGTCATGAGCATGGAAGGGGTTAAGGTTGTGGATCGCAAGAGTGATGCCACCTATCTGGTGAACTTGCAGATTCCTAGGGACCCTTTGAGGGTCTTGCATGTGAACTGCCTTAAACCTCACTTTGAGAAGTCTGAAGTAAACTTGCTCTTGGCGACAGGTGATGGGGTGGAAGAGGTGAGTGAACCTCTCTACGACCTCCTATCTGCCAGATAGTAATATGGGTTGGTGGAAGGTGTAAACCTCTCCCTGCAATGACCCCAGAACAACAGAGTAACTGTCACCAGCTATTGAAACAGTTTGCCACTCTGTTTTCCCTGACCCCAGGTGTCACCCACTGGTGTACCCATGATGTGGACACTGGGTACAGTCCTCCTATAAAACATAAAATGTACAGATTGACTGACAGGGTCAAAGCCAGCATCAAAGTAGAAGAGAAGAAGTTTCTAAGATGTTGGTGCTAGGGGTGATAGATCTCTCCAACAGTCCTTGGGCCACCGAGTTGTCTTGATCCAAAAGGCTGCTGCACCCGGTGCCACACCTGAACTGCAGTTCTGTGTAGGCTACCTTGGGCTCAATGTTGTCACCGGAATTGACAGGCACCCCACCCCCAGAGCTGATGAGCTGATAGATTGGCTGGGAGCTGTCAGTTCCTCAGTACGTTTGACTTAACGTCTGGGTACTGGCAGATTGCCTTGACTGATGGGGCCAAGGAGAGGTCTGCGTTCTCAATGCCAGAGGGGCACTACCAGTTCCGGGTAATGTCCTTTGGGTTGAAGAACGCCCCTGCCACCTTTCAGGAATCGGTCAACCTGGTGTTGGCTGGACTGGAGAATTCCAGTGCCGACTACCTGGATGACATTACAGTGTTCAGTTCCAACTGGGAAGAGCACTTGCACCACTTCTGGGAAGCGTTGAAGGCTCTGCAGAAGGCAGATCTTACTATCAAGGCTAGTAAGTGCCAGATATGGCAGGGAATCTGTGGTCTACTTAGGGCATCAGGTAGGACACAGTCAGGCGGTGCCACTACAACCTAAGATTGACACCATTCTGGCTTGGGAGCCGCCCAAGACCCAGACTGAGGTGAGAGCCTTTTTAGGTCTCACCAGTTATTAAGGAGATCTTTCAAGGGATATGGCACCATTGTTTCTACCTTGACTCAGGTGACTTCCAGGAAGCAGCCAAGAAAAGTGATCTGGACTGATGCCTGTTAGACCACTTTGATGTCCTAAATCAGCCATGTGTACGGCGCCCGTCCTCAAGGCACCCAAATTCTCCCAAGAATTGTTGTGCAGACAGATGCTTCAAAGAATCTTGTGGGGGCTGCACTCTCACAGATGAACGATGAGGGCCCATACCAATCTGTAGCCTTTATTAGCCAGAGGTTACTTCCCTGGGAAGAGAGGTGCCATGCAATTGAGCAAGCTTTTACTGTGGTCTGGGCACTGAAGAAGCTTAGACCCACTTGTTTTGGACTCACTTTCAGGTTCAGACAGACTACAGGCCCCGCAGATGGTTGATGCAGATGAGGGGTCAGAACCCCAAACTGTTGAGGTTGTCCATATCCCTATTGGGAATCGACTTTACGGTGGAACACCACTCTGGTACAGAACATGCCAATGCTGATGGTTTGTCCAGGTTCTTCCCTTAAGTGATGAGAACCCCCAGGACGGTGGGTAGTTTTCCCCACTTTTCAGCTGGAGTGGACACGTGTTAGACTGGGCATCCTTGGTGTGGTTTCCCCTAACATTTTGCCTCTACCTCCTGTATTTTTGACTTTGTAATGGACTTCTTTTTTGCTGGTTTAGGTACTCTGGGCACTTTACCACTGCTGATCAGTGTCAAAGTGCAAGTACTCCCTGTGTAAATGTAATTCTGATTGGTTCTCCATGATTGGCATATTTGTTTTACTTATATGTCCCTAGTAAAGTGCCCAGTGCCTGTAAATCAATTGCTACTAGTAGGCCTGCTGCACTGATTGGACCACCCATACAAGTAGCCTTTTAATATGTGTCTCAGACCTGCCACTACAGTGTCTGCGTGCACAATTTTTAACTGCCATGTCGACCTGGCACCTACTTGCCATGCCCTTACCTTCCCTTTTCTTACATGTAAGGTAACCCTAAGGTAGACCCAAGGTACCCGCATGGGTATGTGAAAGGTAGGACATGTCCTGGTGTGTTTTACATGTCCTGATAGTGAAATACTCTGTATTTGGTTTTTCACTATTGCGAGGACTAGCTTGCCCATAGGTTATCATTGAAGCTGCCTTGTAACATTTTACAATTGTACCTTCCAATTGGGAACAGCTGGAAATTTGGAGTTTGGGCATCCTGAGCTCAGAATTTAGTCACACTTCTTTTAGTAAAGGTGGTTTTTAAATTGTGTATTTGAAAACGCCACTTTTACAAAGTGGGCATTTTCTTGCTTAACCATCCTGTGCCTCTGCCTGGTTGTGAAATCAACATCTGGTTTAGACTGATATTGGCTTGTTCGTGCATTCACTCCAGACACTCACACAAAGGGAGCTGAGATGTGCCCTGCATTTGCTGATGGGTCTTCCTGGGCAAGAGTGGTGGGAAGAGTTGTCACTAACACCTGAATAGCCTGTGGCTGCCTTGCACAATGCTATCTCCACCCCCTCTACTGTGGGTGGACCAGGGAGGACAGAACTGGTTTTACTGAACCAGAGAGACTTTTCTTACAAAGACTTCAAAGGAAAAAAGGGGTATAAGTATTAGACCTAAATCCCCAGAACTTTAAATTACTTCTGTATTAAGAGGACCCTGCCAAAGAAGAACTGAAGAACTGCCAGGAGGAGTACTGCCCCTTTGTTGTATGTTGCTTTGCTGGGTTGGCCTTCAGTTTCTGCTTCTCTCTGTGGGCAGTGGAGAGGACTGAACCTTTGCCTTGCTGTTGTATCCTGCTTAAGAAGATTCTCCAAGGGCTTGATGTAGAACTTACCTCCTGTTAAGAAGTCTCAAGAACACAAACACTTCACCTGCAGCTTCCTTGACCTCTACTGCTGGGAGTTCTGACCTGCCCTGTGGTGCCAAATCCAGTCCTGGCCCCTTGAAGATTGTTCATACTGCAAACAACCACAAAGAACTGAAGTAACCTACAAAGTCGACGCTTCACCCTGCTTGCAGCCATATTTTCCGATGCAGCACAGCCGTGCAGGATATAATCCCGACGCCCAGCCCCCTGCAGCCAAAGAAACCTATAGCAGTGCCTGTCAGCAGCCCGAACAACCGACGCACACCAAGTCCAACGCACCGATCTCTGAAGTGTAAGACCCCTGCACCGATTCAGACACAGGCCCTGCTGTGTGGCTACAAGAAATAATGCATCATGGGACCACGGTAGAAGAAATCGACGCAGCGCCTGTTTGCAGCCGCCGCCGCATTGACCTCCAGCGCATCCCATATTTCCATGCATCGTGTCTGTGTGCCAAGTTTTCCCGATGCAGCACCTACAGACCCGATCCATCTTGGAATCAACGTATCACTTCCCCCTACAACCTGGGTTTGACGCATCACTTCTTCTGCTTGCAGCAGAACTGTTGCATTGCCGCCCCAAGGACTCAGAAACTGATGCATTGTTGTGTTTTCCGATGCTTTTGAGCTCTGCGGCGGTTTTGGCTTGTGGATTTTGACGCATATGCTGTACTTGGTATAAAAATGTACACATCCATAGTTTCCTATGGACAGAATTGCTTGCAAACATTTTTTATTCATATTTTGAGTAGTGTTTGTTGGATTTTTGTTGTTTTGGTCTAGATAAAGATACTTTATTTTTCTAAACTGGTGTTGTGTCCATTTGTAGTGTTTTCACTGTGTTACTGTGTGTGTTATGTACAAATGCTTTACACATTGTTTCTGAGATAAGTCTGACAGCTCGTGCCAAGCTACCAAGAGGGTGAACAGGGGTTATCTTAGGCGTGTACTCCCCTTATCTTGACTAGAAGGAATGGTCTCTACTGGGACAGGGTGTATACTACTGGCAACTAGAAATCACCATTTCTAACAGTGTCTGATAGTGCTTCACAGTAAACACCTCAACCGTAACAGTCAAATCTACAAAACAACTGGATTTTGAGATCACGGACTTCGACAAGTCCACCAACTTAAACCACAAGTATATATTACTAGTAACTTAAATGCATTGTGTATAAACGAAATCACACAGCGCAAGCCCTCTCAGTTAGTGCCCTTATAACTCAAAGGAAAGCATCCGCATCATGATGTCCATGGTCCCTACTAGTCCACAGATCAAAGCCACATACTATGTAGATTCAAATCCTGCAACTTTCATTACACCACACATTTCCCAATGTGCGCCACTGCAGTTGACCTTCTCTCACACGCATACATGCAACGCCTTTTCCTATTGATACTTACAGCCATTGCTTCAGGAAACTCCAGGACAGCTACCACATCTCCCTGCGGCTGTCACGAATCAGGGAGAAGATTGGATCAGGATCAATTTGAACATCAGGGCAGGACCCACTGAACTATGAAGGTACATCTCTCAGTCTCTGTAGCCAATCTATCTAAACAGGTCCAATCAGTAGTGGATGGGTCCAGTCAGAACTATCCTCTGCTACCGGATTTTTGCAACATGGGGTGCATCTTACTCTTATGCGACTGATGGACTGGAAGCTGTGTAATCCCGCTATGGATTTTGGTGCTGCACGAGGGACCCATCTCAATTAAAGCATTGTAAATTACAGTAATGTTTTGTCCTTCATTTTTTTATTAATAAGAGCAAAATAAATACCAAACAATGTGCTGTACATTAACATATCCAAACATAACAGACATACAGTGTCAAACAGCATAACATCAATCACCATGATGGGAGGGGTAATGGAAAAGGGAAGGGGTAAACAACAGTCTCAATGACAGACAAGTAGAGTCCATTTGGTCCAACAAAAATGACAGGGAAGTCTTGACCTTGAGGGTTTTGTTTGAAGAATGTCATACAGAAATCGATTGTTGAAGTCAAAATCAGCTAATAAATGAATCAGAGTGCAAAGCTCAGTTAAAGTACAAGTATCTATCAAATAACTCAGTAAAGGTCAGATCAGCAAAGTACAAAGTCTAAAATAGGATGGAGATCCAGCATGGATTCACCTCCAAGGGTCAGTGGTGAAAGGCTCCTGGGAACACACTTTCATAGGGTTCTCAACAAAGATTTCATACTCACGTGGAATAATCCAACCAGAATCAAGCAGAAGGAAACAGTTGCAGCTAAATACGTTCAGAAAACGTCTGATAATATTAAAACATGGAGCTCCTCACAAACATCGCCTGTGCTGAAACAAATATTGTTACATTATGTACAATCATTCTGAGACAGCTAGTGTAATGTTCTCTTGTAACAGCCTGTGAAGGTCACTGTCCTTGTCTGCAAAACACATTCACATTTTATTCTACCAAGCGTGTAAATACACGTTAATCAATGGGGTGCAGCGGAACATCACAAAGTAGATACAATCTGAGGTCTAAAATCTCTACTTTATCCAAAGTTTGAGTTTTCATTTCTGCAAAGCCTTACATTTCAGAACAAGCATTTACAATGCAACGGTCTCGGCATTCTTAAAGTTAGAGCTATTGGCATTGCTCATGACATTATTTTTATTTATGGTTTTGTTTTTAAAACATAAATAAATGGCAGTCATTTACAATGCCAATAGCTTAATCGCTCGCAAATGCGAGACCTATTGCATTTGCACCCACACAGAGCCACACACACAAAGCCACCCCCACACACACACAGAGCCCTCAACATACACACACAAAGCCACACACAGAGCCACACAAACACACACAGAGCCACACACACAGGAAGACTCGCGGCTAAATAAAATGTACCTCTCCTACGCTCAACACAGGCCTACTTCATTCCCTAAAAAAATAAACGAAATAAACGCTAGTAAGTGAGATCTGTTTATGGTGTGCGGGTCGGATGGTGGCGGATACTTTACCACCCCCCTCTGTCCCTACCCTGCCCGAGCTCCAGCCTTGCCCCCTCCCCAGACATGAATCCAAGCCCCCACCCAGCACCTCTACTCCAAGGCGAGACGCCAGAGGGGGGGTGGGTGTGGGGGTGAGAGAAGCATGTAGAGGAGGCGACTTTAAAGACACGCTGCAGAAATAATCTGTGTTTACAAGTAAAAGCTGCAACAAGGCTCCGCCAGCACCCTCACCCCCCACACCCGTAGCACCCCCAGCACCCTCACCCCCTCATGAGATGTAATGAAACAAGAAGAGAGAAGTGCAAAAAGACTGATGACCTAGAAGGAAAACACAACCACACAAACACGCAGGCAAGAAAACAAAGTAAGTACACGTATTCTGCAAAATAAGTACCATAGCAGCGTGTCCTCCTGTCCAGGGCTCAGTCTGGGGTCCTGGCGGCAGGGTACAGCCCGGGTGGGCTCTGTTTGGGGGGGGCGGTGTTCTCGGCGCTGCCGCTGATCCCCAGGCTAGATTTGTGCAGAACAGGCCTGACAGTGCAGGGGGAGGAGGGCGGGCTTTAAAGACACAGAGTGCACCCTGCTCCCTCCTCACACCGGCGCAACACTTCGCAGGAACGTGCCACACACGGCACAGTCAGAGACACCTTTTACAAAGTGCCGGAGAAAACACGCCGCGAAGAGGCAGCGCCAGAAACCGCTAAAACACTTTACCCACTCCAGACACACCTCATGCACAGAAAGAAACGCTACTGTGTACTGCAAAAACATACTTCTTACATTGCAAAATCGCCCTCCATGCAAGTCAAACATGTGGGTACACTGTAAATAAAACATCTGTACTTTTTTCGAAAATTCTTTAAGCATTGTAAAACACCTTCAGGCATAGCAAAAACAGTTTCAGGTTTGTAGCAAAGTGTTAATATGCTACAAAACAGATGACTACATACTTTTGTTTTACTCACGCCTCATAATGAAAAGCATGTTCATACATTACATTGCGTAGGGGGGGCGTGGCTTGTGCCCAGTGACGATGGCAGCCTCTCCGTGACCGTGATCCGTCAGGGATGTCATGTCTGCTGGGTACAACACTTTCTGCACAGAAATAGTGCACAATTACCCTGCACCGGTACAAAACTGCACAGAACTAGTGCAAAAGTACGGAGAACTAGTGCAAAATTACCCAGCACAGTCCAAAAGTGCTCAAATCCCGTGGAGAATCGCCCTGCACCAGTGCAAAGTACAGACCAGGCTTAAAATGTGCACCTCCCGAAGCCGAAAACGGGATCACTGCTTTTGAAATTTCGACTTGCACAACAAAGTGTGTGCGCCTCGCTTGCAGCCACCCTCCAGAAATGAAAGTCCCTCCTACACACGACACCCTCGGCCCATACATTTTTCTTTCCATTAGGTCAAACGAGCGGCTTCTCGCCTGGGCCTCAGCAGAATGTTGCACATGCATCAGAGGTTATGGCTGGCACGGAAATAGGCTGTTACTTCAGGCCTCCGAGGGAGTGGGAGCCCGGGAATTCCACCGGCGGGGCGAGAGAAGGCCGGCCCGGGGAGAGAGAAGGCGTTCACTTTTTACATAAAATCACTGCGACATTATATAGCTTTTTATACACGTGAAGTAAAACAAGCATTACCCCTTTTTCCAGTGCTTCCGCCGCCTCCGTTGCTGCTCGTAGTGGTGCCTCCGTGGGTGCCGACGCTCGACCCCAACTCCCTGCTGCCCTGCTCCTCTTCACACCGGGTCTCCGAGGAGGGATCTCCGCCGCTCCTTCCTCCTCTCCACAGCCTCCTTCTCCCCCGGGGGCGCCTCACCGCACACGCACGAGAAAAAACGAAACCGAAACTTACAAGGCGCGTGTCGTAAGCTGTCTAAGGTAGAAGCTCATGCGCGCGACCAAATCCCAAGGCGCGTGTCGTAATCTGACTCTGCCATGCTGTCTCAATGCTACGCGTGGTGCGCATGGCCATCTCTTGTCTCCACTCTGTGTCGGCTGAGCTGACGACTATAGTTCTCTGGCGAGAACGCGCTTCGTGCGCTTATAGCCGAGACCTAAAAAGCAGCTATATATCACTCTCAAACAAGTTTGTTAGGGTGCTTCAAGGTGGAATATTTCTTGTATTTGGAAAGATCAAAGCATAGAAAGGTCCTGTCTTCTAAGTATTGGCTGTTCTTGTCCTGCCTGAGGAAGTCCCCCGTCTGGCGGCTTCAGCCTGGTGGCGGAGTGTAGGCGGCTCCAGTGTGTACAACGGATCTGCACGGAAACATCGTCACACATTATTATTATTATTATTATTATTTATATTCTTGTAAAGCGCCAGAATAGACCCCCGAAGGGGTATCTCCGCGCTGTTGCTGCAAAGGAAATGTTCTATAATAGTGTGTCCAGAGGAGGAATGTATACAAGAGAGGCATTAGTTACTGGGATACAAGTATGTTTTTAAGGTTTTCCGGAAAGTCAGGTGACTGGTAAGTGACCTTAATTCTGGGGGCAGAGAGTTCCAGAGTACTGGTCCAGCATGGGCCAGCGCGCGGCCACCTTGTCTGGTCTTCTTCACTCTGGGTACATGCAATAACTGCTGATTACTGGAGCGCAAAGAGCGCCCGGGGATGTAGGGCTGGAAGATGTCAGTCATATATTTCGTGCCTTCCCCTATCATACTCTTGTGGATAGTACATAGAGTTTTAAACTGGACTCGTTTCCTCACTGGAAGCCAGTGGAGTCTCATCAGTAGGGGACAGGAGGGAGTCCTTGGTGGAACGTTCAGGACAATCCTTGCTGCTGTATTTTGGATTACCTGTAGTTTATTAAGTTGTTCCTCGTTAGCTCAGAGGAGCAAACCGTTGCAGTAATCCACCCTGCTGATGACAAGAGCCTGTACAAGCGTTTTCCTGTGATGGTCCGGTATGTAGGGGAAGACTCGTCTTAACATCCCGATAGCCCGAAAGCAGGTACCGGCAACTTGATTTACATGGTCTTTAAATGTAAGTTGCTGATCGAGTAGCACTCCCAAGTTCCTAACCGTGCTCTTGGGAATGGGAACGGGGCCTAGCTCTAAGGGCCACCAGTCAGATGCCCAGTGTGTTGCCGCTTGTCCAAACAACATGACCTCAGTTTTCCCCACGTTACACTGCAGACAGTTTGATGACATCCATTCTGCAATGGCTCTCATGCCATCTGCAAAAGATCTTTTTATTGCAGGTGTAAGATTTTTGAAGGGAAAAAGGAGTTGGGTGTCGTCGGCGTACGACACCGGGGTGAACCCGAAGGATCTTGCTAAGTTGGCTAAGGGGGCCACATACACGTTGAAGAGTGTAGGGCTTAAGCAAGAGCCTTGTGGCACTCCCTTGTTGAGCTCCCTATGAATGGATTTATGGGAGCCCAGCCTAACTTCTTGGAAACGACCAGACAAAAAGCTCTCCATCCATGCCAGAGCCCCTCCCTCCACGCCTACCTCCCCCAGGCGGTTGAGAAGCACCGTGTGAGACATCGTATCAAAAGCGGCGGAGAGATCCAACAGCACCAGAATCATAGAGCTGCCGTCATCCAGTGCCATTTTGATGTTATTGGTCACTGTCTGAAGGGCTGACTCTGTGCTGTGGTTTGGCCTGAACCCAGATTGTGAATAGTCCAGGCCATCCGTCGCTTCAAGATGTTGAGAGAGATAGGTGTTCACGTGCCTCTCCGTGACCTTGCCTAAGTAAGGTAGGAGAGAGATGGGTCGTAAGTTGGAGAGGTCTGTCCATGGGGATGATGCTTTTTTTCTTATCGGGTTCACCACCGCCTTTTTCCAGTCTGCTGGGACCTGGCCTTTCATTAGGGAGGTATTAATCACATCCAAAATGGGAGGTCCCAGGAGAGAAATCATGGGGCCAACCATTTTGGCAGGAATGAGGTTGTTGGGGGACCCTGATTTAATATGACTGCAGAGGGAAAGGAGCTCTGTGTTGTCAATCGGAGGGAAGGATGTCAAAGGGGGTTTATTATTTATTGCTGGGGTCTGAGGAGGGCATTTGTTGGTCTTATTTGTGATATTATTTGCTGCTACTATTCTTTCGTAGATAGTGTTTATTTTATCCTCAAAGAATAGCGAGACTTCATCACATAGGTCTTGTGAGAAGTCATCTGAGCTCTCACATGCAGTCGGTTTAATAAAATTCTGCAGAATATTGAAGAGCTCCTTAGAGCAATTGCCTGCTTGTGCTATCTGTTGCGTTAAGTATTGTTTCCTAGCTAGCTTTATATTTTTATAGTACTCTGATTGGGCATCTAGGAAAACTGCTCTGCTATTCTCGGTTTTCCTTTTCCTCCATGCCTTCTCAGCTCGTCTGCATTTTTGTTTTTCTGCTCTCAGTTCATAGGTATACCAGCTTTCTTGTTTAGACGCAGGATACTGCTTCCGCCTTTTTAGAGGAGCTACAATGTCAATGGCTTGCTTGATGGAGACATTGAGCTTAACTAAGGCCACATCGGCTGTGTCTGTTGCTAGAATATCAGGACTTGTCCAGATTTCCTGGATTTTGTTGGCAGTGACTTTGTGCCATTGTCGTCGCCAAATAGGGGGAAGAGGAGCACTTTTAACAGGTCTTGTAGGAGTTAATAATAAGAATTCTAACATGGAGTGATCTGTCCATGATATTTCTTTTACCGGGGAACAGATTACTTTGGCGCAGTTACAGAAAAGTAGATCAAGCATATGTCCTCCTTTATGGGTGGGTCCATGGTTTTGTAGTTCTAGACCTAGGTTAAAAAGGTCTGTAATCAAAGCAGTGGATTCAGACAGTGTTGGCAGATCTACATGCGTGTTAAAATCGCCCAAAAGAAGAAAATCTTCTTTGGATTTAAGATGGGGGGCTAGAATTTCCTGGAGGGTAAGCGCAAAATTAGGGTTTGGTCCCGGAGGCCGGTAGACCAGAGCACCTTTCCAGGTAATGTGGTTGGTTAAAATGATTTTAAAAATCATGATTTCTAGCTGTGAGCGTATATGTTGTTCTCTGATAGTGACTTTTATGTAGTCCTTATGTATAATTGCCAGGCCACCTCCTGTTTTAATTTCTCTATCTAAATGTTTGATCTTGTATCCGGAAGGAATCCCCATTGCTATGGCAGTAACTGTATGGGGTTTTAACCATGTTTCAACGAGAAAACAGATGTCCGGCTGAGTGGTGTGAATTAAGTCCCAAACGTGATGTTGGTGTTTGGGTAATGATCGCACATTTAAAAGGAAGCTCTTCAGGCCCTGTGGGGGAGTATTTAGGTCGGGAGAAGGTATGCTGTTTTTAGAGAGACGCCGACATTGTAAGCAAGAGAAACCTCCCTCTATACGGTGCCATGGAATTTTGGTACTACAATGCGTAGCTGGTCTGAGGCTCAGTAGCGTTTGGCCAGAGTAGGTAGTTGTGTGGTTACCCTTACCGGTAGAGGCTCGTTGAGCAGTGTCAGAGCCCATCGTCCCTCGCCCCGTCCTGTCGCGGACGGGCGCAGACGGGCTTTTCTTCGGCGCTTCTTAGGCGCGCTCGAAGGCGCCCCCTGCGCGCAACCGCTGCGCGCTTGGAGGAAGGGCGTGGCTAAATAGCCCGGAGTGAGGTAGCCACTACAGCGCTAACCTCAGCTCCGGCAGAACCGGAAGTGCTGCCTGGCTCTTACCTGTCCGCCCTCCGCACAACGGCACTGGTTGCCGAGTCGGAACGAGGCGGGCAGGCTACAATATCGAGCCCAGGCGGTCGGTTGCAGGGAGAGAATGCAAGTATTAGTGGGACAAGTAAAAACTGTCCTAATTAAAAATAGATGTAGACTTTTAAAATCAGTCCGCTAATGCTTCTCGCAGCCCTCGCATGAATGACAGAAATCACTGAAAACTCACAGGTACAGCAGCGGGTCCGGGAGACACTGCCACCGTCTCCCTACCGCGTGTGCCCAAGAGTCAGGCCGGCCTAAATAGCCCGGAGTGAGGTAGCCACTAGAGCGCTAACCTCAGCTCCGGCAGAACCGGAAGTGCTGCCTGGCTCTTACCTGTCCGCCCTCCGCACAACGACACTGGTTGCCGAGTCGGAACGAGGCGGGCAGGCTACAATATCGAGCCCAGGCGGTCGGTTGCAGGGAGAGAATGCAAGTATTAGTGGGACAAGTAAAAACTGTCCTAATTAAAAATAGATGTAGACTTTTAAAATCAGTCCGCTAATGCTTCTCGCAGCCCTCGCATGAATGACAGAAATCACTGAAAACTCACAGGTACAGCAGCGGGTCCGGGAGACATAACCCGGCATCTGAACTTTTGCTGCTGATGACGGTGCCAAAAAGAAGATCTGTGATGCTTTAACTAGAAACTTTAGCTGGACTGCTGTTCTCACCGAGAATCAGTACGGGACCCCAAAATGGCGTCTTCACTGTACAGACGCTGAGAAGCTAAGCTGAGCAAACTCCGTTCTGCCAGCGCACCGTCGCTACCATTGCAACTGTTCTCCTGCCACAAACAGTTGGGCATATGGACACAAGGTACCCACAGCGTTATTTTAACGCGGAGGAAACCTTGTTTGTTCCAGCGCAAGCTTGCCTGGCCCAGATAAGGCAGCAGAAATGTCTCTGCGAGGCGTGGCTCTGTCCGTAACCAAGTCTGCTTTATATACGTGGTAGCGACGGCTGCTGGCATGGGGTAGACACCAGAAGCGGACGAAGTTTATGCCCAACAAGCTAATCGGCCATGGCTCAGATGCGGGGGGTGCTTCGGGAAGAACTACATGTTGCTTCAGGAGCTTGCCTGACCCTGACATAGCAATTGGAGTCAGACAATAGACCCGCTCTTGAGAGAGCGATCATGGAGTGTAACAGCTGCTTTACTTCGGAATACTCCCTCGGCACCAAGGCCACCAATTATCAGCTGCTACCATAAGTAAACGCTATACCTGCACAACGAGGTACCTACAGAGTTCTACATATCCCAACAGATCTTCCTGCTGCAAGAAGGATACACTTTTTTGTAGAAATATTTTCTACAAACTAGGTTCTAGGTGTGTCCTATTGGATGGGTCTTTGGTACACAGGCAAAACTTAGAAGCACAAGCTTTCTGCTGCTACTCCTGACCGGAGCAGTCCAGAGAGCTGTAATGCCTTACCTGAGTGTCCTACCTGAGAGGCTGTTGAGGACTGGGGCACCCTGGGAGATCCAGAGTAGCCCTTGGAGTGAGCGCTAATCCCCCCCTGGAGTGAGCACCGATCCTGAGACTAAGGTAGTGACCAAAGTACCGTGACTGTCTTTGACGATCAGCAGGTCTATGAGGCCTCATGGTGACTGAGGAGGTTTGAATCTACAATACCTGACTTTACAAACGAGCCATACCGCTCATTAAGACAGTTAATCTCTCTTGACTACTGGAATTTGTGCCCTCTTCTTCCTCTTACACCGCTCTATCTTCAATCCTATCTTGTTGAATCAGTTCTGTTCTGAAGTAACGACCTATTCCTAATTGCATCACTTCACTGACCGCACATTAGTTGGGTATCTTCACCAGACCTCTGGAATATGTGCCCCCTTCTTCTCCTTATACTTCTACTCATCACCGATACCCTAGTAACTCCCTTCTCATATCCCCACCACCCTCCTCCTCCTCACTCTCCCAACATGGCCACCACTCGAGTTAAGTCTGGAATGAATTGCTACAAAATCATTTACCCTCCTAACCTGACTAAAGCTTCAGCAAAACGATTCAAGCACAACACCATTGAATGTTTACCTGATTCCCTTTTTGTTGATCAATTCTACAATAGTCATTATGGGAGGCTCAAAAACGATTTAATTTTTTTCACTCACGATATCCCCTCCTGGTCCACCAGCTTATATAATTCCCTTAACGTCACCTCCTCTTCTTCTATCCCTCATGGGAAATAGCTAAAAATTAAGTATGTGCAAATTTTGCAGATTCGCAATCCACAAAATTGCGTATTTACGGATTCGCAATTCGCAAAATTCGCGAACTCTCGCGAATTTTGCGGATTTTTTTGTGTTCGCAAGTGTTTCTGCCGTTTCGCGAGTTTTTTTTACCAGTTCGCAAACTCGAACTTACTTGTCGGGTAGCAACGGTCGCGACCATGTTGTTTCTACGTCTGGTTCATCACAGCACCCTCTTTTTCACCACTGCCACCCTCTGTTTCACCACTGCCACCCTCTGGCTCACCCATGCCACCCTCTGTTTCATCACTGTAGATTATGGGGGGAAGAGCACACCTGCCCTGCCTCAACTGACATGAATGAATTAGGAAACACAACAATGATGGACAGAATGTGGATCAATGTCACACATTCACCCCAGTCAAAAGATCTGGGCCCAAATCCATCGTTTTTCCACTCCACACCACCCTGGGTAAGACAATGGCGATATGCAAATCAGCGCTGACCCTGTGCCCCATGGGAACAGTCCAGTCCGAACTACAAAAGCCATGTCCTTCCCAGAACGGAAACAAGCATCCGAGGACCGGCCCGGTTTTGAGGTAACACCTCTCATCAGCCCGGCTAGCTTGATTCCAGTGGTGTGGAGTGTCTGGGACTCACGTCTGAGCATCCCCAGTACACTTAGAGCGGTAACTGCAAACACAACAATGATGGACAGAATGTGGATCAATGTCACACATTCACCCCAGTCAAAAGATCTGGGCCCAAATCCATCGTTTTTCCACTCCACACCACCCTGGGTTAGACAATGGCGATATGCAAATCAGCGCTGACCCTGTGCCCCATGGGAACAGTCCAGTCCGAACTACAAAAGCCATGTCCTTCCCAGAACGGAAACAAGCATCCGAGGACCGGCCCGGTTTCGAGGTAACACCTCTCATCAGCCCGGCTAGCTTGATTCCAGTGGTGTGGAGTGTCTGGGACTCACGTCTGAGCATCCCCAGTACACTTAGAGCGGTAACTGCAAACACAACAATGATGGACAGAATGTGGATCAATGTCACACATTCACCCCAGTCAAAAGATCTGGGCCCAAATCCATCGTTTTTCCACTCCACACCACCCTGGGTTAGACAATGGCGATATGCAAATCAGCGCTGACCCTGTGCCCCATGGGAACAGTCCAGTCCGAACTACAAAAGCCATGTCCTTCCCAGAACGGAAACAAGCATGCGAGGACCGGCCCGGTTTCGAGGTAACACCTCTCATCAGCCCGGCTAGCTTGATTCCAGTGGTGTGGAGTGTCTGGGACTCACGTCTGAGCATCCCCAGTACACTTAGAGCGGTAACTGCAAACACAACAATGATGGACAGAATGTGGATCAATGTCACACATTCACCCCAGTCAAAAGATCTGGGCCCAAATCCATCGTTTTTCCACTCCACACCACCCTGGGTTAGACAATGGCGATATGCAAATCAGCGCTGACCCTGTGCCCCATGGGAACAGTCCAGTCCGAACTACAAAAGCCATGTCCTTCCCAGAACGGAAACAAGCATCCGAGGACCGGCCCGGTTTCGAGGTAACACCTCTCATCAGCCCGGCTAGCTTGATTCCAGTGGTGTGGAGTGTCTGGGACTCACGTCTGAGCATCCCCAGTACACTTAGAGCGGTAACTGCAAACACAACAATGATGGACAGAATGTGGATCAATGTCACACATTCACCCCAGTCAAAAGATCTGGGCCCAAATCCATCGTTTTTCCACTCCACACCACCCTGGGTTAGACAATGGCGATATGCAAATCAGCGCTGACCCTGTGCCCCATGGGAACAGTCCTGTCCGAACTACAAAAGCCATGTCCTTCCCAGAACGGAAACAAGCATCCGAGGACCGGCCCGGTTTCGAGGTAACACCTCTCATCAGCCCGGCTAGCTTGCTTCCAGTGGTGTGGAGTGTCTGGGACTCACGTCTGAGCATCCCCAGTACACTTAGAGCGGTAACTGCAAACACAACAATGATGGACAGAATGTGGATCAATGTCACACATTCACCCCAGTCAAAAGATCTGGGCCCAAATCCAACGATGGATTTGGGCCCAGATCTTTTGACTGGGGTGAATGTGTGACATTGATCCACATTCTGTCCATCATTGTTGTTTTTGCAGTAACCGCTCTAAGTGTACTGGGGATGCTCAGACGTGAGTCCCAGGCACTCCACACCACTGGAAGCAAGCTAGCCGGGCTGATGAGAGGTGTTACCTCGAAACCGGGCCGGTCCTCGGATGCTTGTTTCCGTTCTGGGAAGGACATGGCTTTTGTAGTTCAGACTGGACTGTTCCCATGGGGCACAGGGTCAGCGCTGATTTGCATATCGCCATTGTCTAACCCAGGGTGGTGTGGAGTGGAAAAACGATGGATTTGGGCCCAGATCTTTTGACTGGGGTGAATGTGTGACATTGATCCACATTCTGTCCATCATTGTTGTTTTTGCAGTAACCGCTCTAAGTGTACTGGGGATGCTCAGACGTGAGTCCCAGGCACTCCACACCACTGGAAGCAAGCTAGCCGGGCTGATGAGAGGTGTTACCTCGAAACCGGGCCGGTCCTCGGATGCTTGTTTCCGTTCTGGGAAGGACATGGCTTTTGTAGTTCAGACTGGACTGTTCCCATGGGGCACAGGGTCAGCGCTGATTTGCATATCGCCATTGTCTAACCCAGGGTGGTGTGGAGTGGAAAAACGATGGATTTGGGCCCAGATCTTTTGACTGGGGTGAATGTGTGACATTGATCCACATTCTGTCCATCATTGTTGTTTTTGCAGTAACCGCTCTAAGTGTACTGGGGATGCTCAGACGTGAGTCCCAGGCACTCCACACCACTGGAAGCAAGCTAGCCGGGCTGATGAGAGGTGTTACCTCGAAACCGGGCCGGTCCTCGGATGCTTGTTTCCGTTCTGGGAAGGACATGGCTTTTGTAGTTCAGACTGGACTGTTCCCATGGGGCACAGGGTCAGCGCTGATTTGCATATCGCCATTGTCTAACCCAGGGTGGTGTGGAGTGGAAAAACGATGGATTTGGGCCCAGATCTTTTGACTGGGGTGAATGTGTGACATTGATCCACATTCTGTCCATCATTGTTGTTTTTGCAGTAACCGCTCTAAGTGTACTGGGGATGCTCAGACGTGAGTCCCAGGCACTCCACACCACTGGAAGCAAGCTAGCCGGGCTGATGAGAGGTGTTACCTCGAAACCGGGCCGGTCCTCGGATGCTTGTTTCTGTTCTGGGAAGGACATGGCTTTTGTAGTTCAGACTGGACTGTTCCCATGGGGCACAGGGTCAGCTCTGATTTGCATATCACCATTGTCTAACCCAGGGTGGTGTGGAGTGGAAAAACAATGGATTTGGGCCCAGATCTTTTGACTGGGGTGAATGTGTGACATTGATCCACATTCTGTCCATCAGTGTTGTTTTTGCAGTAACCGCTCTAAGTGTACTGGGGATGCTCAGACGTGAGTCCCAGGCACTCCACACCACTGGAAGCAAGCTAGCCGGGCTGATGAGAGGTGTTACCTCGAAACCGGGCCGGTCCTCGGATGCTTGTTTCCGTTCTGGGAAGGACATGGCTTTTCTAGTTCAGACTTGACTGTTCCCATGGGGCACAGGGTCAGCGCTGATTTGCATATCGCCATTGTCTAACCCAGGGTGGTGTGGTGTGGAGTGGAAAAACGATGGATTTGGGCCCAGATCTTTTGACTGGGGTGAATGTGTGACATTGATACACATTCTGTCCATCATTGTTGTTTTTGCAGTAACCGCTCTAAGTGTACTGGGGATGCTCAGACGTGAGTCCCAGGCACTCCACACCACTGGAAGCAAGCTAGCCGGGCTGATGAGAGGTGTTACCTCGAAACCGGGCCGGTCCTCGGATGCTTGTTTCCGTTCTGGGAAGGACATGGCTTTTGTAGTTCAGACTGGACTGTTCCCATGGGGCACAGGGTCAGCGCTGATTTGCATATCGCCATTGTCTAACCCAGGGTGGTGTGTAGTGGAAAAACGATGGATTTGGGCCCAGATCTTTTGACTGGGGTGAATGTGTGACATTGATCCACATTCTGTCCATCATTGTTGTTTTTGCAGTAACCGCTATGAATGAATTAGGGGCTGATTGATTAATGTGTCACTGAATTTGAACTTCCAGTCTGGCACCTGCTTCCTTATCTGTAATTGCTTTCTGTTGCTGTGTAATTTTTTTTAGCAGGACCTTTGGCATACTTGTAGCTATTCTCTGAGCCTGCTGTGAGGGTCAGAGCAGGGTCATAGAATAGTTGCAAGTAGGCAACTGAACTCTGGAGGGGCCCCTCAGGAAGCACTAGAGGGAATGTTTACTAATGATAAGATTGAACTTTTGCACCTGCTGAGTGCTTACAGTTTCGCAAAAATCATTTTTCTGCAATTTCGCGCGATTCGCGGGGCGCGAACTCGGGCGAGATCGATTTCGGAAGCCGCGTATTTGTGCGAATATACAATTTTGTTTTTTTTGCGGCGTGTTAGTTCGCGTGATATTTTGCGTTTTCGCAAGCCTAGCGGTCGTACATGGGCGCAGCCATCTTGTTTGCGTGACGTAATTCCGTTTCCGGGCGCTATGTGTAATCTCTCAAGGTGTGCGGCTCACTAGTGCATGTTAACGTGTGATCGCGGGGGAAATCTCGTGCGAACTTACCCACGCGGTCGTGAACGGGCGCGGCCATCTTGTTTTTCATTCATCGCTATGGTTCTGGGCATGCTTTCTGTATCCTCTGTCAATCTCTGCCATCCTTTGCTTGTTTGAAGTTTTTTTTAATCTATTTTACTTATTATCTATCCCTCTATTTTTCTAGCTCTATATTTTTGTGTTTTCTGCTACTTTTGGTTAATTTTAAACTACTTTTTTAAACTCTTTTCTTTTCTTCTTCCCTATTCTATTTCTTATTTGTTATTTACCTTCCTTTCTGCCCAGACCATGGTAAAGGGAGCCGGGAAGCAGCCTGAGAAGGGGAAGGGTCCCGCACCCCGTGCCCGGCTCCCGTGCGGGCGTTTGAGGGGGGAGCAAGTTATAGCCCGGGAGATTTTTTAGTGCGGAGGAGGTGGTCGCACTAGTCTTTTATGTCCAGCGCCGCCTCCCCAGGACCATCATGGGAGGCGGCAAGATCGCTAGCGGCTACGGGCTCAGGGAGCGCCGGAAGCGGTGGGAGAAGGTGTGCCGGGCCATGTTTCAACACTCTGGGGTCCGGCGCACCTACAACCAGGCCACCCACCGTTGGACGGATCTCCTGGACCGGGAACGTGACTTGCTGGACGTGCTCGGCATCGAGATCCCCGGACTTGGTGAGTAGTAGTAGCTATTTCTAGCTATTTCATCCCTACTCTGTTCTCTCCCGCTCTGTGTGTTATTATATTGCACATTTTTGTTTTTTACGAAGAGCAATAATGCTGCCGATTACATTGTAGGTAAATTATATTTCAAAATCTTCTGTGCATTTCAGGTGCACTGCTCTCCTTCTCAGTAGCGTTGCTACTATGCTTATTTGTTTTCGATTTTGTGTTCATTTCATTGGCCTGAGAAATTATGTATGAGTGTAGTGTAAAGAACTGCGTAATGCTAGACACTAAGGGTCAGATTTTCAATTACCGGCGCATCCCTGCAAAGTAGCAGGGATGCGCCAGTAATTCTGCGCCACGCCACCACCACCCATGGCGCCCCGTATTTACAATGCGGCGCACCATGGGCCCAAAACGTCACCGAAGCGTTACGCATCTGTGCCATAAAGGCGGGTCATTGCTGGAGTTGCGTCGCAACGATGGCGCAGTTCCAGCAATGCTCTGGGGTGCCCTACCTTCCCAATGCGGCGTGAAGCCGTACGTCTGCTTCAAGCAGGCGCAGGGTTTGAGTCACGCATCATTGTCCTAAAAGTGACTGATTGAAATCTTGTAGATTTCCCTCAGCCACTTTTAGGATGCGTTCCTGTGCAGGAACGCCCTCCCTTGCGCGGGAACGCCCCCTGATGACGCAGGGCTTTATAACGTGATGCATCTCCCATATGCGTCACGTTGTTAATATACGCCGCACCATGGCGCCTCTTTTGTTCTGCCGCTGCGTCACAAAAGTCACGCAACAATGGAGCAAAAGAGCCGCAAGGGGCTTGTAAATCTGCCCCTACAGACTCAAGTCCAGTCCTTCCTTTGTACACCTGGCAATAAGAAGAAATAGTGGTGGTGGATTGATAGTTTGAGTATTTTAATGACTGGTTAATGTAGTAGGAAACTTTTTAGTGTTGTCGCTGATCTGCAATCACGATGGAGTTTGTCTGTTACTTCGCGTGCTGCGGACTGCTGCCTGCCAGTCCTAGGCGAACCTTTTTAGTAGTTTGTTTAGTGAGTTACATAACTTTCCAAGTCGACGGTCCGCAAATCAAGCAATACTAATATCGTAGTAGACCACATGAGATAGGTCAATATATCCCGTGGAATAGTTGTCTATTTGCTATTTCGCCAAAATATTTTGTTATTGTTCTTTTGAAATGATTAATTTGGTTGACAACAATCATCCATGTTTTCGCGTCTTTCTTTCTTTCATGTTGTACATCAGCTCCCCCCAGGGGCAAGAGCACAGAGGAGGAGGGGTTATCGGCTGCTGCTGCTGTTCAAGGCCAGGATCGGTCAGGCGAGGGCTCCTTTGCTGGCCCCGGTAAGTTTTAATTTTAATATAGAGTACCTATTTTTTCCTAGCGTTCCTCATTCGATTTTTTCTAAATCGTCTTTGATCTTCTTGTAGACTGTATTTAAATTCTTATCCTGCCTCTACTATGACTCCCTGTGGTATTACTAGATTATTCTTATTAGTCTGTCTGTGTAGCTAACTAAGATTGCACAGTTGGCAAAAGGTGTTAAACGAAACTCCCATTCTAGTCAGCAATAGCTCTATGCACTGAGTGCAGTCCTCTGGGATTGTCCATAATGTCCTTTCAAGTCTTCTTAATGTTAATGACAATTACCAACAATAAAAAGGTGAATCACCACCAAGAAAGAATAAGATACTACTTTACTTTTGGTTTGGATAGGAGGACAATCCATACTACTACTGTTGCAGGGACAAATCTGCACAAACAGAACTATGGACACTAAATAGTGCATTGTTTATCAATTATAATAGGCGCAGGTAGACTTTCCACATACCTCAGTGATATCAGACTTTGAAGAACCCCCAATCTCCTTACTGACTAGATAGTGTGGCAGAGTCATTTAGCTCCCGAATTCATCGATGATTGATCCCCAATGATGATTATCCAACGCAGGGCAAGAGTACGGAGTCAGAGTCCAGAAGTGTCAGAGGCACGGACTCATGCTTGGAAATTGCAAAACCTTTTGCTCAGTCACTCTTGACCAAAAACCACAGAGTCTATTTACGTTTTAAAGCTTTATTAAAACTAAAAATATTTATTAAAATCAAACTTGTCATAAAACATAAACGGTTGATTAAAAATGGGAAAGTACTTAGTGATTTATTTCACACATTTATTGTGGGCGAGCCGAGCCCTCACCTGGTTTGAACTTTACATTTTCTTTTTGGTGCTGAATCGTTGGTCACTCCGTCCTAGTGATGATGATTTGTTCTTAGAAGTGAAGCTTCTGTCTGTTATGAGAAAAATGGTGCGTGTTAAAAAGCAAGCATTCATCAGTTGTGCCAAAAAGTGCAGCAAGACAACACCCTTCCCTGGAAAAAGGGACATTTTTACTTTAGAGTAGACAGTCACAAATTATTAGATTGGTTTCTGTATTCACATTTCTTCATTCCTAGACAAAATACTAGTGAGTGGTGTATGTCTATGACATCTAACATTCTTTTTTTTTTTAAAAAAGATTTTTATTGTGCAAAGCAATATGATACAAGTATGGGCCTACAACCACAGGGGCCAGCCGCTAGAGTATCTTAAGCGTGTTCGAACATCAGAAAGTAGCGGTCGGTGGCCCAGAGGCCTGGTACATACAGTATGGAAGGCTCCGCAACACAGGATAAACTAAGGATATCATAATTTTGCTTTTAGAAAAACACAAAAGAAACAAACAAACAAACAAAGCTCAAGGCGGGAACCACGGTAAATGAAGCCTGCTCCAACGGGGGGGGACCCACAGTAAGGACAAATGACCAGGAAATAGACAGAAGCCGCCAGGGGGGGGCGGGACAGTGGGGAACTGGTGAATCAGGAGAGAAATAAAGTCATCCAGGAATGCCGGATCAGGGGGACAGAGAGATCTAGAGTGACATCCAGTGGGGGTGTGCAAATGTTTCCTCGATAAGCATTCCATTGACTCCAGATTTTATTCCATGCCTTAGGTTTGCCCCTAGCCAATTACACGGTCTTTTCCCGAAACATACACCAGTCCATATTCTCCTTCCACACAGAGACGGAGGGGGCCTGTCGGGAACCCCACCGCTGTGCGATGTCTCTCTTCGCAATCATGTTCCCGAGGGCCGCCCACCGGGTCTGAGCGACGCTGTAATCATTTGGCTCCCACACATTCAACAAGCATCTCCGAGCCTCCGGTAGCAGAGCAACCCCGGTAACACGACATCTGGAGAAGTGTGGCTCAGGGGTTAGAGGCAGCAGACCCGGAAGCTGAGATCGGTCCTGGACCAGGGTTCAATTCCCCGCCTCGGCGGGGTCTTGGGCTAAAAATTCCACGGACTCGATAATTCTCGCCCGGTGCCTCCTTGACTCACGGGTTCACACTCTGCGACTCTGGGCAATAAATGAAATGAAATGAAAAAGAAATTTATAGAGCGCTCTGTGGCCAAGCGGCTTCCTGGCGCTAAGGAACACATCGGTATCTGCCTAACTGGTGCGAGAGAGTTTAGCTTGCTTAATCTCCACAACGGCCCCTCGCGGCGGGATGCCTGACTTTCACCTTGTGGATACCCTGCTATCTCACAGGGGAATACCAGGAAGGGTTCCCTAAGCAAGCGCCGGGAAACCCACTGCGGGTAGCTGTGCGCTATATAAGCTCAACTACATTTACATTTACATTTACATTTACATCTAACATTCTTAAATGTACTTTGTAGGTGGAACATCTGGTGCTGGGCCCAGCGCGGAGGTGGAGGAGGACAGTTCTGGTGAGGAGGCGGTGCAAGTGCCGGACGAAACTGCTGTGCGGGTTGCCACGGTAGTGGCGGGCAGTGATAAGCTCTTATATTCCTTACTTATTGAGATTGCAGACTGCATAGTGTGCTCTCTGCACGGGTGTAGTATATATGTTCTACATGTAAGTTACTATACTGTTGAGCAGACTTTGAAATTTAGAACAAAGTTTTTTATCAACCAGGTAGTAGCCTCCTCTAAATTTACTTCAACTCAGCGGTGAATTTTTTTTCGAGAATCCAAATCTGATCTGAGATGAACTTGATGGATGGGATGAACGAAAAGGGAAAGAAGGGTGTAAGTAAGTGTGGAAGGACGAGCAAGTTAAAAGTAATGATGACTGACAAAGAAGAATGATACGTGTTTGATTGGTGCCCGAGGTGGCTGGGAAGGAATATGATGCATGGCTGGGTGAAGGATGAAGCAAGGATGGGTGGAAGGAGAACAGCCTGGGTGGGTGAAACAGAAACTGTATGTGTGCGCAATATATGCTTTGGTTGAAATTCAAATGCAAGTCAAGCACGGATGTATGGCTTGCGGTTTCCCAAATAAAATGAAAAGGTTGTTTTCCCGTGAGAAAACGTAAGGTTTGTCCAGATGAGAGACATGAAGAAGAATGATTGACATATAGTTTGAATGGATGGATGCCTGGATCATGGTACTATCTGACTCTTAGATAGCATATGTGTATCTAGAGAGAGAGTAGACGGTCACTGGATGAACTAAGTGTTACTTTGAAGAGCATGTAACACCGCACCCGCACGTCCGTCCCAGTGTAGGAAAGGCAAGGAAAAGAAGTTGTAATTTTGTCCGAATACTACCATGAATAGTAGCAGTAGTTTGTATTGCAAGCACAGCATATATCCGGATATTACGATGGACACTCACTACCTCTGTTAATAGGTTTAGTAGAACTCGGTCATTCATGTGTGGATGTATCACTGTTCACTTAATAAAAAGCAAAGCACCTAAAGTCATCCCATATGTAAGCAAATACATACCATGTGCAGTGATAGATAATCAGATTATATATCTTCTTCATTTTCCTTTTCTAGTATTCATTGGCACTGTAGGGTGAAAGTTAAATTAATCAAGGAGTAGCCCTTGTAACAGAGTATTCTCAGTGCCACCCGTAATAGAAAAGTAAGAGCATCACCACCTGCATGTACTGGACTGGTACAGTAATGCAAGTCTGTCTCACTCATCATGGCGGGCGTCTGTTTTTCTCGGGTGCAAGTTGACTGCGCTTGCATTATGCCGGCTTGCAGAAGTTAACGTACCAATTTTGCTAAACAAGAGAGAAGAAGAAGAAGAAGACTGGTGTACTGTCATAGTCGACTCTAATGGAGTGAGTCCATAGTGCTCGTAGAATTGATTCCTTAAACTCCCACTAATGTTAGAGCAAGGATGAAGAAGTGGGAGGTTAGATAGATACTGGCCACAATAGTTATGTACTGCGCTTGCAAGTTGCTAGTTCTACTGTGACATAACTTTCTGCTGAATCATTTTGTTTTAATCTTAAAGAGCATTGGTTACAGACTATGTCTTTCTTTCTTCATATAGATGCTCCTTCCAAACCAACACGGAAGGAGCTGACTAAAAGGGCCCGGCAACGGAGGCTGGAGGCCACTGTTGCCGAATATCGGCGGCTGATGTCCCAGGAGGAGGAGGACACGCACAGTACGTCGAAAACATCCACGGCGACACGTGCATCCTCCTCCACGCTCCCTGGGTCAGCCAGTCAGCGCAGCAGGTCTCCAGCAGTACGGAGCCGGGGTACCGCAGCCACCCGCCACCGCCGAACAGCAAAGAAATCAGCTGCCCCCCACAGCAGGTGCAAGGCACGCGTGCACCGCCTTTCACTGAGGGTGTCCTACCTCGAGCAGGAGGTCCTCAACACTATAGCAGAAGTAAAACCTATAGAATGGCTGTAGGGATGAATTTAGAAGCAGAGAATGAGATCAAAGAAATGCAGAGTCACACTCATAGAAGTACACATCAATAACATTACTTAAAAGATCATTAGAAAAGAACGGATACTGTATCTGTATGTTTTTGTACTTGTCCTGTTGAATTTGGTAAGTTGCATGCTCTTATTAGCGGGACTCCTCCATTCCATCTGACGCTCCGTCCATCAATGTTGGTGACCAGAAGACACCCTGTCCACTGCCTGCCTGGCGGATGCTGAATTGCGGCTCGCTAATGTGAAGCTTGACTTCATCCTTTTTTTCCCATTGCACAGGCTGAAACCCGGCCTGTAATTATTGATAGAAAAACAGGAAGTGATATTAGAACACCACTGACAAATAAATATAAGGTATGTACGCTGTGTAGTTCAAAAAGTCACACTTTGAGTTTCCTAATAGACAGTACAATATTTTTGAAAGTGCCTACTCTGTCTGAGTCTCCTTTTGAAGGATAAATAAGTATGGGCGAATTAATTTAGCGGATCCTTCCCCTCAAGCTAGGTGTACTGTAAACTGTATTTTAGAACAAAATTAGACCTTCCCAGCAGTGCTCCCAGACCCTTACTAAACCCAGTCGCAAAAATGTAGAAGACCCCCAATCAGATCTCCAAAAACGAGGCCTTGTAGAAAATGGTGACAAAACGTACTTGGAAAGTTAAGTAGGCCCAAATCCCCCCTTACCCACCATGGATTGTATTCAAACCACTTGCAAGCAAGCAAAAGTATCCATACCCAGCATTGCTCCAACACTCGCAAAACCCCCCACAAACACCAGGAACCCCCACAAACAGCCCCCCGAAAACGGTAGAGTGAGCGAAATCTCAGAAAATGCAAAACCTTTTTCCCCAGGGATTGTCTCCAAAACACTTTCTTTCGGGTATTAGACCTTTCCAGCAATGGCCCCATTACTGTCAACCTGGGCGAAAACAAGTTTAACCCCCCCAACAAGCCAAAAGGAAAAACCCTGGAAAAGCCACACTTAAAAAACTTTGGTCCTACCTGGAATTCAGTCCAAATGCGCTCTGCAGCTAGGCCCTAACTCCCCTTTTTCATCATGGATTTCCTGAAAAACAAATGCAATCAACATTAGACTGTGCCAGCAGTGCTCCCAGACCCCAAACCCCACCCACAAACACCCGGAACCCCCCCAAACAGCACCTCAAAGACAAGCAAGTCAGCAAAAACGCAAAAAAATGTTCACCTCTGACTTTGTCCAAACCACTTTTATCCGGTATTAGACATTCCCAGGAATGGCCCCAGACCCCTGCAGCCACCCGCAAAAAAGCAGAACACCCCCAAACAGGCAAAAAGCAAAAATGGGCCTACTACCTTCAATTCTGTCCAAATGCGCTCTGCAGCTAGGCCCTAACTCCCCTTTTCCACCATGGATTTCCTGAAAAACAAATGCAATCAACATTAGACTGTGCCAGCAGTGCTCCCAGACCCCAAAACCCACCCACAAACACCCGGAACCCCCCCAAACAGCACCCCAAAGACAGGCAAGTGATCAAAAGCGCAAAATCTTTTTCTGCTCCGATTTTGTCCAAACCACTTTTATCCGGTATTAGACATTCCCAGCAATGGCCCCAGAACCGTCAACTCACCCGCAAAGAAGTAGAACACCCCCACAATTGCAGAGTCTTTCTTCATTGGGCGTAATCCAGCCATCTGCTTTGAGGGAAATAGGAGTCTGGAGGAGGAGGAGGATAGAGGAGCATGTTCTTGTGAACTTGTGAACCTGAGGAATGCAGGCTGCGGCACCTTCAAATCAATAAGCAAATAAGTGAAGACAGTTCTGCTGATGGGCTTGTTTTTGTGATTAGGTGATTAAAGTTTTTTTATATAGATTTTGCAAAACAAAGAAAGACAGACACACAGGAATAAAAGTGAATAAGGACGAAAAAGAAAGTTAGTGATTCATTGACTCATTTTCAGGGCTCGGTGTCAGGGAAGAAGAGCTCGTCCTCAAACTCTGCTAATTCAGATGGGAGTAGGTCAGTTAACAGGGAAGAACTTCCCTCATCTAAGTTGGTGTCCTCCTCGTCTTCTTCCTGCGTGCATTCTCGTAATTTGTAATCTGGTGGTATGAAGTGCTGATTCATCTTGATCATTGTTAACCTCTCCACATTTTTGGGCTAGAGGCGGGTCCTTTTGGAAGTTACAATGCCACCAGCAGCACTGAAAACACGTTCAGAAGACACACTTGCGAGTGGGCAAGACAAGTCATTTATAGCCAGGTTGGTGATCTCTGGCCACACATCTGTTTTCCCATGCCAATACGCCAATGGGTCATGAGAAAGA
This sequence comes from Lissotriton helveticus, assembly GCF_964261635.1. Taxonomy (NCBI): domain Eukaryota; kingdom Metazoa; phylum Chordata; class Amphibia; order Caudata; family Salamandridae; genus Lissotriton; species Lissotriton helveticus. Next base: position 1,192,659,374 of record NC_136059.1, read on the forward strand.
TGGACCTCTGTTGAGTCATTCAGATAGGCCTGCACCATCGACTCAAGGTTCTCCAGGGTTCCTCCACTTTGCTTACTTTTTTCTGGGACCATTTCAGAAGCAAACCCAAGCTGAGTTAGCCAATCCTCTTCTTCACACAATATTACTGTTGTGTCTGGTGCAGATGATACGGTTGCTGGTGTCGTTAACGGCTGAGAGGGAAAATCACTCACTTCTGCCACAGCCACAAATGCAGATGTGGATTATTTTGACTGCGGACGGCCTGCTGATGCTGATGTACTGCCTTTTCCTTCAATATCCTGCCGTTCTCTTTCAAACCGATTGGCTGACACAGCTAGCCAATGTTTGTACTTTGTAACATCTGCGTCATCAAAAGGAAAGAATACTCTGCCTGCCACTGCCTTTTTGTACCGTGGATCCAGAATAGTAGCACAAATGTAATGCTGTTCTGTGTTGATCATTTCAAGACGATCATCGCCAAGTAGGCGGTGTAATAATTACTCCGCCAACTCAAATGCTTCTTCCTTTCCATCTTTTTCAAACTTAGAACACACCGCCTTCAGTCGGTGCTCTAGCATGCTCAACAACGGGATAGCTTTTCCCAAATTACAGTCCTCCCTGCTGACTGCACGCGTGAAGACCTCAAAAGGACGAAGCATGTCTGTCAGGCTTTTAACTAGGTTCCATTGCTCCACCTGTATCCTCATGTCTATCATAGGGGTACCCAGTTTAAAGAAATACTGATCGACTACCGCATACTGCTCATACAGACGCTCAAGCATGTAGAAGGTTGAGTTCCAACGTGTTGCCACCTCCTGGAGGAGTGCTTTCACTGGCAATTTACGTTCATGTTGCAGGCACCTCAGCTGCTTCCGTGCCTTAAAAGAATGGTTGAAATGTGTGCACATTCTTCGGCAGGTGATCAGTAACTCGGAGACTGGACTTTCTTCACTTAAGAATTTTTTAACAACCAGGTTTATACAGTGCGCCAGACACGGCACTCTGAAATAGTTACTCATATCCATGGCCTTAACTACATTGGCGCCATTATCCGTGGAAACATAACCAATCATGCGTTTTCTTGGGGACAGCCATTCAAAGACCTTTGTGTTAAACTCATGCAAAATGTTTTCTCCTGTATGACTTTTCTCCATGGCAAACATGGCTATTGTTGCATGTTTCCGAACAGCTTTATAAACTTTGTCCGAGTCAACACCTGCGTTTATCTTTGCTTTAACCCCTGAAAAAGTGTCCCAGTGTGCAGTGATGCACATGTAATCAGTGGCTGCGCAACTGGTCCACATGTCTGTTGTCAGATGTATAGTGTGAACAGCACTCTTCTGCAAAGCTGCCCCAATCACCTGGTCTGGGAAAGACATGGCTTGGTAGTTCGGACTGGACTGTTCCCATGAGGCACAGGGTCAGAGCTGATTTGCATATAGCCAGTGTCTAACCCAGGGTGATGTGGAGTGCAAAAAAACGATGGATTTAGGCCCAGATCCTTGTACTGGGGTGAATGTATGACATTGTTCTACATTCTGTCCATCAACTGTGTTTTTTGCAATTTTCACCCCGAGTGGGCTGGGGATGCTCAGACGTGAGTCCCAGGCTCTCCACACCACTGGAGTCAAGCTATCCAGGCTGAATGAAGGCTGATAGCCAGAAACCGGTCCTTGGATGCTTGATTCCGGTCTGGGAAAGACATGGCTTGGTAGTTCGGACTGGACTGTTCCCATGAGGCACAGGGTCAGAGCTGATTTGCATATAGCCAGTGTCTAACCCAGGGTTATGTGGAGTGCAAAAAAACGATGGATTTAGGCCCAGATCCTTGTACTGGGGTGAATGTATGACATTGTTCTACATTCTGTCCATCAACTGTGTTTTTTGCAATTTTCACCCCGAGTGGGCTGGGGATGCTCAGACGTGAGTCCCAGGCTCTCCACACCACTGGAGTCAAGCTATCCAGGCTGAATGAAGGCTGATAGCCAGAAACCGGTCCTTGGATGCTTGATTCCGGTCTGGGAAAGACATGGCTTGGTAGTTCGGACTGGACTGTTCCCATGAGGCACAGGGTCAGAGCTGATTTGCATATAGCCAGTGTCTAACCCAGGGTGATGTGGAGTGCAAAAAAACGATGGATTTAGGCCCAGATCCTTGTACTGGGGTGAATGTATGACATTGTTCTACATTCTGTCCATCAACTGTGTTTTTTGCAATTTTCACCCCGAGTGGGCTGGGGATGCTCAGACGTGAGTCCCAGGCTCTCCACACCACTGGAGTCAAGCTATCCAGGCTGAATGAATGCTGATAGCCAGAAACCGGTCCTTGGATGCTTGATTCCGGTCTGGGAAAGACATGGCTTGGTAGTTCGGACTGGACTGTTCCCATGAGGCACAGGGTCAGAGCTGATTTGCATATAGCCAGTGTCTAACCCAGGGTGATGTGGAGTGCAAAAAAACGATGGATTTAGGCCCAGATCCTTGTACTGGGGTGAATGTATGACATTGTTCTACATTCTGTCCATCAACTGTTTTTTGCAATTTTCACCCTGAGTGGTCTGGGGCTGCTCAGACGTGAGTCCCAGGCTCTCCACACCACTGGAGTCAAGCTATCCAGGCTGAATGAAGGCTGATAGCCAGAAACCGGTCCTTGGATGCTTGATTCCGGTCTGGGAAAGACATGGCTTGGTAGTTCGGACTGGACTGTTCCCATGAGGCACAGGGTCAGAGCTGATTTGCATATAGCCAGTGTCTAACCCAGGGTGATGTGGAGTGCAAAAAAACGATGGATTTAGGTCCAGATCCTTGTACTGGGGTGAATGTATGACATTGTTCTACATTCTGTCCATCAACTGTGTTTTTTGCAATTTTCACCCCGAGTGGGCTGGGGATGCTCAGACGTGAGTCCCAGGCTCTCCACACCACTGGAGTCAAGCTATCCAGGCTGAATGAATGCTGATAGCCAGAAACCGGTCCTTGGATGCTTGATTCCGGTCTGGGAAAGACATGGCTTGGTAGTTCGGACTGGACTGTTCCCATGAGGCACAGGGTCAGAGCTGATTTGCATATAGCCAGTGTCTAACCCAGGGTGATGTGGAGTGCAAAAAAACGATGGATTTAGGCCCAGATCCTTGTACTGGGGTGAATGTATGACATTGTTCTACATTCTGTCCATCAACTGTTTTTTGCAATTTTCACCCTGAGTGGGCTGGGGCTGCTCAGACGTGAGTCCCAGGCTCTCCACACCACTGGAGTCAAGCTATCCAGGCTGAATGAAGGCTGATAGCCAGAAACCGGTCCTTGGATGCTTGATTCCGGTCTGGGAAAAACATGGCTTGGTAGTTCGGACTGGACTGTTCCCATGAGGCACAGGGTCAGAGCTGATTTGCATATAGCCAGTGTCTAACCCAGGGTGATGTGGAGTGCAAAAAAACGATGGATTTAGGCCCAGATCCTTGTACTGGGGTGAATGTATGACATTGTTCTACATTCTGTCCATCAACTGTTTTTTGCAATTTTCACCCTGAGTGGGCTGGGGCTGCTCAGACGTGAGTCCCAGGCTCTCCACACCACTGGAGTCAAGCTATCCAGGCTGAATGAAGGCTGATAGCCAGAAACCGGTCCTTGGATGCTTGATTCCGGTCTGGGAAAAACATGGCTTGGTAGTTCGGACTGGACTGTTCCCATGAGGCACAGGGTCAGAGCTGATTTGCATATAGCCAGTGTCTAACCCAGGGTGATGTGGAGTGCAAAAAAACGATGGATTTAGGCCCAGATCCTTGTACTGGGGTGAATGTATGACATTGTTCTACATTCTGTCCATCAACTGTGTTTTTTGCAATTTTCACCCCGAGTGGGCTGGGGATGCTCAGACGTGAGTCCCAGGCTCTCCACACCACTGGAGTCAAGCTATCCAGGCTGAATGAAGGCTGATAGCCAGAAACCGGTCCTTGGATGCTTGATTCCGGTCTGGGAAAGACATGGCTTGGTAGTTCGGACTGGACTGTTCCCATGAGGCACAGGGTCAGAGCTGATTTGCATATAGCCAGTGTCTAACCCAGGGTGATGTGGAGTGCAAAAAAACGATGGATTTAGGCCCAGATCCTTGTACTGGGGTGAATGTATGTCATTGTTCTACATTCTGTCCATCAACTGTGTTTTTTGCAATTTTCACCCCGAGTGGGCTGGGGATGCTCAGACGTGAGTCCCAGGCTCTCCACACCACTGGAGTCAAGCTATCCAGGCTGAATGAAGGCTGATAGCCAGAAACCGGTCCTTGGATGCTTGATTCCGGTCTGGGAAAGACATGGCTTGGTAGTTCGGACTGGACTGTTCCCATGAGGCACAGGGTCAGAGCTGATTTGCATATAGCCAGTGTCTAACCCAGGGTGATGTGGAGTGCAAAAAAACGATGGATTTAGGCCCAGATCCTTGTACTGGGGTGAATGTATGACATTGTTCTACATTCTGTCCATCAACTGTGTTTTTTCCAATCACCTCCAGCACATCTTCATGTAATGCTGGAACCGCAACTCTGGCAAAATAGAACCGGCTAGGAACCTTCCATTTAGAGCAGAGCGTTGCCACCATTTCAAGAAAATCCACCCCTTCCACAAAAGAAAAAGGGAGAAGGTCCAGCGCTAGCATTTTAGCCAGCTTAGTGTTATACAGACGCGCCATTGGGTGGTTGCATTCATATGGCGCTTCTGAAAACAACATGCTTCTAATGATGGGCTGGACCATTTTACGGGATGATGATGACTTCTGCAACCCAGTTACGCTCAGTGATGATGAACTTTTCCCCATTGGTGTCTCACTCTCTCCCACACTCTTAGTGTGGCTCATATATCTTGCAGGGGGTGTGCTGCTGACAGGGGTACTGGGTGTAACTGAAGAAATGTTTGACGCTTCTTACTCCTCGTCATCAGCAGATGAAACATCAACGGATACAATTTGTTGACTTGCAATTCGGGCATCCTTGATCTCCCTTAGGTGCACATGCCATTTGACAGTGTGCTGTCTCTCAAGATGACCTCTCTGGCCTCCGGTACCATAGTTGGTACCAAGCTTACCACGACTAACTCGAACCTTACAAATGGTACAAATGGCTATGTTTTCCCTTGTTGGGCTAACACTAAAGAAGTCCCAAACTGCGAACTTCAAATGTCTGTGGGGGGCGGAGGAGGCGATGCTGGGAATGCTGCTAATGCCAGATGAACTGGAGGATGTGTGTTGCCGAAATTTAGTACGTTGTGCACTTACAGCACCACTAATTGAGGAAATGGAGGTCGAGGTGGATGGAGGTCCCTTCTGGCGAGAAAATATGGAAGCTGTAGGTGGTGGTGTACTAGTTAACTGCATTTGTAGTGGTGTTCCCATTCCCACGTCGCCATCATCATCATCACGCTCAGCAGCATTTCGGGCTAGGGTTAAAATGTCTGTTTGCTGCATGCCCGCTGAGGCTGGAGGGACGTGTATGATGACTGCGTCGTCGTCGTGAGAGTCTTCATCAGCAGGAGTAGTATACGCCACTTCTTGTTCAGCGTCATCATCACACTCCATAACTCTGTGACTTTCGGGGACCTTCTTTTTACGCTTAGCTACCTTTGTCAGATCATGGTGTGCCTCACTCTCAGACGGCCGTGGTGGTTCCCAAGTTTCATCCATATCATCAGAAGGAAGGGGGCTTGAAGAAGAAGTAGACTCCATCCTTGATCTTTTCCTTGCTGGGGATCTGGAAGACAAGGAATCATCAGGAGGAGTGGCTTCCTCATGTGATACCTTGGCTTGAATGTCGATTTCCTGATGTGCCCCTACTTCGGGAGGAACAACTATTGTGGGCACTTGTGCCGCTCCATGCACCTCTGCTTGCTCCTCTCCTTGCGCCGCCTCTCCTTCGATATGTACTTGGGCTTGTACTTGCACATTTGGTTGTTGTTGCGGCTGCGGATGTTGAACACTCGTCAGATTAGTTACAACAACCTGTGTTGATTGAGGGATGCTGCTACTTTCTTGCGATGAGCCAACATCACTGGTCGATGGTGATTGAACAACTATACTGGCTGCCTCTGCAGCACTCAAGGGCTTGGACCTAAGTTGGCGTGGTGGTGGTGGCACTGAGCCCAATGGAGCGGAGGTGCTGCTCCCAGCTTGGTCCCCAGCAGACCCTGCTGCTGCTGCAGGCGTACTTTTTTTTCCCCAAAAAATGCGGCCGTCGGCACACCAGTCTCCTTGGTAAGTGGCGCCTCTTGCTTCTTCCGCTCCTTACTGGCAACTTTCTTGCTAGAGGAGCTACGGGCAACTTTTTTTGGGGCCATCTTCTTCAGATGTCAGAACACCAGGCCGCAGTTGCACAAGTTGCAGAGTTGTCTGTGGCCACACGTGACGTTGTGCTACACACACCGCAGCAGGACTTCTTCCTGGCACTGATGAGGAACGATGAGGCTGATGATTCGTCTTTCTGCACCTAAAAGCAAACGAAGCCAGAGGAACATCAGTTAAATAAATGTTGCATATGTAGCTCTTCAATTAATAGTTTGCAAGTAAGCATTTTTATTATACCCACCCCCCAAAATGGAAAGACCAATAAAATGCACCACTGACAGAGTACCCCTGGGCATAATGGATGAAAGCATGGCAGACAGGGTGCAGGCCTATGACACAACAAAGCACACTGCCTGGCTTCAAAATTGCCCCTAGACCCCCACCCACATGGCCAGGCCCTGCCTGGACCAGGCCTCAAAATGGTCCCCACCCACATGGCCATGCCCCATCAACACCCCAAAAAATAAAAAACCACACAAAAATCACCACAATCCAATGCCATCCATGCCCTCCATGATGTTTACATTAAGGAGACCCCACAGAAAGACTAGGCCCATGCACCACTGGGTACCCCTGGGCATAATGGATGAAAGCAAGGCACTTTGGATGCAGGCCTATGGCACAAAGCACACTGCCTGGATTCAAAATGGCCCCCTCACCCCCACCACATGGCCCTGGACCAGGCCTCAAAATGGCCCCCACCCACATGGCCATGCCCTATCAACACCCCAAAAAATCGAAAAACACACAAAAATCACCACAATCCAATGCCATCCATGCCCTCCATGATCTTTACATTCAAGACACCCCATAGAAAGACTAGGCCCATGCACCACTGAGTAGCCCTGGGCAAAAGGCCCCAACAGCAGCCAAAAAATCGAAAAACAAACAAAAATCACTACAATCCAATGCCATCCATGCCCTCCATGATCTTTACATTCAAGACACCCCACAGAAAGACTAGGCCCATGCACCACTGAGTACCCCTGGGCAAAAGGCCCCATCAACAGCCAAAAAATGGAAAAACACACAAAAATCACCTCAATCCAATGCCATCCATGAACTCCATGATGTTTACATTAAAGAGACCCCACAGAAAGACTAGGCCCATACACCACTGGGTACCCCTGGGCATAATGGATGAAAGCAAGGCACATTGGATGCAGGCCTATGGCACAAAGCACACTGCCTGTATTCAAAATGGCCCCTTCACCCCCACCACATGGCCCTGGACCAGGCCTCAAAATGGCCCCCACCCACATGGCCATGCCCCATCAACACCCCAAAAAAATCGAAAAACACACAAAAATCACCACAATCCAATGCCATCCATGCCCTCCATGATGTTTACATTAAAGAGACCACACAGAAAAACTAGGCCCATGCACCACTGAGTGAGTACCCCTGGGCAAAAGGCCCCAACAACACCCCAAAAAATCAAAAAACACAAAAATCACCACAATCCAATGCCATCCATGCCCTTCATGATCTTTACATTCATGACACCCCACAGAAAGACTAGGCCCATGCACCACTGAGTACACCTGAGCAAAAGGCCCCAACAACAGCCAAAAAATCGAAAAACACACAAAAATCACCACAATCCAATGCCATCCATGCCCTCCATGATGTTTACATTAAAGAGACCACACAGAAAGACTAGGCCCATGCACCACTGAGTACCCCTGGGCAAAAGGCCCCAAAAACAGCCAAAAAATCGAAAAACACACAAAAATCACCTTAATCCAATGCCATCCATGCCCTCCATGATGTTTACATTAAAGAGACCCCACAGAAAGACTAGGCCCATACACCACTGGGTACCCCTGGGCATAATGGATGAAAGCAAGGCACATTGGATGCAGGCCTATGGCACAAAGCACACTGCCTGGATTCAAAATGGCCCCTTCACCCCCACCACATGGCCCTGGACCATGCCTCAAAATGCCCCCCACCCACATGGCCATGCCCCATCAACACCCCAAAAAATCGAAAAACACACAAAAATCACCACAATCCAATGCCATCCATGCCCTCCATGATGTTTACATTAAAGAGACCACACAGAAAAACTAGGCCCATGCACCACTGAGTGAGTACCCCTGGGCAAAAGGCCCCAACAACACCCCAAAAAATCAAAAAACACAAACATCACCACAATCCAATGCCATCCATGCCCTTCATGATCTTTACATTCATGACACCCCACAGAAAGACTAGGCCCATGCACCACTGAGTACACCTGGGCAAAAGGCCCCAACAACAGCCAAAAAATCGAAAAACACACAAAAATCACCACAATCCAATGCCATCCATGCCCTCCATGATGTTTACATTAAAGAGACCACACAGAAAGACTAGGCCCATGCACCACTGAGTACCCCTGGGCAAAAGGCCCCCAAAACAGCCAAAAAATCGAAAAACACACAAAAGTCACCTCAATCCAATGCCATCCATGCCCTCCATGATGTTTACATTAAAGAGACCCCACAGAAAGACTAGGCCCATACACCACTGGGTACCCCTGGGCATAATGGATGAAAGCAAGGCACATTGGATGCAGGCCTATGGCACAAAGCACACTGCCTGGATTCAAAATGGCCCCTTCACCCCCACCACATGGCCCTGGACCATGCCTCAAAATGCCCCCCACCCACATGGCCATGCCCCATCAACACCCCAAAAAATCATCGAAAAACACACAAAAATCACCACAATCCAATGCCATCCATGCCCTCCATGATGTTTACATTAAAGAGACCCCACAGAAAGACTAGGCCCATACACCACTGGGTACCCCTGGGCATAATGGATGAAAGCAAGGCACATTGGATGCAGGCCTATGGCACAAAGCACACTGGCTGGATTCAAAATGGCCCCTTCACCCCCACCACATGGCCCTGGACCATGCCTCAAATTGCCCCCCACCCACATGGCCATGCCCCATCAACACCCCAAAAAATCGAAAAACACACAAAAATCACCACAATCCAATGCCATCCATGCCCTCCATGATGTTTACATTAAAGAGACCCCACAGAAAGACTAGGCCCATACACCACTGGGTACCCCTGTGCATAATGGATGAAAGCAAGGCACATTGGATGCAGGCCTATGGCACAAAGCACACTGCCTGGATTCAAAATGGCCCTTTCACCCCCACCACATGGCCCTGGACCATGCCTCAAAATGGCCCCCACCCACAGGGCCATGCCCCATCAACACCCCAAAAAATCAAAACACACACAAAAATCACCACAATCCAATGCCATCCATGCCCTCCATGATGTTTACATTAAAGAAACCACACAGAAACACTAGGCCCATGCACCACTGAGTGAGTACCCCTGGGCAAAAGGCCCCAACAACACCACAAAAAATCGAAAAACACAAAAATCACCACAATCCAATGCCATCCATGCCCTAAATGATGTTGAAATTCAACAAAACAGTTGCATCATGCACCCATAACTAACCCTGGTCCTACTGGATACTGTGGCTACCCACAATATATTTTATTTAATGTTCTGAAAAAGTTCCAAAATTGTAGTTGCAGCAACTGTAATGCCCCAAACAAATTTACTTGTGAAATTTCTAATCCAAAAGTGATCCAAAGAAAGTCAAAAAGGCCTCAAATCCAAATATCCAGCAGCATCCACAAAAAGTAATCCTTCCAGGTCAAGATCCAAATAAAAGTGACCAGCACATGAAGAAAGCACTGGGAGGAGCCTGCTGGTCAGGAACAGGAAGTTGGAGACTGTGGGGCATTTCCTCCCCCCCCCCAAAAATGGACTCCTTGCAAAAAAAAAGTGCAGGCAAATGTCAACCTGAGGAGTTATTCTGATAAAAATCATAATTTTCAAGGTTTACTGCCTGCTGGTGGATTTCTTGTGCGAAATTGCAAATTTTGCAATCTCGCAATTGCGAGATCGTAGCTGCCCGCCGCATCTACGTGTTCGCAAGTGTTTACTCCCGCGATGCGTGATCACGGGCTTTTATGACGTACTCGCGTTGCCAAACTCTCGCTGTGCAAGGTGGCAAGCAGCGATGACGTAATCGCGGTCGAAAAACTCCAGCGGGATCCTGCAGCAAGATCCGAAATGGCGCAGCACACGCAAACATGGAGGAAAACAACTCTTCAAACGCTGAATGACGGTAAGTGAACGCTGCGCGCCGCAAAATTGAATAGTATTCTATTTGGCAAGTGCGACCAAGCAAAAAAATCAGTTTCACACGAATTTTCGGCAAATTCGCGAGAGTTCGCAGATTGAGAATTCGCCGAAAATCCGCAAAATCCGCGAGCGGAACGGATTTTACGCCCATGCTTACTAAAAATATCCCCCTCTGCGTGTTTCAACGGCTCCCTCACTATCTCACTCTATAATAACGGTACTGTCATGATGTAAAGATACCTGTTCCTTTCTCTTCGACCACCTCTTCCCTTCCCTACTTCCCTCCCCTGTGACTGGGTTCTCCCCTGACTCTTCTTCTAGCTCCACCCATTACTCCCTATCTCTTCCCCTGACCATACCACACTCCAATAGGTTGCACCCTTGGGAGGCACAGGTCAAGCCTCTTTCCCCCCCTCCCCTGTTCCCTCCTCTCCCATTCTTCTTCCTTCACAGCTGGCCCCCACCCCTCATCACATCAACCTCTCCCTTAGCTAATATGCTCCCCGTCCAATCTGCACCGTCCCGGCACTCCAATTTTACCTCCTATCCCCAATGCTACCTACCACCCTCCTACTTAGTCCACCTCTCCTCCAACCTACTCCCAAAGTTAACTTTCCTTACGTTCCCCCTATTCCTTCCTCTTATCCTCTTTTCTACCCCCTCCTCCCCTCGCCGTGTACCCTGAATTCTTCACAAACCACTTGCATCTCTCTTCTTCCCCCCACTCCTCCAGTAATGTCGTGCTACCCCCTATACCCCCTTGATAACCCCTTCCATTTCCCTCCCTTGGACCTAGCATAACCACTCTCTTTCTTCAACCACCCTATCTCCCAACACCCCTCACTCTACTAGGTGCCCGTTCCCTCACATCCACCTCACCTAGCTTACAGGACCTCTCCAACCCCCTCCCCTCTCTTCCTCCCAAACCTCCTCCCTTTCTATGACTCCACACATTCCCCTCCTCTCTCTCTACCCCACCGCCTCGTTCCTTTCCTATCTCCCCCTAATTATGTCCTCAATTCCTATCCTCTTTGTAACTTCAACAAAGACAACTCCCCTTGCACCTCTGATGCACCAACACCCGCTCTCAACCACCACCTTTCTCCACCCTAAACCTTGTACCCCAACTCCCCACCCATACCCCCACCTCTCCCTGCCCTCCACTGCCAATCGCACCCCCTCCTGTTTCCATCGAGTCACCACACATGCCGTGCTCTGCCCTACTCTCTCTGGAAAATAAGCTAGGATCTCTCATCACCTCCATCTCCCCTTGCAACTTCAACAAAGACAACTCTCCTTGCACCCCTGATGCACCAACACCCGCTCTCAACCACCGTCTTTCACCATCCCTGAACCTTGTACCCTAACTCCCCACCCATACCCCCACCTCGCCCTGCCTTCCACTGCCAATTGCACCCCCTCCTGTTTCCATCGAGCCACCACACATGCCGTGCTCTGCCCTACTCTCTCTGGAAAATAAGCTTGGATCTCTCATCACCTCCATCTCCCAGCTTGACGCTACCATCTCACTCTTAAGGTCCAAGATTGCCACCTTTCCATACACCTCAATTCCTTTGGAAAACACTCACCTTCCCAAACCCACAAGATGCACCTCGCCCCCACACCCCAAAATAGCCAATCATAATCTGTTGTCTCCAAACATTGCGAACTTACCCAAGTCCTCGAACGCCACCCTTCTTCCACTTTCCTCTCCAAGTAACCCTACTATCTACACTATTCCGACCATCTTCTCTGTCAGAACCAATCACCCTCCTAAATACTCCCGGGCACCCTCATACAAGTACAAAATCCTATCACTCCTCATAGCACCAAAACAGTTGCGACAGAGTTGCGCTGTCTGCTGCACAACTGCAGATCTGCAATGAAACACAAACTTGAAATCTCCGATACCATCATCCTTCACAATATTGACATGCTCTTCCTTACAGAGACCTGGTTCAATGATACCTCTCTATGTTTGATCTCCTAATTCCCACAGGGTACTCTATACTTAGAAAGGATAGAATAGACAAAGTTTGGGGAGGTGTTGCAGTCATTTTTAGAAACTCCCTTCAACTCAAGGCTTTTCCTAACAGCTCCTTCCGTACCTTTGAACGCCTATCTCTTGAGCTTCAATTGCACCACGGCTCACCCCTCAGATTCCATGCCATTTACCGCCCGCCTGCTAGTGGCCCTTCGTTTTTGGAGGAACTCACTGACTTCATCAGCGACCAATAATCGCAAAGTGACAGTCAGATCTTCCTGGTTGACTTCAATCTCCACTGGGGCTCGCTGGAAGACTCTTCGGCGAATTTGCTGGCCACCTTTCTCTCAGCAAATGATCTTGTCCAACACTGCACAGAAACAACACATTCTAAGGGCTCAATCCTAGATCTTGTTATTTCTAAAGCAGATATGCTTACTATCGCTATCCCTATTCATGTAGACTGGTCTGACCACCTCCTCATCCCCTTCTCTCTTCACCTATCACACTCTATAACTCTCGCCCAAACTAAGAGGACTACCACCTGGTTCTGCAACACTAAAAATATTGACCTCGGCGCTCTCTGTGATTCGGCTCTGCTATCACTTCCAAGGCTAGACCCGAACCTGGATGTCAATGAACTCACCACCCAATGCCTCTCAGTCCTTGCAGTTGAAATCAACGTCGCTCCTCTCCAAAGCAAAAGGAGAAGGCCTACTCCCTGTTCACCTAGGTTCAACAAACCCCTTCATGTAGAAAGGAAGTACCTAAGAATCCTGGAGAAACAATGGATACAAGCGCCCTCCACCAATAATCTTGCTACGCTTCGCTCAGCAAGATCCAAGTACCACAAGCACATCTTTCTTGAAAAAGCATCACACTTCAGAACCCTCCTCGACTCAGCCATAAATAGACCTAAAGAACTATTCGACCTCATCAACAATCCAAACTGCTCTCCCCCAAATCCCAAGTTGGAGTAGTGTACAAAGAAAGCAGCATAATTTGCTATATTCTTTGACGGAAAAGTGAAGTCCCTTGTGGAGCAGGTCATTCATCCTACCCCTCCAGAGGAGCATAAATCCTTCGCCATTTGGCAGAACTTTTACACCATCTCTGAAGATGCCCTCCTCAAATACATCCTTGAAACAAAGCCCTCCAACCATTCTCTTGACCCCATCCCTAGGGACATTGCCATCGACTTCTACACCCATTCTCTTTCCTATTGGACCACTCTGGTTAACCTCTCCCTCAGTCAAGGCTCCCTTCCTGTGTCCCTCAAAACTGGGCAGGTTACCCCTCTTCTTAGAAAACCCACCGCTGATGCGAACGACCTCAACAACTTCCGCCCCATCACGTCCTACCTTTTCTGGCAAAAATCACAGAAAGATGTGTAGCAAAACAACTCTCCCGTCATATCAAGGGCAATGATCTTCTTGACAATTTCCAGACTGGCTTCATGCAAACCTGCAGCACTGAAACAGCCCTGCTGCAAGTGATTGATGACGCGCTGCGGATACTCGATGCTGGGGAGTCTTGTCTTCTGATTCTCCTTGACCTTCCTGCAGCCTTTGACACTGTCAATCACAACACTCTCCTTAACACTCTTCAACAGAGAATGGGCGTGGAACGCACAGTGCTTAAATGGTTTGCTTCCTTCCTCTCTGATAGATTCCAAATGATCAAAATAGCGAACAGTCTTTCATCTCCTTTAGCGGTAGGTCAAGGTGTCCCTCAAGGCTCTATACGTACACCCACTTTGTTCAACCTCTATTTGGAACGATTGGGAAATCTCCTAAGTAAATCTGGGATCCTCTATCATCTTTATGCAGACGACATCCAAATCTACCTTAAGGTGTCCTCTACATACGATCTCTCCATCCTAAACTCTACTCTCAACTCCATTCAAAACTGGATGTCAACTCATAAACTCATTCTGAATCCCTCCAAAACTGAATATTTCCTCCTCTCAACCTCACTTTCTCCTCCTCCGGTTCAATCATGGATGGATCAGATGAATCCACTTAACAATAAACCCATCAATGTCGACAGTGCAAAATCACTTGGTGTCATACTCGGCAAAAGACTCAATCTACTCTCCCACATCAATTCCATTGCAAAGTCTGCTCAATACCAACTGCGCTTTCTTTGGGGGATCCGATGCTCCTTCCCGGAATAAGACCTAAAAACCCTGGTCCAATCGCTGGTTCTCTCTAGATTGGACTACTACAATTCTCTTCTTACTGGCCTCCCCAAATCTCACTTGTCCCCCCTTAAATCTGTTCTCCATTCTGCAGCTCGTTTCATATATGGGGCCAAAAGAAGCGACCACATCACACCCATTTTATCTTCCCTCCATTCGCTTCCCATCGAGGCACGATCTATCTACAAGACTGCCTGTATCACCTACATAGCCTTGCACTCCTCCACTCCTTGCTACTTGGCAAATAAACAGAAACTTTCTGGCGGCTCTAGACCATCACGCAATGCAGAACATTTATTGCTTGAGCTTCCCACTTTCAAAAGGGAAAGATCAATGGCCGAATCCTTTTCAGGCAACGCAGTGAGAATCTGGAACTCACTTCCGCCTCAGCCCCGGACCACCACCTCCCCCCGGTCCTTCAAAACTGACCTCAAACTTCTTCTTCTTCAAAGACGCTTCCAAACCTAATTCACGCCATATCTATTCTATTCCCTCAAAGAAGTTCTTTTACTGTAGGAAATTCTGTACTCCATGCCTATAGAAGTGCCTTCCCAGTGTGTTCTTGTGTTTTGAATGACTGCCACTTATTGCAGTATTATATCTCTACTTGTGCCCAGTATGCTTATGTAACTTACCGAATTCATACCACATATATTCCCTCAAGGAAGTTCTTTCACTATAGGAAATTCTGTACTCCATGCCTATAGAAGTGCCTTCCCAGTATGTACTTGTGTTTGGAGTGACTGCCATTTATTGCAGTATTATACCTCTATTTGTATCCAGTATGCTTATGTAACATGCATTGCAACCTCATCTTGTATCTTGTTTACTGTTGTTACTTGCACAATTGTCACTATTTCCTCATGTAACGTAACGTTTGCTCTTGTACTATGCGCACTTGTAATGTTCTCCTCATGTAACGTTACTGTTCCTATTGTGAAGCGCTCTGACACCTTCGGGTAAAGTCTGCGCTATATAAAAATGCATAAATAAATGACCAGGGAGAATCATCTGGTCCTCAACTCAACTCCATAGGAAAACTAAGATGAGCTGATCTATCCCTACTATTTTGTATGTGACAGAGGACGTGTGGGCATCAAACAGAGTGAGGAAGCACCATCGCCTACCCAGCAAGACAGAGGAAACTACTAGGAACCTTTGAGAGACCAAAGTTTTGGGGGACACTGATATGCTGTTGTGCCAGTACTCTGAAGGAGGGTTCCCCGGTGCCAGTTGGACTGTTTGACAGACCCCCACCTTTTAGCGGTTCCAGGATTTGCGATTTTCCTGCAAAATTCATCATGGTGCTGCTCGATGCCCGCGATTTATGCTAAGAAGCCGCTATAAACGCGTCTATTGGCTGTTGGCACAGGAGAGCACTTTGTGACGTGCCTGTGTGTGCCTCAATGGAGCCGGCAAGAGTAGTATTCACTGTATGCAAATATATCATCTGCTCTATCCTACCCTTCCTCTCTCGTAAAACAACATCCCACCCGGCGCTAGGTAAAATCCATCTATCTGTGTTGAGAGGAGTAGGAAGGGGAGCAGAGACAGGAAGATTCCTTGAGGTAAACTATGTATTTGTGCGTGTTAGACCTGGCACCATTGGCGTGGGTCTCCCTTCCATTTTTTGCTGTTGCCTCATGTATTTTTGCTGGTATTAGATGCTTTGAGCACTGTGCCACTGCTATTCAGTGCTACAGTGCAAGTGCTCCCTATTGTAAATTCATGTATTAATCAGTGATTCCATGTTTGGGTATTTGGTTTACTTGTCAGACCCTAGTCTAGTGTACTGAGTGTGCCCAGGGCGTGTAAATCCAAATGCTGCTGGTGGGCCTGCAGCACCGGTTGTGCTACCCACAGAAGCAGCCTTGTAAAATGTGTCTAAGGTCTGCCATTGCAGAGCCTGCGTGCAGTCTGGTACTGTCACACTGACTGGGCAAGTGCACCCACCTGCCAGTCCCTAAACCTTCCCTTTTCTTCATATCAGTCACCCCTATGGTAGGCCCAAGGGCAGGGTGCATTGTAAGTATAAGGTAGGACATGCCCTGATGTGTGTGGCATGTCCTAATAGTGAATTACAGCCATTTTCGTTTTTCACTATTGCAAGGCTATCTGTTCTCCATAGGCCAGAAAGGGCTGTTAGAATTATTACATTTTATAATCCTAACTGACTCAGAGAACATGGTAGAAATTCGAGTTGAGTATGCCTGAACTCAGAATGATCAAATACATCTTTTTAAAAAGAAAAATCTTTTTTATTAACAAAACCAAAAGAAAAAGCATCAGGTGACATATGCCGCTTCCACATTTGCCATATATACATTTCCGTACTACAAGATAATACATACAGAATAACATTTAGGGATCACAGAGACTCATGCATTACCGCTTCGCCCCGAGCAACTTGAGGAACACAAATATCCCCCCGATAACTATTCCAGTCTCCCCAAATCTTCCCCCACTTCACGGAACAGTCCCTAGCAACGTAGACTGATCTTTCCATGTACATGCACCAGTCCAGGTCTTCCATCCACCTCTCGACCCGGGCGGTTGGCTGGCGCCCCACAGCTGAGCAATATTGCGCTTAGCAATCATACACGCCAGGGTCACCCACTGTCTCCCATATATGCTCAAATCTGTAGGTTCCCAGACATTTAAGACACACCTTCAAGCCTCCAGTGTTATGTCCACCCCCAGCACCTCTCTCATCTTGTCGTGAATTTTAACCCAATATTCCTGTATTTCTGCACAATGCCACAAAATATGCATGAAGGTTCCAAGCTCCCCGCACCCCCTCCGGCACTCCCCACTCTCCGCCCGACCCATGTGCACTAGCCGGTGCCCCGTGATATACGACCTGTGGAGAATCTTTAATTGCCCAAGCCTAAGTCTCATTTAAATAGCCATCACCTTTGGAGAAGAGACTGCCTCCCTCCAGTCCTCATCATCTAGGTCCAAGCCATGGGCACCCCATTGTGCCCTAATGGTTGCCAGCGGGTCTCCCATATTGTTAATAAGTTTTTTATATATCAACAAAATAGTCTTTTCTGGGAGATGACCATCTAACACTCGATCTTCCAGGGGGGAGGCGTCTGGGAGTGTGGCGCCTCTGGGAATATGTGTAAGTAAGGCATGTCTAACTTGGATGTATCGGTAGTGCTCACTCTCCTGTAGGTGGTACTTTTCTTGGAGGGCACCGAATGTAAGAATTGTGTCCAATTCTTGATCTGCAAGATCCCAATGAGATCCCATTTGTCAAATCCCTTTGTTTTCCACAGGCTGCCCAGCTTCTCCGAGTTCCATAGTGGGGTCGCAAGGGTGAGTATTCTGTCCCACTTAAGGTGCCAAGTAGGCGCATGCCACACCTGCACTGCATCGGTCGACGGTCTGGCAAGGGGAAATCGGCCGGCCATGGGATATAACACCCTGGTAAAGTCACCCCCAGGTACCTGCTCGCGGTCCATCGCATATCCTGGGTCTGCGGGAGACCCGTAAACTGCGTGGTTCACCGCCGCTAGTTGGGAGGCCCAGTAGTATTTCCGCAGATCCGGCAAGCTGATCCCCCCATCATACCAGGGGAGAGAAAGTTTAGAGAGGGCGATGCAAGGCTTGCCCTCCCAAAGGAGCTGCTGCTGAAGGGCCTCAATTTCCCTAAAGTAGGACTATGGCACCGGGTCCATTGCGTTCTGGAGCGCGTACAGGAATCGGGGAAGGGCCATCATCTTGAAGAGCACCGCCCTACCCAGGAGGGAGAGCAGTAGCGCCTTCCACCTCGCCACATCTTTTCTAAGCCGGGCCAGCGGGGGGCCCAAGTTATTGGCGTATCTCAACTTCGGGTCTAACGTCACCTAAATGCTGAGGTATCGGAATCCTACCGGTTCAATTTGTAACGGGCAGGAATTCGGGACTACCGGAGGGTCTCCACTAAGGACAAAAATCACTGATTTCGACCAGTTAAATGCAAAACCTGAATACCTCCCAAATATAGTAAGCACGTCTAGAAAACAAATCAGCGATTCCCTTGGAGTGGTGAGGTAAAGCAGGATATCGTCCGCGTAAAGCGAGATCTTGTCCTCCCAGTCCGGCATCCAACGCAGCCCTCTAATCGACCGGACCCATCGGACCCACGCCGCCAATGGCTCGAGAGCCAGGGCAAAAAGAAGTGGGGACAGGGGACACTCCTGTCTCGTGCCTCTGCTCAGAGAAAAGTCAGCGGATTTTCGAATGTTCACCACAACCCTGGCGAGGGGATCTGCATACAAGAGACGGACCCAGTTGATAAACTCAGGGCCAATGCCCATCTTCCCCAAAACTGCGAATAAGTAGGGCCACTCAACCCTGTCAAATGCCATGGTAGCATCCAGTGACACCAGCACCGCCGGCTCATGTATCTTCGAGACGCCGCCTAATATCCCATGCAGCCTTCGTAAGTTAAGGGCCGTTTTTCGATGCGGCATAAAGCCAGATTGGTCCGGGTGAACCAGGGTGGTGATGACTTTAGCTAATTTCATCGCCAGGACCTTTGCCAGCACTTTAGGCTCAGCATTTAGTAGTGAAATGGGCCTGTAGGAGGAGCAGTGCGCCTAGGGCTTTCCCGCTTTGTGAATAACTACAATATTCGCTACCCGCTGATCATAGGGAAGCTGACCCCTCTCTTTACTCTCTACAAACATGGCGCGGAGAAATGGAGCAAGCCTATTTGCACTCAATTTATACAGCTCTATAGGTATTACGTTCAGGCCAGTGGCCTTCCCGGAGTGTACACCTCTAATGGCCTGTGCCACTTCATCATTTGTGAGAGGGGAATCTAGGTAGTTCCGATCATCTTCCGACAGTGCGGGCAAACGAATGTTGTGTATCATGGCAGCACTGTGTGCCTCTGTGTAGACCTCTGTGGACGTACATACTGAACAATAATATTCCGAGAACTCATTCGCTATAATTTGCCGGTCAGTTATCCTATCCGAGTCACCTTTCTGCAACTCTGGCACTAGCCTCGACGCCCATTCCCCTCTCTCCAGCCACGCTATCAATTTACCTGCTTTGTCACCGTGTTCATATATCCTGCTCTGAGTGTCTGCGTGCTTTGCTTTGGCCCTATCCCTAGCTAGGCCCCTATATTCATCCTGGAGGAGTTTCAATTGGTGTGTACCCTCGGGTGTCACATCCTTAGATACCTCAATCTCCATCTTGGTCACTTCCGCCTCCGCACGGTCCACTTCGGCCCGATTTTTCCTCTTTTCCCCTGCGACTAATGATAAAACCTCCCCTCAAATAACAGTCTTGTACGCCTCCCACAGGATCAGTGCCGACTCTACAGAGCCCGTATTATCATGAAAATACCTTTCCGTGCTCGTAACGGTTTCCTTCTTGGTGGCGGGATTTTTAAGTGCCATGCAATTATGGGGGCTATTCTACCTACGTCGAGTTGGCCAACTTCCACCTGGAGCCAGATCGGTGAGTGATCAGAGATTCCCCTACCCAAGTGTCGCACCTCTCTGACCGTCGCCGCCTGAGCCGCTGGTATCAGTACATAATCTATTCTGGATAGGGTGTGGTGTGCAGCAGATTCCTTTGTGTGGTGTATCATGCTAGGGTTCTTCAATCTCCAACCATCGGTAAGCCCTGTTGTTTCTAGGAAGTCGGGAAGCCCCCTCTGGGACGGCTTCAGAATTCGGGCTGGGTGTCTATCTATCTCACCATCTATCACCGCATTGAAGTCCCCGCCCATCACCAGTAAACCCGCGGGCAGTGTTAGGAAGATCGCACCTAAGTCTCGGAAAGTGTCAGTTTGCAGGCCTGGTGGAACATAAACAGACATAAAGGTAACAGTTCTCCCCTCCCACAGCCCCGATATGCCGATATACCTGCCTCGATGAACAGCCCATATGGACTGGATGGCCAGGAAAAAGGAGTTTTTCACTAAGATACCCGTCCCTCTGGACCCCGTAGAATCCGGCATGAGCCACAAGCTTATATCTCCCCTTATGTAGGGCCATGCAACGATTACAAACTAGATGTGTCTCCTGCAGCAACACTACATCTGGGGAATGTCTCCTAATCAACTGGTTTACCATCCCCCTCTTAATTTTATCCCCTAGACCATTCACATTCCAACTGAGCACATTTATCCCTGATCCCCCTCTAACAGCAGACATTACAATCATAGCTATGTCACCAGATGCAACAAGGAAATGAAAACGAATTGTGAATATAACTGCACACAATGCAATCCCAATTCCCAAAAAAACCTTCACTCTCAACCCCCTCACCCCTCCCTGCACTCCTGCATATGGCTGATGCCCATCCCCAACTAGCAGTGTGCCTGTCGCCCAATCACTAATCTACAAACTAACTGAAGGTAGAAAAAGGAAGGAGGGCCAAAACCTACCGCCCTCCCCCCCAGCCTCCCTAAACACTTCTTCGAATCCGGTTCAATCCACAGTAATTTTCAATTAACCAGGTCTAGTCAAAATATTGGCTGTGGAGCCACCCCACTCCCTGACCATACAATATAACACTTTAAATCCCACGGGTTCTTTATGCTTATTCCTGTTATTCATCCGCTCCACCTCGATCTCGGTCCTCCGGCTCGCTCTAATGCACACCCTCCAACCAGTCCGATGCCACCTCAAGGTTATCGAAGAACCAGGCCTTCCCGTTAAGTTCCACCCGCAGGCGGGACGGGAAAATCATAGCGTATTTCAGTCCCTTGTCTCTGAGTTTCTTCTTCACCGGCAGGAAACTCTGCCGTTGTTTCTGCACCATTTGAGTGAAGTCTGGGAAAAAGGAGAGCGTTGCATTTTCATACCGCAAGGGGGTCCCCGTTCGCGCCGCCTGCAAGATCACATCCCTGTCTCAAAAATTCAGGACCCTCACAATCATCGGGCAAGGGGGGGGGCCCGGGCCTGGGCCTTCCTCTCGGCACTCTGTGTGCGCGCTCGATTGTGAAAAAGTTACTCAATCCCTTGGGCTTGAGGTGGTTGAGGACAACGTCTTCGACAAACAGATCCGGTGTTTGGCCCTCTGATTTCTCGGGCACCCCAAGAATGCGAATATTGTTCCGTCTGGCCCTTCTCTCATATTCATCAAGTTTGCGATTCGTAAGGGTTCTTGAGGCCTTTAGGTCTCGTACCTCTTGCTGCAGCAATGCCATATCGTCGATTAGACTGGCCGTCTTGATTTCAAGTGATTTCACTTTCTCACTCCCCTTCGTGAGATCCGCCCGTATCAATCCCACCTCAATCGTGACCGTGTCCAGTTTGTTATCTAAAGCTTTCATTTTCTGGCCTAGGGACGCCTGGACCCCATTTATGGCTGCCATGAGATCCGTCAAGGTTGGTTCAGTGGGAGTGACTGTTCCGTCCCCCCCACCGACTGAGCCCTCTTCATTTCCGCTGGGAACCCTTTGGGCATGGTATAGCGATCTAACTTATTGGTTTGGATGTTCCTGGACCCCTTGGAAGATCTGGGCAGGGATCTTTCGGTGTCTGGCTTAGTCACCATCTAGATGCCTTTGTCGTCACTGCCGTATACTGGACAGAGGATTTCACTCAGGGGACAGGGTCATAAGGCTCCCTGCACGTCTCCCGGACACAACGATTCCAGTCGCTGCTTCGCCTCGCCCCCAGGAGTCTCTGCAAGTCAATACGCAGGTCTGCCAGCCGGTCAGCAAGCAGCGCGGTCCCCACAGCCACCGGTCATTCAAGCACACAAGGAACAAAGCGCCAGTTGTTAGTGCCCACACCACTGCCCGCGAGGCGGGTAGTTTGAATCACCCGTCCAGCTGCAAGGCACAGAAATCCCAACCGAGGCTAGGCCACTCTATTCCAAATGTTCCACTGCCCCCACAGCAACTGAACTCCCCATCTGACACCCACAGTCAGTACGAAGGATGACCGGGTCAGCTGAGGGCTTCACTCGCATCGCAGCTTCATACGAATGTCCGCACCACCCTGCACCCTTACCAACAGGCTGATCTCACAATGGCAGGGCAGAGTACACCAAGTCAATGCGCCTCCAGAGCCGTTCCTCACGCAGTGCGGATGATGGCACCCCCCACGCATCACTTGCTCTCATTGTCGGCTCCTCAAGTATACGGGCGGTGCAGGGCAGGCAGAGGAGTCTCAAGGGGTCCAGCTCCACCAATCAAATGCTCACCGGGGCCTCAGTTTATGTTTCAGGCTCCCCAGCAGTGTCACAGTTCATCTCTGTCCGCCTCGATCCGCCACTGCGCAATGCAGCACCTCGTAGTTATGCGGGGCAGCCCCACTCTCTAACTCCACGGGGCTGTCCAGGCGAGTCACTCGGCGCCCGGGTCTCTCTGCTGTCGCCCTGCCTCTCCTGTGCACTCTGCAGGGCCCACCACAGTCTTGATGGAACGTCGGATTAATTACGGGGCCGGACCGGTGACTTCCGGTTTGAGGCCCCCAATGTTTGTGTGTTCAGCGGCGGGCTCCCCACTCACTTGAGCCCCCGGCTCCAGACGATGGAAGGCCGCAAATCGTCTCAACGACGTAACTCCAGAGCCGGGCACCGCAGGAGATCCGGAAAAGCAGCCAGGGACGTAGCTTCTTCTGCTCAGTCCGGGTGTGGGGCTTTACTGCAGGATTACTGCCAGGATAGTATGGCTGGAAAGGGAGGTCGGCGGAGCCGAACTCTCTCGCGGCCAGCTTGGTCTCGCGCGTGGCACCTCCTCCATCAAATACATCTTTTAGTGAAGTTGGTTTTAACATTCTGTGTTTGCTAATATCACTTTTAGAAAGTAGGCATTTGCTTGTTTAACCTTTCAAGCCTGCGTCTGCTAGGTTGTGTATTCCTTATCTGGTTTTGTGAGTGACAGGGCTAGGGGATTCCAAGAGACAGGATGGGTCAGCCCAGTGGTGAATAAAGAGATCGGCATCTAGATGGGAGGGAGGAGTTGCACCTGAACCTTTAATAGGGCTGTGCCTGCCTTCCACAATGCTGGCTCCACCTCCTGGGGAGCGTCTGATGTCTCTGCCCTGCACACTGATAAAAGAGAAGGAGTTCTGTAAACAAAGTGCTCCAGGACTGTACTTGCCTTCCACAATGCTGGCTTCACCTCCTGTGGGGCGTCTGATGTTTCTGCCCTGCACTGTGAAAGGAAAGGAGAAGTCTGCTAAACAGAGTGCTTCAGAACTGGTTTGGACTGGGCAAAGGCCCCTCTCCCCTCAGAGAACAAAGGATTTTGGGGTATAAATATTGGGACCCTGATCCCATGAAATTAGATCACTTTGGACTACAAGAAGAACACTTTACTGAGGAGAGGAACCTGAAGAAACTGAGGAGAGACTATTCCCAAGCTGAAGTGCTGCTTGGGGGATTGGCCTGCAGTGGTTGCCTTACTGCCAAAGGAAGGAGAAAGGAACTTTGTGTACTTTATTTTCAACTTGTGAAGTATCTCCAAGGGCTTGGAAAAGAGCTTGCCTCCTGCTGAAGTCTCAGGGACAACAGACTTCACCCCCCAGCTCCCCAGAGTTCTTTTGGAAGTGCCTGCTGCTGTTTTGGGTCTTCTGAGGAACTGCGTGCCGCAGGGAGCTGGAAGAGCGACTCACCGAGAAGAAGCGTGTCGCCGTCGCTGCTGCTGCCGTTGCAACACCGAAGGAGGGTGTCGCCGCTGTAGCTGTCGCATTGCACCTCATCGAGAGAAGAGTCTCGCACTGAGGTTGGAGCGTGTCGCTGTCGCTGTGCCTGCCGTCGCAACTCCAAGGGAGGATGTCGCCGCTGGAACTGTCGCACTGCATCGCATGGAAGAAAAGAGCCTTGCATCCCCGAGAAGGGCACCGCCGTTGGAGCTGCTGCCGTTGCATCATGGATGTCGCCGCTGTAGTTGTCGCATCGTGTGGAAGCTTCATGCATCGTGGGAGAAGAGTGTCGCAAGTGGAGCTGCTGTCGTCGCATCACGGAACAAGGGTGTCACCGCTGCAGTCCACGCATCGAACCAAGAACTTCTCGCATCCCCGGAGAAGCATGCCGCATCTGGAAGGTCTTCATGTCTTTATTTCTTTGTACTTTAACTTTTCCGCATTCCCCTTACTGCGACATTGCCTGTAGTGGAAGCGCAACGCAACCTAAGGTACATTGACGCAAAGTGTTGCATCTTAAGAACTGAACTTAACTAAGCTAAATCTACCATCTTAAAGTAACAGTATTGTGTATTTTTGTTGTTTATGGTCTTGTGGTAACTCTATATAAAGTATACTTATTTTTTATATAAAATCTTGTGTGGTGTCCATCTATAGTGTTGTCACTGGGTTACAGTATGTGGTCACAAATGCTTTACACACTGCCTCTGAGATAAGCCTGTCTGCTCGTGCCAAGCTACCAAGGGGGTGAGCAGCGGTTATTTTAGGAGTGTAATCCCCTTATCCTGACAAGAGGCAAGGGTCCCTATTTGTCACACGTACCTACCTGTGCCAACTAGAGACCCCCAAATCTAACAGTGCGCTTCCCACTGACTTTTACGACCTAGCTAATTAAGTTTGTTTAAACGCATTCCCTTTTTCAAATTGGCAGGTGTTGCTGGTAAATTGAGCAAACAACGCAGTATTCTACGGGCATGTTTTAACCCCCTATCTGTAATATATCTGTTTTAGTGCCTACGAGGCCAGCAGCACACCTTCCAGCCTTGAGTCAAGCTTTTGTAAACCAATCAGGTGGGACGCTTACCAACACCTTGCACGGCATAAATGTATGTGTCCTGCACCTATATGTATAAGGAGCAGACAATTTGCATCCTCGGAGAATTCTCCACGAGGAGGACGATATAAATTCAAGGCATATCCTGCCTCCGAGGCACCACAGGCACATGTTGACCAATTGTCCTGGCTGGATTGTTTTAACCCAAGATATTTTTAAAATGACGAAACTGCAAATCCAATGACCAGATCTGAGAACTGTGCAGTCCTCGGCCTGTTATTCTGTGTTAATGCCTTTCTTGTGTCCGCCCCACTTGTGCACATGTCCCTCTGTCAGAATATGAAACCCTCGTACCCTGTGGCGCACTTTGGAGCAGGCGATATATATATTTTAACAGTGACTGGAGGATGGGAGAGTGAAATGCAATGCTCTCTCTAGAGTGATCAAGGCTGCTTGTGATATTACTAGATAATAGGTAAATAGGCGAACAGGAAGCACAATTGTAAGCACTCTACTGAAAAAAACGAATTGGGAACCAATTGCTATGGAGTGTAGCAGAGCACACGTATTCTGCTGTCATAAGCACATGTATTCTGCTGCGCCTCTCTGAATATGGGAGATGACCATGTGAGGACTGCTTGGAAAGGGCATGGTTTATGGAGTCAAATTAGAACAGACTCCAATCCCCCTGAACGTTATTGACACCCAAAGAGACATTCAGCGATTATGTGAAAGCACGCCTTCCTGAAAACTACTCCTGCCTGCAGAGAGAGAGACAGACAGACATGCCCTGTTAACTCTTGCGTCTAACTAGTACTTGAAAATGATAATGTGGACTAGATGCTGCCAAGGAGACCAGGGGTGGATGGTAAATGACGAGCAAACTGACTGACAAACTTAAGACAAGTAGAGAAGCAAGAACCCGCCAACATTGGTGATTGAATCCCTCCTAGCACAGTGGGTAAGCCTAAACTGTTAGGACAAAGAATCAGACCAAGGCTACACCACCTCAACCATCAAGTGCATGAGCTGGAAAATCAACCGACCCCACAAAGGAGAACGAAACTCACGGCATTACAGCATTACAGACAAACTCCACACCATACTTGCGGCCATACAGGCCTCAAAAGAAGCCCTGAAACTAAACTTGACACTTGCTGTAGAATTTGGTTTATTACCAAATGACGAAAGAAAAATAGTGAATAGGATGGGAAATGCTGAGGAAGCAATACACACAATTCAGCCAACCAGAGACGAGCTGAGGAAACAGATCCTTGACCTCACAGAAAGGGACCCGTTCTTAGAGTACAGGGGAGAGTATTTCAGGAACCAGTCACAGAGGAACAATATTTGTGCCATTAAACTTCGGGAACACAGAGAAGGATTGAGTGTGGAACTATTTTAGGAAGACAGTCTAGCCCACGAGGTCGCACCATAATGGCTGTCAAAATTCCTCTTGATTGAACGGTGCACAGGGGACTATCAACACCTCCTCTGCCAGGCTCAGCACCGCGATTGCTGGTAACCAGACTCCTGAACTAACATGACAGGGACCTATTGAAGCAAAAAGCCTTAGGAAACAATTCCTTCAAGAGCAAAAATTGCATCGTTTGATTGTTCTTAAATTACACCTTTGTAGCAGAACATCGACGCAGATTGTTTACAGTGGGGCAAACAACATTTTAGGCTGTTGGGTGAATGTTACATGTTGATGTTCCTGGCTAAGCCAAAGATGATAATGGAATCAAATGTTATTTTTCAAACCTAGAGAAAACCTGGAACTGGTCCAAGCAGGCAGAAGCAGATTAGGAAGGGCCACCAACCTGGAGAGATAGGCCACAGAGGAAGAGACAAGGCAAGAAACTAGGAACTCGAGCACTAGGACGACTCACTAGACAATATATACAAAAAGACAAGTAGGCAGTCGTGGGGCGGCACACACACTGTGAGGACGTCACTCACATTAGAGGAACAATAAGTTGAGGCAGCTCAATTGGAGGCCAACCTAGAATCAGCTTATAACAATTTAACCTGCTGTCACTCCGAAGACTGCTAATGAAATTTTTAAAACCACCCCTAGAGTGGCTGAATATAAATAAAGCACATGCTCCCGCTCACCTTTGCATTTTCTTATTTACTGGAATTCACTGTGACAGTGGCTCTCGGTTATAGGAGCAGCAATACCAGCAAGATTTATGTTCTGGTAACACTTTCCTACTTTGCTGGATGATCAGAGGAATGTTTCTTGGTATTGGGCAATCGAACATTTTTGGCTCGCCCCAAGGGTGCAAAGTTGACTTAGGTTGACATTGAGATCACATGGACAAAGACATCAGATTATGTTGCGAATCGCATTGACATCCACGTTTTCGTGGACTGTAAAGTGGAAACTCTTCCTCTACTTGTCTGCTCTGCTCTTTATGCTCTGTTGTTTTTTTTGCCTGCATGACATGTATCATGTGTTATTTTTCCTCTCCATTTTCTTGCATATGTAATTTGCATTTAATCTAATACGATTGTCCAACTAAAAATAAATAAATTTAAAAAAACAAAGGGAGATCAAATTACGGTAATGAGAGGTTGTGTAATAGTGAGTCAAGTAGTTACTCACATCCAAAATATAAACAATCGCCCACGTCTTACAGAGACAACTAACCGTTCCTTAGCTTAGGTTGTTGTTTCGATTTTTTCACTGTCAAGACTGAAACTGTGTCTGTTCAGCAGATAAGGCTGGAGGGCCTGGCATGGTCTGACAGTGAATAGCTGGTGCTGCAATAGAAAAGATAGTGAGTAAAACCACGATAGGCTAGGATTCTCAATGATTAAATCCATTGTCCCTGTTGGGACCTCCTGGTTAGACGGTCCTCAGTTTGCTTATCCAGGAAGCTTCCCATTTGTGGAGTGTGGTTTTGTAGTTTGCATCTCTTCATTTTCACGTTTTTAATGCCTTGGAACCTAATGCTCCTGCCATGATGTTTTTCATAAGCAAAAAGTCACTTATTCCAACTTGTTGTACTCTCTCTTGCTCTTTGGCATTTGTCCGGTATCATGAGGTTAGAGTGTTTCCTAGTTATTTTTCTGTCCGTTACGGTTTGTGGTTTTCTGTCCATGTCTGCTGTTTCCATAATTTTGTATTGCTTTTAACAGGCTTGTATTTCGTAATGTTGTGACACCTGTGAATGTGCACCCACCATTAGCTATGAAAGCTCAGTTTTTTCCATTTCTATAGGGGTTCGTTTGCTGTAATGGGTATGATCTTCAACATGTGATGATGTAATTATATGCCACGCTGAGAGTAAAAATAAAATAAAAAGAGATCACATGGACAAAGACATCAGATTATGTTGCGAATCGCATTGACATTCACGTTTTCGTGGACTGTAAAGTGGAAACTCTTCCTCCACTTGTCAGATGGAAGAGAATTTACACTAAGATGCTTATTCTGCCATTGCAGTCACTAACATCTACACATGTATAATAAAGAATGTTCGGTGCATGAATTGTGTAGGAAACTGGAATTTTAATTTGGGTGAGTCACCTCAAGAAACAATCACAACTCCAGTCTCTAGTCAGGATGAACACATAAAAACACTAAATTAATCTAAGCTTAACTCCCTGATAGCTATGGCACAACCCAGACAAGATTAACTGCACCATTTGTAAACTATTTATGCAGTACCAAAACAGTGATAATAGCAAAATAAAAAAAATAAAAAATCCAAACCGAATTAGAAAGATAGAGTAAAATGTAATAAAAGGAAACAAAAATGACAAAAATCCAATAAGGGGAACTGTAGATATGAATGTTTACGTTTTAAGTAGAAATAGCCCCAAAAAGCACAAAGCTCTAATGATAGTCACTGGTTGCAGTAGACCGGGACCTAGGACTGTGATGGATTGTAGGTTAGATACACCAACCAGGTTCGTCTTAGTCAAAAATGTTATCTTGTGGCTTAAGGGCTGCTTGCCACGGTGGTGGTCCGAGGACTGCCGAAGCTGCTTTGGCAGTCCAAGCACCACTGCACTGGTAGTCCAACTGGCCTATTACAAGTGTGGCGGTGGGACCACCACAGGACCGCTGCAACAGCTGGGGTTCTTGGATCCTGTGGTGGTGGCGCAGCTGTCTGAGGCTGCACTATGCTGGCGGTGCCACTCACTGCCCTCCTTTACATGGGTGTTGAGCCCACCATGAAAAGGGTGGCTGGTAGGAAACTCAGTGGGTGCTAAGAGGGCCCCCTGTTGCTTCTGTGGATGTCAAGCAGAGGCCAACAGCAGGATGTAGACCAGGTCTAGTTTCCACTGATAAGCTAGGCCGCTACATGTAGCTTGTCGTAGCCTTGTAGGATGAATAGGAGGTCAATCTTATGAACATTGGGGTCCACTTCTTTGTCTTGAATACAGGGCAACAAGAAAGAGAAGGTTCAGCCCTTCAGGGCTCCTCTCAGTTCAGGGACAACAGGTCCAGTCCTTTTCTGTACTTCCTCAGGTCCAGCACTGTTCTTATATGCCTGGAAATGCTCCATGTATGCCTGGCACGAGCTAAGAGGTAGCAATGACTTCTGGGCCAGCCCTACCTAATGGGGTAAAAATACCCAGGCTAACCCTACCTGCTTTGACCATTTTCAAAATTGTGAAATTCTTCGCCCACATTAAACGTGGGCCCTGAAGGCTAGGGGTGTGTATGTGGGGAATATGCTATGAAAATCCTAGTTTCCTCCCACATCTAACATTAAAATCCAGTTTAAAACTACAACTTTACCCACAATAAACCAAGAAATGCATGTCTGGTAGAACAAAAGCAGAATTTTTCACCACCCAGACAATTGATAAACAATGATTGTCTTGGCATCCTGTACCTTTCCATTCAAGTGCACCCCAAAAGTTATATGTAAACCCAGCATACCTGTCAAGCAGGATTTGACACTATAGTTTCAAAAAGTGCTCCCATAGGCTGTCATGTAGTTCATAGGAATCCCCAGGACCTGTACATTTTGGATGACCTAAACTGAGTTCTTGTTGTCCCAACCACTTCCGGACACACCCACAGGATATGTCAGCCAGTAGACAAGCTACCACCCCCTATATCTTACAGTGGTGTAGGTAGTTTCTGACAACCACTGAACATGACAACCCTGATTCCTCAGGGATCGTGGAAAACAGTACAGTACTTTTCGCACTGTCACTCGTGCTTGTTTAATCTCAGAAAATACACAGGATGGCGAACAGGACGTTTCAATAAGTATTCATTGGTCCAGCATCAGTCTTGTGTAAAACATTTTTGCTGCAACAATCAGGAGACAGAAGCATACAAAAGAGATTGCAAGTACCAATATAGTAAATAGTAGATACATTTCTACCACAGTGCTAATAAGATGAACATAAGCAGTTCAGATAAAAACAGTAGCACTTGCATATTCCTAAAATGCACGCCCTAAGTAATTTGACGAAATGTACCTAGCCTAGATCTGTATGTGTAGCATGTATATGCACATATGTATGTGTATCTGTATCATAGAAACCCCTAGGGAAGAACCAGCCCCACAACTGATGGTTGAGAATGATGGACCCTGTCTCTGCTTCGAGGATGAGACCCCGCAAGGGATGTCAACCGCTGCGTGTTGAATATCCAGCATGCAGGACACCATGTCAGCTTGGAAGGAATTATCCTCTAATTTTCAGGGGGGGAATACGAGTCTTATAAACGAGAATGGTCACTCCAGGGTTTCTTCTAAGAATAGACATGTTTTGAAAACA
The DNA here is from genome assembly GCF_964261635.1 of Lissotriton helveticus. Classification (NCBI taxonomy): domain Eukaryota; kingdom Metazoa; phylum Chordata; class Amphibia; order Caudata; family Salamandridae; genus Lissotriton; species Lissotriton helveticus. Next base: position 1,192,690,469 of record NC_136059.1, read on the forward strand.
GTCATAACTGTTTTCAAAACAATCATAATTTTTTTCCAAACATATGCGATCATGCACAGCTGGCTGTTGGCCAAGGATGAAAAAAAGTGGTGACCCTTATACAAAGTAATTATGCAGTGCCTAAGGACATGTTTATGTATGTCAGGTACATGGATTAGGATAGAATATTAAGAGCTGGCGTCAAAGAGATAGGAGCAAGCTACTAGGCAAAAGGTCACCTGTTCAGAACCGTTATTGTCGTGTGGATGGGACAATGTATGTGAAAAAGGGATATACATGGCAGGACTAGCCTAAAAGACATGACACCCACTCCTCATCAAAAGGTCAACAGGGTCAGCTAAATTATAATAAAGCTAAAGCCATAAAAAACATTAAAAATCATTTTAAACTAAGATCCTAAAAAGGAATTCTTTAAAAAGCCTGCAAAAAATGTCCTTAAGAAAAGCTATTTTCTCTAAAAGCGTTCATAAGGTCCTCTAGACCAGTGGTTCCCAAACCTTTGACTCCTGAGGACCCCCACTGACTCACCACTGGAAGCCCGGTATGATTTCAATTTCAAACATTAAAAGAGTAATTTGAAAAAAATAAGCACATATGTGCACACAAAAACAAATACTCGAATTACTAAGTATTTTAGTATTTTATATTGAAATAGTTTGCAAAAAACGGGAATGTGTAATGGGGAGATTGGTGCTGCATCTCTTGATTAACTTTTAAATAGTTAGATTTATTTCACAGTATAAGGCTCCTGCCAGGGCCAGAGTGGAAACCGAAAGCAGCCCTGGCAAGTGCTTTCAGACCAGTCCCGATACAGTGCACACTAAGTGCAGTGAGTGGCCTCTCCCCTCAATAAAAGTTAGGAATCACTGATGCACTCTACAACACATTTATCATTATATATTGAATTGCATTAGCTTTTAAAGAATAGTAAATGATGACCTTAATATGCACCAGAATACAGCAATCTTTGTTGGGGTTCTTCAATGATTCCCTTATTGTCACCCTTCAACAGTGCCTCTCATTTCTCCATTGCACATCTGTCATATTTATTTCATTTGTTTTATAGCACCTCTCATACCATTGTAGGATGTCAGAGCACTTTACATCACACATATAGAGACAATACATCTTATGTGTAAATCAGTGTAGAGAAAATGTTACATAAGGCAAATGGGACTACAAGGTGTAGGATTCCCATGTCATTCAAACTGGTAAGCATTTTTAAAGAGTGCTTGTCTGGAAAAGCAGAAACCCAGGATTCAGAACATAACACAGTGGTTAGCATTGACTTTAACAATAAAAATGTATTTCCACCCAAATAAACCCCTTTAGCAGCATCAGGATAATGAAAGACTGGGGAAAACACAAGTTACTAACTTGTACCATGCAGTGTGTAAGCAGCTCTTTGATGGAGGTTTATAGGTCACTGTGCTAGAATATTATTGTCTCTTATGAGCTGCAGAGTAACAAAAGAATCTCTGTGACAAAAGCAGTAACCAACTGACCTATGCACATAAAATACTGTTTTTTAAAATGCATGGTATGGGGTCTTTGCAGCAGGCATATTAACCCTCTGTGCTACATTAGATAAGTGAAACCTGCCACTGGACAAAACTCTCATCTCGCTTCAGCAGGTACATTAATCACTAGTGTTATCTTGACACTTTTATTGTTGCTTGAAAACTGCAAATTCTACAAGGAACTTTGCAGTGCTTTTAAAACTGCTGCCTGGGGACCCCCTGGGCATGTGTCACGGACCCCTGGGGGTCCACGGACCCCAGGTTGGGAAACACTGCTCTAGACTGATATATGTGGTTATTATTTCACTGAGCACCTTGAAAGTCATTATGCTTAGTTAGAGTAGAGAAGGAAAAATAAAACAAAGTCAATTTCGACATTTAATTTGGTACATTTTTAAAAAGTTGCCAAACGGTTCCCAGCACAGGAGAGGCCAGATTGTTAATGAATCCTGCACTGAAGACTCAACATCGCTGAACATCGTATCCGCAGGTGTCAATCCCTCCAGAACTTCCAGTATCATGTCAAGTGGGCAAAGATGGTCATCTCTGGTTCCCACAGAAGCCGCCATAGAAGAATTAGATGCCTGCACGCCTGGAACGATGCCTGCACCTCTGGACCCGGACCAATTTCCCTTCCAACAGAAATGGAAGCATCCTGTGGAGGCTCTAGAAATGCAGTCATCAACATGGGAATACACTGTGGCCAACTTTACACACGAGCATGCAAGAGCCCCAGGAGCACTTCAATGTCCAGCTGGGCAACCAATGGAAGAGTCAGACTCAGGTTCAACATGCAGCAAAATACGCAGAAGAGGCAACGGAACACAGGCAGGACACAGTCTAGCCAGACCGGTCTAAAAGACAGGAACCAATGCTCACTCAGCTCTCGAAGCCGAGGTGTAGTCAGGTAGAACACCATACGTTTACGACAACATCGTTCCAGCCATGTTCTCTCCATGTCTTGAGGGATTGGGACGTCCATTACGAATCGATAGGATTAATATCAGGGTGCTCGCTATTGATAGCAGGACCAAAGGAAGCCCTCCAAAAACGCTTCCCAGTACGGAGTGTATGAAAGCTGGAATTACTCCGAAGATGGTCTGAAAGGCGGTTAAGAGACCTGATCCAAGGCGCTTAAATAAGTGTACCATCCCACTCGTATTAGACATGTTAAAGATAAATGGATCGGGAAGTTCGTACGGACCAGGGCCTGTATCTCTGCTGAAGACATTGCAACCTGGAGATCAAAAGTCTCTAGTGCTGAAGTTAAGGCCTCATTTTGATGAAACAACATGGCTTTCAGTCTGCTCAGCGAATTAAACCGAATACTAGAAACATTCAATAAAGACCACAGTGGTGCCTCGCTAACTGTGTGAGCCAGGGGAAAAATACTTGCTTACAACAGACAACCCTGAGGTTTACTGTGACTAGATATACGATGGCTGGCGCCATCCGGCAACAGCCTTTATCATTCAGCATTAAATAACTCCCATTCGAAAGTAATTTGAAAACTGGATGAATCACTGCAGCTGGGGAGCCTTTCAAGTAGCAAGATAAGTTCACCTTCAACGCATTACACGCTCCGTGAAGCAAGACCTTCTTACACACTAAAGATCCACTTAAAGCCTTCTCAAAGTCAGTTCCACTTATGAAGACCTCAGAGTCCTTATTCCTACACCTATATCTGTACGGTAACTCATAGGTTTACTGTATGTACCATTCACCCAACGCTTCATACCTGCCTGCTTGGTTGTATCTAAGGCAGCATTGGAACTGGAATGTCTTGATTGGCAGTGTGATATAGCCATGAATTAACCATTCCGTAGATTATGACTTTGCTACTGTAAAAGGTAACTTCTCAAATTTTTCCATGAGCAGCATGGTGTACTTTGCATCTCTGCGTGCCATGGTTAATTGTCTGTCGGTCAGATTATAAGCCAAAAACACATTGGTCCATTAATGTACCGCCATGCACGTGAACAGAACGCAATGATTGTAGCGTCCAGCTTAAAAGCATAATGGAGCGCAATGGAGACTGCCCATATTGTAGAATAAACAAATCTTGTTCCATTATGTCGATTGACAATGTTGCCCAGTGAATAAATACGTGAAGAAAATGAGGTCATACCATTGGCTCCCACAGCCAAGGCCTTTTCTAGGTTAATCCTATTAATCTCACACAATCTCTCAGCAGCATCCTGTTGGGATACTTTCCACAGTTCATTGTAGATGGCATATAAGAAGCTATTTTTACACGGTTTCTTGGGCCCTAGCAAGAAATCCCTAGGATCCATGTTGTCAGCTAGAAGGGACATGTGTTGTTTCACCTGTATTTGTGTTGAGGTTTTTAGCCATTCTAGGCACAACTTCCCAACACTATTAGAAGTCACTACCCCTGGGTCGTCTGTGTGTACATAGCATGGGTCAGGTCTATGGATACTAAACCCTCTGGTGGTACCCTTAAATCGTAATTGAATCTCTTTATGTCGATAGGCCAAACCAACCATCCCTTTTAAATTGGGAGATGATGAATTTTATGTGCCATTCTGTATCATTGTACCCAGTACCTCCTCACTAATCAGTGTATCATTTGATATATCCTCAATAGGGAGAGAGGATGTAGCTTTCCGGCTAGAGCAGTCGACTCTGAAGCTGAGGAACCGGGTTCGAGTCTCGGCAACGCCGCTCAACATCCTGTGATTCTGGGCAAATTACTTAATCTCCCTGTGCCCAACAAAAATGAATGTGTCCGCCTGAAATGCAAGTGGAGCTCATGTAAAGCGCTCTGATACCTGATATCTTCGGGTCTAGTTTGCGCTATATAAAACTCTAAAAAGAAAAAAAATAGGTATGGATGAGGGGATGCATGGTGTTTTCAGGTATTTTGTTTTTGCAAACCCGTAGCAGGTAGTCTGTTGCACTGTTCTGAAAATGTATCTGTAACGGTATGAGGCAAGTTCTAAATAAAGCCTCTGTTCCCTCTACCTGCCAACCTTTCGCCAACCAGATGGATTTTGTGTCTATCGTGCCCCTCCAATAGTCAACACCTTGCGTAGACAGTTGGGGGATAAAAGTTGCTGAATATAGGAGCTTGGTGTTTGTCAGCATCATTTTCTTCGCAGTTGCATTTGTTTGTATTAACTTATAGTAATATGACATTGGGTCTGATGTATTGAACCCTAAAAAGTATGCACATTTTTGTGCGAATGTGGCAGGTCTACCTTTCGGTGGTGTTGTGCAATGTTCCCATTGATGGTAAGTGTTAACAGTTCGTGGGACACTAGCTCTGTGCAAAAAGTGATGACCATAATGCTGGTAACAATACATACTGTCGAAGTCAGGTTTATCTTTGTACAATTACCTGTAAGAAAATGCAGCAGATTGTTCTAAATCTGAGAGCATAGTATTTACAGTCTCAATGTTGCATTCATCAGAGAGTGTATTTGGGGTAATGAAATCATTCAATTAAATTTTAAATACATGTGGAATTTTCAAAGGTTCAGTAGGACCAAATACATCATATGAAACTCTATCCCAAACTATACCATCCGGTATTGGAACTGCTGTAATGTTCACTAGGGACAGGTCTCTCTGTTAACGGTGTGATGAAGAATGAGGTTTCAAGATCAATTTCACAGGTTGTACTGCAGAGCATTGTGGGAGGTAATGTCCATTCAGTAGTAGGAAAAAGACGGTTAGTATACCAACCCAAATTAACAGGAACAGGATCCCGAATGCAAACTAAAGAAGAAACCAAGGGGACACAAAGTAAGTCTTTTTCAGCCAGATAATGAATTGTCAAGATTTTACTTTCTTGGAAATGGGTGGTGTTTGCTCAGGTTCACTTGGATCAGAAGAATAGTATTCAAAGTTGATGAGGTAGGCAGATGCTGTTCGGTCTATCTTTGGCAGCACAGTAGTGTTTGTAGAACTGGCAGTTGCTTCTTGTGAAGGCACATTGATGTAGATGTCATTATTGGGTCCAATTGCAATTTGCGTTTCATTTGTATTTGGATATTTTCCATCTTCAACTGGTGTAATTCGTACTACGTTGTTTGCTATTCCTGCATCTTGCGCGGAGGATTCCTGAAACGTTTTTAGTATTTCCATCTGAACCTCCTGTATAGTAGTGAGAGATCTGTGGCTACTAAGGATTCCACATAGCCTGATGTGGAGAATCGACCCCATAGTGTGGTTTGATCAGATCAATGGAGATGAATCTTTTTTCTTTTGTGCCAGCAAGAGGCGGAAGAAGTACTATTCTTGTTCCTTGAGCCAATAGGACAGGTACAGGTGTTCTGTAGGACGGCCCAAACTCCTTCTTGTCCATGATCTTTTCTCTGACCAGGTCCACAATCTTTGAGACCCAAACAGGTCTTGCCGGAGCGGTTTCACTTCCCCAATGACGGTGTGTTTTACTTGGACGTTGCTTTGTAATTCCCAGAATTCATTGAGTTCCTGTAAAACAATCAAACAGTCATTCAATTCAAATGGTTTTACATCCTCCACCATGTGGGCACAATCGAGGTCAGGTACCCACATTCTTGTCCCACACAGGATCTCATAGGGGGTATGTCCTCCCAAGGGACTTCTTGGCATATTGCTTAGTGCACTTTGGACCCCATATAGGTGATTGACCCAACTACGCCTGCACCTAATACCCTTGCTGTTAAGGATTGCTTTAGGTTCTGGTTTTTCCTCTTCACCACCGAATTTCCCTCGGGATGGTAAGGGGAGGAGAATCGCAAGGCCATGCCCATACCTTCCATGGCTTCGTGCCAATTGTGTATGTCCAGATGAAGACTGGCAAATCCTTTATAACAATTCAAGCGTAAGCTGAGTGCCATGGCCAAACCCATAGAAGATTAGAGCATGAATCTACTGCCACCAAGATGTACTTGTAAGCACTGTCTGAATTTAAGGGGCTGCAGGGGTCCAAATAGACACATGCGAGAGGTCTGTCTGAAATGAGTAATGGTGTTTGTGGTGGCTGTGCTACGGTGGAACCTTTCATCTGCTGGCAGATGTCGCACATTAAGACATAAGCCTTTGTTTGTTTAAACAGACTTGGCCACCAGAATAGATGCTTCAGTAATATTGTAGCAGTGACTCCCGCGTGTGCTGAGCCCAGACCCTTGTGCGCAGCTAGAATTAAACCTAATCTGCTATCCATGTTTGTTATGACTCTATCCCCCACTCCTGGAATTTGAGCATACAGTGTGTTTTTCACATCTAATTTATAGGAATATATGAGTGGAAAGCATTTCGGGATGGCAGAGCCATTCTTTGAGGCATTGACAGCTATCAGTATGTCTCCGTCTATCCTCATGCTAGAACAAGTGATTGCAGCAACAGCAGCAATTTGCACTGTTGACTTGGCGCCTCATCAGCCAGTGAATTTCCTTCAACATGTATGCCAACACTCTGATGACTCAAGGTGTGAATAACTTGAGCCCGCGGCAGGCCCGCTTACAGCTTTGCCACTTGTTCCCATAACAATTTATATTTAATTGTGCAACCCTTGGAATCTCTAAACCCATTCTGGCCCCTGTAATGAAGATTTTCATTGTAGGATTGCACATAGTAAAACTAATCGCACACTATCAGTGTGGGGAATTCCCAATCTGTATACTGAAGTGCCAGTATCAGGGCTTTCAGCTCTGCTAGCTGCGCTTGACCATATCCTACAGATTGCGTAGTCATATTGTTGGGATGGAACTTACCATCCTGCATACGTCCCTTCACTGTAGCACATGCTGCGCTATACTGTTCTTTATTTCCTATGGCAGGCTGAGCAGAACCATCAGTATAAATGATGTATTCACATTTCTCTAAAGGCAAGATTTCATTTCGGGAGGGGGTGTTCTTGTTCGTACTGCTGGAACACTTGTGTTTTCAATGTAGAATCATATTTGTAATCTACATCTGTTGCAGTGAGAGTCCCTTGCTCACTACGCCACGGGAGTCAAGCTATCCTGGCTGAAGACGGCTGATAGCCAGAAACCGGGCCTAGGATGCTTGATTCCGGTCCAGGGAAGACATGGCTTGGCAGTTCTGGCTGGACTGGTCCCATGAGGCACAGAGTCAAGACTGATTTGCATATGGCCATGTCTGAACTGGGGTGGCTTGGTGAGCAAAATAACGAAGGATTAAACCCAGATCTGTGACTGGGGGTGAATATTTTGCCATTATGCAACATTCCGTCCATCATCTTGTGTGTTTTGCTGTTCACCCTATGTGGGAAGGTTATGCCCAGACGTGGGTCCCTTGCTCACTACGCCACTGGAGTCAAGCTATCCTTGCTGAAGACAGCTGATAGCCAGAAACCGGTCCTAGGATGCTTGATTCCGGTCCAGGGAAGACATGGCTTGGCAGTTCGGGCTGGACTGTTCCCATGAGGCACAGGGTCAAGACTGATTTGCATATGGCCATTTCTGAGCTGGGGTGGCTTGGTGAGCAAAATAACAATGGAATAAACCCAGATATGTGACTGGGGTGAATGTTTTGCCATTGTGCAACATTCCGTCCATCATCTTGTGTGTTTTGCTGTCAATCATGAAGGTAACACAGCCACCTGTTGCGGGTACGCCATATTCTAACAGTTTTATAGTTACTGCATGTCTGCAATTCTCTGTGATGTTAAGAGCGTTTGCAAATTCTTCTTCCCCAAAGCTACTCGCGGGGTCAGTATTTTTTAAAAGAGAAGAGAAAAGGTAAAGAGGTTTTGCAAAATGTGCGGACCTTTAATCCTGACAAGCTTGTTAAACCTTCAGCCAATACACAGAGTATATCTGCTCGCTGAGGCGGATCTCCCTTCCCTTTTCAAATGTCTCTAAAAGGTATGAGTAGGGCTTTCTGAGAAAGCACGACTGAACTACTCACATTTCTACTGTTAATATAAGAACCAAACCAACGTTGGTGGCACTTTGTCGTGTAGTTCCTAGGAATCCCCAGGACTTGCGCATTTTGGATGACCTAAACTGAGGGCTTGGTGTCCCAACTGCTTTTGGACCCCCCCGCAGGATATGTCAGCCAGTACACCAGCTAACGATACAGTGCCACTACCACCCCCCTGTATCTAACAGTGGTGTAGGTAGTTTCTGGCAACCACTGAACATGACAACCCTGATTCCTCAGGGATCATGGAAAACAGTACAGTACTTTTTGCTTAGTCACTCTTGCTTGCTTTCTCTGAAAATTCACAGGATGGCGAATAGGACGTTTCAATAAATATTTATTGGTCCAGCGTCAATCTTGTGTAAAACATATTTGCTGCGACAATCTGGAGAAAGAAGCAAACAAAAGAGATTGCAAGTACCAAAACAGTAAATAGTAGTTACATTTCTACCATAGTGCTAATAAGATGAACATTAGCAGTTCAGATAAAAACAGTAGCACTTGCAAATTTCTAAAATGCGCGCCCTAAGGAATTTGCCTAAATGTACTCAGCCTAGATCTGTATGTGAAGCATGTAAATGCATATATGTATGTGTATCTGTAGCCAAGAAACCCCTATAAGAACCAGCCCACCTCACCTAAAGGTTGAGAATGAAGGATCCCGTCTCTGCTTCGAGGATGACAACCCACAAGGGATGTCATACAGCTGCGTGTCGAAGATTCAGCATGAAGGCACTGTGTCAGCTTGGAAGGAATTCTCCTCTAATTTGCAAGGTTGAATAAGGATCTTATATACTAGAGTGGTCACTCCAGGGTTTCTTCTAGAATCGATATGCTTTGAAAACAGTCATACCTGTTTTGAAAACAATTATAAATGATTTTCCAAATAAATGTGATCATTCACAGCTGGCTGTTGGCCAAGGATGATAAAAGCGGTGACCCTTATACAGATTAATTATGCTTTGCCTAAGGACATGTGTATGGACGTCAGGTAAAGGGATTAGGATAGAATACTAAGAGCTGGTGTCAAAGAGACAGGAACAAGCTACTGCATATTGTTGCTGTGACTGCGGGAGAAGTATACAATACTTATCATGGTATTCAACAATGGGCATGATGATGCCCTGAGGAACTAAACCCACTCTGAGGCATGGAGCTGAAATACGAGTAATAATTTTGCTTTTAAAGCCTTAACTTGCCTATACTATTTTTCAAGCCCTGACGAAGTTCCCACGGTTTGGAACAAAACGCGTTGGCTGAGCTGTGTGTCTTAACAAGGAAATGTATTAAAAAATGATGAAAGAATATGAATAAAGGTCAATGAAACAATAAGATTGCCTTGACTTCATCACCTGACTCCCCTCCTATTGTTTTATGTATGTAAAAAAGGGGTATACATGACAGGACTAGCCTAATGGAATGACAAGACCCCACCCTGCATTTTCTTTGAGGTACAGAGGAGTCATCTCTGCCCATTCAGGTCAGCCTGTTTGCTTCTGGGAGGCATTTCACACACCTTTCACACCTGATCAAATGCTACTCACTGGCTGGGAGACTTTGGAGAGCGCATTAGGCTCCAGGACCTTCAGGCAGGGAAAATAATTGTTTTATTTTTTTTCTAGCTAGTCCCATTCCTGAGATACAATATTAGGAATTTGATCTGTACTAGTATTTTCTACATAGGTAGCTGGGACTGTCACAGCGAAGGATAGCTTTTGGGTGCTTGTCTCGGTAAGCACATATTAATATCGCATTTCTACATGCCCTACATTTAAATACTATGCACCCTGCCTTGTGGTCATTAATATTTAAAAGTGAGTTTTTGACCTCACAAAATGATTTATTTTTGCCAGCCCGAGTAGCAGTTTTTACTCTGCTACAGCCAGTCTACAATGGTAGGCCTGATGCCCTGTTTGCACTGGCAATGTAGTGGATGGAGATAACAGCCTTTACAACACAGTCTAAACCACGATGTACCTTTTCAACAAAGTCTTAACCACACTTTAGTCCTCACCAAACAGGCTTTTACAACTACTTTAGGGTCGATTCCGATTCCGGTTGGAAAAGGAACCGACCGACACGGACCGGGAATGGAGTCCGACCGACACGTACAGGCGCCGTACGACCCGTGTAGTGCAATGCAACGCCCCTGACGTACAACCGACCCGTATGGAATACAAACCGTATGACCGAGCTGTATGGAAACCAGTGATTCGGACCAGAAATGGGACGCGAGTCGCACCGACCGACAAGAACCAGGAATGAACCCGACCGACGCATACCTGTGACGTCAGACACGCACAGTGCGATGCAATGCGTGTGAAACCAGACCCACTCGCACGGAGCCCAAGCCGCATGACCGACACGCACAGAAAACTGGGTCCTGAAGCAATAGAGACCTCCCCGACCAACGCGTATGCAACACAGAAGGAAGTCAGCGTGAAAGACTCGGAGAAGCCCGCACGAGCCAACATCAGTGTCTGACTCGGTCAGAAGAACGTCTCCTACATGCCTAGAAAACACAAAGGAAAAAACACAAAAAAAGGACCAAACAAGCAATGACAAAGTCAATAATTACTAAAAAAAAATTGTAACAAAGACACACCCACAACTCCACCTATATAAAGGCCAAAAATCACTACTATGATCCTTTGCAAATACAACAGACCAGCCAGCACAGAACACCTTCAGACAGCAACCACAAACACACTCACAACTCACCCATCACACAACCTTCACACCATAAGCACCTCTCCAAACGCACTCTCACATACACCTAGCAATACTGACACCCACCCACCCTCACTTGTACCCTCACACACACATCACTCCCCACCACCACCCATCACCATGCCCCCTAAGAAGAATCCAAAGTTCACAGATAGTGAGTAAGAAGTCCTGGTAGATTAAATCCTCAGAGTGGAGCCACATTTGTTTGGTGCATTGGTCCAAAGGACCCCCATGTCACAGAAAACAAAGATGTAGGCCAGGATTGTGGACAAGGTGAACGCACAAGCACCAACGTGACACACAAAGGACGACATCCAGAACAGGTGGTATGATGTGCACAGGAGGGTCAAGAAGCTCATTGAGGAGGAACACACCTTGAGTCAGCGCACTGGCGGTGGCCTTCCTGCCAAACCAGTATACTTCAGGTCCTGGGAGGAGAAAGTGCGGGACATCCTACCAACAGAGAGCGTCCACGGCCTAGCAGACATACCAGAGCCTGGTGAGTACACAACCAATATACTCAATATTGTGTTGCAATACACACACATCACCGTCAAGGGGACAGTGAAACCATGCACCTATAGCGAAGCAACAGTTATAGCAAAGCCACAGTAAACAAAAGATAATCATCCCAAGATGTGTATGCTAGTCAGACAAACAAAATACCTGCCACCTCATAGTGATTTGTAACAGCGTCATTACATGTACACATCTATCAACAAATAGAGCAAGGCAGTGGCAGAGATCTAAATAAACACTCTCAGACATTTTGCCACCACAAACTCTACCTCACAGTGAAGCTGACTGACAGGGAGGAATAGTGGGTATGCTGGTGAAGTGAGTGTATCCAAAAGCATGATGGGGTCTGTAGTTACAGATAATGCTCTCCCTCCCAATTGGACCATCAAGACCTCTCTGAACCATGCTCACATCACAGGGAGTGGAAAATAACTGACAAGAAGGCTGACACTGGGTTCTACTATGGGGAGCAAAAGGCCCTGATCGGGGTTGTGCTCAAATCAGAAGCAGGACACCACTGCCTGACATTCTGAAAGCCAACTTGCACGCCCTTCAAGCATGTTTCATGGTGGGATGTCTGGACGCAATGCAACTACTCCTCATGATATAGACATTGTGTACATAACCGGGGAAACGTACACACACATGTGTGATACACATGTCCGCTAGACATACCACCAGAGCACTGATGGAGTGGAAATGTTTCCTGTTCTGGTATGTCTGTTCATGTGCCCATGGTGGTACCAGGGCCACATGTGTACCATCAATAGATCCAATGACGTTCGGCATCCCCCCCAATGTATAAAAAGCATCCTTTATGTCAGTGAGTTGACCAGGGCTAGGAAACTTGATGTACAAGTCAAGGAAATGCAACATCCCCTCCAAGACATCACAAAGCACACGGCTGAACATAGTTTGTGACATCCCACCAGCAGTAGCCACAGTGTACTGGAAGGTACTGGTAGCAGAGAAGTGCAGGGCTGCCATCACCTTCACCTTTGGGGTCAGTGCTGTAGGGTATGTCCGGCCAGGTAGCAGATGTGGCGCCAACTGCTTCGCCAACTCCTCAATCAGTGGCCTGGTGAAGCCGTACCGTCGGATGAAGTCACGTTCCACCATGCTTTCATGGTCTGGGAACGGTCTATGGACAGCTGGTGCCCTGCAGTACAGAGATGGGCAAAGGAAGATTGTACATTTATCCACCCATGTGGCAATGACCAAGCAAAATATGACATGATACATAATAGCAATACACAATGAACTGAGGTGTGTGCTGTTGGGTATGGACACATATGTCACCTTCATGCCCATCATCTCACATATCAAGTCAACATGTGTACATAAGTTCCATGGAGTGCAATGGCAAATCATTGGGCTGTGTCACAGTACCTATGTACTGCTGTCACGTTCAAAACACACACCACAGTGACAAGTGAGGACTGATGTCTCCCAGGCATAACATCTCTATGACAGACAGATACCCATGGTCCCTGTATTGCCACATGGACACTGGCATGACATGGCGTATCATGTGCTCCCCACAAAAAACCATGAGTCACACAGGTAGTGGCCCCTGCGGTCCCTGCAGCCCATACATGGACGTCTCTGAGACACACACACAACATCAATGTTGATGCACAAACCATATGGATGTGGAGACTGACTCCCAATGGGTACATGGAATCAGAGACATCTGAGATAGAACATGCACACAGACTGTGGGTATACATCAGAATTGTGGCTATGGGTCTCGCTGTGATGTACATACCATCCCACCCTGGACTCAGGGTGTATGTGACAAGTCATACACATTTCCAACCTTAACTGTGTCCATGACTCATGCCCATAACTTAACAGTTGCACATCACAGTGGTAATGTGCACAACACACAAAGGATTCTGTCCCCATGAACCCGTGCCCAGCCTGGGAGTGGCTGCACCAAAGTGCCACCCAACAAACCAAATGTTGCCCTCATACACACACAGGTAATGCAATCTTACATGCCATGGGATACAATGTGGCACATGCTGTGGTGCTGTAGGTATGCACCTGAGTCCCTGGCAAGTAATTGTGTGTGGAATCGGTCAACAAGTAACACCAATGTGAACCAACGCGGGTGACTTCTACAGAGACGCGTTGTGCAGTTGTGGACCAAGCCGTGCGCACGCCAAGGCCATTGACTTCAATGTGAACTGACACAGGTGACTTCTACAGAGACGCGTTGTGCAGTTGTGGATCGAGCCATGCGCACGCCTTGGCCATTGACTGCAATGTGAACTGATGAGGGTGACTTCTACAGAGACGAGTCATGCAGTTGTGGACCGAGCCGTGCGCACGCCTTGGCCATTGACTGCAATGTGAACCGATGCGGGTGATTTCTACAGAGACTCGTTGTGCAGTTGTGGACCGAGCGGTGCGCACGCCTTGGCAATTGACTGCAATGTCAACCGACGTGGGTGACTCAAATGCATACGCGTCGTACAGGCATGGACCTAGACGTGCGCACTCATAGCCCATTGAATCGTATGGAGACGGGTGTGTGTGGATTTTCAAAATACGCGTCGTACAGTTAGTTTACCGAGCCGTGTGCACTCTTTGGCTATGGACTGTCATGGAGAAGGACGCAAATTCAAAACTTGTACGAGTCGTGCGCTTGAAATTCATTTGGCTGCCTACAACAATGTTGCAAATCCTAGGGTGTCATGAAGGTGAGATTTTGAACGATGTGGAAGACATGTACGAGTCTTACAATTCTATGGATTGGCCAGATTCATAGAATGCAACCGTGTTGGACCTATCACTTAGGAGACATGGCACAGATTCTGTCTCTGCAGCACTGATAAAAGGCTGGCTGGCCCCCAGAGAGCTCACTTGCCTGCACTACATGCTACAGAACCACATCTCTGCTCCCACTGCTGCTGTCTCTTCATCCTCTGGCTACTGCTATGGCACGTACTCTGGAGAGAGCCCCAGCCTTCACAGAGGAAGAGAACCAGGCCCTGCTGGACGGGCTTCTTCCACAGTACTGAAAGCTGTATGGGAAACCAGGGGAGCAGGTGAGTGTGCAGTCCACTGCCTTCCTAATTGTGCAATGTCTGACTAGCAGTACTAGCAGTGTGTACACCAGTGGCAAGCATATGCACTAAGTACTTTCAACCCCCAAAGTGTGTAGGTACATGTGATGAACAGGTGTCCTGCTGCAAAAGTGCATTTGTGCAAGCTTTTACTTCCCAGGCAATGTTATCATGTTAGACATGCAGGACAATTGTCAATTTCCATGGGTGCACTACCTGTGTACCTCATTTACCTTTGTTATGACTACATGTATATCCAACTGTGTGCAGCACAAATATGTGGCATGTGTGGTAATGTCCGCTCAGCCCTCCACAGGGCTTGGTCGCCCCACTCACTGCTGCCGCTCCTGCCTGCCTTTGCCGCCTCCTGCCTGCAGATTCCTTCGCTCGCTGCCCGCTGCTCCTGGGAATTTCCCGCTGCTCCTGGGAATTTCCCGCTGCCCGCTGCTTCTTGGAATTTCCTGCCGCTGCCTCCCTGCGGCCCCGCCCCCCTGTGATTCCATTCGCCGCCCCGCTCCCGCCACCCAGCTGCTCCTCCCTCCCGGCTCCTTACTTATGACGCCCCCAGAGCGACCGCGCAGCGGACGCGCGCAGCGGGAGCGCCGATTGAGCGCCGAAGGTGCGCCAAAGGTAAGCCCGTCTGCACCCGTCCGCGCCTGGCCCGCGCCCAGCGCCAGGACCCCTGGCCCTCCCCGCCGAGGCAAGACGACCCGACTGACCTACGCCGCCGCCACTCTCAACGCACTCAATGCCGGCCGGACCCACGCCTGCTGCCGAGCCACCCCGAGACGCACCCACGGACCCTTCACCTGCTGCACCTGCAAGTTCACCTGCCTCCGAACCTGCCCCGCACCCGCCAAGACAAACACCAGCAGCAACCACCTCAAGTGCATCCTGATCAACACCCGCTCCGTCCACAGACACGCCGTGGAACTCTGGAACCTCCTCGACGCTACATCACCGGACGTCGCCTTCCTCACGGAAACCTGGATGAACACCTCCTCTGCACCCGACATCGCCATCGCCATCCCGGACGGGTACAAGATCATCAGGAGGGACCGCATCAACCAGACCGGAGGTGGCATCGCCATCGTCCACAGGAACACCATCCGCATCACGACCGACGCCAACGACTCCTTCGCCGCAGCCGAACATCTCCACTTCCAGATTCACACCGACCCTAAGACGACCCTCAGAGGCACCCTCGTCTACAGACCCCCGGGACCACGCACACAATTCAGCGAAGACATCACAGACTTCATCAGCCCGCACGCCCTCCCCTCCACTGACTACATCCTCCTCTGGGACCTCAACTTCCACCTGGAGAACAACAAGGACCGCAACACCACCGCCCTGCTGGAAAACCTCGCCAACCTCAGACTCAAGCAACTGGTCAACACCCCCACCCACTACGCCGGCCACACGCTTGATCCCGTCTTCTCTTCCAGCAAGTACATCACCTTTAGCCACGCCACCGGACTCCACTGGACCGACCACAGCTGCGTCCACTTCAGCTTCAAAAGATCCATGACCCACCACCACCCGCAACAGGTACCTCACAGGAATTGGAGCAAGATCACAGCAGAGCAGCTCACCACCTCCCTCAGCCAGAGCCCACCCGCCAACACAACGGACCCCAACGAAGCAGCCCGCAACTTCACACAGTGGCTGAC
This sequence comes from Lissotriton helveticus, assembly GCF_964261635.1. Taxonomy (NCBI): domain Eukaryota; kingdom Metazoa; phylum Chordata; class Amphibia; order Caudata; family Salamandridae; genus Lissotriton; species Lissotriton helveticus. The sequence continues at coordinate 1,192,706,882 of NC_136059.1, forward strand.
CGCCTGCGCCGACGACCTCGCGCCACTAAAGAACCCTCCCAGCAGACCCAGAAGCAAGAAGGCATCCTGGTTCACCGACGACCTCAAGGACTCCAAGAAGACCTGCCGCACCCTCGAGAAAGCCTGGCTCCTCGACCGGACCACCGACAACATGACCGCCCTCAAACACGCTACCCGCAAGCACCACCAGCTCATCCGCACCACCAAGAAGAAATCCCTGAAGGAACGACTGGACAACAATGCCCACGACAGCAAAGAGCTCTTCACTATCGTCAAGGAGTTCTCCAACCCCAGCACCGGCACCAATGACATCACTCCGTCACAAGACCTCTGCGACTCCCTCGCCTCGTTCTTCCACCGCAAGATCGCCGACATCCACAACAGCTTCGGCGCCCCACCCACGCACCCAACGGTCGAACCAACGCCCCCCACCGCCACCCTTCGCACCTGGACCACGGTGACCACCGAAGACACAGCCCGCCCGATGAACACCATCCACTCCGGATCACCGACCGACCCCTGCCCACACCACGTCTTCAACAAGGCCGACTCCAACATCGCACCTCAACTCCGGAACATCATCAACGCCTCCTTCAACACCGCCACCTTCCCGGAGAGCTGGAAGTACGCCGAGATCAGCGCCCTCCTGAAGAAACCTACAGCGGACCCCACTGATCTCAAAAACTTCCGCCCCATCTCGCTCCTCCCTTTTCCTGCTAAAGTCATCGAGAAGATCGTCAACAGACAGCTGACCGCCTTCCTCGAGACGAACAGATCCCTCGACCCCTCGTAGTCCGGCTTCAGAGCCAACCACAGCACCGAGACCGCCCTCATCGCAGCCACCGACGACATCCGGACCCTGCTCGACAAGGGGGAAACAGTGGCCCTCATCCTCCTGGACCTCTCCGCTGCGTTCGACACGGTCTGCCACCGCACCCTAGTCCAGCGCCTCAGCAACATCGGTATCCAAGAGAAGGCACTGGAGTGGATCATCTCGTTCCTCGCCGGAAGAACACAAAGAGCCCGCCTCCCCCGTTTCGCTCCGAGGCCACCGAAGTCATCTGCGGCGTCCCGCAAGGATCTTCACTCAGCCCCACCCTCTTCAACATCTACATGAAACCTCTCGCAGCCATCGCACGCCAGCACAACCTCAACATCATCTCTTACGCCGACGACACCCAGCTGATCCTCTCCCTCACCAGAGACCCGACACCGCCAGAACCTGCCTACACGAAGGGATGAAAGACGTCGCCGAGTGGATGAAGGACAGCCGCCTGAAACTGAACTCGGACAAGACGGAAGTCCTCATCCTGGGATCTTCGCCCTCCGCCTGGGACGACTCCTGGTGGCCCCCAGCCCTGGGCACCGCACCCAAGCCAACCGACCACGCACGCAACCTGGGCTTTATCCTGGACCCCTCCCTCTCGATGACCAGACAAGTCAACGCCGTCTCCTCATCGTGCTTCAACACCCTGCGTATGCTTCGCAAGATCTTCCGCTGGATCCCGACCGAGACCAGGAAGACTGTCACCCAGGCACTCGTCACCAGCCGACTGGACTACGGAAACGCCCTCTACGCCGGAACCACAGCCAACCTACAGAAAAGACTCCAGCGCATCCAGAACGCCTCCGCCCGACTCATCCTGGATGTCCCCCGACGCAGCCACATCTCCAGCCACCTGAGGAACCTGCACTGGCTCCCCGTCGACAAGAGGATCACGTTCCGGCTCCTCACCCACGCACACAAGTCTCTCCACGACCTGGGCCCCAAGTACCTCAACGACCGCCTGACCGTCTACAGGCCCACCCGTCAGCTACGGTCCACCAGCCTCGCCCTCGCAGCCGTACCACGCATCCGAAGAGCCACCGCCGGAGGAAGATCCTTCTCTTACCTGGCTGCCAAGACTTGGAACTCCCTCCCCATCCACCTTCAGCTGACCCAGGACCATCTCGCCTTCAGGAAACAACTCAAGACCTGGCTGTTCGAGCAGTAGCATACCCCTCCCCCCAAGCGCCTTGAGACCCTCCCGGGTGAGCAGTGCGCTATACAAATGGCATGATTGATTGATTGATTGATTGATTGATTGATTGATTGATTTTCACTTTGTCATCCTCACAGGTTGATGCCCACCAGAAGCAGGAGATCTGGCTGACCATCGCCCTGGCTGTTAGATCAGTGGGGGTCTATAAGTGCCGAATCCGCAATGGCCAGAAGAGGTGGCAGGACCTTCAGGACTGGACCCGTAGGATCGCAAGGGTCCAGCTGAAGCTGTCACCTCCTCGCAGGAGGGGCGGACACCGGACCCTGACCCCCCACATGCTCAGGATTCTGGCGGTGGTCTTTTGGACCTGGATGGGCAACTGAAGGCCAGACAGCAGCAAGGAGGGGGTAAGTCCATGCCTAATCTGTGAACTATGTCTGACATGCTATTTGCAGCCTTTTGGCTTGGTTATACTTCCACATTACGTTGGTCTTGTAGTGCTGGACTCATGTCCCTCGATTGTGTAATGCACCCTTGTCATTTGATCCACAGGTGCGGCCCCTACATTCTGTGACTTTTTTCACTTGGGCACTGTGTCCCTGCAGTCAGCCATGCTTAAGGTGCTGGACAGCATATGTTACTGGGACTCTGATGTGTGCTTCGTGGGTGGGTCAATTGTTTGCACAATGCCTGATCTCTGACATGTAATCTGTGTGTGCCTTTGATATGTGTTCCAATTGCTGGTCTGACTTGCCACATGTGTCTGGGGTATTTAAAACACACCCATGCAGCAGGTGAATCCATTTAGTGGCCTCAAGAGTATGCATATCAAGTGTGTCACACTTGCTCAGCCACCTGCCTACCGTCCAGGGCTATACACTGTTTCACGTTGACCTGGGCAGTCATGCCCACTCCAGGGCATTGAGACACTCTGTACTCACACTCCTGTGTATCGACCTACAGATTGTGCTTAGTGAAATGTGCCCCCAGGTGTCTGCCTCTGTGTCATTGTGGTGTGGCTTCCTTTTTGGAATAACTGGGGTGTCCATAAGTTTTAGGGTCAGCAGGACATCTGAGATGTGACTCTAGGAGACGATACCTGTGTGACATATAGGTGTGTGATCACTTGACTGTGCACAATGCTGTATGCATCTGTGAATTTCAGACAGCTGTGTTTCATTCACAGCAGACTGTGAGGTGCTCATGTTCAGGGAGTTGTGTTTGCAGTCACTCATATGTCTGATTTGTGTGATGTGGGGTCATCATAGTCGGGAATATGTTTTTTGCAGGGGATGGACAAGTGCACCTGTCAGCTGCAGAGTTTGCTTTGCCCATGACCTATGATTGTGACACAGTGCAGACTGTTGTTGTCCGGATGCCCTGCCTTTGTGACACAGGACAGTGATGACTGACTTTCCATGCATGCATGTGCCATGGCATTGTACTTGCTGGGCGGGATCCTGCATTGGAGTCAAATGTGCTCATGCACACCATTATGACATTGACTATCAGGACATGAGGACATCATTGTGTGTGGTGCTGCTGTGCATCACAAGCATGTGAACTGAGAGTCTGGCCATCCCTTCATCCTGACACCTGTACTGAGTGAGTGGCATGAGATGTGATGTGTGTGTATAGTAACAAACGTCTACATGTGCACTTGCAATTCCAACAACTGGGTAGGTGGTGCATGTGTGCACAGTGGGGTATTTGCAGCCAACATGCAACAGACATATGGGTGCAAGTCCAGGAGGGATATGGGCACCATGGTTGATGGTCAGACTGGCAATTGGCTTATTAAACACAGTGTGAGCACTTTGAGCAATGTTCAGCTGACGATGACAGGGCTTGCCCTGTGATGTGCTGTACTCACTGTGTTGTGTGCAGTCAGTGCAGGTGACTAATGTGGGTCTTACTTTCCTAATTCTATCCAGCTACATCCACGGCCACAGAAGGGGACAGCGCCACGGACCAGGATGAGCCGCAGAGCCATACTGGGCCAGCAACCGAGGAGTTGGAGGGACCCAGTGGCACGGAGTGTGAGGGAAGCTACAATGAGGAGTGCTCAGCACCATCCACCTCAGCTGAGGACCACAGCAGCTCGGAGGATGACGCCCTTGTGGGGGCGGGTGTCAGCAGCCACCAAACCCCAGCTAGTGACGCTGTTCCCGCCACCACCATCACCACCAACCTCCCATCGGCTCCCATCCCAGAGGTCCATGGCGGCTCCCGTGTTCGGGAGCATGTCTCCTTCATGCCAGGCGCCTTACCCCCTGCCCCTCTGTCCTCTGCTGCCCTGAGTGTGGAGTCTGTGGACTTACTTCAACAGATCCATGTAGGGCAGACATCAATGCTGAGTGTCCTCCATGCACAAACCAGTCTGGTGACACAACTGGTGTCGTTCATGGAGGGCATGTCATCAGGCATGTCTGCCCTACAGAGGACCAATCAGTCCATGGCCTCCTCCCTGACAGTAGCAGTGTCCCTCCTCAAACAGTCCCTCACCCCTCCTGCCTCTGCCCCATCCACAATTCCTAGCACCCTACCTGTCCGAAACACACACACACCAGTACAGTCACCCAAACACACAGACACAAGCAGCACACAAACACCCAAACTAATGTCCAAACGTGCCCGCTAGCAAGCTCAGGGGACTGATACCACACTCACAGGGGATGGTTTGTAAACACACACACAGGCATCCACAACCAATCCGCAGTCCTCCAATCCCTCTTCCTCCAACAGCCCTTTCCTTGCCTCACTCGCAACCCCATCTCCCAAGAAGCTCTTCCTGTATGTCCTTGGCCTCTTCCCCACCGTTCCAGCAGATCCTGGGTACAGGGGGAAGAGGAAGTCCCCCCACACAGAGGGGAGTGCCCCTCATACCCGGACACCCTCTCCCAGGTGCAGGCAGACTGAGGCCTCCACCCGCAAGTCCCCTTCCTCCATCCCCCAGGCCACCACTCCACAGGTTCCCCCACCACACTCTGCCCCAGGTTCCCCCACCCACAGATACACCATCCCCAAAATGCTCAGGCCCTCCCCCCCACCACTTGCTCTTCCACCACCACCCCAGTCAGCCTGTTTGTGCTACTGGTGTGGGGACCATGACCCCCCTCTGTCTTGCCGACCTCACCTGAACCCCATTCCACTCCAATGAAGTTAGGCACTGCAGTGGAGTCCTCAACCACCCAGTCTGACTTGGGCACTGCAGTGGGGACCCTGTCCACTACATCTGACCTGCCCACTGCAGTTGTTCCGGCACCCACCCCTTCAGACTTGTGCCCCACAGTTGTGATGGCACACACCATGTCAGACACCACCACTGCAGTTACCAGTGACTGTCCTGCACCCACCACTCCTTTACTGCCTCCTTCTGCTGATCCCTGATCCTGTCCTTGCGGGTGCCTGCATATGTATTCTGTTCTTGTCGGTATCCATGTCATCCTTTGCAGCTAACTGGGTGTGTCATGATTAACTAATTTTGCACAGGGATGTTAACATTTCATTTCCACGGGCACATCATGCACATATGATGTGCTTCCCATTGTCCAATTTGTCTATTTCCCTGACTGTGGACATGCAGGTGTGGGCATCATTGGTGTAGGAGTCAACTGTGTCCTCTGTGCTACTTGCTAAACATATCTATTGAGTATGTGCAGATGACTTAAGGGACACTACTGTACCCAGGCTGATGTGAACCAGTGCCCACATTGGGTGGTAAATGATGGTTGACTGAACAAGTGTTGTGCAGACATGACTGTGACCTGCTGGAACTGTGTTTGGCACAGCTGTGCTTCCAGGAGTTGAGTCCCCTCAAGTTAGTGTGTTGTTCCGTGACATTGCCTGCGCCCATCGTGTGTGGGCATGACTGTGTGTGTTCCCATCCCTTTTTCTACACAGGCTGTGTTCCCTTAATATGTTTGTGTTGGTGATGCTTGCTGAGTTGTCCTGTGTTCATCACACATCTTTGTCTGGGGCTTCCAGATATGTGGGTGCATGACACACTACTATTCATGTGTGTGTCATCGTTAGGATTTGTCATTTCTGAGTGGTGATGATGTGGTCAGACACAGATGGAACACAGCCAGGACTCCCCAGGGCACTTGTTTGTTCGCAATATCATGCAGTTGTCCATAGGTGGTACCTTTCAGTGATTGAGACATGTGTATGTATGTGTGACTGCTCCCAGTAGTCAGGTTCCGAGGTGCAATGTTGGCAGGTTTCCGCATGTGTGCCTTGTGGTTCTCCTTGGCTTCTGCATTGTCCTGGGACTGTGGCAGGGATTCCAAAGTTTACATGAGATTTGGCGTCAAGGCCATGTACCGCATACTGCGCAGTATGTCTGTCATTCACTGTGGTTGTAGACTGTACTTGTGTGATGAGTCTGTGCACCTTAGATACTCCCAACATTACTGTGTTTATCATGGGTGCCTGTGCAATGTTACTAGTCCATGTTGGCTTCACTGATGCACATTGGTGCAGTTCAGGGTGTGTGGTGTTGAGGGTGGACAGATGTGAATGTTTTTATGGTTGGGCCCCTACCTCCCTTTTGTTCCTGGTTGGCGGGCCATGCTGAGTGATTTGTGTTTGTGTAGGTGTGATGTACATTTGTGGCACAGGACACATGTCTGAGTTTCCCAGTTTGAACGACATCTACCTTTGGCATCACAGTGGGCATTTCATGCAGGCTTGTATCACCCCAATTTATGGTCCCTGGGGGTAGTGCTGTTGTGGGTCTTTCTCTTGCTGTTTTAGTGACTGTTCATTCCAGTGTGTGTCACATGTGTCTGTTGGCATCCCTCTCATCCCACAATGCCTGATTGCCCACTAAGGGGTGCCCAATTGATGGCTTACTTTTGTATGGCGCTGTGTCCACATCTGTGTCATTGTGGTTCAGCCCCCCTCATGTGTTGTGTAGTTGCCTGGGGATACTGAGACACACACATACACATGTTGTGTGAGATATGCATTGTGAGGTTGCCTGTTTGTGTTTGTGCATTTGCACCAGTACATTGGTATTGCTGTTGTGGGCAATTGTCTGGATGTTGTTTGGGTGATTTTCCCTGCTGTCCCTGTGAGTCATATCTCATCATTCTGCACATTGATCCTGGTTGTTAGGTACCATTGCTGCCATGGAATGGGATTTTGTGACCTTACACCTACAGTCTACACAGGATGTATTGATTTGTGTATCTATTTTCAAGATGTGTATATGCATGATGATGGTCACTCCTGCTTTTGTGTCATTTTACACTGTATGCAATGTCAGCTGCCATGGGTGGTGCTTGTCTGCACATGGCCAAGAGTATGTTTTATTTTCACATTACTGTTTGCCTCACCACATCCCTGTGGGTATGTGACACAAGCACTACTTTGCCGGAAAAGTGTTTCATGTGTTGAGACCAGGAATCATACATGCTGTTTGGCATTTGCTGCTTTTAACATGATGACACTTACCTTTTGGTCTCTGTGATGATGGGGGTTTAGCCCCATTACCACAATGCTGAACTTTTGCTGCAGTTTGGAACCACACAATTTACATTGGATCTGCACAGGGATGTGCCGTTAGAGCACATTGACACAGTGCTATTGTGATGCTTGGCTTGTGTAGTCCACACTCAGTTTTTGGTCACACATGTTATGGTAGTTACATTGTATGTTCTAACTCATATTCACTGTTGGAGGCATTTGTGAAAGACTACACACTGTTGTCATAATGTTAGGGGGGATGTATTTTGCTGACATACCCGAGGTTGATGTATGATGGATGTGTGGTGCATCACCCATCCTATGGGTGGGGGTGTTGATATTAATGGTCTCACAGCCCCCTATGAGTGGGGGTGGCAGTAGTGATAGGCAACATAGCCCCTATGAGTGGGGGTGGCAGTAGTGATAGGCAACATGCCACATATGGGTGGGGGTGGCAGTAGTGATAGGCAACATGCCACATATGGGTGGGCGTGGCAGTAGTGATAGGCAACATAGCCCCTATGAGTGGGGGTGGCAGTAGTGATAGGCAACATGCCACATATGGGTGGGGGTGGCAGTAGTGATAGGCAACATGCCACATATGGGTGGGCGTGGCAGTAGAGATAGGCAACATAGCCCCTATGAGTGGGGGTGGCAGTAGTGATGAGCAACATGCCACATATGGGTGGGGGTGGCAGTAGTGATAGGCAACATGCCACATATGGGTGGGGGTGGCAGTAGTGGTAGGTAACATGCCACATATGGGTGGGGGGCAGGAGTGATAGGCAACATGCCACATATGGATGGGGCTGGCAGTAGTGATAGGCAACATAGCCCCTATGAGTGGGGGTGGCAGTAGTGGTGAGCAGCATGGCACATATGGGTGGGGTGGCAGTAGTGATAGGCAACATGCCACATATGGGTGGGGTGGCAGTAGTGATAGGCAACATGCCACATATGGGTGGGGGTGGCAGTAGTGATAGGAAATAGCCCCTATGAGTGGGGGTGGCAGTGGTGATGACCAACATGCCACATATGGGTGGGATGGCAGTAGTGATAGGCAACATAGCCCCTATGAGTGGGGGTGGCAGTAGTGATAGGCAACATGCCACATATGGGTGGGAGTGGCAGTAGTGATAAGCAATATGCCACATATGGGTGGAGGTGGCAGTAGTGATAGGCAACATGCCGCATATGGGTGTGGGTGGCAGTAGTGATAGGCAACATACCCCCTATGAGTGGGGGTGGCAGTAGTGATGAGCAACATGCCACATATGGGTGGGGGTGGCAATAGTGATTGGCAACATAGCCCCTATGAGTGAGGGTGGCAGTAGTGATAGGCAACATGCCACATATGGGTGGGGGTGGCAGTAGTGATAGGCAACAGGCCACATATGGGCGGGGGTGGCAGTAGTGATAGGCAACATAGCCTCTATGAGTGGGGGTGGCAGTAGTGATGAGCAACATGCCCCACATGGGTGGGGGTGGCAGTAGTGATAGGCAACATAGCCCCTATGAGTGGTGGTGGTGGCAGTAGTGATAGGCAACATGCCACATTTGGGTGGGGGTGGCAGTAGTGATAGGCAACATGCCACATATGGCTGGGGGTAGCAGTAGTGATAGACAACATAGCCCCTATGAGTAGGGGTGGCAGTAGTGATGAGCAACATGCCACATATGGGTGGGGGTGGCAGTAGTGATAGGCAACATAGCCCCTATTTGTGGGGGTGGCAGTAGTGATAGGCAACATCCACATATGGGTGGGGGTGGCAGTAGTGATATGCAACATAGCCCCTATGAGTGGGGGTGGTTTATGGTGATAGCCATGCAACCCCTATAGTGGCCTGTTGATAGTGGACAGGATATGGACCCCCTTGGTGTGTGTGACATTTGGTGGCTAAGTGTCGTTTGTTTGTGTGGTGGGTGTCTGACTTACCGTCTGCGCCGTCCACGTCTGTTCCTGATCCGGTCACAGATGTACTTGTAGGACCTGCGTGATGGGATTCATGATGTGTTCGTCTTGTACACGCTGCTTGTTGCTCTGTCTCGTACCCGTTGCTAACTGGTCCGTCTCGTAGCCGTGGATTGTGTTCTGGTGCGAATTGTACCTGATATGCAGCTTTCCCGGATGTTGTGATGTGCTGTACGTGGCGACCCGTCCTGCGTGTAGGAAGTATGCATTCTACTTGACCGGCCGAAAATTGCAGTGATATTGGTACCGTGCGACTCGAATTGGGCGTTTACGGATCAGGCTCGTACAGAAATTGTGGATGGAGTCGGAGCATACGTGTCGGTCGGAATTTGGTACTTTTCCTTATCGTACTTCTTCGCCCGGACGGTCCGGCTCCTGGAACGATTCGGTCATGAGGTAAGCCTACGGACGGCTCTCGGTGAGCTGTCCGACCGTGATCGAAATCGACCTCATTGTATTTACCACTAGTGTCATTACCAGACAAATTTACAACAGTTTTTAGATCTAGATATTTAGCACGTGTGTGTGTACCACTACTGTCATGACTACGCATTTTTTTTACCACTAGTGTCATCACTACTTATGTGTTATACCACTTGTGCCAGTACCACAAATATCTTTGCCACACATCAATATGCGAGTATATGGGTAAATATATAAGTAATTATAAGTTATAGGTATTTGGTAAATATTAATTTTATAATTACTTTTTATATATAATTATTTTTTAATGATAATACGTTTTAGGGACAGGATGTAATGGATAAAGGGGTATTGGTTGGGGCAGTGTATTCATCCTCAGCTGTTAATCTATATATATTTTTAGGGCTCGGGCCTGACGTACACTGTGCATGCAATGTCGTGCAGAAAGAGTCCTATTCCGGGCGTTTTGAAAATGGACCTTGAAATTCCACATAGCTCGTGCGTGTGGATTTCCAAAGTCCATTTTCATTGGCCTTTGCGTGCGTGCTGTTTTTTAACAGAACACGCAATAGGCCATAGGCGGTCACATAGCTCCGCCTTTGGCCTATTGGTGTCTGTTACGCGCACCAGAGGCCATATGTTTTGAATTATCGGGGCTTGACAGCCGCGATAATTCAAAACATATGCTCACAGTGGCGCGCGCACCACTCGCAGGCTTTTTAGGGCTCGGTCTACGTCCCGCGTGGATTAAGAGTCCTTTTCTGAGGGCTTCGAAAATCTAACCTACCGAATTCCAGAAAGCTTGTGATTTCTGCTAGTTATTTTTGGCAGCTGCATGGCGATTGGGCCTCGCATGCCTGTGTTTTTACAAGCCAGCACGCAATAGGCCATAGGCGTTAGAGTTGCTCCGCCTAGTGCATATTACGTGCGGACACACGCAGCAGAAGGGCATATTTCTTCAATTACCAGCTGTCAGGGCCCGCGGTAATTGAAGACAGATGCTAGGCGCGCATGCACCAGTCTCCAGTTTGTTTTATTTCAGCTGTGTGTGTGCGCATGCTGGCTCCCATCCCGGCCAAATGTTGTTTGTGTAGTGGAACGCTGAGCACGATGACTGCGCGGCCACTCCCGTTGCACTCGCCCCAGGCTTCCTTGTCAGAGGCCGCGGTAATTGAAGACAGATGCCGGCTCCCTTCGGCTTCTACCTCACTGTTTCTCTCGGCGCGTGTCTGTGCATCTCTCCACCCCTCATTTCCCCTTCACCTCCTCTTCTCCCTCGCTGGCTCCCATACTTTTCTCCGACTCTCCCTCTGTATTTGTAACTCTCTTGTCTTCGTGTGCTCTTCCCGTGAGCTTAGTTCGCTCCGTGTCTCTCCATAAATTACCTCACGATCTGTGGCTCTCTCTGGGTACCCCGCTTCGTGCTCCACAACTTTCCCCTTTCTCAATCTCTCCCCGTGTTCTCTCCCCATTTCCCCGGCCCTCTCAGAGCCCAGTATCTTTCGTGTCTTCTTCTCAGTCTTTGATCTCATTCACCCCATCACACCCCCTCTCTCTCTACATAGCCCTCCCCTTCTCTCTCCCTGCTCCCTTGGTATTTCTCCACGGTGTTACCTTTTCTCCTCTTTCTTCCTCTCTTGGTCCCCCTTCTCTTCACTCACTTATCCTCACTGTGCAGTCTTTTTCTGTCTCCCACACTTCTCCGTGCCCTTCCCTCACGCCTGGCTCCTCTCACTTTCCATTACTCCCCTATCTGCAGATTATTTTCTCTCTCTCCCTCTCTGCCCCCTCTCCTCTTTCATCACTCTCTTTTTTAAGACATGCCACTATTTCTTCTCGGTATCTAACGATCACTGCGCCCTCTCTCTACAGCTCTCTGCCCCCTTTCTCTCTCACACACACCATCTCTACCCGTGTCCTGTGTTCTTTCCCCTCCACCTCCCCTAACGCCCCTCTGTCCCTATTTCCCTGTCTTTACCTCACTGTCTCTCACTGTCTCTCCCACTTGCTTCTCTGTTGACCTCTTCATCTATCTCACTCTCTTACTGACTGTCCCTCGTTCTTCTGTCGGTGTCTTTCCTCTCTGTCCATCTTCTCTTTCGCGCACCCCCTGTCGAGCTGTTACTTTAGTGACAGTCTTCTGCCCTCCCTGTCACTCCTGTCTCAACCCCACGCACGTGACTCACTCTTTCTACAATGGCAGTCTCTTCTCCCCCTGTCACTTGTAGTCAGCCTCTATATCCAGTTAACTCTGTTGTTGTTCCTCACACCGTCTCTTACCCTACCTTCTATGAGCCTCTCTCCCTACCCTTCACTCTGTCTGCCTCTTTTTCGTGCCCTCTCCCTTCTATGATTTCTTCTCTCCTGTGTCTTCCTTGCTCTCTCTCGCGCCACCGTCAGTCTCGTGTCCCTCTGCCCCTGCCGCTGTCCCTTTCGCTTTCCTCCTGTCAGCCTCCTGCCCTGGGCCGTCGCCCCTCGCTCCGACTGCCTCTTCTTATTATGAAAAAAACACAAACCGCGGAGGGGCTTAAACGGAGCCGCGTCTGGCGAGCACAGCTTGGCGGGCACCGGCCCCGGGCGCTGGTGTCCGCGCCCCGTCACAGCGCCACGAAGGCCCTCGGGTCAGCGCTTTCAATCTAGCGCTCAAAAACGGTTTTCTGTGTTGATTGGTCTATTTATAGATTAAGTAATTGTCGTAAATTTCGATCTATTCACCACCCCCTCCATTTAACCACCGGTAACCAGCGACGTCTTTCAATGGAGCTATCGCTCAAATCTTTTACCAAAACATGTCAGTCTTGCAACGGGTCAACCTACTGAGTGTTGTATGTCAGTTAATCTATCCGGTTAGCAAAATCAAAAAATTGTTGTTTGTGTTCATCCACACAAAGTTTCACCAAACTCATCCACCCACCAACCCCAACAATCAATCCATCCATCCACCCACCCATCCACCAGCCCCAACAATCAATCCATCCATCCATCCACCAGCTCCAACAATCAATCCATCCATCAGCTCAAACAATCAATCCATCCATCCACCCATCCACCAGCCCCAAAAATCAATCCATCCATCCACCCACCCATCCACCAGCCCCAACAATCAATCCATCCATCCATCCATCCACCAGCTCCATCAATCAATCCATCCATCCATCCATCCACCCATCCACCAGCCCCAACAATCAATCCATCCATCCACCAGTCCCAACAATCAATCCATCCATCCATCCATCCATCCACCAGCTCCAACAATCAATCCATCCATCCATCCACCCATCCACCCGCCCCAACAATCAATCTATCCATCCATCCACAAGCTCCAACAATCAATCCATCCATCCATCCACCCATCCACCAGCACCAACAATCAATCCATCCATCCATCCATCCATCCACTGGGTGAACAGTGTGTGAGTGTGCAGGGTGAACAGTGTGTGAGTGTGCAGGGTAAACAGTGTGTGAGTGTGCAGGGTGAACAGTGTGTGAGTGTGCAGGGTGAACAGTGTGAGTGTGCAAGGTGAGCAGTGTGTGAGTGTGTAGGGCCAGTGTGTGAGTGTGCAGGATACGAACACTTGAACTAAGTCCACCACACACACATACATAAGACCACACACATAAGACCACACACACACCACACACACCACACACACACACACCAGTCTCTCACCACCACACACTCACAACCACTCACCACCACACACTCACCACCACACACTCACCACCACACACTCAGTGCATACTTACACACACTCACCACCACACACTCACCACCACACACACAACCACCACACACACAACCACCACACACACAACCACACACACAACCACACACCACCAGCCGTCAGTGCACGCTTTCACCAGGCACAAACACCACCAGGCATCAGTGCACGCTTTCACCGCACCAAGCACACACAACACCAGCCGTCAGTGCATGGTTTTACCAGGCGCACTCACCACCAGCCGTTAGTGCACGCTTTTACCAGGCACACACACTACCAGTTGACAGTGCATGCTTCCACCAGGCACACACACCTCCAGCCAGCAGTGCCCGTTTCCACCAGGCACACACACCACCAGCCATCTGTGCACAATTTCTACAGGCACACACACCACCAGCCAACAGTACACACATCAATTGTTAACGCATCCACAATTAACTATTGTAGCAATCGCAGTATGGCACACTTTACTTTTAAACATATTCATCTAAAGCACAGCATGCCACCATTGCTACAGTTCAAATCCAACCCAAATAATTCCACTACACACCACATGCATACACTCCATAACACATGGCGAAAAGACATTGCCATTTACAATGTCATTAGCTCAAACTCAAATAAATCTGAGACCTATTGCATTTCCAATGCTTGTTTTAAATTATAATAAGTTTTAGGGACATGATGCAAGGGATATAATTGCATTGGGTGGGGAAGTGAATTAATACCCAGGTATTAATTGTAATAATTTGATATTAATATTTATGAATTGTAATTAGTCGTAAATTAATAATTTTAAACTTCAAATTATTTTGTAACATTGGAAAATTAGTATTTAGGGACGGGATGCATGGCATATAGAGGTATTGGATGGAGAAGTATATTAATACACAGGCATACATTTTAATACTTTAGTATTAATATTTATGAATTGTAAGTACTGTAAATTAATTACAATTTTACATTTTAAATTATTTTATTAAATTGCTAAATTAGTATAAAGAGAAAGGATGCGAGGGATATAGGGGATTGGGTGAGGAAGTGCATTGATGCTTGGTATTAATTGTAATACTTTAGTATTAATATTTATTAATTTTAATTTTTGGAAATATTTAAAAATATTAAAATTATACAATTAAAAAAAAAAATTAAATTTGTGTTTAGGGATGGGATGTAAGGGATATAGGGGTACTGGTTGGCGAAGTGTATTAATGCATATTTTTTGTATTAATGTGTATGTTTTGCATATGTTTAAAAAAGTCATTATATTACTTTTATTTAAACAAAAATATATATATATTTAGAGATGGTATTTAAGGTTTTATGGGGGACTTGGTGGAAAAGTGGTTTTATACTCCAGTATTAATTGTAGTAGCTGAATATTAATAATTAAAGGTAATTTATTAAAGTAAAAATGTTAGAAGTAAATAAAATATATTTTTTAAATAAATACAGATATATATTATTAACATATTAAAATATTAGTAATTGATATATGTCCAAATGTTAATAGATTATATGAAAAGATGCTAAATTAATATAAAGGTGTAATGTTTTTAATATTTGTTTAGACAGTACAAAAATAAACAAAATTCCAGACAAGAGGAAAAAAAACTTAAGTAAGTAGTGCTGTAATAGAATGAAATAAAAAGGGGTTGAACAAAGTTAAAAACCTGCCAGCAAATTATAGTTTCTCTTAAGTACTTGTAAAGTGAAAACATGCTGTGCGCCTTTGTTTTCTTCCATTGCTTTGGTAACTAGGTGTTAGGCTCTAGATAGCTCCCATCCAGTATTAAACTCAAGCTAAAGGAGGGATAATAGCTCTTTAAATTAAGGGGCCAATTCAGATTCCGGTCGAAAGGGCTCCGAACCATGGCCCCCATTAGGATGACGGGCGGACTTTGTCCGCCCGCCATCCCATCGGAAAAAGGGACCGCCCGCCATAAGGGCGCGGGTCCCAATGGTGGCATTAGGATGTGCCTGCCACAGTGGCAGGCGCATCCAGAATTCCTACCATTGTGGCTGGCGGTGCACTCAGCACCGACCGCCACAATGGCAGGAAGGCATGCTGTGCACTTCCATGCAAACATGGCAAGCACCACGCGGTGCCTGCCATGTTGTCCATGGAACTTCTGGAGGGTACCATAGGTACCCCCCATGTGCACCCCCCACCTCTGGAGTCCTTGGGGGCCCGCAACGGGCCCCAAAGCAGACTCTGCATGCCTTTCCGTGGTGGCATTTCGGCCACGGAAAGGCATTGCTAAATGCCCATCCTAATATGGCTGGCGGTGTCTGATAGACACCGCCAACATATAAACCCTTTCCCGCCCCGGTCGCAAGGCAACCGGGGTGGAAAAGCGGCGGACGGTCTTTCCGTCCGCCGCTGCCATACTAATATGGCGGGGGTCATTCCGGCACGGATGGCGGGCGGATCGCCCCCCGCCAGGCCGGCGGTGGCTACCGCCGGCCTGGCGGGGGCGATCCGCCCGCCATCCTAATGGACCCTCATGTTCGAAACCTTTCCGACCGAATCGGAACGTGTCGGCCGGATTCCTTTCTGACTGAGCCATTCCGATGGGCTCGGTCGGAATGAAATCCGACTTGGATTTCCAGATGGCTTACAACGGGCTCGGAGAGCCCGTCTGCCATCCAGAAATCCTTCAGTACTCCCCCAGTCGCCTCTTTATGACCGAGGGAGTACGATGGCAGTTTTTCAATACATTTTCGTGCCGATGTGTCCGCCACTAAAAGGCAGTCGTAAACTGTATCTGTGGGCCCAGTAGGGCCCCCATGGGTGTGAGGCCGCCGAATGGTTCCCCCCGTTGATCCCTTCACCCGGTGGCAGGCACCTTGGGGTGCCGGCAACAGGGTGCAGGGATGAACTGCACCCCTCCATTTCACAATGGAGGCATCCATTTCACTTGGAATGCATGCTCCCATTGTGAAGTGTGCGACCAAACAGGGTTCAGTCGTATCTTACTTGCAGGGCTTGGAACCGACCACAGCAGGTCGGTCGGTTACGGCTCATGACCGATGTTGGACGGACTCAGGCCCGCCCGACATCGGAATAAACCCCATAGCCTTTATTTTGGGCCCAGCTGAAAGGGTAAATAAGAACGACCCCTCGCTGCCTGAAAGTTTCTGCTCTGAACGAAATGCAGAAAACATGTGGGCACTGCTGAATTGTGTCCTTGTGTCGGAAAAAGACACTAGGACAAATTCAACATGTTTCCCTTGGTTTGCTGGATCCTTGATCTGATCAGAAATATCTACTGACACCAGATTCCGGCACAATCCTCCTACTTTCCTGCACGGCTAGAGAGCCATTGATAGCGTTTGCAGCAGAGAAAGCACAAAAGAAGCTGTAGGTAGTGGAAGGATTGTATCATGAGGGAAGAAGGACATGTCAAAATACCTATACAGATATACCACTAAATTGGAGAATTGAGAATTGAGCAATAGTGCATGCTCCCCAGGAGGGAAGAGGCTTAGGTGAGGGATTTCAAAGAGAGGCCGAATGAGTAATCGGGTATAAGCCTCTTAAAAATGAGAGTGGATTAGGTGAGCTGGTGGCACTTGGCACAGGACATGGTAGAGCAATACCACCAGACATACCAAAGGTCAGTTGAGCTGTAAGGAAACGAGGCACATCTCATATATGGAACCTTGAAAATATCAGTTTTCAGACTTAGCAATTGATATTGTGCAATAAAGGAGAACTGGGTAGGATTTCTAAACTGTCAGCAGTCTTGAACCATGCCCCAAATTGAACAGTTTTAGTCATTGTAAGGGGGGGCGTGGATGGCTTTGGTACTGATGGCAACCTTTGAAGGAAAGGGGGAGGATAATCATATTTTTGTAAATGGTGGTATTCATGACTGTTAGGTAGACCGAGTTCAAACAGGGGCAAATAGGAACATGGAGTGAGTGTTCTCCATATCCAAGTAAGGGGGATCAGAAAGCAGACATGCATACTTTCTCTACATAATTGTTTGGCAAAGCAAACACATCACTTGAAAAGCAAACTGTAGGACAGGAACGTGAGCAGAGAGAATATGTAAATATGGCGAATCATGAGTTGACGGAGGCTGAACGTGGTATAAGGGACGGCAATATAGAGTGCCATAGACAGTTGCAGGCTTTGAAAGCAGCCATTGTACATCCAAAGCATAGTCGACCCCGTGGTCAACTGATGATCATAGAAGCAACAGTGGTACTTTCAAAGAGAATTATAGGAGGACCTCTATTGTTCAAGAATTAATTCTAAGGAGAGACCTTTCTGTCCTCCCACTCATAGTATATTATATCAAGATGCAACCCTTCAGGGTATCAACCAGAGAAACAAAGCTGTTTGCACAAAGTCAGAGCACGTGAAGAACGTCACAAGCATTCATCTCAAAAATTCATTTTTACATCTAGAACTTGAAAAATCGGACTCATCAAGTAGCTGTGCGTTTGATAAGGGCATTGCTGTCCCTTATAGAATTAAATCAATTTTTATTGCCAAATCACTTGAAGAGCAATACACAGCAAGCCGCTTACAACCCAAATGGGCTGGCCGTACAAAAGTTACAAATAGAAAATGTACAGACAGGAATGTGAGTGTGAAATACTAAAGGGGAGGTACACAGCGAGCCGCCTACAACCCATCCAGGGCCGGCCGCATCATCAGGGGAACGGGGGGAATTAATCTGTAGCCCAAATGTTTTCAAAGACAGGTAAAATCTTTAAAGCATATATTATGACTTCACAATATGCCCTCGCTGAAGGAGAGCTGCCGAGTTGTTTGACTTGCCATTTTCGAAAACTGAAAACAACAAATACTACCCCAAAAGGCAAACAAAAATCAAAAATCACCCCCACAGACCCCTTCCAAACTAACCAAAAACCCAGACACAATGCACACAGGGACAGAAGAAGTGCTATGAGGAACATGAGACGGTACCACTGACTTCCTCCTTATCCTGGGAATCCGGGATCAATCTTAAAATGTGTATGTATTTGGGGCAAGTCAGTTCCCAAATCTCACAGGAGAGGATAGATATAAAGGGGGCCCAGATCTTAGAGTACTGGTGAGCAGTCAAAATATTGAAAATTAAATATCGACCTACAATAATATTGAGGTGATAATATTGAAGGGACAGAATAGCGATGTTAAGAAATAAAGATGGACAGAATATCGACCCTAAGGTAAGTAATATCGATTTCTTTAATATCGATGTAAGTAGTAACGAAGTTAGTAATATCGATATTAAATATATCGATGTTACTAATATCGAAGTTACAAATATCGATATTTATATGATTGTTATGTATTTTATTATATATTTAATATGTATGTGTTATATGTTTTTTGTTAAGTGTTCTACTTGTTTTTAAAATATATGTATGCAATTGTTATATGTTAATAATGTTTTTTTTAAGTTAATTTTGTATTTTAGTACTGTGGCGGGTTGTGGGTGTATAGGGGAATAGGGTGGGAAGTATTTTAATTATACTAAATTAATTATTAATTTTTAGGAATTATAAATTAATTGTAATTAATTTGTGCGTTGAAGTTCTGTAGTGGGTTGTGGGTTTATAGGGGAATAGGGTGGGAAGTAATTTAAATGTAATTAAGTAATACATTATTGTCATTAATTGGTATTGATAATTATATTATTGTTAATTAATAATTGGTAATTAATTTTTATTATTGGTGATTAGTTTGTATTAATTGATTCATTGATAATTATGTTAAGTGTATTGTTTTATTATTGGAGTGTGTTGTGCATTTATAGGGGAATAGTGTTGGAATTAATTGATATCTAATTAAGTAATTATTAAATGTATTGTTGGGTATTGATAATTTATTTATTGCACATTAATTATGAATTGGTAATTATTTAAAATTATAATATTTTGGTTACGAAAATTAATTTCTTGTTTAATTATTAATTGGTAATTATTATATTACTAAGTAATTAATAATTGGTAATTCATGTTGGATAATTAATATTTTTTGGTAGAAAAATGTATTTAGTTGCTCAATACTTGTTAAGTGGTAATTACTTTTAATAACTAATATGTTTTTGTTATTACACATATTTTATTGTTCAATATTTATGAGTTGGTAATTAATGTTTATTCATTATTATTTATTGGTATTATTATTAACTGATTGTTAATTAATTATATATTGGTAACTATGTTTTTATTAATTATTTATTGGTATTTGTAAATAGTTTGGAGTTATTTAATAATTAATTCATTAATTATTTAAGAAACATATTTTATTTATAAGTACGTTATTTTTAACTTCTACGCTATCCAACACTTTCCCGCCTGTTCCACTCTCTGGATTGGGATAGTATTTTTTACCCAATGCTGTCCAACACTTTCCCTACTGTTGCACTCTCTGGAGTTGGAATAGTAATTTTAAGCCCTACGCTATCCAACATTTTCTTTGCTGTTGTTTTTTTTTGGAGTTGAAACAGTAGTTTTATTTTTTCCGCTATTTAATATTTTTTGTATTATTTTAGCTAATGTAGTATATAATAAATTTTTAAAATATTAAAAGTAAATTTAATTTTTTTATTTGTTTTACATAATTATTTAATTGTTATTTATGTTATTGTTTTATGTGTATAGATGTCTTTGTAACGTATAATATTTTTAAATAATTTATAAGTTATTAAAATAATTATTAAAACTGATTATTAAGTAATTATATATATTATATATTATATGTATATGTTTAATTAATGTTTTATTAAATTATATATATCATTTATTAATTTGAAATATTATAAAATAGTTTTCACAGTTTATTATATTTATAAGTATTATTTAGTTTATTTTACATATTTTTTAACAAAAAAAACGATTTTTTTGACATCGATATTTTTTTCCGATATTCTTGTACTTACCATGTTGTAGATAGGATGTCGAAATTCTTGACATCGATATTCTTGCTCCGATATTTTTGTAGTTCGATTTTCTGACCTTCAATATTTTGTCAGTGATCCACTGCGGGTGCGCAGGGATTCTATCTGAGTTCCAGCAGGACAGTAGAACTCGATAGGCAGCGTTAAGAGCCAAGGCCATCTGCCTTCCCTTCATTGTTACCTAAGAAGAGTACAGCCAAAACTAGTCTCTGGGACCTGGGTAAAGGACATTACATAGGAGCAATGGTCCCAGAAAACAATATTACAATGCAAAAAATTCCCATGAATCGAAACATGAATTCAAATTCAAAACTAGGACAAAGTGTATTTGTTGCTCACAGTGTTTTATTCACACTGGGCAAAGATCTGTTATTGTCAATATTTACATATCATTACATACGAAAGTGCCCCTAGATGGGAATGAAAGGGGAAGAGAAAGAGGGGTGCTTGTGATTAAAGTGAGGATAGGAACGTGACTACAGATTAAAGTGTGCATTAAAACAATACGTCATTTAGAAAACACGTGGCTCATTCCTCGAGCCTATTAATCACAATTTTATTAAAACATTAAGTAGCCATGGTATCTAAACAGTAACACAATACAAAATCTCTGGTGTTCACGCTGGCTCAATGGTCAAATGGCGACGTTTCGACCCCAACAGATCAGTAGGCTGATGTATCCCTTACGCCGGGGTCTTCATCAGGACAGAAGTGTAGGGGTGGGGGAGGGAGTGATCTAGGGAAGAGCATGAAAACACCTTAGAAAAAGTAGTAATGTAGAACGGAGTATCAATCTCCATGCTTGTATTGGCTGAATCGAAAGAGCTGTATATTACCATAAGTAGCCTCTGGAAAGAGGTAAAAATGTGAAAGGGCACGTGGGCTCCTTGAGCGTGGGAGCGAGAGCCGGCACCTGAAAGGTTAAGGTGCAGCATCATTAATGGAAGGTTTCGGTTTAAAAAAGGGGATTAAAAAAGGGACCGGTGAATGGTCACTTACTCAATTGAAAGTTAACGCTGTGTCATGCCGGATTAATCGACTGTCACTGTCATAATTAATAATCTGGAAGAGTAAATATATAGAAAAACGGTAATCAGGTCCGCACGTGACACCACCTCTAGGTCTGAACATAATATACAACATGTTTACGCGTTGGAAAGAGTAGCATTACCTGGATTTCAACAAAAAGGGGCAGATAAGCACTGTGTGAGAAGTTGGCCTGGCATATCCTGTACACTATTCTAGTGGGCACCTTGCACCAGTCCAAACGACCCTTACCTTATTGATGGTAGGTTTAAGGACAACCTATATAGAAAGCTATCCTAGTGGTGGCTGTGGAGAGCCGCCTTCAGGCTAAGTCTTGAAGGAATGTAAAGCAGCTTGTTTTACCAGTCTATAATCTCATGAATGACCAAATGAAAAGAAGAACCACACCAGGTATATATATAAAATATATGTATTTATTCTAAACACATCCCTCTAGTCTCTTTATGGGGCTAGAGGCAAAAGTACATTCAGTAAACTTATTTAGCACACAGTATATTAGCACAATATATGCTTAGCCCTAGGAGCGTACCAAACCATATACTAAGAAAGTAGTATAAGAACCACAAGAGATATAGAGACAAGGCCTGGGGCCTGTAGAACCGCTGGGGCAACCAGGAACCACCCAAGGTAGTGACACAGGAGACCCATGGGGAACGTGTGCAGTGTCTAAACACAGCCGCGAATCACCATTGATTTCTATGGAGAAAGTTGCGATTAGAGTTTTAAAGATTAGGGACACTTAGAAGCGGACTAGGAGCAAACCCCTTTAGAACTAGGCAGTTCTACAGTCAATACCCACGGGAGCACCGGAGTACTCGAGTTTCCTCACCCAGGAAAGCCGGGTTCATGGGTGTCTTTTTGTGCTGGGTTTCGTCGTCGTTTTCTATGGCGAGCTGCGGAAAAGTGCTGTCGGTGACCAAGTGGAAAGTGTGTATCCGAGTCAATCTGAGGATAAAGTATAGACAAATCTGATTGAGAAAAGCACCAGTGTATTTAGGGTAAAAACCCACACGGGACAGACATACAACGCACGCAGCAAAAGTGCAAGAGCAATTACCTGTGTATTACAATGCGGGCCAGAATCTTCTGGTTTCTTAAACGACTAGATTCAATAGGAAAAGGGAAAGTTCAAAATATGCTCAAGTACGAAATTGTTATTGGCACAAAACAAAGCATCTGAAGCTGAACGCCTGCTGTTTACTTACCGCTGCTCTGCTGGGGAACCTCCGTGTGAGACGAGCGACACGGAGGGCTAAAAACAGCTGTTTAAGTAGAGTCATCCATCACACATGTCAGAAAGACGCGGGCAGACGCTCAATGCTTCCCGACTATGACAGGACAGGTGGACTCACTGAAGAAAGACTTGCGTCCAAATACTCAAGGGACACTTTGGACGAATGTTGCATTTAGAAAAGATTCTTAGGGAAGATGTTTCGAAAGGCTAAACACATTAACAGTAAAATGTTTCTGAGCCCAAATGGGACGCGTCGATATAATATATTACAGTGGTATAGAGGGGATGTGTCTGGTGAATCGGACTGCCATGTATAAAATTTGCATTTAACACCGTTTCAAACTGCACATTAGTTGGAGCTGCTGCTCTATTGACAATTAGTCAGTTAGTCCGTACATAATGCTCATTACGTGCATATTAAAAATAAAATCATACAGGTTAGCATGGTGATATTAGCACGTCCGTATTTCCATACAGTCTCGAAAAAAACATTTGTTACATCTGGTGCTGTGTTAACATTTTCTAAAAATAGCTTAAACTGGATGTGTAATACATGGAAGAAATGCCTAGTCTAGAGGTCAAATGGCGCCTCCACATTTGTTGTAATAAGGCACATTATAAAGGACCATTCTACTTCGTGGATAAACAATACAATTGACGTTTACATGTGCATTAGTCAAATGATGGGCATGTAAGTAGGAATCTTGCCTGGTTACTAAGTCAACAGGGCACTCCCACAGCTGTTGTAATAAAACACAATATAGTGAAACATTGCATTAACTGGATGCACAATACCGTCTGGGAGTGTGTGTATTATTCCAATGACAGGCAAGCAAATTGGGCATGGCTAATTTCAGATTTGTTCAGGCCATTCCTAATGGAGTCTAGAAAGGACATCCATTTACATTACCTCAAATTGAGAATTGCACCAATGTTGCCTCCCCCAGGGATCAGGGAGGCTTTCTCTAGTACTACCCATCGCAGGGCATCTGGATTATGGCTCATAGTTGAAAAATGCTCCACCAGCGGTGCTCCCTGCACTCCACATCTTATCCGGCTACAGTGCTGGAGGATGCGGGCCTTGATCTTCTGTTGTGTTTGACCTACATAGATGAGATCGCATAGACATAGAATGCCATAGATTACGTTATTCGTGTTGCAATTTGAGAAAAAGTTCAGAGTAATCACATGGTCTTTATAGGTGAATTCTTTTGTTTGGATGGTTGGTGGGCAGGCCTTGCATTGCCCGCATCTAAAATGTCCTAGTATTGGTGGCAAATTCCAAGGTGGAATTTGCCACCAATACTGGGTGTCATGCAAGCCGCTTACATCCCCCCTCCGTCCATTGTTTGTTGGCCCCTTTAGCCATGCCTGGCGGAAAAGCAGGTTCAAGAACAAGGGGGTCAGAGGCAAGGGGAACATGGTGAGGCCAGCGGAGGTAGCCACCCTATCCCAAACCTGGAATGTTGGTCGCGTCACAGGGGAAGAGTAGAGCCCCCATGCTCTGTGGTATCTAGGTAACCACATTTCCCTCCAGGTATGTTGACCCACAACCGTCTGGTCCAAAATGACCCAGTGCTTCTCCGAAAGTGGGCGGTTCCATTCCACCGAGTAGCGCAGCATCGCCGCCTGATAGTAGTGCGTTATATTAGGTATCGCGAGACCACCATCCCGTTTGGGGCGTTGCAAAAGTGGCTTTTGCAGCCTGGGTTTCAGAGACCCCCATACAAACCGATCGACATCCCGTTGTTGCTTAAGCAGTAGGCCCGGAGGTGGTTGTAATGGGAGAGTCTGGAAGATGTATGGGGCTCTGGAAAGGATTTTCATCTTTACCGCGGCAAGTCTGCCAAACCATGACAACGGGACCAATGCCAGTGTGTCAGTTCTCGTGTATGAGTGCGAGTAGCCTGTTGTAATTGGCTTCGGCGAACTTCGCTAAACCCCTATTTAGAAACAAGCCGAGATAAGATAGTTCCTCCGTGACCCAATCAAAGTCGTACTGAGCGCGCAAGAACCCTCTGTGTATAGAGAGGTCAAATTCAATATTTGTGATTTTTGCATATTGACCTGAAATCCCAAGATCTGTCCAAATGTGTGGGGGTCTGCCACAATAGCCGGTAAAGAGGCCACAGGGAGAGTGATAGAAAAGATAACATCGTCAGCATAGAGACTAATCAGGTGCTGATCTGCCCCAAAAGGAGTAGCCCTGGCGTTAGGATTGTCACAGAGTCTTTTTGCAAAGGGTTCCATATAGAGGGCAAAAAGAAGTGGTGAGAGAGGGCAACCATGCCGTGTACCCCGACCGATGGGAAAACCAATGGAAGTGACCCCGTTCACTCTAACCGACATGCTAGGGGAGCTGTAAATGCTCGCAACCCATTTGCGATAGTGAGAGCCCATGCCAAATTGCTCAAGCGTTGTGAACAAGTAGGGCCACTGCACCCTTTTGAAGGCCTTCTCTGCATCCACCACCAGCAGCAAGGCCTCCTCGCAGGAACGCTGCACTTTATCGATCAGGTGGCAAAGACGTTTGGTATTATCTCCACACTGTCGGCCAGGGATGAAACCTGCCTGGTCCAGATCTACAAGACAGGGCATCAGTGGGTTAAGGATGTTGAGCTAATATGCTAGCAAACAATTCCACATCAATATTCAACAGTGAGATCGGTCGGTATGAGCAACAAAGCTTGGGGTCTTTGCCAGGCTTTGGAATCACTGTGATCGAGGCTTGAAGCATTGAGTCAGTGAGAGTGCCTGAGTCTGCAAAGGAATTAAATAAGCGTGGGAGTATAGGAACTAGTTCCGAACAAAAGGTCTTGTAGAAAGCAGCACTGAACCTATCTTGCTGGCCCTTTTAAGTCTTGAGAAACATTTGAAGAGTAAAGAATACGTTTTACCCTTTACGTAGCTATAAACAGCAGTGTGGGGATAGGAATCAAGATGGCTGCCTGAGCTGACATGCCTCTCATTTGTTCTCAGACCGCTGCTGCTGATGGATCACTCTCAGGGCTTCACACAGCAATGAAACCGTGCCTGGTGCAGTGGGGGACGGCTGGGAATTTCAGCAGAACCTGCGACCCATGCTTCAATATGATGGCTCAGTGCTCCAATGGCTGTACTGAAGGACAGTCGGCACCTGGACTGGAAGTCATGTGCTCCATTGGGTGGGAGGTGCATCCTCTGGACTGCTGAAAAGACTAAGGGCCTAATTTAGATTTTGGCTGATGGAATACTCCTGTTACAAACATAAGCCAGATATTGTGTCTGCTATATTACAAGCACATTATATTCAAGGGCACTTGTCAAACTGCGAACAGGATACTCATCACATTTGTGACAGAGTATCCTATCCATCAAACTCTAAATCAGGCCCTAAATTGGGAGTCCTGTGCAAGGCCTCCCTGTGCCCCCTGTAGGCACATAGGCAGCAAGAGCCCTCAAGATGTGCATCTTAATGGAGAAATACGCCACAGAGACCCCAGGATTGGCCCAATTTCACACGCAGCTACCAACAACGTATATGACCCTGGGCCCGTAACACTTATTGGAATGGGGACCTTATAATGGAGCGAGACAACTCTCTGTTGGCTTTAAAGGCTGCTGCATGATGAGTGAACTGTTGGCATGATGGACATTCAAACCATGGGAGGATGAAGAAGGATGAATGCACAGAGGAAACTTGTAAAATAAATCCTGAATTCTCTCAGTGAGGCCATCAAATAACACATATAAGCTCTCGGAGCAAACATGCCCTGATGAACAAATGCAGCTGAAGCGATCCACCCAGAAGAGCCTGCTGACCTTTCTTGCTGCATTGCCAACTCACGTCCCATTGGATCTCTATCCTCACAGGAGAAAACCCTTTGAAATATGGCACTCAAAAGACAGATCTCTTGTATAATCTGACCAACCTGAGCAGAGAACTCAAGGAGGATTTGAAAAGGAACTGGAGAAGGGTCTGCAGACCTTAAAAGACATCTTGAGCCCTAAAATAGACACAGTGAGAGCAGACGTTGATTTGTTCTGAATGAAACCCTGGATCTAGGAAGCAAGATGGAGACCCACAACTCAGCTCATCAGGCTATGGAACGAGAAATAGAAAGGTTAATGATAATGTTCGAAAATGCACTAGCAAAATGCGAAGAATTGGAAAATTGTTCTTACAGGGAGAACATCTGCATTAGAGGCCTGAAGAAAGAAATGCAGGGTTCTGACTGTGGAAACACTTATGGCAGGATTGTTTGCCCCTCTCCTGGGCAAGGTGGGTAATCACCCCAAAATATTCTAAGTTTGTAGAGTTAGATCCCAGTAAGCACTATTGGACAAATGCCCCTGAGTCGTATTGTCTGAGCTTCATCATTTCACATTGAAGCCTCATCTGGGACAAGAGACTCCACTGATCAGTGCCCCTGATTCACTTGCGGCCCCAGCTACATGCCCGGTGCGACCGGTTGCTAGGCAACCGGCAGGCCGCCATTCCTCTCGGCCTACAATGGTAGCGTGCCAGAGGCTTTGCCCCCCCAGACCCGCTCATCGACCCCCCTAACCAGGCTACTTAATACAGGCCGATGCATGGCCGTGCCAGCGGTGGGCCAAAGGCAAGCTCGTCTGTGCCTGCCCATGCCCTGACCACGCCCACCACCAGAACTCCTAGCCCACCGACCGTCCACCATTACTCCAGCTCCTCTCTTGCACCCGCTCACCCAAAGACACAGAAGGAGCTTCTGACTGCCTACCCTGCAACTTCACCTGGGACTCCACAGAACCACAGGCCCCTACAAACCACGACCACTAGCCCAAAGTACAATACATGCTACTTAAAGTCTGCTCCCTGACCAAGCACGCCATTAAACTCTAGGACACCAACACCACGACCAGCTCTGACATAGTGTATCCCACAGAGACCTGGCTCAAGGCCTCCTCAGCCCCCGACATAGCCACGGCCACTCCAACCGGCTACAAAATGATCCACAGGGACTGGCCAGGCAGACCCGGAGGAGAAATTGCCATCATCCACAAGGACACCATCAGGCTCACCTCCTCCGATGATGCCCCTCACCCGACATCGAACACCTCAACTTCCACCTCCTCGCCAGCGCCAATTTAATCATCAAAGGTACCCTTGCCTACGGATCACCAGCACTCCAACCCCCTTCTGCACCACTGTTTCTGAAATCATTGCCCCCTCACCTTGAAATCCAGACATTACCTCTTCCTCTGTGACCTCAAGTTCCACCTCGTAAACCACTGACACCAACTTGGCCACCTTGATAGACTCCAAGGACAACCTGGGCCTCAAACAGTTTGTCACCAACTCCATGCACATTGCCAGACTCACCCTCGACCCCATCTTCAAGTCCATGACAAGATCCGGTTCAGCCACACAACCAAGCTCATCTGGACAGACCACAGCATTGTCCATTTCACCATCACTGTTACTCGGCAGGCCACGGTCACATGCCCCCCACCACCAGCCGAAGCTCGAACATCACTACCAAATCCCAAAGGATAACCACCCTCAACACCACCACCATCCACACATACAACGGCGTCAATCAAGCTGCCACCCTCCTATCTGAATGGATCACCTCCAGCACCAACTGCATTGCACCAATCCAAAGCCTCATTAACAGAAGCACCAACAAGCAAGCCAACTGTTTCACCTGCAAATTCAAAGCAGAAAAATACAAATGCAAACCTCTGGAGAGACGCTGGTGCACTTAGCTTTCAAGACGGCCCTCAAATAATACCACCACACCATAATAGAAGCAAAGAAAGCTGCATTCACCACCCGCCCCCAGTCCACCAACCGCACCAAGGAACTATTCGACATAGAGATTTTTCCTCACCAGACACCCTTTGAAAACACCATCTAGCTCTCCCAGTCCCTTTGCAAATCACTCACTGACTTCTTCCACACCAAGATTGCCAAGATTGCAAACATATATAAAAACTTTGAACCCCAACTACCGCTGCTGGACCTCCTCGCTCATCCCACCAACCTCCCATTCTACATCCTGACCTACTGGACACCGCTCTGCCCATTCATTCCAGAACTCATACCGACCCCTGCCCCCACCACGCCTTCAACCTTGGACACAAAGAAATTGGACCCCAGCTCACCAGCATCATCAACTTGGTGTTCAGCTCCGCCACCTTCCCGGAAACCTGGAAGCATGCCAAAGTCAAACCCCTTCAACATCCTCAGAATGCTCTGTAAAGTCTTCAGATGGAACCCAACTGACACCAGAAGAACCGTCACTCAAGCTCTCATAACCAGTTGACTTGACTACGGGAATGCCCTCTATGCCAGTACTACCACCCTCCTCCACAAGCACCTCCAAACAATACAGAACACAGCAGTAAGATTCATCCTGGACCTGCCGAGACAATCCAAGATCATCCCCACCTTCGTAGCCTGCACTGGCTTCCCTTCAAGAAGAGATGCCACTTCAAGCTGCTCATGCACGCTTAGAAACACGGGACCAGAATACCTGAACAACCGCCTGACCTTCCATCAGCCCACCAGACACCTGCAGTCTGCCTTTGTGGCCCTCGCCACTGTCCCCCGCATTCATCGTACCCGAGCTGGAGGATGCTCCTTCTCCCACCTCGCAGCCAAAGCCGGGAACGACCTCTCGTTCCACCTCCGAACCTCTACCTCCCTCACAAAATTCAGAAGTGGACTCATGACCTCGCTGTTTGAGTAGCTCCACCTCATGCAGCGACTGGATATCCCTCGGGGTGATTAGCACACCTACAAGGACTGATTGATTGATAGACAGTAAATGAAGATATAAGTAAAACAGCCCGTAAGCGAGGAAATATAACTTTTCAGAAGTTCTCCTGCCAGTTGTTCCCTATTATTTCCCCAGGAACACTACAGAAAGGAAAACTATTCCACTCTATCATGGATAAAGCTAAGGGCAAGAGCATTAGGTATAAATTAACGTTCTCTTTTGGTATCTTATTTGAAATAGGCAACAAAATAAAGAATTTTCCAAACACAGAAAATGCTGCAACATTCCTGGGTATGAGCCTGTCTGACGGATCACCTCAAGTTGCATCCCCTCGGAGGCCCGGCTAAAGGATGTATGACGTTACGACGCATACTTTTACAACGCCTACCTTTACAACGCAATTTTTACAACGCAGGATCCTTTACAACGAATGCCTTTACAACGCATGATATTACATCGCAGATGCCTTTACAACGCATGCCATTACAACGTAAGTATATAAAAACATTAAAACATTTAATTAATTAAAATTAATTTAATTTAATAAAATTTTTATTTTACTTTCATTTTCTTAAATATATATATATATATATATATATATTTAAAATAATGTAAGTGTTTTAAAATAATATTCTAACTCCAGGGGGGTGTAATAGTAGGGTAAGTGCTGGATAGTGTAGGGGTAAAATTTACTATTCTAACTCCAGGGGGGTGAAATAGTAGGGTAAGTGCTGGATAGTGTAGGGGTAAAATTTACTATTCTAACTCCAGGGGGGGTGAAATAGTAGGGTAAGTGCTGGATAGTGTAGGGGTAAAAATTACTGTTCTAACTCCAGGGGGGTGTAATAGTAGGGTAAGTGCTGGATAGTGTAGGGGTAACATTTACTATTCTAACTCCAGGGGGGTGAAATAGTAGGGTAAGTGCTGGATAGTGTAGGGGTAAAAATTACTATTCTAACTCCAGGGGGGTGAAATAGTAGGGTAAGTGCTGGATAGTGTAGGGGTAAAAATTACTATTCTAACTTCAGGGGGTTTAATAGTAGGGTAAGTGCTGGATAGTGTCGGGGTTAAATTTTCTATTCTAACTCCAGGAGGGTGAAATAGTAGGGTAAGTGCTGGATAGTGTAGGGGTAAAAATTACTATTCTAACTCCAGGGGGGTGTAATAGTAGGGTAAGTGCTGGATAGTGTAGGGGTAAAATTTACTATTCTAACTCCAGGGGGGTGAAATAGTAGGGTAAGTGCTGGATAGTGTAGGGGTAAAATTTACTATTCTAACTCCAGGGGGGTGAAATAGTAGGGTAAGTGCTGGATAGTGTCGGGGTAAAAATTACTATTCTAACTTCAGGGGGGTGTAATAGTAGGGTAAGTGCTGGATAATGTAGGGGTAAAATTTACTATTCTAACTCCAGGGGGGTGAAATAGTAGGGTAAGTGCTGGATAGTGTAGGGGTAAAAATGTTAATTAATATTAAAATTACGTATTTTTTTTTAAATAAATGATATTTTTTTTAATATATATTAAATAATTAATATTTAATTAATATTTATTTATTTTAAAAAAAATTAAATATTTTTTTTATAATTATATACTTACCTATACTTACGTTGTAATGGCATGCGTTGTAAAGGCATCTGCGATGTAATATCATGCGTTGTAAAGACATTCGTTGTAAAGGATCCTGCGTTGTAAAAAATGCGTTGTAAAGGTAGTTCGTGGTAAAAGTTGCGTTTAAACGGTTGTTTCCCCCAGCTAAACCATGCCACATCAATCCACTTGGGAGAGACAATATGTAAGTAAAGGCCCCGTTTTGCCTGATCTCCCCCAAAGTTTTAGACTGATGCTGCTGGTTTATCGACTCTGAGAGTGCTCTGAGGCCTGCCGACCCTACCACAGTGCCAGTGCTTTGACCCTTAAAATTATATGTTTAATTGGTTATATCCGATTGGTATAAGTTAACTTACTTTTAAGTCCCTAGTGGATGGCAAAAGGGTACCAAGGGCCTGTTAGTTAAAGTGACCCACTGGGACTGCAGTACTTATTGTGCCACCACAAGTGTGACAAAATAAACCATTTCCTAGCCTGCCATTGCAGACTGGTAGATCAGTTTAAACTGCTAACTCAACTTTGCCATTTAAACTAATGACAAAGTCCAGACCTTCCTTTTTAATATATGTAAGGTAGGCCTGTCGAAAGTCGTGGCTGGCATGGATCGGAGGTGGTTGGGCGGGGGAGGAAGGGTGATGGGTCAGGGGAGGGGGGTGTAGAATAGAAAAAAGCACATACCTCTCCGGCTGGTCTCTCTTCTACTTCCCTTCCGACGAGCCTGGAACGGAAGCAGGAAGCACACAGGCTTCCCCTAGCCAATCACGATGCTGCTAATAGCAGCAGCATGATTGGTCTGAGCGTCATGTTTCGGCGCTCAGATGGGGAATATGAGCCTGTGCATGTTCTCCACCCTGGCTGTTATTCAGCTTGGGTGGAGAATATGCAAAGTGGCCATGAAAGTTTGGCAGGCCTGAGATGGCTGGCCAAACCTTCCTGCGCACTTAAGTGCTCACCACTCATCTCCCTGTGAGATGAGCAGCCTAGCCCCGCCCACCCCGCAAAACTGCCTCAGCAGGGAAAAAATAAAATGATAACAACAGAGTATTGTTATCATTTTATTTTTCCTTTTTTGCACTGCCCAAAACAGTGGGGCGACGCTCCTCCACCTTAGCGAAGGAGCCATCACTGCCTGTTGAATTCTAAGGCTGGGTGCTGTATATTGAAAGCAGGACAAATGTTTTTATATGTCCTAACAGTCAAAAACCCCAAACTGTCATTTTTACTATAGAAAGGCTAGTAGTCCCACTGGCAAATAGAGGATTACAAGCTAACCACTTAGCTGTGCTAATATCTGAATGAGACTACTAAAGTTAGTACTGCAAGTTATCAAAATAATTGTTGTATTACAGCAGACTTGATGCCGAAGTCATATTTAATGTAACGGTTGAGATAAAGGCAAACTTTAGGAATTTGCCTCCCTGTTGTCCAAGATTTCCAGTGGGCATTTACGGTTGCTGGTCATGAAACAGCCATCTGCCCTGCTGGGGAGATGTATGAACAACTTCCAGGAAAGACACAGTAGAGACCTGCAGCTGGAAGAAGTGTTAACCCTCCTATTGGAAAGTCGATTATTAGTAGTGGTAATTATGCATCTACCACTGGCAATTGGGCCACTAACATGGTCTAGGGCTCAGTATAGGTCTTAATAAATTGTTCCCATGCTCAAGCCTGGGTAGCTTGGCTGCGAGCAGGCAGACTTAATTTAGGAAACAGGTATGCAAAGTATTTAAAAACACCAATTAAGACACAACATGCACTAAAAATCCCCCAGCAATTTATAAAAATAGGACATCTTTTTTATCTTTAAAATGACACTAGAACAACAAAAATCCAATGTAGGAGCCACAGATATGCATTTTAAAAGATTCAACACTTTCTAGCACTTAGTCACCTTATGAAGTTATTTTTCCCAAAGTTGCTCCAAACTTCTCCAAACTTCTGGAACTTCTTCCTGAAGTTCCTCTTGAGGGTTAAAGGGGTCCAAAACACAATCCAAGGCTCAGCAAGCTCCAAGAAAGTCCTGGAAAGTTTAGGACCACAAGTCCCACATTGCACCTGGCAAAAGCCCTTAAAAGTAAACTGGATGCACTCCCGACGGGGGACTCTTGATGGAGGTTGTACAGGTGAGCTCTGTTAACCTGTATCTTTCAGGAAATCCACTCTTTAATCCCTTAGAAGTAAGGTACATCCACAGGGCTGTAGTTCCAGATAGTGTAGCAGGCACAGCCAGTCAGAATGCAGGGCCTGGTGGTGAAGAAATAAAAACATTCTAAGGGGTTCACTGAGGATGTTCCAAAAAATACCGCTGAGTGTGGGGGAAATGGCTGGGAAATGTATCGTAACTTGGATTGGGTGTGCGGGGGGTCGTGGGGGAGCTTCGGAGAGTGTAGAACGGAGTTGTTCCTTTTCTTTCTTCTCTCTTTTGGGGGGGCGGCAGAGACTCTCAATGATACTTTGACACTCATGTGTGGTCCGAGGTGTTTGTGGTTTGCATTGTCTAGTAAAACAATAAAAATGCGTTTATCAAAAAAATCTCCCCCACGAAGTGTCCTACTTTAACACGTGGAAGCTTTGACATGTATCAGTCACCTAGAACTGCACCGACCAGTACTTATTACAAGTGCTAATTTGTAAACATGAACTTGGAATTACTCCTGCCCTCGCCCTGGTGGCAGTGCCATCAGCGAACTGAAAGGGAAGACGATTGCCGCTTAAAAAACCCTGTAGGTGCCCACATTCTTACATATAGAGAAACATTATAGCCCAGTAAATCGAGCCCAATAGATTTTGTACAGCTGGCATTCTAAACTCACATGTTTGAAAGTGCTTTCATGTGTGGTTATGAAGGAAAAGGAAGGACCAATGACATTAAATAGTTGCCTAAGATCACACAGTTTGGTGAGCCGGGAAGCAGCAATTCGTCCAGGTTTTCTGCTTTCACGTGAACAAACTATTCTCTCTTTTTTACCTCGAATGTTCATGCTTGTTTTTACCTTTGGGCATGCGCACAGAGCTCGGCTCTGCAACAGGAAGTCGAGCTGAGCCTGAGCCAGGCTTCAGGCTCGAGGTGTCAATGGCTCGGCCACCTCAACAACGTGAGAAGCATCCACCTGCAGGGTGTCAGCGGCCTGTGGCAGCCACGTGCCCCGCACCTTCCTGCCATCTCGGAAGTGCACCTGCAAACACTAGCTCAAATTAAGCGCTGATCACTTCTTCTTAAACTGCAGAAAGCCACAAAGTTCCTTTTTGTACTCGTTCTGCTCTTTGATGAAATGGCTATCCAAAATGTGATACAGGTCCCAAAGGCGAGACCTATTGGCTATGACAATGCTTGTTTATACTTAGTTTCATTTGTGTGCAGTGTGCTTTTCCAGCAGTATAGAGGTCAGCTGTTCGTTCTATACTTACATGTGTGCATTTACTGAAGCCTGAGATCAGTTTGAAAACTGCTCTGAGTGACAGAACTGCTTTTAAAAGGTACATTTTGCCCAAATTCGACTTTGGTGTTGGGGCACTGAAAAATTAATAACCTAAAATGTTTTGGCATATTAGGGATCCCCAGGGTGTCCTCTACATATTCCAGAGATAGGGGACCAGAAATGTATAAGGTACACACTTATAAAAATTAGTTTTGTACGCCTGGGTAAGGTGACATTTCACATTTTAGTTCCCCCCAATGCGGTACAACACTGCTTAAATTCAACTTTGATGCTAGGAGTTCACAGTATGATAATTAGGCAGTATAGAGATCAAAAAACGTGTTTAGTGCACTCATTTTTAATGAACATTTTTTTTCATATAATCAAAATTCCCCCGTCCCTTTTTTAATAACACCAACCCTTTTGATGGTTCCACGTTTGAAAAGCAAGTCTCATTCCTTTTTGACTTTAAAATGTATTCATTTATAACCCTAAGCACAGAAGCCTTACTGAAATGTGAAAATTCTGCTCCACTTTTTAAAGGACAGTTATTATTTAACATCAGAACCACGGATGTGCTTATGTAAAAAGGCAATAAGTGTGCAATCGTTACTCTCTCACACAAGTACCAACGGTGTCAAACCACAAACCACATAGACATTTAAACACACATTTAACCAACAAATCAACACTTAGGACAGAAACAAAAGACAGCCCACAGACTGTACTTAAACCAAACCATTTGTAAATATAGTTGTAAGTCATATTTACAAGAAAAGCTCTAAAAAATAGCCCAAAAAAACTGCACCAAAACAGCCCGAATTCACTAGTTTTGGCTGGCAGAACACTCAAAAAGCGCTCTGCATATCACTACTTATGGATGTTAAAGTGCACAGATCAGGATCCTGTTTTATGGACATAGTTAATTCCATGGGTTACTTAGTCACCAAGGAAGAAATACGTTTTTATACCTAAACCTATTTAGGTATCCCCTCTAGGGGAGCCGGCTGATTCCATTCTAGTTCCATAATGGTACCTCCAAGAAAGCAAGACATTCTACGATGTGTGCTAGGAACAGGGATGCCAAGAATATTGTAGCATATACAATATTATACAGGCGCATATTATACTGTGAAAGTAATCACATACGTCATGGAAGGATAAGATCGCACACCAATGGTTCTTTCTGTAAATAATAGTTTTTATGGTTCAAAATGAAACTCCTGTCAAGGAGATCCAAAGAACATAAAACCAGCCGACACGTGTTTTGTCAATTCGGGATATCACCCGTGACTCTTCAGGGCTGAAAACGTGTAATGGGGCGGTATCGGGGGACCGGTGATAATTCCAACCCAGTCCTGGTCGGGTAACATTTAAAAAAACAAGCCAACTGAGGCCGAGGTATCAAGCATGGAGTCAAAGTATAATGTAGAAATCCCCAAAGTCGGCGGGTAATGCCATCCAGTGTAAAGCGGGGCTGTGTGAAGCGTTCGGTCGGAGAGCTGTGGTGTTGTTTGCCGGATACGGCTACTTTGGCTCCATGCTTGAATTATCACCGGTCCCCCGATACTGCCCCCATTACACGTTCGTTTTCAGCCCTGAAGAGTCACGGGTGATATCCCGACTTGACAAAACACGTGTCGGCTGGTTTCATGTTCTTTGGATCTCCTTGACAGGAGTTTCATTTTGACCCATAAAAACTATTATTTACAAAAAGAACCATTGGTGTGCGATCTTATCCTTCCAAGACGTATGTGATTACTTTCACAGTATAATATACTCTCTTGTGTGCCCTGGACTTTGCCTATGTAAACAAGAGGGGGTTCTATCCATACTCTTTTTCAGAGGTTTGGGGTTTCCTCTGACCAAGTAGCACCTTTCAACTTCAGCATTTCTCTTGACTCTTTCACCGCGATTTGTTGTGCGCCAACTATTTCTGAATACTCAAAACCCTTCGCAGAACTCTCATATACAATATTATACGCCAAGTGGCACCTAACTCAATGTGTGCCGTTTAAGTTTTCACAATTTTTAGAAAAATCTCCTCATTACCTGCCTACATAAATTGAAATCACACATAATCATGATAATCACATTATTGGCCAATACAAGTCAAGCACATGTCGACGACCTTACCAAGCACATATCTCCAACCTCTCTCTGCCAAGTTCTGAATGACCTAACAGCCGTTTTAGAATACTCACGCCAAAGAGGTTCTCAGTCAAGTGCGGCTCCCTCCTGGAGCACCAGATCAGGGAAGACCAGAAATATACTGGGCTGCAGAGACAGAGAATCTTAATGCGCAGGGTACCTCCTTGGTAGAGTCCTGTCCTGGCCTCCTCAGTATATTCCTGTCTCCTGTCAAGACCACTCCCTTGGATAGCCGCTTTTCCGATGAGGTCCACGTTTCAGGCACCATTTGAAGAAATAAAAACCTTCTAAAGGGTTTACTGATACACCTGGTCCTTTTACACCAACAAAAAAGAAATTGGCACAGAAACTGTAATATAAAAACAATGTATTTATTAACCTCAGATGAGGGAGACTGCGTCATACAGTACCCTCAGGCCACAGTAGGAGGAAAGTCTAAGGAGTACAGAGAACAGGGGCCTTATAAATGCATAGGTTACATAGTCTTTAACAACAAGGGGTGGTGATGGACAGAGTTTCTGAATTAAGCAGAATACTCTCACCCAGTCAAGAGATCAGGGCTAGATCCAACACCGTTTTTTAGCTCACTGCACCATCCCAGTTCAGAACCTGGCTATATGCAAATTAGTCCGTTCCTGTCCCAGTGCATGATGGGAACAGGGCAAACCAAACTACCAAGCCAATTCTTACACTGGGAAGGAAACAAGCTTCCGGGGACCGGTTTCTGCCATTTCAGGCGTCGTCGGCCCGGCTTGCTTGAATCCTGATGGTGCAATGAGCAAGGGACTCACATCTGAGTATACCCTTCCACGCTTAGGGTGGACAAAATATTTAACAACAAGGGGTGGTGATGGACAGAGTCCCTTGCTCACTGCTCCATCAGGATTCAAGCAAGCCGGGCCGACGACGCCTGAAATGGCAGAAACCGATCCCCGGAAGCTTGTCTCCTTTCTGGTGAAGAATTGGCTTGGTAGTTTGGTCTGCCCTGTTCCCATGATGCACTGGGCCAGGGATAGACTAATTTGCATATAGCCAGGTTCTGAGCTGGGATGGGGCAGTGAGCTAAATAACGGTGATGGATCAAGCCCTGATCTTTGGACTGGGTAAGAGTGGTCTGCTTAATTCAGACACTCTGTTCATCACCACCCCCTTTTCTGAATCATTAGGTTACATAGTCAGCATATAACCACGGAGAGGTCCTGGCTCATACAAGCATGCTTATTCACTAATATGGGCAAAATGTGCTTGCTCAACAAAGTGGGAGGGGAGAACAAACTGAGCACATCAGTAAGAATAGCCTGACAGTTCTATACTAGGAGCAGGTGCATTCTACTAGCTAGGCCTTTCCGAGCATGGGCAAGGCTCTGGAAGAGGGAGAAAGCACATGGCAAGCACATGGCTAACTAAGATGGCTGCCAAGTACAAAATGGCTTTCAGCTCATGCTAACAGCGATTCCTGCAATCTTTAACAGTGGTGCAATTCAAGTTTGCAGCATGGCTGTCCTTCTTCTTCTCTCAGTTTCAAGCAGCAGATCTGAGAGACCCTGTACCTCTCACATATTTATTCAGTGTCTCTGGCCCAAGCAAGGCAACACCCAATATCATGACCACTTGTTCATAATCTTTTCCCAGAAAGCACTATTCCTCCAAAATTCAACATGGCTGAAATCTCAGCGGAGCATGAACAGATAACTTAACCAACTCTCAGTATCGATCCTTTCCATAGCTCTCCACACCCTAACATCTGCAGATTCCTTCGGTAAGCCTCTCATCCGGCTGGGTCAGAGGGGATAGGGGTAGATGGACCTGGCATTCTCTGCCTGTCCTATTCCTCCTTTGAAGTTTCATACTTTACGACCCCTCTCCCCTGCTCTTGCATTCCTATGTAGCAGAGCTCTCACCAGCAGTTAGCCTCTCCCTGTGTGAGCCACTTATCGCTTCAACAAAGCAGCCTAGCTGATCCTGTTAACTCTGACCAATCAGGGAAGACCGCAGGAAGGCTGAATTTTGGCTTACAAGCAAGAAAGTCTTACAATCTCTTTTCGGTACAAGTTAGGATAAATTCAACAATAGCATATTGTTGGATTTATAAATGCCATTCTCCTAAGCCTTTGATTGTTTTCTTCTTCAATTCCTAGCAATATTTATGCGTTCATAAACTATTATAATGTTATCCTATGGGGCTAGGCATCTACAATGGGGAAACTGAAATGTGCAATTTCTCCATCATCAGGGTATATAAAACATCTTTTACAAGGGGCCTGCTTATAGTTACGTGACCCTGCCCCCATGGGACACCTAGGGGAGACCTTGGGGGTCCTGCATATGGAAAAGTAGTGTAGATCCTCACTTCACAGTGCTCATGGCACCAAAGTCTATTTTGGTAGTCACTTTACTGCAATGGAGGATGTGAAATGTGCAATCTCACTATCCCGAGGGTATATAAAACATCTTTAATAAGGACACTGCTTATAATTACATGACCACCTACCCCATGGACATTTAAGGTAGACCCTGTGGATACCTAATATGTAAGATTAATGTAGATAATGACTTTTTAAGTGCCCCTACCACCAAAGTCGAGTTTGCAGTTAATTTACTTTTCAAAACAGTGCTGCAAGGCAGGGCTGCTTTTAATATGACCTCAGGTGCTCAGCAGTGCACACATGCAGGTGCAGAATGGGCTTCTGCCCTCTTAACTGCCATGCCCCATTATATACTCTGGACTTATAGGTAGTTGTAATCCCCCTGCCTTATTATCTACTCAGTACTAATAGGGTAGTTCATGAAAATTATAAATGTACCCTAATACCTAGTGTACCCCATTGCATGTGTGTGTTTCAACATAGAACTGGACCTGGGCCTGGTTAGCAGAGCCCATGACAATCTCCGAGTAAGAAAACCAGCATCCAGGGGTCTCAAATGGGGCAAAAAGTGTGGGGACACTGGACACTGGGCCTGATTTCTAACACCTCCCCTGCAGGAAGGCACAAAGGATGTGGGCTCAAAAGGTGAGCTTCGAAAGGAAAGCCATCTTTTAAGAATAAATGGTGGACACAAAATAGGGGTTGCTCTTTTATTCTGGTAAATAGGTTGGCTTTGGGGACAGAGAGTGGGAATAGTTGCCAAACTAGTTTTATTGTGGGTGTCTAGACGATAGGTAGCTACACCTCTAGGGTGGGCTACCAAGCTCCCCACACTGACAGAAGGGTTCTGCCATCTTGGGAGTGGGCAAAACATTGCAATCTGGGATAGCTTGAGGTAACACTTTGCAGGAATTTGCCATTAGGCAGGAGAGGACCTGTTCGCTCATTGGCTAGTAGTCCCTGCATCCCCTGAACGCAAGTTTTGAGAATAAAAGTGGCACCGCTGGCACAGAGACCTCAGATCATGTCTGCACTGATAGAGGACCAAAGGAAGGACTGCCCTGTTGTTCGCTGGACCAGTCAAAGAAAGGGTGCACCAAAGACTGAACTACACCTGTTGATCCTTGGGCTAGCAATGAGTGGACTGTGCCTTTGGCCCCCTGTTCAAGGAATGTCATACCAGAGGCCCAGACAGAAAAGGTGACCTGTCAGTTGGCTAATTTCCTGTTACAGATCCAGGGCAACAAAAGCTAAATAATTTAGCAGCTGCAATCACTGGATGACCACTGCCTGCCCTGCCTGGGACTCTGAGGTAACTGTCCTGCTAAGCCTTATTGGTTGCTCCCTGCGGGAGTTGGTTGACCATAAAGAGCAGGAGTAACCAAACACAACTTTACAAAAGTTCTGAAAGTAACTACTAACTGTGGTAGTTGCCAATGCTTGTTTGCGAGTGGAGTGAAAAGCAGTGATCTACAATGTGCCCAATAATTTATTTCTCTAGAACAATCTGGTGGATTTTGTTCATTTTGTTGTATAAAAAATCAAAAAATATGAACTATTTTTATAAACAATTGTTAGATTTCCTTTGTGTCGTGTTTCTTTCTATTCCATTGTTTTGATACTTCTCAATACTTTGCACTTGTTCCTTTATTAAATCTTGCAGACTTAGCCACAGCTACCCAGAGTTGAGCTGAGGTTTTCAAAACTAACCTAACGGGAAATATCCTTTACAACGCAACTTTTACCACGCAGTGCTATTACAACGCAGGTTTTACAACGAAAACCATTACAACGCATTGCGCTGGGGGGCGCTCTAGGATAGGGAATAGATTTAATTTACTATCCAACACCTTCCCTAGTATCCACGGGGACTGGAGTTGGAATAGTAAATTAAACTATTCACTATCCAGCACCCCAAAGCGCTATGCGTTGTAATGGTATGCGTTGTAAAAACTGCGTTGTAAAAGCATGCGTGGTAAAAGCATGCATTGTAACGTTATACATCCAATCTAACTGGACCAAAGACCGGTTGGTGAGTTTATTACAAGGCGTGCCCGGCCAAGGCAAGAGTGGTGAGGTGGGTGGTATGAGGGAGGAGTCGACAGAGGAAGGGTTAGGTAAAATTAAATACAAAAAGAAATAAAACCACTTACCTTGCGCTCACCACATTTCTGAGTCGGCGATGCGGTGAGTGCAAGGTAAGTGGCTTTATTTATTTTTTATTTAATTTTACCTATCCTGTCGTCTGTTGACTATCCCCCACCGCCGCACCTCGCCACCCCATCGCTCTTACCTGTGTCGGCTACGCCTGTTTATTACACAATGAGATCACATAACTCCACCATATAATAAACCGCTTTCCTCACTCAATGAACCAAGGCCAGTGCATAGTGCTGCAGAGAAACATGACAAAGGAATAAAGTGGTGAACTAACT
Organism: Lissotriton helveticus; assembly: GCF_964261635.1. NCBI lineage: Eukaryota > Metazoa > Chordata > Amphibia > Caudata > Salamandridae > Lissotriton > Lissotriton helveticus. Next base: position 1,192,748,378 of record NC_136059.1, read on the forward strand.
ACCCATTGAAAGAAAGGAGGAAAATCTTTGTTGACTACATAGCCCTTCGGCTCCATTTCGCAATGACCATAACTATGAACATCACCTGGGCATAGAGAAGAGGTAGCCAAGGCCCATTGACTCTGGCTTTGAGGTACACAGATGTAGACCTCATATATCTCTAATGGTTGAAGGAGCCTTGTGTCTTTTTGTTGACCTGATAGAGAAACGTTTCATAATACAGCTGTGGAGCCAAAATGCAGCTCTATATATTAGGCGGTGCGGGAGGTAGGAGGGAATACTTGGTTAATTGCCAATACCCGGACGAAATAGAGTCTAACATTCCACTCTGCACTTTGTGAAGGTTAGGGCATCTACTGCACAATTGCTAGTGACTATGTTTAATGCAGCATCATTCTATCACTTTGCTTTTGTTGCTGCTATATGCAGGATCCCAAATAGCAAATCTACATTGGAGGGTCTCATCCCGGTTGAGTTCTAGAAAACATTTGACTCTGTATTCGCTGCAGCACAACTGACTTGTTATTAATAATGTACTGGAAGAAATGAAAATAAAAGGCTCTTGTAACCGTATAAACATAGAAGTCTTTCATTTGAAGAGCAAACCAAATAATAAAAGCCATCTTATCGGCACATCACTCTGATTAATGCAGTACCCGCTTTTCCTAGTTTTCTTCTTCCACTAGCCACTTAGCCATGAACTGAATGTGGGCCACATAATAATGCCATCCAAGGTTCTGCACCCCAGGCTTTCCAGTTTCTGATCTCTTTGAGAGGTCTCCAGTGCAACCAGAGGGTGGACACCAGCCCAGTCTAGTGATAGCAAAATACGCTTTAGCTGCCTAAATACTTCATGCTTCAATGGGTAAAGAGAGTTTTTGAGATGGTATAGACAGCGTGACAGCAACACAATCTTGGCTACTGCTACCCACCCTATAATTGACAATGGTAGTGTACACCAGAAACGCACCAATGCACTCAGTCCCTCTATCACCCTCCCTAGGTTATAGGTATAATGATGGTCAGCCGTATGGGCAATTTTAACTCCCAGATACCGGAAGGCATCAGTTTTGGACCATATTCCTAATTCGGGGAGTCTCTCCCTCGCCAGCCCAGACAAACCACCAAGGGGAAAAAGAAGGCTCTTGTTTTAATTGACCTGAAGCCCAGAGATCTCCCCAAACTCCTCCAGTAGGAGCAGAAGGTGAGGCAATGAAGTCCGGAGCTCCCTCAGACAGAAGAGAGCATCATCAGCGTACCGAGACACCAAATATGTTGTCTTCCGAAGTGTGAATCTCTCCTGATTCAATCAATCAATCAATCAATCAATCAGGTGTTTGTTAAACGCGACTACACACCTGTAAGGGTCTCAAGGAGCTGGGGGTGGGGAGGGGGGGGGGGTGCTGGTTCCAGTCCATGAAGGAGGGGGTCGGTCGAAGAGCCAGGTTTTGAGGTTTCTTGCAAAGATGGGAAGCAATGTTGTCTGTCGGAGGTGGAGCAGAAGGGTGTTCCAGGCTCTGACCACGAGTAAGAAGAAGGAGTAGCCTCCCGATCTGATCTTTCTGATCATAGGGTCCTTTGGGGTGCGCGGAAATTGAATCGGCTGTTCAGGTATGCTGGTCCGGTGTCGTAGAGGGCCTTGTGTGCGTGGGTGAGCATCTTGAAGGTGACTCTGGCCTCGATAGGGAGCCAGTGGAGTGTGCGCAGGTGCTGGGAGATGTGGCAGTGTCTCGGAAGGTTGAAGACCAGACTTCAGCGGCGTTCTGGATGTTCTGTAGCTTGTGGGTGAGCTTTTTGTTTATTCTGGCGTTGCCGTAGTCGAGTCTGCTGGTGACCAGGGCGTGAGTGACTGTCTTTCTGTGTATGAGGGGGATCCATACGAAGGTCTTACATAGGAGGCAGAGGGTGTGGAAGCAGGAGGACGAGACGGAGTTGATCTGGTGGTCCATTTTGAGCTTGGACTCCAGGATGATTCCCAGATTGCTTGCATGGTCTGAGGGGGTAGGCGGGTTTCTGAGATCGGGGGGCCACCAGGTGTTGTTCCAGGCATCGGGGTTTGGGCCCATGATGAGTACTTCTGTCTTGTTTGTGTTTAGTTGTAGGCAGCTGTTTTTCTTCCATTTGGCGACGGCTTCCATGCCTTCTCGAAAGTTGTGTCTGGCGGTGTTGGGTTCGTTGGATAGGGAGAGGATGAGTTGGGTGTCGTCTGCGTATGGTACGATGTTGAGTCCGTAGGTTCTGACGATGGAGGCGAGTGGAGACATGTAGACATTGAAGGGAGTAGGCATGAGGGAGGACCCCTGAGGTACTCCGCAGGTGGTTGGTGTAGGGTCCGAGAGGAAAGGAGGGAGTCTGACCCGCTGCGTTCTGCCGGAGAAGAAGGAGCAGATCCATTCGAGGGCCTTGTGCTGGATCCCTGTGTTGAGGAGTGTGCGTATTACGGTGCGGTGAGAGACTGTGTTGAATGCCACTGAGAGGTCGAGGAGGATGAGGGCTACTGTTTCTCCTTTGTCCAGTAGGATGCTGATGTTGTCTGTTGCGGCGAGCAGGGCAGTTTCCGTACTGTGGTTTTTTCTGAAGCCGATTGGGAGGAGTCAAGGAAGGAGCAGGGAGATGGGTCTGTAGTTTTTTACGTTAGTGGGGTCCACCAAGGGTTTTTTCAGGAGGGGGTTGACCTTGGCGTGTTTCCAGTCATCGGGGAACGAGGCGGTCGCCAGGGAGCGGTTGATGGAGGGGCGGAGTATGGGTGCGATGGTGTCTGCGGCTCTATTGAAGATGTGTTGGGGCAGTGGTCCCTGAGGGCCCCGGGGTGGATTGACTTCATTGTCTTCAGTGTGTCATCGGTGGTGAGGGCTGTCCAGTTGCCGATCACTGGCTTCAGGGTGTCGGGGTGGTTGGCTGGGGTTCAGTGTGTTGGTTGTCTTCATCAAAGTTGTCGTGGATGCTCTTGATTTTGTGGTGAAAGAAGGTGCTGAGTTTGTCGCAGAGGTCTTGTGAGGGAGGGATGTCCAGTCAACTCACTGGTGGGTTGGGCGAGGGCCTTTTCGAGGCGGCGGCAAGTGCGTCTGGAATCTTGAAGTTCGGTGGTAAACCATCTGGCTTTCTTGGCGTGGGTGTTGTTGTTTTTCTTGAGGGGGACTATGGTGTTAGCGTTGTCGGAGATCCATCTGTGCAGTGTTTGGGCAGCGGTGTTGGGGTCGTTGTTTCCCGTGATGGTTGGGGTGGAATTGCTGAGAGAAGAGGTGAGCTGGTCATTGGTGATACTGGTCCAGTTTCTTCGTGGGAGCAGGTGCTGGTGTCTATGGATGGTGGGTGTTCTGAAGGTGAAGTGGGCGCATCGGTGGTCAGTCCACAGGAGTTTGGTGGTGTGGCTGAAGGTGATGGAGTTTCCTGTTGTGAAGAGGCGGTCGAGGGTGTGTCCTACTGAGTGCGTTGGGTCGGTCACGATTTGGCAGAGTCCAATGTTGTGGAGGTTGTCTAGCAGGGGTGTGGTGTTGAGGTGCAATTGGCTGTCGAGGTAGAAGTTGAGGTCTCCCAGCAGGGTGTAGTTGGTGGATGCGATGGCATGCAGGGAGATAATGTTCGTAATGGAGTTGGTGAACGGTCCACGTGTTCCAGGGGGTCGGTAGATGAGGGTTCCTCGGAGGGTGGTGGTAGGGCTTTTCAGTATCTTGAAGTGAAGTTGTTCCATCAGGTTGCTGGTTTTGTTGGGGAGTGTGCTTAAGCGGAGGGTGGATTTGTGGACGATGGCGATTCCTCCTCCCGGCCGGGTGAGGCGGTCCTTCCTGGAGATCTTGTATCCTTGGGGAATGGTGATGGCGCTGTCAGGCCCCAAGGTGGCATTGGTCCAGGTTTCAGCGAAGAACGCTGTGTCCGGGGTGGTGCTGTCGAGGAGGTCCTAGATTTCAATGGCGTGTTTGTGGAGGATCGGACGTTGAGGAGGATGCATTGCAAGGTCTTCGGTACGGGTGTGTTCTTGCGGTTGGGTTTTGCCGGGTCCATGTTCCTAGTGGTGTTGTAGGTTGGTCAATCAGAGTGCTAATGGCTCCAGTGCTAGAGTAAACCGGACTGGGGACAACCAGCACCCTTGCCTCATGCCTCATCCCACTGTCCAGGCTCCTGACGCCACACCACTCATCCACAAATGCACCATGGGTCTGTGTAGATCAATTGCATCCAGCCACAAAAGTTTGGACCAAATCCCATCTGCCGGAGAACTTCCTTCAGAAAAGCCCAGCCCAAGGTGTCAAATGCCTACCCGAGATCTATCGTGACCAGCGGGAGCTCGTCATCTCATTCCAGTGCTAAGTGCAGCACAAGATTGAGTCTACTCAAGAAGGAGAGAGCCCACCCGTCAGGCCTCAGTGTACACCTCCAGGAATTCGTCTGCAAGCTGAGGCAAAAAGGCTTGATAAAATTCCGCCAGAGTGCCGCCCCCCAGTGTTTTACCCCTGGGCATCAAACACAAGGCCCCTCTAATCTCCTGTAGGGTAAACACAGTCTCAAGACCCTCAATGAATGCCTCCAGAACCCACACTGAACACATATCTCCAGATACTGTATGGCTTACCAACAGGCAGCTTCTCATACACCACCACAGGTGGCCACAACGATTTCATTTATGGCCCTCTATGCAATTACAGCTGTACTGTTTGGATGTTTCAGGTGGTGCATATGCCTCCCTCTGCAATAGCCAAGTGAACCGCTAGGTTTGTCCCCCTCCCTATGCAGCCCTTGGCGGTAAGTTTTACGGGTGCATTTATCCAATCTGTCCCTTGTGTCTCCAACGCAATGCTGTAAGTCCAACAACTCCCGAATGACGTCCAGAGAGGTTCCCTCCCTTCGCTGTACCTCTGCTAGTCTTCCCTTCCAATGTGACATATCCTGCTGGAGTTGCTTCTTCCCCTATAAAACTTACTTAGGTAGACCCTCTTATAACAGATTTCAAAGCCTCCCACTCATTTGCCCTTGTGTCTGTCATGCCCCAATTGTCCTTCATGGTGTCATCAATTGCCCCAGCGAGGTCTGTCATGCACACCTCATCCATCAAGATGTCTGATTGCAATCACCAAGTCTACATGTGTCCACCTCCCACTGTCCAAGCACAGTTCACAAGCAGTGGGCATGATCCAAGAGAAATCAGCCCAGATATTTAATAGACACTATTTTATGCATGTAAAACCCAGCAACTAGGATATGGTTAAGTCAGCCATATGTACCGTGGGTAGGAAAATAGCAAGACTATTCTCTGGATGTCAGGTATATGGCCCTTAGGCCATCTGCAAAACCTACATTAACCAAAACTTCTGTCAGTATCGCTGTGATGCCCGGTTTCCATCTTGGCGTAAGGAAAAAGTTGAGGTGCCTAAAGGAGACCCCTGGGGCAATCCACACATTCACACCTCTGGCATAGGCAGATTTAGTGGCCCAATTCATGTCACCTCTCCATTTCTTCGAGAACTTCTGGGCTTCTGCCTCAATGAGATGTGTCTCCTGGAGGGATGCAACTGCAACCTTATTGCGCTTCAAGAATGTGAATATTCTATGCCTCTGGGTGCAACCATTAGGACTGCTAATGTTCCAAGTAAAAACTGATAACTATTTACCATAATCGCTTGGAGAGGTAGAAAATGGGGGGGGGGTCGAGGTGTTTCAGGCACTACCAACCCAAGACTCCTCACCCTCACCACATATAGTGAAGCTAGTGAGGAACACACATTGGAGGTGGTCTGAATATGGACGCTGCAATACAAAGATACAGCGGGCAGGTCAGAATTAACGAAAGCCTGTGAACCCAGATAGACATATCAGAAGTCTACGGGATTAATTTCAGTATGTGGGTAGAAAAACGGACTCCCACAGTACGTGGTGCAGAACAAACAAATATTTAAAGTTAAGGTTCAGCTGCCAAATTGTTACATATACAGCACCGCGTTTACTTGAAAAGAAGAAAGGTGGGGCATTTAGCGGTGATATAAAATAAGAGGTGGTGCATCCTATAGATACTAAGCCCTAAGATTGAACAGGTTTTGTTTGCCTCCTTTACAGGAAGGTTTATGACTAAGATAATGCGCACATGGATCGTATGACATAACTCTTCATTTACTAAAATATTTATAACATGGAGAAACTTAACCCTTTAAAAAATCTTGTCCTGAAGAAGGTGGTTCTTTTAAACAAGCTCCAATACCACCAAAACGCGTTGATGCATTCTCCTACAAAGAATTAAAAAAACAAGGGATATTTGGATAAGAATAATATTTTTTACCAAAAGATCTCTTTGTATAATGTATTATGTTTGGATCACATTTGGTTATAACAGAATATGATAACTGTATTGTATGGGTCTTCGTTTTCCTGAAAATGTGTTTTTAATGTATAAGATAAATGTCTTTATAAAAAGTACTGTATTGGTTTTTTAAAGTATATGTATTATTTCATGTTTATCCTCTCAGGTATTCATGAAGGTTTATAACATGTGTATGATTGAGGCATCTTTCGTTTCTTTTTATATAAATAAAATTGTGCTAGCACTACATTTCAGCTTGGGGTTTAATGTTTATGCCACAGTACATGGGTTTACTAATGATTAATAATGATGATTGTGTAATTGCTGGTATAGAGCCATCTGAGTGTGTGAAAAAGGATTTGAGGTCATGTGATTCTACTTCCAGGGGATATTTTCTCTGCTTATTGAACACACATGTGCATCATTAGGCAACAAACATGCAAATAATTATCTAATAAACAATAAAACCATCAAAAACATCCCTTCCCAATAATCCCTCCCTGAAGAGACGCAGTGAAACCAAATAGAGCCGTGTCTGCCCATGCAAATTTGACTGGCACAACAACCTAGCACCGTTCCCCAATGTGTATAATTAGATATCTCATCAGTAGAACAATCCCCTCTCCCGTTATCATATTAATCACAGTGAATTCTTTCTGCCTCAGAAGCAGGGATTTCCCCTCTTAGACCTAGGGGTCTCTAGTTGGCTGAGGTAGGTATCTTAGTCCAAATAGAGACCCTTGCTTCTAGTCAGGGAAAGGAGGGACACACTCTTAGATAACCCCTGCTCACCCCCCGGTAGCTTGGCACGAGCAGCCAGGCTTATCTCCAAGGCAATGTGTAAAGTATTTGCAACCACATTCCCAGTAACAAAGTGATAACACCACAAATGGACACCACACTGATTTAGGAAAATAGCGGTATCTTTACCAAGAATAAATACGATGAGGCCAAACGATAAAAGTATCCAGCATATGCGTATTCGTAATATTTTACTGGGCCGGTTATTAGGCCAACAATCACTTGTAGGTTCCTACGGTATTAATGATCAGTTTACGATGATCTATTGCAGTACTAATGCAATACTATGCAGTTCGTAATGCAGTTCGTAATGTAGCAATAAGACAGTCCTTAATGCAAGTACTAAGCCAGTTTGTAACGCAGGAATAATGCGGTTCATAATGCAAGAATAATGCGGTTCGTAATGCAAGAATAATGCAGTTCATAATGCAGTTCGTAATGCAGGAATAATGCAGCGCGTAATATAAGAATAATGCAGTTCGTAATGCAAGAATAATGCTATAAGCCAATCTGCGTTATCAGTTCGGGCTGCCTTCTCCTTCGTTAACGATCCTGGGCAGATTCCTCTTGGTGAACATCGCGATCCCTTTCACCGTGCAGCTTCCTTAGCTTCCAGAAATCCTTTAGCATGTTGTGGCTCGGGCTGGCAGCGGCGATCCTTACTCATAGCCTCAGTTACGATGATGGATCGGGACACAAATAGCAATGCAGCAGCATGGACAATGTTTCGCGCTATGGGGCAATGTGGTCATGGGGCATTTCGTAAACAGTACCATAGACCACACGGCAGTCTCAGGCGTGCAGAAGCACCATGCACCAAACGTCGCTGAGACACGGTTGGAAACTTTGATGTTCCTGAGTTTCCACAACAGGGGGCCAGCTCTCCTCAGGCCCTTGGAGACAAGTTACTTCAGGACACAGCACATAGCAAAGTCCTTTCAAGTAGGGGGACACAGCACACAGCAAAGTCCCTTGTCCTCTCTTTAGTCAAATCAGCAAACTGCAGGCCAGCCCCAGAACACACAGCAAGGGCAGTCCTTCTCTTCAGACTCTTTAGCTGTTCTTCTTTGGCAGAGGTTCCTTTTGATCTTGAAGTAGTTTCAATCCTTTTTCAGGCTTGAGTTCAGTCTTGAGTTCAGGGATTTCAGCTCTCACGTTTATACCCCTAAATGCCTCTGAAGTATTTGTGCCCAGGGGGCTCTGAGACCGGTCCAAACCAGACCTGGGTGTCTTCCTCCCAGTGCACACCCTCTTCCTTTGATAGTGAGGGTCTGGGCCCTGACGCTCTGCAGGAGGTGGAGCCATTCTTTTGTGGCAGCAACACAGCCCTCTTCACATCCAGGGGGCTACTCCTCCCCCACATCAAATGCAGGCCAGCCTGTTGCTGTCTCACCTACTCCTCCCTGGGGTCAGGACACTCTCCAGTCCCTGTCACATCCAAACTCAGACAGTCAATACACAACCAGGCAGAGGCACACAGGATGGTTTAAGACAAGAAACCAGAAAACTTCTAAAAGCGTGGTTTCTAAATACACAATTTGAAAACCATCTTCACAAAAATATATGTTATTAAATTCTGAGTTCATGCACACTAAACTCCATCTCTCCATCGTATGCCTTTGGGAAGATATGACACATCATTCCCCATTCTGTCCTATGGGCAAGATGGCCTTGCAACAGTGAAAAACGAATTTGGCAGTATTTCACTGTCAGGACATGGTACACACCTCAGTACATGCCTTACCTTTCACATACACTGCACCCTGCCCTGGGGGGTACCCTAGGCCTACTATAGGGGTGTCTGATGTGCATAAAAAGGGAAGGGTAAGGCCTGGCAAGTGGGTGCACTTGTCAGGACAACAAGGTAGTTAGCAAACAGCATGCAGGCACTGCAGTGGCACTCCTGAGGTCTCTTTTTAGGTCTACTTGCGTGGGAGGCTCAACTAGTGCTGCAGACCCACTAGTAGCATTTGCATTACCAGCCTGGCACACATAGTGCACTTTACTAGGGACTTTACCAGTAAGACAAACATACCAATTATGGACAACCAATTACCATAGCACTTTATACAAGGAGCACTTGCACTTTGACACTGATTATCAGTGGCAAAGTGCCCAAAGCATCTAAGGGGCCGATTAGGATTGCGGTGAATCCGCATCCTCCGGGCCGGCGGAAGCCACCGCCAGCCCGGAGGATGCGGATTCACCGCTGCGGTGCCTACAAAGACCCCCCGCCAGATTAGGATGGCTGGGGGGTCATCGGCCGATGGGAAGACCGTCCGCCGCCTTCCGACCGTGGCGGAAAAGCTCTAATATGGTGGTGGTGTCTATCAGACACCGCCAGCCATATTAGGATGGGGCACAAAACATGCTTTTCCGTGGCGTCTTTTCTGCCGTGGAAAAGCATGTGGTCTTTGTTGTTTGGGGGCCCGTTGCGGGCCCCCAGGGTGTCAGGGGGTGGGGGGTGCACACGGGGGGTACCTATGGTTCCCCCCAGCAGTTACATTCACAAAGCGGCAGGCACCGCGCGGTGCCTGCCGCTTTGTGCATGTAAATGGCAAACATGCATTTTTAACCTTGCGGTGGGTGCTGCTTCAAGCAGCACCCGCCGCAAGGTTAAAGATACGGGATGTGACTGCCAGGGTGGCGGTCACATCCTAATTGCACTGGAGGGACCGCCGCTGCCCCTGCGGACGGTCCCTCCACCTCAGGGGTGGCGGACGGACGCAGGTCCGTCTGCCATCCTAATAGGCCCCTATGTCGGCAACATCATGTCAGAAAAAGGTCTAGGAGGAAGGCAAAAAGTTTAAGTAACTTTAGCCAAAAAGGGCCAAGTCCAACATCCCCCCAGCCAACCCGAGGTCTAGAAATCTCCAGGGTGAAGCAGCAGGCTTCCTCCCCTACATGCCATAACCCAACAGGATCCCCATCCTTTGCAGTCTGAATAATTGGATGAAGGCTGCTTAGCAGGGAGAATCCCACACCCTGCCCATAAAAGTGTCTGTCTATGCCTACCATGCATGCGTCCCTGCATTCTCATCCAGGCTCTAATACCACAACTGGTAAAGCATCAATGTCAGTGTACACAGTAGATCAGTGAATGTTGCCATTAGTTAAAGCTCAGGCAGGGCTCCAATCTGCCAGTCTCACCCCCGTTCATGGCCACATCCGCCAAGGTAGCCACAGACCCGCCCCCCTTCTCAGTTGTGTGGCACTTTGTGACTCATGCTACCATTGCCCTGCACCAATACATGTGCGGTCCTGCATGTACTGATTCCTGCCGATCCCGACTGGCCACGCAGCCATTCACCATGCCTCCCTGACCTCCTTAAATCCTAAAGGGCCCACACTCTCTCCAGACGTCATATAGGCACCCTGTCCCAGAGTAAAAGCCACGTCCAGACCTCCTCTGGTCAGTCAAAGAAGTGAGTTTATTCATTAGCAATTACACATAATGTAATTTTTTTTATTTCATTTTCTTTGAAAGATGAGGCCTTAATTCAAGTGTATCCAAGGATTACGTCCGATCATTCCCCGAGTCTAATGACACTTAAAGATAAAAGTCAACCCCCACCCTTAAGGATGTTCTCATTTGATCGTAAACTTTGTGCGAATGAGAGATTTAAAGAACAGTTGGCACAATGGAGCAGTGATTTTTTATCAATAATAGGAACTCAACTCACTCTGCTACCGTTTGGGATGCATTCAATGCGAGTTTGAGGGGTGAAGTTTCAAGCTTTGTCTTTGGACAGAATTGTGTGAAAAAATTAGAGCTACGTGTATTATATGAGCAGTTAAAGGAGGCAGAAGCAAAGTTAGTGGATTGTGTCAAACTAAGGGCAAATAATATTGCAGAGTCTGAAGAAATGATTTAACAAGTAAGAGCGAGAATTCAAGGGATTTGGCATATAGATAACGCACGAAAATATCTAGTTAATAAAAAACAAATGCATGAATACGGAGAATCGGTCGGTCGATGCTTGGCGTGGAAGCTACGTTGGAAAGAAGCTATGGGCAGGATTAAAGCCTTGAAAGTTGGTGATGGGACAATTTGTGTAGATTCTGAAGGGATTTTATCATTATTTCATAGATTCTATTCTGAGTTATATACTGCACAACCCCAAGACCACAGAGAGTTTTTAAGTTAGTTGAAGGAACTCTGAAAAAGTTAGACCCTATTGATACATTGGCTTTAGAAGAACCTATCTCTATGGAAGAGCTGGAGACAGCAGTTAAGGGTTTAGCTCTGGGAAAAGCTGCGGGGCCAGATAGATTACCTGGGGATATTTATAAACTTTTTTTTGGTGTAATTAAATTCGATATGCTGGAAACTTTCAGGGCTGCACAAGATGGACGGGCACCCCATTCGTGGGCTGAAGCTACTATAGTAGTATTTAATAAAAAAGGCAAAGACCCAGAGTTGGTAGGCTGATATAGGCCAATATCTCTATTAAATAGCGATAGTAAGATCTATTCGAAAATAATGGCGACTCGGTTATCTAGGATGATTCCTACATTGGTATCATGAATGCAACACGGTTTTATATCAGGCCATAGTACTACTTCACATATCAATAAAGTAGTGACACTACTTGATATTGCACAAGTGGAGAGACGTGATCTTGGCTTGATTTTACTAGACGCGGAGAAGGCGTTCGACCGTGTAGAGTGGTCATATCTATGGGAATTAATGCGACTCTCAGGTTTCGGTCAACGCTTTCTGACGGCTATTCAGGTGTTATATACCTCACCAATAGCTAAAACTTCTATGATGGGTCTAATGTCTAAGACAGTTAACATTACTAGGGGCACCAGACAAGGGTGCCCCAGTTCACCGTTATTATTTGCCCTATACATTAATCCTTTTATTGAGTTGTTTGTTGATAATGTCCGGATTATACCATTTGTTGTTCAGAATATCCCATATACCATATTTGCTTATGCAGATGATGTCGCGATAGTGTCTTCAGACCCTGCTCAAGCACTAAAAGAGATAGAACGATTGGCGATAATATTTGGTCAAGCATCTGGGTACAAACTGAATGCTACAAAAACACAAATATTGATTTCAGATTCTACCACAATGAACGACTCACGTGTGGAAAAGGAAGTGTTATACTTGGGTATAAAAGTGCGATCCTCTATGCTTGAAATTTTGGATTTCAATTGGGGGGATTTAGTCGCTAATATTAAGAATTCTTTTGACAAATGGTCACGACTACATCTCACACTTATTGGTAGGGTAAATGTGGTTAAAATGAATGTTTTAGCAAAGGTCTTATATTTATTTAGAGCAGTCCCTTTAGAGTTTACGGTATCCCAACTCCAACAGTTACAAGCCATTTGTTCAAAATGTATTTGGGCCCCGGGTAAACCAAGAAGGGCTATGCGATTCCTTACTCTTCTGGTTGATCGTGGGGGGTTAGCTATGCCAGATTTTACATTGTATTTTTATACCTGTTTTCTTTTAAGATTGAGAATAATGTTGACTGGAGATGATTTACTTAATGTGGCAGAAATGCCTTCAATTTATCAAATGTTGTTAGGATCAGAAATCAGACAAACTTTATTCAAAGAAATAGATGGGAGCTACTTTAAACGCAGCAGGTTTAAGGTTTTAACATCAGCTTTTAATGTTTGGAAAAAGGTTGGAAAAATACTCCAACTAGGGAAGGTGTCTTGGTATACTCCAACAAATGCTACTAAATGATTACCTCCAATTTTTTGGGATGCTTTGGTAACAGGCTGGCGGGCACAAGGGATTACTCAATTGGGGGATTTCATGGGACCTGATGGGGTGGTAATGTCGTTTATTGAATTATCTTGTTTGTTTAATTTATCGAAAAAGCAATTCTTTAAATACTTACAAATCCGTGATTTTGTAATACGCCGAAGGATTGTATGTACTCCCAATTTAGTTATAAATGCTCTACAACGTCAGGTAAAAATTGGGGAGGTTTATCAGCTATTATTAGCATATAGGAAAGATGATCTGCAGAAAAAAAGGGATAACTGGTCTGAAATTTTATCGATGGAAGCCCTACCGTTAGACTATGTTATTGCATTATCAAAAGAATCTTTAATGTCTGCCAATCTGCGTGTACAATGCTTTAAAACTATTTTTAATTTATATTACACTCCGGCATATATTGCCAAGTGGAAAACTGGACACAATGGGAAATGTTTCCGATGTAATGATGATGATGCAGATTTGTTTCATATTTTTTTCAAATGTGTGAAGTTGAAACACTTTTGTGCTGATATTGAAAAATTCCTAAGTGATTTGACTGGTAAAACAATTATTATAACTTCAGCAACTATGCTTTTGGGGACAGATATCCAATATAGTAGGGGTGGGGAATTCTTTAAATATCGTCATCTAATATTCATTGCTATGACCGTAGCGAGATTGTGTATTGCTGCCGCTTGGCTTCAAGTGGCCTCTCCTTCTTTTTTTCAATGGAGAAGCAGAATGTTTAGCTTATTTAATTTGGAATTTAGCTTATATGCTGTTAAAGGGGTGAATAAACGAAAAATTGGCAGGGATATGTGGGGGCCCTTCTCGGACTATATGAATGTACCGGTTTGAAGAAATAATTCAATTGATTTATCTACTGTATCTTTGAATTTTCTGTGGGAAAAATAAATAAAATTTTAAAAAAAGCAATTACACATAATGTAGCTGAATACGATAACATATAACGCAGGTTCAATGCTCTGGGTTTTGCTTGACCTCTAGGTGCGACTTCCTCTGAGTCTGCACCGTATGAGTATAGTCCGGATAAATGTCCCAGCCTCCCTGGACGCTTTCAGGATGCAATATATGTCTTTATAATGGAAGATACAGGCAATGACTGTTCTTGGAGGTGCACCCATGGGGGCCACCAGCCCCTGATGCGCATGCTCTACTGAAAACACAGACAGCCCCTGCAGCCTCAGCGTCTGATAGATCCAGTCCTCCAGGAATTATTTAGCAGATAGGCTATCTACCCCCCGCTGGGAACCCCAGCGCACAAATGTTATTATGCTTCAATCACCCTTCTGTGTCTTCAGCGCTGGATTCCAATATTTTCCTCATTATTTCAAGGTTCTCTATGCTCTTCTGCAGTGCTGTGACCTCAGTCTGAAAGTCAGTGATGGATTCCTGCGCTGCATTTATTTTTTCTGTTACTTTCCGGAGGTAGGCCCAGAGCAGATTGATGTCTATAGCCACTGCCTCGAGGCCTGAATGGTGGCCAGCAGATCTGCCCTCATTGGCTCTTCCTATGACAGGCCACTCACAAAGTGTGGCAAGGTTTCCTCCTGTCTCAAAGTTCTTAAGGCAACAGCGTACTGCATGATGGTGTCGCCCTGCTGGGGGCCATTGCACCCATGGTGCCCCAAAGAGGCAGCAGCTACCCGGCAGCCTATCCAGTGATTAGCACCTTCAGGTAAGAGGCCTCACCACAAAACACTACAAAATCATGATGCGGGACCAGCAGCAGGCTTTTATGGAGGCAGATTGCAGCCGGGCCCTACATGCAAACTAGCGGTAGCTCTGGGCTGCACCACTCGCTCCGATGGCAGAGTTCAGCCAAGCATGCAGTCTGCAGTTGTTAGCCCATACACATTTAGGGTTCTCTCAGCAGGTAGCCCCTCCATAGTTAGCACTCAATGAGGCAATATATTCGGGGCTCAGCAGATAGGCATACACCGCAGTCACCAAAGATGAATCTCACCGTCTCCCAAAGAGAAGTCCAGCATCACAAATGGTCTCTCAGCAATAGTGCAGCCACAGGTGCGGCTCCTCTCTCTGTATAGGCAAGGCACTCCCCACCCTTCATCTGTAGCCGATCAACGCCATCTGGAGATGCCTGGATAGAGGACCTCTCTCCTCCGGCCCTTTGTCATGTGCTGGTCGCTCACCTGGGCTCAAGCAGTGCCGCCGGCAGTGTGGTTCAATCGCTGCTGTGTCAGGGATCTCCTCCTCTGCAGGACGCAGACCGAGACCCTCCTCCTCCCTCGTCCCAGCTGCCCACACTATTCCACCATGGGCCACGATGGCCACCCTGCCTGTCGGCATCAGGCTCTCCAGCCACCGTCTCTCCCACTGTTCCTTTCTGCCAGGGGGGAGCGGAATGTAAAGCTCACCCACTGGCCAAGGACAGCAGACAGGAGAATACAGTTGCAGTCATCTTGCTGACCAAGGAGCACTCTTAAGGTCCACACACTGCAGCTCCAAGCCTCCGGTCCTTTCTCTCGGTCTCCACCGCACACCTTGGTCACAGCAAGGGAGCTACAGGGCAAGGTGTCGGTATCAGCACCACCGAGGTCAGTAATAAATAATATGAGGTAGGATTATGCTGGATAGCATCAGAGGTGTCAGAGCTCCTCAGGAGCATGTCCTGGCCGCCCTCTTGCTTTGCCACACCCCATCCCCTTAATATTAGAGAATATCTACTGCGACTCTCATTGCTGATTTTTGTGGTAATGGCAGTGTCTGGTAGTTGATACTAATTCAGAAGCTTTTGACCTTTTTATCTGTATGCCTAATGGGGAAAGTTGCCTACTGGTCCTCAGCTTGTAAAATCTGAATAGCTCATCCAACATCCTTTCTTCGCTCATTAAATGTTCTAACTACCATGTTTTTTGTGTTCAAAGGTTTTATTTGAAAAAATATTCAGGTCCAGTATACATACACAACAATAAATACATCAAATCTTATACTAAATATGATAATAGAATCATTTATGTGAACATATCATAAACATAAATAAGAACACAATTATACTGTGGTAAAATTACATTATAAAGACCATAATGGCATGCTGGATATTTAAAGCAATCTAGCTTTTATGAAAATATTTTTATAATAACAAGAGAAAAGGGAAGAGTAGGGAAGAAAACAAAGGAATAGGGCTAAAGAAAAGCAGGAGGGAATCAGAAAGAGAAGTAAATGAAGTAATAGTAAAAAGATAACCATCAAAAAGATGTATTACAATAATCTATGTGGATCGATGAGACATTGCAATAACAGAGTATCTATACAATATTAAACAAATAAGAATAATACAATTCATACTCTGTCTCAGCATTTTCAATATAGACCTTATACATGAAAAACAGAGATTAATCTATTAGGGTGGTTCATAAGGCTCATCATTTACAACTAGAACATGAAGTACATCATTTTTAGTATCTGATAGAAATGTTGTGAAAGGGCTTTGAATGTTCACCCTTTAAATATATACCAGGAAAGGGAGAAGAGTATCTGTATCTAATCTATGGTTCTAACATATATTTTCCACCATCCTTTATAACACGTCTTACTGAGATCATTCCAATTTAATGTCACCTTTTGGAATACCAAGGCTACTAATAAGTCTACCTGGTTTCCTTTCCCTAGGAAAACATTCCAGGATGATTTCAAACCACTTAAAATAATATTATGTAAATATGATATTATTAATGGGGTCGCAACCTTTTTGCCAGAATTATTTAATTAATCAACATTCATAAATTGTAAAATATCCACCTTGGGATTTAAGTGCCTCTTATCTTCAATATGAGGACTAACTGTATATATCAAATACGGTGCAATAAACGATATATTATAAATATGAAACCAAATTTGTGTTGTATTTGTGGCTCTGGGTGTAGAATTGATCTTTGAGAAAACTTTTGCTGGAATTAAATAGACCAAGTTACTTTGAGATCCTGTGTCCCATTGTTTTTCCATATTAGATTTATCTTGAGTGCTAACTTTAAGAATCTTTTATATGAAAGAGGCTTGTCGGTTGCTTCCAATCAGGCATATCACTAAAACAGATCCTAGCATGATAATGTGAAAAAGGTTAAATTGTATGCGTATAAATCTGTAAATTAGGGAGCTAAGCATTGTCTTATTTGGATCTAGTCTGCCCCACCACTAAAAGATGAAGAGGAGATAATTTATTAATTAATGCATCCTGTTTTGATTTTATATCTTTCAAATTGAGTTTAATCATGTCTCTAATATTATTAGTGAGACAAATACCAAACATGTATTTTAATACAATTCCATTCCAAAATATAAGCAGAAAACATACACTTTAGCAAATTGTTTAATGCAGGAGAATGAATGTTTTATCAATATTGAGTTTATATCCTAACAAACTAGTAAAAGTCTTAATCTCATCAAAGAATGCTGGGGTGCACTGTGTGTGCAAGGACTAGTAATGCAAGGGTGTGCAGAGAAGGGAACTCAGGCCTTCAGTGTAGGGCCTGCGTGCAGAATGCTAAGTTAGCATATAGTCCTGACAAATGCAACCACTTGTCAAGCCTGACTTTTCCTTTTACCTACACATGGGGCACCCCTGTGGTAGGTACCAGGTAACCCCTGGACAGGGTGCAGTTTAGGTAAATGGCACAACATAAACTGAGGTGTGTGTTATGTTCTGACAGTGAAAAACTCTCTATTTCGTTTTTCACTGCTGAAAGGCCATTCTGTCAATAGGACAGAATAAGGGAGGCTGGGTGTTGCGTTTGTTAGCCTAGTTTCCTGTCGGTTTATAATGGAGAGGTGAGGTTTGGTATGTATGAACTCACAGTGTCATAAGGCATCTTTCTGTGAAGATGGTTTTGTCACTGTGTGTTTATAAACCACTCTTTTAGAAAGTGGCTAAGTTCTGTGCTCTGAGCATTTCTCTAAAATGTGGATTGTCTTTCTGGAACTGAAAGGTGAGATGAGCTTGGAGAGGTCTTGACCCACGGAGGGGTTGAGTTGACACCAGGCTGCACTGCATCTGGAGAGTAGGGGGAGGAGAAGCCCGGGAGATGAAAAAGCTGGGGCTAGTGCTATAAACCGATTGACCCATCTCCTGCTGAGTGATTAAGGATCCAGACCCCCAGTATCAAAGGGAGAGAGGTGACACTGGGAGGGAAACACCCAGAACTGATTTAGGGAGGGGTCAGGGACCCCTGAGCACATACAAACTTCAAAGACGTTAAGGGGTATAACTAAAGCCCCTGAACGGGGGAATGAAACAGATATGGATTGAGACTGAAAAGGCTTGGATCCATTCTGTGGTTAAGAGGAACCTCTGCTAAAGAAGGAGCAACTGAAGAGGCTGCTGTGGATAGACCAATCCTTGCTTCATGATCTGGGGCTGATCTGCAGTTTGTTGTTGTAACTAAGGGGACTGTGCTTGGAGGCGCTGGGTCCCCCTGCTTGAAGCTTTGTGCTGTGTCTTGTAAACCCCAAGGACCCGAGGAGAGCTGGCTCCCTGTTTTGGAAACACAGGAACATAAAATTTTCTAGAGAAGACTCTCAGATACGCCATGGGTGTGTGTGCTCTGTCTAGCTTGAGACCTTCGCAAGTTGTGTGTTGTGATCTTGGGCATCGGGAGTTTCAAGGGAAACTCGGACGTGCTGGGAGCATGCTGTGGTGCAGCCAGGGCGTTGGTGAGGAGTGCCTGAACATCGTGTGCACCAAAGGAGGAAGTGAGTCTCGGACGCTCTGGGTGCGTGTTGTGGTGCAGCCCTGGTGCTGGTGGAGATCGCGCCGGGGCGTCGTAGGCACCAAAGGAAGAAGTGAGTCTCCAACGTGCACGAGTGTGTGTCGTGGTGCAGCCAGGGCATTGGTGAAGAGTTCCTGGACATCGTGTGCACCGGGAGAAGAGGAGAGGCTCGAACACGCAGGGTGCGTGTTGAGGTGCAAGCGGAGCATTGGTGACAAGCGCCGGATCGTCGTGAGCACAAGAGAAGAGGCGACTCTCGGACATGCAGTGTGCATGTCAAAGTGTAACCTGAGATGCTGGTGAGGGGTGCCTGGTTCGGGTGTTAACCAAATTGATGTAAAGTCTCCACAGTGCTGAAGGCAGGTCTTGGTGTGGACTGAGACCGCCGGAGTGAGGGCCAAGTCATTGGGGCTCTCGCAGTCAATCAGCAGTGGCCCGGACAGGCAGCCACGGAAGAGCTGAGCGGCCGGCCCGAGTCTGCCGCAGCCCATGGCAGAGTTCTGGATCAAGGCCCAATGCTGATGTCGGGGAAGAGAGTGGGATCGCAACCCCAGGTAATGTGGATCAACACCTGGGGTGGGGTGCGGGCCCGGGGGGACACTCTCTCGGCCTCCTGCTTCAGTCAGCTGTGCGAGACGTTGCTTCAGCTCAGATCCTGGCCCGTGCTGACTAAGACGGGTCAGTACTGGGGCCGGAGTGGGAAGCAGTACTTTTTGTGTCATCATGTTATCCATAGCGGGGGCACTGTTAACGGACCATGTAAAACTATCGTATTATAATTTGAATTATTGCTGCTAACGAACTATCGAACTGTTGTATGAAGCCTGACCTCATTTGTGCCTGATGAACTTTATGCTTGGTGCGTTACGCACTGCGTTATTTCTCCCTTGCATATTATCTGATTGTAACGTGGGCATTGCATTATTTCTTCAGTGCACAGTATCTGAGTATAACGTGGCACAGTGTATTATTTCTTCATTGCACCGTACAGGATTGTAGCGTGACGCATTGCTTTGTTTCCTTCCTGGTACAGGGCATGCTAGTGGTGATATGCATTGCATTATTCCTTCAATTGCAAAGATACATGACTGTGGCGCTACGTATGCCATTGTTTCTCTGTTGCACAGTATAAAAGAATATTGTTATGCATTGCAGTATTGTTTCCTTTTGCAACATGTGTGATAGCAATAAAACTTGCCTAACCTTTTGGGAAACGGTTAGAAGTGAGCTTAACTGTTGGTTAGAAGCGGTGGTTGGGATTAGAACCAACCAACCCACCGGAAAGAATACTACCTATTCTTATGTGTTAATTTTGTATTGTGCGGTTGTATTGTATAATTGATTATATAAAGATTATACTCATTTTTATCAATACTCGTGTGGTTACTGTGAGCGTGGTTGCACATACTGAACACTCGTGCATTGGAGATAAGCCTGGTTGCTCGTGCCAAGCTACAAAGAGGGCGAGCAGGGCTATCTCAGATGGTGTCCTTACTTAGCCTAACGTTGAAGTGCGGGGTCGGGGACCTCCACTTCCAACAGAGCACAATAGAACATACCAAAATATTACAAAAACCAGGGTGGTGACATCTCCTTTATCCAACAGTTCTTCCCAGGTCTGCGTAGGGGGTTTCTTCTCACACCTTTGTGGTCAGCGGGTGGAGAAGTAAGTCCAATCATCATAGTGGGGCAATAGTGCTTGACTGCAAAAAATGTCTGGATATCGCTGTGGCAAGTGTCGAGCTCTATTCACCATCATGCCATGCCCCCCCCACAATCAATATATTTTAGACCTGAATGTTTTCTAAATGAACCAAAAGATGAAATTGTATTTAATTGATATGAAAGTCGGAGAAAAAAATACTGAAATATATGATGCGTCGTAGGTATGCCATGTAACAAAATCCATGTATTTGTTATTATCTGGGTATTTGTGCTCACCTTTTCAACTAAACAGGCTGTGCAAAGAAGCTTTTAATTTATGCTGGAAAGCCCATTGTGGGCACACACCCAAACATATATTATTTATACACGTGGCAGAGCATTAGAAAGGATAGTATGACGATTACTCTGGTGCCAATACTTCAGTCATAGGAACCTATCATTCGTGTAAACCAAACCATGCATGATTCAGTTTAGATACTTTTTTTGGACTCTAATAATCACTGCATCAAAAATAATGAGATCCAATTAGAAGACTGTTCAAAACAGTAATTAGTCTACATGGAAGACCTGTGTTTACAGTACACACTGAAAAGAGCTTGTGTACTGTAATGAGCTTGTTTGCTTTCCTGGTAATGAGATTTCCTGTTTGCCCCGCTTCTCTTTACATTCCTTATTTCCTTAATGTTTTCTACGCTGTGCTTTTTATAGATTCGATAATTCAGGAATCAATTTCTGTTAGAAATTCTCTTCTACAGCTTCATACTAATGTGGTTGTGGCTTCTTTAACTTGAATTCCCCTGTAAAGTCTGTCCCCTGGGTGACTAATCCATTTATGAGTGCCACACAGAAGCTCAGTCCCCGATCTCTGCCACTGCTAATGCCCATGCAGGTGTTAATGATGTACCCAACAGCCACAAATTCCATCATTCACTTCAGGGAGTTCCTTTTGAGTCATAAGTCTTCTCTCTATCGGTCTAGAGACAAAGGGGCAGATTTACAAGCCCCTTGCGACACATTTCCGCCGCCGTTGCGTCACTTTTGTGATGCAGCGGCAGTGTAAATCATGCGCCACGTTACGACTTATTTACAACGTGACGCATCTAGGCAGATGCGCCACGTTCCAGGCAGATGCGTCACGTTGTAAAGCACTGCTCCACATGAAACCTGCGTCAGGTTTCAGGTGGGCGTTCTGTCGCAGGGTGGGCGTTCCCTTGCAGGAAAGCCTCGTAAAACTGACGTAGTGCACTGAGTCCGTTTTACGACGCCGCTGCGTCAAACCCTTACGCCTGCTTAAAGCAGACGTAAGGAGTTACACACCACGTTAAGTATGGGCTGCCCCTGTGCATTGCTGGAGTTGCATCGCACTTGCGACGCGGCTCCAGCAATGTGCCGTCCTTACGCCACAAGATGCGTCACGCATCTGCCCCTCCTTGCAACCGCGCATCTGTGGTGGCTCAAGGAGGGGATTGCGTGACGCATTTGTTCTGGCGCATCCCTGCTGATTTGCAGAGATGCGCCATACATTGTAAATATGCCCCAAAATGCCGAAGAATTTTCATAGATGGCCCATCCTAGGACTTCAGACACATCAACAGATTAATTTTTAAGTCCGGCTTAGCCAAGATCTTTAGTACGAGCCAAAGAATTCTTAAAAAATAAATACATACAATCACACAGGGGCTTTCTGTTAGCGCTCTTCATTCATTGGTGCGTTCTGGTGCCACTCACAGTTTACTTCCGCCCACAACAGGTACAGCATGAGGCAATGATGAGGCAAGTTTCGGCCATTGGTCCCCTTCTGATGATTGGCATTCTGTCAAAGCACAGTGTCGTCATCTATATGGAACATCGTGCACATCAACGGTGGTTTCCTAGAAAAATGTCTGTTTTAATTTGTATTTCCTATTTCTTTGTAGAGTTGACAGCTATCTGGAACTCTACTACTGGATCACTTGCATGCCTTGCTTGACAGGTGCGAAATGTGTGCCGTTATAACATTTTCTTTATTACCAATCCAATTTTTATAGGGAAATATCTTCTGACATGCGTAACGTAAATAGCATGATAGTAGAAGAAATTCAAATAGGTATGGTGTGAAAACCTCGGAAAGGTTTGAGTGGTACGATATTTCTTATGCAGTGGGGACGCCAAGTGGCCAAAGTCAAAACTTCTTTGAAACTGTCGATTAATTTCGGAGCTGTTCCTTGTCCATAGACCTCTGGTTTCGGTTTATGGGTGTAATAAAGTTATAGCTGTATCATAACAGGAGGGCATTAGAACCTGGTAGGCAGTCAGGGAGAGGGAAGTAGGCAAGGAATAGTAAAAGGAGAGTCAAGTAGAGGTGGTTAGAGATAGAATCAGGAAGGTTGGAGTAGGGCTTTAAGTGGGATGAAAAAACTGGGGGGGGGGCTCTCTCAAAGGGGCGTGGTCAGTGTAATTTAGGGCATGGCTTTAAAACACTTACGCTAAAAATCTGTGCTTAGCATAGTGTGCTGCCCGACTTGTATTTGGCTGTTTCTGTTATTGCATCCAGATATATGAGACAACAAGTAACATCATACCTACAACAAGTCAGGACTATTGGCTTTGTCCATGGTTATTAGTAGCGTAAGGTAAATAAGCTGCAACTATGGCTTGTTACATATAATATTTAAAAAGCTTCCAATTTAAGCCCTGGTGACCCTACCACAATGTTGCTGCTCTTGCGTTTCAGAAAGAAAAGGGAAATCCAGAAAGAAAATGACTCTTTAAAGGATTTCCCTACCCCCACAACGCTCATCTGGCATGACGTCATGCCGTAACTTCTCCACTAGGGATAAGTGAGCAGTGTGAGCAGCGAGCATCGATGTGCCTGCTGTCTCGAAATGGGTCTCTATCGGGCTGGTATGCGCCCTGGCACTTTTTTCTGAACTGCAGTGACAGCAAACTGTTGTCACTGCAGTCCGGAAAAAAACAGACCGCCTATGCCAAGGCTCAAAACAGACCCGTTTCGAGGCCCCCTTAAAAAAACTGCTGGTGCTCAGAACCCTTGACATCCGGCCCACTTAAAGCCCTGGGTTGGAACAGGGTAAGCTCCCGACATTACAACTGGCGATGAAGATGTACACAACACCCTGCAGCTGTGAACGTTCATGCCTAGTGATCTCCTTCAGCTGGTGGGCGGAGTAGGGTGCCCACCACGATTGAGCAGAGGACGACCTGCCTGTGAGACATTACGTTGGGAGCCCACCCCTACAGAGGTGGCATGAAGTCAAGTGCCCACCCCTTTCATCTGAAACCTGCCTGGCAAGAGAAGCACTGCGGGAAGATTACCATCAGCAGCGCGACATTGAGAGCCCACCTCGATTGTGCAGAGGGAGTCCTCCACGATACATCACTTTGGAAGTCTAACCCAATCGCGTTCAGCCACTGTGAGCTGTGCCAACTCATTCGTTAATGCCTGGACCATGACTGCGGTAAGTGGAGCCCTGCCTGCCAGCTGTTTCCCCTACTAGTCTACGCTTTAACTAATCCATTGCAAGTCCAGCAAGATTGCAGTTGATCTCGCCAGCCATCTTGGAGTCAAGCGGCTCATCCATTAATCTGCGAGGAACTGATGGCGGGCATTTTGAAGTCAGGCTCCATTGTAAACTATCCCTTCTGAATAGCTGGCGTGCCTCTACTCAATATAGTCACTGGTACTGGCACAGTCATTTCCAATACAGACTTTTCTCTGCATATCTGTGCCCCTTAAAAAAGTTCAGGCAGGGTTATTCCTATACATTATAGTGCATAACCCGTGGTTCTTCTTAGTCACCTCCTCAAAGACATTATTACGTCCCCTGTCCATTTTTTTTTGGCTGACTCATCCACTTCAACTCGGGACATGTGAACGTCACCGGACTTGACGCAATGCTCTGGCCACAACACAGATGGAGGCCATGTTGGCTTCGGCTGGCTCTCAGTCCAATGCTGTGCACAGACCAGTCATACTGACAGTTTCCTTTCTGCGCCCTTCGGAATCTTTGGCCCTTATGTCTGGTGGCAGTATGGGTCTTTGCTGGCAAGAATGGCTGGAAGATTTTGAGGACTACGAGAAAGGGTCACTGGTCATGGACCCAGCACTACCCAACTTCATTTTAAAAGAAGTTGGTCAGATCATCATGGAACTTCCGACAGATGTCACGTCATCCTATCAAGATGTCCGCAGGGCACTTGGCAGGAAATTTCTTCACAAAAGGAACATTGACTATGAACACTACACCTTCAATTTAGCCTACCAGGAGAAGGTTGAATCCATGGTGGAATTCATCTCACAACTCAAATATATAGCATGCTACTGCACTTTTGACACCTTCACAATGGATGATGCTCTTCGTCTGTGGATTATCCTCAATGAGCAGATCATGGTCGCAGTCCCAAACAGACCGACAAGAGAAGGGAGTGCCAACTGAAATGTTATCACTGTGGACAAGACTTCCCACATGCTGAGCCATGCCCTGCTATAGTTCCGAAATGTCGACGGTGCGGAAATGACGATCACTTTGAGAAGGCATTCCGATGATTGCAAAAAGACATTCAAAGAAAGTCAAGGGAACCTAGTTCTCTCTATCATGCAAAGTCTGTATGTGCCCAATGAGAATGCTCCACCAGCTTGTCACGATCAAGTCTCTATTTGCATGTCACATCCAGATCTCAACGCTCTGAGTCCCATGAGTCAAGATCCCTGCCACCAATCTCCCAAGATGGTGAGGAATACGTTTGCATGGTGTCGATCATGATAGACTACAGAAATACCCAAGATCGCACAACCAAATGGGGGAACAGTGTAAACATTTGTGCTCGATAGTGGGGTGTCCATCACCTACATCTGTGTCTCAGAATACAACAAAATAAACATGAAATACAAATTACCCAAGGCCGCTGTGCAAGTCTACACGTGCATGTCTAAAGAACCCCTTCCATGTCTAGGACAATTCCAAATGCCTCTCACTTAACAAAGATAGAACTGTACAAGCACACATTCAAGTCATTGATTGGCTGGAAGCATACTGTCTGCTTAGCTTTACTACTGACAAACACTTAAAATTGGTAGAAATACTATATTGGTTGGAGGGTGAACCAGACATTGCACACAAGTTTCCAAAAATGTTCACATGACTTGGTGAAATGGCTCATTTTCAAGTCTGTCTACACATAAATGAACAAGTGACATCAGTGGCTTAGAATCAAAGGTACGGCCGGACTGGGAAGAGAAACCAGCCCGGGCAACTCCACTTGACCGGCCCCTGGGAGGGGGGTGTTGTGGCCGTGAGAAGATCTAGTTGCAAGCACTGCTGCCACTTTTATTTTGTTACAGGGGGCTGATATTGCTGCACTGCAGCAAAACTGGCCCCCAGTGACAAAACCGGCCCCCACAGCTGCAAAATCGGCCCCCACCCCACCGGGGAAATGCCCTGTGCCCTCTCGGCCAGTCGGCCCGATCATAGGAAAGTGCCTTTTCATCTACGACAGGCAGTGGAGGATGAATTACGGGATCTCCTCCAGGCAGACATTATTGAGAGACAACCGGACCCACTCCGTGGGTATCCCAAGTGGTGGTGGTGCCCAAACGAGGATCAGACAGGAAACTGTATCTATGTTTGGACATGAGAGCCCTAAATACTGCCATTGAAAGAGAAAGGCACGCAAGTCGCTACATCAGTTATATGATCATGCTGTTGAACGGGTTTTAAACCTTCTCTAAGTTGGACCTTAACAAGGGTTATCACCAGCTCAAACTCCATGGGAGTTCACGTTATATCACCACATTTTTAACTCATCAAGGCTTATTCAGATATAAATGGCTCAGTTTTGGCATATCGTCTGCAGCTGAGATTTTCCAAGAAGCTATCAGGAGAGTGATTTGTCATAATCCCAACACCCTTAATTACGGTGATGACATCCTTGTGTTTGGGGCCACTGTCAAAGAACATGCCGAAGATCTGGATCGGGTATGTCACAAGTTCAGGGAAGCAAACCTGACTCTTAACAAAGAAAAGTGAGAATTGTACAGATCCGCATTGAAATTTTATGGACACATTTTTTCGGGTGAAGGGATGAGGCCGAACCCTGAAAAGGTCGCAGCTCTCAATAACACCCCTTGCCCCCGAGATTCTGGTGATGTTTGGTCTTTTCTATGAATGGACAACTATTATGCTTGTTATTTCAAAGACTATGCCACCACCAGCTATCCTCTTTGTGAACTGGCAAAGCAAGTACAACCATTCAAATAATCAGGGAGATGTGATCAAGCGTTTAACACAATCAAGGCCACAGCTGAGCCAGCCAGCAATCTGGTCTACTTTAACCCTCGCAGGAAGACTGAAATCACTGTGGATGCTAGTCATGTGGGACTTGGATCCATACTAGCACAATACGACAAAGAAATTGATCAAAGACACATAGTGGAATAAGCATGTCGCAGCCTGACTGCTACTGAGAGGTTATACTCACAGCCAGAGAAGGAAAGCTTGGCCGTAGTCTTGGCCTGTGAAAATGCTCACATCTTCATTTACAGGAAACATGTCACACTTATTACTGCCAAAGTACTGACTAACATATCCACCACTCAAATAACTTTCAAATTCTCACTATACTAATTCACTACTAATCCTTTATGGGTTCTGGAGTAGCGTGCTACTCGCAGAAAAAGTGCTTTGACGCCTCGTCATGGGAAGTAAGCGTTATATAAAATCAGACATTTTCCCTCTATCCCTCCACTATCCTTATCAATCCAAATAACTGACTAACATATCCACCACTCAAATTACTTTCATATTTCACTGCACTATGTAATGCAAACCATTTTCTCTCTTCTATCCCTCCACTATCCTTCTCAATCCAGATAACTGACTAACATATCTACCACTCAAATCAAATCACATCAAAACCAACTTTATTCGGTTTTTCATAATTGTAGAAATACCATAAAAGTTCATAAAATACATTGTTTATACACTTTCTTAGTTAAAAATCAATTAAAATTAGATATTAGTTTTTACTGTACAATGAAACACAGTTTGCATATAAATCACAATTCATAAAAAATGTAACCATGGCATGACGTATAGTTTTAACAGTGGTTTCATCAGCCCTCTAATATGTAAAAAAAGATGATTGTTCTTGTCAAAGGTTCAAGCGATGACGAATAAAAAATTTAAGGAAGCACGCCATCGTTTTGCTACTATTTCATCTTCAAGGTACTGAAGCGCCAAATATGCTGGACGACATTGGCGCAACCCCCAATTTCTCAATATGGGCAGTATCCAACGCCTTCGTGGTATAGTGTAAAACTTGCAGAAAAGAATTACGTGTATGGTGGATTGTGCCGAAACAGAATCACAAGGGCATGGGAACGATTTTAATGTCCAATCGTTTTGAGAGGGAAAAGATACCATACGATGGAACATATTGAGTCTGAAACGTGCCAACAACAATTTTTCGAACTGGCTTAATCTGTACAACAAGTAAGGTTCAATGGAAAAAGCAGTCTGAGCTAATAGACCCTGTTGCACAGAGGGTTTCCCTATCTCTTTTAGCAAGCGCACCTGCCCCAGGTGTGCCAGGCATGCTTTCTTCAGATCTGCCTTTGAAATCTCTGCTATTGTCGATGGTTCAACAATTTTTTTTCAGATCCTAGATCTGTTAGTAGAGCCTTAACATATACCAGCCATTTTATCTTCCCACAGTGGTCAAGTGTCATAATGTCTTGCACAATTGATCTTGTTAAGTGACATTGTTCGGTTACCCAAATACGACGCCACAACATAACTGGTTGCAATCTTATGGTGTCTGATATGTAATCTATGCCCAGCTCTAGGTGACACCCATATGTGGAAGAGCTCTTTGGTACTGCAAGTAGGTATCTTCTGAAGGAATTTTAAATTTTTTGCAGTTCATCTATATTTGCGAGACCCCATAGCCCAGCCCCGTACGTGGCAGTGCTGACACACTTTGCATTGTATATTTTCAGTAATTCTAATGGAGGTCTCTTTCCCAATTTTTGTGCGAACGATTTTAGTGCTGAGGTTGCCCTTAAAAAAGCCAGCTTTCTTGCATTGATCGCTGCTTTCCACTTAAATTTTTCGGCAATTACAATTCCCAGATATGGATATGTTGCAGTCCTGTCTAGTGGCTCCCCATTCACATGAATGCTTTGGTCTTTGCAGGTTTTTTTTCCACGTGCATTGTGTACGTTTTCTTTACATTCAGGCTGAGATTTAGGCTTAACATAAAGGCGCAGTATCTGTCTAGTGATCGCTGCAACTCGACAGGAGTTCTTGCCAAGATGACTGCGTCGTCGGCATATAACAGAGCTGGTATCTGCCGACGACCGATTGTAGGGAGATCTTTACTTCCCTCGAGCATAGCAATCTCTAGCCCATTTGTGTATAGAGTGAATAAGAAGGGGGCCAGCACACATCCCTGTCTGACCCCCTTCTCCACCCTGAAACTTTCCGTAAGTTGCCCCTTAGTGCCAAATCTTACTCTTCCCGTTGTTCCTGTGTATAATTCCCGAAGGAAGTCCACAACTGGGGGGTCCACACCCATTTTTAAAAGGATTTTCCACAGCTTCGAGTGTACTACACAATCGAAGGCTGTGGATAAATCGACGAACACCATATTCAATGCACCCCCCTTGGCCTCCACGTATTTTCCTTCCAGCAGAGACAGGTTTAATGCTCGGTCTACTGTGCCTAGCCCCTCTCGAAACCCATATTGTATTACAGAAATTATGTTCTGACTAGTTGTCCACTCCTGGAGTCGATCGAGAAGAATCCGACCTGCCATCTTCCCGAGCGAATCCAGGAGCGAAATAGGTCGGTAGCAAGATGGGCTGTTTCGGTCCCCTTTTTTAAATATAGGGACCAATATTGAGGTTGACCAAGATTCTTTTAAACCCTCGTCTATAGTCGCGTTTAGGACGTTTGTCAATAGCGGGGACCAGAGATCTATGGTATATTTAAAAATATCCA
This sequence comes from Lissotriton helveticus, assembly GCF_964261635.1. Classification (NCBI taxonomy): domain Eukaryota; kingdom Metazoa; phylum Chordata; class Amphibia; order Caudata; family Salamandridae; genus Lissotriton; species Lissotriton helveticus. The sequence goes on from NC_136059.1 coordinate 1,192,777,607, forward strand.
CTGGAACCCCGTCTGGTCCTGGAGCTTTGCCTGATTTTGAGGATTTTATTGCTTTCACCACCTCGTCATGTGTAAATTGCAATGATATTGGGTAATTGACCTGGGTCAGAGGATCTAAACAATCCGTATCCCGTATGTTACTATTACTGAAAACTTTGGAGAAATAGTTCACCCAATCTCTATCGCTGATTCCAACGTCTATGGATGGTAAATCTTCTCTATCTATTAAAAAAGGAGATCTGACTATTTGCCAGAAGGCTGCGCTGTCTTTCAATTCTGAACTTTTACTTAGTTGGTCCCATAGGTCAGCTTTTAGCTCCTTCTTTCTGGTGTTTAGGGCTAGCGCATATTCCTTTCTTAGTCTGACGACCTCCTCTCTATCTCTCTCTCCCCTTGTTAGGGCATCCTTTAGCCGCGAATAAGCTTTGGTGCAAGTCGGGCTAAACCAGCCCTTTGTTCCCTGACTTTTTTGTTTCTGTGTTCTGGTAAGTTCTTTCTTTATGTTATGAGAAATGGTATTAAAACTAGCCAGGACCTGTTTGGATTTTGTCCCAGACTCGTGATAGTTTATTATATCAGTCTGGCTTTGCCTGACTATTTTTGCGGTAGTTACTCCCTGATCGATTTTTCCCCATTTTAATGTATAGCCATTTAAAGATCCTAGTTCCAGCTCTTGCTGGTCTAGAATGTTCATAACTTCGGGCTCTTTATGAGCTTTTGATTCATATAAAGCAATGGTATTTGGGAAATGATCGCTCAATGGGTTTTTTATTACTTCGAAGACTTCGATGTTTGGCCCCTTACATAATGATATCAGGACATAGTCTATCAGGCTTGCCAGTCCTCTGCCATTAAATGTTGGAACAAAGGCTACTGGGATGGTCTTTATCTCGTTAGCAAAAGCCAATTCCAGTTCCATCATAGTCTCATTCAGTTTTTCCCCCTCAATCGAATGGGAAAAATGTGTTATGCTATTACCATCGTCTTCTTTAATCCCACAATTATCAGCATTGTTGTTTCTACATAAATGAAGGTTGAAATCACCACCAAATATTAATGTACATGACTTCTTTATATACTTCGCTCGAAGATCTTGCAATATTGAAGAGATCTCAGACAAAAGATTAATTAAGTCACTTGCATTCAGATTGTTATAAAAATTTACTATTACATAGATCTCTTGTCTAGTTCTCTGTAGAACTATTAGCTGATAATTCTCATCTAGCTTCAGGGGCAAAATATCCTCACAGTGTAGAGTATTTGCAATGTACGTGATTAAACCACCCTTGCTTCTTCCAGAAGCTGATTTCTTAGCTGCAGAAAAATAAGTCTTGTACCCAGTTATATGTATAGAATCAGTAGCCCAGGTCTCCAGGAGGCAAATAATGTTGCTCAGATTTATCAGATTCAGGAAGTTATTATTTGTCTGTTTTGCAGATAAACCAGCTATATTCCAGTATGTAAAATGTACTTGGGAGGTAGATGAATTAGAACTGGGGAGGAACGATGGAGTCATTAAGTTATTCATTGGCCTAGGTTTAATGGGGGCTGTTAGTAGTTTGTCCAAGTCGCCCGGCATATGCTGAAAAGAATCAGTAGAAATATGTTTTCCAGGAGTAAATATTACATTTTTATTCTCTGTGACAGTGTTTTTTACTATTAGGAGTTCTCCTATATTTGATGTGTTCACATTTTCCCCTCTGTACAGGTCGTGATACAGTCAATCATTATAATCCAACCCAGACAATGCACTGAATCTATTATGAGTGGGGATACTGTAGGAATTACCTGTTGCTGTAGCAACTTGACGCCAACGGACGTCTCTATGCTCATACTGAGGCATTGTGGACAAGTAAGGATGATATATCGAATGTGGGTGGATTTGGCCCTGATGCCACTGTGCTGGACCATTCGGGTAAGTGAATTGTGAGTGCTGATGTAAGAAAGGAGAGTTAGTTTTAATTGACAGGTGTTGGTCATGGAAAGGAATAATCGGATTATTAGCCATGATAAAATTCGAACTGATCAAATGTCTGTAAAAATAACCCAGAGGGAGAAGGGTGGTATTGAATTCCCAAGTAGAGGGGGAAGGAGCTCTGGCCAGAGTTTTTTCAGCCCATTGGGGATTTTTAAAATTAACAATTATACAGTCCCCCTCAAACTTTTTCTTCAATGGGCCTATCCATCCCACTCTCTGGGCGTGTTTAATTTCTCCAGACCCTTCCATTGGGAAATTGCAGTTAGCAATTAACCAATGTAAGATCTTGTTCTTTAGTGAGGAAGGAGTTTAATCTTGGTCGTTCCTGAGTTTTGGAACATTAACCAAGACCAACACATAGGCCCCGCATTCAGGCGGCAGACTGATGCATGGAGGTATCTGCCTTGAGTTATAAGCTACATCGTGGGTGGGCCGCGCCCTTTGAAAATTTGAAGTGGAATCGCTAGTTTGGTCTGGTGCCTTTCCTTTGCTTTGGGAAGTTGTTTGTTTCTTCCCTAGCTGTGTGTTAAAGGTTTGACTAATCATGTTGCTATTATGAGTAGAATTGCTAGTTACTACTGGTTTATTTATAGCAGTTTCTTTGCATGAAGAAATGGTGATTTTTGGTTTTGTAATAGTATCTGGGGCTGGGGAAATCTTAGTTATAGAAGAAGTTGGTTTACTAGTATTTGTCTTGGGACCTGAAATAATTTGTAGGCCACCACTGAGAACTTTTTTATTGTGGGCTGTTAATTCCTCTAACTGCTTTTCTATACGGACAAGCCTGGATTCTATTGGGGACAAAAAGATGCTGAGGAGGTCGCCCATTCTTTCAAGCAGTTTGTCGTTTGCGATATTTACATCGGGCTTGTCCACAGTCGCATGGACGATCCCCTGGGAGTCTCCACTTACTATCTCTATGGATGGGCTAATACTATTTGCATTTAGATGCAAAATTGTGCCTTTCCTAGGTTGTCCTTTTTTTGCAGTGCGTTTTCTAACAGCAGGCGTATGTTTGGTTTGCTTTCGGATTGCACCCTCTTGCCTGCCTCTCCGTTGTCTCTCACTATATTCCACTACCTTTTCTGGTGTAGGATCAATATGCAGTTCTGGGGTCCCTTCCAGTTCCCTACTTGATTCTAGATCAGAGTCAATTAAGGGATTTGATGCTGATAGATTAACCTCGTTAGGTATACTGTGGAGGTCGGCTCGGATTTCATGTATACAATCTGTGTGTGGATTTTTAGCGCTACCTGGGGTTCTTGCTAATGTAATGCTCCCAAGGGAGGATCGTTTTGCAATTGCTAGATCTTGCGAGACCCTGCGCTCAAGGAGCGAAATGCTATGTTCAATTGCATCATTAGTCCTTGTTATAAAATTGTCTATTGGTCCAGTCACAGATATCCCTCCAGCAGCTGTCTTACTTCGACTTCCTCTGGTAGACATAATGGAACAATGAGGTTGTCAAAGTTAAGACGAATGTTCCAGGAACCCAGTAAACAATGGGCGTTGTCAAACGGGGCCAACAGCCTCCCAGTATCCCCACAAAATAAAAGCAATAACAAAACCTGCAAGGTGGAGCACTGCAGTCGTTAAGAGTCTACACCCGGCCCGACCTCTTCGACGCGGGGGCTGCAGCGTTTATCAAGCGCCTCCGGGCGCGGCCTCGCTACTTCCCCCTTCCGGTGCTGGTGCTAGGGATCCTGGGGATTGTAGTCTCCCTCCGCTCTGCGGCCGCAAGATGACAAGTTGCGGCGGCGGGAGGGAGACTGGGCAGCCAGCAGCAATGTGGTAAGTCTGTCCGCTTCAATTGCCCCCAAGTAGTACAAAGAAGATCACCCACTCCACCGGGGCTGCAGCGTTTATCAAGCGCCTCCGGGCGCGGCCTCTCTACTTCCCCCTTCCGGTGCTGGTGCTAGGGATCCTGGGGATTGTAGTCTCCCTCCGCTCTGCGGCCGCAAGCTGACAAGTTGCGGCGGCGGGAGGGAGACTGGGCAGCCAGCAGCAATGGTGGTAAGTCTGTCCACTTCAATTGCCCCCAAGTAGTACAAAGAAGGTCACCCGCTCCACCGGGGCTGCAGCGTTTATCAAGCGCCTCCGGGCGTGGCCTCGCTACTTCCCCCTTCCGGTGCTGGCGCTAGGGATGCTGGGGATTGTAGTCTCCCTCCGCTCTGCGGCCGCAAGATGACAAGTTGCGGCGGCGGGAGGGAGACTGGGCAGCCAGCAGCAATGGTGGTAAGTCTGTCCGCTTCAATTGCCCCCAAGTAGTACAAAGAAGGTCACCCGCTCCACCGGGGCTGCAGCGTTTATCGAGCGCCTCCGGGCGCGGCCTCACTACTTCCCCCTTCCGGTGCTGGCGCTAGGGATCCTGGGGATTGTAGTCTCCCTCCGCTCTGCGGCCGCAAGATGACAAGTTGCGGCGGCGGGAGGGAGACTGGGCAGCCAGCAGCAATGGTGGTAAGTCTGTCCGCTTCAATTGCCCCCAAGTAGTACAAAGAAGGTCACCCGCTCCACCGGGGCAGCAGCGTTTATCAAACGCCTCCGGGCGCGGCCTCGCTACTTCCCCCTTCCGGTGCTGGCGCTAGGGATCCTGGGGATTGTAGTCTCCCTCCGCTCTGCGGGCGCAAGATGACAAGTTGCGGTGGCGGGAGGGAGACTGGGCAGCCAGCAGCAATGGTGGTAAGTCTGTCCGCTTCAATTGCCCCCAAGTAGTACAAAGAAGGTCACCCGCTCCACCGGGGCTGCAGCGTTTATCAAGCGCCTCCGGGCGCAGCCTCGCTACTTCCCCCTTCCGGTGCTGGCGCTAGAGATCCTGGGGATTGTAGTCTCCCTCCGCTCTGCGGCCGCAAGATGACAAGTTGCGGCGGCGGGAGGGTTACTGGGCAGCCAGCAGCAATGGTGGTAAGTCTGTCCACTTCAATTGCCCCCAAGTAGTACAAATTACTCCAATTACCTTAATATTTGCACTATAATAATTCACCACCAATCCTTAATGGGTTCCGAAGTAGCGTGCTACTCGCCAAAAGAGTGCTTTTACGCCTCTTCAAGGGTAGAAAGAGCTATATAAAAGCAATTACAATTCAATACATCAGGTGCTAATAACCATATTCGGAAACCACTGAGTGAAGATGCCACCCAGAATCGAGCGATGGGGAATCTGTTTTCAAGAATACACACATACATTCACTCACAAACAGGAAAAGCAGCCAATCCAGCGGACAACATGTTAAGGTACCCCAGGGCATCTTCCAGATGAAACACTCACTGGCGGAGGAATACATCCATTTTTTCACGGATGAAGCAAGACCACTTCCAGTTCACCTTGTAGCCATCATTGAGGCCACTGCTGCAGATGTCACCCTGCAGGATGTGACACGTCACATTCAAAAAAACATTTGGAGGCACTTGGAAGAAAAGTAACTGACACATTCACACCAAAGAACTGGCTTATTTTCGACATGTAAAGGAGACTTGTCCATTGCCAAAGATGGATTACTGCTAAGGGACAAAAGGATCATCATTCTTAACCCCTTCCAGGCTCATGACGAGCTGGGCTCGTCATGAAGTAGCCTGCTGCTACACTGATGACGAGCCCAGCTCGTCATGTTGTATGGCATTTACGATTTCTCAGCACAGCAGGGGAATATGCTGAGCATCCATGGGGTTAAACATCCAGTTAACCTGGCACATGAAGGACACACAGGCATTGTGACCACTAAAAGGACTTTACATGAATCTATCTGGTGCCCCTTCCTTGATTTGATGGTTGAAGCCACGCTAAAAGACTGCCATCAATGTCAACTCGTCAGTTGAGACCCTTGCCTCTGCAAATGTCTGAACTGCCGGAAAGTGTCTGGCAACAAGTGGTGGTGAACTTATTTGACCCTTTGCATTCAGGCAAATTTATACTCTTTATAATGGATGAATACTCCTGATTCCCAATCGCTCAACAAGTATCATCCACCAAAGCCGCAATCACCATACCCGTAGTGGATAAAGTTTTTGCAGCATGGGGAATCCCTAAAGTGGTCAAAACAGATAATGGTCCTCCAGTTGATGGACATCAGTTCACTGACTCTGCTGGTCACCTTAATTTTCGACATCCGAAGATCACTCCCATGTGTTCTCATGTCAAAAGGATGGTGGATTGGTTTATGACCACATTAAAGAAAACCTTACAGCAAGCCAAACGGTCAAAGCGAGATTTACAGATGGCTCTGAATGAGGTACTGTGAGCCTACAGAACCACTCCCCGCAGCACCTCAGACAAGTGTCCAGCTGCCCTGATGCTGGGCTGCACCGTGCCCACGAGAATACCCATCTGGGAAAATTTGACCAGCTGTGTCCTTCAAGCTCCAGATCATGAAGAGCTAACAGAGGTAAACAGAACTAGGAAGGCCAAAATGAAGGAATATGTGGATGTTCTTAGGAGGGCTAAGCTATCAACGGTCCAGGAAGGAGACTTGGTGCTCGTCAGGCAAGAACAAAAGAGAAAGTCTGATAGTAAATACCATGAACATCCACTGCAAGTAACAAATCTAAAAGGTACCATGGTCAATGCTGCCTCTAATGACAAGAGGATAACCCAAAACATCGCGCACTTCGAAATGTGCAATCCAATGACCAAAGAGTCAGTAGCTCTGTTGGAAAGTGACATCATCGAAGTCACTCATGTACCAGCCAGTGGTTCTGTTCTTCTCTCCTCATCTGCTGTGGGGGAGCCGACAGATCTAAACTCAGCAAATTGGAGAACAGCGTGCTCATCAAAGACCTGCATGTCTTATTGAAGAAATCTAACCACTCTTCCCCTGAATGAGGCTCATTCGTGCAAGTGTGGGGGGGGCAGAGATGTAATGTTGTAGTAGCATCATAACAGGAGGGCACTAGGATCTCTTAGGCAGAGAGAAATCAGGGTGAGGGAAGGGGGCCTGGAACCGGAAAGAGAGGAGTCAGGCAGAGAGGGGTAAAGAGAGAATCAGGAAGGCTGGAGCAGTGTAAGCTCCTGAGTGTTAAAAAAATAATAAAACATCTGCTTACTTTATTTGAGCATGGCTCTTTATTTTGTCATCCCAACATTACAATGGGTTGTTCACTACCTTTTCTAGCGAACGGAAACCAGTATAACTAAGACTGTTGAAATGACCCATATTAAGTATGTATTTCTGAAAGAAACTCGCTTGTGCCCTTGTTTCTAGTCAAATGTGCATTGTATATGACAATATGGCCGTTTAAGATAAGGAAAATAAATTTAATTTTCACATATCTTCCAATGATTTTTATTTCTCAAAAATATTATGTTTTCCCGCATATGTACTGTATTACAGTAGATGCCAGACTGTTTATTACTATTACCTGAATATTTGCACTGTTTTCAACAAGCTACCTTTTTAAGAGTTGCTATTGAGCTGGTTTGTTATCCTTATCCTCGGTGGGTAATATTATTACACAAGATGATCATTACAGCAGGGGAGAATGACTAAAGGAGCTACGCTTTGTTACACTGTGAATGAAACTGCATTTTTTGTTGACTGTATGACATAGGATACTGCAAGATGTTCATCTTCTTTTTAGGTCTCTGCTATAACAGAATAGGCTGTCTGATGGCCAGATCTACTCTTTCCAATAGGCATTGAGAGGACTACGTTATGGTATGTGTATTTGTGAAGTGAAGTTACATGTATGAGGGTATTCTGGTCTCAGTCCCTTGCTCACTGTTTTGTTTTCTTGACTTGTAACCTTCCACTACTAATGTTGCTTCCATTTATTAACTAATCTTTCTTGTTCTGTAAACACTCCAAGGGAGGACAGTGTTTTCTTGCTTTGTACTCCTACTACTTCCCCTGCCCCTTACACACTCTCTTGCATCTCCCCTCCTTTCCCCACCTCGCCCGTTGGTTCCCCCGCCACTCCACATCAGTCAAACTGGATTTATAAACCACGGCTAATCACCCATGAAGGTATCAAGGCACTGACGAACTCTGTTGCGGGGAGGGTTAGTTGAACAGCCAGGTCTTTAGTCCTTTTCTGAATTCCAGCAGAGAGGATGATTTCTGAAGGTGAAGGGGAAGGTCGTTCCATGACTTTGCAGCGAGGTAGGAGAAGGAGTGTCCTCCACTGTTGCTACAGCGGATGTGGGATGTGAGCAAGGTAGAGGGAGGCTGAGCGCAGGTTTCTGGAGGGCTGGTGGAAAGTCAGGTGGTAGTTGAAATGTGGACAGACACAACAGTGTCCATAAATGCCACCCTGAGACGACTTTGCAAACCACACTAACTGCATGCAAGTCACAGCTGCTGACAGAAGTCAAAAGGTGGATTGTGCCTCAGGTCATGTGCCCATGTCAGCAAGCAGCGTAGTGGACAGCCCTAAAACAAACTATTCACGCTGATCACAAACAATACATGTCCTGAGAGACATACCTGGACCTCATAAGGATGGGTCACCAAATCACAAAAGGTTGCATACTCAGGCCTATGCCCACTACAGATTTGACTCCCCCACAGATGATGGGCACAGAATGTGAGTGATGATGTCATGGGAGATTCATGCACCATGGGTCAGGTTCACAATAACAGTTGAATCTCTGCATATCAGCAGGGATGCCCCAGTAATTGTGCCTCACAGCAGACATCCCTTGCGCCATCATGGATGTGCCGCATTTACAAAGCTGTGCGCTGTGGGCCAAGTATAGACAGAAGCGTGAAGCATATGCAGTCATAAAGGTGAAGCACCACTGGAGTTGGGTCGCAAGTGCAATGCAGCTCCAGCAAGGCAAGCGGCGATCCGATGCCTAACATGCTGCATCAATTCTTAGGCCTCCTACAAGCAGGCGCAGGGTTGTGACGCAGCATGGCCATGAAAATGACCGAGTGTAAATTGGTAAATTTCACCCTGCCACTGTTCAGAGGTGTTTGTGTGCTGGAAGGCCCCCCCTGTGCAGGAATGCACAACTGCGGTGCAGGGCCTTACAATATGACACATTACACAGATGCGTCATGTTGAAGATACCCCACAGCATGGAGGTGGCGTAGCGCTGCTGCGCCACCAAAGTTACGCTACTGTGGCGCAATAGTTGCATACACGGCTCGTTTAGCTGCCCCCATATGTATCTGACATATCCACACCAATGTTACATAACACTTCATTCAACTCTGATACTGAGTACTCAATATGAACTACATGTCCCATAATGCAAAGTATGAGATTAGGAAAGTGGGATGGATGTTGTCAGCCCCCTACCCCCTTCACTGCATAAATGACTTGAAATTACCTGTTCCCCCTTTTCATACATATTCATGATACACACCTGCATTGTCATTTCACCTTCCCCTACATCAGATCAACAGGATGGCAGTAGATTTGTTTACAGAATGTGGATGGCCCAGGATTAATACAAAATGGCTGCAAAATACTTCCTGTGATGTATTTCCTGTCTCCCACTATCTGCATAACATTTCCTGTATGATATAATGTGTTCCGGGTCATTATCGTAATTTACGGCGCAAAACCGTAGTTTCCGGTGCCGCGTCGTAATGCGCGTGTGCGTGAACTACGATCCGGAACCGGAAACTACGATTTCGTGCCGTAAATTACGAAAATAAACTAGAACACATATTTTCATACAGGCAAACAAATACATGAAGTGGGAGACAGGAAATACATCACAGGAAGTAGTTGGCAGCATTTTGTGGTCATTCTGAGTCATCCTCTATCACTGATCAGATCCTCAGGCATCCTGCTGCTCTCATCTCACCTAATTCCCTATAATGGCTGAGGAATATGAGGAGAGAGCCCCCCCTTTCACAGACAGGGAATTGGACATCTTGGTGGAGGGGGTGCTGGAGAAATTCCCTCAGCTATATGGGGACCCTGAGCAGCAGCTGAGCACTGCAGCCCGGGGCAGGCTATGGGCGAACTTCGCCGAGCGCTGCAGTGCAGTGGGAGTGGCCAGCAGGAGGCCTAGGGCGTGCCGCAAGCGCTGGGAGGACCTGAAGCAGTGGGCCCGTACCAAGGCTACCGAGCTGGCTGGCCTGTCCTCCCAGCACCATGTACATCGTCCTCGCCTGTCACCACTGTACAGGAGGGTCCTGAGAGCAGCTTGGCCGACCCTCCATGCTCAGCTGGAGGAGCACGAGCAGCATGGACCTAGTAAGTGCATCATATGCAATATGAGTCTGGGAGTATGATGTGAGTGAAACAGTGCTGTACCATTGTGTGTTCCATGCCTCCATTAGCCAATTGCATGTCCAAGCAGCAGTCACCAGGTTTCAAGAGGCACACTGTGGCATATGTACTATACAGGCCAGGGTGCATTTTGGGAGTTGTAGTTTTCTCATGACAACTGGGTAAATGCGCCACACTCATGCATCCATATTGAATTCTGCTCTGCCAGCACCATTACAATTGAACCAAGTCAATCATAACAGATGTGTGCATTGGATGAGCGATGGTACAGAGACTGTCCAGTCTGCACATGGCAGGCCATAGGGGATTGGATGTTGTGATTAGCATTGTACCTGTAGCGTTGTGTTCCAATTGAGACAGATCATGTTGTGCTTTGGAGTCATGACAGATTTTGAGATCCTTGCATCACTCACAAGTTTACATAGTTTGGCAAGGTGTGTCCACTGACAGACGTCTCACCCTTAGTGGCCTATATGACATTTCACATGTACAGGTATCTGTCACAACCACCCACCACTGTTCAGCGGTGTACCGCACTACCTTGTAAGTCAAGTAAGGCACTATGTGGCACTGGATTGTTCGAAGATGTGTGGGGACATCAAAAGGCCAGACACACAATGCAGCTAGAGGAGTACTCCAGACCCCACGTGGATGTGTGACCCACATTTGTCTTGTCCCATACAATGCTACAAAGCAGATGACACTTGTCCAGACTTTCAATAGCTGCTAATCCATATCAATGGCCAATACCTATCATATCTGGACTCTTCATGTTCTCCTATGGTGGACTTGTAGTTGAAATGGCACATGCAGCAGTGACATGACACACAGATCACAACAATGCAAAGGTTGAGGTTTGGATAATGCAGTTGCGCAAGCCACAATAATACACATGAGATGTCCATGTGAAACTCAAATCAGTATATGACAGTGTGCATACATGTAATGTAAGTGCATGGACAGAATGGGGGTTGGGAGCACACTGCCTCACAGTCCCAGCACGGTTTGTCCCTTTGCATCCTGGTAAATGCTGTACACAGTTCAAACTTACTTAGGAATAATCTGGAGCCATACACCAATTTTGCAGCTGACTTTGCTGTATGTCTCTAGACACATGTTCCTGGAATGAGCGCTTCATCAGTAGAGAGCAGCAGTTTCAGAGAGCAAAGTAAATCATCTGGGTTTGCTGTGTGCCTGTGAGTGTTACTGTGATCTGAGAGGAACTTGGCAGCATTCCCTGCAAACACAGATGATTCAGGAGTAAGTTAGTACTGTAAACAGCATTTTCCCGGATGCAAAGGGGGCAAACTGTGCTGGGACTGTGAGGCAGTGTGCTCCCAACCACCATTGAGTCCATAAGGACTGATGGGCAGATCAACAAGGCACCTGCGCCCCTGTGCACCGCCATAGGGTCACTTTAGTGACGCAGCGGCGGAGCACACAAAGCGCCATGCAGCAGGATTATTACAACGTGACGCATACGGTGCAGGAGTGCATCCTAAAAGTGGCTGATTGTAACTACAAGATTTCACTCAGTTACTATTATGGCCAAACGGATTGAAATCTACGCACCCGCTTGAAGCAGGTGTAAGGATTGCCGCAGCATGTCAGCACTCCAGCAAAGCCCGGCTATTCCACTGGGGATGCATCACACATCTGCCACCCAAGCCACGCTGTGCCGCTTTGTACATGCGGGCCATCAGGGGTGACGCACGGGTGGGCTGATGCATTGCAACTCATCAGACACACCTCTGCTGATTAGCGAGATGCGCCAGTAGTTGTAAATCGGCCCCTGATAACTATACAGTCTGATCAGAGGCAAACAAATTCGGACCTAGGCTATTCAATGTATGTGTAGCGTCATGCATGGAACAACCACCACATCAGGATTTTGCTTACACTTCTGCAGGCACGGCTGGTGAGACAGGAGATCCGCAGGAACAAGTCCGGAAAAGGAGACCATCAGTTCGGCGGCGGCTAAACCCTCTTTCCACCAGCGATGAAGAGGAGGAGGAAGAGGAGGAGGAGGGGCCCTCAACATCTGCAGGCCAGGGGGTTTCACCCACCCGGGATGAAGAAGAACATGACACTGGTACTATGTCCCGGGTGGAGGCTGTGGACATTGAAGGGGGGGTTGAAGAACCAGACACCTCTGACCATGATGTGGGGGATGGCCACTCAGCCACACATACCTCACCAGTGGGTCAGGAAGAGGTGTCCCCGGGGCAGGGCAATGTTCAACCTGGGCCTGCCATCAGCCCCTCCCTACCTCTAGCGTCTCCCATGCCATCGGGGGCTCCAGCTCAATCCCCTGATACCTGTCCCCCTCCTCGTAGCCGCCAAGCCGTACCCATCCGCTCCGGACCTGAGGCACCACATCCCTTCTGGGTCCCCCCCCGTGCCGGTGCTGTTCCTCCCGTGGCTATGCCAGGGGACTTGAGTTGGATGGTCGAGGGTGAATTGGACATGTCCGCTCGCATCTTGCTACAGGTGTGTCTGGAGATACGCTCGATGCAAGCGCACATAGTCCGATCATTGGACAACCTCACCACCCATGTCCAGTCCATGAACACGGACATAGTAAGATCTATGGACAACCTCGGCACCCAAGTCCAATCCCTGAACACAGCCATAACCTCTTTCATCTCCCAAGTGCCTTCCCATACCACCGTCAATGTGTCCCCCTGTCCGTTGCCCCACACTGTTCCCCCCATACTCCTCGTGTGTCACGTTCCCGTGTGGTGCCTGTTCCTGCATCAGCCAGCCGTGTGGATGTGTCCCACCCAGAGGATCTAGACATTGTGGTCCTGGAGGATGACCAGAAAGACACTTGACTGTTGGACTGAGACATTGTTTCGGACGGAGATTTCTTTTTCCCCTTGTGAATAGACTGGTTCCCATGACGCTACCTGACGTATTATATTTGTTTTGCCCCACCCAAATCCAAGTTTCATTCTCCTTCTGCATTAAGATCATCATTTGTTTTGCTTTCTCCCTTCCAAACGGACGGTTAGTTTGTGTTCCTACATAAATAACTTGCAGAATTAGACTTTGTCTGACTAGTTTGACTTCATTTTGAATGTTTATCCCCAAATATAGACACATATTTAGTAAGTCACATTCTATGCACATGACAACGTGTTGCTATGATGTGTTACACTTGTACCTGTCACACACACACACACACACACACACATGCCTACATTGTCAGAAGGGACATGGTACACAACAGGATATTACTTTGGTAGATATTTATTGTCTAAATACTCCTAAGGAGCCCAAAACAAATTGGCCATGTCAATGGCGGTCATGTTTGCGTTTCCGCAATAGTGGGGGGGAGGAACGCGGTGAGGGGTGAGGTTGAGGTGGTCGCCTTCGTGTCTGTGGGTGTTGTCCAGGCTGATCAAGAGGTGCAGGTGCCAATGGTGTCTGCACATTAGGTGTCTGTGGCTGGAAAAGGGCTGGTTGTTCAGGTGGTTGAAGTGACTGTGCAGAGGTTGGTGGTGTTTGCGCAGGTAGTGGCGGTGGTGGGAGTGACTGTGCAGAGGTTGGTGGTGTTTGCGCAGGTAGTGGGGGTGGTGGGAGTGACTGTGCAGAGGTTGGTGGTGTTTGGGCAGGTAGTGGGGGTGGTGGGAGGTACTGTGCAGAGGTTTGTGGTTTTTTGGCAGGTAGTGGGAGTGTCTGTGCAGAGGTTTGTGGTTTTTTGGCAGGTAGTGGGAGTGTCTGTGCAGAGGTTTGTGGTTTTTTGGCAGGTAGTGGGAGTGTCTGTGCAGAGGTTTGTGGTGTTTTGGCAGGTAGTGGGGGTGTTGGGAGTGACTGTGCAGGGTGCAGGTGTGTTTGGGTACCTTGGCTGTGGTGCTGTGCAGTTGGTGTTACAGGTGTGGGGATGTGCTGTCCTACAGGCCGACATGATTGTTCCCCTTCCTGCGTTGGCCGTGAAGGTAGACTTTGGATCACTCTCACCATGCCCTCCATCATCTTCATGGCCAAGGCATGGTGTCTTGCACTCTCTTCCCTTTGGATGGATATCAGGTCTCTCATAGTTCTAGACATTTCCTGCCAAGTGCTATTCATCCCATCCAAAGCATGGGCCATCCTGTCCACCACCTGAGGGAATTGTGCCATGTCCTGCAGGGACCCAGAAATGTCGGACAGGGTAGCCCCTATGGCCCGAATGTCCTGTCTCACATCTGCCTGCTGTTGGAAGAAGTCCTGCTCCCACTGGCCACCATCGCCACGTGCAGAGCCCCTCTGCTGGTGTCTGCCAGGGATGAGATGAGCAGGTCCAACAACAGGGGGGGGGCAGGTAGAAGTCTGTGAACAGGAGTAGGGCGCCCAGGGGATACCAGGTCCACAACAGGGCTGGTACTTCCCACAGTTGTTGGAGAGAATGGCTGGGATAAACTGCGTAGGGACGAGTGGGTAGGGGAACCACCATATCGGTCACGGACGTGAGGGCTGTGAGTGAGTGATATCTGTGAGTGGATGTGTGGGAGCCGTGGATGGTTTGATGTATGCCGTGTTTTTGATGGTTTGAGAGGAGGCAGACGGGCGTGGCTTGTCAGAGGATGTGAGTCCAGGACATCAGTATTGTCATCCCCGGAGTCAATAGGAATGTACTCATCATCCTCTAAGTCAACGTCCTCTTGATCTTCATCATCCTCCTCTTGGGCATGAGTTGCAGCCGACATTGCTGCCTGTAGGATCAGAGGATTCTCCCCTTGGATTGCCCGTCGGCCACCACTGTTTGTCGGGCTGTCTGCCTCTCCCTCAGCATCACCTGAAAGTCAGAGGTTGCAACTGTATTAGTGATTGACCAGGTATTACATGTGCAGCAACACCAGGGTTGTATTTACTGCACTTTGCATCAGCAGATGAGGATCATGTGATCATGTTAGGGTACCACCACAAATGGCCGCTCACACCATAGCACTGAGGTGTTACACGGAGATCTACATGATACTAGCAAACTCACCAGCTCCAGCCCCAACTCTCTGTCCCTTTGCGTTCCCTCCTGGTGTATCCTGCTGCACCTGTCTCATCATAGTTGTTGTAGAAATAGCTGTAGAGGGTAGAAACAACATTCTCAACGATCTGCCTCACCAAATGACAGACCTGCATATGTGTCACTCCTGGTCTGTATTTCACTTTCTAATCAACAACTGTTGATTCCATGTAAAAGGAGATCTCGATCTCTGTAAAGGCTTTGAAATCTAAGCTGTTGACACTCCTCATGCCCGATTTACCTGTGGGACAGGTGCGCGACGGTTTCACAGCTGCAGCCAGGATGTCATGCAAGCCCCGGGATGGTGTCCGCTGCAGTCGTCTCATCCTGTCAGCACCTGTGATGAGAAATACATGTCCATATTTTAGTACAACAGATTGTGGCTATGAGATCAAATAAATTGTCTTTAGCCATTTGTGGATAATCAAGGACGATGTGCAGCATGTGTAGCTCATTGACTTAACATGTGGGCACCTGCTCACAAGCAGCATTTGCTAGCTTACAGCCATGCAGCACTGACATCAATAAGATGACACATCAACTGACGAACTTGTATGAGAAGGTTACTGATTTCACCCTTACCATTGTGACAGACTTTTTTCATGAGTGTAATGTTGTCTGTTGACAAATCAGAAAGGAGTACATGTGTGAGATTTGCAGTTGTCAGGGGCCTGATGTTGCCCATTTGTGCTTCCCTACCCATGAGGTCACACAGCTCATTTTTGAATGAGCGAACACAGATTACTAATGTCCATCCTTTGAGTGTTCTCTGTTCCCAAGCTCCATTTCCAACATCATGGTACTACTTACATGACAACAGATGGTGTCTTGTGCAGCAGACATCCAAATCTCATATTTCATACACTCACCTATATATTTGAATATGGTAGAAGGGAGGCAAGCTGAAGACAACATTTGGTTTAGATCACACATTGCAGATGAGGTGAGTAGCTTTGAATCTTCCCACCTGCACAGGATTATCCTGTTGCCCTTCAGCAAAAACATTTAGCAGGTGTAACTGCATGAAGATTCTCCTTAGCAGCCCCTACACCCATCTCACAGGTACACAACTGGCACCAGTGTGTGCCTCAGCCATACCAATTTCATGTTGATTTGACCATGTTAATGTTGCTAGGGATTTAGCATATCATTGAATTGCAAGCCTGTTGTGTTGTGGACGTTTCTTATGAGACATTGTGCTATTGTATCTCCATTGTGCACACACTTGGCATACATTTTGTGTCAGCATCTCATTTGCCACCAGGGTCTGATCGGCCATGTGTTCAAATGCCCTATGTGAGCATATTGTGATGCAGGATAACAATGTTGTACAACACATACGGTGGAGGTGAAAGGCACAATTAATAAGCATTCAGCAAGCTTGACTTACCGTGGCCCTGAACCGGAGCAGTAGGTGGTCCCTGGACAGATGTCAAGTCCAACCTAGTAGCAGAAGTCAGTGGGCGTCTGGGGTTCTGGGAGGACAACATTGTACCTACAATGATAAGTTTGTTTAGCAACTTTACATTCCTGCTGCCACATGTGATGCATTCAATTTCTGGCACAGGACGGGCACAAGCAGTCATGGTCACCACCGTTGCAGAAGTGTGTCATACAATATGTAACGAGTGATCCCACATATAACTTAGATTGGGCCCACTACCTTGATGCTACCTACGTCACAATGACATGCCTACGAATCCATAGGTTAAGTCCACTATCGTGTTTTGTTGATGTCCGGAAATTATCCATCCAATGTACGCAGTACATGATCAGCTATGTGGACTGTGCTGAATGAAGTATGTATGACAGATTAGCAGTTGGACAGTGTATGCATTGTCAATACTACAGAGACTGGTATCTCACTGTTTGGTCTTCATTTCCGTATCGGTGCAAATGCTATTTCTTGATAAGGTCTACATACACTATTACAATATGGTGTGTACACCCTTTTGACTTGTTGTGGCCCTCGATAACAGGATTGCTTTCCCCGTTCTGGGTTTGTTTCATGTAATACATGTTGGGTACCACAATTACAAAGGTACGATGAGCCAAGACATTTTATGATTTGTCTTTTGCTGTTCACAAATGTCATATGTTAAAGGTGAATGTCCATTGACAACTCCAATTGTAATGCAGCAAATGTAGCATAAATGGTTGACTTACATAGCTGGCCACTATTTGTCCCTCTGTCGTCTTCTGACGATATCTACATTTTGACCATCTCCTGTCCACTTTGACTTACCAGTTTGTGTGGTTGACATGCCTTCCTCGGTACGTTGCCCATTCCTCCTATGCGATGCGGTGACCTCTGCTACTGCAGTTGTCTGTGATCTGGCTGGATGTGTCAATGGGTGAGAAGAGAGAAAAGTTGACAAATGGGAAAAGTGCTTGTGTAACGTTTTGGGGATTTGCCCATATCTTCTGTGTGATAACAGTACTGTGCGGAACTGCCGCAGACAGGGCAGGTAGGAACAGTGGTGTGTTGGGGATGGAATGGCGTGGCAGAGTGGGAATTGGACAACAGGATATGTGTTGGACATATTTACATCAGAGGATACTCTCACCATCTACTTTGTGATTTAGGCTGGCACAGGGTGAAGTACTTTTTGGAGATTTTGTGGCAGGTTTACGACCCCCTAGAAAAATGATTTACACTGTTGTTGCATCACTTCTGTGACACGACAGTGGTTTACAACAGACAACACATTTAGGATTATTTGCAACGTGACGCTACTAGGGTGAAACGTCATGTTGTGAGGCCCTGCGCAACGTCAGCTTGGAGGTAGGCAGGGTGTGCACTCCTTTGGGATATGCCGCGTCCAAGTGAGTCAGTGTAATCTACGTGATTTCACAGTATCACTTATCAGAGGCCGCTGCGACGCAACCTTACGCCTGCTTGAAGCAGACGTAAGGAGTGGCACAGCACGTTAGGTATGGGCAGTGCATGGACATTGTTGGAGTTGCAGCGCTGTTGCGACACAACTTCAGCAAAGCCCCCCTAGACACCATCAGATTCAACACACATCTGTTTAACCCTGCACCACAGTGCACCACCATATGTACACGACACATCCGTGTTTGCGCAAGGCTTGAATTGCATGTCACATTGGTACTGGCACTTCCCTGCTAATGTTTGTCTTTAGCTAATTTATTTATTTAACGTAATTTAAAATTTCCATTTGTCATTGCACATTTTCTGTCATTATGTACAGTTATTGAATTAGCTGGGTTGTGTATGTATGGCATCAGTACTGTGCACATGTTTTTAATAGGGTGGTGGGTATTAGCCTTTTCGGAAGCAAAGGTTTCTGGGACTTGTGGTGCTACGTAGTGGGTGACACATGAGTCTCTGACTAACCATATATATTTATGCATTTTGGACAATTTCCATGATCACTATGACAGTGTAACACAGACAATCTCTTCATGCACTTTTGCTTTTCATTCCACTTACCTGGTACCACGTAGCGGACGTCACTAACAGGCAGCCCATGGACCAAGTGGGGGTGTATAGTTGTTAGGATATCCTCCTCCAGTGGGGTGAGCTGGATGCGGGGTCCAGGGCATGCAGCAGGGAGGACTCTCCTCAGTTCTATCCTGGAGTACTTTTCCTTTACTCTCTGCTTTTCGTCCTGCCACTTTTTTTTAATATCCTGTACACTTCGCCTCTCCACCCCCAGGGCTGAGACAGCAGTGGCTATCTGCTGCCATAGTTGTTGCTTCTGTGCACCACTGGTGCAATATGGTGGTAGCCCATATAGGCGCTTGTGGTGCCTTACTATGTATTCCACGAGCATGGTGGTCTCCTCTGCTGAGAAATTTCTCTTTCTGCGCATCTCCATGGTCTCTGGCACTGGAAGCGTTGTCGTAACAGTCTCTCTGTGGCCAAACCTGTTCCTTCACTGTGTGCTGCTTTTATGTGTGTTGTGGTACTGGCCAAGTAGTGTTAATTGGCTTTAGCTGGAGTGTGGTGGGGGATGGTAGGCAGTGGCAGCATACACCATGGCAAAATGGAGCTGTTGGCTGGGATTGGCTGCTGTGTGTCAGCTGATCCATGTTGGGGGATGGGAGGACCTTGGCCAGGTGTTTCTCCTTAGCTAACATGCCCAACGGCCCAAAAGCGTAATTTACGCCCCGTAATCGTAAAATACACCTCGTAATCGTAAATTACGGCACAGTGCCATAAATTACGATTTTGAGCCGTAAATTACTCCCCGGCGGCGGACGTAAAGTTAGTTGTCTTAAATCCAATCTGTGAATACCGGAAGTAGTAAGTTTATTCTGTGAATCCCAAAAGTAGTAAGTGCATTCTGTGAATTCCAAAAGTAGTAAGTGCATTCTGTGAATACCAAATTGTAGTAAGTTTAGGATTTTGTCTTAAGTTCATTCTGTGAATCGGGCCCTTACAGTTGAGTTTGGTGGTTCTCAGTTCTGTGGTGTACCAACTGGCCTGTTTGGAGGATCTTTTGGGCTTGATGGGGGCAACTCTGTCGGGGCAATCAGTGATCCAGACGGAGAAATTTGTGACTGCCTGTTCTAGGTTGGTTGTGGTCTCAGGGTTGGAGGTGTTCAGGGCGTCAGTCTACTGGCTCTCAGATACTTTCTTCCATTTGCAGTGGGAGGAGTTGGGTGGCTAGGTGGTGGTGCAGAAGAGGCTGAGATGGTGAAGTAGTTGATGGCATAGTCTGTCCAGGTGAGCTCAGTGACATGGCTGTACTTGTCTCTATTGCTGGCCATAAAGATGGGGTGAAGCATGTGTCCTGAGAAGTGTGTGGTGTTGGTGACCAGTTAGGTGAGGCAGATGTTGCTCATTTTCTTGAGGACCACAGTGGTGTTAGTGTCGTTGAGGTGACAATTAAGGTCTCTGAGGAAGACGCAGTGTTTGGAGTCGATGGTGAGCAGGGCGATATATTCCGGGATGGCTTCGCAGAAGCTAGGGCATTGTCCTTGAGGTCTGAGGGCGAGGGTGCCTCTGATGGTGGATTTGCTATCCAATTAATTTTTCTTAAATATCCCTTCGACCCTGCTTCTCCATTCCAACTTGATACCCTTAATTACCCCCCCCCCTGTACTTTATTTTACATTTTTTATTGACTTTTTGGCAACTTATTTCTGGATCACCATCTGCTAGTGCACATGCACGTACAGCAGCCACTCAGAAATGTAACTGTATTACTTTAACAAACCCTTTCAAAGATGGCCGCTACGATGTGTGTGTATCCATCACAGATATCTTTGAAGGGTTTGTTAAAATATTACAAATGCATTTGAAGATGGCAACCATGGATGCATTTGCCCATGGTGGCCATCTTGGAATGTATTTGTTAAAACATTATGAATGCATTCACTTTCAAAGATATCCCCTGTAGATGTGCACAAGAGATTTGTGAATAACATAAACATTTGGAAAACTACATGAATCTTAGATATAAGGCTACATCTGTTGAAAATGCCTTATTTGTTTTAAATATAGGAGTTGCCAACAGGCTTTGAGTTAGAGTGCACCCCACCCTGCAATAGACAAGGAAGGTTTTCATTGAAGGGTGTGTGCGCTTGAGCTCTTAAATAAATTTGTTTAGAAATTGGGTAATTCCATGCAGTTTACAGCCACTTTTTTTAAGTTAAATGAATTGGTTTTAGTGTATCCTCATAAAATAAACCATAATGTTATGCTATGGTACTTGGTAGCAATAGTGCCACCATAGGTTTATTGACTTGCATTTGCCTAACAGAAACCATTCATGGACAGCCGGGCAAAAAATAGCTATGTGACACTTAACGGTAAAATGACAAATAAAACAAAACAAAATAAGATAACGTCAGAGTTGTCTTTATAACGTGATTCATTTGCACAGATTACATCTTAATTTAACCCCATACATGACAGAGTAGCCAAGGCTAACTCCCAGGTAACTCTCTCAAATTGTTTTTCAGCGCTGACCACCATGCACACTGTGAAAAATTAGGTTGTTGGTTTAAGGGGGAGTTTGACCCCTATTCAAGCAACAGCCACAATCCCCGTCAGGGTGAACCACAAAAGTCACTAAATTAATGTGTACTTGGTAGCATGGCACAAAAAGCAGTCAGGCTTAACCTAGAGGTGATGTGTAAATTATTTATGCAGCACACAAACAGTAAAAACGTGAAAACACAACACAAGGAAATCCCACACCAATTTAGAAAAATATAGTAAAATGTAATAAAGTATTTGACACAAAAAAGAGAATTCCAATCAGTAGAACCAGAGTTATGAATTTTTAATTTTTTTAGTAAAAACTAGTGCCTAGAAGATCAAAGTGCCAACCATGGACTTCTAGTCGCACAAGACCAGGCCAAAGTCGAAAAATATGTCCAAACCCGACGGAGCGTGGGTCGGATACAAACAGAGGATTAGGCCTGGCCAGGGCTTAACTTTGGACTTAGAAAAAATTTTGAGGAAAAAGTTCTGAGAAGGTAAAGTTCAGCGGGGCAAGGCTGCAGACGGTGTCCTAGGAGGGAGTGTCGGGGAGCCACTGGACGAAGTCACTGTGAAGACTTTTACGTTTGGACTTAGTCACTTCTTTGGAATTTGAAAATCTCCAGCGGGATGAGGCAAGAGGCTCTAACCGATGAGAGTTTCACAAGGGCGGATACCCCTTTGGCGAGAACCGCTGAACAGGATTTGCTGCTGCGCAGAAGAACGTAGCGGGAGCTGCCACGAAGTCAGGCTGAATGGTGATGCAGCTTTGTAGGATAGATGGGCACGTTGGTCCCAATCTTCTCTCAGTTCTTTGAGCAGTTTTTAGGTGAAAGTTTCATATGTCTCAAGTTTGGGATTTTGGCTATCTGGGCACATTAAGCACCATCAGCAAGTGTCCAGGCCTGAAGGGGCACACAGGCTGGGTCCAGGTGCGGGTTCAAAATGCCTGTAGAGTCCCTGTGGCTCTGAACAGGAGGCCAGCAAATTATCCCTGTGATTCACTCCGGTAGTTCTGGGTTTAGATGAAGAAGCAGGGCTCAAGTAGCAGGGTAGGCCTCTGAGGGTTAAAAACAGGCTCCAGGCAGCACAACAGTCCTTCCAGGTGCAGCAAAGCAGTCGTGTGGAGTACGCTGCGGGTCACAGCAGCAGACAGTCCTCTGAGAGTCCTTCCGTGTGTCCAGAAAGTGAAAGGAAGAGTAGGCCTGAGGGCCCTATTTCTATACCTGGTGCCGACTTTAAAGTAAGATTAATTTCTAGACGTCTCTCTTTGAAGTGCTTGAAATTTTCTGACTCCGCTGCCCTGGCTCCAAGCTGGCTGCATGGACAACCAGTGGTGAGAAGCTCTTTGTGTGAAGGCAGAGGACAGCCTATTCAGTTGCATGTGGGGCTTTTCCCAGTTCCAACCCCCCCTTCCTGCCAGCATATGGCCCATTCAGGCACACCTAATTCATCTATTTTGTGACTGTCTGGGATGAAGTCACATAATCTAACTACCAACTGCAAACCAGGCATGTGACTTAGGACAGCCTGCGGGTTCCAAATGCGAATAAGAAAGGAGAATGCCAACTTTCTAAAAGTTAATTTGACATACAAGGGTGTCCCAATATTCCCTTGTGGGCTGGGGAATTAGAAATCAGGTAAGTAACAGTGCCAATAAGAGATTCATTCAAATACAAATACTTTGGCATATGAATATGTGAGTGATTTAGAATGCCGAAGCATACCATCTAAACTTAATTTAAAGTTGTACATCGCAATTTGTTTTTGAAAGATTTGAAAAGAAAAATGTAATTGGATGTAAAATTTTGAATTAAGTTGTGATGGTGCCAGTTGTAAAGTACACAGAGTGGTAAGGCCAGCAAAAATGTATTCAGCAAAAAGTGGAGGGTAAAGGCAAAATATTTGGAGGTCATCTTGCAGAGAGGACCAGGTCCACCACTCACCAATGGCTTGTTCTTGATGTGCTGTGTCTGAAGCTTATATGTGACTGCAATTAAATGTCCATAATCCTGACAGTGTCAAGAACATGTTTTCATCTGAGTGAAACAACGCTGTAATGTATTTCTTTAGATACGAAGAAAGGAAAAGCCTCTGGTCTTCATGTCTCCCCATTGATTTGTATTAAACCTAATCTGATATTCTTCTGGAAAGGGTACTAGAGATGCACAATAAGGCAGCTGAATTGTCTGGTTTGCAAACACTATGAGAGATGCGCTGATCATGGTTATCCGAAAAACCTAGAAAGGACCTCGAGGATTTTAGAGCAAATGGACCTCTGTCAGTGGTACCTGTTGACACTAAAATGATTAGTGGAACCATTGCTAAAAGGCTGCTCGTGGTAGGATCTGTCTGATATACATTGGCCAAACTTTACTTTTCCCCCACATAGCACCTTTCATAATCTTAGAGCTTTGGCTCAGATCAAATATATTCTTGCTTGAGCTATAGGAGACTATGTAGATCCCTAGATTAATATGTTAGGTTGCCTGGGTTTGGCACAAACTGGGGCAAGGTGCAGGTATTTCTGCTAAGCTGGTAGGCACATGTGGAGGACTCGACATTTCCGACTTGGGGTTGGAGTAGAAACTCAATTTGTTGAAATATTTGGGAATCCGTCTGTCCCACGATTGTAATAAAGGAATGTCTGACAAAATATCGACATTCACAATATCGACGTACAAAAATATCGGAGCAAAAATATCGAAATCAAATATATCGGCTTCCTATACTTAACTAGATATATACACAAATATCGATTTTTTAATATCGATATACAAAAACATCGTTTACTTTTATATCGACTACATTAACATCGGAAAACAAAAATATCGCTATCTACAAAAAATAATGACATTAACTATAATATCGACATCAAAAATATTGTGCACTTCAATATCGGATTATCAGCTATATCGACTTTTTATATGCATCTGTTTGCATAATTAATTAACGTTTTATATGTTTTCACATCTAAATAAACACACAATACTTAAATTAATACTATAGACACACTATTAATTTGTCAAAAATATCCTATTGGTATAATTATATCACCTACACATATAAAAATATTCTATACTACTTTGTATAATTTTATTATTTTTTTTGCTTTTTCACTTCTATTACAAAGTAATCACAACTGAAATTCAAATATACTAACTAACCAATCACAAACCTAATTTTTTAAATGAACCAATAGCAAAGTAATTACTACTGACACTCCCCTATATAAACAATTAAAATCTAAGCACAAACTACTTGCCAAAAGTCACTGAAGGAGATTTATCTCTATCCGAATTGCTGCACAACAACTAGAAGAACCAGACTATCAACCTACTATCACATCTTCTAAGTAAGTAAATAAAATAGAAACTGCATTATTTGCTACTACTACTTACTTACCTGCTAAATACCCAGTGCCCCTTTGCTATTCATACTACTTAACATGCTAAATAATTATATGAAACCATTTTTTTTTAGATACAACGACTACTGAATATTCTACTCAAAATAACTGTGAACAAAGCATAGGAATACAGATTCTAATAACTATGTAAGTAATTTCACATTGTTTCATTATGTGCACATAAATCTAAACACACAGAAATAATGACTTTTGCCCCACATATTTCTTTCTTTTTTTCTGTAGATTCTACTACTGAAAACTGCACTACTAATGAACTAAGGACATCAGTACTATTTCTCCAATACATTTTACTAAGTAAGTATTATGCAACTGAAATAAATGTGGAAAAACAATACAAACATTTAGAACTGTTCTAATTATTTTCTATTATATATTGTTTATTTACAGAGCAAACACAACGAATAGATATACAGACATAATACAGAACTCCACATTCTGAATAATAAAGATACTAATCACAAAGTAAGTATATTAAAGAACATAATTACCAGATAATCTATTAAAAAACATACCAACATGGTGATTATTCTAACACATATGTTCCTTTTTTATTTAAGATAACACTACAAACTACTCTCCAGAAGCTGAAGAAACAACTATACTGGCAAAGACCAACCTAAAAAAATATGTAAGTATCTTCACAATGTGAATCATGAAGATACACTTTTGTAGTAGAAATGAGCTCTAACATTGCAAATGTACCGAAACATTAATTAATAATATACTACTTTCATGTTTTTCATAACAGCTACAACAACATCACAAACAATTATCCCCAACAAAAGAAGCAAGCAACTCCTAATTTTGCTGTAAATTCTAAAACACGTAAGTATAAACATTCCTACTTATCACTAACATAGATTATTTATCACATTTAATTTGACATTAACTATTATATATATATTTTATAGATATACAAAGTACAAAATGACCGAAGGAGCCGAATTTGTGACCAGCCAGAAAGGAAAACTATTACTATGCTACATGGGTTACACTTATACACAAGAAAAGCAATATGGCATGAAAGTTAATTGGAAATGTTGTAAATATTATTCTAACAAGTGCTATGGCAGAGCAACAACTAGAGAAGCTACAGTACTGTATACTAGGGAACACAATCATCCACCTAATGTTACTGAAATAGAAGTTAGAACAGCTTTGGAAAATATAAAAGAAGCTAGTACAGGTTCCCAAAAGCAAACAAATTTCATTTTAAAAGAAGCCATTCCTAAAATCCCAAAAACTGCCACAACTCAAATGCCAAATATCCTCTCCTTAAAAAGAACTATAGCACGAACTAAAAAAGCTACTACTGCTACAACACCATCTCCCAGAACATGTCAGGATATAAATTTAACTGCTAACCAAATAATAACTTTAAATAAACAACCATTTATAGTTTACGACAACGAAAACAATGACAAAAGGCTTATAATTTTTGGTACCAATATGAATTTAGTTAAACTGCAGCAAAGCCAACATTGGATGATGGATGGAACATTTAACATCTGTCCCAAACCATTTTTCCAATTATACACAATACATGCCCTCTACCACAACTGCAACATACCTTTGCTATATGCACTATTACCAAACAAAAATAATTCCACATATATGGAATTAATAAATATAATTAAACAAAAAACTAATGATTTTTCTCCTGAAAAAATCATTCTTGATTTTGAGCAAGCAATGCTCTCAACTATCCTAAAAATCCACCCCCATACCTGCATTCAAGGCTGCTATTATCATTTAAACCAGTGTTTATGGAGACACCTTCAAAAAACTACCCTAAGTGTCGAATATGCTACAAACTCATCTTTTGCTTTCCAAATTAAAAAACTCATTGCACTTGCTTATGTCCCTGAAACAGACGTAGCTGAACACTACAACATTCTTATAGACAGCCCCTTCTACAAACAAAATGAAGCTAAATTAAGTCAATTTCTCGACTACTTTGAAGACACCTGGGTAGGCAGACTCCACAGATCTGGCCACAGACGAAATCCCAAATTCCTCATACCCTGGTGGAACGTTTACAGAAGTACCCTTAACGGAGAATCAAAAACTAACAATGCAGTGGAAGGTTGGCACAATGCATTTGTACAATCAACTGGCAAAACCAAACAAACTCTAGAAAATTTCATTAAATGCCTACAGAAAGAACAGAGCTACCAGGAATTTAGAATGGACCAATCTGTAACTGAACTTGTCCCTAAAACATCAAAGCAAAATAAACAAATGCACAAGTACCTGGAAGAACAAGTTAAACTTTACCCTAGTACAAAAGGCATAGAATACCTAAACATCATTGCCAAAACACTACTCTAATTAATTCCCAAAATTTTATAAAACACTAAAAGTATCACCTAAGTATGCAAAAATATGTAACGTGAGCTTCTAAAGTATTTAATGTATGCAATATATAGAGATATTATTATAATATATGCACACATTAAAACTAAATAACAAGTAAAAAACAATTCCATAATAAAAATAACATTACCCACCCACACAAAATAAGAAAGCAAGGACTTACCAATCATGTTGTCAATCCAATAACGTCCTTCTCCACCAAAGTAATCCAGGTAGTGCAAAATTAACCCCAAAAAAATGTAAAAATACAACTGTTCCAAAATTAAGACATCCACGTTGTCCAGAGCCATCGAATAACCATAAAAAACCCGAAAAATTGGAAAAATAGAAAGAATCGCTCCAGCAAAACCGAAAAATTTAAAGAAGTGTTTGTAAAGCAGTGTTGAATTAAACAAACAAACACTTCCTTTAAAAAAAAACGGAACTTCCGATGTAGCGTACACCTATGACAAAAACATAGAAAACAGACATTCCCACCCACATTAATTAGCTAGTAATTAGGTACAAACATATTAAAATTGATGATTTCACTTGTAGATATACCGTAAAAGACTAAAATTCACTCTATATATAATGATTTAACTAACTAACACTACGTGTATATACCATAAGTAATTATCTGTTTTCGAAATCTAAAACATAACTCCCTCACATTCAACAACACAAAATATAAGGTCACTAATCTCAAAACATCATTAAAATACACATAAAACATATAAAATAAACCTTACCTGAAGCGACGTGAAGTGTCTACCAACCGCGATCAGCCCTTCTTCCAAATAACCCAAAACGACCTAACCCGGTTACAAAATAAAGCACCCAAATGCAATAAAATAGTCCCAAGTATAAAATATAATATCTATACTTAACTAAATAGGCAAAAATAAACATTACGTTTCTATTATTGTAAAGAAATATTTACTTTAATCCTACAATGATTTGATTAACAAATATATAAATGAATGTAATAAATACATATTAAAAAAAGAATAATATTTATGTTAACAATGTCTAGAAATAT
Organism: Lissotriton helveticus; assembly: GCF_964261635.1. Taxonomy (NCBI): domain Eukaryota; kingdom Metazoa; phylum Chordata; class Amphibia; order Caudata; family Salamandridae; genus Lissotriton; species Lissotriton helveticus. Next base: position 1,192,805,557 of record NC_136059.1, read on the forward strand.
AAGTACATTGTCACAAATTATAATAATTGAAAAATGTGTAAAAAATGTGTGAATTATATAATAAATATTTGATGTATTGAAATGAAGTGGAAAAAATACTTTTGTTATTTCTACATTTCTTTCTGAAATTACAATATGTAAAAGAGATAATAAATAATTTTCTTTTTTTTACAAAAAGGATGAAAATAATAATGCTTCTGTATAGTTGCTTATCATTGTGTTTATAAAATATGTTTATAAAACCAAATGTAATAAAAATATTTTTGTTATGAAATAACATTTTATTTGTGAAACATAAATAAAAATAATGTTTCTACAATCACGTTGAACAATTTGTATCATTATCTTACTATAATGTAACAATCTTATTAGAAATGTTGCACTGTATATTAAATGTGAGTATATGTTGGACTCTAATAATTTAATTATTACTATACCAAATCCAGCGTACATTAAATTAAAACTGACCCTGAACCCAAACAATACCCCTTTACCCAAAAACTGAAAACTGACCCTGAACCCTAAAAATACCCCTTTACCCAAAAACCCAAAACTGACCCTGAACCCTAAAAATACCCCTTTACCCAAAAACAGAAAACTGACCCTGAACCCAATAAATACCCCTTTACCCAAAAACCCAAAACTGACCCTGAACCCTAAAAATACCCATTTACCCAAAAACTGAAAACTGACCCTGAACCCAAAAAATACCCCTTTACCCAAAAACTGAAAACTGACCCTGAACCCTAAAAATACCCCTTTACCCAAAAACCCAAAACTGACCCTGAACCCTAAAAATACCCCTTTACCCAAAAACTGAAAACTGACCCTGAACCCAAAAAATACCCCTTTACCCAAAAACTGAAAACTGACCCTGAACCCTAAAAATACCCCTTTACCCAAAAACCCAAAACTGACCCTGAACCCTAAAAATACCCCTTTACCCAAAAACTGGAAACTGACCCTGAACCCAAAAAATACCCCTTTACCCAAAAACTGAAAACTGACCCTGAACCCTAAAAATACCCCTTTACCCAAAAACCCAAAAACCCAAAACTGACCCTGAACCCTATATATACCCCTTTACCCCAAAACTGAAAACTGACCCTGAACCCAAAAAATACCCCTTTACCCAAAAACTGAAAACTGACCCTGAACCCTAAAAATACCCCTTTACCCAAAAACCCAAAACTGACCCTGAACCCTAAAAATACCCCTTTACCCAAAAACCCAAAACTGACCCTGAACCCTAAAAATACCCCTTTACCCAAAAACAGAAAACTGACCCTGAACCCAATAAATACCCCTTTACCCAAAAACCCAAAACTGACCCTGAACCCTAAAAATACCCCTTTACCCAAAAACTGAAAACTGACCCTGAACCCAAAAAATACCCCTTTACCCAAAAACTGAAAACTGACCCTGAACCCTAAAAATACCCCTTTACCCAAAAACCCAAAACTGACCCTGAACCCTAAAAATACCCCTTTACCCAAAAACTGAAAACTGACCCTGAACCCAAAAAATACCCCTTTACCCAAAAACCCAAAACTGACCCTGAACCCTAAAAATACCCCTTTACCCAAAAACCCAAAACTGACCCTGAACCCAAAAAATACCCCTTTACCCAAAAACTGAAAACTGACCCTGAACCCTAAAAATACCCCTTTACCCAAAAACCCAAAAACCCAAAACTGACCCTGAACCCTAAAAATACCCCTTTACCCAAAAACTGAAAACTGACCCTGAACCCAAAAAATACCCCTTTACCCAAAAACTCAAAACTGACCCTGAACCCTATATATACCCCTTTACCCAAAAACTGAAAACTGACCCTGAACCCAAAAAATACCCCTTTACCCAAAAACAGAAAACTGACCCTGAACCCAATAAATACCCCTTTACCCAAAAACCCAAAACTGACCCTGAACCCTAAAAATACCCATTTACCCAAAAACTGAAAACTGACCCTGAACCCAAAAAATACCCCTTTACCCAAAAACTGAAAACTGACCCTGAACCCTAAAAATACCCCTTTACCCAAAAACCCAAAACTGACCCTGAACCCTAAAAATACCCCTTTACCCAAAAACTGAAAACTGACCCTGAACCCAAAAAATACCCCTTTACCCAAAAACTGAAAACTGACCCTGAACCCTAAAAATACCCCTTTACCCAAAAACCCAAAACTGACCCTGAACCCTAAAAATACCCCTTTACCCAAAAACTGGAAACTGACCCTGAACCCAAAAAATACCCCTTTACCCAAAAACTGAAAACTGACCCTGAACCCTAAAAATACCCCTTTACCCAAAAACCCAAAAACCCAAAACTGACCCTGAACCCTATATATACCCCTTTACCCCAAAACTGAAAACTGACCCTGAACCCAAAAAATACCCCTTTACCCAAAAACTGAAAACTGACCCTGAACCCTAAAAATACCCCTTTACCCAAAAACCCAAAACTGACCCTGAACCCTAAAAATACCCCTTTACCCAAAAACCCAAAACTGACCCTGAACCCTAAAAATACCCCTTTACCCAAAAACAGAAAACTGACCCTGAACCCAATAAATACCCCTTTACCCAAAAACCCAAAACTGACCCTGAACCCTAAAAATACCCCTTTACCCAAAAACTGAAAACTGACCCTGAACCCAAAAAATACCCCTTTACCCAAAAACTGAAAACTGACCCTGAACCCTAAAAATACCCCTTTACCCAAAAACCTAAAAATTACCCTGAACCCTAAAAATACCCCTTTACCCAAAAACTGAAAACTGACCCTGAACCCAAAAAATACCCCTTTACCCAAAAACCCAAAACTGACCCTGAACCCTAAAAATACCCCTTTACCCAAAAACCCAAAACTGACCCTGAACCCAAAAAATACCCCTTTACCCAAAAACTGAAAACTGACCCTGAACCCTAAAAATACCCCTTTACCCAAAAACCCAAAAACCCAAAACTGACCCTGAACCCTAAAAATACCCCTTTACCCAAAAACTGAAAACTGACCCTGAACCCAAAAAATACCCCTTTACCCAAAAACTCAAAACTGACCCTGAACCCTATATATACCCCTTTACCCAAAAACTGAAAACTGACCCTGAACCCAAAAAATACCCCTTTACCCAAAAAGTGAAAACTGACCCTGAACCCTAAAAATACCCCTTTACCCAAAAACCCAAAACTGACCCAGAACCCTAAAAATACCCCTTTACCCAAAAACTGAAAACTGACCCTGAACCCAAAAAATACCCCTTTACCCAAAACTGAAAACTGACCCTGAACTCTAACAATACTCCTTTACCCAAAAATAATTATTATTATGTAATTACAAATTAATTATTAATTAACAATAACAATAAAGTAAATATATTAGCACATTAGCTGTAAATAAATAAATGTAATTATTAATATTAATTTTTCCTAATTAATTTACAATAAGTAAAAAATATATATTTAACTAAATGAAGCTAATTAATATAATTAACTAATTAATATTAATTAATTACCAATTAATTATTATTTAAAATTATGTAAAAATTTATATTAATTAATTAACTAATTATTGATAATTAATTACCAATGAATTATTATTTAAAATTATGTACAAAATTATATTAATTAATTAACTAATTAATATTAATTAATTACCAATTAATTATTATTATTTAATTACCAATTATTTATTATTTAAAATTATGTCCAAAATTATAATTAGTAATTAAATAATTAATATTCATTAATTACCAATTAATTATTATATAAAATAATGTACAACATTATATTAAATAATTAACTAATTAATATTAATTATTTAGCAATTAATTATTATTTTTTTTTTTTACAAACATATATTAATTTATTAATTATTTTTAAATTACTTCCCACCCTTATCCCCTATAAACCCAATAACCCGCTCCTAAAACTTGATATCTATTCTTATTTATTAATATTAATAATTTAATATTATTTTAAATTTTATATTTTTTTCATATTTTTTATTATTTTATGTATTTTTACATACATTTTAATACACTCCCCACCCTTATCCCCTATAAACCCAATTACCCGCTCCTAAAACTAGATAGGTTTTTAAAAAAAAAAAATTATTAAATATATTTTACTTTTTTAATATAGACCTTTTTATCAATTTTTTATGTACAATTATTATATTTTTTCCTATACTATTTATTTTTTCCATTACTACACAATATTTTGTATTGTCGATATTTTGTCATACGATATTATTATTATCGATATTTATACTTACTTACCTATTACGATATTTTTGTATCCGATATTTTTGCTTCCCAATATTTTTTAACTTCGATATTTTGTCTTTACGATATTTTATTTTCGATATTTTGTCTGAGTACCGTAATAAATATATTCAATGGAAGGTTTGCACTCTAATATATTAATGCTACATCAGAGAGGGAGAGCAGGTGACGTTTGGTATTGTGTTTAATGGACTGGAAATGAAAACGGACTAATCACACACCCGGATGTAGGGTGGCTTCATCCCGCCTTACCTGGGACCGGATTGCAATCGCCTAACAGACAATAAATAAGGAGCACTTTTCCTTTACAGATAATCAATCACATGTAAGTTCTATCAACTCACCTTTTGACAAAAACGTCAGAGCCTTGAGGAAAAAAACATGAACTACCTACTGAAGAGCAAAACACGTCAGCTGACCTACCTACAAAATATCTAGGAGATTGTTACAACATAATTGCTATTTTCAAGCAGCAAGGAAGAAATAAACAATTTCCTGTGCTCAGCAATTGAAAGTTCCATGTGGATTTATTTGTGATAAGATAAAGGAAAATACTCAATAAAAAGCAAGTCTCCGAGATGGCCATGTATATGCTCTTTTTACGATATGAACAATGTATATTTGTTATGTAAGGAGTAACAGCTGACCTATGTGAAATTTAACGAGATTCCCCCCGATGAAAGTCTTAACATGGGGGTTACCCTTGGCAATGCCCGATTCACACAGTATTAACCCCTTCGACGCTCATGACGAGCTGGGCTCGTCATGCAGTAGCCTCCTGCTACGCTCATGACGAGCCCAGCTCGTCATGAATAATGGTAATCATGATTTTCCAGCACAGGGGAAAAATCCCCATAGCATTCAAAAGGTTAAGGGTTACTAAACCTACGGAGGTATAGCCTTGCAGTGTACTACTTGATATAGTTGCAATCATTAACAGAAGCGGTGGCGAGTAATTGAAACTATACCAATAAAAGAGGATTGACTAATTTGATTGCTGAGCAGCAAAGAAAGAGGACAAGATGACACTCTTCGACCGATCATATGTTACCATGGGTGGCTCATCATGTGATGTGGTCTTTTGTGTTTAACTTGGGCTCTTGCGACGTGCAGTCCTCAACATAATGTTATCGTGTTTGTAACTTGGCTGCTGTGTGAGTAAAGCAAGACAAGCCAGCATAATATGCGTCTTTTATAGAATTGAAACTTTCAGATGTGAAAGCTAGAAAACTTTTGCAGGACAGCCGTCCTCGATTTTGATGGACTTTCAACAAACGTTTAACTTTTTTTGTTATTCAGCAGAAGGAGTTTATTTCTGAAAAAGTCACTAAATTAACGTGTACTTGGTAGCATGGCACAAAAAGCAGTCAGGCTTAACCTAGAGGTGATGTGTAAATTATTTAAGCAGCACACAAACAGTAAAAACGGGAAAACACAACACAAGGAAATCCCACACCAATTTAGAAAAATATAGTAAAATGTAATAAAGTATTTGACACAAAAAAGAGAATTCCAATCAGTAGAACCAGAGTTATGAATTTTTAATTGTTTTAGTAAAAACTAGTGCCTAGAAGATCAAAGTGCCAACCATGGACATCTAGTCGCACAAGATCAGGCCAAAGTCGAAAAATATGTCCAAACCCGATGGAGCGTGGGTCGGATATAAACAGAGGATTAGGCCTGGTCAGGGCTTAACTTTGGACTTAGAAGAAATTTTGAGGAAAAAGTTCTGAGAAGGTAAAGTTCAGCGGGGCAAGGCTGCAGGAGGTGTCCTAGAAGGGAGTGTCGGGGAGCCACTGGACAAAGTCACTGTGAAGACTTTTACGTTTGGACTTAGTCACTTCTTTGGAATTTGAAAATCTCCAGCGGGATGAGGCAAGAGGCTCTAACCGATGAGAGTTTCACAAGGGCGGATACCCCTTTGGCGAGAACCGCTGAACAGGATTTGCTGCTGCGCAGAAGAACGTAGAGGGAGCTGCCACGAAGTCAGGCTGAATGGTGATGCAGCTTTGTAGGATAGATGGGCACGTTGGTCCCAATCTTCTCTCAGTTCTTTGAGCAGTTTTTAGGTGAAAGTTTCATATGTCTCAAGTTTGGGATTTTGGCTATCTGGGCACATTAAGCACCATCAGCAAGTGTCCAGGCCTGAAGGGGCACACAGGCTGGGTCCAGGTGCGGGTTCAAAATGCCTGTAGAGTCCCTGTGGCTCTGAACAGGAGGCCAGCAAATTATCCCTGTGATTCACTCCGGTAGTTCTGGGTTTAGATGAAGAAGCAGGGCTCAAGTAGCAGGGTAGGCCTCTGAGGGTTAAAAACAGGCTCCAGGCAGCACAACAGTCCTTCCAGGTGCAGCAAAGCAGTTGTGTGGAGTACGCTGCGGGTCACAGCAGCAGACAGTCCTCCGAGAGTCCTTTCGCGTGTCCAGAAAGTGAAAGGAAGAGTAGGCCTGAGGGCCCTATTTCTATACCTGGTGCCTACTTTAAAGTAAGATTAATTTCTAGATGTCTCTCTTTGAAGTGCTTGAAATTTCCTGACTCCGCTGCCCTGGCTCCAAGCTGGCTGCATGGACAACCAGTGGTGAGAAGCTCTTTGTGTGAAGGCAGAGCACAGCCTATTCAGTTGTATGTGGGGCTTTTCCCAGTTCCAACTCCCCTTCCTGCCAGCATATGGCCCATTCAGGCACACCAAATTCATCTATTTTGTGACTGTCTGGGATGAAGCCACAAACTCTAACTACCAACTGCAAACCAGGCATGTGACTTAGGACAGCCTGCAGGTTCCAAATGCGAATAAGAAAGGAGAATGCCAATTTCTAAAAGTTAATTTGACATACAAGGGCGTCCCAATATTCCCTTGTGGGCTGGGGAATTAGAAATCAGGTAAGTAACAGTGCCAATAAGAGATTCATTCAAATACAAATACTTTGGCATATGAATATGTGAGCGATTTAGAATGCCGAAGCATACCATCTAAACTTAATTTAAAGTTGTACATCGCAATTTGTTTTTGAAAGATTTGAAAAGAAAAATGTAATTGGATGTAAAATTTTGAATTAAGTTGTGATGGTGCCAGTTGTAAAGTACACAGAGTGGTAAGGCCAGCAACAATGTATTCAGCAAAAAGTGGAGGGTAAAGGCAAAATATTTGGAGGTCATCTTGCAGAGAGGACCGGGTCCACCACTCACCAATGGCTTGTTCTTGATGTGCTGTGTCTGAAGCTTATATGTGACTGCAATTAAATGTCCATAATCCTGACAGTGTCAAGAACATGTTTTCATCTGAGTGAAACAACGCTGTAATGTATTTCTTTAGATACGAAGAAAGGAAAAGCCTCTGGTCTTCATGTCTCCCCATTGATTTGTATTAAACCTAATCTGATATTCTTCTGGAAAGGGTACTAGAGATGCACAATAAGGCAGCTGAATTGTCTGGTTTGCAAACACTATGAGAGATGCGCTGATCATGGTTATCCGAAAAACCTAGAAAGGACCTCGAGGATTTTAGAGCAAATGGACATCTGTCAGTGGTACCTGTTGACACTAAAATGATTAGTGGAACCATTGCTAAAAGGCTGCTCGTGGTAGGATCTGTCTGATATACATTGGCCAAACTTTACTTTTCCCCCACATAGCACCTTTCATAATCTTAGACCTTTGGCTCAGATCAAATATATTCTTGCTTGAGCTATAGGAGACTATGTAGATCCCTAGATGAATATGTTAGGTTGCCTGGGATTGGCACAAACTGGGGCAAGGTGCAGGTATTTCTGCTAAGCTGGTAGGCACATGTGGAGGACTCGACCTTTCCGACTTGGGGTTGGAGTAGAAACTCCCTTTGTTGAAATATTTGGGAATCCGTCTGTCCCACGATTGTAATAAATATATTCAATTGAAGGTTTGCACTCTAATATATTAATGCTACATCAGAGAGGGAGAGCAGGTGACGTTGGATATTGTGTTTAATGGACTGGAAATGAAAACGGACTAATCACACACCCGGATGTAGGGTGGCTTCATCCCGCCTTACCTGGGACCAGATTGCAATCTCCTAACAGACAATAAATAAGGAGCACTTTTCCTTTACAGATAATCAATCACATGTAAGGTCTATCAACTCACCTTTTGACAAAAACGTCAGAGCCTTGAGAAAAAACATGAACTACCTACTGAAGAGCAAAACACGTCAGCTGACCTACCTACAAAATATCTAGGAGATTGTTACAACATAATTGCTTTTTTCAAGCAGCAAGGAAGAAATAAACAATTTCCTGTGCTCAGCAATTGAAAGTTCCATGTGGATTTATTTGTGATAAGATAAAGGAAAATACTCAATAAAAAGCAAGTCTCCGAGATGGCCATGTATATGCTCTTTTTACGATATGAACAATGTATATTTGTTATGTAAGGAGTAACAGCTGACCTATGTGAAATTTAACGAGATTCCCCCCGATGAAAGTCTTAACATGGGGGTTACCCTTGGCAATGCCCGATTCACACAGTATTAAGGGTTACTAAACCTACGGAGGTATAGCCTTGCAGTGTACTACTTGATATAGTTGCAATCATTAACAGAAGCGGTGGCGAGTAATTGAAACTATACCAATAAAAGAGGATTGACTAATTTGGTTGCTGAGCAGCAAAGAAAGAGGACAAGATGACACTCTTCGACCGATCATATGTTACCATGGGTGGCTCATCATGTGATGTGGTCTTTTGTGTTTAACTTGGGCTCTTGCGACGTGCAGTCCTCAACATAATGTTATCGTGTTTGTAACTTGGCTGCTGTGTGAGTAAAGCAAGACAAGCCAGCATAATATGCGTCTTTTATAGAATTGAAACTTTCAGATGTGAAAGCTAGAAAACTTTTGCAGGACAGCCGTCCTCGATTTTGATGGACTTTCAACAAACGTTTAACTTTTTTTGTTATTCAGCAGAAGGAGTTTATTTCTGAAAAACCAAAAACTTAATGACCCCCGCACTATCGGAGTTTTCTCCCAGAGCATTGGGTCATTATTGTTTTATCTGTCGCTCATCGCCAGGTTTTACCTGGTGTTACGGACAGAACAAAAGGACATTACACGTCCACAATAGGGAGGGTAGTGTAGTGCAGTTCTAATCCGTAGGCCAATCAGAGGAAGCTTTCGATGAACTGAGCCAACAGGGCTACATCAACAGGCTTATGGTCCTCCCACCTATAAAAGAGGCGTACACACCAAAGCTTTGTGGACAGGGTACATCATCACTTTTGTGACAGAGTACCATGTCCGCTAAACTTTAAATTAGCACTTAATTTTATTTATCTAGAATGATAGGGACTGGGTAAAAATACTATTATGGATATATATGTAAATGCACGTTATGTATTTTTTTCTATTATGAATAATCGTAGTAGTATATTGATATAATTTAACAGCCCTGAAGAAGTTTTCAGAAATGAAACGAAACGGTATTGACTGAGCAGTTGTAGATGATGTTTTAGATAAATATGTCTAAATAAAGTTTCTTCAATAGTGTACATGTCCAGACTGGACATTGATGTGGTAGTGGAATCACTGTACCTTGGGGCTTTACATTTGTTGGTACTGACTCTGTTACATTTGATATTTCCAGAGTGCCTCTTCCAATTAGGATTATATTTAAATATCGAATTACATATTGCAGCTTTCTGTATCAAAGGTTAAGTTATAAAACCATTAAATATGCTTTTACTAACAAAAAATCATGACTTTGAAACTGATTACAACTTTTAATTCTACTTGCTCACCTGTTCTCATAAAAACAATTGGAAATTGGCGAGAACACCTTCTTTCGCACTGGTGTTTCAATTGTTTTCTTCTCTGCCTAACTCTTGATATAGGAGCATGCCAAACCTTGTCATAGCCAATCATGTACCGATAACAGCCTTAAACAAATGTTAAATTTTATTTTTTTTAAATATTGGGTCTATTCTGCTAGGCAAAAGGGGTCTCATTTTACATTTTCCTTATATCTAATGTCCAGACGATTCCTGCAAGATATTTTTTATGGTAATTGTTTTGCACACATTTTTATTCTTTCAGTCGATAGCCTTTCTGTCTTTCCAAATGAAGACTCTCCCTATTAAAATCTCACAAGTTTTTTTGTCATCCACTTTTTAAGTCTGGCTTAGTAGCACAGAGGTCTACGAACCCTATTGATACCATTTAAAAAATATATATACTTAAAGTGGGCTCTGGCTCCACACAGATGAGTATTTGTCTCTCACTAAATGTAATTGACTGTGTAATGTATCATTGTTTTCTTTCAATACTGCTTTCGTTGGAATTCACGATCGACTAACTCACATCTAAAAAGTACACTCAGTCAACACACTGTTTGTCACTTACGGTTCATTATCTCCTTTATAATAATAATAACAATACAGACACTTGTAAAGCGCAACAGCTACCTCAAACAGAGGTGTCCCAGCGCTTTATGCATTCTGTTTAGAAAGCAGACCTTTTGGACTACATTTCCCTAAGCTTTGGCTAGGTCAACAGGTTCGGTTTTATCTTTCTATCACCATTTTTCCATGCAACACAAGCACACAGTGTTTGCATGTGGTTGCAACTGGAATAACATTAAACCTGATATTTTGGTTTAGCTAATGATTGTTCAAGATAGTTTGTTCAATAGCTTAATCCCTGTGACAGGTCTGACCTACTGAAAGATTGCCAGGTTCTTTCAACCCAAATAGTTCAATTGATACCACTACGTGTTCCTTAGAATAAAAATATGGATTTGACTAGATCTAGTGAGATGCACCATCTTCTTTTATATACTCCCGACCTAAATCTAAACGTATAGCCGCATGGTCTAGGATTATATTTGGCGAGACTAAAGTTTGTAAATCAGAAATGTGCTCCTGTAGAACAACTCCAATTGTATGACTTTCATTGGATTCAAAATGGATCCCAGCGTACTCAAGGAAAGTACATTGGGAAATGAAAACAAATTCAGTGATGGTGAGAAAATAGGGAAGTTGATGGCTGGTTTTATAGTCCACTAAATTAGGAAACTGTGAATTAAGTAGTTAGATTTGATTGATGCATGTTAGCAAACTACTAAAACTAATACTCCATGTGCCACTTCAGCCCAGCAAAGAGCTTGGAGGACCTCCCCCTCATAATGAGGGGGGGCACTGATAGCCTCAGACCTGGATGCTTCAGTTTAAAGCCCTAAACTGCCCAATGTTGAGTGCCAATCAGTGACACCTCTTTACAGATTGGGGTAGGGTCAGCAGTCTCACTGACACCCTTCCCACTCTGTGACAAGGTAGGGACTTTTGCCTTAAGAGAAAGCAGGAGTTTCAATGCTCTATGAACCTCGGAGGCCGAGATCACTGCTGCAGCCGGTAAGTTATTTTTTGTAATGTTTTATGTGTGCGTACATGTGGGTATGTATGAATCTGTATTTGTGAGTGTGTGCTGTGAAATGTGTGTGTGCATGTATGTGCTTGTGAATGATGGGTGGAAGTCTGAATGCATGGGGTGTGAATGAGTGCGAATGTAGATGGGTGAGTGTATAATATTATAAATTACGCTGCCACCTTTGCATGTCCCCCAAGTTTGAGGTAGAGAAGATAGTAGTCAATGACTTCAGGAGGGTGAGATGTGGTGCCCCAGGACCTCAGAACACCACTTTGGGTTCACAGTCCAGTAAACATGGAGGACCTTAAGTGAGCCTGCATGATTGTTGAGCCGACTGTAGGGCAAACAAAATATAAAGAGGCAGCATGTTGAAATGACACAAAGCAGGGCAGATCCTTCACCAGAGCCATATAGGGACTTTGCAAACCAACACATGCAAATTGAATCTAGCAATGGCTCTGCAAGTTCAATTACTATGGTAACTTGGGGAAGTGTGTTTTCCATATACAACATGTGACATACCTGAAATGTGTCATATCTCCAGTGAAAAAAGTTATGGATCCCTGCATCGTACAATCTATTAAAGTGTGGCTTCACCCCAAACGTATGATCTAAAGGCCTATTAGATTCCCTAGTTTTTGTTAATGATTGATTTCAGATTACTTCATTTTGGTGACATGCTGAGAGTGCTAACTCAGAAAAACGTTTCAACGCCAAGGTTAGTGGAAGAGGGATGGAGGAGGGAATTTTAGTAGTTGAAGAGAAAATCTTTCATCAGAGGATCCTTTTCTGCAACAATTAGATCAGTTTAAGAAGGTTTTTGTAGACTTAGAGAATTTAAACTGAAATTGGGATACGGTTATCAAAAGTATGGGATGAAAAAATAGTTTGTCTGTGGATGTATTAGTCAAGAAAACTGAGTATGCCAAAGTCATTTTTATCAGTTTGTTTAATTGCAATAGTTTTGGGCACCAAGACATGGTAAATTCCATAATATATGCAACAAATAATTAATTAAATAAACAGGTAATGAAAGTAATTTCTCTACTTCGGCGACATAAAAACTATTGAAAAAATGTGCATACTTCATTGCAATTAGTTCCTTTCGAAGATTATACAGTATATTCATTGACCCTTTCAATATCCTTATTTTAAAACCATTCACATTTTTCAGACAATTTTCTTCTTGCCATCAATTTAGAAAAAATAACAAACATGTGTTCCATACACTGCTCTCATGTGTCACATATCTGAGAATGTAGAGCAGAGTATATTTTTTCAGCTTCCTGTGTTAATCTTTAGTGATAAACCCTTCGTTCGCCTACGTAACAAAAAACCTACCTATAACATTATCATTAACCCCTTTGCTGCTATGCCCCGCCGTGCTAAGCCTTTTAGCCTTTTTTTGCTATTTGGGGTATTTAGCGCTTATGCCCCTGTAACTTTTTGTCCACGTAAGGTATCCACATCAAATATGCGCCCCTTTCTTCCAAAAATCCTGAGGATTCTAAAGGCACCCAAGGGTTTGTTGATACCCCTGGAGGGGACTGAGAAATTAGCCAAAATACAGCTATGTTTTTTTAGGGGGGTAAAATGGGAAACATGTGCTGCAGAAGAAATAGTCTATTTTTGCCCTTGCAAATGGTATCAACGAAGGTTTTGTGGTGCTAAAATCACAATCTTCCCAGCTTTCAGGAACAGGCAGACTTTTGTCAGAAAACCAAAATTGTCCACACAGTGTTGGCATTTGCCTATCTTTCCTATTTTTTTGTGCCATCAACTTCCTTCCAGTTAGTGTAGAAATGGGTGTGAAAGCTATAATGGATCCCAGAAATCTACACATTTCCAAAAGTAGACAAAATTCTTAATTCAGCAAGGGGTCATTTGTGTAGATCCTTCAAGGTTTGAGTTGAAAAAAAAACAGCCATTTGTACCAACGTTTTCACCTGTAAGTTCTTCTACGTAGGCAAGATTTTTTAAAACAATATACCTTTACATCTGCTGGACCCTTCTGGTTTGGAGGATATATAGGACTTGTAGGTTCAACACGAACCTGAGGTACCCAAAAATATTAAAAGAGCTGCGCCTTGCAATGGTTTTTCATAGTGTACCAGGAATATAGCAATTAATTTGGTAAAATATAAACAGTGAGAAATAGATATCAAGGAAACCTATGTATTTCTGAAATATTACCACAATATAGAGTTTAGAAGCAGTGGTCAACAAAAAAAAAAGCAGTGGTTATTTGCACATCTCCGATAGTGTCGGTACCCGTATTAGCATGTGAATTAGAGGACATTTTTCAAAATGACTTCTTTTTTACATATTGTCTTACATTTGGGAGGCAGAAATGCATTGAAAGTCAATTGGTAATTATACTTGTTCTACTATTATGTGCTCCCCCAAGTCTCCTAATAAAAACGGTAACTAACTTATGTGGGTAGGCCTAGTGGCTGCGACAGGAAATGGCCCAAAACGCAACATGGACACATCATATTTTTAAATTGAGAACTGACCCTTTTTTCACAATGTGCCTAGCTGTGGATTTTGGACACTAGCTCTGCCAGCACCTAAGGAAACCTAGCAAACCTAACATTTTTGAAAACTAGATACCCAGGGATATCCAGGATGGGGTGTCTTGTGTGGCTCACACCAGGTTCTGTTTAACAGAATCCCTTGTAAACCTCAAACTTTGTAAAACAAATTAAAAAATCAAATTTTCCTCACATGTCTCTGATGGAATGTTTTGTAATCTTCGTGGAGCCATGAACTTCCTATCACCCAGCATTCCTCAAAGTCTCCTGATACAAATGGTAGGCCTTGTGCCAGTCACTGGAAACGTCCCAGAAAAGCAACGTAGACACATCACATTTTTCTAGTAAAAACTGACCCTTTTTTTTCTCATTGTGTCTAGCTGTAGAATTTGGACTCCAGCTCAGCCGGCACTTAGGAAAATATGGCACAAATTAGATTGTTTAGCAAAATTTGAGGTTTGCAGGAGATTCTGGGTAAAAACCATTATGGGATCCACGCAAGCCATACCTCCCTCGACTCCCCCAAGTGTTCCCTTCCGTGGGTAGTTGGCCCCCCCACACAAGTGAGATACAATTTTTATAGGAAGACCTGGGACAACGCTGGGTGGTAACACATTTGTGTCAGTTCAGTGATCCCACAGCTTTCCACACAGAAATGTGAGACAAATGTGATTTATTTCAGCTAAATTTAAGGTTTTCAGGGGATTCTGGGTAGGAAAACATTGGAGGATCCATACAAGCCACACATCCCTGGACTCCCCTGGGTATCTAGTTTTTAGAAATTGCTGGGTTTGGTAAGTTTTATTAGATGGCCCCCGAGCCCGGGACCAAAAATGCAGGTGATGGCTCCCATGCAAAACCAGGTTGTTTTGTGATAGATAATGTTGATGTCTCCACTATACATTTTGGGCCCTTCCCTTTTACGGGTACTTGGTCCATCCACACAAGTGAGGTACTATTTTTATCAAGAGACCAGGGGGAATGCTGGGTGGTAGGACATTTGTGTCAGCTCGGTGATCTCACAACTTTCCCACACAGAAATGTGAGAAAAAGTTGATTTTTTTCAGCTAAATTTGCAGGGGATTCTGAGTAGGAAAACTTTGGGGAGTCCATGCAAGCCACACCTCCCTGGACTCCCCCGGCAGTCTCGTTTTCAGAAATGTCTGGGTTTTATAGGTCTCTCCAGATGGCCGCCGAGCCCAGGACCAAAATCGCAGGTCGTTTTCTGATAGATCATTTTGATGTCTCCACAATACATTTCGACCCTTCCTTACTGCGGGTACCTGGCCCACCCACACAAGTGAGGTACCATTTTTATTGGGAGACATGGGGTAATGCTTTGTGGTATGAAAATAGTGTTTTTCCACAAGAGGCTCACTATCCTGTACTCCCAATGATTTTTAGTTTACAAAAATATCTAGAGTTGGTAGATTTTCCCTAGAGACAATCTACACCTTGGCAGAGAAAGACAGACAAGACAAATATTACTGCCCATCCATCTGTTCCTCAAGTACACACACATACTGGGTGCTGGCAGAAGGGTGAGTGAAAGGTTCAACATTTATTTTTTATTAGCAAGAGATTTTGTAAAAATGAAATGCACTATTAATAATTAAAGGTTAAAAATCTGAACCAAGACTCACAGCTTGTTTATTTATATATTTATTTATAAAGTTTTATACAGCGCAAAAGTGACCCAAGCGGGTATCAGAGCACTTTACAGATGTACAGAGGCATAAACAGAGTTGCAGGTAAAACAAAAACAACAATGATAAGTAAGGTAAAAGAGCAGTAAAATATGCAGGCGGAAATAGTGTAGCATATAAATGGAACAAACACATTGCGGGGTTGAGCACAAACCAACGGAGTGGGCATGGTCAATGGAGGTAGGTGCCATCAAACAAGTGCATTCCTCCAAAGGGCTTCTTTTTTTAAAGACACCGAAGAGGGAATCAGTCTGATGTGGGGAGGCAGGGAGTTCCAAATTCTCGGGGCAATACCCGGGAACGCCCGGTTATAAGTTTTCTTTTTCCAGAATTTTTGAGGTTTCAGAAGCAGAGTGCTGTAACTTTTAGAAGTTTGGCTCCTACCAGAGACCTCCAGTTTTTGGGCTAGGTACAAAGGGGTGTTAAAGTGAAGGGCCTTGTGTGCCATGCACGCAATCTTGAGATGAATCCTAGGCTCCAAAGGTATCCAGTTTAAGTATTTCACTGCCGGCGTAATGTGGTTACTTCTTTTGGAACCTGTGATGAGCCTAGCCGCAGAATTCATGGAAGCCCCGAGCGGAGCCAACTTGTACCTGGGTAGCCCACATAGAGTTGCACAGCCATAATCTAGCCTGGAGATTACTAGAGCTTACACAGCAGACTTGAAGTCGTCTGGGGTGAGAAAGGGTTTTATCTTTCTTAGAATATTTATGTGGAAGTTGGCCCCTTTGGTGGTTGAGCTAATGTGTTCCTGCACGCTCAAAGACTTGTCAAGTATAATTCCAAGAGACCTAGCAGAGTCAATAATGTGAGAAATACAGTTGAGAACAGTGTTTCAAGTACACCGCGATGATGGGCGCCTTTTTGGTTGGTGCTATCAAGAGGAATTCCGTTTTGGAGGAGTTGAGCTTATGATGTTGGGTAGTCAGTCAGTGTTGAGTTTTGAGTAGGGTAGAAATGAGTGATTTGATGTCGTCTGGGGAAGAGATTTTCAAGTAAAGTTGGGTGTCATCGGCATACATGTGAAAGTGAATGTTGGAAGAATTGAATAAAACAGTTAGAGGCTCCATGAACAGGTTGAAGAGCGTGAGAGAGAGAGCAGATCCCTGAGGAACCCCAAGAGTGAATGGCAAGGAGTTGGAAAGAGAGTGACTGACTTTAAATCTTTGCGTTCTGTTGTTGAGGAAGGAGGCAAAGCAGTTTAAAACAGGGCCATAGAGACCCATCCTTCGTTCCTATAAGTCAAGGAGGTTATCATGCTTGACTGTATCAAACGCAGAAAATAAGTCCAGGAGGATTAGAAGGCAAGCTTCATTTTGATCGAGCATTTTTAGGGCGTCATCTACTAAATGAGTAATAGTCATTTCAGTACTATGGCCCTGGCGAAAACCCGATTGGAATTGATCTAAAAGCTGGAATTGATCAATGTGGTTACATAGTTGGGCAAGAACACATTTCTCAAGGACCTTCGCTAGAGTGGGGATGCTAGTGATAGGATGAAGGTTATTAAGGTCCTCTTGGTCAGCCGTGAGTTTTTTTAGAATAGGGGAAACCTGCCCTGCCTTCAGACAGTCATGAATCATACCTTGATGTAGGGAGGCATTTACTATTTTGGTCCAGAGGGGGACTAAGGACCCTTTCATCTCTTTGAAGAAGCTTGAAGGTAGAGAGCCACTGAAGTGGTTAGAGGGTTTCAGAGTAGTAAGCAAGTTGAGAATAGAGCATTCATCATAGGAAGTGAATTAGTTCCAGCAGGCGTTATTTTTTTATGAAAGTCCTATGTCAGGCAGAGGCTGGAGTGGAGTGGGTTGGCTCCAGCAGGAGATATTTTTGGATGAGGGAACAATGGCGGGCAGAGGATGAGGTGGAGGAGGGGAGGTAGGGTTAGTCGGGCAAAGAAGGGAAGGCAGTTTGCTTTGTAGAGCTTGTAGATCATGTTCAATCTTAATAGTCTTTTCAAGGTAGAAAGAGCCAAACACTTCACAGTTTGGCTGTGAAGGCACCTGCGAGGGCGGAAGGGTGGGAAGATAGTTGGATTGGAGTTTGATCAGTTCAAAAAGATTTTAAGGTCTTTTTCTGGCATTATCTAGTTGGCTTCTGAAAAAGTTAAATTTTTCCTTCTTTATATATTTGTTGTAAGAGCTTCTTCTAGTTCTCAGGAGCATGAGGAGTTCAGTGGACGAACGTTCCTCTCAAGGATCGTTCGGCTAGTCTAAGATTGCGTCTCTCTGTATTTAAGCTATTGTTGAACCAAGGTTTGGAATCTTTGGAGGACTGTCTTTTCTGTTGTAGGGGGACAACGGAGTCTAGGATACTCAGCACAGAGTTGTTGTAATGTTCTGTGAGGTCCCGTACCTCAGACATATCAGTAGGAGGCAACAAGGTGTTCTTGCTGATGGAGATCAGGTCATCCATGTTTGAGTTTCGAAGAGATCATGTCCAGAGCCTCAGATTCTTGTCTTGTGATCTTTTCTTGGACCAGAGTTCGATGATGTGGAAGGAGATATAGTGATGATCAGACCAGTCACATAGGGCAATTGAAACCAATTGAATAACATTTCGTTTAGCTATAATAAGGTCCAGGATTGAGCCAAGAGTGTGTGTAGGAATATCACATATTTGAACTGGTTCGAGGTCCGTAAGGAAGGTTTTGAGAGTGATCACTGCAGGGTCTTTCGAGTCATTCCAGTGAAGGTTGAAGTCTCCGAGGAAGATTTTGGGATGATGATGTCCCACATTTGAACAAATGATTTCCATGACATCTTCAACAATGGGGAGGTTGTCTCCCGGCGAATGGTACAACATATGCAATTTGCATACTGGCCTGCTGTTGCTGGTGATGTCAATGCAGAGGTATTCACAGGTGGAGACAGCCTCTGAGTGGTTCGTTCGACAATGAGACTATTCTGGTATATACACGTTATCCCACCACCAGGTCTGTCAGTTCTGTCCAGCCTAATGATGTTATGGTTCGGGGGGACTAGTGTGTCAAGGATCAGGCCAGAGAAGTCCTTTAGCCAAGTTTCCGTAAGTATGAGAATGTCAAGATCCTGAGCCAGGATGAGATCAGCAGTGTCAGTGGCATGCTACATGGCTGATCTACAGTTGACGAGCATGCACTTCAGATGTGGAGTGATGACAGAGGGAGTGGGCTGTGACAAGGGAACTGGCTTGAGGTTAGAGTGATTTATAGCATTGTTGTTGTGACTGGGTTTTCTGAGAGGGTTCGGGAGAATGGCTAGAATGTGTTCTTGATTATCTGGCTTGTCCAGGTGAGATGGATTATAAGAGTATGGATTATAAGAGTGCAGGAGAGCGTCTATGTCAATCCCTGAGCTGTAAAGGCACATCAAGGCACCATCCTCTTTACAGGCCACTTACACACCTTTCATACTTGCCACACACATTCACTCTGCCAGTCGCGGGTGCAGCACATTATAGCACTCACATCAACTGACAATGGAGAGACAATGTACACCCTTGCAGAGAAAGACAGAAAAGACAAATATTACTTCACAATTAACTATTTCTTAAGTACAGACACATATTGGTAGGATTTGGCACGAGGGTGACTGAAGGTTCAGGCGTAAAATATTATTACTAAGAGATTTCACAAAAAGGAAATGCACTGTTAATAATTAAAAGGTTAGCAACCTGAACCAATGACTCAGCTCGTGAGCTGTAAAGCCACAGCAAGGCACCAACCTCTTTACAGGCCATTCACACACCTTCCATACATGACACACACAAGACAATTCACACCACCAGCCGCGGGTCCAGCACTTTACAATATTCACATCAACAGACAGAGCCATTCAAGGACCCATCACTTTAATACACTACACCCAAATGACTGACATGGCAATCACACCGGCTTTCAGTTGACGTAGCGTGCAGTGGTGTTTGGCTAGCAGTGTGTGTAGTGACCAGCGGCAAGTCACAACTCACACACCGCTAGCCAAGCCCCAAACCACGCACACCGCCAGCCAAGCCCCACACCACGCATACCGTCAGCCAAGCCCCACACCACGTACACCACCAGCCAAGCCCCAGTCTACCACACCACCAGCCAAACACCAGTAGATGCACACCGCCAGGCAAGTGCCAGCCCACGCACACCGCCAGCCAAGAACCAGTCCACACACCACCAGCCAAGTGCCAGTCCATGAACACCGCCAGCTAATCCCCAGTCCAAGCACACTGCCATCCAATAACCGGCCCATGCACACTGCCAGCCAAGCGACAGTCCATGCACACCACCAGCCAAACGCCAGTCCATGCACACCGCCATCACATTTGTTTTAACAAAAAAGAAAACACAAACCAATTGGAAGTAGATACAAAACTATAACCACAAACACAGAAGCAGTACCTAAATACAGCACACTAATGCCACCTATGAAACTTAACAAAAAATATAAAACAATACAGACCAGGCAGTTCACTTTTACACTCACAGTTACTCCAAAAACTCTTTTTGTGTCTGAGACAATCTGAAACATGTTGGTACACAAAGCCCAGGATGGGCAGGACACTCAGCGCAGTGTATACGACTCTCTTTTCGCATACCTCTTCACAAACAGACTCGACATCTCTTACAGGGATTGTTTTTTTTGTGCGTGGGAGGTATGTAATCAGTAGAGTCTTTTAATCTAGCCACATCCTGCACCACTCCAGCTCTAGGAACACTTGCCTGTTCCACTACAACAAGGCTGCCTATCACAGACTTCCGAAACTAACCAAAAGTCATCCTTGACTCTGGAGAATAATCATTGAACACAACCAAAGCATTAAAAGTTGTTAAGATGGATGGCCAACTTCTTATGCCAAATGTAAGCCCTAAGAACAGCAGTGCAAGGTTCCAACCTCTGATCTACTCTATCAACACCACCCATGTGCTTATTGTAGTCTGCAATGCACACAGGTTTGCTCACTGCAGGAACCTGACCCCAAACAGTCACAGATGAAATACTTTCATTAAGGATGGTAGTCACCATGTAGACATCCCTCCTGTCCACAAATATCACAGCTAGCAGTTCATCACTACGCAAGGCACTGCACTGTCCCCTCTCAAGCTTTTTACAAAAAAGCTCTTTTGGGTAACCTTTACGGTTAGAGCAGATTGTGTCACAAGCAACAGTGTCCACATTGAACAATTCCTAAACAATTGCACAGCAGTGTAGAAGTTATCTAGGTACAAAAGGTGACCTTTGTTAAAAAGACATCTAGCAAGTTCCCACCCAATTTTCTCACTAACTCCAAAAGTGGATGGTCAACTAGGGGTGTCAATAGTGGAATCTCTACCGGTGTACACCCAGAAATTATAGTGTTATATTCTAGAGTTAGGCCCATGTAGCGAAGCAGCTTAGTTCTTACATTGTCCAATTTTTCAGCTGTAACCTTTTGCACATATTTGCATGTGTGACAATCTTGGATTAGTTTACCTGAAACTAAACTTGTTTACACATCTAGCTTCACACAACATTATCACAATGCCTTGAACATCATGTACAAGGTCTCATTTCGCACTATGTACAAATTTTATCTCTATCTCCATCCATGGGGCAACAGGGCTATCTACACATCCCTAACATCCCTAATCTATACACACATCGCAAGACTTCTTTCTATTATATCTCGATTGATTAGCAGAGGAGACACTCCATCTGACGCAAGAGGTCCATGCATGCTGACAATTCACTAAGCAGTGGTCTGACATCTCGTGAGGTGTGGCCAGTTTGTGACCAAGACGGGGTCCTTCATTCTCTCCCACCAGGTAATGAGGTTGGATCGACCCTTGGGGGAATTCTTGGCTCAACACCTACACATATTCTAGGTACACTTAGAGTAGGGGTCACACAGTAGGAGTATGCTCAATTACTGCCTTTGTCTTATATGCCTGCATATATACATTGTTTTAGCACCATGGTAGAACTATATCTGCTAGTCACACTTTTGGTGCTTGTAATCACTTTTATCTGCTACTGTCTATTAATCATTGCAGCAAATGTATTCTATACAAGAATAACGCTGGTTCAATAAATATATTGAAAATGTCCCACTGTGTGTTCTCTGTATACTTCTCTGAGAATAAGTGTGCACGAGTGACTGAGCGAAAGGTTCTGTACTGTTCCCACGATCCCTGAGGGGTCAGAGTTGTCATGTTCAGTGGTAGCCAGAAATAATTTGCTCCCTGATAAGGTTAGGGGTCTTATGGTGGCAGTATGAGCTAGCTGGTCTATAGGCCAACAAATCCTGACACCAAGCCCCTAGTTTATGTTGTCCACAGAATGCACGGATCCTACGGATTAGTAGGAACTACATGACAATAGACATATCGTCTCTTACTCTCAGACAACATATACATCTTAATTCCATAACGCGCCCTCTTGCTAGGAATTTACTGCCTTAAAACCAAACGGCCCTTTAACAGGACCAAAGACTAATCAACAGCTATTTCTTTCCCTGGAGCATAGATCTCTGAAAATTGATCTACAAAATGATCAAGGACAGGCTGAATCTTAAAAAGACGGTTACAATTAGGGTGATCTCGTGGCAACGCTGACACATTATCAACAAAAAGCAGCTTCCGGAGCAAAAGTAAATACCGATTGCGACTCATAATTGCAGTAAATATGGGCGTTTTCATCAAGTCACTGGTAGACCAATATGAAGACAGTAACAGATTCTTTATCAAGCCCGTCAAAAAAGTTAAACCCAAAAATGTCTTCATCTTATCCAGATTTGTGGTAGTCTACCGGGTAGCTCTACAGCGGGGCCTAAGTCTGGCACTGTTGACCCTCAAATATTGTTCAGCATACAAATTAGTCTGCTCAACAATTGGAGCCAAAAACCCATAGTCCATAGCAACTGAAAAAAATGAATTGGCAAAAAATATTCACAATCCACTTTACACCCTGTCATACCACTAAAGGCAGGCAACACCGGCTGCACCATGTTTGGATCAACCCAGAGTCCAGCACTTCCAATGGGAAGCCTTGCAGTCCCAGGCTGCAATCCAGATGCCTCTTGCTGCACCATTGACAAATCAGTGTCCTCCTCTAAAACAGGCACTACATCTGCACTGAGAGTAGCTTCACCCCCACTGAGAGTAGCTTCATCATCAGATGATTCCTTGTGGATAGAAAATTCACTGCCAAAATCTTGCAGTTACTCCTCTACCTCAAATGCACTGTCAGTCTCATAATCATGGTCAGAGGAAGATTCAAAAAGCATACCAACAACCTGTTGAGCAGTAATCCTGTGGCTAGCCATAATCCTTACTAATAAAGGTAACTTGACAAACAAGTCAACAACAACAAACACTTTGTAAAATAAGTAATAAACAAAATGTGGCTTTATCACAAAGACCTACTTCATCCAAAATGATACCACTCACTTGCCAGAAACAGATAGGATTACCGCCACCTACTGTGTACAAGCACAACAAGAACCAACAATATCCCACTTAAAAAGAAAAAGATTTACGCATAAGACAACACAGTACACATCTTGCACAAATACAAAGAGAAATGCACACTCAAAACATTAGCTAAATATGCTGCTATTATGACACTACTTACAAAAAATCATTCATACATGACAATAATACTCATTTGGAGTAAACACAACAAAAAAGTTGTTCTTAACAAACACATGCAACTACGCAAACTGCAGATCAACCACTACCGAAACCGCAAACAGGAATCACATCAACAGAATCAAAAGCTTAGCACTAGAATAAAAATGAGAAATAAAAGATTAAAATCACATTTGTAAATAATGCACAAGTCCGCACACAATCCACCAGCCAAGCTGGGGGGCAGATGGCCTTAACAATATGGTCAAAACATTCACTCCCAAAAGGGGAGTGACCCTTGCGCAAGGGGTCGCTCCCCAAAAACAACAACTTAGTGAAATTAACATCCCTGCTGTCTAGTGGCTTCTGTCCCCCTTGGTCGAACGGCCCCCGGGGGGCAGAAACGGACAAAATATTGACCCACTAAAGGTGAGTGACTCTTGCCCAAGGGGCCGCTCCCCACAACAAAGATTTTTCCCAAAAATAAAATCCCTGGTGTCCAGTTGCTTCTGCCCCCCTTGGGAGCAGATGAGCCTAAAAGCATAAGGCTGATCTGCGGGGCAGAAATGGGCAAAATATTCACACCCTAAATGAGAACAAGCCTTGCCCAAGGGGCCACTCCCCAACAACAATATCACAATATTCAACTAAACATACCTGGTGTCTAGTGGCTTTTGCCCCCTTGGAGGTTAGTGGGCCTAAAACCATAAGGCTGATCTGCCCCAAGGGGGACAGAAACAGCCAGAATATTCATTACCTGAAGGGGAGGGACCCTTGCCCAAGGAGCCGCTCCCCAACAACAGCATACCTTATTCCACTGAACATTCCGGGTATATAGTGGCTTCTGCTGCCCCCCCCCCCCTTTGAGGCAGATGGGCCTAAAACCATAAGTCCGATCTGCCCCTAAGGGGGGTCAGAAAAGGCCAAAACATTCAACCCCTAAAGGGAAGCGACCGTTGCCCAAGGATTTGCTCCCCAACATCAAAAAAATTAAGTAATCCCGGGGGGACTAGTGGGGTACACAAATCTACAAAATTATAAACTGATCTGCCCTTCAGGAGGGCAGAAACGGCTAAAATAATTGCTACCCAAAGGAGAGCTATCCTTTCCCAAGAGGCCACTCTCCGGCATTCCTGAAACCGATCCAAAATAAAAATCCCTGGTGTCTAGTGGGCATTCCTGCTGCACGATCGCATCCCCATGTGCGATTGTGTGGCAGGAGTGCTCCAAAGAGACATTGGAGGAAAGGAAAACCCTTTACTTTACCCTGATGTCTCTTTGTTCCAAAACAAACTCCCCTCCCCGAGGAGACACTCATCTTTCTCCAAGACATGCTGGAAGCAAATGGCTTCTAGTGTTTCCAGCAAGCACTAATAACGTGATGCATGCTGACGTCATTAGATGCCGTGAAGGGAGGCGGGGGACCGCAGAAGTGCTTCTGCTGTCATCTCTGGTCAGTGCGTCACCAAGGGCATCCCATGGGGGTTGCGCCAATGCATCCCCCATGGGTGAGTGCCAGGACATCCGGGAGCACACAAGTGGGTTAAACAATATATGTATATTGACTGCTAAACCTGACATCCTTGGTGTAGACTTCCCCCAAACATTTTGCCTTCTCCCCTCCTGTTTACTTAATTAGTTTTTGTTGGCAATAGGACTCTGTGCACTTTACCATTGATAAAGAGAACTAAAGTGCTTGTCCTCTCTCCCTATAACATGGTAAAATTCACCTACTCCTGACTGGCACATTTTCTTTACTTGTAAGCAACCTCGGCCAGTGCAGGTAAGAGCGGTGGGGTGGTTGACAGGGTGGAGGGGAGTCAACAGACGACGAGGGAAAATAAAATAAAAGAAAACCACTTATCTTGCGCTTGCCGCATCACCGAGTCGGCGATGCGGCAAGCGCAAGGTAATTGGCTTTCTTTAAAAAAAAAAACCTTATCGTCTTCTGTCAACTCCCTTCCCACCCCAACGCTCTTACCTGCATAGGCCGCAGCTGCTTGTAAGTCACTAGTAAAGTGGTACTGCATGTACTCAGGTCCTGTAAATTAAATGCTACTAGTAGGCCTGCAGCACTCATTGTGCCACCCACTGAAGTAGCACTTTAAAACATCTCTCAGGCCTACCATTACAGCCAATTCCACCTTTTGGAGCCTTCCAGAGCATGAGTGGAGCGTGCGAACCCCTGCTCAAAATTCATGACGTCTTTTGCCTATCAGCAAAGGGTGAAATCTGGGCTTTTTAAAGTTGCGTTTTTTTCTGCTTAGGTTGCCAACCTTGATTTTATTTCCAGTTCATTTTTCACTCGCTGAGGTGTATTTGTGTAGCAGAAGCTAGTATTCCAGACTTTAAAAAAGGTTCATAGTTACTGCTCATTTCACCAACTCCCATTGATGCCCAAGTGTCTTCATTGTATTCATTTGACAGCATCTCTGCATTGCTCATTTTACGCCTTCTCCGTTTACCCCACTGGAACCAAGCTTTACTTAGCTGTAGAGCCACAACATGGGTGAAACCAGTCCTGGGTTGCTTGTGTTCTGGTTCAGGGAAGACCTGGTGTAGCAGTTCAGACTGGACTGTTCTCATTGGAGCCGGGTCAAGACTGATTTGTATATAGCTTGGTCCAAACTAAGGTGGAATGGTGCACAAAATAGCAATGGGCGGGGATGCGACCCTGAGAAATTACCAGTGGCTGAGATTATTTCAAGAATTCCATCCCTCACTTCTTGTATACTTCACTGTGTCGTCCTAAGTGGGACAAGTCTGCCAAGACGTGGGTCCAATGCGCGCTGTGTCACGGAATCCAAACTACATCCGGTTGAAGAGCCCATAACAAGGGCGAAACCAGTCCTGGGTTGCTTTTGTTCTGGTTCAGGGAGGACCTGGTGAGGCAGTTTGGGCAGGACTGTTCCCATTGGAGGTGGGCCTAGACTGATTTGCATATAGCTGGGTGCGCCTTCCAATTTAGTGTGACTGTGTCATATAGGGTTCTGAATAAAGAATGTAGAAATAAACACCATGCCAGCAGGCAGGAGTCTGCTACAAATTTAGAACTTAGAACCCTCTTTTTCAACTATGTCTAGCGCGTAGAGCGTCCTTCCAACATGGTAATGCAACATATAGAATCCTTCAGATGTTTCTGGTTTACCAGAATATTTCAGACATAATATTCCCCAACATGACGTCTTACTGCAAGCTTGAGTGCCTTTTAGGAACACATTCGAAGCCCTGTACTACTGTTTGTTGTTTCAGGTAGGGACACACTCTGGTGTAATGCATCGCGGTTGAGCGGCGCTTTCGGTCTTTCATTGCACATATTGTCAACAAAGGAAGGGCGGCAAAAACAAGACTCTTTGAAGGCATGGCAGTCAGGCCCTGTGACTAAGGTAATCCTGTCTTAAAAGCAGCGGTCCCTGTGTGCTCTGGTGGATTAGTGCTTTGTGCTTGTTGTTTGCACTGATGCCATAATGTCACCGAATAGGAGACCATGGGAGATTACCTCTCCCCCTCCGAAATCCCAGACATTAAGTGCCCTTCCATCACATGTCCCGCAATACCTTAAAAGGAAGACCTACAATTAGATCAACAAACTTAGAAAAAGAGTTTCCTGTGTGCCATTAACTGAACCTGATAAATACATAGATTAAGTAAATAAATATATCAGTGCACAGCGACACTGCCGACGCGAAATGAATGTGCATGACAGGAATCTACACTTTTAAGACACAGAACCAGAGCACTCAAGTTTCCCTGGTAGATGAGTGACTAGCTCACCCAGTCCAGGCTTTTGCTTTGCATTGTGCGACTAATAGTGCTGATTTAATGATGGCATAAACCAGGACTACAAGTCCCAGAATGCAAAGGAAAATCATGGTCTGCATAGACCTGGCACACTTAAGAACTTTGCAGAGCCTCCCTACTCTTTTGTTCCTACAAATTGGAAGCATGTTGTTACCTGTTCTGATCTTAGGTATTTCGCAGCGAAATAAATAAATAAATCTTTCAAGAAGTAGACGATGAAACAGCTCTTTAGGATATGGTACTGAAACATTTCATTAACTTCGGTTACCCTTTTCAGTTTGTCCTTCCTATCACTTGCATATTTTGAGCGGTAACTCAGGATTTCATAGTCACAGTGTGTGGTCACCTCTTCTGTTGGAATATGCATGCTACTGCTTTCCAAGAAGCACTGAGAGTAGCCCATTGAGTATTAGCAGAGCTACACAAATAAATAGGGACAAGAGAAGGCTTGTGTGGCAACCTATTGTGGCAAATTAAAAAAAGGAAATTAAGTGTCAGAGCTGTGTACTCATCGGTCGAAAGCTCTGTCCCACCTTTCCTGGTACCCCCTTCACCCCCGCCAAGAATAATGCAAAGAATGTAGTAAGTAAAAAGAATGTAAGTAAAGTACAGAATAATACAAATCACACCTACCAGTGAGGATTTCTAACCTTACTGTTACAGCTGCGGTCTTTAGAGTCCGGGAACCAGATCCGAATCCCGGCTTAGGTCAACATCTTGTGATTCTGGGCAATTCACTTCCCATGTCCACATCTAAAAAACTATAAAAACTAATGTTCATGTAATGCGCTTTAATGCCTTTGGTTGTAGGTACAGATATCACATTAAGGCTGCCGAGAGGACGGGTAGGTGCGATTTCCTTGAGCAAACGCCTTAACCTGAGTGACGGTACTGCGCCCCCTCGCCATGACCCAGGGGGATTGCCCCAGATACAGAGAAGGTTGGATTACTATAGGTAGGATCTAACCGGTGGCACTAGAGGGAGTGCCCCCTATTTATTTTTTATTCACAAATTTTATTTTTCTGGTCCTGAAGAAGTGCCAAGGATCTCGGCCTGAGACCATCAGGGGCGTGAAACATATTGACCCAATAAATACAAAACTATCTCCACACCTATCTACTCCTGGCTACCAATGGCCATTATAACTCTTTAGCATCCCTACCCTTCCGTTTTGTTATTCTTGACAGAGGAGTCCACCTATTAAACTGACTCAGCATCGATATCCTCTAGTCAATTTTACAATCACTCACTACTTCATGAGCACAACCTCACACGCATCATACAGTGAGAATTAAAAAGATCTCTGCAAAAGTGACCCTTTGGGGGACCCGTAGGGCATTGCAGAGCCAGCCGGATGATGATCAACCGCCCTATGATGAAGCATGACATACCTTGGGATGTGTGAGGGCAACAAGTAAGAGTCTCGCTGACGCTTTCTTCTACACCCTAGACCGGCCTTTCTCCCTTTAGGAATGGTGACCCCCAGTTTTTAGGGTTGTACAGATATATAACCAGAGCTGTTTCTAGAGGGGAGGCCAGGAGGACCAGGACCGCCCAATGAAAACCTATTCATGTTTCTCTTTTGCCGGCAGTTTACTCTCTTTCCGTATTACCGCAACTAGCGTGTCAGCTGAGGCAACGGAAATCGCTGCTGCAAAGAACGCAGGGGCATATTACCAAGAATAAGCGATAATTATCGCTAAGCTTGGTTAGAAGCAATAATTTTATCGCCGTGCTTTTTATCGCTTAGAAACCTTGCAATTATCAAGGTTTATCTCCTAAGCAATAAAAATCGGCCGAAATGCATGAATATCGCTGTAAAGTCAGTGATATTCATGCATTACCGAGCTAGTGCTCTTAGCCATGTTATCCACCTACCATTGGATAACATGGCTAAGAACTGCTCTGGGCAGGCGTTAGGTTTTGGAGATAATCGCGCTTAGCGCGATTATTTCCAAAAGTAGGTAATAGGAGATAGCGATGTTAGCGACTGTTTTCAGTCGCTAACATCTTGGCAAGCCCACTTTGCATGTCATTAGCAATAAATATCGCTGACATGCAAAGTGGGCCCCAAGATGGTCGCTATCTCCTACTAGCTGTCGCTAACTGGTGTTAGCGACAGCTAGGTAATAGGGCGATAAAATGATCGCCGCTTTAGCGGGAAAAATTCCCGCTAAAGCAGCGATAAGGCCCTTGATAATATGCCCCACAGTGCTTTCTTGCTTTGCTCACGAGGATGGGCACTACTAACGACAGTGAGGGGTTGGGTATTCAGTATCCAGAGTTTATTCTGTGCAGTATTGGGCCGTAACGTTCTTGTGAGGAAAATAACCGCCATTTCTTCCCTTTAGTCGATTTTGGCAGGGCCTCCAGCTGGGGTCTGAATATAAGTTTGTACAAATTCTTTCATTCACTTTCAGCCCGGCAATGCACCCCTATTCAAAAGATATTTTGGAAAAAGTTTAGACATCTCGAAAGAACTGTGGAAGCGATTTCTTTATGTAGTTGTTGTTAAAACTTTGGAGCAAAGTGGAACAAAATACAGGTATTTTTTTTATTTTCCCATTTCTTTTACTGGCGTGAAATTAAAATGCAGGTCAGACCAGTAGAATACGTGCAAGGTGGTGACCTACTGATTGATTATTAATGATGTGGCTGCCGGGACTGGGTCAGTCTCAATCACCTGTCAGCAAGTACCTCAATTAAATTGTTGCCCGTCATGTGACTGAATCCTTTCCACCTCTTGTCAGCCATTATAGACAATCTCTAAGTGCATTTTAAAACGTTTCTCTTTTGTGCTTTCTTTTGCATAACCATACTATATTCTGATTTTTGCTGCTGCTTCAAGTGCTTTATTTGCATCATGCATTTTTGTAAGATAGCACTAGAAAGAAACTTTTTTGTTGTCTTTTTCTGGTCCTAGAGTAATCTTGCGATAATTTGGCAATACACCTGTGAAATTGTGTATGAGGGCTGCACTGAATTTTTTTTCCCACTTTGCCTCCGGGGGCATCCTGGTCCCTCTAGGAACCCCGCCCTGCAAGAAGGGGAAAGGAGTCAGAGTACCCCACCATACCCCCTTATATGTTGTTTTATGTTAATTTTCAGGACACAGAGACCAAGTTCCTGAGTCATAAAATGGGGCCAATTAATTTCCCTTAATGTTATGGCCAGCCTATCACAGCACTCGATCTCATGAAACTGGTCCCAGTACTGCAGGACCAGTCAATCAGAATGCTTTATTTGTCATTTTTTCCTATGTTACTCACTCAATACTTCCTCAAGAATACTGCTACTCACTCAATACTTCCTCAAGAATACTGCGAGTCCACAGCAAACTAAAAAAATGTTTTTTGCACTTTGACCCTCAGGGATTAGTTTGCCCTTGAAAGACTAAATCAACAACAGAGAAAGAGTGCTTCGCCCCCTGGTACAATCCTGACCTTAAAGCCATAAAAGTTAGCTGCAGACACTTAGAGAGGGTCTGGAGGGTACCATATAGTGAACAGAGCAAACTTTCTTACAAACTCACCCTCAGGTGTACAGGGAAGCTATAAAAAACTAAAAAAGGAAGTACTTTACTAGCAAAATTGAGGGGGCCAAAACTCCTCAAGAGAGCTTTTCAAGACCGTCACAGCTCTATCCAAACTAAACCAAGAAAATCAATGTGTCCCTGACCAAATTCTTTGCGATACAATGGCAAGCTTCTTCCAGACTAAAGTACAATTGATTTATGATGAACTTGCAGGGAAGCTCCCCAATTCCATTAATACCAGGTCACCTGGGCCAGCTGACCTAAACAGGCTGACCACGGCTAGTCAATTGAGTAGCTACACCCCTCTATCAGCGGACAAAGTAAATGATCCGCTACTAGCAGCAAAATCCGGGTCTCCGACAGACCCTTGCCCTCCTGCTATAATATATTTGGTTTCAGATAAGATCAGTAAGCAACTTGCTCCACTTCTGAATAACATAATCAGAGCAGGTATCTTCCCCACCTCCTGGAAGAAAGCATGTATTAGGCCGATTTTAAATAAATCATCCCTGGACCCCTATGTGGTTGAAAATTATCGGGCCATATCCTGCCTACCTTTATTGGCTAAAATCTTAGAAAAATCTATGAATCAAGACCTAACAGGATGTCTTGAGCTTAATGACATCCTAGATCATTCCCAACATGGCTTTAGACAAAAGCACTCCACCGAAATAGCCCTAATCATGGCCACTGAGGAAATATGTAGACAACTCGATGGCTAAGGAAAAGCCAGGCTAATCCTACTTGACCTATTAGCCGCATTCGATACCTTGAACCATCAGGTATTAATTCAAAGGCTGAAGGCAATAGGAATCAAGGAGGAGGCTTGAAGCCTTCTTTCCTTGTTCCTCTTGGCAAGGGAGCAGAGGGTGTGCTAGGCCAATTTTAAATCAGAGATATTTTCCCTCCCCTGTGAAGGCCCCCAGGGGTCAGCATTGTCCCCAATGTTATTCATCATTTATGTTACACCCCTGGCTGAGCTGACCAGGGGCATGTTTTCTCATTAGTATCATACACCGATGACACTCAACTTGTTA
The DNA here is from genome assembly GCF_964261635.1 of Lissotriton helveticus. Lineage (NCBI taxonomy): Eukaryota > Metazoa > Chordata > Amphibia > Caudata > Salamandridae > Lissotriton > Lissotriton helveticus. Next base: position 1,192,837,427 of record NC_136059.1, read on the forward strand.
TCTCCATCTCTTCAAGTGCAGAAACCGTGGCAGGGAGATTTCATGGCTGTCTGAAACATAATTTGGAATGGATGCACTAGAACTACCTTAAATTAAACACGGGTAAAACTGAGGTTATGGAGTTTGGGACTGGGTCACCGCTCTGGAACCAAGATTGGTGGCCGGCGGAGACAGGTCAACGCCCAGTATCCGCAATAAAGTTCAGGAATTTGGGAATCTTTCTTGATGACCAACTAAGCTTCAGAAGCCAGATTATTCAGTTAATATCGCCATGCTTCTTCCAACTAAAAATTCTATGCAAAATGTTCCCTTTTATTCCCCCGAACCTCAGAAAATTTGGTTGTAGTTGCTTTTATCCTTTCACGGATTGACTATTGTAACACCCTTTTCCTGAGCATAAACAAGCGCCAATTGTCTAAACTACAATCTCTGCAAAACGCTGCAGCTAGTATACTGCTTAACATTCCAAAATACCACCACATTTATAGCAGCATTAGAACTCTTCACTGGCTACCAGTGCAACAGCAAATCGAATTAAAAGCACTGTGCCTGGTACATAAAGCACTGTTTGCTGGTGGAGCAACGGATATACATAAATTATTCTGTAAATACATTCCACTGCATAATCTCAGATCTGCTAACAAAGGTATAGTCCAGATACCTAGAATACACCTGCATTTTTCTTTAATTCATTGTCACTTTTATACAATTGAATCTCAGTTTTTGTAGATCCTATTTCGGCAGGCAGAGTGGTTTTTAATTTTTGATGTTTGAATTAATTTGCCATTACTATGACTCAGTGGAACTGAGGCTGAGGATGTATCAGGATACAAGGGAATGGAAAGATGTAGTTTGTATAACATCCACAATAGTGGCCCAGGGACCACTGGGGGTTTGCGAGGCCTACTCAAGGGGACCACAGCTCTTTTCAAATATTGAATGATATTACAAATAATACATTAAAACTAGTAAAGTATATACAAATAAAGGAGCACATTTTATTTATTTTTAACGTTTTTACGTTTAACTTCATTTCGTTGTGACCTAAACAAAATATTTCAAAATTTAGTGTATGCTTGTTTTTGTATTTTTGTGTCTTATTTTGAGATGTAAATTATAGAAATTGCTTAGGCTGGGGGTCCCCGGTTCGAATAATGACTCAGTGGTGTTCCCCAGATTACAGTTACAATTTATTGGGAACCTCAGCAGTCATAGGGTTAAGAAGCACTGATCTAAAAGCAGGGCCACTGGAATTATGTGGCAGGAGAGGGCCAAATTATGTGGCAAGGTTGAGTAAATTATGCAGCAAGAAAAGGCAAATTATGCGACATAATCCGGCACATTTTGTAATTGAATTACTTAATTTCCATTTTTAAACTTGGTAACACTGTCAGGTCATTGGTTGCACCTCATTAGTACCGTTTAACACACACATATAGCAATAAGCAACAGGAGGCTGACTAGTCCAGTTTTGCAAACGGCCTTCCACTGCGCGGAAACAAGTTTTGCTGAATTTTTAGTAACTTTTGAACGGTTTGACCTAGAAACAAAATTTATTTTTCTTAAAATCTACAGATTATGTTGCAGATGGATTATGTGGCAAATCAATAACTATGTGAAAATCGCCGTGGTCATCTGCTGAATGCAAGAAGTGGGTGTAGATGGCCAGACATAAAGAACCTGTAAGTGGAGAGATGATCAAGGCAGCTGCAGGCTCAGTGAGAATGAGGTGTACAGTGTTGATTTGCATTGTGGCAGTATAGGTTCAAGAACAATTTATAAGAACTATGTAGTCGAGTGAGCAGAATAAACATCATTTTGTAAAGGGCAACAGGACGTGAGGAAATTGTACTTTTTTAGACATTTTTTTCAATGGGGAATCTGAAAGAGCACATCGTGATATGGGACTTTGTCAAAAAGTGTTTTGACCACATTTTCAGGGAGCTCGAAAATGTACTGCAAATGTTTTCAAACTCTTCTGAAATAGGCCGCTAATCCCACTGCAGTCATTCCTTTTAAAGTATCACAGAAAGCGTAATGGAAGGATGCTTAAACTACAGGTATTCAAAGGCGAGTGATAATTCCCCAGTTTAGGCTACTCAGAGATGTCTTGACATCAGTGTAAACAACAAACAAAAAGCAGTAATCCACCCAATCACACATCAAAACACAGCTACCTTTTAAACGGGATTAGCGTAGCCAGAGGGACTAAGGTCAGCATTGACTGCAAACAGGCGTATTTTGTCCACCTGCTTTTGTGGGCAACTTGTTGAAACTCTGTAATGCAGTAAAGAGGGTAAACATCTGCTGGTAATGGCAACAGAACACGTGTTTTCACAGTGTTATGTACAGGCCCGTCTCAGGACTCTTGGTCTGGGAGGGCAATGAAAGCGCCTGGGTGGGCGTAAAGGTGCATGGGGGAAGTGTGCAAAAACCAACAAAGGGCTTTGAGAGCCTTGCTATTGAGACACTGGCAACATCTGCCCAATGTGGGAACATCTAAGAAGCAGTGGCGGCCGGTAATTTAGCAGGGAAGTGGGCGGGCTGGCAGGTCACATACGCGCACACTGATATTCATGTATGCACACACACCCATTCACAACACTCACTCTCAAATATTCATACGTGCACTCACGTGCGCATCAAATATTTAAAAAAAATTACATTTGCCTGCTGCAGTTCTCAGGGAGGGTAGCCTCGAAGGTCCCAGGAGAGTTGGGGACTGCTGCCTTCTCTCATCGGCTGAGCTTAGGTCAGTCAATGACAGGAGACAGCAGTACTTTCCTTGTCAAAGACTGGGATGGGGTCAGTCAGTTGCTTCCCACACCCCACTCTATGACAAGCTTTCACTGGTTTACACTCGGCCCTGGGCACTTTAGGGCATAAAACTGACGCAAATCAAGTCAGTGTCTATCAATAACACTCCCCCTTGTCATAAGAGGGAGGGCCTTGAGGCGCTTTACCATGCTGCAGAGGTCACATCCACAGGAGCGTTGACATCTTCAGTCCGGCAAAGTTCCGCTGAGGGAGCCGGGAGCATGCGCATTTCGCGCATGTCTCGTAATGGCTGCCGACCTAAGGAAGAAGAGTATGACAGATGCTCTTGTCGAGAAAAAGGTGGGGCGGCCTGGCCCCTCCACCCATAACAATGGGCCGCGGCTGCTAAGAACTAAAAGTTAAATTTCCTGGATCTAAAGCAAATGACTATTGACTATGCTCAGTGCCCATTTAACTCTCTTCGACTCTTAACTATCTTTTTTTTAAAACATTTTTTATTAAATTTTCACATATCACGCCCCCTTGAAGAAGGGGGATAAGACACAATGAAGAACATGTTACACATTATCGCACACAGTAGGAGATTACATTGCAATGAGTAGTCGCCGAGACGCCTACGGGTATTCGTTCGCGCTCTATAAATGTTAGTAAATAAATAAATGAATAAATAAATAAATAAATAAGTAGTAGTACCTGTTATAGTCTCTTAGATCCAATAATTCACAAACCTCTCCAAAGTGCCGTGTATGTCGGAGCTAATTGTCTGTGTGACGGGGGCCCAGCAACCCCACAACCGGGCCCCCGACCCCATGGTTATGATCACGTGCATCGGTAGAGGTGTGTGTGGGTATTGTCTCCGTGTATGCCTATGCAGTTTGCAATTCTCGGTCCCGTGATAAATACTGTTTAAGGAAACAAACGCCGGGCTCAGAACCGCCGGCTTGCAATACGAGGAAAACTTCAAGTCGTGGGGGGAACTTTCCCTAGTGTTGTATTCGGTGCTGAACGTATGTGGTGATTTCGTCTGGGTCAGTGAGTATTGTCTTGATGAGTAACTATAGGATGTCGGGGATAGTGTAGCTTGCCATCAAGGGGGGGCATTTAGTCGATATGTCTCGGTGTGCGTACGGGGGGCCTCAGGTATCTGGTGCTGGGTTTGGGTGCTGCAGGGGGCTTTGAGTATGCGGTGGGGATGGATCCGGGACCTCCTCCGGGGAAGTTTCGTGCCGGAATTGTATGAGTAGGTGTGCCCATTCCAGTGAGATGGGGTTCTTACGCATTCCTCTGGTCTCCTCGTCCCTTAAAAGTTCCTCCTCGGCCGCTCCCCGTTTCTGCACCGCTCCTATCCAGGCTGCCTCTGGGGGGCCTGTGGGAGCCCTCCAGTGCATCGCAATGGCTCTCTTAGCCAGCAAAAGGGTAAATGATGCAAATTTCCATTGTACTTTCTCCGTCTTTTTCCTGTGGTAGGTGCCTAGTGCCGTAACCTCCCAGGATTCAATTTGTGGGAGGTTGACCAGCGCGCAAAGCGCCTGAAAAATCGCGGTCCAGTATTGCCGGAGGGAGGGGCAGTCCCAAAATATGTGTTTAAAGTGCGCGGCAGCTAAATTGCATCGTGGGCACTGGAATGGTGTGTCTGGGTAGTAGCGTTGGAGCTTCGCCGGTGTGAGGTAAGCTCGATGTAGAATGTTAAATTGTATATTCTTGAATCTCGCGTTTCTGGAGACTTTTTTGGTATATTCTAAGGCGCGTTTCCATTCCGAGTCGTGAAGTGCCCTGCCTATATCGTCCTCCCAGGTCTGTCTCAGGTGGTCTAGAGACACGTTAGTCAACTCCCGTATGCCTTTGTAGTGCCATGTCACCAGATGTCGTCCAGACCCCATCCGAAGAATTGTATGGAGTACCAGATGTATCTGCCTCCCAGGTCCCAGTAGCGTCGAGTATTTTCCAGGAGTTGTCTATATGTGAAGAATTGGCCCCGTGGTAGGTCGTACCACTCGACCATCTGCTCAAAGGTGCGCAGTTGTCCATCCTGGAGCAGCTCCGCTACCTCAGTCACGTCATGATCAGTCCAGGTTTGCAAGCTCCTAGTAGTGAAGTGGTGTGCCCCGCGGGGAAGACCCACCAGGGGCATCTGTGGGGAGTATAGTGGTGCGTCTCAGGAAAGGCGGTGAATCCACATCATACATTTGCGTGCCACCGATACCTGGAGCGGGAGGGTACGGGATGGTCTAGTGCCCGGTAAGGGCATGCGTCGGATGACCGGTAGAGGTATCCTACCAGTGACTGTCGTGGTTTCCACTACATGGCGCTCTGCTGTCCAGTGGGATATCCATTGTAGTTGAGCTGCCCAAAAATATGATTCAAAGGACGGGGCTCCCAGGCCCCCCTCTGTAGTGGGCAGCTGCAGTTTTTTGAGTGCTACCCTATGTCGGCCATTGCCCCATATGAGGTTTGTGAGCAGCGTGTCCAGTTCGCGGAAGAAGGATCCGGGAGGAATCACCGGGAGATTGGTAAAGTGGTAAAGCAGTCTGGGTAACATCACCATTTTTGCCAACGCCACTCGGCCTATGGGTGCCAGGGGTAAGGTGCCCTAGAACGCCACCGCCGATCGCAGGCCGGCTAGCACCTTTCGGTGGTTTCCCTCATATAGGTCAGACGGGGAGTGGTATAGTCGCACTCCCAGGTATCGGGGAGCTGCGCCATTCCAGTGGAGCGACTGTGTGCCTAGTGTCACCTCATGCGGCGCCAGGTTGGGATGTAGTGGGTATACCGTCGACTTTTCCCAGTTGACCTGGAGTCCAGAGATGGTACCAAAGGCTTGCAGGGTGTCCCAAATTGGGGTGAGATCCTCTGTGACATCCCGGACATAGATCAGCAGGTCGTCTGCGTACAAGGAGACGCAATGTGTCGTCTCAGCAATTGGTATCCCCCAGGCTGTACCCTCCCCACGTAGTCGTATGGCCAGTGGTTCGACTGCCAGCGCGAATAGAAGGGGGGAGAGCGGACAGCCCTGCCTGGTGCCGCGACCTATTGGAAAAGGGTCCAAGATCAACTTGCCGAGTCTCACCCGGGCGGTGAGGTCCCTGTATAATGATTGTGTATAAGCCAACAGAGTCTGACCATATCGTAGTGTCTGGAGAACCGCAAACAAGTGCATCCAGAGCAGGGTATCAAATGCTTTTTCTATGTCGAAGATCAGGCACGCTGCCCTGGGGTACCGGTCACGCATGCCGTCTTGGATGTGGAAAAGTCTCCGTAAGTTGTGGGAGGTATTGTGCCGGGGCACAAATCCGCACTGATCGGGATGGATTAACGTGGGTCTGAGTGGGCTGTATCGGTCAGCTAGTATTTCCCCTAGGATCTTACAATCCGCGTTGAGGAGCGTAATGGGCCTGTAAGAGGAGGGGCGTGTGGGGTCTGTGTGTGGTTTCAAAAAAGTGACCTTAATGGATTCCCGAAACGAGGCAGGTAGAATCCCCACGGCCAGGGCTTCTTCAATTGCGAGAGCCAGCCGGGGCACTAGTTGGGCTTTGAATTTACTATAATACTCTAGAGGGAACCCATCCATTCCCGGAGCCTTCTTGCGAGCAAGAGACCCTATGGCATGTTTGATTTCTGAGGCCGTGATTTTCTTGTCCAGATCCCTGCGGTCCTCTGGGGATATGACAGGAAGTCTGTGCTCACCTAGGAATTGTTGCAAAAGCATCGTTCGGCGCTGGCGCAGGGTTGTGGTAAACACCTATGTAGTACGTACGAAATATATTAAGGATACCAGTTTGTGTATAGTGTACCTGACCCGTGTCATCTGCGAGCTCTGTGACTGGTTGTGGAATCGTGTCCTGCTTGGCCATCCATGCCAAGAGAGCGCCTGCCCTGTTATCCTCCCTGTGTGTGTTGGTTGCATATTTGTGGAAATTGTATTTCCGCAGGTCCCGAAGTGTCTCTGCGTATTTCAGTTTTGCTTCGCCTCTGCGTTCCAGGGGGACCCCGCCCCGGTCTGAGGCACGGGAGATCGTAGCCAAAGCTTGTTCCGCCTCGCTTAAAGCCGATTCTAATGATTTCCTTACCCCCACTATTTGTTGGATACAGTGTACTCGCGCCGTGACTTTGTATGCGTCCCATTCTAAGCCCCTAGTTGAGGCGGTACCCGCGTTGTCCCGGAAATGTGCCTCAATAAACTCCCCATGTGTGTAGCTAAACACTTGATCAGTAAGGCACTCTTGTGGAAGTCTCCATGTGGGAACCGGTGGGTGGGGTGGGCGCCAGCGCATTGTTACGATATGTGCGTCATGATCTGAGACAGTGCGGCCTAGGTAGTCGGTGTGCTGTACTGAGGTCAGAAGCGCACGGGAGCAGAGGAATCTGTCTAAGCTCACTCTAAAGTTATGCGGAATGGAATGAAAAGAGTACAATCTGGTCGTGGGATGTAGGGATCTCCAAACGTCAAGTAATGCCCAATGTCCCACCCAGTTGCGGAAACTGTCTGTTTGTTTGTGCGCCTGGGAGGTCCGGGGGGGGGGGGGGGTGATCTGTCGAGGAGTAAGTCCAACACACAATTGTAATCCCCTCTTGGTCAGAGTTTGGGGCGTAGATGCTTCCTAGCAGGATCGGTTGTCCCTCTAGTAGGCCACTAATAAAGGCATAACGACCATCATTGTCCACTACACGGGTGTGTTCTTTAAAGGGCACTCCGGGTCTAATCCACACCAATGCCCCTCTCGCAAAGGCCGATTATTTCGTGGCACAGATGATGCCCCTCCACTTTCTTTGGAGACGCCCTATCTCTATGTTTGTCAGGTGGGTCTCCTGTAGGAGAGCCACTTGTGCCTGTTGTCGTTTTATGTACGCGTATATGGAATACCTTTTGGTGGCAGTGTGCATCCCTCTAACATTCAATGTTATGATTTTTAGATCCGAGTGAGTTGACATGGGTGTCATAATATAGCTGTGTTGTGGACGGAGCGTATGGGTCTCGCATGGCCCTCACCCAGCCCTGGCCTCCCCCTTGGTCTCCCCGGTTCCCACTGCTCCAAGGGTCTCTTTGCAGACTGTGCTCCACAATTGCCATAAGAAGTACTGTCACTAGGAAGATTATAACCATGGGGGAAAACTATGCTTAACTTCGGGAAACAATCCCAACAATGGGGACCTATTGCTTGGGGCAATACGTCCAAACTGCAGAACATGTAGGTGGTTAGTCTATTGCAGGTGAGGTGGTGATCAGAGTCTGTCTCCGGCACCGCCGGTTCCACCATCAACTTGAATGTGGATTCATAAGTGTTTCCATGGGTGACGAGAGTGTCGTTGGATATCGGCGGAGGCCAGTGTAGTCAATCCGGTGCTCCTCGGGTTCTGTCTATAGATCGGACCTCAAGGCTGTCAACCTGAGCTCTCTTGGGACCATTGGGGCGGGTTGTCATGGGTTTGGTCCCTCTGGCGCGATTTGTCCTTAGGCCCGACCTTCGTTACATCAGTAAGTCTGAGGACTTGGGCGTCACCTTTGGGGGTGTTTGCGACCCTTCGCGGGAGACCCGAGCGTCGCTCGTTTCTTCTTTTGAGCTGAATAAGTGAGGGCCATTGTCAACATCGGATGTTTCCTCCTGTGGGCCCAGCGCAGCCACCGCCTTGAGCGCTTTTCTGCGTTCCGCCATGATCTGGGTGAGGTCCGCGGAGCCTTTCCCGGGCGGGGTGGAATGGGTACTTAGTTGCATAAGGGTGATCCTGGGCCTCAGTCCACGTGGTCGCCTTGATTGTTGAGTATTTTGCAAGCTCGCCGGCGTTATGCGGGGCTACATGTGTTGCTCTACCCAGGCGGCTGCAGCTCCTGGATCCGTGAAGAAGTGGGTGGTGTTGTTGTGTATTACCTTGAGTTTGGCAGGAAACAAAAGGGCATATTGAATGTTCTTGAGCCGGAGTGCTTTTTTTACCGCCCTCTGCTGTTGCACTGCCCGGGAATAGTCCGGGAAGAGCATGACTTGTTTGTCTTCCACCTGCAGTCTGCCGTGCGACCTGGCCGCTCTCAGGATCACGTCCCTGTCCCGGTAGTGCAGGAGCATCATCAGGAATGGTCTTGGGGTAGACCCTGCTTTAGTTTGCGCGCCGGAACTCTATGCGCCCTTTCCACAGAGAAGAAGGGGGTCAGTTCAGCGGATGGTGTGAAGGTGTTGATCCAGTCGGTGACGAACTGTATGGGGTCAGTCCCCTCCACTCCCTCCGGTAAGTTCACGATGCGGATGTTACTTCTGCGTGAGCGCCCTTCCAAGTCGTCTGTTTTGTGTTCCAGGGTCTTGAGTCTTGCCTGGAGGTCAGCAATGTCGTTGTGATGTTGTTGTACCTGCGGGTGCAGCTCTTGAAGCATCTTCTCTCCCTGGGACACTTTATCTGACAGTTTCCTATGGTCATCTCGCAGTAAATTGAAGTCCGTAGCCAAGGAATCGAATTTCTGTTCCATGGTCACCCTGGAGCTTTCTATGGCTGCTAGCACCTGATCCAGTTTTCTAGACAGGGGATCCCTCACGTCTCGTTCGTCACTGTGCGCCGCCTGGGATAGCGCTTGGGTTTGTGATTTCTGCATGTCTGTGACTGGCGCGTTTGGTGCTGTCCGGCGCCCCATCGCACCTGGTGAGGGGGAGCTCGTGTGATGCTACTGGGGTGGTGGTCACTTAGAGGCCCCGAGTACCTGGGTGGTGTGATGCAGGTTCGCCACGCTATATCTCGATGTCCCCCTAATGTCTGATGTGGTGGTCCTGCAGCCTGAGGGAAAGGGGGGGTTGCCCCAGGGGCACCGATGCCCTGACTCCCGTTGGGCTAGTGACGGTCCGCTCCTGCGGTCAGGCGGTAATAGTGACGGCTGGGACCCGGTTGGGGTGGTCGTTTCTCCCTTGTCCCGTAGCACTCCCTTTGCTTTTAGGTCCCAAACAGGGACTGTTGGCCGTGTCCGCTTGTCCCAGTATGGATGTTTATGGGAGGGGGGGAATTTGTAGTCACTGTCCCGGGCCCCCAGCCCTGAGACGGCGCCGGGGGGGTGCGAGTCCCTCAGACAAAGTCCCAGAGGAAGCGTGGGGGGACTGTGGGGTGGGGGGACGCCTTCAGACCTTGGGTATGCTGGGCCTTTAGGGTGGTAGCGTAGTTGGCACCCGCACACTTCCCCTCGCAGTGCCGCCTCTCACCTGGTGCTCCCTTTGTGAGTCTCTCCGGGGGTCCGCCGCTTTCAAGCCAGGGAATTGCCGCGTCTGTCTCTGGGGCCAATGATCACCTTGCAGGGGAGGCAGCGCAGCGGTGTCGCTCCCTGCCGCCAGTCACGCCCGCACCGGGGCAGCCGGCCGCGCGATCCTGACAGCCGCGCCCCTCTCCAAAAAGGCCAGACAGGCCGCGGACTTCTCCGGCGGGGGGATGGGCTTCACGCGCCTCTCGGCCCGCTACTCTCCGCGGCTTCCGATCCCGTCCTGCTGGCTGGGGAGTCCCCCCTCACCTCTCGGCCAGGCTTTCAGGTGTCGGTGGAAGCGTCCACTTCTATGTCACCACCGCAGCGCCCGATCACCGTGCAGTTTTCGGTGCCCCGGGTTCACAAGCGTCTCCGACGCGTCAGGTGGCCGCCATGTTGCCGGGGAGCTCGTTGGCAACGGGCGCGGCGTCCCGGGCACGCTCCAGACCTCCGTTGGCAGGTGTGACCCCCTCCGATTCCTCTCCGGGGGTTCCGATGGTAATACCCGCCCGTGGGACCGTCGTCACGACATGGATATGTGCATATTAGGCCATTGAGGTGGACCGGCTGCGGGAGCTTCAGAGAGTTTCGTCCACCATTTTAGGCGGCTAGGCCACGCCCCTCGACTCTTAACTATCTTTTAATGGGAGTTTTGACTTTTATCTCCTTGAGAGTGTCATAGGAAACCATGCTGTTTACTTTTGGATGGGTGATAGACAAATGAGCTAACATTAACTTCCATCTTTGCATCTTGGCATCTGGTTTGATGACAGCCAGATCACAGCTCTGGCTGGAAAATGCTTCAGAATCTTAAAAACTGTAAAAACTACAGTGGTCCAGGCCGTACTCACATCCAGGCTGGACAAACTTAATGTCTTGTATCTGGTAGTCTCACACTCTCGACCGATGAGACTCCAGCGTGTACAGAAGGCAGCAGCTCGCTTATTGCTGAATCTTCCAAGGCCATCGCCTTTGGGCCCTGCTCTTTCTAAACTGCATTGGCTGCCTGTGAGGGACAGATCTTTTTTAAAGCAATTTGTCACTGTCATCAAAATATTCCCAACAAAGGCCCTCGTTATCTGCATTCTCTGGTTACACCCTATTTTAGATCAGCAGGAGCTTATCTGGATTGCATTCCTGCTGTAGAAAGAGTGCTCATAGGGGGCTACTCTTTTAGACTGTTGGCATCCAAAATGTGGAATTCTCTTACCCTTTTTCTCAGACAGGGAAAAACTAAACTATCATTTCGTAAAAACCTAAAAACCTGGTTATTTAGATCGATCTGAGTGGTGCTGTTTGTGGCTAGTCACTTGGACCTATTTTTAGGAGTATTCCTCAGTCATGGGGCACTTGGTTAGAAATTACTAGGTGCTTAATAAATCACTTTCTTATTATTATTGTGACCATAGAATGTTATTTAGAGTGTTAGCATCTAAAGTAGCACTTGACAATTCCACTCTACATATTAATTTATTGCCTCAAAAGACCAAACTCCAAGTTTATCTGGCTAGGGAAGCGGCTTGCCGGTACACATTTCAGTGATGTATATTGTGATGCAGTAGGGCTGTATCACAAACCTGAGGGGCCTTGCTGCTTTAAATAAAAGCTCACAAGACCTTTGCCACCCTTTCCCTCAAAAATGGGTCGATGGTTAAGCCTTTCAGCCTTTTATATAGAGTGTTGAAGACCATAATTAAGGCACTACTGTTATTGGAGATTGCACGCAGTGGTTGCTTGAAGGTTCCCTTATCATCCAGCAGAACTCCTAAGTACTTATATTCTTTTACTGTGTCCAAGGTGTGCGAGCATAAATGTCAGAATATCTTCTTCTTGACTGCCTTGCTGACCATCATCACCCTCACTTTATTTTTGTTGAGGACTAGGTAATTTTGCCTGGTGTGCCACAGCATGGTATTATCAGCCTTTGCAGTCCTACTTTAGTTTGGCAGTAAAGGATTCAACACAAATGTCTTGAGGTGAGGCGTGAGACTGTTGGTTGCGTCAAGGGCTGGGGAGAGGTCAGCCATAAAGAGATTAAAGAGATATGGTGCCAGCACACACCCCTGCTTTAAGCCTTGATGTGTTTAGATCTTTCTTTACAGAAGAGAGCCATTTCAGACTTTGATCCGCACCCAAGTACAGCTATGGAGAGACTCTATGATTCTAAGCAGTTGAGACAAGATGTTCCAGGCCTTGGGCTTCCTCCAGAGCTTTGCTCTATTTACACAGCCAAAAGCTGGCTTATAGTAGAAAAAGCATAGAAAAGTTGTACGACTTTGCTTTTCCATTTGGTCCAATACGATTGACAGGGCCAAAATATTTGTGAGCGTGCCAGAGCTTCACTTAAAACCAGTTTGAGTTGTTGGAATTATCTGTTTTGCCTCTGCCCATGCGGTCAAGTCCTTTCAAGCATTGTAAGATATTTTGCTTCATTGTTTAATTGTGTGATAAGATGACAATTTTCTGGTAAAGTCTTGTCTCCCCATTTATATAATGGAAAGATGACAGCGCCTTACCACGAATCAGGTATATTTCTGGTGAGTATTGCGTTAGAGTAGAGAGGGGCCAACTTTCGGGCCCAGGACTGTGGGTCAGTTTATAGGTAGTCTGTGAAATTGCATTGGAAGCAGGGGTACCATCTATCCTTCCTTTTTCCATTACCCTTACAATTTGGTGTTCAAAGGTACATGCTTCCTCTAGGTTAGAGGCAGTGTGGAAGACTGTACCTTGAGGGGATTTACCTTGTAGTGAGAGAGCTTTAAGGGGATGCGGGGGCCTGCAAAGTCATAGTCATAGGCATACTGTAGTTGAGATTGTGGCTTGAGAAGGAGCCATAACATGGATGGGTAGACCATTTGATACCGAGAGGGGCGGAGCACTGACAGTGCCTGTGTGGGGTGTGCCTTCTAGGACATTGTAGTTGGTAAGTCTTTTGATATCGAAAAGTGTTTATGGAGTAAGGCCACCCAGTTCTCTTGCCGGATCGGGATGTTACTTAGGGCCTTCCATTATCAGTTTAAATTGTTTACAGTTGCCTATGAATTCCTAAAACTGGGTTTCTGACTAACGTAGTACAGCTTTGCCCAGAAGTTGTCCATTTCTTTTTGTTGTCAGCCCAGATAGCTTTCCTATGATCTTTCTTTGCAGGTCTTAACATCTCTAGGCTGTTTCTTGTTTTATCACATCCCCTTCGAACGACCCTCAGTGCCTTCTTCTTTACCAGCGACAGGCTAATGATCTTGTTTTCAATTTTTGGCTTTTTCCTTGTTGCTCCCCGGATTTTGTCCTGGGGCACCCCCTGTCTTGTGATTGCCACTTGAAAGTGGGTCAGTTGTAAATGTGTGCCATGTTGTTATATGATCCAAATTTAGCCCTTAACACTCTGCTATTATAGCCTTAGCACTGTTGGCAATCTTTAATATGGGAGTTTCAGACCATCTCAGTTTCTTAAAGCTTATAGTAAATTGGGAACCATGCATGGTAGTTCTGCTCTAAACAACCTCTCTTTCCAAATCTAAACCCAGAATTTGTGGGAGATGGTCGCTTTCTGAGCCTTCTGCAGTTTGGAAAGAGCAGATAGCAGGAAAGAGGGTGAGAGATGCAAAAGTATATTCAAGAATGGACTCAGACCGTGGGCCACTATAAGTGGTTTGTCGGGCAGTTGCCAGGTAGTATGCCATTGAGAGGCCTCATCCCAAGATATTCAACGTCTAGCACAAAGTTTTTCCCATGTTTGTGTTCCCGTTTTCTTACATTCGATACTTGAGGCTGTATAGTCCAATAGATATCATTAATAACTAAATTGCTAATAAGGTTCATGTTGAAGTCACCAGTGATGATGAATTCAGGTTCTGGTGATTGATTCATAAGATTCTGGATGATTGATTTAATTCTCTTAATAACTTTGCTTTTTAGCATAGGAGTTAGTTGGATGTAGACGTTAATTATAATTAAGGCTCACTTTAATGTTGAACTGATAATGGATGTGATCAGAGTTCCGGGAACCGGTTCAGGTAGCATCTTGATCTGTTCTGTAAAAGACAGTGTGATATAAGTAGCTACTCCCCCGGCAGGTTGACCAAATTTTGTTGGCTTTTCCGCAGGTTTATGGTGATATGAGTAGCCTGTAATGGAGGGCAGTATAACTGCCCATGTCTCCTGGAGGGCGTGAACCAAAAATAACCCCCTGTTTTTTGTTTTTTGAAACTCCTGATTTTTGGACATCTGCTTTGAGAGGGTCTCCAGAATAAACCCACACCACTGTAAGCTTTTGTTTAAAGTGGGTTTGAACTGAAACTGTCCGTGCTTACCTCTTAACATAAAGTCAACAGCTGTGTATAGCTTGTGTATAGCTGTGTATAGCTTGTGAAAAGGGCACTGAGAAGGTTGTCTGCACCATTGACAAAAATCCATGTACACAAATGTAAAGGTTTAGAGATGAGCTAAATTGATTATACCCTACCAAGACCATATAATTCAATTGGGAGTGCAAAAGAAACATATCCCTTCTTTTGCAGAAATGTGCAGGAAAGTATTGTTCTTGTAAAAGGAACAGTGTTCCGGAAGGTAGGTAGCAGACTCAGTATGTTTGATTGCTTCATTTCTGCTGCCTGCTATTGCCAGGTATACCCATAGGGCGAACCAGCAAAACAAGTGTGAAGTGAAGAGGGCCGGCGAGACCAATTAAGGGATGAGGTAGATGGGAGGCTTACCATCACTGTTGCATTCAATAGCAAGAGGCGCTAGAGGAGGTGTTGCATTCTGATGAAGTTGATGCAGTGCACATGAGGGAGAAAGGGCATGCAGGAGAACTGTGATTCAGAGGAGCAGACACAGGATCAGGAGTGCTGAATTAGGAGTGCTTGATTGCTTTGGTGTGCTTCATGGCTTTAGTTCACAAGCAGTCAGGTTTGTGGGTCCAGCACGCAGTCTGGAACTTCACATTGGGGTTCACGGTGAGCGGGATGTGGTACAGGCATTGCCAATGAGGCTGGGGTGCAGATATTCATTTATGGATATTCACACTTCCTGGGTTGCAAATCTTCTGTTGGGCTGGTGGGCAAGGCAACTTTTATCTCCAAATGTAAGATGTTGGGAAAGCAAATCAGTTGTTTGCAGTACTCTACAGTCACATTATCACTCAAGTGCAAATCAAGTAAAGCTGGAAACGCTGGAGGAGTAGCAGAAATTAGCATGGGAAGACCTAAACTAAGACCTAAACTAATTTCATATGAAGCCAAATTAGTCTTTTGGTTAGGGGTGGCTTGATTGCCGAAGGTAGAGAGTTGGGCCACTTAAACACATTTTCTGCAAAAATCTATTATCCTTTTTGAGGTCTCATTGTACCATTCAACTTTTCCTCAGGACTCGAGGTGATCAGTGCAATGAGAGTGGTGTTCAGTCTCTAAACGCCACACAGCTCCTCAACTACATAGGACATAAAGTGAGTTCCTTTGTCACTTACGATTTGCAGGGTATTCCAAACCTCAGAATTAAATCTTGGAGCAATGTCTTATCTACAGTGATAGCAGCAGCTCAAACAACAGTAGGCCTCAATCAATCCAGTAAACATGCACACTAGAGCTAGAACCAACACATAAGAACAGTATTGAGACACTTGACCGAAATCTATTTGCACATGGACAAATGGACCCCACGGAAGTGATTGGTCAGTGGTGGAGGTGGTCTTGATACCTTTACTGGCATTGAAAGCTTGCAAAGTGGTACAGTTATGACAGTCATGTTAAGTAATAAAAGGAAAATAGGCAGCCAACCAGTAGGTACTTGTGGAACAATTAATACAATTTCAGCTAACATGGGCAACACCATGGCATAATTGGGTTAAGTTTGGAAGCAGTACTCAGGAAGTAACCACTTTCCTTTGCTTGTGCTGCTATACTACATCAAGGTCTCTTTTGCATGCACATTTTAGCCATGCATATCTGGCACTTTCTGGGCACATTCTCGGAGTTCATCAAGATCTTTTCAGGGCGGGCATGTGGTGCCAGCAATCTGGTTTTCATGCAGGGTGATGTCACATTTAGAGAAAAAGCTGCTTTTTTGGCAGTCTTATCGGCAAAAGCTTTATCTTTGGACACTGCATTACGAGTGGGTTAATACACAGCACATTTAACAATTGTAGATATTGACGGTAATATCAAGCAAGCTTTTCATGTAAAACCCATTTTTGATAAGGGATCCGGCAGAGGTGAGGGAACTTCACTATATCCAGAGGAGCCTGAAATTGAGGGCCACCCTGAAGGTGTACTTTGAATACGTGAAAATGGCATAGTTGTTGTGCAGCTAGAATACAAGCACAAGTGAGAGCTGCCAGTTCAGCTACTTGAGCAGAATGCACATGAAGTAAACATCAATTCTCAACAACTGTGTGTATGGTGCAGACAACATATATACAGCAAACAATATTCCTTTATGATTTCTAATACGTGAACCATCAACATAATATGCAACGTCACAATTTGATGCATCAGTGATGTCAGCATGAGATTAGGTCAAGTGGGCAGTAGTTAGATTGCAATTCTGAAGCTCCCATCAAGATTTGTGGGGTAAAATTAAACAAGGTTTGGCACAGGATTATGTACCATATTAATATGCGAATCAAATACAAGTATTTTGTATCTTGACAACCTGGACCTTTAAAAGTGCTGAGTTTTAGTGATCAAGAGCAGTGCAGACACAGCATGAGAAACAGAAACAGTGAGAGGTAATGGTAACACAACATTTTCAGATGTTTCAATGAGATGGTCATAAGTAGTGGATATGCTCAGAGACAGTCCCCGGACATGGCTTCGAGGACAAAGGAATAATAAGCGATCAGATTCTTTCTGTCACCATGATCTTGCACTAACACACTCAAAGCAAAGCCACCCCTCTCTTGACAAAGCAACATTAAAGGTTTGGCGTAAACCGGCAATCCTAATGCAGGTGCAGAGGACAATACGTGTTACAACACTAGAAGAGTTTTTTCTTCCTCATTGGACAATGGCAAAAGTTCTGGGGTGTTTTTCTTGACAAAGGTTTGCGATGATTTGGCATGTTAGCATACTCCAAACCCACTGCTTACAATACTCTGCAAACCCAAAAAGAGTGCATGCATGGGAAGTGGTGACAAGGCTGGCTAGGTTGTGGATCTCTTCAATGTGGTTAGCAGACAGATGTCTCTCACCTGTTGAGATGACATGTCTTAAATATTGAACTCAGGCCAAAGAAAATTACAGTTTATGTTTAGGTATTGAACCAACATGGATGTCTCTTGGAAGCTGAGAGTATCCAACTTCTTCTAAAGTGCCTCTTAGAAAATAGAAGAGGATTTGGTAAACCCTTGAGGCAATTAAGACCATGTGTGTTAACACCCAGAAAATGAGAAAGTGGAAAGATATTGACTATCAGGATGTATGGGAATAAAGAGGGCAGCAGAACACAAGTCTAGAACTACAAACCATGCACCACTTGCAGATATACATGAAAGAATGGGAGCAGAGTTTGGTACGATAGGAAAACTTGATGTTAACGCAGCATTTATGGTGCGTAAATCTTGAAATCCTGCTCAAAATAACAGGTGCCTTTATCAGACAGTTTTAAAGATAACATAGTAATGTTACAAATATTTTTGATAGGCACCAAAATCCCTTTTTTTAGCAGAGCAGGAATGACATAGGGCCTCCCACCTCCGGCTTAGGGCAAAACAGGTGTGCGGGATGCTTTTTAATTTGATGTACTCATATTTCTACAGGTTAATCAGACAAAACACAAGTTACAACATTAGCCTGTTTGGACCATAAAGTGGAAGGAACTTGATCAAGCATAACAAACATTAATTGATGTGAAGGTTTCACTGAACCATAATTTCCACATGAATCTTTATTTTCACAAAGAACTGCTGGAACAACATTCTCGTTCTTTATGAAAATGTTTCGATACATATCATTACTAGTACAAAACACATCACAGTTCTTGATGTTTTACATTTTTTTTTAAATACTTTATTTCGGCCAAGGGCCATAAAAAGCTTCCTAGCAAAACAAAATATTAAAATGCCTGTGCTCGACGGTACTGTATACATGTATTAAACAACCTCTTGGTATGATCGAAAATTCATCTAGCAATATATATAATATTCTCAGTAAAATGGTCACCAGTCTCCGGATAAAACAGTGTAAGCTGGTCACTAAGTATTCCAATACATCCCCCTACTGTATGCATGTTTATAATCAGCTAAAACTTTATATGATACAATTATAAAATAACAAATAGTTTTATGCTATTCAAAGTGCTTTTTCCAAGTAAAAAGTGCGTTATTCATTACAGCATCACAGCTTTAGCCCCATTTTGCTTCTTATAATCCCTACTACTAACAAATATCGGGATAAGGCAAATATTACATACGGTGCAGTGCTAACTGTTAGCACCCTCAGTGCGTCTTGGTGCTTCCTAAATCCCAGTGTATTGCACAACAGACCATTTCCTCATTGCCCAGGGACATGCTCAGAAGAAGAATAGGATGTGCGCTGTGTTTTCAATAGACCTTAAAGTGCATAGAGTACATAAAGTGCAGGTGCGGTCTCCCTTTCTTCCCCAATGTACTGTATAACTCTTGATCTGCAGAGTGTGATACCCTAATTTTTAATACAGAATTCTTGCTAAGTGTGTTTGTACATTATCAAGAAATTCTCCGAAGCTTTGGTTAGGTTTTACAGTAAGAAATTGGGTTGTTAACCTTCCCAGACTTGGGTCACAATGAAGCACATTCAAGATGTGTAACCAATAAGTTCTTTTAGTACATTTTTGCAAATTAATGTTAAGTTATAATGCTTGATCCAGTATGGACTGAGACATAATTGTATGAGCCATTTCTTGACTAATCTTAGCAAGGAAAAGTGAGACATCTGTCAATGGCTAGGAGTTCTCTTATGCCTTCTCTATATACCGCTAATTCTAGTGGTATCCACAGGCGTATCCAATAAAGCAGCAGTCGCAGTGTTGCAATTTGTCCTATGCACTTCTTGGTTAGATCATTGAGATGAGTAGTGTTGATGATGGTAGCCACATTAGTCTCCTTGCCAACTTGTTTTCCCCCTTTGTTAGTTGTTTAGTATCACCAATTCCCCAGAGTTCTGACCAATACTATGCTGCTGCCTGTGCATTGGATTTATATAGCTCTAGGGCTGGTGTCAAGGGTTTACTTGAGGATAAATAGTACTTTTTGGGGACAGCCCTTGCCCCCTGGGCAAGATGTAGTGCTGAGTGGTTTACCTGTGGTTCCCATGATAGCTTTGAATCGAGTAATATACTCAAATAAGTGAAGTTTGGGACGTGTTCTAATTTTTGGTTGTTCAACTTAAAATTATTTCTAAAACCCTTATGGGGATTTATGGCCATGTACTTAGTTTTACCAGTATTTATTTCTAGGCCTTTTATGTTGCAGTATCCATTAAAATCGTCCATGAAGTTTTGCAAACCCCTGGGTGACTGCGAAATCAGGATGGTGTCGTCTGCAAAGACTAGCGCTGGCACCAAGTTCCCGCTCAATTTAGGAGGGTCATTTTCATTTTTTTGTAAGTGGTCAACCACGTTGTTGATGTAGAGCGAGAACAGGGTGGGGGCAAGTACTCATCCCTGTCTCACTCCTCTATCTATTGGGATCGGTTCCGTGAGCTCCCTATTCGTACCCCAGCAAACATTTGCGTAGTTGTCACTGTGTAGCCTTACTATCTGTGCTAACAGGCTTGCAGGTACTTCCTGCACAATTCAGTTTGCATAAAATATCCCTCCACAGAAGACTGATAGAAAAGTGTGTTGGTCTGTACTTGGACCCAAACGATTGAGAAAGGATTAGCAATGGGGAGTGGAGCACTTGTATTAGAAACGCCACCGATATCAATTGGTTTGCCAGAGATGGGAAGAGAGGGAAATTCTGCAGTTTTTAAGGTAGATCTGCTAGCAACTGCATCAGTAAATATGTGGTGGCTCTCCTGTTACTGACACATCATAGATAAAGGGATTAAATAATTCCCAGAGCAGTTGGCTCCGCTCTGGCGCACCACCAGGTAGAGTACCAATTTTTATGGTAGTGAGGTGTATTCAGATTATTCAGGCTGATTATGTGAGTTCAGGGGCACGGTGGTGCGAAAGGAAAACGGCAGAGCCTCGCCGATAATATTTCCCCAACAATCCTTTTCCAAGCAGTAATTTCCTCGCACTTGCAGTATGAATGATGCTTACTCCAAACTCGCTTTTCACTCCCGATCTATTTTCAGCATTTTCAGCATACCAGCTACCCCAAAGTGTTTCGAGGCAACAAGCCTCTTGATCAAAGGGATCACAACAAACGCCATTAGCGGCAATACGATTATGTATCCAGTTTAGATGACATAATTTCCTCTAATCTGCTGGTTCGCATTCTGGTAATGGTAGTTATAAGCTTTTTTTATATAAAAACATTCAAATTTTCATTTTCAATTTCATTCAAATCGTCACAGTTCTTTTAGTGCATTTCATCATTATAATTGTTACTTCATCACAATTATAGTTATATTTTTTAGACAATTTCAGTCCATGGAAATTATTTGCTGTATGTCCCATACTTGCGTAATATTTATATCAATCTAGCCCTCCGGTGGGCAAAGAAGTGAACATTTTTCTTATCACTTTACAAATACATCTCTCAAAGTATCATTCTCCTTATTCATGCCCTCCAGTGGGCAATTAAAAGCTTCACTTCCTGGAAATTATCATTGTTTTTTCATTTTCTTGCACTCTTTCATGTAAAGTCTTAATCACTGTCCAGCTAATCCAGCTAAATTATACATACTTTTTCAGTTATGCACACTAGTGACGTAATGACCTCCAAATTATAATACAAAACTTCCAATTAAAAATGATAAGGTTTAAAAACATAGCATTCTTTCGGGAAAGCTAATTCAAACTCATTTTATCATGGTTTGAATTTTTGGTACATTTTACATCAATATTAGCTTTGAACTTTCATAAATCGAATTGATTTTCTTTCTCAAAAGCAGTTTACTATTTAAAGAGATCTGGGTTCTTACAATATTTTTTTATAAATGTGAATGTATTTCTTCGTCCTGATTAAGCCCCATCGGGTTTAGTGTTCTGAAGTTCAAGATATGCTTGGATTCCTTTTGTATTAATATCTTTTCTAGATCACCACCCCTCCCATTCATTGGCACTTGTTCCACAGCATAAAGTTTTAGATCCCGCCAATTGCTTGTGTCATATTTCTCCATATGTTTCGCAATGGCGTTGCTTCTGTCATTATTAGTTGTTGCTTTGACATGTTCTAGAATGCGCTTTTTTAGCTCGCAAATAGTACTGCCCACATATTTTAGGGCACGTGGGCATTCCACAATATAGATTACAAACCGGCTCTTACATGTTATTAGTTGGTGGATTTTCCATTTTTTCTTGTTCGCCATCTCTATTTCTTTCATGTTTTTTGCAATTGCGCAAACTTTGCAGTTTGAACATTTTACGAACCCACTGTTTTCAACCATGTTTTTTGGGGGGTATTTGTGAAACGACTGTGAACTAATTGATCCTTCAAATTTGTTGCTCTTCTATATGTTATTTTTGGGAAATCTCCAACTATTTTAGCCACCATTGAATCCAATCATAGTATATTCCAGTTTTTGTTTAATATTTGGTTGATCTGTTCATTTTCTGTGGAAAATGTTATCAGGTGAATTTCTTTTGTCTTCAGTTGTCTGATTGATCTTTGGTTCAGTTAGTTCAGTTCTTTTAATTTTTTCAGTTTTCTGGTGGCTTGTACATATCACTTGAGTGTTATATTTTCGTTTCTTAAATCTTGCACACATTGCCTTACTATTTTTATGCCATTCAGTTTCTTCTGAGCAGATTCTTCGAACCCTCAGTAATTCCCCAAAGGGGATACTTTTGATTGTACTCGGCTGATGGAAACTCTCTGCGTGAAGAATTGTGTTTGTGGCCCTGTTTTTACGATGCAGAGTTGAGTGAACTTGATTTTCGTGTATGTAAATTCCAGCATCCAAGAATATTGTTCGTTCCTCACTTATGGTGTATGTGAATCTCAAATTGCAGTCTGTGTTATTCACCACATCAAAATACTCTGCAAATTCCTCCTGACTCCCATCCCGAATGATTTTATTGACATACTGATAGTTTCTTGTATTCCACTCATGGTTAGATTCCCACCACCCCATGGTGAGGCATGCGTAGATGGGACTGTAGGCAAATCCCATCGCTGTTCCGTTAACTCGCCGCCTGTAAATTTCCTCTCCAAACATGAACACATTTTCTGTTGTACAGATTTTAATCATCTCCAATAACATCTTATAATGATTGGAAAACTGGATGTTAAGTTCCTTTAGGTAAGATTCACAAGCTGTCAACCCAGTTTCATTATCAATGTTCGTATATAGTGATACTACATCCATAGATATTAGTTTATACAATTCAGCCCAGGGTATTTCATGTATGTGGCGAAGTAAATCTCCAGTACCCTGTAGATACGATGTTATTTTCTTTATATACGGCAAAAGTTAAATATCCAAGTAGTTGGCTATGGGCTCCAAAAGTGTACCTTTAGCCGAAATTATCGGTCTCCCAGGTGGTTTTGTGGGGTGCTTATAAATTTTCGGGAGGAAGTATATGGTCGCAGTTTTGGGGTGATCTGTGGTTAGGTATTTTGCTTCATCATCATCAAGGAGGTTGCTGTTTTTCCACATTTGTATTTTCTTGTCCAATTCAATTGTGAATTTCTTGGTCGGGTTTCTTTCAATTTTTCATAGAAGGTTCGATTCCTCAATTGTGAGTGAGCGTCTTGTACATATTGTTCTTTATCCTGTATAATTATGTTTCCACCCTTGTCTGCCATTTTTATTTCTATAGTATCATCCATTTTCAATAAATGCAGTGCTGTCCTTTCTGCTTTGGTTATGCTGTCTTTGTATTTAGTGTGCTTCATTCTGTATAGATCTTTAATCATTGCTTCATGGAACAAGTCAATTTTGTTGCCTTGCGGTAATTGGGGATAACATTTAGATTTGGCCTTTTGGCCACTTGTACCTGCTTCCAATTGCATACAAAGCGTATCAATTTCTGATGTTTGAGAGTTGGGATCTTGATCCATCTCCATTAATGCTGTAAAACCTCAGAATCTTTTACTGCCAATCCCATTTCTGGTGATACAACATGTTTTTTGTACTCAGCCATTTTCAAATTTTCAGAGAAAATATTTGCCAATTTGATTTTCTGCATATATTTGTAGAGATCCACTCGTACTTCTGCCAGTTGCATGTTATTGGTGGGGCAAAATGTTAAGCCTCGTTTCAATAGGTCAATTTCCACAGGTGATAATTTTCTTTTAGAGAGGTTCACTACTTGTAGATTTTCATTTGTTATGTCTGGGCTGGAGTCTAATTCTATTTTTGCTTCATACTCCTTGTTCTTCTTCCTATTCAGTTGTCTTTGCTGGAGGCGCCTGCTTCTTCTTGTTGGTTTCTGCGAGGGGGACCACGTCCCCTGCCTCTTCCTCGACCTCCTGCAGGTTGTGTTCCCGTTTGTTTCTCCCAGTTCTTTTGTTGAGGGCCAACCTCATTTCTTCAAAAAAATTGCACCTGGGACGTTTTTCAATGTTTTCTTGTTCCCCTTCGCTGGAATCTGTAGATGTTAGTGATGATAAGCTATCGGCCATGTATGCTGCTTTATCAAGTTTGACCTGTTGTTTCAATCTGTCAAACTTTCGGGCATATGTAAAGCTGCGTCCATTCCGCGTAGTCATGTTTATCACGCTGGAATTTGCTCAATTTTCTTGGGCGTACTGTGTCCTCATATCTCTCAATATATCCCTCTAGTTCTTCCTTAAATGTAGTTTGATCTCTGTTTAATTGGATTGTGGCCAATTCATTTTCCATATCTTTTAGTCGGGTTTTAATTTTTTCTAGGGCTATTTCCAATTCTTCACAATAATCTCCATTAAACCCAATGATGATTGCAGTATATATTCACCCCACTCTTGTAGTAATGCACTACTTGTCTCCTGATGGTTAGGCAAAATGTTGATACGCAAGCCTCTTGGCACTCGTTTGACTTCCAAATATTTCTTAAGCGATGTGATCTCCCACCACTTATTTATCTCTTTTTTAGATAATTTTTCCCAGCTAATTAATTTCGTTTCTATGTCCATATTTTTTTGGGTTGCTCCTGTGTCACTTCCTTTGCTTGTACCCACACTGCTTTCTTGTTCAAAGAATGTATTTAATAATTCAGTTCTTTTCACCTCCCTTTTCTCCATCTTGCTGGTTTTAATTTAAGCTTTAATCAGTACTTGATATATTGGAGCGCCCGCTGCCTCAATCAGACTCTCCTATGTTTGGGATTTAATTTTAGAAATAGTTCCCCGGGTTTCCACAGTATCCCGGTTTCAATGTCCCAACAATGAGTGTCTTTTGCAATTGACACCAGCCAACCTCCGTAATCGTTAAAGCAATTAATTCATCCAGTGGCTCACTCGCCTACTCTGCGGCTCTTCGGCGGAACAGACAGCCCTCCGGTAGCCTCCTCCGCGTCCTTCCACTTTTCGGCGTTCCGTGAGTCTCAAGAATTTTCACGTTGCTTTACGTTGCTGCTTTTCAGTTGGCGTTCACCCGACTGGTGTGAATAATTATTTCCAAAACATGGCCCCTCGTTCCGGCCTCTGGGTGCTGTTCGGTGGTGTGAAAGGAAAATGGCAGAGCCTCGCCGATAATATTTCCCCAACACTCCTTTCCCAAGCAGTAATTTCCTCGCACTTGCAGTATGAATGACGCTTACTCCAAACTCGCTTTTCACTCCTGATTTATTTTCAGCATTTTCAGCATACCAGCTACCCCTACGCGTTTCGAGGCAACAAGCCTCTTGATCACGGGGAGCACAACAAACGCCATTAGCAGCAATACTATTATGTATCCGGTTCAGATGACATCATTTCCTCTAATCTGCCGCTTGGCATTCTGGTAATGGTAGTTTTAAGCTTTTTTATATAAAAACATTCAAATTTTCATTTTCAATTTAATTTAAATCGTCACAGTTCTTTTAGTGCATTTCATCATTATAATTGTTACTTCATCACAATTATAGTTATATTTTTTCGACAATTTCAGTCCATGGAAATTATTTGCTGTATGTCCCATACTTGCGTAATATTTATATCAATCTAGCCCTCCAGACTTGTCCTTTTCGATCTCGGCTTGGATGGCACTTTGCTAATCCTATGCTTAAAGACTTTGATAGAAAAGCAGACATTTGAGGTGAGCAGATCTAGAGTGTCGCTGGTGTTGAGAGTGCTCTAACAGGAGCTGCTTTCCACCTAAACTTGAGAACTACCCAGAGTTCTCTCCTTCTTTTCTGCATAATTTCTGCGTCACTCTATGCCTGACAGGGTTTTGTTTTGATATATATATATATATATATATATATATATGCAAATACCTCCTTCACAAGAAAAGAGACGTTACCCAGAAGGGAGAATTTCACGAGCACTTTATTGCACAACAGACTCAGGCGGATGCATTTCGGCAATTTCTGCCTTCCTCAGCGCCCCTCTCCAGCTGCTTCTTGTGCTGCGAAACATCATCCAGTCACGCCGTTGTAAATGGTTACCATGCTCCACCCACAAGGTATGATCCGGCCTTCCTGTGTAGTCCCGTGTGGTGGAACTACACTTCCCACAAAGCCACAGTGTTGTGCCTCGTGGGAATAGGAAAATGCTGTGGGGTGATGCAATTTGGAGCTGGATTCCGTGACGGGCGCAGCCCTCAAAGTCCATTGGGAGGTGAGGCCAATGTGAAGTTCAGTGCCCCCTCAAGTCCCCCTTCCACAACCGCCGCAACCTCTCCGCCTGGTTTCCTTCGCGGGGGTTGGCACAGAGATCCCGGTCACCCGAACTAGAGGATATAAATACCCTCTAACCGCGTTGTGTCACCAAGCGTCCTGGTGGGTATGGACCCCATTGCTACCGCAATGCAACAAAGAAGTGCTCCAACAAGCCAGCCAGTAAGTCCAAACCACTTCAGCGGCGGGTGATCACGTACATGCGCTCTGGCTTGGCGCACAATGTCTGCAAATACCTCCTTCACAAGAAAAGAAACGTTACCCAGAAGGGAGAATTTCAGGAGCACTTTATTGCACAACAGACTCAGGCGGATGCATTTCGGCAATTTCTGCATTCCTCAGCACCCCTCTCCAGCTGCTTCTTGTGCTGCGAAACATCATCCAGTCACGCTGTTGTAAATGGTTACCATGCTCCACCCACAAGGTATGGTCCGGCCCTCCTGTGTAGTCCCGTGTGGTGGAACTACACTTCCCACAAAGCCACAGTGTTGTGCCTCGTGGGAATAGGAAAATGCTGTGGGGCGATGCAATTTGGAGCTGGATTCCGTGACGGGCGCAGCCCTCAAAGTCCATTGGGAGGTGAGGCCAATGTGCAGTTCAGTGCCCCCTCAAGTCCCCTTCCACAACCGCCGCAACCTCTCCGCCTGGTTTCCTTCGCGGGGGTTGGCACAGAGATCCCGGTCACCTGAACTAGAGGATATAAATACCCTCTAACCGCGTTGTCTCACCAAGCGTCCTGGTGGGTATGGACCCCATTGCTGTCTGATTGATCTTTGGTTCAGTTAGTTCAGTTCTTTTAATTTTTTCAGTTTTCTGGTGGCTTGTACATATCACTTGAGTGTTATATTTTCGTTTCTTAAATCTTGCACACATTGCCTTACTATTTTTATGCCATTCAGTTTCTTCTGAGCAGATTCTTCGAACCCTCAGTAATTCCCTAAAGGGGATACTTTTGATTGTACTCGGCTGATGGAAACTCTCTGCGTGAAGAATTGTGTTTGTGGACGTGTTTTTACGATGCAGAGTTGAGTGAACTTGATTTTCGTGTATGTAAATTCCAGCATCCAAGAATATTGTTCGTTCCTTACTTATGGTGTATGTGAATCTCAAATTGCAGTCTGTGTTATTCAACACATCAAAATACTCTGCAAATTCCTCCTGACTCCCATCCCGAATGATTTTATTGACATACTGATAATTTCTTGTATTCCACTCATGGCTAGATTCCCACCACCCCATGGTGAGGCATGCGTAGATGGGACTGTAGGCAAATCCCTTCGCTGTTCCGTTAACTTGCCTGTAAATTTCCTCTCCAAACATGAACACATTTTCTGTTGTACAGATTTTAATCATCTCCAATAACATCTTATTATGATTGGAAAATTGGATGTTAAGTTCCTTTAGGTAAGATTCACAAGCTGTCAACCCAGTTTCATTATCAATGTTCGTATATAATGATACTACATCCATAGATATTAGTTTATACAATTCAGCCCAGGGTATTTCTTGTATGTGGCGAAGTAAATCTCCAGTACCCTGTAGATACGATGTTATTTTCTTTACATACGGCAAAAGATAAATATCCAAGTGTACCTTTAGCCGAATTTATCGGTCTCCCAGGTGGTTTTGTGGGGTGCTTATAAATTTTGGGGAGGAAGTATATGGTCGCAGTTTTGGGGTGATCTGTGGTTAGGTATTTTGCTTCATCATCATCAAGGAGGTTGCTGTTTTTCCACATTTGTATTTTCTTGTCCAATTCAATTGTGAATTTCTTGGTCGGGTTTCTTTCAATTTTTCATAGAAGGTTCGATTCCTCAATTGTGAGTGAGCGTCTTGTACATATTGTTCTTTATCCTGTATAATTATGTTTCCACCCTTGTCTGCCATTTTTATTTCTATAGTATCATCCATTTTCAATAAATGCAGTGCTGTCCTTTCTGCTTTGATTATGCTGTCTTTGTATTTAGTGTTCTTCATTCTTTATAGATCTTTAATCATTGCTTCATGGAACAAGTCAATTTTGTTGCCTTGCGGTAATTGGGGATAACATTTAGATTTGGCCTTTTGGCCACTTGTACCTGCTTCCAATTGCATACAAAGCATATCAATTTCTGATGTTTGAGAGTTGGGATCTTGATCCATCTCCATTAATGCTGTAAAACCTCCAGAATCTTTTACTGCCAATCCCATTTCTGGTGATACAACATGTTTTTTGTATATATATATATATATATATATATATATATATATATATATATATATATATATATACACTGAGGAAGCCTTCACGGCGAAACGCGTCTGTCTTTTTGGGGGCAGGGGGGTTTGCCATTAAATCACTTTTTGTATTGAAGCTCGGAGTGCCGTCTACTTTGTTCAAAAAAGGATCGAGTGTTCGACGATATATATATATATACATACATGTATATATATATATATATATATATATATATATATATCCAGAACTCCAAAACACCAGCCGGTAGCACTCGCGGGCGGGTGCACGCCAAACGGGGGTGTGCCCGTTACGAAATCTCGGCTTCACAAATCCAAGGACGTTAATCCAAAAGGAAAGCAGCACTCGCAGGGGGTAGTTCCAAACCAGTTTATTCACGGAGGAACTAAACAGCAACGACGCGTTTCGCCCACAGGGGCTGAATAGTATCCTTTAGATTGCTTAACATTGCCTACAGTATAGGAGCTAATCTAGAGTAAACGTGAATAATGGAAAGCCCACTTGGGCAATTGATGTTTAATCCGTAGATTAAGAATGTCAAAGTAATTACAGAATTTGTTTTGCTATTGTCTCAATATTGCATAGGGTCAATATCAGTTAAATTTATGCGTTTTATATCAGACCCTGATTATATGGTATTTAGCAAAAGCACTATTATAATTTTGTTTCATAGCGCTGACTATAAGCGCGAAGTATTTTGTTTATGTTCATTTCACTTAGACCACGTGACCTGGAGTATATGTACCACCATCCTATTACTCTGTTTACTACTCGTGACCAAGGGGGAGGAGCCCCGAAACGCGTCGAGTGTGTTTATGTTTTTCTGCTATCTTGGCTGATTAAATATCTTTAACACGCTATTGGAGTTCGTGCCTCATACTGTCCCAGGATTGTGTGGACACCAGTATGTTTGAATGAATTGATGGGCTCGCTGCCCGGCACGAACCACTGTTGCTGTGGAAGGGTCCAAGCGGAGTGCGGCGTCGTGCTGCATAGTTTGTTGGAATATATATATATGTATATATATATATATATATATATATATATATATATATACACTGTGTAAGCCTTAACGGCGAAACGCGTCTGTCTTTTTGGGGGCAGGGGGGTTTGCCATTAAATCACTTTTTGTATTGAAGCTCGGAGTGCCATCTACTTTGTTCAGTGGGGCTTTGACAACTTGACAAAGCCCCACGGCGAAACGCGTCGTTGCTGTTTAGTTCCTCCGTGAATAAACTGGTTTGGAACTGCCCCCTGCGAGTGCTGCTTTCCTTTTGGATTAACGTCCTTGGATTTGTGGAGCCGAGATATATATATATATATATATATATATATATATATATATACACAGCGCTCAACTCCAGAATCGTTATTTTCCAAAGAACCGCACTCGTGGAGTCAAAGTATCTCGTGCTCACACCATCAAAGTTTAATCACACAGATTAACAGACGCGTTTCAGCGTAAAGCCTTCGTCAGTGTCAATTACATTGCGAGGGTTTTTTATCTCCCCACGATTATCATGGGGAGCCAGGCCGATACACGGCAATATTAGAGTTATTCAAGGAATACTTGAGGTGATATAGACCGCGCAGCGTATTATAATGCATTAATGTATTAAACACACTTCAAGATGGCGCGACCTAGAAAACACATAGTCCGTCACCCATGTCTATGAATGTTTTGCTACAATACCCATGCTAACCCTCGCAATGTAATTGACACTGACGAAGGCTTTACGCTGAAACGCGTCTGTTAATCTGTGTGATTAAACTTTGATGGTGTGAGCACGAGAAACTTTGACTCCACGAGTGCGGTTCTTTGGAAAATAATGATTCTGGAGTTGAGCGCTGTGTTATTGCGGTGGCCCATTACCGCATACCGCACCCACCCGCGAGTGCCCTGATTACTAAGTGGGACAGAGAGCGAGAATATATATATATATATATATATATATATATATATATATATATATATATATATATATATATATATATATATATATATATATATATATATATATATTCGGTATGTTGTCGTCCAAACTCAGCCTGCTCAGCCGAGCAGAAGGATGAAGCGAGACCCAATTGTTTGGTGTAGATTATTTTATTGCCCAACACCAGTCAGCCATGACGCGTTTCGGCTACCAAAAACATTGATCACATATATATCATACAGTGAATCACTTTCCTCGAGAAATGACAAGCGGAGCGCACTCAAAGAGATATTTCATCCAGCGTTTATTTTAAAAAATGCAGGTTAAGCCACAGCCTCCTTCGCGTTTCGTTCTCCATGAGAACTTGTTCACGGTTAGGTTGGCAATAATTCCCAGCATATTTGTTTAAAGAAAACACAAATTCACATGACTTCCTGTCAAACCTTTTTTTTGGACTACATAAGCAGACCTTTGGTATTCTGGTCTTCGTAGTTTTATCCAAACTGCAATTTATATTTTATTTATCAACAAATTGCGAACATATTTTGGAATCACATTTCTTATTTCTGTGTTTAAACACCAGTTTATATTGGACCCCTCTAGTGGGGTTTACCGCGTCTGGTAATTTGAGATATTTCATTATATCACCTTATGTCTGGTTTATGCCCTCCGGTGGACTTAAGATTCTGTTCTCAAAAATTGGATTCATTATATATTCTTTACAGTTTGCATTGATGTGCACAAACGGTTTAGGAAAGGGGAAAAACAAAAAGATTTTTGGTAAAAAATAAATTAAATGTGAGGTTAAAATTGGGAGCAACCCCAAAATTGGTGAAGCGTAATTCGTTAGTTTATTTACTATAAATGTACATTAAGTTCCTCGTTCTGGTTAAGACCGTGTGGCGTGTAAGTTCAAAGTGCCAGTATTTGTCGCGATTCCTGTTGATGCAGCTTCGTCTCGCGATTCCCTCCTCTCACATGTTGTTCAACAGATTCAATGCTGTAGAATCTAAGTTGTTTCCAATCACCATTATGTGCCTGTTCCATATGCTTGGCCACAGCATTGCTTCGATCTTTAGCAATCGTGGCTCTCACATGTTCCAAAATTAGTTTTTTAAGTTTGCAAATAGTACTCCCAGCGTACTTGTTTTTTATTTATTTATTTATGAAGTTTTATATAGCGCTAGCCTGACAGGAGGGTATCAGAGTGCTTCAGTTACAGAGCAGAGCAAACGAGAGCAGAACATATTACAATAGAGCGAGCAAAAGAGAGCAGGACATATTGCAATAAAGCGAGACAATCCGGATGAGAGTCATAGTAAAGAAGATGTTTAAGAGTACCGTTACAAGGACTTGATAACCCACAACCAAGAGAGGTTCAGTGTCATTTTCAGCACTCCGACTGTTCCTATCTAATCGCTAGGGATCGATCGAGGTAAAGGATTTTGAGCTGACTTTTGAATTTAGCAAAGGAGGGAATAGTTCTGATGTGGGGGGGATAGAGTTCCATATTTTGGGCGCATTTACGGTGAAGGTTCTGTCCCCGGTTTTTTGTTTTTGTGATTTTAGCGGGATAAGAAGTAAGGTATTAGAGCTTCTGAGGTTCCTGTTCTGACCTGCTTTTTTGAGTTTGGACTCCAGATATTCGGGTTTGCCTGTGTGGAGGGCTTTGTGGGTGAGGCAGGCCGTTCTGAAGTTCGCCCGCATTTCTTTTGGTAGCGTTCTTTGAGTGCAGGAGAGATGTGGTCAAATTTCTTTATTCCAGTGACCATTCTGGCAGCCGCATTGAGAGTTGTTTTCAGCGGAGCAAGGTGTGTTTTTGCTATTCCCGAGAGGACTGCATTTCCATAGTCCAGTCTTGACAGCACCAATGCTTGAGGGCTTGTTTGAGATCTTTGGATGGAATGAGAGGTTTTATTTTGTTTAGTAGCGTCAGGTTAAGGAAGGCGCTCTTAGTCGAAATCTTAATGTGTTTGGTCATGTCCAGTTTCGAGTCTAGCGTGATGCCTAATGATTTAACAGAGTCGGCCAGGATGAGGTTCCCATTGAGCGCATTGATCTCTTTTAGCCAGTCGACCATTTGTGAGTTCTCTTCTTTGTTCGAGATAAGGAGTAGTTCGGTTTTGTCCGGGTTCAGTTTTAAGTGGTTGCTTGACAGCCAGCGTTGCACTTCCCTTAGTGTTTCATTGAGTCTTTGGATGTCTTTAGCAGAGGAGATTTCCAAGTAGATTGCGGTTTCTGTGCTGCACCCTTTCCTGAATCCTGACTGATGGGAGTCGAGGAGGTTGGTATTGTCTAGGTGTTGAGTTAGTTGTTGGAGTACACATCTTTCTAGGATTTTGGAAAGAAGAGGAAGGTTGGAGACGGGTCTGAAGTTGTTTAGGTAATTTATGTCCAGGCCTGGTTTTTTCAGCAGCGGGGTGACTTGTCACACTTTCAGACAATCTGGAATGATTCCGGTTTTTAGGGAGCTGTTTATAATCCTACACCAGAGTGGAGCTAGGGAGAGTTTCAATTTTTAGGTGAGTTGAGCAGGGAGAGGGTCTAGTGTGTGAGATGAAGGTTTAGAGGTGGAGATAAGTTTGGCTATCTCTTCTTCTGGAATGGGCTGGAAGAGTGACCAGGATTTAGTGTTGAGAGTGTGAGCGCAGCTAAGCACCCCAAATGGGCTGCTATGGCAAGGAGACATGCAGTTGATGTCCAGAGAGCGCTCATACTTGGAGATCTTGTCTTTGAAGAAGGTGGCGAAGTTGTCGCACTGTTCTTTGGAATCCTGCCCCAAGGACGTATCTGGTTTGGAGGTTTGTTGTCTGATGATCTTTAAGAGCTCCTTGGGTCTGTTTTTTGCGCAATCCAGTGCAGAGTGGAAATACACAGATTTTTTGTTTTTGATATGACTGTTGTATTTCTTCCTGACAGTTCTGAGTTGCTCGCGGTGGAAGGTAGTGGGCATGCTCCCCCAGCTTCTTTCTGAGGCTCTTAGTTGTCCTTTCTTCATTGATGTCAGAGTCGAACCAAGATCGGGACGGAATGGCTCGCTTTTTCCTAAGTTTCAGGGGTGCTAGTTGATCCAGCAGGGTTACCATATTCATGTTATAGAGCGAGGTGAGATCATTTGTGGAGAGATCATTGCCGCTGGGTAGGAGCAACATTAGCCTTTCTTCCATGACATCCAGGGGGAACTGGGTGAGATTTCTGGACCATTTGGGTAGGTCTTGAACAGGAGGCAGGGATAGAACACTTTTGTTGATGTGGAATAAGATCATGTGGTGATCTGACCAATCCACTGGAAGAATGTTGTCAATCGTGATTGCTTCTCGATGGGCAATGATGGCATCCAAGGTCGCTCCTTTGATGTGAGTTTCTACCGAGCAGTGTTGAGAAAGGTTATTGTCGCAGAGGAGATTATTGAGAGATTGAATTAGTGTGTTGTTGGCTTCGTTCCAGAGTAGGTTGAGATCACCCAAGATTAGGTAGTTAGTGTCTTTGGGAGCGCAGTGGGCAATCACGTCAGATAAGTGTTCCCCAAATGTGGGGGTGTTACCTGGTGGGTGATAGAGAAGGTGACCAACTAATGGGCTGTTATCCTTAGTTTTGATGTTGACAGTGAGACATTTAAAGGAGCTATACTTGCAAGAGTCCAATACAGTGATGTCTATGTCATCCTTATGGATGTTGGCTACACCTCTACCTCGTTGATCTTTTCTATCTTTGTTGATGATAGAGAAACCTGGGGGCACCAGCATATCAAAACATTGAAGGGAGATCTCGTTCAGCCATGTCTCCGTGATGAACACAATATCTAAATCCTGAGAGAGGATGGCTTCTGCTAATTCCGTTGCGTGCTTGGGGGCTGATCTATAATTAATGAGCATGCAGTTAGTGGATAATTTCTTTTTGCTTGGATACTTTCCTGATGGGGCCCTCGGTATTGACGAGAGGGAGGGTGGGGGTCTTGTCATTTTCACGGGGTGGTCTCTTCTGAAGCCTGTGATCACTTGAATATTGGAATTCGGGGAAGCTGAGAGAGGAGAGTCATAAGTGGAGGCTAGGCCCAATGCTTCTTCAGCGGACATTGCTGCTTTAGTTCTGGAAGGTCTTTGTGACTGGATCTCAGCATCCTTACTAGGAGGATTCTGTACCCCAGATGCGGGCAAATGGCAAGGGCATTCAATTACATAAACAACACATTGTCATTGGTGGAGGCTAGGTCCAATGCTTCTTCAGCGGACATTGCTGCTTCAGTTATGGAAGGTCTTTGTGACTGGATCTCAGCATCCTTATTAGGAGGATTCTGTACCCCAGATGCGGGCAAATGGCAAGGGCATTCAATTACATAAACAATAAATTGTGTTTTGCACATTATTAGATTCTTGATTTTCCAGATCCTCTTATTTGCTCACATTACCTCCTTGGTATTCCGTCCAATCTGGCAGACTTTGCAGTTATGACATTAATTGAAGCCAATGGTTTGTAGCCATTGTGTAGATCTGTGCCTTTTCTGCCAAAAATGACTTTTGACTAAATTATCTTTTAGATTTGGTGCGCATCTGAATGTAACGTTTGGTTGGTCTCCTATAATGGGAGCAAGTGTTGGGTCAAGTTGAAGAAGCTTCCAGTTTTTCTTTAAAATGTTTTTTATTTGTTTTGCTTTTGCAGACAATGTTGTTATTAAACAAATGTTGTTTGTCTCACTGATTGGTCACTTTATCACTGTAGCCTCTGCCTTTAAACCTCTTTGTGGTTTCCTTCTTGTGTTTTTGCCATTCAACATCTTCTGAGCATATTCTTCTTATGCGTAAAAATTCCCCATACGCAATATTCTGTATATGGAATTATGATGGAAACTCCTTGCATGCAGCACTGCATTTGTAGCTGTTGTTTTGCGATGCAAGGTAGTATGTATTTTTCCTTCCTTAAAATAAACCTCTGTATCGAAGAATGTCACTCTTTCGCAATCAATCTCATAGGTGAATCTTAAATTGGCGTCTGTTTTGTTCAGTAATTCGAAGTACCTTTTGAACTCTAGTTTGGTTCCATCCCAGATCAAAAAACGGTCATCTATGAACCT
Source organism: Lissotriton helveticus (assembly GCF_964261635.1). Classification (NCBI taxonomy): domain Eukaryota; kingdom Metazoa; phylum Chordata; class Amphibia; order Caudata; family Salamandridae; genus Lissotriton; species Lissotriton helveticus. Next base: position 1,192,872,541 of record NC_136059.1, read on the forward strand.
GAGCCAATTACAATATTATTCACATGCTCTTGATTTTGTGGGTGTCAGGCAAGGTGCTGCTCCCACCAGATCATTGCCAGGCACGTGTAACTAGGACTAAAAGAAAATCCCGTGGCCGTGCCCTTTGATTGGATGTATATCTCATCTCCAAACAAATTTTTTTTTTTGCTCAAACAGTTGTTGATCATTTGTATTAGCATGGCATTATGTTGTTCGTATTGGATATTGCACTTACCCAAAAAGTATTTACAGGCAGTCAAGCCAATATGATTTTCAATATTTGAGTAGAGCGAGAGTACATCCATCGTGATCAGTTTGTATGTACTCTGTCATGAGATGTCCTGTATTTGCCTCAGAAAATCGCTTGTGTCTTCGACATACGATGTTATGTTTTGAGTGAATGGTAACAAAAAGATATTAATATAATTTGGTGTAGCTTCAAATAAAGATCCATTTGCGGCAATTATTGGTCGCCCTGGGGGTTTTGAGGCATGCTTGTGTATTTTAGGCAGGAAGGAAATTGTTGCCGTGATTGGGGATTCTGTTCTCAAATACTTAACTTCATCTGCATCCAAAAGATTCATGTTATGCCATTTGTCAAGATCAATGTCTCAGGATTTTTTATAATCTGGTATTGGGTTTGATTTCAATTTGGTCAAAACATTAGAAACAGAAATGTCTAAATTGGATTTAAGTCCAGACATGATTAAATTCAAAGAAGATATAGAACAACAAATAGAGAAACATGAAGAAAGTGTGCAACAACGTAAACTTACGATATGCCAGTGAGACAAAGATGATTACACAGCTGGAAGAATTTTTACATATGCCAAGAAATTTGATATGTTACGTGAAATAGGCAAAGCTGGTACCTTAACGGTAGCCTCCACAAGCCAGTCATCATTATCATCCACTGAAGCAAGTGAGGGAGAACCTGATGTAAGTGCAATGGATAAAACCAAATTATCTTTTTTGGGGGACATGTGGTTGGTGCTCCGGCGAAGACAATGGGAATAAAATATGAGCAACCAACCGCAAAATTACAGAGGATGAGGAAAAGGCCCGACACGGGGAAAACACAGAGGAATGGGAAACAGACAAGGAGAGGAAAGAAGTGCAGAAGAACAAGATAGTGTGGGAACCCTAACACGCAGAATGAGACAGAGGAGGATGTAAGAGAGGAACTACAAATAGTGAATTTATCGAATCGAACCATGTCGAATGTTGAAATTGAAGTATTGAAGCATGGCTTAAATTTCTGCCCTCTCAAACCAATGGATCTAGCACAAACCCGAATAGATGTATATCAATACATAAGAAAGATCAAATTAGCAAAAATATTTGCTGAAAATCAGAGAATGCGTGAATATAAAAAACCAACAACAACAGTCACTGAAACACTCACAGTGAAAGATGCAGAAACCCTTTTAAAATTGATTATTTTGGACAATACAGACAGTAATGATGATATCCAATTGCCAACAGTCTGTAAACAGATCGGATCTGGACTTAGTGGTTAGAAGCCAAAATCAAAATTCTAACCACAATTGCCCCCAGGCAACAAAATTGATTTCTTTCAGGAAGCAGTGACACATGATATCTATAAAATCAAACCAACTAAGTACAAGGACAAAAAAATAAAAAGAGGTCTTAATTATATTCCAGGTTTCACACAAGCAATTTGCTCATCACAGACCTCTAATACCAGAGGGGTTGCAATTCATATATCTAACCGGCTCCCACCCATTAAACGGACATTATCGGACAAATGGGGCAGGTGGACAATTGCCCAAATTCCTAGCTTTGGTACACTCTGCACTATTTATGGGTCAAATTTAGATGACGCAGATCTGCTGGCAGAACTAGAAATTGAGCTCGCCTCCTGGCCAACCCCATTGATTATCTGCGGGGATTTTAATATTCATATCGATGCAAGCGGGGTTGGTACCGAGGTAGGAAGCCACGAGTCTTTCAAGCCTTACAGGCATTAGCTGATAGTCATGTGCTGGTAGACATATGGCCTATTAAAAAAATAGGAGACCCAGGATACACATATTATTCATGCCCACACAGAAAATATGTAAGGCTAGATTACTTCTTTATTCCCATGTCGCTAGTAAAAAAACGCAGAGATCAGGAAGCTACCTAAGCTTCTTTCGGACCACAATCCTTTGGTTTTGGATATCGAAATTCCGGGGTATATACAAATCACCGTAAAATGGACCTTCGACAGGAAACTATTAGCTACTAATGGCTTTATCGATCATATTAGGTGCTGGACTACCCAGTTTTTTTATCCCAATAGGTATAGTACCTCAAGGGAAAACGTATGGGACACTTATAAAGCAGGGCTTAGGGGGGAGGTAATTAGTTTCGTAGGGTTCCATAGGAAAGAACAGCAAGAGGTTATATGCACACTTTTGCAGGAGCTGAGTATATACGAAACAGAACATATGGCAACTATCGTACAAAAACAGACTAAGTTGCATTTGGATGTTGCATTAAAAGTAATTAGTACTAAGGCTAAAATAAATGGGGTGTATAATAAAACCATAGCTGAAAGGTTTCAAACTGGTCGTCAAGATCATTATGAATATGGAGAAATGACAGGGAAGCATCTTGCACTTCGGATTAGACAAAGGGCAGCTGCAAGTTGTATCACAAAGCTGAAAAGGAAGGATGGTACATTTTTTTTTATTTCCACTTTTTATTAGAAATATGACATATAAACAGAATCATACAGAAAGAAAAAAGACATATAAAACATCCGTGTCATAAGTCTTGTTTTCAATTTAATACACCCCCCCCATCCCACCCAGCTATACCCAACATAATAGCCTGAGGTGTTAATAATATCAAATACCCGAACACTTGTTCTAAACGTTGTTCTATTTTGCTGAACAGAGGGGTCAGACAGGGGCAAGAGGCGAACATGTGAATACTGTCCACCGCAAACTCCCCATATTGGGGACAATTCACCCCCGCAACCCCACCCCATTGATGTATACGAGAAGGAGTTATATACAGGTTAAGCCATGTCTTGAATAATTGAACCTGGATATTCGCAGAGATAGTGGCAGATCGACTATAAGCTAAAGAATCCACGCAGACCCCTTGTCAATTCCACTAACGGAATACGAATCCAGCTGACCATTTTTTTAGAGAAAAGTCTCAAATCTGTAGGAATTTAAAAAATTGCCTGTTACCAATTCCAAAGTTCTGCTTTATGGATTCAAAAGTCAGTAACCCTGATTCTGAGACGATATCCCCTATTACAATAACCCCTTGTGCTGACCACTCTTTAAAGTATCCATCCCGAAAAATTTCCGGGAGAAGGAGGTTCCCTACAATAGGAGAGTATAGGTGAATTCTCCCAATATTAAACATTTTCCGAACTGTCTTCCAGACTTTAAAAGCCCCCAACAGAACCTTAAACCTCACCCGTTTAAAGTAGGCAAAATCAATATGTCTAAATAAAGTCCCCTCGCTTCTTCCCCATAAATTAAATGATAAATTGAAATATCAGAATGATCTACATCTCCTACATCTAACAATTCAGCAATATGTCTCAACGTTATTGACCAATAATAGACCTGAAAGTTAGGTACCATCCAGCCCCCCCTCTCTCTAGGAAGAGTCATATATTTCATCGCCCGTCTAGGACGTTTACCGGCCCATAAAAACCACGAAGTAATCCGTTCTAGCTTTAAACCACATGTGGTCAATCAGCAAGGGATAGCTCTAAGAAAATATAAAATCTTGGGTAAGAAAATAATTTTTACGACATTGCATCTACCCACCAGTGTTAACTGAAAATTATTCATTCGACGAGCATCTGCCACTAATTTACATATCAGAGGGTTCAGATTGATCTCAACTATCTCCTCAGGTTAGAACTAACCTCTAACCCGTGGGTCCACCAACATAATTTTGTCATTGCATATTATTTGAGTTTTTGCTTCATTTAAATGATAACCAGAAATCACACCAAACTGTGATGTAATTATTTGGATTTCTTGGAGTGCTACCTGCGGGGAGTCTGTCAGAATAGCTAAATCATCAGCATAGCCGAGAATTTTGGTGTCCCCACCCTTAGCCCGCACCGGACAAATTAGTACATCAGAAAAAATATTTTTAATCCTGGGATCAATATAAATTGCAGATAATAAAGGGGAGCAGGGACACCCCTACTTTGTTCCTCCTAGTATGTTGATTGTTTCTGATTGAATTCCCATGACCGAAATTTGAGCAGTAGGACATATATACATGCTCTGAATCACATGAATAAACCTCTCCCCGAGACCATAATGCCTCAAAGCAGCCCATAAAAAAGGCCAGGAGAACCTATCAAAAGCTTTCTCCGCATCAAGCAGGATTAAAGCCATAGGGTCTCCTGAAACCTTAGAATAATCAAACAACGCGATTGTGCGGCGTATATGCTCGATAACTTCGCGACCAGGCACAAAACCATGTTGTTGGGGCGACACAAGCTTTTTAATCACCCCTGACAGCCTATTTTCAAGAATCTCGGAATAAATGTTGATATCACTATTGATAAGAGTTATGGGTCGATAGGACCCGGTATCCGATGGTATCTTGCCCTTCTTTAAAAATGTAACGATTCTGGTCTTCGCCAGGATTCAGGAGGCTTATCCCCATTTTGGACCCTACGGAACGTCTCTAACATAACCTGAGTGAGCTGGGATCGAAAAAACGTATAGAATTCACCCGGTATAAATTCTGGACCAACAGCCTTGCCGCTAGGGAGAGAATATATAGCTAGCCATAGCTCTTCAATTTTAATTTCCGCATCTAGCATATCGAGCTCTTCTACAGATAGAGCCCCTACCTCGATTTCCTTAAGATATCTTTGAATTTCAGCCTGAACTGCCTCGTTCTCACTAATATCTTCATTATAAAGATTTTGATAACATTTCTGGAAAGCTAGAGCTATAGCACCTTCTTCGGTAACGAACCCTACTTCCGGATCGAAAATACTTTCGATACACGTAGTAGATTCTCTTTCTCTAATTCTGGAAGCTAACATATGCCCAGCTCTTTCGCTATTCTCAAAGATTTTAGTCCGCCAGGCTAGAAACTTACTTGCTGCTTTAGCCTGTGAAATTTCTATTATGGCTGATTTAACAATTATAATCTGAGTTTGAGCGGAATCACTGTCACCGCCCCAATACAACCCTGGCCAGATTGATCTCACCCTCTTCCAAATCTCTATATAGCTCCTGTAGGTTCCCTTTTTCCCTTGTCTGGCTTTCCCATCCAAAACGGGTAGTCTCTCACCTTATCCAAGCTTTAAGTGTATCCCACACTTTTTGTACACAAGTACTGCCTATATTTTCGTTTAAAAATCTTGTTATCCATAGAGCCATGGATTCGATATACTTGCTGTCTCTTAACAGGCCACGATTAAACGTCCATGCGTCTGGTTTACTAACACTAGATTGTATGTTAACCTCGAGTACCAGCGGATTGTGATCCGACAGTACTCTCGGAAATCTAGTGATGCCAGAACCTTGAGCCAGAATTGGGGAAATGAAAAAATAATCAAGCCTAGAGTGAGTTTTGTGTGGTGTGGAAAAAAAAGTAAACCCTGGATCATTCCTTCTAAGAGAAGCCCATACATCAATCAAACCGTGGAGTTCCATCATTTTCTGTAGAGCCCTATAAACCTTAGGTTTTCTACCAGCATATGCTACCGCCGGTTGATTAGCAAGTTCACAGTCAATATTTATATTAAAGTCACCACATAATATAAACGGAGCTGGCCAACCAACCAACTCAAGATTAAACCAATTATATAGTTCTGGATCGTCGAGTACCGAGCAATAAACTGAACAGAGTATGAGAATTTTATTCTGAAATTTACCATTAATGATAACCCAGCGACCATAAACATCAGCAGAGGAGCGAATTATATTAACCCTTCCCGTCGTGCTAGAATGGCGACCGCTTTAATCTTTTCCTCTAATTTAGTCCATGATACCAGCTGAAAACCCTCAAACTACAAAAGCTTATACCGACTGGCTTCGATGTGAGTTTCTTGAAGGCAGATAATATCTGCCCGCAAAAAACGCACATCCTCTCTGATCTGGCGCCGTTTACCTGGGTCATTTAGCCCGAAAATATTTATAGATGCTATCCTGATATTAGCCATACAGCTGAAAAAACATTCCAAACATATAACCAGCTAAAAAATTGTGCCCATCCTGGCTGAACTAAACAATTCCCACACACAAACCCTGATTCAAACCTTCCCTTGCCCAGTAGCTCACCCCCCACCCTGAACCCCCCACTCACCCTAACCCCCCAACCCAAAAAACTGGTAAAAAAGGTCCTCAGAACCTTGTGATGCCTCCCACTTCCCGAGTGTCACCTCTTCACTCTCTGTCCACATAAACACCCTAAGAAAAGAGAGAAAAAGAGAAGAGAAAAAACAGAAAACATCTTGAGGGTATATAAGACAACCTCCACAAGCTTATTTCCGAGCTAAAGCTAAAGTCCATTAGCCATCGGTAAGTTCCTTCAAGTAATTTTCAGCCTGGACTTCCGAGGAAAACAGCCGTATCTTGCCATGAAAAATAACCTTTAACCGTGCAGTGTTCATCAAAAAGACCTCGCACCGCTTTTTTTGAAAAGGGGTGATTAACTGTCGGAGCCGCCACCTCCGTTTCACAGTTGCATGGCAGAAATCGGGGCGCACGAAAAATGTATGACCCTCTGCAGATCTCTTTGCCTTCGGGCGTGCCTTTTCGAAAATAGCTAGCCTCAGCAAAAAATTCCCGAAAAATATCAATATTGCCCGGGGTTTGACTTCGGGGCCAGCATTTTTTTAGCATAAGGGGAAACCGATGCACTCTCTGTATCTCGGTTTCCCAACACCAATGTGAGAGCTCCGGAAATGCAGTTTTAAATAGCTTCAGAACAAACCCTCTGATATCCTGACCCTCAGCCTTTTCCTCAATCACTAAAAGTCGTAGATTGTTCCTGCGAAGCCGGTTTTCAGAGTCCTCCAACTTCCACATTATGTCTGCGAGCCTTTCATCGTTAGTCGTAGTTTTTATTTCGGTGTTTTGTAGCCCAGCCTCAAGCCCAACAATTCGTTCCTCTAGGGCAACTGTCCTGGCTATAACCTCCGAGCATGCCTTTGTATTTTTCCGAATAGCCCCTTGTATTTTCATCGTAGCTAGCTGGGCTCTCTGATGTTCTTGACGAGCCTCATTTTAAATAAACTGAAGCATGGCATAAATCAGGGTATTTGAGGGGGGTTGATTAGTTTCATCCCCGGGCCCCCCTGGGTCTCCTTTCTGCACTCTTGGCCCTCCTGAGCCTGCAATGCTGGTTGTGGCGAATGTATAGTCCCACTGAAGTTTGTTGCTTGCCTCAGAGCCATCGCTCTCAGATTTCCTTAAAGTGGGCAAAGGTACCTTCCTGGATTTATTATGATGGGGTGTGGCCCTTTTCAGAGTGTCAACTGTGTTTGGGGGACTTCCACTCGCTTCACCCGAAATAAGATCTTCATTTGCGGAGTCCGTGGTAGATTCTATGTCCGACTCCTCAACTAGAGAAAAAAAGCTATCACCATCCTGGGCATCAGGAATACTGCCGGCGCTGGATCCTGTACCAAGTTTCCCTCGAAAGGCAAAGGAGTTACCCAAGTCAATCTTTGACCTTTGCAATGATTTTTCATAGCCGCCTTCGGCCCCTTCAACCCCTCCTGTGCCAGTAAAAGCTGCCAGTGAGACCTCAGGTGTCATATTTAGGTTGTTCCCAATTTTAACACCACAATCTGTCTTTGGCTTCTCAGCCCCTCTAAAATCCCTTTCTCCCCCCTCACTGTCTTTTTCGAGCACCTCACTGTTTTTAAGGGTGCCAGTAGCATTCATACCGCATATTGTGTCAATGTTTTAGTTGCTACAGCTTTCCCCGCAAACATCCCTGGGACGGTAACTGTTTTTCCCCACCCAGAGCTCTCAATCATCTGTGGAGCAGTCTCCGACCTCCCAGAGTCCTTATTCCTGCTCTCATCATTTACGGCGCATGGGGGCTGCATTTTCTCTACAATTTTCCCCTTTACCAGGCTCGCCTTCTTAGAATTCACCACCATTGCTTTGGCTGCGGGCTTCTCCACTCTGTCTGTTTTTAAATTTTTCTCGGGTTTCTCCTGTGCAGGTGGAATTTTCCTCGTCACTGAGGTCAGTACGTCCCCAGCAGCTTTAGTGCTCGAAGCCCAGGGAGGTGTTGCCCAGGCATAGCCCCTCTGGTCCCCGGCAGAGAACAGCCAGCGCGGGGCGGCATGGAGCCTCGAAAGCCGCCGTACGCGGGAAGGTCGCGCTGGAGGTTCCCTGCTAGCCACACCCGCCACGTCCACAGGTGTGCTGGGCTACAGAGAGCTGTTGCTGCAAGCCGCGCAGACCGCAGCCAGAGTTTCCGCTTCTCCCAGTCAGCAAACATAGAATCCCTTACCCTGCAACAGTCCGCATTAACTCCTCGATAACTCCGCAAAGGTATTGTTAATCCCTCATTCGAAAAGCATTCTTTCTCTCTTAGAAAAACTGCAATACTGCAACGCTGGTCAGGGAGTGACACCCACTCGGATCAAGTGGCCGCCATCTTGCCCACAGAAGAAGGTCCTCAGGATGGTACAATTTCTAATGAGCCTCAAGAGGTAGTTGAAATATTTCAAGCCTTTTATCAAGACCTTTATAACTCTAGGCTTAGCGCCTCCGCAGTAGCGGGTGCTGGTTTTGGAATATCGCCCCTGACTCAAGAACTAGAAGCAGACATTACATTGGAGGAGGTTAACGAGGCAATATCGCTAATGGCTTCAGGGAAGGCGGCAGGCCCAGATGGGTTACCAATGGAGATATACAAAGCTTTGCACAGGGAACTAACCCCTCTCCTGTTAGATCTGTTTTTAGCAGTACAACAGAAAGGGTTTCCACCCAAATCATGGCAGGTGACTAGTATAGTCATATTCTTGAAGAAGGGGAAGGCTGCGGAAGATCCAGCCTCCTATAGACCAATCGCGCTGATAAATGCTGATGAGAAGCTTTATTCTAAAATCCTAGCGCGGAGGCTATCTAAGATAATTTACTCTCTTGTAAGTCCGTGGCAACACGGTTTTATCCTGGGCAGATGCACGACCAAACACATTCATAGGGTAATATCACTATTTAATATTGCAGAGATCTCATGGCAACAGATGTCATTAATATTATTGGACGCCCAAAAAGCGTTCGATCAAGTGGAGTGGGTTTCTCTGTGGCAGAACTTAAGGTCAAATGGCTTTGGACCACGTATTTTAACCGCCCTAAGAGCCATGTATGTTCAATCATATGCAAAAATACAACTGATGGAGCGGGAGTCACAATTTGTTGTTTATGTAATTGAATGCCCTTGCCATTTGAAGTACGTTGGGAGTACTATTTGAGGACTTAAAAAACGAATTTTGGAACATGTGAGAGCCACGATTGCTAAAGATCGAAGCAATGCTGTGGCCAAGCATATGGAACAGGCCCATAATGGTGATTGGAAACAACTTAGATTCTACGGTATTGAATCTGTTGAACAAGATTTGAGAGGAAGGAATTGCGAGAAGAAGCTGCGTCAACAGGAATCGCGACAAATATTGGCACTTCGAACTTACACGTCACACGGTCTTAACCAGGACGAGGAACTTTATGTACATTTATAGTAAATAATCTAAGAATTTCGCCTCAACAATTTTGGTTTTGCTCCCAATTTTAACCTCACATTTAATTTATTTTTTACCAAAAATCTTTTTGTTTTTCCCCTTTCCTAAACCGTTTGTGCACATCAATGCAAACTGTATAGAATATATAATGAATCTAATTTTTGTGAACCGAATCTTAAGCACACCGGAGGGCACAAACCAGACATAAGGTGATATAATGAAATATCTCAAATTACCGGACGCGGTAAACCCCACTAGAGGGGTCCAATATAAACTGGTGTTTAAACACAGAAATAAGAAATGTGATTTCAAAATATGTTCGCAATTTGTTGAAAAGTAAAATATAAATTGCAGTTTACATAAAACTATGAAGACCAGAATACCAAAGGTCTGCTTATGTAGTCCAAAAAAAAGGTTTGACAGTAAGTTATGTGGTTATGTGTTTTTTTAAACAAATATGCTGGGAATTATTGCAAACCTAACCGTGAACAAGTTCTCATGGAGAACGAAACGCGTAGGAGGCTGTGGATTAACATGCATTTTTGAAAATAAACGCTGGATGAAACCTCTCTTTGAGTGCGCTCCATTTGTCACTTCTCGAAGGAAGTGATTAATTGTCTGACTAATATTGGCTGGACTCATCCGAAGGAGCTTTGCACCCCGGAAAAGAACACCGCCTAAAGCAACACAAACTGGTCCCTTTTTATATATATATATATATATATATTTTCTCTCACTTTGGAAGGAGCACTCAAGCAGCAGCGTGGTTGCTTTAGCGGGTAAAGGACATCTCTGTACGCCGATGATTACAGCTCACATGGATCTTCAGCCTGACTTGTTTCTCAGCCTGTGCTTGTCATCAGAGGCTCGTCGTGAGTGAAAGCATGTAGACACTCCCACTAGCTATATTTAACCGCCCACAGATGGGCCACTCATTTGGAGGCAACGCAGTGTCTTGTGGGACTTGTAGTACGTGTCTCTTCCCTTGATGGGTGTAATGCAAAACCCTCAATGGGTCTCAGAGTGCAGAGTCGCCATTGATCCCTCCGCTACTGGTTCACAAAGTAGGTACAGCAAATTCCGTGCCTGTGACCCCCAGTCTTCACCGGGTGGTGCTCTCCTCTGCGGCCGGGCCACCGCGTGTAATCTCAAAGCTCCAAGGTGCCCACAGGCGAGGGAGCACTCAAGCAGCAGCGTGGTTGCCTTAGTGGGTAAAGGACATCTCTGTACGCCGATGATTACAGCTCACATGGATCTTCAGCCTGACGCTTTTCTGAGCCTGTGCTCATCATCAGAGGCTCGTCGTGAGTGAAAGCATGTAGACACTCCCACTATTTATATTTAACTGCCCACAGATGGGCCACTCATATAGAGGCAACGCAGTGTCTTGTGGGACTTGTAGTACGTGTCTCTTCCCTTGATGGATGTAATGCAAAACCCTCAATGGGTCTCAGTGTGCAGAGTCGCCATTGATCCCTCCGCTACTGCTTCACAAAGTAGGTACAGCAAATTCCGTGCCTGTGACCCCCCGTCCTATTTATATTACCTACTGGCCCTAGGTAGTGTTACAGTTAGGGCCAAGGGGCATATTAGGAAGGGAAATATCGCCGCTTTAGCTGGACTTTTTCCCGCTAAAGCAGCGATATTTTTATTGCCCTATTAGCAAGCTGTCGCTAACAGCAGTTAGCGACAGCTTTAAGGCGATAGCTACAGGTTGGAGGCCCGCTTTGCATGTTATCAGCGATAAATATCGCTGACATGCAAAGCGGGCCTCCAACCTGTAGCTATCGCCTTAAAGCTGTCGCTAACTGCTGTTAGCAAGAGCTTTAAGGCGATAGCTACAGGTTGGAGGCCCGCTTTGCATGTCAGCGATATTTATCGCTGATAACATGCAAAGTGGGCATACGCAAACTGTTAGCAACTGAAAACAGTCGCTAACACAGCTATCACATATTAGCAAGGCAGGCGAAGCGCAAAAAAAAAATCGCGCTAGGCGCGATTATCGCTATAATCTAGCGCCTGCTAAGAAGTTGACTTACCTGTATAGTCAATGGGGAGTGGATTATCAGATTAAGCCCCTATTGGCGTTAATGCGAGAATATAGCTTGATTTCCAGCGATAGTCTCGCATTTCGCAGCTACTGCTGGATATCTTAGCACAATGGAGAAACAGGTTGCTAATAGCATGTTTTCTCCGCTAAAATATCCAGCGATAGGCAGCGATAAAAAAAGTCACTAAGCGCATTTAGCGATAAATATCGCTATTTCTTGCTAATAGGCCCCCAAGTTTCTATAGGGAAAACATTTTTTGTTTTGCTTATAACTTTGGCGTACTTTGATGAATCTTCATGAAATTTTCCAAACTAATTCTTTGTTCATATCAGTTCCTATGTTAAAAGTGTGGGGGTGATTTGTTAAGGGGACGAGAAAAAAGGGAGATCCCAAAACGTGTTTTCTCCATACAATTTCCATAGGAAACTTTAGACAAGGCTAGAGATCAAACGGTTGAACGGAATTTGGCAGAGAGAAGGGTCTTGGTCTAAAAAGCATGCTTTTGTTTATTTGGTGTAAATCCGTTCAGTAGTTTTGGAGAAATATCAAAATTTACAGATATCGATATTTGAGAATTCTGCCATCTGATTGGCTGAGGCATTACGAGCACGAGCTTGCTGGTTATTGGCTGCAAACGGTTGCAACTAGGAAGTGTTGGCTGCCATTTTGTGATTTAGTTGAAGCGAGTAAGGGGAAAAAGGGCAAAAAACGTAGGAAAGAGGAGGGTAGGAGCACTGTGAGCTCTGTGGGGTGGTTAGGGTGTGCTATACAGGTAGTGGGAAGCGAAGTATTCACCCCTACCGGTGTGAAAGTGCTGTTTTGCCCAAAGTGAGATAGTGCTGAGGTGAGGTGCTGGTACACTCGGGGCTGAAACCGTGCACCTAAACCGTGAGCTGATTGCTCTAAACTGATGTGCTCTGGTCTTTGTAGCATACGTGTGCAAGTGGTGTTAGTAGGCGTTTATACCATACAGGGAGAGGGAAGAAAACTACTGACCCCTACCGTACGTTTATACTATACCGGAAGTGGTAAACAAAGTACTCACGCCTACCGGTGTGAAGACTCGGGGATCAAACTGAGCTGGTTGCTGTAAAGTGATGGGCTCTGGGCGCTGTAGCATACTGGCCGCTGTAGCATAGCTGTGCAAGTGGTGTTAGTATGCGTTTAGACTATAGCGGGAGTTGTTAGCAAACTACTCACTTCTACCGGTCTGAAGACTTGGGGATCAAACCGTGAGCCTAAGCCGTGAGCTGGTTGCTGTAAAGTGATGTGCTGTGGGCGCTGTAGGATACGGGCGCTGTAGCATACCTGTGTAAGTAGTGTTAGTATGCGTTTATACTTTACAGGGAGTGGTCAGGGAACTACTGACCCCTACCGGTCTGAAGACTCGAATGCAGTGTTTTAGCAAGCAGGAATAAAGAAATAATCGTGAAGAATATAATGCAGAATGTTGCAATGCCACAGAAGACAAATGGTTAAATCAGCTGTGTCTAAGAAAGTGGCTGTGTGTAATAAAGTGATGGAATCTGCAAGTTATATAAAAAGTGTCTTTATTTAAGTGCCATAAATGGACCCTCTGGTGCAAGAGCTAAGGCATCCAACTGAGGCAAACTCCAACCGCTTCTGCTGTATTCAAACCTAAGCTACTGCATCAGTGAATTCCACATTACATGTTATAGTTCCATGTGACATAAACAATACCTATTAGACATGAATGACTCTAAATTCTATAATGAAAATAAAGGTAGGATATGATTACCACATGTATCCTTTAAGAAAATAAATAAACCAAAAAATATTGCAAAATGTAATCATCAAACTTCTTAGGTACCCTGGTCCTCCTTTTTTGTAACACAAAAGTATCAACAGCAGAACAGTCAGCAATCTCTTCTACAGTAGATTCAATCTGGTGCATGTCAGAATATGTAATAGTTCTACCCACATCGGAACTTTGAGGAGGAACACAAACATTGCAGTTCTCAGAAGCACATTCGGTACCCTTCTTGTCAAACCATAGATTATTGTCTTCAGCCCTTTCAAAAAAACATTCTTGTGTAAGAGCTAAGGCATCGAGCTGAGGCAAACTCCAACCGCTTCTGCTGTATTCAAGCCTAAGCTCCTGCATCAGTGAATTCCACATTACATGTTACAGTTCCATGTGACATAAACAATAGCTATTAAACATGAATGACTAAATTCTATAATGAAACTAAAGGGAGGATACGATTACCACACTGTGCTAACCAGTTCCTAAACAATATCGTGTTTTTTTATCTTGATCGCCAGCTCATGAGCAGAGGCTGAGGATGAGCTAATTTGTGTGAAAGGGCTTTGTGGATAACAGGCAGGCAAAGAGACGTGTGTACAAAGAATAGACATGGTTTCAAAATGGATGTCAGGTTTAGGCTAATTTAGCAAGTAAATAGCGTATTTGCATAGTCCATACATCACCCATCCCTGGTTATGCTGGAGACATAAGGGGTAATAATAAAAACAGAGTTGAAATGCCTGAGCATACTTAGAAAGTTATTATATGAAAATAGTTCAATTGAAGTGTATTAAAACATTTTATAGGAAAAAGTCTAAAAAGTTGGAAAAAATCAATCCAAGAATAACTTACATTTCTTACAAGTCTTGGAGATTGCAGTCCGGAAGTTCTTCAGCGGCTTGAGATGCGTAATGTTCCAAGAGGCGATTGTTGCCATCGTGTGAGAAAAGCGAAGCAATCCAATTCATATCCTCGAAGAGACAGTAATGTTCCTTGAATGTTGGAGCGGCAATTTGAATTGGAAGCAATATGCGATGTTGTCAAAGGTCGCACGTTGCAGGAGATCTTTCCCGGCTGCTCAGAAATCCCATTCCGCCAGGATACCTTTTTGCGTTGCATCTGCCATTTCTCCAGTGCCCGAACAATCAAGTTCATGGCTTTCAAGATACTCCATTACCTACTGGATATCGGGAGCGATTGTTGGGATGTTGGCAAGGCATAGATCCATTTGCCAGTCGAATGGGCACATTTTGCAATAAAAAGATGGTTGCACGCAGATTGCATATGTGTAAATAAATATCATGTTGTAGCTGGCCCCGAGAATAGGCAGGCAACAGAAAAGTTGTTCAATTTTTTCACGTTATTGATGAAGCTTCGCTTAGGGGCGTATTCTGTCGGACTTGCTTGTTACCACAGGGAGCGCAGACATTTTTTACAAGCAAAAATAGTAGTAGGATGGCCGCAAACAGAGAGAATTATGGGCACTGTTCCTGTTATTCCAGAGATGATCGAATTAATGAAGTCTGGTATTATACCAAAAACTGTTTGAAAGCCTGTGACAGTGACAGGAGACAGTGTTAAAAAAGTGTGCCAGAGCTTGAGTGTCTGATGTGTTGAAAATTGTGTAACAATTCACAAAGTGTAATGGGAGGTTCATATTTAAAAGGGGCTGTATTTTTCGTGCTATCTGCAGTTGATACATTTATTTTGCAGAAGTGAGGGACACTTCTGTTTGAAACAAAAGCACTTTCAGTTTGCTCAGTTTAATAAAATCTGTTTTCAAAGTAGGTATTGAAGGGCAAGTTGAACTTTGGTAGTTACTTTGTGTGGGTGGGAATAGACATTGCCACAGGAAGTTACTCGGTTTGAAACAGTAAGGACATACGGTATGCCAGCTCACATTCCGTAGCAGTCCATGGGATTAAGAAGCAGATAACTGCCATTAGAAAGCTGTGTGAATATTGGTCTGATTGTGGGAGTTGGCGTGTTTTTAAGAAAGCACGCAAGATTGGGGGCTGTAAGCTTAGAAGCGTTGTGCAGTTGGACATTCTTGCATAGTAATGATTGATTGCCATTGTGTTTGCACTTTTCACCTGTGAGAAAAACTTCTGTATCCTCTTCAAGACTGCAATATGTAAATGGGAGAAACCACTGCCCGTGAATAAACACGCTACCTTACATAATCACATACATGACAAACAACATGTACACCTAGCAGGCACAACAACACTATGTACTGTGCGAAACGTGGCTAGCTATGTACACAAACCAAACATGGCATGACACCTCTGCCATACGATGCAGAATGTGGGGAGAGATGGGAGCAAAGTATGTGCGAAGGTGGCAAGTGATTCTCGATTATAAAAGTATACAATGCAAAGTGTTGAAGGGATGTGCCAGACAGACTTGAGTATGCGGAGCACAGACATGTACATGTCAACATACACTGATGGTCTATTGAGTGAAGTGGACAGTGGATGCAATCATGATAGTACAGTCAGTAGGGAAGATTACAAAACCACATCTCATACGTGCCCCCTCCCTCCCCCAAATCTTTAGTGTAGTGGGCTAGCTCAGCGTATGCAAGGCTAGCGTAGGAGTATGAACAAAAGGCACGTTTCTCTGGCTATGCTTCTCTTCCGGAATGGCGAACGTGTCTGCCAGGTCTGCGCAGCTCACACCGCCACGAGGCTGACGCCGTGACCGAAGGTGGCTGCGTGAATGATGCTCTCAGCCTGCTGGTACCCAGAAACCGTTAAGGCTTCTGCAACGCATATAAACCCACAGTTCAACTTTCGACACTGCCGTATGTGAAAGAGGGCCCACCACGTCCTGGCGGAAGCTCCTGGGCCGAGGTCTGTGAGTTCGGAAGGCTCCTGAGATTAATGCTGGCTACTGCGACACAGGCACACAGCACCCAGCCTGAGGCCCAGCACAGTGGAGTGCTCTGTATACTACTAACCCAGTAGTCCAACAGGGACCAACAGTGGAAAGGTGTCTTGATCCCACAATGGGCGATGTTAGAATTGTATCTGAGAGTGGAGATGGAGGCACTCCCTTCGACCAGGTGCAACCAACTCTCGGTCCCAAAAGTGGAACAGTGTCTTGATCCCACAATGGACGATGTTAGAACTGCATCTGAGAGTGGAGATGAAGGTACTCCTTTCGACCAGGTGCAACCAACTCTAGGTCACAACAGTGGAACGGTGTCTTGATCCCACAATGGACGATCTCCTATATTACCTGCTGCTTGGTTTTCACACAACTTCCTCCGCTGAGGTGCATCACATCCTGTGCTTCCGTAGCTAACTGCTGCACATGATTATTGGTCTTGGCTGACGGCAGTCTCTGGACTACAGCGCGGTACAACAGGTCCGAACAGGGAAACGGGGTCTTGATTCTGTGATTGAGGATGTCAGAAGTTAAAGTCTGTGATCATTTCTGTGTCCCCCTCCGATCAGGTGCAACCAACTCCGACCAATCAGCTTCCGAATCCAATGGCACGTGGCTGTGAGGCGTTAATGACTACTGCCTCTGGTCTACACTGCGGTCAGCAGGGCTCACAATTCAGATTGAGTGGTGATTGTTCAATTACAGAATCCAGTAGGCAACTAACTACAACGTCTATTGAAATGTACACAATATCCTTTTAGAATACTTGCTTGAAGAATTTTTTTTAGATGAGTTATAGGTTTACTACAATGACCAAATTCTTCTTGGTAGTGGAAAAGAACACTGAATAACAATCTACACTGTGGACAGCAGAGATCGCAATTCGAATTGTTTTAATTTATTCATTGCAGAGTTTTTTCTGATTTATGTAGTTGTATTTTGTGAAGAGGAAGTGAGAAAAAGTATTAATGGATGTCTGTCCTGACTACTGCCTTCAATTTACACTGCAGACAGCAGTGTTCGCAATTCAGATCGAATCGCTATTGTAGATGACGCAGTCCTGTAGGCAAAAGACATTGCTCCAGTGCGCTCTGTCCGCACCCTGCATACGCATCATCGCAGGTTCCACACACGCTTTTTGTTGCTTCGTGTATTACAAACTGGGCAGCTCAAGTCAACGCCACGTGACTGTGGGCCCTTGCTGGCCACTCTCTCTGGCCTACACTGCAGACTGCAGTGTTCACAATTCAGATCGAGTCGCTGTTGCAGATGATGCAGTCCTGTAGGCAACAGACATTACTCCTAGTACAGCCTGCCCGCAGCACGCATCATCGCTGGCTGTGCACATGCTGAATGCTTTTGATGTGGCTATCTGAGTGCACTAGAACTGATGGACCCTTTATGATACAATCTTTTTGGGTATTATTTCAGATCTACTGCCTGTATCTTAGTATACCACAAGTTATGGTTCTTTCACGATAGAATATTTTGTGGATTATTTCACATCTACTGTCCCTATCTCCCTGTAGGAAAAACCTTTGACCCTTTTATTATTGAATCTCTTTGGTGAGCCAATGATTACTGTTGTAGTTGATACTAGCAGCAACCCTGAGGGCTGGTTTACACTCACCCCACACGCATCCAGCACAGACGTCACTGGATATGTGACCCTGGTGATAAAAAGAAGTTGAGCGCACATGCCCGTACCCACTTCCACTATCTATCTATGTCTGTGTGTTCATTATCTATGCATGATACTGCTTCTGGGCCGTACCACATTACATTGTGCTGTGGACAGCGTATGCAACCATGTTACCTCTGGCAGTGGGGAAAACTTCGGTTATGTAACTTTTAGGTGCATGGCTATCACAGTTAGAAGGCTACTTTGTAGACCATGAATATTAATGAAGATGAGGTTGCATGTTGTGTAAGATATGTGTACATTGCAAAAGGTTTTCAAAAAAGCTCTCTAAGCAGAAGAGGTGTGTCTCATCAAATGCTGTAGAGAGAATGACTAAAATGGGTGGCGTTCTCCAACTGCTACAATGGGAAATGTTATGAACTAATCAAATGCTTTTTTTAAGGTCACATGGCAATCGCGCACCCAGCGCGCAAGGAGACTGCACCCGACGCGATTTTGCGAAAATATATTTACCATAATATAAGTTTAGTACAGTTAGAAATATATAAATGTTTAAAATATTTTAGATTATCGCTTGCTTTCATATACACTTTAAAGTTATTTAGATACAGTTTTGAGACATAAAAAAACTAGCACACTGTCAGCGTTTAGGACGTATTTCTTAAAAGAAAGGTAAAACCGATTTCAATTGCATTAGGAGCATGTTTACAGCAGTCAATAAATGGTTGACCGGCTGTCTTTAAGAGTGCGTCGTACCACGCTATGAAGCCCCACTGGGTGGAGTCGATGCTACATAAGATGTTACATAAATAAATATAAGGGGGCTGTTAACTTTGTTATTCTGTTCAGAGGTGGGGGTCTGTCCTTTAATTGAACCAATAAGAGATGGCAGCTCCCACTTGTTTGAAGAGGCAACCCCTTTTACTGGACCTATTTACCTCTCTTATCACAAGAGCCAGACCCGCTGTCCCCAAACTAACCCCTCCAGCAAACTTTTCAGATCTCTTATCCATCACCCATGCGAGAGACATTAAACCTCTGTTTGCACAGTTGGACCAAGTGTCTGGTGTCAAAGGATGGCTGGTTATACAGGGGGTCATTTACAAGGCCTTGGCACCCGCTCTGAAGAGAAGTGAGGCAAACACACTTGCATCCTGCAGTCGGCCAGCCGAGCGTGGTTAGAGTCTCAGCGTGCTGAGCCGTAGGGAGCCGCGGCACTACAGAGTAAAACTTTTGGCGTGCATGCACACGATGTAAAGCATTGCACGCATGCAAGAGTCTGGAGAGGTCAGGCAAAATAAAGTGTGAAGGCAGGCAGCCAATCATATGACAAACAAGCATTTACAATGCAATGGTTTCGCCTTTACAAAAGTTAGAGCTATTGGCATTGTAAATGACAACATTTGTATTTATGTGTTGGTTTTGAAAACAGATAAATAAATGGCATTGTCATTTACAATGCCAATAGCGTAATCTCTCGCAAATGCAACATACACACCCACAGAGAGGCCCCCCACACAGAGCCCCCCCACACACACCCACACAGAGCCCCCCCCACAGTATTTACAGTGGAGTTCAACTGTTTTTCTCTGCCCCCATGTGACATAGGCTCCTCACTGGGACACCGTGTGATGTGAGTCGCTATGTGCGTCGCACAGTGGCACCCTGCGAGTTGACAGGCATGGTAATGAATTAACAGCACAAGGTGTCCATTTCAATATAGCTACTGGCACGAGAGCCTGGGGTGAGAGTCTGGGCAAAGGATGAGAGGCGGCAAGAAGGCACACTAGCAGAGCCTGCCAGTAACCACAGACAAAGAAGGATGATGGGGGCGCTAAAATAAACCACCACACCACGCACTCCGAGGCAGAGTCTGCTAAGTCCCACAGACACGAGGTGCCCAGGGAGAGATTGTGAACACTAGAACGCGCATGCAGCGAGAACAGAGCATGTAGTGTGCAATGGTCGTGTCACTGTGTGATATCATTTGATGGAAGCTCCACTTCATCCACCTTCAAATGTAATCATTTCTTATCTCCACTGGATAAGTATTTTTAGGATAAAACCCTTCTCTACTCCCTCAGCAAATACTATGGTGCCGCATCCCCCTTCTCCCTCTTAGAAAAGCACTTACTCCACAGTCACAAATGTATGTTCAGTCGCAGCGGTGAGTAACTATCTGTACGAGGTATTTGAATACACAAAAACGCCCGAGTTTGTAGATGTTCATTTCTGCAAGAGGCCAGTTTTAAAATGCTAGCGAGCTCACCTCTAAACCTAAATTTGCAGATGCAGCATTTGCACTATATTGGCGCATATTTCAAATTCAAAGAGCACCTTTTACATGAGCAATTGCACCACACCTGATTCTGTAACACAAAATTGTTCCAAGTGGGCTATTTTACCAGGTCAGGTAACACTGTAGATTCGGAGGTATTGGTGGCAATGTCAATTTCATGACTTAAATGTGATCAGTTATCCAGAAAAAGACAGGTGGGCCTGAGGCTTTAGTTTGCACTCTAGATGAAAACCACAGCCCATGAGAGTCAGATGGCCACCCTTTCCCATGTGTGTTTTTTGAAAGTCTGCATTATTATGTTTTTTGGGCGATTGATGTAGGAAAGCCTCGAAAGAAAGCAGACTCTGGACTGCCACCAAAACTCAGATGAGATATATATAGCACAGAATGAATCGAAGGTTTCTTCTCAGTCATCACTTTTAAAGTGCACTTCGACACCCATTAACTTATTCATCAGGAATTAGCCCACAAAAGTGCACCTTACAAAAGATTTGCCATGTGATGTGCCTGTAGTTTTTGGCCCTTGCTTGACAACGTTGAGGTTTAAGCAGCTGGTTAACTGCTACTACAGGAGGGGAAGGAGCCCTCCGAAGCGTTATCCCGCACGGTCACCGCCCAGCGCCGTGCAGCCGAGCATACCTGGCAGCGAGGTACTGCAGGAGGCAGGGCGTGCCCGCCGGAGCTCCAGGCACCCAGGTGTGCCGTGCAGGCTGGCTCCCGTGATGTCACACGCTTCCTTGTACTTAATAATCAGTCATTCCAAGGGTAGGACGCAAGCCGACTGCAAACTCTGCGCGCCGGACCGCGGACTGGTCCTACCTGCCTGTCACGGAGATGCCTTGGACCCAAGGGGAGCGCAGCCGCCAGGCACACGGGGAGAACGGGCACCGCACAGGTAAGGGCGCCGTCCCGCAGTGCTGATCCCTCCACGGCAGTGTCTGCGGCTGAAAGTGAATGTGAAAGATCTGTCGGAGGTCACCTGGGCTGCGTGGCTGAGAGGAGCCGGCACTGGCCGGCCAGCAGCAGCCATTTTGGCAATAAAGTAGTTGGGAATGTGACCGCCGAATGTTATTATAAATAATGTCACGTTTGAGAGTGGTAAACCTGTTCATTTTACACTGGACTGTGGTGATTTCCTAAAGGGATATTGAGGTTTTTCTTTGCTTTGCCGTGTTACTGTTATTGAAAAAAACGGAATTTTGTCAGACATCTCAAAGCGCCAAGAGGCGAAGTAATCAGCGAGCAGCACTACACTATAAAACAACCTCTAACGTAGCATCAGTGTTGATACTAAATCGTGTGTAAAAATAACTTATGTACAACTCAACTAAAAGTGGCTGCGTTTTCAGAGAACGCGGGAGTATCTGCATGATTTACAAGGACGTGCCTCAGCTTCAAGGAGCTATAAATCAGTGTGAGTACCAGGTGTCTAATACTCCCTCCCCCCCACGAGGCAGGGGACACGTGCTGCTGTTATCGTCCACTGACACCCAGAATTCAATAATGCTGCATTTTATTGGCACAGGTGGTGCCCAGCAAACGTCACGTCCCTCCCAGCCCGCTCTCTTCCCGGCAGGCATACTGGACTCCGGTGCCTGCCGCCGTGTCCTCTGTTTACCCAAGCTTCCGCCCTCTGATCGCTTTAATTAGCTGTGGCCGCGCGCAGCGTTGCTGCCTAATTGTTGCAATAGGCAGCCTCTGACTGTGTGGTTACAATTTAAAGCGCCCAGATTACGCTGCTATTAAGCGAATGTTCTTCCTGTGTGCCGCTGGAGGGCGGGGGCTTAGATCAGCGCGCAACGTTTAGAAGATTGTGAAGCATCCATCTCTGTCACCGCGCCCGAGAGCTTCACTTTCATCCCTTAATGGGACGCACTGTATAATTCTGGCGGGATAGGAAAGCAAGAAAAACAAGGGCTGCCAATAAATAACAAGCACTCGATTCTGCCCCACAACGGCGAAGGCACGGACAACGGGAGGGAGGGCGGGGGATAAAGAAGGCACATAACTCTTTGTGGGCGTGTTTTTCGCCCTCACCCCTTCCCATTGGCTGGAAGGTAAAATTCCAGCCAATGGGAAGGGGAGAGGGCGGGACCTAAAAAAGACACGGAAATGCCCCAGAATCGCGTTCCGACAGGGAAAGAGTGACTGACAGCCAATCTCTTCCAATGGCTAGCCTCCATTTATGGAGCTAGCCAATGGAAGACAGAGGCGGGACGAAGCCCCATACTGTAGGACATAAAATTTCGCCCTGGGCGGAGCACTGCTTCGCAGTGCTACGGCCAGGCCAAAACCTAAAAAAGCATTTACAAATGCAATAGGACTCGTATTTATGTGCGTCCTATTGCATTGTAAACAAAAATGCGGGCGCCGAAGAAGGCAGGAAGGGGAGTGGGTTGGAGGGGTGGTGGTGGTCAGAGAAGTCACAGACTTTGGGAGGGAACAGGGGGAGGCAGGGTTACAAAAGAGTTGCTGAAGTAAAGGGGCTGATAGCCAAAATAACGTCATGGCAGTAAGGAGGCGGGACTAATACGCCGGCAACCAATGAGAATGAAGCATTTCAGATTTGAGACAATCAAAAGCACTGGCAGAAAGTGGGCAGAGCTTCCCCCACAATACTGTGTACAGCATCTCTCGCCGAGACAGCACATGCGCTGCCTAGGCGAAACCTAAAAAAGAGGGAATGGCGTACCCGGTGCAACACCATACGTCTATGACGTAACACAGGGCCTGGCAGCGCACACTCATCGCATAAGGAACATGCAGCCGGTACGACCCCATACGTATATGACCTAACGTGCGGCTTGGTACTGCGCATCCGTCGCATACCAAACTAGCAGCTCGCGCGACCTCATACGTATATGATGTTAGGCAGAACGCGGTGCCATGAACCCTTCGGATACGAAATGTGCATCCTTAACGAGTTTAGCAATATGGCGGACATGATTCGAATGCTGATGGAGCTTGGTACACTACTGGAACAGACTCCAGTTTTCTAAAAAACAAAAATAAAGATATACATATTTTTTGAAGATTTAAAACATTACATAATTTTTTTAATTACAAAAAAAAGGATAATAGAGTTCCAAAATAGTACAAATAAATAGAAATATGAAATTAACATTTGAAAAACCATCGAAATTCACTGTAAAAACCATAGGTTTTACAGATGTTATAGTTAAGAATTAGCATTTAAAACACCTTTGAAATTCACTAAAAAACCATAGGTTTCAGGGATGTTATAGTTAGTTGGACATTTGACTCACATAAAACCAGAGAAATTCCCCTGTTATGGTTAGTTGAGCTAACTATAACTTGCGTGCCTGCAATGCACTGCTGATGACGTCACATATTACATCACTCATGACATGGTCAATGACATCACTGAAGATATCACTGATGACATCTCAAATGACATCACTGATGACATCATCACGTGATCATCTGATTCACATACTGATGCCCTAATAGAAACTTTGATACACCCACTCTAAAATACAGACTATTATTTTTGAAACCATACACACAACAAGGCCAGGTATTACATACCACCCGATATTTCCTAGGTCTACACACACATCCAGTCACTTATACATGCAGTTATTTATCAATACTTTACTATAATATGCACTCATACACCTATACATACAGTCTCACTCCGCCACTCATCCATAGAGTTACTCACACACCTAGTCAGTCATGCAAAGAATCAATCACATACCCATTTACTCATGTATACTGTTATACACACCAATTCAGTTATTAATACACACACCACATCACTTATTTATGCAGATACTAACACATACTTACTGTCTTATACAATCACTGATACAAGCAGACACTCATTTAGACACCCGCTCTTCAAATAACTTACTCTCACGTATAGTCATTTATATATTCCAACACTCACATATACTGCCTTAAAACATATGTAGTTACTCACACATATCCCACTGAGACATTCATTCACTAACACACCCATACACACACAAACTCACCCATACAGCCCTTCCCAGATGCACTTTTGAATCCATACAACCAGTGAATCACCCACTCAGACATCTATGCACAGAGTCACACAACCCCTACCCACCCACACAGACACTCAGGCACCCATACAGATACTCAGACAACAAATCAATAACCCATATAGACACTCATGTAGCTACTCACCAACCCATGCAGCCGCTTACACACCAACTGAGAGACTAATACAGACTTTCACACAGTTTATTCACTAACCTATGCATTCAGTAAGACACGTTCAATCACTCACTTATACAGTCAGTCACGCACCTACTAAATAATAACTTCAGGCACTTGTAAATCCACTCATTCTTCAATACACCTCGGCAAAGATATATATGAAAAATATTTAACCTTTAGAGAAACACAAATTCGCTGGATGATGTCATCAGTGATGTCATTTGAGATGTCATCAGTGATGTCATCAGTGATGTCACTGACCATGTCATGAGTGATGTAATATGTGATTTTATCAGCAGTGCATTGCGGGCACGCGAGTTATAGTTAGCTCAACTAACTATAACCGGCGAATTCCTCTGGTTTTATATGAGTCAAATGTCCAACTAACTATAACGTCCTTGAAACCTATGGTTTTTAGTGAATATATATATATATATATATATATATATATATATACACACACACACATACACCTAAACATATATATGATCGCCTCTGGGTAGTTATAGTTATGGCCATGTTTCCATAGCAAATATATTTTTTGTTTTGCTAGTAACTTTGACGCATTCTGGCACATTTTCATTAAAAAAAAGTCTCATTGACCTCAGATTCTTCCAGGAAAGTAGGGAGGCCCCATATGCATTTTCCCTTTGCAATTTTTCATAGGAAAATTAAACAGTGATACAGACAAACGACTAAACAGAACTACACCAAATTTGGCGAAAAGCTGGAACTTGATCCAGATACTCCTCCTGGCCAGTACCTCCCTGAGACCCATTCAGAAATGACCCAGTTTAAAGACCAATAGATGTAGGAGCTTGCTTGGCTTTCTAAAACGTCATGGTTCAAACATATACAGCCAAGGGTACTTGCTTCGCCCCCCGCTATGCTAATTTGCATATGGGCTGGTGGGAGGAGCAAGTACTCATGAAGACACAAGGTGCATCTATGTCTGAAAATGTGATGTTATACACCAGGTACATAGATGACATTTTCATTCTGCAGCAAGACACTGAAGAAAGTGCTACTAATTTCGGAATAGAAATGAACAACTGCATTTAATCTAACTTTCACTTGTACCACCAGTAAAGAGTCCATTCAATTCCTAGACCTTGAACTGTATGTGGAAAATAATCCAATCCAATCTAGGACATACAGAAAACCCACATCAGGCAATGCAATCCTCCACATCTGTATATTCCACCCCACTAACCTCAAGGAGAGCATACCATATGCAGAATGCCTCAGGATGAAGCGGAATTGCAGTACACAGGAGGGTTTGAGAGAATCTACGAACGGTCTCTTTAAGAGACTCAAATGTAGGGGCGAGCTAGTTGGCTCAAACCGCAGAGATAGTTTCATAAATCCTTTAAGGGTAAAGTGTGTAAACATGGTGCAAACATCAGAACTGTCCCTCTACCGCTTAGGCAAACTCCCTTTGAAATCCGAGGAAACTACTCATGCAAAACAGATTTTGCAGTGTACGTCCTCCAATGCACATGTGATAAACTGTATGTGGGAAGTACCATACACCGCATACACGTGCGGATATTACAACATCTAAGTGCCATCAGTAATGATGACCCAGCATATCTGGTAGTGAGACACATGAATATATGCCATGGCGGAAAAAACGAAGAACTTTCTTTCTTTGTGATTGACAGTATCCCCTGAGGTTCTGTGATTTTCGACTTCGCTTCGTACTCAGCCCCCATTTTGGGACCGTCGCCATTTTGTGTTGCCTTTACCCAGGCAGCATGGCGAACGGAGTGTTTTTGCTTTTCCAGCTGCTTTGCGTCTCTTCTGTTAAAAAGTAACCCCTTGTCCTTGTTTACGAAACCGATGTCAGGGTCTGGCCGAGTTTGTTAATCCATGTCTAGACTGATTGATCCTTGTTTTAGTTGACTGTTTGGGTCCCACCATTCTTCCTTTACTTTATCTTGTTTGACTGACCTTCGCTATTCTCTCCTTGTGTTCTCCTATTACACAACTATTCTTTGAAACACGCAAATACGTCCTACCACCTGCAAATTGAATTACATGCACCAGCATTGATTAACTTAAGGGGAGGAGAGAACACGGGGTCTGAAAGAAGGGCGTATTCAAGATACTCGATAGCTTGTTTTCAAACTTTTCCTATTTGTTAGTTTTGTATGTTTTGGGAGTAGACATTGTAAATATGTGTGCTATAAAAGATTGTGCGCCACGGAATTAAGTGACAGTCTCCTAAGAATATACTTTTGTACTTCTTGGATAACTGTGCTTAGCTGCAGCTAATAAACTCGATTTTCTACGCCTAACAGAGTGTCTCGTGTCTCTGTCTGACAAGGCAGGTGAACCCGGAGATATTAGGCGTGCCCTGCGCCGCTCGGCCCATAAGGCCAAGTTCTCCACCCCAGACACATAAGAGGAGGCAATAGACAGCTGTCACTCAGAAGATTAGAATCGCGGGATATAATTCTACTGGATTGTAAAATCTCAAACGGGATGAACGCAGATGAGGCCCTTAATGTACACCTCTGATACTCTGGCCGCTTGTCCTGCACCTTAAACCCTGTCCGTAGAGTTAGGTTCTCACATTTTAGAAACTTTTTAGATAGGTTATAGATGGCATATATTCACACAATTTTTGTTAAACACCAATGTTCAGCTTACAGTTTTCTAGGGGCCATGCAGCTATTCAGATGCATAATATAGGAGATAAAGAATCTGTATTGATTGCCCACTTGAGCCTTATTACATGTCCGTTGCCTACCAGCACTGCATTTGCCTGCTTGACTGTTACTATACAGTAAACGTGAGACGTGGTGTACAATGCTCAATTAGATTGACAAATTTATTTATTTATTTTGGAATTTTATAAAGCGCTTGGTTACGCGCTCCGGCGTGTCCCTGCACTGAGAATAAGCCTGTGGGAGAGTCAGGAGGCTACAGCAATGCTCGGCGGAAGAGATGAGTTTTGAGGGCTTTGCGAAATTTGGTCTCAGAAGGTTCGAGGCGCAATTCAGTGGGGAGCAGATTCCAATTCTTGGCTGCAAGGAGCCTGAATGATCTGCCCCCCATCCGAGCTTTACGGATTTTGGGGACAGCAGCCAGACCCATGCCAGAGGATCTAAGCATCCGCTCTGGTCTATAGGGGGTGATGAGGCTGTTCAGAGGGCCGGGTGCTCTACCTCCAAAGATGCGATGGCACATGCATAAAGCTTTGAAGGTAATCCTTTCACGGATCGGAAGCCAGTGAAGGGACCTCAAAGCGGCTTTAGAGGGTGCTCTCCTGGGAAGCATCAGCACCAACCGGGCTGTGGCGTTTTGCAATACTTGGAGACGGTTGAGACTTTTGGCCGTAATACCCAGGTATAGTAGGTTGGCGTAATCGAGTCTCGATGTAACCAAGGCATGCACAAGGGTTTGTCTGGCACCACCAGGAAGCAGGTCAAGGACCTTACGTAGGCTCTTAAGCATCCCGAAGCACATTCCAACCACCCGATTTACCTGGGGAGCAAAAGACAAATCAGAGTCGAATAGAACCCCAAGATTTTTCGCCTGTTGGCCCGGCACGGGGGTTGAGCCCAGACAGTCAGGCCACCATGCCGAGGACCACACAGACGGGCCCCCCCCCCCCCCATCACGAGCACTTCCGTTTTGGACCCATTCAACTTCAGGCAGTTTTTAGACATCCAGGAGGCAAGCTCCTGCATGCAAGCACTGAAGTTGAGTGCCGCGATTTCGGGTGCCCGTGACAGAGAGATGACCAGCTGTGTGTCGTCAGCATACGATACCAGTTGGATGCCATACCTTTCCACAATGGTGGCAACAGGGGAGGCGTAAAGGTTAAACAGGGTGGGGCTGAGGGCAGAGCCCTGGGGAACCCCTTGATCGAGATTGAACACACAAGAGTAGTGTTCTCCCTGTCTAACCTGAAAGCCCCTCGCAGTCAGGAAGGACTGCATTCAACTGAGTGCCACCCCATTTACTCCGCCATTGTTAAGACACTGTAGCAAGGTGGAGTGTGCTACAGTGTCAAATGCGGCACTTAGGTCGAGTAAGATGAGAGCCATGGTATGCCCCTCATCTACCCCTTGCCTAATGGTCTCGGTGGCCAGGAGCATCGCAGACTTCGTAGAGTGACGTGCGCGAAATCCAAACTGGGTAGGATGAAGAAGGTTGGCTTCCTCCACAAAAGTCATAAGTTGGAGATTGGCCACCTTCTCTGCCACTTTGGCCATATAGGGAAGAAGGGAAATAGGCCGGAGATTGTCTAGCCTATCCCAACTGAGGTTAGTTTTTTTTTGGAGCGGGAACACAATCGCTTGCTTCCACTTTTTGGGTACGGTGCCGGTCTTGAAGGAAAGATCCAAAACATCTCTGATGTAAGGCTCAAGAGTTTCCATACTCCCTCCAAGAAGTTTCGGTGAGGCCGGATCACAGGGGGAACCTGACTTAATCTAGCGACAGATTTGCTGAAGCTCATTAGGTGGTGGAGTGATAAAGTTGCCTAGCCTATTTGCGCTCTCATCTAATGGTGCGTTTTCATTGAACTCTATTGCCTTCTCCTTTCCCCCTGTGAAGGCGGAATAGATAGTGGCCACTTTATCAAAGAAGTAGGTGGCAATGCGGTTACAAGATTCCACTGAAACCAAGGAAGGATCAACAGATGAGCTGCATAGGGAAATTTCTTTATAAAGTTTAAATAGCTCCTTAGTGGAGTTATGAGCTTCTCCAATCCTACCTGAGAAATAGTTCGTTTTGGCGCACCTGATTAGATTATGATATTCCCTGCTTTGCCTATATATCTCAATTTAGCTTGATCGAGATAGGCCACCCTCCATAGCCTTTCTAATTGCTTACATTCAGTTTTAGCTAGGCGAAGTTCAGCATTAAACCATGGGGCAGATTTGTGAGGTCTACTCCAAGGTTTCTTATGGCAGAGAGGGGCTATGCTGTCCAAGGCATTGGTAATGCACTCCTCAAGTCTTTCGCATGCTGTAGCAGCATCCTCCCCTCCTGGACTGCCACCGTTGGTGAGGGCGGAATCAAACCCAGCCTTAGAGAACGCCGTCCATTTGCGACTCAGATATTTAGTGTTGGAGAACTTTTGGGCATTGCCGGCAGGAATAGTTATTATAAAAGGTACTAAAAAGTGGTCGGACCAGGGGATAGGAACTGGAGCCTGGACTTCTACCCCTGCCCAGTTGGCAAAAATGGGATCCAGCAAATGACCTTTGAGATGGGTAGGGGCTTTTGATCCAATGGATAATTGGAGGGATTGAAGTTGCTGGTAGAAATCAGTGATACCTTTGTCTGCTAGATTGTCCAAATGGATGTTAACATCACCCAAAAGCAGAAACTTATCCCTGCGCAGGGCTGTCTCCGTAATGCCTTCAGTCAGGCTGGTGATAAACTGGGTATAGGGGCCAGGTCGGCGATATATCAATAAGCCATTCACCGTATTCCCCGTGTTAACCTTAATGGAGAAAGCTCCTATCTCGCTGTCAGCAATAGCGAGAGGTTCTATTTGACATCTCAATGGCTGTTTAGATATTATCCCTATCCCCCCACCTCTGCCTACAGGTCTGTTCAGATGAACCAGAGTGTAGTCAGCAGGAAGAGAGGCAACAATGTCTGGCTCTGAATTGGAATCAAGCCATGTCTCCGTGAGAAACAATAGATCGAGTTTCATGTCAGAAAGCAGATCATAGATATCAAGACTATGTTTCCTCAGGGATCTAGTGTTAAGTAGCCCACACGTAAGCTTAGTATGTTCAGCCCTGGCAGGAGGGCTAATCTGCCAGTTGTACTGACACACCTTACAGCTAATGGTATCTTCCACGTTCAGGCTGTGGAGACAGGCTTTGGCAAAATCAGGACATAGGTCATGGAGTTGTTGAGCGCTCCAACGTATCAAAGTCCCATTTTGGCCAGGGGTTGTGGCCCCTGGTCCCGTACGGTCGCGGACGGGCGCAGACGGGCTTGCCTTTGGCGTGCCCGCTGCGCCCGCCCGCTGCGCGGACGGGGAGACATGCTTTTTTTATACGTGATACTGATAGGATTTAGAGGAGGGTGGGAGGCGTCCAACAACTGGAACGCGATCCTTTCCTCGCCGCAAGATGGCGTCTGTGTTGGGTGTAAACACGGAGTCAGCCCGAAAATCGGCTGCACCGGCCCCGAGCGAGTGAAAGTTTCGTCTTCAGTGCGATGCTAATCTCGCGCTGAAGTCAGTGACAGTACAGTTTTAAAAAAACACCATTAAGATATATACAATTTTAAAATATCAAGTACTTCGTGATCAGTTTCCTTAGTGCCAATAATTAACTGTGAGCCCCCGGCTTCCGCCTCAGGGGTAGATTTTAGGGAAAATCCATCATGTAAAATGAATAATAAATAGGAATTCTCTGTACACACATCGCTCCTCTAGTGCACTAGCTGCTAGCATACACAGGCAAAGACACAAAGAGATTTCTCTTTTTACAATGCGGCTCTGGTACTTAGCGGTTGTAGCTCTTCTATGTCTCCTCCAACAAGAAGTTGAACCCGTAATAGTACCCTTAACAAACTGCATATATGAAGCAATTTAAATCGGTTTTTAACAACTGTCACGTTTTATTTTAACATGTATGTAAATTCTGTTGTGATGTTAGCAAATGTAGCTTTAACAACAGGACGATATGTTTTCCGTTTCATCACTTTTTGCACTATCATGGTTGCAAAACTAAATCTTCTATGTCTTTCAATCAATCAATCAATCAACTTGTAGAGCGCGCTACTCACCTGTGAGGGTCTCAAGGCGCTGAAGGGAGGTGGGGGGGGGGTGCCTGCTATTGTTCGAATAACCAGGTCTTGAGGTGTTTCCTGAAGGTGAGATGGTGCTGGGTCAGTCGTAGGTGTGCGGGGAGGGAGTTCCATGTCTTGGCTGCTAGGTAGGAGAACGATCTTCCTCCGGTGGTGGTTCTGCGAATCCGTGGGATGCTGGCGAGGGCGAGGCTGGTGGAGCGGAGCTCGCGGGTGGGAGTGTAGAACAGGAGGCGGCTGTTGAGGTATTCGGGGCCCATGTTGTGGAGCGCTTTGTATGCGTGGGTGAGTAGCCTGAACGTGATCCTCTTGCTGACGGGGAGCCAGTGCAGGTTCCTCAGGTGGGCAGATATGTGGCTGTGGCGAGGGATGTCGAGGACGAGTCGTGCGGAGGCGTTCTGTATGCGTTGAAGGCGTTTCTGAAGTTTGGCTGTGGTTCCTGCATACAGGGCGTTTCCGTACTCCAGTCGGCTGGTGACGAGGGCCTGGGTGACCGTCTTTCTGGTTTTGGTGGGGATCCACCGGAAGATCTTTCGGAGCATGCGCAGGGTGTTGAAGCATGAGGATGAGACTGCGTTGACTTGCTTGGTCATCGTGAGGGAGGAGTCCAGGATGAATCCCAGGTTTCGTGCGTGGTCTGTGGGTGTCCGTGCGGTGCCCAGCGTAGTGGGCCACCAAGAGTCGTCCCAGGAGGATGGGGATTGTCCGAGGATGAGGACCTCCGTCTTGTCTGAGTTGAGCTTCAGACAGATGTGCTTCATCCATTCTGCGACATCTTTCATTCGCCATGGAAGTTGGCTTTGGCGGTGAGAGGGTCTTTGGTGAGGGAGAGTATCAGTTGGTTGTCATCGGTGTAGGAGATGATGTTGATGTTGTGTTTGCGTGCGATGGTGGCGAGGGGGCTCATATAGATATTGAAGAGGGTTGGGCTGAGTGAGGAGCCCAGGGGTACGCCGCAGATGATCTTGGAGGCCTCGGAGCGGAAGGGAGGGAGGCGGACTCTTTGGGTTCTGTCAGAGAGGAACGATGTGATCCAGTCCAGGGCTTTTGCTTGGATCCCAGTGTTGTAGAGGCGGGCTATTAGGGTGCGGTGGCAGACGGTGTCAAAGTATGCCGAGAAGTCCAGGAGGATGAGAGCGGCTGTCTCTCCGTTGTCTATCAGGGTCCTGATATCATCGGTGGCTGCGATGAGGGCGGTCTCGGTGCTGTGGTTGGCTCGAAATCCGGACTGGGATGGGACAAGCAAGTTGTTTTCTTCGAGGAATGCAGTCAGCTGTTTGTTGACAGTCTTCTCGATGACTTTAGCCGGGAAGGGGAGAAGAGAGATGGGGCGGAAGTTCCTGAGGTCTTTGGGGTCCGCTGTTGGTTTCTTCAGAAGGGCGTTGATTTCTGCGTGTTTCCAGCTTCCCGCGAAGGTGGCTGACGTGAAGGAGCTGTTAATGACGTTCCGGAGGTGGGGTGCGATGATGGTGTCGACTTTGTTGAAGATATGGTGAGGGCATGGGTCGGAGGGGGAGCCGGAGTGGATGGCGTTTATGACGCGGGTGGTGTCTTCAGTGCTGATGGGGGTCCATGCGTTGAGGCTGGTGATGGGGGTCGTTGGTTTGGTGGCTGGAGGTGGAGTCTGGGGTCCGAAGCTGTCGTGTATATCTGCGATCTTGCGGTGGAAGAATGTGAGTTGCAGAGGTCTTGCGACGGTGTGATGTCGTTGTTGCTGGCGCTGTGGCTGGAGAGCTCTTTGACGATGCTGAAGAATTCCTTGCTGTTGTGGGCGTTGTTGTCCAGACGCTCTTTGAACGATGCCCTTTTGGTGGTGCGGATCGTCTGGTGGTAATCACGGGTGGCGCTCTTGAGGGCTGTCATGTTTTCTGATGTTCGTTTGTGGCGCCAGGCTTTTTTGAGGGTTCGGCATGATTTCTTTGCGATTTTGAGGGCTTCTGTGAACCATGAGGCTTTTCTGTTGCTAGTCTTGCCTGGGGGTTTCTTCAGACGGGCGAGGTCATCAGCGCAGTTGGTGATCCATTGTGCGAGATTGTGTGCTGCGTCGTTGGTGTCGGGGGTGTCGACAGGTGGGTTCTGGCTCAGTGATGTGGTCAGTTGGTCTGTGGTGACTTTGTTCCAGCATCTGCGGGGGATCTGTAGCGTCTGGTGGTGGGAGGTGGTCTTCTTGAAGGTGAAGTGTATGCAGCTGTGGTCGGTCCAGTGTAGTCCGGTGGAGTGGCTGAAGGAGACGTGGTTGCTGGCGGAGAAGAAAGGGGCGAGCGTGTGTCCGGCGAGGTGGGTGGGTGTGTCCACCAGTTGCTTGAGTCCGAGGTTGGCAAGGTTGTCGAGCAGGGTGGTGGTGTTGTTGTCGTTGTTTTTCTCCAGGTGGAAGTTAAGGTCCCCTAGGAGGATGTACTCTGGTGAGGCTAGGGCGTGCGGGCTGATGAAGTCGGCGATGGTTTCGCTGAATTGTGTCCGTGGGCCCGGGGGTCTGTAGATGAGTGTTCCTCTGAGGGTGGTCTGGGGGTCGGTGTGGATCTGGAAGTGTAGGTGATCGGCGGCGGTAAGTGTGTCTTCTGCGTTGGTCGTTGGAGTTCCTGTAGATGATGGCGATTCCTCCTCCAGTTTGGTTGATGCGGTCCTTCCGGGTGATATTGTAGCCGTCCGGTATGGCTATGGCAATGTCGGGGGCCGAGGAGGCGTTCATCCAGGTTTCCGTGAGGAAGGCAATGTCTGGTGCTATGGTATCGAGGAGTTCCCAAAGTTCGACGGTGTGTTTGTGGACGGAGCGGGTGTTGAGCAGGATGCACTTGAGGTGGTTGTTGTTGTTGCTGTGTTCGGTGGGCGGGGTGCAGGTTTGGAGGCAGGTGAAATTTCAAGCTTGGCAGGTGAAGGGTCCGTGGGTGCGTCTCGGGGTGGCTTGGTGGCAGGCGGCTGGTGGTCTGGTGTTGAGTGCGGTGAGGGTGGCGCTGTCATACCTCAGTCGGGTGCCCTGGCAGCGGCTGGGGCCAGGCGTTCTGGCGCTGGGCGTGGTCCAGGCGTGGATGGGCGCAGACGGGCTTGCCTTGCGGCGCGGCCGCACAGTGGCCTCCACTAGGAAGGGTGCGAGAGAGGGAGGATCAGCTAGGAGGGGGAGCGGGTGGGGAATCAGGTGCGGGGGCGGGGCCGCAGGGGAGGCAGCGGCGGGAGTGGGAATCCAAGAACAGCAGGAAAAGCTGGAAAAAAAACTGGAGCACAGAGGCAGCAGGGGGGATGCTGACGCGGTGGGGGAGCGGCCTGGCCTGTAAACAGGGTAGAGGGTCGCTCCCTTAGTGAGCAGGATCCTCCTTTAAGAAGGGTGCGAGGGAGGGAGGATCAGCTAGGAGGGGGAGCGGGTGGCGAATCAGGTGCGGGGGCGGGGCCGCAGGGGAGGCAGCGGCGGGAGTGTGAATCCAAGAACAGCAGGAAAAGCTGGAAAAAAAAACTGGAGCTCAGAGGCAGCAGGGGGGATGCTGACGCAGTGGGGGAGTGACCAGGCTTGTAAACAGGGTCGAGGGTCTTTGAGTCACAGAGGGTCGCTGTGACAACCAAACCAATGTGCTTTACTCAGTTACATATAAGCAGCATAATTCAGAGATACCTGATGGAGTGAACAAGGCGGTCCGCTGCCGAAACGCGTCTAGGTCATCATCTTGGAACAAAGAATCTTTCTTTGGCAAAATTTCCCATGGAGTCAGCGCCTGTTTTGTGTTGATATCAGGACTGGCACAATATATATATATATATATATATATATATATATATATATATATATATATATATATATAGATTCCAACCGGAAAGTCGATGCGGCGCTTCCACATCAAACCCAGTGCGCAGACAACGATGAATAAATCCACAGCCAGACTTTCTTAGGATATTTCTTCGTCCTTTATTGCATATAAAGTGCAGAGGTGCAACACACTGCCAAACAGACGCGTTTCGGGCGTGAACGCCCTTGCTCACTGTCAGCGGGTAAGCGGTACATGAATCATTTAAATACATTAGTTAATTGATTAATTGATTAAACGCGCCAAAACTCCCCTGCATTTGCATTAGGCTAAAAAGAGGACTAAGGCAGAAACCCACTAGCAATGTACGTAATTAATAGTACGGCCATTTTGCAACGGAGCCAAGTTGGAAGTTTTGTATGACATTGATCAGTGTTAACATACATTCAAAGGTCTACCCATAATTCCCGGGATTGTGATATAGCTTTTGACAACTAAAGCAAGGAATTCTTTTTATAAAGTGCAAATACTTAGCAGCCATCAGTAAAAAGCATACAGCAAGTGCAAATACGCAAAATTACTAACTGTGCAAATACATAACATATTGTCTGTACAAATACAATAAATCATTGAATATATGTACAGTATAAAGCGCAAATGCTCAGCAGCCATTTTTATGCAAACATTAAAAGGCCAAATATATAAAGTTATTCAAATGTACAAATACGTAATACTTTGATTGTGCAAATACATTAACTGGCAAATAATGTCATCTCTTATATGCACAGTGCTGAAATCAAGACCTTGCTTTTCAATGACTCATATCACATTTTATCCACAACATATGGGCAACGTTGAAAGATTCCATTGTGTGTCATAACTTCATCATATGGAAAATCCTAATGACTGTTATTGAGCTCTTAAGAATGGGTTTCCACTGTTATAATAAATGGTCAATGTTTCAGCGCGTATTGTATATATCCATTTCAAATAATGCACTGATCTACCGCTAGAAAAAATATAGAAAAATAACCAAAAGGTGAGGGAGTGCTGGGATGTCCCCCTTACATCGAAAGGAAGACATCAGGATGTGAAGGGAAAAAATTCCAAGCTTAAACTGTTTCAGTGAATTAAAATATGTAAATACATAAAGTTACATCTATGCCCACATATCAAAAAGAATGACAGATATCATTACATGCATAACTACGGCCCATACTTATTGACCTAAATCATCATCTGTAGTGTCATATATTCATAAATAGAGATAAGTAGTTATGCATGGCGCCTATGGTGTGTATGGAACGTAAATAATACACTGATGTCTTGCTGCTGATAGAAATGCACTGCTCTGGAAATGTTTAACATCATAATTAACAGATTGCCCCTGGAGTTTAAACCTTGATGACTATACGGCCATTATTTACAAAAAGGTGCTCAGATCTTCCCCCATATTCAAACCTCCCGGGATCTTGGTATTGAGGCGAACTATATATAGGGACTCCATCTGCCTTAGTCGTTTTTCATAATCGCCACCTTTCTTACTGGTCCTTACCGCATCTATTACAAAATAACTTAGATGGGAAAGATTTCGATTATGGAATTGATCAAAATGGCGAGCTACTGGATAACTTTTATCACAGTTCACTATCGCTCTCAGGTGTTGTAGGATACGTTGGTGCACTGGCAATTTTGTGCTGCCAACGTACCTCAGATTACACGAACACGTGAGAACATAGACTGCTAACTCAGTTTTACAATTGAAATGGGCTCTTATATTGATTGGTTTGTCATCAAATGGCGTCGTATATGATTTGGTGTTGGTACCGAATTTGCACGCCCTACATGATATACATCGGAAGAAGCCCTTCCGTGGTGACAACCAATCTGCCTTGTTAGCTGTTTCAGGAGAACTGGAGACTAAAGCATTTCTCATGCTGTAAGCTCGTCTGTATGTTATTTCAGGTTTATTGGGCATTATCTGTTTCAAAATGGGGTCAGTAAGAATAACTGACCACTGTTTCCTGACCAATTTGGAAATTTGGTTAGCCTGTCGGCTGAAGCCGGTGATCAATCTAATGGTGTTACTATTGCCATCTAACTTGTCAACCATAGATGTGGCGTCACTGGGGGCCTGCAGAAGTTTGGATCTGTCCAATTTGTTGGCATTGTTCATTGCCATTTTAAGGGCACTGGGTTTGTAACCCCTCGCTACCATCCTTTCCAAAGCTTCCAGTTGGTGGAGGTTCCTTTGCTCTAATGAACTACACGTTCTGTGTATTCTAAGGAATTCCCCATAAGGGATAGATCTGATAGTGTGACCCGGATGGAAACTTTGGGCGTGCAGAATAGTGTTGCCTGCTGTGCTTTTCCTATAAAGGCCTGTTGTTATGGCACCATTAACTATACTGACTTGAACGTCAAGAAAGCTAATGTTGGTCTCACTTATGTCTGCGCTAAATATGAGGTTGGAGTCATTGATGTTAATGGCATTGACAAAATTGTTTGCTTCTTCCTTGCTCCCTCTCCAAATGATGAAAATATCATCAATGTATCGCATATACTTGATAATATTTTCCTGCCAAATGGTCGAATATTGCGTCTTCAGGTCATCATCTTGGAACAAAGAATCTTTCTTTGGCAAAATTTCCCATGGAGTCAGCGCCTGTTTTGTGTTGATATCAGGACTGGCACAATATATATATATATATATATATATATATATATATATATATATATATATATATATATATATATATATATATATATCTATATGCAGTGCTTAATTTGCGCTGGTGTTGTCCGGCACTTAATTGTCTCGGTGCCTTGAGGCATCGGGGGGGGAGGAAACAGTGTTTCCTCTCCCCTGATGTCCCAATGCAGGGCATTTCTGGTGCAGGATCGCGCACAGCGTCGCGATCCTGCACCAGAAATGCCCCCACTAGACACCAGGGATGTTTTTTTGGTGGCATAGGAAGTGACCCCTTGGGCAAGGGTCGCTTCCTGGGGGAGCATATTAAATTACAGACTTTTCTGCTCCCCCTGGGGGAGATCGGCCGTTTTTTTGGCCGATCTGCACCCAGGGGGGGCAGAAAAGCCCACTAGACACCAGGGATTTTATTTCATTTATAAAGGAAGCGACCCCTTGGGTAAGGGTCGCTTCCTAGGGGCCTCCATATTTTTTTAGACTTTTCTGCCCCCCCTGGGGGCAGATCAGACGGTTTTTGGGCCGAATCTGGACCCAGGGGGGGGCAGAAAAGCCCACTAGACACCAGGGATTGTATTTTATTTATAAAGGAAGCGACCCCTTGGGTAAGGGTCGCTTCCTAGGGGCCCCCATTTTTTTTTAGACTTTTCTGGCAGTTCGACCGTTTGTTGGGCCTAATCTGGACTCAGGGGGGGGGGGGGGGGGGTAGAAAAGCCCACTAGACACCAGGGATTGTGTTTTTTTATAAAGGAAGCGACCCCTTGGGCAAGGGTCGCTTCCAGGGGGCTTAAATATTTTTTTAGACCTTTCAGGGGGCAATATAAATATTTTAGACTGTTCTACCCCCCTGGGGGCAGATCGGCTGTTTTTTTTACCGTTTCTGGACCCAGGGGGGGGGTAGTAAAGTCCTTTAGACACCAGGGATTGTTTTTTTTTCTTATAGGAAGCGACCCCTTGGCCAAGGGTCGCATCCCTGGGCCCGTTTGTTTTCATAAATATGTTCTGCCCCCGCTGATTAGTGTGTTAATTTGACCTCTCTGCCCTCCGTAGGGTTGCTTCCAGGGGGCCCACATTTAAAAAGATTTATATTCTGCCCCCCTTTGGGCCAGACACCCCATTTGTGACATACCCTGTGACATAGCCTGTTGTAATGTGTGTTGTTTTTGTTTCTTCTAATGTGTATTGTTTTAATTTCTCTTTAGATTGTTGCAGTGTGCGGTTCCGTTACTGGTGGTTCTGTTGTTCTGCTGTTTCTGTAGTTGCATGTGTTTGGTAAGAGACCTTTTTTTGTTCAATTGTAATGTAATTGTTTTTTTTGCAAAGTGTGTAATAATACGAGTATGTTTGGTTTCTTTTGTGATTGTAAAACATGTTTTGCATTTGTTCTTGATGTGTACTTCTGTAGGTGTAAGTTTTTTTTTCTTCTTTCTAGTGGGATATCGTTGCCTATTTGCTGTGTCTTTGCAGAGTAGGTACTGGTGAGTGTAGCTGTCTCTTGTATGCGAATTGTATATTTTTTCAATATATAGATATTTGTGATAAAGGCTTAAATTTTTTTACTTACTTTGCCCAGTGTTGGGGTTGTTGAGTTGTTTGTGCAGACTCCTTTATTTGTAAGAATAATGGCTAGCCGCCGGATTACTGCTCAGCAAGTTGTTGGAATGCTTTTTGATTCTTCCTCTGACCATGGTCCAGAGTCTGACTCTGATTCTGAGCCAGAGGTGGGAGGTGAAGATTCAGGTAGTGAGTTTTCTCTACACATGGCTTCATCTGATGATGAAGATACTCTGAGTGCTGATGAAGCTACTTTTGGTGTGGATGAAGTGCCTGTGGTTGCGGAGGACATTGCTGTGCCAATAGTGCGGCAAGAGGCATCTGGGCTGCAGCCTGGGGCTGCTAGACTTCCAGTTGGTGTAGTAAGACAAGAGGCAGCTGGTCGGCAGCCTGCGGCTGCAAGACTTGACGTTGCAAGTTCTGACCTCTGGGTTGCACCAGGCATGGTGCAGCCGGCATTGCCTGAATTTACTGGTGTTCCAGGGTGTAGGGTGAACACTGAAAACTTTTTGCCAATTGATTTTTTCAAGTTGTTTATGGATGATGTGTTTTTGGCTGAGATTGTAGAGCAGACTAATTTGTATGCATAATTTTTTTTGAGGGTGAACAGTGCCAGCCTTAAGCCCCACGCTAGAGCTACCCGGTGGACTCCCACTAATTTGGAGGAGATGAAAAAGTTTTTGGGTTTAACTTTTTTGATGGGCTTGCTTAGGAAACCATCAATGGCTTCATATTGGTCTACTAGTCCCTTGATGGCAACAGCTATTTTTCCGGCAGTCATGAGTCGTGATAGGTATTTGCTTCTGCTTCGGATGATGCATTTTGTTGACAATAGTTCTGCTTTGGCACGAGATCACCCTGATTGTGACCGTCTTTTCAA
The DNA here is from genome assembly GCF_964261635.1 of Lissotriton helveticus. NCBI lineage: Eukaryota > Metazoa > Chordata > Amphibia > Caudata > Salamandridae > Lissotriton > Lissotriton helveticus. Next base: position 1,192,912,775 of record NC_136059.1, read on the forward strand.
GATTCGGACTGTCATTGATCATTTCGTTGATCGATTTCCTGAGATCTTTTATCCTGGGAAAGAAATTGCAGTGGATGAGTCTCTGCTGTTGTTCAAGGGCCGCTTGGTATTTCGGCAATACATTCCTAGTAAGAAGGCACGCTATGGAATTAAGCTTTATATGCTGTGTGACAGTCAGACTGGATATGTCTCTAATTTCAGGGTGTACACCGGTAAGGAATCCAGGATTAACCCCCCTGGTTGTCCGTCAACTTTTGGAGTGACTGAGAAAATTGTGTGGGAACTTGGTCGTGGATTTTTTAACAAAGGCCATCATTTATACGTAGATAACTTCTACACTGGTGTGCGGTTGTTTAGGGAATTGGCCAAAGTGGACACTGTTGCTTGTGGCACAATCCGCTCAAACTGTAAAGGTTTCCCAAAAGAACTTGTTTGTCAAAAGCTTTCTCGGGGACAGTGCAGTGCATTGCGTTGTGAGGAGCTTCTAGCTGTGAAGTTTTCAGACAGGAGAGATGTCTACATGTTGTCTTCTATACATGATGAAAGCACTGAACCGGTTACTGTTTGGGGTCAGGTTGCAGAAGCGCACAAACATGTGTGCATAATGGACTATAATAGGCACATGGGTGGTGTTGACAGAGTAGATCAGAGGTTGGAACCGTAGGCTGCTCTTCGTAAGATTACATTTGGTACAAGAAGTTGGATATCCTTCTTTTCCCCTTGGCAACCTTTAATGCTTTTGTTGTGTTCCAGAAATCTTTCCCCCAGTCAAAGATGACTTTTGTAAAGTTTCAGGAGTCTGTAATAGGCAGCCTTGTTTTAGTGGAACAGGCAGGTGTTCCTAGAGTTGGGGTGGTGGAGGATGTTGCCAGATTGAAAGATCGCCACTTTCCTGATCAAATTCCTCCTACAACCTCATAAGACTTTCCCAGTCGGAGATGTAGAGTCTGTTGGCGAAGAGGTTTGCGGAAGGAGGTTTGTATGTACTGCCCCGACTTCCCTTCAAACCCTGGGCTGTGTGTACCTGCTTGTTTTAGATTGTACCACACGCAAAAGAATTTTTGGGAGCATCCATGAGTGGTAAAGTGAACTGGTTGGTCTTTATTCTTTAAAACGTATTGTTCAGTTTCAAAGTTGGCATTTGTGTAGTGTTTTTAGATTTAGTTGTTGTGTTAGTAGATTTGTATCAATTTGCAATTTGTTTTTGTTTTTTATTTGTTTTGAAAAAAAACTAAAGTATGATGTTGGTTTGCGTGTAGTATCCATTGTCTGACGGTGTGCATGGGTTGGCGCTTGGCTGGCGGTGTCTGTGGACTGGTGCTTGTCTGGCGGTGTCTGTGGACTGGTGCTTGGCTGGCGGTGTGCGTGGTCTGTTTGGTTGGTGGTGTGCGTGGTCTTGCGCTTGCCTGGTGGTGTGTTGGGATTGGTACTTGGCTGGTGGTGTGCCTGGGCTGGAGCTTGGCTGGCGGTGTGTGTGGAGTGGCGCTTGGCTGGATGGTGTGCGTGGAGTGGTACTTGGCTGTCTGTGCACGGAGTGGTGCTTGGCTGGCGGTATGTGTGGAGTGGCACTTGGCTGGATGGTGTGCGTGGAGTGGTACTTGGCTGTCTGTGAACGGAGTGGTGCTTGGTTGGCGGTGTGTGTGGAGTGGCGCTTGGCTGGTGGTGTGCGTGGAGTGGTGCTTGGCTGGTGGTGTGCGTGAAGTGGCGCTTGGCTGGTGGTGTGTGTGGAGTGGCGCTTGGCTGGTGGTGTGCATGGAGTGGTACTTGGCTGTCTGTGCACGAAGTGGTGCTTGGCTGGTGGTGTGTGTGGAGTGGCGCTTGGCTTGCGGTGTGTGTGGAGTGGTGCTTGGCTGGTGGTGTGTGTGGAGTGGTAATTGGCTGTCGGTGTGCGCTGAGTGGTGTTTGGCTGGCGGAGTGCATGGTCTGGTGCTTGGATGGTGGTGTGGGTGGACTGGTGCTCGGCTGGCGGTGTGTGAGTAGTTACTTTCTGTTGGTCACTACACACCCTGCTAGTTGAGTGACACTCCACGCAGTCCATCATTTTGTGTAGTTGCAGTGTCAGAAATGTGGGCGTGTGAAAGTGATGGGCCCTTGAATGGCGCTGTCTGCTGGTGTGAGTGTTGTAATGTGATGGGTCCGCGGCTGGCGGTGTGAATGTTTTGTATGTGTCACACGTACGAAAGGTGTATGAATGGCCTGTAAAGAGGTTGATGCCTTGACGTGGCTTTACAGCTCACGAGCTGTGAGTCAGTGGTTCAGTTGATCATACTTTCAATTATACGCAGTGTATTTCATTTTTGTGAAATTACTTGCGAATACAATTGTATGTACTGAATCATCACTCACCCTCGTGCCAAATCCAACCCATATGTGTGTGTGCTTGCGGATTAGATGGCTGTGCTGTAATATTTGTCTTTTTTCTCTTTCTGAAGTAGGGTGTACCTTGTCCCTTTTTGTGAATGTTGTAATGTGTTGCTTTTCCTTCCGGATGGTGTCAATGGTCTGGTGTGTATCAGGTATGAAAGGTGCGTGAATGGCCTGTAAAACGGTAGGTGTCTTGTCGTGGCTTTACAGCTCACGAGTTGCGAGTCACTGGTTCGGTTTTTATGCATTTATTTATTGACAGAGCATTTCATTTTCTTGAAATATCTTGTTAATAAAATTTTATGTACGAACCATCACTCGCCCTCGTGCCAAATCCAACCTGTATGTGTGTGTCTTTGAGGAATAGATAGCCGTGCTTGAATGTTTGACTTTTGAGTAACTCTGTTAAGGTGTACATTATAGCTATAAATAACTTACTAAATTTAGATATTATTGTTAAACAATGGGAGTATATGGTCATGTCTTTCTGGTGAGTTCTATTGTTTTTTTTTATCCACAATCTCCTGCAAACTTGAAAATGTCTGTCACAATTTCCATGCAATATTGTCCCAAGAATCGCACGCTCTCAAATTGAAAACTTAATTCATTCAAAACAATTTGGTTTTGCAAGGGGGTTCCCATGAGTTTTTGGCCCGGGGCTCGGTGGCCATCTTTGGAAACTACCAAATCCAAACAGTTCTAAAAACTAGACACCCGGGGGAGTCCAGGGAGGTATGGCAGGCGTGGGTCCCTCAATCTTTTCCTACCCAGAAATCCCTGCAAACCTTAAATGTAGGTTAAAAAACACGTTTCCATACATTTTTGCGTGGGATCTCCGTGCCGGCACAAATGTCCTACCACCCAGTGTTCCCCTTGATCTCCCGAGTAAAATGATACGTCACTTGTGTGGGTGGGCCAAAGGCCTGTGACTAAGATGAGGTGCTTAATTTGTCAATCCCAAACACTACAATTTTAAAAAATTCATTTTTAGCCTGTTCTGCTTTGGGGCACCGCACAAGTGAGGTATCATTTTACTCGGGAGAACAAGGGGAACGCTGGGTGGTAGGACATTTTTGCCGACACGGAGTTCCCACGCAAAAAAGTTTGGAAAAATGATTTTGTTACCTAATTTTAAGGTTTGCAAGGAATTCTGGGTAGGAAGACATTGGGGGACTCATGCATGTCATACCTCCCTGGACTCCCCCGGGTGTCTAGTTTTCAGAACTGTTTGGGTTTGGTAGTTTCCAAAGATGGCCGGCGAGCCCCGGGCCAAAAACTCAGGTGCCCCCCCAAAAAAAGAAGGTAGTTTTGCTATAGGTTATTTTTAATTCTCCACCGTACGATTTGGACCTTTTCCTGTTGCAGCCACTATGCCTACCCACGCAAGTGAGGTACCATTTTTATTGGGAGACCTGGGGGAACGCTGGGTGGGAGGAAATTTGTGTGAGCTCAGGGATGCCACGCTTTCCCACACAAAAATGTGTGAAAAATCAGATTTTTTTCAGCTACAATCGAGATTTGCAAGGGATTCTGGGTAAAGGAACGTTGGAGGATTCAGGCAAGCCATACCTCCTTGGAAGCCCCCGGGTGTCTACTTTTCAGAAATGTGTGGGTTTGGTAGGTTTCCCTAGATGGCCGTCTAGCACGGGGCCAAAAACCCAGGTAACCCCTCTTGCAAAAGCTGGTGGTTTTGACAATGTCACTTGTGTGGGTGGGCCAAAGGCCTGTGACTAAGGTGAGGTGCTTAATTTGTCAATTCCAAACACTACAATTTTAAAAAATTCATTTTTAGCCTGTTCTGCTTTGGGGCACCCACACAAGTGAGGTATCATTTTACTCGGGAGAACAAGGGGAACACTGGGCTGTAGGACATTTGTGCCGGCACGGAGATCCCATGCAAAAATGTATGAAAAAGTGTTTTTTTAACCTAATTTTAAGGTTTGCAGGGAATTCTGGGTAGGTAAACCTTGGGGGACCCACGCATGCCATACCTCGCTGGACTCCCCCGGGTGTCTAGTTTCCAGAAATGTGTGGGTTAGGTAGGTTTCCATAGATGGCCGCCGAGCCCCGGGCCAAAAACTCATTGGAACCCCCTTGCAAAACCAGGTTGGTTAGTGATAGGTTATTTTGATGTCGCCTCCTTAGGTTAGGGGCCCTTGCCTGTCGCGGGTCCTTGAGCCACCCACGCAAGTGAGGTACCATTTTTATCGGGAGACCTGGGGGGACACTGGGTGGGAGGAAATTTGTGGGAGCCCAGTGGTGCCACGCATTCCCTCAGAAAAATGTTTAAAAAAATGATTTTTTTCAGCAACAAATGAGGTTTGCAAGGGATTCTGGGTAAGAGAACGTTGGGGTATCCACCCAAGCCATAGCTCCTTGGAAGTCCCCGGGTGTCAACATTGTAGAAATGTGTGGGTTTGGTAGGTTTCCCTAGATGGCCGCTGAGCCCCGGAACAAAAACTCATGGGAACCCCCTTGCAAAAGCAGGTTGGTTAGTGATAGGTTATTTTGATGTTGCCTCATTAGGTTTGGAGACCTGGGGGAACGCTGGGTGGGTGGAAATTTGATCCATGCAGATTCCGGAACTTTCCACCACAGAAATGTGAGGAAAATGCATTTTTTTCACAATTTCTTAGCTTTGCAAGGGTTTCTGGGTAACAGAACCTGGTGGTAGGCAGTCGAGTCACCCCATCCTGAATTCCCCTGGGTGTCTACTTTTTAAAAATGTATAGGTTTGCTAGGTTTCCCTATGTGCCGGCAGAGCTAATGTTCAAAAACAAAAGGTAGGCTCTTTGCCAAAAAAGGGCCCGATTTCACTGCGAAATTGAGGTGCGACCACGTTGCGTTTTGCGCTGTTTCCTGTCGCAGGCACTAGGCAGACCCAGGCAAGTGAGGTACCATTTTTTTCAGGAGACCCCGGGGAACGCTGGGTGGGTGGAAATTTGTTGATCCACGCAGATTCCAGAACTTTTCACCACAGAAATGTGAGGACAATGCGTTTTTTTGTCAATTTCTTAGCTTTGCAAGGAATTCTGGGTAACAGAACCTTGTCATAGGCAGTCAAGTCACCCCATCCTTAATTCCCCTGGGTGTCTAGTTATTAAAAATGTATAGGTTTGCTAGGTTTCCCTAGGTGCCGGCAGAGCTAGGGTTCAAAAACAAAAGGTAGGCTCTTTGCCAAAAAAGGGCACATTTTGACTGCGAAATTGCGGTGCGACCATGTTGCGTTTTGCGCTGTTTTTCTGTCGCAGGCACTAGGCAGACCCAGGCAAGTGAGGTACCATTTTTTTTGGGAGACCTGGGGGAACGCTGGGTGGGTGGAAATTTGTTGATCCACGTAGATTCCAGAACTTTCCACCACAGAAATGTGAGGAAAATGCGTTTTTTGTCAATTATTTAGATTTGCAAGGGATTCTGGGTAACATAACCTGGTGGGAGGCAGTCGAGTCACCCCATCCTGAATTTCCCTGGGTGTCTAGTTTTCAAAAATGTATAGGTTTGCTAGGTTTCCCTAGGTGCTGGCAGAGCTAGGGTTCAAAAACAAAAGGTAGGCTCTTTGACAAAAAAGGGCACGTTTTCACTGCAAAATTGAGGTGCGACCACGTTGCGTTTTGCGCTGTTTCCTGTCGCAGGCACTAGGCAGAACCAGGCAAGTGTGGTACCATTTTTTTTGGAAGACCTGGGGAAACGCTGGGTGGGTGGAAATTTGTTGATCCACGCAGATTCCAGAACTTTCCACCACAGAAATGTGAGGAAAATGCGTTTTTTTGTGTCAATTTTTTAGCTTTGCAAGGGATTCTGGGTAACAGAACCTGGTGGGAGGCAGTCGAGTCACCCCATCCTGAATTCCCCTGGGTGTGTAGTTTTTAAAAATGTATAGGTTTTCTAGGTTTCCTGAGGTGCCGACAGAGCTAGGGTGCAAAAACTACAGCTAGGCACTTTGCCATAAAAGGGTCAATTTTTAACTGCAAAATTGAGGTGTGACCACGTTGCATTTTGCGCCGTTTCCTGTCGCAGGCACAAGGCCGACCCACACAAGTGAGGTACCGTTTTTATCAGGAGACTCTGGGTAATTTATATTTGTAAATCAACTGTTATTACCTATTGAGTTTTCATGCATTTCTCCCTTCCCAATGAAAGACATTGTGTAAAAAAAAAATCTTTTTGAAAAATGACCAATAATTCTCATGCTAGTATGAGTATTCACAATTTTGAAAATGTGCAAATATATACTGTTTCTACAAATGGGGGTGGGGTCGCACACTACTCACACACCGGCGGTCTCGCCCCTAAGGACTCTGGTCAATGTAGTAAAGTGTTCGCGATGCATCATCTTTCGATCTTCTGCTATCTTCGCTGTCTTCGCCATCCCTGGACACGTGTTTCGGGGTATTACCCCTCATCAGCAGGGATAGGCCGTGTACTGGGGTTGCCGATGGCTGCCAATATCTGCCAGGTATAGTACCACTCAGGCGCGTAGGTGCGGGATCCCAGGCTCGTCAGCCCGCTGCTCAAGGGAGCTTTAAAGTTACAAATGGGGGTGGGGTCGCACACTACTCACACACCGGCGGTGTCGCCCCTAAGGACTCTGGTCAATGTAGTAAAGTGTTCGCGATGCATCATCTTTCGATCTTCTGCTATCTTCGCTGTCTTCGCCATCCCTGGACACGTGTTTCGGGGTATTACCCCTCATCAGCAGGGATAGGCCGTGTACTGGGGTTGCCGATGGCTGCCAATATCTGCCAGGTATAGTACCACTCAGGCGCGTAGGTGCGGGATCCCAGGCTCGTCAGCCCGCTGCTCAAGGGAGCTTTAAAGTTACAAATGGGGGTGGGGTCGCACACTACTCACACACCGGCGGTGTCGCCCCTAAGGACTCTGGTCAATGTAGTAAAGTGTTCGCGATGCATCATCTTTCGATCTTCTGCTATCTTCGCTGTCTTCGCCATCCCTGGACACGTGTTTCGGGGTATTACCCCTCATCAGCAGGGATAGGCCGTGTACTGGGGTTGCCGATGGCTGCCAATATCTGCCAGGTATAGTACCACTCAGGCGCGTAGGTGCGGGATCCCAGGCTCGTCAGCCCGCTGCTCAAGGGAGCTTTAAAGTTACAAATGGGGGTGGGGTCGCACACTACTCACACACTGGCGGTGTCGCCCCTAAGGACTCTGGTCAATGTAGTAAAGTGTTCGCGATGCATCATCTTTCGATCTTCTGCTATCTTCGCTGTCTTCGCCATCCCTGGACACGTGTTTCGGGGTATTACCCCTCATCAGCAGGGATAGGCCGTGTACTGGGGTTGCCGATGGCTGCCAATATCTGCCAGGTATAGTACCACTCAGGCGCGTAGGTGCGGGATCCCAGGCTCGTCAGCCCGCTGCTCAAGGGAGCTTTAAAGTTACAAATGGGGGTGGGGTCGCACACTACTCACACACCGGCGGTGTCGCCCCTAAGGACTCTGGTCAATGTAGTAAAGTGTTCGCGATGCATCATCTTTCGATCTTCTGCTATCTTCGCTGTCTTCGCCATCCCTGGACACGTGTTTCGGGGTATTACCCCTCATCAGCAGGGATAGGCCGTGTACTGGGGTTGCCGATGGCTGCCAATATCTGCCAGGTATAGTACCACTCAGGCGCGTAGGTGCGGGATCCCAGGCTCGTCAGCCCGCTGCTCAAGGGAGCTTTAAAGTTACAAATGGGGGTGGGGTTGCACACTACTCACACACCGGCGGTGTCGCCCCTAAGGACTCTGGTCAATGTAGTAAAGTGTTCGCGATGCATCATCTTTCGATCTTCTGCTATCTTCGCTGTCTTCGCCATCCCTGGACACGTGTTTCGGGGTATTACCCCTCATCAGCAGGGATAGGCCGTGTACTGGGGTTGCCGATGGCTGCCAATATCTGCCAGGTATAGTACCACTCAGGCGCGTAGGTGCGGGATCCCAGGCTCGTCAGCCCGCTGCTCAAGGGAGCTTTAAAGTTACAAATGGGGGTGGGGTCGCACACTACTCACACACCGGCGGTGTCGCCCCTAAGGACTCTGGTCAATGTAGTAAAGTGTTCGCGATGCATCATCTTTCGATCTTCTGCTATCTTCGCTGTCTTCGCCATCCCTGGACACGTGTTTCGGGGTATTACCCCTCATCAGCAGGGATAGGCCGTGTACTGGGGTTGCCGATGGCTGCCAATATCTGCCAGGTATAGTACCACTCAGGCGCGTAGGTGCGGGATCCCAGGCTCGTCAGCCCGCTGCTCAAGGGAGCTTTAAAGTTACAAATGGGGGTGGGGTCGCACACTACTCACACACCGGCGGTGTCGCCCCTAAGGACTCTGGTCAATGTAGTAAAGTGTTCGCGATGCATCATCTTTCGATCTTCTGCTATCTTCGCTGTCTTCGCCATCCCTGGACACGTGTTTCGGGGTATTACCCCTCATCAGCAGGGATAGGCCGTGTACTGGGGTTGCCGATGGCTGCCAATATCTGCCAGGTATAGTACCACTCAGGCGCGTAGGTGCGGGATCCCAGGCTCGTCAGCCCGCTGCTCAAGGGAGCTTTAAAGTTACAAATGGGGGTGGGGTCGCACACTACTCACACACCGGCGGTGTCGCCCCTAAGGACTCTGGTCAATGTAGTAAAGTGTTCGCGATGCATCATCTTTCGATCTTCTGCTATCTTTGCTGTCTTCGCCATCCCTGGACACGTGTTTCGGGGTATTACCCCTCATCAGCAGGGATAGGCCGTGTACTGGGGTTGCCGATGGCTGCCAATATCTGCCAGGTATAGTACCACTCAGGCGCGTAGGTGCGGGATCCCAGGCTCGTCAGCCCGCTGTTCAAGGGAGCTTTAAAGTTACAAATGGGGGTGGGGTCGCACACTACTCACACACCGGCGGTGTCGCCCCTAAGGACTCTGGTCAATGTAGTAAAGTGTTCGCGATGCATCATCTTTCGATCTTCTGCTATCTTCGCTGTCTTCGCCATCCCTGGACACGTGTTTCGGGGTATTACCCCTCATCAGCAGGGATAGGCCGTGTACTGGGGTTGCCGATGGCTGCCAATATCTGCCAGGTATAGTACCACTCAGGCGCGTAGGTGCGGGATCCCAGGCTCGTCAGCCCGCTGCTCAAGGGAGCTTTAAAGTTACAAATGGGGGTGGGGTCGCACACTACTCACACACCGGCGGTGTCGCCCCTAAGGACTCTGGTCAATGTAGTAAAGTGTTCGCGATGCATCATCTTTCGATCTTCTGCTATCTTCGCTGTCTTCGCCATCCCTGGACACGTGTTTCGGGGTATTACCCCTCATCAGCAGGGATAGGCCGTGTACTGGGGTTGCCGATGGCTGCCAATATCTGCCAGGTATAGTACCACTCAGGCGCATAGGTGCGGGATCCCAGGCTCGTCAGCCCGCTGCTCAAGGGAGCTTTAAAGTTACAAATGGGGGTGGGGTCGCACACTACTCACACACCGGCGGTGTCGCCCCTAAGGACTCTGGTCAATGTAGTAAAGTGTTCGCGATGCATCATCTTTCGATCTTCTGCTATCTTCACTGTCTTCGCCATACCTGGACACGTGTTTCGGGGTATTACCCCTCATCAGCAGGGATAGGCCGTGTACTGGGGTTGCCGATGGCTGCCAATATCTGCCAGGTATAGTACCACTCAGGCGCGTAGGTGCGGGATCCCAGGCTCGTCAGCCCGCTGCTCAAGGGAGCTTTAAAGTTACAAATGGGGGTGGGGTCGCACACTACTCACACACCGGCGGTGTCGCCCCTAAGGACTCTGGTCAATGTAGTAAAGTGTTCGCGATGCATCATCTTTTGATCTTCTGCTATCTTCGCTGTCTTCGCCATCCCTGGACACGTGTTTCGGGGTATTACCCCTCATCAGCAGGGATAGGCCGTGTACTGGGGTTGCCGATGGCTGCCAATATCTGCCAGGTATAGTACCACTCAGGCGCGTAGGTGCGGGATCCCAGGCTCGTCAGCCCGCTGCTCAAGGGAGCTTTAAAGTTACAAATGGGGGTGGGGTCGCACACTACTCACACACCGGCGGTGTCGCCCCTAAGGACTCTGGTCAATGTAGTAAAGTGTTCGCGATGCATCATCTTTCGATCTTCTGCTATCTTCGCTGTCTTCGCCATCCCTGGACAGGTGTTTCGGGGTATTACCCCTCATCAGCAGGGATAGGCCGTGTACTGGGGTTGCCGATGGCTGCCAATATCTGCCAGGTATAGTACCACTCAGGCGCGTAGGTGCGGGATCCCAGGCTCGTCAGCCCGCTGCTCAAGGGAGCTTTAAAGTTACAAATGGGGGTGGGGTCGCACACTACTCACACACCGGCGGTGTCGCCCCTAAGGACTCTGGTCAATGTAGTAAAGTGTTCGCGATGCATCATCTTTCGATCTTCTGCTATCTTCGCTGTCTTCGCCATCCCTGGACACGTGTTTCGGGGTATTACCCCTCATCAGCAGGGATAGGCCGTGTACTGGGGTTGCCGATGGCTGCCAATATCTGCCAGGTATAGTACCACTCAGGCGCGTAGGTGCGGGATCCCAGGCTCGTCAGCCCGCTGCTCAAGGGAGCTTTAAAGTTACAAATGGGGGTGGGGTCGCACACTACTCACACACCGGCGGTGTCGCCCCTAAGGACTCTGGTCAATGTAGTAAAGTGTTTGCGATGCATCATCTTTCGATCTTCTGCTATCTTCGCTGTCTTCGCCATCCCTGGACACGTGTTTCGGGGTATTACCCCTCATCAGCAGGGATAGGCCGTGTACTGGGGTTGCCGATGGCTGCCAATATCTGCCAGGTATAGTACCACTCAGGCGCGTAGGTGCGGGATCCCAGGCTCGTCAGCCCGCTGCTCAAGGGAGCTTTAAAGTTACAAATGGGGGTGGGGTCGCACACTACTCACACACCGGCGGTGTCGCCCCTAAGGACTCTGGTCAATGTAGTAAAGTGTTCGCGATGCATCATCTTTCGATCTTCTGCTATCTTCGCTGTCTTCGCCATCCCTGGACACGTGTTTCGGGGTATTACCCCTCATCAGCAGGGATAGGCCGTGTACTGGGGTTGCCGATGGCTGCCAATATCTGCCAGGTATAGTACCACTCAGGCGCGTAGGTGCGGGATCCCAGGCTCGTCAGCCCGCTGCTCAAGGGAGCTTTAAAGTTACAAATGGGGGTGGGGTCGCACACTACTCACACACCGGCGGTGTCGCCCCTAAGGACTCTGGTCAATGTAGTAAAGTGTTCGCGATGCATCATCTTTCGATCTTCTGCTATCTTCGCTGTCTTCGCCATCCCTGGACACGTGTTTCGGGGTATTACCCCTCATCAGCAGGGATAGGCCGTGTACTGGGGTTGCCGATGGCTGCCAATATCTGCCAGGTATAGTACCACTCAGGCGCGTAGGTGCGGGATCCCAGGCTCGTCAGCCCGCTGCTCAAGGGAGCTTTAAAGTTACAAATGGGGGTGGGGTCGCACACTACTCACACACCGGCGGTGTCGCCCCTAAGGACTCTGGTCAATGTAGTAAAGTGTTCGCGATGCATCATCTTTCGATCTTCTGCTATCTTCGCTGTCTTCGCCATCCCTGGACACGTGTTTCGGGGTATTACCCCTCATCAGCAGGGATAGGCCGTGTACTGGGGTTGCCGATGGCTGCCAATATCTGCCAGGTATAGTACCACTCAGGCGCGTAGGTGCGGGATCCCAGGCTCGTCAGCCCGCTGCTCAAGGGAGCTTTAAAGTTACAAATGGGGGTGGGGTCGCACACTACTCACACACCGGCGGTGTCGCCCCTAAGGACTCTGGTCAATGTAGTAAAGTGTTCGCGATGCATCATCTTTCGATCTTCTGCTATCTTCGCTGTCTTCGCCATCCCTGGACACGTGTTTCGGGGTATTACCCCTCATCAGCAGGGATAGGCCGTGTACTGGGGTTGCCGATGGCTGCCAATATCTGCCAGGTATAGTACCACTCAGGCGCGTAGGTGCGGGATCCCAGGCTCGTCAGCCCGCTGCTCAAGGGAGCTTTAAAGTTACAAATGGGGGTGGGGTCGCACACTACTCACACACCGGCGGTGTCGCCCCTAAGGACTCTGGTCAATGTAGTAAAGTGTTCGCGATGCATCATCTTTCGATCTTCTGCTATCTTCGCTGTCTTCGCCATCCCTGGACACGTGTTTCGGGGTATTACCCCTCATCAGCAGGGATAGGCCGTGTACTGGGGTTGCCGATGGCTGCCAATATCTGCCAGGTATAGTACCACTCAGGCGCGTAGGTGCGGGATCCCAGGCTCGTCAGCCCGCTGCTCAAGGGAGCTTTAAAGTTACAAATGGGGGTGGGGTCGCACACTACTCACACACCGGCGGTGTCGCCCCTAAGGACTCTGGTCAATGTAGTAAAGTGTTCGCGATGCATCATCTTTCGATCTTCTGCTATCTTCGCTGTCTTCGCCATCCCTGGACACGTGTTTCGGGGTATTACCCCTCATCAGCAGGGATAGGCCGTGTACTGGGGTTGCCGATGGCTGCCAATATCTGCCAGGTATAGTACCACTCAGGCGCGTAGGTGCGGGATCCCAGGCTCGTCAGCCCGCTGCTCAAGGGAGCTTTAAAGTTACAAATGGGGGTGGGGTCGCACACTACTCACACACCGGCGGTGTCGCCCCTAAGGACTCTGGTCAATGTAGTAAAGTGTTCACGATGCATCATCTTTCGATCTTCTGCTATCTTCGCTGTCTTCGCCATCCCTGGACACGTGTTTCGGGGTATTACCCCTCATCAGCAGGGATAGGCCGTGTACTGGGGTTGCCGATGGCTGCCAATATCTGCCAGGTATAGTACCACTCAGGCGCGTAGGTGCGGGATCCCAGGCTCGTCAGCCCGCTGCTCAAGGGAGCTTTAAAGTTACAAATGGGGGTGGGGTCGCACACTACTCACACACCGGCGGTGTCGCCCCTAAGGACTCTGGTCAATGTAGTAAAGTGTTCGCGATGCATCATCTTTCGATCTTCTGCTATCTTCGCTGTCTTCGCCATCCCTGGACACGTGTTTCGGGGTATTACCCCTCATCAGCAGGGATAGGCCGTGTACTGGGGTTGCCGATGGCTGCCAATATCTGCCAGGTATAGTACCACTCAGGCGCGTAGGTGCGGGATCCCAGGCTCGTCAGCCCGCTTCTCAAGGGAGCTTTAAAGTTACAAATGGGGGTGGGGTCGCACACTACTCACACACCGGCGGTGTCGCCCCTAAGGACTCTGGTCAATGTAGTAAAGTGTTCGCGATGCATCATCTTTCGATCTTCTGCTATCTTTGCTGTCTTCGCCATCCCTGGACACGTGTTTCGGGGTATTACCCCTCATCAGCAGGGATAGGCCGTGTACTGGGGTTGCCGATGGCTGCCAATATCTGCCAGGTATAGTACCACTCAGGCGCGTAGGTGCGGGATCCCAGGCTCGTCAGCCCGCTGCTCAAGGGAGCTTTAAAGTTACAAATGGGGGTGGGGTCGCACACTACTCACACACCGGCGGTGTCGCCCCTAAGGACTCTGGTCAATGTAGTAAAGTGTTCGCGATGCATCATCTTTCGATCTTCTGCTATCTTCGCTGTCTTCGCCATCCCTGGACACGTGTTTCGGGGTATTACCCCTCATCAGCAGGGATAGGCCGTGTACTGGGGTTGCCGATGGCTGCCAATATCTGCCAGGTATAGTACCACTCAGGCGCGTAGGTGCGGGATCCCAGGCTCGTCAGCCCGCTGCTCAAGGGAGCTTTAAAGTTACAAATGGGGGTGGGGTCGCACACTACTCACACACCGGCGGTGTCGCCCCTAAGGACTCTGGTCAATGTAGTAAAGTGTTCACGATGCATCATCTTTCGATCTTCTGCTATCTTCGCTGTCTTCGCCATCCCTGGACACGTGTTTCGGGGTATTACCCCTCATCAGCAGGGATAGGCCGTGTACTGGGGTTGCCGATGGCTGCCAATATCTGCCAGGTATAGTACCACTCAGGCGCGTAGGTGCGGGATCCCAGGCTCGTCAGCCCGCTGCTCAAGGGAGCTTTAAAGTTACAAATGGGGGTGGGGTCGCACACTACTCACACACCGGCGGTGTCGCCCCTAAGGACTCTGGTCAATGTAGTAAAGTGTTCGCGATGCATCATCTTTCGATCTTCTGCTATCTTCGCTGTCTTCGCCATCCCTGGACACGTGTTTCGGGGTATTACCCCTCATCAGCAGGGATAGGCCGTGTACTGGGGTTGCCGATGGCTGCCAATATCTGCCAGGTATAGTACCACTCAGGCGCGTAGGTGCGGGATCCCAGGCTCGTCAGCCCGCTTCTCAAGGGAGCTTTAAAGTTACAAATGGGGGTGGGGTCGCACACTACTCACACACCGGCGGTGTCGCCCCTAAGGACTCTGGTCAATGTAGTAAAGTGTTCGCGATGCATCATCTTTCGATCTTCTGCTATCTTTGCTGTCTTCGCCATCCCTGGACACGTGTTTCGGGGTATTACCCCTCATCAGCAGGGATAGGCCGTGTACTGGGGTTGCCGATGGCTGCCAATATCTGCCAGGTATAGTACCACTCAGGCGCGTAGGTGCGGGATCCCAGGCTCGTCAGCCCGCTGCTCAAGGGAGCTTTAAAGTTACAAATGGGGGTGGGGTCGCACACTACTCACACACCGGCGGTGTCGCCCCTAAGGACTCTGGTCAATGTAGTAAAGTGTTCGCGATGCATCATCTTTCGATCTTCTGCTATCTTCGCTGTCTTCGCCATCCCTGGACACGTGTTTCGGGGTATTACCCCTCATCAGCAGGGATAGGCCGTGTACTGGGGTTGCCGATGGCTGCCAATATCTGCCAGGTATAGTACCACTCAGGCGCGTAGGTGCGGGATCCCAGGCTCGTCAGCCCGCTGCTCAAGGGAGCTTTAAAGTTACAAATGGGGGTGGGGTCGCACACTACTCACACACCGGCGGTGTCGCCCCTAAGGACTCTGGTCAATGTAGTAAAGTGTTTGCGATGCATCATCTTTCGATCTTCTGCTATCTTCGCTGTCTTCGCCATCCCTGGACACGTGTTTCGGGGTATTACCCCTCATCAGCAGGGATATGCCGTGTACTGGGGTTGCCGATGGCTGCCAATATCTGCCAGGTATAGTACCACTCAGGCGCGTAGGTGCGGGATCCCAGGCTCGTCAGCCCGCTGCTCAAGGGAGCTTTAAAGTTACAAATGGGGGTGGGGTCGCACACTACTCACACACCGGCGGTGTCGCCCCTAAGGACTCTGGTAAATGTAGTAAAGTGTTCGCGATGCATCATCTTTCGATCTTCTGCTATCTTCGCTGTCTTCGCCATCCCTGGACACGTGTTTCGGGGTATTACCCCTCATCAGCAGGGATAGGCCGTGTACTGGGGTTGCCGATGGCTGCCAATATCTGCCAGGTATAGTACCACTCAGGCGCGTAGGTGCGGGATCCCAGGCTCGTCAGCCCGCTGCTCAAGGGAGCTTTAAAGTTACAAATGGGGGTGGGGTCGCACACTACTCACACACCGGCGGTGTCGCCCCTAAGGACTCTGGTCAATGTAGTAAAGTGTTCGCGATGCATCATCTTTCGATCTTCTGCTATCTTCGCTGTCTTCGCCATCCCTGGACACGTGTTTCGGGGTATTACCCCTCATCAGCAGGGATAGGCCGTGTACTGGGGTTGCCGATGGCTGCCAATATCTGCCAGGTATAGTACCACTCAGGCGCGTAGGTGCGGGATCCCAGGCTCGTCAGCCCGCTGCTCAAGGGAGCTTTAAAGTTACAAATGGGGGTGGGGTCGCACACTACTCACACACCGGCGGTGTCGCCCCTAAGGACTCTGGTAAATGTAGTAAAGTGTTCGCGATGCATCATCTTTCGATCTTCTGCTATCTTCGCTGTCTTCGCCATCCCTGGACACGTGTTTCGGGGTATTACCCCTCATCAGCAGGGATAGGCCGTGTACTGGGGTTGCCGATGGCTGCCAATATCTGCCAGGTATAGTACCACTCAGGCGCGTAGGTGCGGGATCCCAGGCTCGTCAGCCCGCTGCTCAAGGGAGCTTTAAAGTTACAAATGGGGGTGGGGTCGCACACTACTCACACACCGGCGGTGTCGCCCCTAAGGACTCTGGTCAATGTAGTAAAGTGTTCGCGATGCATCATCTTTCGATCTTCTGCTATCTTCGCTGTCTTCGCCATCCCTGGACACGTGTTTCGGGGTATTACCCCTCATCAGCAGGGATAGGCCGTGTACTGGGGTTGCCGATGGCTGCCAATATCTGCCAGGTATAGTACCACTCAGGCGCGTAGGTGCGGGATCCCAGGCTCGTCAGCCCGCTGCTCAAGGGAGCTTTAAAGTTACAGCAGCCATCGGCAACCCCAGTACACGGCCTATCCCTGCTGATGAGGGGTAATACCCCGAAACACGTGTCCAGGGATGGCGAAGACAGCGAAGATAGCAGAAGATCGAAAGATGATGCATCGCGAACACTTTACTACATTGACCAGAGTCCTTAGGGGCGACACCGCCGGTGTGTGAGTAGTGTGCGACCCCACCCCCATTTATATACTGTTTCTAAACTCTATAATTTGTACACAATTCAGAAATACATAGGTGTCTTTCATACCGATTTTTCCATGTATACATTTTCCAAGAATAAGTGCTCTATACCCAGTAAACAATAAAATACCATTGCAAGTTGCTGCTCAGTTTTTGGCTCTGGGTTTGTCGGGTTCTTGGTGAAACTACAAGTCCTATATATCACCACAACCAGGAAGGTCAAACAAATGTAACGGTATATTGCTTTCCAAGAGCTGCCAAAATTACAAGAAGTTATAGGTGAAAACATTGAGACAAAAGGCTGTTTTTTTCAACATATTTTCAATTAGTCCAATATTTAACTGTTAGTTTCTATAAAGAAACCTTCATGAATGTAGACAAATGACCCCTTTCTGAATTCAGAATTCTATCTACTTTTCGAAAATGTATAGCTTTCCAGGATCCATTATTGCTTTTAAACACATTTCTACCATTAACTGGAAGGAGGTTGAAAGCTCTAAAAATAGCAAAAATAGGCTATGTCCCAGAAAAATGCCAAAACTGTGTAAAAAATGTTGGTTCTCTGACAAAAGACTGTCATTCCCTAAAAGCTGAGAAAATGGAGATTTCAGCCCCACAAACCCTTTTTTGATAACATTTCCAATTTTTCTGAAAAAAACTAAAATTTCACTGTATTTTGCTTAATTTCTGGGACCCCTCCAAGGGAATCCACACACCCTGGGCACCTTTAAAATCCACATAATGTTGGAAGAAAAGGACGCAAATTTGGCATGGATACCTTATGTGGTCAAAAAGTTACAGGGGCCTTAGCGAGCACTACCCCAAATCGCCAAAAAAAAGGCTTAGCACAGGAGGGGAAAAGGCCTAGCAGCGAAGGGGTTAATGTCACATTCTAAATGTGCTCATTTACTGCTGTGTGGTAGCAACAGCGTGTTACAGATCTCATAACTCACTTTTGCTATGTCAAAAAGGAATTCAAGGCTGCTCTGGCTGGGCTCTGTTAGAGCCTGTCAGAGCAGCGCTGGAATGCAGGGAGCACAGCTTCTCAATGAGAGGGAAGGGAAGACACAGAGCCTTGCATCACTTTTGCACCATGTAAATTGGTACATGAGTGAGGCAGGGCTCTGAGTCAGATTTATGAAGTCTTGCAAAGCCATCCTGCGTGGCTTTAAATCTCTTCATAAATCCTGGCTTCAACCCATGGTGCAAGGGTGCCTACGTTGGTGCTAGGCTCGAAAATGGCGCCAGCGCAGGGAGAAAGGACAGGAATGCACCGTATTGTATAAATATGGTGAGTTCCTGCCCTTCCACTTTGGTGTAAGGCCGCAGTGTAAGCTGAATTGCTGCTCTGCCCTATGCCAAAATCCTGTAAATGAGGGCCAGAGAGTGTTTGGGGTGGGTAACAGGAGGTCATGTATTTTTTAACTTTGGGACAGGGAGGAGACTCCCCCATTAGTCCTCTGCCCCTACGTAGCAATTGAAGGCATAGATAGATGGTGTAGGGGTCCATATATAACATATAATTATACATGTCTAAAAAGTATGTGGATGTTGTTTTCCACCTCGGGGTGCTGAGTGACATCCATACAAGCCTAAAGACCTGGCTCAGGTGGGTAGACTCTGATATTTTAAGGCAAAATGACTTTCTTTTAGGTGTCTCCTGCCTAAAATTGCCTCTGCTTCAACACAAGCTAATGGGGGAAGTATTTTCCCCCAATTTTCTTTTCAAAATCTCCCACTTCCCAGGTTGAAAATTTGGCATGTGTGGATATGATAGACAACTCGAGCTTTGCTCTTGTTGCCTATTTTATGTCACACGGAACCCCAAGGTGAAAAACAACCTCATAATTCACAGTTCCCCTCCATGAACCAGTTAATCCGGTGCAACAATGGCACAGCTTACCTCCTGAACGATGTTTTATATGTAAGAGACAGTCTGTGAAACATTTCCTGTACTGAAGTGCATTGAATATAAATATACGCTCTTGTTTTCCTTATTAAATTTACAGATTGATATTGCCGACAATGTGTTTAATTCATTGGGTAGCAAAATCTGGCACAATGTGCCAATCATGTTGCCGAATTTCTATTAATTGTTTTTACTAAAAAAAATGAAGTGCCGAATTTCTATTTATTGTTTTTATTAAAAATCAAGTGCACTCCAAATCTTTGACTAACTCTGTACTGAATAGGTTTTTGTATTTTCTCATTATAGTGAACTGCATATACAGAATGTTTCAAGGTTTATTCAATCCAAATAAACTATTTATTCAATTGATTTTTTTGTGATGCTGGAAACAGAGATGCGATACAAATTCAAATAATATTCAACGTCAAACTAAAAAAATTTGCTTATGTGGACGCATCCTTACCCTGCTGTAACCCTTCGCACAATTCACTTCTCACAAACCCCACCATTACCAGAAACTAATGGTTTCCTGCAGTGACTTGATAGAATGCCAAATGCAATTCAAATGCTAAAAAGATTATTTAAAGTTAATGATCCATCATAAAGGTTATTTCGCAATTTTTCACGTTTTTCTTACAGAGCTGATAATCAAGGCAGCTCTGGAGTCAGGAGAGAACTATTTGCAGCGATAAGCAATGTGTACTCTTTTCCGGTACATCTGGAGAGTAATAAGCACCTTAAACGACCAGGCACTTACAACATTTAAGAAGCATTGACAAAGCCAATAGGCTTGACTTTTCAGTAGTGCGCACACATTCACATATAGATCACACATGCATGAAAACAAGACCTAGATTCACAGGTGCACACTATCAACAGATACAAAAAGGCATACATACTCCCAAACAAATATACATTCAGGCACCTATAAAGAGACAAACAGAGATACAGACAAGCAGGCAGCTAGGTCCAGACACATATAGGCACCCAAGCTAAAAGACCAAAAGACACACGGGCACCCATGAAACCAGATAAACAGAAACTTAAGCGCATATGAACTCAGACCGACAATCATTCAGGCAGAACACCCATTCTGTGTACATAACAGTCATAATGAAGGGACACATGCACTCTTGCCAAAAGACAAAAACATCCATTGCATAGGCACTCGCATGCACCCAAGCAGATAGGCCATTAGTGAGGCACCCATGCACACTGACAATATCATTTAATAGTCCTTTTACACGTACAAAAATTCATAACACTGATCACAGGGACAAACATATTTGCAGGCATGTGTGCACATTGGCCAACAGATATACCTGCATCCAGAAGCACAGGCCAAAAATACCGACACCCAGGCACAAATCTCATAGGCATGCAGGCACATATACGAGCAAGCATACACACACACTCACCAACCTATAAGTACTTGGGTATATATGCAGGAACCAGTGAACAAGTAGACTACACAAATTCAGGCATACTTCAGGCACACTTGTATCTGCCTTACATTTCTCTTCTCCACCCCGCTATTAATGCATTCAAACCAAGCTTTCAAATAGGGTGTTTTGGTGGACAGGGATTTCTCTATCAACCTCCTCACTCAAGAGTGCAAGAGGTCTAGTGGCAGTCATGTCAGTGTAAGCATCAGCTACTACGAAATGACTTCTGTTTTTTTCTTTATGTTTTTATATACGTGATGACTTCACAATACCCACAGTAACGTCGTGAAAGTCACATGTTTTGGAGCAAGTGTAAAACATATATATGGACAGATCTTACTTAATAGCAGGCACTAGCTGTTTAGTAATGTAGAGTTTATATTTGAGTTTGTGTGATGGTTTTGTGAAAAATCTCTTCAATGTGGTGTTTTATATATTCACTGTGATTGTGTAGACCACGGTGTTGTCGGTAGTCGTGAAGTGTGTGTGTTTTTTTAAAACTCAGGAACACATACTTACACATATTTTAATTAATATTTGACACAAGTTGTTAATTGATACCACAGTGCTGTCAGTAGCCTTGAAGTACGTGTGTTTTTTAAAACTCGGGAACTCATACTTACACATATTTTAATTAATATTTGACACAAGTTGTTTATTGATATACTCTTTACACCTAGCTTTTGGAAGAATTTTTCAATTATAAGGCTTTTACCTGGTGCTTAGAACGAGAACAAAACCTCTCCTAGGTAATACATTTAGTACATAGGTAATATATCTGTTAACTTGTATACATCAACATTGTCCGACAACAAATTATTTGAAAAACATATTTCTTATTTATTATTTGACATGAAAAAGTGATATATATACAGTTCAAATTTTACATCTTACAAATGTATAACAGCCCCCAAAAAACAAAACACGCTGAAGCAACCAACCATCCTTACATACATCCTATCAAACATACACAATTACACCACAATCAAATAATTCATACAAGACATTACAAAAAAAGGAGAATACAAAAAAAATAAACACAACAATTACAAATACACAAAAAGAGGCGCCGACGCACGTTTCGGAAAGGACCCGTGTCCACAGTTCCTTCGTCAGGGCGCAGTGAATACAATTCTTGTAAGGCGATGCTTTCTTCAAAATTCAATAATAGAGCAACAAATCATATACCCGTAGACGCCCTGCCATTTGAGGACTTTCCGTATTGGGTCAGTCCCTGTGAAGTACGAGGAACTTTTTTTTTGTCTGATCCACATTTGGGGTTTAATATCAGTCGATGATTGTAATTACATCGCCAAATCCCAAAACAAATGCAAACATTCAACGACCACCACCATATAAAAAAATTATAATTAATTCTAACCATTACAATACACACATTACTAACTTAAAGAACATGTTTGTACACATATATTTGTAGTAACTTAAAAAAAACCTCTGTTTGAACCATACTTCGATAACCGTGATGATCGCGCCTTTTTTAGGAGGTGTAAAACACATACATTCACACATTTTACAGTATTTTAGACACTAGGGGTTTATTACTGCACTGTTTAAAGTCATATTTTTGTAGGGAGCTTGTATAAAAGCAATCATTTAAACTGATTTTCCATTTTTGCGATGACACTGGATGTTGCAATGATATTAGTAGCCGCGATCACCACGAAGACGCAGTGAAAACACACAATCAAAAGCAGAAATTCAATAGCCACCACCAAATCCAAAACTGCAAAATTGATTATAACCAAGAGACTAAACACATTACTATCTAAATGACTGTATAATAGCATGTACAACTCCCTTAATATCTCTATAACACAGCGCATAACTTTTTCAGTGTAATCTATAACTGCATGCATCACTGTATCAGTAAGTCTTTCATTCACTGTATAAGTATTTGAGTGAATCCTTATGACGGTGCATTAGTCTATCAATTCTTCTGTAACGAAGTGCATGATTGCCTCAGTGCATCTATGAGTGGATGCATCAGTGTCACAATGGGTCTGTGATTGGTTGTGTGGGTCTCTGAGTCCAACTGTGAGTGGGTACATGAAACTCTGAGTGTATATGTGACTGGGTGCATAATTCTCTGAGTGGGTCCGTGAGTAGGTGTATGAGTGTCTCAATGGGTCTGTGAGTGAGAGCATAAGTCTCTGAGTGGGGGAGTGAATGGGTGCATGCATGAGTGTCTGGGTGGGTCTGTGAGTGGATGCATGAGCCTTGAGTGGGATTGCTGAGAGGTGGTCGCAGGCCACTCCCCTTTTTCCGCCACTCTGCAAACACACCTCTCGGCGCACTGCTGGTGGGACGATGAGGTTCCCTTGCATCCTGAGGGCCTCAGGACTAAACTTTGGTATATATATTTAACACTGATAAACATTTTTAAAACACTCACAGTCACTGGAAGATGTCATCGGTGATGTCATTTGAGATGTCATCAGTGATGTCACTAACCATTTCATGAGGGGTGTAATATGTGAGGTAATAAGCAGTGCATTGCGGGGGCGCAATTCATAGTTTACTCAGCTATTGGGTGATTTTAATGTGCACAGTGAAGACATCCTGAATCAGGAAGCCTCATCCCTTTTAACAGATCTAAACAAGATCAACGTGAACTCCACTCACCAAGCGGGACATACACTAGATCTTATTTTCACTAAGTCATCTAATGTGCGATGTGGAGCTACGAGTTACAGCACATGGACTGACCACTCACCGATCGAGTTCAAACTCAGGGGTCCTATGGCACATAACGCCCAGTCCTCGACTTATAGGAGCTGGCACAGATGATGGCACAAAATCACTCCTGATAACTTACAGGTTCTAACTCCTAATTCATGGAATCTTGACACGGGAAACATAGAGACTGGCCTAGCCCAATATAATCTATCATAACAACGGCCATTGATCATTTAGCCCTTCTAAAGCAGTGCACAAGCTCAGGCAGGCGCACTCAGTCAGTCAGTCACTCAGCTTTATTCGATTTTGATTTAAAAACCATAAAAGCATACAGATAAAAAAAGACAATTTTAAAATAACATACATACAGTAATATATCTGCAAGTTATAAAAGGACGTGTGCCCAGCCTGTTAAAACATTCCTTAGTTATATCGCACTGTACATAGGAATTAGAATTTATAGTCTGAGTTAATACGTAAGCTTGTCCCTCTATAATGGGGTCTTTAAAAAGTACAATTTTTATACTGTAAATCAAATCTATTGAAAGCAGGAGTGCTTCTACCAGTAAAAGCACGAGGTCCCCTTCCCATCAGATATTTGTGTGCTGCCTTTGATTTTAGTCGGGGAATATGTGGGGTACTTGGGTAAAAATCGTGCAAGTCCCAAATGGAAATGGGGCCATCTCCTTCTTGTGGCTGGGAGGAACGTAGATGGGGGACAATGTTCCGATTTCTGAATTTGACTAGAATTAAGTCCCCAGGGATGTCTTTAGGTAGTGACCCTAACCAGCCCACCCTTCTAACGCTCAGGATTCCACCATCTTGATTGGGTAACAGCGGTCTATTTTTATTTAGCCAAAATATGACCTTATTTAATAGTTCCTGGTGTCTTTCGGATTTCCCAAAGGTAGGTGCAGGTATTCCTGAGAGAACAAGCACGAAGGGGGCTGCTTCCGGGGGTAAATGTATACGTGCTACTCTATTTCGTTCTGCACTGGCAAAAGTGAGGTTGGTTAACACAGATTTGGTGGCAATTTTAGTAACAGTTGGTGGTTTTATGTTTAGAGTTTGACCATCTGCTGGGACAAATTTACTGGTATTAGTTGGCATAGGCACAGGCACTTCGGGTGCGATTGGTGAGTTGGAACAATTGGATATTACCGTCTTTATAGGAGGTGAAGAGTTTACTTTAATGATTCTCTCTATGGTTGTCAGCCTGTCCCCCAGGTTAACAATTTTTTCTACCAAGGGAGCTATTATAGCTCTTAACATTTGCTCAAACTGAAACAGTAGTGGCAACTGGGATGAAGATACTTGGTCATCCAGACTTTCAGCATTCCTCTTAGATAAGACAGAGTTAATTGCGGGCGATGAGGGACCAACACACAGTTTTTGTACTTAAGGTTGATTTCCATAGTCATTAACCCCGTCAGGCTTCCTTTCTGCACTTGGCCTCTGGGGCAGTACAGTAGCTTGGATGTTGGCCCCCTTATTTGATGGCGATGGTTCATCCAGTCGGTCAACGGGGGTGTCGATACTGGAGCATTTTACAAGGGAGGGGGTTACAACTGGAATAAACTTCGTGCCACACAGAGCATTAAGTTCCTCCCAGGAAGACAAGATTTGCGGACTATCTGGGGTAAATGGGGGAGATTGCAGAGGTTGAGTAATAACTGGGGGTTGGCGGGGTTGGCGGGAGTCATCAGTGTCAATTTCACTTAGAGTAGGCAGTATCATCTTACTTGAGAATAGCTTTTCCATCCCCTGGCCCGGGCCCCGCTGTGGGATAGATTTGTAGGACGCCCCCGTTGCGTGACAGGTATGATGAGATTTAATCAATATTAAAGTCTTTAACTGGCAGATAGAGTGTCCATAGAGAGTCACAGTGTAGTATAGAGTAGATTACAGTACCTTCTCTTGTCAGGATGCCAAGGGGGGTGGCCCGTCCCTCCTCAGGCCTCTGAGGGCCTTAGAGGGCCCGCCCTTTGCCCGGGCTTCGGCCGGCGTTCAGCGAGGCGGAGGTCGCGCTGTTTTATTGCGCCTCTTGGCGCTGTTTCCCGGTGGGAGGGACGCGCCGCCGCCCAGCCTGCCGGGAAATGCAGTCCCGGGGCCGCGGTGCGCGTGTAGCTGGATATGGTGACTCCCGGCGATGTCAGCGTCTCCGCCCTCCCTCCCCAGCTCCTGTGTCCTGGTAAGTGGCGACCCCCCCGCTCTGCCGAGGTCGCGCTGTTTTATTGCGACTCCTGGCGCTGTTTCCCGGTGGGAGGGACGCGCCGCCGCTCAGCCCGCCGGGAAATGCAGTCCCGGGGCCGCGGTGCGCGTGTAGCTGGATATGGTGACTCCTGGTGGTGTCGGCGTCTCTGCCCTCTCTCCCCAGCTCCTGTGTCCTGGTAAGTGGCAGGCGCACTCAGTCAGCCTGGTTCTCCTCCAGTCTCAAAACAGAAAAGAGTCTCTGCAAAGAACTGGAGCGGCGCACGCGTCTCTCCCATAATGCACTAGATAAAGCACACTATAAATCGTCTTTATTTAAATATCACAAAAATATAAGAAATGCCCGCAAAGCTCATATTGTCTTACAATTGGAGAAGGCTGGGAATGCCCCCAAACCCCTATATACGATACTCAAAACTTTTACTCACCCAGAGGCATGTAATAATGAGCAGGCACCCTCGCAATCCTTATGCGACTAAATAGCTACTCACTTCAGAAAGAAAATAGATTTGATTTACGACAATATTACCCGAGAAGGAAGGTTCCAACTTGACTTATTTACCGATCTCTCCCCCCCTCGAGCTACTGTGCAGAAGTTGGAATACTTCCCCTTGATCATGCCCGATGCAGCAGAGTTCTTCCTCGCTACTGTTAAATCAGGCTCAACCCTTGATATAATCACCTCACTACTATCCAAATAGCTTGCTACACCATCTGCTCCATTCTTAACCTCTCACTAAACAAAGGACAAGTCCCTACTGAGTGGAAGGCAACACAAATAATTCCTATACGTAAGAACCTTAAGGCCTCTATGGATCACTTGACAAATTATCGACATATTTCACGGTTACCTCTCCTGAGCAAGATGTTAGAAAAACATATTAATAAACATCTTTCTGACTTTGTTGAGGAATCCGGCTGTCTTGATCCATTTCAGTCTGGTTTTAGACCCAGACATAGCATAGAGTCAGCCCCGATTGCTCAAAAGGCAAGGATAATGAATTATCCAATGATGCATTGGTGAGAGAGCAGGATTTTAATGTATATGGTAGACCAGAAACTCCGTTTAGACCGAGATCTGTTTTAGTACCCATGGTCCTGAAAGACTAAATAGACTTATTTTCTGATTTAGTAGTGCAGGATCTTAAGAAGTTGTGCTCTCATCTTGAGGGAGATACAGCTCCAGATTCATCTAAGATAAGCAATATGAGTCTAGTGGCCAAATTATGCTCTTGTCCTTTTATAGTGGTGAGACAAGCAGACAAAGGTGGAAATGTTGTACTTTGGCCTCTCACCATGTATCAGGAGGAAGCAATGAGCCAACTCAACAACTGCCGGTGCTATGCAAGGGTGGATAAAACCATATTACAGGATGTGACCACGAGGTTCCATTCAGATTTAACACATTGGAGGGCATCTGGACTCATCTCACAATCTGAGTTCAAATTTTTCAAAGTAGACACACCAATCACATCCATTTTATATTTGATATCGAAGGTACATAAGAACATCAATGTGCCTCCTGGCCGTCCTAATATATCTGCCATTGGTAGTCTGTTTGAAAATACCTCAAAATATTTAGACTACTTTTTCCATGTCCCAGTAACAAACAGAAGTTCCTATATTAGGGACACAGGGGATTTCCTGAAGAAAATCTATGATATAGGATGGGAGCAGGATTATTTAATGATCACGCTAGATGTGACCTCCCTTTACACCAGTATCTCTCACATGGATGGCATTAGGGCAGTCGAACACTTCCTTATCTCACGGCCACTGTCACTATACAAGCACACGGAAATGCTGTTGAGTATGTAGGGTTGGTGCCTGCGCAAGAACATTGTCTTTTTTGGATCTGATTTGTACCAACAAATTAGGGATATTGCCATGGGCACCTGCTTAGCCCCAGCTATGCGAGTCTGCATATGGACTGGTGGGAGGAGCAGGTGCTAGCGAAAGAATTTGCCACAGAAATGTCTGAAATGTGATATTGTAGTTGTGCTTCATTGACAACCTTTTTGTCATATGCCGTGGCAACAAATCATCAGCTGAGGATTTTGTAGAGAGGCTGAACCACAATTAGCTCAATTTACATTTCACCTCAAATATTAGTGACAAGGAGATAGAGTTCTTAGACTTAACACTCTATGTGGCAGATGGAGCACTACAGATAAAGACCTTTAGAAAGAGCACTGCTGGCAATACTGTGCTGCATGCTCGGAGTTTCCATCCTGCCAAATTGAAAGATAGCATACCTTATGCAGAGAACCTCTGGATGAGAAGGAACTGCAGTAATGCTGAGCAGCTCCTGATAGCCCAAGCGGGACTAGCCGAGAGATTCGAAAGGTGAGGGTACAACAAAGCTATTTAGAAACAGCCAGGGTTAAGGCGAATTTGAAGTAGAGGGAGAAACTTATCTTCACTGATGAGAAAGCGACAAACATTCATAGAGGCACGGAGCAGGCTACATGCTTCATCGCATGGATTTAGTGTGCAGCATCAAAATATACGTGCTATTTTTCAGAAGCATTGGCATTTAGTATGCAGTGACCCATTCTGGGTCCCAGGATACATAACAGACCATTACTAACATTCCGCAAAGCAAGATCAATGAGGCAGGACTTGGTCAACAATTGTCCTGGGATCAAACAGCAGGAAACTTGGCTGAGTGGGAGCAAGGGTTTTAGACGATGCCATAAGTGCAAAGCATGTAATTATGGTGTCAACACCAAAGCGGTGCCTCTGCCATTTTCTGCCAACCAATGGCAGATTTTGAAGCCACTTACATGCAGAAGTGATTTTGCTATATATGCACTCAGATGTAGTTGTCAAAAGCTTTGCGCAGGGAGTACCATTTTAGCGCACATCAGCGCATTTTGCAGCACATCAGGGCCATCAAGCACAAGGACCAGAAATACCCAATGGCCAGACACTTTGAACAGGCACACAACAGTGATGTGAGCATTCTGGAGTACTTTGTGCTAGATCAGGTGCCTATCAGATTAAGAGGAGGCAACAGAGAGAGGTGTCTGAGGCAGTTAGAGTCAAGATATATCTTGAGATTTAACCCAAACATTCCTAACGGCCTGAATACCGAAGAGCATTTGCATGTTCACCTATAAAATGTACCCAGGTAATCTTGTGGGAGGTGTGCTCATGTCCTGGACAGCTTGTCCATGATTGCTTAAATGGATCCAGTTAAGAATTGCATGACTGTATATGTTTTTGTGTTAATATAACTGGAGTCTTTTTTGTTTTCACTGTTTATATTGCACTTTCCCATGGACTAAAGCTATGAATGTCAGCACAATGGGTATAGCGCCTAAAATACACGATGAGCTTAAGGGGAAACATCCATTACAATGCAACTTTTACAACGCACTACCATTACAACGCAACTTTTACAACGCAAATGCTTTTACAACGCATGTATTTACAACGCATGCCATTACAACGCAGATGTCATTACAACGCATGCCATTACATCGTAACTATGTTTTAAGGTAAGTTACATTTTTTCTTTAAAATGTGAAAATGTAATAATTTTTAGTTTTAATTTATATTTTAGTTTTAATAAAAATGTGTAAAGAGTATATTTTTAATTATTTAAAATATTTAATATATTTAAAATTAATTCTCAAGTATTACATTTTAAAATGTAAATTGTAATTAAAATTACATTTTAATTAGTAATATTTATTTAACATTAATTTATCAATAATAATTTTTAGTTTTAATTTATATTTTAGTTTTAATAAAAATGTGTAAAGAGTATATTTTTAATTATTTAAAATATTTAATATATTTAAAATGAATACTCAAGTATTACATTTTAAAATGTAAATTGTAATTAAAATTAAATTTTAATTAGTAATATTTATTTAACATTAATACTGATTTTATTTTAAATTTAGAATTAGATTTCTATTAATTAATTAATATAAATTAATAAACTTTTAGTAACTAAATAAAAAATATATATTATTAATTTTTAAATAAAAATGTTTAAAGAGTATATTGTTATTTATTTAAAATATTTAATATAATTAAAATGAATACTCAAGTATTAAATTTTAAAATGTAAATTGTAATAAAAATTAGGTATTAATTAGTAATATTTAATTAACATTAATACTGATTTTATTTTAAATTTAGAATTAGATTTTTAGGAAATAATTATTATAAATGAATAAACAATTATTTAAAAAATAGTTGAAAAAATATTATATTACATAAAAAAGTTTACTAATTAAGTATAATTGTAAATACCCATTTCAAAATTGTTGTGTTGTTACTATTATATGTTTAAATATTAATGAAAGTAGTTTTCCCACGCTTTTCAATTGTAATCAATGGAGAGTTTTGTCCTTTATTTATTTCCATAGTTGAACTTTAGAGACCCGCGGAACTACTTTGCAAGTTCTTAAAAAGGTATTTGGGACAAGTTTTGGAAGGAAATGTTATTAGTACAGATGTAAGTAGCATTTTACATTTCTTTATATATAATAATATTTATAAAATAAACAAATACAATTTATAAAATAAACACATTTAAAATAATTACATTATAATAAACATTGACTCGAAAATTATGTAAAAAAACAACATATTTTATTAATACTTATCGATTTATTTTCAGATTTTTAATGTTGTCAATTCACTTTATAAAATTATTTTATTATAAATATACATAAATAAATATAAGTACTCCTTTTTTCATCTTTGTAGCTCTAGATGACGTCGACGCGTAAACGTGTATTCAAGCGGCCATTTTGAAGAGCGTCGAAGCTGGAAGCAGCAGGAAGCTGATCTGCGTTCAGGTAGGAAACTTTTCAAACTTAATTTAAAAGAAAATATTGAAAATTAAAATATATATATTGTAAAGAAAGGATAAGGAGAGGTTGCAAATGTAAATGCATTGTTTACGTTGTAATTTCAGCATGTCGCCTGTCATGTTACTATAGTATGCCTATGTCGGGTCGCTGTAAATAATAGTTAATGTTAAACATAGATGTAATTATGGTTTGATTAAGTAATAGAAAATGTTAATTCATAATAGAAGATTTTTTATTGTTTAGCAAAAGTAACAATGTGAAATGCATTAGACATATAAATCGGAAAGTGCAGGAAATACATGTACTGTAAAAAAGGAAAGTTCGCTTTTCAAATTTGGCTGGTTTCGTGAAATTTTTGAAAACTTTTTTGTGAATGATGATAGATTTTTAATATATTTAAAATGTAAAATGATATGATTTTAGAATGACGAAGTTATTGCTGTAAGGTCAGATCAGAAATAGGACTAAGTTGATTCGCATAATGATAGGATGACATAGTGAAAAATAATATTTCTAGAAAAAATTATTATTAAAAAGATAGAGTGACAATGCTTTACGATATTGTGCATGTTGTTTTACTTTTTTAACGCATCAGGAAAAGGAAAAATCTCGAAAAACTGATTTGAACGGATTATGGATTTTGTAGACTCTGAATTTCTATCTCGAAACATATAGTTTAAATTGAATAGCAATATGTAAAACTAGAATTTTGAATTGTTTCCACGATGCAGTGGTGAAAGAGAAGGAATTCGTGGTCTATGGTTTATAATTCGGATGTAGATGGAATTTATAAATGTTTACTAAAGTATTTGGAAAGAATATGCAAATCGTGGAGTACTGATGATTTCCTAAATGTTCTTTATTTATGCAAACTAAAGAACAGTGGTTTCAATAAATTGTGGATTTCATTGATTTTGGATTAATTTCAGAAAGGAGAAATAAAAAATGTGTATTTCGTGCACTTTTGATTTTATAAAAGATGCATCTGGTTCTTTGAAAATTTGTAAGATTATTTTCGTTCAAATATGGTTTTTCTGGATTTTAGATTTTATAAATTATGGTTTGATAATTGGATTTGGTCTCCAAAAGGATTACTATCGGAGATAAACTAGAGGAAGATAAAAAATAGAAATCAAATAAAGTTAAGCTGACCCGACTTTAAAAAATTGTAAAAATATTTTGAAAAAAATAGAAGCCAATAGAATAGAAACTTTAATTTAATTTAGGTAAAAGCAGGAAAGTAAGGTTTAGATTAAAGTTAGAAATGTAGTATGTTAGCAACATTATCAAGGTATTATAAAGCCACACACAACGAAAACTGTTGTAGAATAGCCAATAGTCTCTCAGACATTTCCTTTGATTTTTTTGGAAATGCGTGGGTTTAGACTACCTGTTAATGTTTGTGAAATTCTCAATTCTTGAAAACTTTGCTCCTTCTTCAAAGTTTCCAAAAATGAGTAGAAATTAGGGTGTGGTTTGCCAATTGTATGGTTGAAGGAGTTATGCCATCCCTCTATGGCATTGTTTGTTTTGCCTTCTCCTTCTATGCAGCTCGTGTAGCAGTTCCACCACTCCACATGGAAACGTGGCTTCCTCTTGTGACCTGATCTGCTTAGATGTCCAATCCATGTGTCCTCAAAATAATTTAGTAAGGGTGCCAATTTATCTTCATTTTCATTATAATAATCAGATTCTGTACTAGCTGTGTAGTACTCGTCTACACTTTCAGGAGGGACAAAACAAAAAGCAGTTAGTTTTTTTAATTCAAACTGTAATTTGCTATCAGATGAGTACTCTGCAACCAGGGATGTTTTTTGTAATTTATGCCAGAATGCCTGGGAAAAATGGAAAAAAACATCCCTGAATTTGGGTATCCGTGTACGTTTTAGTGATCACATTGATCATAGCCAATTCAAAATCAATAATTATCTTCCTAGGACTTTTATTGGATGTTTTGCTTTTAATCACTGATAAAAACTCAGTGTAGGTTGCAGATTGCTTATCAGATAGCAAATTATATACTAATGGAATTACATTATGGTTAATTTTTGCGTGAATAGTGTAAATTTGAGTAAAAGGATGGGGTGTACTTTTAAACGTCCCATCCATCATCCAAATTTCCCTATTTTCTAAATTAACAAGGTTGCGGGGTGTACTAAAGATAAGAATTCGTTTATGAGGGTTTTGGTTGTCGTGCAAGAGGAAAGGTTCATTAGAAAAAGAAATAGTGAGTTCATTAGGAATTTGAATGTAAGAAAAAGTATGTGGAGTTGAAGTTTGAGTATTACTTGCTTGCTTTTGTCTCTGTATAATTCTTCTCAAATTAGGTATAATAGGCATATTACTAGCAACATGACTGGGGACATGCTGTGCAACCTCTCTTAATATTGATCCTGTAGTGTCATTGGAGGTGCATGCAATTTCTTTCATTTCGTTTAAAGTTTCCCTTACTTCAATCTCCATTGCAGAGGCAGAGTGGTTATGTTCTGTTGTTTTAATAATAATATCATCATGGGTAACTGCTCTGCCGCTGCAATGGGATGAGTAGTATTGCACGCACCTCCAATGTCTACGTGGTTCACTTATCCTTTCTTTACAATATATATATCCTGAATGTTTTAATAAACGGTTTCCTTTTCTGGATTTAATATACGTTGCAGTTTGCTGAGTTGACTTTTTCTGTGAAAAAAAGAGATTTTTTTAGTATGTGTATTTTAAAAAGTTAAAAAGTTACTACACTATCCAACACTTTCCCTACTGCATCACCTTCCTGGAGTTAGAATAGTAAATCTTGCCCCTACACTATCCCATACTTTCCCTACTGCATCACCTTCCTCGAGTTAGATTAGAAAATCCTGCTACTACACTATTCCACACTTTCCCTACTGCAGCACCTTCCTGGTTTTAGAATAGTAAATCTTGCCCCTACACTATCCCATACTTTCCCTACTGCATCACCTTTCAGGCGTTAGAATAGTAAATCATGCCACTACACTATCCTACTCTTTCCCTACTGCATCATCTTCCTGGAGTTAGATTAGAAAATCCTGCCCCTACACTATCCTATACTTTCCCTACAGCAGCATCTTTGTAGAGTAATAATAATGAAGTACAGTCATTTTTTAAGTTTCATTGATTGGAATTTTCATTTGAATTACCTTCAGAGTCTGGTGTGTTTTCCTTTTTGGTTCTGAGATTCCCTTGGTTTTGAATTTGTTTTGTTCTTTGAAGAGTTCTTTGAGATTCTGCTAACAGAAAAAAATGTGATTATGTATTTAAATGTTTGATGCAAAATGGAAAATATCTGCATTTCTGTTCAAAAGCTTCATTTTTCTTAAGCACTGCCCCTTTACTATCCCACACTTTCCATACTGCAGCAGCTTACTGGAGTTAGAATAGTAAATCCAGCCCCTACACTATCCCACACTTTCCCTACTGCAGCACCTTCCTGAAGTTAGAATAGTAAATCTTGCCCTAACACTATCCTACTCTTTCCCTACTGCATCACCTTCCTGGAGTTAAAATAGTAAATCTTGCTCCTACACTATACCACACTTTCCCTACTGCAGCACTTTCCTGGAGTTAGATTAGAAAATCCTGCCCCTACACTATCCCACACTTTCCCTATTGCATCACCTTCCTGGAGTTAGAATAGAAAATCCAGCCCCTACACTATCCCACACTTTCCCTACAGCAGCATCTTTTTAGAGTAATAATACTGAAGTACAGTCATTTTCATTGCTTGGAATTTTTATTTGAATTACCTTCAGAGTCTGGTGTGTGTTCCTTGTGTGGTTCTGAGATTCTCTTGGATTTGAATTTGTTTTGTTCTTTGAAGAGTTCTTAGAGATTCTGCAAACAAAAAGAATTATGAATATGTATTTAAATTTTTTTTAATGATAAATGGAAAAGGTCGGCATTTGTTTTCAAAAGCTTCATTTTTTTAAATTTAGCCCCTTCACTATCCCACACTTTCCCTACTGCAGCACCTTCCTGGTTTTAGAATAGTAAATCTTGCCCTTACACTATCCCATACTTTCCCTACTGCAGCACCTTCCTGGAGTTAGAATAGTTAATCAGGCCCTAACACTATCCTACACTTTCCCTACTGCAGCACCTTCCTGGAGTTAGAATAGTAAATCTTGCCCCAGCACTATCCTACTCTTTCCTTACTGCATCACCTTCCTGGAGTTAGAATAGTAAATCTTGCCCCTTCACTATCCCACACTTTTCCTACTGCAGCACCTTCCTGGAGTTAGATTAGAAAATCCTGCCCCTAAACTATCCTACACTTTCCCTACTGCAGCACGTTCCTGGAGTTAGAATAGAAAATCCTGCCCCTACACTATCCCACACTTTCCCTACAGCAGTATCTTTTTAGAGTAATAATACTGAAGTACTTTCATTTTCAAATAATTTACCTCTTTTAAAAGTTGTGCTTTTTTACACAGACGAAAGTCCTCGTAATTTTCTTACTTGAATATTTTTCTGTGAAAATGATAATAAATATGTGTTTTAGAAGTAGTTTCGTTTTTTTGATAATTTGCGAATTGACCCAAAAAATATTTACAAACAGTACCTTTTATTTTTAGTTGAAAAGGAGTGTCATTCTTTTCTCAAAATGCAGTTATCCTCGTAATCTTTCAGTTGTGCTGTTTTAAAACATATTTTCTATTTATTAAATTTTTATAACAAATAATTCTATTGGTTTACATCACACACAATTCATTTCTATTTTAATATCTTTAAAAAAAGTGGTACGGTAAAATATTTTGTGGCTTTTAAAAGGTTTACTTTCTGTGACCATTATTATTCTAATAGCTTTATGCAGTAAATTAAATAAATGTTGAAAAATATAGATTAATATGTTTATGTACATACATAATTTATGCAACTTTTATAGCTCTTATGAGAAACGTTTGTCTATTCCGGAAAGTTGGTAATATCTGTAAAATATTTTTTTTAAAGTATTACTAATAATACTGATTTTTAATCCTTTTATTTTGTAATTGCTGTTATTTGTTTCTACACTTACTTGAGGTTCGGAAAATATTTCTGTTTGAATCAATTCTGGTCGTATCTCGGTGAGTAGGTCAGAGGGTCAGATTTTGGCGTCTGGTCACTCTGGGAGTTGATAATCAACTGCTTTCAAAATGGTGTTTTGCTCGTATTTATAACGTTTTCATTTTCTCATTATAATTTTTGAGAAATACAGCGTTTTTATGTGCTTTTTAAATCGTTTACTTATCTGTGGAAACTTACAATTTAAAATGTTGTTAAAAAAAGTGTTGTTTTAAGTTTCACGTTTCGTTTTGGCATCCATTTTGTAAATCTTCTTGTGGTGTTATTTTCATGAAATCAGTAGTAGGACAATTACTTGTAGACTTTTTAAAATGGCGACTTTTCGATTAAAATCTGTTTGTAATTTTATATAGTAATTTTTATAATCTGCTAATTGTATTGGTTATGGTTTTTTTTAAATAATATAATTTTGTTAAAATAGTAAATTTTTCAAAAATCTGCCAGTACGTTTTTTAATACCAGAGTATTAATTTTAATACTCGAGTATTAATTTTAAAAAAGCGTTGCATTTCGTTATATTTACGTTCAGTTTCGGCCCACATTTTAATACACTTCCCCACCCAAAACCCATATTTTCCCTGCATCCCGTGCCAGGATTTATTTGACAAAATAAAAAAATTTAAATTTCGTTTTTTTATGCGTTGTAACGGTATGCGTTATAAGTGAATTCGTTGTAAAAGTACTTTTACATTATATTCACTATATCGCGTTGTAAAAGAATTCGTTGTAAAGTTTGGCGTTGTAAAGGTTTTTGCGTTGTAAAAAATGCGTTGTAAAAGCATGCGTTGTAATAGTATGCGTTGTAATGTCATACATCCGAGCTTAAGCTATACAGTATTGTGAAAAGGCGGCTTTGCATAAGGCACTTGCTCAATATTGTGCGTTGGTCTTTTGAGTAAGTGGGGGAGTGGGGTATCACAGTAGATTATAGATGTGATCCCTTCAGGCCAAAGCATGTCCACCATCCAATAAGCTAATGGGTTGTGTTCTAGAGTGCTCCACTGAACATTGTGTAGATGCCCGTGGAGCAATGGCAATGGGCGTTTGTTTTTAAGAGCACATGTTACTTTAAGAATTTAATGTATCTCTGTCACTTTAAAATGTTGTTTGAAGTCTCCAGGAACATGTATAAATAATGTTGAATATGGTGACAACATTAAGTTTGACAAAGGTAGCCATTGCTGCTGAAACATGTTACCTGTTGTTGGTAGCCTAATAAAGCTGTTTTTCGTGAACCTGAGCGTGTTGGAGCCTGTCTGTATTGCGATGTGGGCAAGTGGATATATATCCACTGTATGTCCCTGTAAAGCGTGATCCGTGCACTTGAGAGACCTTGGAGCCAGAGAGGGGAAAAGTACTGTGGGTGGAACTGTCCCAGTCCTCTCTCTGTGTGAATACCTGCTGTCCAATGGGGTCACTCACCTGGCGATTTAAACTGCCTACGAGAGTTTTTAGCACAACCCACCCTTCCAGCAAGCAACCGGCACTGAGGAAAGCATACCGCTGAAACGCGTCTGCCAGGAGCTGGGAGACAGGACCTCGTGAATTTTGAAAAGTGCTAAATGGTGGCAATAAAACTTACTTGAATGCAGCTCAGCGTGTGTCAGACCCGTTTTTTCCAAAAGAAAAACCTTGCCCCCGCTTATAGGAATCCTGCGGTAAGGTGGTTGATGCGGTTGGGGACGCAAGGAGGCACTCTAATTTCGGGACTTATGGACATTGGGGCTCTATATGGCACTAATTCCGCCCACGCATTTCCTACCGGCATGCAGAAGTGTATGCTGGGACTTGTGGGCGCTATGCAAGAGGCGTCCACATGGAGGTTAAGGCGATAGGATTGAACCTGAAGGGGCGGAGCAGTGCTGTCAGAAGCAGGGCGGGGCAGGACACTTAAGTCTGGGATACTCACCTGCTCTCTGATTGTTACACCCATGGCGCTGAAGAAGGCAGAGGACGCCGAAATGCATTCGCCACAGCGGGTGTTTTGAACCTCTATTTTGCCATCTGTTCTGGAATAAAGGTGTTTCCAACGTTTCCCCTGCTGTGGCCTTTTCTTCCTTTTGGAGGAGATTTGTGGACATCAATTTTGCGCGATTTCCAGTGTCGCGCTTGTAAAGGCCCCCGCATTTCCAAGAGGCTTTGGTTTCGCTGGTCTCCACTTCGGTGCTTTCTTGGAATCCTGGGTACAGGATAGACCAAAGCCCACCCCCAAGCCCGGGATGAGAAGGAGCGGTGTTGATGTCACTGCCATCACGCTGGGCGAGGTGACACTGTTAACCTTGCCCCCGCTTATAGGAATCCTGCGGTAAGGTGGTTGATGCGGTTGGGGACGCAAGGAGGCACTCTAATTTCGGGACTTATGGACATTGGGGCTCTATATGGCACTAATTCCGCCCACGCATTTCCTACCGGCATGCAGAAGTGTATGCTGGGACTTGTGGGCGCTATGCAAGAGGCGTCCACATGGAGGTTAAGGCGATAGGATTGAACCTGAAGGGGCGGAGCAGTGCTGTCAGAAGCAGGGCGGGGCAGGACACTTAAGTCTGGGATACTCACCTGCTCTCTGATTGTTACACCCATGGCGCTGAAGAAGGCAGAGGACGCCGAAATGCATTCGCCACAGCGGGTGTTTTGAACCTCTATTTTGCCATCTGTTCTGGAATAAAGGTGTTTCCAACGTTTCCCCTGCTGTGGCCTTTTCTTCCTTTTGGAGGAGATTTGTGGACATCAATTTTGCGCGATTTCCAGTGTCGCGCTTGTAAAGGCCCCCGCATTTCCAAGAGGCTTTGGTTTCGCTGGTCTCCACTTCGGTGCTTTCTTGGAATCCTGGGTACAGGATAGACCAAAGCCCACCCCCAAGCCCGGGATGAGAAGGAGCGGTGTTGATGTCACTGCCATCACGCTGGGCGAGGTGACACTGTTAACCTTGCCCCCGCTTATAGGAATCCTGCGGTAAGGTGGTTGATGCGGTTGGGGACGCAAGGAGGCACTCTAATTTCGGGACTTATGGACATTGGGGCTCTATATGGCACTAATTCCGCCCACGCATTTCCTACCGGCATGCAGAAGTGTATGCTGGGACTTGTGGGCGCTATGCAAGAGGCGTCCACATGGAGGTTAAGGCGATAGGATTGAACCTGAAGGGGCGGAGCAGTGCTGTCAGAAGCAGGGCGGGGCAGGACACTTAAGTCTGGGATACTCACCTGCTCTCTGATTGTTACACCCATGGCGCTGAAGAAGGCAGAGGACGCCGAAATGCATTCGCCACAGCGGGTGTTTTGAACCTCTATTTTGCCATCTGTTCTGGAATAAAGGTGTTTCCAACGTTTCCCCTGCTGTGGCCTTTTCTTCCTTTTGGAGGAGATTTGTGGACATCAATTTTGCGCGATTTCCAGTGTCGCGCTTGTAAAGGCCCCCGCATTTCCAAGAGGCTTTGGTTTCGCTGGTCTCCACTTCGGTGCTTTCTTGGAATCCTGGGTACAGGATAGACCAAAGCCCACCCCCAAGCCCGGGATGAGAAGGAGCGGTGTTGATGTCACTGCCATCAC
This sequence comes from Lissotriton helveticus, assembly GCF_964261635.1. NCBI lineage: Eukaryota > Metazoa > Chordata > Amphibia > Caudata > Salamandridae > Lissotriton > Lissotriton helveticus. The sequence goes on from NC_136059.1 coordinate 1,192,951,456, forward strand.
GCTGGGCGAGGTGACACTGTTAACCTTGCCCCCGCTTATAGGAATCCTGCGGTAAGGTGGTTGATGCGGTTGGGGACGCAAGGAGGAACTCTAATTTCGGGACTTATGGACATTGGGGCTCTATATGGCACTAATTCCGCCCACGCATTTCCTACCGGCATGCAGAAGTGTATGCTGGGACTTGTGGGCGCTATGCAAGAGGCGTCCACATGGAGGTTAAGGCGATAGGATTGAACCTGAAGGGGCGGAGCAGTGCTGTCAGAAGCAGGGCGGGGCAGGACACTTAAGTCTGGGATACTCACCTGCTCTCTGATTGTTACACCCATGGCGCTGAAGAAGGCAGAGGACGCCGAAATGCATTCGCCACAGCGGGTGTTTTGAACCTCTATTTTGCCATCTGTTCTGGAATAAAGGTGTTTCCAACGTTTCCCCTGCTGTGGCCTTTTCTTCCTTTTGGAGGAGATTTGTGGACATCAATTTTGCGCGATTTCCAGTGTCGCGCTTGTAAAGGCCCCCGCATTTCCAAGAGGCTTTGGTTTCGCTGGTCTCCACTTCGGTGCTTTCTTGGAATCCTGGGTACAGGATAGACCAAAGCCCACCCCCAAGCCCGGGATGAGAAGGAGCGGTGTTGATGTCACTGCCATCACGCTGGGCGAGGTGACACTGTTAACCTTGCCCCCGCTTATAGGAATCCTGCGGTAAGGTGGTTGATGCGGTTGGGGACGCAAGGAGGCACTCTAATTTCGGGACTTATGGACATTGGGGCTCTATATGGCACTAATTCCGCCCACGCATTTCCTACCGGCATGCAGAAGTGTATGCTGGGACTTGTGGGCGCTATGCAAGAGGCGTCCACATGGAGGTTAAGGCGATAGGATTGAACCTGAAGGGGCGGAGCAGTGCTGTCAGAAGCAGGGCGGGGCAGGACACTTAAGTCTGGGATACTCACCTGCTCTCTGATTGTTACACCCATGGCGCTGAAGAAGGCAGAGGACGCCGAAATGCATTCGCCACAGCGGGTGTTTTGAACCTCTATTTTGCCATCTGTTCTGGAATAAAGGTGTTTCCAACGTTTCCCCTGCTGTGGCCTTTTCTTCCTTTTGGAGGAGATTTGTGGACATCAATTTTGCGCGATTTCCAGTGTCGCGCTTGTAAAGGCCCCCGCATTTCCAAGAGGCTTTGGTTTCGCTGGTCTCCACTTCGGTGCTTTCTTGGAATCCTGGGTACAGGATAGACCAAAGCCCACCCCCAAGCCCGGGATGAGAAGGAGCGGTGTTGATGTCACTGCCATCACGCTGGGCGAGGTGACACTGTTAACCTTGCCCCCGCTTATAGGAATCCTGCGGTAAGGTGGTTGATGCGGTTGGGGACGCAAGGAGGCACTCTAATTTCGGGACTTATGGACATTGGGGCTCTATATGGCACTAATTCCGCCCACGCATTTCCTACCGGCATGCAGAAGTGTATGCTGGGACTTGTGGGCGCTATGCAAGAGGCGTCCACATGGAGGTTAAGGCGATAGGATTGAACCTGAAGGGGCGGAGCAGTGCTGTCAGAAGCAGGGCGGGGCAGGACACTTAAGTCTGGGATACTCACCTGCTCTCTGATTGTTACACCCATGGCGCTGAAGAAGGCAGAGGACGCCGAAATGCATTCGCCACAGCGGGTGTTTTGAACCTCTATTTTGCCATCTGTTCTGGAATAAAGGTGTTTCCAACGTTTCCCCTGCTGTGGCCTTTTCTTCCTTTTGGAGGAGATTTGTGGACATCAATTTTGCGCGATTTCCAGTGTCGCGCTTGTAAAGGCCCCCGCATTTCCAAGAGGCTTTGGTTTCGCTGGTCTCCACTTCGGTGCTTTCTTGGAATCCTGGGTACAGGATAGACCAAAGCCCACCCCCAAGCCCGGGATGAGAAGGAGCGGTGTTGATGTCACTGCCATCACGCTGGGCGAGGTGACACTGTTAACCTTGCCCCCGCTTATAGGAATCCTGCGGTAAGGTGGTTGATGCGGTTGGGGACGCAAGGAGGCACTCTAATTTCGGGACTTATGGACATTGGGGCTCTATATGGCACTAATTCCGCCCACGCATTTCCTACCGGCATGCAGAAGTGTATGCTGGGACTTGTGGGCGCTATGCAAGAGGCGTCCACATGGAGGTTAAGGCGATAGGATTGAACCTGAAGGGGCGGAGCAGTGCTGTCAGAAGCAGGGCGGGGCAGGACACTTAAGTCTGGGATACTCACCTGCTCTCTGATTGTTACACCCATGGCGCTGAAGAAGGCAGAGGACGCCGAAATGCATTCGCCACAGCGGGTGTTTTGAACCTCTATTTTGCCATCTGTTCTGGAATAAAGGTGTTTCCAACGTTTCCCCTGCTGTGGCCTTTTCTTCCTTTTGGAGGAGATTTGTGGACATATATATATATATATATATATATATATATATATATATATTTATCCGAAAAAAGGCTCCTGAGTGCAGTAATGCACAAGCAGGGACACAGACTCAATATATAGCTGGTGCCAGATTCTTTTATTCAGTGTATTCTTTTATTCAGTGTCTACGAACGGTGCTGTCTCTGACGCGTTTCAGACACAAGACGGTGTCCTTGATCACATGACAAACAGATATCAGAAACAGAATTTAAAGGGAAAGTGGCGCTTACAATGACGCAGTCAGCACTGATAGATATAGAAGAAATACTCTACATATATGTATCGCTTTTACAAAGCTAAACATCTTCATAAATATCATCATGACCCAATCGCATCTATTATATGTACATATATGGGCTAAACCCACAACCAGCGTGATATCATTCGACGATCTTAGTCTTCTTTTCTCGCCTTTCTTAGTTCTTTTAACCATATTCATATGTATTTGCATATTGCATTGTTTCATCACATTGTTACCTTATTTTGTGCATAATGCTATACATGAAAGTGCAAAGTGCAAATTTTAATTCATCGATTATATACACATTATAATATCAACGACAGCAAAAAAAACGATATATATTTTTTTTTATAAAAGTCATATAAATATGTGCAAAGAGACGCTATTGGGCAAAGAAGCATTTTCTTAAAAATGTGCAAATACGCTGATTGTGCAAAAGAGGCTTTGACCATGTGCAAATACGCTGATCGGGGCAACATGAATCGTAGTGCAAATACTATAACAGCTCTGTAAACAAAATGCCAGTACCGGTCTGAGTTTTGAAGCGCATAAAGTGAAAAATCGTGCAATTATATACCTGTGCATAGTGTGTAAAAGTCAAAAATCAAGATGTATGGCGGCAGCTCATAGTTTCATATATATATAGAATATACTTTAAGATCATTTGATTAAAGAAGCATTGAATTACAACGACGAACTGCAGGTTTTAAAAACGGACCCACGGCTGCATAAAATCACAGATAACAGTTGTAAGAAGCGTAGAGCAGGTCTACATCTACCGCTTTTTCAATTCCTCTGTTGAACAATCATAGCTGCTATGATTGTTCAACAGAGGAATTGAAAAAGCGTTTTAAGCAGACAATAACGTTCTAAGAAAAATAAATGCAATGAGGACAGATACTAATCGAAGCATTGTTATACCGACCTAAAAGAAAGAACGATAACTACAAATAGTACCTAATTTAAATGTGGTTTCAGGGGCTCGCAGCTCAGATTGTGAAACTAATGTCAAGTGTGGCTCCAAGCCAGTGAGGTCTGAAATATGGAGTATTGTCTTATTGAGGTCTTCTGCTGGTTTGTTAGAGAATATCAATAAATAGAGGTCCAACGGGTTGTTCACATTTCGGGGCATCTGGTGCCAGTGCACCTGCTGTACTATTGATAGCTAGTAGCTACGCCTCCATTGAGCAAACCGGATGGGTAAACGGAAGCGGAGGTGTACCGGCAGCTGGTCTTCATCTTTTCTCTGGCTTTATTAGTGTGTACTATTCACCAGAAAGAAGTGACATGTACACTTTCCTCTCTTATCTCTCTGGCCATAAAAATAACGCCCTTCTGTATGAGGGGGGAGGATCACTTCTGTGCGTCTTTTTATTAATGCTCTACGTTCGGAGCATTTCCAGGTAGTGCGCGTGTGAAACGTGCGCTGGGCTCTGCCTTGTCTACGGGTGCCCCGAGGCCGAGAGGGCAATCATTGTCAGTCAGATTTATTGCATTGCTTTTAAATTCCGTTCGCAGTTGTGGGCCAATGCACGTTCTTTTTTTTGCCAGTGTTAGCAAATACAAATATTGCTTCTTTTGCTTCTTTTCACGTGCGCTACACACCTGTTTTTCTAAGTAGTGAGGGCTCGACGATTATTTCAATGCCAAATGTGAACGGATAGCATGAGAACACTCCTATGAAATGAGCTGGGGGTGTAAGTGGTTCAGAGTGTGCGGTGTAAATGTGCGGTAAACATTGTGTATGTCATTATGTATTCCTGAATAAATCTGGGAAAATGCTAACCCTATACTCTTCGAAGACTTTGATACACTTCCTCAGCTGTGTGTTAACAAGAGCCTGGCAAAACAACTGGTCAATATCTATTACAAAATGATTTTAAAAAGTGACAAAACAACCAAATGAGAACTTCTTAGTGTAAATGTGTCCAATCCTAAGCATATAGGGTGCCATTGGCCATAAGGCAAGCTACAAAATGGGTACAGCATGCACTGGGTGGGTAGTAAATGACAGCCATGATTAGAGCCTCGAGGCCCCTTGCAACATGGACTCGGTGTCACTGCCCGAGCTGCAACAATGATAGCCATACTACTGTATGCATAGCTGCTCATGTACGAGACTGTGTAGTATTCCTGCGCTATGATTCATGCTCTATGTTGCCATGTCCTAGCTGCTCAGCCTGTGTCTGTGTGTTCGGTATGGAACGTTGGTGAATGGGCCATGAGTGGAATGCTTGGGTGACTGGTTTGAGTGATGACAGTTGGTGTGAGGGGCTGAGCAGCTAGCAGGCTGCTCCTGGTGTGGCTGCTCTACAGCACTTATACACCTGCTGATGAGACTTTAAGATACCTGTTTGCTTACCTGACTTAACCGACTTGGACTTCATCTTACAAGCGTGGTCTTAATTAGTATAGACTGTACTTGTGAGAACTGTGTCAAGTCAGCAGAGCCAGCAGCAGGTTGTGTTGCAAAGTCATGGCCTTCATGCATGAGAGCCAGAGATGTAGTTTTCAACAAGCTTTGGCAAAGCCAATAGGTCTCGCCAATTGAAAGGCACATAAGGCCTGATGTACTAAGATTCCTATTAAGAAATGGTAATTTCCATCAAATAACGATTTACAATTGGCGATTTCTTAATCGTAATCGACTAAAATGGATTTGGTAGAAGTAGGTGCAATTTGCACACTGACTTTTCCCGAATTCACTGCTATTTTGCGAATTAACCTATGTAGCAATAGGCTGGTTCACAAAATAACAATTTGTAGTGGCTCGCAATTCGACCTACCACATTAATATCCATGAGGTAGGCCGCAAATTTTGATCCACTATAATTGGTCGAAGTCACAGGCATGGTGGCCTGCTGGGGTCAGCAGACCACCATGTCTGCGACTGCCTTTGAATAAAGCATTTTTGTCTTAAACGTGTTTTAAAAAGAAAATTCATACTTTTATAAACATTAAAGAAGGGTTACCAGTAGTTTTGATTTGATGGTAAAATATTAATGTTTTGTGATTGGATTTTGGTTTTAAAACATTTATACATAAGCTAAAAAAATCTGTATTTGGAAAGGATGCCCTTTACACGCCCATTCCAAATGCGATTCTGTATTTATTCTAAAACACAAATTGTGATTCGGTAACATGCTACCAAATTGCACTTTGGTTTTTGTACATTTAAAAAGCTATTTTGACCTTTGTGCCTGTAAAATCTCTTGATACATCAGGCCCGTTAACATTTTGCCTTCTCTATGCTTTAGCAGGTCATAATGATATTCTCCTGGGTCCGCTCATTGAGGTTGTGTGGTATCTTCCTCTCTTCCCCACCCCAGTGACACTTGGATTCTTCCGAGCACAGACTTTAGAATGTTGAGAGCTACTTTGACAGTTGAAATGTGCTGAAGTGAAGCAGTGGCTTGCCTGATTGAGCTGTGGCTGGGGTGTCAACATGAAGCTCAAAGAAACCATCTACAAGGCCCATTGTGGTGTTTCACCCCATCTCACAGGTTGCCAGTACATTTTGTGAGTGGCGTTTCAGGCACATGATGTAGAGAGGCACTCAAATTACTTGAGACAAAAACGATAGGTTTCTGTGGTTATTTTTGTTTCAGTTCAGAGGGCATGTGGCCTAGGACGATAAGCTGAACTGTCAGTTTTGCAGCAGCGCCAGGATTGATTCAAATATGGCTAATCACCTTCTGCAAACGGCTCCAAATCATGCAACTGGATGTTAGCTTGAGGAAACCAAATCCTCAGAGGCTTGTATAGATTCAAGCACCTCTCTTTGATTACTTTTTAACTTTCATAAAGTAATGGATAGGCTGCTGCAAGAGTAAGTATAATGAAGATGGGAAGGCCAGGAAAACAAAAAAGAAATACATTGTTTGTGGGAGAATACCTAATGGAAATTTTAGTGCCCTAGTTACAAACTTTCTACTCAATTCAGTTGGTAACATGTGCCATCCCCAATTTCTGTTATATTTAAAATCAATGTAACATCCTTTGAATTGTAATGCTAAACACCTTCAGTGCTATTGCAAGCAAACATATGTCGCTACATGAGGAAACAACAACCATTCATAGCTGGTTCACTAATTTCCAGCAGGCTTGAAACAGGTTAGATAAAAGGTTTTTTAAAAAAAAGTACATGAAGAAATGTTGCTTAGAAAGATAAAGTTAATGTTAAAGAGAACAGCTAATTCCAAATCAGCATGAAGTGATATATTTGCCACGTAGTAACATTAATGAAGAAATCTTTCATGAAAACGTTAAGCGATGAAATATAAATACAATGCCACACTCACAATTTATTTCTGATGCCATAGCATAACATACAATGTACAGTATGATTCATTTTTCCTGTGGGCTAAGACCCAGATTTCAAATTCCATCGCAACCATGATGTTATTACACTAGTGGCAGCACTGTCCACAATTTAAAACTTAACTGGAAAAAGGCACAAAGAACCCAGAGAACTTCCACTGGAGACATTACTGTACTCCTGTGCCTATTTACATGCTGCTGCAGTCATGCACGCAAACAGGGGGTGTAATGACGAGGAGCGAGGTAAATTTCCCGACTTTTATTTTCACAAACCCAGCCACAAATCACCGTTAACTCTCCCTGTGCTCCCCATGAAACCATAACATTCTAGAACCTCAGTGTGTGTCTCCCCGTGTGCACATGTACAAAAGGAAGGATGGACAAAGAAGGAAGGGCAATAGAACGAGGGATAAAGACAAAATACTAGACACTTCAGCATATGACCTGTTCTATCAAACATCTATGAGGAACCAGAATTCGATCTGGGCCTGGTAAACATGTAGTCATTACTAATAATTAGCGTGGTGTAGCTATTATGCAAATATAGAGAAATCGAACACTAATAAACCTGCATACATAACCACTGAGGGATTCATGTATACTTCGTTGCACGTTTTCCTGATCATACACAGAGACAGCTTGACCCGACCAGCGCCATTTTGTGGCCTAGTCCCCTCCCAGCTCTAATGAAACCCTTCCCTTTACATAGCCGAAACCTGTTCCCTTGTGAAACAGTACAACTGTAGCAACCTGCTGCTTCTGCACGTTAGGCCTGTCAAGGTTATAGGTGGGGGTAGGTTGGGTAAGCACATTCCAGGGGAGCGCTGTGCGGACTCTCTCGGAGTTAGCAGGAGGGATTCACCCTCTCGACCTTGCTATAAGGAGCTGAACTATACTGAGGCGGTTTTGTGTTCCATATATGGTCTTTCCTGTGCACCAAACTGTACCAGCCTGTACTTTTCCATCTTGGGTAGCGGATTCGAAATGTAACAGTATATATGTGATCTGCTGATAATGTGCCAGCAGTCTTCTTGGCGGACCTCGTGGGTTAGGTCGCAAGGAGCTCCTCTGGCAGAGTTTGTTTGTTATAATAAACAATTGGACCTTCTACACTGCCAACTGACTGATTATTGGTAATTGGTATTGGGGCTATTTGTAAGTATGGTTCTATTGGGGTTGTAACATAATTTTCGGTACTTCATCTATGCTCACTGTGCTTGCAAATATTCACTTTTTTAGGGGGGATATCACACTCTCACCTTATCACCAACACACAGACCTTCTCTTCACAGCATTTCTAGCATAAGAAAAAATGCATTTGTTGGTTGTTAAATAAGTTGCACATTTTGATATAATTCACTGTGTTAATGTTCTCCCATATTTTCCACGCTATTGACCAATAGGACTGCAGTTGCATGATAGGTAATCTGCTTCCCAGCAATTCAAAGAGGGTCTTGTCTGTTGTATTTTGGGGAGTGGTGCAAATGAACACAATCTAGTTCTAAGAAATGCCTCAATCTGGTTGTGTGACTTTAATGCCGTTTGAATCACTGGCGTAACGAAAAGTGAGGTGGCCTCCCTGCACGGTACTTAGGGGGGCCCCCTCCGGGCTCAATCAGGAGCTCTCCCGGCCAGAGTTCAGTGCCGAGGGGGTCCCTTGGAGCTAGGGCCCCCCCCCGCACCGCGTGGGCTGCAGGGGCCTGTGTTACGCCCCTGGTTTGAATGGTTTCCTTGATTAAAAGATTGGCTCATTTGACCTTACCATTACTCTGGGGAGAATACAGAGACTACTTAATATGTTCTATTCCATTAACTTTCAAGAAACTAACCAATTCTTGAGAAGAAACCCATCCCTACAGAACAATTCCTAAAGGAATTCAATTAACCGGGACATAGTCAGCTGAGGCACAACATTGACTTTAAACCATTTGCTGAAGTAATCAATCATAAAAATGACATGACGCTTGTCAAGGAGTGACGCGTTCATGGGTCCTGTTACATTGATTCTGACTTTTACCCAAAGAACTTCGGGTAACTCAACAGAGGTCATTAGGCATTTATGCATGATCATGGTTATGTCTGCCTTGTTATAAAGGGTATATTGACTGACGCATATATCTATGTTGCAGTCTATTGAAGGCCACCAATAACTTTCTCTTAGTTTCTTTTTCGTTCCAGTCAGTCCTACATGGACTTCGTGAGCCAAGGCCATTCACATTCCCATTAATGATGAGACCACAAGTAAGGTGTTTCCATGCAGAATGCCTTCATCAACTATAGTGAAGTTCTCTCTTACTTTCCAAAATAACCTGATGGCTTCATGCAACATTTTTTCACGGGGCCACCCCTTAACAATATACCTTTTCAAGTCCAATAAGGTGTTTTCACTATTAGCAGCCACTACCAATTCTTTTTTCGTGATTATACTATTTAAGTTATCACAGTCAAACAAACATGCAACCAGCAAATCATTGTCCTCTTCACCATCATCACAGTCTGATTCATCATCACATGGGGCTTGTGGCAAATATTCAGCAGAAGCATTCATCCTTCCGGAGATTTGTTCCACCCTGTATCTTAGATGCTAACTTAGTTACTCTTGGTGATGTCTTACCTAACCCACCTCTTTCTAAAATGCTAACAAGGGGTTTGTGATCTGTATGAATAACACATTCTTTACCCCAAAGAAAAGTTTTAAATTAGTGACCGCCCAAACACAAGCTAATACCTTTGTTCAATCAATCAATCAATCAATCAGGGGTTTGTTAAAGCGAGACTACTCACCCGTAAGGGTCTCAAGGCGCTAGGGGTGGAGGGGGTGCAGGTTCCATTCCATCAAGGAGGGGGTCTGTCGAAGAGCCAGGTTTTGAGGTTTCTTGCGAAGATGGGGAGCGATGTTGTCTGTCTGAGGTGGAGCGGAAGGGCGTTCCATGCTTTGGCAGCAAGGAAGGAGAAGAAGCGGCCTCCCGATCTGGTCTTTCTGGTGCGGGGGACCACGGCGTAGGAGAGCTGGGCTGATCGTAGGGTCCTTTGGGGTGCGTGGAATTTGAGTCGGCTGTTCAGGTATGCTGGTCCGGTGCCGTGGAGGGCCTTGTGTGCGTGGGTGAGCATCTTAAAGGTGATTCTTGCCTCAACGGGGAGCCAGTGGAGTGTGCGCAGGTGCTGGGAGATGTGGCAGTGTTTTGGCAGGTTGAGGACCAGTCTTGCGGCGGCGTTCTGGATGTTCTGTAGCTTGCGGATGAGGTTTTTGTTTATTCCGGCGTAGAGTGCGTTGCCGTAGTCGAGTCTGCTGGTGACCAGGGCGTGAGTGACTGTCTTTCGGTGTTCGAGGGGGATCCATTTGAAGGTCTTACGAAGGAGGCGGAGGGTGTGGAAGCAGGAAGATGAGACAGAGTTGATCTGGCGGTCCATTTTGAGCTCGGAGTCCAGGATGATTCCCAGGTTGCGTGCGTGGTCTGTGGGGGTTGGCGGGTTTCCGAGGGCGGTGGGCCACCAGGTGTCGCTCCAGGGGTCTGGGTTTGGACCCATGATGAGTACTTCTGTTTTGTTGGTGTTTAGTTGTAGGCAGCTGTTTTTCATCCATTTGACAACGGCTTCCATGCCTTCTCGAAAGTTGTGTCTGACGGTGTTGGGCTCGTTGGATAGGGAGAGGATGAGCTGGGTGTCGTCTGCGTATGACACGATGTTGAGTCCGTAGGTTCTGACGATGGGGGCAAGTTGAGCCATGTAGACGTTGAAGAGCGTCGGGCTGAGGGAGGAGCCCTGGGGGACTCCGCAGGTGGTAGATGTGGGGTCCGAGAGGAAAGGGGGGAGTCTGACCCGCTGCGTCCTGCCGGAGAGGAAGGAGCAGATCCAGTCGAGGGCCTTGTCCTGGATTCCTGCGTCATAGAGTCTGCATATTAGGGTGCGGTGGGAGACTGTGTCTAACGCCGCTGATAGGTCGAGGAGGATGAGGGCTACTGTTTCTCCTTTGTCCAGTAGGGTGCGGATGTCGTCTGTTGCGGCGAGGAGGGCGATTTCCGTACTGTGGTTTTTTCTGAAGCCGGATTGGGAGGAGTCGAGGATGTTCTGTTCTTCAATGAATGTGGCGAGTTGGCTGTTGATGGCTTTCTCGATGACTTTCGCTGGGAACGGGAGCAGGGAGATGGGTCTGTAGTTTTTGAGGTCGGTGGGGTCCGCTGAGGGTTTCTTTAGGAGGGGGTTCACCTCGGCGTGTTTCCAGTCGTCGGGGAACGAGGCAGTCGCCAGGGAGCGGTTGATGGTGTGGCGGAGCATGGGTGCGATGGTGTCGGCGGCTCTGTTGAAGATGTGGTGGGGGCAGAGGTCCGTGGGGGCCCCTGAGTGGATTGACTTCATTGTTTTCAGTGTGTCTTCGGTGGTGAGGGCTGTCCAGTCATCAATCGCTGGTTTCCAGGTGTCGGGGGTGGTTGGTGAGGGTTCAGTGTGTTGGTTGTCTTCGTCGAAGTTGTCATAGATGCTCTTGATGCTCTTCAATTACTGAACATTCTGTCTCTGGTCCCCTTAATTTTTGTGATGCAAAGGCAATGGTATTTTGTCCTTTTTGGATTTCTGACTGAGTATCACCCCTAATCCATTTCAGCATGCATCAATTGTTACAATGCTTTGTCATTTTTCATCAAAGTCAACAGATTACTGCAGGAATGGTGCAAGTTCAAGTTCCTTTTTGATCTCTCTCATGCTTTTCTCACACTCATCATTCCACGCAAATTCTGCATCCTTCTTTATCAATTTAAGCATCACTTCCACTGTAACAGCATAATTCTGTATGAATTTAGAATGGAATTCATACATGCCCAAAAAAGATGACATGGAGTAGGGGATTTTGTGATAGCTGTTATTGACTGTTTCCAAGGAGAACCATGCTCGTCAATTAGGTGCCCAAGGTACTCCACAGTTCCTTTGAAAAATGTGCACTAATTTACTGTAAATTAGTATATTATCCTGAAATGTTCTCACACCATACATGCCTGCTAACAGCTGCTGCATGATGTGTTGGGACACAGCAGATACAGAATATAGCCCAAAAGGTAATCTACAAAATTGGAAGGCCCCTTTAGCAGTGATGAATGGAATATAACCTTTGGATGTTTCAGCCAACTCCATTTGGTGTTAAGCTGCACTGAAATCCAGAGTAGTAAAGATTTTACCTTAATTCAGTGTCATATCCATTTTGTTTATCGCAGGTAATGGCTGACAGTCTGCCACTACATAGGTTGAAGACGCGCTCACCAGGGGGGCTAATTGTTACCTGCTTCGCCAGCCGTGAGGGGAACGGCTCACTCTGTGTTCTCTGGAACCAAGGGAGCGACCGGAGAGCGAGGCATTCCGACGCCGTGAGGGGAACGGCTCTTGAATACCACAACCCCCAGAATCCCCTGCCAGGTGCAGGACACTGGCACTATAGCTGCGACGACCTGCAGCAACAAAAGCGCTCCCGCCCCACGCAACCTGGGACGCGCGCCCGGGAGAAGCCCGGGACAAGGGCGGGGCCATCAGTGGCCAGAAGAGGCCGGGACGGGCCACCCCCCTAAGACCTACCAAATGGGTAAGCGAAAACAACTAAGTAATGGGGGTCAAGGGGGCCAAAAAGCTAAAGTCCTGCGAAAATCGGACTCAAATATTTGATATTTAACTTCTGCTGTGGGCGTCATAACCAAAGAAATTGCTAACGCGGAGAAGGAACTGGGACTGAGCTCTTCGGTAATCCCTGTAGATGGGTCGAGTCCAAACGAATCGATCTTGCCAGGGGTAAACTCAGAGATCATGCCAGTACAAAAAGACCCTTTACAAGGGAATGAGGCAGAAGATACTATAGTGGAAGAAATGAGTGCGGTTATTGCGGCCTCTCAGCCCAACCAAGAGGAGTTACCGGGTTCAGGTGCTTATCGGATTAAAGGTAAACGAAGCACGAAGAAATGCGCAAGAAAGACGAAACAAGCCATTAACCCACACAGCCCCAATGAGGATGCTATTCTAAATAAACTGAGCGACAAGTTAGAGGGAATGTTTAACTCACGCCTAGAGCCTGTGTGTAGTGGGTATTGCAAAAGACATTGTGGACACGCTAAACACTTGCGTCTCAGGACTTCTAAAGAGATGCGACGCAATCGACTCTTTTGTCAAAGAATATCGAGGGAATTATGATTTAGCGATGCATGCCCAGAAAGTACATTCATCTGGCATAGGGTATAAGGAAAGCTATCCCATTAACGTTAGGCCAAGTTCCACCCAGGCTAAAGCAACCCCAACCTCAGTCAATAAAGATCCGTGTTTAACTACCACGCCATTGGGGAACTCACCATCACTATTAATGGCACCTGTAGCTGATAACGGCACTGGGCAAAAGCCAGTAGAAACCCAGCAAAATATAGTTAAGAAACCCTTAATACCCTGTGAGACCAAGTTGCATCTCCCTCCTGAAGCATTCCCTTTGGTGGCCGTACTAACAGGAGTAGCCCCGCTAGAATTAAACTGTAAAGAGACCACCCAGGAGCTCCTAAGAAAATCGAGGAGCTGGTGTAGACAGTATTCTAGTGGGGAGACAGATATCTCTTCATGTATTAGTATGGTCAGAAGGGTAGGATGGGTTGGTCAGCGCCCTAAGAGCTTGGTAGGTGACTGCATTGTTGTAAATTTTAATAAATACAATGTAGCTGCTAGTTTATTCTGGGATGGATCCGACCTGCCAAATACCGGCATTAGGCCTCTGCCTCTAGGTTATTTTTATCCACCATCTATTACCCCGAGAAACAACAGATCCTCCCCTTCATTGCCTTCACCACAGATAAGGTATCCTGCCCCACGGATTGGCGAAACTCCCGCTATTTTGCAAATTAATACCCCCCCACTCCAGATTTCTCAAGTGACTCGGAATATCCAGACAGGGCTTGAAAGTTCCCAGGGTAGGGGTTTAACCCTGACCAATCGTTTTACTCCTTTGTCCCATCTGGAGGAGAACGACTGACTAGGAATTACATCAGGACTGGACGCCACTGATCAGATCCAAGTGCCCCCCTGTAGACTCCTGAGCTGGAATACTGCCGGAATAAGGTAAAACATCAGGGACGAGAATTGGGTGGGATTTTTGAAGTCGTTTGATATAATAGCACTTCAAGAAACTTGGGACACATCAAATAGCTTCCTTTTAGATGGTTATAGCCATTTTTGCGTCCCTGCAAAATCTGGTTTGGCGGGTAGAGCTAAGGGCTGTTTAATATTATTCTTTACTCTTAAATTGAATGGTACCATAAAGCAGCTTGAGTCAAGCTGTTATAACTGTTTGATAGTGGAACTGTCAGTCCCACATGCATCAAAATTGCTATTTATCAATTTTTATAATTCACATGAGAGTGATTTTATAAACCAATATTTAGTTTCTTTAGAGGATTTTTTGTCAGTATATCGTTCTAAACAAAACACTTTCGAGGTCATCCTTATGGGTGACTTTAACATCCACCCGTGTGGCCTTCATGGTGTTATTAATGAACAGGAAGGGCCCCCATTCTCGGTGTTTACACATTTTGAACACACCAAGTAAGGGGAGGCCCTTGAGAATTTTCTGGCCACTTTGAACCTTTACGAATCAGGGTGTCTTGAAGATGGTCCAAGGGCACCCACGTTTAAAGGAAAAGACACGGGTACAGTCATAGATTATATTTTTTTGTCACCTCTTGTTTTATCCAGGGTTTTATTGTATAAGGTTGAGGCCTCTGTTTTCAGTGATCATAACCCCGTGATCATAGAGGTGGTCTAAGGGGACCTTCTGGGATTCAAAAAAATACAGGTTACGGGACTCAGTGACTTGACACCAAAAGACCAGGGTAGAAGACTTAAATGGTCAAAGGTGGTACCGGAAAGCTTCCTGCTTGAAGTCCTGACCAGGGTCGCAATAGAGGTAGCTACTTGTTTGGCTAATCTGGCGCCAAGCACAAAGATAGTTGGCGCTTTTGATGCTATCTGCAAAGAAATAAATACCAATCTGATGGTCAAAAATAGACCTGGCAGACACAAAGATAAAAGATGGTTCAACAGTAGCTGTTCTAAGGCACACTGTGCCCTGCTCAAAGCCCTGAAAGTAAGCCCCAGAAACAGGGAACAGATAACAAGTTTAAGAAAATCATACAAATAGGCTATCCAAGTACGGAAACAACAAATTAAAGAGGATGCCTGGAGTAAACTTCTTTCAGTTAAGGTCTTACGGGACAGTGGGACATTTTGGTCGACCATAAACCAGCCTTTTTTTAAGGGTGAAGAGAACTCCCCTTTGGATTGTAATATACCAGACAATCGGTGGGTAGCCCATTTTGGGAATATTTATGGGCTCCAGAGGCCCGAGATCCCCTCAATGGCCATTTCTCTCTCACACCCAGTTGTCACCGTAGTTTTTCAGGCAACGGACATGGAAAGAGCAATTGAAGAGATGTTGAAAAATAAGGCTCAGGGCCCAGATGGGGTTCCTGCTGATTTGTATAGGAGTGCCCCCAAATTCTGGTTCAAGATCCTGACAAACGTTTTTAACGCCTCAGGTTCAAATGGTTTTCCTGATTCTTGGGCCAAATCTATGAATATTCTGGTTTTTAAAAAAGGGCAAAGAGGAGATCCTTCTTGTTACAGGCCTATCTCCCTGATGCAGTTAAGATCTTGGGAAGAGTCATTTTGTATAAATTGACGGACTGGTTGGAGGGGAGTTTTATCGAATGTCCAATACCGTTTTAGATCAAAGAGAAGCACCCTCGACCAGTGCCTTAACCTACAGCTTTTATAAGTAAATACACCAAAGCCAAAGAGGAGTCCCTTTATATGGGGTTTATGGACCTCTCTACAGCCTTTGACCTGGTGAACAGGTCAAAGCTGTGGAAAATTTTATTGGATATGGGCATTGACCATCCTCTAGTTACATTTTTAGCAGACTTTCATTGTGGTCTTTTAGCATCAGTTAGGGTTACCCAGGATGGGAGATGCACTAGTCAATTCAGGTCAGAGAAGGGGGTCAGGCAGGGGTGTATATTGGCCCCTCTTCTCTTTACGTTATACATTAACGCACTAGAGCCAGCTTTAAAAGAAGCTTCTTTGGATGTGCCACGCATGGGAGAAACTGTCATCCCGGTCCTCCTTTATGCGGACGATGCCGTCCTTGTAGCTCGCCCTGGGGTGAGATTGAAAAAATTGCTGGATATTTTCGGTAATTTCATGGAGTCCTTGGATTTGAAAATAAATACAAAAAAATCTCAGGTTATGATTGTATGGGAATATATGGAAAGAAAAAAGTGAAATCGTTCTTTTGCGGAGGAGAAGAGGTAAAAAGAGTCCCTATCTTTACATACCTGATGAAAGAGGGACCTGGGTCCCCCAACAGAAACATAAAAGTAACGCATTAGCTAGATCCTCCTCAGCCCTTATGGGATTTACAAAACGGCTGGGGGCCTGACCTATGGAGGCAATCTTAAAGGTGTATAAGTCTAAATGCTTAGCAATCGCTACATATGGATCAGCAATTTGGGGTTATACCCCACAAGATAGAATTCAAGTGGTCAAAAATAATTTTTTAAGATCTCTATTATCAGTGCCACAGTCCACCCCTACTCTCTCTATCCATACGGAATTAGGGTTGGGGTATGTCACAGATTCACTGAAAATCGCTCCCCTGATCTGTTGGCTTAAGACCTGGCTTAACCAGGAAATTTCACTGAACCACTTGATCCTAAAAGATTGCCTCACCCTGGATAGAGCCAGTAGGATCCCATGGCTGGCGTATATTAAATCAACATTCTCAAAATTAGGGCGACCTGAACTTTATTCCTCCCCTGGGTGTATAAAGAGAGAGGATGTAAGTCAGACAAAAATTGCTTTGTTAAATCTGCTCACATCAGAGAGGGAGGAGCTCGAAATGAGAAAACCCACTGTAAGAGCGAACTATGTATTAGTAACTTCCCCTGGACTCGAACCCTACCTTAACTTAGTAACACGACCCTTCCATCGGTACCTGTTAACTAGATTTTGTTTTAATTTAATTCACCTGACTTTGGGGTTCTTTCCAACATGGGGCACCCCAGATAACTCTAACCCCTGTAAATGTGACAATTTTTCACAACAAGACACTTTACATTTTACTATGTTTTGCGAGTACTACTCAGATATCAGGAAAAAGTATTTGTTGCCTATTCTGAGGGAGGCGGGTTTTATACAGGTTAGGCCTGCCCTTCTTTATTTGCAACAGCTAAGTAGTCCCTGTGTTACATTTCATGTCGCTAGCTTTTTAGTAGCTGGACTGCGGATCAATAAGAAGAGAATATGTGTCCCGAATATCCCAGTCTGATTTTGAATGAACTAGAGGGTTATTTTATGATCTATTGTATGAATTAAATTGTTAGATTGCTCTTGGTTTTAGTTGTACCCTGACGAAATTTTAAAATCTTTTTAATGTATAACGGTTGTTGTTATTTTACACAATTTGATTGTATCTGTGTCTTTTTATGATTTTAAATTATCAAATAAAAGTATTTTTGACTGACTGACAAGTTGAAGACATTAAATGCATAAGCGAATTGAGGCATTCTTTTCTTAGTAATGACTATAGGTGAAGCCATTCCAAAGCATTCACTGGTTTCTTTTTTCCACTGTAAAACCAATCCTTGAGTATGACTTTACTTAGTTGCGGACTGATAAAGGTATGTTCCTGAAACCTTTCTTGACTAGATGTGGGTTTGCTTTTAGAATTATTTTGTGCTTGAAATCCCTTAAGCATCCTGCTTCTCACTTAACACGTCCTTGTATTCATCAAGGATGGTATCCAGTCCTGTACTCTTGTACACTGAACACATAAGGTGGTTGACACGAGTTTATCATAATTCTCAGCTTTTGCTGTTCTAGCCATCCTAAAATGTTCACATTGCAATCCACCACATAGGCCCTAATTATGAGTTTGGTGGTCTGACCGCCCAACTGCTATGGTTCCTTGAAGACCGCTGCACCAGCGGTCTTATGCTCGCTGTATTACTGGTCATGCAGCCTGAAATGCAGACTGATTTGAAGGCTTGGTTCCCGCCTGGGTGGCAGCGGTCTGCAATGTCGGCGATTCATACTCCAACGCATTCAGGGCCATGGCTTCCCGCTGAGCCTAAATTACATGTTATCGCGTGGGGCCAACAGCTGCTGTTCTTCCGTCACTGCTGCTGGCTTTTACCATTAAAAAAAGATTTTGTTGCAAAAGTTAAAAGCCAGCAGCAGTGACGGAAGATAGCAGCTGTGGGCCCCACATGATAAAACTTTATTCAGCATAAAAATACATTTAAAAGCTTACATTGCAAACAAATATAACACTGGTTACTGGTTATTAACTGGCACTGTGGCACAGCCTTTTTAGTTTTAACTAATGTGCGAGGGAGGAGCCTTGCGGCACGACACGCTGATTGCCTTCGTCGTCCGTTAATGATTAAGGCGGCAGTTGCGCAGTATGCTGAGCGGGCCGAGGTTGAAAATAGTTCTCATTGGTCTGATTTGGGCCACAAACTTGATAATTCGACAAGGAGGGACGGGGCCAGGCTACTAATAGATTTTGCAATCGTTTATTGGTAGTGCACTATGCCAACAAGGTACCAATGAATGACTGCAAAATTGAAATGGGGTGTGACGGTGTTTTTGACCTACGCCGAGGCAGGGACTCACCAGCTTCAGTTTCTGGCGGTAATGTTCTGTGTGTGGCTCATATTTAGGTGGGCGGCCGAGCAGCTGTATCCAATTTGAAATGTTTCTGCGCACGCATTTAAGTGCGATATCAGCTCTTCATGGGGATGGGGACTGGAACAGAGGCAGCTACTCTGAGCAGTGCGCAGCTAATAAAAGTATGATTCATAATGCACGTGGACTCAACTAGCTGTCGACCCAGCCCTGAGAAATAAGTGCCGGTGCTAAGCACCGGAAAGCACTGGCACAAATTAAGCACTGTTTGGATGTAGAGTTGTTCTACGTCATAGAAGCGGATGTACATGTGAAGAAGGTATTGCTCGTCTTATTCAATACACTCTTATTTGACAAACTCTTACAGGATTTGTAATGTCTGTTGGTATTGCAAAATCAATACTGGCACTAGGTTGATCCTCTAACTCATCCTAAACATCGCCTCTATTATGCTTGGCTCAATATCTCTTGTGAAACTATGAAAAAAATAATGGTTATTTTCATATAGTTTAGTATTTTTATGTAAAAGAAAAGTTATTGTAATGAAGATTTACACAACTGAAAACAAATTCACATATTATTCATAAGGTCTGTAATTACATAATGATAACATGTCATAATGATGCTGAAACCGGGTGTGGGGCAGCAGCCCTATGATGAAGCATGCCACTAATAGTGGGTGAGGGGACTTTTATTCCATACAAAGGGACCCCAGAGAGGGTAATAATCTTCAACCTCCAGGTGTGTGATAGATTACATAGTGACACACATAAATGCAGTACTAAATGGTTGATTTTTATCCACTTTATTGAATTTTGCAATATGGTGTAACAGGGATATCAACATAATAATAATGTATTATATGCCTTATGTATGCTTTGAGTTAAAAATATAACATATTTGTTCCATGAGGGAAGAGTTGAACAGGACAATATTTTCAAAAATATGTATTCATTTATGTTCAGCCTTATTTGGCAAACAAAGCAAATTAATTTAAAACATAAGGAGCATACCATTACTTCTTACGCACTGCAAATTCTAGAATGCACTTCACTATGCAATAAAGTATGTCCTGCAAATGTTTTACTTTCATTTTCTAAAACAAATTCAAATATCATGTATAACTAATAATAAATGTCAATAGGATCATATTCATAACACAGTATATGTGAATATTTTGAAATGACCTAAGGGTGGCTGTGGAGGTTCTTACTTGTCAATGGCAGTTAATTCTGACACAGCCTCTGGTGACAAAGTACTCTCACTAGGCTCATTCAAAGGTGTGGGTGGTGACTGTGTGGATGGGGGCTCCATAGTTCCGGCAGCTTCCTTCCTCCAACTTGTAGCCCTTCTTCTGGCTTCTGGAGAGAGGTCATGCCAGCATTTGTAAATGTCAGCTACACTACTTTGGTTACATCTACAGTATTATTTTGCTGCTGAATTTTGCTCTATATCCTTTTTTTCTTGCTTTAGGAATGGTTGATCAATCTTTACCAAAAAAAGGTCATCACTGCTGGTCACACGTTCTTCAACTGGTATTTCAATTTCTTCGTCAGTAAACTTGTGTTTTCTTTTCCGTTCAGGCTCTTCTAGCTGACCTAAGAAAACACAAGGAGATGATGGACAGAGTGCTGAAACCTTTCAGACACTCACCCCCAGTCACAGATCTGGGTTGAATGTGTCATTGTTCTTTAGCTCACTTCGCCACCTCAATTCAGATTCAGCCATATGCAAATCATTCTTGACCCTGTGTCTCATCGGAACAGTCCAGCCCGAACTGCCAAGCCAGGTCTTCCCTGGATAAGAAACAAGCATCTTGGGTCCGGTTTCAGGGTAACACCCCTCATCAGCCAGGCTAGCTTGAATCCTGTGGCAAAGAGAGCAAGGGACCCACGTCTGGGTATACCCTGCCAACTTAGGGTGAACAAAGCAAACACAGGAGATGATGGATGGAGTGTTGAAACTTTTTAGACACTCACCCACAGCCACAGATCTGGTTTGAAACCATCATCGTTCTCTAGCTTACTTCGCCACCCCAGTTCAGACCCTGCTGACCTTCCTGACTTGCCATTCTAAAGTATTGAGATGGATTGTAGGTGCAGTATGTCTTTCCTAGGAGCTTCTGGGCATATAAATGTGATTAAAACAATTTCTTTTTTGCTTCTGATGTCATCACTGTGCATCTGTGCAACATTTGCAATTTGCGAATGAGACCGAACCACAATTTACAAATTGGTATTTTAGAGAAATGAATCGTAAGAAATCGCAATTTCATTCCTTTACTCAATAATCCATTTAACAAGTTGGAATATGTGATTCATTAGCAAAAACAAATTAGGATTTGGTAAATGTATCATTGGTTGGTACATATAACACATATCCTTCAATTGCAACTCCAGCGGCCTCTTTAAAAACATAGGCAGCCAAACATTTATTAGAATTTGATTGTTCATTTTAGTCTTTAGTGTAAACAAAAGACTAAGGGCCCAATTCACAGAACTAACTTAAGACAAAATCCTAAACTTACTACTTTTGGTATTCACAGAAGTTAGGATTTTGTCTTAAGTTTGTTTTAAGACTAACTTAAGACAGACTTAAGTTAGGATTTTGTCTTAAGTCTGTCTTAAGTCTGTTTTAAGACAAACTTAAGACAAAATCCTAACTTCTGTGAATACCAAAAGTAGTAAGTTTAGGATTTTGTCTTAAGTTAGTTCTGTGAATCGGGCCCTAAAGGTTTGAATTCCTAAAAATGTCATGAACTTTTTCTATTTTAAAGATAAAATGTGTACTGTTGAGTAGGGTAATTGCAACAGCTGTAATCAGTGCCAAGAGACAATTTCGCTTATAGAATTGGTAATTTCAGTGCATCAGTTCCTGAAACAGTTAGGGACTTTTGCTGTATCATATTGTTGGCAAACAAGAACTTCAGAATGCTGATATTGTAAGAGACTGTTCCTTTCTCACTGTATCAAAGTTCTGCTTTCCATATTCCCATTACATTTGGACATAGATAGTTTCTGCTATTGTGGCAAAAGGCAACTACCATCTGTTAATAGCATTTTCCTTCCTCCCAGATAAGCAGCACACAGGTCTTCACAAAGTGAAAGGTATTTATTGTCACCAAAATACTTTAGAGAAGAGATTTTCATCTATCCATTTTTGGACAGCTCCCTGGGGCTCAATGAAAATCTGCCAGCGGAGAACTCCAGGGCTTCATTATCAAAGTCCCAATTCAGCTGATGCTGATAATTTATTTAAAGTAGTCTATTTTGTCTACTAAAGTGGCGGCATTCCATATTTCGAGGGGCAACATACTGCTGTGCCAGCAAATGATCTTAACCTTTTCTGTGTGTTTGCTTTGTAAGTAAGAAGTATCAAGGCCCTTCTCTAATTAATGGATCCTTCTGGGTATGGGCATACAACAATGTGCAGGAAGACCACGAAATGGTGATCTCGATCTCTAGTGTAGCAGTAGACTGGGTGGTGGTGGATGTTCAAGGAGAATCTTCTGGTAAGGGTTATCTTTTGCTAGCCATTTAGATTCCTAAAGGAAGCCACCAACACTTACTTGTGGTAGGATTCCAATGGTGTTACAGGAAGATGGAGGTGCCTTGCTTTCACCTCAATTCCCTGCTAAACCCAAATCAATGGGAGCTTTAGGCTCAAGATATTAAATCGATATAATTTGCTCATGTTTTCATAACACGGCCATCTCCATTAAGATCATCAAGCTGTAGTACCCTATGTGTTCCCATTCCCTGGATGTCTGAGCTGGTGTCTGGAATGCTGAGAGTGAATGATGTAATAGAATGTTGGTGCATGGTGTGGAATGGAAGATCTACGATAAAGCGATGGAGGGAGGCTGGAGACCTGACAGAACCTACCTGCTGTTTATGTATCCTAGGGCTCTGACATGAAATTAAGAATTTACCTCCTACTTGAGTGGCTCCAGACTCTTGCATGAAGACCCTGCCCTATAGCTTCAAAGCAGGTGTATATGAATTCTGGGGTCCTGCAATGAGTCTCGGAGGCTGTGAGCATGATCAATTTAGTAATATAATTGCAATTTACACAAATTGCATATGATGTATGCAAGTGAAGTTATTAACGTGTTTAGTTATGCCACTTGTTTTATAAATCTCCATTTTGAACAAGATGAATGCCACTTCTGTCACTCACTCCTGCTCTCCCCGCACATATCCTCTCCCCACGGGCTTTGCAGAGCATCCAGTTAAGCTGAGGAGATAACTGTTTATGACCACTGCAATATACGGCCTTGCTAGTGTTGAATTTGCTATGGTGCGGATGTAGGACTGCAACATCAATCTATCTCATTCGGTTTCTTCACTGGAGTCATTCACTGGAAGAGCGTCTTATTGTCTAAATGTTTTATGTTCGTTGGAACATCTTTGGTTGACATTATCATAAAGGGCATTGAATACGTATTTTAGATTTGGGATAGTGCTAATGTGTTAAGCTAATGACATATTATTCTTGTGTTCTGATTTGCTGAAGAAAATATACTTTTGCTCACAGCATGATGATTTCACAGTGTTTCTAATTTACTATGCAACAATTGTGTATAAGAACCCCTTAATGTTGGGGGTGAGCCAGAGATTTCCTGAGCTTTCCTTTCCTGCTGGGAATGCTGATTGATTTTCTTATGATTTTGCTGCACAGTGAGACTTAGAATATTTTCGGATTTTTACATACTCTGTATAACTATGCATCTGAGAGTCTTCATGGCATTGACTCTGCAGTGCTACTGCCTACTTTGATTTTTTTGTCGTACAATCCTTTAACTTTTCATTGATCTGAAACTCAAATATTGAATGGACCCCTTTATTTAATTAGGTGTTTTTACTCTGCTAATTGTTTGCGGAGGTGCCTTGACGCGGGGACACGTTACCTGATAAAACTGAGGTTTAACACTGTCTCCGAACCAGTAAACTATGATAGTACCAACTGAGGTCAATTTTTGGGTGTCCAAATTTAGTGTCCATGTTTACTTCCACAAATATAATCACCCTCTTGAGTTATTACCTATTCCAATATCAAAAATGGAATATGAAAATAAATACTTTCTACAGCTTCTTCCAAGAAGGTGTGGTCCTTTGGTGAATCCTTTTACTAGAAAACCAAATGTCAAAAGTCATACCTATGCATATAGGTTTCCAAATGAACATCTTTCAATCACTTGCCCGACAAAAGACAAGTAACTCACTTTGGAAACTCTTGTACTTGCCGTCCTCACTCCTTTACTATTTCTCTATCGGAGAGAGTGGCAACTGAACAATTAACAAAAATAAGTCATCATGAACAGTAGCTGAGCCGCTCTGGCTGACAAGCTAACCACCTACAGTTGCTCTTGGCATGCACCCAGACAGGAGCCATTAAACTGAGGACAAATAAATACAAAAAAAAAGAAAAATCTCAAGGCAACAGGCCTTCTCCATTTATACACGAAGGTTTTGGAACAAGATCCCCATATCCACCAGAAAGGCTCACCCCAGCTACCGTTCAGGCATGAGCTTAAGACCCATCTCTTTAAAGAACGGTACGTCATGATGCAGATCAGTCCACCTCGAGTCTCAGATCCCGGCTCGCTGATTGACTGTGTCTTTGCTTTTGACCCTGTACAGTGCCTGCTGGATTTTGGCTCTTTCCTCTCAATAGAATAACCTAATATGCACATTTATACATAAAGGATTAGTAAAAATGACCTGAAAGACAATAGCAACATTCACAGGATCTACAACACCTAGCTGACCTTGACATGTAGAGGAAACCCATAAACACCTACACATAAGCACAAAGGCCACAGATCTGATTCCACCAACCATTCATCATGTTTAGAGAAACAAGGGGACCCAAGTGTAAAAGTCAGGGACCTTGGGTAGAAGTATGTTACAAATACAGTAGTCCCCGACAGGGAAAATACACAGAAAAAAATAATAAATATAGACCTGGAATCCGTACTATATTAAGGCTGTCCAGCGGGACAGAGTTATTTTAATATTGCTTCAGATCACAAAAACGAGGATAAAGTGGGACACAATCCTACGTCCTACGCATAACACAAAACACAAATAACAAAAGGCTCAGGCAGGACAAACGGCTTGTATGTTATGTTATACAAGAAATGAAACAAGCGAAGATAGGTAACAACACTGTTACACCTAAATAATCATTTGAATTGCGTCTACGATGTACATTAGGTCAACGACGTTTCGATCCTGTAAAAACAATACTGGGATCATCATCAGGATGTAAAGTTACATGCCTGCAAGAGATTTGCCGTGCGAGATTGCACAAGGCCAGCGGTCTTGTACTGATGCGGCAATTAATGACACACAAGGGCGATGAGACTTGGAAAAACTAAAGTTCCCCAATTGGCTGAACCGAGCAAGGTATCACATGGATAATTGTGCGCCTGGAAGTAGTAAGAGAAACCGAGTGGACCGCATTTGCGTGTCCAATGCGAGATCAGCGGCGCTAGGGGGAGGCACGATGACCTGAACTGTGGATCAATTGGGACCTGATCCAACTGGAATTAATCATACACTGCACTGCTTGTCCGACTCCGGAACTCGGTGGTCCTGGGTCGTTGTTCAGGATGTTCCCCAAACACTGACATTGTCTTCAAATTCACCAATCAGTAGGGAAATGTTTTTGCTTCTCCCTATCCATCCCGATTCAGAAGTGTCACATGGTTGGATTGAGGTGTGGTTTCCCTTGAGAGTTTGTGAATGTCCAGAAACATGTGAGTTTGTCGGCCTTCAGAAATTCTTCTCCAGACCTCTCTCACTCTGTAAATAGTTAGAGATGAACTCAAGCATGATTCTGTGTACCTTGACTTACCGGGTGGGAAGGGGACCATAACATCCCCTGAACCTTGTGGGGATCTAGTGGAAGGAGTTAATCGATGGGGAAAAAAATGTCCATGTGGAAAAAAAGTAGAAAATATTTATTTGCATAGTGAGTTGCTTTTCTCCAGTGAAGAATTATACTCTCAGTATGTCTTTGCTCAGGGGAAATAACAGATGTCACTTGGCATTCTCAGATATGCTCCTGGAAACCTATAGCTGGTGCAGGTTTTACTACTGGGATTCCCAAAAGCTGTCCATTTACTTTCATGTGTAGAAGTACATCTACATCAGCCCTGCCAAGTACCGCGCATTAGGGGTACACTAACGCATTTTAGTGCTAGTGACCACATCACCATACTAAAATGCTAACATCATGCATTTCTAGCTCTTACAAACATGATAACGCGCTCTAGGCAGGCATTTATGGTATGGTAAACAAAGTAGACACTTTCTGGGCACTGTGGCCCTGGGCACCAATTATGATGAGACGTGGGTAGGCCGAAGACAAGAGACTCGTTGTGGTGATGGACACATAGGCCCGGCTATTTGCTTACTTAGTAATACATTCGTTTCTTCACTTTAACAGTTACCAATTGAGCTGTGGTCATAAAGCCCAGCTCCCATTTTGGTGGACTTAGAGCGCTCTGTGTAGAACCTCGTCATCTCATAGGACGCACCATATGTACCAACAGAAGGATTCACTTTTTAAGAGAAGATATATTCAAATCGTCTTTCTTCTACAAAGGGGAAAATATGTTACCAGGAGCCCACTTTTTATCATCAGTTCAGCATGCACAAACAGTACCACACTTTACTCTTTTCTATTTAAAACTTGGCTGCACCAATGCACTCTTGCATTGTAATTGTGACACAGTTTTTCTTTCACTCTGACCTTCCCTGCAGGCAGGGCCAGGCTAAGAACAAAAATCAGCCCTAGCAATTTTATCGGACCGGCCTCCTGAACGGTGGGTGAGGCGTAATGGGGTGCGGAGGGTGCAAGTGTAATACACTGCTGCTTAACTAAGCCGGCCTCCAGCATTGCTGCTTTTGTTACTAGGGACCGATATTGCAGCACTGATGCAAAACCGGTCCCAAGTAACAAAACCGGCCCCACCGTTCCAAAACTGGCCCTCACCCTTCCAGCTTCCCAGGGAAATGCCCGATGCCCGCTACGGCCAGTCCAGCCCTGCCTGCAGCCCTTGCTCTTTTCAAGTTCTTTCCTTGAATCAAAATCGAAGTGAATAGGCGGGTCTGTCGGGATATTGAAGACTAAATCACTAGGGAAGAACAATTTATGTTTATTCAACATTTAATATCCCAGCAGCCCCAACTCTCCTCTCCTACCTTGGGTCACTGGAAAAGTATGAAAAGAGAAAGGGCTGGTGGAATATTGAAGCAGTCACAAACACCGCTGGGCCCTCACTCACATTAAGAGCACGATGTTTTGGTATCAGCCCTAAACACCCAGCAGCAAAGATAGCGGCCAAGCTCCGGTAAAGAGGGTGCCCTTAACATGCATTTCTGTTCATTCTGAAATTCCCTCATTGAATTAACAGAATTACGTCTCTTACTTTTAGTTCCATTTAGTGCAGTACAATTACCTCACTTCATTGGCTGTAACTCTTCCTTTTGTTGAAGTGTTATCCAGCTTGAGCTTCCCACCTGAGGCCAATGCAATCAAGGAAACAAATTCAGCTTTTGACTTACCAGGGCTTGGGCTAAATTTCGACTTGGAGACAGGTTTTTGAGTTTCCAAGCTCTGCTTGTAAGAGATATTCATGCACTGTAAGAGGGTTAGATTTATGGGTGTGTGTGAGCAATTACTTCAATAAACATTTATAGATAACTAGCAGCCCGCCCCGACGTTGTCCGGGGGCAATGAGGCTTCAGGGCCAACCGCCCGCCCAGGCCCCGGCCTCCCAGAACACTTACATTTTTCACTTTGACTTCCTTTTGGTCCAAGCCAGAGATTGTTAAGGCTGTGCTGCTCCAATTACTCATATTTAAACGCTGGCACTGACACAGAGGAGATGGGGCTTCTATGCCAGGAATCAGGGGAAGCACTGTATGCTTTCAATTAGCCCTGAAAAACCCTGGAAGCAAAGCCTGCCTCGCTGAACAGTGGCAGCAGAAATTACACAGAGATTAATTTGAGAGTGAAGGCGGTGTTTGTAGTTTTAAAAGCCAGGATGAAATCAAGAGATGACATGAGTATACAATCCTTGTTTTCTATCCAATGTGCACATATTTATAGCACCTTGAGCAGATGGACGCAGGGCCAACCGCCCGACCCCCTCCCGTCCCGACCCCCCGCCCCTCCTCGCCTTTGCCTTACCTGAGCCGCCGCTCCTCCCCGCGCTCCGGACTTCACCGCCGCTCCTCGCCGCTCGTCACCGCTCCTCCCCGCCTGTCGTTATCACGCACGTTGCGGCCATCGCTACGTCACAGCCAGCGC
The DNA here is from genome assembly GCF_964261635.1 of Lissotriton helveticus. Lineage (NCBI taxonomy): Eukaryota > Metazoa > Chordata > Amphibia > Caudata > Salamandridae > Lissotriton > Lissotriton helveticus. The sequence continues at coordinate 1,192,979,473 of NC_136059.1, forward strand.
TACGTTGCGGCCGGCGCTACTTTTAGGGGACTACTTTGTTTTTAAAGGTACATTTTTAAATTTACGTTTTAAAAAAAAATTTATGTAGCCTTTGTCCATCTACACACCCTGACAATTTCAAGGATGTATCGGGTGTGCGGATTGGCGCTGTGGTTCCCGAGTTTACCTGGCTCAAATGGTTGAGTTCTCTCTTTATAATAGTAGTATAGATTTCATGAGTCCTTTTTACTACCCAAAGGAACCCTTTTTAACAACATTTGAGGAATGAAGCACAGTAAGCATCTACACTAATCCTTTGCACTTTGCATGCAGCTCCTTGATGCCAGTTCTTAATTCACTGAGCTATATATTACAAGGATTCATTTATGACTTGAAAGTACACAATGATCTCTGCAGCTAAACCTACTCAAGCTGGATACATAAAATACATATGTGTGACCAAGGCCGGCCTTGGGCATGGGTAGGCTGGGCTGCCCCAGGCCCACAGCGCCAAGTATTCCTAGGGGGCAGCAGGGAACTGCCGGACAATGTCGCACAAACAACAGCTCCTCCTACATCCCATATGGTCTAAATCAGGTCCTGTTAAAGACTTCGTGATCAGCTCTTAACCCCTTCGCTGCTAGGCCTTTTCCTCTCCTGTGCTAAGCCTTTTTTTGGCGATTTGAGGTAGTTCGCGCTTAGGCCCCTGTAACTTTTTGACCACATAAGGTATCCACGCCAAATTTGCGTCCTTTTCTTCCAACATCATGTGGATTCTAAAGGTGCCCAGGGTTTGTGGATTCCCTTGAAGGGGTCCCAGAAATTAAGCAAAATACAGTGACATTTTAGTTTTTTTCAGGAAAACTGGAAAAACGGGCTGCAAATGAAAGCCTCTGGGTTTTTCCCTGCAAATGTTACCAAAAAAGGGTTTGTGGGGCTGAAATCTCAATTTTCTCAGCTTTTATGGAATGACAGTCTTTTGTCAGAGAACCAACATTTTTCACACAGTTTTGGCATTTTCTGGGACATAGCCTATTTTTGCTATTTTTAGAGCTTTCAACCGCCTTCCAGTTAATGGTAGAAATGAGTTTGAAAGCAATAATGGATCCTGGAAGGCTATACATTTTCGAATAGTAGGCAAAATTCTGAATTCAGAAAGGGGTCATTTGTCTAAATCCATGAAGGTTTCTTTATAGAAACTAACATTTAAATATTGGAATAATTGAAAATTAGTTGAAAAAAACAGCCTTTTGTCTCAACGTTTTCACCTATAACTTCTTGTAATTTTGACAACTCTTTGAAAGCAATATACAGTTACATCCGTGTGACCTTCCTTGTTGTGGGGATATATAGGACTTCTAGTTTCACCAAGATCCCAACGAACCCAGAGCCAAAAACTGAGCAGCAACTTTCAATGGTATTTTATTATTTACTGGGTATAGAGCACTTATTCTTGGAAAATGTATACATGGAAAAATCGGTATGAAAGACACCTATGTATTTCTGAATTGGGTACAAAATATAGAGTTTAGAAACAGTATATATTTGTACATTTTCAAAATTGGGAATACTCATACTAGCATTTGAATTATTGGTCATTTTTCAAAAAGATTTTTTTTTCACAATGTCTTTTATTGGGAAGGGAGAAATGCATGAAAACTCAATAGGTAATAACAGTTGATTTACACATCTGAATTACCCTAAGTCTCCCGATAAAAACGGTACCTAACTTGCGTGGGTCAGCCTTGTGCCTGCGACAGGAAACGCCGCAAAATGCAACGTGGTCACACCTCAATTTTGCAGTTAAAAATTGACCCTTTTTTGGCAAAGTGCCTAGCTATAGTTTTTGCACCCTAGCTCTGCCGGCACCTAGGGAAACCTAGCAAACCTATACATTTTTAAAATGTAGACACCCAGGGGAATTCAGGATGGGGTGACTCGACTGCCTTCCACCAGGTTCTGTTACCCAGAATCCCTTGTAAAGCTAAAAATGTACCAAAAAACGCATTTTCCTCACATTTCTGTGGTGGAAAGTTCTGGAATCTGCGTGGATCAACAAATTTCCACCCACCCTGCGTTATCCCAGGTCTCCTGAAAAAAAATGGTACCTCACTTGCCTGGGTCAGCCTAGTGCCTTCGACAGGAAACGGCGCAAAACGCAACGTGGTCGCACCTCAATTTCGCAGTCAATACTGGTCCTTTTTTGGCTAAGTGCCTACCTGTAGTTTTTGAACCCTAGCTCTGCCGGCACCTAGGGAAACCTAGCAAACCTATACATTTTTGAAAAGTAGTCACCCAGCGGAATTCAGGATGGGGTGACTCAACTGCCTCCCACCAGGTTCTGCTACCCAGAATCCCTTGCAAATCTAAATAATTGACCAAAAAATGCATTTTCCTCACATTTCTGTGGTGTAAAGTTGTTGAATCTGCATGAATCAACAAATTTCCACCCACCCATCGTTCCCCCAGGTATCCAGAGAAAAATGGTACCTCACTTGCCTGGTTCTGCCTAGTGCCTGCGGCAGGAAACAGCGCAAAACGCAACGTGTTCGCACCGCAATTTCGCAGTGAAAACAGGCACTTTTTTGGCAAAGTGCCTACCTTTCGTTTTTGAAGCCTAGCTCTGCCGGCACCTAGGGAAACCTAGCAAACCTATAAATTTTTAAAAACTAGATACCCAGGGAAATTCAGGATGGGGTGACTCAACTGCCTCCTACCAGGTTCTGTTACCCAGAATCCCTTGCAAACCTAAAAAATGGACAAAGAAAGTGCATTTTCCTCACATTTCTGTGGTGGAAAGCTCTGATATCTGCGTGGATCAACACATTTCAACCCACCCCGTGTTCCCCCAGGTCTCCCGAAAAAAATGGTACCTCACTTGCCTGGGTCTGCCTAGTGCCTGCGACAGGAAACAGCACAAAACGCAATGTGTTCGCACCGCAATTTCGCAGTGAAAACGGGCCCTTTTTTGGCAAAGTGTCTACCTTTTGTTTTTGAAATGTAGCTTGGCCGGCCTCTAGGGAAACCTAGCAAACCTATACTTTTTTGAAAACTAGACACCCAGAGGAATTCAGGATGGGGTGACTCAACTGCCTCCCAACAGGTTCTGTTACCCAGAATCTCTTCCAAACCTAAAAAATTGACAAAAAAAACACATTTTCCTCACATTTCTGTGGTGGAAAGTTCTGGAATCTGAGTGGATCAACAAATTTCCACCCACCCCGCGTTCCCCCAGGTGTCCCAAAAAAAATGGTCCCTCACTTGCCTGGGTAGGCATAGTGCCTGCGACAGGAAACTGCACAAAACGCAACGTGTTCGCACCACAATTTCGCAATGAAAACGGGCCCTTTTTTGGCAAAGTGTCTACCTTTTGTTTTTAAACCGTAGCTTGGCCGGCCCCTAGGGAAACCTAGCAAACCTATACATTTTTGAAAACTAGACACCCAGGTGAATTCAACAAATCTCCACCCACCCCGTGTTCCCCCAGGTCTCTCCAAAAAAATGGTACCTCACTTGCCTGGGTCTGCCTTGTGCCTGCGATAGGAAACAGCGCAAAACGCAACGTGTTCGCACTGCAATTTCGCAGTGAAAACGGGCCCTTTTTTGACAAAGTGTCTACCTTTCGTTTTTGAACCGTAGCTCGGCCGGCCCCTAGGGAAACCTAGCAAACCTATACATTTTTGAAAACTAGACACCCAGTGAAATTCAGGATGGGGTGGCTCAACTGCCTCCCACCAGGTTCTGTTACCCAGAATCCCTTGCAAACCTAAAAAACTTGACAAAAAAACGCATTTTCTTCATATTTCTGTGGTGGAAAGTTCTGGAATCTGCGTGGATCAACAAATTTCCACCCACCCCGTGTTCCCCCAGGTCTCCCGAAAAAAATGGTACCTCACTTGCCTGGGTCTGCCTACTGCCTGCGACAGGAAACAGCGCAAAACGCAACGTGTTCGCACCGCAATTTCGCAGTGAAAACGGGCCCTTTTTTGGCAAAGTGTCTACCTTTCGTTCTTGAACCGTAGCTCGGCCGGCCCCTAGGGAAACCTAGCAAACCTATACATTTTTGAAAAGTAGACACCCAGGGGAATTCAGGATGGGGTAACTCAAAGACCGCCCACCAGGTTCTGTTACCCAGAATCCCTTGCAATCCTAAAAAATGGACAAAAAAACGCATTTTCCTCAAATTTCTGTGGTGGAAAGTTCTGGTATCTGCGTGGATCAACAAATTTCCACCCACCCCGTGTTCCCGAAGGTCTCTCAAAAAAACTGGTACCTCACTTGCCTGGGTCTGCCTAGTGTCTGCGACAGGAAACAGAGCAAAATGCAACGTGTTCGCACCGCAATTTCGCAGTGAAAACGGGCCCTTTTTTTGGCAAAGTGTCAACCTTTCGTTTTTGAACCGTAGCTCGCCCGGCCCCTAGGGAAACCTAGCAAACCTATACATTTCTGAAAACTAGACACCCAGGGAAATTTAGGATGGGGTGACTCAACTGCCTCCCACCAGGTTCTGTTACCCAGAATCCCTTGCAAACCTAAAAAACTTGACATAAAAACGCATTTTCTTCATATTTCTGTGGTGGAAAGTTCTGGAATCTGCGTGGATCAACAAATTTCCACCCACCCCGTGTTCCCCCAGATCTCCCGAAAAAAATGGTACCTCACTTGCCTGGGTCTGCCTAGTGCCTGCGACAGGAAACAGCGCAAAACGCAACGTGTTCGCACCGCAATTTCGCAGTGAAAACGGGCCCTTTTTTGGCAAAGTGTCTACCTTTCGTTCTTGAACCGTAGCTCGGCCGGCCCCTAGGGAAACCTAGCAAACCTATACATTTTTGAAAAGTAGACACCCAGGGGAATTCAGGATGGGGTAACTCTACGACCGCCCACCAGGTTCTGTTACCCAGAATCCCTTGCAATCCTAAAAAATGGACAAAAAAAATGCATTTTCCTCACATTTCTGTGGTGGAAAGTTCTGGAATCTGCGTGGACCAACAAATTTCCACCCACCCTGTGTTCCCCCAGGTCTCCCGAAAAAAATGGTACCTCACTTGCCTGGGTCTGCCTAGACAGGAAACAGCGCAAAACGCAATGTGTTCGCACCGCAATTTCGCAGTGAAAACGGGCCCTTTTTTGGCAAAGTGTCTACCTTTTGTTTTTGAACCGTAGCTTGGCTGCCCTCTAGGGAAACCTAGCAAACCTATACCTATTTGAAAACTAGAAACCCAGGGGAATTTAGGATGGGGTGACTCAACTGCCTCCCAACAGGTTCTGTTACCCAGAATCCCTTGCAAACCTAAATAATTGACAAAAAAACACATTTTCCTCACATTTCTGTGGTGGAAAGTTCTGGAATCTGCGTGGATAAACAAATTTCCACCCACCCCGCGTTCCCCCAGATCTCCCGAAAAAAATGGTACCTGACTGGCCTGGGTAGGCATAGTGCCTGCGACAGGAAACAGCGCAAAACGCAATGTGTTCGCACCGCAATTTCCCAATGAAAACGGGCCCTTTTTTGGCAAAGTGTCTACCTTTCGTTTTTGAACCGTAGCTTGGCCGGCCCCTAGGAGAACCTAGCAAACCTATACATTTTTTAAAACTAGACACCCAGGGGAATTCAGGATGGGGTGACTCAACTGCCGCCCACCAGGTTCTGTTACCCAGAATCCCTTGCAATCCTAAAAAATGGACAAAAAAAACGCATTTTCCTCAAATTTCTGTGGTGGAAAGTTCTGGTATCTGCGTGGATCAACAAATTTCCACCCACCCCGTGTTCCCGAAGGTCTCTCAAAAAAACTGGTACCTCACTTGCCTGGGTCTGCCTAGTGTCTGCGACAGGAAACAGAGCAAAATGCAACGTGTTCGCACCGCAATTTCGCAGTGAAAACGGGCCCTTTTTTTGGCAAAGTGTCAACCTTTCGTTTTTGAACCGTAGCTCGCCCGGCCCCTAGGGAAACCTAGCAAACCTATACATTTCTGAAAACTAGACACCCAGGGAAATTTAGGATGGGGTGACTCAACTGCCTCCCACCAGGTTCTGTTACCCAGAATCCCTTGCAAACCTAAAAAACTTGACATAAAAACGCATTTTCTTCATATTTCTGTGGTGGAAAGTTCTGGAATCTGCGTGGATCAACAAATTTCCACCCACCCCGTGTTCCCCCAGATCTCCCGAAAAAAATGGTACCTCACTTGCCTGGGTCTGCCTAGTGCCTGCGACAGGAAACAGCGCAAAACGCAACGTGTTCGCACCGCAATTTCGCAGTGAAAACGGGCCCTTTTTTGGCAAAGTGTCTACCTTTCGTTCTTGAACCGTAGCTCGGCCGGCCCCTAGGGAAACCTAGCAAACCTATACATTTTTGAAAAGTAGACACCCAGGGGAATTCAGGATGGGGTAACTCTACGACCGCCCACCAGGTTCTGTTACCCAGAATCCCTTGCAATCCTAAAAAATGGACAAAAAAAATGCATTTTCCTCACATTTCTGTGGTGGAAAGTTCTGGAATCTGCGTGGACCAACAAATTTCCACCCACCCTGTGTTCCCCCAGGTCTCCCGAAAAAAATGGTACCTCACTTGCCTGGGTCTGCCTAGACAGGAAACAGCGCAAAACGCAATGTGTTCGCACCGCAATTTCGCAGTGAAAACGGGCCCTTTTTTGGCAAAGTGTCTACCTTTTGTTTTTGAACCGTAGCTTGGCTGCCCTCTAGGGAAACCTAGCAAACCTATACCTATTTGAAAACTAGAAACCCAGGGGAATTTAGGATGGGGTGACTCAACTGCCTCCCAACAGGTTCTGTTACCCAGAATCCCTTGCAAACCTAAATAATTGACAAAAAAACACATTTTCCTCACATTTCTGTGGTGGAAAGTTCTGGAATCTGCGTGGATAAACAAATTTCCACCCACCCCGCGTTCCCCCAGATCTCCCGAAAAAAATGGTACCTGACTGGCCTGGGTAGGCATAGTGCCTGCGACAGGAAACAGCGCAAAACGCAATGTGTTCGCACCGCAATTTCCCAATGAAAACGGGCCCTTTTTTGGCAAAGTGTCTACCTTTCGTTTTTGAACCGTAGCTTGGCCGGCCCCTAGGAGAACCTAGCAAACCTATACATTTTTTAAAACTAGACACCCAGGGGAATTCAGGATGGGGTGACTCAACTGCCTCCTATCAGGTTCTGTTACCCAGAATCCCTTGCAAACCTAAAAAATGGGCAAAAAAACGAATTTTCCTCACATTTCTGTGGTGGAAAGTTCTGGAATCTGCGTGGATCAACAAATTTCCACCCACCCCGTGTTCCCCCAGGTCTCTCGAAAAAAACTGGTACCTCACTTGCCTGGGTCTGCCTAGTGCCTGCGACAGGAAACAGCGCAAAACGCAACGTCTTCGCACCGCAATTTCGCAGTGAAAACAGGCCCTTTTTTGGCAAAGTGTCTACCTTTTGTTTTTGAACCGTAGCTCGGCCGGCCCCTAGGGAAACCTAGCAAACCTATACATTTCTAAAAACTAGACACCCGGGGAAATTCAGGATGGGGAGACTCAACTGCTTCCCAACAGGTTCTGTTACCCAGAATCCCTTGCAAACCTGAAAAATTGACAAAAGAAACACATTTTCCTCACATTTCTGTGGTGGAAAGTTCTGGAATCTGCGTGGATCAACAAATTTCCACCCACCTCGCGTTTCCCCAGGTCTCCCGAAAAAAATGGTACCTCACTTGCCTGGGTAGGCATAGTTCCTGTGACAGGAAACAGCACAAAACGCAATGTGTTCGCACCGCAATTTCGCAATGAAAACGGGCCTTTTTTTGGCAAAGTGTCTACCTTTTGTTTTTGAACCGTAGCTCGGCCGGACTTTAGGGAAACCTAGCAAACCTATACATTTTTGAAAACTAGACACCCAGTGAAATTCAGGATGGGGTGACTCAACTGCCTCCCACCAGGTTCTGTTACCCAGAATCCCTTGCAAACCTAAAAAATTGACAAAAAAATGCATTTTCTTCACATTTCTGTGGTGGAAAGTTCTGGAATCTGCGTGGATCAACAAATTTCCACTCACCCTGTGTTCCCCCAGGTCTCCCAAAAAAAATGGTACCTCACTTGTCTGGGTCTGCCTAGTTCCTGCGACAGGAAACAGCGCAAAACGCAACGTCCTGACTCCATCAGAAGCGGTCGCTCCACACTCCCCCTGGTCTCTCCTGGGTATCGTTGTGCTTTGCTCACTTTGCTTTGCTGCCTTTAATATAACTGGTGCCTGCTTATGTTCTGTAGCATTCTACCGCTCATTTGTGCATTGCTCGCATTGCCTCTTGGGATAATTTTGCCTTCTGTAAATTGCTCGCATGCCTTAAAGAGTGTCTGGGCCAATTTGTATCGTAGCGCTCGCATTGCATGATATAATTTAATTAATACTGCCTGATTGTGCCAGCGCCACTGCCCACAGCGTAATTCCTATTTGTGCCCCAACCTGTTCCGGTTTCGCTTTTACTGCCATTTTGTTGTTGTTGTGCCTCGGAGCCCGTCCTCTCCACCCCGCTCCCGCCTCCCAGCTGCTCCTCCCTCGCTCCGCCCCCTCCACTCTCCACTTATGACAGATACTCTTACGCGCAGCGTTCACGCGCAGCAATCGCGCGCCTAAGGTGCGCCAAAGGTAAGCCCATCTATGCCCGTCTACGCCCGTCCGCGCCTGGACCGCGCCCAGCGATAGACCCCTGGCCCCGCGAAATCCCCTTAACCCGCATAACGTACGATTCCGCTACCCTCTCAGCACTCAATTCCGGCCGTCTCTCGGACTGCTACCTAGCCGCCCCAGGACACACCCATGGACCCTTCACCTGCCACTCCTGCAAGTTCGACTGCATCAGGACCCACACCAAATCCGCAGACTCCAAACAGAGCTCCGACACTAACCACCTGAAGTGCATCCTACTCAACACCCGCTCGGTCCACAGACACGTCATTGAACTTTGGAACCTACTCGACACCACATCGCCAGACGTCGCCTTTCTTACAGAAACCTGGATGAACGCCTCATCAGCGCCCAACATCGCCATAGCCATCCCGGACGGCTACAAGATCATCCGAAAGGACCGCACCAACCAAACTGGAGGAGGAATCGCCATCGTTCATAAGAACACCATCCGCATCACGACCAGTTCCGATGAAAACCTCACAACCGCCGAACACCTTCACTTCCAGATTCACACCGACCCTAAGACCACACTCAGAGGCACCCTCATCTATAGACCACCCGGACCCCGCACACAATTCAGCGAAGACATCACTTACTTCATCAGCCCTCACGCCCTCCCCTTTGAGGACTACATCCTACTGGGAGACCTCAACTTCCACCTGGAAAAGAACAACGACAGCAACACCACCACCCTTTTGGACAACCTCGCCAATCTCGGACTCAAACAACTCGTTGACACCCCCACCCACTATGCCGGGCACACGCTCGACCCAATCTTCACCTCCAGCAAGCACATCTCCTTTAATCACACCACAGCCCTCCATTGGACGGACCACAGCTGCGTTCACTTCAACTACAAAAAGACTACAACCCACAACCACCCACAACCAATTCCCCGGAGAAACTGGAATAAAATTACCACCGACCAGCTCTTTACATCGCTTCACCAAAATCCTCCTGCAAAATCATCGGACCCAAACCAAGCAGCCACCAACCTCACACAATGGATCACCCAAAGCGCTGACGAATTAGCACCCTTGAAAAACCATCAAATCAAGCAAGGCAGCAAAAAAATCCCCTGGTTTAATGATGACCTTAAGAAATCCAAGAAGATCTGTCGCACCCTCGAGAAAGCCTGGCGAAAAAACCCAACCACCGACAACCTGACCACCTTCAAGAACGCCACCCGCAAACACCACCAACTGATCCGATCCACCAAGAAATCAGCATTCAAGGATCGACTCGACAACAATGCCCACAACAGCAAAGAACTATTCAACATCGTCAAGGAGTTTACTAACCCCACCGCAGGCACCAACGACATCACTCCATCCCAAGACCTCTGCGACTCTCTAGCCTCGTTCTTCCACAACAAAAGCGCTGACATACATAACAGCTTTGGAGACCAGCCCACCCCACCTTCCTCCGAACTAAAACCCCCTCCAACAACCTTTACGCCTGGAACCCAATCACCACTGAAGACACCATCTGCCTGATGAACACCATTCACTCAGGATCACCAACCGACCCATGTCCCCACCACATTTTCAACAAAGCAGACTCCATTATCGCACCCCATCTTCGAGACGTCATCAACTGCTCCCTCAACTCCGCCACCTCCCTGGAAAGCTGGAAACACGCCGAACTCAGCGCCCTCTTGAAGAAAGCTACAGCAGACCCCACTGAACTTAAGAACTACCGCCCATTTCGCTCCTCCCATTTCCTGCCAAAGTCATTGAGAAAGCCGTCAACAGTCAACTCGCCGCCTTCCTCGTATCCAACAAATCCCTCGACCCTTCACAGTCCGGCTTCTGAGCCAAGCACAGCACCGAGACCGCCCTCATCGCAGCAACAGATGACATTCGAACTCTACTGGACAACGGAGACACTGCTGCCCTCATCCTACTCGACCTCTCCGCAGCCTTCGACACAGTCTGTCATAACACCCTCATACAACGCCTCAGCAACTTCGGAATACAAGGAAAAGCATTGGACTGGATAATCTCGTTCCTCACCGGAAGAACACAGAGAGTCCGCCTCCCCCCTTTTAGATCAGAGGTCACCGAAGTCATCTGCGGCGTACCCCAAGGATCTTCACTCAGTCCCACCCTCTTCAACGTATACATGAGTCCCCTCGCATCCATTGCACGCCAACACAACCTCAACATCATCTCCTACGCAGACGACACCCAGCTGATCCTCTCCCTCACCAAAGACCCAAACACCCCCAAAACCAACCTACACGAAGGGATGAAAGAAGTAGCCGAGTGGATGAAGAACAGCCGTCTAAAACTTAACTCGGACAAAACGGAAGTCCTCATCTTAGGATCATCCCCCTCCGCCTGGGACGACTCTTGGTGGCCATCAGCCCTGGGAACCGCACCCATACCAACGGACCACGCACGTAACCTGGGCTTCATCCTGGACTCCTCCCTCTCGATGACCAGACAAGTCAACGCTGTCTCATCATCATGCTTCAACATCCTACGTATGCTCAACAAAATCTTCAGTTGGATCCCCACCGAAACAAGAAAGACGGTCACCCATGCACTGGTCACAAGCCGACTAGACTACGGAAACACCCTTTACGCTGGAACCACAGCCAAACTACAGAAAAAACTCCAACGCATCCAAAACGCCTCAGCCAGACTCATCCTAGACATCCCCCGCCAAGCTCACATTTCCGGTCACCTGAGAGACCTCCACTGGCTCCCCGTCAACAAGAGAATAACGTTCCGCCTCCTCACCCACGCACACAAAGCCCTCTACAACCTAGGACCCGAATACCTCAACACGCGCCTGTCCTTCTACACCCCCACCTGCCAACTTCGATCGTCCAATCAAGCCCTCACCGAAATTCCACGCATCCATAGATCCACCATGGGAGGAAGATCCTTCTCCTACTTAGCAGCCAAGACCTGGAATTCCCTCTCCACCCACCTCCGCCTCACACAGAAGCACCTCTCCTTCAGAAAACAACTAAAAACTTGGATATTTGATAAGTAAAGCTCCCCCCTCCCTCAAGCGCCTTGAGACCCTCTGAGTGAGTAGTGCGCTATACAAATTTAAATTTGACTTGACTTGAACGTGTTCGCACCGCAATTTCGCAGTGAAAACAGGCCCTTTTTTGGCAAAGTGTCTACCTTTTGTTTTTGAAGCGTAGTTCGGCCGGCCTCTAGGGAAACCTAGCAAACCTATACATATTTGAAAACTAGACACCCAGGGGAATTCAGGATGGGGTGACTCAACTGCCTCCCAACAGGTTCTGTTACCCAGAATCCCTTGTAAACCTAAATAATTGACAAAAAAACACATTTTCCTCACATTTCTGTGGTGGAAAGTTCTGGAATCTGCGTGGACCAACAAATTTCCACCCACCCCGTGTTCCCCCAGGTCTCTCGAAAAATATGATACCTCCCTTTCCTGGGTCTGCCTAGTGCCTGCGACAGGAAACAGCGCAAAACGCAACGTGTTCGCACCGCTATTTCGCAGTGAAAACGGGCCCTTTTTTGGCAAAGTGTCTACCTTTTGTTTTTGAACCGTAGCTCGGCCGGCCCCTAGGGAAACCTAGCAAACCTATACATTTCTAAAAATTAGACACCCAGGGAAATTCAGGATGGGGTGACTCAACTGCCTCCCACCAGGTTCTGTTACCCAGAATCCCTAGCAAACCTAAAAAATTGACAAAAAAACGCATTTTCCTCACATTTCTGTGGTGGAAAATTCTGGAATCTGCGTGGATCAACAAATTTCCACCCACCCCGTGTTTCCCCAGGTCTCCCGAAAAAAATGGTACCTCACTTGCCTGGGTCTGCCTAGTGCCTGCGACAGGAAACAGCGCAATACGCAACATGTTCGCACCGCAATTTCGCAGTGAAAACGGGCCCTTTTTTGGCAAAGTGCCTACCTTTCGTTTTTGAACCGTAGCTCTGCCAGCCCCTAGGGAAACCTAGCAAACCTATACATTTTTGAAAACTAGACACCCAGGGGAATTTAGGATGGGGTGACTCAACTGCCTGTCACCAGGTTCTGTTACCCAGAATCCCTTGCAAGCCTACAAAATTGACAAAAAAATGCATTTTCCTCACATTTCTGTGGTGGAAAGTTCTGGAATCTGCGCGGATCAACAAATTTCCCCGCCACCCCCGCATTCCTCCAGGTCTCCCAAAAAAAATGGTACCTCACTTGCCTGGGCAGGCATAGTGCCTGCGACAGGAAACAGCGCAAAACGCAATGTGTTTGCACCGCAATTTCGCAGTGAAAACGGGCCCTTTTTTGGCAAAGTGTCTACCTTTTGTTTTTGAACCGTAGCTCGGCCGGCCCCTAGGGACACCTAGCAAATGTATACATTTTTGAAAACTAGACACCCAGGGGAATTCAGGATGGGGTGACTCAACTGCCTCCCACCAGGTTCTGTTACCCAGAATCCCTTGCAAACCTAAAAAATGGACAAAAAAATGCATTAATGCCCACCCACACAAGTGAGGTATCATTTTACTCGGGAGAACAAGGGGAATGCTGGGTGGTAGGACATTTGTGCCGGCACGGAGATCCCATGCAAAAAAGTTTGGAAAAGGGATTTGTTTTACCTAAATTTAAAGTATGCAAAGGAATTCTGGGTAGGAAAACATTGGGGGACCCATGCATGCCATACCTCCCTGGACTCCCCCGGGTGTCTAGATTTCAGAACTGTTTGGGTTTGGTAGTTTCCAAAGATGCCCGCCGAGCCCCGCGCCAAAAGCTCAGGTACCCCCCCAAAAAAGAAGGTAATTTTGCTATAGGTTATTTTAAATTCTCCACCGTACGATTTGGGCCTTTTCCTGTTGCAGCCACTATGCCTACCCACGCAAGTGAAGTACCTTTTTTTTCAGGAGACCTGGGGAAACGCGGGGTGGGTGGAAGTTTGTTGATCCACGCAGATTCCAGAACTTTTCATCACAGAAATGTGAAGAAAATGTGTTTTTCTTGTCAATTTTTTAGGTTTGCAAGGGATTCTGGGTAACAGAACCTGGTGGGAGGCAGTTGAGTCACCCCATCCTGAATTCCCCTGGGTGTCTCGTTTTCAACAATGTATAGGTTTGCTAGGTTTCTCTAGGTGCCGGCAGAGCTAGGGTTCAAAAACGAAAGTTAGGCACTTTGCCACAAAAGGGCCTGTTTTCACTGTGAAAATTCCGGTGCGACCACGTTACGTTTTGCGCTGTTTCCTGTCGCAGGCACTAGGCAGACCCAGGCAAGTGAGGTACCATTTTCTTCATGAGACCTGAGGGAACGCGGGGTGGGTGGAAATTTGTGTGAGCCCAGTGATGCCACACTTTTAAACACATAAATGTTTGGAAAAAATAAAATATTTCAGCTACATTTAAAGTTTGCTAGGGATTCTGAGAAAAGGAACGTTGGAGGAGCCATGCAAGCCATACGCCCTTGAAAGCCCCCGGATGTCTAACTTCCAAAAATGTGTGGGTATGCTAGGTTTCCCTAGATGACAACTGAGGAAGGAGTGAAAAACCCATGTGACCCCCCCTAGCTAAACCAATTAGTTTTGACAAAATTAGTTGTTTACTTGTGCAGCGTGACAATTTGGGCGCAATATTGCAAGGAAAATATGACGGACATTGTGAGTTTTGCAGGATATTGTGAATACAATTAATTGTTAGATTTCACCAGAGAGACATCACCATGTAGTCCCATGGGTTTTCAAGAATATCTACAATTGGCAGGTTATTCTTAAGCGGAATGTACACCTTGGCACAGAGACTAAGAAAAACAAGATCCCTACACAGCCATCTATTCCTCAAACACACACACATACTGGTTGGATTTGGCACGAGGACGAGTGATGGTTCAGTATATATAATTTTATTAACAAGAGATTTCACAAAAATGAAATGCACTGTCAATTACGTGGACAAAAAAACTGAACCAATGACTCGCAGCTCGTGAGCTGTAAAGCCACTTCAAGGCACCAACCGCTTTACAGGCCATTCACACACCTTTCATACCTGACACACAGAAGACCATTAACACCACCATGCACAAAAGCAACACATCACAACATTTACAAAAAAAGTGACAAAGTGCGTCCTGCTTAAAAAAAAAACAAAAAAAAACCTACACAGACATCAAGTATTCAAACACACACACATACTGGTTGGATTTGGCACGAGGGTGAGTGATGGTTCAGTATATACCATTGTATTAGCAAGTGATTTCACAAAAAATGAAATACACTGTTAATAATGGAAAGGACAAGAAACTGAACCATTGACTTACAGCTCGTGAGCTGTAAAGCCACGACAAGGCACCAACCGCTTTACAGGTCATTCATACACCTTTCATACATGTGACACATACAAAACATTCACACCGCCAGCCGCGGACCCATCACATTACTACACTTCCACCAGCAGACAACGCCAAGCAAGGGCCCATCACTTTCACACGCCCGCATTCCTGACACAGCAACTACACAAACTCATGGATTACATGGAGTGGCGCTCAACTAGCACTGTGTGTAGTAACCAGCATTAAGTCACTTCCCACACACCGCCAGCCAAGCACCAGTCCACGCACACCACCAGCCAAGCACCAGACCACACACACCGCCAGTCAAGCACCAGACGACGCACACCGCCAACCAAGTAGCTGTCCACACACACACCTCCAGGAAAGCACCAGTCCACAGACACCGCCAGCCAAGCACCAGTCCAAACACAACACCAGGCAAGCGCAAGAGCACGCACACCGCCAACCAAACACCAGACCACACACACCGCCAGGCAAGCACCAGTCCACACACACCACCAGGCAAGCGTCACTCCACACACACCGCCAGCCAAGCTCCAGCCCAGGCACACCACCAGCCAAGCACCAATCCCAACACACCACCAGGCAAGCGCAAGACCATGCACACGCCAACCAAACAGACCACGCACACCGCCAGCCAAGCACCAGTCCACAGACACCACCAGACAAGCACCAGTCCACAGACAACGCCAGCCAAGCGCCAAACCATGCACACCGTCAGACAATGGACACTACACGCAAACCTACATCATACTTTAGTTTTTTTTTCAAAACAAATGAAAAACAAAAACAAATTGCAAATTGATACAAATCTACTAACACAACAACTAAATCTAAAAACACTACACAAATGCCAACTTTGAAACTGAACAATAAGTTTTAAAGAATAAAGACCAACCAGTTCACTTTACCACTCATGGATGCTCCCAAAAATTATTTTGCATGTGGTACAATCTAAAACAAGCAGGTACACACAGCCCAGGGTTTGAAGGGCAGTCGGGGCAGCACATACGAACCTCCTTCCGCAAACCTCTTCGCCAACTGACTCTACATCTCTGACTGGGAAAGTCTTTTGAGGTTGTAGGAGGAATTTGATCAGGAAAGTGGCGATCTTTCAATCTGGCAACATCCTCCACCACTCCAACTCTAGGAACACTTGCCTGTTCTACTAAAACAAGGCTGCCTATTACAGACTCCTGAAACTTTACAAAAGTCATTGTTGACTGGGGACAAGATTTCTGGAACACAACAAAAGCATTAAAGGTTGCCAAGTGGAAAAGATGGATAGCCAACTTCTTGTACCAAATGTAAGCCTTACGAAGAGCAGCATACGGTTCCAACCTCTGATCTACTCTGTCAACACCACCCATGTGCCTATTATAGTCCATTATGCACACAGGTTTGCGCGCTTCTGCAACCTGACCCCAAACAGTCACCGGTACAGTGCTTTCATCATGTATGGAAGCCAACATGTAGACATCTCTCCTGTCTGAAAACTTCACAGCTAGAAGCTCCTCACAACGCAATGCACTGCACTGTCCCCGAGCAAGCTTTTGACAAACAAGTTCTTTTGGGAAACCTTTACGATTTGAGCGGATTGTGCCACAAGCAACAGAGTCCACTTTGGCCAATTCCCTGAACAACCGCACACCAGTGTAGAAGTTATCTACATATAAATGATGGCCTTTGTTAAAAAATCCACGACCAAGTTCCCACACAATTTTCTCAGTCACTCCAAAAGTCGACGGACAACCAGGGGGGTTAATCCTGGATTCCTTATCAGGGTACACCCTGAAATTAGAGACATATCTAGTAAGACTGTCACACAGCATATAAAGCTTAATTCCATAGCGTGCCCTCTTACTAGGAATGTATTGCCGAAACACCAAGCGGCCCTTGAAGAACAGCAAAGACTCATCCACTGCAATTTCTTTCCCAGGATAAAAGATCTCAGGGAATCAATCAACGAAATGATCAATGACAGGCCGAATCTTGAAAAGATGGTCACAATCAGGGTGATCTCGTGCCAAAGCAGAACAATTGTCAACAAAATGCATCATCCGAAGCAGAAGCAAATACCTTTCACGACTCATGACTGCCGGAAAAATAGCTGTTGCCATCAAGGGACTAGTAGACCAATATGAAGCCATTGATGGTTTCCTAAGCAAGCCCATCGAAAAAGTTAAACCCAAAAACTTTTTCATCTCCTCCAAATTTGTGGGAGTCCACCGGGTAGCTCTAGCATGGGGCTTAAGGCTGGCACTGTTCACCCTCAAAAAATGTTCTGCATACAAATTAGTCTGCTTTACAATCTCAGCCAAAAACACATTATCTATAAACAACTTTGAAAAATCAATTGGCAAAAAGTTTTCAGTGTTCACCCTACACCCTGGAACAACAGTATATTTAGGCAAGGCCGGCTGAACCATGCCTGGTGCAACCCAGAGGTCAGAACTTTCAACGTCAAGTATTGCAGCCGCAGGCTGCCGACCAGCTGACTCTTGTCTCACTACACCAACTGGAAGTCTAGCAGCCCCAGGCTGCAGCCCAGATGCCTCTTGCCGCACTATTGGCACAGCAATGTCCTCCGCAACCACAGGCACTTCATCCACACCAAAAGTAGCTTCATCAGCACTCAGAGTATCTTCATCATCAGATGAAGCCATGTGTAGAGAAAACTCACTACCTGAATCTTCACCTTCCACCTCTGGCTCAGAATCAGAGTCAGTCTCTGGACCATGGTCAGAGGAAGAATCAAAAAGCATTCCAACAACTTGCTGAGCAGTAATCCGGCGGCTAGCCATTATCCTTACAAACAAGCATTGGCATAGCCAATAGGTCTCGCCCTTGGAACCTTATAAGTATTTAGCCATACAGCAAATTAGCCTTGGTGCTGCACACTTACTGTTACTTCACGTGCCACAGATGAACAATCACACACACCCAAGGATGGGCTTCCTTCTGTGCTATTTAACGAAAAATGCATTTATTTAACATAGAAGCTTTGACACCAACAAGCACAGCACCCTGGAGCAACCGGAAATTGAATAATTAAGGGCAAAAAAAGAAGTGAGAACCAGCCTGGGTCTCAAACCCTAACAGTAGCAATTGGCAGGAAAATCCAGTAGCACCTTCAGCATCTCTCCAGAGGTGCCATACCAGCTTAAAGCTCTTGCCCAAACACCAACAGAATACAGATACCCCCAGTTGCGCAACACTTTGCTTAGAGGGTACCCATGCAACATCAACAACCCCATCCTTGGTGGTGAACCCACCACTGTAAACGCACCGCACCAGAACATTAGCACAATACTTTCCACAATACCACCTCCCACAAGACACGGCTGAATAAAGGGTGTACAAGTGTAATAGCAGACCAATTTATTCACGCTAATATTGAAATAAACTTGTGAAACAACTTCCAAATACTCTACACAAAAAAACAGGGTGAATGAAGCAAATGTAAGACTGGAGACATTGAAGGCAATGTAAAAAACCAGGCATAGCACGAGCTTTGGTCGCAACTGGACGTCAAAAAGCCCTGTGTACCTGTGTTTTTGTGAAAGCTTGCAAAGGAGTTTATCACACAGGCTCACCTTAACAATACCAAAGAAAGAGCCGTTTTACTAACAGGTTTGCACACCTCCACCAAAATGCCAAGAATTCGAATTACTTTGTACGGACATAGATGAAAACTATAAAACTGCAGACATGGGGATAATGTGTGGCCTTGAAAGATGGCATTCGCTTCTATAAGTAACAAGCGCGTCTCTAGGCCGAGACCTAATAAAGGAGTCTGCACAAACAACTCAACAACCCCAACACTGGGCAAAGTAAGTAAAAAAATATAAGCCTTTATCACAAATATCTATATAGTGAAAAAATATACAATTCGGATACAAGAGACAACTACACTCACCAGTACCTACTCTGCAAAGACACAGCAAATAGGCAACGATATCGCACTAGAAAGAAGAAGAAAAAAAACTTACATCTACAGAAGTACACATCAAGAACAAATGCAAAACATGTTTTACAATCACAAAAGAAACCAAACATACTCATATTATTACACACTTTGGAAAAAAAACAATTACATTACAATTGATCAAGAAAAGGTCTCTTAACAAACACATGCAACTACACAAACAGCAGAACAACAGAACCACCAGTAATGGAACCGCACACTGCAACAATCTAAAGAGAAAATAAAACAATACACATTAGAAGAAACAAAAACAACACACATTACAACAGGCTATGTCACAGGGTATGTCACAAATGGTGTGTCTGTCCCCATGGGGGGCAGAATATAAATCATTATAAACGTGGGCCCCCTGGAAGCAACCCTACGGAGGGCAGAGAGGCCAAATAAAAACACTGGGGCAGAACATATTTTTGAAAACAAATGGGCACAAGGAAGTGACCCTTGGCCAAGGGGTCGCTTCCTATAAAAAAAAAAAATCCCTGGAGTCTAATGGGCTTTTCTATCCCCCCTGGGTCCAGAAACGGTAAAAAAAACAGCCGATCTACCCCCAGGGGGGGCAGAACAGTCTAAAATATTTATATTGCCCCCTGGAAGTGACCCTTGCCCAAGGGGTCGCTTCCTATATAAAAGAAAAAACAATCCCTGGTGTCTAGTGGGCTAATCTACCCCCCTGGGTCCAGATTTGGCCCAAAAAGCGGCCGAACTGCCCCCAGGGGGGCAGAAAAGTCTAAAAAAAAATGTTGGCCCCTAGGAAGCGACCCTTACCCAAGGGGTCGCTTCCTTCATAAATAAAATAGTATCCCTGGTGTCTAGTTGGCTTTTCTGCCCCCACTGGGTCCAGATTCGGACCAAAAAACGGCCGATCTGCCCCAAGGGAGGGCAGAAAAGTCTAAAAAAAACATGGGGGTCCCTAGGAAGCGACCCTTACCCAAGGGGTCACTTCCTTTATAAATTAAATGCAATCCCTGGTGTCTAGTGGGCTTTTCTGCCCCCCCTGGGTGCAGATCAGCCAAAAAAACGGCCGATCTGCCCCAGGGGGGGGCAGAAAAGTCTGTAAATACAAACGCCACCCAAAGGAAGTGACCCTTGTCCAAGGGGTCGCTTCCTACACAAAATTGAGGCGATACAAAGAATCCCTGGTGTCTAGTGCGGCATTCCTGGTGCACGATCGCGACGCTGTGCGCGATCGTGTACCAGGAATGCCATGCATTGGGTCATCAGGGGAGAGGAAACACTGTTTCCTCCCCCCCGATGCCTCAAGGCACCGTGAAACGGGCCCCCCGCCCCACCGGAGCAAGAAACACTTACCCTTCCCGCTGGACGCGCTGGAAACAAATGGCTTCCAGCGCGCCCAGCGCTTCCTGATGACGTCGGGGGCGCTGACGTCACCAGGAAGCGTGGGGGGGGGCCTAGGGGTGGCAGCGGAAAGTCTTCCGCTGCCACCCCAGGGAAAAGCACAAAGATTGATGCCCCAGGGGGGGAGCGCCAGCGCTCCCCCCGAGGGCTGTGCTGATGACGGAGTGGTTCAGTCATCAGCACAGCCAAACCGACGCTGATGACGGAACCGCTCCGTCATCAGCGTCGAAGGGGTTAAATAGCGTTCACTGCGTTTTTTCCATTTGGTTCAGATAATATTTAATCTTGTTATTCATCACAAATATTTGGTTATATGTGATATGACATTCCTTTGTTGAATCTCACAAAGGAATTTCAAATCACATATAACCAATGCTGCATTTTGGGAATCGAAGTCCCACTTCAAAGAAGTTACTTGTGATGAATAACAAGATTAAATATTATCTGACCCAAATGGAATAAAAAACGGCGTGAACGTTATTTAAGCAGTTGAAACCTCCACGGAGGACGGATATCCAGTACCTGGGGGACATATCCCATTTTTGGGGTATGCGCAAGGAGTGATTGAAGTTACACCCGGTTCAGAGGGTGATACTCTGGAGCACGGAACAACCAAGCAACTATATTCACAAAAAAGCAGTGCGCGAGCTGATCCAATATTCATGATCATTTGTTTCTCAAATGCAGCCTACAAGACAGGCACCATCGTATCCTACATTTTGAGTTAAGGCAGTCCTTCTTTTCATCTTCCCATTTAGCACTCTCCACACCCTTTTTTTGTTGTACCCATTCACTAATATCCTGTGTTGTTTTTTGTTAATTTGTCACTCACTTAATTTTATAGTCATAAATTGCCCCAAAATCCACACTTTACAGAGACAGAGCTGTCAGTCATATTAGATAAACTCATTAGAGTAGAGCCACAAATTTTTGTAGCCCAATTCCGACATACTCCTCTCAGTAGGAAAACTGAATTGTGGAACAGGATAGTCGACAGAGTGAATGCTATTGGTACCACTCTGCACACACAGCTGGAAATTAGGAAGAGGTAGCATGACCTGAGGTTAAAGGTGCTTACCCCAGGCTCCAAGCACCACCTGGAGGACCAGAGGACTGGCTTGGCTCTCCCAGCAGCCCATTACAACTCTTTCCTGGGAGGAGAAGGTGTTGGCCACCTGCACACTGAGGTCATGACAGGAATACCTGGGAAAGTGGAGTCTGGTGAGTTATATTTCACTAACTGTTACAATACCTCGATGTCCTGTTTGCTCACAACTCTGCTTTTGCTATTGTGTTGTCTATCTACTTTCCTAACATGCAATACTCAAAGTATCAGAGATGTTGGTTTATCAGTGTTTTTGAATTGGTGCATATAAAATCACATGTATCAATTTATGTTACATGCCACATGTTGCAATGCTGTTTATAAGTATATAATTCAGAAAAATATCATCTCTGGACCCATGATCTGTGGCAAAATGTAAATGTATGGTCCTTCCCAAATGCATGTTGCCAACAGGTATGGTACACTAACTATTTGTCAAGTTTTGGAAAGTCAAGTTAGAAATGCCTACAACTACCATGAGGCCCTGTGACTGTAACTCTAACCAAGATGCAATCTACTTTTTGCCCCTTCTCACTTATATGCCATGTTACAACTAGTGTTCCCTCACCATGCAAGTTACCATTTGTAAAGTGTTGGTAAGTCGAGTTAGAAATGCCTACAACTACCATGAGGCCCTGTGACTGTAACTCTAATCAAGAGGCAATAGTCTATTTGCTCCTTCTCACTAGTCTGCCATGTTACAACTGATGTTCACCTTACATGGACTGTGCAATGTACACACAATGCCTGACTACTTTGATGGTGTCCTGGTATCCTCAAAAAAATGGTACCTCACTTGCCTGGGTCTGCCTAGTGCCTTCGACAGGAAACGGCGCAAAACGCAACGTGGTCGCACCTCAATTTCGCAGTCAATACTGGTTCTTTTTTGGCTAAGTACCTACCTGTAGTTTTTGAACCCTAGCTCTGCCGGCACCTAGGGAAACCTAGCAAACCTATACATTTTTGAAAAGTAGTCACCCAGGGGAATTCAGGATGGGGTGACTCAACTGCCTCCCACCAGGTTCTGCTACCCAGAATCCCTTGCAAAGCTAAATAATTGACAACAAAAAATGCATTTTCCTCACATTTCTGTGGTGGAAAGTTCTGGAATATGCGTGGATCAACAAATTTCCACCCACCCCCCGTTCCCCCAGGTCTCCCGAAAAAAATGATACCTCACGTGCCTGGGTCTGCCTAGTGCCTGCGACAGGAAACTGCGTAAAACGCAACGTGTACGCACCGCAATTTCGCAGTGAAAACGGGCCCTTTTTTGGCAAAGTGTCTACCTTTCGTTTTTTAACCCTAGCTCGGCCGGCCCCTAGGGAAACCTAGCAAACCTATACATTTTTAAAAACTAGACACCCAGGGAAATTCAGGATGGGGTGACTCAACTGCCTCCCACCAGGTTCTGTTACCCAGAATCCCTTGCAAGCCTAAAAAATTGACAAAAGAAACACATTTTCCTCACATTTCTGTGGTGGAAAGTTCTGGAATCTGCGTAGATCAACAAATTTCCACCCACCCCGCGTTCCCCCAGGTCTCCCGAAAAATATGGTACCTCACTTGCCTGGGTAGGCATAGTTCCTGTGACAGGAAACAGCACAAAACGCAATGTGTTCGCACCGCAATTTCGCAATGAAAACTGGCCCTTTTTTGGCAAAGTGTCTACCTTTTGTTTTTGAACCGTAGCTCGGCCGGCCTCTAGGGAAACCTAGCAAACCTGTACATTTTGGAAAACTAGACACCCAGGGGAATTCTGGATGGGGTGACTTAACTGCCTCCCACCAGGTTCTGTTACACAGAATCCCTTGCAAACCTAAAAAATGGACCAAAAAACGCATTTTCCTCACATTTCTGTGGTGGAAAGTTCTGGAATCTGAGTGGATTAACAAATTTCCACCCTCCCTGTGTTCCCCCAGGTCTCCCGAAAAATATGGTACCTCACTTGCCTGGGTAGGCATAGTTCCTGTGACAGGAAACAGCACAAAACGCAATGTGTTCGCACCGCAATTTCGCAGTGAAAACGGGCCCTTTTTTGGCACAGTGTCTACCTTTTGTTTTTGAACCATAGCTCGGCTGGCCCCTAGGGAAACCTAGCAAACTTATACATTTTTGAAAACTAGACACCCAGGGGAATCCAGGATGAGGTGATTCAACTGCCTCCCACCAGGTTCTGCTACCCAGAATCCCTTGCAAACCTAAAAAACTGACAAAAAATGCATTTTCTTCACATTTCTGTGGTGGAAAGTTCTGGAATCTGCGTGGATCAACAAATTTCCACCCACCCCGTGTTCCCCCAGGTCTCCCGGAAAAATGGTACCTAACTTGCCTTAGTCTGCCTAGTGCCTGCGACAGGAAACAGCGCAAAATGCAACGTGTTTGCACCGCAATTTCGCAGTGAAAACGGGCCCTTTCTTGGCAAAGTGTCTACCTTTCGTTCTTGAACCGTAGCTCGGCCGGCCCCTAGGGAAACCTAGCAAACCTATACATTTTTGAAAAGTAGACACCCAGGGGAATTCAGGATGGGGTAACTCACCTGCCACCCACCAGGTTCTGTTACCCAGAATCCCTTGCAAACCTAAAAAATGGACAAAAAACCACATTTTCCTCACATTTCTGTGGTGGAAAGTTCTGGTATCTGCGTGGATCAACAAATTTCCACCCACCCCGTGTTCCCCCAGGTCTCTCAAAAAAAATGGTACCTCACTTGCCTGGGTCTGTCTAGTGTCTGCGACAGGACACAGCACAAAACGCAACGTGTTCGCACCGCAATTTCGCAGTGAAAACAGGACCTTTTTTGGCAAAGTGTCTACCTTTCGTTTTTGAACTGTAGCTCGGCCGGCCCCTAGGGAAACCTAGCAAACCTATAAATTTCTGAAAACTAGACACCCTGGGGAATTCAGGATGGGGTGACTCAACTGCCTCCCACCAGGTTCTGTTATCCAGAATCCCTTGCAAACCTAAAAAATTGACAAAAAAACGCATTTTCCTCATATTTATGTGGTGGAAAGTTCTGGAATCTGCGTGGATCAACAAATTTCCACCCACGCCGTGTTCCCCCAGGTCTCCTGAAAAGAATGGTACCTCACTTGCCTGGGTCTGCCTAGTGCCTGCAACAGGAAACAGTGCAAAACGCAATGTGTTCGCACCGCAATTTCGCAATGAAAACGGGCCCTTTTTTGGCAAAGTGTCTACCTTTTGTTTTTGAACTGTAGCTCGGCCGGCCCCCCAGGGAAACCTAGCAAACCTATACATTTTTTAAAACTAGACACCCAGGGGAATTCAGGATGGGGTTACTCAACTGCCTCCCACCAGGTTCCGTTACCCAGAATCCCTTGCAAACCTAAAAAATGGGCAAAAAACGCATTTTCCTCACATTTCTGTGGTGGAAAGTTCTGGAATCTGCGTGGAACAACACATTTCCACCCACCCCATGTTCCCCCAGGTCTCTCAAAATAAATGGTACCTCCCTTGCCTGGGTCTGCCTAGTGCCTGCGACAGGAAACAGCGCAAAATGCAACGTGTTCGCACCGCAATTTCGCAGTGAAAATGGGCCCTTTTTTGGCAAAGTGTCTACCTTTTGTTTTTGAACCGTAGCTCGGCCGGCCCCTAGGGAAACCTAGCAAACCTATACATTTCTAAAAACTAGACACACAGGGAAATTCAGGATGGGGTGACTCAACTGCCTCCCACCAGGTTCTGTTACCCAGAATCCCTTGCAAACCTAAAAAATTTACAAAAAACACGCATTTTCCTCACATTTCTGTGGTGGAAAGTTCTGGAATCTGCGTGGATCAACAAATTTCCACCTACCCCGTGTTCCCCCAGGTCTCCCGAAAAAAAGTGGGACCTCACTTGCCTGGGTCTGCCTAGTGCCTGCGACAGGAAACAGCGCAAAACGCAACGTGTTCGCACCGCAATTTTGCAGTGAAAACTGGCCCTTTTTTGGCAAAGTGCCTACCTTTCGTTTTTGAACCGTAGCTCGGCCAGCCCCTAGGGAAACCTAGCAAACCTATACATTTTTGAAAACTAGACACCCAGGGGAATTCAGGATGGGGTGACTCAACTGCCTCCCACTAGGTTCTGCTACCCAGAATCCCTTGCAAACCTAAAAATTGTCAAAATAAACGCATTTTCCTCACATTTCTGTGGTGGAAAGTTCTGGAATCTGCGTGGATCAACAAATTTCCACCCACCCCGTGTTCCCCCAGGTGTCCCAAAAAAAACTGGTACCTCACTTGCCTGGGTCTGCCTCGACAGGAAACAGCACAAAACGCAATGTGTTCGCACCGCAATTTCGCAGTGAAAACGGGCCCTTTTTTGGCAAAGTGTCTACCTTTTGTTTTTGAACCGTAGCTCGGCCGGCCCTTAGGGAAACCTAGCAAACCTATATATTTCTAAAAACTAGACACCCAGGGAAATTCAGGATGGGGTGACTCAACTGCCTCCCACCAGGTTCTGTTACCCAGAATCCCTTGCAAACCTAAAAAATTTACAAAAAACACGCATTTTCCTCACATTTCTGTGGTGGAAAGTTCTGGAATCTGCGTGGATCAACAAATTTCCACCTACCCCGTGTTCCCCCAGGTCTCCCGAAAAAAAGTGGTACCTCACTTGCCTGGGTCTGCCTAGTGCCTGCGACAGGAAACAGCGCAAAACGCAACGTGTTCGCACCGCAATTTTGCAGTGAAAACTGGCCCTTTTTTGGCAAAGTGCCTACCTTTCGTTTTTGAACCGTAGCTCGGCCAGCCCCTAGGGAAACCTAGCAAACCTATACATTTTTGAAAACTAGACACACAGGGGAATTCAGGATGGGGTGACTCAACTGCCTCCCACTAGGTTCTGCTACCCAGAATCCCTTGCAAACCTAAAATTGTCAAAATAAACGCATTTTCCTCACATTTCTGTGGTGGAAAGTTCTGGAATCTGCGTGGATCAACAAATTTCCACCCACCCCGTGTTCCCCCAGGTGTCCCGAAAAAAACTGGTACCTCACTTGCCTGGGTCTGCCTCGACAGGAAACAGCACAAAACGCAATGTGTTCGCACCGCAATTTTGCAGTGAAAACGGGCCCTTTTTTGGCAAAGTGTCTACCTTTTGTTTTTGAACCGTAGCTCTGCCGGCCTCTAGGGAAACCTAGCAAACCTATACATATTTGAAAACTAGACACCCAGGGGAATTCAGGATGGGGTGACTCAACTGCCTCCCAAAAGGTTCTGTTACCCAGAATCCCTTGCAAACATAAATAAGTGACTGAAAAAACACATTTTCCTCACATTTCTGTGGTGGAAAGTTCTGGTATCTGCGTGGATCAACAAATTTCCACCCACCCCGTGTTCCCCCAGGTCTCTCAAAAAAAATGGTACCTCACTTGCCTGGGTCTGCCTAGTGTCTGCGACCGAACACAGCACAAAACGCACCGTGTTCGCACCGCATTTTCGCAGTGAAAACAGGACCTTTTTTGGCAAAGTGTCTACCCTTCGTTTTTGAACCGTAGCTCGGCCGGCCCCTAGGGAAACCTAGCAAACCTATACATTTCTGAAAACTAGACACCCTGGGAAATTCAGGATGGGGTGACTCAACTGCCTCCCACCAGGTTCTGTTATCCAGAATCCCTTGCAAACCTAAAAAATTGACAAAAAAACGCATTTTCCTCATATTTATGTGGTGGAAAGTTCTGGAATCTGCGTGGATCAACAAATTTCCACCCACGCCGTGTTCCCCCAGGTCTCCCGAAAGGAATGGTTCCTCACTTGCCTGGGTCTGCCTAGTGCCTGCAACAGGAAACAGCGCAAAACGCAATGTGTTCGCACCGCAATTTCGCAATGAAAACGGGCCCTTTTTTGGCAAAGTGTCTACCTTTTGTTTTTGAACCGTAGCTCGGCCGGCCCCCCAGGGAAACCTAGCAATCCTATACATTTTTTAAAACTAGACACCCCGGGGAATTCAGGATGGGGTTACTCAACTGCCTCCCACCAGGTTCTGTTACCCAGAATCCCTTGCAAACCTAAAAAATGGGCAAAAAACGCATTTTCCTCACATTTCTGTGGTGGAAAGTTCTGGAATCTGCATGGAACAACAAATTTCCACACACCCCATGTTCCCCCAGGTCTCTCAAAATAAATGGTACCTCCCTTGCCTGGGTCTGCCTAGTGCCTGCGACAGGAAACAGCGCAAAATGCAACGTGTTCGCACCGCAATTTCACAGTGAAAATGGGCCCTTTTTTGGCAAAGTGTCTACCTTTTGTTTTTGAACCGTAGCTCGGCCGGCCCCTAGGGAAACCTAGCAAACCTATACATTTCTAAAAACTAGACACCCAGGGAAAATTGAGGATGGGGTGACTCAACTGCCTCCCACCAGGTTCTGTTACCCAGAATCCCTTGCAAACCTAAAAAATTGACAAAAAAACGCATTTTCCTCACATTTCTGTGGTGGAAAGTTCTGGAATCTGCGTGGATCAACAAATTCCCACCTACCCGTGTTCCCCCAGGTCTCCCGAAAAAAAGTGGTACCTCACTTGCCTGGGTCTGCCTAGTGCCTGCGACAGGAAACAGGGCAAAACGCAACGTGTTCACACCGCAATTTTGCAGTGAAAACTGGCCCTTTTTTGGCAAAGTGCCTACCTTTCGTTTTTGAACCGTAGCTCGGCCAGCCCCTAGGGAAACCTAGCAAACCTATACATTTTTGAAAACTAGACACCCAGGGGAATTCAGGATGGGGTGACTCAACTGCCTCCCACTAGGTTCTGCTACCCAGAATCCCTTGCAAACCTAAAAAA
Source organism: Lissotriton helveticus (assembly GCF_964261635.1). Classification (NCBI taxonomy): domain Eukaryota; kingdom Metazoa; phylum Chordata; class Amphibia; order Caudata; family Salamandridae; genus Lissotriton; species Lissotriton helveticus. The sequence continues at coordinate 1,193,007,666 of NC_136059.1, forward strand.
TTGTCAAAATAAACGCATTTTCCTCACATTTCTGTGGTGGAAAGTTCTGGAATCTGCGTGGATCAACAAATTTCCACCCACCCCGTGTTCCCCCAGGTGTCCCGAAAAAAACTGGTACCTCACTTGCCTGGGTCTGCCTCGACAGGAAACAGCACAAAACGCAATGTGTTCGCACCGCAATTTCGCATGGAAAACGGGCCCTTTTTTGGCAAAGTGTCTACCTTTTGTTTTTGAACCGTAGCTCTGCCGGCCTCTAGGCAAACCTAGCAAACCTATACATATTTGAAAACTAGACACCCAGGGGAATTCAGGATGGGGTGACTCAACTGCCTCCCAAAAGGTTCTGTTACCCAGAATCCCTTGCAAACCTAAATTATTGACAAAAAAACACATTTTCCTCACATTTCTGTGGTGGAAAGTTCTGGAATCTGTGTGGATCAACAAATTTACACCCACCCCGCGTTCCCCCAGGTCTCCCGAAAAAAATGGTGCCTCACTTGCCTGGGTAGGCATAGTGCCTGCGACAGGAAACAGCGCAAAACGCAATGTGTTCGCACCGCAATTTCACAATGAAAACGGGCCCTTTTTTGGCAACGTGTCTACCTTTTGTTTTTGAACCGTAGCTCGGCCGGCCCCCAGGGAAACCTAGCAAACCTATACATTTTTGAAAACTTGACACCCAGGGGAATTAAGGATCAGGTGATTCAACTGCCTCCCACCAGGTTCTGTTACCCAGAATCCCCTGCAAACCTAAAAAACAGGCAAAAAACGCATTTTCCTCACATTTCTGTGGTGGAAAGTTCTGGAATCTGCGTGGAACAACAAATTTCCACACACCCCATGTTCCCCCAGGTCTCTCAAAATAAATGGTACCTCCCTTGCCTGGGTCTGCCTAGTGCCTGCGACAGGAAACAGCGCAAAATGCAACGTGTTCGCACCGCAATTTCACAGTGAAAATGGGCCCTTTTTTGGCAAAGTGTCTACCTTTTGTTTTTGAACCGTAGCTCGGCCGGCCCCTAGGGAAACCTAGCAAACCTATACATTTCTAAAAACTAGACACCCAGGGAAAATTGAGGATGGGGTGACTCAACTGCCTCCCACCAGGTTCTGTTACCCAGAATCCCTTGCAAACCTAAAAAATTGACAAAAAAACGCATTTTCCTCACATTTCTGTGGTGGAAAGTTCAGGAATCTGCGTGGATCAACAAATTCCCACCTACCCCGAGTTCCCCCAGGTCTCCCGAAAAAAAGTGGTACCTCACTTGCCTGGGTCTGCCTAGTGCCTGCGACAGGAAACAGGGCAAAACGCAACGTGTTCGCACAGCAATTTTGCAGTGAAAACTGGCCCTTTTTTGGCAAAGTGCCTACCTTTCGTTTTTGAACCGTAGCTCGGCCAGCCCCTAGGGAAACCTAGCAAACCTATACATTTTTGAAAACTAGACACCCAGGGGAATTCAGGATGGGGTGACTCAACTGCCTCCCACTAGGTTCTGCTACCTAGAATCCCTTGCAAACCTAAAAAATTGTCAAAATAAACGCATTTTCCTCACATTTCTGTGGTGGAAAGTTCTGGAATCTGCGTGGATCAACAAATTTCCACCCACCCCGTGTTCCCCCAGGTGTCCCGAAAAAAACTGGTACCTCCCTTGCCTGGGTCTGCCTCGACAGGAAACAGCACAAAACGCAATGTGTTCGCACCGCAATTTCGCATGGAAAACGGGCCCTTTTTTGGCAAAGTGTCTACCTTTTGTTTTTGAACCGTAGCTCTGCCGGCCTCTAGGCAAACCTAGCAAACCTATACATATTTGAAAACTAGACACCCAGGGGAATTCAGGATGGGGTGACTCAACTGCCTCCCAAAAGGTTCTGTTACCCAGAATCCCTTGCAAACCTAAATTATTGACAAAAAAACACATTTTCCTCACAATTCTGTGGTGGAAAGTTCTAGAATCTGTGTGCATCAACAAATTTACACCCACCCCGCGTTCCCCCAGGTCTCCCGAAAAAAATGGTGCCTCACTTGCCTGGGTAGGCATAGTGCCTGCGACAGGAAACAGCGCAAAACGCAATGTGTTCGCACCACAATTTCACAATGAAAACGGGCCCTTTTTTGGCAACGTGTCTACCTTTTGTTTTTGAACCGTAGCTCGGCCGGCCCCCAGGGAAACCTAGCAAACCTATACATTTTTGAAAACTTGACACCCAGGGGAATTAAGGATCAGGTGATTCAACTGCCTCCCACCAGGTTCTGCTACCCAGAATCCCTTGCAAACCTAAAAAATTGACAAAAAAATGCACTTTCTTCACATTACTGTGGCGGAAAGTTCTGGAATCTGAGTGGATCAACAAATTTCCACCCACCCCATGTTCCCCCAGGTCTCCCGAAAAAATGGTACCTCACTTGCCTGGGTCTGCCTAGTGCCTGCGACAGGAAACAACGCAAAACTCAACGTGTTTGCACCGCAATTTCGCAGTGAAAACAGGCCCTTTCTTGGCAAAGTGTTTACCTTTCGTTCTTGAACCGTAGCTCGGCCGGCCCCTAGGGAAACCTAGCAGACCTATACATTTTTGAAAAGTAGACACCCAGGGGAATTCAGGATGGGGTAACTCACCTGCCACCCACCAGGTTCTGTTACCCAGAATCCCTTGCAAACCTAAAAAATGGACAAAAAACACATTTTCCTCACATTTCTGTGGTGGAAAGTTCTGGTATCTGCGTGGATCCAAAAATTTCCACCCACCCTGTGTTCCCCCAGGTCTCTCGAAAAAAATGGTACCTCACTTGCCTGGGTCTGCCTAGTGTCTGCGACAGGACACAGCACAAAACGCAACGTGTTCGCACCGCAATTTCGCAGTGAAAACGGGACCTTTTTTGGCAAAGTGTCTACCCTTCGTTTTTGAACCGTAGGCCGGCCGGCCCCTAGGGAAACCTAGCAAACCTATACATTTTTGAAACCTAGACACCCAGGGGAATTCAGGATGAGGTGATTCAACTGCCTCCCACCAGGTTCTGCTACCCAGAATGCCTTGCAAACCTAAAAAGTGACAAAAAAATGCATTTTCTTCACATTTCTGTGGTGGAAAGTTCTGGAATCTGCGTGGATCAACAAATTTCCACCCACCCCGTGTTCCCCCAGGTCTCCCGAAAAAATGGTACCTCACTTGCCTGGGTCTGCCTAGTGCCTGCGACAGGAAACAGCGCAAAACGCAATGTGTTCGCACCGCAATTTCGCAATGAAAACGGGCCCTTTTTTGGCAAAGTGTCTACCTTTTGTTTTTGAACCGTAGCTCGGCCGGCCCCTAGGGAAACCTAGCAAACCTATACATTTTTAAAAACTAGACACCCAGGGGAATTCAGGATGAGGTGATTCAACTGCCTCCCACCAGGTTCTGCTACCCAGAATCCCCTGCAAACCTAAAAAATTGACAAAAAACATGCATTTTCTTCACATTTCTGTGGTGGAAAGTTCTGGTATCTGCGTGGATCAAAAAATTTCCACCCACCCCGTGTTCCCCCAGGTCTCTCGAAAAAAATGGTACCTCACTTGCCTGGGTCTGCCTAGTGTCTGCGACAGGACACAGCACAAAACGCAACGTGTTCGCACCGCAATTTCGCAGTGAAAACGGGACCTTTTTTGGCAAAGTGTCTACCCTTCGTTTTTGAACCGTAGGTCGGCCGGCCCCTAGGGAAACCTAGCAAACCTATACATTTTTGAAACCTAGACACCCAGGGGAATTCAGGATGAGGTGATTCAACATGCCTCCCACCAGGTTCTGCTACCCAGAATCCCTTGCAAACCTAAAAAATTGACAAAAAAATGCATTTTCTTTACATTTCTGTGGTGGAAAGTTCTGGAATCTGCGTGGATCAACAAATTTCCACCCACCCCATGTTCCCCCAGGTCTCCCGAAAAAATGGTACCTCACTTGCCTGGGTCTGCCTAGTGCCTGCGACAGGAAACAGCGCAAAACGCAACGTGTTCGCACCGCAATTTTGCAGTGAAAACTGGCCCTTTTTTGGCAAAGTGCCTACCTTTCGTTTTTGAACCGTAGCTCGGCCAGCCCCTAGGGAAACCTAGCAAACCTATACATTTTTGAAACCTAGACACCCAGGGGAATTCAGGATGAGGTGATTCAACTGCCTCCCACCAGGTTCTGCTACCCAGAATGCCTTGCAAACCTAAAAAGTGACAAAAAAATGCATTTTCTTCACATTTCTGTGGTGGAAAGTTCTGGAATCTGCGTGGATCAACAAATTTCCACCCACCCCGTGTTCCCCCAGGTCTCCCGAAAAAATGGTACCTCACTTGCCTGGGTCTGCCTAGTGCCTGCGACAGGAAACAGCGCAAAACGCAATGTGTTCGCACCGCAATTTCGCAATGAAAACGGGCCCTTTTTTGGCAAAGTGTCTACCTTTTGTTTTTGAACCGTAGCTCGGCCGGCCCCTAGGGAAACCTAGCAAACCTATACATTTTTGAAAACTAGACACCCAGGGGAATTCAGGATGAGGTGATTCAACTGCCTCCCACCAGGTTCTGCTACCCAGAATCCCCTGCAAACCTAAAAAATTGACAAAAAACATGCATTTTCTTCACATTTCTGTGGTGGAAAGTTCTGGTATCTGCGTGGATCAAAAAATTTCCACCCACCCCGTGTTCCCCCAGGTCTCTCGAAAAAAATGGTACCTCACTTGCCTGGGTCTGCCTAGTGTCTGCGGCAGGACACAGCACAAAACGCAACGTGTTCGCACCGCAATTTCGCAGTGAAAACGGGACCTTTTTTGGCAAAGTGTCTACCCTTCGTTTTTGAACCGTAGGTCGGCCGGCCCCTAGGGAAACCTAGCAAACCTATACATTTTTGAAACCTAGACACCCAGGGGAATTCAGGATGAGGTGATTCAACTGCCTCCCACCAGGTTCTGCTACCCAGAATCCCTTGCAAACCTAAAAAATTGACAAAAAAATGCATTTTCTTTACATTTCTGTGGTGGAAAGTTCTGGAATCTGCGTGGATCAACAAATTTCCACCCACCCCATGTTCCCCCAGGTCTCCCGAAAAAATGGTACCTCACTTGCCTGGGTCTGCCTAGTGCCTGCGACAGGAAACAGCGCAAAACGCAACGTGTTCGCACCGCAATTTTGCAGTGAAAACTGGCCCTTTTTTGGCAAAGTGCCTACCTTTCGTTTTTGAACCGTAGCTCGGCCAGCCCCTAGGGAAACCTAGCAAACCTATACATTTTTGAAAACTAGACACCCAGGGGAATTCAGGATGGGGTGATTCAACTGCCTCCCACCAGGTTCTGCTACCCAGAATCCCTTGCAAACCTAAAAAACGGGCAAAAAACGCATTTTCCTCACATTTCTGTGGTGGAAAGTTCTGGAATCTGCGTGGAACAACAAATTTCCACACACCCCATGTTCCCCCAGGTCTCTCAAAATAAATGGTACCTCCCTTGCCTGGGTCTGCCTAGTGCCTGCGACAGGACACAGCACAAAACGCAACGTGTTCGCACCGCAATTTCGCAGTGAAAACGGGCCCTTTTTTGGCACAGTGTCTACCTTTCGTTCTTGAACCGTAGCTCGGCCGGCCCCTAGGGAAACCTAGCAGACCTATACATTTTTGAAAAGTAGACACCCAGGGGACTTTAGGATGGGGTAACTCACCTGCCACCCACCAGGTTCTGTTACCCAGAATCCCTTGCAAACCTAAAAAATTGACAAAAAAATGCATTTTCTTCACATTACTGTGGTGGAAAGTTCTGGAATCTGCGTGGATCAACAAATTTCCACCCACCCCATGTTCCCCCAGGTCTCCCGAAAAAATGGTACCTCACTTGCCTGGGTCTGCCTAGTGCCTGCGACAGGAAACAGCGCAAAACTCAACGTGTTTGCACCGCAATTTCGCAGTGAAAACAGTCCCTTTCTTGGCAAAGTGTCTACCTTTCGTTCTTGAACCGTAGCTCGGCCGGCCCCTAGGGAAACCTAGCAGACCTATACATTTTTGAAAAGTAGACACCCAGGGGACTTTAGGATGGGGTAACTCACCTGCCACCCACCAGGTTCTGTTACCCAGAATCCCTTGCAAACCTAAAAAATGGACAAAAAACACATTTTCCTCACATTTCTGTGGTGGAAAGTTCTGGTATCTGCGTGGATCAAAAAATTTCCACCCACCCCGTGTTCCCCCAGGTCTCTCGAAAAAAATGGTACCTCACTTGCCTGGGTCTGCCTAGTGTCTGCGACAGGACACAGCACAAAACGCAACGTGTTCGCACCGCAATTTCGCAGTGAAAACGGGACCTTTTTTGGCAAAGTGTCTACCCTTCGTTTTTGAACCGTAGGTCGGCCGGCCCCTAGGGAAACCTAGCAAACCTATACATTTTTGAAACCTAGACACCCAGGGGAATTCAGGATGAGGTGATTCAACTGCCTCCCACCAGGTTCTGCTACCCAGAATCCCTTGCAAACCTAAAAAATTGACAAAAAAATGCATTTTCTTTACATTTCTGTGGTGGAAAGTTCTGGAATCTGCTTGGATCAACAAATTTCCACCCACCCCATGTTCCCCCAGGTCTCCCGAAAAAATGGTACCTCACTTGCCTGGGTCTGCCTAGTGCCTGCGACAGGAAACAGCGCAAAACGCAACGTGTTCGCACCGCAATTTCGCAGTGAAAACTGGCCCTTTTTTGGCACAGTGTCTACCTTTTGTTTTTGAACCGTAGCTCGGCCGGCCCCTAGGGAAACCTAGCAAACCTATACATTTTTGAAAACTAGACACCCAGGGAAATTCAGGATGAGGTGATTCAACTGCCTTCCACCAGGTTCTGCTACCCAGAATCCCTTGCAAACCTAAAAAAATTGACAAAAAACATGCATTTTCTTCACATTTCTGTGGTGGAAAGTTTTCTTGTTTGTTTATGTAATTTTAATCTCCCCGCCCTACCCGCCCTGTTGACCCCGCCCACTCTGGTCACGGGTTACTTAGTCAGACCTCATGTGTCAGCGCAGCGGGCGCGACGGAGGCGCGCCGGAGTTGCGCCTGAGTTAAGCCCGTCTGCGCCCGTCCGCGGCCAGCCGGGGCTAGGGGCATGTCACTCTGCTCCCCTTACTACCTATTCCCCGGCTAGCTTGAAGCTCCTACAAGGTGAGTGGCTACTTTCGCCTGTCATCATTAGTAAGATTGCAACTCTTGGCCTCACCCCCGCTACTCCAATGCCCTGCCCTTCCCCGCCTTCCCCTCCTTCCTCGCTGTCCTTTATTTTGTTGAATACAAGGTCAGCGGTAAAACATCACCAGGACCTATTCATTTTGCTTGACACCCAGAAGCCAGATATATTGTGCTTAACAGAGACGTGGTTCGGTGACTCGTCACTCCCCGCTCTGTTAGCGGCTCTCCCCCTTACCTATGTGGCTCTTCGAGCAGACCGCCCTGCTGGGAAAAAAGGAGGCGGTGTGGCGATTATCGCCAAAACTGAGTACAACTTTCAGTTACTTCCATCTGCCTTCATTGACTCTGTTGAGCATCTGGTAGCTCGGTCTAATACTTTCTCCCCTCCTCTGATTTGTTTACTTACCTACCGTCCCCCTCAGAATACCCCTCACTTCACGACAGCTTTTCAAGACCTAGTAGCCACGTTGACGGTTAATCATGCCTCCCTCCTGATATTGGGGGACTTCAACTACTGGCCTGATGATCCGTCTGAATGTCAGGCCTCGAAACAGTTCTCTGATTTCCTTCAGTCTCTAAATTTTATCTCCCGTGTTCAGGCGCCCACTCATATCGGTGGACACGTGCTCGACCAAGTCTGGTCCCTTAACTATTCTATCTCCTCAGTAGCAGTGTCTCCTTGTCCTTGGTCCGATCATGCCATCATTTTCTTTACCCTCCATCTTAGCTTACCACCCAGGTGTCCGCGGGAAAAGAACGTCTGGGCCAGGAACTGGAACCGGGTCGACTTGACCTCGTTATCATCTTTTCTCCTTGCCACTGTGCCTGACTTAGATGGTTTACCTTCGTCAGCACAAGTCACTGGGATTGATACCTGGCTTAAGGAAGGCTGCGACCCAGCGGCGCCCCTACGCCGGATTTCAATTAAAAGACCCAAGGAGGCAAACAGATGGTTTGACACTAACCTTAAAGATAAAAAATCGTCCCTTCGGCGTGCTGAAAGATTGTGGAGAAGGGAATATTGCCCCCTTCTGAAAAGTCGCTACTTAACACTACGGCAGGACTATAAGAAACTGATTGTTGAAACCAAAATTACTTACTTTTCATCAAAAATTTTAGCAGCTGAGAACCAACCACGAGAAATTTTCTCGATAGTTAAGGAGTTAGCCTTCTCAGATAGGAGTACATCGAAACCCCTTCCTACTCAGACCCTCTGCGACTCATTAAATTCTTACTTTATTGATAAAGTGCTTAATATTAAAAACAACATTTCCCCTCCATCTGCTTCTTATGTTGACCCTTGCCCACCAGCCTTGCCGCTTAGCCTAACATCAATTCCTCCTATCACGGAAATCGGGTTCCGGGAAACTCTGCTGAAAGTTAAGTCGGGCTCACCAGCTGACATCTGCCCGGCTCGTATTTTGCAGCAGATTTTCTCGGTCTGCGCACAGCCCCCGATTATTTTCCTAAATAGTTCCCTCTCTCAGGGAGTTGTGACCCCGGCCCTTAAAGTGGCAACCATTGTGCCCATTCTGAAAAAACCAGGGGCCGACCCTGCAATTTCTTCGAACTACCGGCCCATCTCCTTGCTGCCATTCTTGAGCAAGGTGCTTGAGCGGCATGTTGCCTCGGTGCTTAGCACCCATGTTGAGGCCACGGGAGGCTTGGCGTCCTGCCAGGCTGGTTTCCGCCCCAAACACTCGACTGAGTCTGTGGTGGTGTCAGTCCTAAACACCCTCAGGGAGGGTCGGGACCAAAATAAACATCAAGCCCTGGTGCTCCTCGATCTCTCCGCCGCTTTCGATACGGTGGATCATTCCATCTTGCTTTCACGTATCGGAGCGGCGGGAATCGGGGGGTCAGCACTAGTGTGGCTCTCGTCCTTCCTGCGGGATCGGACACAGGCGGTCCGGCTGGGAGAGTTCATGGCAGACCCTTTGAAGATCACTTGTGGTGTTCCCCAAGGTTCCTCTCTTTCTCCCTTATTGTTTAATCTTTATATCTACCCTCTGATCTTTGCACTTCAACAGCTGGAGGTCGCGGTGTAAAACTATGCGGATGACCTCCAGCTGGTCTTTGACCTGTCTTCTTCTCCTCACGCTATTTCCAATTTTCAGTCTATTATGATTTTTATCAGGGACTGGATGAGCCACAACCATCTGAAGCTCAATCCGGACAAAACCGAGTTGGTGCTTACTGGTGGCTCCTCCAGTCCCTGGAACTCTTCCTTTTGGCCCCTCACTCTTGGTATCCCTCCCCTTCCTTCTTCTACGGTAAAAACTTTGGGTATAAAAATTAATCACCAGCTCACCCTTCACTCACAGGTTGCTGCTGTTGTCTCTTCTTGTTTTCTTATGCTTCGAACTATCCGTATTGTGTCCCGCTTCTTTTCCCCGTTGGCACTTAAACTCATTATGTCTGCCCTGGTCATCTCCCGGCTAGACTATGCCAATGCCCTTTACAACGGCATTCCGGCATACAGCCTCCGCAAACTTCAGCTGGTGCAGAACCAAGCAGCCCGGCTGGTGTATGGCCTTCCCCGGTCCCATCATTCTACACCTCTTTTGAAGGAACTACACTGGCTGCCTGTCCGGCAAGGCTCACTTTTTAAGATGGGGTGCATGGTCTTTCAGGCAAGACAGGGATCTGCTCCGGCCTTCATTTCATCACTTTTAACCAACTACGTTCCCGTCAGACAACTTCGTTCGTCGGATCGGTCCCTACTTCAAGTCCCTCGTTTTACTAGGAAAAAATGGGGAGGTTCTAATTTCTCCTTCCTAGCTCCGGTATTCTGGAACTCCTTGCCGGACCACCTTCGAAGTTCTAAACAATATTCTGCCTTTCGCAAGGGCCTGAAAACCTTTTTGTTTACTCAGGCCTTCCCACTCTAAATGGTCCATTTACTAGGTTGTTGCAAGCCGTTAAAGCGCCAAGAAACCGCAATGGTGTACGATGCGCTATATAAGCTTTTTAAATTCAAATTCAAAGTTCTGGAATCTGCGTGGATCAACAAATTTCCACCCACCCCGTGTTCCCCCAGGTCTCCCGAAAAAATGGTACCTCACTTGCCTGGGTCTGCCCAGTGTCTGCGACAGGACACAGCACAAAACGCAACGTGTTCGCACCGCAAATTCGCAGTGAAAACGGGACCTTTTTTGGCAAAGTGTCTACCCTACATTTTTGAACCGTAGCTCGGCCGGCCCCTAGGGAAACCTAGCAAACCTATACATTTCTGAAAACTAGACACCCTGGGGAATTCAGGATGGGGTGACTCAACTGCCTCCCACCAGGTTCTGTTATCCAGAATCCCTTGCAAACCTAAAAAATTGACAAAAAAACGCATTTTCCACATATTTATGTGGTGAAAAGTTCTGGAATCTGCGTGGATCAACAAATTCCCACCACGCCGTGTTCCCCCAGGCCTCCCAAAAAGAATGGTACCTCACTTGCCTGGGTCTGCCTAGTGCCTGCAACGGGAAACAGCGCAAAACGCAACGTGTTCGCACCGCAATTTCGCAGTGAAAACTGGCCCTTTTTTGGCAAAGTGCCTACCTTTCATTTTTGAACCGTAGCTCGGCCAGCCCCTAGGGAAACCTAGCAAACCTATACATTTTTGAAAACTAGACACCCAGGGGAATTCAGGATGGGGTGACTCAACTGCCTCCCACCAGGTTCTGCTACCCAGAATCCCTTGCAAACCTAAAAAATTGTCAAAATAAACGCATGTTCCTCACATTTCTGTGGTGGAAAGTTCTGGAATCTGCGTGGATCAACAAATTTCCACCCACCCCGTGTTCCCCCAGGTGTCCTAAAAAATGGTACCTCACTTGCCTGGGTCTGCCTCGACAGGAAACAGCGCAAAATGCAATGTGTTCGCACCGCAATTTCGCAGTGAAAACGGGCCCTTTTTTGGCAAAGTGTCTACCTTTTGTTTTTGAACCGTTGCTCTGCCGGCCTCTAGGGAAACCTAGCAAACCTATACATATTTGAAAACTAGACACCCAGGGGAATTCAGGATGGGGTAACTCAACTGCCTCCCAATAGGTTCTGTTACCCAGAATCCCTTGCAAACCTAAATAATTGACAAAAAAAACACATTTTCCTCACATTCCTGTGGTGGAAAGTTCTGGAATCTGCGTGGATCAACAAATTTATACCCACCCGGCGTTCCCCCAGGTCTCCCGAAAAAAATGGTACCTCACTTGCCGGGGTAGGCATAGTGCCTGCGACAGGAAACAGCACAAAACGCAATGTGTTCGCACCGCAATTTCGCAGTCAAAACGGGCCCTTTTTAGGCAAAGTGTCTACCTTTTGTTTTTGAACCGTAGCTCGGCCGGCCTCTAGGGACACCTAGCAAACCTATACATTTTTGAAAACTAGACACCCAGGGGAATTCAGGATGGGGTGACTCAACTGCCTCCCACCTGGTTCTGCTACCCAGAATCCCTTGCAAACCTAAATAATTGTCAAAATAAACGCATGTTCCTCACATTTCTGTGGTGGAAAGTTCTGGAATCTGCGTGGATCAACAAATTTCCACCCACCCCGTGTTCCCCCAGGTGTCCTAAAAAATGGTACCTCACTTGCCTGGGTCTGCCTCGACAGAAAACAGCGCAAAACGCAATGTGTTCACACCGCAATTTCGCAGTGAAAACGGGCCCTTTTTTGGCAAAGTGTCTACCTTTTGTTTTTGAACCGTAGCTCTGCCGGCCTCTAGGGAAACCTAGCAAACCTATACATATTTGAAAACTAGACACCCAGGGGAATTCAGGATGGGGTAACTCAACTTCCTCCCAACAGGTTCTGTTACCCAGAATCCCTTGCAAACCTAAATAATTGACAAAAAAAATACATTTTCCTCACATTTCTGTGGTGGAAAGTTCTGGAATCTGCGTGGATCAACAAATTTACACCCACCCCGCGTTCCCCAGGTCTCCCGAAAAAAATGGTACCTCACTTGCCGGGGTAGGCATAGTGCCTGCGACAGGAAACAGCGCAAAACGCAATGTGTTCGCACCGCAATTTCGCAGTCAAAACGGGCCCTTTTTTGGCAAAGTGTCTACCTTTTGTTTTTGAACCGTAGCTCGGCCGGCCTCTAGGGACACCTAGCAAACCTATATATTTTTGAAAACTAGACACCCAGGGGAATTCAGGATGGGGTAACTCAACTGCCTCCCACCAGGTTCTGCTACCCAGAATCCCTTGCAAACCTAAAAAATTGTCAAAATAAACGCATTTTCCTCACATTTCTGTGGTGGAAAGTTCTGGAATCTGCGTGGATCAACAAATTTCCACCTACCCTGTGTTCCCCCAGGTCTCCCGAAAAAAAACTGGTACCTCACTTGCCTGGGTCTGCCTAGTACCTGCGACAGGAAACAGCACAAAACGCAACGTGTTCGCACCGCAATTTTGCAGTGAAAACTGGCCCTTTTTTGGCAAAGTGCCTACTTTTTGTTTTTGAACCGTAGCTCGGCCAGCCCCTAGGGAAACCTAGCAAACCTATACATTTCTGAAAAGTAGACACCCTGGGGAATTCAGGATGGGGTGACTCAACTACCTCCCACCAGGTTCTGTTATCCAGAATCCCTTGCAAACCTAACAAATTGACAAAAAAAACGCATTTTCCACATATTTATGTGGTGAAAAGTTCTAGAATCTGCGTGGATCAACAAATTCCCACCCACGCCGTGTTCCCCCAGGCCTCCCGAAAAGAATGGTACCTCACTTGCCTGGGTCTGCCTAGTGCCTGCAACGGGAAACAGCGCAAAACGCAACGTGTTCGCACCGCAATTTCGCAGTGAAAACTGGCCCTTTTTTGGCAAAGTGCCTACCTTTCATTTTTGAACCGTAGCTCGGCCAGCCCCTAGGGAAACCTAGCAAACCTATACATTTTTGAAACCTAGACACCCAGGGGAATTCAGGATGAGGTGATTCAACTGCCTCCCACCAGGTTCTGCTACCCAGAATCACTTGCAAACCTAAAAAATTGACAAAATAAACTCATTTTCCTCACATTTCTGTGGTGGAAAGTTCTGGAATCTGCGTGGATCAACAATTTTCCACCCACCCCGTGTTCCCCCAGGTCTCCCGAAAAAAATGGTGCCTCACTTGCCTGGGTAGGCATAGTGCCTGCGACAGGAAACAGCGCAAAACGCAATGTGTTCGCACCGCAATTTCGCAATGAAAACGGGCCCTTTTTTGGCAAAGTGTCTACCTTTTGTTTTTGAACCGTAGCTCGGCCGGCCCCTAGGGAAACCTAGCAAACCTATACATTTTTGAAAACTAGACACCCTGGGGAATTCAGGATGGGGTGACTCAACTGCCTTCCACCAGGTTCTGCTACCCAGAATCCCTTGCAAACCTAAAAAACGGGCAAAAAACGCATTTTCCTCACATTTCTGTGGTGGAAAGTTCTGGAATCTGCGTGGAACAACAAATTTCCACACACCCCATGTTCCCCCAGGTCTCTCAAAATAAATGGTACCTCCCTTGCCTGGGTCTGCCTAGTGCCTGCGACAGGACACAGCACAAAACGCAACGTGTTCGCACCGCAATTTCGCAGTGAAAACGGGCCCTTTTTTGGCACAGTGTCTACCTTTTGTTTTTGAACCGTAGCTCGGCCGGCCTCTAGGGAAACCTAGCAAACCTATACATTTTTGAAAACTAGACACCCAGGGGAATTAAGGATCAGGTGATTCAACTGCCTCCCACCAGGTTCTGCTACCCAGAATCCCTTGCAACCCTAAAAAATTGACAAAAAAATGCATTTTCTTCACATTACTGTGGTGGAAAGTTCTGGAATCTGCGTGGATCAACAAATTTCCACCCACCCCATGTTCCCCCAGGTCTCCCGAAAAAATGGTACCTCACTTGCCTGGGTCTGCCTAGTGCCTGTGACAGGAAACAGCGCAAAACTCAACGTGTTTGCACCGCAATTTCGCAGTGAAAACAGGCCCTTTCTTGGCAAAGTGTCTACCTTTCGTTCTTGAACCGTAGCTCGGCCGGCCCCTAGGGAAACCTAGCAGACCTATACATTTTTGAAAAGTAGACACCCGGGGGACTTCAGGATGGGGTAACTCACCTGCCACCCACCAGGTTCTGTTACCCAGAATCCCTTGCAAACCTAAAAAATGGACAAAAAACACATTTTCCTCACATTTCTGTGGTGGAAAGTTCTGGTATCTGCGTGGATCAAAAAATTTCCACCCACCCCGTGTTCCCCCAGGTCTCTCGAAAAAAATGGTACCTCACTTGCCTGGGTCTGCCTAGTGTCTGCGACAGGACACAGCACAAAACGCAACGTGTTCGCACCGCAATTTCGCAGTGAAAACGGGACCTTTTTTGGCAAAGTGTCTACCCTTCGTTTTTGAACCGTAGGTCGGCCGGCCCCTAGGGAAACCTAGCAAACCTATACATTTTTGAAACCTAGACACCCAGGGGAATTCAGGATGAGGTGATTCAACTGCCTCCCACCAGGTTCTGCTACCCAGAATCCCTTGCAAACCTAAAAAATTGACAAAAAAATGCATTTTCTTTACATTTCTGTGGTGGAAAGTTCTGGAATCTGCTTGGATCAACAAATTTCCACCCACCCCATGTTCCCCCAGGTCTCCCGAAAAAATGGTACCTCACTTGCCTGGGTCTGCCTAGTGCCTGCGACAGGAAACAGCGCAAAACGCAACGTGTTCGCACCGCAATTTCGCAGTGAAAACTGGCCCTTTTTTGGCACAGTGTCTACCTTTTGTTTTTGAACCGTAGCTCGGCCGGCCCCTAGGGAAACCTAGCAAACCTATACATTTTTGAAAACTAGACACCCAGGGAAATTCAGGATGAGGTGATTCAACTGCCTTCCACCAGGTTCTGCTACCCAGAATCCCTTGCAAACCTAAAAAATTGACAAAAAATATGCATTTTCTTCACATTTCTGTGGTGGAAAGTTTTCTTGTTTGTTTATGTAATTTTAATCTCCCCGCCCTACCCGCCCTGTTGACCCCGCCCACTCTGGTCACGGGTTACTTAGTCGGACCTCATGTGTCAGCGCAGCGGGCGCGACGGAGGCGCGCCGGAGTTGCGCCTGAGTTAAGCCCGTCTGCGCCCGTCCGCGGCCGGCCGGGGCTAGGGGCATGTCACTCTGCTCCCCTTACTACCTATTCCCCGGCTAGCTTGAAGCTCCTACAAGGTGAGTGGCTACTTTCGCCTGTCATCATTAGTAAGATTGCAACTCTTGGCCTCACCCCCGCTACTCCAATGCCCTGCCCTTCCCCGCCTTCCCCTCCTTCCTCGCTGTCCTTTATTTTGTTGAATACAAGGTCAGCGGTAAAACATCACCAGGACCTATTCATTTTGCTTGACACCCAGAAGCCAGATATATTGTGCTTAACAGAGACGTGGTTCGGTGACTCGTCACTCCCCGCTCTGTTAGCGGCTCTCCCCCTTACCTATGTGGCTCTTCGAGCAGACCGCCCTGCTGGGAAAAAAGGAGGCGGTGTGGCGATTATCGCCAAAACTGAGTACAACTTTCAGTTACTTCCATCTGCCTTCATTGACTCTGTTGAGCATCTGGTAGCTCTGTCTAATACTTTCTCCCCTCCTCTGATTTGTTTACTTACCTACCGTCCCCCTTAGAATACCCCTCACTTCACGACAGCTTTTCAAGACCTAGTAGCCACGTTGACGGTTAATCATGCCTCCCTCCTGATATTGGGGGACTTCAACTACTGGCCTGATGATCCGTCTGAATGTCAGGCCTCGAAACAGTTCTCTGATTTCCTTCAGTCTCTAAATTTTATCTCCCGTGTTCAGGCGCCCACTCATATCGGTGGACACGTGCTCGACCAAGTCTGGTCCCTTAACTATTCTATCTCCTCAGTAGCAGTGTCTCCTTGTCCTTGGTCCGATCATGCCATCATTTTCTTTACCCTCCATCTTAGCTTACCACCCAGGTGTCCGCGGGAAAAGAACGTCTGGGCCAGGAACTGGAACCGGGTCGACTTGACCTCGTTATCATCTTTTCTCCTAGCCACTGTGCCTGACTTAGATGGTTTACCTTCGTCAGCACAAGTCACTGGGATTGATACCTGGCTTAAGGAAGGCTGCGACCCAGCGGCGCCCCTACGCCGGATTTCAATTAAAAGACCCAAGGAGGCAAACAGATGGTTTGACACTAACCTTAAAGATAAAAAATCGTCCCTTCGGCGTGCTGAAAGATTGTGGAGAAGGGAATATTGCCCCCTTCTGAAAAGTCGCTACTTAACACTACGGCAGGACTATAAGAAACTGATTGTTGAAACCAAAATTACTTACTTTTCATCAAAAATTTTAGCAGCTGAGAACCAACCACGAGAAATTTTCTCGATAGTTAAGGAGTTAGCCTTCTCAGATAGGAGTACATCGAAACCCCTTCCTACTCAGACCCTCTGCGACTCATTAAATTCTTACTTTATTGATAAAGTGCTTAATATTAAAAACAACATTTCCCCTCCATCTGCTTCTTATGTTGACCCTTGCCCACCAGCCTTGCCGCTTAGCCTAACATCAATTCCTCCTATCACGGAAATCGGGTTCCGGGAAACTCTGCTGAAAGTTAAGTCGGGCTCACCAGCTGACATCTGCCCGGCTCGTATTTTGCAGCAGATTTTCTCGGTCTGCGCACAGCCCCCGATTATTTTCCTAAATAGTTCCCTCTCTCAGGGAGTTGTGACCCCGGCCCTTAAAGTGGCAACCATTGTGCCCATTCTGAAAAAACCAGGGGCCGACCCTGCAATTTCTTCGAACTACCGGCCCATCTCCTTGCTGCCATTCTTGAGCAAGGTGCTTGAGCGGCATGTTGCCTCGGTGCTTAGCACCCATGTTGAGGCCACGGGAGGCTTGGCGTCCTGCCAGGCTGGTTTCCGCCCCAAACACTCGACTGAGTCTGTGGTGGTGTCAGTCCTAAACACCCTCAGGGAGGGTCGGGACCAAAATAAACATCAAGCCCTGGTGCTCCTCGATCTCTCCGCCGCTTTCGATACGGTGGATCATTCCATCTTGCTTTCACGTATCGGAGCGGCGGGAATCGGGGGGTCAGCACTAGTGTGGCTCTCGTCCTTCCTGCGGGATCGGACACAGGCGGTCCGGCTGGGAGAGTTCATGGCAGACCCTTTGAAGATCACTTGTGGTGTTCCCCAAGGTTCCTCTCTTTCTCCCTTATTGTTTAATCTTTATATCTACCCTCTGATCTTTGCACTTCAACAGCTGGAGGTCGCGGTGTATAACTATGCGGATGACCTCCAGCTGGTCTTTGACCTGTCTTCTTCTCCTCACGCTATTTCCAATTTTCAGTCTATTATGATTTTTATCAGGGACTGGATGAGCCACAACCATCTGAAGCTCAATCCGGACAAAACCGAGTTGGTGCTTACTGGTGGCTCCTCCAGTCCCTGGAACTCTTCCTTTTGGCCCCTCACTCTTGGTATCCCTCCCCTTCCTTCTTCTACGGTAAAAACTTTGGGTATAAAAATTAATCACCAGCTCACCCTTCACTCACAGGTTGCTGCTGTTGTCTCTTCTTGTTTTCTTATGCTTCGAACTATCCGTATTGTGTCCCGCTTCTTTTCCCCGTTGGCACTTAAACTCATTATGTCTGCCCTGGTCATCTCCCGGCTAGACTATGCCAATGCCCTTTACAACGGCATTCCGGCATACAGCCTCCGCAAACTTCAGCTGGTGCAGAACCAAGCAGCCCGGCTGGTGTATGGCCTTCCCCGGTCCCATCATTCTACACCTCTTTTGAAGGAACTACACTGGCTGCCTGTCCGGCAAGGCTCACTTTTTAAGATGGGGTGCATGGTCTTTCAGGCAAGACAGGGATCTGCTCCGGCCTTCATTTCATCACTTTTAACCAACTACGTTCCCATCAGACAACTTCGTTCGTCGGATCGGTCCCTACTTCAAGTCCCTCGTTTTACTAGGAAAAAATGGGGAGGTTCTAATTTCTCCTTCCTAGCTCCGGTATTCTGGAACTCCTTGCCGGACCACCTTCGAAGTTCTAAACAATATTCTGCCTTTCGCAAGGGCCTGAAAACCTTTTTGTTTACTCAGGCCTTCCCACTCTAAATGGTCCATTTACTAGGTTGTTGCAAGCCGTTAAAGCGCCAAGAAACCGCAATGGTGTACGATGCGCTATATAAGCTTTTTAAATTCAAATTCAAAGTTCTGGAATCTGCGTGGATCAACAAATTTCCACCCACCCCGTGTTCCCCCAGGTCTCCCGAAAAAATGGTACCTCACTTGCCTGGGTCTGCCCAGTGTCTGCGACAGGACACAGCACAAAACGCAACGTGTTCGCACCGCAAATTCGCAGTGAAAACGGGACCTTTTTTGGCAAAGTGTCTACCCTACATTTTTTAACCGTAGCTCGGCCGGCCCCTAGGGAAACCTAGCAAACCTATACATTTCTGAAAACTAGACACCCTGGGGAATTCAGGATGGGGTGACTCAACTGCCTCCCACCAGGTTCTGTTATCCAGAATCCCTTGCAAACCTAAAAAATTGACAAAAAAACGCATTTTCCACATATTTATGTGGTGAAAAGTTCTGGAATCTGCGTGGATCAACAAATTCCCACCACGCCGTGTTCCCCCAGGCCTCCCAAAAAGAATGGTACCTCACTTGCCTGGGTCTGCCTAGTGCCTGCAACGGGAAACAGCGCAAAACGCAACGTGTTCGCACCGCAATTTCGCAGTGAAAACTGGCCCTTTTTTGGCAAAGTGCCTACCTTTCATTTTTGAACCGTAGCTCGGCCAGCCCCTAGGGAAACCTAGCAAACCTATACATTTTTGAAAACTAGACACCCAGGGGAATTCAGGATGGGGTGACTCAACTGCCTCCCACCAGGTTCTGCTACCCAGAATCCCTTGCAAACCTAAAAAATTGTCAAAATAAACGCATGTTCCTCACATTTCTGTGGTGGAAAGTTCTGGAATCTGCGTGGATCAACAAATTTCCACCCACCCCGTGTTCCCCCAGGTGTCCTAAAAAATGGTACCTCACTTGCCTGGGTCTGCCTCGACAGGAAACAGCGCAAAATGCAATGTGTTCGCACCGCAATTTCGCAGTGAAAACGGGCCCTTTTTTGGCAAAGTGTCTACCTTTTGTTTTTGAACCGTTGCTCTGCCGGCCTCTAGGGAAACCTAGCAAACCTATACATATTTGAAAACTAGACACCCAGGGGAATTCAGGATGGGGTAACTCAACTGCCTCCCAATAGGTTCTGTTACCCAGAATCCCTTGCAAACCTAAATAATTGACAAAAAAACCACATTTTCCTCACATTCCTGTGGTGGAAAGTTCTGGAATCTGCGTGGATCAACAAATTTATACCCACCCGGCGTTCCCCCAGGTCTCCCGAAAAAAATGGTACCTCACTTGCCGGGGTAGGCATAGTGCCTGCGACAGGAAACAGCACAAAACGCAATGTGTTCGCACCGCAATTTCGCAGTCAAAACGGGCCCTTTTTAGACAAAGTGTCTACCTTTTGTTTTTGAACCGTAGCTCGGCCGGCCTCTAGGGACACCTAGCAAACCTATACATTTTTGAAAACTAGACACCCAGGGGAATTCAGGATGGGGTGACTCAACTGCCTCCCACCTGGTTCTGCTACCCAGAATCCCTTGCAAACCTAAATAATTGTCAAAATAAACGCATGTTCCTCACATTTCTGTGGTGGAAAGTTCTGGAATCTGCGTGGATCAACAAATTTCCACCCACCCCGTGTTCCCCCAGGTGTCCTAAAAAATGGTACCTCACTTGCCTGGGTCTGCCTCGACAGAAAACAGCGCAAAACGCAATGTGTTCACACCGCAATTTCGCAGTGAAAACGGGCCCTTTTTTGGCAAAGTGTCTACCTTTTGTTTTTGAACCGTAGCTCTGCCGGCCTCTAGGGAAACCTAGCAAACCTATACATATTTGAAAACTAGACACCCAGTGGAATTCAGGATGGGGTAACTCAACTTCCTCCCAACAGGTTCTGTTACCCAGAATCCCTTGCAAACCTAAATAATTGACAAAAAAAATACATTTTCCTCACATTTCTGTGGTGGAAAGTTCTGGAATCTGCGTGGATCAACAAATTTACACCCACCCCGCGTTCCCCAGGTCTCCCGAAAAAAATGGTACCTCACTTGCCGGGGTAGGCATAGTGCCTGCGACAGGAAACAGCGCAAAACGCAATGTGTTCGCACCGCAATTTCGCAGTCAAAACGGGCCCTTTTTTGGCAAAGTGTCTACCTTTTGTTTTTGAACCGTAGCTCGGCCGGCCTCTAGGGACACCTAGCAAACCTATATATTTTTGAAAACTAGACACCCAGGGGAATTCAGGATGGGGTAACTCAACTGCCTCCCACCAGGTTCTGCTACCCAGAATCCCTTGCAAACCTAAAAAATTGTCAAAATAAACGCATTTTCCTCACATTTCTGTGGTGGAAAGTTCTGGAATCTGCGTGGATCAACAAATTTCCACCTACCCTGTGTTCCCCCAGGTCTCCCGAAAAAAAACTGGTACCTCACTTGCCTGGGTCTGCCTAGTACCTGCGACAGGAAACAGCACAAAACGCAACGTGTTCGCACCGCAATTTTGCAGTGAAAACTGGCCCTTTTTTGGCAAAGTGCCTACTTTTCGTTTTTGAACCGTAGCTCGGCCAGCCCCTAGGGAAACCTAGCAAACCTATACATTTCTGAAAAGTAGACACCCTGGGGAATTCAGGATGGGGTGACTCAACTACCTCCCACCAGGTTCTGTTATCCAGAATCCCTTGCAAACCTAACAAATTGACAAAAAAAACGCATTTTCCACATATTTATGTGGTGAAAAGTTCTGGAATCTGCGTGGATCAACAAATTCCCACCCACGCCGTGTTCCCCCAGGCCTCCCGAAAAGAATGGTACCTCACTTGCCTGGGTCTGCCTAGTGCCTGCAACGGGAAACAGCGCAAAACGCAACGTGTTCGCACCGCAATTTCGCAGTGAAAACTGGCCCTTTTTTGGCAAAGTGCCTACCTTTCATTTTTGAACCGTAGCTCGGCCAGCCCCTAGGGAAACCTAGCAAACCTATAAATTTTTGAAACCTAGACACCCAGGGGAATTCAGGATGAGGTGATTCAACTGCCTCCCACCAGGTTCTGCTACCCAGAATCACTTGCAAACCTAAAAAATTGACAAAATAAACTCATTTTCCTCACATTTCTGTGGTGGAAAGTTCTGGAATCTGCGTGGATCAACAATTTTCCACCCACCCCGTGTTCCCCCAGGTCTCCCGAAAAAAATGGTGCCTCACTTGCCTGGGTAGGCATAGTGCCTGCGACAGGAAACAGCGCAAAACGCAATGTGTTCGCACCGCAATTTCGCAATGAAAACGGGCCCTTTTTTGGCAAAGTGTCTACCTTTTGTTTTTGAACCGTAGCTCGGCCGGCCCCTAGGGAAACCTAGCAAACCTATACATTTTTGAAAACTAGACACCCAGGGGAATTCAGGATGGGGTGACTCAACTGCCTTCCACCAGGTTCTGTTACCCAGAATCCTTTGCAAACCTAAAAAATTGACAAAAAAACGCATTTTCCTCACATTTCTGTGGTGGAAAGTTCTGGAATCTGCGTGGAACAACAAATTTCCACCCACCCCATGTTCCCCCAGGTCTCTCGAAATAAATGGTACCTCCCTTGCCTGGGTCTGCCTAGTGCCTGCGACAGGAAACAGCGCAAAACGCAACGTGTTCGCACCGCAATTTCGCAGTGAAAACGGGCCCTTTTTTGGCACAGTGTCTACCTTTTGTTTTTGAACCGTAGCTCGGCCGGCCCCTAGGGAAACCTAGCAAACCTATACATTTTTGAAAACTAGACACCCAGGGAAATTCAGGATGAGGTGATTCAACTGCCTCCCACCAGGTTCTGCTACCCAGAATCCCTTGCAAACCTAAAAAATTGACAAAAAACATGCATTTTCTTCACATTTTTGTGGTGGAAAGTTCTGGAATCTGCGTGGATCAACAAATTTCCACCCACCCCGTGTTCCCCCAGGTCTCCCGAAAAAATGGTACCTCACTTACCGGGGTCTGCCTAGTGCCTGCAACGGGAAACAGCGCAAAACGCAACGTGTACGCACCGCAATTTCGCAGTGAAAACTGGCCCTTTTTTGGCAAAGTGCCTACCTTTCATTTTTGAACCGTAGCTCGGCCAGCCCCTAGGGAAACCTAGCAAACCTATACATTTTTGAAAACTAGACACCCAGGGGAATTCAGGATGGGGTGACTCAACTGCCTCCCACCAGGTTCTGCTACCCAGAATCCCTTGCAAACCTAAAAAATTGTCAAAATAAACGCATGTTCCTCACATTTCTGTGGTGGAAAGTTCTGGAATCTGCGTGGATCAACAAATTTCCACCCACCCCGTGTTCCCCCAGGTGTCCTAAAAAATGGTACCTCACTTGCCTGGGTCTGCCTCGACAGGAAACAGCGCAAAACGCAATGTGTTCGCACCGTAATTTCGCAGTGAAAACTGGCCCTTTTTTGGAAAAGTGTCTACCCTTCGTTTTTGAACCGTAGGTCGGCCGGCCCCTAGGGAAACCTAGCAAACCTAGACATTTTTGAAACCTAGACACCCAGGGGAATTCAGGATGAGGTCATTCAACTGCCTCCCACCAGGTTCTGCTACCCAGAATCCCTTGCAAACCTAAAAAATTGACAAAAAAATGCATTTTCTTCACATTTCTGTGGTGGAAAGTTCTGGAATCTGCGTGGATCAACAAATTCCCACCCACGCCGTGTTCCCCCAGGCCTCCCGAAAAGAATGGTACCTCACTTGCCTGGGTCTGCCTAGTGCCTGCAACGGGAAACAGCACAAAACGCAACGTGTTCGCACCGCAATTTCGCAGTGAAAACTGGCCCTTTTTTGGCAAAGTGCCTACCTTTCATTTTTGAACCGTAGCTCGGCCAGCCCCTAGGGAAACCTAGCAAACCTATAAATTTTTGAAACCTAGACACCCAGGGGAATTCAGGATGAGGTGATTCAACTGCCTCCCACCAGGTTCTGCTACCCAGAATCACTTGCAAACCTAAAAAATTGACAAAATAAACTCATTTTCCTCACATTTCTGTGGTGGAAAGTTCTGGAATCTGCGTGGATCAACAATTTTCCACCCACCCCGTGTTCCCCCAGGTCTCCCGAAAAAAATGGTGCCTCACTTGCCTGGGTAGGCATAGTGCCTGCGACAGGAAACAGCGCAAAACGCAATGTGTTCGCACCGCAATTTCGCAATGAAAACGGGCCCTTTTTTGGCAAAGTGTCTACCTTTTGTTTTTGAACCGTAGCTCGGCCGGCCCCTAGGGAAACCTAGCAAACCTATACATTTTTGAAAACTAGACACCCAGGGGAATTCAGGATGGGGTGACTCAACTGCCTTCCACCAGGTTCTGTTACCCAGAATCCTTTGCAAACCTAAAAAATTGACAAAAAAACGCATTTTCCTCACATTTCTGTGGTGGAAAGTTCTGGAATCTGCGTGGAACAACAAATTTCCACCCACCCCATGTTCCCCCAGGTCTCTCGAAATAAATGGTACCTCCCTTGCCTGGGTCTGCCTAGTGCCTGCGACAGGAAACAGCGCAAAACGCAACGTGTTCGCACCGCAATTTCGCAGTGAAAACGGGCCCTTTTTTGGCACAGTGTCTACCTTTTGTTTTTGAACCGTAGCTCGGCCGGCCCCTAGGGAAACCTAGCAAACCTATACATTTTTGAAAACTAGACACCCAGGGAAATTCAGGATGAGGTGATTCAACTGCCTCCCACCAGGTTCTGCTACCCAGAATCCCTTGCAAACCTAAAAAATTGACAAAAAACATGCATTTTCTTCACATTTTTGTGGTGGAAAGTTCTGGAATCTGCGTGGATCAACAAATTTCCACCCACCCCGTGTTCCCCCAGGTCTCCCGAAAAAATGGTACCTCACTTACCGGGGTCTGCCTAGTGCCTGCAACGGGAAACAGCGCAAAACGCAACGTGTACGCACCGCAATTTCGCAGTGAAAACTGGCCCTTTTTTGGCAAAGTGCCTACCTTTCATTTTTGAACCGTAGCTCGGCCAGCCCCTAGGGAAACCTAGCAAACCTATACATTTTTGAAAACTAGACACCCAGGGGAATTCAGGATGGGGTGACTCAACTGCCTCCCACCAGGTTCTGCTACCCAGAATCCCTTGCAAACCTAAAAAATTGTCAAAATAAACGCATGTTCCTCACATTTCTGTGGTGGAAAGTTCTGGAATCTGCGTGGATCAACAAATTTCCACCCACCCCGTGTTCCCCCAGGTGTCCTAAAAAATGGTACCTCACTTGCCTGGGTCTGCCTCGACAGGAAACAGCGCAAAACGCAATGTGTTCGCACCGTAATTTCGCAGTGAAAACTGGCCCTTTTTTGGAAAAGTGTCTACCCTTCGTTTTTGAACCGTAGGTCGGCCGGCCCCTAGGGAAACCTAGCAAACCTAGACATTTTTGAAACCTAGACACCCAGGGGAATTCAGGATGAGGTCATTCAACTGCCTCCCACCAGGTTCTGCTACCCAGAATCCCTTGCAAACCTAAAAAATTGACAAAAAAATGCATTTTCTTCACATTTCTGTGGTGGAAAGTTCTGGAATCTGCGTGGATCAACAAATTCCCACCCACGCCGTGTTCCCCCAGGCCTCCCGAAAAGAATGGTACCTCACTTGCCTGGGTCTGCCTAGTGCCTGCAACGGGAAACAGCGCAAAACGCAACGTGTTCGCACCGCAATTTCGCAGTGAAAACTGGCCCTTTTTTGGCAAAGTGCCTACCTTTCATTTTTGAACCGTAGCTCGGCCAGCCCCTAGGGAAACCTAGCAAACCTATAAATTTTTGAAACCTAGACACCCAGGGGAATTCAGGATGAGGTGATTCAACTGCCTCCCACCAGGTTCTGCTACCCAGAATCACTTGCAAACCTAAAAAATTGACAAAATAAACTCATTTTCCTCACATTTCTGTGGTGGAAAGTTCTGGAATCTGCGTGGATCAACAATTTTCCACCCACCCCGTGTTCCCCCAGGTCTCCCGAAAAAAATGGTGCCTCACTTGCCTGGGTAGGCATAGTGCCTGCGACAGGAAACAGCGCAAAACGCAATGTGTTCGCACCGCAATTTCGCAATGAAAACGGGCCCTTTTTTGGCAAAGTGTCTACCTTTTGTTTTTGAACCGTAGCTCGGCCGGCCCCTAGGGAAACCTAGCAAACCTATACATTTTTGAAAACTAGACACCCAGGGGAATTCAGGATGGGGTGACTCAACTGCCTTCCACCAGGTTCTGTTACCCAGAATCCTTTGCAAACCTAAAAAATTGACAAAAAAAACGCATTTTCCTCACATTTCTGTGGTGGAAAGTTCTGGAATCTGCGTGGAACAACAAATTTCCACCCACCCCATGTTCCCCCAGGTCTCTCGAAATAAATGGTACCTCCCTTGCCTGGGTCTGCCTAGTGCCTGCGACAGGAAACAGCGCAAAACGCAACGTGTTCGCACCGCAATTTCGCAGTGAAAACGGGCCCTTTTTTGGCACAGTGTCTACCTTTTGTTTTTGAACCGTAGCTCGGCCGGCCCCTAGGGAAACCTAGCAAACCTATACATTTTTGAAAACTAGACACCCAGGGAAATTCAGGATGAGGTGATTCAACTGCCTCCCACCAGGTTCTGCTACCCAGAATCCCTTGCAAACCTAAAAAATTGACAAAAAACATGCATTTTCTTCACATTTTTGTGGTGGAAAGTTCTGGAATCTGCGTGGATCAACAAATTTCCACCCACCCCGTGTTCCCCCAGGTCTCCCGAAAAAATGGTACCTCACTTACCGGGGTCTGCCTAGTGCCTGCAACGGGAAACAGCGCAAAACGCAACGTGTACGCACCGCAATTTCGCAGTGAAAACTGGCCCTTTTTTGGCAAAGTGCCTACCTTTCATTTTTGAACCGTAGCTCGGCCAGCCCCTAGGGAAACCTAGCAAACCTATACATTTTTGAAAACTAGACACCCAGGGGAATTCAGGATGGGGTGACTCAACTGCCTCCCACCAGGTTCTGCTACCCAGAATCCCTTGCAAACCTAAAAAATTGTCAAAATAAACGCATGTTCCTCACATTTCTGTGGTGGAAAGTTCTGGAATCTGCGTGGATCAACAAATTTCCACCCACCCCGTGTTCCCCCAGGTGTCCTAAAAAATGGTACCTCACTTGCCTGGGTCTGCCTCGACAGGAAACAGCGCAAAACGCAATGTGTTCGCACCGTAATTTCGCAGTGAAAACTGGCCCTTTTTTGGAAAGTGTCTACCCTTCGTTTTTGAACCGTAGGTCGGCCGGCCCCTAGGGAAACCTAGCAAACCTAGACATTTTTGAAACCTAGACACCCAGGGGAATTCAGGATGAGGTGATTCAACTGCCTCCCACCAGGTTCTGCTACCCAGAATCCCTTGCAAACCTAAAAAATTGACAAAAAAATGCATTTTCTTCACATTTCTGTGGTGGAAAGTTCTGGAATCTGCGTGGATCAACAAATTCCCACCCACGCCGTGTTCTCCCAGGCCTCCCGAAAAGAATGGTACCTCACTTGCCTGGGTCTGCCTAGTGCCTGCAACGGGAAACAGCACAAAACGCAACGTGTTCGCACCGCAATTTCGCAGTGAAAACTGGCCCTTTTTTGGCAAAGTGCCTACCTTTCGTTTTTGAACCGTAGCTCGGCCAGCCCCTAGGGAAACCTAGCAAACCTATACATTTTTGAAAACTAGACACCCAGGGGAATTCAGGATGGGGTGATTCAACTGCCTCCCAATAGGTTCTGTTACCCAGAATCCCTTGCAAACCTAAAAAATTGACAAAAAACATGCATTTTCTTCACATATTTGTGGTGGAAAGTTCTGGAATCTGCGTGGATCAACAAATTTCCACCCACCCCGTGTTCCCCCAGGTCTCCCGAAAAAATGGTACCTCACTTACCGGGGTCTGCCTAGTGCCTGCAACGGGAAACAGCGCAAAACGCAACGTGTACGCACCGCAATTTCGCAGTGAAAACTGGCCCTTTTTTGGCAAAGTGCCTACCTTTCATTTTTGAACCGTAGCTCGGCCAGCCCCTAGGGAAACCTAGCAAACCTATACATTTTTGAAAACTAGACACCCAGGGGAATTCAGGATGGGGTGACTCAACTGCCTCCCACCAGGTTCTGCTACCCAGAATCCCTTGCAAACCTAAAAAATTGTCAAAATAAACGCATGTTCCTCACATTTCTGTGGTGGAAAGTTCTGGAATCTGCGTGGATCAACAAATTTCCACCCACCCCGTGTTCCCCCAGGTGTCCTAAAAAATGGTACCTCACTTGCCTGGGTCTGCCTCGACAGGAAACAGCGCAAAACGCAATGTGTTCGCACCGTAATTTCGCAGTGAAAACTGGCCCTTTTTTGGAAAAGTGTCTACCCTTCGTTTTTGAACCGTAGGTCGGCCGGCCCCTAGGGAAACCTAGCAAACCTAGACATTTTTGAAACCTAGACACCCAGGGGAATTCAGGATGAGGTCATTCAACTGCCTCCCACCAGGTTCTGCTACCCAGAATCCCTTGCAAACCTAAAAAATTGACAAAAAAATGCATTTTCTTCACATTTCTGTGGTGGAAAGTTCTGGAATCTGCGTGGATCAACAAATTCCCACCCACGCCGTGTTCCCCCAGGCCTCCCGAAAAGAATGGTACCTCACTTGCCTGGGTCTGCCTAGTGCCTGCAACGGGAAACAGCGCAAAACGCAACGTGTTCGCACCGCAATTTCGCAGTGAAAACTGGCCCTTTTTTGGCAAAGTGCCTACCTTTCATTTTTGAACCGTAGCTCGGCCAGCCCCTAGGGAAACCTAGCAAACCTATAAATTTTTGAAACCTAGACACCCAGGGGAATTCAGGATGAGGTGATTCAACTGCCTCCCACCAGGTTCTGCTACCCAGAATCACTTGCAAACCTAAAAAATTGACAAAATAAACTCATTTTCCTCACATTTCTGTGGTGGAAAGTTCTGGAATCTGCGTGGATCAACAATTTTCCACCCACCCCGTGTTCCCCCAGGTCTCCCGAAAAAAATGGTGCCTCACTTGCCTGGGTAGGCATAGTGCCTGCGACAGGAAACAGCGCAAAACGCAATGTGTTCGCACCGCAATTTCGCAATGAAAACGGGCCCTTTTTTGGCAAAGTGTCTACCTTTTGTTTTTGAACCGTAGCTCGGCCGGCCCCTAGGGAAACCTAGCAAACCTATACATTTTTGAAAACTAGACACCCAGGGGAATTCAGGATGGGGTGACTCAACTGCCTTCCACCAGGTTCTGTTACCCAGAATCCTTTGCAAACCTAAAAAATTGACAAAAAAACGCATTTTCCTCACATTTCTGTGGTGGAAAGTTCTGGAATCTGCGTGGAACAACAAATTTCCACCCACCCCATGTTCCCCCAGGTCTCTCGAAATAAATGGTACCTCCCTTGCCTGGGTCTGCCTAGTGCCTGCGACAGGAAACAGCGCAAAACGCAACGTGTTCGCACCGCAATTTCGCAGTGAAAACGGGCCCTTTTTTGGCACAGTGTCTACCTTTTGTTTTTGAACCGTAGCTCGGCCGGCCCCTAGGGAAACCTAGCAAACCTATACATTTTTGAAAACTAGACACCCAGGGAAATTCAGGATGAGGTGATTCAACTGCCTCCCACCAGGTTCTGCTACCCAGAATCCCTTGCAAACCTAAAAAATTGACAAAAAACATGCATTTTCTTCACATTTTTGTGGTGGAAAGTTCTGGAATCTGCGTGGATCAACAAATTTCCACCCACCCCGTGTTCCCCCAGGTCTCCCGAAAAAATGGTACCTCACTTACCGGGGTCTGCCTAGTGCCTGCAACGGGAAACAGCGCAAAACGCAACGTGTACGCACCGCAATTTCGCAGTGAAAACTGGCCCTTTTTTGGCAAAGTGCCTACCTTTCATTTTTGAACCGTAGCTCGGCCAGCCCCTAGGGAAACCTAGCAAACCTATACATTTTTGAAAACTAGACACCCAGGGGAATTCAGGATGGGGTGACTCAACTGCCTCCCACCAGGTTCTGCTACCCAGAATCCCTTGCAAACCTAAAAAATTGTCAAAATAAACGCATGTTCCTCACATTTCTGTGGTGGAAAGTTCTGGAATCTGCGTGGATCAACAAATTTCCACCCACCCCGTGTTCCCCCAGGTGTCCTAAAAAATGGTACCTCACTTGCCTGGGTCTGCCTCGACAGGAAACAGCGCAAAACGCAATGTGTTCGCACCGTAATTTCGCAGTGAAAACTGGCCCTTTTTTGGAAAAGTGTCTACCCTTCGTTTTTGAACCGTAGGTCGGCCGGCCCCTAGGGAAACCTAGCAAACCTAGACATTTTTGAAACCTAGACACCCAGGGGAATTCAGGATGAGGTCATTCAACTGCCTCCCACCAGGTTCTGCTACCCAGAATCCCTTGCAAACCTAAAAAATTGACAAAAAAATGCATTTTCTTCACATTTCTGTGGTGGAAAGTTCTGGAATCTGCGTGGATCAACAAATTCCCACCCACGCCGTGTTCCCCCAGGCCTCCCGAAAAGAATGGTACCTCACTTGCCTGGGTCTGCCTAGTGCCTGCAACGGGAAACAGCGCAAAACGCAACGTGTTCGCACCGCAATTTCGCAGTGAAAACTGGCCCTTTTTTGGCAAAGTGCCTACCTTTCATTTTTGAACCGTAGCTCGGCCAGCCCCTAGGGAAACCTAGCAAACCTATAAATTTTTGAAACCTAGACACCCAGGGGAATTCAGGATGAGGTGATTCAACTGC
This sequence comes from Lissotriton helveticus, assembly GCF_964261635.1. Classification (NCBI taxonomy): domain Eukaryota; kingdom Metazoa; phylum Chordata; class Amphibia; order Caudata; family Salamandridae; genus Lissotriton; species Lissotriton helveticus. The sequence goes on from NC_136059.1 coordinate 1,193,037,721, forward strand.
CTCCCACCAGGTTCTGCTACCCAGAATCACTTGCAAACCTAAAAAATTGACAAAATAAACTCATTTTCCTCACATTTCTGTGGTGGAAAGTTCTGGAATCTGCGTGGATCAACAATTTTCCACCCACCCCGTGTTCCCCCAGGTCTCCCGAAAAAAATGGTGCCTCACTTGCCTGGGTAGGCATAGTGCCTGCGACAGGAAACAGCGCAAAACGCAATGTGTTCGCACCGCAATTTCGCAATGAAAACGGGCCCTTTTTTGGCAAAGTGTCTACCTTTTGTTTTTGAACCGTAGCTCGGCCGGCCCCTAGGGAAACCTAGCAAACCTATACATTTTTGAAAACTAGACACCCAGGGGAATTCAGGATGGGGTGACTCAACTGCCTTCCACCAGGTTCTGTTACCCAGAATCCTTTGCAAACCTAAAAAATTGACAAAAAAACGCATTTTCCTCACATTTCTGTGGTGGAAAGTTCTGGAATCTGCGTGGAACAACAAATTTCCACCCACCCCATGTTCCCCCAGGTCTCTCGAAATAAATGGTACCTCCCTTGCCTGGGTCTGCCTAGTGCCTGCGACAGGAAACAGCGCAAAACGCAACGTGTTCGCACCGCAATTTCGCAGTGAAAACGGGCCCTTTTTTGGCACAGTGTCTACCTTTTGTTTTTGAACCGTAGCTCGGCCGGCCCCTAGGGAAACCTAGCAAACCTATACATTTTTGAAAACTAGACACCCAGGGAAATTCAGGATGAGGTGATTCAACTGCCTCCCACCAGGTTCTGCTACCCAGAATCCCTTGCAAACCTAAAAAATTGACAAAAAACATGCATTTTCTTCACATTTTTGTGGTGGAAAGTTCTGGAATCTGCGTGGATCAACAAATTTCCACCCACCCCGTGTTCCCCCAGGTCTCCCGAAAAAATGGTACCTCACTTACCGGGGTCTGCCTAGTGCCTGCAACGGGAAACAGCGCAAAACGCAACGTGTACGCACCGCAATTTCGCAGTGAAAACTGGCCCTTTTTTGGCAAAGTGCCTACCTTTCATTTTTGAACCGTAGCTCGGCCAGCCCCTAGGGAAACCTAGCAAACCTATACATTTTTGAAAACTAGACACCCAGGGGAATTCAGGATGGGGTGACTCAACTGCCTCCCACCAGGTTCTGCTACCCAGAATCCCTTGCAAACCTAAAAAATTGTCAAAATAAACGCATGTTCCTCACATTTCTGTGGTGGAAAGTTCTGGAATCTGCGTGGATCAACAAATTTCCACCCACCCCGTGTTCCCCCAGGTGTCCTAAAAAATGGTACCTCACTTGCCTGGGTCTGCCTCGACAGGAAACAGCGCAAAACGCAATGTGTTCGCACCGTAATTTCGCAGTGAAAACTGGCCCTTTTTTGGAAAAGTGTCTACCCTTCGTTTTTGAACCGTAGGTCGGCCGGCCCCTAGGGAAACCTAGCAAACCTAGACATTTTTGAAACCTAGACACCCAGGGGAATTCAGGATGAGGTGATTCAACTGCCTCCCACCAGGTTCTGCTACCCAGAATCCCTTGCAAACCTAAAAAATTGACAAAAAAATGCATTTTCTTCACATTTCTGTGGTGGAAAGTTCTGGAATCTGCGTGGATCAACAAATTCCCACCCACGCCGTGTTCCCCCAGGCCTCCCGAAAAGAATGGTACCTCACTTGCCTGGGTCTGCCTAGTGCCTGCAACGGGAAACAGCACAAAACGCAACGTGTTCGCACCGCAATTTCGCAGTGAAAACTGGCCCTTTTTTGGCAAAGTGCCTACCTTTCGTTTTTGAACCGTAGCTCGGCCAGCCCCTAGGGAAACCTAGCAAACCTATACATTTTTGAAAACTAGACACCCAGGGGAATTCAGGATGGGGTGATTCAACTGCCTCCCAATAGGTTCTGTTACCCAGAATCCCTTGCAAACCTAAATAATTGACAAAAAAACCACATTTTCCTCACATTTCTGTGGTGGAAAGTTCTGGAATCTGCGTGGATCAACAAATTTATACCCACCCAGCGTTCCCCCAGGTCTCCCGAAAAAAATGGTACCTCACTTGCCGGGGTAGGCATAGTGCCTGCGACAGGAAACAGCGCAAAACGCAATGTGTTCGCACCGCAATTTCGCAGTCAAAACGGGCCCTTTTTAGGCAAAGTGTCTACCTTTTGTTTGTGAACCGTAGCTCGGCCGGCCTCTAGGGACACCTAGCAAACCTATACATTTTTGAAAACTAGACACCCAGGGGAATTCAGGATGGGGTGACTCAACTGCCTCCCACCTGGTTCTGCTACCCAGAATCCCTTGCAAACCTAAATAATTGTCAAAATAAACGCATGTTCCTCATATTTCTGTGGTGGAAAGTTCTGGAATCTGCGTGGATCAACAAATTTCCACCCACCCCGTGTTCCCCCAGGTGTCCTAAAAAATGGTACCTCACTTGCCTGGGTCTGCCTCAACAGAAAACAGCGCAAAACGCAATGTGTTCGCACCGCAATTTCGCAGTGAAAACGGGCCCTTTTTTGGCAAAGTGTCTACCTTTTGTTTTTGAACCGTAGCTCTGCCGGCCTCTAGGGAAACCTAGCAAACCTATACATATTTGAAAACTAGACACCCAGGGGAATTCAGGATGGGGTAACTCAACTTCCTCCCAATAGGTTCTGTTACCCAGAATCCCTTGCAAACCTAAATAATTGATAAAAAAAACACATTTTCCTCACATTTCTGTGGTGGAAAGTTCTGGAATCTGCGTGGATCAACAAATTTACACCCACCCCGCGTTCCCCAGGTCTTCCGAAAAAAATGGTACCTCACTTGCCGGGGTAGGCATAGTGCCTGCGACAGGAAACAGCACAAAACGCAATGTGTTCGCACCGCAATTTTGCAGTCAAAACGGGCCCTTTTTTGGCAAAGTGTCTACCTTTTGTTTTTGAACCGTAGCCTGGCCGGCCTCTAGGGACACCTAGCAAACCTATACATTTTTGAAAACTAGACACCCAGGGGAATTCAGGATGGGGTGACTCAACTGCCTTCCACCAGGTTCTGTTACCCAGAATCCCTTGCAAACCTAAAAAATGGACAAAAAAACGCATTTTCCTCACATTTCTGTGGTGGAAAGTTCTGGAATCTGCGTGGAACAACAAATTTCCACCCACCCCATGTTCCCCCAGGTCTCTCGAAATAAATGGTACCTCCCTTGCCTGGGTCTGCCTAGTGCCTGCGACAGGAAACAGCGCAAAACGCAACGTGTTCGCACCGCAATTTCGCAGTAAAAACGGGCCCTTTTTTGGCACAGTGTCTACCTTTTGTTTTTGAACCGTAGCTCGGCCGGCCCCTAGGGAAACCTAGCAAACCTATACATTTTTGAAAACTAGACACCCAGGGAAATTCAGGATGAGGTGATTCAACTGCCTCCCACCAGGTTCTGCTACCCAGAATCCCTTGCAAACCTAAAAAATTGTCAAAATAAACGCATTTTCCTCACATTTCTGTGGTGGAAAGTTCTGGAATCTGCGTGGATCAACAAATTTCCACCTACCCTGTGTTCCCCCAGGTCTCCCGAAAAAAAACTGGTACCTCACTTGCCTGGGTCTGCCTAGTACCTGCGACAGGAAACAGCACAAAACGCAACGTGTTCGCACCGCAATTTTGCAGTCAAAACGGGCCCTTTTTTGGCAAAGTGTCTACCTTTTGTTTTTGAACCGTAGCCTGGCCGGCCTCTAGGGACACCTAGCAAACCTATACATTTTTGAAAACTAGACACCCAGGGGAATTCAGGATGGGGTGACTCAACTGCCTTCCACCAGGTTCTGTTACCCAGAATCCCTTGCAAACCTAAAAAATTGACAAAAAAACGCATTTTCCTCACATTTCTGTGGTGGAAAGTTCTGGAATCTGCGTGGAACAACAAATTTCCACCCACCCCATGTTCCCCCAGGTCTCTCGAAATAAATGGTACCTCCCTTGCCTGGGTCTGCCTAGTGCCTGCGACAGGAAACAGCGCAAAACGCAACGTGTTCGCACCGCAATTTCGCAGTAAAAACTGGCCCTTTTTTGGCACAGTGTCTACCTTTTGTTTTTGAACCGTAGCTCGGCCGGCCCCTAGGGAAACCTAGCAAACCTATACATTTTTGAAAACTAGACACCCAGGGAAATTCAGGATGAGGTGATTCAACTGCCTCCCACCAGGTTCTGCTACCCAGAATCCCTTGCAAACCTAAAAAATTGTCAAAATAAACGCATTTTCCTCACATTTCTGTGGTGGAAAGTTCTGGAATCTGCGTGGATCAACAAATTTCCACCTACCCTGTGTTCCCCCAGGTCTCCCGAAAAAAAACTGGTACCTCACTTGCCTGGGTCTGCCTAGTACCTGCGACAGGAAACAGCACAAAACGCAACGTGTTCGCACCGCAATTTTGCAGTGAAAACTGGCCCTTTTTTGGCAAAGTGCCTACTTTTCGTTTTTGAACCATAGCTCGGCCAGCCCCTAGGGAAACCTAGCAAACCTATACATTTCTGAAAAGTAGACACCCTGGGGAATTCAGGATGGGGTGACTCAACTACCTCCCACCAGGTTCTGTTATCCAGAATCCCTTGCAAACCTAACAAATTGACAAAAAAAAACGCATTTTCCACATATTTATGTGGTGAAAAGTTCTGGAATCTGCGTGGATCAACAAATTCCCACCCACGCCGTGTTCCCCCAGGTCTCCCGAAAAGAATGGTACCTCACTTGCCTGGGTCTGCCTAGTGCCTGCAACGGGAAAGCGCAAAACGCAACGTGTTCGCACCGCAATTTCGCAGTGAAAACTGGCCCTTTTTTGGCAAAGTGCCTACCTTTCATTTTTGAACCGTAGCTCGGCCAGCCCCTAGGGAAACCTAGCAAACCTATAAATTTTTGAAACCTAGACACCCAGGGGAATTCAGGATGAGGTGATTCAACTGCCTCCCACCAGGTTCTGCTACCCAGAATCACTTGCAAACCTAAAAAATTGACAAAATAAACTAATTTTCCTCACATTTCTGTGGTGGAAAGTTCTGGAATCTGCGTGGATCAACAATTTTCCACCCACCCCGTGTTCCCCCAGGTCTCCCAAAAAAAATGGTGCCTCACTTGCCTGGGTAGGCATAGTGCTGCGACAGGAAACAGCGCAAAACGCAATGTGTTCGCACCGCAATTTCGCAATGAAAACGGGCCCTTTTTTGGCAAAGTGTCTACCTTTTGTTTTTGAACCGTAGCTCGGCCGGCCCCTAGGGAAACCTAGCAAACCTATACATTTTTGAAAACTAGACACCCAGGGGAATTCAGGATGGGTTGACTCAACTGCCTTCCACCAGGTTCTGTTACCCAGAATCCCTTGCAAACCTAAAAAAATGGACAAAAAAACGCATTTTCCTCACATTTCTGTGGTGGAAAGTTCTGGAATCTGCGTGGAACAACAAATTTCCACCCACCCCATGTTCCCCCAGGTCTCTCGAAATAAATGGTACCTCCCTTGCCTGGGTCTGCCTAGTGCCTGCGACAGGAAACAGCGCAAAACGCAACGTGTTCGCACCGCAATTTCGCAGTGAAAACGGGCCCTTTTTTGGCACAGTGTCTACCTTTTGTTTTTGAACCGTAGCTCGGCCGGCCCCTAGGGAAACCTAGCAAACCTATACATTTTTGAAAACTAGACACCCAGGGAAATTCAGGATGAGGTGATTCAACTGCCTCCCACCAGGTTCTGCTACCCAGAATCCCTTGCAAACCTAAAAAATTGACAAAAAACATGCATTTTCTTCACATTTTTGTGGTGGAAAGTTCTGGAATCTGCGTGGATCAACAAATTTCCACCCACCCCGTGTTCCCCCAGGTCTCCCGAAAAAATGGTACCTCACTTACCGGGGTCTGCCTAGTGCCTGCAACGGGAAACAGCGCAAAACGCAACGTGTACGCACCGCAATTTCGCAGTGAAAACTGGCCCTTTTTTGGCAAAGTGCCTACCTTTCATTTTTGAACCGTAGCTCGGCCAGCCCCTAGGGAAACCTAGCAAACCTATACGTTTTTGAAAACTAGACACCCAGGGGAATTCAGGATGGGGTGACTCAACTGCCTCCCACCAGGTTCTGCTACCCAGAATCCCTTGCAAACCTAAACAATTGTCAAAATAAACGCATGTTCCTCACATTTCTGTGGTGGAAAGTTCTGGAATCTGCGTGGATCAACAAATTTCCACCCACCCCATGTTCCCCCAGGTGTCCTAAAAAATGGTACCTCACTTGCCTGGGTCTGCCTCGACAGGAAACAGCGCAAAACGCAATGTGTTCGCACCGTAATTTCGCAGTGAAAACTGGCCCTTTTTTGGAAAAGTGTCTACCCTTCGTTTTTGAACCGTAGGTCGGCCGGCCCCTAGGGAAACCTAGCAAACCTATACATTTTTGAAACCTAGACACCCAGGGGAATTCAGGATGAGGTGATTCAACTGCCTCCCACCAGGTTCTGCTACCCAGAATCCCTTGCAAACCCAAAAAATTGACAAAAAAATGCATTTTCTTCACATTTCTGTGGTGGAAAGTTCTGGAATCTGCGTGGATCAACAAATTTCACCCCCACCCCGTGTTCCCCCAGGTCTCCCAAAAAAATGGTACCTCACTTGCCTGGGTCTGCCTAGTGCCTGTGACAGGAAACAGCGCAAAACGCAACGTGTTCGCACCGCAATTTTGCAGTGAAAACTGGCCCTTTTTTGGCAAAGTGCCTACCTTTCGTTTTTGAACCGTAGCTCGGCCGGCCCCTAGGGAAACCTAGTAAACCTATACATTTTTGAAAACTAGACACCCAGGGGAATTCAGGATGGGGTGACTCAACTGCCTTCCACCAGGTTCTGTTACCCAGAATCCCTTGCAAACCTAAAAAATGGACAAAAAAACGCATTTTCCTCGCAATTCTGTGGTGGAAAGTTCTGGAATCTGCGTGGAACAACAAATTTCCACCCACCCCATGTTCCCCCAGGTCTCTCGAAATAAATGGTACCTCCCTTGCCTGGGTCTGCCTAGTGCCTGCGACAGGAAACAGCGCAAAACGCAACGTGTTCGCACCGCAATTTCGCAGTGAAAACGGGCCCTTTTTTGGCACAGTGTCTACCTTTTGTTTTTGAACCGTAGCTCGGCCGGCCCCTAGGGAAACCTAGCAAACCTATACATTTTTGAAAACTAGACACCCAGGGAAATTCAGGATGAGGTGATTCAATTGCCTCCCACCAGGTTCTGCTACCCAGAATCCCTTGCAAACCTAAAAAATTGTCAAAATAAACGCATTTTCCTCACATTTCTGTGGTGGGAAGTTCTGGAATCTGCGTGGATCAACAAATTTCCACCTACCCTGTGTTCCCCCAGGTCTCCCGAAAAAAAACTGGTACCTCACTTGCCTGGGTCTGCCTAGTACCTGTGACAGGAAACAGCACAAAACGCAACGTGTTCGCACCGCAATTTTGCAGTGAAAACTGGCCCTTTTTTGGCAAAGTGCCTACTTTTCGTTTTTGAACCGTAGCTCGGCCAGCCCCTAGGGAAACCTAGCAAACCTATACATTTCTGAAAAGTAGACACCCTGGGGAATTCAGGATGGGGTGACTCAACTACCTCCCACCAGGTTCTGTTATCCAGAATCCCTTGTAAACCTAACAAATTGACAAAAAAAACGCATTTTCCACATATTTATGTGGTGAAAAGTTCTGGAATCTGCGTGGATCAACAAATTCCCACCCACGCCGTGTTCCCCCAGGCCTCCCGAAAAGAATGGTACCTCACTTGCCTGGGTCTGCCTAGTGCCTGCAACGGGAAACAGCGCAAAACGCAACGTGTTCGCACCGCAATTTCGCAGTGAAAACTGGCCCTTTTTTGGCAAAGTGCCTACCTTTCATTTTTGAACCGTAGCTCGGCCAGCCCCTAGGGAAACCTAGCAAACCTATAAATTTTTGAAACCTAGACACCCAGGGGAATTCAGGATGAGGTGATTCAACTGCCTCCCACCAGGTTCTGCTACCCAGAATCACTTGCAAACCTAAAAAATGGACAAAATAAACTCATTTTCCTCACATTTCTGTGGTGGAAAGTTCTGGAATCTGCGTGGATCAACAATTTTCCACCCACCCCGTGTTGCCCCAGGTCTCCCGAAAAAAATGGTGCCTCACTTGCCTGGGTAGGCATAGTGCTGCGACAGGAAACAGCGCAAAACGCAATGTGTTCGCACCGCAATTTCGCAATGAAAACGGGCCCTTTTTTGGCAAAGTGTCTACCTTTCGTTTTTGAACCGTAGCTCGGCCGGCCCCTAGGGAAACCTAGCAAACCTATACATTTTTGAAAACTAGACACCCAGGGGAATTCAGGATGGGGTGACTCAACTGCCTCCCACCTGGTTCTGCTACCCAGAATCCCTTGCAAACCTAAATAATTGTCAAAATAAACGCATGTTCCTCACATTTCTGTGGTGGAAAGTTCTGGAATCTGCGTGGATCAACAAATTTCCACCCACCCCGTGTTCCCCCAGGTGTCCTAAAAAATGGTACCTCACTTGCCTGGGTCTGCCTCGACAGAAAACAGCGCAAAACGCAATGTGTTCACACCGCAATTTCGCAGTGAAAACGGGCCCTTTTTTGGCAAAGTGTCTACCTTTTGTTTTTGAACCGTAGCTCTGCCGGCCTCTAGGGAAACCTAGCAAACCTATACATATTTGAAAACTAGACACCCAGGGGAATTCAGGATGGGGTAACTCAACTTCCTCCCAACAGGTTCTGTTACCCAGAATCCCTTGCAAACCTAAATAATTGACAAAAAAAATACATTTTCCTCACATTTCTGTGGTGGAAAGTTCTGGAATCTGCGTGGATCAACAAATTTACGCCCACCCCGCGTTCCCCAGGTCTCCCGAAAAAAATGGTACCTCACTTGCCGGGGTAGGCATAGTGCCTGCGACAGGAAACAGCGCAAAACGCAATGTGTTCGCACCGCAATTTCGCAGTCAAAACGGGCCCTTTTTTGGCAAAGTGTCTACCTTTTGTTTTTGAACCGTAGCTCGGCCGGCCTCTAGGGACACCTAGCAAACCTATATATTTTTGAAAACTAGACACCCAGGGGAATTCAGGATGGGGTAACTCAACTGCCTCCCACCAGGTTCTGCTACCCAGAATCCCTTGCAAACCTAAAAAATTGTCAAAATAAACGCATTTTCCTCACATTTCTGTGGTGGAAAGTTCTGGAATCTGCGTGGATCAACAAATTTCCACCTACCCTGTGTTCCCCCAGGTCTCCCGAAAAAAAACTGGTACCTCACTTGCCTGGGTCTGCCTAGTACCTGCGACAGGAAACAGCACAAAACGCAACGTGTTCGCACCGCAATTTTGCAGTGAAAACTGGCCCTTTTTTGGCAAAGTGCCTACTTTTCGTTTTTGAACCGTAGCTCGGCCAGCCCCTAGGGAAACCTAGCAAACCTATACATTTCTGAAAAGTAGACACCCTGGGGAATTCAGGATGGGGTGACTCAACTACCTCCCACCAGGTTCTGTTATCCAGAATCCCTTGCAAACCTAACAAATTGACAAAAAAACGCATTTTCCACATATTTATGTGGTGAAAAGTTCTGGAATCTGCGTGGATCAACAAATTCCCACCCACGCCGTGTTCCCCCAGGCCTCCCGAAAAGAATGGTACCTCACTTGCCTGGGTCTGCCTAGTGCCTGCAACGGGAAACAGCGCAAAACGCAACGTGTTCGCACCGCAATTTCGCAGTGAAAACTGGCCCTTTTTTGGCAAAGTGCCTACCTTTCATTTTTGAACCGTAGCTCGGCCAGCCCCTAGGGAAACCTAGCAAACCTATAAATTTTTGAAACCTAGACACCCAGGGGAATTCAGGATGAGGTGATTCAGCTGCCTCCCACCAGGTTCTGCTACCCAGAATCACTTGCAAACCTAAAAAATTGACAAAATAAACTCATTTTCCTCACATTTCTGTGGTGGAAAGTTCTGGAATCTGCGTGGATCAACAATTTTCCACCCACCCCGTGTTCCCCCAGGTCTCCCGAAAAAAATGGTGCCTCACTTGCCTGGGTAGGCATAGTGCCTGCGACAGGAAACAGCGCAAAACGCAATGTGTTCGCACCGCAATTTCGCAATGAAAACGGGCCCTTTTTTGGCAAAGTGTCTACCTTTTGTTTTTGAACCGTAGCTCGGCCGGCCCCTAGGGAAACCTAGCAAACCTATACATTTTTGAAAACTAGACACCCAGGGGAATTCAGGATGGGGTGACTCAACTGCCTTCCACCAGGTTCTGTTACCCAGAATCCTTTGCAAACCTAAAAAATTGACAAAAAAACGCATTTTCCTCACATTTCTGTGGTGGAAAGTTCTGGAATCTGCGTGGAACAACAAATTTCCACCCACCCCATGTTCCCCCAGGTCTCTCGAAATAAATGGTACCTCCCTTGCCTGGGTCTGCCTAGTGCCTGCGACAGGAAACAGCGCAAAACGCAACGTGTTCGCACCGCAATTTCGCAGTGAAAACGGGCCCTTTTTTGGCACAGTGTCTACCTTTTGTTTTTGAACCGTAGCTCGGCCGGCCCCTAGGGAAACCTAGCAAACCTATACATTTTTGAAAACTAGACACCCAGGGAAATTCAGGATGAGGTGATTCAACTGCCTCCCACCAGGTTCTGCTACCCAGAATCCCTTGCAAACCTAAAAAATTGACAAAAAACATGCATTTTCTTCACATTTTTGTGGTGGAAAGTTCTGGAATCTGCGTGGATCAACAAATTTCCACCCACCCCGTGTTCCCCCAGGTCTCCCGAAAAAATGGTACCTCACTTACCGGGGTCTGCCTAGTGCCTGCAACGGGAAACAGCGCAAAACGCAACGTGTACGCACCGCAATTTCGCAGTGAAAACTGGCCCTTTTTTGGCAAAGTGCCTACCTTTCATTTTTGAACCGTAGCTCTGCCAGCCCCTAGGGAAACCTAGCAAACCTATACATTTTTGAAAACTAGACACCCAGGGGAATTCAGGATGGGGTGACTCAACTGCCTCCCACCAGGTTCTGCTACCCAGAATCCCTTGCAAACCTAAAAAATTGTCAAAATAAACGCATGTTCCTCACATTTCTGTGGTGGAAAGTTCTGGAATCTGCGTGGATCAACAAATTTCCACCCACCCCGTGTTCCCCCAGGTGTCCTAAAAAATGGTACCTCACTTGCCTGGGTCTGCCTCGACAGGAAACAGCGCAAAACGCAATGTGTTCGCACCGTAATTTCGCAGTGAAAACTGGCCCTTTTTTGGAAAAGTGTCTACCCTTCGTTTTTGAACCGTAGGTCGGCCGGCCCCTAGGGAAACCTAGCAAACCTAGACATTTTTGAAACCTAGACACCCAGGGGAATTCAGGATGAGGTCATTCAACTGCCTCCCACCAGGTTCTGCTACCCAGAATCCCTTGCAAACCTAAAAAATTGACAAAAAAATGCATTTTCTTCACATTTCTGTGGTGGAAAGTTCTGGAATCTGCGTGGATCAACAAATTCCCACCCACGCCGTGTTCCCCCAGGCCTCCCGAAAAGAATGGTACCTCACTTGCCTGGGTCTGCCTAGTGCCTGCAACGGGAAACAGCGCAAAACGCAACGTGTTCGCACCGCAATTTCGCAGTGAAAACTGGCCCTTTTTTGGCAAAGTGCCTACCTTTCATTTTTGAACCGTAGCTCGGCCAGCCCCTAGGGAAACCTAGCAAACCTATAAATTTTTTAAACCTAGACACCCAGGGGAATTCAGGATGAGGTGATTCAACTGCCTCCCACCAGGTTCTGCTACCCAGAATCACTTGCAAACCTAAAAAATTGACAAAATAAACTCATTTTCCTCACATTTCTGTGGTGGAAAGTTCTGGAATCTGCGTGGATCAACAATTTTCCACCCACCCCATGTTCCCCCAGGTCTCCCGAAAAAAATGGTGCCTCACTTGCCTGGGTAGGCATAGTGCCTGCGACAGGAAACAGCGCAAAATGCAATGTGTTCGCACCGCAATTTCGCAATGAAAACGGGCCCTTTTTTGGCAAAGTGTCTACCTTTTGTTTTTGAACCGTAGCTCGGCCGGCCCCTAGGGAAACCTAGCAAACCTATACATTTTTGAAAACTAGACACCCAGGGGAATTCAGGATGGGGTGACTCAACTGCCTTCCACCAGGTTCTGTTACCCAGAATCCTTTGCAAACCTAAAAAATTGACAAAAAAACGCATTTTCCTCACATTTCTGTGGTGGAAAGTTCTGGAATCTGCGTGGAACAACAAATTTCCACCCACCCCATGTTCCCCCAGGTCTCTCGAAATAAATGGTACCTCCCTTGCCTGGGTCTGCCTAGTGCCTGCGACAGGAAACAGCGCAAAACGCAACGTGTTCGCACCGCAATTTCGCAGTGAAAACGGGCCCTTTTTTGGCACAGTGTCTACCTTTTGTTTTTGAACCGTAGCTCGGCCGGCCCCTAGGGAAACCTAGCAAACCTATACATTTTTGAAAACTAGACACCCAGGGAAATTCAGGATGAGGTGATTCAACTGCCTCCCACCAGGTTCTGCTACCCAGAATCCCTTGCAAACCTAAAAAATTGACAAAAAACATGCATTTTCTTCACATTTTTGTGGTGGAAAGTTCTGGAATCTGCGTGGATCAACAAATTTCCACCCACCCCGTGTTCCCCCAGGTCTCCCGAAAAAATGGTACCTCACTTACCGGGGTCTGCCTAGTGCCTGCAACGGGAAACAGCGCAAAACGCAACGTGTACGCACCGCAATTTCGCAGTGAAAACTGGCCCTTTTTTGGCAAAGTGCCTACCTTTCATTTTTGAACCGTAGCTCGGCCAGCCCCTAGGGAAACCTAGCAAACCTATACATTTTTGAAAACTAGACACCCAGGGGAATTCAGGATGGGGTGACTCAACTGCCTCCCACCAGGTTCTGCTACCCAGAATCCCTTGCAAACCTAAAAAATTGTCAAAATAAACGCATGTTCCTCACATTTCTGTGGTGGAAAGTTCTGGAATCTGCGTGGATCAACAAATTTCCACCCACCCCGTGTTCCCCCAGGTGTCCTAAAAAATGGTACCTCACTTGCCTGGGTCTGCCTCGACAGGAAACAGCGCAAAACGCAATGTGTTCGCACCGTAATTTCGCAGTGAAAACTGGCCCTTTTTTGGAAAAGTGTCTACCCTTCGTTTTTGAACCGTAGGTCGGCCGGCCCCTAGGGAAACCTAGCAAACCTAGACATTTTTGAAACCTAGACACCCAGGGGAATTCAGGATGAGGTGATTCAACTGCCTCCCACCAGGTTCTGCTACCCAGAATCCCTTGCAAACCTAAAAAATTGACAAAAAAATGCATTTTCTTCACATTTCTGTGGTGGAAAGTTCTGGAATCTGCGTGGATCAACAAATTCCCACCCACGCCGTGTTCCCCCAGGCCTCCCGAAAAGAATGGTACCTCACTTGCCTGGGTCTGCCTAGTGCCTGCAACGGGAAACAGCACAAAACGCAACGTGTTCGCACCGCAATTTCGCAGTGAAAACTGGCCCTTTTTTGGCAAAGTGCCTACCTTTCGTTTTTGAACCGTAGCTCGGCCAGCCCCTAGGGAAACCTAGCAAACCTATACATTTTTGAAAACTAGACACCCAGGGGAATTCAGGATGGGGTGATTCAACTGCCTCCCAATAGGTTCTGTTACCCAGAATCCCTTGCAAACCTAAATAATTGACAAAAAAACCACATTTTCCTCACATTTCTGTGGTGGAAAGTTCTGGAATCTGCGTGGATCAACAAATTTATACCCACCCAGCGTTCCCCCAGGTCTCCCGAAAAAAATGGTACCTCACTTGCCGGGGTAGGCATAGTGCCTGCGACAGGAAACAGCGCAAAACGCAATGTGTTCGCACCGCAATTTCGCAGTCAAAACGGGCCCTTTTTAGGCAAAGTGTCTACCTTTTGTTTGTGAACCGTAGCTCGGCCGGCCTCTAGGGACACCTAGCAAACCTATACATTTTTGAAAACTAGACACCCATGGGAATTCAGGATGGGGTGACTCAACTGCCTCCCACCTGGTTCTGCTACCCAGAATCCCTTGCAAACCTAAATAATTGTCAAAATAAACGCATGTTCCTCACATTTCTGTGGTGGAAAGTTCTGGAATCTGCGTGGATCAACAAATTTCCACCCACCCCGTGTTCCCCCAGGTGTCCTAAAAAATGGTACCTCACTTGCCTGGGTCTGCCTCAACAGAAAACAGCGCAAAACGCAATGTGTTCGCACCGCAATTTCGCAGTGAAAACGGGCCCTTTTTTGGCAAAGTGTCTACCTTTTGTTTTTGAACCGTAGCTCTGCCGGCCTCTAGGGAAACCTAGCAAACCTGTACATATTTGAAAACTAGACACCCAGGGGAATTCAGGATGGGGTAACTCAACTTCCTCCCAATAGGTTCTGTTACCCAGAATCCCTTGCAAACCTAAATAATTGACAAAAAAAACACATTTTCCTCACATTTCTGTGGTGGAAAGTTCTGGAATCTGCGTGGATCAACAAATTTACACCCACCCCGCGTTCCCCAGGTCTTCCGAAAAAAATGGTACCTCACTTGCCGGGGTAGGCATAGTGCCTGCGACAGGAAACAGCGCAAAACGCAATGTGTTCGCACCGCAATTTTGCAGTCAAAACGGGCCCTTTTTTGGCAAAGTGTCTACCTTTTGTTTTTGAACCGTAGCCTGGCCGGCCTCTAGGGACACCTAGCAAACCTATACATTTTTGAAAACTAGACACCCAGGGGAATTCAGGATGGGGTGACTCAACTGCCTTCCACCAGGTTCTGTTACCCAGAATCCCTTGCAAACCTAAAAAATGGACAAAAAAACGCATTTTCCTCACATTTCTGTGGTGGAAAGTTCTGGAATCTGCGTGGAACAACAAATTTCCACCCACCCCATGTTCCCCCAGGTCTCTCGAAATAAATGGTACCTCCCTTGCCTGGGTCTGCCTAGTGCCTGCGACAGGAAACAGCGCAAAACGCAACGTGTTCGCACCGCAATTTCGCAGTAAAAACGGGCCCTTTTTTGGCACAGTGTCTACCTTTTGTTTTTGAACCGTAGCTCGGCCGGCCCCTAGGGAAACCTAGCAAACCTATACATTTTTGAAAACTAGACACCCAGGGAAATTCAGGATGAGGTGATTCAACTGCCTCCCACCAGGTTCTGCTACCCAGAATCCCTTGCAAACCTAAAAAATTGTCAAAATAAACGCATTTTCCTCACATTTCTGTGGTGGAAAGTTCTGGAATCTGCGTGGATCAACAAATTTCCACCTACCCTGTGTTCCCCCAGGTCTCCCGAAAAAAAACTGGTACCTCACTTGCCTGGGTCTGCCTAGTACCTGCGACAGGAAACAGCACAAAACGCAACGTGTTCGCACCGCAATTTTGCAGTCAAAACGGGCCCTTTTTTGGCAAAGTGTCTACCTTTTGTTTTTGAACCGTAGCCTGGCCGGCCTCTAGGGACACCTAGCAAACCTATACATTTTTGAAAACTAGACACCCAGGGGAATTCAGGATGGGGTGACTCAACTGCCTTCCACCAGGTTCTGTTACCCAGAATCCCTTGCAAACCTAAAAAATGGACAAAAAAACGCATTTTCCTCACATTTCTGTGGTGGAAAGTTCTGGAATCTGCGTGGAACAACAAATTTCCACCCACCCCATGTTCCCCCAGGTCTCTCGAAATAAATGGTACCTCCCTTGCCTGGGTCTGCCTAGTGCCTGCGACAGGAAACAGCGCAAAACGCAACGTGTTCGCACCGCAATTTCGCAGTAAAAACGGGCCCTTTTTTGGCACAGTGTCTACCTTTTGTTTTTGAACCGTAGCTCGGCCGGCCCCTAGGGAAACCTAGCAAACCTATACATTTTTGAAAACTAGACACCCAGGGAAATTCAGGATGAGGTGATTCAACTGCCTCCCACCAGGTTCTGCTACCCAGAATCCCTTGCAAACCTAAAAAATTGTCAAAATAAACGCATTTTCCTCACATTTCTGTGGTGGAAAGTTCTGGAATCTGCGTGGATCAACAAATTTCCACCTACCCTGTGTTCCCCCAGGTCTCCCGAAAAAAAACTGGTACCTCACTTGCCTGGGTCTGCCTAGTACCTGCGACAGGAAACAGCACAAAACGCAACGTGTTCGCACCGCAATTTTGCAGTGAAAACTGGCCCTTTTTTGGCAAAGTGCCTACTTTTCGTTTTTGAACCATAGCTCGGCCAGCCCCTAGGGAAACCTAGCAAACCTATACATTTCTGAAAAGTAGACACCCTGGGGAATTCAGGATGGGGTGACTCAACTACCTCCCACCAGGTTCTGTTATCCAGAATCCCTTGCAAACCTAACAAATTGACAAAAAAAAACGCATTTTCCACATATTTATGTGGTGAAAAGTTCTGGAATCTGCGTGGATCAACAAATTCCCACCCACGCCGTGTTCCCCCAGGTCTCCCGAAAAGAATGGTACCTCACTTGCCTGGGTCTGCCTAGTGCCTGCAACGGGAAAGCGCAAAACGCAACGTGTTCGCACCGCAATTTCGCAGTGAAAACTGGCCCTTTTTTGGCAAAGTGCCTACCTTTCATTTTTGAACCGTAGCTCGGCCAGCCCCTAGGGAAACCTAGCAAACCTATAAATTTTTGAAACCTAGACACCCAGGGGAATTCAGGATGAGGTGATTCAACTGCCTCCCACCAGGTTCTGCTACCCAGAATCACTTGCAAACCTAAAAAATTGACAAAATAAACTAATTTTCCTCACATTTCTGTGGTGGAAAGTTCTGGAATCTGCGTGGATCAACAATTTTCCACCCACCCCGTGTTCCCCCAGGTCTCCCGAAAAAAATGGTGCCTCACTTGCCTGGGTAGGCATAGTGCTGCGACAGGAAACAGCGCAAAACGCAATGTGTTCGCACCGCAATTTCGCAATGAAAACGGGCCCTTTTTTGGCAAAGTGTCTACCTTTTGTTTTTGAACCGTAGCTCGGCCGGCCCCTAGGGAAACCTAGCAAACCTATACATTTTTGAAAACTAGACACCCAGGGGAATTCAGGATGGGGTGACTCAACTGCCTTCCACCAGGTTCTGTTACCCAGAATCCCTTGCAAACCTAAAAAATGGACAAAAAAACGCATTTTCCTCACATTTCTGTGGTGGAAAGTTCTGGAATCTGCGTGGAACAACAAATTTCCACCCACCCCATGTTCCCCCAGGTCTCTCGAAATAAATGGTACCTCCCTTGCCTGGGTCTGCCTAGTGCCTGCGACAGGAAACAGCGCAAAACGCAACGTGTTCGCACCGCAATTTCGCAGTGAAAACGGGCCCTTTTTTGGCACAGTGTCTACCTTTTGTTTTTGAACCGTAGCTCGGCCGGCCCCTAGGGAAACCTAGCAAACCTATACATTTTTGAAAACTAGACACCCAGGGAAATTCAGGATGAGGTGATTCAACTGCCTCCCACCAGGTTCTGCTACCCAGAATCCCTTGCAAACCTAAAAAATTGACAAAAAACATGCATTTTCTTCACATTTTTGTGGTGGAAAGTTCTGGAATCTGCGTGGATCAACAAATTTCCACCCACCCCGTGTTCCCCCAGGTCTCCCGAAAAAATGGTACCTCACTTACCGGGGTCTGCCTAGTGCCTGCAACGGGAAACAGCGCAAAACGCAACGTGTACGCACCGCAATTTCGCAGTGAAAACTGGCCCTTTTTTGGCAAAGTGCCTACCTTTCATTTTTGAACCGTAGCTCGGCCAGCCCCTAGGGAAACCTAGCAAACCTATACATTTTTGAAAACTAGACACCCAGGGGAATTCAGGATGGGGTGACTCAACTGCCTCCCACCAGGTTCTGCTACCCAGAATCCCTTGCAAACCTAAACAATTGTCAAAATAAACGCATGTTCCTCACATTTCTGTGGTGGAAAGTTCTGGAATCTGCGTGGATCAACAAATTTCCACCCACCCCATGTTCCCCCAGGTGTCCTAAAAAATGGTACCTCACTTGCCTGGGTCTGCCTCGACAGGAAACAGCGCAAAACGCAATGTGTTCGCACCGTAATTTCGCAGTGAAAACTGGCCCTTTTTTGGAAAAGTGTCTACCCTTCGTTTTTGAACCGTAGGTCGGCCGGCCCCTAGGGAAACCTAGCAAACCTATACATTTTTGAAACCTAGACACCCAGGGGAATTCAGGATGAGGTGATTCAACTGCCTCCCACCAGGTTCTGCTACCCAGAATCCCTTGCAAACCTAAAAAATTGACAAAAAAATGCATTTTCTTCACATTTCTGTGGTGGAAAGTTCTGGAATCTGCGTGGATCAACAAATTTCACCCCCACCCCGTGTTCCCCCAGGTCTCCCAAAAAAATGGTACCTCACTTGCCTGGGTCTGCCTAGTGCCTGTGACAGGAAACAGCGCAAAACGCAACGTGTTCGCACCGCAATTTTGCAGTGAAAACTGGCCCTTTTTTGGCAAAGTGCCTACCTTTCGTTTTTGAACCGTAGCTCGGCCGGCCCCTAGGGAAACCTAGTAAACCTATACATTTTTGAAAACTAGACACCCAGGGGAATTCAGGATGGGGTGACTCAACTGCCTTCCACCAGGTTCTGTTACCCAGAATCCCTTGCAAACCTAAAAAATGGACAAAAAAACGCATTTTCCTCGCAATTCTGTGGTGGAAAGTTCTGGAATCTGCGTGGAACAACAAATTTCCACCCACCCCATGTTCCCCCAGGTCTCTCGAAATAAATGGTACCTCCCTTGCCTGGGTCTGCCTAGTGCCTGCGACAGGAAACAGCGCAAAACGCAACGTGTTCGCACCGCAATTTCGCAGTGAAAACGGGCCCTTTTTTGGCACAGTGTCTACCTTTTGTTTTTGAACCGTAGCTCGGCCGGCCCCTAGGGAAACCTAGCAAACCTATACATTTTTGAAAACTAGACACCCAGGGAAATTCAGGATGAGGTGATTCAATTGCCTCCCACCAGGTTCTGCTACCCAGAATCCCTTGCAAACCTAAAAAATTGTCAAAATAAACGCATTTTCCTCACATTTCTGTGGTGGGAAGTTCTGGAATCTGCGTGGATCAACAAATTTCCACCTACCCTGTGTTCCCCCAGGTCTCCCGAAAAAAAACTGGTACCTCACTTGCCTGGGTCTGCCTAGTACCTGTGACAGGAAACAGCACAAAACGCAACGTGTTCGCACCGCAATTTTGCAGTGAAAACTGGCCCTTTTTTGGCAAAGTGCCTACTTTTCGTTTTTGAACCGTAGCTCGGCCAGCCCCTAGGGAAACCTAGCAAACCTATACATTTCTGAAAAGTAGACACCCTGGGGAATTCAGGATGGGGTGACTCAACTACCTCCCACCAGGTTCTGTTATCCAGAATCCCTTGTAAACCTAACAAATTGACAAAAAAAACGCATTTTCCACATATTTATGTGGTGAAAAGTTCTGGAATCTGCGTGGATCAACAAATTCCCACCCACGCCGTGTTCCCCCAGGCCTCCCGAAAAGAATGGTACCTCACTTGCCTGGGTCTGCCTAGTGCCTGCAACGGGAAACAGCGCAAAACGCAACGTGTTCGCACCGCAATTTCGCAGTGAAAACTGGCCCTTTTTTGGCAAAGTGCCTACCTTTCATTTTTGAACCGTAGCTCGGCCAGCCCCTAGGGAAACCTAGCAAACCTATAAATTTTTGAAACCTAGACACCCAGGGGAATTCAGGATGAGGTGATTCAACTGCCTCCCACCAGGTTCTGCTACCCAGAATCACTTGCAAACCTAAAAAATGGACAAAATAAACTCATTTTCCTCACATTTCTGTGGTGGAAAGTTCTGGAATCTGCGTGGATCAACAATTTTCCACCCACCCCGTGTTGCCCCAGGTCTCCCGAAAAAAATGGTGTCTCACTTGCCTGGGTAGGCATAGTGCTGCGACAGGAAACAGCGCAAAACGCAATGTGTTCGCACCGCAATTTCGCAATGAAAACGGGCCCTTTTTTGGCAAAGTGTCTACCTTTTGTTTTTGAACCGTAGCTCGGCCGGCCCCTAGGGAAACCTAGCAAACCTATACATTTTTGAAAACTAGACACCCAGGGGAATTCAGGATGGGGTGACTCAACTGCCTTCCACCAGGTTCTGTTACCCAGAATCCCTTGCAAACCTAAAAAATGGACAAAAAAACGCATTTTCCTCACATTTCTGTGGTGGAAAGTTCTAGAATCTGCGCGGAACAACAAATTTCCACCCACCCCATGTTCCCCCAGGTCTCTCGAAATAAATGGTACCTCCCTTGCCTGGGTCTGCCTAGTGCCTGCGACAGGAAACAGCGCAAAACGCAACGTGTTCGCACCGCAATTTCGCAGTGAAAACGGGCCCTTTTTTGGCACAGTGTCTACCTTTTGTTTTTGAACCGTAGCTCGGCCGGCCCCTAGGGAAACCTAGCAAACCTATACATTTTTGAAAACTAGACACCCAGGGAAATTCAGGATGAGGTGATTCAACTGCCTCCCACCAGGTTCTGCTACCCAGAATCCCTTGCAAACCTAAAAAATTGACAAAAAACATGCATTTTCTTCACATTTTTGTGGTGGAAAGTTCTGGAATCTGCGTGGATCAACAAATTTCCACCCACCCCGTGTTCCCCCAGGTCTCCCGAAAAAATGGTACCTCACTTACCGGGGTCTGCCTAGTGCCTGCAACGGGAAACAGCGCAAAACGCAACGTGTACGCACCGCAATTTCGCAGTGAAAACTGGCCCTTTTTTGGCAAAGTGCCTACCTTTCATTTTTGAACCGTAGCTCGGCCAGCCCCTAGGGAAACCTAGCAAACCTATACATTTTTGAAAACTAGACACCCAGGGGAATTCAGGATGGGGTGACTCAACTGCCTTCCACCAGGTTCTGTTACCCAGAATCCCTTGCAAACCTAAAAAATTGTCAAAATAAACGCATGTTCCTCACATTTCTGTGGTGGAAAGTTCTGGAATCTGCGTGGATCAACAAATTTCCACCCACCCCATGTTCCCCCAGGTGTCCTAAAAAATGGTACCTCACTTGCCTGGGTCTGCCTCGACAGGAAACAGCGCAAAACGCAATGTGTTCGCACCGTAATTTCGCAGTGAAAACTGGCCCTTTTTTGGAAAAGTGTCTACCCTTCGTTTTTGAACCGTAGGTCGGCCGGCCCCTAGGGAAACCTAGTAAACCTATACATTTTTGAAAACTAGACACCCAGGGGAATTCAGGATGGGGTGACTCAACTGCCTTCCACCAGGTTCTGTTACCCAGAATCCCTTGCAAACCTAAAAAATGGACAAAAAAACGCATTTTCCTCACATTTCTGTGGTGGAAAGTTCTGGAATCTGCGTGGAACAACAAATTTCCACCCACCCCATGTTCCCCCAGGTCTCTCGAAATAAATGGTACCTCCCTTGCCTGGGTCTGCCTAGTGCCTGCGACAGGAAACAGCGCAAAACGCAACGTGTTCGCACCGCAATTTCGCAGTGAAAACGGGCCCTTTTTTGGCACAGTGTCTACCTTTTGTTTTTGAACCGTAGCTCGGCCGGCCCCTAGGGAAACCTAGCAAACCTATACATTTTTTAAAACTAGACACCCAGGGAAATTCAAGATGAGGTGATTCAACTGCCTCCCACCAGGTTCTGCTACCCAGAATCCCTTGCAAACCTAAAAAATTGACAAAAAACATGCATTTTCTTCACATTTCTGTGGTGGAAAGTTCTGGAATCTGCGTGGATCAACAAATTTCCACCCACCCCGTGTTCCCCCAGGTCTCCCGAAAAAATGGTACCTCACTTGCCTGGGTCTGCCTAGTGTCTGCGACAGGACACAGCACAAAACGCAATGTGTTTGCACCGCAATTTCGCAGTGAAAACGGGACCTTTTTTGGCAAAGTGTCTACCCTACGTTTTTTAACCGTAGCTTGGCCGGCCCCTAGGGAAACCTAGCAAACCTATACATTTCTGAAAACTAGACACCCTGGGGAATTCAGGATGGGGTGACTCAACTGCCTCCCACCAGGTTCTGTTATCCAGAATCCCTTGCAAACCTAAAAAATTGACAAAAAAACGCATTTTCCACATATTTATGTGGTGAAAAGTTCTGGAATCTGCGTGGATCAACAAATTCCCACCCACGCCGTGTTCCCCCAGGCCTCCCAAAAAGAATGGTACCTCACTTGCCTGGGTCTGCCTAGTGCCTGCAACGGGAAACAGCGCAAAACGCAACGTGTACGCACCGCAATTTCGCAGTGAAAACTGGCCCTTTTTTGGCAAAGTGCCTACCTTTCATTTTTGAACCGTAGCTCGGCCAGCCCCTAGGGAAACCTAGCAAACCTATACATTTTTGAAAACTAGACACCCAGGGGAATTCAGGATGGGGTGACTCAACTGCCTCCCACCAGGTTCTGCTACCCAGAATCCCTTGCAAACCTAAAAAATTGTCAAAATAAACGCATGTTCCTCACATTTCTGTGGTGGAAAGTTCTGGAATCTGCGTGGATCAACAAATTTCCACCCACCCCATGTTCCCCCAGGTGTCCTAAAAAATGGTACCTCACTTGCCTGGGTCTGCCTCGACAGGAAACAGCGCAAAACGCAATGTGTTCGCCCCGCAATTTCACAGTGAAAACGGGCCCTTTTTTGGCAAAGTGTCTACCTTTTGTTTTTGAACCGTTGCTCTGCCGGCCTCTAGGGAAACCTAGCAAACCTATACATATTTGAAAACTAGACACCCAGGGGAATTCAGGATGGGGTAACTCAACTGCCTCCCAATAGGTTCTGTTACCCAGAATCCCTTGCAAACCTAAATAGTTGACAAAAAAACCACATTTTCCTCACATTTCTGTGGTGGAAAGTTCTGGGATCTGCGTGGATCAACAAATTTACACCCACCCGGCGTTCCCCCAGGTCTCCCGAAAAAAATGGTACCTCACTTGCCGGGGTAGGCATAGTGCCTGCGACAGGAAACAGCGCAAAACGCAATGTGTTCGCACCGCAATTTCGCAGTCAAAACGGGCCCTTTTTAGGCAAAGTGTCTACCTTTTGTTTTTGAACCGTAGCTCGGCCGGCCTCTAGGGACACCTAGCAAACCTATACATTTTTGAAAACTAGACACCCAGGGGAATTCAGGATGGGGTGACTCAACTGCCTCCCACCTGGTTCTGCTACCCAGAATCCCTTGCAAACCTAAATAATTGTCAAAATAAACGCATGTTCCTCACATTTCTGTGGTGGAAAGTTCTGGAATCTGCGTGGATCAACAAATTTCCACCCACCCCGTGTTCCCCCAGGTGTCCTAAAAAACTGGTACCTCACTTGCCTGGGTCTGCCTTGACAGGAAACAGCGCAAAACGCAATGTGTTCGCACCGCAATTTCGCAGTGAAAACGGGCCCTTTTTTGGCAAAGTGTCTACCTTTTGTTTTTGAACCGTAGCTCTGCCGGCCTCTAGGGAAACCTAGCAAACCTATACATATTTGAAAACTAGACACCCAGGGGAATTCAGGATGGGGTAACTCAACTTCCTCCCAACAGGTTCTGTTACCCAGAATCCCTTGCAAACCTAAATAATTGACAAACAAAACACATTTTCCTCACATTTCTGTGGTGGAAAGTTCTGAAATCTGCGTGGATCAACAAATTTACACCCACCCGGCGTTCCCCCAGGCCTCCCAAAAAGAATGGTACCTCACTTGCCTGGGTCTGCCTAGTGCCTGCAACGGGAAACAGCGCAAAACGCAACGTGTACGCACCGCAATTTCGCAGTGAAAACTGGCCCTTTTTTGGCAAAGTGCCTACCTTTCATTTTTGAACCGTAGCTCGGCCAGCCCCTAGGGAAACCTAGCAAACCTATACATTTTTGAAAACTAGACACCCAGGGGAATTCAGGATGGGGTGACTCAACTGCCTCCCACCAGGTTCTGCTACCCAGAATCCCTTGCAAACCTAAAAAATTGTCAAAATAAACGCATGTTCCTCACATTTCTGTGGTGGAAAGTTCTGGAATCTGCGTGGATCAACAAATTTCCACCCACCCCATGTTCCCCCAGGTGTCCTAAAAAATGGTACCTCACTTGCCTGGGTCTGCCTCGACAGGAAACAGCGCAAAACGCAATGTGTTCGCCCCGCAATTTCACAGTGAAAACGGGCCCTTTTTTGGCAAAGTGTCTACCTTTTGTTTTTGAACCGTTGCTCTGCCGGCCTCTAGGGAAACCTAGCAAACCTATACATATTTGAAAACTAGACACCATGGGGAATTCAGGATGGGGTAACTCAACTGCCTCCCAATAGGTTCTGTTACCCAGAATCCCTTGCAAACCTAAATAGTTGACAAAAAAACCACATTTTCCTCACATTTCTGTGGTGGAAAGTTCTGGGATCTGCGTGGATCAACAAATTTACACCCACCCGGCGTTCCCCCAGGTCTCCCGAAAAAAATGGTACCTCACTTGCCGGGGTAGGCATAGTGCCTGCGACAGGAAACAGCGCAAAACGCAATGTGTTCGCACCGCAATTTCGCAGTCAAAACGGGCCCTTTTTAGGCAAAGTGTCTACCTTTTGTTTTTGAACCGTAGCTCGGCCGGCCTCTAGGGACACCTAGCAAACCTATACATTTTTGAAAACTAGACACCCAGGGGAATTCAGGATGGGGTGACTCAACTGCCTCCCACCTGGTTCTGCTACCCAGAATCCCTTGCAAACCTAAATAATTGTCAAAATAAACGCATGTTCCTCACATTTCTGTGGTGGAAAGTTCTGGAATCTGCGTGGATCAACAAATTTCCACCCACCCCGTGTTCCCCCAGGTGTCCTAAATAACTGGTACCTCACTTGCCTGGGTCTGCCTTGACAGGAAACAGCGCAAAACGCAATGTGTTCGCACCGCAATTTCGCAGTGAAAACGGGCCCTTTTTTGGCAAAGTGTCTACCTTTTGTTTTTGAACCGTAGCTCTGCCGGCCTCTAGGGAAACCTAGCAAACCTATACATATTTGAAAACTAGACACCCAGGGGAATTCAGGATGGGGTAACTCAACTTCCTCCCAACAGGTTCTGTTACCCAGAATCCCTTGCAAACCTAAATAATTGACAAACAAAACACATTTTCCTCACATTTCTGTGGTGGAAAGTTCTGAAATCTGCGTGGATCAACAAATTTACACCCACCCGGCGTTCCCCCAGGTCTCCCGAAAAAAATGGTACCTCACTTGCCGGGGTAGGCATAGTGCCTGCGACAGGAAACAGCGCAAAACGCAATGTGTTCGCACCGCAATTTCGCAGTCAAAACGGGCCCTTTTTAGGCAAAGTGTCTACCTTTTGTTTTTGAACCGTAGCTCGGCCGGCCTCTAGCGACACCTAGCAAACCTATACATTTCTGAAAACTAGACACCCTGGGGAATTCAGGATGGGGTGACTCAACTGCCTCCCACCAGGTTCTGTTATCCAGAATCCCTTGCAAACCTAAAAAATTGACAAAAAAAACGCATTTTCCACATATTTATGTGGTGAAAAGTTCTGGAATCTGAGTGGATCAACAAATTCCCACCCACGCCGTGTTCCCCCAGGCCTCCCGAAAAGAATGGTACCTCACTTGCCTGGGTCTGCCTAGTGCCTGCAACGGGAAACAGCGCAAAACGCAACGTGTTCGCACCGCAATTTCGCAGTGAAAACTGGCCCTTTTTTGGCAAAGTGCCTACCTTTCATTTTTGAACCGTAGCTCGGCCAGCCCCTAGGGAAACCTAGCAAACCTATACATTTTTGAAAACTAGACACCCAGGGGAATTCAGGATGGGGTGACTCAACTGCCTCCCACCAGGTTCTGCTACCCAGAATCCCTTGCAAAGCTAAAAAATTGACAAAAAACATGCATTTTCTTCACATTTCTGTGGTGGAAAGTTCTGGAATCTGCGTGGATCAACAAATTTCCACCCACCCCGTGTTCCCCCAGGTCTCCCGAAAAAATGGTACCTCACTTGCCTGGGTCTGCCTAGTGTCTGCGACAGGACACAGCACAAAACGCAACGTGTTCGCACCGCAATTTCGCAGTGAAAACGGGACCTTTTTTGGCAAAGTGTCTACCCTACGTTTTTGAACCGTAGCTCGGCCGGCCACTAGGGAAACCTAGCAAACCTATACATTTCTGAAAACTAGACACCCTGGGGAATTCAGGATGGGGTGACTCAACTGCCTTCCACCAGGTTCTGTTATCCAGAATCCCTTGCAAACCTAAAAAATTGACAAAAAAACGCATTTTCCACATATTTATGGTGTGAAAAGTTCTGGAATCTGCGTGGATCAACAAATTCCCACCCACGCCGTGTTCCCCCAGGCCTCCCAAAAAGAATGGTACCTCACTTGCCTGGGTCTGCCTAGTGCCTGCAACGGGAAACAGCGCAAAACGCAACGTGTACGCACCGCAATTTCGCAGTGAAAACTGGCCCTTTTTTGGCAAAGTGCCTACCTTTAATTTTTGAACCGTAGCTCGGCCAGCCCCTAGGGAAACCTAGCAAACCTATACATTTTTGAAAACTAGACACCCAGGGGAATTCAGGATGGGGTGACTCAACTGCCTCCTACCAGGTTCTGCTACCCAGAATCCCTTGAAAACCTAAAAAATTGTCAAAATAAACGCATGTTCCTCACATTTCTGTGGTGGAAAGTTCTGGAATCTGCGTGGATCAACAAATTTCCACCCACCCCATGTTCCCCCAGGTGTCCTAAAAAATGGTACCTCACTTGCCTGGGTCTGCCTCGACAGGAAACAGCGCAAAACGCAATGTGTTCGCACCGCAATTTCGCAGTGAAAACGGGCCCTTTTTTGGCAAAGTGCCTACCTTTCATTTTTGAACCGTAGCTCGGCCAGCCCCTAGGGAAACCTAGCAAACCTATACATTTTTGAAAACTAGACACCCAGGGGAATTCAGGATGGGGTAACTCAACTGCCTCCCACCAGGTTCTGCTACCCAGAATCCCTTGCAAACCTAAATAATTGACAAAAAAACCACATTTTCCTCACATTTCTGTGGTGGAAAGTTCTGGAATCTGCGTGGATCAACAAATTTCCACCCACCCCGTGTTCCCCCAGGTCTCCCGAAAAAATGGTACCTCACTTGCCTGGGTCTGCCTAGTGTCTGCGACAGGACACAGCACAAAACGCAACGTGTTCGCACCGCAATTTCGCAGTGAAAACGGGACCTTTTTTGGCAAAGTGTCTACCCTACGTTTTTGAACCGTAGCTCGGCCGGCCACTAGGGAAACCTAGCAAACCTATACATTTCTGAAAACTAGACACCCTGGGGAATTCAGGATGGGGTGACTCAACTGCCTCCCACCAGGTTCTGTTATCCAGAATCCCTTGCAAACCTAAAAAATTGACAAAAACCGCATTTTCAACATATTTATGTGGTGAAAAGTTCTGGAATCTGCGTGGATCAACAAATTCCCACCCACGCCGTGTTCCCCCAGGCCTCCCGAAAAGAATGGTACCTCACTTGCCTGGGTCTGCCTAGTGCCTGCAACGGGAAACAGCGCAAAACGCAACATGTTTGCACCGCAATTTCGCAGTCAAAACGGGCCCTTTTTTGGCAAAGTGTCTACCTTTTGTTTTTGAACCGTTGCTCTGCCGGCCTCTAGGGAAACCTAGCAAACCTATACATATTTGAAAACTAGACACCCAGGGGAATTCAGGATGGGGTAACTCAACTGCCTCCCAACAGGTTCTGTTACCCAGAATCCCTTGCAAACCTAAATAATTGACAAAAAAACCACATTTTCCTCACATTTCTGTGGTGGAAAGTTCTGGAATCTGCGTGGATCAAGAAATTTACACCCACCCCGCGTTTCCCCAGGTCTCCCGAAAACAATGGTACCTCACTTGCCGGGGTAGGCATAGTGCCTGCGACAGGAAACAGCGCAAAACGCAATGTGTTCGCACCGCAATTTCGCAGTCAAAACGGGCCCTTTTTAGGCAAAGTGTCTACCTTTTGTTTTTGAACCGTAGCTCGGCCGGCCTCTAGGGACACCTAGCAAACCTATACATTTTTGAAAACTAGACACCCAGGGGAATTCAGGATGGGGTGACTCAACTGCCTCCCACCTGGTTCTGCTACCCAGAATCCCTTGCAAACCTAAATAATTGTCAAAATAAACGCATGTTCCTCACATTTCTGTGGTGGAAAGTTCTGGAATCTGCGTGGATCAACAAATTTCCACCCACCCCGTGTTCCCCCAGGTGTCCTAAAAAATGGTACCTCACTTGCCTGGGTCTGCCTCGACAGGAAACAGCGCAAAACGCAATGTGTTTGCACCGCAATTTCGCAGTGAAAACGGGCCCTTTTTTGGCAAAGTGTCTACCTTTTGTTTTTGAACCGTAGCTCTGCCGGCCCCTAGGGAAACCTAGCAAACCTATACATTTTTGAAACCTAGACACCCAGGGGAATTCAGGATGAGGTGATTCAACTGCCTCCCACCAGGTTCTGCTACCCAGAATCCCTTGCAAACCTAAAAAATTGACAAAAAAATGCATTTTCTTTACATTTCTGTGGTGGAAAGTTCTGGAATCTGCGTGGATCAACAAATTTCCACCCACCCCGTGTTCCCCCAGGTCTCCCGAAAAAATGGTACCTCACTTGCCTGGGTCTGCCTAGTGCCTGCGACAGGAAACAGCGCAAAACGCAACGTGTTCGCACCGCAATTTTGCAGTGAAAACTGGCCCTTTTTTGGCAAAGTGCCTACCTTTCGTTTTTGAACCGTAGCTCGGCCAGCCCCTAGGGAAACCTAGCAAACCTATACATTTTTGAAAACTAGACACCCAGGGGAATTCAGGATGGGGTAACTCAACTGCCTCCCAATAGGTTCTGTTACCCAGAATCCCTTGCAAACCTAAATAATTGACAAAAAACCACATTTTCCTCACATTTCTGTGGTGGAAAGTTCTGGAATCTGCGTGGATCAACAAATTTATACCCACCCGGCGTTCCCCCAGGTCTCCCGAAAAAAATGGTACCTCACTTGCCGGGGTAGGCATAGTGCCTGCGACAGGAAACAGCGCAAAACGCAATGTGTTCGCACCGCAATTTCGCAGTCAAAACTGGCCCTTTTTAGGCAAAGTGTCTACCTTTTGTTTTTGAACCGTAGCTCGGCCGGCCTCTAGGGACACCTAGCAAACCTATACATTTTTGAAAACTAGACACCCAGGGGAATTCAGGATGGGGTGACTCAACTGCCTCCCACCTGGTTCTGCTACCCAGAATCCCTTGCAAACCTAAATAATTGTCAAAATAAACGCATGTTCCTCACATTTCTGTGGTGGAAAGTTCTGGAATCTGCGTGGATCAACAAATTTCCACCCACCCCGTGTTCCCCCAGGTGTCCTAAAAAATGGTACCTCACTTGCCTGGGTCTGCCTCGACAGAAAACAGCGCAAAACGCAATGTGTTTGCACCGCAATTTCGCAGTGAAAACGGGCCCTTTTTTGGCAAAGTGTCTACCTTTTGTTTTTGAACCGTAGCTCTGCCGGCCTCTAGGGAAACCTAGCAAACCTATACATATTTGAAAACTAGACACCCAGGGGAATTCAGGATAGGGTAACTCAACTTCCTCCCAACAGATTCTGTTACCCAGAATCCCTTGCAAACCTAAATAATTGACAAAAAAAACACATTTTCCTCACATTTCTGTGGTGGAAAGTTCTGGAATCTGCGTGGATCAACAAATTTACACCCACCCCGCGTTCCCCAGGTCTCCCGAAAAAAATGGTACCTCACTTGCCGGGGTAGGCATAGTGCCTGCGACAGGAAACAGCGCAAAACGCAATGTGTTCGCACCACAATTTTGCAGTCAAAACGGGCCCTTTTTTGGCAAAGTGTCTACCTTTTGTTTTTGAACCGTAGCTCGGCCGGCCTCTAGGGACACCTAGCAAACCTATACATTTTTTAAAACTAGACACCAAGGGAAATTCAGGATGGGGTGACTCAACAGCCTCCCACCAGGTTCTGCTACCCAGAATCCCTTGCAAACCTAAAAAATTGTCAAAATAAACGCATTTTCCTCACATTTCTGTGGTGGAAAGTTCTGGAATCTGCGTGGATCAACAAATTTCCACCTACCCTGTGTTCCCCCAGGTCTCCCGAAAAAAAACTGGTACCTCACTTGCCTGGGTCTGCCTAGTACCTGCGACAGGAAACAGCACAAAACGCAACGTGTTCGCACCGCAATTTTGCAGGGAAAACTGGCCCTTTTTTGGCAAAGTGCCTACTTTTCGTTTTTGAACCGTAGCTCAGCCAGCCCCTAGGGAAACCTAGCAAACCTATACATTTCTGAAAAGTAGACACCCTGGGGAATTCAGGATGGGGTGACTCAACTACCTCCCACCAGGTTCTGTTATCCAGAATCCCTTGCAAACCTAAAAAATTGACAAAAAAAACGCATTTTCCACATATTTATGTGGTGAAAAGTTCTGGAATCTGCGTGGATCAACAAATTCCCACCCACGCCGTGTTCCCCCAGGCCTCCCGAAAAGAATGGTACCTCACTTGCCTTGGTCTGCCTAGTGCCTGCAACGGGAAACAGCGCAAAACGCAACGTGTTCGCACCGCAATTTCGCAGTGAAAACTGGCCCTTTTTTGGCAAACTGCCTACCTTTCATTTTTGAACCGTAGCTCGGCCAGCCCCTAGGGAAACCTAGCAAACCTATAAATTTTTGAAACCTAGACACCCAGGGGAATTCAGGATGAGGTGATTCAACTGCCTCCCACCAGGTTCTGCTACCCAGAATCCCTTGCAAACCTAAAAAATTGTCAAAATAAACTCATTTTCTTCACATTTCTGTGGTGGAAAGTTCTGGAATCTGCGTGGATCAACAAATTTCCACCCACCCCGTGTTCCCCCAGGTCTCCCGAAAAGAATGGTGCCTCACTTGCCTGGGTAGGCATAGTGCCTGCGACAGGAAACAGCGCAAAACGCAATGTGTTCGCACCGCAATTTCGCAATGAAAACGGGCCCTTTTTTGGCAAAGTGTCTACCTTTTGTTTTTGAACCGTAGCTCGGCCAGCCCCTAGGGAAACCTAGCAAACCTATACATTTTTGAAAACTAGACACCCAAGGGAATTCAGGATGGGGTGACTCAACTGCCTTCCACCAGGTTCTGTTACCCAGAATCCCTTGCAAACCTAAAAAATGGAGAAAAAAACGCATTTTCCTCACATTTCTGTGGTGGAAAGTTCTGGAATCTGCGTGGAACAACAAATTTCCACCCACCCCATGTTCCCCCAGGTCTCTCGAAATAAATGGTACCTCCCTTGCCTGGGTCTGCCTAGTGCCTGCCACAGGAAACAGCGCAAAACGCTACGTGTTCGCACCGCAATTTCGCAGTGAAAACGGGCCCATTTTTGGCACAGTGTCTACCTTTTGTTTTTGAACCGTAGCTCGGCCGGCCCCTAGGGAAACCTAGCAAACCTATACATTTTTGAAAACTAGACACCCAGGGGAATTCAGGATGAGGTGATTCAACTACCTCCCACCAGGTTCTGCTACCCAGAATCCCCTGCAAACCTAAAAAATTGACAAAAAAGATGCATTTTCTTCACATTTCTGTGGTGGAAAGTTCTGGAATCTGCGTGGATCAACAAATTTCCACCCACCCCGTGTTCCCCCAGGTCTCCCAAAAAAATGGTACCTCACTTGCCTGGGTCTGCCTAGTGTCTGCGACAGGACACAGCACAAAACGCAACGTGTTCGCATTGCAATTTCGCAGTGATCACGGGCCCTTTTTTGGCACAGTGTCTACCTTTTTGTTTTTGAACCGTAGCTCGGCCGGCCTCTAGGGAAACCTAGCAAACCTATACATTTTTGAAAACTAGACACCCAGGGGAATTAAGGATCAGGTGATTCAACTGCCTCCCACCAGGTTCTGCTACCCAGAATCCTTTGCAACCCTAAAAAATTGACACGAAAATGCATTTTCTTCACATTACTGTGGTGGAAAGTTCTGGAATCTGCGTGGATCAACAAATTTCCACCCACCCCATGTTCCCCCAGGTCTCCCGAAAAAATGGTACCTCACTTGCCTGGGTCTGCCTAGTGCCTGCGACAGGAAACAGCGCAAAACTCAACGTGTTTGCACCGCAATTTCGCAGTGAAAACAGGCCCTTTCTTGGCAAAGTGTCTACCTTTCGTTCTTGAACCGTAGCTCGGCCGGCCCCTAGGGAAACCTAGCAGACCTATACATTTTTGAAAAGTAGACACCCAGGGGAATTCAGGATGGGGTAACTCACCTGCCACCCACCAGGTTCTGTTACCCAGAATCCCTTGCAAACCTAAAAAATGGACAAAAAACACATTTTCCTCACATTTCTGTGGTGGAAAGTTCTGGTATCTGCGTGGATCAAAAAATTTCCACCCACCCCGTGTTCCCCCAGGTCTTTCGAAAAAAATGGTACCTCACTTGCCTGGGTCTGCCTAGTGTCTGCGACAGGACACAGCACAAAACGCAACGTGTTCGCACCGCAATTTCGCAGTGAAAACGGGACCTTTTTTGGCAAAGTGTCTACCCTTCGTTTTTGAACCGTAGGTCGGCCGGCCCCTAGGGAAACCTAGCAAACCTATACATTTTTTAAACCTAGACACCCAGGGGAATTCAGGATGAGGTGATTCAACTGCCTCCCACCAGGTTCTGCTACCCAGAATCCCTTGCAAACCTAAAAAATTGACAAAAAAATGCATTTTCTTCACATTTCTGTGGTGGAAAGTTCTGGAATCTGCGTGGATCAACAAATTTCCACCCACCCCGTGTTCCCCCAGGTCTCCCGAAAAAATGGTACCTCACTTGCCTGGGTCTGCCTAGTGCCTGTGACAGGAAACAGCGCAAAACGCAACGTGTTCGCACCGCAATTTTGCAGTGAAAACTGGCCCTTTTTTGGCAAAGTGCCTACCTTTCGTTTTTGAACCGTAGCTCGGCCAGCCCCTAGGGAAACCTAGCAAACCTATAAATTTTTTAAAACTAGACACCCAGGGGACTTCAGGATGGGGTGATTCAACTGCCCCCCACCAGGTTCTGCTACCCAGAATCCCTTGCAAACCTAAAAAATTGTCAAAATAAACTCATTTTCCTCACATTTCTGTGGTGGAAAGTTCTGGAATCTGCGTGGATCAACAAATTTCCACCCACCCCGTGTTCCCCCAGGTCTCCCGAAAAAAATGGTGCCTCACTTGCCTGGGTAGGCATAGTGCCTGCGACAGGAAACAGCGCAAAACGCAATGTGTTCGCACCGCAATTTCGCAATGAAAACGGGCCCTTTTTTGGCAAAGTGTCTACCTTTTGTTTTTGAACCGTAGCTCGGCCGGCCCCTAGGGAAACCTAGCAAACCAATACATTTTTGAAAACTAGACACCCAGGGGAATTCAGGATGGGGTGACTCAACTGCCTCCCGCCAGGTTCTGTTACCCAGAATCCCTTGCAAACCTAAAAAATGGACAAAAAAACGCATTTTCCTCACATTTCTGTGGTGGAAAGTTCTGGAATCTGCGTGGAACAACAAATTTCCACCCACCCCATGTTCCCCCAGGTCTCTTGAAATAAATGGTACCTCCCTTGCCTGGGTCTGCCTAGTGCCTGCGACAGGAAACAGCGCAAAACGCAACGTGTTCGCACCGCAATTTCGCAGTAAAAACTGGCCCTTTTTTGGCACAGTGTCTACCTTTTGTTTTTGAACCGTAGTTCGGCCGGCCCCTAGGGAAACCTAGCAAACCTATACATTTTTGAAAACTAGACACCCAGGGAAATTCAGGATGAGGTGATTCAACTGCCTCCCACCAGGTTCTGCTACCCAGAATCCCTTGCAAACCTAAAAAATTGACAAAAAACATGCATTTTCTTCACATTTCTGTGGTGGAAAGTTCTGGAATCTGCGTGGATCAACAAATTTCCACCCACCCCGTGTTCCCCCAGGTCTCCCAAAAAAATGGTACCTCACTTGCCTGGGTCTGCCTAGTGTCTGCGACAGGACACAGCACAAAACGCAACGTGTTCGCACCGCAATTTCGCAGTGAAAACGGGACCTTTTTTGGCAAAGTGTCTACCCTACGTTTTTGAACCGTAGCTCGGCCGGCCCCTAGGGAAACCTAGCAAACCTATACATTTCTGAAAACTGGACACCCTGGGGAATTCAGGATGGGGTGACTCAACTGCCTCTCACCAGGTTCTGTTATCCAGAATCCCTTGCAAACCTAAAAAATTGACAAAAAAACGCATTTTCCACATATTTATGTGGTGAAAAGTTCAGGAATCTGCGTGGATCAACAAATTCCCACCCACGCCGTGTTCCCCCAGGCCTCCCAAAAAGAATGGTACCTCACTTGCCTGGGTCTGCCTAGTGCCTGCAACGGGAAACAGCGCAAAACGCAACGTGTACACACCGCAATTTCGCAGTGAAAACTGGCCCTTTTTTGGCAAAGTGCCTACCTTTCATTTTTGAACCGTAGCTCGGCCAGCCCCTAGGGAAACCTAGCAAACCTATACATTTTTGAAAACTAGACACCCAGGGGAATTCAGGATGGGGTGACTCAACTGCCTCCCACCAGGTTCTGCTACCCAGAATCCCTTGCAAACCTAAATAATTGTCAAAATAAACGCATGTTCTTCACATTTCTGTGGTGGAAAGTTCTGGAATCTGCGTGGATCAACAAATTTCCACCCACCCCGTGTTCCCCCAGGTGTCCTAAAAAATGGTACCTCACTTGCCTGGGTCTGCCTTGACAGGAAACAGCGCAAAACGCAATGTGTTCGCACCGCAATTTCGCAGTGAAAACGGGCCCTTTTTTGGCAAAGTGTCTACCTTTTGTTTTTGAACCGTAGCTCTGCCGGCCTCTAGGGAAACCTAGCAAACCTATACATATTTGAAAACTAGACACCCAGGGGAATTCAGGATGGGGTAACTCAACTTCCTCCCAACAGGTTCTGTTACCCAGAATCCCTTGCAAACCTAAATAATTGACAAACAAAACACATTTTCCTCACATTTCTCTGGTGGAAAGTTCTGGAATCTGCGTGGATCAACAAATTTACACCCACCCGGCGTTCCCCCAGGTCTCCCAAAAAAAATGGTACCTCACTTGCCGGGGTAGGCATAGTGCCTGCGATAGGAAACAGCGTAAAACGCAATGTGTTCGCACCGCAATTTCGCAGTCAAAACGGGCCCTTTTTAGGCAAAGTGTCTACCTTTTGTTTTTGAACCGTAGCTCGGCCGGCCTCTAGGGACACCTAGCAAACCTATACATTTCTGGAAACTAGACACCCTGGGGAATTCAGGATGGGGTGACTCAACTGCCTCCCACCAGGTTCTGTTATCCAGAATCCCTTGCAAACCTAAAAAATTGACAAAAAAAACGCATTTTCCACATATTTATGTGGTGAAAAGTTCTGGAATCTGCGTGGATCAACAAATTCCCACCCACGCCGTGTTCCCCCAGGCCTCCCGAAAAGAATGGTACCTCACTTGCCTGGGTCTGCCTAGTGCCTGCAACGGGAAACAGCGCAAAACGCAACGTGTTCGCACCGCAATTTCGCAGTGAAAACTGGCCCTTTTTTGGCAAAGTGCCTACCTTTCATATTTGAACCGTAGCTCGGCCAGCCCCTAGGGAAACCTAGCAAACCTATACATTTTTGAAAACTAGACACCCAGGGGAATTCAGGATGGGGTGACTCAACTGCCTCCCACCAGGTTCTGCTACCCAGAATCCCTTGCAAACCTAAAAAATTGACAAAAAACATGCATTTTCTTCACATTTCTGTGGTGGAAAGTTCTGGAATCTGCGTGGATCAACAAATTTCCACCCACCCCGTGTTCCCCCAGGTCTCCCGAAAAAATGGTACCTCACTTGCCTGGGTCTGCCTAGTGTCTGCGACAGGACACAGCACAAAACGCAACGTGTTCGCACCGCAATTTCGCAGTGAAAACGGGACCTTTTTTGGCAAAGTGTCTACCCTACGTTTTTGAACCGTAGCTCGGCCGGCCCCTAGGGAAACCTAGCAAACCTATACATTTCTGAAAACTAGACACCCTGGGGAATTCAGGATGGGGTGACTCAACTGCCTCCCACCAGGTTCTGTGATCCAGAATCCCTTGCAAACCTAAAAAATTGACAAAAAAAACGCATTTTCCACATATTTATGTGGTGAAAAGTTCTGGAATCTGCGTGGATCAACAAATTCCCACCCACGCCGTGTTCCCCCAGGCCTCCCGAAAAGAATGGTACCTCACTTGCCTGGGTCTGCCTAGTGCCTGCAACGGGAAACAGCGCAAAACGCAACGTGTTCGCACCGCAATTTCGCAGTCAAAACGGGCCCTTTTTTGGCAAAGTGTCTACCTTTTGTTTTTGAACCGTTGCTCTGCCGGCCTCTAGGGAAACCTAGCAAACCTATACATATTTGAAAACTAGACACCCAGGGGAATTCAGGATGGGGTAACTTAACTGCCTCCCAACAGGTTCTGTTACCCAGAATCCCTTGCAAACCTAAATAATTGACAAAAAAACCACATTTTCCTCACATTTCTGTGGTGGAAAGTTCTGGAATCTGCGTGGATCAACAAATTTACACCCACCCCGCGTTTCCCCAGGTCTCCCGAAAACAATGGTACCTCACTTGCCGGGGTAGGCATAGTGCCTGCGACAGGAAACAGCGCAAAACGCAATGTGTTCACACCGCAATTTCGCAGTCAAAACGGGGCCTTTTTAGGCAAAGTGTCTACCTTTTGTTTTTGAACCGTAGCTCGGCCGGCCTCTAGGGACACCTAGCAAACCTATACATTTTTGAAAACTAGACACCCAGGGGAATTCAGGATGGGGTGACTCAACTGCCTCCCACCTGGTTCTGCTACCCAGAATCCCTTGCAAACCTAAATAATTGTCAAAATAAACGCATGTTCCTCACATTTCTGTGGTGGAAAGTTCTGGAATCTGCGTGGATCAACAAATTTCCACCCACCCCGTGTTCCCCTAGGTGTCCTAAAAAATGGTACCTCACTTGCCTGGGTCTGCCTCGACAGGAAACAGCGCAAAACGCAATGTGTTTGCACCGCAATTTCGCAGTGAAAACGGGCCCTTTTTTGGCAAAGTGTCTACCTTTTGTTTTTGAACCGTAGCTCTGCCGGCCTCTAGGGAAACCTAGCAAACCTATACATATTTGAAAACTAGACACCCAGGGGAATTCAGGATGCGGTAACTCAACTGCCTCCCAACAGGTTCTGTTACCCAGAATCCCTTGCAAACCTAAATAATTGACAAAAAAAAACACATTTTCCTCACATTTCTGTGGTGGAAAGTTCTGGAATCTGCGTGGATCAACAAATTTACACCCACCCCGCGTTCCCCAGGTCTCCCGAAAAAAATGGTACCTCACTTGCCGGGGTAGGCATAGTGCCTGCAACAGGAAAAGGCCCAAATCGTACGGTGGAGAATTTTGGAAAGTCAAGTTAGAAATGCCTACAACTACCATGAGGCCCTGTGACTGTGACTGTAACTCTAACCAAGATGCAATCTACTTTTTGCCCCTTCTCACTTATATGCCATGTTACAACTGGTGTTCCCTCACCATGCAAGTTACCATTTGTAAAGTGTTGGTAAGTCGAGTTAGAAATGCCTACAACTACCATGAGGCCCTGTGACTGTAACTTTAATCAAGATGCAATAGTCTATTTGCCCCTTCTCACTAGTCTGCCATGTTACAACTGATGTTCACCTTACATGGACTGTGCAATGTATACACAATGTCTGACTACTTTGATGGTGTCCTGGTATCCTCAACTGAAACTATTGATGGCATGAGTGACACCATACCATGTGTGTACCTCAAATATATGGGAAAAGAACTACTGATGGACAGAATGCAGAACAATGTCATACATTCACCCCCGTACAGAGATCTGGGCCTAAATCCATCGTTTTTTTGCTCAACCTGCCATTCCAGTTTGGACCCAGCCATATGCAAATCAGTCTTGACCCTGCGCCCAATGGGAACAGTCCAGCCCGAACTGCCAAGCCTGGAAACAAGCATCCTAGGACAGTTTTCGGGGTTTCACCCCTCTTCAGCCAGGATAGCTTGATTTCAGTAGCATGGAGAGCACAGGACTCACGTCTTAGCATTCCCGTCCCACTTGGGGTGACACATGCAAAAAGAACTACTGATGGACAGAATGCAGAACAATGTCATACATTCACCCCAGTACAGAGATCTGGGCCTAAATCCATCGTTTTTTTGCTCAACCTGCCATTCCATTTTGGACCGAGCCAAATGCAAATCGGTCTTGACCCTGCGCCCAATGGGAACTGTTCTCATGAGGCACAGGGTCAATATTGATTTGCATATGGCTGGGTCCAAACTGGGGTGGTGTAATGGGCAAAAGAATGATGAATTTAACCCAGATCTTTTGACTTTGGGAGAATGTTTGGATTGTCAGCATTCCTTCCATCATTTGTTTGCTATAACACTTATCGCCCTAAGTGGGCTGGGTATGCCCAGACGTGGGTCCCTTGCTTACTGTGCCACTGGATTCAAGCTAGCCTGGCTGAAGAAGGGTGACATACCCTGAAACCGATCCCAGGATGCTTGTTTCTGGTCCAGGGAGAACCTGGCCTGGCAGTTTGGTCTGGACTGTTCCCATGAGGCACAGGATCAAGACTAATTTGCACATGGCTGGGTCCAAACTGGGGTGGCGTAGTGGGCAAAAGAACGGTGGATTTAACCCAGATCTTCAGACTGTGGGAGAATGTTTGCATTGTCAGCATTCTGTCCATCATTTGTTTGCTGTAACTCAAATATATGTGAGGCATGAAGGTGGTTTAGATGATGAGAAGTGGTTACTGACCCATTGACTCTTCACTGCTCCCATGATGAATAATATTAAACATACAGCCAAGTTGTGGTTATGCCTGTATTCTACACAACAAGGCCTTGGAATTGTCGAATTCACATGTTACTTCTACACTGTTTTGGCTTTAATGTTCTGGAGATGTCATGTTTAGCCATAAGTCCAAAATGCAACATACCAGCACTTCTTTCTAACTTCAATACCATGCAAATAGATCACACTAGTAATCTCTACCTATTTGGTTTAATACTAGGTCTCAACTTACTGTGACACAAACAATTTGTATGTAGATACCACACTTCCAACAATAACAATGTTCTCAATTTCTCAACAGGTCTATCTGGCAGAGCACCTAGCCAGAGCTTGGTCATTAAGCAGACTTCAACTCCACCCCAGGATCAAACCCTCAGTTATGACAACACTATTTGAGAGGTGGACGTGGATAACCTTCCTGGCCCATCTAGCAGCCTGGGCAGATGGCAACAATGGGGCTCACAATGTTCACAACAACACCTCTCACCCCAGCTGTAACAACACAGCCAACCCCTGCCCTCCCAACCAATGTAACTAGCACAGTCAGCAACATCTTGTGTTCGCCAGTGCTGGATTCTAAGGTGGCAATTACCAACCCAGTAGAGGAGTAGAGGGTAACTGTGGGTCCACTGAGTGAGCCCACTGTGGCCACTGATACACAGACCACCATCACCCAAGCCTTGGGAGTCTATCTGGACTCCGAAGATGTGATGGGCTAGGTACTTACGGAAATACGGGAATTGAAGCAGTTGCAGAGGGACACATACCAGGAGGTGGCTGGCATCAACATCAACGTGGCTTCCCTGGTTGGGGTGCTGCAGGACGTCAACACCACCCTCTGCAGGGCTCTTCCACCTGCATCTACCCCTTCCTATGGTCCAAGTGAATCCAGGCCATTAAGATCTACCGCAGTCACAGGAACTTAAGCCCTGTCAGAGGAAGACACGTCTGCAGACACCCCTGTCTCAGCAGCAGTGGATTCCTCCCTCCCCCAAAAAGAGGAGACGTCCACCCAATAAACCAGGAGGTGGGGATGGCAAGCCCACCAACGCCAGTAAGAAACCTTGCACCTAATTACCTCCTGTGTGTGCAACACATTCACTTTGTGGACTATTTTTAGGCACTTTTCCATTTCTGATGGGAGTAGTATGTTGGCCTTTGGTTTACAGACAATGTGGCATCTACAACTATGGTTTCATCCATCATGACTGACTTCTTATCTTCTGGTTTGTCCTGTTTTATTTTTAATTTTCTCCTTGTTCAAGGCCCTAAATTCACTAGTCTCTAATTCATTGTCTCCTGTAGTATCTCTCACATCTACCAATATTTATGTACTCCCATGTGAATTTTAGAATGCCAAATCAAAGTACGTGTGTAAGTATGGATATGTTGAATGTAAACAATGTTTAAATCAGGATCACAACCATGTCACACCAACACATAAATACAAATGCCTGGTCTTATAGCATCTCTATTCCACTGTTACAATCATAGGCTGGCCTGATGTCAGAAACATAGCAAATAAGACATTACTCAAATATCCTGTGTCAGCGATTACAGATTCAGTTGCAGACCTTAACAACATGGAATGAGGGGACGTATCAGACAATGACCTATACAAAAGGCAACTTACAAATAGGGTTACATCAGCAGCTGTGGCCATATTGTCTACCCAACAAAAGGAATTCCACATCAGTTAAACCAAGAAACAGACATAGGATAGTACAACGGTTTCTGAGCAGAGGGTCCCGTCTAATCCAGTGTTGCTTCATCTGGTGGAATTTCACAAACAAATGTCAGTGATGTGCGACAAGCATTTTGGCCCACAATGAGGAGACGTATCAACAGCTACATACAGTTCAAACACAATGAGGATTTTACCATTGTGAAGGCAGAATAGCATGATTTGGGTACAAAACAACATTTTGTTGGAGCACATGATGGCACACATATTGCACTAGGGCCATTACACCTCAAGAAACAAGTTCAATGGAACCCTTGTAACTTCCATCCGATCACTGAGCAAACTGTCTTGGTACAGGTTTTGTACAGAGAAAAAGGTTATGCTGTTCCTATGAGTTGAGAGTCAGACAACGGGATTACAAGCCAACCCGACCAGAGTGGTTCAAAGTTGGGAATCCATTTATTGGATTATAATTCCCTCACACACCCAGTAGGGTGTCATGCTTCATCCTCGGGCTGATCCTCGTCAGGTTGGCGATGCAATACCCAACGGGCTCCCTATAGTAGGGGCACTTAAGGGGAGATCTTTTTCCAACAGCCGTAAGGTAAAGTGGGGGTGAGGGGCCAAGTGCGTGTTGATGAATCTGTTGGATGAATGTGAAATAGGGTTGTGAGTACCTGCAACAACAACTTTAGTCAATGGGTCTCCTACCCTAACTACAAACAATAAATAAGGCGCCGGGCTAAGGTTATGTCTTAAGTTAAGCGCTCTTATTGATGATAGGTCAACATGTTTCTCTCCAACTGAATAGTCTGAGGGCGATTCTTCTGGACCAAAAAAAGAAATCTATCTACAACTAAAAAACTAAGATGGTGACGTGGCTGCACACTCACATCAACCATACAACTAACTAGTCGAGTACCTGGTAGTACTGGAACTACCTGTGGAAGGAGAAAATATATCACTGATTAGAATAGTACAATTTTAGATATGTGTATTCTATTGTTTCCCTTGTGAGAATGACTCTTCAAATTCAGTGTTGAACATAAAATCAGTTAACATCAATTAAAAACAAGGTGCCACACTGTGAGTGCACAAGGTGAACTAGCGTGAACTTCAGCCCTTGTGGCACAAAACGGAGTGACAGAGAGACTGTAGGGACTCACCCACTAATGACCATTCCGCATAGTACAACCAACTCTTCTGTAGTAGGGGATCTCTGTGTATAGTCATAATCTAGTGAATAGTCCCGCCCATGTGCGAGGACCCCGGCAATCAAACATAATCTCTTAAATTGTCAGGAAATTGCAGAACTGCAAAGACACTTAAGAGAAAATTTAAAGACAAATAATGCAGCCTATATCCACAGGCTACACTGTCCAGTACTTCAACTAGAAAATTCCACCAAAATCCACAAACAGCAAAGCCTGTCCAGATTTCCCTTGCTTTAACAGCAAACCCCTCAGAAATGATAGAGAGGAAGGCATGTACAGACAAGCCCCATAGGCTGCCATTATGTGGCTTAAATAGGATACTGTGCCTTTAAGAGAACTTTCCAGAACTTCTCCCAGTATCCCAGAATGCACTGCAGGTCCCTCTTACTTTCAGTTCTTTTTTCCGGCTCCTGCTAACAGGACCCTGGTGCATTGAGCTCTCCCTTTTCAAGGGTTTATTGGAGTTTTGTTCACTTTTTGGATTTAAAAGTGTTCTCAATTGATTCTTGGTGTTTCCTTTTCACTTCTGTGTGTTTGTTCAGGCTTTTAGGGATCTAAAATGCCTGCTTTATTCGACAAGTGCCCAGCATGTGGAAGGAAGAAGGCCAAGACTGATCCACACGACGTCTGCATTCTTTGCCTCCCTGAAGAGCATGTCCCTGAAGACTGTGACATCTGCCAGACCTTTTCCACAAGATTAGGCTCCAAGGCCTAGAAGAGAGGTGACTGTGGGCTGCAGGTGGGTCTGGGCAGTCTGGGAAGGCTCCCCCTGCCCCTGCTGAGGCCTCTGGGGGGCTCCCCAGAGGCAGGAAGACGAGCAAAAGGTCCCGGTCTCCGTCGAAGTCGATTGCATCGACGACGACGTCTAGAGGGATGACAACGGTGTGTTCCCCTTCTCCCCGGGGCTCCGGGTTGAGACAGCGTGGAAGATCGGCATCGAGAGGCCTGGGTAGGCCGCCGTCGAGATCACCGCCGATGGCGTCGTCGACGTCGGAGTTGAGGCATCGCTGTCGACGAAGGAGGCACCGGCGCTCGCCGTCGAAGCGACACCCCCGGTCGCCGTCGAGCAGATCGGCGTCGAGGGGATCCTCGACGTCGAGGACGGTGAGGAAACGGTCGACGAGGAGGAAGAGTCGACGCTCGCCGTCAAGGTCTGACCGTTCGTCGTCGAGTGGGCGACGATCGTCGTCGAGGAAGAAGCACTCGACGTCGAGGAGACAGCGTTCGACGCCGGAGTCGAGGGACCGCCGCTCCACGCCTGAAAAACGACGCTCGACGTCGAGCAGGAAGTGGTCAGCGTCCCCGAGGATCTCAACCTCCCCTAAGTGGCGCAGGAGGGATTCTGGCGCCAAATGTCACGCTGGTTCTGGTGAAGAGCGTCGGAGGCGTCGCTCACGCTCTGGAGGGTCTGGGTCACAGCCTCCTCCCCCGAAGAAGTCACCGGGCTCGGTGTACTCGGTGGTATATACACCGCCAAGGCCTGCGGCTCCTCCACCTCTGCCGAAGGAGGCTCCGCCTGTTAATCCGCCACTGCCTCCACTTCTTCCGCTGCCACCTACGGGGCTACCTCCGCC
Source organism: Lissotriton helveticus (assembly GCF_964261635.1). Classification (NCBI taxonomy): domain Eukaryota; kingdom Metazoa; phylum Chordata; class Amphibia; order Caudata; family Salamandridae; genus Lissotriton; species Lissotriton helveticus. The sequence goes on from NC_136059.1 coordinate 1,193,081,179, forward strand.
GCCGGTCCCACCTCATGGGCCTGCTCCTTTGCCGGAGAGGCCTCCTGTCAGGCCACCGAGGTCGGTGTCACTGCCTCTGCTTCCGACACCTCCTAAGGGGACACCTACTCCGAAGCCCCAGGATAGACCACGGAAGACGCCTCCACGGAAACCGGTGGAGCGCCCACGTGCGGGGAGGTTGCGCTCCCGTTCCAGAAGAAGGGAACGTTCGCGCCACAGGTCGTCCACGCGATCTAGACGGCGCCACAGGAGGCACAGGTCTCGTTCCCGGACCAGGTCGTCTGGGACCAGGGACTATTCCCCGACGTTGTCGGATTCGCCGGATACGAGGGTTTCACCAATTGACAATCTGGTGTCCTTCCAGGACGTACTGTTACGTGGTGCGGCGAAATTGGGCATTACTTTGACGGTGCCCGCTCCCAAGACATCAGTCATATTCGAGACGCTACACCAGAAGCATTTGTCTCGGCCGTTGTTGCCACTGGTGCCGGGTTTGGAGGAACCGGCCATGGATCTGTTTCTCACCCCAGCGGTGACTAAGGCGGCACCCTCGAGACTGCAGAAGAAGTACCGGGCTCCGGACTCTGACCCGGCCTTTCTGAGGGTTGACCCTCCTCCAGATTCGGTGATTGTGACGGCGGCGCTCAAACAACATGCCACCATGCCTTCCTCCACGGTTCCACCAGATAAGGAATCTAGGTGGCTGGATTCATCTGGGAGAAGAGTTTGTGGGACTTCAGTGACCTCAATGAAGGCGGCTAGTGCCACTGCCTTGTTGGGTCAGTATGACAGAGCCCTTTGGGAATCCCTTCAACAGTTTGTGGAGCTTCTACCGCGGGACAAGCGGGAAGACTTTCAGGAGGTGCTGAGTGAAGGGATGTTGGTGGCGAATCAAGTCATCAGCGCTGCGGCCGACTCCTCGCTGCTGGCGGCACATGGTTTCTGCCACGGAATTAACCAGCGGAGGCATGCGTGGCTCCGCCTCACGTCTCTGAAACCGGACGCTCAGCAAAGGGTTGCCAACCTTCCATTCTCTGGCGAGACCCTATTTGGGAAGCACGCCGACGATGAAATGGCCCGCATGAAGGCGGAGGCAGAAACGCTCACGGGGGTGGGTTTGGAGAAACCCAAGGAGGCCAAGAAGCCGTACCGTCCGTTCCAACGTCGGTTCGGTGGTCAAGGTAGAGGACGTGGCCAGTCTTCTGGACAACAGCAGCAACAACAGCAGCAGTTCAGAAGACCGTTCCAGAAGCGCCAGAGGGGCAGAGGCGGCCATCAGTCAGCTCCAGTGACTAAAGGCCAGGCCGGGTCTCGGCCCTGAGCACTTACTTCCCCTGCGACTGTTACCCGCTCCGGTGGGGGGAAGCATTCAATCTTTTCTGGCAGAGTGGAGAAAAATTACTCAGGACAAGTGGGTGCTGAATATTGTTTGCAATGGTTACAGTCTTCGGTTCACCAGCCCGCCTCCATCGATTCCTCCCGTCAGCTCACAGTATCAACTGCGCGAGCTCCAGGCGGAGGCCGATATCCTGTTAAGGAAAAGGGCAATAGAAGACGTACCTCTGTCTCAAAGAGGAAGAGGTCTGTACTCCAGGTTCTTTCTGGTTCACAAAAAGGACAAGAACGAGTTCAGGCCCATTCTGGATTTGCGACAGGCAAACAAATGGATTCGCAGAGAAAGGTTTTGCATGCTGTCGTTGCATCAGATCTATCCTCAGCTGCAACGGGGAGACTGGCTGTGTGCCATAGACCTCCAGGATGCATACTTCCATGTGCCCATTGCACACAAACACAGGAAGTTCCTGCGGTTCCAAGTCGGCGCCAATCACTATCAATACACAGTACTGCTATTCGGACTGAAGTCTGCGCCGAGGACATTTTCAAAGTGCATGGCAGTGGTAGCCGCACACCTAAGGAAGAACAAGGTGTTTGTCTACCCGTACCTGGACGATTGGTTGATCAAGGCCTCCTCCTTCTCGGAAGCTCAAGCGCACTTCCGGAGGACGTGCGTTCTGTTGAACAAGCTGGGGTTGCACATCAACATGTCCAAGTCTGTCCCGACCCCGGTCCAGTGCATTCAGTACTTGGGAGCCTCCATCGATAGGCTGTCAGCAAGCGTGTCTCCTTCGGAAGAGCGACGGTTATCACTGCTTCGGAAGGCTCAGGCTCTTATGACCTCTCCGTCCACGACAGTGAGGACGGTGTCCTCTCTCCTGGGATCGATGGCCTCTTGCATCTTCCTGACGCCACATGCGCGGCTGCACATGAGACCACTGCAGGAGTGCTTGGAGGATCAGTGGGATCAGAGGAGAGGATCTTGGGACGGCAAGATACGACTGTCTCTGCATGCTCTTCAGTCTCTGAAGTGGTGGTGTTCAGCGGAGAATCTCCTCAGAGGGGTTCCCTTCCACAAGGACATTCCCACTCAGACTATCGTGACGGATGCTTCTCTCCAGGGCTGGGGAGCGCACTCCGGAGACCTGCATATTCAAGGGACGTGGTCCCCGACGGAGTCCACGTACCACATCAATTTCCTGGAACTCAGAGCTGTTTACTTGGCACTGAAGGCTTTTCACCCGTCCTTCCAGACCAACTCTCTGCTTGTACAGACGGACAATACGACCACGATGTATTACCTCAACAAGCAGGGGGGCTCGAGATCACGCACTCTGTCGCAGGAGGCGCAGACGATCTGGCACTGGCTACTGGCTCAAGGACTGACGATAACGGTCACCCATCTGCCAGGTGTGCAGAATGTTCAGGCAGACGCACTGAGCAGACTGATTCAGGAAAACCACGAATGGGTCATAAACGACGAGGTACTAGGAGAAATCTTCGCAAGGTGGGGGACTCCAGACGTAGATCTGTTCGCCACCACCGAAAACAGCAAATGCTGAGACTTCACCTCCAGGTACTACCAGCCGGGGACGCTGGGGAATGCGTTATGGATCAACTGGTCGAACAGCTTTCTGTACGCTTTTCCACCCATTCCCCTGATTCCGACGGTTCTCATCAAGCTGTCCCAGTCCAGGGCGCGGATGATACTGATTGCCCCGGAATGGCCCAGACAGTGGTGGTTCACGGACCTGCTTCACCGGTCTCTCCTTCCTCACATTCGGCTGCCGTGCAGGCCGGACCTTCTCACGAAGTTCGGGGGGCTGATGTTGCACCCCAACCTCTCGTCTTTGAGTTTGGCAGCATGGCTCCTGAGATAGTGCAATATGGCCATTTGAATCTCCCTGCAGATTGTATGGACATACTGAAGGAGTCTAAGAGACCTTCCACTAGGACTTCTTATGCGTACAAGTGGAAGAGATTTTGTATCTGGTGCAAGTCCAAGAACTATGATCCGACGACATGTAAGGAAGATGTCATCCTTCCTTATCTTCTACAGCTGGCGCAGTCTGGCCTTAATGTCCATTCTATTAAGGTTCATCTTGCTGCTTTGACTGCCTACAGGAAATGCCCCTCCCAGACTTCCTTCTTCCAGATCCCTGTGATCAAAGATTTTTTGGAAGGCCTGAAGAAAGTGTTCCCTCCTGTCAGGCTTCCTTCGCCTTCATGGGAACTGAATGTGGTGCGGTCCAGGTTGATTAAGGAGCCTTTGGAACCTATTCATAAGGCTTCGCTGCAGCACCTGTCCTGGAAGGCGGCATTCCTCGTGGCCATTACATCGGCCCGCAGGGTGAGTGAAATTCAGGCGTTGTGTTGTCAAGAACCATATACTGTATTTCATGCTGCTAAGGTTGTTATGCGTACTCACCCTAAATTTCTTCCCAAGGTTATTTCTGATTTTCATGTTAACCAGACCATAACTTTGCCTACGTTTTTTCAGAATCCTTCATCTCCAGCGGAAAGGTCCTTACATTCCCTGGATGTTAGGAGGGTATTGAAATTTTATCTGGATAAGACCAAAGATATTCGTAGGTCTGACCAATTGTTTGCCAATTATGGATCAGTCAAGACGGGTCTTGCGACCTCTAAGCAGTCTATCTCTAGGTGGATTGTGTCCTGCATACAGCTATGTTACCAAAAAGCTAATAAGACCGTAGGAGGTAAGCCTAAGGCTCATTCCACCAGGGGCAAAGCTGCCACGACAGCCTTGCTCCATAATGTTCCGATTGCAGAAATCTGCAAGGCGGCCACTTGGAAGTCGGTTCATACCTTTGCTAAGCATTACTGCCTGGACACTGATGCCAGGGCAGACGCTCAGGTTGGACAGGCTTCACTGCGAAATCTGTTCGCTCAATAGTGGTGTTAATTCTCTTTTCACCACCGCCGCTTTGGTGTGGGGATGGGCTTGCCATTCTATTCTCTAGATTATGACTATACACAGAGATCCCCTACTACAGAAGGAGTAGTTTCTGTCCTGTAACTCCAGTTCTGTAGTAGGGGTATCTTTGTTATAGTCATAAGCGCCCTCCCGCCTCCCCGGTGGAGAGAGATGTTCATTTAAGGAATGCGACAGGTCTGGCGTGTTACGCCTTCAAAAAGAACTGAAAGTAAGAGGGACCTGCAGTGCATTCTGGGATACTGGGAGAAGTTCTGGAAAGTTCTCTTAAAGGCACAGTATCCTATTTAAGCCACATAATGGCAGCCTATGGGGCTTGTCTGTCCATGCCTTCCTCTCTTTCATTTCTGAGGGGTTTGCTGTTAAAGCAAGGGAAATCTGGACAGGCTTTGCTGTTTGTGGATTTTGGTGGAATTTTCTAGTTGAAGTACTGGACAGTGTAGCCTGTGGATATAGGCTGCATTATTTGTCTTTAAATTTTCTCTTAAGTGTCTTTGCAGTTCTGCAATTTTCTGACAACTTAAGAGATTATTTTTGATTGCCGGGGTCCTCGCACATGGGCGGGACTATTCACTAGATTATGACTATAACAGAGATACCCCTACTACAGAACTGGAGTTACAGGACAGAAACTACTCCTTCCATCATCAAACATCCATTGCCTAGAGCGGTGCACAAGTTCGGTCCATGCCTAGCGGTGCGTTGTCTGTAAACTGTCGCACTACTCTCACAATGATGAAAAATAAACTTTGCGTAGCAAAGAAGAAAGTTAAAATCGCATAGGTCATTCTCCAGGTTCTCACGTGTATAGCAGTAGCACACTGCCTGGAAATATGTGTCTGTTACTTTCAACATCACATATCCAATACCTTGAGCGGTGCCAAACTTCGATCTATGTCTAATGGTGTGTTTAGCCATAATTAAATCGCGCCATTCACCCATTGGTGGAAAGTAACATTTTATGAAGCGCGGAGGAGAATTAATTTGCACCAGTCATTATGCACTTTCTCATGTGTGTGGCGTTAGCACGTTGTCTTGAGACAAATATCCGTCACTTTCAACAACATACAAACATTGCCTGGTGTGGGGTAGTGGGGTGGGGTGGGGTGGCGCCGCAAAGGTTCAAAATGTGTTAGAATGATCGTACCTCTCTCGAAATGAAAGGAGATAAAATATACAAAGCGCGGAAGAAAATATCCAAACCGTGGAGGAAATTACATCGCATATACCAGTATCAAACTGCAACAATTCTTTCGTAAAATGCACCTGAGAGCTTCTTTGATGAGACTCCCCCTCAAAGAGTGAGCGACTCAGGCCTACACAACCCCTCCACATTCACTCCAAATACCAGCATGCTACTCCATAAGGTTGTGACCTTTGTACAGGTTTTTCTCAAAGACCTACATAGGGATTCTGATTCCAGACATTTCTGCAACATCCCCAGAGGATTGTTGGCAGCTGTCACATTCCTGGTGCCACGCTTAACCAAGACTATAACTGAGCTGGTTTTCTCAGCCGAAAATCAGGGCTGGCTGAGTCGGAAGGAAGCTGACTTCCTCATCAAGAAAGATCCGAGGACCCCTTATTTTGATATTTTACCAAAAATACATAAGGGGACCACTTCAGTACCAGGTCACCCCATTGTTTGAGGTATCGATTCCATACTCGAACCATTGTCACAATTTTGTGACCATTTCTTACAACCACTGGTCAGACAAATACCATCTTACATGCAGGACACCACTGATGTGCTATGCCTACTGACTGAATTCCAGCTCACGAATGACATTGATTTCCTCATCACTCTAGATGTAGAGGCATTCTACACCAACATCCCTCAAAGAGCAACTCTAGATGTGATAGAAGAAGAATTAAGCTTGGCTACTTGGGACTCCCCAACACCACCCAGTTTTGTCCTGGAATGCGCTACATTAGCACTGACCGAAAACTTCTTCGAGTTTAACGGGCAGTTACACCACCAAATGCAAGGTACTTCCATGGGGAATACCTTTGACCCATGCGTAGCCTGCCTATACATGGCGAGAGCCAACTCATCTTCCATGAATCCTTACTTTTCAAACATACGCGTGTGAAAGAGATTCATAGACGAAATTCTCATCTTCTGGTCAGGCGACTCAACATCATGTAAATACTTTTTCGCTTGAATAAACAGTCTGAACCCATACCTGAGATTCACTAGCTCTGTCTCACATAACCAGATAGCGTTTCTAGACCTCACGGTCAAACTTGAACAGGGCAGATTGACTACCACTATGCATAGGAAAAAAACAGATCACAATAGTCTGTTACTTTTCAGTAGTCATCACCCACACGCCCTGAAGGAGAATCTCCCCTTTGGGCAATTTTTGAGGTTGAGAAGAAATTGCAGAAAGCTGGAAGACTACATAACTGAGTCAGCAATATTGGCAAAAAACTTGGCTGCACGGCAGTACCGCTCACGACACATAGCTCTATCCAAAAAGAGAGCAAGGAACAATTACCGTGAGGCGCTGCTAGAACACAGAGAAAAGACCCCTACAGACACCCTCACCTGTGTCACCACATTTACAACTGCTTACAACCGACTCACGAAAGTGATCAGGAAACATTGGGGCAAACTAAACACCGGTTCCATGGCATTGGAGCTACCACGCTCCACTTTCAGACGTTCCCAAGATTTTAAGGATATGTTAATTCATACCGGGCCTAAGGCCCTAACATCAGGTGTCCGAACAACCCTATGGCACTTACCACTTGTCAAAGGCCATTACCCCTGTGGGTCTTGTACGGCTTGTGCTTTCACCTCAATACACAAGACCATCACCTTTACCAATTCTTTCTCTTGGGAATTGCGGTCGCACACTAACTGCAACACGTCAACTGCATATACTTGATCACGTGCCCCTGCAATTTGCAATATGTAGGGATGACCACCAGTCCGATCAAGATACGCATTTCTGAACATCGCAGTAGCTAACACGAAAATGTGCACCCATTTCATGGAAATGCGCCACACGCTTGATTGATTGAAATGGGTGATCTTGGAAGCATTCACCAAAATCACCAAAAATGCTCTTTTCTCGAAGGAGCAGAGATGGGTACACCGATTATCTTCACACACCCAAGGACTAAATGAAGACATACCTTGGTGTGCTTTGAGGGTAGAACATATTCTTACTGAAGTGCAATGCTGGGATGCACACATTTTTAAAATTTTGGTGATGTCTTTAACATCCGTTAGCGTGAGTATTGACATACATAGACCTCACAGTAGAAGCGTTGCGCAAATTAAGTCATACCCTGGCGTGCTTTGAGGGTATACTATATTCTTACTGTAGTGCAATGATGGGATGCACACATTTTTGAAAATGTTGGCAATCTCTTTAATATCTTTTAGCGCGCGAATTGACATACATATACCTTACAGTAGAAGCGCTGCATATTTGCAACCTTCATAGGGAACACCCCTCCAGTATGGCCGCCTAGTTGCACCTTCACCAGAAATACCTCCCCAATATGGCTGCCTATTGAGAGTAACTATACACGCACTAGCGCTTTCTGTCACGTGAATTCCGCCTCTTGGAAGCACCGAGCCATATAGATTAATACAATGCTGACTCACACCACTTCACCAGCCGGACCCGGTAGAATTGGGTAGATCTCCAGGCCGCGTGCTACTGTCACCCACGTGAGTACCTGCAGAACAACCTATATGATGTAATTTCCTCCGCGCTTTGAATGTTTTCCTCCGCGCTTTGTATATTTGATCTCCTACCATTTTGAGAGAGGCGATAATTCGAACACATATCAAACCTTTGCGGCGCCCCCCGCCCCACCACCCCACACCAGGCAATGTTTGTGTGTTGTTGAAACTGACGGATATTTGTTTCAATGCGACGTACTAATGCCACACACATGAGAACACACATGAGAACGTGCATAAAGACTGGTGCGATTTAATTCTCCTCCGCGCTTCATAAAATTGTACTTTCCACCAATAGGTGAATGGCGTGATAAAATTATGGCTAAAAACACCATTAGACATATATCAAAATTTGGCACCGCTCAAGGTATTGGATGTGTGATGTTGAAAGTAACGGACACATATTTACAGGCAGCGTGCTACTGCTATACACTTGAGAACCTGGAGAATGACCTTTGCGATTTTAACTTTCTTCCGCACTACACAAAGTTTATTTTTCATGATTTTGAGAGTAGCGTGATGGTTTACAGGCCACGCACCGCTAGGCATGGACCGAACTTATGCACCACTCCAGGCAATGGATGTTTGATGATGGAGGAGTCAGTTATATTATGCGGAATGGTCATTATTGTGCAGTACCTGCATGACACTTGTTACCAATGCGAATATTTATTCATTTCCCTCCACTCACTTTGTCCAGTACACGGGGAACTCCTTGTGTATGACCTACTAGGTACTGTTAATGCCTGGTTAGTCCAAAGTTTTGAGTTAGTCCCTACAGTCTCTCTGCCACGGTGTGGCACCTTGTTTCTGATTGATTTGAACTGATTTTATGTTCACCACTGAATTTTGAGAGTCAGCCTCACAAGGGAAACAATAGAATATACACATCTAAAATTGTACTATTCTAAACAGTGTGATATTTTCTCCTTCCACAGGTAGTTCCAGTACTACCAGGTACTCTACTAGTTAGTTTTATGGTTGAAGAGAGTATGCAGCCACGTCACCATCTTAGTTTTTGAGTTGTCGATAGATTACTTTTTTGGTCATGACGAATCACCCGCAGACTATTCACTTGGCGAGAAACATGTTGACCTATCACCAATAAGAGCGCTTAACTTAAGACATAACCTTAGCCCAGCGCCTTATTTATTGTTTTTTACTAAGGGTGGGAGACCCATTGATTAAAGCTGTCATCGCTGGTACTCTCAACCCTATTTTACATTCACCCAACACATTCATCTACACACACTAGGCCCCTCACCCCCACTTCACCATATGGCTGTTGTAAAAAGATCTCTGCTAAAGTGCCCCTACTATAGGGAGCCCGTCGGGTATTGCACCGCCGACCTGACGAGGAGCAGCCCGATGATGAAGCATGACACCCTACTGGGTGTGGGAGGGCGATATAATCCAATAAATAGATTCTCAACTTTGAACCACTCTGGTTGGGTTGGCTTGTACTCCCGTTGTCTGACTCTCATTTCATAGGAACAGCATAACCTTTTTCTCTATACTTCCTCTGGGGCATTTATGCTGGACCTTCCCAAAAGCCCCTTGTCCCTTCTTTGTGAAAATGTTTTGTAGACCCAAAGTCTGTGACAGACATTTCCAGGAACAAACTTTGTCCACTTCCTATGGCAGCACAGCATCATATACCTTCTAATGTTACAACTGTGAAATGTCCAAACGAATATGCATTGGTGAAGGTATCTAAAACAGACCAAGACAAAGAGTTTAGCTATGAAACAATACATATGGCACAATTCACATAATAAACAACAAAACAAGGAATTGAGGGTTCTCATAGTCACAGTGGCGGGTGTGGGAGTGGTGGAGGGATTAGAATTTTTTTAAATATTAAATAGAAGACTTATATACTGGTCACCACTGCAGCCTCTCCTCCGTACCGCGAAGGTAACAGGAAGCAGCCAGGCTCCCAGAAACCCCTAGCCAATCACGACGCTGTTGTCACTGGCATGGTAGCAGTGTCATGATTGGTCAGAGCACCATGGTTCAGTGCTCAGACTGGGAGTGGGACGCCATGCATGTTCTCCACCCAGGCTGTGAAATGCAGCCAATGGAGAACCTGTGAAGTGTGCATGACGGTTTGGCCAGCCCAAGATGGCTGGCCAAACGATCATGCGTACTTATGGTGCAGCAGCCACTCCTCCTCTCTCTGGCTTTACGGGAGCCCAGCCCCACCCGCCCTATCCTGGCTGCAAGCGCAAAACTAAAATTAAAATGATAATACTGTTTTGTTATTATCAATTTATTTTTCATTTTCACTGTTCTTATAGCATTGAGGCAAAGCTCCTCCGCCTTAGCAGGGGAAGCCGCCGCTGCAAAGTCAACTTCTAGAGAACACAGTCCAAGACAAAATTTGAAGCAAAACAAAGGTACAGTAACAAAACAAACACCTTTCACCAGATTATTCCTAGTATTTTGCATAAACATCCTCCTCACATCATCACAACAAGAGTTGCTAGAATAGTCAAAATCATTAGATCTCACATCATACTTACACTCATGAGAAGAGGAAGAAGTCAACTCCTTCCTTTTCACCACTATAAAATCATTTGGCATTTCAGGTTTCTCACCTGGTGGCTCTTCATGGTCTTCATCCTCTGGTATATAAGGGATGTTCCATCACAGGGCAATGTTGTGGAGCATGCAGCAGACCACGGTGAGTTGACACACAATGGACTGGGCATGAATATCTCAGGCTGATTAAATGTGCAGTCAATGTTGGAGTTAGTAACTGAGTGCAAATAGTTTTTGGGAACCGGCTCCGTTAAGAAGGTATCCAGCCTAAAGTGGGCAAGGTCACTGGCTGCAAAGTACTGATGTTATTAGTAACCCATGTGGTAGGTGTTGGTCTATAAGTGCCCCTGGGTTGGGAGTGATACTGGACGTTTGTCATAGTCGTGTGCAATTCATCATATGAGGAGGACCAGAGAGCCAGTGGGTTAATGGTGGGGTACTCTTGGTGGGTGGAGGTGCACCATATGTGATGTAGGTCGTAGGTCAATTTCCACCCAAGACATGTCCTCATTCAGTCCATATAAATGGGCAGACAATCGAAAAATCCAAAACTGCTCTTTTTTTAAATGGGCACCCTTCATGAGGTGGTGTGGTGATTTGAATACGGTCCAGCGTAAATCATCTGCTGAGTGTTTATGGTTGACAAAGTGTGTGCACATCTTTGTGCTGGTTCTCTGACATCTCGGTACAAAAAGGGGTGGTGATGGACGGAGCATCTGAACCAATCAAACACTCACACCCAGTCAACAGATCTGGGTTTAATCCATCACCGTTCTTTAGCCCACTCTGCCACCCCAGTTCAGACATGGCCATATGCAAATAAGTCTGACCCTGTGCCTCATGGGAACAGTCCAGCCCGAACTGCCAAGCTATGCCTTCCCTGGACCGGAAACAAGCTTCCTAGGACCGGTTTCTGGCATTACAGTCGTCTTCTGCCAGGCTTGCTTGAATGCAGTGGCAAAGTGAGCAAGGGACTCAAGTCTGAGCATACCCTGCCAACTTATGGCGAACAAAGCGGTACAAAAGGGGGTGGTGATGGACGGAACATCTGAACCAATCAAATACTCACACCCAGTCAACAGATCTGAGTTTAATCCATCACCGTTCTTTAGTCCACTCTGCCACCCAGTTCAGACATGCCATATGCAAATCAGTCTGACCCTGTGCCTCATGGGAACAGTCCAGCCCGAACTGCCAAGCCATGCCTTCCCTGGACCGGAAACAAGTTCCTAGGACCGGTTTCTGGCATTACAGCCGTCTTCAGCCAGGCTTGCTTGAATCCAGTGGCAAAGTGAGCAAGGGACTCATGTCTGAGCATACCCTGCCAACTTATGGTGAACAAAACGGTACAAAAGGGGGTGGTGATGGGCGGAGCATCTGAATCAATCAAACACTCACACCCAGTCAACAGATCTGGGTTTAATCCATCACCGTTCTTTAGCCCACTCTGCCACCCCAGTCCAGACATGGCCATATGCAAATCAGTCTGACCCTGTGCCTCATGGGAACAGTCCAGCCCGAACTGCCAAGCCATGCCTTCCCTGGACCAGAAACAAGGTTCTTAGGACCGGTTTCTGGCATTACAGCCGTCTTCAGCCAGGCTTGCTTGAATCCAGTGGCAAAGTGAGCAAGGGACTCACGTCTGAGCATACCCTGCCAACTTATGGCAAACAAAGCGGTACAAAAGGGGGTGGTGATGTACGGAACATCTGAACCAATCAAACACTCACACCCAGTCAACAGATCTGAGTTTAATCCATCACCGTTCTTTAGTCCACTCTGCCACCCAGTTCAGACATGCCATATGCAAATCAGTCTGACCCTGTGCCTCATGGGAACAGTCCAGCCCGAACTGCCAAGCCATGCCTTCCCTGGACCGGAAACAAGTTCCTAGGACCGGTTTCTGGCATTACAGCCGTCTTCAGTCAGGCTTGCTTGAATCCAGTGGCAAAGTGAGCAAGGGACTCACGTCTGAGCATACCCTGCCAACTTATGGTGAACAAAACGGTACAAAAGGGGGTGGTGATGGGCGGAGCATCTGAATCAATCAAACACTCACACCCAGTCAACAGATCTGAGTTTAATCCATCACCGTTCTTTAGCCCACTCTGCCACCCAGTTCAGACATGGCCATATGCAAATCAGTCTGACCCTGTGCCTCATGGGAACAGTCCAGCCCGAACTGCCAAGCCATGCCTTCCCTGGACCGGAAACAAGCTTCCTAGGACCGGTTTCTGGCATTACAGCCGTCTTCAGCCAGGCTTGCTTGAATCCAGTGGCAAAGTGAGCAAGGGACTGACGTCTGAGCATACCCTGCCAACTTATGGCAAACAAAGCGGTACAAAAGGGGGTGGTGATGGACGGAACATCTGAACCAATCAAACACTCACACCCAGTCAACAGATCTGGGTTTAATCCATCACTGTTCTTTAGCCCACTCTGCCACCCCAGTTCAGACATGGCCATATTCAAATCAGTCTGACCCTGTGCCTCATGGGAACAGTCCAGCCCGAACTGCCAAGCCATACCTTCCCTGGACCGGAAACAAGCTTCCTAGGACCAGTTTCTGGCATTACAGTTGTCTTCAGCCAGGCTTGCTTGAATCCAGTGGCAAAGTGAGCAAGGGACTCACGTCTGAGCATACCCTGCCAACTTATGGCGAACAAAGCAGTAAAAAAGGGGGTGGTGATGGACGGAACATCTGAACCAATCAAACACTCACACCCAGTCAACAGATCTGGGTTTAATCCATCACCGTTCTTTAGCCCACTCTGCCACCCCAGTTCAGACATGGCTATATGCAAATCAGTCTCCTCTATGTTGGAAGATGTAGTAGGTAACGTGTAACTGTAGTCAAAAGAAACCGGGAGAAGGGTGAAAGGGCATGTAAAATATCATGTCTTATTATATAAAGTGCCCAAGGCTACTTGAAGATGTATGGGGAGGGGGGTTCCCATGGCTGAGCTGCCGGACTAATTATCAACTACAACAAGGGGGACCAAGAGCATGTCATGGTCCAGCATACATGCTCAAACAAATTGCTAGTAGGCAGATGAGTGTGCAGTTCCTATAGAGGTGGTATAACGCAGAAAATATGGCTGATGTTCTAACAGGACAGGTATGGTGGACACAGAAGGGTAGTTCCTTTTTTGAAACTAGAGCTCTTACACACTCTTACGAGTGTCAAGCTTTATCATAGGGCTGTGCTCCTTGTCGAGCTGGCGCTGCAGTGTTCAATGGGCACCCTCTAGCGGGCCCTTTGATGGAGATCTTTTTCTATAGCTGTATGTGAAGTGCCAGTGTAGGGCCCCAGGTGTAGATGCATGAAACGTTGGTGTTGAGATCGTAGGTGATGGTGAATTAAAAGAGATCAGGCAAATTTTGAGACTAAAAACTTTTTATTCGGTGAGTCCGTCTGTCTGGTTAGAAACGTGTGCGGCACCAAAGGAGGTAATGATCTCTGGTGACTTATTAGTATCAAGTGGTCAACATGTTTATTACCAGAAGCAGTATATATATGATCTGGGGCAATTCTTCAGGACCAAAGAGAAGGGTAATTGTATCTGCACAATGCTTGGAACCATAATTGTAGGGCACCTGAACCAAGCATTGGGGTTTGTAGGAAGCTGGCTCTGTATACACCAAAGTAAGATATAGTGTGCAGAGTCCAGTGGAACCCCAAATGTAGGCAGAGGTAAAAGTAGATAATATCTTGCTCTCTATTTGTGGTAGTGTGGTTGAGCAGTAAGGTTTTATGAGAGGGAGGTGTTCAGCATTTATTGTACACACTCAAAGATTGAACTCAGACCAATTTATTTGTATAAAAATATAATTTAGTTGTATTTTTTTTCTAGATCCAAACCAGGCCTGGTACATGTGAGTATAATAATACTGTGCAAGAATCATGCAGTGAAATACAGTTTGAATGAAGTTGAATGCAATTTTGTTGCTTACAGGTAAGTCATTGCTTTATAGAAACAGTTTAAATTACTTTTTAGTTACTTTTCAGATTGCTTTTCAAGTTACTTTTCAGATTACTTTTTAAGTTACTTTTTCTACTCAGTGTGACATGCCCATATATCACACAGGGACATTTCCTAGACAAAAGGTAAGTAGGTCAGTATTTGTACATATGCAGTTTCTTAAGGTTTCATACAAACCATCTCCACACTTGAAACTATTTTCACAAGAAAGAATCCAATGCAGTCCAACGGGAGAAAAGAATGTTATCGACTTAACAGTAAGTACTTAGGTTTGGGAGTTGGTTTTCTGGGATTAGAACCAGGGTTCCTCCAGGGTCAAGGGTGCACTCTCAAAGCACCATCAGCTGCACTAGGGTTGCTGGGTGCAGAGTGCTGAGGCCCAATGTTGTCCAATGGGGGATAGGGGGCCTCAGGTTGGTGACTGCTCAAGAGCAGGCCACAAGGTTATGGGAGCAAAGCTCCTGGTTTTAGGCTCGGGGCAAAGGGGCATATGGTTTAGCACACAAGGTGCATCTACAGTGGCACAGGGGCAGCCAGGTGCAGGGTGTTGTTTTGGCATTGGCCGCCCTGTTGGTGTCAATTGGGATTCTCCGGTTGCAACAAACACTGCAGGCTCGGGACGGAGATCTTCTGGAGGCAACCACCAGTTGGAGAGGTAAGTCGGGATGTCTTGGGATGCCGGGACACTGTCAGTTGGGCCACCCAAGGCTGTGGGACGTCAGGTGCAGGGGTGTCTTTTGGCATTGGGTTTCTCTTACCGGCTCTGGTCGCGGTCGGCCCATCCTCCAGAAAGGGGACTGCAGGCATCGGTTGGACACTTGAGGTAGGTCAGGGATCACAAGACCCCAGGTCAGGATCGATGAGGAGACCTCCTCGTGGTTTGGGACAACTCAAATTAGGGCCGTGGACATCGGGTGCAGAGTGGTGCAAACTTGAAGATTTGCCTGGAGCCAGAGTCGGTGGGTGAGCAAATCCGGTGTTCAAGGGAGACAACATCTGGTTTGGGAAGGCAGCTCTGATCCTCTGGGTTCTTGGAGGCTGCCGGCTGCAGGACACACCAGGATTTCACTGGAGCAGGTTGAGGTCAGGACAGGTTGGTAGGGCTGGGGCCAAGTCCGTTGGGGTCCTCCTCTTCTTCTTTCAGCACGGCTTCTTCGGTCCTTCTTCTTCTCTCTTCTTGTCTGAGGAGGCAAGGTTCAGGGTTGCCCCTAAATATTACATTTAGGGCGTTACGGGTAGGTGCAGGTCGGGATCAATGGGTCCCTTCCTTGGGGTGGGTACACCCCCTATTATGCCACCCCAAAGTGGGAAGGGGCATAGCCTCACTGTGGATGGCTGGGTCCCCCTATCTGCAAGATAGCGGGGACTGAGTTGAGCTTCATACCTCCTCCTCCACCTGAGGGGTTTCGTTGGCAAAGGTGGGCACACCTGCCCTCCTAACCTGGTTTTCCAACCGATTGTCCAGGCCAAAGTAGAGGTCGGAACCGGTGGGGGCCAGTTGCTGGGAGCAGCATATGGCTGGGGTAGGTCACACAGGCGGCAGGCCTTTAAAGCATCCCCTTCATGGGCCCTGCCCATCCTGGGGGAGGAGGATTGGCACCTCATCCCAGCATGTGCTTTGTTTCAGGACCCTGAGAGCGGCAGGCTCTCGACCCAGGGGTCAAGAAACATGCCTGGTGTTGGCAGCTGGTGAGCAGGTACTCAGCCAGCACAATAGAGTTAGGTAATTTTTCAGGGGGCATCTTTAAGAAGCCCTCTGAGTGCATTTTTCATTAAATTTCACACTGGCATCAGTGATACCAAACTTCCCAGTTTTCCGTAAAGCAATTATGGTACTCTGGAGTTCGTAATGACAAACTTCCATACCATATACTCTTTATGGCATTTACTGCACTTAAAAAGTCTAAGAATTGACTTAGACACTGTAGGGGTGCAGGGCTCATGCACCTGTACCCTCGCCACTGGTAAGTGCTGCAGCCCCTCATGGTCTTCCCAGGTCACAGTGCCCTTGGGACATATGGTACCTTTTACAAAGGACTTGCATTTGACCAATTGGGTTTTTCAACAGTACAATTTAGGGAAGGAACATAGGCCCTGGGTACCCAGGGCAGACTCAGTCAAAGTACATCAACATTTGGCAAAACGTCGGGAGCAACCATGCAAAAAGGGGCACTTTCCTACAGGGTGTCCTTGATAATACACCATAAAAACCTGATTAGGTTGACCTTTGGAACCTAATGAGGCTGACCTATTAGAGCAAGGGGAGAACAAGGAACATACATGATAAAAAACAAAAACTGAATAGCATTCTAGAAAGTAATGCATCTGAAAATCAGGTAAAGCATGCACACTTTGCATGCTTAACACCATGGATAACACTTAACATGATGGTGAAGTATAAATGAGTAGAAAGACGTGATAAACACATTACAAATAAACCAAAACAGTGTTTGCAAACATTGTGGGGAGGCCAGTGGAATGGCCACTTACCCAATTAGGGTTACATTTATGCTTCCTCGGGGGTGTCTAGAAATCTACGCTGTATTTCAGAATACTGTGGAGCGGTAAAGAAATATCAACAAATGCCCTACGGGGCAATGGGATGTCCTCGCCCTCATCAAGAGTCTAAGAAATGGGGAAGATACCTACTTCATCCTGGCGACATACTCGTTGAGGATTCAGGGTTGAGGATAGTCAGCAGATGACCACAAACATGTGTATTCATGCTTTTGTAGTGCTTAGCAAGTGAAATAAGCATGAAGTGTAGACAAGTCCATCAATGCATTTGGAGCTGTCTGGATATTTGACATGAGTGAAACCAACTTTTTTCAGGTTATGTAGCATGCATGTGTGTGCTCAACCTAAGCTTGAAGCCTAGAGAGTAAACCATGAAGTTGGTGTGATATGTTCACTTAGTATGTTTTCTACTGATTTGCGATGGTCAGGTGTTGAACAGCAGTTACCATTAATCCATTTTACATGTCATTTTAGATTCACCCAGGGCAGGTGAAGGGACTAACGTCCCTGTAGACACAGCTGGTGACAGTGGTCCCAGACGTGACGCCTCAGGCACGGAGAGACCCAGTGACTAGGAGGGTGTGGGTTGTGCCACGGAGGACAGCAGTTCATCATCATCTTCATTAGAGTCATCCTCCAGTGGACACTCCCAAATGGTGGCGGACCCAACAGGTTTAGTACCACCTTCATCCTTATCGATACTCCCAGTTCTATCCTCACCTTCCCTGTTGTCCCCCAACCAGCTGTACAGACCTGCTCCCCTAAGAGGGGAGCCATCTTCTTCATCCCAGGCACCTCAGACCCTGCTACTGCTACCACTGCTGCCCTGAGTCAGGAGGCTGTTGACCTCCTGAGGACCAGCTCTGTGGGACAGACTGCACTTCTGAGTGCTATCCAGGGGCAAGGCACCCAGCTGACACAGATGGTGGCCTTCCTTGAAGGCATTCACAGTTTAATGTCTGGCCTGCAGAAGTCTTTTCAGGCTCTGGTCTCATCATGGCAGCACTACACCCATCCCAACCTTCCACTCCACCTCCTGCCACTTCCCCATCCGAATTCCTTATGTCCATGCCTGTTCCATGGGAATATAGATGAGAGGTACCCCTTAAGTAACTCAAGGGAAATTAGGTTATCTAACCTGAGAAAAGGTAAATCCCCTTGAATGTATCGTAGGAATTAGTTAACACATAGCCTAAAAAAATCACAATGACATTAAATCTATTATAAACACCAATGTATATTGTACCAATTATTTATTGAACATAAATAGTTAAAAACAATTCATAATACTATTGAACAAATTTCAATTCTAAAAGAAAAAGACTCAACATAACACACAATCCACTATGACCTGCATAATTGGCAAGACATAAACTGTAAAACATAAAAATTGTAAAATACAATTTGTAAATTTGTTGCTCACAGATATTATCTCCTATGTTTTATCATTACAGCATTCATATATAAACATAAGTGATAGAGACACGAATTGTACTCGGAGTGCGTCGACACGTTTCGGTGGTGTGAACTGATTTATTCCACCTTTTTCAAGACTGTTCTTAGTTGTCTGTCCTGGCTGGGGGTCTGATACAACACCCTACAGTAAACATACATGTCGTTACAACATTGCGTATGATCTATTATATTCATAATTGCAACAACTTATAACCTACTAGCATTTATTCCCTTTCACAATAGTATCTATTTATACACAATTAGGGCAAGAATCCACAGTCTGACAATTAGGTAAAAAAACATATCACTCAATGGTCCTATGTCGCAACATAACCAAGCGCTATTGATGGAAACCTGACTTGGATATCTAGGATGTTTTCAGAATTGGTTATGTACTTATACTAAAGTATTTTCTTACTACCATACAAATGCCCTTTACAATATTATGCTATATCTTAAAAAGGAAAATGGATGAGTGGATCTCTGATGGTAAGGATCTTGTTTTATATTCGTTCTACTGATAAGAATCTACCGGCTGTAGGTCATAAAGGGGGGACATGTATAATCTACGTGGCAGCTAAATAGGATTGCAAAATTTGTCTGTACTATATTATGGCACATATTCTCATATTACTTGTATAGCGGATATTAAGGTCAGAGTTTACCTGTTGGTAGTCGCAAAGGTGACCTGGGGTTAATTACAATAATATTCGTCTTGTCTCTGAAGATTCAGCTTCCTATTTATCTGTATAAAGGAGTCTTGAGCCCTAATAGAAGAATAGTGTACATCAGGGTTGATTAAAACTGAGGATGCTTAACAGAGTCGTATTATTCTTAAAAGGGTGCTAGTTTTAATTCTAAATAGCATACCTGCATAACCGAGGCTAGACTACAAAATCCTCAGTGTATTAGTCCCCGGCGGGAATAGATAGGTCTTGAATGTCTTTTGTGTAATCTAGGAGTTGAGAGAATAAGAATGTATAAATTCAATATGATCTTCCCAAAATTGCGTATTATCAGAGGGAGGACATTACTATTAACTCCAAACCACATACCTAAAGGGAGAGAAGCCCAAATATCTCCTCGACAGGTGTTCAGATTGTGTTTTAGGGGATGGATTGTAGAAAGTTCCAGGTCAATAGATGGCCTGTAGAGCATACAAAAAGATGAGACATCGAGCGTTAATTACTCTAGGGTAAATGATGTCACGCTGTATTGGCCCTGACTTCTAATGTCGGTAGCTCACCTCCACTGAGAGTTGTATATAACGTCTTGGTACAGGGAAGTTCAGGAGATTCTGGTATGATTTCATCCAGGTCAATAATATGACCTAATACAAATACAAGACGAGAAAGACCGAAACACTAGTTAGTTTAAGAAAAGCGGCGCCGCTCTATGTTTGTGTCGGCTGCTAATCGCGGGAGCTCACCTTCAAGTACGGATCGTGTCTCGCATCTGCTGGGGTTCTGTATTCAATCTACAATGCACTGGAGTTAACGTGATTTAAAATACCCCCTGTTGCTATGTGATTGGTCCGGAGAAGAAGTTTGCAGGATCAATCATTAGCGGAAGGCTCTAGGCAGGCTAATTCGAATATTGTTCCTACTAGGTAGAGGGGTTGATAGGTCTAGTCTATGTAGCGTGCTGCTCCACCTCCCGTTCCGTGCGGTTCCCAATCAGGTCCGCTGCGTTTTTCCCGATAGATGTCATATTCAGTGTGTGTGAGTGTAGGGAAATCATGCTAAACGGCAAAAGTGGAAGGGGGAGGATTCAGTCTTCCCTGAGATGGTTGCAATTATTTTATTGGCCCGACATTAAGCCAATCATAGTCACACTCTAGTTGCCTACGCCTGTGGTTCCCAAAGTGTGCGCCGCGGGCCCTGGTGTGCCGTGAAAGGAAGCCAGGGGCGCCGCGCCACTGCGCAGGATGTGGGTCTGAGAAAAAAAATATAATCATACTCAAAATGCAGTGAAACTGCGAGCTGACAATTTTGGAGCTGGGGAACCGGGTTCGACCCTCGACGTCAGCTCAGAATCCTGTGTCATTCTGGGCAAATCACTTAATCTCCCAGCGCCTACCAAAACAGAATAAATGAATGTATCCTTGTGTAACGTGACTGGTGCTCTTCGGGTCTCCTAGTAACATGGAAATAAAAACAGTAATGTCAGCTTTTGTGCAAATGACTTGAGATTTTCAGCTCATAACTCCTGCTGAGTACAACTTCACTATAGTAGTTAATCATTTTCTGTAAACTCCTTCAAACCTAATGTTGTTGCTACGCATATGTCATTCCTTAAATAGAACAAGCACTAATGTTTTCTCTAGCAGTGCGTATTTGCTACATTGTCTGGGACCATTGCAGGTATTGTAAATAATGGGGTGGGTGGGTGCAGGGTGAGAGGCCTGGTGGGGAGTGTTGGGTGGTGGGTGCAGGGTCAGGGTCCTGGTGGAGAGCGTTGGGTGGGTGGGTGCATGGTCAGGGGCCTGGTGGAGAGCGTTGGGTGGGTGGGTGCAGGGTCAGGGGCCTGGTGGAGAGCGTTGGGTGGGTGGGTGCAGGGTCAGGGTCCTGGTGGAGAGCGTTGGGTGGGTGGGTGCATGGTCAGGGGCCTGGTGGAGAGCGCTGGGTGGGTGGGTGCAGGGTCAGGTCCTTGTGGAGAGCATTGGGTGGGTGGGTGCATGGTCAGGGGCCTGGTGGAGAGCGTTGGGTGGGTGGGTGCAAGGTGGGTGCAGGGTCAGGGGCCTGGTGCAGAGCGTTGGGTGGGTGCAGGGTCAGGGGCCTGGTGGAGAGCGTTGGGTGGGTGCAGGGTCAGGGGCCTGGTGAAGAGCGTTGGGTGGGTGCAGGGTCAGGGGCCTGGTGGAGAGCATTGGGTGCGTGCAGGGTGAGAGGCCTGGTGGAGAGCGTTGGGTGGGTGGGTGCAAGGTCAGAGGCCTGGTGGAGAGCGTTGGGTGGGTAGAGGGTCAGAGGCCTGGTGGAGAGCGTTGGGTGGGCGCCTTATGCCCTGATGCAGCCGAACTCTGCCAGCTTCTGTCTTTGCCTCACTCCTCGTTGAGGGGTCGTCACTCGTGACTGCTGCATGTTGGAGTGTGTGGTGTGTTGTCTTTCAGTTTTGTGTTCCTGCTCTGCTCCCAAGAGGAAATCCTCCTGTGAATCCCTTGTGTGGCCTCGTCGTCCTACATATATGGTCCTGGGCGAGGGCCTCAATCTGGTCTCATAAATCCCTCCCAATCTCCACTGTTGCATGTAGGCACACTGCGCACCGCGGACCACACACAGCTTCATATATAGCGCTGTATAAAGCGCCTACTGGTTAAACGTCTTCAGAGGCTGTTTATGAATTTATGGTGATGTGAAAAGCCTCTTGCGCCGTGCTCTTTGAAATTTAACAACGTCATCTGTTTCAATGCTCCCCAAAAGCAGCACAAGGCCCCCCTACCAAGTATTTTTTTGCAATTTTATATGGCGCAAACTCCACCCGAAGGCATCAGAGCGCTTTACATTAGCACCAGTTGCGTTACAGACGGACACATTCATTTTTAGGCCCTGGGAGTCCATCATGCTTTTGAAATGGTGCCATTGTTCCAGGTGGCAGCCCCTCCATTGGGTGGGAAGGGTGCAAGGGGGTGGCCGAGAAGGGTGCAAGGCAGAGGGGAAAAGGGTGCAAGTCAGAGGGGAGAAGGGTGCAAGGTAGAGAAGGGTGCAAGGCAGAGAGGAGAAGGGTGCAAGGCAGAGAGGAGAAGGGTGCAAGGCAGAGGGCAGAAGGGTGCAAGGCAGAGGGCAGAAGGGTGCAAGGCAGAAGGCAGAAGGGTGCAAGGGTATCTATAGTTCCTTCTCTGCCACATCCACCCTTACTCCTCCTACGAACCGCCCCACACATGAACTTAGGCTCATACCGGAGCTGGATCGAGAGGAATTCCTTAGACTCTGCCTGAAAGTTAAATCAGGCTCTCCAGCAGACCCCCTAAAACCGGAACATTTCAGAGAGGCTGATCCGTTGGTCCTTGACCCATTAAGAACTCTGATCAACTCTTCGTTTATTACATCTATAATACCTACCAGATGGAAGCAGGCATTGGTGTCCCCCATTATTAAAAAAACCTACCTTGGACCGCACTAGGCCGGAGAATTTTAGACCCATCTTGTTGCTTCCTTGGCCTGCGAAGGTTGTGGAGTCCTATGTCAATGCCGTTCTGACTCAGCATCTCCATTTTTATAACATTCTGGATGCTTCCCAGCACGGATTTCGTGCTGGACACAGCACGGAAACTGCTCTTCTCAGTGTGACAGAACATCTACGGGCCATTTTGGATTCCGGGCAGACGGCAGCACTGATTTTATTAGATCTCAGTGCTGCCTTCGATACGGTGTCACATGAGGTTCTGCTACATAGACTGGAGACGGCAGGGGTTGTGGGACAAGCCCTGGCATTGTTCAAAGCTTTTTTGACCGGTAGATCTTTTCGGGTCTCCACCCCGCCGTTTCTGTCTAAAGAATGTAGCATCGAGCAATGCGTGCCCCAGGGCTCTGCGCTCAGCCCGACACTTTTTAATCTGTATGTCCAGCCATTGGCTGAGGTCGCCAAACAGTGGGACCTGTCCATAGTTTCATACGCGGACGGCACTCAGCTGGTGGTGATGCTGAGTGACGAAGCAGGGGCAAAAGCGCACAATTTCAAACAGGGCCTTACTGCAGTAACAGCATGGATGACGGCCAATTATCTTCAGCTTAATGCTGACAAAACGGAGGTGCTGGTAGTCGGCAAAAATGCTGCAACATGGGGTGAGGAATGGTGGCCAGACATTCTTGGCAACCCTTCAGAACCAAAAAATGAAGTTAAAAATCTAGGAGTCTGGTTCGACTCCTCACTAAGTTTTGTTGCACACACAAAGAAAGTTGCAGCCATGTGTTTTGGAATCTTGCGAAATCTGAGGCCAATACTAAAAATTTTTAATCCGCCTATGCGTCAGCTTGTGGTGCAGTCTACAATTCTTTCACGAGTGGATTACGCAAGTTCTCTGTTTCTGGGAACTAACCAGACGGAGAAGGCTCGTTTACAACACGTCCAGAACGCAGCGGCACGTGCCTTGACTGGACTTCCCCGGTACAAATCAGTGACTAATACGCTCTCAAAGCTACACTGGCTTCCTATTGATAAAAGAATCCATTTCAAGACTCTGGGCCCGATTCACAGAATGAACTTAAGACTAAATCCTAAACTTACTACTATTTGGTATTCACAGAATGCACTTACTACTTTCGGGATTCACAGAGTGAACTTACTACTTTCGGGATTCACAGAATAAACTTACTACTTTCGGTATTCACAGAATAGATTTAAGACTACTAACTCTAAGTCCGAAATCGGGGAGTAAATTCCGGCCCGGAGGCGGAGCTTACGGCCCGGAGGCGGAGCTTCCGGCTCGGAGGTGGGGATTTTTGCCATGCTGAAATCTCCAACTCTGGGCCGCAAGCTCCGACTCCGGGCCGGAAGCTCCGCCTCCGGGCCGTAAGCTCCGCCTCCGAGCCGTAAGCTCTGCCTCTGGGCCGTTAACTCCGCCTCCGGGCCGGAATTTACTCCCCGATTTCGGACTTAGAGTTAGTAGTCTTAAATCTATTCTGTGAATACCGAAAGTAGTAAGTTTATTCTGTGAATCCCGAAAGTAGTAAGTTCACTCTGTGAATCCCGAAAGTAGTAAGTGCATTCTGTGAATACCAAATAGTAGTAAGTTTAGGATTTAGTCTTAAGTTCATTCTGTGAATCGGGCCCTCTGTGTCTTGCTTTTAAAATTTTGAAAATGGATTCACCCCCCATGCTCTGCTCCTTGATGATGAGGTATTCCCCCCGTAGAGCCCTTAGATCGGTGGGACAGTGTTTGGCTGTGGTTCCTCGAGTAAAGTTAGCCAGGATGGGAGGGCGTTCCTTCCGCTATCTGGCTGCAAAACTCTGGAACGCCCTACCACTGCAGATCCGGAGTTTAAATGACCTTTTGGCTTTTAGAAAGGCCATCAAGACACACCTTTTGTGTCAGTAGCTGGTTGTGTTATGTTCTTTCTGTTGACTGTGTATGCTTTCTCTCTTCTGATCAAGCGCCGGGACGCCCCTTTGCTGGGGCAGCCGTGCGCTATATAAGAAAGTGTTGTGGAAAATTAGTACGGTCTGGTAAACATTATCTGCGCCATCTTGCCTTTTTTCCCTGATGCCACACTTTTTGTCGTGCGCACCCACCATTTTAGGTGCCTCGATCAGAACAACCCTTTTTGCATGCCATTGGCCCCTGGCATAGCCCTCCTCCCTCACAAAGCCCGCACTCTGACAACCCCCGCTCACACATGCCTTGGGTCATAAACCCCTCTTCAGCGCAGCTCTGCCTCAGAACCCCATCCTGTCCCCAGCGCGACACCTCCCTTCCTTCCTTTTATGGTCCCAGGCCCTTTTTTGATACAAAACCCCTTTTCCTGTGTGCCCGTTTGTCTTCCTCGTTCCCAGGCCGACACCTAGCTCTGCCGATACTGTTCCTTGCCCCTCCCCATACAGTAGAAAGCTTCCCTCATCAAAGGACCCTCGAGTTGATCAATGCCCCCACCCTATGAGATCCGATCAAACCCCCACATTCCGTGAACCGGCGGAATGTCCAGCTGCGCGATAATCATCACCTGTCGTGACCGGGGTGGGGACTTCTGCTGTATATGTGTGTGGGAACGGGCTTGGAGCGGGGATTCCGAGAATGTCTTTCCGTACATCAAAGCATTTGCCATGAATATGTTATATGCAATAAAGCAATAAAGCTGTGTATAAGAGGCCAGGCCTCAGAGATGCGGTTAGAGCACCTCAGAACGATACCTGCTGTTTGAACTGATGTGTTCTCCTCCGGAGAGAATAAACCTTGTTTCCTGCCTTCCCGTCTCCAGCGCCTGCCTCTTCATTGATTAATAATTCGTGGGTTAAAGAGGCGATACCGCCGGGCAAATATCGATTGTCCCCTGACCTTAGATTTAACAATTGGCGTCCCAAGCGTGGGGCCCATCAGCGACTCGTGGATCCAGTGGGAGAGGTCCTGACGACAAAGTGAACGACTGCAACGATCGGGAGAGCTCTTGCCCAATAGACCCTCGTCTGGCAGCCGATCATCCGAACTTCACTGGTTCCGAACAGACCTCTCCCGAGTGATCTACGGTCCTGACTGGGAACCATCAGGAGTGCTGCGAGGAATACAAAGAAAAGAGGACGATCGGGCGCTGGATTCGGAAGACAAGAAACCGTCCATACGGTCCGGGTAAGGTCGTGTAGACACGACGAAACACGAAATAATTGTTTAATTGTTCAGAAAATACTAGTATTACTCTTTGTTGACCTATTTGGAGATTCACTGTCTGCACACGAAGAAACAGTAGGCTCTTTCTCTTTGCAAACAGTGAAGGATAGGTAACGCAGCCGTCGCGCCTATCTTTCTCCCCCACTGAATCGATTATTTATTAACGGCCACTGATTAACTGTTTTTGACCCCGAGCTACTGTTCGCGGATTGTTTCCTGGAGATTCTCTGTCTACAAACAGGAAAGAACAGGTTCCCCTTTGCAGATAGTGAAAGGGTAGAGGACGCAGATCTTTTGCGAATCTACTTATTCTTCCCACTGGTCCTCTTTTTGTTCATTTGATATTGGTTCATGAGGTATTCACTGCCTGCAAACAACGTAGAATAGAAATATTCTGTCTAGTCTTTGCACACAGTGATAAGATAGGCAGTGCTGACTTTTGTCCCTCGTTGTGAGCTGTCATGTCTGTCTTCTCCCCACTGGTCGATAGCTGGTTCAGCCCGGACCGTTTATTAGAGGTGGATCATCTAGCTCCGCTGGAAGGCACCCCTAATAAAGACATGTTCATAAACTATGGATTAGTTACCATAGCCTATAGTAAACTGTGGCACAGGTATACCAAAGAAAGTCAAGAGAAACAGTGGCCACTGATAGGATCCTTTGATCTTGATAAAATAGAAACGTTAGAAATAGCCCTTCGTGATAATAAGACAACGCCTATTATGCTCGACTGCCTCGGTATGTGGCGCAAAGAGGCAATGCAACGAAAGAATAGAGACGAGGACAGAGCAGGTAAAGGAACATATCGACAGGACGACCCCAGAACACAACGTCCCGAAAGTAATCCCCCGACACTACGCACAGGACGGCCAGACTTAGGGCAAAACCAATGTGCTTTTTGTAGATATGCCGGGCACTGGAAAGCCCAATGCCCGACTCTACTGAACGTGAGTAGGAGCAGAGGACCGACAGGAATAACAGGCCGGCAGAAAGGGAAAAGGCGCGAGACAAAGATGAATCAGACTGACTTGAACAGGCCAGATAGAACCACCACGTTCAATTACGCCCGATGGCACAGATTTCGCCAAGCCGATTTCAGCGACATGTTCGAGTCCTCATAGACCCAACAACGATAAGACGGGAAAACCCAGTCTAGCTCTAAATTGACAGACGACAAACCCCGAAGAAACCCGAAAAAATAACGTACACACATGATCAAGCAACCTTACGTTTAGCCAAGTAGGGAAAAGTCTAGGGTATTTCGAGGTAAGGGTTACACAAGTATCCTTCGCCGAGAGGACTAGGGAGATTGCCAATGTCTGAAAACCTACTACCTCCTTTCTTCCGCATCCTTATAGGCATATAACTAAAGCCTGCCCCATTGCTCTAACAAAAAGTATGCGCAGCATATAGAAATAAGATAATTGTGGCCAATAACTGTTTTATGTTTGTCTTGGGTCTTTCTATATAATACTTGTACTGTCTCCCCGTCTGAGTTTGTGTGTACGTGATGCATGAATCTGCGTCATCCCTCTGCCTGTGTTACCGTGTTACTTAAACTTCTGTTAACAGAAGCTTTAGCATGAAATAACCTGGAAAGAAAGGAATGAGAAAACGAAATCCGTAAGCCACTGATGAACTTGAACTTTTATTTAACATGACGAACAAGAAACAAATAACAGTAAGCTAGAAAATGAAAGTCAGCAGAACATTCGCCCCCCCCCCATTCTGGAACCTTCCAAAGTAGGGCAGGGTTACGGCTACGCCCAGCCGGCAGCGACCCATATAAGGCGGGTCCTGCTGCCAACAGTCGGCCAGGAAATCGTAACATATGGTGGAGCCGGAGGAGAGACAAGGGCCAGCGGGACCCAGCCAGGGGATCACCTTGACCACACCGGAGAGTTGTAGGGGGGGGAATGTCTATGTCCTCGACCCCTCCCTCTCTCTCTCCCCCAGTCCGGCCACGGTGGCACGTGAGAGTTGCAGATAGTCCCGCCACATGTCTCCCCGGTCCGGCCACCAATGGCCAGGGACTGGGGCCAACTGGATCCGGCTGCAGCCGATGAGCCAAGGAACCCGTTCATGGGGCCAGAGCAAGAGGCGTCCGGCCGACATCCACCGGAAGCCCGGCCCAGAGAAGGACGGGACACTTCTTTCTTTTCTCCTCCGTAATGGCCGCAGCAGCACGCCAGGCGCCACTTGAATAATGGCTGCGACAACTCTGGGGAGAGGGATGTCTTGTACATACCTCCGCGAAAATTAGTCCAGGTCGGGCTGGGAGGGAGAGGCGACGCGGACGAGCCTCTCCCACCTCCACGGATAGGAGGTTTCCCAGCCCCCGGCCCAGCGCCGAACTCCTCCAGCCAGGCGGTGGTGCCAATACCTGCGTAGCACCGAACATACCATGGTGGCGCCCCAGTACTTGCGCAGCACCGAACATGCAACGGTGCCGATACTTGCGCAGCACCGAACATGCAACGGTGCCGATACTTGCACAGCACCGAACATGCACCGCAGGTGACCATACTTCCGCAGCACTGGACATGGGTTCATTCCAAAAGGTCTCCTCTACTCTTGCGGACTCGACGAAGGGCGGCTGCTGCAGGCCTCAAAATGGCGTCTGGGCCCCCTGGAAGGCGGGTCTCGGCCGCTAGAGTAACTGTGAACAGCAACGTAACTCGGGCGCTTGCCCACCGGAGCACGAGCCCCCACCTCCAACAGCACCCCCACAGCCTTGAAGATTCTACAAAGGTCCCAGGAGCCCTCGGCCCCTGCAGGCTTCCGGTGAGGAACAACTGCCTTGGTCGCTAACGAAATAAGCATGACATAGCCACTCCTTCTGTTAGCATGAATTCTCGAACTACCGAAAAGGACTCTGGTCCAACTGCCGGTTGTAGGAGACATTTTTCCCTGACGCTACTTCTGGACTAACCCGGCCCCGCCCAAAATGGCGCCGGTATCAATAGGAACTCACGAACACCTCGTGGTGTTTTTTTAGCTAAAAAGACTCGATGTTCTGAAAAATATATATGATCCTTTGTACACTTGACGGAAAAAAAGGAAGGATTCACTCGACGAACATGTAAAAGGACCTCGTGAAAAATTTTTTTCAATGTACGATTCATTATGATATTATCATGTCTGACATGTAACCTCGCTTATGACACGCTCCCATGGTATACCTATAGGAATTTGATTACACCTAGCCCAACTGTGTCTCCAATTATGAAATGAATGCCCCTTGGTCCCTCAACTATTCGATAGACGTTTTTAGTTCCCTGCAAATGAATGAATGAACCTTTTAAAACATGTTTTTTAATCCTACAAAATAGCCCCCCCCCTACTGTACGCACTTTAGCCATTGCCGTATCCGGCCAACCCCGATCACACTGTCCTATCAACATGCTGAACGATTGTGAAAATAAAGGTTTTCGAAACTATGAACGGGTATTGCATGCTTTATTTAAAATGTGGGATCGGCGGGAGAGTTCTTTTCTGTGCACCCTACTCTGCTCTCTCTTTAAGGTTATTAGAAGATGGTTGCCCAGCCCCGGATGGAGGATCGAATCTGAGACACGACACTCTGCCGTCAAATATGCGACTGACTCAGGGACTCGCGCATGGAGAAAGACCTCGACTTCTGGGGATGGGTAAAAGCGAAATGGTGTGAAAGATGGAATATAAAGGATGGGTAAAGTGAAACGATGTAAATGATAGAATATTATAAAGATACGACACTCAAAGGTACTAGGGAACAGAGTTGACCGAAGAGCTGATAAACCTTAGAACATCACAGCGTTGAAAGAGATTTAAGGACCCCGATAGTTAAATACACCTACCAACTAGAAACCTCGCGCTAAGTGCTTCTGATTCTCTAACGTTTTCCTACTCACAGCCTATAAGGACACACTGCCCCCCCCCCCCTTGGCTCCAGAAACCACAACCCCAGGGATTCTATCCCGAGGAGATAAGACGAGTATGAGGTAAGTAAAAGACTTTCATACCCGTGCTTTTGATATGCTCGAATGTTGTCCCCCTCCCCTCCTTTTCCCCCCCTGCAGGCCACATCGGAATCACGACCAAGGTACGGTGAAGATCTGAAGCCTCGCCATGTCTGATACACGAAGCGGACTAACACTGCCTGGTGGCACCTAAACACACCCACAAACTGCTCTTGTACCAGAAGAGCCAATAAATTGTATGACATGATGAAAGCGATCACCCTTGATCCGTGTTGCGTGAATGGACACCTGTCACGTATGTCTGAAACTATGAGATGATGTTTGTGTATGACTGACGCGTTGACTTAACTGGTTAAAGGACCGAGAATGCAAGAAATGCGACACAATGGTGCCCTTTTACTCGATGCATGTCCCCTGTACCCGGCCTAATGCTCGTCCATCCCAAACTGCATGCTTTCAACATTCTAACACGGACCCGTAATGTCTTATGTTGTATAATACGCTGAATAGCCTATCTTAATGCACGGCCACTCCCCATGTCGCACGTGTACTATTTAGCCTGTTGTTGCACATCTCTCTCTCTCTCTCTCTCTCTCTCTCTCTCTCTCTCTCTCGCTCTTCCGAACGACTAGCACCTAAATTGGCAAACCGCCACCCCTAGTGCACCACCAATTGGCCCCAAATACCACAAGTATTTGCTCGAAATTTATCCTAAATAAAAAACCACCCTGACGCCGTGTCACTACCTCTCCTTTCTGCTAAAAAAATTGATAAAACCGAGATTTGGCCATTAGGGAAAGGACAGGTAAGACGACTGAGGTTCCCTAATCTGACCCAAAATAAGGGAACTACATGTCAGCGGCTCCTGTGTTATAAAAAAGATGCCTCAGATAACGCGACCTTCCCCGTCCCGAATTGTCACAATACCCAAACAGTAAAGGTGAGCGAAACATCCTCATGTTCCCAGAACGCCCCCTGTTTCGTAACAGCTGTCCCAGACGAGAGTTATAAAACTATCCCTCACCCCCGGTTGTAAGAGATGGGTCGATTTACGCCCTTACCACAGTTTTCTATGTCCCTAGTTGCTTTTCATAAAACCCCGTTTTTTTTTAATTAAGTAGTCAGGTTGTAAGAGGCCATGTAGAAACTAGAACGATGTTTGCAAAATTAAGATTAGACCGAAGTGAAGAAATCGTTGCAATAAACCCTGTTGAAAGTAAAATGTTTAGCTGAAAGGCAGGATGCATTGATAGAATGAAAAATGTTTAGCCTATATTCATCTCTCAGAAAGATACCTATCAGACCATGGTGATAGCACATTGCGTTTTTTTGATATAAAGCCCAGGAGAACGGTATAGCTTTGTAAGGCTCGTACTAGGAAGGTGGGTCTCCGTCAGAGGAACTGACGTAACTGTAACGCAATAAAAGGTACCAGATCTCGTCCCACGACCAACAAACACCAAAGAAATGGTTGTGAAGGAAAGTTATAGTAAATCCAGCAGGCCCATCATCAATCATTTATATGTTAGTTGCGAACCCTAATATGACGGACGTTTCCATTTTTGCCGGGAGCTGGGAGAGAAATAGACTTATGTGATTACCTTCCTCTGCCAATTCTCTAAAGACTGTCTTTTCAAACTCATTTAAGGGTACGACTGTCGGAGGAAAGAAGGACCGGATGTGGGAGCACGTGGCCTGACTACAGACTATGGAACATCTGCGACATTGGCCAAGGCGAGACCGCGACAGTAAGGAGCTGCAGGACGAGGCACTGTTTTCGACAAAATAAGAGGAAAGGGCTGACCTGATGCCCCTGCTCGATGTTCAACGTATGCCGAAAAGTCCCCGCTCTCTAAACTCGGTCATG
Organism: Lissotriton helveticus; assembly: GCF_964261635.1. NCBI lineage: Eukaryota > Metazoa > Chordata > Amphibia > Caudata > Salamandridae > Lissotriton > Lissotriton helveticus. Next base: position 1,193,112,813 of record NC_136059.1, read on the forward strand.
AGCCCGCCTACCTGAAATTTTCCGTCCCCCTAGTCTGTTCCCGATCTGGCCCTGCTCCATCCCCCTTTTTTCCGACCTACCCTAAAGGACTGCTCACACGCACATTTCTTCCATCTGAACCTTTTTGACAATCAACTCAAAGGACACAGGGCGAAAAAGACCTTTTTGACCAGAACGCGAGGAAAAGGTCGTGCCCTGCAACGCGGGACCTAGAACAGAGCTGGACCCTTAGCTCCACCGCCGGTGCTCCACAGCGCCAACAAAAGACGACAAAGAATGCTGAGAACTCATTTAACTTCGAACATTGACACCCTCAATCATCGTTTTTGCTACGTCTCATTTCTCTCCCAGCCACCATTGTATTAATTATGCCCCAACCAAACATGAACAGAACTCACATATGTAATGACCTATCAATTTACATTCAAAACGACTATAAGTAGCTATGAAATGTACTCAATGCTCTCACTACAGAATCATTTTTGTCTGTTATTGCATTACTATGACTTTCCTGCAAACGAGTTTTATCTATAGACCCGCCTCCTAAGATGAAAGATTTTAAAATGTAATGTTTATAACTCCTTTACCTGGGTACCTACTTCTTTTCCTATGACCACCACAGTCGACATGAATTGGAAATAGGCCAGCAAGATGTCTTGGATATGTTAAAGGGAGGACTGTGGAAAATTAGTACGGTCTGGTAAACATTATCTGCGCCATCTTGCTTTTTTTCCCTGATGCCACACTTTTTGTCGTGCGCACCCGCCATTTTTGGTGCCTCGATCAGAACAACCCTTTTTGCATGCCATTGGCCCCCGGCATAGCCCTCCTCCCTCACAAAGCCCGCACTCTGACAACCCCCGCTCGCACATGCCTTGGGTCATAAACCCCTCTTCAGCGCAGCTCTGCCTCAGAACCCCATCCTGTCCCCAGCGCGACACCTCCCTTCCTTCCTTTTATGGTCCCAGGCCCTTTTTTGATACAAAACCCCTTTTCCTGTGTGCCCGTTTGTCTTCCTCGTTCCCAGGCCGACACCTAGCTCTGCCGATACTGTTCCTTGCCCCTCCCCGTACAGTAGAAAGCTTCCCTCATCAAAGGACCCTCGAGTTGATCAATGCCCCCACCCTATGAGATCCGATCAAACCCCCACATTCCGTGAACCGGCGGAATGTCCAGCTGCGCGATAATCATCACCTGTCGTACCGGGGTGGGGACTTCTGCTGTATATGTGTGTGGGAACGGGCTTGGAGCGGGGATTCCGAGAATGTCTTTCCGTACATCAAAGCATTTGCCATGAATATGTTATATGCAATAAAGCAATAAAGCTGTGTATAAGAGGCCAGGCCTCAGAGATGCGGTTAGAGCACCTCAGAACGTTACCTGCTGTTTGAACTGATGTGTTCTCCTCCGGAGAGAATAAACCTTGTTTCCTGCCTTCCCGTCCCCAGCGCCTGCCTCTTCATTGATTAATAATTTGTGGGTTAAAGAGGCGATACCGCCGGGCAAATATCGATTGTCCCCTGACCTTAGATTTAACAGTGTAACATAACATAACATAACAAGGCAGAGGGGAGAAGGGTGCAAGGCAGAGGGGAGAAGGGTGCAAGGCAGAGGGGAGAAGGGTGCAAGGCAGAGGGGAGAAGGGTTCAAGGCAGAGGGGAGAAGGGTGCAAGGCAGAGAAAAGAAGGGTGCAAGGCAGAGAAAAGAAGGGTGCAAGGCAGTGGGGAGAAGGGTGCAAGGCAGAGGGGAAAAGGGTGCAAGGCAGAGGGGATAAGGGTGCAAGGCAGAGGAGAGAATGGTGCAAGGAAGAAAAGGGTGCTAGGCAGAGGTGGAGTAGGGTACAAGGGGGAGGGGGAGAAGGGTGCAATGTGGAGGGGGAGAAGGGTGTAAGGCAGAGGGTTAAAGGGTGCAAGGGGGATGGTGATGAAGTTAAAAAATTGCCCCCCCCATGAAAACATTTCTGCGGATGCCCATGATCAGAGCCCACCTCACGTAAACTTCCTCACGTAAACGTCTTGTAATGCCAAGAGCTCCTTGAACCTTTCTCTAGCCTGGTTACTTTTAGTGGGAGTGCTTTATGCATTGAGATGTACTTTATAAGATCTTTGTGAGTGCAAATAAAGTTTTATGACAGTGATGGCTACTCTCTGAATCCTTCATCACATCTAGGCTTGATTCTTCATGTAGGCCAGTGGTTCCCAAAGGGTGCGCCGCGGCACCCCGGTGCGCGGGTACAAAAATGGTGGGGAGCCACGGCCAACTGCCAATTAGGTCAAGGGAGCCACGGGTCAAAAAAGTTTGGGAACCACTGGCCTACACAAAATGCAGGGTTACTTGAGCTATCTTCCGTTGTTCCTAACACGCATGGGCAAAAACTGTATATGGAAAAAAGTCCTCGTAGTACAGGTAAATTGTAAGCTGGTGCTGTGCAAAGCGGAGATTTACATTGTTGCTCGCTAACTAGATGTATCTTAAAGAGATGGGAAGAAGAAACAATGTAATCTGACCATGTTCAGTGTCTCATGAATATCATTTTAAGTTCAAAACTGCAAGTGAGAAATCGACTGGAAGATAATGCAATGTATATTGGTAGTTAGGTGTTAGTGATGCAATATTCATCACTACAGGAATCCGCTGTATGGTCCAACACGTTGTTGTGGGAGAGTAAAATGTGACAGGATCATGACGCAGTGAGCGGTATTTATAGGCATTTCGCCCAGTCTTCCCTAGTGTTTAGGCCTTTTGCTATGGTATTAAGGTGGCAAAAGTACCACTGCTCCCTAATCTTTCTCGTTTTATCAATATCACCTCCTCTTCTGTTAATCCTGACTTTCTCAAGAATAAACCATCTAAGGTCCTCACAGGAATGGTTTAGTGTGTTGAAGTGTTCGGTTAGTGAGGCATTGCTTTTGTTAGTTCGGATAGCTGATTTGTGTTCAACTACCCTCGTTCGTAACTCTCTGCTGGTCTCCCCCACATAGCCCAAGTTGCACGGGCACAGGAGAAGGTAGATTACATTCTGACTGCGGCAGTTGTTGAGAGTTTGGGGGATGACTGTTTTGCCATTATGTTCGATGTTTTTGCTGACTATGCAGTGGGGGCATACTGAGCATGTCCCGCACGTATAGTTCCCTATTCCTGGAGTGCCTAGAAGATTCCGTTGACTCTCTTTAGATGGCCTGTATGTGTGAACCAGACTGTTTTTAATCGTTTTGTTCCTCCGAAAGGAAAAGAGGGGTCTATTAAGTTGTATTTCACTGTTGTAATTGAGGATTTTCCAGTGTCGGTTAACTATATTCGTAATTTGATTGCTGACGTGTGAATATTGTGTCACAAACACAATTCAATCCAATTTCATTGTCTTCTTGTTGGTGTTTCTATTCTGATCCAGTAAGCTGTCTCTATCATAAAAACGTGCCCGTTTAAGAGCATGTTTGATCAATTTATTCGGATATCCCCTATTCTTCAATTTGGTTTTTGTATTCTCTGCATGTCTATAATAGTCCTCTAGGTCGGTGCAATTCCTTCTTAGTCTGAGGAATTCACTGAATGGCACATTATCTTTTTGGGCCTTGGGGTGGTTACTGGAGTAGAGGAGAAGGGAGTTTTTGTCAGTGGGTTTGGTATATAATTCCACTTTAAGGGTACCCTCATCATCTTTAATTACTATGTCAAGGAACTCCACTTTCTGATTACTTTGATGTCCAGTGAACTTTAAGTTTGGGTCTCCAAGGTTCAGCCATTCCAAAAAATAATCTAATTCTTTGCTGGTACCGCTCCAGATGAAGATAATATCATCTATATAGCGGTACCAGCAAGAGATATTCTCGAAGAAAGGGGCAACCTCGTTGAAGATATGTTTCTCCTTGAAGTTGCCCACGTACAAGCAGGCCAGACTGGGGGCACAAGTGGCCCCCATGCTGGTCCCCTTGACCTGAAGAAATAGGTCATCCTTGAAAAGGAAATAATTTCTCTTAAGGATTAAATAAGTACAGGACATGATGGAGCTGCTGTTACAGCCTCTCAAATCTTCCCTTTCCAGAAATGATGCGATAACCTCAATCGTATCATTTTGTGGAATATTGGTATAGAGGGCTTCTATGTCTAGGGCGACCAGTAACTGGGTCGCCCTGTTAAACCTTCTACCCTCAAATGTGGTGATGGCATGTGAGGTATCTTTCAAGTAGGACCTCTGTTTCTTAACTATTGGCTGAAGAGAAAGTCCACATAACGGCTCAAAGGTACTAGAATAGAGCCAATGCCACTGATGATAGGCCTCATGGCAGGGTCTGCTATGTTTTTGTGTATTTTAGGCAGCCCATAGATCGCAGGGATAACTGGATGAGTGTTGAGGAGGAAGTTGTATTCACTGTCACTAATGGACCCTTCCTCTCTACCCCTTTTGAGAAGGTCAGCTACCTCAGTTTTGAGTGTGTTCAATTCTGAGAGCTTGGATTTCTCGTAGTGTTCCTTAACATTCAGTAGGTCGCGAATCTTATCCTCGTATTTAGGGGTCTTAAAAACTACCACTCCTCCACCTTTGTCCGCTGGTTTGATGGTTAGTTCCTCACATTTTTGCAAATTAGCCAATGCTAATCTCTGTTCTTTTGTTAAATTGTTGTTTAATCTTTTATTGCCAGTTTTGTCATAAAGAGTTTTAATGTCCACCTCAACAACACGTTCAAAGATTTCCACATTTTTGTCTAGTTGGTGAAGACCGGGGAAAATGGTGGATTTCGGTTTAAGTCCTGTGATACTAGGTGGCGGTACATATTCTCTATTTTCAAAGAATTTGTTCAGGCGAATTTTCCTGAAGAAATTCTTAAGGTCACTTTCTAGGTTGAAAAGGGAATAATTACTAGTTGGGGCAAAACTGAACCCTTTCTGGAGCACATCCTGTTCTATTTTACTTAGGATCCTGTTTGATGATAAATTTACTATGGGAAATTCTCCTACCTCCAGTATTGTCTGCTCCTGGTGGCTATGTATTCCTTTGTACTGGTTTGAGGTGGATGGTTCCGGGAAACTTCTGATCTGTTGTATCCTCTGTAATTTCTCTGTCCCCATTTCGGGCGCCTCTCTAAAAAAGGTTCCCTATCAAAATTGGGGCCACTTCGATTCTCTTGTGGTCTATCTGTGTCTTCCTCGCTTCCTGAGCCTGAGGTCTCGGAGAATGTGATTCGTTTGTTGACCCCACCCCTTGAATATATAGGTCTTTGATAGTTCGGTCTTTCCCATCTAGGTTCGTTTTTGTTAGTATAGTAATCCTTCTGGGTATATGGATATACTCCCTCCACTGTGTATTTCTCTACATCTTTTTGGAATTTTTTTAGTTTTTTATTAGTTAAGTATTCCCTATAACCTTCCACATCATGATTGATTTCCTCAAGTTTCTTTTTAGCTTCCTCGAGTATAGGTGATTGTTTAAAAGAAGTTTCAAGTTTATCAATATCCTGTTTCTCTAGTTCTATAATTTCTTGTGCCGTTTCGATAATTAATATTAACCAATCACTGCTGCAACGGTTAGCTATCAATGTCCAGGTCTCTATAAATTTTGGATGTTCTGTAAACAGGCCTGGTTCGTTCCGTACCTGCAGTCCGATTGGTATGACTCCTGGTTTTAGGTAGTCTATTAAGAATTCAGCGTGAAGTTCTGTCCTAATCAACTTTTTTTTAAGGTTAAGAATCTTCACAAGCTGTTCGTGGCTAGAATTGTTGAGGCTCTTTGTGCCACCTGCCCTGGGGTTCAGGTTCATCAGTCTATTCTACTGATCGTCTGAAAACCCAAATGTTCTCAATTTATCCATAATAATTGGTGGTATAGCTATACCCCCTATCTCTTGCTCTGGAATAAGAGTCAAAGGAACGAGACAGAACGCCTCTCCAACCAACCGGTTGTGCAAACAGAGAATATAGATGAGAGGTACCCCTTAAGTAATTCAAGGGAAATGAGGTTATATAACCTGAGAAAAGGTAAATCCCCTTGAGAGTATCGTAGGAATTAGTTAACACATAGCCTAAAAAAATCACAATGACATGAAATCTATTATAAACACCAATGCATATTGTACAAATTATTTATTGAACATAAATAGTTAAAAACAATTCATAATACTATTGAACAAATTTCAATTCTAAAAGAAAAAGACTCAACATAACACACAATCAACTATGACCTGCATAATTGGCAAGACAGACATAAACTGTAAAACATAAAAATTGTAAAATACAATTTGTACATTCGTTGCTCACAGATATTATCTCCAATGTTTTATCATTACAGCATTCATATTTAAACATAAGTGATAGAGACACGAATTGTACTCGGAGTGCGTCGACGCGTTTCGGTGGTGTGAACTGATTTATTCCACCTTTTTCAAGACTGTTCTTAGTTGTCTGTCGTGGCTGGGGGTCTGATACAACACCCTACGGTAAACATACATGTCGTTACAACATTGCGTATGATCTATTATATTCATAATTGCAACAACTTATAACCTACTAGCATTTATTCCCTTTAACAATATTATCTATTTATACACAATTAGGGCAAGAATCCACAGTCTGACAATTAGGTAAAAAAACATATCACTCAATGGTCCTATGTCGCAACATACCCAGTAGCTATTGATGGAAACCTGACTTGGATATCTAGGATGTTTTCAGAATTGGTTATGTACTTATACTAAAGTATTTTCTTACTACCATATAAAAGCCCTTTATAATATTATGCTAGATCTTAAAAAGGAAAATGGATGAGTGGATCTCTGATGGTAAGGATCTTGTTTTATATTCGTTCTACTGATAAGAATCTACCGGCTGTAGGTCATAAAGGGGGGACATGTATAATCTACGTGGCAGCTAAATAGGATTGCAAAATTTGTCTGTCCTATATTATGGCACATATTCTCATATTAGTTGTATAGCGGATATTAAGGTCAGAGTTTACCTGTTGGTAGTCGCAAAGGTGACCTGGGGTTAATTACAATAATATTCGTCTTGTCTCTGAAGATTCAGCTTCCTATTTATCTGTATAAAGGAGTCTTGAGCCCTAATAGAAGAATAGTGTACATCAGGGTTGATTAAAACTGAGGATGCTTAAGAGAGTCGTATTGTCTATTGATTGGTCCTGCGAACTTCTTCTCCGGACCAATCACATAGCAACAGGGGATATTTTAAATCGCGTTAACTCAGGTGCATTGTAGATTGAATACAGAACCCCAGGAGATGCGAGACACGATCCGTACTTGAAGGTGAGCTCCCGCGATTAGCAGCCGACACAAACATAGAGCGGCGCCGCTTTTCTTAAACTAACTAGTGTTTCGGTCTTTCTCGTCTTGTATTTGTATTACATTCTTATTCTCTCAACTCCTAGATTACACAAAAGACATTCAAGACCTATCTATTCCCGCCGGGGACTAATACGCTGAGGATTTTGTAGTCTAGCCTCAGGTATGCAGGTATGCTATTTAGAATTATAACTAGCCCCCTTTTATGAACAATAGAACTCTCTTAAGCATCCTAAGTTTTAATCAACCCTGATGTACACTATTCTTCTATTAGGGCTCAAGACTCCTTTATACAGATAAATAGGAAGCTGAATCTTCAGAGACAAGACGAATATTATTGTAATTAACCCCAGGTCACCTTTGCGACTACCAACAGGTAAACTCTGACCTTAATATCCGCTATACAACTAATATGAGAATATGTGCCATAATATAGGACAGACAAATTTTGCAATCCTATTTAGCTGCCACGTAGATTATACATGTCCCCCCTTTATGACCTACAGCCGGTAGATTCTTATCAGTAGAACGAATATAAAACAAGATCCTTACCATCAGAGATCCACTCATCCATTTTCCTTTTTAAGATCCAGCATAATATTGTAAAGGGCTTTTGTATGGTAGTAAGAAAATACTTTAGTATAAGTACATAACCAATTCTGAAAACATCCTAGATATCCAAGTCAGGTTTCCATCAATAGCTACTGGGTATGTTGCGACATAAAACCATTGAGTGATATGTTTTTTTACCTAATTGTCAGACTGTGGATTCTTGCCCTAATTGTGTATAAATAGATAATATTGTGAAAGGGAATAAATGCTAGTACGTTATAAGTTGTTGCAATTATGAATATAATAGATCATACGCAATGTTGTAACGACATGTATGTTTACCGTAGGGTGTTGTATCAGACCCCCAGCCATGACAGACAACTAAGAACAGTCTTGAAAAAGGTGGAATAAATCAGTTCACACCACCGAAACGCGTCGACGCACTCCGAGTACAATTCGTGTCTCTATCACTTATGTTTATATATGAATGCTGTAATGATAAAACATAGGAGATAATATCTGTGAGCAACGAATGTACAAATTGTATTTTACAATTTTTATGTTTTACAGTTTATGTCTGTCTTGCCAATTATGCAGGTCATAGTTGATTGTGTGTTATGTTGAGTCTTTTTCTTTTAGAATTGAAATTTGTTCAATAGTATTATGAATTGTTTTTAACTATTTATGTTCAATAAATAATTTGTACAATATACATTGGTGTTTATAATAGATTTCATGTCATTGTGATTTTTTTAGGCTATGTGTTAACTAATTCCTACGATACTCTCAAGGGGATTTACCTTTTCTCATGCCTGTTCCATGCACGCACATGCATATGCATGCACACACTTCATCAGACCGAGGCACAACACACAAAAAAAAACAGGCATGAAACCACTCACCAGATACCCCCTCACCAACCCCACCCCACCCCACTAAACCCATACCCCCAGACACCACACCAACACACAGTGTCCTTCACAAGCACACCAATACCCCCAAACACCGCACCAACACCCAGAGACCCCTCCACAACCACGCCCATATCCCTAGACACTACACCAACACCCACAGATACCTCTAAAACCACTCTCATACCCTCAGACACCACACCAACACCCACACACACCTCCACAACACCCATCAGGTCCACGTCACACACAACAAAGAATCACAAACACTCACAGTCACCCACACACAGACACCAACACAACGCAGAGTTGATACAGCACACACACCTCTCACTTCCACTCCCTCTACCTCCCAAACTTAACCACTTGCCCTTAACCCTGTAAAAACAGACCCCTCTGAGTCCCCAAAACTTCTCCCAAATCCCAACCCATCTCTTCCACATCCCAGTCCATCCCTGAGAAACCAGATCCCCGCCCTACTAAACCTAGCCATACCACCAAAGAGCCCAGGAAAACCCCTTCCAAAGATCAACTCATACTTTCCACATCCCAATCCACCCATGAGAAACCAGATCCCCACCCCACTAAACCCACACCTACCACCAAAAAGCCCAAGAAAATACCACCAAAAACCAAACTCAACCCTCCCTAAACCACAGCCCACACCCCTCCAAAGTACTATCTTCAAGGTGCCTGCTATGCCCAATGGATTCCTCCTTTGTGAGGAGGTTCCCTGGCAGTGTCAGTAAGGTCAAGTTTGGTGGCATAACTTTGTGCTGTGGCACATGAATCCACAATGGACTGGCCATTGGCCTTTATTGGACATTACGGTTATCCTACATTAATTCAAGATTTTCAGAGTTTTTAAGACATTGGTCATGCTATTATTTTTCTTATTATTTGATGGTATTGTATAGTTTGTGATGTGTGAGTACATTTGTGTTTGTTTCATCCCTGATTGCCGATCCAGTTGAAGTAATTAGTATGATCTGACCTTGCAGCTAGTGCTGGAGTTACACAGGACAAGGGGAAATGTTGAATGGATGTCTATGTGGGATGAAATTCAATTGGGGCTGACATTGCATTGGGTGTTATATTATATGGTAAGTATTTCATCTTGGCATGGCCACTATCAACATCATTTAGGTTGCACGTCTCCCTATGATGCAGGTTGGATATGTGTTTGCTGTATTGAATTTAAATATTTGTTTATCCACACATGGAGGGTGTGAAATTGCCACCTTTGTTGAAATTTGTATGGATATGTGTCCATTTTCCTGTGTACCTTACACATACAATATCTAGATATGTGACAAATGCTGTTAGTGCTGTGCTTGGTTTCATAACTTGCACTTACACATTACCTACACATGCATGGAACCTGGTTATGCTATTGGTTGACCCCAATATACTTCAATCTACAGGTCCTGTTCACATAGAGGGTTTCAGGTATGTCCCAAATGGACTGGGCCCCAGCCTTTCAGGGTTCCCCCTGGTAGAGGCCTACGTATGCTGCAGAGAGTGTTTACATAGTTCCCTTTGAATGCTTCTCACCCTGATTATTTGTATTCCCATTTACTGACATGACATTTTAATGTGGGTGATGGGTGAGAGTCCAATACAGAGTTATAGCAGAGAAGGTGTGTTTCAGCTTAATGACACATCCATACAGATGTATATTTGATATCACAACAGGATAAAAGCACCTAGCTTATCAACCCGCCGCCCAGAAGAAATGGCCACCAGAAAAAGAACCTTAGCCGTAAGGAACTTAAGGTCCACAGAGAGCAAAGGCTCAAAAGGGGGCCCAGTCAAGGCTTGCAGAACCAGTGAGGAGCAGCAGAGCCAGAAGCACCCTGGTCCATGGCAGCACAACAACAGAGCAATAGGTGAAGAACAGGCACCAAAACAAACCAGCGTGGTCGGGGACCAACTGAAAAAGGACCAGTTTAAAAAGAAACGAAGTCCCAAGGTACCCTACCTCTCGCACAACCAGGAAAGGGGGCAGATGCATAAAAATTAGCCCAGCCACCGGAAAACCCTGAGGGAGGTAGGAAACCCAAGAGGGCGCTCCATGCCGCAAGGAACCAGTAGAGGACTCACGTCCGCTACAGCAGGGCACGACGGGACCGGTATAAGAGAAGCGGCCTCTAGAGCAGGTAACATATACCACTCATGCAAGTCCGAATACAGTGGGTGTAATGGCACAGGGAACAGTGCAAGTTGCGGTCCGAGGCCAGGAGATGAGATACGATTCTCTGCCCACAAAAACCATGACACACTGAAGCATATTACGGAGCGCTGCCGAAGCGAGAGAAACAGGCCCAAGCGGCTGCTACAGGGAGCCGTGTACACCAAATGAAATACATGCACAAAATAAAAGCATAAAACAACAAAGGCAGCCACTACAGAAGCCACAAAAAAAATACAATCAAAAACGAAGAACAAAACACTTACCCGATCAACCGCCCTGCTAGGTAAAGAGAAACTGACGAAGTCAGAAAAAAATGAACAGGATGTTGTGTGAAGCACTTCCCCCTATATCCTCACCTGATAGGTGGCGCCATATTTGGGGAAAGTGCTAATAACTCTGCTAAGTATAAGGTTTCTGGGGAGCAGACAAGCTGCTCACTGATCAGGAATGGGACAGGAAGATGGACGAGGAGGTAATGTGATGGATCAATTGGAAGTGAAAGCAGCCATTAAACTGCTGCCATTACTTTTTAAAACTAATGAATGTGGTCTCCATTTCTGAGATTTTGGTGTGGTTGACCGGTTTGGAGGGAGTTGTCTATGGAGCATAGAATAGCAAAGCACACAAGTCTGCTCGTGGTTCATGTATTATTCCGGTACCCTTTCAGAAAAGTATAAAAGACAAAACAAGTATTGACAAAGCCAGTTTTAAATTAAAAGAATAAAGTTGAGTATTATGGATAAAGGAGCAGCATAGTAGCAAATTACAGCTGTTGGGCTCTCCAAAAATAAATAAATACATTTTAAATAAAAATACTACTGGAAGGGGCAAGGTAACGCATCGAGTGGCAGTACAAATTGGAACAAGGAATGGTAGGGAGGAATAAAGAAGTTGGGTGTAGAGGGAGCAACATGAAGTACTGGGAGTTGTGGATTTTAAGGGGGGTAGCACAAGAAGAAGAGAGCAAGAAAACACATGCACTCATATGGAGTGCTGTAAGAAAAAGAAAGAAGTAATTCCTTAATGAGAGCAGTGGATAGATAAACGTCATCTAATCAAACAGCTGATAAAGAGACTATGCTAAGGCAAGGACAAGGTGCTCATGAAATGTCAAAAGCAGAGCAGAATTAATCTCGAAATGATTTGCAAACTGATTTGACAGGGAAGATTCATATCCGTGTTGTTCGCATGCAGGTGGGTTTGTGCCTTACGGTATGTAGGGATTCACCATTTGAGCAATATTGTAGCATCATTCAATCATCAATGGTGCAATATGTGCTATTCTACCCGTTATGTCTTCAGTCCTACTGGGAAGTTCCCACAATCAGTCCAGGCTTCATCACAACTACATCTTTTTCATTTCACTTTTGCGAACTATGCTGCTCAGCTGTAAAAATACAAGCAAAAAATGAATATAGACAGAGTCAATCTATATTGTGAGCGACATGTCCAGCCGGACAGCGGTCTTCCAAGTTTACTCAATAAACACTTAGTTAGAACACAAGAAATACCTTCCACAATTCAACCAGTGTGGTACACAAGCCTGTGCCCAGCACTAACAGATCGGGTACAGAAGGTAGATATAGAAAGCGAAGAAGGGCTTTTTAAGGCAAAAGACGTTTTCGGTTTTCAATTCAATTGTACAGAATTTGTGAAAGAAGCACCATTACATTACATAGTAATCACGTTTTGTATTAAGTGCTAAATAGGTCGCCGGTGTTTCGGACCCCCTATTAAATCACGGGGACCATCATCAGGACATTTCAATGAAAGCCTTAACAGTAATAAGCCTCTAGTTGCCTAAAAAAGGAGAAGAAGAGGAAATATATACATTTAAATATATACACTGCAAAAATATATACAAGTGACTTATAGTGACAAGTGGAGCACTCATCTCCAAGGCGGGTGGAATTCATAAAATGTGCATTTGCGTGGTTGTGCGAACGGTCATGCTGAGTTATACTAACCGGAGTCAGAGTTTGCAGGGTTGCATGCACATTCAGTCATGCTGAAGTATACTAACCGGAGTTGGAGTGTGCAGGGTTACATGCTCAATCAGTCACCTATGAAGGTTACGATAACCGTGATCAGAACATGCCGGCACGGTGTATAAAGCATAAACAGGTGATGGCCGTGACACGTGCACGGTCGAAGGCTGCGGAAATGCCGGTGGTTAGTGAGGAGGCGACTGAGCAGGTGGCCAGTATACGTGACTCAGAGGACGTGAACAGTAGGGCTTAAGGTGACTAACAAATGAGGAGCCTCCAAACTAAATAATAGCATAGCTGGTGGCGCGGGCGGAAAGTTATGCGGGCTTACCAGTAATTCCACCGGAGAGTGGCCGATGGAAGGTGGAAAGTAAACGCTCTAGAGGAGGAGAAAAGCGTAATTAGGGCGTGCGTGCGGGGGGGGGTTGTAAAACCGAACTAATGAGCAAGGAGCTCAAGTTCTTACCAGAGTCGAGCGAATCAGTCCGCGGTATAGGGTAGTATCCGTCGGAGCCTAGGGAACCTAAGGGGAAACCCGAGGCATTAGGGAATTATAAGAGTAAGCGTGTGGGAGGCCAAAAATTGTATACATTAAAAGGGGTTCTTACCGGATGAGTCGGCATGAAGGTGTGCTCCCTGGCGTGCTCATGTGGGAGAGTGAAGGCTGGTTATATCGAGGTGGGAGTTGATTGGGCGAGGAACATGTGATGTTCCTGGGCATAAAAATGAACAAGGGACAATGACTAGGCGGCCATCTTGGGAGAGTCGGTTGAGCCAGACACCCGGGGGAAGTGCCGATGTGAAGTGCAAGTGACAGTTACAGTGAGCCACATAAATTACATTTAAGTAAATCAACAGATTACAGTAAACAACAAGGCTGACTCAAGGCCAGAACTAAATTAAAGCAGTCCATTCCTCCTGCAGGTTCAATCCTGAATTCAGACTGTCAGTATTTAAAATCCATTTGAGCTCTTCTCTGTTCATTAGGCGAGTAAGATCACCACCCCTGGGTGGAATGATGACCTGAGTGATCACCGTCCAGCGAATGTCATTTTCCGTATGACCCTCGTCCACAAAATGTTCAACCAATGGGGCATTGGGTGTTTTGCAGCGGACCCGACTCCGATGTTGGGATATCCTCAGCTTGATTTTTTGCTTCGTTTGGCCAACATATATCAGGTTGCATGGGCAAAAAATGGCATAAATGATGTTGCAACTATTACAGTTGGTGAATGTTCTTAATACATTTCTCACATCTTTGTAAACAAACTCCTTACCATCTACTGAATAGTCGCATACAACACAGGTACCACATTTGGAATGGCCACGGAGGGGTGGTAGTTGCCAGTGATCATGAAGTGTGGTATTCTTTGTTGATGGCAGTGCAGCCCTTACTCGCTGATCTTTAAGATTTTTATTCTTCTTAAATGCAAAGAGTGGAGTATCCCAATTAAGTGGACCTGAATTCAGTATGTGCCAGTTCTTTTTTATGCTCTGTTTAACACGGTTAGAAATGGGTCAGAAGGTGGTCACACATACCAATTTGTCAGAGGGTTGTTTTGGTTTTGGCTCAAGGAGTGTTTCACGTGGACAGTACCAGGCTCTTTTCATGGAGTTTTTGATTAGACGCCTGGGGTAGCCTCTCGTTCTGAGTTTCTCAAAAAGGGTATTAGCCTCACAGAAGTAATCCTCCTTTTTGAAACAATTTCTCCTCAGTCTGAGAAATTGTGAATATGGCAAGCTGTCCCTTAGGGCCCTGGGGTGACAGCTGTCATAACTAAGCAAGGTATTTCTTTCCGTGGGTTTACGAAATAGGGAGGTATACAAGGTGCCATCTTGATGTTGGATATTTAAGTCTAGAAAAGCGATATTCTGCCTATTGTGGGATAGGGTGAAAGTCAGGCCATTACAGTTATTGTTAAGCCAATGCAAAAGTCCATGGAGGTCATCTATTGAGCCAACCCAGATAAGAAAAATATCGTCTATGTAGCGCTTCCAAGTATGCAACCCTTGATGGAATGGGTTGCTGGGGGACAAGTTGGTATTGGTCTCCAACCAGTCCATATAAAGGATCGCCAAGGTTGGGGCAAAAATAGCGCCCATAGACGTGCCACGCACCTGCTGGTAGTATTGTGAATCGTACATGAAAAAGTTCTGGGTGAGGCAGATCTCTAGAAGTTGCACAATAAATAGAGTGGGGACCCTATGGGGGCTTGGCCGGGTGTTAAGTATGCTTTCCATAACAAACAAAGAGTCTCTCTGATGTATGTTTGTATAGAGAGACTCCACGTCAAGTGTACATAGAGTCTCATTTTCGGGATTGTAGGGATGATCTTCGATGAGATTAATCATATGCATGCTGTCTCTGATGTAGCATTGAGTCACTGGCACAAAGTCCTTCAGAAAAAAATTGACATAGTGGCCCAGTGGTTCCAGTACTGACCCACAGCCGGACACTATCGGTCTACCGGGGGGGGGTTTCCAGCCTTTTGTGGATTTTGGGCAGTGTATAGATGACCGGGATTCTGGGGTTGTTAATACTAAGGAAGGTGTACTCATGTTTACTTATAATGCCATTGGAAAAGGCTTCGGTAGTGAGGAGCTTAATAAGGGTTTGTATTTCTTTGGTGAGGTTGCACGGAAGTTTACAATAATGGTCCGTGTTAGAGACTTGACGTTGCAACTCTTCTTTATAGTTACAGACGTCCTGTAGTACAATGCCACCGCCCTTATCCGCTGGCTTAATAAGCGGATAAGGGCGATGGCATTGTACTACAGGACGTCTGTAAATATAAAGAAGAGTCATCTATACACTGCCGTGACGTGGAGTCTCTCTATACAAAGATACATCAGAGAGACTCTTTGTTTGTTATGGAAAGGATACTTAACACCCGGCCAAGCCCCCATAGGGTCCCCACTCTATTTATTGTGCAACTTCTAGAGATCTGCCTCACCCAGAACTTTTTCATGTATGATTCACAATACTACCAGCAGGTGCGTGGCACGTCTATGGGCGCTATTTTTGCCCCAACCTTGGCGATCCTTTATATGGACTGGTTGGAGACCAATACCATCTTGTCCCCCAGCAACCCATTCCATCAAGGGTTGCATACTTGGAAGCGCTACATAGACGATATTTTTCTTATCTGGGTGGCTCAATAGATGACCTCCATGGACTTTTGCATTGGCTTAACAATAACTGTAATGGCCTGACTTTCACCCTATCCCACAATAGGCAGAATATCGCTTTTCTAGACTTAAATATCCAACATCAAGATGGCACCTTGTATACCTCCCTATTTCGTAAACCCACGGAAAGAAATACCTTGCTTAGTTCTGACAGCTGTCACCCCAGGGCCCTGAGGGACAGCTTGCCATATTCACAATTTCTCAGACTGAGGAGAAATTGTTTCAAAAAGGAGGATTACTTCTGTGAGGCTAATACCCTTTTTGAGAAACTCAGAACGAGAGGCTACCCCAGGCGTCTAATCAAAAACTCCATGAAAAGAGCCTGGTACTGTCCACGTGAAACACTCCCTGAGCCAAAACCAAAACAACCCTCTGACAAATTGGTATGTGTGACCACCTTCTCACCCATTTCTAACCGTGTTAAACAGAGCATAAAAGAGAACTGGCACATACTGAATTCAGGTCCACTTAATTGGGATACTCCACTCTTTGCATTTAAGAAGAATACAAATCTTAAAGATCAGCTAGTAAGGGCTGCACTGCCATCAACAAAGAATACCACACTCCATGATCACTGGCAACTACCACCCCTCCGTGGCCATTCCAAATGTGGTACCTGTGTTGTATGCGACTATGCAGTAGATGGTAAGGAGTTTGTTTACAAAGATGTGAGAAATGTATTAAGAACATTCACCAACCGTAATAGTTGCAACATCATTTAAGCCCTTTTTTGCCTATGCACCTGATATATGTTGGCCAAACGAAGCAAAAAATCAAGCTGAGGATATCCCAACATCGGAGTCGGGTCCGCTGCAAAACACCCAATGCCCCATTGGTTGAACATTTTGTGGACGAGGGTCATACGGAAAATGACATTCGCTGGACGGTGATCACTCAGGTCATCATTCCACCCAGGGGTGGTGATCTTACTCGCCTAATGAACAGAGAAGAGCTCAAATGGATTTTAAAGACTGACAGTCTGAATTCAGGATTGAACCTGCAGGAGGAATGCACTGCTTTAATTTAGTTCTGGCCTTGAGTCTGCCTTGTTGTTTACTGTAATCTGTTGATTTACTTAAATGTAATTTATGTGGCTCACTGTAACTGTCACTTGCACTTCACATCGGCACTTCCCCCGGGTGTCTGGCTCAACCGACTCTCCCAAGATGGACGCCTAGTCATTGTCCCTTGTTCATTTTTATGCCCAGGAACATCACATGTTCCTCGCCCAATCAACTCCCACCTCGATATAACCAGCCTTCACTCTCCCACACGAGCACGCCAGGGAGCACACCTTCATGCCGACTCATCCGGTAAGAACCCCTTTTAATGTATACAATTTTTGGCCTCCCACACGCTTACTCTTATAATTCCCTAACGCCTCGGGTTTCCCCTTAGGTTCCCTAGGCTCCGACGGATACTACCCTGTACCGCGGACTGATTCGCTCGACTCTGGTAAGAACTTGAGCTCCTTGCTCATCAGTTCGGTTTT
Source organism: Lissotriton helveticus (assembly GCF_964261635.1). Lineage (NCBI taxonomy): Eukaryota > Metazoa > Chordata > Amphibia > Caudata > Salamandridae > Lissotriton > Lissotriton helveticus. The sequence continues at coordinate 1,193,130,428 of NC_136059.1, forward strand.
ACAACCCCCCCCGCACGCACGCCCTAATTACGCTTTTCTCCTCCTCTAGAGCGTTTACTTTCCACCTTCCATCAGCCACTCTCCGGTGGAATTACTGGTAAGCCCGCATAACTTCCGCCCGCGCCACCAGCTATGATATTATTTAGTTCGGAGGCTCCTCATTTGTTAGTCACCTTAAGCCCTACTGTTCACATCCTCTGAGTCACGTATACTGGACACCTGCTCAGTCGCCTCCTCACTAACCACCGGCATTTCCGCAGCCTTCGACCGTGCACGTGTCACGGCCATCACCTGTTTATGCTTTATACACCGTGCCGGCATGTTCTGATCACGGTTATCGTTACCTTCATAGCTGACTGATTGAGCATGTAACCCTGCACACTCCAACTCCGGTTAGTATACTTCAGCATGACTGAATGTACATGCAACCCTGCAAACTCTGACTCCGGTTAGTATAACTCAGCATGACCGTTCGCACAACCACGCAAATGCACATCTTATGAATTCCACCCGCCTTGGAGATGAGTGCTCCACTTGTCACTATAAGTCACTTGTATATATTTTTGCAGTGTATATATTTAAATGTATATATTTCCTCTTCTTCTCCTTTTTTAGGCAACTAGAGGCTTATTACTGTTAAGGCTTTCATTGAAATGTCCTGATGATGGTCCCCGTGATTTAATAGGGGGTCTGAAACGCCGTCGACCTATTTAGCACTTAATACAAAACGTGATTACTATGTAATGTAATGGTGCTTCTTTCACAAATTCTGTACAATTGAATTGAAAACAGAAAACGTCTTTTGCCTTAAAAAGCCCTTCTTCGCTTTCTATATCTACCTTCTGTACCCGATCTGTTAGTGCTGGTTACATGCTTGTGTACCACACTGGTTGAAATGTGGAAGGTATTTCTTGTGTTCTAACTAAGTGTTTATTGAGTAAACTTGAAAGACCGCTGTCCGGCTGGACATGTCGCTCACAATATAGATTGACTCTGTCTATATTCATTTTTTGCTTGTATTTTTGGAATGCATGGGACCATTGTTGCATATGCAAAGTACGTTCCCCGAGGTCCCTGCTGACTGATTTGGGGTCTCTTGTTGTTGCTAACACAGCTCAGCTGTAAAAGTCAAGAAAATGAGGCGGTGGGGCAGTGCTTAATTTGTAAAGGAATAAGTGCTGAGTCCCAGTGTTTTGCTCAGAAACCTGCAGCTACTGCTGTCGAATGTCAGGGGTACTGAATACCAAGGCTGCATAGTATGGATTCCACCTCATGCCTCTTTCATCCACTACCAGACACCTCCTGCCCCTTTATCTCCCTCATTTAGGTGCTTTTCTTCCCTGCTTTCTCCCTTTGGCACTGTTTTTCTATCTTTCTCTTCATCATTCTCCCCCTTTTGTGATTTTGTGTGTTTTGCTCTGGGTCAAAGTCTGATGAGGAAAAGTAAGTGCTGATCCCCAAAAATGAGTAGCAGCGGATCCAATCTACAACTACTGGCTAACATTAAGCACTGAATGAGGGTCACACTGAGATTCTTTTAGTTATGCATATCAATCTCAGAAAACATGCACAAGGTACATTTGCCACAGCTTGGTGTCTCCGAAGCAATTTAACAATAACCTCAATTACTTTCAACCTTCTGCAGTGTAGCAATTAGTTGTCTAACTTTCTCTAGCTACAAAAGCATTACTCATACCTTTTACGCCAATTCTCATACCAAGTAGGTTACAACTTAGAAACTGGCAGGGTTAACCCAGCAATTCATCCTTTGAAGATCACCAACATGAAAACTAATGGTTTAGTTGATTACTTCTTTTATCTAGACACAAGAAGACAATACGTTTTTTTGCCCTGTAAATGGTCAATACAATTTTTGCATCACAGGCAAGATGGTGCCTGAACTCAGACACTATTGTAGTTACTACTGGATTATTCTACGTTGACCAAGCTGAAACAATGACCTTGCTGCAAGCACTGGTGCAGGAATGATGATACAAACTTTAAACCACCAGGGACCTGATGCTTAATGTTTCTTGTGCTGAAAGAATGTTTATTTTTCTTCCTGATTGCTGTTAGCACCCATTAGCCCCCCTCAGTCTCTTTACAAAGGGTTGTTGGTGACTGGAATACATAAAAAAAGCTCAATGTATATAGGATTCTTTCAGAATTTGGGGGCACTCTGATCTGAAATTAATGGGTCTCATTCAGTTTGACTAATACAAAGTACTGATGATCATGTCAGTAGATCTGGAGAGATAGTACTGAGTGACAGAAGGAGTTCTACTGACCACAGGCTGCGGGTGGGTGAAGCTGACTTAGCAGGGAACTGTGGAACAGGAACAGGAATGTTCTGTTTTGTTTGTTTATCCCTGGGCCTCTGTTTACTTTGCCTACAATGGCAAGCGGAAAGTACACTATAAAAAATGAAATGTCTTTCTCCTAGGTACATTGGGGCATGCTTTGACTGTACGATATCTGTCAATGATGGATAGGTAGTTGCTGCTACATCTGCATGAACATGGACATGGAAGTTAGTCGCCCTAAGTTGGCAGGGTATGCCCAGACGTGGGTACCTTGCTCACTTTGCCACTGGATTCAAGCTAGCTTGGCTGAAACGGGGTGTTATCCCGAAACCGGTCCTAGGATGCTTGTTTCCGGTCCAGAGAAGACATGGCTTGGCAGATCGGTCTGGACTGTTCCCATGAGGCACAGGATTAAGACTGATTTGCATATAGCTGTGTCTGAACCGGGGTGGCGAAGTGAGCTAGAGAATGATGATGGATTCAACCCAGATCTGTAGCTGGGGGCGAGTGTCTGAAAAGTTTCAGCACTCCGTCCATCATCTCCTTGTGTTTGCATGGAAGTTAGTCAGTCAGTCACAAACATTATTTCGCATCAATTAAAACACATAAAAGTACAATAAATACACATAGCTGTTTGACACTGAAGAGTATTTCTAAAAAGCAGACATATTTGTACCATGTTTAATACTAAAATACAGATAAAATTCATTACCTCAGATTATAATAATTTGAGAGTCCCAAAACACCCTACATTTATACCCTCCCTCTTGTTCATCTAAATCTAAATAAAAAAATTAAAACACATGAGGAAAGACCGGATTTATGAGATAATCTATGGAAGTTATTTGCTTTGATTGAAAGTCCATGGTTGTGCATACCAGGGACTTGTCGGCACACACGTCATAGCTCTCCATTCATCAATGAGTATCTAGGCTCAGCTGTGTTCTTGCAGGTGCTGGGGGTTTTCTTGGACTACAGACTATTGATGTTTGTAGGACTCTAGTAATCATTCCCCACCCTCCCATCGCAAACATATGGCCTAGTACTATTATAAGCCGGCTTGTTGATTGTGTTGTTGATGAGTCCAAGGTTCATCCACATTCTTTGAAAGATTCCACTTGCTTATGGTCAATATTTAACAATTGCCACAGCAATTGGTGTTTAAGAGATCTTTTGCTAGTAATTGCAGCTCCAGAGCTTGTGACCGAGCTCTCAGGTTTCCCGACTCCATGCGCCAGTTGCTCATCCAATCCATTTTGCTTTTTAAATAACGCTACTCTTTGAGCCCAAAGGATGTAGTCATAGGGTTTCTGAAGAGGTTCCACTATTCAAGCACAGAGAATAATCTAAGCTGTAACATAGGCTCAGTGCCTAATTTGAGCTGGTAGTTTCCAGCGCTCGGCACCGGCATTGAATTGTCAACACTGGGACTGATGACAGTCTGCCACATGGTGGCGCTGTCTGTCTAATTTAGAGATAAGGGCAACAACAGTTGTTTATTTGTTCAATATACAGTAAAAATGTCTAATACCTGCTGACCAAGCCATTCTTATAGTATTAGGGGCCGGAATAGTCTGAATTGTCACACTTGTAGAGGTGTGATGGTTAGTAGTTATGTTGGTATTGTCATTGGCAGCACAGGCAGGGGCAATGGATGGAGCAAGCTATAGTGGTCTCTTCTCTTGAGGAGGACCCTGGCACTTATTTTGTTTGCAAATCAAATACTGTTTAGGCTGTTTTTCGCAAGGATCTTCTAAGCTGGAACATAGGCTGTTTTCCACAAGGTGATGAGCAAGATCTGCACTCAGAATGAAGCTCTGCTACTGTGAAATTTCTTTGAAGAAGGGGAAACTTTAGTGGTCCCAATGGAGAGGAGCAGACCTATGTGAAAGGAAGGCAAAGAGCAACGCCCAGACTGAGCGAAACTAGCATGAAAGCTGACATAAGAAAGTGAGCTACCACGGAGCGAGCCGCATAGAACGTGCAGTCCATCCGACTAGAACCAAATTGATACACCCTGCAGTATATGCAGCACTCGCCAATGACTTTACCACAAACGGAGAGTAATTATACACATCTTTATTCTACAGTGTGTAAGCAAAAACTCAACATTCTAAACCTGAACACATTTCATTAACCACCAATGTTACTGGTCTACGGAGTCCATCGGGAATCAAAAGCGATCTGTCATTCTTTATTTACACAACACTACATTATATACGACTCTATGGGATCCTGTATCAACCCACTTACAGCCAAAGATGGACCAAAGGGATTTTTTACTTTTAGAGAGTGTTTAGGGTAGTCCCCCCTTGCCTGACCCTGGTATTCCCATTTAAAACATCACTCTACCCCTTACGGTTGCTGTGATGCTATTTCTTTATTAATGTAGCAATGTTTCAAAACATATATACAAGACATGCCTAAAAAAAGTAGATTTGCATGGGAATAAAGTTTGAAAAGTTGAAACACTATTTATTTTAAAACCAAGTACATTAAACAAAAGGTTATTAAAATATAGTATGTTTATTTTGATCTAGCACTCAAGCACCCTCATACCATTTTTTCTTATTTGCTTGTCACATTTTTCCAGTATGAAATTCCAGGAGAACCTTCATCTATTTACCTCTACTCTGTTGCTCAGGAGTCATTGATTTTTGCTCCTTGTCTTACACTTCAAGGAATGAGTAATGCAATATATATAAAATCTACATTGTTTCATTAATGGACATTTTTCTCATTATAACGGCAGGCCCGGGCCAAAGGGTAAGGTGATCTATATTACAGAGTTCTCTTTGTCCCTTTCTAATATAATAACCAACTAATTCCAAGTCATTAGGGACATAGACTCCACCTACGAATCACTGATTTCAGGTGTTTGTCTAATTAGCTCGGTTGCATCAAAACAAGACTGCAATCCCCAGAATGCATTAGGCCATCCCTCAAAAGCCGAGAAGTGTAAATAATGTCTCTACTGACCTGGAGGGAGGTGGTCAACCTACTTTCTGGCTTTGCCTTATTAAATTCTTGCTAAGAAGATGGTGGAAATGTCTTTGAAGATTTTACATGTCCGTGATTCCTACTCTCTCACCTTTGTGTGTAGTAAGTGGCCTAAGTAAATGATAACAAGTTCTGCATCAAACCTTGGAGGAAGTTGCCCTTTTATTATTTAAAGGTTATTTAATTAATATCTTGTAAGTTCCCCTGCTCCAAACACTTTGGGTCCCGTTTATGGATTTTGGCATAGGGCGCACAACAAGGCACCTTCCTGCGCTGCGTACGTGAAAGGGCAGGAATGCACCATATTTATGCAGTACAGTACATTCCTGTCCATTTTCCCTGCAATTTTGGCAGCCTAGCACCAATGCAAGCACCATTGCACCATGGTACAAGGATGCTTCTGTTGCATGCAGGATTGTTTCAGTAGAGGAAGAGGCACCTTCCTGTACAAAAACAATCCTAAGAGGTGTTTTCCTCTTTCTGTGTGTGCTATGTAAGCGGACTTAGAAAGAGGAAACAACAAGGACTAATAAAGATATTTCTCCTCTTTACGCCTCTCCATGGGAGGCGTACAAATTTGGTGCTTCCACAGGTTTACATGATTTTGTAAATCTGGGCCAGCTTTAAATTCCATGGGTGTTGCGTAGGAAAACCCACTGCAACACCCATGGAACGCCTCCCAGGAGCAGAGTAAGGCGATGCAGAGCATTGGGCTGTGTTGCCTTACTCATTATTTATGAGGCCACTAAAAGCCATACAGGGTGCCTTTGCATGGCTTCTCGTGGCTTCATAAATCTGATTGAGAGCCCTGAGTCAAGCATGTACCATTTTAAGTGGTGCAAACGTGACTCAGAGCTCTCATAAATAAGCCCCTGGCGACCCAATACACTAAGGGCATCATAAACCTACAATAGTACAAGTGTTTTTCCGTATGGATGCAGATTGCTTTTCTGCCTCCTAGATATCAGTGGTGGCTCCTTCACTATGGCGGAGGGTGCAGTGCAGCGTAAAGGAACTATAAAATGTTAATACCTTTAAGCTTTTTTACTGCTGATCTTTCAATACCTCTTGCCAACTCCAGCGTTTCATTCAAAGAGGGATTTCTGCAACAAAGAAACCTTTCTTCTACTTTTTTGTTGTAACAATTAACAATTCGTTGATCTCTGAGGTAAGAGTCAATGTTGCCGTCAAAAATTTGCCTTGTTTATTGTTGACAGTAACATTGACTCTTACCATAAAGATCAACTAATTGTTTATTGTTACAACAAAAAAGTACAAGAAAGGCTTATTTGTTGCAGAAATCCCTCTTTGAATGAAACGCTGGAGTTGGCTAGAGATATTGAAAGATCAGCAGTATCTCAGAAAGAATTACATTTATCATTTTATATTTCCTTTGCGGGTGGGCGGTGCTGCTCTGCTCTCTGAGCAGGGCAGGGGGGGGAGTTGTTTGCCACTCCTAAGTGCACAATGCCTGTTTGGTCGGCCCCCTCGGCCCGCCCAAACCAGTCATGTGCACTTTTTCCGTTCTCCAAGCAGGCTGCATTACAGCCTGCATGGAGAACAAACCCAAGCCCCCATTCCCTGGTTGAGCGTCAAACCAGGATGCTCAAAACCAGTCACAAAACATTGTGATTGGTCAGGGAAGCCTGGTTGTTCATCTCAGCTTCCTCTCCCAAGACAAGGTAAGTGAATCTACTTGTGAGCAGGGACGGACTGGCTACCGGGCGTTTGATTGTTGATTGATTGTGGGTTTCTAAAGCGCTAGAATCGACTCCCGAAGGAGTATCTCTGCGCTGTAGACCGCTGGGGAACCCGTCCTGGCTTTCCCTGTGAGATGGTCCCTACTGGGTATCTCCAAGGTGAAATCAGGCATCCCCGGCGTATGTGGGGGGTTGTTGTGGAGATGAGGCAAGCTAATGCCCAGAGTTGCCGAGTGTGATCCCTAGTTAGAGTAGGCACCGAGACGAGAATTATCGAGTCTGTTGACCCTGGTCCAAGACCCTGCCGCGTCGGGAATTGAACCCTGGTCCCGGGCCGTTCTCTGCTCCCGGGTCTGCCGCCTCTAACCAGTGAGCCACACCACTCCAGCGTTTGTTGCTGGGGTGGCAGTGTGGGGTCCGTGTTAACTACTGATGGGCTTTTTTTTATAGCTGGGGAGCTGCGAAATGAACAATGCAAAACAAATAGCTGTAAAGTATACTTTTTAAAATATTTGTTTTGCATTGTTTATTAAGTAAAACCCAGTAGCCAGTCCGGACCTGCTTGTGAGTCATGCCGGCCGCCGCTGCTAGATACACTTTGGTGAATACATGACAGGTGTTACTGACACCATTTTCGCACATAAATGTAGGTATACAGCTGAAAATGGCTTTGTGACCCATATGCTTACTCTTGAGGTGTGAAGTTACTCAGCAAACATACTTTTACTAAGTAAAAGAAATACTCCGATATCACACAGTGTTAAGTAAGTACATTCCTTAACTTTATTAATTGACTTGAAATAAATCATAAGGAACCTTTGAACTTACTAATGGGAACAGTGCTATCTCCTCCAACATTATAATGTGTGAATGTATCTAATGTAATCCTTTCTCCAGTAAATCTACTAAAATAAGCTTTAAAGGAGACATTTCATTAGGGAATATAGATATTTTCTTTCACCTGCCTCATCTTTTATATTCTTATAGATTTCAATGCACCACTTCTACAAGGCTTTGATGTGGAGAACACCCACCCTGCATCCATTATACCTAACGCAGGTATATTGTAGCGCCCGGGGTTTACAAAGTGACGCAGCTGCCTAGATGATTTACTACGTAAATAGGGAACAACGTAGTGCATATTTTCCGCCGCCGCTGCGTCATAAAAAGGGATGCAATGGCAGCGCAAAAGTGACGCAGAGGCTCATAAACTAAGCCCCACATTATATTACAAATTCATTGGCCCACATAATTTAACATGCCATGATTGTTCTCCTAATCTTTTTAGAGGACCATAGAAAGGTGGCCATGGAATAACAAACAATGGGCTCTCCTAACTGTTATATAAAATACAAGGCGACCCAACATTATCTAAAAACATGTTTACATAAAACCAGCAAAATAATTATTTTCCTCTGGGCAGTATAAAAGCTACAAAAGAGTCAAATAAGTAAATTTGATTGGGGTGAAACCCTGTCACAAGGATGGGGTGGTAAATCTTCCAATGAGTAGAAATTACTCGGATGACCCAACATCAGCAGAATATCATTTAATCTGAATCATACCAAGATGAAGCGATCCTGGAGATTGGATACTGTAGCTAAATAGAAGTGCAAGTCATGTTTTATACTAGGGATTGCTAAATATGTTGACACTGTTCGCTTGAGATAAGTGCCTTCATTTCTTTCACTTTTTGCCTTTTCTAAGAAACTATTCTTGATTCTTAGTTTGGAAATAGATGTGCATGTGTGGTGGTTCTCATATATTTCCACTAGGTCTAATGACTTCAGTGTATTTTTGACATTTTGCAACCATCTTATTTTAAATGCACAATCCAATGTCTGACAGTCACTAATGATGATTTGATCTATTAATGTGGTTCAGCACTCTTTTGCTTGAAGTACCATAATATAACAACACAGAACTCATAATATTCCAAAAACAGTTTTAATGATTCAAATTAAAAAGACCCCTTCGATATAACATACCTACAGCAAATAGATTTGGGGTCCTGGAAGAGGTAGATTGACTCACAGTAATGCAGTATCCTGAACAGACAACCAGTTTCCAGCAGGAAACCAGGGAGAGGTTATTTCTAATAGGTAATCTTGTTCCATAAGCATTATATCTGGAGCAGGGGTAGGAGCCCCGATGGACCCCCATGTTATACATTTTCCAGGTGGGGACCCTACTGTTGTGGGGCAGTCGTCCTTTGAGACTCTCGAAAGCCCAAACACTGGACTAGCACAAACTGTGCCCCAGGACATAGCCCCTTTATTCCCTGTTGAATCTAACCCACCAGTGTTTGTAGCTGATAGCACCGAGGTTATAACCAGAACCCTGGCAGCTGGATTAAGTGACCAACCTAGTGAAATCAAGACCTTTTAATGTTAAACCTAGGGTACATATGTCTGTTAACTTTAGAGACCCAACAAAGTTAAGGATTTTATCCTGGAATGTTGCGAGTCTTAGAAATAAGCTTGATAACCCTGACTGGGGGGATTTTGTGGATCAATATGACATCTATTTGTTTCAAGAAACCTGGGACAGGGAGATGGCACAGTGGCTGGGTTTTGCATCCTATAGTATAGGTGCAACCTTCAGGGGCAAGGGTAGGCTCTCAATTGGTCTCTGTATATGGGTCGGGTTCCATCTGGGCTGTCAAGTTAAACCAAAGGAGTTTTTTTCTAACCGTATCTAGTGCATTCTTCTGACATTTACATCAAAGGTCAGAATTGCTCTGGTAAACGTCTACTCCAGGCCTGTTAGTAACAGCCATGAATCACCAACCTTTGATCAACTAGCAGCCTCTATATCTGTCATACCAAGTAACCACTGGATGGTCATTGGTGGGGATTTTAATTCATCAATACACTTGAGGAGTTTTAAGGACCTGTGTGAGCTGACTCCCCACCAACTAATGCAAAACATGAAAAAGAACCACGGGTCCGGATTGGGAAGAGGTTAGTATGTCATGCAAGGAGGGGGGATTCCCTTTTCAGGATGGTTCCCCTCACACACCAGAGGTGTCATGCTTCATCATGGGGGTGCCTCCTCACACGAAAGACCTAGTCTCCGTGTGGGCTACAACCCCCTCTCTACGAGGGAGGAGCTCAGGGATGTTTTGGATCAGGCAGGGTGTACTAAACCCCTATGTGAGCTGGTGTGTGTGTGTGTGAAAAAGAGAGCAGTGCTGTAATGTGAGAGGTTAAAACTGGCTACATGGTTAGCTATATTGTAACTTTATTCAGCTACCCGGTGTCAGGATTCAAAACAGTGATGAGCTGATGACACAAGTGCTGACATTAGAGACAAATGTTTATTTGCCAGTTTGAGCCCCTGAGAGACTTTAATCAAGAAATACCCACTGAAGAAGATCTACACTGGGCTGTGCCAGAGGCAAGCATCCCGCCAACCAGGTCCGGGACACCGTTGGTGCTCCAGATTAAATCCCTTACCCTGAACCACTCCCTAAGGTCATGTAACGCCAAACCAAATTGGATATGCCAGGGAAACACAATTTTAATCGCCCAGGACACTTCTTCATCATAGATTATATCCTAATCTATATCAGGATTTGGCATTGGGTGGTTGACTTAGTTGTCTCCACCCGCCATTATAGCGATCATAATGCCCTAAATGTGGAGTTGGAACTGAGGATCAGTGAAGTAGCTGATGGTTCAAATATACAGCCTGTTGATAGATTACTTTTGACCAATGATAGAAGAAAGGTCCGGTGGACAGCCATTCGGCAATCATGTGTTAAGATGGTCTCTTTGTATGATGCAGTCATCCCTTGTCTACTAGCAGTGGAACAGTCCATCCCTGGTGAATGGTCTTTTTACCTCCCTTGTGCAAATTGCAGAGAACCATGAACTGCTGACATCTATCCTAGCTGACATCTTTTTTCCATCATCATGCCCCAGTGGTTATAAAAAGGGTAAACATCCCATGTTCAAGGACAGCTGCTGGAAGGCTAAGATAGCCCTGATTGAGGCAATAAAATCCAAAGATAGACCCCTAAGCAGAGCAAAAAGGGTGCTATATAGAGCTAGTATTATCGAAGCCAAAAAAGCGTGGAAGTTGGATAAGTGGGAATCCTTAAAGCAGGCCCTATCTGCTCATGATATGAAGGCTTTTAGGTGTATAGGCAGCAGAGAAGGGAAGCTGGTTATTGAACCAAACATCGCAGCCGATAAATGTAAAGAATATTTCGAGGCCCTGTATCAAAGGTTGGAGGATGCAGGTAATAATGTAATCAATAACATCGCTCCACTGCAAAACATCTGTACGGAGGCCCGCAGATAACCCTTCCAGAGATAACAAGTGCCTTAAACAAAAATGCCCCTTCCAAAGCACCTGGTCTCAACAAGATCCCAGAGGATCTCTTTCGCTCAGAGCCAACCATCTGGGCCCCTTATTTATTTCTGGATCCTGTTTAATGCCATATTGCAGGGAATGGCTATTCCACCTACTTAGGCGGGTGTGGAAATCCTCTCAGTGTACAAAAAGGGTTCACCACTCCTCCCCTCTAACTATAGGCCCATAAGTTTAATTGACGTAAGTCAGGAAATCTTTGCCAGGGTATTGTTGGCTGGTCTCCAAACTTGGATGGAAGAACACAAAATATTAAGCCCATTACTAGCTAGTTTCAGGAATAACACGTCGACAATAGACCAAATACATATTCAGGCTTTAAATCTTGTACTGGAAAACAGTGACAATAGAGAGTGGCAGTCTCTATTTGATTTTCGTGGATTTTTAAAATCTGCGTTCACTCTAGTGCCAAGAGACAAACTGTGGGCCATTTTAAGTGATCTGGGAGTGCCTCTTTATCTCTGCCATATGCTCAGGCATTTGCATGTAGGCAACTATGCCCAAATCAGATTCAGCAAACATGGGGAACTCACCTCACCCATATCCAAAGATAGAGGGGTAAGACAGAGGTGTGTGCTCGCACTCACTCTTTTCTGCCTGTTTATAAACGCACTTGAATAAGCACTGAATGCTGGGAAGGATAACGATGCACCCAAGATAGCAAGTAGGAAAATACCGGCAATATTGTTTGCTGCTGATACTCTGTTGCTCTCAAAGTCACCAATGGGCATACAGAGGATTCTCAACAACTTCAAGGCCTTCTGTGATAGTAGGGGACTTGAGATTAATTACCTGAAGACCAAATACATGGGGCCCGATGTAGGAGCACTAATACCGGTCGGAAACGGCCGAATTCGGCCGTTTCCGACCGGTATTATGGTTTTCTTATGTAGGGGGCTACATAAGTACAGATTCGGTAATTTTACCGATTCTGTACATTTACCGATTCGGTAAAATACGGAATCGGTAAATGTACAGAATCGGTAAATAGAGATGTAGGTGGCACTCTGAAGAGTGCCACAGGCCTTCAAGAGTCGGTATTTTACCACCCAATCCAATTGGGTGGTAAAATACCGAATCCAGGTGTGCATGTGACACACAGACATGCCCTTAGGGCATGTCTGTGTGCCACATGGCACACAAGCCTGTAATTGGGGTGCTAGAGGGTGTCAAAGTGACACCCCATGCACCCTTGCAAGAATAGGTAATTGTCGAATCGGTAAATACCGATTCGGTATTCCACATTGATTCCTATGGGCTTCAAGGCCCATAGGAATCAATGGGGGATACCGAATCGGTATTAACAGAATCGGTAAATACCGATTCAGAATTACCTACATTTCCCCCCCTCTAATTTACCACTTCTTAAATACCGAATCGGTATGATTCGGTATTTTAGAAGTGGTAAATTAGATTTACCTACATCGGGCCCTAAGTCTTCAATCCAACCAGCACTACCCGCCCCAATCCCAGCCTTCACGGCACTCCTTTGGAGAGGGTTTCTGTCTTTGAATACCTTGGGGTCACACTAACCAAAAAGATGGCTTGCGGTCTCAAATTAATAGACCTAGTTTGAAGCTAGCACACAGCACAGGAGGATTAATTAAGCTATTCAGGAACTCTTCCTTTAAACCCATTGGGCAATAGTGGAAATTTATAAAATGCAAACTAGGTGTTCTGTTATATATGGGGCCAAACACTGGGGGTATAGTTCACTGAGAAACATCACAAAGACCGAGAACTCATTTACCAGGCAGCTCTTTTGTCTTCCCCCAGTACCCATCTTATACCACTGCGTTTAGATCTGGGGATAAGGCCTATTGCTGATAAAATTGCTCTCAGACCCCTACTTTACTGGCTTCAATTATGGGTATGCCCGGAATTGATTGTTTACTGGTACGAGATTGAGGCGGTTCTGCCCCTTTCTGGTGCCGGGAATTTACAGTGGCTATCCTATGTTAAGGACACCTTTCAGAACATGGGCAGAGCGAGCCTATTGCAGTTCCCTGAGGAAGCCTATGTCACAGTTTCCCGAAAGGAACTGATACAGAGCTACAGGGAGGACAAACTTGCCCGATGTGGGGGTGTTCAGCAACCGGTTCACTAACAGTTACGTTTATGAGGACAAAAGATCAGTATTGCCTAGGGCCTGTCCTGGATGAGACCCAACCTGCGTTAGTGAGGAAATTATATGTTCAATTTATGCATGGGGCCCTCCCACTACGTGCCTTTTCCAATAAATAGGCAGGTACACTTGCTCTAGGCTCTAGGCTGTGCTGCTTGTAACCATGCAGAGGAATTAAAGTTGCATGTTTTTCCTTTTGCCCTGGTTCCAGAAAATCTAGGCACCACTAGTTGATGCAGCTCTGAGGAAATTTGGGAACCAGACGCTGTGTACAGATATTTAGGCGACTGAAGTACAACACCTTATTCCCTACTGTATTTGCGGTGTCACATGTATTACTATATATGTGGTGTGTGCGCAGGTTGCTTTAAAAAATATATATCTGTATAGGGCATAGCTGACAATATCTCCCCTATTTTTATTAGACTTGGTTCCCTTTTTCCTTCTCTTTTTAAATGTTACTTTTATATATGTGATTTTAGTGAGACCTTCTTTTAATACTGTTGTTTATTAAATTCATCAGGACATTTTCTCCCTAATTATGTATTTGTTTTTTAATATATGGTTTTTGTATATGCTGTTATGAATTTTGTCCATTTATCGGGGAATGGGTAATAGTAATAATTTGCAGCAGTAATCGTGGAGCCTGGTGTCTCGAGTCCATGTATCTAAGCATAAATTTAATGTATTGTGGCTTATTTCACACTTATATAGTCTATTGACCGCAATAAAGAAGTTGATGATAATAATAATAAATAAAACAATAATATCTAATCTTTATACCTTATAGGCAGACATCTAAACAGGTTGTTAACCTTGACTTTTGAAGTTACAGAACTCTATTCACTGGGGTCGTCCACACCGATGGACTTCAATGACACAGCCACCTTTCTCACATTCCACATTCTGCCGTATTGGGTGACAACACTATTTTTATTGACTCTGACCACTTTGATGGAATGACCAAATTTAGAGTCACCTTTTGCCATGACACCAGGTTTGTGGATCCTCACTATGGGCTATATGTAGATAATCTAATTTGACCGATTCCTAAATACCGAATTTTACCGATTCGGTATTTAGGAATTGGTAAATTGAATGTAGGTAAAAATTCTGTACATTTTACCGATTCGGTAATATTTGTTTTCACCGATTCGGTATTTACCGATTCGGTAATTCCCATTCATTCCTATGGGCCTGGAGCCCTATAGGAATGAATGGAAAAGGAGGGTAGTGTGTTCTATATCCTAAGTGATAGAACCTCTACTCTACTCCTTGATGGTCAACATGTTTCTCGCCTTGAGGTTGTCTATGTGAGATCATTGGCGATTCTTCAGGACCGTGAAAGAAGAACAATTTGTGAAAAAAGGGGGAAAACTATCTACATGTGGGAGTGGTAAGTATAAGTGTTCTACCTGCCACTCTCAAGGACCTAGGGGAATCCTCCTAGGTGATGGAGACCTCCTAAAGTGATCAGAATTCTGCCTCATCTGGTGCAGCGGTTGTGAGAGACACGCAACAGTAGTGTCCCTGTTCCAGAATCGGAACCGATCCAACGACCTACCCCTACCGCTGCTCCTCAGGATAGAGATGCACATGTGGAGCACATACATGACTTAAGGGCATGTATGTCTGCCACATGGCAACTTGAAAAAATCAAATTATTGCTTTTTCAAAGGTATTCGGTATTTATCACTAACTTGTAGTTGGTGGTAAATAACGAATCCTGAATGCAAAAATGCACTCACTTGAGTGCCTCCTACACAGCTTTTAGGGATTCAGTAATTTACCAATTCCTTAAAATAAGGAATCAGTATTTTACCGATTCCTTAAGGAATCGGTAAATTACAGAATCCTTAAAACCTGCCTCCTACATCAGAAAATGCTAAATACAGGTCGGTAACAGGATAATTACCGATTTTCTGCCGTTACCGACCGGTATTTAGCTACCTATATATGGCCTCATATCTCCTACTACAAAATCAAGCACCCTTACTTTCCACCTTTCTCGTACCTTGCCTTCATTTTCTCCGGTTTCTCCTTCACTCTTTCCGCCACTTCACCAAGATCAACACTGTCCTTACGTTTGAGCTTCCTCTTTATCCACCTTGTACACAACTTAGACACTGGATCCCTTCCTTTCAGCGGCCTAAATGGGCTCACTTCTGTGACATAGTGGCATAATGCGATACATCCACAACTTTTCTCTCAACGCGTTCTTCCATTCACCACCAGATTTTGGTGCTACCGCAACACCAAATTTAAGCACATGGTTGAATAGCTCAACCTGACCATTCTCCTGTGGTTCATGAAGGGCTGTGGAACCAAGTCTTAAGAATATCCTCCATTTCACATGAGGTAAGCTGTACCCCACTGTCAGTCATCAAGACTTCAGGACATCTGTCTCGAATAAAAACTTCTCTAAAAAATCCAATTACCACTTGAGAGGTGGCATGCGCAACAAACTTCCTTTTTGGCCACTTTGAGTCAATTATGGCTAATGCAAACCTGGCAGCACAGGTTACACAGTAATGAGGACCTGAAACATCAAACTCTACCTTTTCGCAAGGAGCATTGGGCCATATCGCTGGTTTGGGGGGAACAGGAAAAGCCTTAAGCATTTTATCACTGTTTAAACACTCAGAGCATTCGCTCACTCTGTGGTCCACCATCTTGTGCAAACCCGACAACCAAAAATTGGCTCTGATGAGATGTTTCATTGAAGACATTCCTTAGTGCCAATAATGCGCCAACTTCAAAATCTCTTCCTGCATGGCATGGGTGGATCACACTTCCCTCCTTTGATTAACAATTCTCCTTCTAATCCAATCTCATCGGAAACTTTAGCATAAGGTCTTCATGCAAAACATATTTCACCTTGGGCTGCCCTTCTATCAAATATTTCTTCACCAGTTGACACACAGCATCTTCGTTCATCCCTCTTCTCCAATCTTCTTCCGAAATGCTTTCAAATTCCGTCCTCACAAAATCCCTAACCGTCGCCACCATCTGAATTTCATCCTCGTCACTCCTATTATCAGGGCATGGCAGTCTGGATAAACAGTCTGCAGTGATATTACTTTTCCCAGGAACATACTCCACCCTGAAATTGTACTCTTGTAATCTTGAAGTGAGCCTAGCAATGCGTGCAGTGGAATTCCACCCCCACCTGGTGACAAAATTCCCACAAGGGTTTGTGATACACAGTTGCAGAAATGTTCTGCAGCCCAAACGCAAGTGAGAAGCTCCTTTTTAATTACTGCATACCTTCTCTCAGTTTCTGTTTATGTCCTGGATACAAATGCCACACACAATTAAATGTTCCCACTTCAATGATTCAACATTTCACCAATGCCATGCAAACCAGCATCCACTATTATAACACACAATGTGTTCATCCAGAATAATTTAAAATTAGTAGAACACCTAATTTCTTCCTTTATTTGCTGGAATGCAGCTTTTTGTTTTTCTGACCAGATGTACTCAGCTTTACTCCTTGCCAGTTCCCTGAGATGCTCCATTTTAGTGACAAAACCTTATTTAAACTTGCTGTAGTACTCACATAACCCAGCAAATGATAATAACTTCTCCTTATTATCTGGTGCAGGAGCTTATGCAATAGCATTTACCAGTGATTTATTGTGTACAAAACCATCCCCATATAATGTGTGCCCCAAATACTCCAAAGCATTACAGAAAAACGTGCACTTCTCAGCCTTAAGGGTGAGGCCATGCATCTCTAATCTCTTGCATACTTCTTCCATATGTCCTAAACGCTCTTCCTCATTCTTTGAAGAGATTAGAATGCCATCTTAGAAACATTTTACATATTTGTCCACATCCATGAACATGTAGAACATCGCCCTTTGAAAAACAGAGGCCCCTGAGGCTCCACTTAAGGGCATCCTTTTGAATTGAAACAAACCTTGGGGTGTTATAAATGCAGTGAATTTTCTCAGCTGTTCAATGAGTTCAATCTGGGGCTATTCTAGATGGAGATCTAATGTAGAAAATACTCTAGCTCCCTCCAACATACACAACACTTCATTGATGTTAGGAAATAGATGGAAATCCATCACTAAACTGGCATTCAAAGCTCTCAAATCCACACATAATCTAAGACTTGTATCTGGTTTGTGAGCCAAAACAATCGGGGAACCCCGTCTGTTGTCTCTACTTCCTCAATAATGCCTTCCTTCACCAACCCTTCTAACACGTTTTTTAAAACCTTCCTCACATTTACTGGTACCCCTTGTAACTTCTGCTTCATGGGAACAACACCCTTTTTCGTGTTGATTTTATGGATAAACCCACCAATCTGCCCAAACTCCCAGTTAGCACACTGGGAAACTGTTGGATAACCTCATTATTGCTAAAACTATCAAACACAACCAACTCAAGTTCTTTGCTTCTAGAATTAAGAATTATACCTAACTTAGCCTGGCCTCTCCAACCTATACATTGACTCTTTGACTGCCAAATATAATTTAATTTGAGATTTCCTACTTTTAAATTCAATCTCCACCTCCTCATAACCATCAGTGTCAATTCTAGACCCATCAAAACTTTCAGAAATGATGTCAGATTTCTTAAGGGCATCCATCTGTGTTCAATTCCCAAACTGTTGAACACTGTAGTCTTAGGTTATAATATTCCATGGCGATCAAGTATCAGCCATCAACACTAGTTCAACATTCAATTTATACGCACTAGACACTTGGGAGGCCCTATTGCATCCTCCTTTCCCATTGCTGCACTGAAATCCTTGATAGATAGAACTATACCACTCTTCACCTCCCTCTGCACTCTAGTTGTTATCCTCATTCAAATAGAAAACTTTACCTTTAGCAGTGTTGATCCGATTGTTTTTCTTAAAATCTTAATATACTCGTGAAAATTGTCCAATGCGACCACATTTACTACATGCTTTCCTTATTGCAAGACATCGGGGGGGAGAGGCGATTTGACCTGTGTTTCCACACCTGAAACAATGAAACGGTTTGTTGCCACTTTTATAATTTTGATACCCCCGCAAATTACTAGGCCCCACACTACACATTTTTTGAGACGTCCAACCATCCTTACTCAGGAATTTCATTCATCTCTCAGGCTGCTCAAAGGCTTTGACCTTCCTAATAACAGCCTGCAAATTAGGACTACCCATTATCCACAATTGTTCTTGAACCATCTTGCTTCTGATATGTACAATGATCTGGTCGCTGATCATCTAATCTGTGATAGGTCTAAAGTTGCAATTGGTAGACAAACCTCGCAAGCCAATGAGAAACTCATCAAATATTTCATTCTCTTCCTGTGCCCTGGTGTAGAATTTAAATCTGTTGAGAGCAACACTAGTCGTAGGTTTGAAGCGATTTTTCATTTGTATCATAGCTTCCTCATATACATTGCGATCACCACTAGCTTCAATATGCGGCAGTGTTCTAAAGACTACTTGCCCATCGAAGCCTAAGCAATGCAGGAGAATCCTCTTATTCCTTTCGCTGACATTCTCTCAGCATCCATAGCTTTTAAGTAGGTGACATCTTATCCATGGGATTGGCAGTTCCTCTTATTGTGAAGAAACTAAGGGCCTCATCACGATTTCCGACAAACTTGGTCTCGAAATGGTTTCAGACTGAATCTGATTTAGGGAGTCCGACTGACCAATTACGACTTCAATGGGAAACTGTGTTCCGACCCACAACACAGGCTCCCATTGATGAAAGGGGTGGTTGCAGAACACCTTGCACCCTGTGGCAGGCACCAATGTGTATGGTTGGAAAGAGGGGACACATGGATCCCCCTACGGGTCCCAACTGGAGGCCTCTGGGTAAAGGGGTGCCTTCTAAGGGCCCCAAAATTCGAATCCGGACAGCCAATCCTTGTCGGTGGGAATTGTGGACGGCAGAGCCGTATGAGTTGGCTCCAACCGACACAGTTTCTCCGAATACCGGTCCGAACCGAGTCAGAACGACTGAAAGGTTTCTGACTATCGTAATCGGTCGGTCAGAAACAAAGCTTCCGGCATGTGTATATATATATATATATATATATATAAGATATAAGATATATATATATATATATATATACATATTACCTACTGGCGGTCGCCAGTAGGTATATATAGTTAGGATTTTTTCTCTATGGGTTTTTTGAAAATTCTATGTCTAATAACTTTGGCGTTTGTGGACGGAATTGGTTGAAATTTTCAGGAAAATGGCACATTTTGTTTCTGAGCAGCCCCTGAAAATTTTGGGGGGGTTCGTCAAGGGGGGGCCGAGAAAAAAGGGGGGTCCCAAAACGCGTTTTTCCCATGTTAATTTCCATAGGGCGGTTGGCCTCACTTTTAGCCCGAACGGCTGAATGGATTTGCACGAAACTTGGCAAAATTGTAGGGACTGGTAGCCCGATGTGCCTTTTGTAGGTCTCAATATATGTGCTTCAGTGGATTTTGAGAAATTAATGTTCAAAAAAAGATATATATCTGTAGCAGCGGACTGGGCAGCGCTCCACTACGCGTACTTTTCGCGCAACGGAGCTTTGTGAAGCGAAGCTGATTGGTTCTCCGGCGTCTGTCAACATTCCAAACAGTCCGTAGCGGCCGCCATCTTGTCTCTCGGTAGGATCGAGAGACAAGAGGAGGCCAAAGCGAAGGGGCAAATGACCATAAGGGGGCATAGTACATTGTCGCTCACCCCCTAGGTTTGATGTGGAGGTTTTAAAAGGGCCCCGCGGGGCAAAAAAAAATAAACATAATAATAATCGAACAGCTGAATGGATTTGCACGAAACTTGGCAAAATTGTAGGGACTGGTAGCCCGATGTGCCTTTGCTAGATCTCAATATATGTGCTTCAGTGGATTTTGAGAAATTAATGTTCAAAAAAAGGTATATATCTGTAACAGCGGACTGGGCAGCGCTCCGCTACGCGTACTTTTCGCGCAACGGAGCTTTGTGAAGCGAAGCTGATTGGTTCTCCGGCGTCTGTCAACATTCCAAACAGTCCGTAGCGGCCGCCATCTTGTCTCTCGGTAGGATCGAGAGACAAGAGGAGGCCAAAGCGAAGGGGCAAATGACCATAAGGGGGCATAGTACATTGTCGCTCACCCCCTAGGTTTGATGTGGAGGTTTTAAAAGGGCCCCGCGGGGCAAAAAAAAATAAAAATAATAATAATCGAACAGCTGAATGGATTTGCACGAAACTTGGCAAAATTGTAGGGACTGGTAGCCCGATGTGCCTTTGCTAGATCTCAATATATGTGCTCCAGTGGATTTTGAGAAATTAACGTTCAAAAAAAGGTATATATCTGTAACAGCGCACCGCTTCGCGTACTTTTCGCGTTACGGAGCTTTGCGAAGCGAAGCTGATTGGCTCTCCGGTGTCTGTAAACATTCCAAACAGTCCGTAGCGGCCGCCATCTTGTCTCTCGGTAGGATCGAACAGCTGAATGGATTTGCACGAAACTTGGCAAAATTGTAGGGACTGGTAGCCTGATGTGCCTTTGCTAGGTCTCAATATATGTGCTTCAGTGCATTTTGAGAAATTAACGTTCAGAAACAAGATATATATCTGTAACAGCGCTCCGCTTCGCGGAGATAAAATTATATGTGTATTACCTAGCTGTTGCTAACACCAGTTAGCGACGGCTAGTAGAAGATAGCGACCATCTTGGGCCCCACTTTGCATGTGAGTGATATTTATCACTAATGACATGCAAAGTGGGCATGCCAAGATGTTAGCGACTGGAAACAGTCGCTAACATCGCTATCTCCTATTATCAACTTTTGGAAATATTCGAGATAAGGGCGAATATCTCCAAAAGCTACCACCTGCCCTGAGCAGTTCTTAGCCATGTTATCCAATGGGAGGTGGATAACATGGCTAAGAGCATTAGCTCGGTAATGCATGAATATCGCTGAGTTTTCAGCGATATTAATGCATTGCGGTCGTTTTTTATCGTATTTCCGATAAACCTTGATAATAGCAAGGTTTATCTGCGATAATTTCTGACGGTAAAAAAATCGTTGCTAAGCATCGTTAGGGATAAATATCGCTTAACTTTGGTAATATGCCCCAACGTCTGTTAACGTTCGATTCGAAGGAAATCAGGAAGTGTTGAAAAACATTGTCTGCGCCATCTTGTCTTTTTTCAAATGCCACACTTTTGTCGTGCACGGCAGCCATTTTAGATGCCTTGACCAGAACCACTCTGTGCACGCTGTCGATCCTTAGCATGGCTCCCCACCCTCGCAAGCATCTCCCCCAGGCAGTGGTCACCCCCGCTCTCTGTCTTATGCATGGGTAATAAACCTCCCCCATCTGCGCTGCTGTTCCCTGAGAATCACACCCTGTGCCCGCCCGACACCTCCCTTTCGCCCTATTCACTACCGCACCCTCTGACACTCCTTTTCCTCTGTGTCCGATTGTCCAGGCTGGTCCTAGGGTATCAGCTAGCCCTGCAGATGTAGTTTATGGCCACAGCTGTAAAGAATCACCCCTCTTCAAAGGAGTTATAGTAGATCAAGGCCCACACTCGATGAGATCCGTCACAGCAGAAGCGTTGCTATTATCTGAAAACCATCCTGTATTGTGATTGGGGAGGGGACCGAGCCTGAAGCGGAAGATTCCAGGGATGACTGTTTGTACATCAAAGTTTTTACAATTATGTGTCACATTAAAAATATATAGCACTCCGACAAAGTAGTAAGATTATAAAACTTTAATAATTTATAAATATATACAAGAAAACAAAAATAGTAATAACATATAAACATTTTTAGGGAAAAACAACGAAGTAGCGGTCGGCTGTGCGAATAGTCCCAACGCAGCACAACGTCCAGATTTCCGGCGTGGGGCGTCGCGGGGGGTGGGTCATCAGTAGCAAACTGTTGTGCGAATAGTTCCAAGGCAGCAGAACGCGCCGAAATCTAGATGACACGAAAGTGATGTCTAGTAAGTTGCCACCCAGCAAATAACGGCATGGGGCGTCGCGGGGGGTGGGTCATCAGTAGCAAACTGTTGCGCGAATAGTTCCAAGGCAGCAGAACGATGGCACCAAGGTGATGTCCAGTAAGTTGCCGCACTGGTTTTGGTATCCTACAATGCTGCTCCGAATAACGGCGTGGAGCGCCCCGGGGGAGGCGGCGTGAACGGGCCTCTCCAGGTGGAGTGTCATCTGTTGTAGTGGGGCGCCCCTTTACCGTTTCAGTTGCCATTCCGTCCGTTTTTGGTCCACTGTGTCAAAAGCCGCAATTCAGCTGAGTTGCGCCCACTCTTGCGGTGCAGCGATAGGCGGCTGTCACAGGACTCTCAAAATGGCGGCAGGCTGTTTCCTTTTTGAGCCTGGTCCACTGAAATGGCCCTGGGACACCTTGGAAATCGGACGCTTGTCTGCTAGGTCTTGGACCCCATTCTCGAAAGCGTCCCCTCCGCCTTGAGAATTCATCAAAAGTTTTGGGGGCTCCGACTCCTGCAGGCTTCTGGTGGGGAGCGGCTGCCATGATTGCTCGCGGAATGACCACGACGGAGCCACGAGATGGTGGTGCTTTCATGCTGACGCCAGCTTCAGTCTGAAACATCCAGAAACAAGGTGGGGCTTTCATCGTTTGGGAAAAAAAAAAAGTTTTCATCCTATGAAAAGTGTTGTTTTTAGGTCACATGATCATGCCTTCCATCATTAGGAAACCAAAAGTAAAATGAACCAATGAAAAGTTTTATAAACAAGTCACATGACCTGTTATGCGGCATAGGGTATAAAATGCGGAGAAAATACGTTGGCACGTGAGGCGGCGTCAGTAGCGGACCGATGTGCGAATAGGCCGAAGGCAACACAACGCGCCAAGATCCGGATGGCACCGAGGTGGTGTCCAGCAAGTTGCAGCACTGGTGTGGCCATCCTACAATGCTGAAAGTCGGCGTGGGGCGCCCCGTTGGCCTGTGAGTTTGCGTCAGTAGCGGACCGATGTGCGAATAGGCCGAAGGCAGCACAACGCGCCAAGATCCGGATGGCACCGAGGTGGTGTCTAGTAAGTTGCCGCACTGGTGTGGCTATCCAACAATGCTGAAAGTCGGCGTGGGGCGCCCCGTTGGCCTGTGAGTTTGCGTCAGTAGCGGACCGATGTGCGAATAGGCCGAAGGCAGCACAACGCGCCAAGATCCGGATGGCACCGAGGTGGTGTCTAGTAAGTTGCCGCACTGGTGTGGCCATCCTACAATGCTGAAAGTCGGCGTGGGGCGCCCCGTTGGCCTGTGAGATGGCGTCAGTAGCGGACCGATGTGCGAATGGGGCCAAAGGCAGCGCAACAATATTTTCTGATTTGAAGACACCACAAGGCGCTGAGATGCCAAGATCCGGATGGCACCGAGGTGGTGTCTAGCAAGTTGTGGCACTGGTGTGGCCATCGTACAATGGTAAAAGTCGGCGTGGGGCGCCCTGTTGGCCTGTGAGATGGTGTCAGTAGCGGACTGATGTGTGAATGGGGCCAAAGGCAGCGCAACAATATTTTCTACTATATTTTCGGAGTAGAAGACACCACAAGGCGCTGAGATGCCAAGATCCGGATGGCACCGAGGTGATGTGTAAGTTGCGGACCGATGTGCGAATGGGGCCAAAGGC
Source organism: Lissotriton helveticus (assembly GCF_964261635.1). Classification (NCBI taxonomy): domain Eukaryota; kingdom Metazoa; phylum Chordata; class Amphibia; order Caudata; family Salamandridae; genus Lissotriton; species Lissotriton helveticus. The sequence goes on from NC_136059.1 coordinate 1,193,154,548, forward strand.
AGCTCAACAATATTTTCTGAAGAGAATACACCACAAGGCGCTGAGATGCCAAGATCCGGATGGCACCGAGGTGATGTCTAAGTTGCGGACCGATGTGCGAATGGGGCCAAAGGTAGCGTAACAAGATTTTCTGTATGGAAGATACCACTAGGCGTTGAGATGCCAAGATTCGGATGGCACCGAGGTGATGTCTAGCAAGTTGTGCCACTGGTGTGGCCATCGTACAATGGTAAAAGTCGGCGTGGGGCGCCCTATTGGCCTGTGAGATGGTGTCAGTAGCGGACTGATGTGCGAATGGGGCCAAAGGCAGCGCAACAATATTTTCTGACTGACACCACAAGGCGCTGAGATGCCAAGATCCGGATGGCATCGAGGTGATGTCTAAGTTGCGGACTGATGTGCGAATGGGGCCAAAGGCAGCGTAACAATATTTTCTGTATGGAAGATACCACTAGGCGTTGAGATGCCAAGATTCGGATGGCACCGAGGTGATGTCTAGCAAGTTGGTGTGGTCATCCTACAATGCTGAAACTCGGCGTGGGTCACCCCATTAGCCTGTGAGATGGCGTCAGTAGCGGACCGATGTGCGAATAGGCCGAAGGCAGCACAACGCGCCAAGATCCGGATGTCACCGTGGTGGTTTCATAGTTGAGAGGCACTTCATCTGCAGTGGGGCGCCGAGATCCGGATGGCACCGAGGTGATGTCTAGCAAGTTGCTGTACTTGTGTGGTCATCCTACAATGCTGAAACTCGGCGTGGGTCGCCCCATTAGCCTGTGAGATAGCTGTTCTTTGGATTTGGGCCTGGTCCACTAAAATGGCCCTGGGACACCTAAGAACTCGAACGCTCGATTTTTTTTTCCTTTCCTGTACATGCAAAAAAAGGTAAATGCCCGGTATGTTACACGCTTCATCTGCCACGATGAACTCTCCAGAGGAACCGAAAAAATATATAGTTGTGGTAACTATACCATGCATCGTCATATGGAGAGGTGGCACCAATTAATTATAGTGCTGCATAAAAGAGAGATTTGGAGGAGAACCCCTGACCTGCTAGTACATTCATCAAAGAAGTGGCACTGAGAGCTTCAGAGGCAAGGGAAACGGTCCCAAATATTTAGAAGAACTTTGGAAAGATAAAAATGACATGTTTAGATTGTGGTAAATTAATTTCATGTGGGCAGATGAGTGTTACTCTAATAAATACAGCATATGAACATCATCATAGTCGATGGTTGGTAGAGACATTTTGACTATATCCTGGACCTGCCCGTCCTCGCCCAAAATGGCGCCGGAATAAATGGGACTCGTAACTCCTTGTTGTGTACTGGTTGCAGAACCTTGAAATCACGAGATACGTATGCAGTTTTGAAGCACATGGCGGGCGGGGACGAGAATTGATTGAATATTTCGACATCCCTATTGATATTAAGTTCTGATGTGTTATTGATTACTGTACTGTTGAAAATTCGAATTAACGTCACCCATGGTACTTGCCCGCAAATGTATATCTAGATAATTTTATTGTAACTGGCCCTGTCGTATTTTAATTATAAAATGTACGTCCACCGATTCCGTAACTGTTAGACACCTTAGTTTTTGCAACCTAATGGCCCGCCCGTTACGTTCCTCTACAGTGTAAATGTCTATTCATCATATACGATTACAGTTTGCTCCGTGGCAGGCCCACGTGGTTATAGGCTCGTATTTGTATAATGAAATTTTCACAATAAAGGTTTTTAAAAGAAAACATGGTAGTAGTGTATACATTGGTAAAGTTTTTAATAATAGTCACTGTTTTAGAATCATTAAAAGGCAAGTGAAATAAAGCAGACCAATTACATGAAGGGTAAAAGGTATAATACGAAGGAACGCAGTAAAGATAAATGGTCAAGGGCTGTTGTGTTTTCTATTCCTGCAACATAAAGTGATCGATAAGAATCTCATATTCAGGCGTATCGGCGACTAAGACAGCAGGTCGACCCTCTTTTGCTCAACGGCTCCGTCATGGGACGAAGAAACGCTCTTTTTCTCGAAAAAAGAATATATTTTACTTGCAGGACAGTTGTAAAATTTCCGGGAAAGTACATTAGCCTGGAACATTATAACATATATTTAAGAGAAAATAATGTTCGGAAGTAATTAAAAGCGTAATTTTTAGGTGATATGACCAAGGCTTTCATCATTAGAATAAGAAAAGTAAAATGAACCAATGAAAAGTTTTATTAACAAGTCACATGACTTGTTATGCTTACGTTACGCGCTGCGCGCCCCGGATGACTTCCGGATGCGCTAACGCGGCGCGTCATATGACGCATTACGCGACAACGCAGGTCCAGAATATAGTCAAAATGTCTCCACCAACCAGCGGTCGAAACACAACCCCTTTCAGCAGGCTAAATAGTTCTGTTAAATGACAACAGAAGGGACAGGCAACAAGAACCATCAGTCAAAGAGGGGAGGGCTAGTTCTTCTCTACCGGGTTACATTGGGGCGCTACCGGAACTGATCGAATTGGTAGTCTACAGTGTTTCTGGATGTTTCAGACCGAAGCTGGGGTTAGCATGAGAGCAGCACCATTTCGTAGCTCCGTTGTGGCCATTCCGCAACCAATCATGGCAGCCGCTCTTTATCGTTATTTTGGGCGGGGTGGGTGGCGGAGCCGAGCTGTTTTGCAGCCATCATTGTGTGGAGTTCAGTTCATCTCACTAGTTTTGTATTTGTCATGAGGGGTTGTTCCTAATGTTTCTATTTTAGCGAGGTCAAAAAGAGATCCCATTAGTGGCCTACTGATTTTGCTCGATTCCTTTTCTTTTTTTTTACACGATTTTTCGTTATCTGCAAAGACTAAACAGAGTATTGCGACTCTGTGTTTGTTTGTAAATAGAGAATGAACCAAAGAGAACTAATTCTAAAACAGTAAATACTTGGATAACAATCAATCAAATGGAGAGAGAAGCAGGCACGACGGATTACAACGGGGGCAAAGGCCTGCGTTAACTACCTTTCACTATCTGCAAAGAGAGAGTACTCCTAATAGAAATGAGGGGGGGGGGGCACCATTCAAAGCAGATCAGTGTGCATAAACACGAAAATGTTTTCACTTACCACGTACTTGACATTCGACAGCTTATGATATTTGCTATTAAAAAACCATTGAAATTCACTGAAAAAACCATAGGTTATAGACCATATATAGTTAGGAATTAGCATTTACAAAACCTTGAAAATTCACTGAAAAAACCATAGGTTATAGACCATATATAGTTAGGAATTAGCATTTAAAAAACCTTATTTTACTCACACAAAACCATTGAAATTCCATATATAGTTAGTTGCACTAACTATATATTGCGCACCCGCAATCCACTGCTGATCATGTCACATATTACATCATTCATGACATGGTCAGTGACATCACTGATGACATCACTGATGACATCTCAAATGACATCACTGATGACATCACTGATGACATCTCATTTGACATCAATGACCACATCACTGATGATATCATTCATGTGACAATACAATGCATCTCCTCACATTTTAATATAACCTCTGTTTCACCCAGTGTTAAATACAGAGTATAATTTTTGAAACCATTGACACACCAATACTAGTTACTACATACGTACTCACTGATTCCTACGTCTACACACACATTCACTCATTCACCCATACAATCATTCATACATACAATCACTCATCTTTACAACACTATCATATGCACTCATACACCTATACAGACACTCACACTCTGCCACTCATCCATGGAGTTACTCACACACCTAGTCAGTCCTGTAAAGAATCAATCACACTTCCATTTTCTTGTCTATACAGTTAAACATAGAGCACCTTACATTTTCAAACATATAGTAACACATACTTACTTTCTTATACAATCATTGATACAAGTACACATTGATCTGCACAGAGTCACACACCTCCCAGCCAGCCACACACACACTCAGTCTCCCATACAAATACTTGGACAATCAATCAATAACCCATATAGTTAATCATATAGCTACTGATCAACACATGCAGTAGTTTACAGAACAACAGACATAATGATGCACAAATTAAGACAGTTTAGTCACTAACCCATGCACTCAGTGAGACACATTTAATCACTCACTCATACATTCAGTCATGCACCTACTAAATCCTTCGTCCAGACAGTTATACATCTACTCATTCTTCAATATCTAAAACATATTTAAACTTTACAGAAACACACAGTCACTGGATGATGTCATCAGTGATGTCATCAGTGATGTCATTTGAGATGTCATCAGTGATGTCATCAGTGATGTCACTGACCATGTCATGAATGATGTAATATGTGACATGATCAGCAGTGGATTGCGGGTGCGCAATATATAGTTAGTGCAACTAACTATATATGGAATTTCAATGGTTTTGTGTGAGTAAAATAAGGTTTTTTAAATGCTAATTCCTAACTATATATGGTCTATAACCTATGGTTTTTTCAGTGAATATATATATATATATATATATATATATATATATATATATATATATATATATATATATTACCACAGGCGGTAACCAACATGGCTTCAGAGAATAAAAACACAGTCATCAACTTATCGAACATGGCGTTAACAGACAAAGAAGAAGAGACTCTTTCATTAGGATTATCATTTTGCAAGAGAACGAACTTTAACTACACACAGACACGGATTGATTTACATCAATTCACAAGAAAACTGAAGCTTAATAAACATTTCTTTAACATCAGAGAAAATATGACTATAGAAAATGATAAACCAAATGAGGCAAACAATGAGTGGCGGATTGAGGATATGGCATTTATAAAGGAAATGGCAGATTTGGATACAGAAGAAAGAATGGGAGGATTAAACACACAGGAAGCGTCCCAGCATGCTGGGCTAGTTACAACAGGCACCACCAAAACTCCATTTAAACCGAGATCAACGTTCTGTCCAAATATGCCCAAAGATTCCATAGACATTTTTTCAGACAAAGTTATTAAGGATCTGAAAGCACTCTCATGGGAAAGTAGTAATGAGTTTTCCAAAACAAACCAAAGTGAGAGGCGGGCATACGACAACATCATGATGAAAATCAAAGACAGGAGTGACATAGTCATACGTTGGTCAGATAAAGGCGGGAATGTGGTGCTTTGGCCTTTAGACATGTACAATACTGAAGCACAGCTGCAACTGTCAGACAGAGAATGCTATCAGAGAATAAGTACAACAAATATATCAACCATACAAGACAGATACAACAGGAGTCTATATGATGGGAAAAGTACAGGTATCATTTCTAGACAGGAATTTCAGTTTTTGAAAACAGACTATCCAGTCATCCCTAATCTGTACCTTATACCAAAGGTACACAAGAATGCGACATGTCCTCCTGGAAGGCCAATTATATCAGCCATTGGGGGCCTCTTTGAGAGTACTAGCCGATTCATTGACTTTTATCTACAACCCTTTGTGAAATCATTGCCTTCCTATACGAAAGACACTGGTGACTTTTTGAAGAAAATCTATGACATAAAATGGCAGTCTGACTTTATATTAATGACTCTGGATGTGCAAAGCTTATACACGAGTATAAGACACCGTGATGGACTCAACGCAATCAGGCACTATTTAACCCCTTTAGAGCTTGTAAATAAACCTCCCCAGTGCTGCGCTGTCCATTGGAACTAGTGCTGAATGGACGTCCAACGGTCGTGCGCAGCACTGGGGAGGTAGTGGCCGTGACGACCGTTGGCCGACGGCAGCAATTAAGGGGTTAAGCAGCAGAACCATTGACTTGTATGCACAGACTCAAATGCTGATACAAATAACTGAATGGTGTTTGATGAACAATATATTCACCTTTGACAAATTGTTGTACAAGCAGATGCAGGGGACCGCCATGGGTACTTGCTTCTCCCCCAGCTATGCTAATTTGCATATGGGCTGGTGGGAGGAGCAAGTACTCATGAAGAATTACACCGCAGAAATGTCCGAAAATATAGCACATTATAGTCGCTATATCGACGACATCTTTGCCATATGGAAAGGCAGTGAGGAAAGTGCAAGAGAATTTGCTGGACATCTAAATGAAAACAGCTTGAATTTAAAATTCACATGCACTACCAGTAGAAGCAGGATCAATTTCTTAGATCTAGAACTATTTGTATTGGATGGCAAGATTCAATTCAAGACATACCGCAAACCAACATCAGGCAATACGATCCTACATGCCTCTAGTTTTCACCCTATAAGCTTAATTAACCGTATTCCTTATGCAGAGTGCTTGAGAATGCGACGCAATTGTAGTACCGAAGAAACATATGAAGAGTCTAAGGCAAACCTATTTAGCAGACTGACCAGCAGAGGGTACACTAAACATACGCTAGAAATAGCAGCAAACAAGAGTGACACCAAAAATAGAAGAGATCTATTGTTCAAACATGCACCTAATGCAACAATGTTTAAACAAAGCACTAACATCCCTCGCTTGATCACAGGGTACAATGCCTATCATAAACAAGTAAGAAAGATCATCTATAGGCACTGGCCAATAGTACGAAATGACCCAGTGATAGGCAATAAGTGCAACAAAGTCCCTCAAGTTACTTTCAGAAAGGCAAAAAGCATGAAAGATGAGATTTTTGTAAATACTCCATCCCTGAAAAAGAATAAACCACCATGGCTAAAAAGTAGCAATGGTTTCTTTAAGTGCATAAAGTGCAAAGCGTGCCAGTATAACCTCAACATGACCAAATTAGATGTGCCTCATAGGAAACAGCCACTGGAGATTCGTGAGAATTACTCGTGCAAGACGGACTATGCAGTCTACGTCTTGCAATGTAGTTGCAAAAAACAATACGTGGGCAGCACCATCCATCCTGTCCATGTGCGGGTGCTACAACATCTTAGAGCAATCAGTAACGATGACCCCACGTATCCAGTGGCTAGGCACATAAATAATGTTCATGGAGGAGATGCCAACAATATAAGATACTTTGTCGTGGATCATGTGAAGAAGAGCGTAAGAGGAGGAAATAGATTACTTGCCCTACGGAGACTTTAATCCCGTTACATTATCCTCTTAAATACAAAGGCCCCCCATGGCCTTAACGCGGATGAAGCACTTAGTGTACATTTATAAAGAGGAGAGTAGAACAATTTTGTCACTCAGTTGCCCTTACGGACCCGAGCCCACATCCTTCGTAACAGTTGGATATATTAGCCTAAACACTGAGCTACAAACATAGGCTTTGAAAATTATTTTATAAACATAACACACACATGAGTAATTAGGTGGTTGTTGCACTTTAATTTAGTTTATGAAGTATGTATGGTGGACCCTTGAAATTCTGATAATAACAATGATGTATGATAATAATCGGACAATTCAGCAGTGGTGGTGTGTTATATAACATTATCACACAATGGTATGTAAGGTTCCTTAAGTTGCCCACTTGGGCTTTATTTCCCACTGTGTATGAACTGATATAAGCAAGACATTATGCCAGCATGAAATGGATCGAATAGGTATCCAACCCCTGCAATCGTTTATATAAAGCATACATTTATAAAGGTATTAACTTAAGAAGGATTCTTATATAGAATGTACAGGTTCCACCAAGTATGAGCATGAACCTCATTAACCGGGAGTGAAATGGGAATTGTGATAATAACAATGTGAATTAATTGTTATCCATGCCATGCTTTAGTTATAATTAATTTATTTTGATTTAATTTAAGTTATTCACATATTGGTGGCACAAAAATAACGATGTGCAGAAACGGTATAACATCCTAAATGGCCACGAAGCTAAGGGTTGCTATGGTTTCTGAGATGCGAACCGCCCTGACCAATCAGCAACATGTTTGTACAAAAGGCCCTACCTTACTAGTATTCGCTGTTGTGAGCAAGGTGGTATAGCCGTCGAAACGCGTCATATCTTTTCTTTTGTGAAATAAAAACTTTTTCCTGAAACAAGATCCCACGGAGTCAGCGCCTGCTTTGCACCACCAAAACGTCAGGTTTGGACTTCATATATATATATATATATATATATATATATATATATATATATATATATATATATGCAACACCGACTCCCTCCGAAGAAACGAGACAGAGACCCTGGAGGAGCCGGTTGGAAGCCTTTATTCATTCAGACAATGGCGAATGCATTTCGGCGGCACTTCTGCCTTCCTCAGCGCCCAAAGCGTCCGATTGGTATTGCCACCCACTGTCGGTAAGTCCCTTCTCTTTATGTCTTGCAATTGCAAGTCCGCTCCGCCCTCTGCAGCTTGAATGCGCACCTGTGTGGAGTCCCGTGAGTAGGAAAGGACTCCAAGTCCCATAATCCAGCATGATGGACACCCGGAACCAAGGTGCAAGGGGGGAAAAAACAAGGTGAAAAATGTCATTGCGGTGATGTAGGGAACAGTGTGTGCCCAAAGGAAAGGAAAATGAATTATCCTGCTTTGGTGTCGGAATTGCAAACTGCTTCCTCCGGTCCTCCGTACCACCTCAGCCACGAAGTCAAGGAGTCCATTTAGCAGGGGCTGCGTGACAGTGCACACTACCCAAGATTGCGATTAATTAATCCCAAAACTGCCGTCCTTCCTCCAAGCATCCGCAGCGGGCTCCTGACCATCCAACAAACGTTGGCAAATTAAACGAACTGCAGCAGCTCAGGTACCAGTGAAGTCAGTCACCCAAAGCGAGGTAGGGGTCCCTGAAATGCGTCTCTGGTTGACGCAGAAATTGATGCAACACTGACTCCCTCCGAAGAAACGAGACAGAGACCCTGGAGGAGCCGGTTGGAAGCCTTTATTCATTCAGACAATGGTGAATGCATTTCGGCGGCACTTCCGCCTTCCTCAGCGCCCAAAGCGTCCGATTGGTATTGCCACACACTATAGTAAGTCCCTTCTCTTTATGTCTTGCAATTGCACGTCCGCTCCGCCCTCTGCAGCTTGAATGCGCACCTGTGTGGAGTCCCTTGAGTAGGAAAGGACTCCAAGTCCCATAATCCAGCATGATGGACACCCGGAACCAAGGTGCAAGGGGGGAAAAAAACAAGGTGAAAAATGTCATTGCGGTGATGTAGGGAACAGTGTGTGCCCAAAGGAAAGGAAAATGAATTATCTTGCTTTGGTGTCGGAATTGCAAACTGCTTCCTCCGGTCCTCCGTACCACCTCAGCCACGAAGTCAAGGAGTCCATTTAGCAGGGGCTGCGTGACAGTGCACACTACCCAAGATTGCGATTAATTAATCCCAAAACTGCCGTCCTTCCTCCAAGCATCCGCAGCGGGCTCCTGACCATCCAACAAACGTTGGCAAATTAAACGAACTGCAGCAGCTCAGGTACCAGTGAAGTCAGTCACCCAAAGCGAGGTAGGGGTCCCTGAAATGCGTCTCTGGTTGACGCAGAAATTGATGCAACACCGACTCCCTCCGAAGAAACGAGACAGAGACCCTGGAGGAGCCGGTTGGAAGCCTTTATTCATTCAGACAATGGCGAATGCATTTCGGCGGCACTTCCGCCTTCCTCAGCGCCCAAAGCGTCCGATTGGTATTGCCACACACTGTCGGTAAGTCCCTTCTCTTTATGTCTTGCAATTGCAAGTCCGCTCCGCCCTCTGCAGCTTGAATGCGCACCTGTGTGGAGTCCCGTGAGTAGGAAAGGACTCCAAGTCCCATAATCCAGCATGATGGACACCCGGAACCAAGGTGCAAGGGGGGAAAAAAACAATATATATATATATAACCTACTGGCGGTCGCCAGTAGGTAGTTATAGTTAGGATTGGCTACCATAGGAAATCTGCAACATTCTATTGGGAATAACTCTGGCTCCGGTTGAGGAATTTGTATGTAATTTTCCAAAATTTGGCCAGCTCCGCTGCGCTCCTTCCCTGAAAGTTTCGGGGGGATTCGTGAAGTGGGGGCTGAGAAAAAAGGGGGGTCCCAAAACGTGTTTTCCCCATGTTAATTTCCATAGGACGGTCTGACAAGTCTACAGCCCGAACCGCTGAACGGAATTACGCCAAACTTGGCAAAATTGTAGGGACTGGTACGCAGATGTGCCTTTGCTATATTTGCTAAAAATTGCTCCAGTGTTTTTTTTGAAAATTAACTTCAAAAACACATATATATCTATAGGCGCGCTCCGTCCGCTCTCCGGTACGCGTACCGGGGAGCACACCCGGCGCGCTACTGGTGTGCGCGAGTGGAAAGCTGATTGGCTGTTGGGTGTCTGTCAACATTCTAAACAGTCCGGAGAGTCCGCCATCTTGTGTCTTGGTAGAATCGAGACACGAGAGGTGAAAAAAGAAAGGTATAATTAAAAGGGGGGCAGAGTAGACACCCCCTGACCCCCCAGGTTTTTTTTTTTTTTAATTTTCGCGGGGTAAGCGCTGGATGCGCTCCCAGGTGCGCGCTCCGGTACGCGCACCCTGAGCGCACCACGGGGAAAAACAGTGTAAAAAAATAGAGTCAAAAAATAATGTAAAGTGTTTAGAGGAAAGTGATGCATTGCTGGAGTGTGTCACAAAAATGATGCAACTCCAGCAATGCATCCTTTCACATGGGGTAAGTCCCATGTGAAAGGGCATGCGTCAGTCTTACGCCTGCTGTGAGGCAGGCGCAAGATTTGGACGCAACAGCGTCGTAAAAGTGACGCAGTGAAATCTCATAGATTTCACTGTGTGACTTCTACGACCCTTCCTTATGTCAATACGCCCCCCTTGCATAAATTACAGCTGGTGCAGGTATAATGTGGCGCAGGGGTTTACAAAGTGACGCATCTACCTAGATACGTCACTTTGTAAATATGACTCAACAAGGTGTATTTTTTACAGCACTGGTGCTTCACAAAAAGTGACGCACCGGTGGCGTAACAGTGACGCATGGCCTCATAAATGAGACCTTCAGTGTTCTACTCATGCGTCATATTTAATGTATGACGCATTATGTCGCAAGGAGTTACAGATACCTCAGTATTTCTGACGTATCTGTAAGCGCAAAAGTGATGCATTGCTGGAGTGTGTCACAAAAGTGACGCAACTCCAGTAATGCATCCTTTCACATGGGGCCAGCCCCATGTGAAAGGGCCTGTGTCAGTCTTACGCCTGCTGTGAGGCAGGCGCAAGATTTTGACGCAATGGTGTCCTAAAAGTGACGCAGGGAAATCTCATAGATTTCACTGCGTCACCTCTACGACCCTTTCTTGCGTCAATACGCCCCTTTTGCATACATTACACCTGACGCAGGTATAATGTGGCCCAGGGGTTTACAAAGTGACGCATCTACCTAGATGCGTCACTTTGTTAATATGACTCAACAAGGTGCATTTTTTACAAGACTGGTGTGTCACAAAAAGTGACCCACCGGTGGCGTAAAAGTGACGCATGGCCTCATAAATGAGGCCTTCAGTCTTCTACTCATGCGTCATATTTAATGTATGTCGCATTATGTCGCAAGGAGTTACAGATACGACAGTATTTCTGACGTATCTGTAAGCGCAAAAGTGATGCATTGCTGGAGTGTGTTACAAAAGAGACGCAACTCCAGCAATGCATCTTTTCACATGGGGCCAGCCCCATGTGAAAGGGCCTGCATCAGTCTTACGCCTGCTGTGAGGCAGGTGCAAGATTTTGACGCAATGGTGTCCTAAAAGGGACGCAGTGAAATCTCATAGATTTCACTGCGTCACCTCTACGACCCTTTCTTGCGTCAATACGCCCCCTTTGCATATATTACACCTGACGTAGGTATAATGTGGCGCAGGGGTTTGCAAAGTGACGCATCTACCTAGATGCGTCACTTTGTAAATATGACTCAACACGGTGCATTTTTTACAACACTGGTGCGTCACAAAAAGTGACGCACCGGTGGCGTAAAAGTGACACATGGCCTCATAAATGAGGCCTTCAGTCTTCTACTCATGCGTCATATTTAATGTATGCCGCATTATGTCGCAAGGAGTTACAGATACGTCAGTATTTCGGACGTATCTGTAAGCACAAAAGGGATGCATTGCTGGAGTGTGTTACAAAAGTGACGCAACCCCAGCAATGCATCCTTTCACATGGGGCCAGGCCCATGTTAAAGGGCCTGCGTCAGTCTTACGCCTGCTGTGAGGCAGGTGCATAAATGAGGCCTTCAGTCTTCTACTCTTATTTTTCTTTCACTTTCTCTGTTTCTTCACTGCCTTACTTACCTGGTCTCACACTCACTTGTCTTTATCCAGTCTGTATCTCCACTCTTTCCTAAACATCACTGCTCTTTTCTTACCCTTCCACACCCCCGTTCCTTTACTACATTTTCTTCACTTATCCACATTCCCCATGTTCATTCTCCTTCTCCTCACTCTCCTTCCCCACACTCACCTTCTTTCAGTCCCCCTACTTCACTTCCCTTCCCCTCTCGTCCCTTTCTTTGCTTTCTCACTCATTTTCCTCTCCTCTCTCACTGCACTCCACTTCACTTACTCTTTTTCATTTTTTTAAGAATACAGCTCTTTGATGAGAATTGGAGGTAGTTCTGAAAATAACTTTTTTTTTCTTCTTTTTTCCTTTTTTTTGAACAAAAACAAAAACAGGGAATGGGAAACTGCTCAACAGGAGCAAAAAACAAAAAACAAAATTAGGGCTGGGAACGCCAGCGGTGGCTGTCTAATGCTCGAACCATGAGCAGAACAAAGTAGCTGATCACAATCTCTGCATTTAATTACGCCTCTATTAACCCCTACCGCGCTACCGTGTTTTCCCGCTGTGTGCGGGAACTTCAAAAATGGCTTGTTTATGACAAAGCCAGCTCGTCATCCGCGTAGCGCAGGTAACGCCCATGACGAGCTGGCTTTGTCATTAGCATCGAAGGGGTTAAAAGCAGGCTGAATATTAGGGATCAGCTCTTGTGATCGCCCCCTCACTGATGTAGTTGGTCCTCCGGTTGAAGTAGAGGCACCATCACTGGGAGCCTCTCATGCCAGAGCCCTGACACTCTCCCGGGCATAGTTCTGGGGGTGCCTCCTCTCGACGTGGCGAATCATGGTGGAGTTTCCGAATGAATATTTTTTAGTGGGGTCACCCCGTGACAGGACAGTGTGACAAATCCTGCACTCCACCTTTGGAGCATTTACTTTTTTTATCATCTGGAATGGAAAAAGACTTCCATATGAAGTGTTCTTTTATCCTGGGCTGAGGAACCTCTTCATCTATAAATCCCTCTGTGTCATCTTCGCTGCTGGATGCTCTGGCAGCCATGGTAATCCAAGATAGATTCGAGAGCAAAAAGACAGGTCTTGCAGTCACAAAAGTGAAAGAAGAAGTGAAGGAAATGGGTGGGGATTTCATTCTTTGTAAAAAAAACTGTTAGCAACCAATGAAAAGAGTTATTTTAAGGTCACATGACTTGACGCGCTTACGCTGCGCGCACCGGAGCGCTTCCGGGGGCGCTTATGCGGCACGAACGTAGGCGCTTCCAGGGGCGCTTACGCGGCGCGGCTGAGTGACGTTTTGGTAGCTTTACGGAAATGCAAAATCATTTTCATTTTGTAAATCAAAAATACTGCTTTTATAAGTATGATACTGAATGTCTTGCATTATTATTTACTTTTCATACATATTTTTTTTATGAACGCAGAAATAGCGCTCTCGCTGCGCTCTCGGGTGAGCTTACCGGTGCGCGCACCCTGAGCGCACCAGGAAAAAATGTAAGAAAAATATATATACATTGAACAAATAATTTTTTTTTTTTAAATATCATTAATTGTTGTAAAAAACAGCAAATAAGAAAAAAGAATCGTAGATTACAAAGTTGATATACAAAGGAATTAGCTTTTAAAAAAACTATGAAATTCACTGAAAAAACCATAGGTTTCACAAACGTTATACTAAGGAATTAGCTTTTAAAAAAACTTTGAAATTCACTAAAAAAACCATAGGTTTCACAATCGTTATAGTTAGGAATTAGCATTTAAAAAACCTTTGAAATTCACTAAAAAACATAGGTTTCACACTCGTTATAGTTAGGAATTAGCATTTAAAAAACCTTTGAAATTCACTGAAAAAACCATAGGTTTCACACCAGTTATAGTTAGCTGAACATTTTACTCATACAAAACCATTGAAATTCCCACGTTATAGTTAGTTGGACTCACTATTACTCGCGCGCCCGCAATCCACTGCTGATGATGTCACATATTACATCATTCATGACATGGTCAGTGACATCACTGATGACATCACTGATGAAATTTTGCCTCCTCCTTTGCATGCGTCATGTGACCAAGGGCTCCGTGAAGCCCGAAACGTTATGCTGAGGTGTGCCGCTTTCTTTACTAAATAAAAACACTGCTCACCTGCACTTTGGGTCTCCTCTCTCCTTCTGCGCCGACGGTATCCAGGACTGGGCTCCAGGCGAAAGAAAGCTGAGATTGTTTTCATCTCTACAAACCGGCATTGTGCTTCGCTGGTTTTTGGATGACCCCTTCCCTTACAAGCGGCGGAGCGGCAGGAAGCCAAGACCTCTGGTGACCCGGAAGTCGTATGTCTATCTCCCGTTAGGAAGTAATTGCTCCAGCCCCCGGCCACTGTGGACGCCGACCGCAACACGCACCTGAAGAGGAGTACGGAGGGCGTATCGCTCCCTAAAGACACCTGAAGTCGGGCAGCAGTGTTCGAGTTGTGCAACAGGATAGCGCCGGTAAGAGAAGTGTGTGCCCGGTCACCCGGCGGCGTGCATTTGCTTGTGCCGTTGGGAGGCGGTGAGAACGCATTGCGCGTTAGGGAACCAGGAAAGCGGCATGTCAGCAGACGCAATAAAGGCGAGAGAATTGGTAGCATTGAATGCGTTTGATGACTCCCCGGCGGGGGGGTCATCTGGACCAGCAACACAGAATGTACCTGTAAACGAATTTGGCAGCATTCGAGACAAATTCAAAAGACTGGAGAAACTCATGAAACGGGAACTCTCGAAATGGTGGGAGCATCACTCCTTGAGCCGATACCTGGAAGTGAACAGAATACCTCGGGGACTGCGTGTGATGCTAGCCCCTAGTTATGAGGATCCAGACCCCGAGATGCTCAGGGAGTGGGCAGATTGGAACCTTGAGTCTTCGCGTGGGTTAGTCCAGATACTTGTGCGCTATGCAGAAAGCGACCGTCTGAAAGCACAGATTAAAATAGAGGAACTGAATCTGGAGATTGAATCATCCTGTGGTGAGCTCACCACCGAATGCACGAAGCTACGCGTGATATGATGGCAAGGCTTCAGAAAGAAGAAGAGGAAATAAGCAAAAGAAAAGCCTTCAAATTCCAAAGAGATAAGGCGGACTATGCGGAGGGGCGTATCTTTACTTTTGCTAAAAAATTTGAAGCCATTAAAGCCAGTAGAAGACTCAGGGTTGCATCAATGCCAGGCCGCTCCACCCAAGGGCCAGGGGCAGGGGCAGCACAGCGAGATGATTCTTCAGAGTCTAATTTAAGTTCATGTATTAACAGTGACTCAGATTCTAACACATCTCAAACAGATGCGCAATTGGGGTTTACCAGATTAACACCAGCAGAAGAGCTCGAATGCTTACGGAAGAACAGGCGCGAAACCTTACGCTCAAGAACCCAGGCACCTGCAGGAACAAAATCCGTAATGCCAAGCGTTACCAACGCCGAAAAGCCAATTCAAGAAGAAAAAAATCAGCAGAAAAAGAAAAAGAGCACCAGGAAATGGAACAGGAAGTGAGCGATTATTTAGGAACATCAGGTACTGCCCCCTCAGTCATCAACCTTACTGACATGGTATTGTCTCAGTCCAAACTACGCATCCTATCTATGGGTCTCACATTTTGTCCACCCTGTGATTTTAATTATGTGGACACTAGGATAGACCTATATAAATTTGTCCGCAAGCTGAAATTGCAGAAACATTTCTCGGGTGGTAAGACACGTAACACCACTCTGAGGGCGGATTCATCTAACCAGGGGCTTCTAGCTCGTGATGCCCCATGCTTGGAAGCTATGGAATCACTCGGACGTGAGCAAATAATATCGCAAGAAGACTTGGCTCAAACCACAAGTAAGGTAGGGGGGCTTACATCGTTCAAACCACGCTCTACATATACTCCTGTGACGGTATATGATAATATCGACATTTTCCATGATGCTACTGTTAAAGAAATTAAGGTGCTCCACTCTAAATTGCTCAACTCCAAACGTAGGAAATACACACAGAATGATCAATACTTGAAGCTCATCAAAAAGATCCAACAAAATGAAAATGTTATTGTTAGGCAATCTGACAAAGGGGGGGAATATAGTGTTATGACCGCGACATCTGTATTTGGAAGAAGCCCTCTCCCAATTGAATAATCCTGATTGTTATAGACACAGTGACATCACCCTGGTGAAGAAAGCCCAGGCAGACTTCTATTCATTATTGATGGGGTGGAGATCTTTTGGTTTGTTAAGCATGGATGAGCTCAAGTACTTGAAAAATGACAACCCGATCATGCCGGTCCTTTACCTAATCCCAAAGGTTCACAAGAACCCGGCCAACCCTCCGGGAAGGCCGATCATTGCAGCTTGCGGGGGTCTACTGGAAAAAACAACTATCTATGTAGACTCATTCTTGCAAGAGCATGTACAAAGCCTACCGTCATTTGTTCAGGATTCTAATGACTTCGTGCGCAAAATAGATGGCATTGAGTGGGATCCTGATTTATGGCTAATAACACTAGACGTAACGTCTTTGTACACTAGCATTAATCACCAGGATGGCCTACGAGCTACGGAATTTTTCTTGGGACAGAGACCGATTATAATGGCTGATCATAATCGTATGCTGTTATCTATGATCTCATTCTGTTTGCATCATAATTTCTTTATGTTTAACAACAGATATTACCAGCAGGTCAGGGGTGTTGCGATGGGGGCCTGTTTCTCTCCCAGTTACGCCTGTCTTCATATGGGCTATTGGGAGAGACAGGTCCTCTATGGTGAACACTCTGACATTGCTATGCGGTCTATTGTATGCTGGTATCGTTTCATAGACGATGTGTTCCTTGTTTGGAGGGGTACTCGTCTGGAAGCTGAGCAATTTATTGAGACTTTGAATTGTAATAACTACAACTTACAGTTCACTTCTGATATCAGTAAGGAACAGGTACATTTCCTAGACATGACAGTATCAATTGGACAGGACAAACTGGAAACCAGGCTATATAGGAAGCCCACGGCGGGCAACACAATACTCCATGCCAGTAGCCACCATCCTTCCCATCTCATACGCAGCATCCCCTATGGGGAGATGTTGCGTATTAGACGGTTGAGTAGCACTGAAGCTCAATGTCATCTAGCACAGCAGGCTAGCAGGACTATATTCTTGGCAAGGGGGTATAATCCTGGGCTAATTGACAAAGCTATGGCTAAAGCCAATGCTTTGTCAAGAAGCGCAATCCTACAACGTAAGGTTTCTGCAGGGCCAACCATCTCCCGAGATCAACCAGTTAGACTGATTTGGGCCTACAACAGGCAACACAGGGTGCTTAGTAAGATCATTTCCAGACACTGGGACTTAATTAAATGGGACCCTATCATAGGTGATAAGATTCCAGCTACACCATCCATCGCCTATAGAAAAGCATATTCGATGCAAGATGCATTGGTCAAATCTAGCCCAGAGGTTACAAACATTAAGAACTGGCTAGATAAGAGCAAGGGCTTCAGGAAGTGTTCTTCCTGCAAAGCATGCCAACATGGGCTTAAAAAGACAGAATATGCAGTCCCATTTACCCCTGGTGCACGCAAAATAAAGAAACAACTGACTTGCAAAAGTGAATTTGGGGTTTATGTGCTGGAGTGTCCGTGTGCCCTGCGGTATGTGGGTAGCACCAAGCTGCAGGTGCACAAGAGGATACTCCAGCACATAAGGGCCATCAATACCAGTGACCCGGCATATCCGGTGGCCCGCCACTTTAAGGAGCACCATAACAATGATAGTACCCTTCTGAGATATTATGCCATTGATAGTATAGGCCCATTGAGAAGAGGAGGGGATAGGGAAGGTGCCCTCAGGAGGTTGGAGACCAGGTACATACTGGAAATGGATAGCAGATCACCGGGGGGGTTGAACTCCACGGAGGACTTCTACACCTGTCTCTGATCCATAATATTGTTTCAATTTCCTGTTTTTTGGTTCTCCCACCCTCCCAATGTACCAGCAATGATAATTTTGTAGGACGCTACTATCCATATCTGCCTATGAACATACTTAGCCTGGTTGTCCTTTTGTATGATTAGACAGGGACATACGATTTGTTCTGTATACTTCATGTCCTGTGCATGTCTAGGGTTGCAAGTGACCCAGTTGTGAAATGTAGCCTAGGCTTAGGTTACATTACTGTCCAACAAACGCTAAACTGTACTCTAAATGAGAAAAAGTATAAAAGGCAAAAAATACAAAAAAACTAAAAAACAAAATAGAAAAAATAAAAATTGATTGATATTACTCACTCATAATACCATTTTTTGAATGTTAAATGATGGGTGCATATCTCAATAAAGGTGATTGAGAAGAGAGGCTGCGATATTGTTATCTCCTCTCTTCACTATATCACCTTAGGACATAGACAAACTGCGGGCTTGTGCAATAGAAATATTTAAGTCAGGAGGCTGGGCTTCCAGGGATGGGCAAATGCATTTATGCATCTATGTATTTTGACCACCTGATATTCCATCCAGTGTAAATAGTGTATGATCATTGTAAATATATCAATTATCAATGTATTGATACATATATATATTTGACATTTTTAACATTGTGGTGTATATGATGATAGACTTGTTATTTATTTTTGACATTACAATTGAATACATGACTTTATCTGCACTTTAATGATGGTTTGCACACTGCTGAGTTTGCACTTTTCAAACTTCACTAGGGATTATCCCGTGATGCAAGCCTGCTGAGTATCAGAATATTGCCTTGATCTAATGTTGAAGGTACTTTGTATTTGCACTTTAAATATATCCTGCACTTTATAAATTGATTTGTCATAAAGCCGGTAAGGGATTATCCCAGAATGTGAGCGTTTTTGGATTAACGACAATGTTGTCTATGTCCATTACTGAGGTAACCTCACATGTGACTGTATTCCACCAATAACGTTACATTTTCGATGGCATTTGCACTTTAAATTTTGCCTCCTCCCTTGCATGCGTCATGTGACCAAGGGCTCCGTGAAGCCCGAAACGTTATGCTGAGGTGTGTCGCTTTCTTTACTAAATAAAAACACTGCTCACCTGCACTTTGGGTCTCCTCTCTCCTTCTGCGCCGACGGTATCCAGGACTGGGCTCCAGGCGAAAGAAAGCTGAGATTGTTTTCATATATATATATATATATATATATATATATATATCTTGTTTATTTGTAATAAAATCGTTTTCACTGCTACCCCCGGAGTGCTGTGTTCCTTTCCGACGGAGAGGATTTTGAGCATCATATATATATATATATATATATATATATATATATTACCTACTGGCGGTCGCCAGTAGGTATATATAGTTAGGATTTTTTCTCTATGGGTTTTTTGAAAATTCTATGTCTAATAACTTTGGCGTTTGTGGACGGAATTGGCTGAAATTTTCAGGAAAATGGCACATTTTGTTTCTGAGCAGCCCTTGAAAATTTGGGGGGGGTTCGTCCAGTGGGGGCCGAGAAAAAAGGGGGGTCCCAAAACGTGTTTTTAACATTGAGTTTTCCATAGGGCGGTTGGCCTCACTTTTAGCCCGAACGGCTGAATGGATTTGCACGAAACTTGGCAAAATTGTAGGGACTGGTAGCCCGATGTGCCTTTTGTAGGTCTCAATATATGTGCTCCAGTGGATTTTGAGAAATTAACGTTTAAAAAAAGATATATATCTGTAACAGCGGACCGGGCAGCGCACTGGTTCGCGGACTTTTCGCGCAACGGAGCTTTGTGAAGCGAAGCTGATTGGTTCTCCGGCGTCTGTCAACATTCCAAACAGTCCGTAGCGGCCGCCATCTTGTCTCTCGGTAGGATCGAGAGACAAGAGGAGGTCAAAACAAAGGGGGAAATAACTATAAGGGGGCATAGTAGATCCTCGCTGACCCCCTAGGTTTGATGTGGAGGTTTTAAAAGGGCCCCGCGGGGCAAAAAAAAAAAATAATAATAATAATTGAACGGCTGAATGGATTTGCACGAAACTTGGCAAAATATTAGGGACTGGTAGCCCGATGTGCCTTTGCTAGGTCTCAATATATGTGCTCCAGTGGATTTTGAGAAATTAACGTTCAAAAAAAGATATATATCTGTAACAGCGCTCCGCTTCGCGTAACGGAGGTTTGCGAAGCTGATTGGTCATTCTGTCACTGGGCTATAGTTGGGCTACATCTGGCTGATATTTGGGCTACATTTGTTTTTTTGTGTGTCTGGCGGCCATCTTTGGGCTACATTGGGCTACATTGGGCTTCATTGGGCTACATTCGGCTAATTAGCAAATAGCTCATCGCAAACTAGGAATGGTAAAGAATCGCTATTTATTCCTTAAAGTTCGCTATTTAGGAAATGCAAATAACTTTGATGATACATATGGCGGTTCATCTCTAACAAGATAAGAAGCATAGGGATACATTTATGATGACTGGCGCATCACCAGGGATGTGTTAGTCATTCTGTGCCGCTGTTCCGTCACCTATGGTGTGCTGCATTTACAATGCGGCGCATCATGGGGCAAAAACAGCACAGATGCGTGATGTATCTGTGCCGTAAAGGTGGCGCATTGCTGGAGTTGTATCGCAAGTGTGATGAAGCTCCAGCAAGGGTCGGGGGTGCCCCTGTCGCAGGGTTTCTGTTCTCACACAGAACTGTGGACAGAGGATTGGAACCTCGGCGAATGCATTGCTGGAGTTGTATCGCAAGTGTGATGAAGCTCCAGCAAGGGTCGGGGGTGCCCCTGTCGCAGGGTTTCTGTTCTCACACAGAACTGTGGACAGAGGATTGGAACCTCGGCGAATTAGGGTGTCCCAAAACTCACGTTAGTAATTAAAAACTATTTAGCAAGCTAGGTACAGTGTCACATTGGATATAACAAACTCTCAATGTTTAGACAATCCAGAATATGAACTTATAGTACCTCAGGATACGTGGAACTCATGAACAGTCGGTCGTTATAGATTTCTTAGAAACCAGAACATGGAGTTAAGAAGAACAGATGTGTATTTGAAATGTTTATTTACTAATGCCGTCTTCTCAGGCGTAGTACCTTAGATAATAAAAGTACACATATTATCAGTAGCAAAATTACCAGCATAGTTACTAGTACATAAAAAGTGAATGGTGATAGTATGTTAACATGCTGTAAATGAATAAGAGTTAGCAACACTTATAAGCAGCCGCGGGCCGTGGAGGGAGTTACGGTGAGGCAGGGAGGCGGGGAGGGGGAGAAGCAGGGTGGAGAATACAAGTACACATATTATCAGTAGCAAAATTACCAGCATAGTTACTAGTACATAAAAAGCGAATGGTGACAGTATGTTAACATGCTGTAAATGAATAAGAGTTAGCAACACTTATAAGCAGCCGCGGGCCGTGGAGGGAGTTACGGTGGGGCAGGGAGGCGGGGAGGGGGAGGGGCAAGGTAGAGAGGGCTCCACCCTGCTTCTCCCCCTCCCCGCCTCCCTGCCCCATCGTAACTCCCTCCACGGCCCGCGGCTGCTTATATCTCACCCTCCCTAATACACATATTATATTATTTGCTAAGAAGGTCTCTTTGTGTTGGTTTAGGGCGTGCCCATACTTTAGTGTCTTAGATTTGAAGGAATCACATCAGCATACACCAGCTCTCTCTTCATGTGAACCGCATCAACTGTTGTGTATGTGTGTTCGGCAAAGCAATATAAAACCCGCCTCATGCCCAGAATTGGCAGAAGTTGCACTTATGTTATGAGTATGAAGTCGTGGAGATCAGACCTCATAACAATTCTGTATCGTGTTGTTCTTGAAACTTTAGCACTCGCTGTACAGATATAGTTTAACAAGTAAAGCAGATAGTAGACCAATAACATATTATTCTCATGTAAACCACGATGAACTACTAGGTGGAAAGCTAAAGCAACAACTAAGTGTCGTGTGCAGAAGTTGCAAAAAAGGAAAAATGGCGTTTAAACCGGTAATGAGCCCATGCTAACTTAACACGGTGTAAAGATATCCAGGACCTAGATGACACCTCCTCATGATCCGGAAACGAACTGAATAAGATAATAGAAGTGCCATCTCATGAGAGCAGATTGCAAGTTTATATGTGGACGGTCCGCAAGGTAAAGCATTAAAAACTAGGAAAATTTAATGCTAAAGAAAAATAAAACAGCCAAGTACTTTATCGAGTCTTAAGCCAATAGGCAAGGTAAATAATAAAAACTTGACAAATAAGTCAATGAATTGTCAATGAAATGCTAGTACTCAGCATATCAAACATGAAAAAGGTCTATGACATAACTGTGTATGCAAAATAAGCTGCAACAGCCTCCAATAGGAAGTCACCGTCTTCATCCGAAAACAGTTCAGCCATCCAATTTAAAAGCGGAAAAGAACATACGTGCTCTCCCAGCACCGGATCCTCTATCACCATCAGAGGACAGCTCGGTGGGTTTTCAAGAAAGCTCTGTTCCAAGAAAGACTGTGCTGCCGCCAGTAAATTCCAGGGACCAAGTAGTCCATGCATCAATGCCACAGCCATAATCCTTTCGCCAGGACAAACCAACTCGTGAGTAATGATAGGAGTCATCAGCTGATTAAAGTCGACGTCAGGAGAAACCGGTCCGCAGAGACACAAATCAATGGCCCAATCGAAATCACAGGTCAGGCAGTGAAATACAGGCTGGACACAGGTGAAGTAGGAGAACCGAAAAGATAATCCATATGCCGTGCTTAATATCGCCAACGGCATTGTGCCATAATATTCTAGCATGCGATTGCGGAACAGTGTCAGCAGCTGCAGGGTCGGAGGTTGCATCGGAGGGACATCCATATTTAAAAATGTAAAAAAGCACAAGAGCGTCCGCTGGTAATGCAAGTAAAAATGCCAATCTACGAACCAGAGTGCAGAAAATACAATGAAAGGAAGCAGGGATGACTCCAAAGATTTTCTCAAATGAAGTCACGAGACCACTGGTAACAACTTTAAAAAAGTGTGCCAGGGATTTTGTGGAGGATGCGTTAAAGATAGTCGGAAACATGTTGCTGAAATTGAAAGGCAAACCTGTGTACGGGTGTTCGCTATGTGAAGTACGAAAGTTTCACGGGCCGAACTCAAGGCCACCTCTCTCTGAGACAAAAGAGCTCTTATTCTTGCCATGCCGTTGAAACGTGTCCCAAGGTTGGTATTTGTGGCCAGATTGAAAACTCCCTATGTTCATGTGTGGGAGGAAATAGAACATTTCTGCAGCAAATAACCCGTTCACTTACTGTTACGATAAAAGGAATACTTTTAATTAACTCAGAACAATCTTCATTATTGAGCATCAAATAACTACCATTTTCCAACAACTTGAACGTGGGGATGATAGCAGGAACTGGCGTGCCTTGCAACACGCAAGCCATATTTGGTCGGTGTTTGTTGCATGAATCGTGTAACTGTATGTGCCTACACATTAGTGAATGATCTGGCGTCTCAGTGCATTCCTCTCCATTCAGATAAACTTCTTGATCATCTTTGAAACATCTGTATGTGTATGGAAGCGACCAGACCTCATGAAGAAAAGCACTACCTAAAGGTTCATAACGACCTATTGGTATATATTTCATACAATTTGAAAACTTATATAAAGCAAAAGGCAGCGTTATTAAACCGTGGATAAGGCATGTTACCAAAAAACCCGCAATCCTCTGCTGATGATGTCACTGAGCATGTCATGAATGATGTAATATGTGACATCATCAGCAGTGGATTACGGGTAATGGTATCTCTAGTTTACTCCCCTATAGCTGTCTTTCTTTTAACATAAGTGTGTGTTTCCTTCCCTTATACTTACTGTTTTTGGTTCGCTTCCAGTTCGCGTACCAGCGAGCGAACTAGGAAGCGAACTAAGAGAAATAGAGGTTGGCACAGTTCCAAATATTGTACCAATTTTTTAATAACGGGGAGGTAGTTCTGAAAAGAACTTTTTTTTTTATTTTTCTGAACATTTTTTTACTGTTTTTGAATTTTTCGGAACAGTTTTATATTTTTTGGGGTTTTTCTTGGAGGGGGCAATGAAAACGATTCATTGTAAAGGGCTCAACAGGAGCAACAAAACAAAAAAAAGAAGTATTTATTATTTTGGGCGTTTCGGACAAACTTGCATATGATAGTCAATAGCTCTGTTGATCAGAGTGATGCTTTTTTCTCCGTAGGAAATGAATCCATCGCAAAGTGCGCAGGTGTGTTTTACATCACCAAATCTCATTTGTATATTTGGCACCATCTCCCTGCCCTCTGGTCCCGTTACTTCCGGTACAACAGATCTTCTGGCCATAATAGGGAGATTATCTAGGTCGTTCCGAAACTGTGCAGCACTGTAGTTGTTAGGATGCCACCTAGTCATATGGCGATGCATTGTGTAGTTTCCGAAACTGTATTTTTTGTCGGTCCCTCTGGACAGTCTATCTTGACATATAAGGCAAGTTACGTATCTTGCATTTACTTTTTTCTGACCTTTGGGAATTTTAAAAAATTGCCAAATGAAGTTTTCTTTCCGGTGAGACGTCCTGGGCTGCTCAGGCAAAAACTGCCTCTCTTCGTGCTCGTCCTCCTGTTCCTCTTCTTCTTCTTCTTGTTGAATTACAACTTGAGCAGGTGGTCCACTCTTCCTTGGATGTGGTGGAGGTGGTGGGGAAGCACCAGCTGAAGCTACTAAAGAAGCCATTGCTCAGTGATCACAAAGGGTCTTTCTCTCACAATGATGAAAGTCAGAGTGAGGAAAGAAGGAGGGATTTTCATCATTTGGGAAAAACAAGAGTTCTCAACCAATCAAAAGTGTTCATTTTAGATTATATGACCTAGTCTTACATCATTAGGAAACCAAAAGTGAAATGAACCAATGAAAAGTGTTATTACCAAGTCACATGACTTGCTGTGTTTACGTTAAGCGCTTTGCAGGGCCTCCCGGTTTGCTTCCAGAAACCTGCGCTTTGCGACTCGCTTCGCGTACCAGTTCGCTAACGTAGCACGTCATATGACGTATCACGCGACAACGTGAAACGTCATGCGGACGGGAGGCGTCACGATGTTGTTTTCTAACGCGGCACTTGCGGTAAAGAAACGTTTACCGGCTCGCGGTCTATTTCGCGGCATCAAGGTCAGCTAACGGGAAGCTTCCCGATTCGCGAAGCGGGAACGAAGAAAAAAAAATATTTAAAAAAAAAATTATTCATAAACATATAAAATATATTTTTGGATTTAAAGAAGAATACATTTTACAGCTACAGATATTAGCTGTTAAAAAACCAATGAAATTCACAGAAAAAACCATAGGTTATAGACCATATATAGTTAGGAATTAGCATTTACAAAACCTTGAAAATTCACTGAAAAAACCATAGGTTATAGACCATATATAGTTAGGAATTAGCATTTAGAAAACCTTATTTTACTCACACAAAACCATTGAAATTCCATATATAGTTAGTTGCACTAACTATATATCGCGCACCCGCAATCCACTGCTGATGATGTCACATATTACATCATTCATGACATGGTCAGTGACATCACTGATGACATCACTGATGACATCTCAAATGACATCACTGATGACAACATCCAGTGACTGTATGTTTCTGTAAAGTTAAAATATGTCTTAGATATTGAAGAATGAGTGGATGTATAAGTGTCTGGATGAAGGATTTAGTAGGTGCGTGACTGACTGTATGAGTGAGTGATTAAATGTGTCTCACTGAATGCATGGGTTAGTGACTAAACTGTCTTAATTTGTGCATCATTATGTCTGTTGTGATGTAAACTGCTGCATGTGTTGATCATTAGCTATACGAGAGGCTATATGTGTTATTAATTGGTTGCCCAAGTATTTCTATGGGAGATTGAGTTTGTGTGGGGGTGGCTGGGAGGTGTGTGACTCTGTGCATAGATGTGTGAGCAGTTGATTCACTAGGTGTATGAGTTCAAGAGTGCATGTGGAAAAAGCTACATGGGCGGTTGACTGTGTGCATGAGTGTATTGATGAGTGAATGGATATCTCAATGCTACATGTCATAGTAAGTACATATGTAAAACACAGTACATGTGAGAGTTGGCATATATAAATAACTGTGCATGAGAGCCACTGAATGTGTGAGTGGCTGTATGGATCATTGTGAACTTGTATCAGGGATTGTATAAGAGAGTAAATATGTGTTAGTATATGTTTGAATAAGTAAGGTGTGTATAACTGTATAGTTGAGGAAATGGAGGTGAGATTGTTTCTTTGCATGACTGACTAGGTGTGTGAGTAACTCCATGGATGAGTGACAGTGTGTGAGTGTCTGTATACACTGAGTGTATCTAAGGTTATATTAGAGTCTGAAGAGGTTTATCGTATTAGCACAAGAATGATGTCAAATGAGATGTCATCAGTGATGTCATCAGTGATGTCATTTGAGATGTCATCAGTGATGTCATCAGTGATGTCACTGACCATGTCATGAATGATGTAATATGTGACATCATCAGCAGTGGATTGCGGGTGCGCGATATATAGTTAGTGCAACTAACTATATATGGAATTTCAATGGTTTTGTGTGAGTAAAATAAGGTTTTCTAAATGCTAATTCCTAACTATATATGGTCTATAACCTATGGTTTTTTCAGTGAATATATATATATATATATATATATATATATATATATATATATATATATATATATATATATATATATATATATTCACTGAAAAAACCATAGGTTATAGACCATATATAGTTAGGAATTAGCATTTACAAAACCTTGAAAATTCACTGAAAAAACCATAGGTTATAGACCATATATAGTTAGGAATTAGCATTTAAAAAACCTTATTTTACTCACACAAAACCATTGAAATTCCATATATAGTTAGTTGCACTAACTATATATCGCGCACCCGCAATCCACTGCTGATGATGTCACATATTACATCATTCATGACATGGTCAGTGACATCACTGATGACATCACTGATGACATCTCAAATGACATCACTGATGACATCACTGATGACATCTCATTTGACATCAATGACCACATCACTGATGATATCATTCATGTGACAATACAATGCATCTCCTCACACTTTAATATAACCTCTGTTACACCCAGTGTTAAATACAGAGTATAATTTTTGAAACCATTGACACACCAATACTAGTTACTACATACGCACTCACTGATTCCTACGTCTACACACACATTCACTCATTCACCCATACAATCATTCATACATACAATCACTCATCTTTACAACACTATCATATGCACTCATACACCTATACAGACACTCACACTCTGCTACTCATCCATGGAGTTACTCACACACCTAGTCAGTCCTGTAAAGAATCAATCACACTTCCATTTTCTATTTTTTTCATTTTCCATTTAAACATAGAGTACCTTACATTTTCAAACATATACTAACACATACTTACTCTCTTATACAATCATTGATACAAGTACACATTGATCTGCACAGAGTCACACATCTCCCAGCCAGCCACACACACACTCAGTCTCTCATACAAATACTTGGACAATCAATCAATAACCCATATAGTTACTCATATAGCTACTGATCAACACATGCAGCAGTTTACAGAACAACAGACATAATGATGCACAAATTAAGACAGTTTAGTCACTAACCCATGCACTCAGTGAGACACATTTAATCACTCACTCATACAGTCAGTCACGCACCTAAATCCTTCATCCAGACACTTATACATCTACTCATTCTTCAATATGTAAAACATATTTAAACTTTACAGAAACACACAGTCAATGGATGATGTCATCAGTGATGTCATCAGTGATGTCATTTGAGATGTCATCAGTGATGTCATCAGTGATGTCACTGACCATGTCATGAATGATGTAATATGTGACATCATCAGCAGTGGATTGCGGGTGCGCGATATATAGTTAGTGCAACTAACTATATATGGAATTTCAATGGTTTTGTGTGAGTAAAATAAGGTTTTTTAAATGCTAATTCCTAACTATATATGGTCTATAACCTATGGTTTTTTCAGTGAATTTTCAAGGTTTTGTAAATGCTAATTCCTAACTATATATGGTCTATAACCTATGGTTTTTTCAGTGAATTTCAATGGTTTTTTAATAGCAAATATCATAAGCTGTCGAATGTCAAGTACGTGGTAAGTGAAAACATTTTCGTGTTTATGCACACTGATCTGCTTTGAATGGTGCCCCCCCCCCCTCATTTCTATTAGGAGTACTCTCTCTTTGCAGATAGTGAAAGGTAGTTAACGCAGGCCTTTGCCCCCGTTGTAATCCGTCGTGCCTGCTTCTCTCTCCATTTGATTGATTGTTATCCAAGTATTTACTGTTTTAGAATTAGTTCTCTTTGGTTCATTCTCTATTTACAAACAAACACAGAGTCGCAATACTCTGTTTAGTCTTTGCAGATAACGAAAAATCGTGTAAAAAAAAAGAAAAGGAATCGAGCAAAATCAGTAGGCCACTAATGGGATCTCTTTTTGACCTCGCTAAAATAGAAACATTAGGAACAACCCCTCATGACAAATACAAAACTAGTGAGATGAACTGAACTCCACACAATGATGGCTGCAAAACAGCTCGGCTCCGCCACCCACCCCGCCCAAAATAACGATAAAGAGCGGCTGCCATGATTGGTTGCGGAATGGCCACAACGGAGCTACGAAATGGTGCTGCTCTCATGCTAACCCCAGCTTCGGTCTGAAACATCCAGAAACACTGTAGACTACCAATTCGATCAGTTCCGGTAGCGCCCCAATGTAACCCGGTAGAGAAGAACTAGCCCTCCCCTCTTTGACTGATGGTTCTTGTTGCCTGTCCTTTCTGTTGTCATTTAACAGAACTATTTAGCCTGCTGAAAGGGGTTGTGTTTCGACCGCTGGTTGGTGGAGACATTTTGACTATATTCTGGACCTGCGTTGTCGCGTAATGCGTCATATGACGCGCCGCGTTAGCGCATCCGGAAGTCATCCGGGGCGCGCAGCGCGTAACGTAAGCATAACAAGTCATGTGACTTGTTAATAAAACTTTTCATTGGTTTATTTTACTTTTCTTATTCTAATGATGAAAGCCTTGGTCATATCACCTAAAAATTACGCTTTTAATTACTTCCGAACATTATTTTCTCTTAAATATATGTTATAATGTTCCAGGCTAATGTACTTTCCCGGAAATTTTACAACTGTCCTGCAAGTAAAATATATTCTTTTTTCTAGAAAAAGAGCGTTTCTTCGTCCCATGACGGAGCCGTTGAGCAAAAGAGGGTCGACCTGCTGTCTTAGTCGCCGATACGCCTGAATATGAGATTCTTATCGATCACTTTATGTTGCAGGAATAGAAAACACAACAGCCCTTGACCATTTATCTTTACTGCGTTCCTTCGTATTATACCTTTTACCCTTCATGTAATTGGTCTGCTTTATTTCACTTGCCTTTTAATGATTCTAAAACAGTGACTATTATTAAAAACTTTACCAATGTATACACTACTACCATGTTTTCTTTTAAAAACCTTTATTGTGAAAATTTCATTATACAAATACGAGCCTATAACCACGTCGGCCTGCCACGGAGCAAACTGTAATCGTATATGATGAATAGACATTTACACTGTAGAGGAACGTAACGGGCGGGCCATTAGGTTGCAAGAACTAAGGTGTCTAACAGTTACGGAATCGGTGGACGTACATTATATAATTAAAATACGACAGGGCCAGTTACAATAAAATTATCTAGATATACATTTGCGGGCAAGTACCATGGGTGACGTTAATTCGAATTTTCAACAGTACAGTAATCAATAACACATCAGAACTTAATATCAATAGGGATGTCGAAATATTCAATCAATTCTCCTCCCCGCCCGCCATGTGCTTCAAAACTGCATACGTATCTCGTGATTTCAAGGTTCTGCAACCAGTACACAACAAGGAGTTACGAGTCCCATTTATTCCGGCGCCATTTTGGGCGAGGACGGGCAGGTCCAGGATATAGTCAAAATGTCTCTACCAACCATCGACTATGATGATGTTCATATGCTGTATTTATTAGAGTAACACTCATCTGCCCACATGAAATTAATTTACCACAATCTAAACATGTCATTTTAATCTTTCCAAAGTTCTTCTAAATATTTGGGACCGTTTCCCTTGCCTCTGAAGCTCTCAGTGCCACTTCTTTGATGAATGTACTAGCAGGTCAGGGGTTCTCCTCCAAATCTCTCTTTTATGCAGCACTATAATTAATTGGTGCCACCTCTCCATATGACGATGCATGGTATAGTTACCACAACTATATTTTTTTTCGGTTCCTCTGGAGAGTTCATCGTGACAGATGAAGCGTGTAACATACCGGGCATTTACCTTTTTTTGCATGTACAGGAAAGGAAAAAAAAACCGAGCGTCCGAGTTCTAAGGTGTCCCAGGGCCATTTTAGTGGACCAGGCCCAAATCCAAAGAACAGCCATCTCACAGGCTAATGGGGCGACCCACGCCGAGTTTCAGCATTGTAGGATGACCACACAAGTACAGCAACTTGCTAGACATCACCTCGGTGCCATCCGGATCTCGGCGCCCCACTGCAGATGAAGTGCCTCTCAACTATGAAACCACCACGGTGACATCCGGATCTTGGCGCGTTGTGCTGCCTTCGACCTATTCGCACATCGGTCCGCTACTGACGCCATCTCACAGGCTAATGGGGTGACCCACGCCGAGTTTCAGCATTGTAGGATGACCACACCAACTTGCTAGACATCACCTCGGTGCCATCCGAATCTTGGCATCTCAACGCCTAGTGGTATCTTCCATACAGAAAATATTGTTACGCTGCCTTTGGCCCCATTCGCACATCAGTCCGCAACTTAGACATCACCTCGATGCCATCCGGATCTTGGCATCTCAGCGCCTTGTGGTGTCAGTCAGAAAATATTGTTGCGCTGCCTTTGGCCCCATTCGCACATCAGTCCGCTACTGACACCATCTCACAGGCCAATAGGGCGCCCCACGCCGACTTTTACCATTGTACGATGGCCACACCAGTGGCACAACTTGCTAGACATCACCTCGGTGCCATCCGAATCTTGGCATCTCAACGCCTAGTGGTATCTTCCATACAGAAAATCTTGTTACGCTACCTTTGGCCCCATTCGCACATCGGTCCGCAACTTAGACATCACCTCGGTGCCATCCGGATCTTGGCATCTCAGCGCCTTGTGGTGTATTCTCTTCAGAAAATATTGTTGAGCTGCCTTTGGCCCCATTCGCACATCCGTCCGCAACTTACACATCACCTCGGTGCCATCCGGATCTTGGCATCTCAGCGCCTTGTGGTGTCTTCTACTCTAAAATATAGTAGAAAATATTGTTGGCCCCATTCGCACATCGGTCCGCTACTGACGCCATCTCACAGGCCAACGGGGCGCCCCACGCCGACTTTCAGCATTGTAGGATGGCCACACCAGTGCGGCAACTTACTAGACACCACCTCGGTGCCATCCGGATCTTGGCGCGTTGTGCTGCCTTCGACCTATTCGCACATCGGTCCGCTACTGACGCAAACTCACAGGCCAACGGGGCGCCCCACGCCGACTTTCAGCATTGTAGGATGGCCACACCAGTGCGGCAACTTACTAGACACCACCTCGGTGCCATCCGGATCTTGGCGCGTTGTGCTGCCTTCGGCCTATTCGCACATCGGTCCGCTACTGACGCAAACTCACAGGCCAACGGGGCGCCCCACGCCGACTTTCAGCATTGTTGGATAGCCACACCAGTGCGGCAACTTACTAGACACCACCTCGGTGCCATCCGGATCTTGGCGCGTTGTGCTGCCTTAGGCCTATTCGCACATCGGTCCGCTACTGACGCAAACTCACAGGCCAACGGGGCGCCCCACGCCGACTTTCAGCATTGTAGGATGGCCACACCAGTGCTGCAACTTGCTGGACACCACCTCGGTGCCATCCGGATCTTGGCGCGTTGTGTTGCCTTCGGCCTATTCGCACATCGGTCCGCTACTGACGCCGCCTCACGTGCCAACGTATTTTCTCCTAATTTTACACCCTATGCCGCATAACAGGTCATGTGACTTGTTTATAAAACTTTTCATTGGTTCATTTTACTTTTGGTTTCCTAATGATGGAAGGCTTGATCATGTGACCTAAAAACAACACTTTTCATAGGATGAAAACTTTTTTTTTTCCCCAAACGATGAAAGCCCCACCTTGTTTCTGGATGTTTCAGACTGAAGCTGGCGTCAGCATGAAAGCACCACCATCTCGTAGCTCAGTCGTGGTCATTCCGCGAGCAATCATGGCAGCCGCTCCCCACCAGAAGCCTGCAGGAGTCGGAGCCCCCAAAACTTTTGATGAATTCTCAAGGCGGAGGGGACGCTTTCGAGAATGAGGTCCAAGACCTAGCAGACAAGCGTCCGATTTCCAAGGTGTCCCAGGGCCATTTCAGTGGACCAGGCCCAAAAAGGAAACAGCCTGCCGCCATTTTGAGAGTCCTGTGACAGCCGCCTATCGCTGCACCGCAAGAGTGGGCGCAACTCAGCTGAATTGCGGCTTTTGACACAGTGGACCAAAAACGGACGGAATGGCAACTGAAACGGTAAAGGGGCGCCCCACTACAACAGACGAGACTCCACCTGGAGAGGCCCGTTCACGCCGCCTCCCCCGGGGCGCTCCACGCCGTTATTCGGAGCAGCATTGTAGGATACCAAAACCAGTGCGGCAACTTACTGGACATCACCTTGGTGCCATCGTTTTGCTGCCTTGGAACTATTCGCGCAACAGTTTGCTACTGATGACCCACCCCCCGCGACGCCCCATGCCGTTATTTGCTGGGTGGCAACTTACTAGACATCACTTTCGTGTCATCTAGATTTCGGCGCGTTCTGCTGCCTTGGAACTATTCGCACAACAGTTTGCTACTGATGACCCACCCCCCGCGACGCCCCACGCCGGAAATCTGGACGTTGTGCTGCGTTGGGACTATTCGCACAGCCGACCGCTACTTCGTTGTTTTTCCCTAAAAATGTTTATATGTTATTACTATTTTTGTTTTCTTGTATATATTTATAAATTATTAAAGTTTTATAATCTTACTACTTTGTCGGAGTGCTATATATTTTTAATGTGACACATAATTGTAAAAACTTTGATGTACAAACAGTCATCCCTGGAATCTTCCGCTTCAGGCTCGGTCCCCTCCCCAATCACAATACAGGATGGTTTTCAGATAATAGCAACGCTTCTGCTGTGACGGATCTCATCGAGTGTGGGCCTTGATCTACTATAACTCCTTTGAAGAGGGGTGATTCTTTACAGCTGTGGCCATAAACTACATCTGCAGGGCTAGCTGATACCCTAGGACCAGCCTGGACAATCGGACACAGAGGAAAAGGAGTGTCAGAGGGTGCGGTAGTGAATAGGGCGAAAGGGAGGTGTCGGGCGGGCACAGGGTGTGATTCTCAGGGAACAGCAGCGCAGATGGGGGAGGTTTATTACCCATGCATAAGACAGAGAGCGGGGGTGACCACTGCCTGGGGGAGATGTTTGCGAGGGTGGGGAGCCATGCTAAGGATCGACAGCGTGCACAGAGTGGGTCTGGTCAAGGCATCTAAAATGGCTGCCGTGCACGACAAAAGTGTGGCATTTGAAAAAAGACAAGATGGCGCAGACAATGTTTTTCAACACTTCCTGATTTCCTTCGAATCGAACGTTAACAGACGTTGGGGCATATTACCAAAGTTAAGCGATATTTATCCCTAACGATGCTTAGCAACGATTTTTTTACCGTCAGAAATTATCGCAGATAAACCTTGCTATTATCAAGGTTTATCGGAAATACGATAAAAAACGACCGCAATGCATTAATATCGCTGAAAACTCAGCGATATTCATGCATTACCGAGCTAATGCTCTTAGCCATGTTATCCACCTCCCATTGGATAACATGGCTAAGAACTGCTCAGGGCAGGTGGTAGCTTTTAGAGATATTCGCCCTTATCTCGAATATTTCCAAAAGTTGATAATAGGAGATAGCGATGTTAGCGACTGTTTCCAGTCGCTAACATCTTGGCATGCCCACTTTGCATGTCATTAGTGATAAATATCACTCACATGCAAAGTGGGGCCCAAGATGGTCGCTATCTTCTACTAGCCGTCGCTAACTGGTGTTAGCAACAGCTAGGTAATACACATATAATTTTATCTCCGTGAAGCGGAGCGCTGTTACAGATATATATCTTGTTTCTGAACGTTAATTTCTCAAAATGCACTGAAGCACATATATTGAGACCTAGCAAAGGCACATCGGGCTACCAGTCCCTACAATTTTGCCAAGTTTCGTGCAAATCCATTCAGCTGTTCGATCCTACCGAGAGACAAGATGGCGGCCGCTACGGACTGTTTGGAATGTTTACAGACACCGGAGAGCCAATCAGCTTCGCTTCGCAAAGCTCCGTAACGCGAAAAGTACGCGAAGCGGTGCGCTGTTACAGATATATACCTTTTTTTGAACGTTAATTTCTCAAAATCCACTGGAGCACATATATTGAGATCTAGCAAAGGCACATCGGGCTACCAGTCCCTACAATTTTGCCAAGTTTCGTGCAAATCCATTCAGCTGTTCGATTATTATTATTTTTATTTTTTTTTGCCCCGCGGGGCCCTTTTAAAACCTCCACATCAAACCTAGGGGGTGAGCGACAATGTACTATGCCCCCTTATGGTCATTTGCCCCTTCGCTTTGGCCTCCTCTTGTCTCTCGATCCTACCGAGAGACAAGATGGCGGCCGCTACGGACTGTTTGGAATGTTGACAGACGCCGGAGAACCAATCAGCTTCGCTTCACAAAGCTCCGTTGCGCGAAAAGTCCGCGAACCAGAGCGCTGCCCGGTCCGCTGTTACAGATATATATCTTTTTTTAAACGTTAATTTCTCAAAATCCACTGGAGCACATATATTGAGACCTACAAAAGGCACATCGGGCTACCAGTCCCTACAATTTTGCCAAGTTTCGTGCAAATCCATTCAGCCGTTCGGGCTAAAAGTGAGGCCAACCGCCCTATGGAAATTAACATGGGAAAAACGCGTTTTGGGACCCCCCTTTTTTCTCGGCCCCCCCTTGACGAACCCCCCCCAAATTTTCAAGGGCTGCTCAGAAACAAAATGTGCCATTTTTCTGAAAATTTCAGCCAATTCCGTCCACAAACGCCAAAGTTATTAGACATAGAATTTTCAAAAAACCCATAGAGAAAAAATCCTAACTATATATACCTACTGGCGACCGCCAGTAGGTAATATATATATATATATATATATGTATATATATATATATATATATATATATATATATATATATTTATATATGTATATATAAAACCTACTAGTCAGTGGTTATAGTTAGGACCTTGGTAGTGGGGTGCTCCGGTACGCTCCTATCTTTAAAGTTTCGAGGTGATTTGGCAAGCGGGGGCCGAGAAAAAAGGGGGTCCCAAAACTTGTTTTATCCATGTTAATTCCCATAGGAAACTTTAGACACGGCTACAGCCCGAACTGCTGAAGGGAATTTCACCACATTTGGCAAAAAGGTAGCCCTTGTTTCAGAAAGAACTCTTTTTGTTAAATGGTGTAAATCCTTTCAGTAGTTCCTGAGAAATTCAAAAAATAGTGGTCGAAAAATTCATAACCCATAGGAAGCTTTAGACACGGCTACAGCTCAAACTGCTTTTTTTGGGTACTTACCTGAAATTGTCTGTTTCCCGCATTTTACAACCCCCACCCCACGTCACCGCTCGGGGGCATGCCCTACACGGGCCATGGCTGCCCAGTGGCCAAAAAAGCATTTTTTTTTTTTAAAAAGGGAAAATTCCACAGAGGATCCATGGATCCGGCCGAGAAAATAAAAAAAAATAATCGCGGGCTCCCGAGCTTCCTTAATATTTAGTCCCCAGGAGGGCCAGGTCCCGGGGGCAGTGAAAAAAAAGTGTGGGGGGACCCTAAACCCCCCACACTGGCCCAGGGACCGTGACCTCCCGGAGCTTGATTACACAGTTGGGGGCACGCAGCCCCCCCAGCCCCGGGGACTGCCAATTTTAAATTGTGTGTGGGGCCTCAAAGGCCCCCCAAGCCCTGGGGACATCCACCCAGGGCTTTAATTGTTTAATTTGTGGGGGCACATGACCCACCCGCTGCCCCGGGGACCACATCCCCTGGGGCTTTAAAAAAAATATATATCA
Source organism: Lissotriton helveticus (assembly GCF_964261635.1). NCBI lineage: Eukaryota > Metazoa > Chordata > Amphibia > Caudata > Salamandridae > Lissotriton > Lissotriton helveticus. The sequence continues at coordinate 1,193,191,078 of NC_136059.1, forward strand.
CCTCTTTGGGGGGGGGGGTTCTAGCCACCTCCCCAGGGCACTAATATGCTAATTTGGGGCTCCGTGGCACCCCCCCGGATACCACCACCTCCCCGGGGCTCTGCATGTAATGGCCAAGTTTGCTATGGCAGGGCGGGAGCCGTGCTGCTCCCGCCCTATCATAGCAAACTTGGTTTGGGTTTTGGAAGAGAGAGCAGGAAACCTGCTCTCTCTTCCAAAATCCAAACCAGATTGCTTTTCTACACGGGAAGCTACATGTCAGCAGCTCCCCATGTGGAAAAGCAATGCCGGCTCCCGCAGGACGCAGGGAGCCGGCAGGGGACCATGGGGGAATCTCCCCAAGGTCCCCAACGAGGTGGCCAGGCCCCGGGGGATGGGGTCCCTGGGGTCATAAATGGCCTGAGAAGGGGGGTCACGCAGCCCTCCTCCATAATAATAAAACAAATATTTGGCCATGCCCTGGGAGATGGGGTCCCCGGGGCCCGGAATTGGCCATGGGAGGGGGGCCACGCGCCCCCCTCCCCGTTAAATGTATTTATTTATTTATTTTAAAATGGGGGCCAGACCCTGGGAGATGGGGTCCCCAGGGCCCAAAAAAAGTAAAAAGAAGGGGGGCCACAAAGCCCCCCTTCCAAAAAAAGATCATTTGAAAAAGTCTCTGGATTGTGCCAGAGGCTCTGCCCCCTCCCAGCAGCACTCTGCAAACGCGCCCACTGGTGCTTTGTAAGATGGGAAAGTAATTCTCCTTGAATACTGGGGGTCCCTGGGGGCCAACTAGCCCACCAGGTACCTCTAGTATCTGCCAGGGAGCTGTGTTGCAGAGAGGTGTTCAGAGGCCACTCCCCTTTTTATACCTCTCTGCAACGCAGCTCTGTGGCGCTTACTGGAGGTACCTGGTGGGCTAGTTGGACCTCAGGGACCCTCAGGATTCAAGGGGACTTAATCCCCCAACTTAAGCAGCACTCTGCAAACGCGCCCACTGGTGCTTTGTAAGATGGGAAAGTAATTCTCCTTGAATACTGGGGGTCCCTGGGGGCCAACTAGCCCACCAGGTACCTCTAGTATCTGCCAGGGAGCTGTGTTGCAGAGAGGTGTTCAGAGGCCACTCCCCTTTTTATACCTCTCTGCAACGCAGCTCTGTGGCGCTTACTGGAGGTACCTGGTGGGCTAGTTGGACCTCAGGGACCCTCAGGATTCAAGGGGACTTAATCCCCCAACTTAAAACGTGCCACGGGGCGCGTTTGCAGAGTGGTAAAGGAAGGGGGTGGGCCTAAGGTGACATGTGTGCAAACATGCCCTGTGGCATGTTTTAAGTTGTGGAATGAATTCCCCTTCAATCCTGAGGGCCCCTAGGGGCCAACTAGCCCATTAGGTACCTCCAAAAAGTGCCAGAGGCCTGGTTGCAGAGAGGTGGTCTAGGCCACGTCCCTTTTTACACCTCTCTGCAATGCAGCTCTGTGGACCATTATTGGACGTACCTGGTGGGCTAGTTGGACCCCAGGGACCCTTAGGATTCAAGGGGACTTAATCCCCCAACTTAAAACGCGCCACGGGCTCATTTGCACAGTGGTGAAGGGAGCGGGCGGGCCTGAGGTGACATGTGTGCAAACACACCAAGTGGCGCGTTTTAAGTTGTGGAATTAATTCCCTTCAATCCTGAGGGCCCATGGGGGCCAACTAGCCCATCATGTATCTCCAAAAAGCGCCCGTGGCCTGCGTTGCAGAGAGGTGGTCCAGGCCACGCCCCTTTTTACACCTCTCTGCAATGCTGCTCTGTGGCGCTTACTGGAGGTACCTGGTGGGCTAGTTGGCCCCCAGGGAACCTCAGGATTCAAGGTGACTTAATCCCCCAACTTAAAATGCACCACAAGGCGCATTTGCACAGTGGTAACGTGAGGGGGCGGGGCCTTTCTGCACCTCTGACTTAGAGGTGTTTTTAACCCCCCTGCCCTATTATGTACTAGGGCCTTACAGAGGAGGTCATGCTAATCAATGGGGTTCCCCAACGCATAGTGTTCCCTAGTGTATGAAGGTGTTTTCACTGTATTCTTAGTGTCTTTTAGCATAGCACTGGCTCTAGGCCTGGTTAGTCAGAGTCAGTTGCCACCAATACCCATCTGAAAAAGTTGAGGGCACAGGATGATTTTGCAATAAGGCCTATTTCTGCTCCTCTGTTTGTTCTTTCTGCATGTCTTGCTTCTTCCTGCACTTTTCTTCGTCTTTGAGGACTTCTGTTGCTTCTTTTGCTTATTTCTGTGTGTTTTTCTTCTTTCCTCACATGTCCTACCTCTGTAGGCATAGTTAGAAACTAGCATTTAAAAAACCTTAGAAATTCACTTAAAAAATGATAGGTTTCAGGCACGTTATAGTTAGAAATTAGCATTTGAAAAACCTTTGAAATTCACTGAAAAACCCCATTGGTTTCAGGCTCGTTATAGTTAGAAATTAGCATTTAAAAAAACCTTTAAAATTCCCTGAAAAACCATAGGTTTCAGGCACATTATAGTCAGAAATTAGCTTTTATAAAACCTTAGAAAGTCACTGAAAAAACCATAGGTTTTAGGGGCGTTAATGGTTAGTTGGACATTTCACTCGTACAAAACCATAAAAATTCCCCAGTTATAGATAGTTCAGCTAACTATAACTCGCGCGCCCGCAATGCACTGCTGATGACGTCACATATTACATCATTAATGACATGGTCAGAGACATCACTCATGACATCACTGATGACATCTCAAATAACATCACTGATGACATCACTGATGACATCATCCTTGAGATAGAGTTACAGACCTCCTCTCACCTTAATATAACCTTTGATACACACACTCAAAAATAGAAACTAACATTTTCAAAACAATGGACATACCAATACCAGTTACAACACACCTATTCAGTAATTCCAAGTTCTACACACACATCCGCTCATTCATGAACAGTCCTATACAGTCACTCATACATGTACTCACTCATCATATGTACTCATACACCTATACATCCTGTTACACACAGCCACTCATCCACAGAGTTACTCACACACATAGTCACACATGCAACCAAAGTATTAAACATCAATTTACTTGCATATACAGTTATTTACAGTCCACCACACTTACTTCTACAGAAACCTACACATACTTACTCTCTTAAACAATCAGTTATAGAAACACATACTTATTTATACAGGAAAACCTCCAATCTCTCACTCTCACATATACTCACTTATATACACCAATACTCACATATACTAGTTTAAAACATATGTAGTTACTCATAAAGACACTATTGAGACAGCCATTCACTCACTAACACACCCATACACACACTCATCTACCCACACAGTCCTGCACACATGCAGTCTTCAACACATACAAACAGTGCCTGGTGGGCTAGTTGGACCCGAGGGACCCTCAGGATTCAAGGTGACTTAATCCCCCAACTTAAAATGCACCACAGGGCGCGTTTGCATAATGGTAAAGGGAGGGGGCGGGGCCTTTCTGCATCTCTGTCTTAGAGGTATTTTTAATCCCCCTGCTCTATTATGTACTAGGGCCTTACAGAGGAGGTCATGCTTATCACAGGGGTACCCCAACACATAGTGTTCCCTAGTGTATGGAGGTGTTTTCACTGTATTCTAAGTGTCTTTTAGCATAGCACTGGCTCTAGGCCTGGTTAGTCAGAGTCAGTTGCCACCAGTACCCATCTGAAAAAGTTGAGGGCACAGGATGATTTTGCAACAAGGCTTCTTTCTGCTCCTCTGTTTGTTCTTTCTTTCTGCATTTAAAAACCTTAGAAATTCACTTAAAAAACAATAGGTTTCAGGCACGTTATAGTTCGAAATTAGCATTTAAAAAAACTTTTCAAATTCACTGAAAAACCCATAGGTTTCAGGCTCGTTATAGTTAGAAATTAACATTTAAAAAACCTTTGAAATTCACTGAAAAAACCATAGGTTTCACGCATGTTATAGTTAGAAATTAGCATTTAAAAAACCTTAGAAATTCACTGAACATACTTATTTATACAGGAACTCTTCCAATATCTCACTCTCAAATATACGCACTTATATACACCAATACTCACAAATACTAGTTTAAAACATATGTAGTTACACATAAAGACACTATTGAGACAGTCATTCACTCACTAACACACCCATACACATACTCATCCACCCACACAGTCCTGTACACATGCTGTCTTCAAGACATACAAACAGTGAGTCACTCATTCATGCATCTATGCACCAAGTAATACTCCCCACCAAACCATACAGACACTCAGACACTCATACTGATACTCAAAAAACCAACTAATAACCCATTTAGACACTCATGTAGCTACTCACCAACCCATGCAGCTACTTATACACAAAGTGAGGGACTGATACAGATATTTACATATTTAAACATTACTCACTAACCCATGTATTCACTAAGATACACTTAATTTTATTTATTTATTTATTTTTAAGCTTATATCGCGCACAGCTACCCACAGTGGGTTTCCCGGCGCAAGGGATAGACTAAAGAAGAAGGAGGCAACTTCACCTGATTTGAGCTACAGCAGACTATTAGGCACGTTGAGTGAAAAGCAGTGTCTTTAAGGCCTTACGGAAGCGGAACAAATTGGTCTCTAATTTTAGAGCCAAAGGGAGTGAGTTCCAATATTTAGGTCCTAGAGTGGAAAAGGAGCGACCTCCCATCCTTGTCAGCTTCCATCTTGGCATGGTAAAATTTCCCATGTCTGATGACCTTAATGGCCGTAAGGGTTTATAGGGTGTTATCAGCTTTTGGAGGTAGGCTGGGGCACTGCCTTGCTTAACCTTGAACATATAGCAGAGTGCCCTGAATTTGATACGTTCAGGGATACTCAACCAGTGAAGGTCATGTAAGGCGGCCTTGGCTGAGGAGCGTCTGGGAACATTCTTAAGAAGGCGTGCAGCTGCATTTTGCACTACCTGTAGCACCTGTAAGGTGGCTTTGTCTGCACCCAGATAAAGGATATTGCCATAGTCCAGGCGAGATGTTACAAGCGCCTGGACTACAGTTCTGCGGGATGGAAGAGGGAGCATCCATAGGATCTTATGGAGCCACCGTAACGTTGAAAAACAGATGGCCGCAACCTTAGTGGCCTGTTGTCGCATAGATAATCTATCATCTATGATAACACCCAGGTTGCGGACAGCGGTGGAAGGAGTTGGCGCGGTACCCAGTTCAATGGGCCAGTGGCTGGGACCCCAGAGATGTTTATTCCGGCCCAGGATGACCACCTCGGTCTTCTCCCCATTCAGTTTGAGACAGTTTCTCCGCATCCAATCGGCCACAAGAGTTAGGCCTGACTTGAGTGCGGAGATGTTGTTCTCGTCCCTCCCTGATAGGGAGTCAGATAATCAGTCAGTTATACAATCAATTTTACAAAAAAAACATCAATTTAGGCACTTATATAACCATTTATTCTTCCATCGACCTTGAGAATGCATATATAAAACATATTTAATTTTCAGAAAAACACACATTCACTGGATGATGTCATCAGTGATGTCATTTGAGATGTCATCAGTGATGTCATTAGTGATGTCACTGACCATGTCATGAGTGATGTAATATGTGACGTCATCAGCAGTGCATTGCAGGCGCGCGAATTATAGTTAGCTGAACTAACTATAACGAGAGAATTTGTATGGTTTTGTATGAGTGAAATGTCCAACTAACTATAACGCCCCTGAAACCTTTTCGGTGAATATATATATATATATATATATATATATATATTGTTTTCCACCAAACACAGCGTCCGCTGTGTATATGCAACTCAACTCCACTCCAGTTAGTCCAAAATAATTACCATCAAACCAGCGCGTTTTGCTAAGGAAAATTTATTCCATATAAAGTTCCAGCATGTAGTACACGGACCTCTCGCCTTGCTCACGGGTAACTCGTGCGTTTCAAACTACAAACTAAATAAAGTTCAACAAAAGTGCATACGTGGTCAGTAACCGGCCATAAACATAGAAAGTGGACATAGGTAGTCTCACACGTGGTCGGTTTTTTAGCTAAAAAACCGACCACGTGTGTATATATATTTAAATGTTGTATTTAATTAGCCACTGGGCACGTATTTGCTGTTTTGACCTCCATTATAAATATGCATTTATGTCCACAGTTACAATTAAATGGTTGTCACATATCCTAACACCATGCAAAGATGGCCACCAAAGTGAGACTACCTATGTCCACTTTCTATGTTTATGGCCGGTTACTGACCACGTATGCACTTTTGTTGAACTTTATTTAGTTTGTAGTTTGAAACGCACGAGTTACCCGTGAGCAAGGCGAGAGGTATCGCCGAAACGCGTTGGGTTTGGTTCCATACTGTCCGTGTACTACATGCTGGAACTTTATATGGAATACATTTTCCTTAGCAAAACGCGCTGGTTTGATGGTAATTATTTTGGACTAACTGGAGTGGAGTTGCATATACACAGCGGACGCTGTGTTTGGTGGAAAACAATGTATACAGGGCGACCTCCGCCCCTGGATTGCACCGCGGTTTAAAGGTCCCGACGTAAATGGAGGAAGTGGACCGATATATATATATATATATATATATATATATATATATACCTATACATCCTGTTACACACAGCCACTCATCCACAGAGTTACTCACACACATAGTCACACATGCAACCAAAGTATTAAACATCAATTTACTTGCATATACAGTTATTTACAGTCCACCACACTTACTTCTACAGAAAGTTACACATACTTACTCTCTTAAACAATCAGTTATAGAAACACATACTTATTTATACAGGAAAACCTCCAATCTCTCACTCTCACATATACTCACTTATATATATATATATATATATATATATATATATATATATATATATATATATATATATATAAATATTACCTACTGGCGGTCGCCAGTAGGTATATATAGTTAGGATTCTTTCTCTATGGGATTTCTGAAAATTCTATGTCTAATAACTTTGGCGTTTGTGGACGGAATTGGCAGAAATTTTCAGGAAAATGGAACATTTTGTTTCTGAGCAGTCCCTGAACATTTGGGGGGGGTTCGTCAAGGGGGGGCCGAGAAAAAAGGGGGGTCCCAAAACGCGTTTTTCCCATGTTAATTTCCATAGGGCGGTTGGCCTCACTTTTAGCCCGAACGGCTGAATGGATTTGCACGAAACTTAGCAAAATTGTAGGGACTGGTAGCCCGATGTGCCTTTGCTAGGTCTCAATATATGTGCTCCAGTGGATTTTGAGAAATTAACGTTCAAAAAAAGATATATATCTGTAAGCGCGCTCCGGGTAGCGCTCCGGTTCGCGTACTTGACGCGTAACGGAACTTCGCGAAGCGAAGCTGATTGGCTCTCCGGTGTCTGTCAACATTCTAAACAGTCCGGAGCGGCCGCCATCTTGTCTCTCGGCAGGATCGAGAGACAAGAGGAGGCCAAAACAAAGGGGGAAATGACCATAAGGGGGCATAGTAGATCCTCCCTGACCCCCTAGGTTTGATGTGGAGGCTTTAAAAGGGCCCTGCGGGGCAAAAAAAACAAAAAACATTTTTTTGTTTTTTTTGCGTGGGGAGCGCCCGGTTCGCGAACCGGGAAGCGGCCCGGGGAGCGTACTATTAGGAAAAAAGAATGATAGACTTTTTAAATATTGTATGTTAATTGATTGTTTGTTTTGTTGATTTTTTTTTATTTATTTATTTTTTAAACAATTATTTATTATTGTCATTGTGTTTCAAAATTTAATAAAATGTCTACCATTTCACTGTCTGAAATGTCGTTATTTTCATTGAACATAGCTTGTAATGTTTGAGTGTGTAAAATGTCCTCATTTTCAAGGAGGACATCTACTGATTGCACACATTGCAGTAGTTCTTGGTCCCAAGTTTCATAAAAAAATTCAATATCATTTGGATCAATGATTTCTTCGTTGGTCTCTGCAAGGACAATTTCAAATGATACTTTCTGTTCGCCTTCCAGTTTGCCTGAAATTTGCATAAAAAAATATATATTAGTAGAGATAGGGCACTGTTGGGATTAATATTAGATAGGCAGTTTTTAACAGTGAATTTATCTTTGGGCAGTGTATAGTATCAGAGTGGAAGTAGGAATATAAAAAAGTGTATGTGATTTAACGAAAGTAAATTCACAATTATAAAAGACAAGCCTAACTCCATCCATAACTATAACAGAGAAGTCTATCTAAATCTATAACTACTACAGAGGGATAGTATATAACTATCAGAAAAAGTTTACCATATTAACTTAAAGTGCACAATATACTTCAGTTTTTAAACTAACAACTTACCTTTAAAAAGAAGTTGAAGTTATTAGTGAAAATCCTATTGAAATGTACACCAGGAAGTAGTAGTCAAAATGGCTGTGTTTCCTTCTCTTCCTTTATATTTAGGTACATAACCAATCAAATGTCAGGAAAAAAAAATGGAAAAGAAAGTAACATTTTCATTGGTTGTCAATTCCAACACTTCAGATGTGTTTTGTGAAGTAATTTACCTCAGGGTATTTAGAGAGGTCTACAGGCTAAATGGCTAAATGGAATTCCAACCAAATTTGTGAAAATGGTAGGGATTGGTATGTAGTATGAGCAAATCTATATTTGGTGAAAGTGTCTCCAGGGTTTCTTCTGTAAATTACTTTCCCACCTTTTTTAATGGAGCGCTTCCCGGGGAGCGCCCCGGTACACGAACCTGCAGAGTTACGGGAGTCCACCATTTTGTGTTTCGGTCGAATTAAGATACAAGATGGAGGGCAAATAATGTTCAGAATGGGTAGAAGGGGACACGGTAGACGTATTTTGACCACCTAGGTTTTCTGAGGATGGCTGAGGAGGCCCATATGTGCGAAAAAAAATCATTTTTTAAAAAAATTTCGCGCGGTTAGCTTCCGGTTCGCGTACCGGGTAGCGCTCCGGGGAGCGTACTTTGTTGAAAATTTGTGAAAAAAGTTAGAGTAAAATAATAATTGTGAGTGATCAGATGTAGGGTAGCTCATGTAAGCTGAAACAGATTTGTTTACATGCTTCCTCGATTTCTCAATTTGTGGACAAAATTGGTTCGACCACCTCCATTTCTGTCTTTGGCATATATTTGAATATACCAAGGCAGTTTGAGGAAAAAGTGCCATCAATTGCTCAAAGGTGTCCTTTAAAAGCATTTCCAGACCTACACCAGTCAAAGTGCCCAAGTCATTACCTCCACAGTGCAAAATTAACAGGTCAGGTTTAGGCAAATGCATAAAGGTTTTCACCAATGGTATCAATTGGTGACATTTTAATCCTCTGTGGCCAAACCACTTAATTTCCACATCTTGTAAATTGAGGTTAGGTAAATTTCTGTTCTCAGCATACCTCTGAGCCCAGTAGATGTAACTATGTCCAACAATCCAGTCAGAAAACATGGTGAGAGAAGGTTCTGCTGCAGTCAGATGAAGTGTGGCATTGAAATGGCAGTTGGAAAAATAAGAGTTTAAAATGAAAAAAACTGTGGAGTTTCTGTGTTAAGGAAGCAGTAGCAGTGATTGGTGGATTTTGATTGCTGAAAACAGAAAGTTAGGGTGTATGGATGAGTTCTTTGAAAGATGTAATTTGAATAGTCAGAAAAAATCATTTAATGAAAGATTGCACTGGATATGCAGGTGCACTGAGAGTTCAGAGTTCAATTGAAACATTGTTGTGTGAACTTGCAAACATCAGAGGTCTTTCAGGAGGTGGTTGCTATGCAAAAAAAGGCAGAGAGGGCAGAGGGGGAAAGGGTGTTGATTTGAAAAAAGTGAGGGAAGAGTTTTGATTGGGTGACATGAGAGATATGTGTGATGAGTTACAGCATTTCTGTGCTTTTGATAGCTGCAGACTCTGGAGTGCATACCTTTTGCTCTGCTAAAGACAAATTGGTGTGTTTCTGAGACTGTTTTGAAACTCATAAAGTATTTGCTAAGGTGAGAAAAGATTCATTTAATTTAGATAGACAATAGTATGCTTTAGGGAGAAAATTATGAAGAAAGTTCTGTATTTAAAATGTTGCTTTGTGTCAAGTGTTTTACAAATTGATTTTGTTTCTTTGAGTTACATAGCCATGTTAAAAGTGACCCTTAAAAAAACGCTTTCATGTGTCTTAGGGCATTGTAAGTCATTTCCCGATGAATGTAGGTATATAATTGATTTATATGATGTGTTTAAAATCGTTTTTTGAAAAATATTAGGTTTCTTGATATGTACTGCTAGAGCTTCATAGGTTGCTTGGGGCATATTTATAAGGCATTTGAGTCTCTCTGATGTTATTTTTCCCATTTTAATTTAAGACCTTTCCCCGTGGAGCAAGGTCCTTGTAAATATGCCCCATCTGTGCTTGGCAAATTTAGATTTTAATTCTTTGACTAACATAGCCATGTTAAAAGTGACCCAGAAATGGTGCAAGGGCCTTAAAAAAACGCTTTCATGCGTCTTAGGCCATTTTAAGTCATTTCCCCTTGAATGTAGGTATATAATTGATTTAGATGATGTGTTTAAAAACGATTTTTGAAATCAATTAGTTTACTTGATATGTAGTGCTAGAGCTTCATAGGTTGCTTGGGGCATATTTATAAGGCATTTGAGTCTCTCTGATGTTATTTTTCCCATTTTAATTTAAGACCTTTCCCCGTGGAGCAAGGTCCTTGTAAATATGCCCCCATCTGTGCTTGGCAAATTTAGATTTTAATTCTTTGACTAACATAGCCATGTTAAAAGTGACCCAGAAATGGTGCAAGGGCCTTAAAAAAACGCTTTAATGCGTCTTAGGCCATTTTAAGTCATTTCCCCTTGAATGTAGGTATATCATTGATTTAGATGATGTGTTTAAAAACGATTTTTGAAATCAATTAGTTTACTTGATATGTAGTGCTAGAGTTTCATAGGTTGCTTGGGGCATATTTATAAGGCATTTGAGTCTCTCTGATGTTATTTTTCTCATTTTAATTAAAGACCTTTCCCCGTGGTGCAAGGTCCTTGTAAATACGCCCCCATCTGTGCTTGGCAAATTTAGATTTTAATTCTTTGACTAACATAGCCATGTTAAAAGTCACCCAGAAATGGTGCAAGGGCCTTAAAAAAACGCTTTCATGTGTCTTAGGCCATTTTAAGTCATTTCCCATTGAATGTAGGTATATCATTGATTTAGATGATGTGTTTAAAAACGATTTTTGAAATCAATTAGTTTACTTGATATGTAGTGCTAGAGTTTCATAGGTTGCTTGGGGTATATTTAAAAGGCATTTGAGTCTCTCTGATGTTATTTTTCTCATTTTAATTAAAGACCTTTCCCCGTGGTGCAAGGTCCTTGTAAATACGCCCCCATCTGTGCTTGGCAAATTTAGATTTTAATTCTTTGACTAACATAGCCATGTTAAAAGTGACCCAAAAATGGTGCAAGGACCTTAAAAAAACGCTTTCATGTGTCTTAGGCCATTTTAAGTCATTTCCCCTTGAATGTAGGTATATCATTGATTTAGATGATGTGTTTAAAAACGATTTCTGAAATCAATTAGGTTTCTTGATATGTACTGCTAGAGTTTCATAGGTTGCTTGGGGTATATTTAAAAGGCATTTGAGTCCCTTTGATGTTATTTCTCCCATTTTAATTAAAGACATTTCCTCGTGGTGGAAGGTCCTTGTAAATACACACCCATGTGTGCTTGGCAAATTTAGATTTTGATTATTTAACTTACATAGCCATGTATGCCTCTTTTGCATCACTGTGCGTCACTTTTGTGACGCAGCGGCGGTGCAAAAGATTTGCTATGTGGCGGCATATTTACAACTTGATGCATCTAGGCAGATGTGTCATGCTGTAAAGTCCCGTGCCACATGAAACCGATGCAGCAGTGATGCAAAACATGCACCATGTTGCAAGACAGGCCTCATTTCATCTCCAACAAGATAAGAAGCTGAATCTTCTGTAAATGTCAAAATTGTTGTATACACTGCTCAACTTCTGTGTACTCTTTGATATGCTAGAGTCCATCTGCACTATGAGATACCTAAGCAAAGGAAACACAGGTGATGTGATTGTGATATGAGGAAAAGAAACTCCACATTTTTCAATTACATCACCTGTATTTCCTAAGTTTACGAATGACATTGTGCAGATGAGGTTTAGGTCTGTCCACGGACACAGAAGAGGTCTGGCCTTTGTTCAAGAGTGAAGTGGACATGACTTACTTCATTGGTAGGTCTTCACATGTATTATCTCCTCTATACTCTTCAACAAGCGTAAATTTAATCTGCAACCCTGAGTAGGCCTCACCTTAAACAAACCTCTGGATAGGCCACACCTTATCGTCATCCTGAATCAATCATTTAACATGTTAGGGACAGATTTATGATAGGTGTGTGCCTCTTTTGCGCCGCTGTGCGTCACTTTTGTGACGCAGCGGCGGTGCAAAAGATTTGCTATGTGGCGACATATTTAAAAATTGATGCATCTAGGCAGATGTGTCATGCTGTAAAGTCCCGTGCCACATGAAACCGATGCAGCAGTGATGGAAAAGATGCACCATGTTGCAAGACAGGCCTCATTTCATCTCCAACAAGATAAGAAGCTGAATCTTCTGTAAATGTCAAAATTGTTGTATACACTGCTCAACTTATGTGTACTCTTTCATATGCTAGAGTCCATCTGCACTATGAGATACCTAAGCAAAGGAAACACAGGTGATGTGATTGTGAAATGAGGAAAAGAAACTCCACATTTTTCAATTACATCACCCGTGTTTCCTAAGTTTACGAATGACATTGTGCAGATGAGGTTTAGGTCTGTCCACGGACACAGAAGAGGTCTGGCCTTTGTTCAAGAGTGAAGTGGACATGACTTACTTCATTGGTAGGTCTTCACATGTATTATCTCCTCTATACTCTTCAACAAGCGTAAATTTAATCTGCAACCCTGAGTAGGCCTCACCTTAAACAAACCTCTGGATAGGCCACACCTTATCGTCATCCTGAATCAATCATTTAACATGTTAGGGACAGATTTATGATAGGTGTGTGCCTCTTTTGCGCCGCTGTGCGTCACTTTTGTGACGCAGCGGTGGTGCAAAAGATTTGCTATGTGGCGACATATTTAAAAATTGATGCATCTAGGCAGATGTGTCATGCTGTAAAGTCCTGTGCCACATGAAACCTGCGTCAGTTTTCATATAGGTGGTTTGTTGCAAGGTATGCATTAATTTGCATGAAAGCCCTGTAAAACTAACACAGTGAAATTTAGAAGATTTCACTGAGTCAGGTTTATAGCATTGCTGAATCAAATCCTTACGCCTGTTTGAAACAGGCATAAGAAGTGATGCACCATGCAATGTGAGGGTTCCTCCTGTGCATTGCAGTAGACATGTCGCGCTTATGACGTGATTCCTGCAATGTGCTGCTTTTGCGGCACAGATGCGTGACGCATCTGTGCTGTTTTTGCTCAATGGTGCTCCACATTGTAAATGCTGCACACTATGGGTGGCAGAGCAGCGGTGCACATTAACTGGTGCATCCGTGGGGATGCGCCACTTAGCATAAATCTGCCCCTGTACATTTAAGTATGAGCAGGGGACACAGAGTCGGTGAGGCTTATCCAAGGTTAAGAAGAGATGAGTCCTGTTCACTGAAAACTTGGATATAGGCCTCACCTCCTCAGCATCGCTGGACATGGCTAAATAATAGCTGCAAAATGTTACTCTTGTTAAACAATTTTACTATTATAATCTCTGAGATTTGTCTCTTACTCTGCAACATCTCATTGTTGTTCTCTTTCTTTAAAGATAACGACAACATTAACCATGAGTGACAATCAGCAATCTGTTGATTTTGACCTTATCATTGAACTTGTAATTGAAACGTCAGTGGAAGTAGATCCCTTGGATGATTTAAATCCTGAGGATGATGAAGAACATGATGAGGATGCCGATTTGTCAGAATTGTATGACATAGGGTGGGAAGCTGACGTGCTTGAGCCTATGGAACTATAAACATTTATTTTTAAAATTTATAATAAATGAAAAGTAAAAATGTAAACCGTTTCATTTAAAATTAAACACACCTTCAAAAACAGGTTATGTGTAGTGTCTTCAATAAAATATTAAAATATGCTCATAAAATTAGATCAGATTCACATATAAAACAGCACAGGTAAAATGAAGTAGAATTCCATTTCTTTTCTGCTATTTGTGTATTCTAAATTTGCCAAAGCAGTAAAAAATATTCTATGTAAAAATGTCAAGTAGTGTGTTAAGTTTTTGATGACTGTTATTGATTTACTGTTTGGTAATAGTGGTTAATAACATTTTTTATTATATTTTACCACAGATTCAACTGCAGATCATTTCAAAATTTGAGAATGCCAACCAAGGATAGAATTAGAAAGGCTGCAAAACGTCAAAGACAGCAGGTCCATGAAATAATGCAGCAGTCCTCTACAAAAAAAACTTGTCAAGTCACCAAGAAAGCACCGGGTAAGAGCACGAAAACATTCATAAGAAACATTTGTAGAAAAAAAAGTAGTAGTACAGAAAATGTTTTAGTCCAGAAAAAGAGAAGCAATTTAAACGGAAAGGAAAGGCCAATCAAAAATGTTACTGCTAGAGCAAGAGATAACTCTGTGCATGATAGTAGAAGGAAACAACAGTTTAGGGACATTCGTAGACGAATGTTCCGCAACAGGATAATTGGCAATTTGTTATAAAATATTAAGAAAGGTCAACAGAAAGTGGTTTTTTATAAGAGAAAAAAAAAGTTGAGAAAGTTATTGATCAGGCATTTGAAATAATCAATAGAATTAGGAAGCTAAACAAGGCAATTTATGATTTCAAAAGAAATAGTAGATGGAAGAGAATAGTTAATCGTAGTAATTTTTGTGAATTTTTTTCCGGAAAATGGATGCATAGTTCAAGTTGTGAGGCATTTTTCAATGAGGAGAGTTATTTCCAGGATAATGATTTGGTGCATGCAGTTGACACCAGTGGTCGAGCTTATGAGGTGAAAGATGGTTGTCCAGTTGAAAAAGAAAAACTTGTGACAACAGAGACAGAAGAGGTGTTAGGTAATGAGGTTTTAGGAAGACGTCCTAAGGGTCCTGTGTACACCTGGAAGTGTAGTAGTATTTGCAGTGTACGACAGGATTCCATCAATTTGCTTTGTGATTTTGTACGGACATTTAATAAGAAAAGTTTGAAGCAGAAAATGATGTTGTTGCAAGAATTAGATCCTTGCAGAGTGAGAGAAGTGACAGGTTTGCATGGTCATTCACTGGCTTGTCTTTCCAGGAGAGTATGCCAGAGTGTTTTTCATCATTTCAGGATGCTAGCAGTGCATCATAATAAAGTGAGGAAATTAGTTAGAATGTTGTATTATGCTAAGAGTCCAGCAATTATGCTTAAACAATTATGTGCTGCTCTTTTGCATGGTTCTGAAATAGATGTGAAGAATATTTGTGAAGAAATTGAGTTTTGTTACTTTGGAAGTAAAGAGGAGAATGTTGAAATTGACCCAGAAGAACAGGGTAATGTGGAGGACAGTGTACAGGTTTCTAGTACAGATAATTTTCAGAAGGAAATTGCCACGTTTCAGGTTAAATCAAGTGAGAGGCCT
Organism: Lissotriton helveticus; assembly: GCF_964261635.1. Lineage (NCBI taxonomy): Eukaryota > Metazoa > Chordata > Amphibia > Caudata > Salamandridae > Lissotriton > Lissotriton helveticus. Next base: position 1,193,206,740 of record NC_136059.1, read on the forward strand.
AATTTCACTTGTGTGTGTTGTCGACGCACTTATTATAAGAATCAGACTAAGTTAGTGGATTTATATGCAAAATGTGAAAGGGAAAATAATAGTGAATCGAAGGATTTCGCAACATACTTGATGGTAGAAAATTGTTTTGATTTGGGATCGGATCAACGTGTGTGTACTTATTGTTGTAACAAATTAAATCAAAACCAGATGCCTGCTAGAGCGGTTCATAATAATCTGGAATTGGTTGAGATTCCTTCTGAATTGAAGGATTTAAATACTTATGAATCTATTTTGATTCAAAGTATCCATCCCTTTCAGGCTATTGTAAGAATGGAGCCAAAGACAGGGAAATTGCCTCCATCAGATTTACAGAGAGGATTAAAGGGAAGAGTTGTTTATTTGCCTCTAGATTTGAAGAAAAACATTAATACAATTGGAGTAGAAAAAGTGGAAGAGGAACCTCTGGTTATCTTAGTTAATGGGGTTCCGACAAAGAATAAGAAAATATGGCAAGATTTAGTGGATGTTAGGAAAGTCAAAAAGGCAACATTGTATTTGAAAAAAAATAATAAGTACTATAAGAATGTATATGTTGCAGAAGAGGAAGTAAGTGAGGAAGAGGATAGCGATTTGTGTGCTTGTCAAATTGAGAAAGTAGAACCCTCTAAAAGTGAAGAAATATATGAACATTATAGTGTTCATCCTTTGCATTCCAAGGAAGTCATGGGGAATGCTATTGAGTTGTTTCAAATGAAACAAGCCAAAGGGAGTCCCATTAGTGTTTGGGAGGAAAGTTTGGAAGCTCGGTGTTTCCCACAGCTATTTCCAACAGGTCAGGGAGGAAGATATGATGAGCGACCTCATCAAATTCCTGCTTCTGAATACCGGACTTTACGATTGTATGCAGGAGATGCTAGGTTTCGACAATGCATTCCCTATTTGTTTCATCTCCTGTTTGAAAGCGATCTGTCTGGACTGTCATATGCAGTGAACCACATCTTGAAAAGTGGTATACACATGCAAAACATCTCGGCAAGTGACTTTATGGATAAAGTCAATGTCCAAGACAGTATTTTGGATTGTCACCTGATTAATCTCATGGCGTGTCAGCGTGGTACTAATGAGTACTGGTACCGTCGTCCTGGTGATTTAAAATGTATGCTGAGGAACTTAGGAACTCCCATATGGTTCCTCACTCTGAGCTGTGCCGAGTATGGCTGGGAAGACTTACTTGAATTTCTACGAGAGGCAAATGGAAACATTGAAAACATCGAATTCAAGACACCCGGAGAACTGTGCTCTTTGGATCCAGTCAATGTATGCAGGTACTTCAATCATAGATTTGAAGCTATGATGTCTTTCATCATGAACAAGAGAAATCCACCTCTTGGAGAGGTGTTGGATTTCTTCTGGAGAAAGGAGTACCAAGCAAGAGGTGCTCCTCATATACATATGCTGCTGTGGATCAAGGATGCACCTAAATTTGGAACGGATCCAGAAGACTTAGTGATGAGTTTCATACAACAGTATTCTACGTGTGCTGTTCCAAACGCAAAGGAGAAGAAAAGCCTAAGAGAAAAAGTTCTACGTTTCCAAAGCCATCGTTGTGGAAAGTACTGTCGTCGTAAATTCAGAAACAAGGACAAGTTCTACACCAAATGTCGTTTCGGCTTTCCACGACCGGTGATTTCTAAAGGAAGAGTAAACAGTTTGATGTCTTCGCTGCGACATAATGTGATGAAGAAATCACCTAAAAACACATACAATTTGAAGAGGAATGAAGAGTCCAAGTACATCAACGACACAACCCAGTGATTTTGTCCATGTGGAATGCTAACATGGATATACAGTTTGTGGCTGATAACTGTATGGCTGTGGCTCGGTATGTGACATCTTACATCACCAAAAAAGAAAAGACAGAATTGAAGGATATGTGGGAGGACATTTCCCATGAAAAGAGCCTCAGTAAGAAGTTGTACAGTTTCAGTCTGAAGATGTTGTCACATCGAGAAATCGGAGCTTACGAATGTTCTGACCGGTTGTCTTCAGCAAGTCTCTATGCCAAATCCAGGAGTATCGTTTGGGCGAGTCTTGGTCTTGCTGCAACGCGTAATCGAGTTCTGAAACCTGTGCGGGAAATTGAGTATTTGGCGGAAAAGGAGCCAAACAGTACTGATATTTTGAAGACCAACATGTTGGATACATATTATCCAAATCGAAGCAGTCACCTCGAGAATGTTTGTCTGTATGAGGTTCTACAAAATTACATATTCAAGAGGAACATCAAAGAAGATATTGAGAAAGGAGTGTATGCTGTAATTGGAAGTGAGGGATGTCTGGTCAAGCAAAGAAAATGCCACTTGGTAAACCATCGAAAATTGAGTGGCGAATCTCCTGAAAAAAAGGAGTTTTTCTATTTAGCACTTTTGCAACTTTTCAAGCCTTGGCGTGCAGAAGAGGAACTGCTTGGAGATTTCCTCTGTTACGAAGACTCTTTCACTGCCGTCAAGGAGACCATAGACTGTCCTGCTTTTCCCAAATATCTAGAAATGTTGAATGCGGAAATCGAGCAGGAAGCAACGATTGTAGCCGAGATTGCCAGAGACAGTTCTCAGGACAGTCAGAGTTCTGTTTCATTGAGTCAGGATCCACTAGGAGGACCTGTTATCGAAAATGAAGCTGCCACTGCCATGAATGAAGTGGAAACAGCCATGGCACATGCTCAGGAGGATGCGGTTAACTTAGAAGACTTGGAAAGACAACTCAACGTTGAGCAGAGGAAAATATATGACGAAGTTACCAAGCAAATTGATCATGGATTAAGTCATGAGAAGAAAGAGTGCTCATGTACGTCGTTGAAGCCTGTTCGACTGTACGTGAGTGGAGAAGCGGGAACTGGAAAAAGTTTCCTCATTAAAGCAATTTCATATTATTTGCAGGAAAGGACTGAGTCATCGCTGTCTTGTGTTGTCACCGCTCCAACTGGACTGGCAGCACATAACATTAAAGGTATTACTTTGCATCGTCTACTGATGCTGCCAGTGGAGCATGACAACAAATTACAATACCACAAGTTATCTGGAGATGCTTGTTGTGAAGTTTCAAGAGTCTTGAGGAAAATGAAACTTCTTATCATTGACGAAGTAAGCATTGTGTCCAATGTCATGCTTGCCTTTGTGCATTTGAGAATGCAAGAAGTTCTCAAAACAGAGTATGATGTGTTATTTGGTGGCAAACACATCATTGTTTTCGGAGATCTTCTGCAGCTGACACCAGTGAAAGGACAACCTGTGTTCAAAATGCTCACGCATGAAGATACCAGGAAGTGCCTAGGGAGCATTGTCAACGTCAATATATGGTTAAACTTCAGTTATGCTGAACTGCATGAAAATATGCGTCAGGCGAAGGATGAAGATTACAAGAATATTCTACAAGATGTTAGAATTGGAAAAGTGACCGAGCATGGGAAAGAAGCTTTACATGCACGATTACTGTCAAATTTATATCCAGAACAAGATGTTGTGCCTGAGAATATTTTTCAGAAAATTACTGAGAAGAAATCTGGAATATGTTTGATGCCAACTCTTGCAGAATGTGCCATCTTCAACAACAAAATGTTGCATTTAGAAAACCAAGAGATTGTGAAACTGGAAGCTATTCACAGAGTAGAGCATATGGGATCAACAATTATTTTGTCTGAGAATTTGAAAACAAAATTGGATTCATTAGAGAAGACTATATCTAAAACTGCAGGTTTTGAAAAGACTCTGAATGTGTGCTTAAACTGCCGTATAATTTTAAGAAGGAATTTACATGTTGAAAGAGGTCTGGTAAATGGATCAATGGGTAATGTTGTTGATTTTGTGAAATACAGAAATAGAGATGGAATTGAATTTTTTAAAATTACATTTGATGGCATTGAGGAAGTACAGCTAATTGGTCGTTGTTCTGCTAGATTTTTGCTTGTAAAAGACTTATATGTTCGCCGTAAGCAGTTTCCTGTTTGCTTGGCATATGCGGTGACAATCCATAAATCGCAAGGTTTAAGTGTAGACAGTGCATTGGTGAATATTGGCAGTTCTGTGTTCAAGGAGGGTATGGCATATGTGGCATTGTCACGAGTTAGAACTTTATCGGGATTGTACTTGATTGAGTGTGATGTTACAAACATTTGTGCGGATCTAGATTGTGTTAAGGAATACAATAGGTTAAGAAGAGAGTATGCGCCACATTTGCCTCAATATCCTTTGTTTGAGAAACGTGTGGTAGGCCGGAAACGAAGAAATGTGACCAATACTAGGGAGGTTGTAGCAAAAAGAGGAAAAGTCGATGAACCTGAAATTATAAGCAGAAACAAAAAGGATTCTGTTGAAGATGTTTTTGGTTTTCAATTTGAAAACAGTTCTGGTGTCAACTGCTATGCTAATGTAGTGGTTAATGTTTTGTTTTCTCTAGAAAATGTAAAAGAAGAGATTGTGGTCAATTCTGATCAAAGATTTAGCAGTTTGTTAAATTCTGTGTTAGAGAAATGTAGCACTGATAGAACAAAAATAGAAAGTGTGTCTGAAATTCGAAATCTGTTAGACAGATGTTCAGGTCAAACACAATTCTCTCAAAATATTCAGCAAGATTGTCAGGAGTTTTTAATGTATATGCTTGATGTATTGCATGCTGAAGGTGTAGATGTAGATCACCTGTTTGGGCTTTCTTATCAATGGCAGCATGACTGCGAGAACTGTAGGGTATCAAGTACTACTAGTGTAGACTCAGAAAGATTTATATATTTAACTTTGCCAGACAGTAAATCAGTCTCCTTTAATAAGCTAGTAAAAGCAGCTGATCACAACATGGAGTGTAGCCAATGTAAATCTGAAATGATGTCAACATTATTTATACGAACATATGGCCAGTATGTCATTTTAATGTTCCAACAATTTAGGCCTGATGGAACAAAATTGACAACTTTAATTAAAAATGTTGTGGCTTCGCAGTTGTCAATATCAGGAAGGACTTTTGTAACTGCAGCAATTATATATCATGACGGTCCTTCAATAACATCAGGACATTACACAGCTTATTTAAAGTCTAGAAATGGCTGGTCATTCTGCAACGATTCTGTTTTAATTTTTAAAAAAAAATTGCCGTATGACCTTAAAAATTCTTACCTGGTGTTTTTAAAACCAAAATTTTAGGGAAAGAATCTCGGGATGTGCTCTGAGGAATTTCAAGAGGTTCTAATGTCTCCTACACGATTTGGCCTTGAGGATAAGTGTAGTACAGAGACATAAGTTCTTACCATAACACTTGACGTCATGGAAAAATAACTGCACTTTGAATGAGTTCAGAAAAACTGTTTCTTTTTATAAGCTAATTCAAGCAGCCAATCAAAACATGGAGTAGAGGGAATGTAAGTCTGCAATGCTGTCTACTGTTTTATATTGCTTTGTGATTAAAAGTGATATAGAGAATTAAATAATTGTAGTAGTCATAGAGGTAGTGTAAGTCTGCTTCATAGTAAGCAGTATCAGTGTCATAGGAAATGTAGAACATGAGTGAGCAAGAAGGGTAAGATATTACTAGTCCAGGATTGTGAAAGTGATCTTGAACGTTTTCTTTCTGAAAGTTGCGGAAATAGAAAATGACGGGATTTGCTTACAAGAATTCCAAGAGTTATAAATGGCTCTTACATGATTTGGCCTTGTGGAAACGTGTGGTAGAGAGCGAGAAGTCATTTATTGTATGTAACATATTTTTCAAAACGATGGAGGTTTTCTTTCAGAAAGTGGCGGGCTGAAAATAAAAACAGCACAACCGAGTGTAAGCTGTTCATAAGACATCCTTCGACGTCATGGAAAGTAAGTTACTTTTGAGGAGTTCTGATTTCTGATTGGTTATGTTATATGGGTTTTTTAAACACAATCATTTTGATTGTGTTTTTTTCCCCGCTGTTATATGATGAATACCTTCAAGTCACTGTTTTTAGTGAAATTTGATACATTCTGAGAACAGCAAAAATAAACCATTTAACATGTATAATTAATTCTGTACTGTTTGTATTTATGATGTACATGTAGAACTGTGTAGGAGGCATGGAGAAGGTGAGGCTTCTGTAAGTGTCAAAGTTGTTGCATACAGTGCTCACATTCTACGTAGTCTTTCATATGATAGACTACATTTCCACAATGAGATACCTAAGCAAAGGAAACACAGGTGATGTGATTGTGGAATGAGCAAAAAAAATTGCACGTTTTTCAATTATATTACCTGTGTTTCCTAACATTACACATCACATTGTGTAGATGAGGTTTAGGCCTGTTCCAGGAGACAGAGGAGGTCTGACATTTGTTCAAGAGTGCAGTGGACATGACTCACTTCGTTAGTAGGCCTGCACATGTATTATCTCCTCTATACTCTTCAACAAGCCTAAATTTCATCTGCAACCCTGAGTAGGACTTACCTGAAACAAATCTGTGGATAGGTTACACCTTATCAGCATCTAGAAACAATTATTTAAAATGTTAAGGGCAGTTTTATGAAGGCTGTGTGCCTCTTTTACGCCGCTGTTCCGTCACTTTTGTGTAAAAGATGCACCATGTTGCAAGATAGGCCTCAGTTCATTTCCAGCAAGATACCGTCAGTTTAAAATGTATATAATTAGGACTGTGTAGGGGGTATGGAGAAGCTGAGGCTTCAGTAAGTGTCAAAGTTGTTGCATGCAGTGCGTACTCTTTCATATGCTGGACTACATCTGCACAATGAGATACCTAACCAAAGGAAACACAAGTGATGTGATTGTGAAATGAGCAAAAGAAATTGCACGTTTTTCAAATACATTACCTGTGTTTCCTAACATTACGAATCACATTGTGCAGATGAAGTTTAGGCCTGTCCAGGGAAACAGAGGAAGTCTGAACTTTATTGGTTGGCCTGCACATGTATTATATCCTCTGTACTCTTGAACAAGCCTAAATTTGATCTGCAACCCTGAGTAGGCTCACCTGAAACAAACGTCTGTATAGGACACACCTTATTGCCATCCTGAAACAATCATTTAAAATGTTAGGAACAGTTTTATGATGATTGTGCACCTCTTTTGCGCTGCCATTGCGTCACTTTTGTGAGACAACAGCATTGCAAAGATGCACCATGTTCCAAGATAGGCCTCACTTCATCTGCATCAAGATACTGTTAGTTTAAAATGTATATCTTTAGGACTGTGTAGGGGGCCTGGAGAAGCAGAAGCTTCTGTAAGTGTCAAAGTTGTTGAAAAACTGTTTGTCCTTCAATCTTTTCCCTTGTCTTTTCTAATTTTTAAATACATGTTTTAATATTTTTCAAATGTTTGTTATCTCTTTCACAGATTGAAAGTATAAAAATAACAAGTGAGTAAGTTAACGACAATTATAAGGTAAATGCTTTGTACTCTTTTCGTTACATTTCTATCATATTCACCTACTATTAGTTCCACAGCTTCATTTCTTTAACCCTCAGTTTCCTGCCTTTGCTACTTCCCTCATTCCTTTCTCTATTACCTACTTACTCTACTCCTTCCACTCCTTTTCTCAGTCCCTCTCTTCTCATAGTTCCTCACTCTTGTTCACTCACTCTGTCTCCATTACTCTTAGTGTCTTTGACTGATCACTCTTTCACTACTTGTTCATTATGCTTTCTCTGTGTAGTTGAAGCACACTAAGGGGCATATTATGAACACAGCCAATAAAATTATTGCTGTTTTTATCGGCAGAAAACTGCTGCAAAAGTGGTTTTAGCGGCAGTTTTCTGCCGCAAAAGCGGCTTTAGCGACACATTTCTGCCGATAAAAGCTGCAAAACTTTTATTGCCTATGTTGATAATATGGCCCTATGTTATTTACATTTCTTTGCTGTTTCAATTATTCTTTTTCTGTTACTTCTTCTTTTCTGCTTTCTGTTTTTTCTCTCTGTTATTCCACATGTTTTAATCTTATTTTGAACATTCACTCACATTCTCTAAGAAACTCTTCTTTGTTATTCTTCTACTCTCCTTTTTTTCTTTCACTTCCTTATCTATGTTTTTCACAATTATATCCTCTTCCATCTTTTCTTCGGTAAATAAATCTATTAAACAGCATCTCTGGTTTAGTCCCTATAGCTGTCTTTCTTTTAACATTACTCTCTGTTTACTTCCCTTATACTTACTCTTCTTTTTTTTTTTTAAATTTTTTTTGGTTCGCTCCCGGTTCGCGTACCGGGGAGCGAACGGGGAAGCGAACCAAAAGAAATAGAGGTTGCCAGAGTGCTAAACATTCTAGCAATTTTTTTTATAAAGGGGAGGTAGTTCTGAAAAGAACTTTTTTTTTAATGTTTTTGTTGTTTTATGTATATTTTTTAATTTTCTGAACATTTTTTGTTTTTTTTGTATTTTTTGAACAATTTTATGTTTTTTTTGGTTTTTTTGGAGGGGAAACAACAAAAAACAGGCATTGGAAAGGGCTCAACAGGAGCAAATTTTTTTTTATTTTTTGGGGCGTTTAGAGCACTTGTGATTTTCAAATGCTCTGTTTACTAAGTTAATGCTCATATTGGCACATGAGAGTAAGGTACCGCAATATATACAGACAATCTTCATGTGGACAAAGTTTTCCTGTATGTTTGGCACTGTTTCCCGTGCCTCTGGCCCCGACAGAGATATCTGTGTTGATGTCCTGGCCACAGGAGTTGGTGGGTTGTCCTGCAGGTCACGCATCTCTGCCCGGCTGTAATTTAGTGGATGCCACCTCTGCATGTGACGGTGCATAGTATAGTTGCCGTAACTATACTTCTTATCTGTGCCTCTAGATAAGTCCTCTTTGCATATGAGGCACGTCACATACCGAGCATTAACTTTTTTCTGTCCTTCAGGAAAAGAAAAAAACTGCCAAATGAAACTATTTTTATGATGCGATACCCGGGGCTCCTCTTGTAAAAACTGTGGTGCCTGTATTTCCTCTTCCTCTTCTTGATCCTCTTCCTCCTCTGTGTTGGCAAGGAACTGTGGAGGTGGTCCTCTCTTCCTATGAGGAGGTGGTGGTGGTGGTGGGGGTCCACCAGCTGCAGCTACTAGTGAAGCCATTTTCCACTGAGCAAAATAGGTCTTCCACAAAGTTGAAAGTCAGAGTGAGAACAAAGGTGGGGGCTTTCATCATTTGGGAAAAAAAATAGTTCTAAACCAATGAAAAGTGTTATTTTTAGGTCACCTGACCTAGCCTTACATCATTAGGAAACCAAAAGTGAAATGAACCAATGAAAAGTTTTATTAACAAGTCACATGACCTGTTACGCTTATGTTACGCGCTGCGGAACGCGCCCCGGATCGCTTCCGGTTCGCGCTCCGGAGCACTTCCGGGTGCGCTAACGCGGCGCGTCATAAGACGCATTACGCGGCAACGCGATACGTCGCGCTTTCGCGCCGCGCCCCGGATCGCTTCCGGGGAGCTGCGCTTCGCGTCTCAGTTCGCGTACCGGAGCACTTCCGGGTGCGCTAACGCAGCGCGTCATAAGACGCATTACGCGACAACGTGATACGTCGCGCTTCCACGAACGAGGCAGTTGCGCAAACGGAACGTTTACCGGTTCGCGGACCGGGTCGCGGCATTAAATTGAGCTAACGGGAAGCTTCCCGGTTCGCGAACCGGGAGCGAACAAAAAAAAATATTTAAAAAAAATTATTAATAAACATATAAAATATATTTTTTGATTTAAAGAAGAATACATTTTACAGCTACAGATATTAGCTTTTAAAAAAACCAATGAAATTCACAGAAAAAAACATAGGTTATAGACCATATATAGTTAGGAATTAGCATTTACAAAACCTTGAAAATTCACTGAAAAAACCATAGGTTATAGACCATATATAGTTAGGAATTAGCATTTAAAAAACCTTTTTTTACTCACACAAAACCATTGAAATTCCATATATAGTTAGTTGCACTAACTATATATCGCGCACCCGCAATCCACTGCTGATCATGTCACATATTACATCATTCATGACATGGTCAGTGACATCACTGATGACATCACTGATGACATCTCAAATGACATCACTGATGACATCACTGATGACATCTCAAATGACATCACTGATGACATCACTGATGACATCTCAAATGACATCACTGATAACATCTCAAATGACATCACTGATGACATCACTGATGACATCTCAAATGACATCACTGATGACATCACTGATGACATCTCATTTGACATCAATGACCACATCACTGATGATATCATTCATGTGACAATACAATGCATCTCCTCACATTTTAATATAACCTCTGTTACACCCAGTGTTAAATACAGAGTATAATTTCTGAAACCATTGACACACCAATACTAGTTACTACATACGCACTCACTGATTCCTACGTCTACACACACATTCACTCATTCACCCATACAATCATTCATACATACAATCACTCATCTTTACAACACTATCATATGCACTCATACACCTATACAGACACTCACACTCTGCCACTCATCCATGGAGTTACTCACACACCTAGTCAGTCCTGTAAAGAATCAATCACACTTCCATTTTCTTGTCTATACAGTTAAACATAGAGCACCTTACATTTTCAAACATATACTAACACATACTTACTCTCTTATACAATCATTGATACAAGTACACATTGATCTGCACAGAGTCACACACCTCCCAGCCAGCCACACACACACTCAGTCTCCCATACACATACTTGGACAATCAATCAATAACCCATATAGTTATTCATATAGCTACTGATCAACACATGCAGCAGTTTACAGAACGACAGACATAATGATGCACAAATTAAGACACTAACCCATGCATTCAGTGAGACACATTTAATCACTCACTCATACAGTCAGTCACGCACCTACTAAATCCTTCATCCAGACACTTCTACATCTACTCATTCTTCAATATGTAAAACATATTTAAACTTTACAGAAACACACAGTCACTGGATGATGTCATCAGTGATGTCATCAGTGATGTCATTTGAGATGTCATCAGTGATGTCATCAGTGATGTCACTGACCATGTCATGAATGATGTAATATGTGACATGATCAGCAGTGGATTGCGGGTGCGCGATATATAGTTAGTGCAACTAACTATATATGGAATTTCAATGGTTTTGTGTGAGTAAAAAAAGGTTTTTTAAATGCACAAATTATTTATAGGTCTCGGCCCTCTGGTGGACACCCTCGGTGGGTAGACGTGTTGCATGCTGGTACTTGTGGTTTGGCTGTCCCTTGCTTTCAATCCCTCCAATGGGTGATGTCTTGAATGGTGTTACATTACTGTTGCCGTTTAAAACGTGTGTCTCCTACATATATATATATATGTGATCAAGGCCTCTGTGAAGGCCGAAACGTCATGCTGAGGTGTGCCGTCTCCCCGATGAAATAAAATACACTGCTCACCTGCACTTGGGTCTCCTCTCTTCTTCTGCGCTGCGGTATCCAGGATTGGGCTCCAGGCGAGAGCAAGCAGGGACTGTTTCATATATATATATATATATATATATATATATATATATATATATATATATGGAAGTATATGAATTCTCAAAGAGAAACTGGGTAAAGTTTTACAACATAATACTTAAAACTCAATTTTAAAGTAAAAAGAGGCGAAGTCACCAAAGAGTTTATTCATTTTTACTCACAGTACCCTGATGCGTCGTGCTGCAAACTTCTAATACATAGTTTAATAACTGCCCAGACATACCAAACAAATGTTCAGATGCAATAGGTATGCACTCAATGCAGTGGCAGGCAAACAGCGAGTGCTCCAAAATTCGGCAGAGAAACTTGCTCCAAGATCCGGAAGTGAAACACTTGTCAAACTAGAACCTGGCAATGCTCCACTGTGCCTTAATGAACAACAATTTTATGTAAAGACATGTTCCGCACTGCGTAGTTTTGGGAGCGCTGTTCAGAGAAGTACTTGGAATCTGCTGTGAATGAGCACCCAGCAACAGTTCAGCAATTAAAACGTGCCAGAAATTCTCAAGTAGCCGAAAGTGGTTGAATCCTGAAAATCTGCCAAAATGAGCAAAAATTTGCAGAAAAGTCAGAGATGGTCATAATTTCTCTGGATTTTCGCGATGAGAGGTCTTCTATGAGAAGTTGTTGAATAATGAATAGTAGGCTTTGCCAAAATGTAGAATACTTTCTCCGGATTCATTGAAGACAATACCACAAGTGTGCTGCTTAAAATAGAGTAGCTGGCATGTCTTCATAGCTCGTCACCATTGTAAAATCCATAGACAGGTTTACTATAAAAAGAAGATTTATTGGCAGAAGCACAGTAGAAAGCAACTGATCAAAGCCAGTCCTCCAGAATGTCCCTCATACAGAGTAATTCTAGAACACTACTGTGGTACCAGTAGAACAAAACACTATTGAAAGTAACATTTATGTGACACAATGTAATAATGCATTCTCATCCCGCCCAATCAGAAGTACTAACCCACTCTCAACGAAGGATCTAACTTCCCTACTACTTTCTTACAAACCCCGACCCAACCACCCCTCATTTTGAGCTCACGGAAAACACACAGATATCATCCCTAATTCAACCTATCCCTCCCAATGCCTCTAGAACTATAAGACATATTCCCAGAGGTATTATAGAAAGTAGTCTTAATAGAGTACTCATCTTAGATGATCACAACACTACTCCTACTAAGACCAGTCTAAAATGCATCCTACTAAACTGTAGGTCGGCCGCACGCCATGCCACAGAAATAGCTGATTTCATACTAACCAATAAACCTGACCCCATAATCTTAATGGAAGCTTGGCTTAATGAAGCACCACACCTATCCTAGACATTCTAGTTCCCCCAAACTATCACATCACAAGACTAGATAGAATTGATCGGCTAGGTGGGGCATTGCCTGCATTCACCAAAACTACCTCGCTGTGACCCGCTTCAACTCACCCGTCCTCTCGTCCTGCGAATACCATCTTTTAGACGTAACAAGCCAATATGCTCACTACATGCATTTTACCATCCACCAGGCAATAACCTCACCTTCATTGAACACATAATGGATATCCTAGCTACTAATGAGGGACAACAGAATTTTCTGATTTTCCTGGGTGACTTCAACCTCCACTGGAACGACCTTGATGACCCAGTGGTAAATAGCCTCAAAGAATTCCTTTCCGACCTTAACCTGTCCCAAATTTGTGATAATCCCACCCATGAAAAAGGTTCAACCGTGGATCTAGTAATTTTCAAAACAGACTCCACCCAGCTGGAATCGATCCTCCCCTGTGACTGGTCCGACCATTACATCATTACTTTCCATATCAATGTAGCCATTAAACCTCTCTCTGTACAACCCACAAGATCGAAAATCTGGAATAGAAATCTAAATAACGTAAATCCGGTCTCACTCGTAATCGCCTGTCCAAACCTCTTGTCCCCACCTGATGAATTAGAGGATGCTCATGATCTGACTAATGACTACTTACAGGGTATGAACTTGGCATTAGGCAATCTAGTTCTCCTAAAATTGAAAAGAGTCACCTCTAAAGTACCAAACCCCTGGTATGATGGTAGGCTAAATGAAGACAGAAGATCACTTAGAGCAATTGAACGACAATGGAGAGCTGCACCATCCTCCGACCACCTCAAACTACTAAGAATCACAAGAAACTCCTTTTACAGAAAGATCAGACGATCTAAAGCTGACTTTATTAGCAAACAACTAGACCAGGCCAAGAATTGTCCCAAAAGATTATTCAAAATAATCAAATCTCAATCTAAGGGCTGCGCCCACTCCCCCCAAATCGATTCAGAAACACTCCCCAATTGCGAAGAATTTGCCTCCTTTTTTACAACCAAGACCGACAACATAAATACTGAACTCCTTAATGATCCTCTAACCCATACTGACCCACCCATGCCAACATCATTGACATCAATGACAACCTTGCTTACATGTCCAGCAAAGCATGACCTGAAAATCAATGCCTCCCGGGTCGCCTTCAACATCTACAGCGAAGAAAAGATCCTAAAAACATGTCTCTGAATTCCTCCAATCATTTTATTGATCCTCTCCCTGCAACCCACCTAAAAGATTTCATTCCCATATTAGTCCCGCTTTGGACTAGGATCATAAACACTTCCCTTCTTTAAGGAACCATCCTAGATATCCTCAAAGCTGGACAGGTTTCCCCCATCCTGAAGAAAGCCTCGGCGGACCCATCCGACCTGAATAACTACCACCCTATATCCAACATCCCTACCCTGGCCAAACTATTAGAAAAGTGTGTTCACAACCAGCTTAGCAACCACATAGAACACTTCAACCTGCTTGATCAATTCCAATCTGGTTTTCGGTCCGGGCACAGCACCGAATGAGCCATGACACATATTATAGACGACGTATTACAAATATTGGACGAAAACAAAGCTTGTTTGCTAATACTCCTCGACCTATCCTTAGCTTTTGATAACGTCAAACACAAAAACCTACTAGACCTCCTGAATCATAGAATGGGACTATCTGGAACAGTTCTAAATTGGTTCACTACCTTCCTCCAAAACATAATACAAAACATCAAGATCAATCAATCTCTATTCAAGCCCACCCCTGTCACTCTAGGAGTACCCAGGGTTCTTCCCTTTCTCCAACACTCCTCAATCTGTTTATGGAACCACTCACTGTGCTTCTCAACACCTCAAATGTCCAACATCACATGTACGCAGACGACAAACAACTCTACATTAAGGTCCACTCACTGGAAGACATCAAGGGCCAGATGTAGGAAGCCTAATACCGGTCGGTAATGTCCGAAATTACCGAATTTCGGCCGTTACCGACCGGTAATAGGCTTTTCAGATGTAGGGGCCTAATGTAAGGATTCGGTAATTTACCGAATCGGTAATTTAAGGAATCGGTAAAATACCAAATTCTTAAATACCGATTCGGTAAATAACCGAATCCTAAATGTAGGGAGCACTCTAATGAGTGCTTTTCCCATTTTAGGATTCGTTATTTACCACCAACTACAAGTTGAGAATTCTTTCAGGGTAACCTCCATCAGACAGTTTCCTTCTGAGATCTGTTGCTTGACTCCGGTAGTCTGTGATCTTGCTACAGTTTCGACGTAGCCTAAGATATTGGCTGTAGGGCAAGTTCTCCCTTAATGGTCTGGGTTGGAAGCTCTCAAATCTGAGTAGATTGTTCTTGGCAGTGGGTTTATGGTGGGTTTTTGTTTCTAACCGACCATTTTCCTTGTTGATCACGACGTCCAGGAAGATCATAGTATTTTGATCCTTCATATGCATAAACCTCAGATGCGGATTACATGTATTGATCCATGTGATAAAGTCTGAAAGGGCATCGCTCAGTCCCTGCCAAATGGCAAGGACATCATCGATGTACCTCTTCCAAAGACGATGTAGGGGCTGAAGGGGTTTTGTTCATTGAGTATGAATTTCCTCCCAAACTCGAAGACGTAAAGTCTTGCCAAACTAGGGGCGAAAGTGCTCCCCATTAAAGTACCCCCGTCTGGAGGTATATGGCTCCCTCAAAATCGAAATACTTCTTCTTCAGAGCCAATCTGGCACATTCAAGGACGTAGTCATTGGGCGTCCTGTATGGCCAGTCGGTCTCATCCAGGGCTCTCATGAGAACTTCCAAGGTGCCGTCCTGGGGGATGCTGATGTAAAGGTTCTCAATATCAAAGCTCACCAGTATCGTGGTTTCATCCACTGTAATATTTTTGAGAAGTTTCAATAGACTCTTGGTATTTTGTAAGTAGGTTGTGGTGCTTTGTACTAGGGTTTTAAGAAAAAAATCGCAGAATCGTGACAATTGTTCTAATAGGGACCCCATGCCAGACACAATGGGTCTGCCTGGCGGGGAGGTTTTATTTTTGTAAATTTTGGGTAATGTGTAGAAATACGGGATTTTTCCCTCACTATTGCACAGAAAGTCTGCCTCCTGTTTTGAGATGTATCCCATAAATTCGGCATGATCCACGAGGGATCTAATTTCTTGTTTGAGATCCATGG
This sequence comes from Lissotriton helveticus, assembly GCF_964261635.1. Classification (NCBI taxonomy): domain Eukaryota; kingdom Metazoa; phylum Chordata; class Amphibia; order Caudata; family Salamandridae; genus Lissotriton; species Lissotriton helveticus. The sequence continues at coordinate 1,193,222,793 of NC_136059.1, forward strand.
TGGGGTTAGATGTCAGTAAACTATAGTTCCTCTCGTTTTACAATAATCTTTGGCCTTCTGCCCGATAGGCTTCCTTGTCCTGGATCATCACGCCACCCCCCTTGTCAGCCTGTTTTATGACAATACTGTCACATTTTTTAAGATTTCTAGGGCACAACTGTCCTCTCTGCTCATATTCTGGAATGCTTGTTTGTGATCCAGGTGTTCAATGTCATTGAAGACAGCCTGTTCAAAAGTTGCCACCTCCACTGGAATAGTATGCCGTGGTGGCATGAAAGTAGATTTTAAATGGAGTCCAGTTACATTAGGATCTTCAGTGGGGGGTTTCTCCCCCCTTGTGTTTCAAAGAAAGCTTTTAATCTTAATTTTCTGAAGAAACCTGATAGCTCACAGTGGTGATGGAACTTATCCAATTTCGCTGTAGGGACAAAGCCTAAACCTTCGTTGAGGCCTTTTTCTTCACTGGATGACAAAGGTCTAGTCACGAGGTTGGTAACTAGACCCTGCTGTTGCTCGTCCCGGCCTGGCGTCACCGTGCCTTGCTCCGTGTGAAGCTGCCTTCTTAGTCCTCCTCTTCCCACTGTACCTGGTTCATGCCCTTTCTTCTGCCTCTTCCCCTTCTGCCCCTGCCTAAAAAAGGAGGCCTGAAGGTGTTGGGAGGAAATAGTGGTTGAGGGAAAGGTGGTTGCCAACGGTACGTAGGGTACTGTTGTGTCTGATTGTAGGGGCCCTGGAAGCCCGGGTTAAGTTGTGTGTTCTAAGCGGGCCAGTTGTACTGGGTCCTCTCTGCCTTTGCCTGTCACTTCCTGTGCTTGAGCTGCTACTAGCTATCGAATCATTGCTAGAGGCATCTGAGTCCCGATCTGATTTGATAGGAGGTGTAAAATCAGGATCCGAGTAGGGATAGGTCTTAACATAGGAGAAACATTTAAGATCTTTTTGGAACTTTTGTACTTTTTTGGGGTAAGATTCTCTTTATACTCATTAATCTCTTTGTTGAGTTCATCAAGACTTTTTTTATAGCCTGTGATGGTTGTTTTTATATGGCTTTCCGTAAGTTGGATCTCAATGAGCATTGTCTCTGAGAGCCGTAGAGCCGTCTTGATAATCAGCACAATCCAATTGCGCATGCAGTGCCACAAGATATGTGCCCAGTCCTTTCTAAATACCGGGTCGTCCAGAAAGATCCGTGGTGCATTTGTAACCAGAAGACCCTTTGGTGGCATGTTATTTCTCATGTACTCCTTAAGGGCTGTCCCATGCAGTATTGTCTTGATTCTGTTTCTTTTCATTTCCGTCAACTTTTCCCAATCTGTGGTCTGCGATATGGTTTGTGCTATGCTGGCATCCGCAAATAGGGAGGGGTCTCCCAAGATTGCGTCCACTTCCTAACTGGAGTAGGACAACCCTTGATTTTCACCCATGGTACAACAGTGTCCAAGAACGCTCAATGCAAGGAAACTCTTGCAGCTGAGGGCTGCCTAGACTAGTAAAGAACAAAGAAGAGAGAAAGGGTATTTTGTAAGGGAATACTCCTGGTCCCCCTGTAATAGAATGATCAAACAATCCCCTGACCTTTGTGCCCTCAACTGGCTACCTTTCGAAGCAAGAATCCATTTGAAAATTGGCTGCATGAAACACAAGGCACTACACCACAAAACCCCAAGATATCTAGCAGAGAAATTGGTACCTTCGGGTTGTACCAGAACTACCAAGAATTCCGATAACATTCTATTGAAACCACAACGATTTTCCAAGAAGAAATTATATAACCGTACCTTCTCAGGAATGGTCCCCAGGATTTGGAACGCCTTGCCTCCTGACACAAGATGAAACCCCTCCATGAAATTTTTCAAAAAAGAAGTGAAAGCTATCTTTTTGGCCAAATTCACCTGAACTATTTTGTACATACGTGTTTATTTATATTTGACAAAGACAAAGAGGAGCCCCTTAAAACCAAAGGAATAGGGCACTATACAGTGAAAAAGGCAGTATCGTTTGGACCCAATTACAATCTAGAGTAGTCAACCAATCTACACATTACATTCAACCTGGTATATGCTCACCATTCCATCACATGCACACTTGAGAGGATTATGCCATATATCTCCCACAAAAAGTCATGAACCATCAGGTGTACAAAAATATATAAATCGATTTATTAGTTTAAAAAACAGATATTCCTAAAATTATATTTAAAAAAAGGGGAAACCCCTATACCTAGTAAACACAATGTATAGTGTTGCTAAATCAACAATAATCACATAAGCTCGAAAAACAATCACATATTAATACACAATTAATTAAAAAACACAATAAAGTAACAAAAAGAGAGTACATAGTACAGACAAACTTAATATGTCATTTGCTTGTGTATTACAGCAATAATTTAGGCGTAGATCTTGGTACAAAATGCTCATTGACCTCTTTTAAATATATAACAATCTTCTGCCCTGAAGACTGAGTGGATGTATAGGTGTCTGAATGGAGGATTTAGTAGCAATGTGATTAACTGTCTAAGTGACGAATTTAAAGTGTCTCACTAAATATATGGGATAGTGATTAAACTGTGTGAATACCTGTATCACTCTATCTCTTGTTGTGTAAACTACTACATAATTTGGTTACTAGCTATGTGAAAGTCTATATAAGTTATTTATTAGTTAAGTGAGTATTTGTATGGGATAGTGAATGAATGTGTGTGTGGTTGGGTGGGAGGTGTGTGACTGTCCAAAGATGTGTAAATAGTTGATTTAGTAGGTATATGAGGTTAAGACTGTATGCGGAAACAGTTATTTGGGTGAATGAATCTCTTTATGTGTGTGGTGATGAGTAAATATATGTTTCAATGATACATGTCCAACAAACTAGAAATACAAAAGGCAGTGTATGTGACAGTTGTTGTATATAAATAAGTATACATAAGACTCAGTGATTGTATGAGTGACGTATGGATAACTGTATACTTGTTATAGTGATTTTATAACACACTAAGGATGTGTTACTATGAATAAATGAATGAATGAAACCCGATTTATATAGCGCTACTTAGCCCAATGGGCGTCAAGGCGCCTAAACCAAATGCTTGTAGTATCCCCAAAGCAAGCTTACTGGTAGGCCTTGATAAAACACCACGTTTTTAGCGCCTTTCTAAAAAGGGCCAACGAGACTTGAGTCTTGATCTCAGCGGGGAGGGAATTCCATAATCGGGGGGCCACAGTAGAGAAAGCCCTTCCTCCCCATCTGACCTTATTAATGCGGGGAATGCAAAGAAGATTCATATTGGAGGAACGGAGGCTCCTGCTTGGAATGTAGCAAGTTAAAAACGAACCTATGGCATCAGAGCATCTTGCTGATAGGGCTCCAAAGACCAGGCAGAGTATTTTAAAAGAGATCCTAAACTGGACCGGAAGCCAATGGAGGCTCTTCCTGGCTAGTGTGGCAGAAAAAGAATTAGGGGCATCCAGAACAAATCTTGCGGCCGCATTCTGCACAGTCTGAAGGCCTTGAATAAGGCCTTTATTGATATCTGCATACAGTGCGTTGCAGTCATCCAGCCGGGAGGACACCAGCGCGACCACGGTCTGCTTACGGGCCTGAGGGGAGAGACAGTGAACGATTCTCCTCAGAATCCTAATAACTCCCCAGCAGGTGGCCACGGTTCTATTTACCTGGAGGTTCATGGTCAATGAGGTGTCAAAGATGACGCCAAGATTCCTGGCAGAGTGAGATGGAATAGGACAGGCTCCGAGCGAAGGGGGCCACCACTCGCTGGACCAAATCTCCTGGTCCTTACCAAAGACCAGCACCTCGGTTTTATCGCCATTCAGCTTCAAGGAGTTTTGGATCATCCATTCAGAGACTGCTTGCATGCAGTTCCTGAAGCTGAACGCGGAGGTACTGACCGAATTGGCCAGGGACACCATGATCTGTGTGTCATCCGCGTATGACACCATCTCCATCCCCTGCGATTTTACTAACCTAGCAAGTGGGGCCACATAGATGTTAAACAGGGTCAGACTCAGAGCCGACCTTTGCGGAACCCCACATTGCAACGGTTTAGCAGGGGAGAGGAACTCTCCAAGTTTGACCCTCTGCTCTCTTAGTTCTAAAAAGGAAGACAGAAGGCTCAGAACGGGGCCCTGCACCCCTATCTCCCTCAGACGCGATGTTAAAGTCAAGGGAGATAGGGTATCAAAGGCTGCCGTCAGATCAAGTAAGACCAGAAGAGTGGTCTGCCCTTGATCGACCTTAGTTCGAATGTTATTCATCACCACAGTGATTGCCAATTCCGTACTATGGGATTTCCTGAATCCATGTTGGAACTGGTCCAGGAACCCAGAGGAATCGAGGAAGGCAGTGAGATGTAGGTTGAGATGAGATTCTAACATTTTAGCAGGAGCTGGCAACAAGGAAATAGGTCTAAAATGTTTAAGAGTTTCTGGGTCCAGAGTGGACTTCTTAAGTAAAGGCTTAACTATCGCCTTTTTCCAGGCTGCCGGGAAGGTGCCCTGTAGCATCGCGCCGTTCATCACCTCCAATAGTGGCGGTAACAGGGTGTCCCTGCATTCCTTCAAAACTTTCAAGGGGCAGGGGTCCAGAGGGGAACCTGATTTAGTCTTATTCAGCAGTGAATCTAGGTCTTCAATGGTGAGAGGCGGAAAGACAGTTAGGGTCTTGGAAGGATCTCTGGTCCAGGGCTCTAGATTGGAAAGGGTCAAACAGGGATCAACATCTAGAGTCCTTCTCTGTGCTTCTAGCGTGAGATAAATATCCGCAATTTTAGTGTGGAAAAACTCTGAAATCCTGTCGCATAGCTCCTGCGAGCCTACGACAGGGTCAGGCGCTTGTAAGGAGCACAAAGAGTCGACAATCTTAAAAAGTTCCCTAGATGAAGTAAGGGACGTTGTACGCTTAGAAAAAAACTCCTGTTTTCCCCTGATGATCCTAGCCTTATACTCTCCCAGCAACCGCTTGTGAGAATCTCTTTCAGAGGGATCCCAGGTTTTTCGCCATTTTCTCTCCTGCCTCCTGCAGCTCTGCCTCATGAGCCTCAGCGACTCTGTGAACCAGGGGGCAGAAGGTTTACCCCTTGCTGAATAGCGGAGAGAAGCTGGGGCTAGCACCTCAACAGCTCTGGAGATGGAGTTAGCGAGTTCCTGTGCAGCTGCACCAGCATCTCTGGTAGATAACAGGGCGATGGGCCCTATAAAAGGTGCAAGAGATTCATTTGTAATGTTCCTATAACTCCTCTTAGGAACTCTATTGGCGGAACACAGTATAGGCAGAGGTACAGAAGAGAATGTAAATTCTAAGGGTACGGCCAAATGATCTGACCAAACCAATGGAACAGGGGGACCCGTCGAGAGCCTAGGGTCGTTGGAAAACACCCCGTCCAAGATATGCCCTGCCAAATGAGTTGGACTATTCACCAACTGGAGAAGACCACATGCGGTAAGGGGGTCCGTCAAAGAGAGAGTATCCTTCCAGCTCAGGTAATCTAGATGGAAGTTTAAGTCCCCTAGAATGGTAAAATGGGGTTTACCAAAGTAAGGTTCCAAAATTCTAAAAAGGTCACAGCTGAAATTGGATCTAGGACCAGGAGGTCTATAGATAAGAAGACCAGTGAAAGATACTGAGGGAGAAGAAGAAATAGAAAAGTGCATAGCCTGAAAGGTATCAGAAGGCTCGGAAAGGGCTTTTATACGACAAACAGAAGAGGCTTTATAAAGAATCGCCAGTCCTCCCCGTCTCCGCCTTATTCTGTCCAATCTATGCAGCGCATAGCCTTCAGGAATAGCATTCAGAAGATCAGGACCTGACGAGTCCGAAGCCCAGGTTTCTGTTATAAAAACTCAAGAGGGGTTCCTAGCCGTAACAAAATCGTGAAAGGCAACATTATGTTTAATTAGCGATCGAGCATTAATTAGAAAACCCCTTTCCGAATGCAGGGGATACTTAGCGATAGAAGGAGCTAGTACACTTCCAAGGGGGAGGGAATAAAAAGGGGATCACTGTTACAAGTTGGGCAAATAGAGAGGCGAAGTAGGGCATCAGGAGTAAAGCTGTGGTGACAGGGTAAAAAGAAAGGTTTCAGTGCAATTATGTCCACAAGGGAATAGGAGCGTATTACCTTACATGCTACCATGGGCAGGGCATCCTCACAACGCAGCCCGTCCTGCAGCCCGTCCTCTGCGCGGACGGGCGCAGACGGGCAGAACTCAGGCGTAACTCCGGCGACTCCGCTGCGCGAATCCGCTGCGCGTCAGCATGACCTCCTTAAGTAGACGACTAGCGTCCTTGTGACGACTAGACCGTCAAAATGTCAAGATGGCGCCACCGGGCGTACTTCTACCCCCCAATATGGCCATCAAAGTACAACAGTACCGGGAATACCGGGGAGAGGACCCGCCAAACAGCGGTGCTTCAACGATTAACTGTGCGAGTAAGTGGAAAGTGAATTTAAAAATAGGGGCAGAATTAAACAATCATTAAATCAAATAAGAAAACGGGAGTGTTAAAATGCCTAAAGTAAGGCAGGCAATGCGAAGATAACAAGCGCAGCGCGTTTAGGACGCTCTGGGTAGACAAACAGGGCTAGTCCCCTGAGTTTTCCCTCCTTAAGTAGACGACTAGCGTCCTTGTGTCTACTAGACCGTCACAACGTCAAGATGGCGCCGCCGGGCGTACTTCTACCCCCCCAATATGGCCACCAAAGTACAACAGTACCGGGAATACCGGGGAGAGGACCCGCCAAACAGCGGTGCTTCAATGATTAACTGTGCGAGTAAGTGGGCAGTGAATTTAAAAACAGGGGCAGAAATAAACAATCATTAAATCAAATAGGAAAACGGGAGTGTTAAAATGCCTAAAGTAAGGCAGGCAATGAGAAGATAACAAGCGCAGCGCGTTCAGGACGCTCTGGGTAGGCAAACAGGGCTAGTCCCCTGAGTTTTCCCTCCTTAAGTAGACGACTAGCGTCCTTGTGACGACTAGACCGTCACAACGTCAAGATGGCGCCACCGGGCGTACTTCTACCCCCCCAATATGGCCACCAAAGTACAACAGTACCGGGAATACCGGGGAGAGGACCCGCCAAACAGCGGTGCTTCAACGATTAACTGTGCGAGTAAGTGGGCAGTGAATTTAAAAACAGGGGCAGAATTAAACAATCATTAAATCAAATAAGAAAACGGGAGTGTTAAAATGCCTAAAGTAAGGCAGGCAATGCGAAGATAACAAACGCAGCGCGTTCAGGACGCTCTGGGTAGGCAAACTATCTATATGAATGAATAAAGTGGTGTTTGTGTAAGTGTGTAGCTTAGTAAATATAAGTATGATCAATTGTTTGTATAAGTAAGTAGGATGACTGCATAAGTGAATAGGATATGTGCTGGTGTGTAATGTTGATGTAGGTGTATAAGTATATTTAATAGTGTTCTATTGATCTTTGTTAGCATGTATGAGTGAATCTATAGGTAAGTGTTTAGATGTGTGTGTAGATGTAGGAATCACTGAGTGGGTTTTTAGAAACTTGTATTGATGTGTCAATGGTTTCAAATATGGTACTCCATATTTTATAACGAGTGTTGAAAGGTTATACTAGTGTATGATAAGATGTATCAGATTGTCACATGTATGATGTCATCAATGATGTCATTTGAGATGTCATCAGTGATATCACTGACCATGTCATGAATGATGTAATATGTGACATCATCAGCAGTGGATTGCGGGCGCGCGAGTTATAGTTAGTACAGCTAACTATAACAGGGGAATTTCAATGGTTTTGTACAAGTGAAATGTCCAACTAACTATAACACCCCTAAAACCTATGGTTTTTTCAGTGCATTTCTGAGGTTTTTTAAATGCTAATTCCTAACTATAACATGTCTGAAACCTATGGTTTTTTCAGTGAATTTGAAAGGCTTTTTATATGTTATTTCCTAACTATAACATGTCTGAAACCTTTGGTTTTTTCAGTGAATTTCAAAGGTTTTGTAAATGACAATTTTTAAATGTATTAATTCGTATATTTATTTTGTTGATACTGATTTACTAAATATTTTTAAACAATGTATTTTTAGATATTTTATTTTTTACATTACAATATAATTACATTATACATTACATTACAAAATATACTTTCTCAGAATGAATTACTTTAGTTTAAATACTTTGCAAATAGGCAATAGAGTTTTAAGTACAGTAGTTACAGTTGTTGCAATGGGCAACACAATTTCAAACACAATGCAACATTGAGCTGAATAGAAATTTCTAGTTAAATGCAACTAGTTACTTTATGGATTACTTTTCTAACCACAGGACTGGTTCCTGGATTCAGTCCTGGGACATCTCCTGTAAACAGTTGACTAAAAGCGTTTTGGTTACAGTAGTGATTTTTAAGGAATATTATTGTATTTTTAAAGTTGACACTTCGAAACTTTTTCCACATAGAATCACCAATGATATCCTATGGGAGGAAATTCACTTAGCAAATAAGTAATCTTATCGTTACTTTTTCTTACTCAGTGGTGGATCCTGGATCTAGCACTGGTGCATCTCCTGTAAACAGTTGAAAGAATGCATTTAAGTCATACGGGCGCTTTTTAAGGAATATTTGTAGTTTGTGAAAATAGACACTTTTCTGGTGAAAACCAGACAATGGATTCTTATGGAAGGAAATACAAGTTACTTGTAAGTATGGTTAGAATTACTTTTCAGGGTCAGTGCTGGGCTAAACGATGCAGCACTGAGTTCTCACCTGATAACAGGTGAGTAAATCGGAATTCGTAGTACATCCAGTAAGCGCCACAGAGCTGCGTAGCAGAAAGATGTAAAAAGGGGCACGGAATACGTTGTTCGGATGATTTTAGGTGAATATTTAAAAGTTGCAAAACTCCACACTTGGAAGAATTTCCAAGTGAAACCAGTCAATGTTAGCCTATGGAAGGAAATTCAAGTTACTGGTAAGTATGGTTAGAATTATTTTTCAGGGTCAGTACTGGGCGCAAAGATGCAGCACTGAGGTCTCTCCTGATAACAGGTGAGTAAATCGGAATTCGTTGTTCGGCTGTTTTTAGGTGAATATTTTGAAGTTCCAAAACTCCACACTTAGAAGAATTTCCAAGTGAAACCAGTCAATGTTACCCTATGGAAGGAAATTCACTTAGCAGGTAAGTAGTGTTATAGTTACTTTTTCTTATTCAGTGGTGGATCCTGGATCCAGCACTTGTGCATCTCCTGTAAACATTTGAAAGAATGCGTTTAAGTCATACAGGCAATTTTTTAGGAATATTTGTAATTTGTGAAAATAGAAACGTTGCTGGTGAAAACCAGACAATGGATTCCTATGGAAAAAAATACAAGTTACTGGTAAGTATGGATAGAATTACTTTTCAGGATCAGTACTGGGCTCAAAGATGCTGCACTGAGGTCTTTCCTTATAACAGGTGAGTAAATCGGCATTCGTAGTACATCCAGTAAGCACCACAGAGCTGCGTAACAGAAAGATGTAAAAAGGGGCACGGCCTACACCACCTCGCTGCAACGCAGCGCAGTGGCGCTTCCTGGAAGCACCTGGTGGGCTACTTGGCCCCCATGGTCCATCATGTTTGAAGTGGAATTTTTTTCCCCAACTTAAAACACGCCACAGGGCGTGTTTGCACACATCACGTCAGGCCCCTCCCCTCCCTTCACCACTGTGTAAACGCGCCTGTAAGAATTCAATCCAGAAGCTTAAAAGTAGTTTAATTGAGGAAACAGCACAGCATAAGTCCTGACTGGATGGCAGCAGGATACAACTGCATAACCAGCACAGAATGCTACATTAACAAAGCTCTGTTTAGAATACAGAGTCAATTACAGAGAATAACAAGTCTCATGCCTTAAAGAGGTATATCTAAATACATGTAAAAAATAACTTGCACTATATATACAGAATATAACACATCTCCCCCTTTAAATAAAACATATATACAAATGAATAAACACAATGACTATACAAAATCATGTAAGGAAATGGGCCTGTTTCTGACCCGAACATTACTTTTGATTCTAGATGCAACAGAATCACAAATTGGTATATCAACACACTTGTTTTCATGCATAGAATCTTCTTGGTACCGTTTGATATTTTATACAGGACACTTAGCCACCCTTCTTGAATTCCAAACCTTACCGTCTTGGGTGATAACAGTATTCCTGAAAACTTTTTTTATCTGAATCGGTCTACCATATTTACTCATTCCTTTACTGACAAGAAAAGGTTTGAGAGTCCTCACCCAATCACCAACTACAAAATCATGTTCTTTAGCCTTCCATTTATTATTGTACCATGACGTGGCTTTGTTCTGTTTACAAACAACTTTATCAGCAATTTCCTGAAGATCAACCTTGTTTTCCATTACTTTAGTACACTTCTCCTTAACCCCTTCGACGCTCATGACGAGCCCAGCTCGTCATGGAGTTTCCATTGATTTCAATGGAAATTACATTGAAGCGCAGGAATGTCCTTAGCATCCAAGTGGTTAAACCACCAAGGGCAAATAGCCGAAGCTGGTTCACGACCCTTAAGTAATCTAAAAGGGCTAACCCCCGTGGTGGTATGTGGAGTGATGCGATAAGTCCATAATTTTTCCCTAACAATATTCAACCAATCACCCTTTTCCTTAAAAGCATCCGCTATAAACCCTTTCAACACCCGGTTAAAGCGCTCAACCTGTCCATTCTCATGGGGTTCATACAAAGAAGTGCGCACATGTTTAATCTGACAACCCTTAAGAAAACTTTCCATCTCTGCAGAGACTAATTGCACACCATTATCCGAGACTAAGGTAGAAGGACAACCCTCCCGTGCAAAAACTTCTCTAAAAAAAACTAATGACCGCACTCGTAGTAGCCTTGGCAACAAATTTTACCTCAGGCCACTTCGAGTGATAGTCAATCATGACCAGTGCAAAACGTGAGGTTTCTGATAGGATAGAAAAAGGACCAGAGATGTCAAAAGCAATTTTACTCCAAGGAGCTTGAGGCCATTGAACAGGTTTAAGCGGTGGAACATGAACGCTTAACATTTTGTCCTTATCACAACATTCACAACAATCCCTGACCGTGCGATCTATGAATCTGTCCATGCCTGGCCACCAAAAATGCAATCTAACTAACCGCTTCATTGCGGAAATGCCAGGATGTGTTCTGTGTGCCAACTTTAAAATTAATTCTCGCAGACCATGTGGTGGAATACATTTTCCGGATTTAAATAGAAAATCTCCTTCTAAAAATAATTAATCAGCAATATGGAAAAATGGTAACAAATCTGACCTAATACAATTTTTGTTTGGCCAACCCTCCATCACATATTTCTTGAGAATTACAAACACTTCATCTGTATTTTGTGACTCTTTCCACTTACTTTCAGTAATCTCTTGATAATGAGATGGAATAACATCTGTCACACCCAATACAAAATCCATATCATTAACTACATTCACCTTGTCTGAGCAAACATTACAAGGAAGACGTGAAAGAAAATCTGCAGTGACATTTTTCTTCCCAGGAATATACTCCACAGTAAAATTATATTCTTGCAATTTGGATGCTAAACGTGCAATCCTTGCCGTGGAATTCCATCCTCCACCTACTGATAATATGTGAATAAGAGGTTTATGGTCTGTCCTAAGTACAAAATTGCTGCCCCAAACATAAATTCTAAAATGTTCCACCGCCCACACACATGCAAGCAACTCTTTCTCTATGACCGCATATCTCCGTTCAGTTTCATTTAGAGTCCTAGATGAAAAAGCAACATTCCACTCAGTATTTCCATCCCGTTGAGACAGAAAACAACCCAGCCCATACAAGCTAGCGTCAGTAGTTATAATGCACTTATGGCCCATCCTAAATGGTTTCAATGTAGGAGCACTAACAATATCATTCTTAATATCTTGAAAGGCCTTGTCCTGTTCATCTTTCCACTCAAAAGTTACCTTCTGTCTCAACAACTTTCTTAACGGTTCCATTTTGGTTGCAAAATTTTCTACGAATTTACTGTAGTATTCGCACATGCCTGAAAAGGAAAGTAGTTGTTCTCTATTTACTGGAGCTGGTGCTTTAAGAATAGCCTCTACATTAGATTTCTTAGGAACTAAACCTTCACCTGATAATGTATGTCCTAAATATTCAACTGATTTACAAAACAGCTTACATTTATGTGCTTTTAAGGTGAGGCCACTATCCTCCAGTCTTTTGCAAACTTGATCCAAATGTGACACATGTTCAAATTCATTTTTAGAAAATACTAATATGTCATCTTGGAAACACTTGACAAAGGAATCCAAGTCTCTAAATATTTGAAACATTACTCTCTGAAAAACAGAGGCCGCTGAGGCTAACCCAAAAGGCATTCTTTTATATTGAAATAACCCCATAGGTGTGATAAATGCAGTGTACTTCTTGGATTCCTCAGTTAACTCTATTTGATGATACGCCGATCTGAGATCAAGTGTGGTAAAGATCTGCGCACCATCAAATAAGGAAACCAGCTCATTGATGTTGGGAAGAGGATGACAGTCTATTATGATATTTGAATTTAATGCTCTTAAATCAATGCATACACGCAATTTCTGATCAGGTTTTCGCACTGGAACAATGGGAGAAACCCATTCTGAGGACTCAATAGGTTCTATTATATCCTCTTTGAGGATGTCATTTAACATCTCCTTCAACTCATCTCTCACATTAAGAGGAACACCTCTCAATTTCTGTTTTACAGGAACTGCATCATTTTTCAACACAATTTTGTGTGCAAAATGTTTTAACTTTCCCAAATCATCACAAAACACTTTGCTATATTTGTGACTCCAAAATTTCGTGTCTTCCCTTATATCTTCTTCTCTAGCCACTTCATGACTAGTAGTGCTTACCATGTCTTTTTCACTACATAATGATACTGGATCTTTTGAACGTGGGTTGAGAATGATACCTAACTCATATTGATCATGCCAACCTAAAACATTAACACCCTTGACTGCAATATATAACTTAATCATAGCAGTTCTGTTCCTGAAAGTAAGCGGTACCTTTAAGAAACCCTCAATATCAATAATAGATCCATTGAAACTTTCGGCAATGATATCAGACGGTAGTAAACATCTAATATCACATACATCTACAAGTCTCTCACTGAAGTGTTCTTTAGTAATGATCGTCCATGGCGACCCTGAATCCACCATAAGATTTATTTCCTTACTATATACATAAAACCTACAAATAGGAGACTTCATACTACCTGTAACAACACAACCCCTTTGTACAATAGAAACAACAAAACCCTTGTCGAGTTCTTGAGTTTGATTAACTTCTGTACTTTCACTAATATAAGACACTTTTGTGGGGTCTAATTTGTTGGAAGAAGTGCGTGTCTGGTTAAAACGTCTGTCTCTACAAACATTGCTAAAATGTCGCATCCTTCCACAAATCTTACACTCCTTGTTAATAGCAGGACATCCCTGAAAAGAAGCAATATGTGACTTACTACCACACCTAAAACAAGAGAAAGAATTATTATAATTGTCTTGTCTTCTGTAAAGGAAATTATTAACATTCCCTTTATTCTTGCCTTGCGCCAAATAAGAACCTTTGTTGTCAGATTTTGGTTTAATAACGCAAACCTCCTCTTCAGAAATGGATTTGTTAGTATTAGAGTTTTGCTTTACGACATCCATCCATTTCTCAGACATTTCAGTGGATTTAGCTACCGCAATAGTTTCTTCTAAATTGGGATCTCCCATGCACCAGAGTTTCTCCTGGATCTTTTTATTTTTAACATGGACGATGATTTGATCCCGCAGCATTTTATCACACATTGTCCCAAAGTTACAATGTAGGCTAAGAGATCTTAAAGCCGTGAGAAAGTCATCAAAAGATTCATCATTTTTTTGTGCTCTGGTGTAGAATTTAAATCTATTCAACGCAATGCTGGCAGTAGGCTTAAATCTTTTCTCAAGTCTAGACAGTGCTTCAACATACACATTCAAAGCATCACCTTCCCCCATGCGTGAAGCAGACTGTGGCAAAGTTCTGAAAATTTCTTGGCCTTCTGAGCCAAGGCAGTGAAGCAAAATGCTTTTCTTTCTTTCAGCACCCATGCGTTCCCCATCAATAGCCTTCATGTAGTTAAAGAATTCCTCCTTCCATCTGGACCATGGCATAGGAGGATCACCTTTGTTTTGTAAATATTTGGCTGGGGGATCAAATTGCATTTTTTATTTTTTAAATGCAGTAGAACAATAAATATAAATATAATGGTATGATCTTATCTAGGTACTGAATAATAGCTTAGAAATAACTAAGTAAATGGATTAATAATACTTTGTTTAAAATAAACATTTTACCGTGTGAAAGTTCCAGCAATTCAAAGCAAAGACATTAGCAAGCTCCAATAAACACAAAAGTGTGTTTCAACTGTGTTTAAAAAAATGCTTCCGTGTTACTAAATTCGCTGAATTGTGAAGCGTAAAGGCAGAGACTGCTTCCGTGTTATTTGCCAAACAACCACACGAAGGAATGATCTGAGCGGCTGCTTCCGTGTAGTTTATTCAGTTGCTAGGTAACCACACAATGGAGGACGTCACCGAGGCTGCTTCCGTGTTGTTTATCCAGTTGCCAGGTAACCTGGTTGTAACACGCTCGTGTTACGTCAAATGCCAAGAGATCAACGTCTTGTAACAGGGGGCAACGCGATCAGCGTCACCAGTAGAAACACGTCGTCTTGTTTCCAGGCAGCAGCGCGGGTGAACGAAGGCTTCAATTCCTCACGCGTCAACAACTCGGGGAAAATTTAAAGGATGCAGGCTTCGTGGCGCTGAAAATAACGCGCTTGGGAAACAATCTTTGGCACAAAAGGTACAATCTTGAAAGTATCTTAAAGGGTAAATCCAAACCAGTTAAAACGGATGTGGAAAAATCAAATAATGTGTCCACACTCTGGCAAATTGAAAAAAACAAAGTCAAATAAGGCGTAAAAATGTAATAAAAAGGCCAGTCTAAAAGGCAGTAATCACCAGAGAAACAATATAAAGTAACAGTACCTTGAATAATGAAGTATCTTAAGGAATATCCATAAAAGCGAAAAATAGTTGTAAAATCTCCATGGGTTCAATTTATACTCCGCCCCTGTGCTGAAAAAGGCAGGAGTAATAGGTCCTCGTCGCCAAAATGTGTAAGAATTCAATCCAGAAGCTTAAAAGTAGTTTAATTGAGGAAACAGCACAGCATAAGTCCTGACTGGATGGCAGCAGTATACAACTGCCTAACCAGCACAGAATGCTACATTAACAAAGCTCTGTTTAGAATACAGAGTCAATACCAGAGAATAACAAGTCTCATGCCTTAAAGAGGTATATCTAAATACATGTAAATAATGAACTTGCACTATATATACAGAATATAACAGCGCCCTTTCACAGTTCTAAGTTGAGAGATTAAGTCCCCTTCAATCCTAAGGGTCCCTGGGGTCAAACTAGCCCACTAGGTACCTCCAGTAAGCGCCACAGAGCTGCGTTGCGACGAGGAGTAAAAAGGGGCATGGCTCTGAACACCTGTCTACAACGCGCATACTGGAGATACCTGTTGGGCTATTTGTCCCTCAGGGACCCTCTGTATTGAAAGAGAATTAGTTCCCCAACTTAAAACGCGCCACAGGGCGCGTTTGCACAGTGGTGAAGGAAGGAGACGTGGCCTAAGGTGACATGTTTGCAAGCACACCCTGTGGCACGTTTTAAGTTAGAGAATTAATTCCTCCTCAATCCTGTGGGTCCCTGGGGGCCAACTAACTCACTAGAGGTACCTGGTAGGCTAGTTGGCCCCCAGGGACCCTCAGTATTGACAAGGAATTAATTCCCCAACTTAAACCGCGCCACAGGGCGTGTTTGCACCCATGTGAACTCAGGCCTCTGCCCCCTCCCTTCACCACTGTGCAAACGCGCCCCATGGCATGTTTTGAGTTGGGGAATTAAGTCCCATTGAATCCTGGGGGTCCCAACTAGCTCACCAGGTACCTCCAGTGAAAAGGGGTGTGGCCTGGAGCACCTCTCTGCAACGCAGCCATGTGGCGCTTACTGGAGGTACATGGTGGGCTAGTCGGCCTCCAGGGACCCTAGTATTGAAGGGGAATTAGTTCCCCAATTTAAAACACACCACAGGGCACGTTTGCAGAGTTCTTTTTTGCGGGGGCGGGGCCTAGGGACGATTGCGTCTTTAAAAAAAAAAAATTTGAAAGGGGGGCTTTGTGGCCCCCCTTCCTTTTACTTTTTTTGGGCCCTGGGAACCCCATCCCCCAGGGTCTGATCCCCAAATATACATTTTTTCAAATTTATTACGGGAAGGGGGCCGCGTGGCCCCCCATCCCGTGGCCAATTCCAGGCCCCCGGGACCCCATCCCCCGGGGCATGGCCAAATAAAAAAAAAATTAATGGAGGGAGGCTGCATAGCCCCCCTCCTCAGGCCACTTCAAGGCCCCATGGACCCCATCCCCGGGGCCGGCCTTTTAAAAAAATAATATATTTTTATTTTTTGTTAATGAGGAGGGGGGCCAAGAGGTCCCCCTCCCAGGCCACTGGTAGCCCCGGGGACCCCATCCCCCAGGGCCCTCACCATTGGGGACCTTGGGGGGTCCCCAATACCCTCACAGTCCTGCTGGCTCTCCGCCTCCTGCGGGAGCTGGCATTGCTTTTCCATATGGGGAGCAGCTAACATGCTGCTCCCCATATGGAAAAGCAATCTGCTTTGCTTCATTGAAGCGAGAGCAGGTTTCCCTGCACTCTCTTCAATTAAGCAAAGCAGTTTGCAATGGCAGGGTGGGAGCCCTGCCATTGCAAACAGCAGTGTCCCGGGGGTGGGCACCCCGGGACACTGCAGGAGCCGGCCCTAGGGAGTCGTCGGTCCCCAGGGCCTGTACAAGGCTCCAGGAGTGGGGTCGCGTGGCCCCCCTCCCACATTTGTAAGAAGGGTGGCGGTCCCTGGGGAAAGGGGGGCCTCAGAGCCCCCCACACCTAATTTGAATTAGCCCCAGGGGGTGGCAGTCCCCGGGGCTGGGGGGGCCTGCGAGCCCCCCACCCAATTTTACTAAGCCCCGGAGGGTAGCAGGCCTGGGGGCTGGGGCGGCCTGAGAGCCCCCTACATCATTTTCAAAAGCCCCGGGGGTGGGGGTCCCTGGGGCTGGGGGGGCCTGAGAGCCCCCCACCCATTTGAAACAAGCCCCGGGGGTAGCAGTCCCCGGGGCTGCGGGGGGCCCTGTGAGCTCCCCACATATATTAAATTAGAGCACCTGGGGGTGGCGGTCCCTGGGGTTGGGGGGGGCCTCAGAGCCCCCCTGTTAATGCTTTTAAGCCCCGGGGGTGCGGTCCCCGGGGCTGGGGGGGCCTGAGAGCCCCCCCCACCCATTTAAAACAAGCCCCAGGGGGTGGCGGTCCCTGGGGCAGCAGGGGGCCCCGTGAGCACCCGCATATATTACGTAAAAGCCCCTGGGGTTGGAGGTCCCCGGGGAAGTGGGGGGGGATTGGGACCACCCCCACACTATTTTTTTCATAATGCCCCCCGTTGACAGTCTTTATTGTAGGATTGCAGCAGCAGTTAATGGCAGTAGGATTTTATTTGGATTACATAGCAGATGGTGAAAGCACCCACAAGGGCACTACTATATGGAAATACAGGCTCCAGCATGCCTAGCAGCACTCAATGTCGGATGCGGCGCCAGGTGTACTTATCAAGGTGTGTTCCCCATTAACGCTGCCATTGACTGCTTCCTGTGCCCGTGAACAAGAACACTCGCTGTTCAAAATGCGTTGGGCTTTGATAATAATTGGAGAGACACTCTGTTTGTGCCATACTGGTGCAATCCTACAATAAAGGCTCTCAACTTTCCGCTGAGGCTCCTCTAATGGGCGTTCTTTGTGTGATGGATAAAAGTGGCCATGCCTGGTCGCGAGGAAGCCCGCTACCTATCTGGCAGATCCAGCGCTTTGAAACTTCGGAGCGCGTTGGAGCGGAAAGGTCTTTTGGAGGATTTGTCATTTGAGCAGTGCAGTGAACAAAGAGTTTTATCTTCTGCCTACAAAGGATTTTATTTGGATTACATAGCAGATGGTGAAAGCACCCACAAGGGTAAAACGATGTGGAACTACAGGCTCCAGCATGCCTAGCAGCACTCAGTGTCGGAGGCGGAGCTAGGTGTACTTATCAAGGTGTGTTCTCCATTAATGCTGCCATTGACTGCTTCCTGTGCCCATGAACAAGAACACTCGCTGTTCGAAACGCGTTGGGCTTTGATAATAATTGGAGAGACACTCTGTGCCGAACCTAGCTGTTTCTTCCTCTACCTCCCCCCTTACTTTTGTATTTTGTGATTTACAGCGTGAAGCTGTGTGAGTTTCTTTGTCCTAGACCACGTTATTGTTCCAGTGCCATACCACAAAATGGCAGAGATCACAGGCCTCACTTTTTCAGAAGAAGAAGTAGAGAGAATCATAGCGTCAATGATTCCACTAACAGACACCACACACAAGGACTCTGATGATTTTAACCAGTGTTGGGATGAACTATCAGAACTTAAAAAGAACCAAGTGAAGACCCTAATACATGGTGTCATGATGGCACAATACCTAAGAGCAAACGCAGCCCCAAGAGGACTAATAGTGAAAAATAAACCCTTCATTTTTCAACAAGACAAACAATTCAAAACAGACTGGTCGCTAATCTCTTGGCACTGTACCAGGGACTGGCTCGCGCTGATCATAAAAACAGCAGGGAGACTGTGTGAAGAAATGAAAATAGAGGCACTTAAAATTGAAGTACAACTAAAAAGCTTCCAGAACGTAACTGACCTTAAAAAACGCCTGGATGAACTAAACAAACAGATGACAGACTATGAGATAAGTCTCAAAGACACCAAGTTCACAACATTTAAAAAAGACCTGAAGAACTTCTCCCATGAAAAAGTTTACCCATATACAAAGGAAGATTATATCCCCTCCAACAGAAATCCGAGATACAACACAGATTCAGATAACTCGGACACAGGTTTGGACAACTCAAATAGCAGTGATAATTACACCCGTAACAAAACAAGACACCCTAGAGGAGGACGTTTCAGAAACAGAGGTGGATATAACCCCAACTGGCCAGGATACTATGGACCTACACCTTATGGGGCCCCCCCACCACCACCACCTCACTTTTTCTACGGACCCCCTGCTTTCCAACAACAATACCCGCACCAACCCAATAATTTCTGGGACACAGCGCAAGCACAAGAACAACAGACACAGTCTTTTTTAGCAAGAGGCCGAGGACCACAGAGGGGAAAAACAAGAAGAGGACAACAAGTCCAGTGGGTTAAACCACTGGAAACATCCAGGAGTCACACCAGGAGTATGGGCCCAGTCGATCAACCGACAACGAGCAAACCACCAGCCTAGTGGTTAATCTTTCTGATTACCAGATTACTGACACACAAAGAAAAGTCCTGGAGAAGGGGTTGGGCTTTGTTCCCACCCCTAACATGGACAAATTCCTCCTAGCTCGTGAGTTAAACGAGTTTATAAGAAAAATTAAGTTACAAATCTTTTTCAAAGACAGACCTATAACCAACCTGCCTGCAAATGACACGGATTTACACAAAAAGTCAACTTTTACCCCACCAAATGCAAACCTCCCGGTGGAGGTTCTAGCTTTTGAAAAAGCGGTTATGAAAGACATTGGGGAAATAGACCCTAGAACTATCAAAGTCTTCCACAACCTCAGTAGAATTGAAAGTGAAGCACTAAGGAACCTTGCAACAATCAAGGAAGTAACAGTGAAACCAGCGGATAAAGGTGTCGCCATAGTGTTACAAAACACAACTACCTACAGGGAAGTATGCTTAGATCTCCTGGCTGACCAAAGAAACTACGTTCAAATCTCCGAAGACCCTACCAACCGTCTTAGAAAAGAGGTTGCATACCTATTAGAGGAGTCGACTGCGAACAATTGGTTAACAAAGAAAGAAGCAGATTTCCTGGAAAACAAAAACCCAATCACTCCCTACTTCTACACAATACCAAAAATTCATAAATCCATAACCCATCCTCCGGGCAGGCCAATAGTATCAGGCATAGGATCTATACTCGAGCCCCTATCAAAGTTTGCCAATGCTTTTTTAAGACCACTAATCCAAACCACAGATACCTATCTACAGGATACCAAATCAGTTCTCACATTACTCCAAGACTTACCATTTGACCCCACTAAAAATATCCTTATAGGATTGGACGTGGAGAGTCTATACACAAGTCTACCACATACAGAGACATTACAGATTTTGGAGGACGTTCTGTTTGAACAAACATGGAGATACCAAACACCGCGGCACGTCATCCTTAAATGTTGCCGCCTCGCCCTCAGGGAAAACGTCTTCCGATTTGAAGAAACCCTATTCCGTCAGTCCCCTGGTACCAGCATGGGAAGTACTTTCGCGCAGAGCGTGGTGGGTTTGTATTTTCACCAACTGGAAAAACAAAAAAATCCTGAATGACAACAACCCACATAGACAACATGTGAGTGTATGGAAGAGGTACATCGACGATGTCCTACTCACTTGGGAAGGCACTGAGACCGAGGCACTAGAATTTCTAGTATGGCTTAACCAGCAGGATCCTTTCCTTAAATTCACGCATACCATGAGCAGGTCACACTTAGTGTTCTTAGATTTGAACATCATGGCAACTGGCGATTCCCTTAGTACCACTACCCATTTTAAACCGACTGCATGGAATTGCCTCTTAATCTTCGACAGTTTCCACCCGAGACAACTTAAAGAGAACCTACCATTCGGACAGTTTTTAAGATTGAGGCGCAACTGCAGCTCAAAAGACGCATTTCATCAACAAGCTAATGACCTCACAAAAAAACTCATTGACAGACAATATCCAGAGAATTTGGTCAAAAAAGCCAAAAAGAGAGCTGCTAATAACAACAGGGAGGCACTACTAGAACCAAAGGTGATCAAGGACACCAGGACGAAAAAAGACCTATATGTATCACTACATACAACATTGCTTCTGACAGAGTAACCAAAATCATCAAAAAACATTGGCGCACTCTGAATTGTGGGAATCTAGATATCCCAAAACCAATGTTCAGTCACAAGAGAGGCAAAAGCCTGAGAGGCTACCTTGTCCACACCCGCCCTAAAGTGGAGAACAGGAACTCTAAACAAAGAACGATCACCACAGTACCCATAGGACACTATCCATGTAGTGATTGTAGTGTGTGTCATATGACGAGTGTGACAAAGAGAATTGAATTTAATAACAAAATGACGTGGGAAATCAAAAATGTCACCAATTATAATATATATGATGACCTGCACCTGTAATCTTCACTACATTGGCATGACGACAAGGAAGGCCAGTACGAGGATAGTGGAGCACAGAAGCAATATAAGATGTAAAAAGAACACCACTAAAATGACATCTCATTTTATTGAAAAAAACCACACACCTAACGACATGAAATGGGTAATTTTGGAACATCTAAATGGAGAGGACAATCTGGAACAATGCCTTCTGGAGAAGGAACAGCGCTGGGTGTACAAACCTAAGACTGATACCCACAGATTGAATGATGCCATTCCATGGAGCCTTTTGGCTAGACAATCATAGGTTAAACATTAGCTTCAATCAATAATTTTCAACTCTGCTAAAATTAACTAACCCCACCTATCCATACTGGAATTTATTAGTTACAACACCCCATATTAAACCATCACGGGCAACTGATTTGTAATTGTATTAAGATGAAGAACCCACCTAACATACTGGAAATAAAAATATCTGGTCCCACTGTGTGTATGTTGTTTGTTTTCTGGTGTCTACTGACTCTTACAGTCTAAAATACACAAGTATTTCCTTGTGATTATTCCAAGATGGACGCTGGTTTGTCCCAAGCAGGGCGGCCCTTTTTGAGATTTCCCCGCGGTCTAGTCTCCCATTGGAAACTGGGCGGCAACTCGAAAAGCTTCATATCAAGCGCCCGAGACTGAGACGGCATCCGCCGGTGTCGAGGGATGCCGATTAGGTATAAGAACTAGGAAGAGCTCTGTAACAAGTAAGACCCGTCCTTTTTGAAAAACCGCACGCATTCAATGGGGCGTCCGCGTTTGAGACACACGGTACGCCAGAACTAGACCGGTAAGATCCGCGCTAAAATAATTATCGACCACTTAACTTTGCAGATGGTTCCGCGGACTTCCTTTTTTTCCCTTGAATGACCCAGAGGCCAATCAGAGCCTTAGAAAACGTATGTTTATTCCTGTTGTGCGTCTGTCTTTTGTGTTGTCTATAGCCACTGCACTATTTCGTGGATATTGTATATATTTGTATTTATTTGTATATACTTCTTTTTCTCGCACACAAACTCCTAAATTACAGGAAAACACGAGGGTTAAACGGTGCATGTAAAACTGTGTTTTTTAACATTTATTTCCTTCTAGGGACATCACGCTCGTATTCACGAGCGCTACAAGATTGAGCAAATAGGCACTTCTAACCAGCTCATTTTTAGTTCACATTAAAACAATACGAGACCGAGAAGTCCTTCAAGAGCCTATACGTTAATATTGTTCTTTTTCCTACAGATACGCCATTGAATCGCAGAAGAGTCGTATGTATAAATATTAGTACATGCTCATTGATAGGCATATGTTTCACTTTTTTGGAGTGGTACTCACAGGGCTGGACCCTGTGACGTCCTGAAGAAGAGCTGAGGGGTACAGCTCGAAACTAGTTGGCTTTCTACTAGGGTCCTGATCTCATAATCGGACCAGCTCACCTAGAGAACCACCCCACTTTTAAGATATCCACTAGGAGCATGAATAAAGGCTTTCCCGCCCACTAGTAGGATATTTTTAATTCACACCACTCCACCCACTTCCCTATTCACATGACACCACACATAGTCCTCAATTAAAAAGTGCTCCTACGCAGTGGCGCTAGTCGTAGCACGCCTCAATCCGCAGCGGGTTGGGAAGCCCCTATGATGAAGCATGTCACCGTGAGTGAGGGGACTAAAGAAAAAGGATATTCCTCCCCTTTTTTCTTTTTCCTGTGTGCGAGTCACATCCAATGCTGAAATGGCCTTCTCTTGTAAGCTAGGTTCCTTTGATCTGATATTTCGGATTGTTGTTGATTTATACTTTGCTGTGGAGGGCCAACCTAGCTGTTTCTTCCTCTACCTCCCTCCTTACTTTTATATTTGTGCCGTACTACTGCAATCCTATAATAAAGGCTGTCAACTTTCCGCTGAGGCTCCTCTAATGGGCGTTCTTTGTGTGATGGAGATATATATATATAGCAGAATTGACCGGAAGATTCGGGGAAAGAAAATGTCCCGACAACAGATCCTATCAGAGAAATAATAACAGAAAGGAATGAAGAAAGCCTCTGCTGAAGATATCCGAATGATAACCGGGTACAGTGCCTATCATGCAAGGGTGAGAGACTGCATGAATAGTCACTGGTAACTGGTAAATCGGACCCCGCCTTAGGTAGAAACATCTACCATAAACCTATGCTCACGTATAGAAGGGCTTGCTCTATGAGACAAGAGCTGTTTAACAGTAGCCCTGAAATAGTGGCGAGTGGAGAGTGGTAGTTGGCTTAAAGCCTATCCAGGCTTCACCAAATGCCTAAAATGTAAAACTTGCAGACATGGGGCAAACATGAAGGAAGTGAAACTGCCCCTCATGGAGAAGCTGTGGAGGATTCCACGTTTCCTGAACTGCAAGAGTGACCATATGGCTTATGTGCTGTAATGTACATGCTCTCAAATTTATGTGGGAAGCACTATCCACACTGCTCAAATTAGAATTTTGCAACATTTGAGGGCTGTTATGAACAAAGATCAGGCATACCCTGTTGCAAGGCATGGAAATGAGGTTCATGGGGGTAAAGTGGAGGACTTGACATATTATCTAGTGGACTCAGTCCCAAGACGAAGAAGAGGTGGAAATAGAGAAGTGAAGCTAAGGAAACTTGAATCTAGATATATTTTTATATTTGACTGTAGAACCCCCAATGGGCTAAATAGTGATGAAGAGCTGTATGTTCATTTGACTTAAAGAAAAAAGATGCATAGTAATGTAAGCCCTACCTCTTGAAGACATTAAGCAGTTCTTCTCAAGAAATATGTTATTGTAAGAAATATGATTAGGATGTAGTATGAACTCTAGGTTGGCTGGTTTGCAGAATTGATATTTTTAAGATATTTATTTCTACCCAAAAATGAATAAACGTAAAATCTCTAGATGAATGCAACACTAGGGATATCACTATCATAGAAGAGGATAGGTTAGAGTATTGATGGCACAATATTGTAGAGTTAAAAAAAGGTGTGTCGTACAAGGACTAACAAGTATTAATTGGTTTGAAAAGGAAAAATCTGCTGAGAAAGTAAGCACTTGCGCTTTAATATATGTTGTGGAAAAACTAAAGAATTTTTAATGTTCAATGTTCTGTGTTATTTGGATGTATTCTTGATTTATGTCTCGTTATGAAGATTGTTTAGTTTGTAATGTCATGGTATAAATGTATATCTCTTTTTGCCTTAAAAAACAAGTTTCTCTAAAAAAAAGTAAAAAATATGAGTGAAAGGTATAAATAAAAGTACCTGACCAGGTTTAATTAATTTGCAGTTGGTCTTGCTTTGAAATAGCTATACAATTCAGATATCAGGAGTCGGGGCACTCTTTAGTTTTTCCACTTGTATAACGGCCCAGCCCAGCCCACCCACAGTCCCGATAAGGACCTAACTCCTTTGTGTGCTTAATATATGTTGTAACATATCTGCGTAATTTGCACAGTCATTATAGAGTTATCTACTTAAGAAACTGTATCCAAAAGGGAGAAGGACAGCATACTCTATTGCACTTTCACTTTATCAAATTTGCAAAAGTTGCACAGTACTCTGAAAACAGAGTATGCTGCTACGTCATAAGATCCTGCTACCCATGTGCACTGGCACCTTATTCTCTAATATGTTTTGTACATTTGCACAACTAAACTTTTAAGCTATTAAATTAAGACAGTAGAGCTATTAAGAAGAATAATTTTATATGTCCTTGCACTACATTTGAAGTATGAAGTCCTGCATAGGTTAAGAAAATACAAATATCCTGCTACTTTGGAATATGGTATTTATTGCACTGGCACTTTAATAAAAAATGACTTGCACTAAGCATTTGCACTTTAGTATCAACCTACTTTGAGATATTCAAATTGTAGATGGTTGGGCCATTATAAAGCAATAGGATGGCACATTAATTTGTCCGGACAGGACAAACAGTCAGGACATCAAGTGAACAACACAGTTAGGATCCTATTATCTCTTATAACAAGATCCTGGTGGCAGCAGGGTCGTTTGTACTCAACATGTAAGCCAGACACTCACATGATATAGGAAAATACCTATCCCTGTGACTAGATTCAAACACTGTGGTACAATAAAGTGTCATTGAAATGCAAAAAAATTCAGATGACAACCATTCTGATGTAAGCAAAAGCAAAAAGGAAAAAATTGAAGCAGACAAAACTAAATAAATATATGTTTGTATGAGATGTATGGTAAAAATCAAGAATGGGCTCAAAACGGGGACATTGTAAAATAAGATATTAAGGAAAAAACTAAGAGAGAAAATAGACACAGAGAGTATGTTGTCAGTGTCTATTAACATGTGATGTCAAAAAGAGAGTTTAAAAATGAGTTTACGAATTGTGGCTTGTTGTGTGAGCAAGACAGGGGATCCTGCCGAAACACATAAATAGCCCTTTAAAATAAAAATGTTGGAAACTGACCTTCGGTTTGCAGTGTCGTCTTTCTGGCAGTGAACCTGTGGAAACCGGAAGTGGTAAAGGATGTATATATTTATCGTGAACGAGACCTGAGACATAGGGTATCAGAGCGTTTTACATGAGCACCAGTTTCGTTACAGAGGGACACATTCATTTTTGTTAGGCACGGAGAGATTAAGTGATTTGCCCAGAATCACAGGATGTTGACCCAAACCCGGTTCCCCAGTTTCGAGGTCGACCACTCTAGCCGTAAAGCTACATCCTCTCTCGGTATATATATATATTACAGAGGACTCACAATGTGATCTAAACCTTGCACCATTGTTGGGGGCCATGTGCACAAAGCTCCAATGTTGGCAACACTGCCCCTTTCCATTATTGGGAAAATCATTGTTTTCGAAATGGGTAGTCTCCCCGGGCTATTGCATGTGATACAACCACCGATTTTAAATTGCAGACCACTGCTTCCAGAAAATATGAGAGTAGGCCCGAACATTCATATGGCCTCAGAAAAATCCCAGAGCGTATTATTCTAAGTTTCTACTGTTGAGGTGGACTGGCAATTACAGACCCTTAGTTGTACTACTGCATGACACAGCAAACCTTACAAAATTACTGGTTCTTTTACAGGAGAGATGACCAAACAATGCAATTGGAAGAGATGGACCAGACAGATCCAGTAAAGCTGCCAGCATTGTATAGAGCAGTGGTGTGTAACAACCTGCACCAGTCACCAGGGTTCTGTTCGACTGCTGGATTAAGGCCACAAAATGGATGGGATGCAATAGGCGAATAGCGTGCAAAATACAACTATGGCATTGGAAATTGTATAGAGCCGATCAAAAGCCTCATCAGCTTTAAGAAATGGGATACGATTGGCATCTCCAAGGTGGGTGATATTTGTAATATGGACCAGATCAAGCACATCATAGAACTAGTGAATTAATTTGAATGACACCGGACATGATCAGACAAATACCTCATCAATAACATGCTGTCAGTGGCGGTTGGTGATGCTCAAAATTGGAAAGTCATCGAGTCACTGTCAAACCCAGTTGAAGGCACTGTGATAAATCACAATGCCTTTAGGCTCACATTCCAAAGCTCTCAATCATGGCTCTCTAACAAAATGTATAACAGGCCGTGACTTAGAGCTCTGGAATTAAGGCGGAAGGAGATGCGAGTTTCTCACAGTGCCTGTCAGTGGTCGAAAAAGTTAAAAATAAAATGAAAAACTAACGTACCATTTTTCGCCTCCTCGAGCCTCAGCCAGCTCTGCTCTCCAAATCCCGACACTGCCTTCATGCTGCAGATAAGCAGCATGAAAGCAGCATCAGGATTGGCTGGAGCGGGCTGCCTCTACAGTCCTGCTCTCCACCCAGCTGTCTAGGACAGCTAGCTGTAGAGGTTAACACTGCGCATGTCAGGCTGGCCGTCACAAGACAGCCGGCCAAACAGACATGCACAGTGTAAATTGGTGGAGTGAGCACCACTCCCAGTCCCGTCCCCAAATACTGCTCGAGCTGAAAGCAGTGAAAAAAATGGTAATTCATTTAATTACCATTTTATTGTTTACATTTTTGCTGTACTAGCAACAGGGGGCGACGCCCTTCTGCCCAAATGGGGGGAGCTGATACATGCTGTGCCACACAAGAATAGTGTACGATTTCCCCAATCATAACCCATTAGATGCGAAGATCACACTGGATCCCAAGAGAGTGGAAAACACATTTCTCTTATAAACAACACCCTGGCCAAAAACAATTTGAAAAACCGATCTGGGAGACTGATGTTGGAACACTGAATGAAAAGAACTGACAGAAGCCAAAATGGTGGCTCTAACCGTGGTGATAATCGAAAACTTCAAAGCATCCAATCCTATTGTATGAACTGGACATATTACACACCGGCGAATATTTGGAGGTTGGGCAGAAGATCCTCTTCAGTATGGCTGCGGTGCCAAACTGAAAAGGGCAGCATTTTTCCACACGACTTGAGATGGAACGTAGATGTTATCTGGCATCTATCTTTACCAATTCCTACCTGAGAAAATCATTTGCGAGACCTTTTACTGGATGAGACATGTTAACCTATTAGAAAACGATGATACAAATAATGTAAACAAAGTGAGAAAAGCGAACATTTCATGCAGATGCATTTACATGTTGTGAGAATATGAAAATAAAAAAATAATATAAAGAGTTTTTATGATAACAATATTCAAATGTGCATTTAAATGTACATGTGTATGCATAGTGGTACTAGAGAAATATAGAAAATTATTTTTACAAGAAGAACTGACCTAGAATGAATATGGGATTTTGTAACGCATATGAAAATAAAAAATGCACTGAAAGGTGACACTTGAAAAATTAAGCTTGCTTGGAAATGTATTAATAATGACTAGAGAATGTTTTTGTAGTAGTGCTAAATACTGACATGTATATCATGAAGAGAAAATATAATAGAATTAATGAGTAAAGTCAAACGTATTTGCAAATGTGTGATCTTCAATAATATTAACACAACTGTGATTCAGCTATTTTTTCATGTAGGCCTCAAAAGCTTCTTTTTCCTTTTGCTAATGCAGAATCATGTGAGACAGTCACCTTAGCCCTGTGATAATTTTCTGTAAAGTTTCACTTCTGTTCTAGGTAACATTGGACTCACTGCTCACTAGAAGCATAAGTGATAGAAATGTAGCAAATATTGTTGTAAACCCAGGGAACTGTACCTGGGAACGGACTGACTAGTGGACAAGTAAAAGCTGCTCCTACTTCTGTGGAAGTGACAAAATGCTAACTAAATGGAGCATAATGAATATTAAGAAAACAAGCAAAAGGGATTACTTAATTCAACAGTATTTGTATGAGTGATTGATCACCCCATAACAGCCCATCATGAGTGACCAATGAAACCCCGTGAACTGATGGAATTTATACATTAAGGGATATAAACCTGGAACATTTGGAGTATAATTGCCCCATTTGAGGAGGAGTTGGGCTGGCTGACTAATTTTCTTTCCTGCCTGGCATGCTGTCGGACCGACTCTTGATTCCTATGATCTATTCCATGTCCCTTTCCACTCGCTGTTGGGAGAATAGACTCTAATGAACTGAACTTTGTTCATACTGCAACCTCAAATCCTGTGCTCTGTCGGCTGGCAAAGGTGCGTGGGAAATTAACCTTTCACTTGGGTTTACTGACTCCTGCTGTGGCATGCGGTGCTGCAGCTCTGACCTAAACTGATTTACCAGAGGACAGAACTTGAAGCAAACAACTTTGCTTTGGGTTTGTATGATAACTGAACCTATATTTTTCCTTGCTCTCAAAAGTAAACTCTTGCTGCTGAAGATGATCTGTGCTAAACTGTGTGGTTACTTGCAGTAACAAATTGTCATTAAAACCAACCTTGAAATGCATTCAATGCCATGTCAATGCAATGCGAGGCATTAGATAAATATATTTCCTAAATTATCTTTATCGATTCTGTCTCATTCTTTTGGTTATATTCTTTATTTCAAGGAGTCTATATAAGTGGCTGAAGAAGGGTTTGTTTTAATTTTGAGAAGAGTACGGTCATGTTGACAATTATCTATTCCAGGTCCTCATAGGATAATTGTTTACATCTTCCGAGTATTCTAGTCCCTATAAGCTCAACAAAAAGATCCAATTGGAGGACCAAAGTCATGGTAATGGTGGGTAGAAATATTTTTTTTTATAAGATTAGGATGTGTGAGAAAATGGGCATGGTGATATTGATTTATTGTGAGTGGTAAGAAAATTTGGTAAGTTTTCCGCTGTGTCACTTGGGCATGTACAGTGGTCCGCAACCGCAAGTACCTGGACTCTGTCATTCAGATCTTGAAAGATGTAATGGAAAAGTCAATTCCCATCACCCTGTGGTGAAAGATAACACCACTAGGAATAATGGAAGACAAAAGATACCCATGATATATGAGATTATTGATGGACTGTAATGTGCACTTTCCAAAAGAGGCAATGGCAAATATTGGACGTCCCTGACAGCATGATTGGCATAGTAATGGCAAAGAGTCAGGGATAGATATGCTAAACTTGAAAACTAGTATATCAGGCTGGAGGCTTCCGACAAAAATATGCAAAAATAGGGTACCCATAGTTCGATTATTTTGCCCTTGACAAACAAGTTGGTATGTTCAGAATACTGCTGTTAAAATATTATTTTCGTTTTAATAAGGTGAAAAATTGTTTATGTACAAGGTAATGCTGAAGTTCCAATATGTGGTGGATTATTGTCTGTTGCAACTCGAAACTCATTAAAAAATAGTCATAAAAAATCCTGTTTTCAGGATCTTTTCACATGGTCAATATATATCGTACTTGGTCTTCTAAATTATATAGCAATGTTTAGACCAATTTAGGCTAATTTTACATTTCATTCAAACAATTCTCTAGCATATTGATTCCATTTCTTAGAAAATTCAGATTTCTTTTCTCCAAAATATTAAGGAGACCAATTTTTTTTAGCATTTGGAACCCTGTGTAATTCTGCTGTTTATTGTAGTAATCTACTATTTTTTTTTAGATGAACGCTGTTTTAGGTATTTGAAATGTTTTCAAGCTCTAATTTTGATGATTTTTGGGTGGTCCAAGTTCGTCACCACGTGCAGAAATCAGCAGCAGAGGCCTCTAGTGTTACAGTGCTGCCCAGCCCAGACAAACAGAAAGCCCCAGACAAAACCTACTCATGCCTTTAATCTTGACTCTTGGACCAGAGTGCAATCTCCTCCTTTTTACTGGTTTCACTTTTTAGGCCTTGTACCCTGAACATGGGTTCTGTGCCGCGGCTGACTTCCACAGTATTCTAAAGGCAACTCTTTGGAGAAATAATGGGCCCTGGAGACCCAAAAGTTCTCTTCTCGGCTGGCATATCAGCCCTAGGCCAAGTAGAATGGCATTCACGTCCACCCACTTTTTAAAAGAGCACCTATGATTTTACCATCACCAACTGCTTCAGTAAAATCCGAAAGAGCTTCTTTCTAGTGGGTTCTCTGGTATAAACGGAGTGCCACTCAGAGGGAGTATATTTTTAAATGGGGCACCCACAAACTTCTGCCCCTCATCAGACTAGCCAAGGCCCAGACACTCTTCTTCAGTGAGGTTGCACACTTTTATCCTCAGCTACTATGTTTCATGTTGCACGCTCTAGGCTTTGCTTAAAAGAAACTAGGCTCAATATTTCATTAAGACTGAGAAGACAAATTATGAATACAGCGAAAAAATGTGAAGACCACAAACCTACCTTTATGCGTTCTAGACCTATATTTTCTCAGGGGGTGGTTCTTTCAGGTGATACTCTAAGGAGGAGAACTAAGATCTTTCATCTGATCTCTTTGTCACCATATGAGAGCAACTTCAGGATTGGCCTGTGTGCCCTCGATTGGCGTTCCAAGACAGACTGGGAGTCGGTGCCTGCTCTCTCCAAACCCAGCAATGCACTTGGGATTGGAGAGAGGTTCACTGCGTATGATGGTTTGGCCCTGAGATGGCTGGCCAAACCATCATCCGCAGTGAAGGGAGTGCACTACCACTCCCCTCAGCGCTGTCATCCCCCAGGCCCCACCCCCAAGACTCGTCAGGAAAGGAGAAATAAAAACGAATGTCGTTTTTGTTCTCCTCTACTGCCATTTTTGGGGGTCGACATTCCTCCACCATAGCGGAGGAGTGGTCGTTCAAATGAACTGCATCCTAGGGCACTAACCAGTCACACAGTGGGAGCACATTCATCCTGCTGTATCCTGTGGACTCAAACTCACCACAATGCACTGCACCCAAGGGGTGCTACCGTCCACCTCGGAATGCTACTATGTCTTCCTATGGGTGCTAAAATATCACACTGCATCGTATGGGTGCTAACCAACCTCACTGTTCCATAGAGATAAGATCCTAACATACTGGTTTACATCTTAGGTACGCTAAACCAATGCACTGCATCTTAGAGGAACTAGAACTCTGTCACACCACAATGTATTGTAGGGACCTTCTTATGAACTTCATCTTGGGTATCTGAACCCCACTGGACTGCAGTCCATGTACACTAATTCACTGCACTACACCCTTGGGATCATAGTTCATCACACTGCATCTAGATTCACTACCCAACACCACTGCACAACATTGTGGGGACACTAAATAACCATACAGCCCTGAACCACTTTCGATTGCATTTTAAGGACCCTCTTCTCACTAAACTTATAAACTTCATGATAAGGAGACCTATCCACCACATAGTATAGAAACTAATCCACCACACTTCTCATTAGGTAGACTAGCATGCTGTTCTCCATGATATAAACCAAGCTAACACATTACATTACATCTTGGAGCCATTAATCTACAGCATTGCACTTCATCTGAGGAACATTAGAGCACCATACTGGTCTTCATCCTATGGACTCAAACCCTGCAAATTTTATAGTGGGAGCCTAACCCACCACACTGCCTCACAGGGACACTAACAAGCCATGTTAAACTGTACCCTAGCGATAGTCGCAAATCACAAAGTATTGCATTCTCAGAACTTTGACTCTCCAATCTCTGCCTTCAATACACTAACCCACCATGTAATACTACTGCCAAGGGACACAAATCCATCACAGTACATCATATGGGCACTTTCTCACCACACTGTACTACTTCTTAAGAAGACTAACTCACTGCACTGCATCCTAGGCACACTAGTTCTTTACACTCCATCCTAGGGACATTTACCCACCATACTGCACATTACCATTGAACAGCCAGCACACATAAATACTACATCCTAGAGAAGTTGTCAAACCACACTCAACTGCACTTTGTGGACTCCCACCCAGTTTATGGCAATGGACCTAAAGGTGCCTGGGATTCCACTTATTTGATCATCTAAATGAGTACTGCCTGAAGTAAGGGGCTGATTATGAATTCAGTGCACTTAGGACTGCTGTACCATTCGTGGAGGTCCGGCTGCCGATTGCAATGTGTGCAGTCAGACCACTGCCAAGATAAGAGCTCCCACAGTGGTGGCTGTGTGGACAGCAGCACTCAATGCTCGTGGTGCAGGCATGGACACCACCGTGGGAATTATGACCTCCCTTTCTGCCAAACATCCATGGTCCACGCCATGAAAAGTTTGACGGAAAGGCAGGTAAAGGGCCACAAAAAGGGCCCCAGGGCAATTTAGTTTATGAGGACTGTGGCAGACGGAACATGTTGTGCCCCCCATACCAGCACTGTTGGTGCACGCAATGTTTGCCATGCACGACATGCAGCATGGCAACAGTGCACCAGACGTGGTGGGAGCGCAGCATTGTGGCAGGTATTGCCTTCAGGATCTCTCTTAGGGCCCGATTACGTTCTCGCTCGGAAGGGCTCCAAACGGGATCTGAAGCAAGCGAGTCTGATTTGTAGCCCTGGTTTCTGAATGAATCGTACCGCTGTACGAGCTAGCAAGTATGATGTGAATATCGCCTCGCACTCCGAGCGACTCAAACCCATCAGTGAAGCCCTCCAAACGACTACAACATGGCCGACTCGTGCAGCGCAATGGGTCAGATTTCTGAGCGACCAAGTATGATGCGCGCTTCAAGCAGCTGGATCGAGTCGTAGCCCTCGACTCAAAAAAGCTGCTGGAAGCCGACTTCGCGGGACAGTAGCGGGCCCCCCTCCACTCATAGCCTTACAAGTCATTCACAGGGGGAACCCAGGGGTCCCCCTGACTCATGCATGCACGGTGCGGAGGGCACTGAGGCGTCCATGCGACAGGGGGTGACTTTTTCTGCGAGTACTTTTTTTCTGTATGGGAGCCTATCAGGCACATGCCTCAATGTAATTCCTTAATTGTGATTATTTAGAAATTGCAATTAAGGAATTGCAAATGCCTATGCATGTAGGAAGCGCTATAAATTGTGCGATTCCCAAACATTCCTTAATTGCGACTCGCAAATTGCGAGTCACAGTTAAGGAATGCCTTCCCATTCATTCCTATGGGCCTACAGGTCCATAAGAAGGAATGGGAGATTGCATGGGCAATTTGCGAGTACCAATAGGTACTTGCAAATTGCCATGCAATTTCGAAGGAGGCAAAAGGACACCCTGTTGCACCCCTGAAATTGATCTGTGCACGCATGTTGTGCACAAACATGTCCCAAGGTCATGTGTGTGTGTAACATACAACTCTGAAAAATGCACCTAAGTGCATTTTTCAAAGTTTTAGCAAATTAGCATCAAGTACAAATTGATGGTAACTTGCGCCCCCTATTAGCAAAATTGCAATTTGCGATTCCATCATGCATTGCATTTAAGGAATCGCAATTTGTAATTCATTAAATGCAAACGCAATTTAAGAAATCTCCATAATTTGTGATTTCTTAAGTTGCGAGAGGCTGACAGGTTGATGCATCGCAGAAGCCCTTTTAGCGGGCGTAAACGGCCGATGTTTGCGAATTGCACCGTTTGTGCTTGCAAAAATAGTTGATGCATGTGCCTGTATGTACGCAACATACAACAGGCTTCTATAAACATCAATGGGACTCCGAGTGACCCGAGTCCGTCTGTGCGTACTTACATCGTTCTTCGGGCCCTCAGTGCCCCGGAGCCCAACTTGCTCGAAAGCCATCTGAATCCGATTCGGTCATAGGGCTTTCCGAGCGAAGTCGTAATCGGGCCTTAGAGTTGAAGCATGCTGCCACTGCCAGCCCCACAATAAACTTGTGATGTTGCAGTCAGGATGCAGCTGGTTTGGCGGTGTTTTCTTATCAAGCCCGTCTGCGCCTATCGGCGACCCGACCGCGGCCAGCGCCAGGGACCTTGGACCTTCCACTACGCATCGCTACTACACCACCACCCTCCTCGCACTCAACCCTGGAAGTCTTAAAGAATGCCAACAGGCCTCGCCGAACACAACCCACAGCCAGTTCTCCTGCCTCCATTGCCGCCAAACCCTCACCGCCATCCCGGCCTCCAACACCAGCGACGCCAGCACCGGCGACACTCTAAAATGCATCCACTCCAATGTACGATCTGTTACACAAACATGCCATGGAAATCTGGAACCTACTCGACTCTCTCTTGCCTGACATTGCCTTCTTCACAGAGACCTGGACCAACGCATACTCCGCCCCCGATATCAGAACCGCCATCCCAGACAGATACAAGATCCAGAGGAAAGACCACCCCAACCACCTAGGAGGGGGCCTCGCCATTGCCCACAAGAGCACCCTCCGCCTCACCACCTCCAACGAAACATTCCCCTCTATTTTTATTTAAGTGCGTATATAGTGCCGGACTCGACCCCCGGAGGGGTATCTCCGCGCTTAGTTCACCTTATATGCATAGACCCGTACTTTATGAGCATGCAGGAAATTATGATGTCTGGAACAAAAATGTCTTTTGTGTTTTCCTAAAGACAAGATAGTTGGTATTTTGTCTCAGGTTGAGGGGAAGCTTATTCCAGAGAGTGGGGCCCATATACGAGAGTGCTCGACCACCCTGCCTCGCCTTTCTGATTGAGGGAAACTGTAGCAGCGATTGATTACTGGAACGAAGGGGGCGTCCAGGATTATAGATGTTGAATTTTTCAGCCAGATATTGAGGACCTGAGCCAAAGATGC
This sequence comes from Lissotriton helveticus, assembly GCF_964261635.1. Classification (NCBI taxonomy): domain Eukaryota; kingdom Metazoa; phylum Chordata; class Amphibia; order Caudata; family Salamandridae; genus Lissotriton; species Lissotriton helveticus. Next base: position 1,193,258,308 of record NC_136059.1, read on the forward strand.
TTTTATGTATAATACAACAGACTTTAAACTTGACCCGTTGTCGAATGGGCAGCCAAAGAAGTTTTTCCAGGAGGGGGCGGGAGGGCGTTCTAGGCGGGGCATTAAGAACCAGTCTTGCCGCGGTGTTTTGAGCCACTTGTAGTATGCTAAGCAGATTGTCATTAGCAGATATGAGAAGGCCGTTGCAGTAATCCAACCGGCTGACTACAAGGGCCTGGACAAGGGTCTTTCTGAAGATGTCTGACAGAAAGGGGAACACGCGTCTCAGGAGTCCAATTATCTGAAAGCAGGACCCAGTCACCTGATTCGTGTGTTCCTTTAGCAGTAGTCCCTGGTCTAGCCGCATGCCTAGATTCTTCACTGTCTGTTTGGGACAGGGGACATGCCCCAAATCCAGTGGCCACCAGTCCGGTGACCATAGGAGAGGAGCTTCCCCAAAAAGTATGACCTCGGTTTTTCCTACATTGCATTGCAGGAAATTGGAGGCCATCCAGCAGGACACCGCTCTCATTCCTTTGGCAAAAGAATTGAAAATTGCAGGAGTGAGGGTCTGGAATGGAAACAAAAGCTGGGTGTCGTCAGCATACGACACTGGAATAAATCCATGTGCTCTCACAATGTCAGCTAGAGGGGCCACATACACATTAAATAGTGTGGGGCTTAGGCACGAGCCTTGTGGGACCCCCTTTGTGAGCTCAATGGGTGTAGAATGAAAGGAGCCCAAGCTGACACTTTGTGAGCGGCCTGAGAGAAAGCTCTCTAGCCAGGCCAGAGCCAAACCTCCTATCCCCACCTCCTGCAGACGACTGAGAAGGACATCATGCGATACCATGTCGAAGGCTGCGGACAGATCCAACAGCACCAGAATCATAGAGCCCCCTTTATCCTGTGACATCCTGATGGTATCTGTCACAGAGAGGAGCGCGGATTCGGTGCTGTAGTTGGGTCTGAAACCTGATTGGGAGTGGTCTAGACCTCTCGATGCCTCGATGAAATTAGAGAAATGGGTATTTACATGCTTCTCAGTCATCTTGCTCAAATACGGCAGAAGGGAAATGGGGCGGAGGTTGGATAGGTCTGTCCAAGGCAGGGCCGAGTTCTTACGGATGGGATTTACTAAGGCTTTTTTCCATTCCAGGGGTACCCGTCCTTCCCTAAGAGAAAGATTCATTAATGTCTGAATCATAGAGCAGAGTAAGTTGCCTAAAGAAGCAACCATTTTAGCTGGTAAAAAATCCAGAGGAGACTCTGTTTTAATATGGCCTATCAGTGAGTAAATGTCGCATTGGCTAACCTCCTGGAAGGTGGTGAGTGTGGAACTATTATGTATAGAAAATGACGGAGGGGTATTAGAGGAATTACCCATAAGGTTAGTGGCCTTTGAGTTTTTTTCATGGATCAGCTCTATTTAATTTTTAAAAAACAGAGAGATGTCATCACACAGGGATTGGGAGAAATCGTCAGGACTTTCGCAGGCTACAGGTTTTACAAAAGTCTGTAGAATCCTGTAAAGTTCCTTAGAGGAATTGCCCGCCTCTTCCAACTGAGAAGTAAGATGACTCCTCCTAGCTAGCCTATTATTCTTGTGATATACGGACAGGGCATCAGAGTACTTTTTTCTACTTTCCTCATCGTGGGTTTTCCTCCAGGTTTTTTCCAGTTTCCTACATCCCTGTTTCTCCAGCCTGAGTTGTTCAGTATACCAGGCCTCCTGATTGGATGTAGGACGTTGTTTGTGCAATTTCATAGGTGGCCAGTAAATCAACCGCATCTAGGAGGGCAGCGTTGAACTTGGAAAGGGCAGACTCTATATTATCCGCCGCTAAGATGGTGGGTTCCATCCATATTTTCTGAAGTTCATCCAGTGTCACTTTGTGCCACTGCCTGCGCCACAGAGAGGGAAGGAGGGGCCGTTTATTAGGTTTATCCAAGCCAAGAAGGGAGAATTCAATCATGACATGATCTGACCAATTTACTCGGGTCAAAGGGCGACATGCTATCTTAGGGCAATTGGAGAAAATCATGCCCCGAGTGTGGCCTGCTATTCGTGTAGGGCCACTATTCTGTATTTCAAGCCCTAGTAGGGACAGGTCAGAGAGCAGAGATAGCGTCTTGGGATGGTTGGGAAGATCTGCATGGATATTAAAATCCCCCAGGAGAAGGAAATCCTCTTTAGCTTTAAGGTGCAGGGCCAATAGTTCAGTAACAGATAGTGTGAAACCAATACTTGGTCCTGGTGGGCAGTATACTAGTGCTCCCTTCCAATGGGCTTTGGAAGCCGAGCTAATCCTAAAGATCATGACTTCCATCAGGGAGCAGCATCTTTGTTCCACTATAGACACCTTCAATCCTTCTTTATAGACTATAGCAATACCGCCCCCAGTTTTTATCGGACGGTCAAGCCTTAAAATGTTATATTCTGCAGGAATGCCCAGGGTAATAGCAGGGACAGTATGCGAGTTTAACCAGGTTTCGGTTAAGAAGCAAATTTCAGGTTTTACCGTAGAAATGAGGTCCCAGAGTTCAAAGTGGTGCTTGGGTAGGGAGCGAATCTTAAGAAGAAGACTTTTCAGGCCGTTCGACACTGATATACCCCCGGTATTGCACCCTATAGAAGTAGAAGTGTGGGATGCCTGGAATCGACAATGAATACATGCAAAAGGGCCTTCCGGGCATGGCCAAGAGTCACGAACACAGCCTACCAGAGGCGCTGGTTGCAGATCTAATAGAGCTTGAGCTGTGTACCTGATACGGTAATCCCCAGTGGGATCCGTGCCGACTTTAGCAGAGTCCATGGCCCCTGGCCCCATCCAGTCGCGGACGGGCACAGACGGGCTACTCTTTGGCTACTCTTCAGCGTGTCTTCGGCTCTCCTGCGCGTGAACGCTGCGCGCTAGAGGTCAGGCGAGGGTTAAATAGCCCTGGAGATGCAACCACTAGAGCGCTAACCGCTCCGGTGATGGACAGGAAGGGCCTGGCTCTACCTGACCCGCCCTCCGCGCAACGGTACTAGCTACCGCGTCGGACCGGGGCGGGCAGGAGTGATGATCGAGCCCAGGCTCCCACTGCTGCAATGGAAGTACCGTCCCCCCCTTTCAATTCAGGTTAAGGAAAGTGGTACCAGCAGCGCTACTCAGCTACAGGCTAGCGCAAATAAATTGCCAAGTTGAGTCTTCCAATTTTTAAAATCAGTGCAAGATAAATGAAAGGTTTTACAATTTCCAACAAAGCATAAAACACAGTTCAGGCACCTGGGGCGAACAAGCGGGTCGGGGAAGACTCTGCCACTGTCTTCCCTACCGCAGCTCGCCATTGTTCAGGCTCGACCTAAATAGCCCTGGAGATGCAACCACTAGAGCGCTAACCGCTCCAGTGATGGACAGGAAGTGCCTGGCTCTCCCTGACCCGCCCTCCACGCAACGGTACTAGCTACCGCGTTGGACCGGGGCGGGCAGGAGTGATGATCGAGCCCAGGCTTCCGCTGCTGCCCTGTAAGTACCGTCCCCCCCTTTCAATTCAGGTTAAGGAAAGTGGTACCAGCAGCGCTACTCAGCTACAGGCTAGCGGAAATAAATTGCCAAGTTGAGTCTTCCAATTTTTAAAATCAGTGCAAGATAAATGAAAGGTTTTAAAATTTCCAACAAAGCATAAAACACAGTTCAGGCACCTGGGGGCGAACAAGCGGGCCGGGGAAGACTCTGCCACTGTCTTCCCTACTGCAGCTCGCCGGTGTTCAGGCTCGACCTGAACACATGCACTTACAGATCCAGACTACCCCCAAAGCCACACTCTGAGGAACCCTCATCTACAAAGCCACGGCACCCAAACCAACCCCACACCCACCACGAAGGAACTGGAGCAAGGTTACCGATGAGCAATTTAACTCCACCCTCATCCGAGACAACCACACCTGGGCACACGACGCAAACGACGCAGCTAGAGAACTCCACACCTGGATTTCCAACTGCGCAGACGAGCTCGCCCCACTATGCAACCCTGACAGGCAGAAACCCTCCTGGTTCCCCACTGCTCTCCAAGAAGCCAAACGCACCTGCAGACGCCTGTAGAAGAACTGGAGAAACACCAAGACAACTGAAAACCACGCCACCTACAAGGATGCCATGACGGACTACCACACCAGATCAGAACCACCAAGAGTAACATAATCCTGGCCAACTCCACCAACTCCAAGGAACTTCTTAGTGTCATTCAAGAATTCACCAACCCATGCAGCGAATCCACAAACATTACCCCAACCTAAGACCTCTGTGACAAGCTTGGAACCTATTTCCACCTCAAGATTAAAAACCTCTACGACAACTTGATCGACCATCCACCAGGCACCACAGATGGCCCCCCGCCCCACAGAAACACCAGCCAGCCCACAGCCTCGATCCCGCCTTGACCATGAAAAGCATCCACTCGGGGACCCCCACCGACCCCTGCCCCCTCACATCTACCAAAGAGCAGCGGCCGCCATCACACCTGAACTACAACGCACCATCAACACCACCTTCAAAACAGGCACCTTCCCAGATGTCTGGAAGAGCGCAGAAGTCAGACCCCTGCTCAAGAAGCCCACACCTGACCCCACCAACCTCAAGAACTATCGGACCATCTCGCTCCTCCCCTTCACAGCCAAAGTTGCAGAGAAAACAGTCAACAGGAAACTGACACAATTCATTGAAGAGAACGGCATCCTCGACCACAGCACGGAGACTGCCCTACTCCCCGCCACAGGTGACATCCACACCCTCCTGGACCAAGGCCACTCCGCAGCCCACATCCTACTCGACCTATCAGCGGCCTTGAAGCCAAAGGATCAGACTCCCACCCTTTCTCTCTAACCCCACGAAAATCACCTGCACAGTCCCACAGGGTTCATCACTGAGCCCCACCCTCTTCAACGTCTGCATGCCCCCCTCACAGCCATCGTCCGACAACACGGCCTCAACATCGTATCCTACGCTGATGACACCCAGCTCATCCTTGCCCTCATCAAAGACCCCACCACTGCCAAACTCAACTTCCAGAAAGGAATGCAAGACGTAACAGTCTGGATGACCAACAGCTGCCTGAAGCTCAACGCCGAGAAGACAGAAGTCCTTGTCCTCTGTACCACCCTGGGACAGCACCTGTTGGCCGACCGCCCTCGGAAGCCCACCTAACCCCTCAGACCACGCAAAGAACCTCAGCATCATACTCAACTCATCACTCACCATAAACCGAGAGGTCAATGCCGTCACCTCCAGCTGCTTCAACACCTTCCGTATCCTTCGCAAGACCTTCAAGTGGATCTCCCCTGAATCTAGGAAGACAGTCACCCACGCACTCATTACCAGCAGACTGGACTAGGAAAACGCACTCTATGCCGGCATCAACAAGTCCCTACTCCGCAAACTCCAGACAATACAGAACACCGCCACCAGACTCGTCCTCGGCATTCCCCGACACAAACACATCAGCCAACACCTACAATCTATCCATTGGCTACTCAAGGAGAAAAGAGTCACTTTCAAAATCCTCACTCATGCCTACAAATGCCTACACAACAACGGACCCAAATACCTCAACAACAGAATCAACTTTCATGTACCCAAAAGAAACCTCCGTTCGCACTGGCCGAAACCCCACGCATCCACAGAGCCAGAGCAGGCAAAAGATCCATCTCTCACATTGCAGCCAAGACCTGGAACGAGCTACCAGCCGACATCAGATGCGCCCCCTCCCTGAACACCCTCAGGAACACCCTCAAGACCTGGCTCTTTGGCTAAACAGATCTGCGGACCCCCCCTTCAGTACGTTGAGACTCGCACAGGTGAGTAGCACGCTTACAATTCCCTGATTGATTGATTGATTGATGCGGTGCCCGATGTACTCGTAATCGGGCCCTAAGTTATCATACTGTGAAGATAGATAATTACCTCGAAAATACCAACTGTACAATCTGCTCCCTTTTTTAAACAAGGTTGTAAGAAACATAAGACCTGATTCACAAAGGTAAACTTACACTTTTGTGTTTTTTTTATATTCACAAACTCCGAGTTAATAGAAAGTTTACGCAGTCAGGGCTGAGAAGTCCCACATAATAAGTAGAGCAGGTCTATCTTTTTATGTGTGGAGTCCTCCACCCTGCCTGCGGAGTTTCCACTTTTATAAACTTACTATTAAATCGGAGGTTGTGAATAGCAAAAAAGTTTACCTTTGTGTATCAGGCCCATAACGTCTGAATGCAAATAGGTACTCACAGAACCCTACAGTCTGCATGGTGGTCTAAAGCATTATCCATCTTTAGTTAGTACCTGTGTTAACTGCCTGATTCAAGTTCATTTTGAAAGTTTGCCCATTTTCCAGACAGCATCCAAAAGTATAATAACCAGAAAAATAGGAAGTGGACTTAAATAATAGAGGGCAAGATTTGATAAACCTGTCTTTCGATGATGTGAAAATAATTCAAGAATAGTATTATGAACCTGAAGAGTTCTCTATAAACAAGTTTGCACTTTTTTCTTACAAGTCCTGCTCTGAAATATTGGCATTTGCAAAGCCACACAGTAGTGAATAAATGAAATAATGAATGAATATAAAATCTGTTTAGATCGGACCACATGTTGGAGCACCATTTTTTTCTCAAGGGGTTCTAGCTTTACCACATGACTCAGATAGAGTTGAGGAAAAAATATAAAAGCACCCAGTGGGATTGCAGCAAAGAATTAGTAGATATATATTATTTTACACTACACTGTCGATACCAAACAACCGGTATACTGCAGTAATCTTAAATATAAAAAAAACAATGATCACAAAACGTATTCCCACATTTTTACAATTTATATTCTGTTATTTCTACTTTGAAATATACGAACATGTGATCATTTAAGAAAAGACTTAAATAAACAATAAAAAGTGTATTTCACCTGTTTGATACTTTCACACATCATCAACTCATTACAAAAGTCAGCCTTACTGGCTTTTTCAGTGCTTGTTTGCTTTCTTAAAGTTGGAAAACCAGTAATACTGTATATATTGTGTAATATTGTGAAAAACAAACTAAAGAGTCTACAGTTCCGCATTCCTCCGAATGAAACAATACCTCTTAGGAAACTGGCATAGAATTATTATCGTTAAACATCCTTGTTCTTTGGCTAGCCGACTCCCAAAGAATACAAGTCTGTCTTTTATAGAAACCTCAAACAGGTAGTCAGTTCGGAGCCCTTACTTCTACCGCAATTGGTAACTCTCCAGATACCTGTAAGTAGCTCTCCTGTGTGCAGCCCAGTGAACTAAATTAGAAGCTTCTCCTTGGTTAAATTAATATATGTATGTAAAAACTGAAAAGCATGTATTCAAGATGAAAATGTGTGTATTTTCAGAACTCATAAGTATGTTTGGGGAAAAATGTTTGAATTTGCAATTCTTATTTAAAGCTGATATATGAGTAATAAAAATCAAAGGCTATTGGGGAGCACTTGGTGCCAATATCAACTTGTTGCCAATGGCATTGCAGCGATGGCTATTATGTGTTACCCATGTAGAGGCATGACAAAGCATTTTTTTTTACATTACTTCTGGCAACCATGCCTGTTGCATTGAGGTAATCACTGCTGGCTAATCTTGCCTATGATGGCCATTAATGTAACCTTGTTTTATGTAATCACCCTTACATCTATAGTAATATTTGTAGCTCAGTAGGATTTTCACTGAACATAAGAAGATTTTATTACAGAAAAGGTTGGAGACCCATGGTGTAGATCTTTTCTTGTGGTTTTGACCTTTTAATCAGCATTGCCATGTTGATCTGATGGAGGAAATGCTGTTTTCCATAGCCTTCCTTGCAATCGTTAAGATCATTTTGCTACTCGCTTGATATTAAAGTAAAATGAACCTTGGGCCAGAAGTACTGTCATACTGGGTGCAAAAAGTAGTCACAATCTGCTCACCTGCTTTTTGCTTCAAGTATGTGATTTTACTATTAGATCACTTCACATAATGACAAGTCTTGGGAAGTCACATAATGACCTACCTAATGAATAACAGTTAGGCAAGACGTAATTTGTGACCCCTCCCTGTGATCTGCTACATACACAGGAAAGTAGCCTCCAAGTGGACCACAAGTGCTGTGTTTGAATTTCAAAATGGAAATCTTTTCTGTTCCTAAAGGAATCAGTGCTCTTTTTTTTAAAGTTATTTGTTTGGGAAAACATTTGGGCAAGAAGGCAGTGGTCCCCTGCACCTCTGTCTATTCTCCTTGAGGCTGCCAACATGATTCCCGGGAGAATCTCTTATCCTTTGGGACCCAGTTACCACCTTCATTGAGGTGTCCGTAAATGTTCAGTGGTTTCAAACAGGAATTCTAGTCACAAACCATTGATACATATCATACCAAATCGCAATTTGATAGTAAAGTCCATTCCAAAATGAGATTCTGTAAGAGTCGCAAAACTCATTTATCGATCTCAGAAAAATTCTGACTCATAAAGTGGGTTAGGTACGTAAGAAATAGTCATGGTATTTTGCTAACCTTAGGATTTTCCAAATCACAGGTTTTAATATTTAAAAATTGCTTGGTCCTCAAGGCCCACTGACGGAATATTTCTGGTCTTTGTGAGTCTCTACGGTTTCCACACTAAAGTCAGTGGAGTAATGCAAAATATGCGGGGGTGGGGGAAAGGGAGAGCTCTAAAATGTGACTTATGCTGGTCATCTCACAGAAGATGATTTGTGGCCCTCCGAGGGCTTGATTAATTTCATAAAACAGGGGATGAAGAGGATTATGTTATCTGCACAGAGGTGCAAATCTTAAAAAAACAATGCATTCATTTTAAACTGGTCTAGAGATACCTTCAGAGAATCTGCCATACTCCCGCCTTCTGTACCCATCTCTGCTGTTCTGTCTTTACCACAGCTGATTGACTTGTTGCCACCTGTTTCTCATGGCAGCTATTTGACAATTTGTCACTTTGAAGTCAACCTATATCACTATCTTATGTACAGGAACTGGAAAAATACCAATAATTTTTAAGCCTGGTCCCGGGATTCTTTCAACTCTTTGGAGTTCTCCTTTAACTTATAGCACACTACAACACTCTTCGATTACATCTCTACTCTTCTACTCACACAAAAAACATAACAATTTGCTACATCCATCTTATTCCTACCATCTGTCACTCTTACCATTTGTCTCCTAAGTTTTCACGTCAAATGTGCCAGCATAAATGATCTTATCGGTATCAAAGTATCAAATGCACTCACACCTACATGATTTCAAATCAAAGCACCAATCCATGTATAGTGTGTAGCTAATGCTGATCTTACTGAATCAGTAACCACATATCTGACCATGGTTTGGACATTGTATGCATAATGGAATCCTGGCTTATCAGCACACATTCCAATTAATACTGACTTACTCATTTCACATGGATACAAATCTTTCTTGCTGACAGACAGCATATAATTAGGCGGCAGCACCACATTAAAAAAGGACATCCACAAATGCAGGTTGATACCCAAGAAACCTATAAAACATTTTAATGCATTATAGTTGCCTTCCCAGCAGCCCCATACAACACTGTCCATCATCACACTTCTATCTCTTGCTCAATTTCAGAACCAATTTTAATGACCAGTTTAAAAAATACATTAACTAAACTAAGGGCCTGATTAGGATGTCGGGCGGTCTGGTCTCCGACAGGACGTCAGTGTCAGTCAGAGTGCCGACATCCCTACTATCGCATTACGATGCTGACAGTTGGAACCACAGTGGTTGGATGCAAGACCACCACTTCCACCAGGATCAGGGATCCCAAGGGGGCGGTGGTCGGAGCTGTGGCAGACAATGGCGGCGGTGCCGAGGCAGGCACTGCCATCAGGATTACAATTTCCCTTTACAACAGCCTATTCATGGCTGAAAAACCGCTATGAAAGGTTGTTGGAAAGGGATATTGGGGACCCAAACAAGGCCCCCATCTGTCACGGGCCACTGAAAAGCAGCCCTGGGGCACATGTAGTGACCCCACTCATCTCCGTGCACAGTGTGCCATGCACCACATGGTGCATGACAGGCGGTCCATGAACACGGTCCGCGATGGTGGCATGTGCTGCGGCGCTTTCCCAGGGCCGTAGCATGCCCCCACCATTATTTCGATGCATTTCCGATCGCCAGTCCAGCAGTTACATTCGAAAGCAGACATCCCTCATGCATGCCAGAGGCCTCCTGACCGCATTAATTGCGGCCTGCGGTGCAACTGATCACCATAGTAATGAGGGCCTAAGGGGCCCATTAGCATGTAGGGCAGATCGCCACTGCCCGCACCGGTCGATGGGCGGAAAACCGGCAGACGGTCTTTCCGTCCGCTGGGGTCCCCCGCCATCGTAATATGGCAGGGGAATTGGGAGGCGGGCAGTGGGTAATGGCGGGCGGATCGCCACTGTGCCCTCTATTGTAATAGACCCTCTATATATATTTAATAATTTACCATTTTCATAAAATTTTTTTTTTACATATATTTAATAATTAAACATTTTTATATTTTTTCTACATTTACAGTATATGAAATAAACATATAATTTAATATTTATTACATATATGTTTTGATTTGTTTTTCAATATAATATTTAATATATATATTTTTTTAATTGTATATTTTTCAACATTTGTAAAAAATATTTACAATAACTAAATACACACATTTTCATTCTTGATTTAAAAAGATATATTTCTCCATTCTTCTCTACGGGGAGTAAGTCTTTTTATTATTTTTATTACTCGCCCATCTATTTTCTGATTTCCTCACTTTTTTATCTATCTGTTTCGTTTTTAGGTCATTTTGGAAGACGGAACCTCGCGGTTAGGAGCTGTGTTTCGTTGGTTGAGATAAGTTTGATTTAATAAATTTTAAGGTAGTTTTAGGGTAGGGGAGAGGTAGTAGTAGTGTAATTAGATTTGTTAAGATGTTATTTGTTCATTTTTGGTGTAGTTAAGTGTTGTTTTGGTAGTTTAGTGTTTCTTGTGTTTGACCCTCGTTGTGGATAGAAGTAGAGTGCTATATAGTGTTAGTTATATGTTGTTTAATTATGTTATCTGGTATTTAATGTTAATATTAATGTTATTGTGGGTGGGTGTTCTCTTTTTTCTTTACAGCTTTTCCGTTTAATGAACGGATAGTGGTGAAGACGCGTTTATTTTTTTTAAAAAGGAAAATGTATTTTGTTTTTTTAAAACAAGTTACTTTACCTTTATTTTTATTTTTCGGGTTTGATGGGGCTTTTTTTTTTATCTACTTTTTAGGCTTTTGAGGATTTTGTAATTGAGAGGATTGCATTGTTGGAGCCTTTTTCCTACAGTTGGATTTTTTGCATTATTTGGGGGGATTTATTTTCAAATGGATTCGTCTTTCGATTTATCCACTATGGATTTATTGGTTTTCCAGGATTGTCTACTGCTATATAATTGTAAGTTATTTTTTATCATTATGGACGGGAAATTTTTATTATTACATTGGTTTGTTTGTTTCTTTTTTCTTTTAATAATTATATTATGTCATATATTTTTGTTCTCGTTTAACATTTTTAAATGACATAATTATAATAATTAATTTAAAAAAGAGTAGAATTATGTTGTTTAAATGTTTTGTAATTTTAAAATGTTTATGATGTTTCGTACAGTTTTTTTATTTAAATTATAGATTTAGCAATCATGTCTAGGGGAGTAATTAGGATGGCGGGCGGATTGCCCCCGCCAGGCTGTCGGTAGCCACCGCCGGCCTGGCGGGGGCAATCCGCCCGCTATCTTCAGCTAAATGCCCCCCGCCATATTAGTATGGTGGGGGACCGCGGCGGACGGAAAGATCGTCTGCCGCTTTTCCGCCCCGGTTGCCTTGCGTGAATCATTGCTTGTTCAAAGTCAATGATGATTTTTGGTGGAAAGTAGTTGTTGGTGTATTGTTTTATTATTGTTAGGCGCTCTATGTAGGTTGTGTTTGTTTATTAGGGAGTAGTACATATATGAATGGGATGTTAGTATCTTCATATTCACCGTGGATGGTATATAGTTGATAAAAAGGCTTGGGGCAAACTTTGAATGTGCCATCTCTCATCCACTTTTCACAGTTTTTTAGTTATTGTAAGTTGTTGTTGGTGGCAAAGATGAGAATTTTTTTTTCATGACTGTTATTGTCATGAAGAAGGAATTTTTCCTATTTGTGGGTGATGGTGTATTCCGGTAACATATCTATTCCGGCAAAAGTTTGGAGGGTGGGTGGTGTTTGATCAGTAGCTCTTTTATTTCTGGCAATTAGCAGGAATGGATGGTAGTTGTTAACACGTTTTTTAGTATTTGGGTACCGGTCTGTTGGGAGCTGGTGCTTGTTTTCCAGAGCATCTCTGACCTAAATTTCATCCACATTGGGGGGATGGTTGTGTTCTCTGACATTAACTACATTTGTTTCTACTGTAGTGGCCCTCCCATAGCAAAAATTGGAGTAATATTTACTACATTTCCAATGGGTTTCGTTTCCAGTTACTTTTTCTTGCGTATAAGTTTAGTACATGTAGCACAGAAGTTGTTTTCCCTTTCGAGAAGTTATGAATTTTGCTCCTTCTGCCATTTTTTGTTTACATGTGTCTATATATATATATTTAATAATTATACAATTTTGAACAGTAAACATGTTTATTTAATTATTATATTTGAAAATAAACGTACATTTCTCTTGCTTTAATTTTCGTGACGGATATTTATAGGTGTTCATGGTTTATTCACTGGTTTCTTTTTTCTGTTGGTTTAAAAGCAGAATGTTATTTTTATTTAAGTGTTATATTTAATTAAGTTATTTCGTTTATTAAATGTCTATTTTTATTTATTCGAGAAAAAAATACTTACTATTTTTAGTTGATGACGTTTTTTTCGTTGATGTTGGTGTATTTTGTAGAAGCTGTGAAGAGAAAAATATTTGTTAGTTATATTTGGTTTTTAACTTTTTTTTTCAGGGCTCCCCTTCACAGCAGCACCTTGACCTGATGAAAATGACCCTGTTGGTGCCAAACTCCGGGTATGTCCATTTTGCAGCATTTATTTATTGACTGGACTGGGCACATATGTTCCACACTCTAGCAATGTGAAAGTACTGGAAGTAAGTATTGTTTCATGTGTCAAGCATATACATCAAACGCGTCATGGCGACTGGTGGGCGTTTAATTGCACAATAAAACTCACTGGAACGAGAAGCACCGAGTTTGTGGCTTTTTTCGAACTTTTCGTTAAGCAGCAGAAGCGGATGCCGAGCTGGTTTTCGAGACTTGTGGAAATATATATATATATATACACTGCAGTCAAAAAATACACACATGCATTAACACATTTGAAAAATAGACACTGCTGTCAGAAACACCACCACCGGCCCATCGGGAACATCGTAATACGGCAGGTGGGCGACCACTGCCATGGCAGTAGGGCAGTCGGACCGCCAAACTCGTAATCAGGCCCTTAGTGTAGGAAATCATAGGACATTAATGGTATTGTATGCTTTCAGTTTACAGCAGGCAAGTAAAACCAATATTAATCTTCTACAAAACAGCATATAGTGACACAGCTTGAGCTAGTTATTCTAACATAGAGAAAGATGCACATGTTGGACATATAGCATATCTGTACAGTCAATCACATTTGGCGGATGTTACCCTTTTTTTCAAGTAGAGCACTAGACAGGTTGCTTGTGTCCCATGGAGACTGAAAGGCATTTCTTCGAAATGAAACAATCGTTCTGGGGCGGGGAAGGCTGTCTTGTAAAGTTCCCAGGGATGAAAGGACACCTGCTAATATCCCTTGGTTAAATCCAGGGGGTGATTTATACAGCTTTCAAGAAGTCAATCCACCATAGACATGGGATAAGTGCCAACAACCTTATTTAGTTGAGAAACATCTATAAAAAATGCAACATACCATTGGATTTGGGAGCTAAAACAACAAAAGAGGACCAATACATGTCCAAGCCCAGCTGGAATTATATTTCTTTGTTTAGATTTGTTTTTCATGCTCCAGGAATCTTATAAGACTTATGGCCCACATACTATGGCGGGCAGACTTTGTCCGCCCGCCATACCCTCAGGAACCGGGACCGCCCGCTGAGGGTGCGGCGGTCCCGCACTTCCGATTAGCATGCGCCCGCCACACAGGAGGGCGCATCGGGCATCTGCAACATTGCGGCGGATGGTGCAGGGAGCACCGTCCGCCTCAATGCCACAGAGGCAGATTGTGCGTTTCAATGCACAACGTGACAGGCACCGCGCGGTGCCTGCCACGTTGTTCATTCCATGTGCACCCCCCACCCCCGGGAGTCCCAGGGGGCCCACAACGGGCCCCCCAAGCAGACTCCGCATGCCTTCCCCTGGTAGCAATGCCGCCACGAAAAGGCATGTTCACGGCCACATTCTAATAGGGCTGGCGGTGTCTTTCAGACACCGCCACCATATTGAACCCTTTTCCGCCCGGTTGACTTGTCGACCGGACGGAAAAGCGGCAGACGGTCTTTCCATCTGCTGTGAACCCCCCAGCCATTGTAATATGGCGGGGGTCTTTTCTGCAGGGATGGCAGGCGGATTGCCCCCACCGGGCCGGCGGTGACTACCGACGGCCCGGCGGGGGTGATCCACCCGCCATCCTAATGGGGCTCATAGTGCCTTATTACGAGTGTGGCGGTCCTTAGACTGCCGTACTCGTGGTGGCGTCCAACCACCGCCACCACTGTGGGTCTGCCAGCCATATTTCTAGTGTGGCAGTCGGACTGCTCAGGACTGCTGAATCTGCCAGAACCCAGGATCCTGTGGCAGTGGCACAGCGGAAAGGGGCAGGAATATGCTGGCGAGGCCGCTGCTGCACTGCCAAGCATATTCTGAGTTGCATTTCCACTGCCCCTTTCATGGCGTGAGCTCACCATGAAAAGGATAGCAGAGATGCAACTAAGGGGCCTGCACAGGGCACCCTATCGCTTCTGGGCCTAGGGATGCATGCAGGGAGGCATATGTTTTGCCTCCATGGAATTGCACCCACGTTGCTGCATGGTGTGGCATGCACAAAATGGTGCATGCCACACTGTACAGGGACATGCTGCAGGCGCAGTCACAGCGGTGGTCTGCTGTTAAGGCTCTCCTATGAGCGTAACACAGCTGCCGCCGTAAGACTACCACAGCACTGCATGCCCGCTCTGGATTCAACTCAGAATCCGGAGGGCAGATGCACCTAGGGTTGGTGGTCCTCCTGCAAGTGCAGTGGTGGCGGTGCTGCACGAGGACCACCAAACTCATAATAAGGCCCTTAGGGGGTCATTACGATGTCCACCTGCCATTGTGGTGGGAATCAGGACCGCTCGCCATGCAGATGGCAATCCCGCCTACCCAATTAGGATGCCACCGCCACCATGGTGGTCACATTTTGCACTTTAACAATGCGACGGGTGCTACTGACTGCAGCACCCGCCGCGATGTTAAAAATGCATGTTGTGCATTTCACTGCACTACGTGGCAGGCACCACACGGTGCCTGCTACTTTTGTGAAGTGAAATGTAGGGGGGTACCATGGGTACCCCTGTACACAAACACCACCCCCAAACACAAGGGCGGCCTGCAACAGTCCCCCAAAAACAATCCCTGCCAGCCTTTCAATGGCGGTTTACCTGCTAGGCACTGCCACCATTTTATGGATGCAGACAGTTCCGACAGGCAATCGGAACGATTGCCTGTGGCGGTTCCGTGGTGGACGGTCTTTGCGTCTGCCAGGGCAGCAGTTTGGATCCCCCGCCATCGTAATGTGGCGGGCGGGAAATCGTGGTCCAATCGTGGAAGGCCTGCCACCATAATGACCCCCTTAGTTCCTAGATTGCATTCAATTTTGTTTCTGTTCAGTGACATCAACCCTCAGAGAAGCATGAACACTTCCCCTTTTTCAGCATAACTTCCTTTGAACTGTGCTTGTTTTACCAGTTGTTGCCTTTACCCCGGAATCCTGTCAGGAATAAAGAGACTATAGGGATACAGGGATTTGTTTCTAAGAATGTTTTCCAAATCTGTATTAGATAAGTACAATAAGGCTACAGAAGACTGGTCTATGGTGACTGGGGCATGAGGATCACCAGTGATAAAGGTCAAGGGGAGGGACTTCCAGGTCATGATTGGCAGCAGGGCTTTTCTTAGGAAGGTGCTAGGCAACTTTTTCATGTTGTATTGCTGCCTTCGCTATCTATTCAGTTTGTTCACCATTATTGCAACCCTTTCCTTTGTTCTTTTGTTTCCATTCTCGGTTCTCTTGGTTCCCTGACCTTCTTGACTGAACACCCAGGGCCTGTAAGTAACATTTCACTAGTGTACTGCTGCATTCGTTGTGCCATCCACTACAGTGGGGGTATTGGACAAACTATCAAGTTAAAAATATTGTGACACAGAAACATCGGTCATAAAATATTGTTGCTACAAAAATACTGTGATACAGAATATCGCTGTCTAGAATATTGATTTTATTGTAAGGAAAATTGTTTAAAAAAATATTGTGTTTAATATTGTTGCCACCCATATAGTTGTAAAAATGGGTTTTAGTTAATATATACATTTTAGGTGTTAATATTGTTGGTATAATTGTTATGTATTTTTAAAAATATAGGGTCTCATTATGATGACGGGTGGACTTTTGTCCGTCCGCCTTCGATATGGATTTGGGACCGGCTGAATCCTAAACACGATGTGACCGCAACCACGGCACTCCACCTCTGCACCCTGCGGTGCCTGTCACATGGGGCAGGGATATGTAGGGTGGCACCAGAGTTGCCCCCCGGGGTAAATGTCCCTGCACCAAGGATTAAGGAGGGCCCTCTATGGGACCCAAATCCGTTTCTGTCCTTCTTTTTGCTGCAGTTTGTCTGCCGCAAAATGAATGGAGGAAAGGCATATCATAAACAGCGGTGCCTGCAAAGAACTGCCTCAATGTAAGCCAATGTTTTAGTTCAGACAGGTGGTTGGAAAAGGACAGCCTGTTGGATCAGTGGCGGGCTGGCTTTATGACCACCACGCTTCCTCAGCGATTACCCGCCATCATAATATGGGGGGGGGACAGCATTTTGATGGCGGAGGGCCCGCCACCTACCGGCTGGCGATGGCATGCCCTTCGCCATTGTTATGAGGCCCTATGTTTTTAATTGTAAGTCGTATAGTAATTTGTAGTTTGTAGGGGATTAGGGTCAGAAGTTAATTATGGGCCTGATTCTGAGTTTGGCAGTGTGGGAGCGTCACACCACCGCCCGCTCCGCCAAAGCTCACCGCCCGCAACACACCAGATTACGAGTTTTCTTATTGTCAGACGGCCGGTCCTATGGTGTTCCCATGGCAGTAATATTAACTAGGGGGGGGTCAGAGGGAAAGTTTAACGACCACAATGCTACGTCCCTCAAGACTACTAGAAACCAACTACCGAGTAGCATTAAGTCAAAAACCTCTAAGTGAGGGTTGAATGGATGCGTGTGCTGATAGCAAAATCATTCATGGGGCACCTTCAAGTAATTTGTAGTGTTCCCATCAGAGTTCCATCCTGTACCGCCCTACATCATTTGGGAATATCAACAGTAGTACACAAGGGAGAACCCGATGTACGATTTGGCACAGCGTTTGCCTGATAGAGATTAATTACCCAATGGAAGTTATAAGCAGGTAGGTATCAGGATGTAACTGGTAAGCAGTGCTAATTAGTGTAGAAAATAAAGAATTTTTTCAAAAGTGGTGGTTTAAAAAGGGGTAGAAGAAGGAAAATGAATTTAATGGAGACCTTCCGCTCCCACTATCTAAAAACAGTGCAGAAGGTAGTGTCAGCAAATAACTACCTAGACAGTTTACATAGTCATGGTCGACATGTTTCTGCAGTTTTACCTGTGCCCCGGGGTCACTTACTGCTTCGTCAGGACCTACAATGCTACTGCTAAATTTGTGCATAAACAAAAAGGGAAATCAAATGAATTAAATATCACCTTCGATTCTCCTGATGAGAAGACCGTTGGATTTCACAGTACAGCACACACATAGGAGGAAAAAGAGAACACGCCCGTTAGCAAGTATCTCTTTCGAGGCTAAGATCATACACAGTGCCTCGCTATCGATAATGACTGATCCATTATATTTAACACTTATCTTGTTCCCTCTAAGAATCACAAGAGAGCACGGGTACCACTAGTATAAAACACTCACCCGCTATTAAGGAGAATGTTGCCCCACCTCACCCGGCACTAGCTCAGGTACAACGGAGCCCCGCTCTGTGTAAACATGCAAAACAAACAAACAAAATGAACGAATTAAAGGAAGCACAGTTTGGTTGCGACAAGCCACTCGACACTGAATTGTTATTGGAAGTGCCAGTTTTTAACACACAACTCACCTCTCCGTCGGTACTCCAGACGTCCATCTGGGCTGTCTGTGGGAGGTACCGACGGGGTGAGTCAGCCCGCTTTTATGAGTGCCGGTATCCATCCCGAAAGGTAGACGCCGCGCCCTCAGCTGGATGCGTCATGCGGAGACTTCCGGGTATTGTGAATTGTCTCCCAAGAGGTCGGCGCGGCGCAATGACGTGACTGCGTCGCGCTTAGACCACTGGGTATTGTAGTTCTTATGAGTCCAGTATTTACTCACAATTAAGAACTACTTGATCTTGATATTTATATTGAGGATTCCTCTCATATCGTAATTAAGTGGCGTCATGTCGCCACAACACAGTGTGTTATGTCACCTTTATAGAGGGATTTACGGGCAATCTGGAAAGAGACGCCTATCTCTTCTTGCACCAGACGTCTCGCTCGAGGGAATACAAATCTCTTGTATAGTTGATATTTGGTGTCATGCTGAAACTAAAGAGACACACGAGGGAAAAAGTGCGAGGTATTGCATACCCTGTTAATATGTAGTCGCGCCACTTAAGCACTATGTCATCTTGTTGGTGTAAGTCATACTAGACACTGCAACTTTGTCACATATCACTTAAAACGTGTGGAGATGGTTAGTTATTGTTATCGTAGAGGTACATTACTTGGGGCAATCAACTCATGAATGTCAGAGCATAGTTTTAGCATAATATGTATAGTGCATATAGCTTTAGAGTGACATCCAAGGAATATCTTCGTTCAGTCCTTGCTTGTCTGTCCCCAATTTGTACACCCATTTCTGTTCACGGCGGAACAGAAAATTTTTGATGTCAGTGATATGGATAGGTATCAGCGGTTGCTCTAACACCGTCCAATGTAGATCGGACGGAGTATGTTTAGTTTGTAAAAAATGGTTCGTCAGTCTAGTTGACTGTTTAGAGCACCGAATTGAACTTTTATGTTCGGAAATGCGTGTCTTAATTTTGCGGGTTGTCATGCCCACATATCTCTTATTGCATGGGCAACTGATTAAGTACACCAAGTTGGAGCTATTACAATTTGTAAATCTCCGCTGTTCCCAGGGTCGACCAGTCCCTATGTCAATAGTCTGTGATCTGGTGGTATTAGGACATGCTGCGCAGTTCCCGCAGGGGTGGTGTCCTGTGGCCGCAGGCATGTCCCACAATGTGCCCAGTGCTCGTGGTAGTTCTCCTTTGGGGCGAGTATGGACTAGTTTGTCCTTTAAATTCTGCCCTCTTTTAAAGGCGAACAGTGGAACTGGGATGGAATCGCCTCCAGTGTTGAGAATGCTCCAATGTTTTTTTACTATTCTCTGGATTTGGTTGGATTGTGTGGTAAACGTACTCACACAAGTCATCCGATCTTGATGAGGTTTAGGTGGCAAAATCTCCAATAACCCTTCACAGTTATTATTGGAGGCTCTCTTTTTTGATCTCCGGACTTAGCATTTAGGGTAATGCTTTTGCAAGAGATCCTTTTCTAGGCATTCAGCATGGTGTTCGAAACGGTCTTTTCTAGAACAGTTTCTTTGAATGCGCAAAAATTGCCCGTAGGGCAAGTTGTCCCGGAGAGACTTGGGATGACAGCTGTTATAATCTAATAGAGAGTTTCGTGACATCGGTTTGCGGTATAATTCTGAAGCCAACCCAGTGGGTGTGGGTGTGATCAGTATGTCGAGAAACGCCAACTTGGATATGCTTTGTTCCATTGTGAAGCGCAGAAAGTGATTTCTCTCATTCAGCCATTCGTGAAACATTGTAAGTTCTGCTTCACTACCTCTCCAGATCACCAAAATATCATCGATATATCGCTTCCACAGACGCACCTTGTCTGTGAAAGGATTGGTGTCGGAGAAGATATGGTCTAGTTCAAATTTATGAACGTACAGATTCGCTAACGACGGAGCAAAAATACTGCCCATGCTCGTCCCACTGACTTGGAGATAGAGCGAGTCTTCGAATTGGAAGAAATTTTCAGTCATGGCTATATTTGCCAAAGTCATTATTAGCCTGACTGGGGTAATGGAATCTAGGTCTCTCTCTGTAAGGAGTGCTTCTACTACTTCTAGTGTCTCTCCCTGTGGAATTGAGGTGTACAAACTCTCCACATCAAATGATTCTAGGATGTCTGTTTTGCTATCAAATTCGATCTCTAGCAGCAATCTTAAAACATCCTTAGTATCCTTGAGGTACGTTGGCATTTCGCTCACCAAGGGCTTTAAAAATACATCAACGAACGTTGATAATGGCTCTAAAAGAGAGCCAATCCCTGAGATGATAGGGCGACCAGGAGGCGGACGTTGTGGTTTATGTATTTTGGGTAAGTGATAGAAGTAGGGAATTCTAGGGTTCGCAGTACAAAGGAACTGCCCTTCTTTTGCTGTAATCCAACCCTCGCTGAGGGCTTCCTCCACGATCTGAGCTATTTGTCTAGTCAGTCTTCCGGTGGGGTCTGCAGTTAGCTTTTGATATGCTCTGGTATCATCCAATTGACGAAGACACTCTAGCCTGTAGGCATCAGAGTCGAGTAATACAGTGGCCCCACCTTTATCAGCCGGTTTAATAACCAGAGATGAATTGTTGGCTAAATTCGTCACTGCATCTTGTTCTCTCCGTGAGAGATTCTGGAAAGGTCTGTATTCTTTCCGAAAAAGTTCTTTCAGATCTTGGTCTACAGCTTCTTCGAAAGTGATGACTTTTGCTGGGATCCCCATTGTAGTGGGATTGAACGTTGAAGGTTTCTTCAAGCCGGTGTTATCGACTCTAGTAGAGGTTTGGCTTTGAGCCTGTTGTTTGTGCGCAAACAGGTAGTGTAGTCTTATTTTTCGATAAAACTTGCCCATTTCAATTTGGGTAATGAAGGGATCACTTCTATTAGTGGAGACAAAGCCTAAACCTTTGTTCAAAACTTTCTCTTCCATCTCAGTAAGTTGGTGCGAGCTAAGATTTATCACAATGTTGGACCGCTCGACGTCCCTGCTTGGTCCTGCCCGACTACCTTCCCGCTCCTCAGTCCCATTGCCTGGGGGGGTAAATTCCAGCGCACTTGGCCCTGTTGCACCGTCCGTTGGCGTCCTCGCGCCCTCCGTCCAGACCCTAAAAAAGGCTGCTGCCCATAAGATTGGAAGGATTGATGCGGATCATACAATCCCATCATCGGAGGATAAGCAGGAGGTCCCCATGGTGAAGGTTGCCACCAGGGAGGTGGTGGTCCAAACTGTTGACCATAGCCTCTCCAGTTCCTCCTGTTGTTACCTCTCCCTCTCTGTTTCATAGAGGGGTCTCCTTGTTTGGACGTGTCTGAGTCGCTCGAGCCATTATCCGAGCCAGAGGAGCCATAATTAGAACTTGCTTTTTGGTTGTTTTTGTTATATGTTGGGGGAGAGTAGTCATCACTAGTATACGGATAGATCTTAGTAGTGCTGAAATTCGCTAGATCTTTCTTGAATTTCTCTAATTTCGTGAACAAAATGGAGTCCCGAAACTCCTTGCTGGTCTTGTTCCCTTCTTCCTGTTTTTTCGAGAAAACTTTGCTAGAGGATAACGTAGCTCTGATTTGTCCTTCCAGAGTCTGGATCTCTACAAGAATATTGTCCGCTGTTTTTTTGGCTGTCTTGATAATCAAGACTAGCCAATCGCGTGTACATCTCCACGCTATGAGATACCAGTCACTTAAGAAGTCCTTGTCGTCCAAGAATAGACGCGGTGCATTATTGACTATGAGCCCACTAGGTGCGCAGTTGCCACGCAGATACTCTGCCATTATGATGCCGTGGACACATACCCTAGCTTGGTTTTTTTTAAACACGAGAACTTTGGTCCATCCCTCATCAGTATTGGCTTGTGCTGCTGGTACAAGATCTACAATGCTAGGATTCTCTAATAAAATGCTTTGTACTTCATCTTCATCAAAGGCTAAGTCTAGATTAGTAGCCATTATTCTAGAAGATCGCGGTGTCTAATAGCCTGTTTCCTCAGTCAAAAAAGTGCCTCAACTTCAACTAGATCTATCTGCGTGTATGTGCGAGTTGTAAGTGGTCATGAACTATCATGTACACACAATCTAAAAGACAAGAAAAAAGAAAAACTGACCCGCAGCCATGCGGCTGCTCAAACAACAATATTAACTAGGGGGGGGGTCAGAGGGAAAGTTTAACGACCACAATGCTACGTCCCTCAAGACTACTAGAAACCAACTACCGAGTAGCATTAAGTCAAAAACCTCTAAGTGAGGGTTGAATGGATGCGTGTGCTGATAGCAAAATCATTCATGGGGCACCTTCAAGTAATTTGTAGTGTTCCCATCAGAGTTCCATCCTGTACCGCCCTACATCATTTGGGAATATCAACAGTAGTACACAAGGGAGAACCCGATGTACGATTTGGCACAGCGTTTGCCTGATAGAGATTAATTACCCAATGGAAGTTATAAGCAGGTAGGTATCAGGATGTAACTGGTAAGCAGTGCTAATTAGTGTAGAAAATAAAGAATTTTTTCAAAAGTTGTGGTTTAAAAAGGGGTAGAAGAAGGAAAATGAATTTAATGGAGACCTTCCGCTCCCACTATCTAAAAACAGTGCAGAAGGTAGTGTCAGCAAATAACTACCTTGTTATCTTCTACTTCCTCAGGATCAGCGTGTAGACATAATAGGCCCCCTTCAGATCTATCCAAACCCAGCGTGCTATATCAGCCTTGGGCTAGGGAAGGATCAGATGAGGGCTGAGGGAAAAAACGGGAAGGGAAGGAAGGGGACAGCAGGGAGGGAGAGCTGCAAGATAAAGAACAGGAGATTGGAACCTTTTCTATGACCAAAGAACAGCTCTATCAGATAAGAACGATGTACAATCTCCCTACCTTGGTTAAATAAGGATAAGCAACTATGCTCAGAAGATAACTCTCTTCTACAGCTAACCGGACTGGTCGTCCTAACGAAGACTTCTCTTCTGCAACACACAAGATTGGAAAAACAAGTAAAGACCCATATACTGTATACCCTACCACCTATCATGTGAATAGCTAGTAATTCACCTACCCTTCTTCCTTTCCCTTCAGTTCCAAACGTGGGATTCTAGTGTCAAAAGAAGACGCCAAAGAAGGTGGGAGGGGGGGTTGCATCACCCAAAGGACAATAAGAACAGTAGTACCTTTTTAGCACGGTTTCCAGTATCAGAACCTCCAAAAAGACGTGAGCAGGATGCCTGGTTGATTTCACCAGGACGGCTCCTTGTAACGAACCCAGGACACTCAAACCCTCTGCAATAGCCGTGGAAAGAAGGCTCGCCAACAGAGGGTTTGTTACGATATGATGGGACAAAATAAACACACTGAGAACCCCTTCCGCAGTAGCCGGTGCAAGAAGGCTCTCCAACGGAAGAGGGATCGGAATAGAGATGTCACAGCTCCGTTTCCGCATGAGCCGTTGAAAGAAGGCTCGCCAACGGAACGGATAACTTTCCTGACACACCGTCGCTTAAAGGTTCCCTTCCGCAAGAGCCGAGGAAAGAAGGCTCGCCAACGGAGGGAACGGCAACGGAGAGTGCCCGGCTGACACTCACTGATGACTGTACGAAATGAGCGGTTACTTCACCGCCCGCCTACAGCGCACCGCAGCCTCAGCACGCCTGGGAGCTTTCAAAAGCAAGAACACAGTCTAGGACAAGAGCAGCACTTGAACGAGGAACAAAGTTGATCGAGTAACCACCGGGTCAAGATCCAGGATATCCGACACCGGGCAAAGGAAATGATGACTTATATACCCCGCCTCCTGCCGCTATGCATTCTGGGCATTGTAGTTCTCATGCCCCAATGTTTACTCTGTGAGGCGCGATGTGGACCATAACAGTACATCCCCCCTCACCTAGAGCGCCGAACAGGACCTGGACGCAATGGATGCAACCTATGGTATTCGTCCACCAGACGGGGGGCATGGACCCCGGACGCCGGCTCCCAAGAGTTCTCCTCGGGCCCGTAGCCCTTCCAGGCCACCAGATAGCTCAAACCTCTGCCACGCCACCTGGAGTCCAAGATACCGCTCACTTCGTACTCCACCCCATCCGGGACAACCAAAGGAGGAGGCAGCCGTCGCACAACAACAGCCGCTGGCTTCAGCAGAGACACGTGAAACACAGGATGGATACGGAGATGTTGTGGCAGTTTCAGTTTCATTGCCACCGGAGTGATGCATCTCACTATAGGAAAGGGTCCAATGTAACGAGGATTGAACACACTGTACCTTTTGAACCTGAAGTTCCGGGTCGACAGCCACACCCTGTCCCCCACCCGGTAGAGCGGACCAGGACGACGTCTTTTGTCTGCCGAGGTTTATACGACACCTTGGTCGCCTTCAGATCGTCCTTAACTCTCGTCAGTATCCCCTTCAGCTGCGCAATCCTCCTAGCCGCTTCAGGCACCGTAACATCCTGAACAGGCTGCAAGAAGGGAAGGAATCTCGGATGGTGGCCATACGTGCAATAGAAAGGGGAAACCTTGATGGCCGAATGAGTGGCGTTGTTGTATGCAACTTCGGCCAGCCACAGGTATTCCACCCAATTGTCTTTTCCTTGCGATACAAAACATCTTAAATACTGTTTTAACGTCTGGTTCAGACGCTCGGTCTGCCCGTCAGTTTGTGGGTGGAAACTCGTGGACAGAGCCGTCTCTATATGCAGTGAAGAGCACCAGGACTTCCAGAATCTGGCGGTGAACTGGGAGCCACGGTCCGAGACAATGACAGCAGGCAAACCGTGTAAACGCACCACATGCACCATGAGTAACTGTGCCAGCTGTCCTGCTGTTGGGACCTGAGGGCAGGCGATGAAGTGGCCCATCTTAGTCAAGAAATCGATGACCACTAATACTGCAGTACAACCTTGATCTCTGGGCAACCCTACCACAAAATCCAATGAAATGCGCTCCCATGGCACTGAGGGGGTAGGCATGGGACAAAGGAGACCAGCAGGACGCCTATGATCCGCTTTAACTGTGGCACAAACAGTACAGGACGATATCCATCTTTTTACATCAGCTTTCACAGACGGCCACCAACATTTGCGGGTGATCAGGTCTACGGTTTTCACCACCCCCATGTGACCAGCACTAGGCGAGGCATGACACCAAGAATACATCTGTTTTCGGAGAGGTTCTGTAGGGATCAACAGTCGTCCCTGCTTGACAGGGAATCCGTCCCTCAATTGCCATTCCGGATGTACCTGCAACCATCCTTTCCACTTCTCGGACTCGAAACCCCTGCGTACTCCCTGCAAAAAGGCATCAGGTTGGATTGCCCCTATCACCCTTGCAGGATTCACAATGGAGGAGTCCATTCCCTTTATGGGGGTCTGTACGGAGGACTGGCGTGTGAGCGCATCCGCCTTTCGATTGTCCACTCCTGGACGGAAGGTGATGGTAAAATTGAATTCCGAAAAGAAGAGCATCCAACGGAGTTGCCGTGGAGACAAATGTCTTGCAGCAGCCATGAATTGTAAGTTCCTGTGATCTGAATAGACCGTCACCTTATGCATAGCACCCATCAGAAAGTGACGCCATTCAGTGAAGGCGATCTTAATAGCATAAAGCTCTTTTTCAGCTATACAATAGTTACGTTCCGCCCCGTTGAGTTTCCGGGACATGTATGCCACCGGATGCAAAAGGTGTGTCTGTTGGTTCCTTTGAGACAGAACCGCCCCTATAGCCACCTCGGAAGCGTCTGCTTCAACGATAAATGGCAATTCGGGATTTGGGTGCACCAACACAGGTGCGGACACAAACGCCTGTTTCAAGTTTAGGAATGCCTCCTGAGCTTCTTCATCCCACACGAATCCCTGATCCTTGCGTAGTAACCTGGTAAGGGGTGCCACCACACCTGAGAACTTATCGATGAAGCGGCGGTAAAAGTTGGCAAATCCCAGGAAGCATTGTACATCCTTAACATTCCTAGGCGCTGGCCAATCGCGCACCGCCTGAATCTTCCTCTCAGACATTTCCTGACCACGAGGGCTCAGCATGACCCCCAGAAACTCCACAGTAGACACGTGAAAGTCGCACTTCGTCAGTTTACAATACAATCGATGTCTACGCAGAATGTCCAAAACGGCTTTCACGTGGAGTACATGCAGCGCCTCTGTTTCTGAATAAATAAGAATGTCATCAATGTACACAATGACGTACCGATCGAGAATCTCCCGCAGCACGTCATTGAGAAAAAATTGAAACGCCGCAGGGGCGTTGCACAAGCCAAACGGCATGACCAGGTATTCAAATAGACCATACCTGGTCTTAAAAGCCGTTTTCCATTCGTCCCCCGACCTCATCCTCACTAAATGGTAGGCCCCTTTTAAATCCAATTTAGTGAATATCCTTGCTTTCTTTACTTGTTCGAGCAATACATTAATCAGAGGTAACGGGTATCTGTTCTTGATGGTTATCTCGTTGAGGGCCCTAAAATCCACACATGCCCTCAATTCCCCATTCGCTTTCGGAATGAAGAAAAGAGGGGAAGCAGCAGGCGATTTGGAAGGACGTATGAATCCCAAAGCCAACAGCTTGTCAAGATATTGTCTCAGATGGAGGTTCTCGGGTTCGGTCAAGGCGTACAGGCGTCCTGATGGTACCACTGCCCCAGGCATCAAATCAATCTGACAGTCGTACTGTCTATGTGGGGGTAGTTCTTCCGCCAGCACCTCGTCAAACACCTCTCTGTACTCGCCATAGACTTCTGGCAAGATCACCTCCTTTTCGGCCGCCGTGGCCACATACTCGCTATTAGCAAGGGAGAAAGAGGGGCTCTGGGTGTTCATGAAACAGTGTTCCCTGCAATACTCCGACTTCATGTGTACAGTGTTGGTACCCCAATTGATTTCAGGGTTATGTCTCTGCAACCAGGGCAAACCTATGATAACACCATACTGAGGAGCTTGTATGATGCTGAAAGTGACCATCTCATAATGCTTCCCATATCTCATTTCCGTTTCAGCTGTACGATAACATACAGGACCCAAGTCCAGTCTTCTACCGTCAACAGCATAAACCGCATTACACGTCTCAGTTGGAAAAAGAGGAATCCCGATCCTCTCTGCCACCGCCTTATCCATAAATACTCCCGTGGCCCCTGAATCCACCATAGCACTAGTAGCGACTTCTACCATGCTAATCATAAGTATGATATTAATAAACAAATGATGTGTCCCTGTTTCGTTATGACCCATGGAAGGGATACAAACTGGACTCCAAGGAACCCCTTCACTCACCCTAGAGTCCGTCAGTTTTCCGCCGGTTTTTCCGAAGCCACGGATACCCCTTTGCCCATACGATACCTGGGAAACTTGGGTTTTACTGGACACTCCCGGACGTAGTGTCCTTTTTTCCCACAATATAAGCAGAGACCCTGTTTGCGTCTCTGTTCTTTTTCCACAGGGGTAAGGGCAGCTCGTACAGCCCCTATATCCATTGGTTCTACATGGGGAGTGAGATGATTCTCTGATGTACTAGAAGTGCCAGACACTGGGATGGTTCTGGACTTGGTCTTGGAATCCCCCTTTCGATTCTTGAGTCTGTGATCCAGGCGTAACACCAGACTTATTAAATCCTCACAGGACGAAGGCTGAGGATCAATTTGGGCAATGATATCCTTCATTTCCTCAGTTAACCCTAAGTGAAACAGTGATGCCTGCTTGGCCTCGGGCCACTTGGTCTCCGTAACCAACCTCCGAAATGAATTGAGGTAGGTTAAGATATCTTGGTTTCCCTGTCGGAGTTCCATTAACTCCTTATCCGCCGTATAATCATCCGCCCGCCTATCAAACACTTTGACAAACTCCTCCCTGAATGCCTCCCAGTCGTGTATCAAAGGATCATCACGTTGAATCAGAGGGACCGCCCATTGAGCCGCATCCCCCACTAGGTACGAAATCACAAATGCCACCTTGGACTGGTTTGTGGGAAAGGAGCGTGGTTTGCATGTAAAATGCATCATGACTTGTGTCAGAAACACTTGTACCGTACCGGCATCCCCTTTAAACCGTTCTGGGTTGGCGAGTGGAACACTGGTCGGTATTTCGATTACTACAGGACTGGGAGGGTTGGACCCAGATGCCCCTGCATTGAAGGGATTTCTCTGAAGGGTGTCTAACCGAGTACGTAACTCGGTGGTTTCCTGTCTGGAGGAAAGCAGCTCGTTCTGTACCGTAATCAACGCAGCCAACACATCATCAAGGGTGGCCATATCTACACACTGAACGGGAGGACGTATAACCGTGGGTCGGATATTCTGTTATCTTCTACTTCCTCAGGATCAGCGTGTAGACATAATAGGCCCCCTTCAGATCTATCCAAACCCAGCGTGCTATATCAGCCTTGGGCTAGGGAAGGATCAGATGAGGGCTGAGGGAAAAAACGGGAAGGGAAGGAAGGGGACAGCAGGGAGGGAGAGCTGCAAGATAAAGAACAGGAGATTGGAACCTTTTCTATGACCAAAGAACAGCTCTATCAGATAAGAACGATGTACAATCTCCCTACCTTGGTTAAATAAGGATAAGCAACTATGCTCAGAAGATAACTCTCTTCTACAGCTAACCGGACTGGTCGTCCTAACGAAGACTTCTCTTCTGCAACACACAAGATTGGAAAAACAAGTAAAGACCCATATACTGTATACCCTACCACCTATCATGTGAATAGCTAGTAATTCACCTACCCTTCTTCCTTTCCCTTCAGTTCCAAACGTGGGATTCTAGTGTCAAAAGAAGACGCCAAAGAAGGTGGGAGGGGGGGTTGCATCACCCAAAGGACAATAAGAACAGTAGTACCTTTTTAGCACGGTTTCCAGTATCAGAACCTCCAAAAAGACGTGAGCAGGATGCCTGGTTGATTTCACCAGGACGGCTCCTTGTAACGAACCCAGGACACTCAAACCCTCTGCAATAGCCGTGGAAAGAAGGCTCGCCAACAGAGGGTTTGTTACGATATGATGGGACAAAATAAACACACTGAGAACCCCTTCCGCAGTAGCCGGTGCAAGAAGGCTCTCCAACGGAAGAGGGATCGGAATAGAGATGTCACAGCTCCGTTTCCGCATGAGCCGTTGAAAGAAGGCTCGCCAACGGAACGGATAACTTTCCTGACACACCGTCGCTTAAAGGTTCCCTTCCGCAAGAGCCGAGGAAAGAAGGCTCGCCAACGGAGGGAACGGCAACGGAGAGTGCCCGGCTGACACTCACTGATGACTGTACGAAATGAGCGGTTACTTCACCGCCCGCCTACAGCGCACCGCAGCCTCAGCACGCCTGGGAGCTTCCAAAAGCAAGAACACAGTCTAGGACAAGAGCAGCACTTGAACGAGGAACAAAGTTGATCGAGTAACCACCGGGTCAAGATCCAGGATATCCGACACCGGGCAAAGGAAATGATGACTTATATACCCCGCCTCCTGCCGCTATGCATTCTGGGCATTGTAGTTCTCATGCCCCAATGTTTACTCTGTGAGGCGCGATGTGGACCATAACATACCTAGACAGTTTACATAGTCATGGTCGACATGTTTCTGCAGTTTTACCTGTGCCCCGGGGTCACTTACTGCTTCGTCAGGACCTACAATGCTACTGCTAAATTTGTGCATAAACAAAAAGGGAAATCAAATGAATTAAATATCACCTTCGATTCTCCTGATGAGAAGACCGTTGGATTTCACAGTACAGCACACACATAGGAGGAAAAAGAGAACACGCCCGTTAGCAAGTATCTCTTTCGAGGCTAAGATCATACACAGTGCCTCGCTATCGATAATGACTGATCCATTATATTTAACACTTATCTTGTTCCCTCTAAGAATCACAAGAGAGCACAGATACCACTAGTATAAAACACTCACCCGCTATTAAGGAGAATGTTGCCCCACCTCACCCGGCACTAGCTCAGGTACAACGGAGCCCCGCTCTGTGTAAACATGCAAAACAAACAAACAAAATGAACGAATTAAAGGAAGCACAGTTTGGTTGAGACAAGCCACTCGACACTGAATTGTTATTGGAAGTGCCAGTTTTTAACACACAACTCACCTCTCCGTCGGTACTCCAGACGTCCATCTGGGCTGTCTGTGGGAGGTACCGACGGGGTGAGTCAGCCCGCTTTTATGAGTGCCGGTATCCATCCCGAAAGGTAGACGCCGCGCCCTCAGCTGGATGTGTCATGCGGAGACTTCCGGGTATTGTGAATTGTCTCCCAAGAGGTCGGCGCGGCGCAATGACGTGACTGCGTCGCGCTTAGACCACTGGGTATTGTAGTTCTTATGAGTCCAGTATTTACTCACAATTAAGAACTACTTGATCTTGATATTTATATTGAGGATTCCTCTCATATCGTAATTAAGTGGCGTCATGTCGCCACAACACAGTGTGTTATGTCACCTTTATAGAGGGATTTACGGGCAATCTGGAAAGAGACGCCTATCTCTTCTTGCACCAGACGTCTCGCTCGAGGGAATACAAATCTCTTGTATAGTTGATATTTGGTGTCATGCTGAAACTAAAGAGACACACGAGGGAAAAAGTGCGAGGTATTGCATACCCTGTTAATATGTAGTCGCGCCACTTAAGCACTATGTCATCTTGTTGGTGTAAGTCATACTAGACACTGCAACTTTGTCACATATCACTTAAAACGTGTGGAGATGGTTAGTTATTGTTATCGTAGAGGTACATTACTTGGGGCAATCAACTCATGAATGTCAGAGCATAGTTTTAGCATAATATGTATAGTGCATATAGCTTTAGAGTGACATCCAAGGAATATCTTCGTTCAGTCCTTGCTTGTCTGTCCCCAATTTGTACACCCATTTCTGTTCACGGCGGAACAGAACATTTTTGATGTCAGTGATATGGATAGGTATCAGCGGTTGCTCTAACACCGTCCAATGTAGATCGGACGGAGTATGTTTAGTTTGTAAAAAATGGTTCGTCAGTCTAGTTGACTGTTTAGAGCACCGAATTGAACTTTTATGTTCGGAAATGCGTGTCTTAATTTTGCGGGTTGTCATGCCCACATATCTCTTATTGCATGGGCAACTGATTAAGTACACCAAGTTGGAGCTATTACAATTTGTAAATCTCCGATGTTCCCAGGGTCGACCAGTCCCTATGTCAATAGTCTGTGATCTGGTGGTATTAGGACATGCTGCTGGCTCGGATAATGGCTCGAGCGACTCAGACACGTCCAAACAAGGAGACCCCTCTATGAAACAGAGAGGGAGAGGTAACAACAGGAGGAACTGGAGAGGCTATGGTCAACAGTTTGGACCACCACCTCCCTAGTGGCAACCTTCACCATGGGGACCTCCTGCTTATCCTCCGATGATGGGATTGTATGATCCGCATCAATCCTTCCAATCTTATGGGCAGCAGCCTTTTTTAGGGTCTGGCCGGAGGGCGCGAGGACGCCAACGGACGGTGCAACAGGGCCAAGTGCGCTGGAATTTACCCCCCCAGGCAATGGGACTGAGGAGCGGGAAGGTAGTCGGGCAGGACCAAGCAGGGACGTCGAGCGGTCCAACATTGTGATAAATCTTAGCTCGCACCAACTTACTGAGATGGAAGAGAAAGTTTTGAACAAAGGTTTAGGCTTTGTCTCCACTAATAGAAGTGATCCCTTCATTACCCAAATTGAAATGGGCAAGTTTTATCGAAAAATAAGACTACACTACCTGTTTGCGCACAAACAACAGGCTCAAAGCCAAACCTCTACTAGAGTCGATAACACCGGCTTGAAGAAACCTTCAACGTTCAATCCCACTACAATGGGGATCCCAGCAAAAGTCATCACTTTCGAAGAAGCTGTAGACCAAGATCTGAAAGAACTTTTTCGGAAAGAATACAGACCTTTCCAGAATCTCTCACGGAGAGAACAAGATGCAGTGACGAATTTAGCCAACAATTCATCTCTGGTTATTAAACCGGCTGATAAAGGTGGGGCCACTGTATTACTCGACTCTGATGCCTACAGGCTAGAGTGTCTTCGTCAATTGGATGATACCAGAGCATATCAAAAGCTAACTGCAGACCCCTCTGGAAGACTGACTAGACAAATAGCTCAGATCGTGGAGGAAGCCCTCAGCGAGGGTTGGATTACAGCAAAAGAAGGGCAGTTCCTTTGTACTGCGAACCCTAGAATTCCCTACTTCTATCACTTACCCAAAATACATAAACCACAACGTCCGCCTCCTGGTCGCCCTATCATCTCAGGGATTGGCTCTCTTTTAGAGCCATTATCAACGTTCGTTGATGTATTTTTAAAGCCCTTGGTGAGCGAAATGCCAACGTACCTCAAGGATACTAAGGATGTTTTAAGATTGCTGCTAGAGATCGAATTTGATAGCAAAACAGACATCCTAGTATCATTTGATGTGGAGAGTTTGTACACTTCAATTCCACAGAGAGAGACACTAGAAGTAGTAGAAGCACTCCTTACAGAGAGAGACCTAGATTCCATTACCCCAGTCAGGCTAATAATGACTTTGGCAAATATAGCCATGACTGAAAATTTCTTCCAATTCGAAGACTCGCTCTATCTCCAAGTCAGTGGGACGAGCATGGGCAGTATTTTTGCTCCGTCGTTAGCGAATCTGTACGTTCATAAATTCGAACTAGACCATATCTTCTCCGACACCAATCCTTTCACAGACAAGGTGCGTCTGTGGAAGCGATATATCGATGATATTTTGGTGATCTGGAGAGGTAGTGAAGCAGAACTTACAACGTTTCACGAATGGCTGAATGAGAGAAATCGCTTTCTGCGCTTCACAATTGAACAAAGCAGATCCAAGTTGGCGTTTCTCGACATACTGATCACACCCACACCCACTGGGTTGGCTTCAGAATTATACCGCAAACCGATGTCACGAAACTCTCTATTAGATTATAACAGCTGTCATCCCAAGTCTCTCCGGGACAACTTGCCCTACGGGCAATTTTTGCGCATTCAAAGAAACTGTTCTAGAAAAGACCATTTCGAACACCATGCTGAATGCCTAGAAAAGGATCTCTTGCAAAATCATTACCCTAAATGCTTAGTCCGGAGATCAAAAAAGAGAGCCTCCAATAATAACCGTGAAGGGTTATTGGAGATTTTGCCACCTAAACCTCATCAAGATCGGATGACTTGTGTGAGTACGTTTACCACACAATCCAACCAAATCCAGAGAATAGTAAAAACATTGGAGCATTCTCAACACTGGAGGCGATTCCATCCCAGCTCCACTGTTCGCCTTTAAAAGAGGGCAGAATTTAAAGGACAAACTAGTCCATACTCGCCCCAAAGGAGAACTACCACGAGCACTGGGCACATTGTGGGACATGCCTGCGGCCACAGGACACCACCCCTGCGGGAACTGCGCAGTATGTCCTAATACCACCAGATCACAGACTATTGACATAGGGACTGGTCGACCCTGGGAACAGCGGAGATTTACAAATTGTAATAGCTCCAACTTGGTGTACTTAATCAGTTGCCCATGCAATAAGAGATATGTGGGCATGACAACCCGCAAAATTAAGACACGCATTTCCGAACATAAAAGTTCAATTCGGTGCTCTAGACAGTCAACTAGACTGACGAACCATTTTTTACAAACTAAACATACTCCGTCCGATCTACATTGGACGGTGTTAGAGCAACCGCTGATACCTATCCATATCACTGACATCAAAAATTTTCTGTTCCGCCGTGAACAGAAATGGGTGTACAAATTGGGGACAGACAAGCAAGGACTGAACGAAGATATTCCTTGGATGTCACTCTAAAGCTATATGCACTATATATATTATGCTAAAACTATGCTCTGACATTCATGAGTTGATTGCCCCAAGTAATGTACCTCTACGATAACAATAACTAACCATCTCCACACGTTTTAAGTGATATGTGACAAAGTTGCAGTGTCTAGTATGACTTACACCAACAAGATGACATAGTGCTTAAGTGGCGCGACTACATATTAACAGGGTATGCAATACCTCGCACTTTTTCCCTCGTGTGTCTCTTTAGTTTCAGCATGACACCAAATATCAACTATACAAGAGATTTGTATTCCCTCGAGCGAGATGTCTGGTGCAAGAAGAGATAGGCGTCTCTTTCCAGATTGCCCGTAAATCCCTCTATAAAGGTGACATAACACACTGTGTTGTGGCGAAATGACGCCACTTAATTACGATATGAGAGGAATCCTCAATATAAATATCAAGATCAAGTAGTTCTTAATTGTGAGTAAATACTGGACTAATAAGAACTACAATACCCAGTGGTCTAAGCGCGACGCAGTCACGTCATTGCGCCGCGCCGACCTCTTGGGAGACAATTCACAATACCCGGAAGTCTCCGCATGACGCATCCAGCTGAGGGCGCGGCGTCTACCTTTCGGGATGGATACCGGCACTCATAAAAGCGGGCTGACTCACCCCGTCGGTACCTCCCACAGACAGCCCAGATGGACGTCTGGAGTACCGACGGAGAGGTGAGTTGTGTGTTAAAAACTGGCACTTCCAATAACAATTCAGTGTCGAGTGGCTTGTCTCAACCAAACTGTGCTTCCTTTAATTCGTTCATTTTGTTTTGCATGTTTACACAGAGCGGGGCTCCGTTGTACCTGAGCTAGTGCCGGGTGAGGTGGGGCAACATTCTCCTTAATAGCGGGTGAGTGTTTTATACTAGTGGTATCTGTGCTCTCTTGCGATTCTTAGAGGGAACAAGATAAGTGTTAAATATAATGGATCAGTCATTATCGATAGCGAGGCACTGTGTATGATCTTAGCCTCGAAAGAGATACTTGCCAACGGGCGTGTTCTCTTTTTCCTCCTATGTGTGTGCTGTACTGTGAAATCCAACGGTCTTCTCATCAGGAGAATCGAAGGTGATATTTAATTCATTTGATTTCCCTTTTTGTTTATGCACAAATTTAGCAGTAGCATTGTAGGTCCTGACGAAGCAGTAAGTGACCCCGGGGCACAGGTAAAACTGCAGAAACATGTCGACCATGACTATGTAAACTGTCTAGGTAGTTATTTGCTGACACTACCTTCTGCACTGTTTTTAGATAGTGGGAGCGGAAGGTCTCCATTAAATTCATTTTCCTTCTTCTACCCCTTTTTAAACCACCACTTTTGAAAAAATTCTTTATTTTCTACACTAATTAGCACTGCTTACCAGTTACATCCTGATACCTACCTGCTTATAACTTCCATTGGGTAATTAATCTCTATCAGGCAAACGCTGTGCCAAATCGTACATCGGGTTCTCCCTTGTGTACTACTGTTGATATTCCCAAATGATGTAGGGCGGTACAGGATGGAACTCTGATGGGAACACTACAAATTACTTGAAGGTGCCCCATGAATGATTTTGCTATCAGCACACGCATCCATTCAACCCTCACTTAGAGGTTTTTGACTTAATGCTACTCGGTAGTTGGTTTCTAGTTCCCATGGCAGTGCCTTTGAAAAAGGCTCTACAAATGGGAACGCCAAAGCCCATTTCTGCACGTCATGGACTCTGCAATCCATGCTGTACAGAAAAGGGGGTGCATGCACACAGGGAGACACAAAATGTGCCTCCCTGCATGCATCCCCATGGCCTGAGGCACCCTTAGTTCCCTCACTACAAGCCTTTTCATGGTGGGCTCACCACTATGAAAAGGCTGGCAGTGAGTAAGCTCGTAATATGCTTGTCATAGTCCCAACGGCACCACCGGCATATTACTGCCTCACACCACTCCAGCACCGCAGAGGAACTGCGTTTCCTGGGCGGTTGCAGCGGGCCTGCGGCAGTTCGACTGCCAAACTCAGAATAGGGCATTTGGACCTCTGGTGCAGCAGAAGCTGCCGCACCACCGCTGGTTTGGCCGTCCTATGGACAGCCACACTCGTAATCACCCTCTAAAATATAATTAAATTACATTTAATGGAAATTCTTTTTTGTTAATTATTTTATTAGTTATATTAATTGTTACTTTTTTCATTCATAATTTAATTGTAATGTATATTTATATTTTTTATTAATAATGGAATGTTATATTTTAGTAATGGGTTATGCAGTTTGTAGGGGAACAGGGTAGCAAGTTACATAACTTATAATTAATTTACTTTTATTGGTCATTTTTTTTTATTCATAATGTATTTGATTATTCATTATGCCATTGTTTAATTGTCAGTTCATGTTTTTTAATGCATTTTTGAGACGTTAATGTATTTTGTTATTTCATTATCAATAACAGTGTGCTATATTTTAGTAATGGGTTGTTGGGTAAAGGGTAGGAAGATAAATACATTTTAATTACTTTAACCCCTTCCATGTGTGCGTCGGCCAATGGCTGTCGTGAGTACTACCTTCGTAGTGCTGCGCACGTCCGTTGGCCAACGCGGCCCCGCCCACTCCTTTAAACCCGCCGCACCGCGGAGGAATTGCCGCCGCGGTTAAGCGGTTAAATTTAATGATACTTTTTAAAAAGTAATAAAGTATTTGATTATTAATTATGTTAACTGTTTAAGTATTAGTTTACATTTTTTTTTAAACTTTAATGAATATTTTAATTTATAATTATTTACAGTATGTAATATTTTAGCAGGGGGTTATTAGTTTTGTAGCCAAATAGGGCTGTGAGATAATTACATTATATTTAATGTAATGTAAATATTATTTTTCTACTGTTAAATAATTAATTATTACATTGATTATCAATTATTTTATTTTTTAATTGTGGCATTATTTTTTGTTTTAATGTATATTTGTTTTTATTATAATTATTTTACAATTTTACAATTTTAAGTTGTATCTTTTTTTGTTATTTTATGTTTATTTGTCATGTAGTTTACTTCATTACATTTTAATGTGTACTAAAATATTTTTAATAAATATTTTGAATTTGTATTGTTATATGTATTTCTTTCATAGTCTAATGCTTTATTTACTGTTGCTTAGACAGGTGTGAGACTAGTAAATCTAACCCCTCCGAAGTCCATCGCTTTGTCTACTGTTTATTAGACAGAAGTGGGAATAGTAAATCTAACCACTCCAAAGTCCAGCGCTTTCCCTACTGTTGCTTAGACTAGAGTAGGAACAATAAATCTAACCCCTCTGAAGCCCAAGGCTTTCCTTACTATTGCTTAGACAGGAGGGGGAATAGGTACCTAACCCATCTCAAGTCCAATGCTTTCACTGCTGATTCTTAGACTAGAGTGGGAATAGTAAATCTAACCCCTCCGAAGTCCAACGTTTTCCCTACTGTTGATTGACTGACGTGTGAATAGTAAATCTAACCCTTTCGAAGTCCAACTCCTTCCCTGTTGTTGGTTAGACTAGGGTGGAAATAGTAAATCTAACCCAATCAAAGTCCAGTGCTTTCCCTACTGTTGATTAAAATGTATTTTTAACGACTATTCTAGTGTGCTATATTGTTATTATTATTTTTGGGATATGTTTATGTTATTTATAAAGAAATGTTTTTTCACTATATTCAGAATGTAAATATTTTACATATATGTTGCGTTAGTTCATTTTATTTACACCTATATTATTACAAAAATGTATACATTTTAAAGTATTATTAATATATGTTACATTAATTGGTTGTGTTTTTAAATTTAGTGTACACTATAAGAATGTTAACATTTTACATTAGTATTGTATTGTATTTAGGTTAAGTAATTTTGCTGGTTTTATGTTTGTTGATTTTTTAATTTATATTACAGTTGAAACTGGAAAATATTGAATATTTAATAAAATAGTTTGTTTATTGTATATATTACCTACTGGCGGTCGCCAGTAGGTATATATAGTTAGGATTTTTTCTCTATGGGATTTTTGAAAATTCTATGTCTAATAACTTTGGCGTTTGTGGACGGAATTGGCTGAAATGTTCAGGAAAATGGCACATTTTGTTTCTGAGCAGCCCTTGAAAATTTGAGGGGGGTTCGTCAAGGGGGGGCCGAGAAAAAAGGGGGGTCCCAAAACGTGTTTTAACATTGAGTTTTCCATAGGGCGGTTGGCCTCACTTTTAGCCCGAACGGCTGAATGGATTTGCACGAAACTTGGCAAAATTGTAGGGACTGGTAGCCCGATGTGCCTTTTGTAGGTCTCAATATATGTGCTCCAGTGGATTTTGAGAAATTAACGTTTAAAAAAAGATATATATCTGTAACAGCGGACCTGGCAGCGTCCCAGGACGCGTACTTTACGCGCAACGGAGCTTTGTGAAGCGAAGCTGATTGGTTCTCCGGCGTCTGTCAACATTCCAAAAAGTCCGTAGCGGCCGCCATCTTGTCTCTCGGTAGGATCGAGAGACAAGAGGAGGTCAAAACAAAGGGGGAAATAACTATAAGGGGGCATAGTAGATCCTCACTGACCCCCTAGGTTTGATGTGGAGGTTTTAAAAGGGCCCCGCGGGGCAAAAAAAAAAAATAATAATAATAATCGAACGGCTGAATGGATTTGCACGAAACTTGGCAAAATATTAGGGACTGGTAGCCCGATGTGCCTTTGCTAGGTCTCAATATATGTGCTCCAGTGGATTTTGAGAAATTAACGTTCAAAAAAAGATATATATCTGTAACAGCGCTCCGCTTCGCGTAACGGAGGTTTGCGAAGCTGATTGGTCATTCTGTCACTGGGCTATAGTTGGGCTACATCTGGCTGATATTTGGGCTACATTTGTTTTTTTGTGTGTCTGGCGGCCATCTTTGGGCTACATTGGGCTACATTGGGCTTCATTGGGCTACATTGGGCTACATTTGGGCTCCAACATATATATAGGCCAATGTAGCCCAATATATATTTTTCAAAGTTAATTTTCGTAAAAACCACTGGAGCATATATCTTGAGACATAGCAAAGGCACATCGGGCTACCAGTCCCTACAATTTTGCCAAGTTTCGTGGAAATCCATTCAGCCGTTCGAGCTAAAAGTGAGTCCAACCGCCCTATGGAAATGAAGGAAATGAATGGGTAATTTGTAATTAGCAAATAGCTCATCGCAAACTAGGAATGGTAAAGAATCGCTATTTATTCCTTAAAGTTCGCTATTTAGGAAATGCAAAAAACTTTGATGATACATATGGCGGTTCATCTCTAACAAGATAAGAAGCATAGGGATACATTTATGATGACTGGCGCATCACCAGGGATGTGTTAGTCATTCTGTGCCGCTGTTCCGTCACCTATGGTGTGCTGCATTTACAATGCGGCGCATCATGGGGCAAAAACAGCACAGATGCGTGATGTATCTGTGCCGTAAAGGTGGCGCATTGCTGGAGTTGTATCGCAAGTGTAATGAAGCTCCAGCAAGGGTCGGGGGTGCCCCTGTCGCAGGGTTTCTGTTCTCACACAGAACTGTGGACAGAGGATTGGAACCTCGGCGAATTAGGGTGTCCCAAAACTCACGTTAGTAATCAAAGACTCCTTAGCAAGCTAGGTACAGTGTCACATTGGATATAACAAACTCTCAATGTTTAGACAATCCAGAATATGAACTTATAGTACCTCAGGATACGTGGAACTCATGAACAGTCGGTCGTTATATATTTCTTAGAAACCAGAACATGGAGTTAAGAAGAACACATGTGTATTTGAAATGTTTATTTACTAATGCCGTCTTCTCAGGCGTAGTATCTTAGATAATAGAAGTACACATATTATCAGTAGCAAAATTACCAGCATAGTTACTAGTACATAAAAAGCGAATGGTGATAGTATGTTAACATGCTGTAAATGAATAAGAGTTAGCAACACTTATAAGCAGCCGCGGGCCGTGGAGGGAGTTACGGTGAGGCAGGGAGGCGGGGAGGGGGAGAAGCAGGGTGGAGAATACAAGTACACATATTATCAGTAGCAAAATTACCAGCATAGTTACTAGTACATAAAAAGCGAATGGTGACAGTATGTTAACATGCTGTAAATGAATAAGAGTTAGCAACACTTATAAGCAGCCGCGGGCCGTGGAGGGAGTTACGGTGGGGCAGGGAGGCGGGGAGGGGGAGGGGCAAGGTAGAGAGGGCTCCACCCTGCTTCTCCCCCTCCCCGCCTCCCTGCCTCACCGTAACTCCCTCCACGGCCCGCGGCTGCTTATATCTCACCCTCCCTAATACACATATTATATTATTTGCTAAGAAGGTCTCTTTGTGTTGGTTTAGGGCGTGCCCATACTTTAGTGTCTTAGATTTGAAGGAATCACATCAGCATACACCAGCTCTCTCTTCATGTGAACCGCATCAACTGTTGTGTATGTGTGTTCGGCAAAGCAATATAAAACCCGCCTCATGCCCAGAATTGGCAGAAGTTGCACTTATGTTATGAGTATGAAGTCGTGGAGATCAGACCTCATAACAATTCTGTATCGTGTTGTTCTTGAAACTTTAGCACTCGCTGTACAGATATAGTTTAACAAGCAAAGCAGATAGTAGAGCAATAACATATTATTCTCATGTAAACCACGATGAACTACTAGGTGGAAAGCTAAAGCAACAACTAAGTGTCGTGTGCAGAAGTTGCAAAAAAGGAAAAATGGCGTTTAAACCGGTAATGAGCCCATGCTAACTTAACACGGTGTAAAGATATCCAGGACCTAGATGACACCTCCCCATGATCCGGAAACGAACTGAATAAGATAATAGAAGTGCCATCTCATGAGAGCAGATTGCAAGTTTATATGTGGACGGTCCGCAAGGTAAAGCATTAAAAACTAGGAAAATTTAATGCTAAAGAAAAATAAAACAGCCAAGTACTTTATCGAGTCTTAAGCCAATAGGCAAGGTAAATAATAAAAACTTGACAAATAAGTCAATGAATTGTCAATGAAATGCTAGTACTCAGCATATCAAACATGAAAAAGGTCTATGACATAACTGTGTATGCAAAATAAGCTGCAACAGCCTCCAATAGGAAGTCACCGTCTTCATCCGAAAACAGTTCAGCCATCCAATTTAAAAGCGGAAAAGAACATACGTGCTCTCCCAGCACCGGATCCTCTATCACCATCAGAGGACAGCTCGGTGGGTT
Organism: Lissotriton helveticus; assembly: GCF_964261635.1. NCBI lineage: Eukaryota > Metazoa > Chordata > Amphibia > Caudata > Salamandridae > Lissotriton > Lissotriton helveticus. The sequence continues at coordinate 1,193,299,742 of NC_136059.1, forward strand.
TTCAAGAAAGCTCTGTTCCAAGAAAGACTGTGCTGCCGCCAGTAAATTCCAGGGACCAAGTAGTCCATGCATCAATGCCACAGCCATAATCCTTTCGCCAGGACAAACCAACTCCCTCCAGCCTCCAATAGGAAGTCACCGTCTTCATCCGAAAACAGTTCAGCCATCCAATTTAAAAGCGGAAAAGAACATACGTGCTCTCCCAGCACCGGATCCTCTATCACCATCAGAGGACAGCTCGGTGGGTTTTCAAGAAAGCTCTGTTCCAAGAAAGACTGTGCTGCCGCCAGTAAATTCCAGGGACCAAGTAGTCCATGCATCAATGCCACAGCCATAATCCTTTCGCCAGGACAAACCAACTCGTGAGTAATGATAGGAGTCATCAGCTGATTAAAGTCGACGTCAGGAGAAACCGGTCCGCAGAGACACAAATCAATGGCCCAATCGAAATCACAGGTCAGGCAGTGAAATACAGGCTGGACACAGGTGAAGTAGGAGAATCGAAAAGATAATCCATATGCCGTGCTTAATATCGCCAACGGCATTGTGCCATAATATTCTAGCATGCGATTGCGGAACAGTGTCAGCAGCTGCAGGGTGGGAGGTTGCATAGGAGGGACATCCATATTTAAAAATGTAAAAAAGCACAAGAGCGTCCGCTGGTAATGCAAGTAAAAATGCCAATCCACGAACCAGAGTGGAGAAAATAGAATGAAAGGAAGCAGGGATGACTCCAAAGATTTTCTCAAATGAAGTCACGAGACCACTGGTAACAACTTTAAAAAAGTGCGCCAGGGTCTTTGTGGAGGATGCGTTAAAGATAGTCGGAACCATCTTGCTGAAATTGAAAGGCAAATCTGAATTAAAAGTATTCCTTTTATCGTAACAGTAAGTGAACGGGTTATTTGCTGCAGAAATGTTCTATTTCCTCCCACACATGAACATAGGGAGTTTTCAATCTGGCCACAAATACCAACCTTGGGACAGATTTCAACGGCATGGCAAGAATAAGAGCTCTTTTGTCTCAGAGAGAGGTGGCCTTGAGTTCGGCCCGTGAAACTTTCGTGCTTCACATAGCGAACACCCGTACAGAGGTGCAGACCCTTTTCAATTAACTCAGAACAATCTTCATTATTGAGCATCAAATAACTACCATTTTCCAACAACTTGAACGTGGGGATGATAGCAGGAACTGGCGTGCCTTGCAACACGCAAGCCATATTTGGTCGGTGTTTGTTGCATGAACCGTGTAACTGTATGTGCCTACACATTAGTGAATGATCTGGCGTCTCAGTGCATTCCTCTCCATTCAGATAAACTTCTTGATCATCTTTGAAACATCTGTATGTGTATGGAAGCGACCAGACCTCATGAAGAAAAGCACTACCTAAAGGTTCATAACGACCTATTGGTATATATTTCATACAATTTGAAAACTTATATAAAGCAAAAGGCAGCGTTATTAAACCGTGGATAAGGCACGTTGCCAAAAAACCCGCAATCCTCTGCTGATGATGTCACTGAGCATGTCATGAATGATGTAATATGTGACATCATCAGCAGTGGATTACGGGTAATAGTATCTCTAGTTTACTCCCCTATAGCTGTCTTTCTTTTAACATAAGTGTCTGTTTCCTTCCCTTATACTTACTGTTTTTGGTTCGCTTCTAGTTCGCGTACCGGCGAGCGAACTGGGAAGCGAACTAAGAGAAATAGAGCTTGGCACAGTTCCAAATATTGTACCAATTTTTTAATAACGGGGAGGTAGTTCTGAAAAGAACTTTTTTTTTAATTGTTTTTGTTGTTTTATATTTTTTTTATTATTTTTCGGAATTTTTTTTACTTTTTTTGAATTTTTCTGAAGTTTTATATTTTTTTGGGTTTTTCTTGGAGGGGGCAATGAAAACGATTCATTGTAAAGGGCTCAACAGGAGCAACAAAACAAAAAAAGAAGTATTTATTATTTTGGGCGTTTCGTACAAACTTGCATATGATAGTCAATAGCTCTGTTGATCAGAGTGATGCTTTTTTCTCCGTAGGAAATGAATCCATCGCAAAATACGCAGGTGTGTTTTACTTCACCAAATTTCATTTGTATATTTGGCACCATCTCCCTGCCCTCTGGTCCCGTTACTTCCGGTACAACAGATCTTCTGGCCATAATAGGGAGATTATCTAGGTCGTTCCGAAACTGTGCAGCACTGTAGTTGTTAGGATGCCACCTAGTCATATGGCGATGCATTGTGTAGTTTCCGAAACTGTATTTTTTCTCGGTTCCTCTGGACAGTCTATCTTGACATATAAGGCAAGTTACGTATCTTGCATTTACTTTTTTCTGACCTTTGGGAATTTTAAAAAATTGCCAAATGAAGTTTTCTTTCCGGTGAGACGTCCTGGGCTGCTCAGGCAAATACTGCCTCTCTTCGTGCTCGTCGTCCTGTTCCTCTTCTTCTTCTTCTTGTTGAATTATAACTTGAGCAGGTGGTCCACTCTTCCTTGGATGTGGTGGAGGTGGTGGGGAAGCACCAGCTGAAGCTACTAAAGAAGCCATTGCTCAGTGATCACAAAGGGTCTTTCTCTCACAATGATGAAAGTCAGAGTGAGGAAAGAAGGAGGGATTTTCATCATTTGGGAAAAACAAGAGTTCTCAACCAATCAAAAGTGTTCATTTTAGATTATATGACCTAGTCTTACATCATTAGGAAACCAAAAGTGAAATGAACCAATGAAAAGTGTTATTACCAAGTCACATGACTTGCTGTGTTTACGTTAAGCGCTTTGCAGGGCCTCCCGGTTTGCTTCCAGAAACCTGCGCTTTGCGACTCGCTTCGCGTACCAGTTCGCTAACGTAGCACGTCATATGACGTATCACGCGACAACGTGAAACGTCATGCGGACGGGAGGCGTCACGATGTTGTTTTCTAACGCGGCACTTGCGGTAAAGAAACGTTTACCGGCTCGCGGTCTATTTCGCGGCATCAAGGTCAGCTAACGGGAAGCTTCCCGATTCGCGAAGCGGGAACGAAGAAAAAAAAATATTTAAAAAAAAAATTATTCATAAACATATAAAATATATTTTTGGATTTAAAGAAGAATACATTTTACAGCTACAGATATTAGCTGTTAAAAAACCAATGAAATTCACAGAAAAAACCATAGGTTATAGACCATATATAGTTAGGAATTAGCATTTACAAAACCTTGAAAATTCACTGAAAAAACCATAGGTTATAGACCATATATAGTTAGGAATTAGCATTTAGAAAACCTTATTTTACTCACACAAAACCATTGAAATTCCATATATAGTTAGTTGCACTAACTATATATCGCGCACCCGCAATCCACTGCTGATGATGTCACATATTACATCATTCATGACATGGTCAGTGACATCACTGATGACATCACTGATGACATCTCAAATGACATCACTGATGACATCACTGATGACATCTCATTTGACATCAATGACCACATCACTGATGATATCATTCATGTGACAATACAATGCATCTCCTCACATTTTAATATAACCTCTGTTTCACCCAGTGTTAAAAAGAGAGTATAATTTTTGAAACCATTGACACACCAATACTAGTTACTACATACGCACTCACTGATTGCTACGTCTACACACACCTTCACTCATTCACCCATACAATCATTCATACATACAATCACTCATCTTTACAACACTATCATATGCACTCATACACCTATACAGACACTCACAGTCTGCCACTCATCCATGGAGTTACTCACACACCTAGTCAGTCCTGTAAAGAATCAATGACACTTCCATTTTCTTGTCTATACAGTTAAACATAGAGCACCTTACATTTTCAAACATATACTAACACATACTTACCTTCTTATACAATCATTGATACAAGTACAGATTGATCTGCACAGAGTCACACACCTCCCAGCTAGCCACACACACACTCAGTCTCCCATACAAATACTTGGGCAATCAATCAATAACCCATATAGTTACTCATATAGCTACTGATCAACACATGCAGCAGTTTACAGAACAACAGACATAATGATGCACAAATTAAGACAGTTTAGTCACTAACCCATGCACTCAGTGAGACACATTTAATCACTCACTCATACATTCAGTCATGCACCTACTAAATCCTTTGTCCAGACACTTATACTTCCACTCATTCTTCAATATGTAAGACACATTTTAACTTTACAGAAACATACAGTCACTGGATGTTGTCATCAGTGATGTCATCAGTGATGTCATCAGTGATGTCATTTGAGATGTCATCAGTGATGTCATCAGTGATGTCACTGACCATGTCATGAATGATGTAATATGTGACATCATCAGCAGTGGATTGCGGGTGCGCGATATATAGTTAGTGCAACTAACTATATATGGAATTTCAATGGTTTTGTGTGAGTAAAATAAGGTTTTGTAAATGCTAATTCCTAACTATATATGGTCTATAACCTATGGTTTTTTCAGTGAATTTTCAAGGTTTTGTAAATGCTAATTCCTAACTATATATGGTCTATAACCTATGGTTTTTTCTGTGAATATATATATATATATATATATATATATATATATATATATATATATATATATATATATATATCAAAACAAAACCCTTTCAGGCATATAGTGACGCATAAATTATGCAAAAAAGAAGGAGAGAACTCTGGGTAGTTCTAAAGTTTAGGTGGAAAGCAGCCCCTGTTAGAGCACTCTCAACACCAGCGACACTCTAGAAATGCTCACCTCAAATGTCTGTTTTTCATTCAAAGTTTTAAAGCATAGGATTAGCACAGTGCTATCCACGCCGAGATAGAAAATGACAAAGTCTTTTGCAATTTATACAGCAAAGTCTTTAAGCATAGGACTAGTACAGTGCTGTCCTTGCCGAGCTGTAAAATTACAAAAGCCATTTATCACTCCAGGCATAAGAGTGATAAATGGCTTTTGTAACTATAACTGGTGTCAGACCTATCGTTTTTTCAGTGAATTTAATAGGTTTTTTAAATGCTAATTCCTAACTATAACTGGTGTGAAACCTATGGTTTTTTCAGTGAATTTCATAGGTTTTGTAAATGCTAATTCCTAACTATATATAGGGCCTCAAACCTATGTTTTTTTCAGTGAATTTCAAAGGTTTTTTAATAGCAAATTTCTATAGCTATGAAATATAATATTTTTTATAATGAATCCTATATTGTATATTTATGTAATACTATTTTTTAATGTATATTGTTAATGTTTATTTAAAAAAAAATTTTTTTTGCCCTGGAGCGCTCCCGGTGCGCGTACCGGTGCGCTCACCGGTAAGCACAGTCTTGCGGCGCGCCCCGGTGCACGTACCGGTGAGTGTCCGGTTAGCGCTATTGCCGCGAACGAAAACATCATCGTGACGTATCGCGTAGCCGCGTGATGCGTCTTATGACGCACGGCGTAAGCGCACCCGGAAGCGCCCGAGCGCATACGATCGCGCTACGTAAGCGCCCGCGGGCGCGCCCCAGGCGCGTAGCGTAAGCGCGTCGGGTCATGTGACCTGAAAATAACACTTTTCATTGGTTCAGAACAGTTTTTCTACCAAATGATGAACGCCCCCACCTTTTTTCCTCATTCTCACTTTGTACTTTGACTGAGGAAGACCTGTTTGCAGACCTGTTTGTAGTAAGTGAGAAATGGCTACAGTAGCAGCAGCAGCAGGAGCATCTCAACCACCACCACCACCACCACTACCACCACAACACCACAGTGGTGGTGAAGAAGAAGAGGAGGAGGAGGAGGAGGAGAGGCAGTTCCTGCCTGAAGATAATACCCCCTATAAACCCAAGGAGCACTTTGTGTGGGAGTTTTTTTAAATCCCAAGGGGACAAAAGAAAGCCAACGCTCCAAAAGTCACATGTCTCATCTGTGGCACTGTACTTTCCAGGGGGAACCCTGCAAAACAGTATTCATTTGGCAACAATACAATGTTTCGCCATATGCAACGCAAGCACCCAAACAACTATGCTGTGGCAGAGGTCAGAGAACTGACAAGAAACCCTCCCCAATCTTCTCCCAGCACCTCCAAAAGAAAACAACCCACTCCATCGGGTCCAGAGACAAGGGAGATGATCCCAAATATCCAACCCCAGTTTGGAGATTATAAAATAATTTGTACATTTTGCGGGACTACAATTTGCTATGGAGAGCAAAGTATCAAACTGATCAACCGTGCTGGAGACAACCACAACTGCAAAAAGAAACCTTAATTTTTTCCTGATTTTTTTTGCTCCAGTTGAGCCGTTTACAATTCCCTGTTTTTTGTTTGTCCCCATAGAAATTACAAAAAAAATATAAAATTGTTCATAAAAGCCAAAAAAAGTAAAAAAAAATTCAAAAAACCAATAAAAAAATATAAAACAACAAAAAGAATAAAAAAACAGTTCTTTTTAGAACTACCTTCAATTTATAAAAAAATGCTACATTTTTTTAAAACTCTGTCATTCTTTTTTCTCCAGCGTACGCGTACCGGTACGCTCCCTGGTGCGCGTACCAGGCGCTCCCCCCGCGAAAATCGAATTTTTTTTTAAAAGAATTTGCCCCGCGGGGCCCTTTTATGGCCCCGACATCAAACCTAGGGGATCAGGGGGGGTCTACCCTGCCCCCTTTTGGTCATTTCCCCTTTGTTTTTGCCACCTCTTGTGTCTCGATCCTACCGAGACACAAGATGGCGGCCGCTCCGGACTGTTTGGAATGTTGACAGACACCCGAGAGCCAATCAGCTTTCCGCTCGCGAACTCACGTAGCGCGCTGGAGCGCGCCCCGGTGCACGTACCGGGGCGCGCATATAGATATATATATTTTTTTTAACCTAAATTACTCAAAATCCACTGGAGCACATATCTTGAGACATAGCAAAGGCACATCGGGCTACCAGTCCCTAACATTTTGCCAAGTTTGGTGGAAATCCATTCCGCCGTTCGGGCTAAAAGTGAGTCCAACCGCCCTATGGAAATTAACATGGGGAAAACACGTTTTGGGACCCCCTTTTATCTCGGCCCCTGCTTGACGAATCCCCCCAAACTTTCAGGGACAAAACAAAATTAGGGCTGGGAACGGCAGCGATGGTTATCCAATGCTCGAACCATGAGCAGAACACTTTGTTCCCCATAGCAAAGTAACTTATCGCAATATCTGCATTTAATAACGCCTTTATTAAAAGCAGGCTGGATGTTGGGAATCTGCTCTTGTGATTGCTCCCTCCCTGATGCAGTTTGTCCTCCGGTTGAAGTAGAGTCCCCAACACTGCGAGCCTCTTGTGCCAGAGCCCTGACACTTTCCCGGGCAAAATTCTGGGGATGCCTCCTCTCGACATGTCGAATCATTGTGGAGTTTCCAAATGAATATTTCTTTGTGGGGTCACCCCGTGACAGGACAGTGTGACACTCCACCTTTGGAGCATTTACCTTTTTCTGATCAGTTGGAATGGAAAAAAACTTCCATATGAAGTGTTCTTTTATCTTCGGCTGAGGAACTTCTTCATCAAGAAATCCCTCTGTGTCATCTTCACTGCTGGATGCTCTGGCAGCCATGGTATTCCAAGATAGTAATCCAACAAAGATGCGAGAGCAAAAAGAGAGATCTTGCAGTCACAAAAGTGAAAGAAGAAGTGAAGGAAATGGGTGGGGATTTCATTCTTTGTAAAAAAAAACTGTTAGGAACCAATAAAAAGAGTTATTTTAAGGTCACATGACTTGACGCGCTTACGCTACGCGCACTGGAGCGCTTCCGGGGGCGCTCACCTGGCGCGAACGTAGGCGATTCCGGGGGCGCTCACGCGGCACGTACGTAGGCGCTTCCGTGTGCGCTTACGCTGTGCGTCATAAGATGCATCTCGCGGCTACGCGATACGTCACGATGATGTTTTCGTTCGCGGCAATAGCGCTAACGGGACGCTTACCGGTACGCGCACCAGGACGCGCCGCAAGACTGCGCTTACCGGTGAGCGCTCCGGTACGCGCACCGGGAGCGCTCCAGGGCAAAAAAAAAATATATATATAAAAAATAGTATTGCATGAATATACAATATAGGATTCATTATAAAAAAGAAATTAGCTATTAAAAAACCTATGAAATTCACTGAAAAAAACATAGGTTTCTCACCAGTTATAGTTAGGAATTAGCATTTAAAAAACCTATTAAATTCACTGAAAAAACCATAGGTTTCACACCAGTTATAGTTAGCTGGAAATTTTACTCGCATAAAACCATTGAAATTCCCACGTTATAGTTAGTTGGACTCACTATAACTTGCGCTTGCAATGCACTGATGATGACGTCACATATTACATCACTCATGACATGGTCAGTGACATCACTCATGACATCACTGATGACACCATCCTTGTGACAGAGTGACAGACCTCCTTTCACTGTAATGTAACCCTTGAAACACATATTCAAAAATAGAAACTAACATTTTCAAAAAAATGGAGATACCCATACCAGTTACAACAACCAATTCAATAATTCCACCATCTATATACACATCCACTCATTCACCAACAGTTCTATATAGTCACTCATACATATACTTACTCATCATATGTAGTGATACACCTATACATCCTCTTACACACCGACAGTCATCCAAAAGATACTCTCACACATACTCACACATGCAAATAAACTATTGAACATCCATTTATTTGCATATACAGCTATACACACACTACCACTTTACGTGTAAGGAAACTTACACATACTTACTCTCTTAAACAATCACTTATAGAAACACATACTAATTTAAACAGGAACTCTTACAATTCCTCACTCTCACATATACTCACTTATATACATCAATATTCACATATACTAGATTAAAACATATGTAGTTACTGATACACTAGTGAGACAGTCATTCACTCACTAACACACACATATACACACTCATCCACCCATACAGTCCTGCACATATGCTGTCTTCAAAACACATACAAAGAGAGAGTCAGTCATTCATGCATCTATGTGCTAAGTAATACCCCCACCAAACCATACAAACACTCATACTGAAACTAAAAAAAACATCTAATAACCCATATACACACACATGTAGCTACCCACCAACCCACACAGCCACTTATACACAAAGTGAAACACTAACACATATATTTGAATATTTAAACATTACTCTCAAATATATGTATTCACTAAGATACACTTAATAAACCAGTTAACCAATCAATAAAAAAAAAAACATCCATGTAAACACTTATTTGAACATTTATTCTTCCATCAACTTTTACATATACATATATAACACATATTTATTTTTCAGAAAGACACACATTCACTGGATGGTGTCATCAGTGATGTCATGAGTGATGTCACTGACCATGTCATGAGTGATGTAATATGTGACGTCATCAGCAGTGCATTGCACGCGCAAGTTATAGTGAGTCCAACTAACTATAACGTGGGAATTTCAATGGTTTTATGCGAGTAAAATTTCCAGCTAACTATAACTGGTGTGAAACCTATGGTTTTTCAGTGAATTTAATAGGTTTTTTAAATGCTAATTCCTAACTATAACTGGTGAACTATGGTTTTTTCAGTGAATATATTATATATATATATATATATATATATATATATATATATATATATTTACTCAAAATATATAAATATACATATAATAAAAAAAAATCTAAAATGATTACCTAAAAATTATATTACATTTAAGGAGTGGAATGTTTAAAACACAGTACTTTTAAGAGAATATTTATTTCAGAAACAAACAATCATTTTTCTGCTTGTGGCTGTTATTCTTGTAAACAATATTTTTCACGCAATATTCCTGTGAATGAACACAATATCTTTCACAAAAATATTTTGGAAACAATATATTTGTGTTTTGATATTTATAAACACAATTTTCTCTGAGTGACCTCCAGTGAGAGGGTAGACATAGCTTCAGGCCTACCTGTGTAGCCTGAGAGTGGCAAAAACTGCACTCGACCTGTCACAATAAGCCCTTTTATCAGTCTTAAACCTTTTCTTTTTAAAATAAATAAATCACCCCTAATTAGGTCTTAGTGCCTGTAGGGCAGGGTGCATGGCATTCAAAAGTAAGACATTTGGAAAGTTAATATTAAACATGTCCTTACAGTGACTAGCACCTAAAAGTTATTTTCACTGTACTCACGGCTGGCTGTCTTAGAGAATGCACTATAATATTCTTTAATGTTATCTTTGCCTAGGAAACACCAAGAAATGTCACTCCCAGACTCTTTGTAATACTTATTGAAAGTCCAATATTCTGGTGAAGTCAAATCTTTAATAAATATTCAGAAAGTTACCATTTCCCTGCCCTAAGCTTCTGGAAGCTAATTTGCATTAGACCTTTAGCAGTAGCCCTCTAAGTGTTCAAGGACTGAATGAAGTGTGAAAACTGCTCACAGTGCAGAAGCAAAGACCAGGTGTCGGGAGGTGTTACTGTTTCTCTGGTAGGATAACTATTTGGTCAGTGCTTACAAATGCGAGTAACTTCATCAACACCTCTCCTGCCACAGGCAAATGTAAGCTGGAACTTGGGCAGCTTCCTTTCTTTGTTCTCTCAGATAGGCAGGCTCTAGTCACAGTTGGGTGGTGGCTGCCCCAGAACAGGTTTGACACCGTTACAGAGGAGGGGTTGCTCATGTCCCTGACCAAACCTCTGGAGTGGGTTCACAGGCTCTGCATAAGGGGAGAAAGGAGTCACTACCTTGGATTTGAGTAGAGAGGGGCACTGTGGGAGTGTTTGTGGCAGAGCACACAGGAACTGCTGTGCCCTGCCTGTACACCTACCCTTGACGGAGGTTTGACTACAGGGCTACCCCATCATGCCTAGCGGTCCCCTGTGAAACGGTTTCTCTCCTCAATTTGGATGGAGAACCGCGCCTGACAGATCAAATATCTGTAGCATTCACATAAGGAGCAGCTACTCCGCCCTTATTAAACTTACAGGATAGGGACTCCCCTCTCTCTGTTTGTCCAGGGTGGGTGACCCTTGCCCTGAAGAAAGTTCAGGACCTTTACGGCCGGCTCAGGACTGAAACATGTTGGCAATATGGTCATAGTACCATAATCCTCCCATTGACCCGACTTTTAATTATTTTAACAACCCTGACAGACCCAAGAATAAAAGGAAACAGGGGCCTGTCTGAGTTTTTTTTATCTTTAATCCCCCTGGTCATCATTTTTACAAGAGCTCCCAACACTGTGGTTGAGCCCACCTTGACTTGTAGGCGTCGGGTGACCCGATGATGAAGCATGACACCACTAGGGTGTGTAAGGGTAACTAAACAAGAATTGCTTCCTTTCTCACCTCTTGGTGAAGTTAGGCATATATCCTCATACAAGATACTTCCCTCATCAAAGTTAGGTATTCTTTTCTCTGACCACATGTTGGTCTATTGGAGTATTTTTTGTGGTTCAATGTCTTCACATGGGAGGTAATACTCCAACTTAGGATCCTCTCAACCCTCAAGGCACTGGGGATTCTCTCCCCACAGCTATTTGTATACACAGGCTTGCCATGCTCCCAGCTGAATCCAAGACAAAAGTAGACTCCAAGCATCAGTTGGCTGGCCTCCTGTTACACTACAGGGACCTACCAAGCTGCAAGAAGCATTTTTTCCTGAACGATCGCAGCTGACCAGCCTGTCCAGTTCTGATTGGACCTGCCTTGAACCCAATTAGTGGCTTCTGCTGGAGTGAGTCTTGACTCTTAAAAGCTGTTCCTTAGGTCCAGGAACCCTGGGTTGTGTAAAAGTGTACTCCTCTTAATACATGAAAAACCTAGGAGTTAGAAAGTTTGTGGCTTCAAAGACCTCCAGAACCAACCTGCCAAGTCAATCTGACAGAACTGCGTTGTCGCTGGCTGGACTGCAGTTTCAGGTTTCCCCCTCTCTGAGCTTCTCCACAGCAGCACATCTGTTTCAGCAAGACCTCGCAGAGAACCTATCAGGTCTTGTGGAAACCTCTTCAGCTACAGCCTGCAGCCTTGCCCCACTGGAGGAATCCGACCTCCAAAAAAGTGGGTATGTTAGAATGTAGAAGACTTGACTTGGTGAAGCTGCCAAACGTTTCGGGACTCCCATGAGCACAAACATTGTTTTTTCCCACGCTGTGCTTTTGCCACCTAAGTCACCTACTGACGTGAGAGGAAATTGCTAAAAAGTTTCCACATCCAGTCTAAAGACTGGGGAAATTCACAAGGTGAGGAATTTGGGGATAGATAGAGTCTCTACCAGAAAAGGAATTACTGAGGGTAAGTAGTTTGTCCTTTGATCATACATGCCCATATGCCCTTTTTAAATTGTGCTTTTCCCTTAGAACCCAACATCCTACCATGCAGTGCAAAATAGCAACAGTGCGATTGCAAGGCACTGTCTTATAGGAGAGAACAATCGACAACTATTTTATTTTGAACAAATGAGCAACTGTTTTAATTCAAAGAAAAGAACAAGGCCTTTTATGGCAAACCCCAATAATTGAACTATAATGCAAATAACCAAGTAAACATTTGAACTAGACGTAGTCTTGCCCAAAGGAGTGATGTGAGGCACTGAGAGCTCAAAGGAAAAAACTCTTAAAACAAACTTATGAAAAAAACTTATGAGAGGACATTCTCTGGCGCAGCTCCCAGGATTTGGAACTCCCTTCCTGCAAACATCAGAAAAGTTACAAATACTACAACATTCAAGAAAGAAATCAAGAACTTTCTTATGAGCAAGTTCCTCCCATAAACAAGACAAACGCTACCGAAGACCTGTCTTGGATTGTATGACCAGATACCTAGTATAGGAATAGAACTGATTGAACCTCAAAGAATACTACCTCAGAACAATGTTAACTCATGTCTTAATCAATACTGATCCGTTATTGTTTTCCCCTATTTTAGCCTCTAGTTACTAGGTCTAAAACGACATTATTAAGTCTGCAAAATCTTACTTCTCTTTGTACATTGTGTTTGTAACCCATACCTTATGATGTTAAGCGCTCTGATACCCATGGGTCATGTCCGCGCTATAGAAAACTGTTAATAAATAAATAAATAAATAAATCACAGATCAGCAAAGATAATAATCCGAGAAGCCACAAGCCCAGAGGTTAAAGAAAAGTCAAAGAACTGCATTTTCATGTTCAGGAACTAGCGTTAGAGAGAACTAAAATGATACTTTATGCTTGAAACAATACTCTTATTTCAATGAGTGGGAATCTTTGCATTATGATCGTTTTATTTGTTTTCAGAGTATATGATGTAAAGGTGTGAATATCAGGACTGGAAACCAGAAAGTAATAGAGACACGCAGCCTCTAAAACTGAGAGTGAATTTACAACTATTCAACAGACACATACAAAACTATCAAGGCCTTCCCTATCACCCCCTTCTCCTACAAGCTTTAACACTGCAGTACAGAGAAGAGAGGCTGCAACAGTGATAAACACTATAGTCAAATGAGGAACCACGTTGTTCCTGCAAGCTACACAAGATACAGGTAAGTCCTCATAGGGGTAAGTTTGTAAAAAAATTAATGGACCCGGAGAGGAAAACTGTGTGCTTTTACCCAAAGTTTGATGTTAGCAAAGCCTCATGGGTAACAAAGCTTTGTGGGATTTGTGCCAATCCCACTACTCTAGACTCCCCTGAGTGTCAAGTTTTGAGAGGTGTTTGGGTTTGATAGGTTTCACTGGGTAGTGACAGAGCAAGGATCCAAATTCTGCAACTACCAGCATTGCCAAGCAGGGTCGATTTTTTAAAGATTTATTTATGTCTCCACGTAGTGTTTGGGGCATCTTGTTTCCTGGGTGCTAGGCCTAGCCACATCAGTAGGGTATCATTGTTATTGACAGAAGTGTGGGAATGCTGGGAGGTAGGAATTGTGTGGATCTCTCACAGAAATGTCAGGAAAATATGGGCCATATTATCAAGAACAGGCGATAAAATTATCGCCACTTTATCGGCAGGCTTTCCTGCCGATAAATCGGCGATAATTTTATCGCCTGTTCTTGATAATATGTCCCCATGTTTTTAGCCAGAATTTGAGACTTGCGATGATTTTTAAGTGACAAACCATCCTGGAATCCAGACAGGGCAGACCACCCTGGACTCCTCTCCGTGTCTAGTTTTCAGAAATGTTTGAGGTTGGTAGTTTTCCCTGGGTGATGGCAACGCTCGGGACCAAATCCTGCAACAACCCACATCATCAAGCCAGGCCATTTTTCTCCCAAATCTTTTAATGTTACCATATTAGCTTTAGGGGCTTTTTGTGTTATGTGTGCTAGGCCCAGCCAAACAAATGAGGCACCATTTTGAACACTGGGTGGGTAGGATTTTGTCAATCCCCGCAGGTTCCGGCTATTTCTCTCAAAGAACTGAGAAGATAATGCATGTTTTTATCCAAAGTTTGAGGAGTTCAAGGCATTGCTAGTAATAAATTCATACCACCCTCAACTATCCTGTCTAATTTGCAGAATGTTTGGGGTTTTATAGGTTTCTCTGGGTGACAGCTGAGGTAGTGCCCAAATTCCACAGCTACCCATATTGTAAAAAAACACATTGATTTTGTTGGGTAAAATGTAATGTCTCCAGGTCGAGTTTTGGGGTATTTTGTGCTGGGGCGCTAGGCCCAGCCACACAAGTGGGTTGCCGTTTTTATTGGAAGACATGTGGGAACACAGAATAGTAGAGCATTTGTTATTATTAATTGTATTTCTCTGAATTTTGGCTTCCAATGTAAGCCAGCATACAGCAAATAACACACTTTGCAAAACACCCTCTGAACCATCACATGCTAGCATTAGTAACCCCAAAGTCAGAGGTGTCCAAATAATAATTGTTACTAAGCTCAATATCTTGTGCAAATTTCAGAAATACATATGTTGGGATGGTAAAGTCCTCTGCATGGTATTGGATGTGCACCCCGGCCTTGAGAACCCAACTGTACTGATGTCTGGATCTCTAATGGCAATTTATTTTATCATAGGGAAACACAACACAGAGCGAGCATCCGGGAGGGGTACCCAAAGCTCTACCCTCATAATAGTGAAAGGCTACTGCTTTTACCAGGAGTTCAGCAGCATGAGTGTGGTGGTGGCAGCACATTGTGTAGTAATCATTAATAGTGAACATGTCCTTTTTAACCCATTTCATTGCAGTGATACCTACAGGCTCACTCATTTAAGGTTCTGCTGCTGTGTGCTTAACTCCCCCTTGGCCTACATCATTTTGGTGTGTGGTGATGCACAGTGCATATAGGATGCACATGTGCTGGGTGTATGTGTGCCTGTGAGTAGTAGTAGCATACAGTGATAAAGTAGTATTGTGCAGTGTGTGTGTGTTATATGCATGTGTTGGGTGTATGTGTGCCTGTGAGTAGTACAATACATGAGGATGTAGGTCTGTGAAGTGCATGTATGTTGTTTACATATGCTGAGTGTATGTTTGCCTGAGAGTGGTATAATGCAGGGATAATACAGTACTATACAGTCTGTGTATGTCATACGCATGTTCTGGGTGCATGTGTACCTGCAGGTGGTGCAATACATGAAGGATGTACTGCTGTGCAGTGCATGTATGCTGTATGCACTTGCTGGGTGTATGTGTGCCTGTTTATGGTACAATACACGGAGGACTCTGGGTCCCATTTTGGGAGACCCAGAGCTGCATGGAGAAACATGGGAAGAGGAGGTAGAGGAATGGCCCCAGACATATTTGTGTATTGCTGCATTCCTGTGCACTGGGTGGGTCCTACTGGAGAGGTGAGCCAAGCTCCCCTAGAAAACTTCAAAGAGTGCTCTTTGATTCAAAGAGAGGTCACAAGGAAGAGGACTGGGTACATCTCAGGAAGCAGATGAGGCTGATAAGAGATCATAAAGAGTAGGGCTGAAGCCCTGAGCTAACCTTTTGATACACATATCACTGTGACTGACATCTAGGTGTGAACTCTAGTCACTCCTTGGCCAGTGTTGTAGGGCTATCAGCTTTGAAGTCACTCCTGTTGTGACAGATTGCTTTCTGGAGGAAGGGAGGGCAGAGGTGTGGGCACTTCGAAGGAAGTAGACTCCCAATATACACTTCAAAGACTCAGACTAAATCAGATTTGGTGTCTGGAAATGGACTACAAGAAGGAGAGTTTGAGACTGCAGAAATAGTCAAATGTCAGGCTGCCAGTAGGGCTGTGTGAAGAGGAGAGACTCTGCAAAATTTCTCCCAGGAATGCGTGCCAATGCCTGCTATTCTCCCAGCCAATCCAAGACCACCTGCCTTGGAGCCTGGAGCACCAGTGCCTGCCTGCCTGCCTGTCAGTACCAGTGTGCCCTGTGAGGATTAAGAGTGCATTGGATGGAACAAAGTCCAGTGGGGAATCCTGAAAAATGGACTCCCTTAGCCAGCGAGGAGGAGATGGCTGCAGCAACAATCGGGAGGAGAAAGGCCTACTACGGACTCCGGCAAACCTGTAGCCTACTAGTTAATCAGTGTCAAGACCTTCGCACTTCCACCCCTACTCACTCTCGGAAATGCTCACTGGCTACACTTATGCCTTCCATCCTAGAAAACATATTTGGGCAGGCAATATATAGTGAAATTTAGTGCTGGCCCGGGCCTTTGAAATATGTGTCAGAGCAAACTTGCTCGCGCGTTCCTCCTTACTCCGCAGTCTTGGGAACGGTCCTAGTAATTAACCTGCGCTCAGGGGGGGCTTATTTACAAGACCCTTGCGCCGCCTGTATGTCACGTTTTCCCATGTTAATAGTGACGTACCGGCGTCGGCAAGGGGCTTGTAAATAAGCCCCAGGAAGTTTCCAGAACTTGTTATTGAGGATCTCTGACCTGCAGATTCTCGGTGTAAACTCCTTGGGCCTTATTTATGAAAAGTGACGCATCGCTGCGTGAAAACAGCGATGCGTCACTTTTCACTGCGCACTCCTTGCGACACCAATGATGCGTCATATTCAATGTATGACGCATCATGTCGCAAGGAGTTACAGATACGTCAGTATTTCTGACGTATCTGTAAGCGCAAAAGTGATGCATTGCTGGAGTGTGTCACAAAAGTGACGCAACTTCAGCAATGCGTCCTTTCACATGGGGCAAGCCCCATGTGAAAGGGCTTGCGTCAGTCTTACGCCTGCTGTGAGGCAGGCGCAAGATTTTGACGCAACAGCGTCCTAAAAGTGACGCAGTGAAATCTCATAGATTTCACTGCGTCACTATTACGGGGCTTTTTGCGGGGGAACGCCCCCTCTGCATACATTATACCTGACGCAGGAATTATGTGGCGCAGGGGTTTAAAAAGTGACGCATCTACCTAGATGCGTCACTTTTTAAATATGGCGCAACAAGGCGCATGTTTTACGCCGCCGATGCGTCACAAAAAGTGACGCATCAGCAGCGCAAAACTGACGCAAGGCCTCATAAATGAGGCCCCCTCTCTGTAGCAGCGTCAAGAATCTTGTTCTTCCTACGATTGCCCAAGGCTGCTTCTGATTCCCACACCCGTGGTCCTGAAAAAGAAGAAAAGACAGTTTGAAAAACATTGCGGTAACGCACAGCGCTGCCCTTAAAACACATTAGTGAGTGATACGAGGAAAACTGAAATCGAAACGGAAATTAAGTTTTGTGAACACCTGGAACCCTTGGATAATTGTTAGTTGTAATATATGAACTAGTGTTGAGACTTGGAGACAGACTTGCTTGAAGTAAAGACCTCTGATTGTGCGCCCAGTTTAAGGTAGTGTGATAACATAATATGAGGAGTACGGTGGTGAAATCTATTTGCCCTTTCAGGAAACATCAAGGGCGGTTCTTAAAATAAGACAAAATCACAGTTTAGGAGAGCAACATGACAGAGAGACCGCAAGACCTCTCAACATCATCTCTCTCTCTTACTCTCGTATTCCCAACCACGTCCCCCTCAAAGGCAGACCTGCTCTCACATGTACATTCTGATAGCAGTGCTGACTAGGAAGGCATTGGGCATTAAATAGCAGCTGGTTCTGGACCTCATCTTGCTCCCACGGTATCAAGCACCAGGTGAGTGTCTAAGCTCTTGAAACTCACTGTGGGACGGACTAAAAAGCGTACCCATCTCGGAGGAGCCACATAGAATCTCTGGTCGCTGCGCCTGCACAACTGTGTGTGGGAAACTTGAGGACCACCCACTGCAGCTCGCCTGAGCCGCGTGCACTGCACTCACCTGAAGTAGTTGCATCTGCTCCCGTGCCCACGGAGGGGATGCTCTCAAGAACTCCAGTCACTCTGAAACTGCAGTTGCAGGCAAAACTGATTTCGGGCCAGGCGGCCCAGGGGGAACTTGTTTACTAGATAGCGATTCGGCACTGGAAAACTTTTGACTTTAAAACAGAGTTGGATTGGAGCTCTTGCGGCTCAGACTGATAGTGGAGCTTGCCCTGAATATCACCTACAGTGAATGGGGAATAACCACTATCGATAAAGCGAGGAGGGAGTGGGACACAGGGAAGCACCTAATAAACACTAGAGACCTGACCTCAGTGTAACGTTGGAAGTTGTTTGTGAATGTTGTATTTCCCTTTGTGTGGATAACGGTAAAATAAAATACTTATTCATCATAAAAGTGAGTACTTGGCTGGATAATAATTTTTTACTGCTGCTCTGCGTATTTTGAGTTGTTAATCTCTGTTTACTCCTATTCGCTCCTGTTTCTAACATCCTCACCCCCGAGGAAGTCTTGGAGTGCTATTCCTGAGAGTCAAGTGCTGAAGCGGTACTTGGCCCAGTTGCTCAAGTTCCATAGTATGTCGGGCCCGATACATCAAAGATAAATTGCCTCAACCCCCACGGTTGTGCCCAATAACCCCTTTTTGCCCTGTGGCCTCTCAAGAGTGTTCCAAACACATTGTTTCCTTCATACCTATTTTTAATTCATTAGATTTTACCACATGAATTGCTGCGTGGTCAGTAGAAAGTGAAGAAATATTTATAAGGTGCAGCTCAGTTGTTGGATCTAGGTATCGTGTTTTTCAAGAAACTACAGGGCCTGCATATCCCTACAACCAGAAGGCTCTGATAGACTTAACCAATGTTCCCTCTGATATTTTTGTACTGTGTGCGGCAGTATAAAGGCTATGTGCGCCAAGAACCCAACCGCGTATGTGGGTGCAGCGAAAAATATCAGTGCAAATAGCACTCAAACATTTGCTTAATAAAGTGAAAAGTCAGTGTATTTCTACACATACAGCACCACATGAAGGGTTTTAAGACAGGTTTGCAACTTACAACAAACATAAAAAGGATACAGTATTCAAACGCATATTCTCCATTAAAAATCTTTTAATGTAACAATGTATCCCTTGCTATCACTTTTGTCAAATACCCATAACGAAGCACCATATAATCTGAGGCCAGTCCTGAAAGGACATGCCCGGCCTCTCTCCTGCAATAATCACTAAAGTAACACCAATGACCCCTAACCCCATCTCAACCTGGCCCGAATCTTACTTGGCACAGGTGAGCAGAACACTGCAGATGTGAATGTGGTCAAGATGGACTGCGAAGGAGCAGGTTGGTTCTGGTGGATATGAATGGAGTTAGTTCTAATGGCTGTGTGGTGTTTGAATGCGCTGTGTGGGGCAGGTTTGTTCATATTGGGAATTGGGCTCTAGTTTACTGGGTAGAATAAGGCTTAATTTGCTCTAAAAAAAGTGTCACTCAAAGCTGTTGAAATGTCACTCATAATTACACTCCGGGCACGAGTCTGGGGTACACGTGAGCGGATGGCATCCAACCACTTTTTTGCAGGGTGAATGCGGTCCACCCTGCCAAGAATTTGGGCCCCACTGTATAATGTTCTGAACTCGTCCTGGTGTAATTTCAAACACTGGGACACTTTCAGCACCACCTTCATGTTGTCTGCTTTCCATCTGCAACAAGCAACAACATTCAGGCGGGGAAGTGGCTTTCTTATTTATTATTGAGGGGTCATCAGGCCTCCTTTTGTTTGAGTCACTTGGCTGTGAGCAATCAGGAGCCCCACACCTGATGTAAATTAAGCGGAGAGGAAACAAAGGCTCAAACCCTGTTAGCTCTTCACACTTACTGGTTAAGAGATATGCATGCACTGGAAGAATATCAGATGTGTTGGTCTTTCCCAGTATTTACACAAATCAAATTGCATTTATATAGAGCTTACTTCTCCTGAAGTGGCGTTGAAATAATTTAAGTACCACTATTTTTTCTTATATAGCCCTACTCATTCCAATGCAGGGTGTCAAAGTGCTTTGCATTAACACGTGCATCTTACATGTACTATAAGTTACAACAGTTTGTAAATTAATGTACAGGATGTGTAATATAAAACTGTGGGATTGCAAGGTGTAGAAGTCACATATCCTCTTCCATAGCTCACTGTGCTATTATCCTCACAATGCTCTCAAACGTACACATGATAGACCCGCTAAACATATATGTGAAGGCTTTAGATCTGATGTCACTTCCTGTAAAGTTGTGGCTTGTGATGCCACTTTCTATTATGTCAATTCATGTGATGCCATGTGTGATGTCAATTCCTGTGATCGCGCACCGTGATGTCATGCGCCTTGATGTCACTTGCAAACTGCCTAACTAGGTTAGACCCCCCACTTATTTTTTTTAGGACTTGTGCCCTGATTGCACTGAAATTTTGAAAATGTCACACAAAACAATCTGAAACTTTGGCAGCTATGTGCAGTCCATTTTCTGTTTGAGTGAAATGTCCCGTTTTTGGCTTTAAGATTCTGGTTGCCCTATCTACAAAAGGCACACAGCAAGCCTCACAGCACTTCAAAATCCTTAATATATATTAGGGATTGTGAAAGCACACGTCGAGCTTCGTGCCTTTTGTTAATAGTGTGCAGCAGATAATGTGCCTTTTTGAGAGTGTTCATGTTAATTTGCATCTCCCGACTTGCTTATGCTTGGGGATGCATTAAACATAAAAACATTCAAAAAGGCACACACATTGCTGTGCTCTGTGCAGAAAAGGCAGGCAGCAAGCACAACTGCACCACGTGTGCTTTCACAATCACTAATACATATTAGTGATTGTGAAAGCACACTTGTGCGGTTAGGCTTGCTGTCTGCCTTTTGTTAATAGAGCCCGGCAAATTGCGTGCCTTTTTGAAAGTTGTCATGTTAATTGCAGCTCCCTACATGCTTATGCAAGGGGCTGCATTTAACATGAAAACATTCAAAAAGGCACGCAAACTGCAGCGCTCTGTTAAGAAAAGGCAGGCAGCAAGCTTAACAGCACGACATGCTTTCACAATCACTAATATATGTTAATGATTATGAAAGCACATGTTGTGCTTTTAGGCTTGCTGCATTACTTTTCTTGATGGAGCGAGGAGGGGGCATCACCGTACCCCTTGCAAAAGTCAAGAATCATGCTATCTGTGATATTTACATGTGAATTTGCAGGCACAGCAGGTAGTTGCACAGCACATACCATTAGTATTCCATGTGGCGACAATCCTGTCCTTCTGTCAGGGTGCTTCGGAGACTCCTCAATAATAATGGCAAAGCATTTGGCCATTTCAGAAAAGTGGATGCACAAACTTTGGCCAAACATGATTTCAGTGTTCTATTAAGCAGCTTTGTAAGCTTCTGGACAGCAGCTGCAATGCAGTCTCTGTTCCACCTGAAGTGCCACACATAGCATTCTAAGGACCGTGTTTTTAACCTGGGTATGAGTTCTCATAACAGCAGTTTGGTTACAATGAGGCTGTGATTTCTCCATGTTAGGTAGGCTTCCAGCCGATGCTGCTGCAGGCAAGAACGGTGGTGCATGGTGAAGCGGGATTTCGAGAGCTGACCACAAGGGAAAATTAAATAACTATTTAATTTTCCATACTGGTCGTCTAACGAAAACCCCCCTCACCTGCCCCCACAGCCCCACTGCTGTGACCTGCGGCAGTCGCGGCTGTAGGCTTCCACCCATCGCACACTATTGCCCGGATATAGCTCAGTCATTATAAACAACCATTTTGATAAATCTAGCTGCATCCTGTTAAAGGGTACTACGGACCTTCCTATGTGGCTCAATGTTACGGGGGTTGTTCTCTCTATATTAATCTGCTGACATACTACACATCAACGGCATAGCTCTTCAGCCAGAACTCTAATTCAAATATTAAACTAGTTCTGCCTAAGTAATCTCACCATTACATCCCTTCCAATGTGTGCAGGGCCATGAAAATGTCTGGTCATAGGAAATAACAGGCTATTAGTCAACATGGGACTTCCGTCAGCTGAAACCCAGATGTCATTTGCATTTTTAACACATACTGCTCTGATCCATCCCTGCTGTTCTTCCTCTGGAACTTCTTCCTGCAATCTCACATCTGCCATTTGTGCAGAGGTAACAAATCAAAAACAGGAGGCTTCTACCACTTCCTGAATTCTACAAAAAGAATTAGCTGCTCTCAAGGTCCCCTCATTAGCTCTCACACATGAGCCGTCAACAAAAATAATATAGTCAGGATCATCAAGGGGTTTATCCTTAATGCTAGGTCTTGGCTTGATACATTCATAGATCCATAATATTAAGGCAGTCATGCTTAACCTCTTCCCAATCAATTTTTATTTTCAGTCTTTAGTAATAATGTATCTGGATTGAGAGTTTGACAACGTTTAAGCTCAACATTTTCTGTAGCAAGAATCAATTGTTCATTTTCTGTAAGTCTTGTGTTTCTCAAGTATTGGATCTTAGTACTAGTGAGAGAAACCCCGAAGGAGTGAGGCACTATGTTATGTTATGTTTATTTGTATAGCGCTCTAATGACCCAAAATGGTATCTAGGCGCTTGGAAAAGGTGTGAGGTCATAATGTGCTTTAATGAAGAGCCAGGTCTTCAGCCTCTTGTGGAACTCAAGAAGTGAGGCGGAGGCTCTGATGTGTTGAGGGAGGTTGATCCATGTCTTGGGTACTATGTAGGAGAATGTTTGCTTTTCCAGATACGGGGATTGTGTGCAAGTGAGAGTGAGAAAGAGTGTAGTTGTCTGATGGGTTGGTGAAAGTGTTGCAGCTGTTCAGGCATTCTGGTCCTGTGTTGTGTAGGACTTTGTATGTGTGCGTGAGAAGTTTGAATTGACTGCGGTAGGGAATAGGGAGCCATTGAAGCTTCCTTAGGTGGGTGTCATGTGGTTGCAGCATGTGAGGTCAAGTATGAGTCTTGTGTATGCATTCTGGAATGTCTGGAGTCTGTGTAGGAGTCGTTTGGAGATTCCAGCGTAGAGAGTGTTGCTGTAGTCCAGCCTGCTAGTGATGAGCGCTTGTGTGATGGTCAGTCTGGTGTTCTGAGATGAAGATCTTTTGCAGCATGCATGGGATGTGGAAGTAGGAGGTGCAAACTGTGTTGACTTGAGCCATCATGTTGAGCTTGTCTTCTAGGATGATCCCTAAATTTCTTGCATGGTCTATGGGCTTGGGTGTTCATCCTAGCTCAGACGATCGCCAGGTGGAATCCTCTGGGGAGGTCTTCACTGTAAAAGGATGTCCTATAACTATACTCTTGCTTCTCTCAATACTGACACCAACCGCTTTAACGCAGCCAGGCAGTCCTGAGCCAACAGCATCAGTAGTTGAATATTATGCCACAGGTCTTTGAGAGTCTCCATGCAATTGATTAAGCACTGAGAAAGCACAATCCTTCCACTCACTGCAAAACAAAGTAAAAAATGTACTGTAATCAGACATTCCCAGTGCCGGGGCATGACAGAAACTTTCTCTCAGCATTAGGAACACTTTTACACAATTGTTGTCCTATGGAAGCGGATCAGGCACGTCTTTGTGTGTCAGCATCATTAAAGGTTTGACCACTAAGGGAAAATAGGGTATCCACTATCTACAGTAGCCTACCATCCTCAAAAACATTGTGACCTCGACATGCGTTTTGGGAGGATTCAGTTTAAAATCTGCTGTGATTCTCTCTAGTGACACCTTTCTTATTCCCTTTTCAGTGAGATGTCCTAAGTACAGGATGTCTTTTTAGCAATATTGTAACTTGCTCGGGGACACTTTATGTCCATTCTCAGCCAGATGATTTAGTAGAGCAATTGTATGCTGTTTACAAGGTTCTAGTGTAATTGACACCACAAGTAGGTTATGAGTGTACTGTACAAGAAATAAGTTACAAGGGATTGATAAAGTCTATAGATTATTTTTCAAGATATGATTAAAGATCAAAGGACTCTCTGTATACCCAAGTGGAACCCCAAGCCAAAACCCTATCGCTGAACATGGAGGAGAACAGGAATTGACTGTCCTCATGTACTGGAATAGAGAAGAAGGACTGGCAGGGATCCACAATAGTAAACCACTCTGTATCACAGGGAATTAAAAATAATATTATAGCTGTATTAGTTACCACAGGAAATCCTTTACAATCCCATACTTGGTGTTAGACGTCTGTAAGCCCATAATTGATGAATTGAAAGGGTGTCTAACTATTTATATCAACATTCCTTGTTTTAACATTGATTCAATCACCAGAGTGATTCCAGCCACTGTTTTAGGGATAAGATTATATGGTGGCATTCTCAGAAACATTGCATGTTATTTTATTGTTATTCGGACAGGTTCTACACCTTTGATAAGTCCAATGTTGTGCACGCCCTCTTCACTAGCAAACTGGACTACGGCAACGCCCTCTATACCAGAATCAACCAAAAACTCCTTCTCAAGCTTCACGCCATCCAGAAAGCTGCAGCAAGACTGATCCTAGACATCCCCCTTCACAACCACTCCACCCAACACCTCCGCGATCTGCACTGGCTCCCCATCAAAAGAAAAATAACCTTCTAGCTCCTCACACACACATACCTCGCAGCCAAGACCTGGAATGACCCCCCCCCCACCTCTGGCAAAGCCCTACACCGCTCCAGCTCAGGAAGGACCTCAAGACCTGGCTCTTCAGATGACCCCAGCAACCAACGGAGATGCCCCCTCTTCAGATCACCCCAGCAACAAACGGAGCTGCCCTCTCCCCCACCCCAGTGCCTTGAGAAACTCACGGGTGAGTTGCTGCCCTTTACAAACCCCTGATTGTGTGTTTGAAAATCAACAAAGAACTGTACACAATATGTAGAGCATTTAAATGTGTACAAAAGATCCCTCCCATCATATCATATCTCTTAATACTTGTAGAGCACAGCTTCTCACCCATAAGGGTATCCATGCGTTAGGAGGCTGGATTCAGTCAAAGAGCCAGGTCTTGAGTTTCTTCCTGATGTCTGTCAGCGAGGCTGATGTTCGGAGCTGGAGGGGGAGGGTGTTCCAGGACTTGGCAGCGAGGTGGGAGAAGGAAATTCCTCTGCTGTGGCTCCGGCAGATGCGCAGTGTCTGTGCCAGTGCGAGGGAGGTGGAGCGAACGTTTCTGAATGGTTGGTGGAATTTCAGGCGGTGGTTAATGTATGCTGGTCCTTGGTCATTGAGGGATTTGTAGGCGTGTCAAGAGTTTGATTTGGCATCTTTTCTGGATGGGTAGCCAATGGAGGATTCCTAGGTGCTGGGTGATATGGGTCCTTTTAGGCAGGTTGAGGATCAGTCTGGCCCCTGAGTTCTGTATAATCTGGAGCCTTCCCAGGAGTTCGCTGGTGGTGCCTATGTACAGAGACTTGCCATAGTCCAGCCGGCTGATGATTAGGGCTTGTGTGATTGTTTTCCTGGTGCTTGTGGGGAGTCATTTGAAGATTCTTTGGAGCATGCAGAGAGTGTGGAAGCAGGTCAAAGAGACATTGTTGACCTGCCATTTGATGGTGAGTTTGCTGTCCAAGATGATGCCGAGGCTGCAGGCATGATCTTTAGGTATAATGCTGGATCTGAGTTTCGCCGGCCACTAGGTGTCTTTCAATAGGGAGGTATGGTTGTCAAAGATCAGCACTTCGGTCTCATCCGTGTTGATCTTCAGGCAGTTGTCCTTTATCCAAACTGCCATTTCATGGTGAGTTTGCTGTCCAAGATGATGCCGAGGCTGCGTCGGACCAGCATACCTAAACAACCACCTCTCCTTCCACGCACCCAAGAGAAACCTCCGATGAGCTAAACTCTCTCTGGCCACCAGCCCACACATCTACAAGACCAGAACGGGTGGAAAGTCCTTCTCCTACCTCGCAGCCAAGACCTGGAATGACCACCCCCCCCCACCTCCGGCAAAGCCCTACACCGCTCCAGCTCAGGAAGGACCTCAAGACCTGGCTCTTCAGATGACCTCAGCAACCAACGGAGCTGCCCCTCTTCAGATGACCCCAGCAACAAACGGAGCTGCCCCCTCCCCCACCCCAGTGCCTTGAGAAACTCACGGGTGAGTTGCTGCCCTTTACAAACCCCTGATTGAATGTCCGTCCTTGAAAATTCCCATACGTCAGATTTCACAGTATCTTGCAGGTTGGAAGATAAATTCTCTACAGTTCTGACAGGGTACAGCACAACATTTGTTTATTTTCCGGCCATTTTAAATTTTACATCTTCATTGTGTGTTTGAAAATCAACAAAGAACTGTACATAATATGTAGATCAATTAAATGTGTACCAAAGATCCCTCCCATCATATCATATCTCTTAATACTTGTAGAGCACAGCTTCTCACCCTTGAGGGTATCCATGCGTTAGGAGGCTGGATTCAGTCAAAGAGCCAGGTCTTGAGTTTCTTCCTGATGTCTGTCAGCGAGGCTGATGTTCGGAGCTGGAGGGGGAGGGTGTTCCAGGACTTGGCAGCGAGGTGGGAGAAGGAACTTCCTCTGCTGTGGCTACGGCAGATGTGCAGTGTCTGTGCCAGTGCGAGGGAGGTGGAGCGAACGTTTCTGAATGGTTGGTGGAATTTCAGGCGGTGGTTAATGTATGCTGGTCCTTGGTCATTGAGGGCTTTGTAGGCGTGTCAAGAGTTTGATTTGGCATCTTTTCTGGATGGGTAGCCAATGGAGGTTTCTTAGGTGCTGGGTGATATGGGTCCATTTAGGCAGGTTGAGGATTAGTCTGGCCCCTGAGTTCTGTATAATCTGGAGCCTTCCCAGGAGTTCGCTGGTGGTGCCTATATACAGAGACTTGCCACAGTCCAGCCGGCTGGTGATTAGGGCTTGTGTGATTGTTTTCCTGGTGCTTGTGGGGAGAAATTTGAAGATTCTTTGGAGCATGCAGAGAGTGTGGAAGCAGGTCAAAGAGACATTGTTGACCTGCCATTTAATGGTGAGTTTGCTGTCCAAGATGATGCCGAGGCTGCGGGCATGATCTTTAGGTATGATGGTGGATCTGAGTTTCGCTGGCCACTAGGTGTCTTTCAATAGGGAGGTATAGTTGTCAAAGATCAGCACTTCGGTCTCATCCGTGTTGATCTTCAGGCAGTTGTCCTTTATCCAAACTGGGACGTTCTTCATGCAGTTGTGAAAGTTGGTCTTAGTTGTGGTGTGGCCTACTGAGAGTCATAGGCATAGGATATGATGCTAATTGTTGTGGGTTCTGACAACATCAGCTAGCGGCGTCATGTTGCTACTGAAGAGGATGGGGCTGCGGGATGAGCCTTGAGGGATACCGCAGATGGTGCTCTTGGGTTGTGAGGAAGGGGGGATGGATTCTCTGCGTGTGTCCCATGAGGAATGCTGCCATCTTTTTGAGTGTGTCTTCTTAGATTCCGACCTGGTACAGTCTCTTGATGAGTGTGTGGTGAGAAACAGTGTCGAAGGCAGCGGTGAGGTCGAGAAGAATCAGGGCAGCCAATTCCCCTCAGTTGAGTAGGGTGCATATTATGTATATGGCAGCAATCAGGGCAGTCTCTGTGCTGTAGCTGGCTCTGAAACCAGATTGGGAGGGGCCTAGCTGAGTGTTTTTTTCCAGATGTTCGGTGAGCTGAAGGTTGATGGTCTTCTTCAGGACTTTGGTGCTGAAGTAGGAGCAGCCAGAGAGGGCAGTAGATTTGGAGATCGCTGGGGTCTACAGAGCTTTTTCTTGAGGCGAAGCCTGACCACCGCAAGTTTCCTGGCATCTGGAAGGTGACCTTGGTGATGGATGCATTGAGGATGGTGTTGAGTTGGTTTCTGATCTCGTCGCTTTCGAGGTTGAAGAGGCGGTGGGGGCATGTGGCGGTGGGTGCTTTTGAGTGGATGGAGTTCATTATGGCTGTGGTGCCCGGTGTGTTAAGCTGTTCCCATGTGGTGAGAAGGTGGTTGGCTTGGTGTCTGTAGGAGTGGGGAGGCTGAGGAGGCCAGTGGATTGGGGGTCGAAGTTCCTGCAGATGCTGGATATCTTGTTGTGGAAGTGATTTGCTAGAGCATCGCATACTTCCTGTGAGGGATCGATCAGGTTTTCGGTGTCTGGTGGGTAGGAGAATTCTCTGACGATGATGAAGAGTTCATTTGTGTGGTTGGCGCTAGCCTCGATGTTGTCTGCAAGGGCCTTCTTTTTTGTATCTTTGAGTTCACAGTGGTAACTGTTGAGGGCTGACTTGCAGATGGCGTGGTCTGCTGGTCCACCATCTTCTTTCTAGTTGTTTGCAGCTTTATTTGATTGCGCTGGCTTACGGAGTGTACCAGCTGACTTGGTTGGTGGATTTGCAGGTTTTGGCTGGGTTTGTGGGGGTGAATCAATCAGCACCGTTGGTGATCCAGGTGTTGAAGTTCTAGACTGTCTGTTTCAGGTAGGTTGTGACGTGTGGCTGGCTGATATTGAGGTTAACAGATTTACAGGACTTGAGTCACACACAACAAATTGGTGAGCTTTCTCAAATAAGTCTATTTTTACAGGAACCTTTTTTGAAACAGGGTTAGTTATTTGCTTATTTGTAACACCTACAACTCTGAACTTCTTTTCCGAGAGGGGTAGATTTGGGAGTCAACTGTTCTAACAGTGGAATGGGTAGCTCCTGTTTCTATAAACAATGACACTTTGTGCCAATTTACTTCTACTTCTCCAAATGGTCCACTCAAGTCTACCTCTAAGACTGTGCTAAGTATGTAATCTTTCTCCCCCCTCAGGCTCCAA
The DNA here is from genome assembly GCF_964261635.1 of Lissotriton helveticus. Taxonomy (NCBI): domain Eukaryota; kingdom Metazoa; phylum Chordata; class Amphibia; order Caudata; family Salamandridae; genus Lissotriton; species Lissotriton helveticus. Next base: position 1,193,328,766 of record NC_136059.1, read on the forward strand.
CATTTTGATTTTTCAGAATCAAAGTCCTTCTTCTTAAACATAAGGGATTGTTGAAGTTTGTCTGATTTTTGAAAGGATTTGAATTTGCTCTTGGTGTTTGATTTGCATTATATCTGAGGTTACCCATTTATTGTGGGGCAATTGAAGCTTGTGGGACCTGCATCAAAGGGAATAGTGACTGATTTGGTGTCTGCATTTGCTATTCTGGAACATTTTGCATCTGTGTCAAATTCACACCTTGCATTTGCCCATCACCACTTACTCAACTTGAATTCTGGCTACAATCCCTCTTCCAATGTCTAAGTTTGTTACATGTGTGAATGAAGTAGTTCATTCATAAACGAAAACATTGGAAACAACACCTTCTGACTTCCTCACACACACTCGCACACACACACACACACACACACAGATGAAATCTTGACCAGAGGGAAATCACTCTGACTTATATAGTATCCCCTTCACGCAAACAGATTCCACTAACACCAATCACTGTAAATACAATCACAACAATTTGTTTAGAGCTGACACCTCTAAATGTCAACAGAGAAGAAATAGCACAACATTTCTTATTTCTCTATCTTAAGCCAGGATCTTGCACTATTTTGAGTCTGATAACTACTTCAACTGCTCAGCTTCAAAACATATACACAGCTGAACCACAAAAGTTACCGAAATACGAAATACATAACTTCAATCCAATAACATAAAAATTGTGACACACAACCCTATTGATACTCACACCTCCACCACTACCACCTCCTTCGGAACTGTGAACTCCTTCAGTCTTCAAGTTCAGGCTTTGGACTGTAGGGATATGGGCAATTCTTAACCTGGGCAATTTAACTTCAGCTCCTCTCTCTCCTGTGACATTAACCTTCCCTCAGCTACCACTTGACAAACAGGGATTCTTGTATCTCAGTCTTTGGGTATAATCATTAAATAATCCCTGCCATTGGTTGTATGAACTTTTGTTAGTTGATAAGGAGAATTGCAAAGAAGCAATCATTTATAATAAACCACATAAGCAACGAAGCCCATTTGGGGCTCCACAATAGTCATTAAAGAGAACGTGAATGAGTTAAAAGGTTTTATTAACTAATCTTATAAGCTTAAATAGCTTTATTCAGTAAATATTAATATTTTAGTCATCATTATTACAAGTTCAAATAATCCATTAGCCAGTATTTTGAAACAAGGTAAAATACCAAGTTAGTGGGTATTAGCAATAAACTAGAAATAATACAGCAGTGTGTTCCATATAGCAAATCCATAATCTAAATTAAGCATGAGAATGACAATTTCTTCATTAGCAAAGAAAAAGGCGGCAGTTCAGAAACCCAATAAAGAGTTCTGATGAAAGAATGAAATGCATAAGCATGAGCCTGTGCACTTGAGCTATAAAGAATGTTGCCACCGGGAAAGTATTCTCAGCTATAAATCAGCAGACATCGTTGAAGAAAAAAAGATCTCAAAAGGGATTTCTCCTGAAGAGAGGTAATTCTAGGAATCCCAGAAAGAGACCCCTAACTTACTCTAGGAACACAGCTAATAAAAATTTGCTAAAACATAGGATGAAACAATTTATGTAGTCCTCATACTCGGGATCCAATAGAATTTCAGCAAACCCTGGGAGCAGGTAAACTCCCTAGTTTCTCACATCTTCACAATAGACTACAGGATCAAGTCCTTGAAAAGATACAGCATCCACATCTTGTGGTTCAGACAGTTCTTTCCATGAGTCCTACTTCCTGACATCGCTTCTCCTCCAATACATACCAAATGCCTATCGCTAACTAACAGAAAGCTTCTGGAAAGTTACAGACTCTGCAGTGGAAAAACATTTTTTGCAAAGTTACAGTTCAATGTGAAAAATAGGCCTTTCAATCCCAATGTATAAATCAATATTTATATGACATCAGTAGTTAGGTTAACTTAAGTCAGTATATTATTATTTCTTTTGTATGCTTGAAATGCCTTAGTATGATTACCTACTGCAAAAAAATTGCATTTTTGTACATATGTTATTTAGCATAAACGTTTGAACTTTCAATTTGAATGTGCTTTTGTTTGTAAAATGAAGAGATTTGCATCATCAAAGGTAACTAAATTTTGTACATCTGACCCCTGGTGAAAAATGAACATTCATCGCATGATAGTGTACCCTATCCAGAGCAGCTACTGATTCAAATATATTAGCAGCTGGGTGACAGCCCATGACTTGAGCTTGTGATTGTCTTCTCGAAGGCTGTCAAAGTGGTGATGAACAACTGTGAAGGAAGAGTCAGAAGTGCTTAACAACAACTATCAGGATGATATCACTTTTGTCTCACTCATGTTATCTTTGACGATATGTCTAACCTTCTTTTGGCAATTTGCATTTCTTCGTGAAAAGGTGTCTGATGTAGTGACTAGGGTGTTCTTTACATGGTGTGACTGTGGCCAATGTCCTCAGAGTCTTTCTTGTTCTGACACAAAGGCAGTGCCTTTTCTCCTGTCTCATGTCTATGTGCACAGAATGAAAAGTTTAAGTTGCACCCAGAATTTTTCTATGCTCCTGCCTGTCACATACTTCAGCTTGTTTATTTTGGCTTACTGAGTTCAATTTGTAAAGCCTACGAATACACTAGAACGGTGAGCACATGAACACCTTCATTTCCAGGAAACCCTTATTTCCTCTTGGCAGCATCTGTATCATAAACATAACGATAGCTCAATCTTCAAAGACCGTGCAGTCCCCATGCCTCTTTTTTAGATGCGTGAGAGCCCAAAATATGTCAAATACTTTTCATGCATGCAGCATGTTACTGACTGAAAGCTTCACGTTCGAACTCCCTCACTTTCGAAGGAGGATTATGATTTATTTGCATGATATTGTGGGTTTTCATTCACCTGAGTTTTGGTGAACTTCAGAGCAACACTCAAATGACACTTTATTTTGTTGGGTTTTGTAGATATAACAGTGCTACATCTAACAGAAAAAGAAAAAAAAACAGCAAAGTTTAAACATATTTCACATTTCCTTCCAAGTTACATTTTATCTGGAGCTCCCCCACCATGGTCTAACCAAGGAATGACGCTATGGTTAGTATTGAGTGCCCTCATTGATGTGCATTGTGTGTTTTAGTGCACACGTCGGGTTTCCTGTTTTTGTGCTTTATTTTATGAATGGTAGTGAGTGTTTAAATATGTTGGCGCCCTAAAAAAGTACAGAAGACAGAGGGCCTAATTACGATGTCGGTGGAACTGATACCGACAGCACGTTGTGGTCGGTCCCACCGACATCTACCCCTGTGGTCTGCCTGCCGCATTACGATGCAGCAGGCGGAGGCATCAGGTGGAGTGACGTCCACTGCTGTTCCGACATTCTACAGAAAAGAAGGCATTAAGGGATAATTTAAAGCCGCACTCCCTAGCTATACAACAAGTCTGAAATATGATTAAAGGTCAGAGTTGCCCACCTCGTAGGTCCACTGCCAACAGACCACACAATTATAGTACATTAGAGAAAGCACAGAAAGGCAACATAAATATTTCAAAATGCATAAATGCACAGTAAACGAATCAGTTCGGACTCAGTGATGTTAGATATGATCCTTTAATGGATTATTGGACCACTTATGGGGTAAGAAGATGGAACAATACAGCAAGAATGCAGCCAACGCGTTTTGCCCTGAATAGAACTTCCTCAGGGCTGCAAGTATAACATAGGCTCAGTCAGATATTCCATTCATAGCACAAGACAATTACATTGTATATACTAATATTTACAAAATATTAATGTTCCGAGATGTACACGTTTCACATTGTTGCCAAAACCAATATTTAAAACGTCATGTTGGTGATGAACACCAGTGAAACAAGTTCCTCTACATGTTTCAAGAACCAAAAATGAGCCCGAGAAAAAAGGGAAAGAACAGAAGATTTATAAACACCCAGTGAGTTCTTGAAGGATTCAAGAGAAAAGCCCAAAAGCAAAACCAACATTAGCCATAATTTATCTAAACTAATCCTAGACAATCCAAAAATGTCATGCAAAATCAAGTAGAGGTAGTCATCACACTACGCAAACCATACCAAATGTGTGCACAAAACACTAGTTAGTGCCGACCACTTAAGTCCCAAAACAAACAAAGAAATCACAACTAAACTCAATCTTCACCAGTAATCAAAAAGCTCCAATCCTCTAATGATCACTGAAGTCCCAGGATCATTATATCAAACACTAACAAAGAGGGGGATATATGTATAATATCAGTGATATGGCCTTATTCTATATAATAATATTACAGACACTATGGGGTCGATTCCGATCCGGTAAAATGCGCTCCGAATCGTCGTACGGAGCGTTTTTCCCCCGTACGAATAGTACCCGTAAACGTACGACGAAGTACGATCCGTACCAGGAGCCGAACTCCATACGAGTCGTACAGGACTCCGTACGACTCAAATCTCCGTATGAGTCTCACTCGGAACCCGCTGTACACGACATCACTACTGTTCGCGGCTGGTTTTTACGACCCAGCAAGTACGATTCGTGTCGGGTACGCACCGTACGACCCTTTTCCTACGGGAGCCGAAAACAGTCGTAAACGCAGAGTTCGCGCCGAAACAGGTACGGAACGCCCCCCCTGGGTACGGCACGTACCCCCCATGATCGCAGGGGTACGCACCGTACCCCTGTGATCATGCGGGGCACGTGCCGTACACCCAGCGTACATGGGGTACGCACCGTACGAATCGACGTGTACCGTACGAATCGCGCCCGGGTCGGACGATCGGGATCGGAATCGTCCGGTCGTACGGCGTCCGTACGAGTCGTACGGAAACGGCTCCGGATACGAATCGTACGGACGGGGATTTTACCGGATCGGAATCGACCCCTATATGGTCATAGCATTTCTAGGCATAATTCAACAATACCTTGAGGTTGGTATGCAATCATGCCATTAATGCACATATCATCAAGGAAAGAACTTTCAGTTTGTCTCCCACTTCAGCAAAGATCCACAGTTACTGTAACAGAATACAAATAATCACCACCATTACACAACAGTGTTTTAAAGAAATCCACTAAGTATATGAAAAAACAAAACCATCATCTTTACCTCAAAACACGACGTACAGTTCTTCAAAATGTGTGGTACAATCCAAGTTCTAAATTCTTTTGTTCACTATGATAGGTGAAACTCCTTGCTTGAAGTGGGAATTGTAATTTTTTTATATATTTCCTATAATAGCTTGCGTAGTTTATATAAATTGTAGTGGGAATAGTCTATGTATTACTTTTACATTTTATATTTAATTTTATATTGTTATTTTTTATATTAGTATGTTTTTGGGTATTTAAAATTATAATATTTTTAATTACTGATGTTTTTAATGTGTAAAATATTTTTTACTACATTGTAAGAATTTTAAGTTGTTTACTTGTTTAATTTAATTAGAATGGTTTGTTTCGTAAATATTTAATTTTATTGGTATATGTATATATACATATAAAAGCAGAGAGCTCTGGGTAGTTCTTAAGTTTAGGTGGATATTAGGCACAGTATGGAGCACTCTCAACACGAGTGACACTCCAAATTTGCCCACCACAAATGTCTGATTTTCTGTCAAAGTCTTTAGGCGTAGGATTAGCACAGTGCCATCCACACCACGATAGAAAGGGACAAAGTCTTTTGCCATTTCTACAGCAAAGTCTTTAAGCATAGGATTAGCACAGTGATATCCATGCTGAGCTGTAAAATGGCCAAAGCCTTTTACCACTCCAGGCACAGTTTACAGCTTTGGATTGGTAAAGTACCATCCAAGTCAGCCTGAAATGAATAAGAGCAAACCCTGACATGTGTTTTGCTCTCATTAAAGCTCTTCAGAGAGGTATAGCTTTGTCCAGACACAAGGTATCACCTAGTATAAATAAATAAAAACCCCTTTCAATGGAATCGCGTGAGCATGCGAGTTAAGATGGCCGCTCCCCGCCCCCCTCCCCCCGGTGAGCTCCTCACCGCGTCAGCCCTTTATCAACAATTTTTGGCTTCAAAAGGCCAGAACTTGTATCTGAATATATTAGCAGCAGCGTTTGGGGCATTTGCTCACTGGTGGGGTGCTATTCTAGTTCTGCAGAGCGACGGAAGCTGTATTTTTCCCTTTCTGGTTCTTCCTCGGCCTTTTCACACAGGTACAGCAGAGTATTCCAGTTAGGGGGCGGAGTAACACTCTGGAAAGTCAGATTTAGCTGCTGCACCTCCTTATATTGGAAGATCTTCTTTATTAATAATTCTCTCCTGCAAATGTTATTATATGTTGCTGCTGAATTCAATTTAGGAAATATGGAGAGCAAACATGCGCAGGTTCAGCATAATAAAAAGAAACAAAATGTTTCTACTCCTCCTGTTCAATCAAAAGTGGTAGAATCTAACAAGCCTTCTTTGGCTTTATTACTTGACGAGATTCAAGCAATTCGTTCTAGCACATATACTATTGCATCAGATATTGAAAACTTACGAAAGGATATGGCTAGTATGTCAATGAAAATATCTGACAATGCAATTAAGATTCAAGACAATAAAGTCAAAATTGATACTTTCTCACCATTTGTAGCAAAGATATCTCCTATGTCTAACCTTCTTCTTGATTTGGAAAATCATAATAGGCAATATAACTTGCGTATTTTTAACTTACCATAAGACGTAGAAGGTAATGATTGTAGGTTATCCTTGGAGAATTTCTTGCCTGGTCTTTTACGTATGAAATTTCCTGGGATGTTTGAAATTGATAAGGCTCACAGGAATCCTTCTCATTGTAAACCACACCAAAATAAACCTAGACAAATGATCTGTACAGTTTTAGTGTTGATACAAAAAGTGGCACGAGAAATTCCTTCCTTAATGGTTAATGGCATTAAAAAATGTATTCACCAAGACTTTGCTAAAGAAATTGTTAAGACACTCAAATAATTCACTGACCTTGTCCACGGTTGCGAAGTCTTGGATTTAAATATGGTCTTTTTGATCCTTCGACCATGCAAATCTGGAAAGATAGATTTTCAAAATCCTTTCAGCGCCCTGAAGACCTTCGGCTATTTTTGGATCAACATTTACAACTCCCTATGGATACGGATGAGACTGCTACTTGAATCTAATTTTTTTTTCTGGCTAACTTAATTGTTGAATTCCTAAGAGGGTTTCGATGGTTCAGTCATTCTTGTGTGTGCGTTTCAAGATTGTTAATATTGTTTAAATGTTTCATTTCTAGAGCTACTTTTTTTCTTTTATGCTTTAAACTTCATCTCTTCTTTTTCACTGTATTTTCCTTACCTCATTATGGCTAGTTTTAATAATATTAAAATTGTATAATTGATTGTTAAATGTTTAAGACATCCTGTGAAGCATACTAAACTTTTAGATTATTTAGGAAGTTATAAAGCGGATATTTGCTTCATACAAGAGACACATATTGATGATCATGGTCTTGGTTTTTATGAAAAAAATGGGTTGATACTCTTATATATTCTCCTGCTGTAAGCAGAAAATATTGTGTTGCTATCCTCCTTGCAAAAAGAATAAACTGTCAACTATTAAGTACATCTTTGGCTGCAGAAGGTAGATATATTATAGTGAAAGTTAAAATTCAAGACACAGCTATGTTTTTAATTAATGTATATGGGCCAACAACTGATGCCCCCAATTTCTGGTCTCTTTTAACTACAAAAGTTCCCAAGTTAGGCAATGTCCCACTTACAGTTGGAGGATAGTTCAACCTTACATGTGACCCTTTATTAGATAGACCATCTCACACTAAATATCGACCACCTAAAGCTTTTTTTACTCTAAAGTCATTTGTTAAAACAACTAAGTTAGTGGATATTTGACAGTTACATTATCCTACTGAGAAAATGTTCACTTGTTTTCAAAACCTTATAGCTCTTATGAAATATTAGATTATTTATTAGTTTCTCGCCAATTCATTCATTCAGTTGTTACACCAAACATCTATAACATTGATAATACTTACCATGCTTTGATTTCTATTGTTCTACAACTGAGTAGTACAAATATCAAGCTCAGTCCAGATGGGGTATGAATTCAAGCATTGTTCTTAATGAAAATAATAAACCAAACATTTTAGCAGCACTTCAAGATTACTTTCTGCTCAACCCAGCAGGCTCTACATCTATTGTGACTCGATGGGATGCCTTCAATGCCTATATAAAGAGGGACTTCCATTTCTCTTGTGGCGCAGAAAAATAAAATCTTCAATTCTAATATTAAACATTTGGACAAACAAATTGCAAAATTCAAGAGACTTTTCATAATATCTAATGATCCCCAATTTAAAATAAAATTACAAAAGCTGCGTTATGAGTTCAACTCAAATTTAAGTAGAAGAGCTGGTATATAACTTTCTAATTCTAAAGCCACATTTTGTTTTAAGGCAAATAGATCTTGTAGGCTTTTGGTTAACTATTTACGTATTAAAAAAAAAAAACACAAATAAATTCAATTCATGGTCCCAATATAAAGATTGCATTGTCACAAAAAGATATTGTTAATGAATTTCTAAATTATTATTCAACCCTATTTAATAAACCTCATTTGGATGACCATTTCCTGATTGACCATTTTTTATATAAAGGTGGATTACCTAAAGTTTCACAGTTCACCAAAGATAAATTAGATTTGCCAATTACTGAGGAAGAAATTCAAATGGCTATTAAATCCCTTAAGCGAAGTAAATCTCCAGGTCCTGATGGAATTCCAGCAGAATTTTATAAAGAATTTGACTTGCAACTCATTCCTCATCTGTTTAAACTTTTTACCTTTTATAGTGCTTCAGGCTCAACTTCTGGTTCTTTTACTGAAGCTTTGATTATAGTTATACCAAAAACTAATAAAGACCCGACAATTGCATCAAATTATTGCCCTATTTCCTTAATAAATCAATATTGTAAACTCTATGCTAAAATTCTTGCAACCAGATTGACCTCTGTATTGGATTCCCTTGTCCATCCTGACCAATTTGGTTTAATGAAAAATAGATATTCCATCAATAACACAAGAGTTTTGTTACATGCTATTGAACAGGGGTCTACCTTATCCTTACCATCTGGAGTACTCACATTGGATGCTGAGAAAGCTTTTGACAAAGTTCATTGGCAATTTTTCTTTCATACTTTAGCGGCATTTAATTTTGGTGATTTGTTTATTTGCATGATATCTGCTCTCTACACTCGCCCTTCTGCTCGCCTATTTATAATGACCAAATTTCAAATCCTTTTCTTCTTTTTGGAGATATCCGACAAGGTTGTCCATTGTCCCCATTGCTATTTCTTCTTGTTATTGAACCCTTACTTACTTCCATTAGAAAATGTACTGATATCACTGGTATTAATATCAAAGAGTTTACCATTAAAACATTAGCGTATGCAGATGATGTACAATTGTTTAATAGTAATCCTGAATCCTCACGTCCTCTTTTATTAAATATTATCTCATTATACTCTCAGATTTCAGGCCATACGTTAAATGCCAATAAAACTGAATTTTTCCCATTAAATCTTCATTGTACACCTGATATGTTACCCATACAAGAAATAATTTGGCAAGGAAATAAAATCAAATACCATTTCATTTTGTTTTCTACTTCTAAAAAAAAATTGAATTGAATTGTGAGTCTTTTATAAAGTACATTAAAGATAAATTATACAAATGGTCTACAGTACACCTTTCATGGGGGGAACATCCTTTTCAACGCAACTTTTACCACGCAGTGCCTTTACGACGCAACTATTACAACGCATGTCATTACAACGCATAGTGCTGGGGTGCGCTCTAGGATAGGGAATAGATTTAATTTACTATCCAACACCTTCCCTACTATCCACGGGGACTGGAGTTGGAATAGTAAATTAAACTATTCACTATCCAGCACCCCTTAACGCTATGCGTTGTAACAGCATGCGTTGTAAAAACTGCGATGTACAGGCATGCGTGGTAAAACCATGCGTTGTAATGTCATACATCCCTTTCATGGTGGGGGGAAAATGGACTCAATAAAAATTATAATAGCTCCTAAAAGTTTTTATTCTCTAGCTGTGATCCCTAGTTAATTTTCTATGAAGTTTCATAGAACTGTTGATCAGCACTTTTCTAACTTTCTTTGTAATAATAAATCACCCTGTATAGGTTATAAAAAATCTAAAAATGGCAAAGTGTAATGAAGGATTTGGTTTGTCAGATTTTTTTAACCATCATAAAGCGTTTATCTTAAAACAAAGCTCTCTCTGGTTTAATCATTCCACCTTAATAATCCTCCTACATGGCTTCTAATAGAAAAGGGTTTGGTAACACTGTTTCCATTATCTACTTTGCTAACCATGTCTAGCACTTCAAAGGTAATTAATACATCTATTATTCCGAAATCCACAAAGCTCATATTAAATGATTTAGATTCACTTTTTCAAACAACTATATCAAATTCTGTAGATCTGTCATTATGGTACAATGCAAGACTAAAACTTTCTCGAACTGTAAAATGTTGTCATTTATTGATTAACACAGATATTTTTCATCTAAGAGACATATGGATGCACTGGAAGATATTAGTCCTTATAGTCAAGTTGAGTGAACGGAGCCCCTGGCAAAGGGCTCCCCACAATCTTATATGCACTTTTACCATTACTTGACTGCATGTTGGTAAAATAATCTGAGATATACACTGTACTTTGCACACGCAATAGGTCAACTCGGCGTCTTCCCTGGTCCACCACGAATTGTTCCAGTTGAGTGGAGGGAATTGTGACGCAGACCGGAAGTGCTGTTCATTAGACAATAGGCACAGCGGCAGTTAGCAATCTAGCTGCTTGACTGCCTGCATAGAGTATATTAGTCCTTACAGTCAAGTTGAGTGAAATGAGCACCTGGAAAAGAGCTCCCAACAATCTTATATGCCAGTCAGTCAAAACTTTATTTCGATTTTGGCAAAAATCATGAAAGTTGTATAAAATACAGAACAATAAAAATCGGAGGATATTCACGTGCCGGTTTTCTATAAAATCAATAATCGCCCTGTAACTTCATGATATAGCAATAAATATTTAAAAATGTAAATAACACCATTTTGACAGAACATTTTCAAATTTCATATCCACAGATAATATTTATACAGTAAAGTGCTAGATTATAAAAAGAAACTAAAACACTTAAACAAATAGATGTCAGCCAGTCGTTTTGTTTTTCCAACGTATCACCCATACCCAGCCTAAAAACTTTGCAACATCAATGACAATAGGACCCTCCAGGGATGATTTCAGGTTCCTAAAAGCATCGCAGCTAGACCTACAGGCACATGCATCAATATTGCTTTTTGCGATTCCTTAATTGCGAAAAATAAGGAATCGCAATTAAGGAATTGCAAAATGCAATGCATCAAGAAATCGCTAAATAAATTGCGATTTCTTAATATTCCTTAATTGCGACTCGCAAATTGCGAGTCGCAATTAAGGAATACCTCCCCATTCATTCATATAGGCCTAGAGGCCCATAGGAATGAATGGGAAGACATTCTCAATTTGTGATTAGCAATTAGCGAATCGCAAATTGAGAATGCGATTTCAAGGGTGCAGGGGTGTCCAAAGGACACTCTGTTGCACCCCTGAAATCAATCTGTGCACATATGTTGTGCACACACATGCCCTAAGGGCATGTGTGTGCACAACATGAAACTTTGAAAAATGCACAGAAGTGAATTTTTCAAAGTTTTCGCAAATTACGATACCATGATGTTCAACCTCATGGTAATTTGCTCCCCCTAATTGCAAAATCGCAATTTTTAAAAGTTTCATGCATTGCATTTAAGGAATCGCAAAATGAGATTCCTTAAATGCAATTGCAATTTGAGAATTCGCAAATATTTGCGAATTCTCAAATTGCGAGGGCCTTCACCCGTCATGCATTCCAAAAGCAGATTTTGCGATCGCAAACGGCCGATTTTTGCGATTCGCACCGTTTGCGATCGCAAAATCCTTTGATGCATGTGCCTGCTAGTTCCTAAGTTGAGAGTGATGGGTTTCAGCCATCTAGACCTTGGTTTATAATACAAAGGACATACAAAAAAAGATATGTAGCTCTGATTCCTTCATATCCTCACAAAAGAGACAGTTGCTGTGATTAGTAGTACACCATTCGTTCATAAAAGCATTTGTTGGTAGCGATCCCACCCTGAACTGATGGTTCAGTTTCCTATCCCTTGTGGAAGTAATTAGATCCCAATAACTCTCGTAGGAGGCCTCATGCTTGGCATTAAGGAATGTATTGGTTAGTGAGGGTTTAATATTGGATGAGAATCGCTTCGAGACTAACATGTTCCAGTACGCTGCCTTGAGCTCAGATTTGGATGGAAAAGTGCTTTCGGCAGGAGCTGACCAAAGGCGACTCATACCCATCTCACTAAATATATTTTTAACAGTCTTTAGCCAAGGGATTTTCCTGGAGACATCTAGATCTCTAGTAGGGCTGATGCATAGCATGATAATTCAGGAGTGACCCAAAGCCTCCTCCAAAAGGCTATCGGCCTGTAATGAGCCACATCACTGATCATCTGGCAGCCAAGATCCAAACACAAGGGTAATAACGGGGTAGATTGCAGAAGGCCGATTATAGACCTGAGAAACTTGTTTTAGGCCAGCGCCAAGTTATCCAGATTTGCATAACCCCACAACTTGGCCCCATAGGATTGCAGCAATAGTTTTAGTGTTATAGATTTGCAACAGGGGAGCAATTGGTTTGGTGTAAGATAACCTATGCTCTTATATAACAATCTTATATGCACTTTTACCATTACTTTTTTTATTTTTTTTATTTTCAAAAACCTTTATTAAGGAAAATCATGTCAGACACAATACACTGTGCAACACTGCGGCTCAAATCGACAAAGTACAGATCAAGTCAAGCATTTAGTAACAAGTAGACTACATCTTACCCCTTTTACCATTACTTAACTGCACATTGGTAAAATAATCTGAGATATACTTTGACCAAATCCATTTTAAACTTGCTTCATTTTCAAAACTGCCTCGTTTTTAAAACTGCCTCGTTTTTAAGTTTAAATATTTAAGAAACTTACTTTGAGCATTCTTGCACGTTTGCACACTGTACTTTGCACACGCACTAGGTCAACTCGGCGTCTTCCCATTTTCCACCATGGATTGTTCCGGTTGAGTGGAGGGAATTGTGACGCAGACCCGTAGTGCTGTTCTTTGGACAATAGGCACAGCGGTGGTTAGCAGTTTAGCTGCTTAACCAGCTGCATAAATGCCGATGCCTGCCTCGACGCGCAGCAGGCGCATGGAGCGGGTGTGCCGCTGGCGCGCCGAAGGCGCGCCTAAGGCAAGCCCGTCTGCGCATGTCCGGGACCAGGGGCCATATCCCCTGCCACTCCACCTTCAGCCCTTCTCCGGTATACCAGGGAAGAATTAATACAACTGAAGAAGTTGCAGGGCAAGTGTTTTTACACTGCTCATACAAACTGTCTCCACTGACTACCCACCCTCCCCCGGCAGGGAACTTGTTCAATATGGCTCTGCTTAGCTGCCGATCCCTGCCAAAACACACCGTGGAAATTTCGATACTATTACAAAACAAGAACCAGATGTTCTGTTTCCCTCAGAGACTTGGCTATCCCCAAGTTTAGACCCAGACATTTTTCAAACACTCCCCCCTAGCTACCTGATTCAGCGTTTAGGCAGAACAAGCAGGAAGGGTGGCGGGATCGCAATCATTTTTAAAGACCATCTACTTTGCCGTATTTTGGACAGCCCTCTTTCATACTGGAAAAATGCCAATTCTTCTATTGAATTCACTCCCTCAGTTACTTTTATTGGCATTCTTCTATACCGCCCCCCCCAGGAACACGCGGACAATTTTGCAGCTCTCTACTGGAAACTGTCATAAACCTCGGTGGTGCGTTGTCTAATTTTAACCTTCCTGGAGATTTTAATTTTCATTTTGACGACCCTTTGGACAGGGTGGCTAATGACTTAGCCCATGATCTTGCAGCTTACCAACTATACCTAAAGGCACACCAAGCAACTCATAATAAGGGTCATCTCCTTGATCCTATTTTCTCAGGCACAGCTGAATTAAAAGGGAAAGACCCCATCCCCCTTTTTATGGTCAGACCACTTTCTAGTCCCTTTCTCTTGGCATCCACCCACTTCGGGCTCACATTCGCTAGCTTCACGCACCCAAATTCGCCATTGGTCCAAGCTGATCGTAGAGGACTGGACCCGCGAATTGGAATTAACCAAACCCAATCATGACACCCATCCTTCAGCAGCTAATAGAAAGTTCTCCTCGTGGATTGAGAACTCGCTTGATACAGTACTTCCCAGAAGAACTATATTAAAAAGATCGGACCTAATAAATCCCCTTGGTTCACTCCCGAACTTCGTAAATTGAAACAACAGTGCAAAAGATTTGAAAGGTCATGGAGGAAAGACTTTTCAAGTGAGAAAACAGCAGAATATAGGTAATCCATCGCTCTTTATAAAACAGCACTAAAAGTAGCCCAGTCTACCTATTTCAAGGAAAAAATCCGATCCTCCTCTAATTCCTCCAGAGAAAAATTTCAGATCGCTAAAAACCCCTAAAAGTCCCTGACCCTCCTGCAGCCCCTGACCCGTCCGGACGCCAATGCAATGAATTAGCAGGATTCTTCTCTACCAAAATTCAAAATATCCTCAGTCATCTCCCACACACCGACAATGAGCACACAGCCAAGCTCGCCCAATCAGAACCTCAGAATATTTTTCATCTCTTAGACGCATATACTCCACTCACCGAGGAATTACTCTCCCTCATCCTAGACTCGATCAAAAGCAGGTCCCCACTTGACCCTGCCCCCATAACATCTTGAAGTTGGTAGCAGCCACGGTCGCCTCTGTCATCACCAATCTAATTAATGTCTCCTTAGCATTGGGTACAGTCCCCCAGGACTGGAAAAATGCAATGGTGAAGGCGCTATTAAAAAAAACCTCATCTGGACCCCGCCGAGCTGAGCAATTACCATCCCATTTCATTACTTCCCGGAATTAGCAAGATCGCAGAAAAAATTTTCAATCGTATACTTTCAGCGCACATGGAAACTTTTAAACTGCTCCACTCTTCACAGACTGGCTTTCGCCCTGGTCAGCGTACAGAGACTGCACTGACAGCGGTAGTAGAGGAGTCAAGAAAGATTCTTGACTCCGGAGGATCCTCGGCCATTATCCTCCTGGACCTAAGTACAGCCTTCAACACGGTGAACCACTGCACTTTGGTCTACCGCCTCAAAAAAGTGGGAGTGACAGGTAAGGCCTTATCATGGCTGCAATCGTTCCTGGAAGAAAGATACGTCCAGGGATTCCAAGGAAATACCCGCTCCTATCCAGTCTCGCTGCAATGTGGAGTTCCTCAGGGCTCGTCCCTGAGCCCCACGCTTTTTAGGTCGAGCAGACGTACTCTCAATGCGTGAGCATTGAGAGTGTCTGTCTCGACAACTATTGTTGCCGCTTTTTGGGAATGTGGACACCTATCTGGCACGAGCGTTTCCCTTGCAGTTTTCACCGCGGGAGCGCGCGCGTCTGCCCCGCGCATGCACAGAGTAACTCACAGCCATTTTTTTTTTTTTTTTTAGCCCCAAACCGAATCAGGTATCAGAGCGCTTTACATATAGGCAGCCCCCACCCCTCTGCATGCACGCACACACAGGCGAGCGCATGCACACACATACAGGCACACGGCACACAGACACTCGCTCACACACACACCCCCCTCCCCCACAGTCACACACACGCACTCCAAGACACATACACACACGCACGCACGCACGCACACACACACACACACAGCCCGCCACTCGCGTGCGCGCACACATGCTCCCCCCTCGCCCCGCTCAGCAACCCACTCACCGGCTTCCTTCGTGCGGCGGCTCTCCTCAGCTGCAGGGCCCGGCAGCAGGACTCTTCTTCCCTCCTTCGGCACCGGGGCGCAGGGTAGGCTCCCGCCTGCTCCGGTGCTCCCCTCCAAACACGGCTCCAATCGCGGCTCTTCCGGTTGTCGCGCCGGCCTGCCTGACTTCCTGGTCGCAGGCCGGCAGAGTGACGGCGGTGATTTGCGGTACTTATTTATTTAGTTATTTATGCATTTTTATTAGCGCGGACTTTACCCGAAGGCGGTATTAATTTATATATGTATTTATGCATTTTTTTTGTACTAATCAGTATGTATGGATCGTGACTTTAATTTTGTAAGATTCACCAGATAACAATGATGTGTCAGAGCGTTTGACTTTGACAATGCTTGTTTGTTTACTCACTGCCTCCTTCAGCAGCGCCTTGGTTTTGTCTGGGCTGATTCCTCGCCAGCTGTTCAGCATCCAGGCAGACATTTGGGGCAGACAGTCTCTAGCCAGCGAGGCCGGAGAAGCCATTAAGCGTAATTCTCTTAATTGGGTTCGTGCATGACACACAATGTGCACCTTTGCAACGGGTCCATTGAAACTGAATACATTCTAAAGCAATCACGAGAAGACACAAAGTAACCCGCCATTATGAAGCAACCCTAAACCGGCTTAGAACTGTAAGGAGCCTTTCCATGCCCCCAGAGCGCTTAAACAATAATACATTGAATAATAAAAAAAATAACGCTGTATTCTTTGTCGGAACCAACAGTTGAGCCTAACAAAATTCCTACAAGATTGCAGACAGGCAGAAATACAGCTGTAGGTGGTTGGACAATTGCGCTAACTCCCTAGGAGGTACTTTGCATGCAACTTTATCTTGAAAACAAAACAGCAGCCACAGAGCTCCCAAGATTCCGAGTTTGTGATTTTATAATGGGATACACCAAACTACAGGTCCCAGAATGCAAAGCAATAACCTGGACTGCATGGGAATTCGAGAGTTCTGCATACATTCTCTGCCCCCCCCGCTCCCCATGTGCACCATATTGTTTGTGCATATTTAGAGCCAACAATCTTGACACAGCCTTGATTTTAGTTTTTCTCTAAGACCAGAACAGTATAGCTCACCACATGCAGTGAGTCATGTGTGACTGAGCAGAATCAGGTTTTTTCGGCCAACAGCAGTGAGCACGGTGGGACTTTTGGGCCTATGGTTGTAAAGGGTATGTTAAACATGTGTAATACTGTTGACCGAAACATAACAGTTCTGATATGACGCGTGTTTGTTTCTTATAATACCCCTAACTACAAGAAACACCAAGAATTGCCACGCAAACATCCAACAACATAGTTGCCAAGTTTCCTAGGTGTGACTAGTTACTTAAATACCAAGACACAAACCTCACATGAACAATGTGTTTCCAAAACGTTTCAGCAGTAATCCTGTTTTTATTTGGACAATGTCAGTCTGTGCCATTTAAATTTGAATGCTGTTTACTTTTTTAAGAATCAACAAACCTCACGTGAACGGTGCGGTCTCAAAACGCATTGGCGCTAATCGAGTTTCAGAAATTGTGAGGAACTTTATAGTTAATGCTGTGTCTGTTGATATATTTTGCTTTCTACATTTTAATTAGGTTCCCTGTTTTTTATATCCAGTATATAAGTATATTGCTCTCTCATTACACTGCCCCCTCACACACTGTGCCCCCTCACACACTGTGCCCCCTCACACACTGTGCCCCCTCACACACTGTGCCCCCTCACACACTGCCCACTCACACACTGCCCACTCACACACTGCCCACTTACACACTGCCCACTCACACACTGCCCACTCACTGCGCACTCACACATTGGCAACTCACACTAGTTTAGGCCACACACACACACTGTACCCTCACACACCCCGCACCCTCACACACTCTCATTACACTGCACCCTCACACACTGCCCCCACGCACTGCCCCCTCAGAGACTGCCCCCTCAGACACTGCCCCCACACACACTGTCCCTTCACACACTGCCCCCTCAGACACTGCCCCCTCAGACACTGCCCCCTCAGACACTGCCCCCTCAGACACTGCCCCCTCAGACAGACTACTCACATACTGCCCCCTCACGCACTGCCCCCTCACACAGACACAACCCCCCTACACACACAAACACACAACCACGCACGCAAAACCCCACACACACGCAAACCCCGCCCACACACACGCAAAACCCCCCACACACGCAAACCCCCCCACACACACACGCAAAACCCCACACACACATGCACACACACACACACAACCCCACACACACAACCCCACACACACAACCCCACACACACAACCCCACACACACAACCCCACACACACACAACCCCACACACACACAACCCCACACACACACAACCCCACACACACACAACCCCACACGCGCACACAACCCCACACGCGCACACAACCCCACACACGCACACAACCCCACACACGCACACAACCCCACACACGCTTACAACCCCACACACGCACACAACCCCACACACGCACACAACCCCACACGCACACAACCACACACGCACACAACCACACGCACACAACCACACACGCACACAACCACACACGCACACAACCACACTCGCACACAACCACACACGCACACAACCACACACGCACACACGCACACAACCACACACGCACACAACCACACACGCACACAACCACACACGCACACAACCGCACACACCCACACATGCACACACACACACACACAAACACACACACACACACAAACACACACACACAACCACAACCAGACACAATCACACACCAGGATAGCAAAACATAGCATAGCAAAACAAAACATAGCATGGCATAACAAACATAGCATTGCATAACAAAACAAAACCTAGCATAACAAAGCATAGTTTAACAAAACACAACAAAACATAGAAAAACAAAACATAGCATAGAAGAACAAAGCATAGCATAGCAAAACATAATAAAACAGCACCACTCAGCACCACTCAGCACCACCACAGCATCACTCCGCACCACCACAGCATCACTCAGCACCACCACAGCATCACTCAGCACCACACTCGGCGCCACCCCAGCATCACTCGGCGCCACCCCAGCATCGCTCAGGGCCACCCCAGCATCACTCAGGGCCACCCCAGCATCACCCAGCGCCACCCCAGCGCCACTCAGCGCCACTCCAGCATCACCACATCATCACTCAGCGCTACCCCAGCATCACTCAGCACCTACACATTATCAATCAGCACCACCACAGCAGCACCCCCACACACCACCACACACCACCACAGCATCACTCAGCACCACTCGGCACCACCACATTATCACTCAGCACCATCACAGCACCACTCAGCACCACCACAGCACTACCACAGCACCACCACATTATCACTCAGCACCACCATGGCACCACTCTGCAGCACCACAGCACCACTCTGCAGCACCACAGCACCACTCTGCAGCACCACAGCACCACTCTGCAGCACCAGAGCAACACTCTGCAGCACCACAGCATCACTCTGCAGCACCACAGCATCACTCTGCAGCACCACAGCATCACTCTGCAGCACCACAGCATCACTCTGCAGCACCACAGCATCACAGCATCACTCTGCAGCACCACAGCATCACTCTGCAGCACCACAGCAGCATCACTCTGCAGCACCACAGCATCACCCTGCAGCACCACAGCATCACTCAGCGCCACTCCAGCACCACCACATTATCACTCAGCACCACCACAGCGCCACTCCAGCACCACTCGGCACCACCGCATTATCACTCAGCACCACCACAGCGCCACCACAGCACCACTCAGCACCACTCAGCACCACCACAGCACCACTCAGCACCACCACAGCACCACCACATTATCACTCAGCACCACCACATTATCACTCAGCACCACCACATTATCACTCAGCACCACCACATTATCACTCAGCACCACCACATTATCACTCAGCACCACCACATTATCACTCAGCACTACCACATTATCACTCAGCACCACCACATTCTCACTCAGCACCACCACATTCTCACTCTGCAGCACCACAGCATTACTCTGCAGCACCACAGCATCACTCAGCGCCACTCCAGCACCACTCAGCACCACCACATTATCACTCAGCACCACCACATTATCACTCAGCACCACCACATTATCACTCAGTACCACCACATTATCACTCAGCACCACCACATTATCACTCAGCACCACCACATTATCACTCAGCACCACCACATTATCACTCAGCACCACCACATTCTCACTCAGCACCACCACATTATCACTCTGCAGCACCACAGCATCGCTCTGCAGCACCACAGCATCACTCAGCGCAACCCCAGCATCACTTAGCGCCACCACATCACCATCCGCGCCATCACAGCATCAATCTGTGCAACCATTTAACAACAACTGGTTCAAATATGTTCTCTCAATGTTTCACGCTTTAATACAAATGTCACAAAAAGATGGTAATATTTCACCTCTGTTCTTGGATTTTCATCACAATAAAATACACTGAACATAATCTTCACAAAAGTTATTTACAAAGTTTAAGCTATTTCCATTATAAATTACAATCACTTTTATTTAAGTATTAATTATTTAAAAAAATTAAAAGCCATTGTTATTTGTAATATCAATACATCTAAGTCACGTAAATACAAAACATGTTGCATTACAAATGCTATAGGTGTCACATTTGTGAAAGTTATAACTATTGGCATTGTAAATGACAAAGCTATTAATTTAGCTATTTTGAAAACCAACACATAAATAAAAGAATTGTCATTTACAAGACCAATAGCTCAAACTTTCATAATGCGAGACCTATTGCATTGCAAATGCTTGTTAATGTGTATATGGCCCCCCTAGCAGGGATCGTAGCCCCTTTTGGTATCCACATGGTTACGTACGCTGATGATACCCAGCTAATCAGGCGGAACAGTCACCCATGGATCTGCGTTCCTGCCTCAAGGAAGTTGCAAGTTGGATGGGCTCATCTCACCTGAAGCTCAATGGTGACAAAACGGAGCTCATGCTGCTGGGTAACCAAGCAAACTTTAACTTGAACACTATGTGGCCGATTTTGCATGGGCCCAGCTCCAACGCCAAAAAAGGAGATAAAAAGTTTGTGCATCTGGCTCAACCAAGATCTCACTTTTAGAGCCCAAGCAAGGAAAACTGGTGCCCCTTGCTACGGTCTGCTCAGAACCACCCGAAAAATACTTCCTCTTTTACCCTGCCACTCAAGAAAGCTGTTGATCCAGGCACTCATCCTCTCCAGGCTGGATGATTATGGCAATGCTCTTTACTTGGGCGCTCATAACTCAGTCATTGCCAAACTACAAGTGATACAAAATTCGGCAGCAAGACATTTTAAGGCCCTCTGCATTGCACATAAGGGCTTGCAAGGCAAAGGCCCATCTATAACCAAAAACTTGGTTAAACCATACAAGGCTACTCGAAGTCTTCGCTCGGATGAGCTTCACCTGGCTGAGATTCCCAGGATTAAGAAGGTCAGAACGGGCATCCGCCTTTTCTCCTACAATGCCCCTAAACGCTGTAACTCCCTTCCTCTCCCTATCTGTAAGGAAGCTAACCATCTGACATTTCGCAGACATCTGAAAACCTGGCTGTTCCCATAAATCCATCCCTACCCCTAGCGACCTCTGCAGCGCTGGGATGCCTCCGGGTAGCCATGCGCTATACAAAAGCCTTTTCATTTCATTCTATTTTATATCCCATGGTAATACTTTTTTATCGTTTAATGTAGTTCAAGAAAAAATTCACTTACCTCCTTCTGATTTTCTTAAATATGAGCTTTTAAGTAATTCTATACTAGACTCCTTACCTAATAATATTCCTTCAAATATAAATTCAGACTTAACAATTTATATTCGAGCAGTATCTTCTTCATCTCATGCTGTTTCATTAATGTATAAAAAAACTGAATAATTTTCAAGGTAACAATATCAACATGATTACGACGTTTTGGAATAATGAACTCTCAATATATTTCTCACATGATACATGGAAGAAAATATGGTTGAATAATATTTCAGGAGGGTTATCTGTATCGCTTTATCAAACAAATTCCTATATTCTGTTTAATTGCTTATGGACCCCCTTAAAGTTATTCCAGGCTAAGTTCTCTCATACTTTGAATTGTTGGCACTGTAATTCACATACAGGTTCGTTAAAACATATGCTTTTTTAATGTACTTTTGTATTAAAATTTTGGAAGGAAATTTGGGACGTCATATGAAAATTATTCAATATCTCTGAGAGACTTTCATTTAATATGTTGATCTACAAATCCGTTGCGCTTTCTACAGAAATGTCTGACTTAGATTGTAAACTTCTACATTTTTTATTGTCAGCTACTGTAAAGTCTATCGGAAAGATGTGTCATTATCTGTTCATGCTTGTTAGTCATGGATTATTTTTACTAGAAGAGGTGCCAATTTACCCTTCTCTGGTATTGCTCATAATAGTCCCTCTTATCATTCATTTTGGAAACCGATTGATCATTATTTTACTTTATATTTATAATTTCTTGTTATTTGTATCCCTATATTATAAATAAAATACTTTTAATGTATAGTAGTTCTGTTAAAACATTATTTTTACAATAATAACAGATTGTTTTCTTCCCCTTCCTTTTTTTATTTTAAAGTTTATGTATTTCATACTATATTGTACCTGTTTTATATTTTATTATTGTTCTTTAGAGATACGTTTTTTACATGGGTACTTTGTATGGTGCTCTTTTTTGTAATGTCTTTGTTTATTATAAAAATGTAATAAACTATTTTGAACAGTGAAACAAAACCCTTTCAGGCATAGAGCGATGCATACATTATGCGGGTGTCGCTGGTGTTGAGAGTGCTCTATACTGGAGCTGCTTTCCACCTAAACTTGAGAACTACCCAGAGTTCTCTGTTTCTTTTTTTTGCATAATTTATGTGTCAATCTATGTCTTAAAGGGTTTTCTTTTGACTTATTTTGGGTGCTCCCTTGTGTCTGGACAAAGCTATACCTCTCTGAAGAGCTCTAATGAGAGCGAAACAAGTGTCAAGAGTTGCTTTTATTAATTTCAGGTTGGCTTGGATGATATTTTACCAATCCAAAGCTGTATTACTGTGCCTGGAGTGGAAAAAAGCTTTGACCATTTTACAGCTTCGCATGGATAGCAGTGTGATAATCCCATACTTAAAGACGTTGCTGTGAAATGGCAAGAGACTTTGTCCCTTTCTATATCTGCGTGGATGGCACTGTGCTAATCCTACGCTTAAAGACTTTGATAGAAAAGAAGACATTTGAGGTGCGCAAATTTAGAGTGTTGCTGGTGTTGAGAATGCTCTATACTGGAGCCGCTTTCCACTTAAATTTGAGAACTACCCAGAGTTCTCTGCTTCTTTTTTGCATAATTTATGTATCACTCTATGCCTGAAATGGTTTTGTTTTTACTTTACTGGGTGCTCCATTGTATCTGGGCAAAGCTATATCTCTCTGAAGAGCTCTAATGAGAGCAAAACGTGTGTCAGGAGTTGTTTTTATTCATTTCAGGTTGGCTTGAATGGCATTTTACAAATCCGAAAGCTGTAATACTGTGCCTGGAGTGATAAAAGGCTTAGGCCATTTTAAAGCTCGTCTTGGATAGCACTGTGCTAATCCTACGCTTAAAGACATTGCTGTGGAAATAGCAAAAGACTTTGTACCATTTTATCTCGGTGTGGATGGCACTGTGCTAATCATACGCTTGAAGACTTTGATAGAAAAGTAGACATTTGAGGAGAGCAAATTTAGAGTATCCCTGGTGTTGAGAGTGTTCTATACTGCAGCTGCTTTCCACCTAAACTTGAGAACTAACCAGAGTTCTCTGCTTCTTTTTTTGCACATATATATGTATATACACATATCACCTACTAGCAGTCGCCACTAGGTAGTTATAGTTAGGACCTAGTTACTATAGGACAATTGCGACATTCTACTCCCAATAACTTGGGCGCCGATTGTTGAATCTTCGTGAAATTTTCAAAACAAATTCTTTGTTGATATCAGCTCCTATGTTGAAAGTTTGGGGTTGATTCATCAAGGGGGGAGGCGAGAAAAAAAGGGTCCTAAAACGTGTTTTCTCCATGTTAATTTCCATAGGAAACTTTAGACAAGGCTACAGGTCGAACGGGTGAACGGAATTACCCCAAATTTGGCAGGGAGAAGGGTCTTGGTCTAGAAGGCACTGTAGTGTAGTTCCTATATTTCCAATAGGCTCTGCGCATTGGAATAATATATCCTATAGATTTGACGTAGCATTTAAGTCGACTAGGTCTCTATCGAATATATTAGACTTAATTGTGAGTGTCAGCTAGCTCAGAGGTCACTAGAAACTTTCTCGAATACACAAGAAGGGATTCGTTTCTGACAACCGCATAAACATGACAATTTTGTTTCCCCAAAAATAAAACTGATCATCAGAGTCGTGGAAACAATAGATAGATATTTTACTCAGTTAATCGTGCATGCTTCGTTTCATCAGAGGTGCAGAGAAATAGCGAGACGGGCGTTTTCAATAAAAGGATTTATTGAACAGTCTTCTTTCTCATGCAAGTAAAGTGAACTGCTACAATCGTAATACTGTTTGCAAAGTATAATACGTACAGTAAGAAGAGTATTATAAAATAATACTGTAAAAGCCTTGTATAGCTTCTAAACCATAAATAAATACATACATAAATAACAAAGGCTAAAAGTACTCAACCGGTGCTTCTAAAATACGCCTACCCCAATGTACCTAACCTAAGTCTAGTACGTGGGAAGAAGTAAGTGAGGTGTAGCATAGGTTTTGTTTTTCTTTGCTAAGAATCTAATAAGATTCAGCTCCGTACCTTGGTTTTAGAATGAAGGAGGTCTGGTATCTCTGTCTCGGACTCGATTTCTCAACACCCCGCGAGGGGAGCTTGGAAACACTGGAGCTGGATTCTCAGCAAGAGAAAGGACAGCTTCTCGATCAATGTGTCAGCTGGAGGGTCGGCTTCCTTCGACACTTGCTGGAGCGAGCTGCGTCGGGAAAGTAGATAGTCGAGCCGCTCCGAACTACCGTGGGTTTCTAGGGCAAGTGTAGGCATATTTATTCCTTGAAGGTGCCTAGTTTGACGTAAATTCGGACATAATAACGTCATCAAAGAACCCCAAGGGAATGGTAGTTCTTTGAAAACTCCATGATTTCTAGGACAAATCAATATTCAAGCAAGGGGATGTCCCTGACTGCTGAAGCTGAGTTTTCCAAGAAATCGTTGTGGTTTTTTGGAACAAGTGGAAGTAACCATGCCTGTATTTGGACTGGATGGGTTTTGTCTAAATATGGCTATGATTTCTATGTCTCTATAAGGGCCATGTGAATTGTACCTATATAAGGGCATGAATCAGTAAATTCCGCTTGGATTCTAAAATGCTACACAACACCCAGTCCACTTTATTATGTTCGATATTACTAAATTCTAAGCATTTTAAACATATCTAAAGCATGATGTGTAAAAATCCCTCCCAAAATACATAGAATGCATTTGAAATGGCTTGTACACGAAAGATGAGCATTTGTGCTGTACGCATTTAAAAAAGCAATATTTTCATTCAAAGCATGTAGTGTGACATTTGGAAAAAATTGCTTTTCAGAATGAGGCATGAAATAACATTTTTGAAATGGCTCTTAAATACAGAAGAAAGGTCGAGACCATTCCATGACAGAATAGATAAACTGTTTAGGTTGTGGACAAGGTCAAATATTGTCACTTGAAAGTGTTTCAAAGAATGATTGTTCTCTAAGAATAGTTTTACTTTAAGCAAATTAATTTCTGCCCCAAAAAAATTCAATTTTGGAAAACGTCAAATCGCAGAAAAATAGAGTTCTAAAGTTTGAATTTTTGTTTTGAAAAGTGAAGGTCGAATACAGAGTCTCATAGAACGCTGTGTTCTAACTTCAAAAGTAATTCTCGTTGTTTGGAGAAAACATCAAATCTTCTAAGCTGGCAAATAAATTGTCTACCACAGAAGGTGAAAGTTGGATCACTTCATTAATTAAACCGATAGCACAAAAATGTGAAGCATCACTGTCAGCGTTAGCCGCATTAGCAATGTTCGTCGGAGATGGAGATATTACCTGTGTGCCTGTCGATCCACGTATCTCACCGTCAGCAGATTGCGTCTGTGAGATCTCAATGAATGCCGTCCTCAGGATCGGTAGCTGCTGGGGGCAACACAATGCATGGCCGTTACTGAACCAAGCAAAGTATCTACATCTGTTGGCAGTGCTGATGGAATTGTTAGACAGATGTCCAACACACATTCTTCTCCGCATAGCAGGCATCGTAGAACAGGTAAGATGCAATCTTGCCAGATTGGTCGGACTGATAGAAACCACGTGGTATTCAGGCCTCTTAAACAAGCCAGGCCCAGAATCTGTATCATGCGCTCACAACACTTCATTGCCAGGAGAGTGTTCTCTATGGTAATCTGGGTGTCGCTGCTGACCAGACTTGTCATATCGGAGCAGAAGGAACAAGAATAGTATTCCTGCTACGTTTCCCAAAATGAGGGGCAGGCCGCCGAACACAGAGTGAACGAGGTATTGGAAAAATGCAGAGCACTGCTTCAAAGGGTGCTAACAGTCCCGAAAACACTGTCTTAAATACATGTACAATACCACTGGTATCAGACATGTTTAAGATATGACCTAACATTTCTACGAAATGTACGAGGCAGTTTGTGGATAAAAGGGCATGTATCTCTGCAGAGGACCATGCAACTTGTAGTTCATACTTCTTTTTGGACGAGGTTAGTGGCACAGTTTTTTGTAAAAGAATGTCTTTCATTCTGCTTAAAGTATCAATTCGAATAGAAGAGATGTTCAGTGAAGGCCATAACGGCGACTACCCGTCTTTAGGAAACAATACTTGCATACAATAAGTGACTCTAGCTGACACAGTTACATGCCACAACAGCTGTGATCATTCAACATTATATAGCTCCCGTTAGAAGCTGCCTAAAAATTGGATCTATCACTGCTGCTGGAGAACATTGCAGGTGGCAGGATAAGTTGGTCAAAGAACCATCACAGGCTCCATGTAAATTAATGCCCTGACATAAAAGTGTACCTCTTAGTGCACTTTTACATTGTGTACCACTAAGAAATACTTCTTTTCCCCCACTCTAACATCTGTGTGTGTACGGTAATTCCCAAGTTGACTTTAAGTATTCCTTACCCAACCTTTCATACACGGCAACTGGTATATGTTTTACACAGTATTGAAAATTGAAAATTGTCACAGGCAGAGTGATTATCCCATGTATTAGCCATTCTGTTGCAGGTTTATCTGAAACAGTTAATGGTAATCTTTCCAGATTTTCAATGTTCAGCACCGTATAGTCTGCTCCTCTTTGTGCCAGAGTGATTTGTTTATCTGTAAGTTTAAATACAGAAAAGAATGACATGGTGTTGATTAGACGTCATGGCACATATCCAGAACGAAGATTTTGCAACGTCCAGCCCAAATGCATCATAGAACGCAATTGTGACTGTCCATGCTGTAGCATGAGCAAGTCTTGTTCCATTATGTCAATTGCAAAGGATACTATGCTGTCCAAAGAATACATTCTGGATGACTGGGTCGTTAACCCATTATCAACTACAGAGAGTGCTTTCTCTAAATTAATACAATCAATTTCCCGTATTCTTTCTGCAGTCTCTGCCTGTGTCGCTTTCCAAGCTTCATTAGAAATGGCGTATATACCTGCGTATATGAAACGTTTATGACGTTTCTTTTGCAGGACCTTGTAAGAAGTCCCTTCAGTCAATGCCATCTTTAAGTAAAGATAAGTGTTGTTTAACCTCTGTAAGTGTAGATTTTTGTAGCCAGTCAAGGCACAGTTTTACTACACTGTATGTTGTTACTATCCCTGGATGTTGTCTCTGGATATATCTTGGATCTAGCCTAGTTACTGTAACCCCTTGTGTCTTGTTCAGGAATCTATTCTGACAGGTATTCATGTATGTGGGCCAGATTAACCGTTCTTTCCATTTAGGATCAGTTTTGTTTTTAAGTAAAATAGTTTTTACGTCGACCCCTCCTTCTGAAGTGTTTTTGCTATCAGGTGTAGGTGTAGGTATAGATGGTTTGTTCAAATCTTTTATCTTGACCAGGCCAAGGCAGAATGTCTGTTGCACAATGTCATTCAAAAACATTATTTGTTCAGGGATAATGCAGGCTCGAAGTAAAGCTTCTGTTTCCTGCACTTGCCAGTCTTTTGAGCCCCAGACAGTTTTTATTTCTATGTTGTCACTCCAAAAGTCGAAACCTAATGAGGACAGCTGGTCATAAAAGGCTGCAGAATAAATTTGCTTAGTATTAGTCAACATACTTTTCATTTCTGTCTTATTAACATTTTTAAAGTAAAACGTTTCTGGATTCGTGGTATTAAAACCTGAGAAGTATGGAAATTGTTCATAAAATGTTTTTGAGCTACCCTTCGGTGGTGTTGGACAATGTTCCCATTGATTGAAAGTATAAACATTCTTAGGGTTTGCAGATTTGTGCATGTAGTGATGGCCATAATGATTATAACAATACATTTGTGCATAATCTGATGAACCTTCTAAGTATTCATGCTTTGTAAATTTAGCAGACATCTCTAAGTCTGACATCATATTATTACCAGTCTCAAAGTCCCAATCATCAGAAAATGTGCTGGGTTAAACAAAGTCACTCAAGGAAACCTTGAATTGATGTGGAATCTTCAACAGCTCTGCATGGCCAAAGATGTCATAATCAGTTCTGTCCCATGCTATACCACCAGGTACAGAAACGGTTGTGATGTTCACTGATGTCAAGTCTCTTTATTCACGATCAGATGATTTGTGTGGCTTGAGGAGCAAGTTGATGTTCTTCCTTGCTGTGTCAATTTTACTATATCTTCCATTTATCAGCATCCCCAAAGTTAATACCAGGATTAGCCAAAGTAGGAGAAAAAGTGCTCCTAGCACAATCCAAAATTCAACCCATGGTGAAACCAGATACGTTTTTCCAAGTTGCGGAAAGAGTTCTGTTACTTGATCTTTAAAATTTTTATTTGCTGGCGTTGTTTCAAGCTCACTGGGATCCTCAGAAAATGTGTCAAAGTTACTGAAATAGGTACAGGCAGTTCTGTCAATTATTGGAATTGCATCAGGATTATGTTAAATCACTGGCGCTACCGGATCCTTTGTCATATTAGTATAGTCAGATGCTACATCATTGTAGACAGGAGTTATTTGGGTCTCAAGAGGCACAAGTTCCATAGCTTTATTGCTTAGTCCTTTGTTTTGTGCTGCAGCGTCTTCAAATATCAGTCTCTCAGTCTGAATCTCTTGGATAGTAGCAAGATTTGGGCTTCTCCTACATCTTTGGAGTCCACTGGGCCTACTACTTATTATTGGCCACATGATGTGGTTTTACCAGGTCAATGGATACAAACCTGTTCTCCTTCCTTCCAGCAAGGGCCGGCAGTAACACTGGTCTTGATCTGTGGATTGCTAGGACAGGTACTGGTTTTCTGTAAGAAGGCCCAAATTCCTTCTTATCCGCAATCTTTTCTCTGACTAGATCCCCAATCTTTGGAATTCAGACAGGCCTTGCTGGGACGGGTGGTTCTCCTTCAGTGGTCGTTGGCTTCTGTATTATGTTGCTTTGACTTCTCCTTTTCTCATTTAAGTCCTGCAAAACAGCCAAACGGTCTTTGATATCAAAGGGTTCTTGTTCCACCACTGAAGTGTAACGATCAAGATCCTGGACAAGCATTCTAGTACCAAAAAGAATTTCATATGAAGTAATTCCACCCAGAATATTTCTTGGCAGATTAATTAAACTACGTTGGACACTTATTAGATGTTTGACCAATCCGTCACCCGAGCCTAATACCCTAGCTGTTATAGATTGCTTTATGTCCCGTTTTTTTCTTTCCACTACAGAATTTCCCTCAGGGTGGAATGGACTTGAATACCGCAATGCAACACCCAGATTGGCCATGGCCTCCTTGTAAGATTTGGAGCTAAACGCAGGACCCTGGTCAGAATGTAACATGCCGATTGCGTATGTGCCGATAAAGACTCGCAAATATTTTATAACAGTTCTGGCGTCAGCCGAGCGCTGAGGCCACATCTAAATGAATCTTGAGCAGGAATCCACTGCGACCATGATATATTTATAGTTACTATCCCTTTGTAAGAGACCACAGTGGTCCAGGTAAACACATGCTAATGGTTTATCTGAAATTAAAAGGGGCGTCTGCGCCGGGCGTTTCACAGTTGAAACCTTAATTTTCTGGCAGATTTCACTTTCCAAAACATAGTTTCTGGTCTGTTTCCTCATGTGTGGCCACCAGTATCTTTGTTTTAATAATGACACTGTGGCGGAAACACCTGCGTGTGCAGAGGCGAGCCCTTCATGTGCTGCTAAGATTAGTCCTAATCTATGTTCCATGTTTGGAATTACTCTATCCCCCACTCCAGGGATTTGAGCAAAAGGAACATTATTTACATCAGTTATATATGAGTACTTGAGTGGAAAGCCTCTTGGTAACGTTTTACCGCTGTCTTTATTGGAAGCGGCGATAGCCTGCATTATTTCGCTGTTTATTTTCGTTTTTGAATGAGTGATTGCAGCTACAGAAGCTGTTTGCACAGCTGCCGTTGCGGCTTCATCAGCCAATGAATTCCCTGCAACGTGAGCGCCATCACGTTGATGACTCAGTGTATGGATCACGTGACTCTTTTGTAGTTCTTTCTGTAATTGAACTACTTGTTCCCATAGCAACTTATGCTTGATTGTGCCACCTTTTGCATCTTTGAAACCTTTTTGAACCCAGTCCTGCAAGTATTCATTGAAGATTGGACGCAGTAATACGAATCGCATACGAATCGCACACTATAAGTGTGGGGAATTCGCGATCAGTATTTTCAAGCGCCATCTTGAAAGCCTGTAGTTCAGCTCGCAGAGCTGTACAGTCTCCGAGAGATAGTGTTTTTGTGACAATAGGTCGGAATTTACCATCGCGCCAGCGACCTTTAACAATTGCGCATGCAGCACTATAAGCTTGCTAACCCCCAATTGCGGGCTGTGCTGATCCGTCTGTATAAATTATACATTCGTACTGTTCTAGGGGCAGAATCTCAGTAGGCAGAGGACATTCTTGTTCGTATTGTAGAAATTCTTGAGTTTTCAAATAGGGGTCAAAAACGTATTCAACGTTCGTTGCAGTTAACCCATTGTATCTATCTTGGATGTAAAGCTTTGCATTCGGAATGCTTGCTTTTGTCACTGCCTCCAAGGCAGGTACAGGAGTAACGACCATTATGCGTTTACCCTGTGTTAGAGCTCTCTCTTTTGCTACTGCAGTTTGAACCACTGTCAGAATTTTTTCTGTTGAAGTGAAATTCATTTCAGCTTCTGTGTACCTTCATTAAAGGTTAAGTATGTAAATCCGCATCTTCCTGGGATTATTCTGATTACAAGGTTGCTTACGTTTATGCGTGTCTGTAAATGTGATGTTGCTAACATGTCTG
Source organism: Lissotriton helveticus (assembly GCF_964261635.1). Taxonomy (NCBI): domain Eukaryota; kingdom Metazoa; phylum Chordata; class Amphibia; order Caudata; family Salamandridae; genus Lissotriton; species Lissotriton helveticus. The sequence goes on from NC_136059.1 coordinate 1,193,360,345, forward strand.
TTTGCAATGAACGCAAAATTTCTGTGTGTTTTTGAGTCCAATTAGTAGTTTTGAAATCAGGTTTGATTAATTCGTAGAGAGGTTTAACCCTTTCTGCGTAGTTTAGAATGTATGTTCTTCCGAAATTCAGGAAACCTAGAATTGACTAGGTTTTTCAGTGTTTTTAGAGGTTGGAGCAGCGCACACTTTTCTAAAAAGTTGGCTGCCAGGCTTTTGCCTTCACTTGATACCTCATATCCTAGAAAAAGAATGTTGAGGTGGGCAATTCTTGATTTCTTAAAGTTAAATTTGTACCATTCAGAAGCCAATCCACGTATAATGGTATTCACTTTGTTCAAGTGCCTGTCCAAATCATCGTCTTGTAGATAGATGTCATGGACATAAGATAATGCCTCATCATCATACATTTGTAGTAACTCTGTTACTCTGGCTGAAAATAACCCTGGACTATTCTTGAATCCCTGGGGGGACGACAGAAGTGATGCTGTGTCCCCATAATTGAGAAAGGGGTCAAGTTCCTGCTTTCAGGTGCAATGTTTTGATAGAAGAAACCGTTAGAAATTTCTAATGTGGTTTTATATTTTTTACGCACAATGTTATTTATTAGTGCTGCACTGTGTGCATTTTGTACTGCAAAGGTTTTGCAACAAGAGTTTAAATGTCTGTAGTCCAAAACTAGACGATATGTATTGTCTGGTTTGGAGACAGGAAACAAAGGATTGTCCATGGACGAGGTGCATGTTTCAATCACCCCTTGGTATTCAAGTTGATCTAAGATCCCCTTGACCAGTTTTTTAGCTTCTTGCTTAACTGGATACTGCCTCTGTGCAGTTGGTTGAGTTTTGAACTGGATTTTGTGGTGAGGGGAATCCTCATCTTTTTATATAATGCTGGAGCCTGGGCTCCAGCCCATTTTCTGGCATATATATATTTTAAGTGAATTGGAATATGATTCGAGAATGCTGGCATAATGACGTCTTCGCCGTGTGGGCACTCACTGACAAATTTTGGTGGCCTGTCTTTATCAGCTGGAAAAATGTCATAACCCTTAGAGAGCTTCTCCCAAAAGAGTGCTCTTATTTTCCTAGTTATATCCCCCTCCATCCGGAGTGTTACTTCATATAACTTATGGGGTACACTAACCCTGGTATCAGCTGTTTCCACTTGAATGTACTCATTCAAGTCCACTGTCTCCAGATGATCCTTCAAGATATTGCGAGCTATGGTGACTTCTGCTGCGCTGTCCAGCATTGTCTGGGCCCACTCCCCGTTCTTGAGTTGTTTCCTCAAGATCCTCGGCATGTCTGATTTTTAGACCTGCTACCTTCTTTTTGGTTAATTGGGTTTTCTTATTTTTTGGAACGTGTTGATCGTCTTTGGACTTCACACGTTCTTCTTTATGTTCTGACTGTCCCCTTCTTTCCCATTTCTGTGAGGAAGTCTGAAAGGTACGTGTATCGGTATCTTGATATCTATCAGGTTTTCTCAAATTATCCCTATTCCTGAGGTTATACCTCTTTTCAGAGGGCTCCTTTCGAGGAGACCTTCCTCGGGACTGAGAACGCTTCTCATTAGAAGTTTGTTTAGTACTTTCCCACTTCTTTTTAGGAGTAGTGAGAGTGTTTTTATTAAAGACCTTTTTCAGGACTTTCTGTTAGTTGGGGCTTTACTGGTTTCCCACCCTAACTATCTCTACCTAGTTCTTCATAGGATTTTTCAATTATTCTGGCCAGTTCATATGGTTGCTCAGTTATATCAATTTCTCTTATTTTTTGGCGGATCGCCACTGATGCCGCTTCACCTTTAATATTAGATAATATTATCGCTGAGACCTGTTTGAAATCTTTCAGTAATTTCATACCCAGATTTAAAGCAGGCTCTGCCCCGTATTCATTTTGAATCTGCTTCAGGACGTCCGGTATCACCGCCATAGACGGAACACTATGGTCCTCATTGATGAAAAGTGACGCATCGCTGCGTAAAAACAGCGATGCGTCACTTTTCATTGTGCTCTCCTTGCAACACCAATGATGTGTCATATTTACAGTATGAAGCATCATTGCGCAAGGAGTTACAGATACGTCAGCATTTCTGACGTATCTGTATGGTGCAAAAGTGACACATTGCTGGAGTGTGTCACAAAAGTGACGCAACTCCAGCAATGTGTCCTTTCACATGGGGCAAGCCCTATGTGAAAGGGCCTGTGTCAGTCTTACGCCTGCTGTGAGGCAGGCATAAGAAATTGATGCATTTCCGTCCTAGAAGTGGCGCAGTGAAATCTTATAGATTTCACTGTGTCACTTCTATGACCCTTCCTTGCGTCAGAACGCCCCCATGCATACATTTTATCTGGCGCAGGTATAATGTAGCACAGGGGTTTACAAAGTGACGCATCTACCTAGATGCATCACTTGAAAATATGGTGCAACAAGGCACATTTTTTACCCTGCTGATGCGTCACAAAAAGTGACACACCAACCGCGTAAAAGTGACGCACTGCCTCATAAATGAGGCCCTATGTATTTTTGTGTAAATTGCAGCAAAGACTGTACCCCAAGTGTCGCAGTCCTCCAGGTGTGGTGCGATCCCCACTGGTAAACAGATTGTTAAAATTCTGTGTTTCTCATTAGGTGTACTGTCAGTAAATACTGCCTCGATTTGAGTACTTTTTGAGCTATCCAGAAGGGAATTTGTTCCCTATATTATTATAAGATTTCATTGCGCCCTCCTTGCGACACCAATGATGCGTCATATTTACAGTATGACGCATCATTGCGCAAAGAGTTACAGATATGTCAGTATTTCTGACGTATCTGTATGGCGCAAAAGTGACGCATTGCTGGAGTGTGTTACAAAAGTGACGCAACTCCAGCACTGTGTCCTTTCACATGGGGCAAGCCCCATGTGAAAGGGCCTGCGTCAGTCTCACGCCTGCTGTGAGGCAGGCGTAAGAAATTGACGCATTTGTGTCCTAGAAGTGGCGCAGTGAAATCCTATAGATTTCACTGCGTCACTTCTATGACCCTTTCTTGCGTCAGAAGCCCCCATGCATACATTATACCTTGTAGTGCAGTTCCTATATTCCCAATAGGCTCTGCGCATTGGAATAATATAAACAGCAGTGTAGACGTAGGACTGAGGTTGACTAGGTCTCTACTGACTATATTAGACTTAATTAGTTTTGCCAGCTAGCTCAGAGGTCACTAGAAACTTTCTCAAATGTTCAGGAAAGAGTTAACTCTCCTTATTTAGACAAGAAGGGATTAGCTTCTGACAACCGCATAAACATGACAACTTTGCACCCTCAGAATAAAGAGTGTATCTCTAGAGTCGTGTGAAAACAATAGACAGTTATTTCACTCAGTCAATCGTGCATACTTAGTTTCACCAGAGTGCAGAGAAATAGAGAGATGGGCGTTTTCAATAAAAGGTGTTATTTATTGAGCAGTCTTCTTTCTCATGCAAGAGAAATGAATTGCCACAATTGCAATACTTATCATGAAGTAAAGTGCGTACAGTAAAAGGAGTATTATGAAATAATACTGTAAAAGCATTGATATGGTTTCTTAGCCATATGATACTTTAAAATGGATAAAATATATACATACATAAAAACATTAACTAACGTACTCAACTGGTGCTTCTAATCTACGCCTACCCCGGTGTACCTGACCTAAGCCTAATACGTGGGAAGGAGTAAGTAAGTAGCAGTTTTAAGTTAAGTTATTTTTTGCCAAGGAATCTGAATCAAGAATTCTCTTAAGGATTTAGTCAGCTACGTACCTTGGTAATAGAATGTAGGAGGGTTTGTATCTCTCTCTCAGGACTCGATCTCCCAGTAACCCGCAAGGGTGACTGGAAACACCGGAGCTGGATTTTCTCGGCTGGAGAAAAAGACAGCGCCTTTCTCAGTGCGTCAAAAGGGAGGGGCGGCGTCCTTCGGCTCCTCGCGTCAGCTGGGCTTCCGGGCAATTAGATAGCTGCTCTGCTCCAAACCACCGCGTGTTTGCTTAAGGCAACGTTGGTATATTTATACCTGAAAGGTGCCGAGTTTGACGTAAGGTTGGACATAAGACGTCACCAAGAACTAACAGTTCTTTCTGACTCTAGGAGTTCTTGTGCAAATCAAAACAAGAGCAGGGGGATTTCCCGGGCTGCTGGAGGTTTGGTTTGTTTAAATAACGCGTTGTACTTTCTAGGAGTCTAGGGGAGTAGCCTTGCCGTATTTGGGCTGCATGGGCTATTACTAAATATGGATATGATTCTTATGCCTTTATAAGGATATTATTTATTATAACCATACAAGGGCATAAATCGGGAATATCGAATTAGGGTCCTAGATAGAAACACAACACCCACTCCACGTATTAATGTCCATCATTACTAAAAACTAAGCAATATTAAACATATAACGATGCATGTGTGTTTTCCAACCCACCCCAAAATACATAATTCGAATTTGAAATGGTATTTGGTAAATACACGAAAATGAGTATTGGTACTGTACGTTTTTCAAGCAGTGGTATCCTTCAGTTAGATGCATATATATATCAGTTGAATGAAGTGCGAAAATTACACATGAAATGGCTCTAAATACAGAAAAGAAGGTCGAGACCATTTCATCACATATTTATACAAATGCTGTACATGTGCTAGAGGCTGAGGTAAAATATTGTCTCTAGAGTACCTAAATTAGAAGCTATGTTCTCTAAGAATAGTTCTACTTTAAGCAGAGTACCATGTGCCAGAAAAAGGTAAATATTTTGGAAGTGAAAAAAAAAAATCGCTTTCAGGGGAAAAAAATAGTTCCAAATGTTTTCAGTAGCTTTTGTTTATCAATGCTGAAGGCCGAATTCAGAGTTCAGGGAACGCTGTGTGCTCGTTGTTTTAAAAGTTATTCTCGTTGACTGGAGAGAACATCATTTCAGACAGACTTTTAAAAAATTGGTCTACAACATCAGGTGAAAGTTCGACCAAGTTCGAAAATGCTGAAATTGTGCATATGTGAGAATGATTGCTATCATCGATGTCAGGATCAGCAATGCTCACAAAAGGGTGTACCTGTGTGGTGCTGCTTTCATCTCGTACTCCACCGCCACCTACTCGTAGCAGTGAAGTCTCAACGAATGCCGTCACCAGAATAGGTAGCCGCTGGGGACAACACGATGCATGAGTCGTTACAGGACCTAGCAAAGTATCGATATCCATTGGTACTGCTGATGGTAGTGTAAGACAGACGTCCAACACGCATTCTTCTCCGCATAGCATACATCGAAGCACAGGTAAGATGCAATCTTGCCAGATTGGTCTGATTGAAAGAAACCAAGTTGTACATAGATCTCTTAGCCGGGCAAATCCGAGGACTTTAGTGATGCGGTCCCGGTAGCGTATAGCTAGGATCGTTTCTCCCATCGTTGCTGGAGTCTTGTCTGTGGCTTGGCTTGCCATATCGGAGCAGAAGGATCAAAAATAAAATTCCTGCTACGAGTCCCAATAGAAGAGGCAGACCGCCAAAAATGGAATGCACAAAATTCGGGTTAATGCCCAGAACTGTTTCAAAGGGTGCTAACAGTCCCGAAAAAATTGTCTTAAATACATGTGCGATGCCACTGGTATCAGACATGTTTAAAATTTGACCTAACATTTCTACAAAATGCGTGGGGCAATTTGTTGATAATAGGGAATGTATCTCTGCCGCTGTCCTTGCAATTTGCAGTTCATACGTCTCTTTGGACGAGGTTAAAGGCACAGTTGTCTGTAAAATAATTGACTTCATTCTGCTTAAAGTATCAATTCGAATAGAAGAGATATTCAAAGAAGGCCATATTGCCGCCTCCATGTCTGGATTGCTGTTTGGATACAATACTTGCATACAGCAAGTGACCATGGAAGTAACGCTCACGAGATAGGCCTTTCCTGGCACCATGCCACAACAGCTGTGGTCACTTATTAGAACGTAGCTGTGGTTGGAAAGCTGTCTAAAGAATGGCTCTGTCTGTGTTGCAGGAGTGCCATGCAGGTGACATGAAAGGTTATTTGATGACCCTTTGCAGGCTCCATGCAAGTTAATACCTTGACACAGAAGTAAATAAATCATAAATCATATGTTCTTATATAGCGCCTTTTCACCGTAAGGTCTCAAGGCGCTTGCTTTGGGAACCTGTCCTGGCCTTTCCCTGCAAGATTACCCCTACTGGGCATCCCCAAGGTGAAGACCAGGCATCCCATCGCGGTGGGGCCGTAGTGGAGATTAAGCAAGCTATTGCCCAGAGTTGCAGAGTGTGAACCCACGATTCGAGTAGGCACCGAGGCGAGAATTATCGAGTTCGTGGACATTTTGAGCTCAAGACCCTGCCGCGTCGGGGATTGAACCCTGGTCCCGGGTCTGACCTCTGCATCAGGGACTGCCTCCTCCAACCGGTGAGCCACACTTCTCCACTGTGTACCGCTTAGTGATTTTTTACAATTGTTACCAATAAGAAATACCTCCTTTTTCCCTTCACTATAACATTTGTGTGTATAAGGTAATTTCCATGTTGACTTGATGTATCCTTTACCCAACCTTTCATACAGGCCTGCTGGTATATATTTTTGGCAATACTTAAACTGTAAAGTTGTTATTGGGATTGTAATTATTCTGTGTATTATCCATTCAATGACAGGTCTCTCTGACATTGTCAATAGTAATCTCTCAAGTATTTCAATGCTCAGAATCGTATAGTCTTCTCCTTTTTGTGCCAAACTGATTTGTTTATCAGTAAGGTTAAAGATAGAGAATAATGACGTTGTGTTGCTTAAACGCCATGGCACGTAGCCTGAACGCAGATTTTGAAACGTCCAGCCAAGTTGTACAATAGAACGCAATTTGGACTGACCATGTTGTAACATTAGTAAGTCCTGCTCTATTATATCAATAGCAGATGATACAATGCTGTCCAGTGAATATATTCTGGAGGACAGAGTCGTTAACCCATTGTCCACTACAGAAAGTGATTTTTCCAAATTAATACGATCAATTTCTCGTATTTTTTCAGCTGTTTCAATTTGTGTTACTTTCCAAGCCTCGTTGTAAGCAGCGTATATACCGGCGTATATGAAACGTTTTTGACGCTGTTTGCGTGGTCCCAGTATGAAATCACGCAAGTCAGCACCGTCTTTAAGTAAAGTCAAGTGTTGCTTAATTTCAGCCAGTGTGGATTTTTGTAGCCACTCAAGGCATAGTTTCCCTACACTGTATGTTGTAACTATCCCTGGATGTTGTCTCTGGGAATATCTTGGGTGTGGCCTGTTCAGTTTTAATCCCTGTGTTTTTTCCAGGAATCTATCTTGACAGTTATTTGTGTCTGTGGGCCAGATTAACCATTTTTTCCAATCATGATTTGTTCTGTTTTGGTGTAAAATATGGGATACGTCTACCTCCACATCTGTAGTGCTATTACTATCAGGTATGGGCTTAGGAATAGACGGTTTATTTAAGTCTTTCATCTTGGCTAGACCAAGACAGGTTGTTTGCTGAATGGTGTCATTCAGGAATATCAATTGTTCTGGGATCATGCAGGCTCTAAATATTGCTTCTAAACCTTGGACCTGCCATTCTTTTGTACCCCAGATGGTTTTTGTTTCAATGTTGTTTTTCCAAAATTCAAAACCAAATGTAGACATTTTGTCATAAAACTTTTCAGAATAAATCAATTTAGTATTTGTCAACATTGTTTTCATTCCTGTCTTATTTAACATTTTAAAATAAAACGTTTCTTCATCATTTGTGTTAAACCCTGAGAAGTATGGGAATTTCTCATAAAATGTTTTCGAGCTGCCTTTAGGCGGTGTTGCACAACGTTCCCATTGGTTATAATTAAAAAAAATTCTAGGTTGAGCAGTTTTATGCAAATAGCGATGACCCTAGTGATTATAACAGTGCATTTCTTCATAATTTGATGAACCCTGCAAATAATCATGTTCTGTGAATTTAGCTGACATTACTAAATCTGACATCATATTATTAATATTTTCAAAGTCCCAATCATCGGCGAAAGTACTTGGTTTTACAAAGTCACTTAATGAAACCTTGAACTGGTGTGGATATTTCAAGAGCTCAATCGGGCCATAAATTTCCTAATCCGTTTTGTCCCATGCTACCCCACCGGTTTGTCAAGGCTGGGACCATCGTGGGCCGCTGTCCGCGCAATGCGTGGTACTCGGCAACCCCTGCTACCGGAACCACAACTCCCAGAGGGCCATGGGGTCACGTTGCGCAGGACGTCAGCCGCACATCCCCGGAACTTAAGCCAGGAACCGGAGAAGAATGGTGACGATAATTTTGCAGAGAGTGAGACGAGGTGGGTGGAGGACGTTTCATCGGAGTAACTGTGAGTAGGAAGTTTTCCGTGTGGTTGCCGGCTGGAGGCACACGGACACCGAGACAAGCGGAACTGCGCTGTGTCCCTTTCGGAAGACATACACGGCTGTGTGTGTCAGACCCTCTGAGTCCTGGTTATACATGTGATTGTTTGCCCCAGTTGCGGAGAATTGCCGCTGCGTTCTCTTGCAGAGGGGAACCTTTAGGATACTCGCTTTTTGGCGCGAACAATACCAGAAACATTTGGAGCAAGTTGGATTATTGCGCTTTGGGTATTGAAACTCACGATCCAAGTCTCACCTGAGTGGGAGCAAATTAGGATCAAAGGAAGAGTGCATTTATAACTCCAGACTGAGGGGTACAAACTCTTCCCTGTGTAACATGTTATCATTTTGGAATGCTGGGAAAAAACAGGAGATAAAGGTGCAGTGAACCTTCAACATATTGTTTATTATTTGTTTGCCTACAACCCCTTTTGTGCTTTATTTACGGTGCAGGAGAGGAACAACAAAGCGGGGTGCCTACGTACACGAAAGAGGTGGCGCAAGGCAGAACATTGTCTTAAAGTGGTATGTGAGGTGCTGTAAGAAACTTATGCATGTGGTGAGAAGGATATCTAATCTCATGTTCATTCTTGTTCCTTTGTTTAGCTGATTGCTGCCACAGCTAGGACCCTTACCTCCCTCTCCTGTATACACAGATTATGCATTTTCCTTTTCAGGTATGAATGAGTCTTGGTAAGAAAGGAGTTTGCCTACACTGATTGTGATTCAGAGTTATAGAGTAGATAGGGAGGGGTGTGATTCTAAACACCTTGTCTTTGTCATCTCAGATCTCCCTCCCCGCTGTTCCCTTCCTTCCCCGCGCTCGCGGAATCATCCTGTTGGTCTGTGACATATACCAGGCCACGGGGTGGTTGCGTGGGTGTGGGTATAGGTCTCTCAACACAGCCCCGAGGAGAATTGTGGCGGAGCCTGACAGAATTATCGGCCCACGGAAACTGTCCTCCTCTTGGCTGTGTTGACGGAGAATGGCCTCGCTTGACGACGTTCTGGCGGCCTTGGCTTTAGTCCAGATGGAAATGGCTGCCTCCAATGGAGAGGTCGCTGCTTCCAGAACAGAAAATGCTCAATTGAGAGCTTGCATGGATAGGATGCAGGGGAATCCATTTGACGCTGGGGCTAGCTCTGCTTCCCCCCCTTCCTTAGTCGTAGAAATGCCCACACAAATCCCGCTGGCTCCCCCTGAGAGGTTTTACGGGGACAACAAAAAGGTGCAGGTTTTCATGACACAAATACTCCTACACTTCATGTGCAAACCAAAAATGTTTTCAACAAATCAGGCCCGGGTGGCATTTTTGATTTCATACCTTGGTGGGGAGGCAGCACAATGGGCGGTCCCCGTAGTGAGAAGAGACGATCCCTTACTCTACGATTGGGACGAATTCAGGGTAGAACTCGAAAAGACATTCGACCGTAGAGCTGAAACGTTCTCAGCAGACCGTGAGTTGTTAGTTCTTAAACAAGGCACAATGGACTTGGTGTCTTATTTGAACAATTTCCGTCGCTTGGTTGCGGAAACAGACTGGCCTGAGGTCAAACAATCTGCCTTATTCTACCAAGGATTGAATGACGAAATGAAAGATGTGCTTGCACATATAGACCCTCAACCACGTACTTGTTCTGCGCTTATAGAACTTGCGCTCCGTCTGGACCACAGAATAAGGGAGCGCAAAGGCGAACTAAGAAAGAAAGAACCGGTAGTGTTGGTTCATGAGCGAGGAGGAGGTGGCGAGAAACCTACTTCAGCACAAGACGCAATGGAGATAGGAGCCGTCCGGGCTTCTTTGTCTTTCAGCGAAAAAGAGCATCGCAGAAAAAATGGCATCTGTTTGTATTGCGGGAAAAAGGGGCACTACCTACGGGAGTGTCCAGTGAAACCAAAACCCGGAAGGTTTAGGACCGGTCAAGCCGCAGCCGGAACCTTAGAGAAGAAGTCGGAAAACTCCAGTGCTTGAGAATGGAAGGAGGGGAACCCTCAAGCAGAACCACCATCCCTTCTATTACGCCCTGTTGCGATCAAGAAAGGAATCATGTATTACTGTCCATGTCATTGGTGATGGAGACCGGAGAAAAAGAAGTCAAGGCCATGGTGGACTCCGGGGCCACTGGGTGTTTTATGGATTATACTGAAGCAGAAAGGTTGGGGATACCACTCATAGCAAAGAAACAACCTGAACCAGTATATGCGGTAGATGGTAGTGAACTGATTGCAGGACCCATAAAATACCACACCCCGGAATATCGGTGCATATGCAACAATCTGCACCAGGAAACAATCACGTTTAACATCATACAAGCACCGCAGTATGAAATCATCTTGGGGCTTCCATGGCTTCAAAAACACGAACCCTACATCCATTGGACATCGAGGACGAACAATTTTGTCTCGGATTTCTGCAAAGAGCAGTGTTTGGTGAATACTGAGAGTCCATCCCAGACCCTGGCCAGGGTATATAACATCGCCACAGCAGCCAAAAAAGAATTGATTCTTCCATCCTGTTATTCTGCTTTCTCATCAGTGTTCAGTGAGGAACAGGCGGAGGCTCTTCCGCCTCACAGAGCCTTCGATTGTCGTATCGATCTTGTTCCAGGAGCGGTCGTGCCGAACGGCAGACTCTACGCCCTTACGGTGCCGGAAACCGAATACTTGAGAGCATATTTGGACAAGTATTTGGCTCTTGGGTACATTCGCTCTTCAAGGTCACCAGCCTCATCGCCGTTATTTTTTATACCGAAGGCCAACGGCGACAAAAGGTGCTGCATCGACTATCGCGCCCTCAACACCATCACGATCAAGAATCAGTACCCTTTCCCCTGATTCCTGTTTTATTGGAACAAGTCAGAGCAGCCACAATCTACACCAAGTTGGACCTGCGAGGGGCATACCACCTGGTTCGCATAAGAAGGGGCGATGAATGGAAGACGGCCTTCAAGACGCGGTATGGGCTCTTTGAATATCTAGTGATGCCCTTTGGGCTGTGTAACGCCCCAGCCGCGTTCCAGTTCTTTTTGAACGAGGTGTTAAGGGAGTTCCTCTACCTCTTTGTAGTCGTCTATATCGACGACATCTTGGTATACTCCAACACAACGAACGAACACCAAAGACACGTGAGCAGAGTACTTGAAGCACTGATGAAACACCATCTTTACTGTAAAATCACGAAGTGTGAGTTTCACGTGACCACCGTCGAATTCTTGGGAGTGATGCTCACGCCATCGGGCCAGGTAATGGCTGAGAGGAAAGTCAAAGCCATAAAGGACTGGCCTCGTCCGCGTACAGTTAAGGATATCCAGTGTCTCCTAGGGTTTGCTAACTTTTATAGAAGGTTCATAGGTGGATTTTCTGCCCTGGTGACCCCCTTAACCCGTCTGACAAGAAAGAACGTCCCGTTTCATTGGAATGACGATACGCAGCAGGCGTTCGATGGGTTGAAAGAAGCCTTTGTCAGTGCCCCTATATTGACTCACGCAAACCCCGAATTGCCGTTTATAGTGGAAGCAGACACGTCTGAAGTTGCGTTGGGGGCGGTTCTCTCACAAAGACATGAAAATACTGGAATCCTACACCCTATCGCCTACATGTCACGGAAACTCAGCCCGGCGGAGGTAAATTACACCATTGCCGAAAAGGAGCTTCTGGCAATACGAGACGCCTTTTTGGAGTGGAGGCATTGGTTGTTGGGAGCGATCCATCAGGTTACGGTCTATACGGACCACCGTAACCTGCAGTTTATAAGAGCGGCCCGTCATCTTACACCCAGACAATTACGCTGGATGCTGTTCTTTGAAGAGTATCGTTTCAGTGTTACTTACAGACCGGGAGTAAACAACAAGAAGGCGGACGCTCTGACCCGGCAAGAACATCCTGTGTTGCATACTATGACCCCGAACAGATCGATCATAGATCCAGCAAAAGTGGTGTGTGTGGCACAATCCGGAGACTTTGTTCAAGCATTACGTTCAGGGATACAGTCATGCGTTTGGAGAACCTGGCTTCGTCATCACCCAGAGTGGAAGGTGAGACAAGGGGTATCCATGAAGGGAAAACAAGTGCTCGTACCTACAAAAGCCTTACAACGTACTGTGTTCCACTGGTGCCACGAATTGCCTAGTGCAGGACATATGGGACATGTGAAAACTCTGGAAAAAGCGTTAAGACAGTTTTGGTGGCCCTCTATCTGTCAGGATTTGAGTCTTTGGGGAAAACAGTGCGTGCAATGTGCCAGGATGAAATCGGATCGGCAACGACCCCAGGGGTTCTTGCAACCTTTACCCATGCCTGAAATGCCTTGGGAAAGCTTCTCAGTAGACTTCATAGTGGGCCTGCCGAAAGACCAAGGGAAAACGGCCATTATAGTGGTGGTGGACTTTCTCACAAAAATGGGACACTTTATCGCTTGTGATCAAGTACCTACAGCGGGGCGTTTAGCTCATCTCCTATTGACACACATTGTTAGGTTACACGGACTCTCGAAAGTGATAGTGTCGGACAGGGGGGCCCAATTCACTGCAGGGTTCTGGAAAGCGTGGTGTGCGGAGTTACACATATCATCTTCCCTATCCACCAGTTTTCACCCCCAGTCGGATGGCCAAACTGAGAGGCTTAATCAGTCACTGAAACAATACCTCCGTTGCTATGTTCAGGCAGATACAGATTCCTGGGTGGATTGGGTATGGGTGGCGGAGTTGGCATATAACAGCACTCAACATTCCTCAACTGGTCATTCCCCTTTTCTCAGCAATTATGGCCACCACCCGAGGGTTAATCCATTGCTCCTCCCCAGAAACGCGGTCAGGCTGCCAGACGTCAAGGCAAGATTGATGCGCATTCGCAGGATCCTTCTGGCGACGCGCAGGAATCTTGTTCAGGCCAAGGCGAGGTACAAGACACATGCGGATATTCACCGTAGACCGTGTCCTATGTATAAGAAGGGGGATCTGGTGTGGTTATCCACTAAGTATATCAGATTCCGGAGACAGTGCATGTTCAACCCTAGATTCATTGGTCCTTACAGGGTGGAGAAACTGGTGAACCCGGTAGCTGTGAGGTTGAGGCTGCCTGCTCATTTCAAAATCCACCCCGTGTTTCATGTGTCCCTCCTGAAACCCTCTCGGGTTCCTGTTCGCCGACCAACTGTGCCTGTTTGGGTGCAACAGGATCGGGAATACGAGGTGTTGAGGGTGTTGGATTCCAGACGGGTGAGGGGGCGGCTCCACTACCTGCTTTCCTGGAAGGGCTTCGGGCCGGAGGAGAACTCTTGGGAACCCGCTGGGTCTGTGCATGCTCCCCGTCTGGTGTCCCAGTTCCACAGGCTACATCCCGATCGTCCAGCCCCTGGACAGCGTCCCTTGTGAGGGGGGATGTACTGTCAAGGCTGGGACCATCGTGGGCCGCTGTCCGCGCAATGCGTGGTACTCGGCAACCCCTGCTACCGGAACCACAACTCCCAGAGGGCCATGGGGCCACGTTGCGCAGGACGTCAGCCGCACATCCCCGGAACTTAAGCCAGGAACCGGAGAAGAATGGTGCCGATAATTTTGCCGAGAGTGAGACGAGGTGGGTGGAGGACGTTTCATCGGAGTAACTGTGAGTAGGAAGTTTTCCGTGTGGCTGCCGGCTGGAGGCACACGGACCCCGAGACAAGCGGAACTGCGCTGTGTCCCTTTCGGAAGACATACACGGCTGTGTGTGTCAGACCCTCTGAGTCCTGGTTATACATGTGATTGTTTGCCCCAGTTGCGGAGAATTGCGGCTGCGTTCTCTTGCGGGGGGCGAACCTTTAGGATACTCGCTTTTTGGCGCGAACAATACCAGAAACATTTGGAGCAAGTTGGATTATTGCGCTTTGGGTATTGAAACTCACGATCCAAGTCTCACCCGAGTGGGAGCAAATTAGGATCAAAGGAAGAGTGCATTTATAACTCCAGACTGAGGGGTACAAACTCTTCCCTGTGTAACATGTTATCATTTTGGAATGCTGGGAAAAAACAGGAGATAAAGGTGCAGTGAACCTTCAACATATTGTTTATTATTTGTTTGCCTACAACCTCTTTTGTGCTTTATTTACGGTGCAGGAGAGGAACAACAAAGGGGGGTGCCTACGTACACGGAAGAGGTGGCGCAAGGCAGAACATTGTCTTAAAGTGGTATGTGAGGTGCTGTAAGAAACTTATGCATGTGGTGAGAAGGATATCTAATCTCATGTTCATTCTTGTTCCTTTGTTTAGCTGATTGCTGCCACAACTAGGACCCTTACCTCCCTCTCCTGTATACACAGATTATGCATTTTCATTTTCAGGTATGAATGAGTCTTGGTAAGAAAGGAGTTTGCCTACACTGATTGTGATTCAGAGTTATAGAGTAGATAGGGAGGGGTGTGATTCTAAACACCTTGTCTTTGTCATTTCAGATCTCCCTCCCCGCTGTTCCCTTCCTTCCCCGCGCTCGCGGAATCATCCTGTTGGTCTGTGACATATACCGGGCCGCGGGGTGGTTGCGTGGGTGTGGGTATAGGTCTCTCAACACAGCCCCGAGGAGAATTGTGGCGGAGCCTGACACGGTTATTGGATTGGCTGTGATGTTCACTGATGACAGTTCTCTTTTCTCGATGTGAGATGACTTGTGAGGCTTTGGGACCAAGTTGATGTTCTGGCTTGCTGTGTCCATTGTACTATATTTTCCTTCAATGAATTTTCCCAAACATAGAACCATCCAAAATTCAATCCATGGAGAAATCAGATAGGTTTCTTTTAGTTGATGAAAGAGTTCAGTTACTTTGTCTTGGAAAGTTTTTGTTGCTGGCGTTTCTTCATGTTCACTTGGATCATCAGAAAAGTCATCGAAATTGATGAAGTAGCCAGATGCAGTTCTGTCAATTGTTGGACTTGTTTCCGGATTTTCATTTGTCTTCGAATCTTTCTTTGTTACATTAGTATAGTCTGATGCTACATCGTTGTAGACAGGTGTTTCTTGACGAACTGTTGCAATTTGGGTTTCAAGAGACACAAGTTCCATGCCTTTGTTGCATAGTCCTTTTTTATTCACTGCAGGTTTATCAAAAGTGATTAGTCTCTCAGTTTGAACCTCTTGGATTGTAGCAAGATTTGGTCTTCTGCTATTTCTTGGGAGTCCACTGGGCCTACTACTTATTATTGGCCACATGATTGGGGTTTTACCAGGTCGATGGATACAACTCGTTTCTCCTTTTTACCAGCAAGGGGCGGTAGTACAACTGATCTTGTTCCGCTGACAGCTAAGACAGGTACTGCTTTTCTTTAAGAAGGCACAAATTCCTTCTTCACCGCGATCTTTTCTCTGACCAGATCCCCAATCTTTGGAATCCAGACAGGTCTTGCTGGGACAGGTGGTTTTTCTTCAGTGGCTGTTGGCTTTAACTTTATATTACTCAGACTTCTTTTTGTTTCATTTAAGTCCTGTAAAACAGCCAAACGGTCTTTGATATCAAAGGCTTTTTCTTCTACCACTGAAGTGTGACAATCAAGATCCTGAATATGCATTCTAGTACCGAACAATAGTTCGTATGGAGTGAAACCTTTTAGAGAATTTCTTGGCAGATTATTAAGACTACGTTGGACACTTGTTAAATGTTTGACCCACCCATCACCCGAACCTAATACCCTCGCCGTTATAGATTGCTTTATGTCACTTTTTTTCTTTCCACTACCGCATTTCCCTCAGGATGGAATGGAGAAGAGTACCGCAATGCAATGCCCATGCTGGCCATGGCCTCCTTGTAAGCCCTAGAGCTAAACGCAGGACCCTGGTCAGAATGTAGCATGCCAATTGCGTATGTGCCGATAAAGACTCGCAAATCTTTTATAACAGTTCTGGCATCAGCCGAGCGCTGGGGCCACATCCAAATGAATCTCGTGCAGGAATCCAATGCGACCATTATATATTTATAGTTGCCAATTCTTTGTAAGGGACCACAGTGGTCCAGGTAAACACATGCTAATGGTTTGTCTGAGATTAGAAGGGGCGTCTGTGCTGGTCATTTCACTGTTGATACTTTCATTCTTTGGCATATTTCACATTCTAGAACATAGTTCCTAGTTTGTTTTCTCATGCGCGGCCACCAATATCTCTGTTTTAATAACGATATTGTGTCAGAAACACCAGCGTGTGCAGAAGCGAGCCCTTCGTGTGCCGCTGAAATTAGTCCTAATCTGTGTTCCATGTTTGGAATTGCTCTGTCCCCCACTCCAGGGATTCGAGCAAAAGGAACATTATTCGCATCAGTTATGTATGAGTACTTTACTGGAAAGCCTTTCGGGAGTGTTTTTCTATCATCTTTTACTGAAGCACTGACAGCTTGCATTATATCGCTGTCTATTTTTGTTTTTGACCGGGTGATAGCAGCTACGGAAGCCGCTTGCACAGCTGCCTTCGCGGCTTCATCAGCCAATGAATTCCCCGCAACGTGAACGCCATCACGTTGATGACTCAGTGTATGTATCACGTGAGTCTTTTATAGTTCTTTCTGTAAAAGAACTACTTGTTCCCAAAGCGTTTTATGCTTGATTGTGCCACCTTTTGCATCTTTGAAGCCGTTTTGAACCCAGTTCTGCAAGTATTCATTATAAGACTGAACGCAGTAATATGAATCGCACACTATTTAGTGTGGGGAATTCGCGATCGGTATTTTCAAGCGCCATCTTAAATGCTAGTAGTTCAGCTCGCTGAGCTGCACAATCTCCTAGAGATTGGGTTTTAGTGACCAGTGGTCTAAATTTTCCTTCGTTCCAACGACCTTTAACAATCGCGCACGCAGCACTGTAAGCTTGTTTACCCCCAACTGCGGGTTGTGCTGATCCGTCTGTATATATTATACAGCCGTAATGTTCTAGAGGCAGGATTTCGGTCGGCAGAGGACATTCATATTCATATTGGAGAAATTCTTGTGTTTTTAAATTAGGATCAAATTCGTATACTACGTCTGTTGCAGCAAGAGAATTAACCCATTGTATCCATCTCGGATGTAATGCTTTAGCATTTGGAATGCTTGCTTTTGTTACTGCTTCTAGGGCAGGTACTGGTGTAACGATTATTATTCATTTACCTTGTGCTAGGGCTCTTTCTTTTGCTACAGCAGTCTGAACCGCAGTTAGAATTTTTTCAGTGGCACTGAATTTCATTTCAGCTTGTGTGCATAAGTGTGATTTGTAAGCTATTGGTACCGTTTCTCCCTCATTAGAGGTCAGGTATGTGAATCCGCATCTTCCTGGGATGACTCGGATTACAAGGTTGCGTATGTTTTCGCGAGTTTGCAATTTTGTTTCAGCTAACATGTCTGTTTGCACTGATCTTAAAATTTCTGTGTGTTCTGAGTCCAATTGATTGGTTTGAAATCAGGTTTTATTAATTCATAGAGAGGTTTAACCCTTTCTGCATAATTTAGAATGTATGTTCTTCCGAAATTCAGGAAACCTAGTATTGATTGTAAGTTCTTCAGTGTTTTAGGTGTTTGGAGTACAGCACACTTCTCTAAGAAGTTGTCTGCTAGGCTTTTGTCTTCACTTGATAATTCATATCCTAAAAACAGGACAGTTAGATAGGCCATTCGTGACTTTTTAAAGTTGAATTTGTAACCCTCAGCTGCAAACCCAAGTATTATGGCGTTCACTCTTTTCAAGTGTGTCTCCAGGTCATCATCTGTGAGATAGATGTCATCGACATAAGATAATGCCTCATCATCATATATTTGCAGTAACTCTGTCACCCTTGCTGAGAATAATCCTGGGCTATTCTTGAATCCCTGTGGGAGTCGACAGAAGTGTTTTTGCGACCCCATTATTGAGAAAGCGGTCAAATACCTGCTTTCAGGTGCAATGTTTTGACAAAAGAAACCATTTGAGATATCTAATGTTGTTTTATATTTTTTACGCACAATGTTATTCATTAGTGCTGCACTGTGTGAGTTTTGTACTGCAAATGTTTTGCAACAGGAGTTTAGGTGTCTGTAGTCCAAAACTAGACGATATGAATCGTCTGGCTTGGAGACAGGAAACAAAGGATTGTTCATTTGTGAGGTGCATGTTTCAATCACCCCCTGATATTCAAGTTGATCTAAGATCTCCCTGACTTGCTTTTTAGCTTCTTGCTTAACTGGGTACTGCCTTTGTGCAGTGGGTTGACTTTTTAACTGGATTTTGTGAGGAGGAGAATCCTCATCCCATCCTACATGATTTTTATATAATGCAGGGGCTTGGGCTACTGCCCATTTTCTTTCAAATGTGTATTTTTTATGAATTGGAATATGATTTGAGAAGGCAGGCATAACCATTTCTTCGCCATGAGGGCACTCCCTGACAAACTCTGGTGGCCAGTCTTTTTCAGCTAAAAGGATGTCATAGCCCTTCGAAAGGTTATCCCAAAAGAGACCCCTTACTTTCCTAGTCTTGTCCCCCTCTATACGCAATGTTATTTCGTATAATTTATGGGGTTTGCCAACTCTGGTGTCTGCAGTTTCCACTTGAGTGTATTCATTCGTGTCCACTGTCTCCAGTATATTCATCAGGATCTTGCGAGCTATTGTTACTTCTGCTGTGCTGTCTAGCATTGTCTGGGCCCACTCTCCGTTTTTCAGTTGTGTCCTCAGTATCCTCAGCATGTTTTATTATTTTAATACTGGCTACCTTCTTTCTTGGAAATTGTAATTGTTTACTTTGATGAGCAGGTTCCTTGTCTTTGGACTTGACGTGCTCTTCCTTGTGTTCTGACCGTTCTCTTCTTTCCGATTTCTGTGAGGAAGTCTGAAAAGATCGAGAGGGACGTGTATCAATATCTTGATATCTATCAGGTTTTCTCAATTTATCCCTATCTCTAAGGTTGTATCTTTTCTCAGAGGGCTCCCTCTGGGTAGATTTGTGTCCTCGGTCCGGAGATCTTTCTCTCCGTTGAGGAGACCTTCCTCTGGATTGGAATCGTTTTTCTCTGGGAGTGGATTGTTTATTACCATCCCAACTCTTTTTTGGAGTGTTTAGATTATTTTTAATAAAGGTTTTTTCAGGATTTTCAGTTAGTTGGGGTTTTACTGGTTTCCCACCCAAACTATCTCTACCTAGTTCTTCCTAGGATTTTCTATGATTCTGGCAAGTTCAAAAGGTTGTTCTGCTATATCTGTTTCTTTCAATTTCTGGCAGATCGCCACAGATGCTGCTTCTCCTTTTATGTTGGCTAATAATATAGCCGAGACCTGCTTAAAGTCTTTCAGTAATTTCATACCCAGAGTTAAAGCAGGTTCTGGACCGTATTCATTTTGAATCTGTCTTAGTACGTCTGGTATAACCGCCATGGACGGAACACCATGTGTTTTTGTGTAAATTGAAGCAAAGACTGTGCCCCAAGTGTCACAGTCCTCCACATGTGGTGCGATCCGCATTGGAAGACAGAAAGTCAGAATTCTGTGTTTCTCAGTAGGCGTAGTATCTGGAAATACTGCCTCTATCTGAGTGATTTTTTGTGCTAACCAGAATGGAATTTGTTCCCGTTTTGCAGGTATTTTGCCAATGGCTGATTGTATATTCTGTGGTGTGATTTTATTTGTGTTCCCCTGGTGAGGGGTGGTCTGTGGAATTTTTATTGCTGGTTGGACTGTTGAAGTCCGCATTACATATTGGAC
The DNA here is from genome assembly GCF_964261635.1 of Lissotriton helveticus. NCBI lineage: Eukaryota > Metazoa > Chordata > Amphibia > Caudata > Salamandridae > Lissotriton > Lissotriton helveticus. Next base: position 1,193,380,408 of record NC_136059.1, read on the forward strand.
CAATTGTCTATGTATTTTAATTAGCAATTTTAGCTGAGCTAAAAGTTCCTGGTCTGACATTGTTTCAATGTCTGGATGTGGTGTGTAACTGGCTAGAACCAGCCACGTGGCTCCTGGTCTACCTAGTGGACCGAGCCTGCTGATGTGATTTTGATGTTTTAGGGCGCCTTTAAACCAGAGCAGGTGCTCTTGGTAAGTTAGTGGGATTTCAACGTCCTCGAAAGGAGTGTATTCATCCGGAGGTTCCCCTATTTTGTAATAGTGGAATTCGTGTGTCACAGTGTGTGCTGCTGGAAAGTTTATCCATGAATAGAATTCCTCTGTCTGCCGATATTCATGGGCCTCTACCACGAATATGACTGTACCACCTCGTGATGATACTCCATTTTCTATAAGTTTTTTAGTTATAGTTCTTCTTACATTTACCGGAATGATAATAGCATTCGGGTCTTCATCTTGGAGACTTGTGTCTTCCGCTAGGAGTTGAGCTGCTATTCTAGCTCTCTCTGTTTCATCATCACTTTCTACCATTTTACTGACAGAAAGTTTTGTTGCAGATCAAGTTTCAAGGAAACAAAGATTAGGTGCACAATATTTTGGAACACTGTATCCTTCAACGTTGACTAAACCAAAAACTATACATAGGAATCTCGTCCTACTAAGTTCTGGCGGATTTTAACCTTTTACCCACTCCAGACGTCTTTTGGAGTTTTTACGGAAAAGGGGTCTGTGTGAAAAAGCACGACTGAGTTACTCTAATGTCTTGCGTTAGATTATCTCCTTACCAAACGTTGGGCGCCATGTAGTGTAGTTCCTATATTCCCAATAGGCTCTGCGCATTGGAATAATATAAACAGCAGTGTAGACGTAGGACTGAGGTCGACTAGGTCTCTACTGACTATATTAGACTTAATTAGTTTGTCAGCTAGCTCATAGGTCACTAGAAACTTTCTCGAATGTCAGGAAAGTGTTAATTCTCCTGATTTAGACAAGAAGGGATTCGCTTCTGACAACCGCATATACATGACAACTTTGCTCCCTCAGAATAAAGAGTGTATCTCTAGAGTCGTGTGAAAACAATAGACAGTTATTTCACTCAGTCAATCGTGCATACTTAGTTTCACCAGAGTGCAGAGAAATAGAGAGACGGGCGTTTTCAATAAAAGGTGTTATTTATTGAGCAGTCTTCTTTCTCATGCAAGAGAAATGAATTGCCACAATTGCAATACTTATCATGAAGTAAAGTGCGTACAGTAAAAGGAGTATTATGAAATAATACTGTAAAAGCACTGATATGGTTTCTTAGCCATATGATACTTTAAAATGGATAAAATATATACATACATAAAAACATTAACTAACGTACTCAACTGGTGCTTCTAATCTACGCCTTCCCCGGTGTACCTGACCTAAGCCTATTACGTGGGAAGGAGTAAGTAAGTAGCAGTTTTAAGTTGTTACTTACAGACCGGGAGTAAACAACAAGAAGGCGGACGCTCTGACCCGGCAAGAACATCCTGTGTTGCATACTATGACCCCGAACAGATCGATCATAGATCCAGCAAAAGTGGTGTGTGTGGCACAATCCGGAGACTTTGTTCAAGCATTACGTTCAGGGATACAGTCATGCGTTTGGAGAACCTGGCTTCGTCATCACCCAGAGTGGAAGGTGAGACAAGGGGTATCCATGAAGGGAAAACAAGTGCTCGTACCTACAAAAGCCTTACAACGTACTGTGTTCCACTGGTGCCACGAATTGCCTAGTGCAGGACATATGGGACATGTGAAAACTCTGGAAAAAGCGTTAAGACAGTTTTGGTGGCCCTCTATCCGTCAGGATTTGAGTCTTTGGGGAAAACAGTGCGTGCAATGTGCCAGGATGAAATCGGATCGGCAACGACCCCAGGGGTTCTTGCAACCTTTACCCATGCCTGAAATGCCTTGGGAAAGCTTCTCAGTAGACTTCATAGTGGGCCTGCCGAAAGACCAAGGGAAAACGGCCATTATAGTGGTGGTGGACTTTCTCACAAAAATGGGACACTTTATCGCTTGTGATCAAGTACCTACAGCGGGGCGTTTAGCTCATCTCCTATTGACACACATTGTTAGGTTACACGGACTCCCGAAAGTGATAGTGTCGGACAGGGGGGCCCAATTCACTGCAGGGTTCTGGAAAGCGTGGTGTGCGGAGTTACACATATCATCTTCCCTATCCACCAGTTTTCACCCCCAGTCAGATGGCCAAACTGAGAGGCTTAATCAGTCACTGAAACAATACCTCCGTTGCTATGTTCAGGCAGATACAGATTCCTGGGTGGATTGGGTATGGGTGGCGGAGTTGGCATATAACAGCACTCAACATTCCTCAACTGGTCATTCCCCCTTTCTCAGCAATTATGGCCACCACCCGAGGGTTAATCCATTGCTCCTCCCCAGAAACGCGGTCAGGCTGCCAGACGTCAAGGCAAGATTGATACGCATTCGCAGGATCCTTCTGGCGACGCGCAGGAATCTTGTTCAGGCCAAGGCGAGGTACAAGACACATGCGGATATTCACCTTAGACCGTGTCCTGTGTATAAGAAGGGGGATCTGGTGTGGTTATCCACTAAGCATATCAGATTCCGGAGACAGTGCATGTTCAACCCTAGATTCATTGGTCCTTACAGGGTGGAGAAACTGGTGAACCCGGTAGCTGTGAGGTTGAGGCTGCCTGCTCATTTCAAAATCCACCCCGTGTTTCATGTGTCCCTCCTGAAACCCTCTCGGGTTCCTGTTCGCCGACCAACTGTGCCTGTTTGGGTGCAACAGGATCGGGAATACGAGGTGTTGAGGGTGTTGGATTCCAGACGGGTGAGGGGGCGGCTCCACTACCTGCTTTCCTGGAAGGGCTTCGGGCCGGAGGAGAACTCTTGGGAACCCGCTGGGTCTGTGCATGCTCCCCGTCTGGTGTCCCAGTTCCACAGGCTACATCCCGATCGTCTAGCCCCTGGACAGCATCCCTTGTGAGGGGGGATGTACTGTCAAGGCTGGGACCATCGTGGGCCGCTGTCCGCGCAATGCGTGGTACTCGGCAACCCCTGCTACCGGAACCACAACTCCCAGAGGGCCATGGGGTCACGTTGCGCAGGACGTCAGCCGCACATCCCCGGAACTTAAGCCAGGAACCGGAGAAGAATGGTGCCGATAATTTTGCCGAGAGTGAGACGAGGTGGGTGGAGGACGTTTCATCGGAGTAACTGTGAGTAGGAAGTTTTCCGTGTGGCTGCCAGCTGGAGGCACACGGACCCCGAGACAAGCGGAACTGCGCTGTGTCCCTTTCGGAAGACATACACGGCTGTGTGTGTCAGACCCTCTGAGTCCTGGTTATACATGTGATTGTTTGCCCCAGTTGCGGAGAATTGCGGCTGCGTTCTCTTGCGGGGGGCGAACCTTTAGGATACTCGCTTTTTGGCGCGAACAATACCAGAAACATTTGGAGCAAGTTGGATTATTGCGCTTTGGGTATTGAAACTCACGATCCAAGTCTCACCCGAGTGGGAGCAAATTAGGATCAAAGGAAGAGTGCATTTATAACTCCAGACTGAGGGGTACAAACTCTTCCCTGTGTAACATGTTATCATTTTGGAATGCTGGGAAAAAACAGGAGATAAAGGTGCAGTGAACCTTCAACATATTGTTTATTATTTGTTTGCCTACAACCTCTTTTGTGCTTTATTTACGGTGCAGGAGAGGAACAACAAAGGGGGGTGCCTACGTACACGGAAGAGGTGGCGCAAGGCAGAACATTGTCTTAAAGTGGTATGTGAGGTGCTGTAAGAAACTTATGCATGTGGTGAGAAGGATATCTAATCTCATGTTCATTCTTGTTCCTTTGTTTAGCTGATTGCTGCCACAGCTAGGACCCTTACCTCCCTCTCCTGTATACACAGATTATGCATTTTCCTTTTCAGGTATGAATGAGTCTTGGTAAGAAAGGAGTTTGCCTACACTGATTGTGATTCAGAGTTATAGAGTAGATAGGGAGGGGTGTGATTCTAAACACCTTGTCTTTGTCATTTCAGATCTCCCTCCCCGCTGTTCCCTTCCTTCCCCGCGCTCGCGGAATCATCCTGTTGGTCTGTGACATATACCGGGCCGCGGGGTGGTTGCGTGGGTGTGGGTATAGGTCTCTCAACACAGCCCCGAGGAGAATTGTGGCGGAGCCTGACACGGTTATTGGATTGGCTGTGATGTTCACTGATGACAGTTCTCTTTTCTCGATGTGAGATGACTTGTGAGGCTTTAGGACCAAGTTGATGTTCTGGCTTGCTGTGTCCATTGTACTATATTTTCCTTCAATGAATTTTCCCAAACATAGAACCATCCAAAATTCAATCCATGGAGAAATCAGATAGGTTTCTTTTAGTTGATGAAAGAGTTCAGTTACTTTGTCTTGGAAAGTTTTTGTTGCTGGCGTTTCTTCATGTTCACTTGGATCATCAGAAAAGTCATCGAAATTGATGAAGTAGCCAGATGCAGTTCTGTCAATTGTTGGACTTGTTTCCGGATTTTCATTTGTCGTCGAATCTTTCTTTGTTACATTAGTATAGTCTGATGCTACATCGTTGTAGACAGGTGTTTCTTGACGAACTGTTGCAATTTGGGTTTCAAGAGACACAAGTTCCATGCCTTTGTTGCATAGTCCTTTTTTATTCACTGCAGGTTTATCAAAAGTGATTAGTCTCTCAGTTTGAACCTCTTGGATTGTAGCAAGATTTGGTCTTCTGCTATTTCTTGGGAGTCCACTGGGCCTACTACTTATTATTGGCCACATGATTGGGGTTTTACCAGGTCGATGGATACAACTCGTTTCTCCTTTTTACCAGCAAGGGGCGGTAGTACAACTGATCTTGTTCCGCTGACAGCTAAGACAGGTACTGCTTTTCTTTAAGAAGGCACAAATTCCTTCTTCACCGCGATCTTTTCTCTGACCAGATCCCCAATCTTTGGAATCCAGACAGGTCTTGCTGGGACAGGTGGTTTTTCTTCAGTGGCTGTTGGCTTTAACTTTATATTACTCAGACTTCTTTTTGTTTCATTTAAGTCCTGTAAAACAGCCAAACGGTCTTTGATATCAAAGGCTTTTTCTTCTACCACTGAAGTGTGACAATCAAGATCCTGAATATGCATTCTAGTACCGAACAATAGTTCGTATGGAGTGAAACCTTTTAGAGAATTTCTTGGCAGATTATTAAGACTACGTTGGACACTTGTTAAATGTTTGACCCACCCATCACCCGAACCTAATACCCTCGCCGTTATAGATTGCTTTATGTCACTTTTTTTCTTTCCACTACCGCATTTCCCTCAGGATGGAATGGAGAAGAGTACCGCAATGCAATGCCCATGCTGGCCATGGCCTCCTTGTAAGCCCTAGAGCTAAACGCAGGACCCTGGTCAGAATGTAGCATGCCAATTGCGTATGTGCCGATAAAGACTCGCAAATCTTTTATAACAGTTCTGGCATCAGCCGAGCGCTGGGGCCACATCCAAATGAATCTCGTGCAGGAATCCAATGCGACCATTATATATTTATAGTTGCCATCCCTTTGTAAGGGACCACAGTGGTCCAGGTAAACACATGCTAATGGTTTGTCTGAGATTAGAAGGGGCGTCTGTGCTGGTCATTTCACTGTTGATACTTTCATTCTTTGGCATATTTCACATTCTAGAACATAGTTCCTAGTTTGTTTTCTCATGCGCGGCCACCAATATCTCTGTTTTAATAACGATATTGTGTCAGAAACACCAGCGTGTGCAGAAGCGAGCCCTTCGTGTGCCGCTGAAATTAGTCCTAATCTGTGTTCCATGTTTGGAATTGCTCTGTCCCCCACTCCAGGGATTCGAGCAAAAGGAACATTATTCGCATCAGTTATGTATGAGTACTTTACTGGAAAGCCTTTCGGGAGTGTTTTTCTATCATCTTTTACTGAAGCACTGACAGCTTGCATTATATCGCTGTCTATTTTTGTTTTTGACCGGGTGATAGCAGCTACGGAAGCCGCTTGCACAGCTGCCTTCGCGGCTTCATCAGCCAATGAATTCCCCGCAACGTGAACGCCATCACGTTGATGACTCAGTGTATGTATCACGTGAGTCTTTTGTAGTTCTTTCTGTAAAAGAACTACTTGTTCCCAAAGCGTTTTATGCTTGATTGTGCCACCTTTTGCATCTTTGAAGCCGTTTTGAACCCAGTTCTGCAAGTATTCATTATAAGACTGAACGCAGTAATATGAATCGCACACTATTTAGTGTGGGGAATGCGCGATCGGTATTTTCAAGCGCCATCTTAAATGCTAGTAGTTCAGCTCGCTGAGCTGCACAATCTCCTAGAGATTGGGTTTTAGTGACCAGTGGTCTAAATTTTCCTTCGTGCCAACGACCTTTAACAATCGCGCACGCAGCACTGTAAGCTTGTTTACCCCCAACTGCGGGTTGTGCTGATCCGTCTGTATATATTATACAGCCGTAATGTTCTAGAGGCAGGATTTCGGTCGGCAGAGGACATTCATATTCATATTGGAGAAATTCTTGTGTTTTTAAATTAGGATCAAATTCGTATACTACGTCTGTTGCAGCAAGAGAATTAACCCATTGTATCCATCTCGGATGTAATGCTTTAGCATTTGGAATGCTTGCTTTTGTTACTGCTTCTAGGGCAGGTACTGGTGTAACGATTATTATTCATTTACCTTGTGCTAGGGCTCTTTCTTTTGCTACAGCAGTCTGAACCGCAGTTAGAATTTTTTCAGTGGAACTGAATTTTATTTCAGCTTGTGTGTATAAGTGTGATTTGTAAGCTATTGGTACCGTTTCTCCCTCATTAGAGGTCAGGTATGTGAATCCGCATCTTCCTGGGATGACTCGGATTACAAGGTTGCGTATGTTTTCGCGAGTTTGCAATTTTGTTTCAGCTAACATGTCTGTTTGCACTGATCTTAAAATTTCTGTGTGTTTCTGAGTCCAATTGATTGGTTTGAAATCAGGTTTTATTAATTCATAGAGAGGTTTAACCCTTTCTGCATAATTTAGAATGTATGTTCTTCCGAAATTCAGGAAACCTAGTATTGATTGTAAGTTCTTCAGTGCTTTAGGTGTTTGGAGTACAGCACACTTCTCTAAGAAGTTGTCTGCTAGGCTTTTGTCTTCACTTGATAATTCATATCCTAAAAACAGGACAGTTAGATAGGCAATTCGTGACTTTTTAAAGTTGAATTTGTAACCCTCAGCTGCAAACCCAAGTATTATGGCGTTCACTCTTTTCAAGTGTGTCTCCAGGTCATCATCTGTGAGATAGATGTCATCGACATAAGATAATGCCTCATCATCATATATTTGCAGTAACTCTGTCACCCTTGCTGAGAATAATCCTGGGCTATTCTTGAATCCCTGTGGGAGTCGACAGAAGTGTTTTTGCGACCCCATTATTGAGAAAGCGGTCAAATACCTGCTTTCAGGTGCAATGTTTTGACAAAAGAAACCATTTGAGATATCTAATGTTGTTTTATATTTTTTACGCACAATGTTATTCATTAGTGCTGCACTGTGTGAGTTTTGTACTGCAAATGTTTTGCAACAGGAGTTTAGGTGTCTGTAGTCCAAAACTAGACGATATGAATCGTCTGGCTTGGAGACAGGAAACAAAGGATTGTTCATTTGTGAGGTGCATGTTTCAATCACCCCCTGATATTCAAGTTGATCTAAGATCTCCCTGACTTGCTTTTTAGCTTCTTGCTTAACTGGGTACTGCATTTGTGCAGTGGGTTGACTTTTTAACTGGATTTTGTGAGGAGGAGAATCCTCATCCCATCCTACATGATTTTTATATAATGGAGGGGCTTGGGCTACTGCCCATTTTCTTCCAAATGTGTATTTTTTTATGAATTGGAATATGATTTGAGAAGGCAGGCATAACCATTTCTCCGCCATGAGGGCACTCCCTGACAAACTCTGGTGGCCAGTCTTTTTCAGCTAAAAGGATGTCATAGCCCTTCGAAAGGTTATCCCAAAAGAGACCCCTTACTTTCCTAGTCTTGTCCCCCTCTATACGCAATGTTATTTCGTATAATTTATGGGGTTTGCTAACTCTGGTGTCTGCAGTTTCCACTTGAGTGTATTCATTCGTGTCCACTGTCTCCAGTATATTCATCAGGATCTTGCGAGCTATTGTTACTTCTGCTGCGCTGTCTAGCATTGTCTGGGCCCACTCTCCGTTTTTCAGTTGTGTCCTCAGTATCCTCAGCATGTTTTATTATTTTAATACTGGCTACCTTCTTTCTTGGAAATTGTAATTGTTTACTTTGATGAGCAGGTTCCTTGTCTTTGGACTTGACGTGCTCTTCCTTGTGTTCTGACCGTTCTCTTCTTTCCGATTTCTGTGAGGAAGTCTGAAAAGATCGAGAGGGACGTGTATCAATATCTTGATATCTATCAGGTTTTCTCAATTTATCCCTATCTCTAAGGTTGTATCTTTTCTCAGAGGGCTCCCTCTGGGTAGATTTGTGTCCTCGGTCCGGAGATCTTTCTCTCCGTTGAGGAGACCTTCCTCTGGATTGGAATCGTTTTTCTCTGGGAGTGGATTGTTTATTACCATCCCAACTCTTTTTTGGAGTGTTTAGATTATTTTTAATAAAGGTTTTTTCAGGATTTTCAGTTAGTTCGGGTTTTACTGGTTTCCCAACCAAACTATCTCTACCTAGTTCTTCCTAGGATTTTTTATGATTCTGGCAAGTTCAAAAGGTTGTTCTGCTATATCTGTTTCTTTCAATTTCTGGCAGATCGCCACAGATGCTGCTTCTCCTTTTATGTTGGCTAATAATATAGCCGAGACCTGCTTAAAGTCTTTCAGTAATTTCATACCCAGAGTTAAAGCAGGTTCTGGACCGTATTCATTTTGAATCTGTCTTAGTACGTCTGGTATAACCGCCATGGACGGAACACCATGTGTTTTTGTGTAAATTGAAGCAAAGACTGTGCCCCAAGTGTCACAGTCCTCCACATGTGGTGCGATCCGCATTGGAAGACAGAAAGTCAGAATTCTGTGTTTCTCAGTAGGCGTAGTATCTGGAAATACTGCCTCTATCTGAGTGATTTTTTGTGCTAACCAGAATGGAATTTGTTCCCGTTTTGCAGGTATTTTGCCAATGGCTGATTGTATATTCTGTGGTGTGATTTTATTTGTGTTCCCCTGGTGAGGGGTGGTCTGTGGAATTTTTATTGCTGGTTGGACTGTTGAAGTCCGCATTACATATTGGACCAATTGTCTATGTATTTTAATTAGCAATTTTAGCTGAGCTAAAAGTTCCTGGTCTGACATTGTTTCAATGTCTGGATGTGGTGTGTAACTGGCTAGAACCGGCCACGTGGCTCCTGGTCTACCTAGTGGACCGAGCCTGCTGATGTGATTTTGATGTTTTAGGGCGCCTTTAAACCAGAGCAGGTGCTCTTGGTAAGTTAGTGGGATTTCAACGTCCTCGAAAGGAGTGTATTCATTCGGAGGTTCCCCTATTTTGTAATAGTGGAATTTGTGTGTCACAGTGTGTGCTGCTGGAAAGTTTATCCATGAATAGAATTCCTCTGTCTGCCGATATTCATGGGCCTCTACCACGAATATGACTGTACCACCTCGTGATGATACTCCATTTTCTATAAGTTTTTTAGTTATAGTTCTTCTTACATTTACCGGAATGATAATAGCATTCGGGTCTTCATCTTGGAGACTTGTGTCTTCAGCTAGGAGTTGAGCTGCTATTCTAGCTCTCTCTGTTTCATCATCACTTTCTACCATTTTACTGACAGAAAGTTTTGTTGCAGATCAAGTTTCAAGGAAACAAAGATTAGGTGCACAATATTTTGGAACACTGTATCCTTCAACGTTGACTAAACCAAAAACTATACATAGGAATCTCTTCCTACTAAGTTCTGGCGGATTTTAACCTTTTACCCACTCCAGACGTCTTTTGGAGTTTTTACGGAAAAGGGGTCTGTGTGAAAAAGCACGACTGAGTTACTCTAATGTCTTGCGTTAGATTATCTCCTTACCAAACGTTGGGTGCCATGTAGTGTAGTTCCTATATTCCCAATAGGCTCTGCGCATTGGAATAATATAAACAGCAGTGTAGACGTAGGACTGAGGTCGACTAGGTCTCTACTGACTATATTAGACTTAATTAGTTTGTCAGCTAGCTCAGAGGTCACTAGAAACTTTCTCGAATGTCAGGAAAGTGTTAATTCTCCTGATTTAGACAAGAAGGGATTAGCTTCTGACAACCGCATATACATGACAACTTTGCTCCCTCAGAATAAAGAGTGTATCTCTAGAGTCGTGTGAAAACAATAGACAGTTATTTCACTCAGTCAATCGTGCATACTTAGTTTCACCAGAGTGCAGAGAAATAGAGAGACGGGCGTTTTCAATAAAAGGTGTTATTTATTGAGCAGTCTTCTTTCTCATGCAAGAGAAATGAATTGCCACAATTGCAATACTTATCATGAAGTAAAGTGCGTACAGTAAAAGGAGTATTATGAAATAATACTGTAAAAGCACTGATATGGTTTCTTAGCCATATGATACTTTAAAATGGATAAAATATATACATACATAAAAACATTAACTAACGTACTCAACTGGTGCTTCTAATCTACGCCTTCCCCGGTGTACCTGACCTAAGCCTAATACGTGGGAAGGAGTAAGTAAGTAGCAGTTTTAAGTTAAGTTGGTTTTTGCCAAGGAATCTGAATCAAGAATTCTCTTAAGGATTTAGTCAGCTCCGTACCTTGGTTATAGAATGTAGGAGGGCTTGTATCTCTCTCTCAGGACTCGATCTCCCAGTAACCCGCAAGGGTGACTGGAAACACCGGAGCTGGATTTTCTCGGCTGGAGAAAAAGACAGCGTCTTTCTCAGTGCGTCAAAAGGGAGGGGCGGCGTCCTTCGGCTCCTCGCATCAGCTGGGCTTCCGGCAAGTAGATAGCCGCTCGGCTCCAAACCACCGCGTGTTTGCTTAAGGCAACGTTGGTATATTTATACCTGAAAGGTGCCGGGTTTGACGTAAGGTTGGACATAAGACGTCACCAAGAACTAACAGTTCTTTCTGACTCTAGGAGTTCTTGTGCAAATCAAAACAAGAGCAGGGGGATTTCCCGGGCTACTGGAGGTTTGGTTTGTTTAAAGAACGCGTTGTACTTTCTAGGAGTCTAGGGGAGTAGCCTTGCCGTATTTGGGCTGCATGGGCTATTAATAAATATGGATATGATTCTTATGCCTTTATAAGGATACTAGCAGCCCGTCCCGACCTTGTCCGGGAGCAGTCAGGCTTCCCCGCCCCCCACCCGCCCCGACATTGTGCAGCAGCCCGGCCCCCCACCTGCCCCGACATTGTCAAGCAGCCCGGGCCCCCACCCGCCCCGTCCCCCGCCTGCCCCGTCCCCCGCCTGCCCGAAGCCTTACCTCAGCCGCCGCTCCTCCCCCGCGCTCCTCATTTCACTGCACCGTGTGCAGCAGCCCGGCCCCCCGCCCGCCCCGACATTGTCAAGCAGCCCGGGCCCCCACCCACCCCGTCCCCCGCCTGCCCCGACCCCCGCCTGCCCGAAGCCTTACCTCAGCCGCCGCTCCTCCCCAGCGCTCCTCATTTCACCGCACATTGTGCAGCAGCCCGGCCCCCCGCCCGCCCCGACATTGTCAAGCAGCCCGGGCCCCCGCCCGCCCCGTCCCCCGCCTGCCCCGACCCCGGCCTGCCCCGACCCCCACCTGCCCGGAGCCTTACCTCAGCCGCCGCTCCACCCCCACGCTCCTCATTTCACCGCTCCGCCGCTCCTCGCCGCTTACCGCTCCTCCCGCCTGTCCGCCGGTCCTCACCGCCATTCCGCCGTTCGTCACCGCTCCTCCCCCGCGCCATATCCGCCGCTCCTCCTCGCGTTCCTGGACGCCGCTCCTCCCCGCGCTCCTGACGTTAGCATGCAGGTCGCGGCCGGCGCTACTTCGAAGGGACTACCTTTTTTTTTATGTTAATTTTTTTAATAACGCATATTTTTATACTTTATATAGCCCATGTCCATCTGCACACCCTGACGATTACAATGATGTATCGGGTGTGTGGATTGGCGCTGTGGTTCCCGAGTTTACCCACCTTAAAGGTGCAAAGTTCTTCCTTTATAATAGTAGTATAGATAGATTTTGACATTTTTAAACTTGATAACACTGTCTGTGCATTAGTTGTACCTCATTACTACCAGTTTAACACCCAAATATAGCAATAAGTTATAGAAAGGTGACCAGTCAATCTTTGCGAAGGTCTTTCCATCGCGCGGCAACATGTCGCTGTGTTTTTTCTAACTTTTCAACTGAGCTAGAAACTTTTTTTGTTAAACTCTGCAGATTATGAGGCAGATGATGGATGGATTATGTGGCAAATGCGGCAAATATACAATAATACGAAAAGCCCTGCAGCCCCACAGTCACATAACACCAGTGGGACTTCCTATAATTAATGAAAGGCAAAGGGGTGTAAGAAGGGGACTGCTCAGTGACCAAGATTCCCAGAGAGCGAGGCCACCTTGAATCTCCACACTGCTTTGCAGATTGCAACTACCTGCACTTTAGCATGCTTCTGATAAATGTGCGCACACTACTCTGGGTGCCTGGAGATTAATGTTGTCTGTTTGTGTGAGAGAAAACAATTGCATGCTTCCAGTGACGCATCCCTTTTACGGGTAAAAAGCATTCTGCAGATTTATTATTAGCATCTAAATGCGAATGCTCCTATATAATTCACAGCGGTATCGAGCTGGCATGTCCTTGACCCTCCCTGTACATCCCAGCAGAGCCACAGAGGGATTATCTTTCTGCCACCTTTGGAGGGGGCGGGAAACGTGCGCTTTAAAAGGCAGATGTGGGCAGAGAGCGAGGAACGGGAGACCTTTTTTTTAGCTTTTACTTTATGTAACTTCTAAATTTAGACCCGGGCTCCGGACCGTGTGTCATCGCATTCGCGCACAAATTCTCCTTTAATAATCCTAATGCAGAGATTTCTCCACTCAAAGCTCGGCCGCTCTGATACCTGACGCCAGCTTGCCTGCTATTGTAGCAAATCCAGAGGGATTGAGTCGGACGCTGAGAGTAGCCCTGCCGATCTTGCTCGTCTCCCCTCCCTCCCTCTCTCCCTGTCTCTCTCTTTGTTTGGGAAGTCATATCAGGGATCATTAGCTGAGAGCATCGCAGCTGGGATCAGGGCTGAGAGCAATGGGTGGGGAAGGGGAGGCGTCACTCGGGGAGGGAGCGCGCGGCAAGGAGATGGACGCACTCGCGGCTCAGGCAGACTACCAGGTTAATGAAAGCATGAGGTGGCTTTTAGGCAGCAGCTGGCGGAAATTTGGACATGCTGGCAGGGTCACGAACGAGTGGTTAACAGCGAGCCGGGCCTGCCGCTTCTGGAAACCTAACTGCAAGTCACTCACGTTCCTAGACGCCGCTCCTCCCCGCGCTCCTGACGTCAGCACGCAGGATGCGGCCGGCGCTACTTTCCAGGGACTACTTTTTTTTAAATGTTAATTTTTTAAATAACGCATATTTTTACACTTTATATAGCCTATGTCCATCTGCACACCCTGACGATTACAATTATGTATCGGGTGTGTGGATTGGCGCTGTGGTTCCCGAGTTTACCCGCCTCAAAGGTGCAAAGTTCTTCCTTTATAATAGTAGTATAGATTATTTATTATAACCATACAAGGGCATAAATCGGGAATATCGAATTAGGGTCCTAGATAGAAACACAACAACCTGGCACAGGTATAATGTAGCGCAGGGGTTTACAAAGTGACGCATCTACCTAGATGCGTCACTTTATAAAGATGGTGCAACAAGGCACATTTTTTACGCTGCTGGTGCGGCACAAAAAGTGACGCACCGGCGGCGTAAAAGTGATGCACGGCCTCATAAATGAGGCCCTATGTATTTTTGTGTAAATTGCAGCAAAGACTGTACCCCAAGTGTCGCAGTCCTCCAGGTGTGCTGCGATCCCCACTGGTAAACAGATTGTTAAAATTCTGTGTTTCTCATGAGGCGTAATGTCAGTAAATATTGCCTCGATTTGAGTACTTTTTAAGCTATCCAGAATAGAATTTGTTCCCTTTTTGCGGGTAATTTACGATTGACTGATTGTATAGTCTGTGGTGTAATTTTATTTGTGTGCCCCTGGTGAAGGGTTGGTTGTGGAATCCTTATAGGAGGCTGAACTGTAAGGGGGGGCTGAGATCACGCTACCCGAAGGGTGGGTCTCTTTTAAAATGATCATTTCTTATTACTGCATTAGAATTCTTTTTTAACTTGTACTCTTGGATGGGCCAGCATACTGCCTTCAACTCTAGCGCTATCGCAGTGTCCATCTTTGAAGCAGACCCGCCAGAAGAGTAGCGCTCGAGCTGTTGCTGGAGCTCAGAAGGTTCCCTCCCTCCCTCACTTCCTCTATTAGGACGGAAGTTGTGCTGGAGCTGGTGCAAGGGAGGCTGAGATAACGCTACCCGAGTGGTGGGTCTCTTTTAAAATTATCATTTCTTATTACTGCATTAGAATTCTTTTTTAACTCGTACTCTTGGCTGGGCCAGCATACTGCCTTCAACTCGAGCGCTAACGCGGTGTCCGTCTTTGAAGCGGACCCGCCTGAAGAGTAGCGCTCTAGCTGCTGCTGGAGCTCAGAAGGTTCCCTCCCTCCCTCACTTCCTCTATTAGGACGGTAGTTGTGCTGGAGCTGGTGTAAGGGGCGCTGAGATAACACTACCCGAGTGGTGGGTCTCTGTTAAAATTATAATTTCTTATTACTGCATTAGAATTCTTTTTTAACTCGTACTCTTGGCTGGGCCAGCATACTGCCTTCAACTCTAGCGCTGACGCGGTGTCCGTCTTAGAAGTGGACCCGCCTGAAGAGTAGCGCTCTAGTTGTTGCTGGAGCTCAGAAGGTTCCCTCCCTCCCTCACTTCATATATTAGGATGGAAGTTGCGCTGGAGCTGGTGTAAGTGGGGCGGAGATAACGCTACCCGAGTGGTGGGTCTGTTTTAAAATTATCATTTCTTATTACTGCATTAGAATTTATTTTTAACTCGTACTCTTGGCTGGACCAGCATACTGCCTTCAACTCTAGCGCTAACGCAGTGTCCGTCTTTGAAGCGGACCCACCTGAAGAGTAGCCCTCTAGATGTTGCTGGAGCGAAGAAGGTTCCCTCCTTCCCTCCCTCACTTCCTATATTAGGAGGGATGCAGCGTCCGCGCCGAAGGCAAGCCCGTCTGCGCCCGTCAGCGCCCAAAACGCGGCCAGGGCCAGAACCCCTGTACAATTTACCCAGTACCTTTATTCAAGGGAGCAACTATATGGCCTCAATTCACACACATGTACCCCACATAACATAGCACTGAACTCAATGACTACATCGCCTGCGTGCTGCAATCTATGTGGATGGGTGGCACCCTCGTTAAATCTCACTAGCATTGCTGATGGGAACCCTCCTAATACAAGTAACATCAAAAGACGGTATGATAACAATCACTCTTGTGAATCACGTCACAGCTTTGTTCCTACTAATAAACACTCTAGACCCATCAAATGGGATGTATAACGTTACAACGCATACTTTTACAACGCACATCTTCACAACACATTTTTTACAACGCAACATCCATTACAACGCATTCCATTACAACGCATGCCATTACAACGAATTTTTAAAAACTACATTTACAACGCATTCCATTACAACGCATACTACCTTTACAACGCATACCATTACAACATTACATTGCATGTTTGGTAAGTATTGGATAGTGTAGGGGTAAAAATTACTATTCTAACTCCAGGGGGTGCAACAGTAGGGTAAGTGTTGGATAGTGTAGGGGCTAAAATTACTATTCTAACTCCAGGGGGTGCAACAGTAGGGTAAGTGTTGGATAGTGTAGGGGTTAAAATTACTATTCTAACTCCAGGGGGTGCAACAGTAGAGTAAGTGTTGGATGGTAATGTTATGCGTTGTAATGGTATGCGTTGTAATGACTGCGTTGTAATGACATGCGTTGTAGTGGTATGCGTTGTAGTGTCATGCGTTGTAATGGTTGCGTTGTAATGGCATGCGTTGTAATGGATGTTGCGTTGTAAAAGTTTCGTTGTAATGGTAGTGCGTTGTAAAAGTTGCGTTGTAAAGGTTGTTTCCCCATCAAATGCATCTTGCTTAACACTAGATCGATGGTGAAACATAAATTCCAGCTAGAATGTCTGATACAAACAGAAAAGCCAGACCTGGTTTTCTTAACTGAGACGTGGGCCAATGAGAACAGTGACCCTGATTGGCAGCCAGCAATCCCAATGGGATATCTTGTCGACAACTCTGACCGAGTGGGGACAAGAGGCGGAGGAAGTGCTTTAATATATCGCTCTGATTATATGGTCAGAGTTACTCTAGAGTCTATAGTGGACTTGGAAGCAATATCTTTTTCTATAAAATGTAACAATGTAGAAATATTTCCCGGTCTATTAATTTATAGACCTAGAGCGTGTTTTCTGACTTCCATCCATAGCTACCTGGAATCTTGTCTAGATACTGAGCACTTCACTATACTAGGCTACTTTA
This sequence comes from Lissotriton helveticus, assembly GCF_964261635.1. Taxonomy (NCBI): domain Eukaryota; kingdom Metazoa; phylum Chordata; class Amphibia; order Caudata; family Salamandridae; genus Lissotriton; species Lissotriton helveticus. The sequence goes on from NC_136059.1 coordinate 1,193,397,061, forward strand.
ACTTCCATTTGGAAGATAAAAATAAATCAGATACAGCATGTTTACTAGATAAATTAGCTAGCTTCGATCTCAATCAGATCGTCGATGAACCCACACACATAGCAGGACACACGCTAGATGGGATATGTACCAACAATTTCCGTATAGAGATTAAGAAGGTCTGCCCTTTGCCATGGACCAATCATTATGCAGTGCATTTTGACACCACGCCTGTAACATCATTAGAGGACGGAATTCTTGTCCTCTGGCTGACAAATACCGGGCATGGAATTCAGTAAGTGAATCAGACTTTGTGTCGGCACTTAGTAACAGACCGGTAACATCTAATTACATAAATCAAGCTGTCACTGATCTCTATAAATGGTTAAACACAGAGGCCGACAAGGTTGCACCTGAGGTGGCCAAGAAACCTCGATTTAAAAAGGTTTAGTCTCCCTGGTATTCGCCCAATCTCAAACTAATAAAGATCAAGTGTAGGCAAAAGGAACAAATTTGGAGATCCCAATATGATGATGCTCACAAGAAAGAATATTGCGTAGCCTTGGAAGAATACAAGGCCACAATTATACAGGCTAAAGATTTATTTCAAACTGTCACTGCCCTGCTGAAATGCCCGCGTGATGTAATGTTTACACCTGATCAAAAATTTCTAGACAAATTAGCAGGTTTTTTCCAAAGCAGGGTGCAATTCGTGTATGACAGTCTGGAAGAATCAACAAACAACACAGGAGCAGAAGCCCTAGTTCAATCTCAACTTAGGGTGGGCCATGAAGGTCTGCTATCCTTCCCTCTAATTACAGAGGAAATAGTTGCGGAATTGGTGTTACACATTAAATCTGGCTCCCCACTGGACCCCTGTCCATCGTATATACTGCATTTGGCCTCCGAGTAGAGCAGTATATCCTTATATCCAGTAATAAATAAAATTCTGTCTGTATGAGTCTTTCCCAAAGCATGGAAAAAAGCTTGTATTTGTCCCCTTTTAAAAAAGCCCAAGCTGGATCCACTTGACGAAAAGAACTATTGTCCTATCTCCTGTTTACCTTTTGCTGCTAAAGTGTTGGAGAAAGTAATAAATCTAGAACTAACATCATTCCTGGAGACCAATAACATCTTAGATACCTCGCAACACGGTTTCCGCTCAAAACATTCTATGGAGACAGCCTTGATCATGGCAACAGAGGAGATACGTAAGGTGACAGATGAAGGGGGAAGGGCGGTTCTGGTCCTGCTTGATCTAACAGCAGCCTTTGATACTGTAAACCATACAGTATTAAATCAAAAGCTGCAGGATGCAGGTATAAGTGGTACAGCTCTTTTTCTCCTATCATCCTTTTTATCATCCAGAAAACAAATGATCTTTTGTGAAGGATACAGATCGGAGGAATTCTCCCTCCCGGGTGCAGTCCCGCAAGGTTTGGCCTTATCACCAACACTCTTTAATATTTACGTATCCCCTCTGGCCAGACTGGTAAAGAACTATGGATTTACATTGGTGTCTTATGCCGATGATACTCAGCTTATAGTTTCTGTAACTGAGTCTCCAGATGCTCGGACACCTGATTTCTGTAAATGTACTTCAGCTTTGATGACTTGGATGAGCTCGAACTTCTTGAAGCTGAACTCCGAGAAAACGGAAGTCTTGGAGTTTGGCTCGAAAGACCCAATCTGGAATCAGCTGTGGTGGGCTAGTACAGCTGGCACTTGTCCAGTGCCAGTCATAAAGTCCAGGAATTTGGGAGTTATGTTTGATAAAAATCTCACCTGGTCGTTGCAGATGAATCAGGTTACGTCCGCATACTTCTTTACTTTAAGGGGCTTGAGAAAGATTCTCCCTTACATTCCTTTCTCCCTGAGGAGAACGGTGGTAGTAGCCACCATTTTATCCAGAATCAGTTATTGCAACGCCCTCAATATGGGAATGGGTTTTGCCTAATTGGATAAACTTCAGTCTATCCAGAATGTGGCAGCCAGAGTTTTGCTTGGGCTGCCTAAGCATCAGCCGACATCGAAAGCGATAATGAATCTTCACTGGCTTCCGGTACGAAGAAGCATTGAATTTAAATCACTCTGTCTGGTGCACAAAGCTCTGTTTGGAGCTGGGGCCGAGGATGTGCAAGTTCTGTTCTCATATTATTTCCCTCCCTGGACTCCAAGGCCATGCACTCTTGGCCTTGTACAAATTCTGAAGATAAAAAGAGTAAATTGTGGAGGAAAGCGGTTCTCCTTTCTAGCGTCCAAACTTTGGAACACGCTGCCAGGACATCTGAGAAGATTACCTAACAGATTGGCATCCAGGAAAGAAATAAAAACATGGCTCTTCTGCCAACACTAAAGTATGCGTTTTATGTCTTAGCTCATCTCTACCACAGCGCCAAGACGCCTCCGCAGTAGAGCGCTTTACAAATACCGTCAGTCAGTCAGTCAGACTGTTAGAGTCCGCATGACTATAGCTTGCTTAATCTCCACTACGGCCCCTCGCGGCGGGATGCCTGGCTTTCACCTTGTGGATATCCTGCCGGGGTATATCACAGGGGAATAACAGGACGGGTTCCCTAAGCAAGCGCTTAGATACCGGGTCGGTGATTTGCGCTATATGAATTCATGTACATTTACATTTACATTTACATTCGTACATTTACATGACATATTGACCCAATTGTCTATGGATTTTGAGTAGTTGTTTCAGTTGAACTAATAGTTCTTCACCTCTCATTTCTTCAATGGCAGGATGTGGTGTATAGCTGGCTAGTACCGGCCATGTTGCTCCTGGTTCTACCTAGTGGACCGAGCCTGGTAATGTGATTTTGATGTTGTAGGGCGCCTTTAAACCAGAGCTGATGCTCTTGGTAAGTTAGTGGAATTTCAATGTCCTAAAAAGGAACGTATTCCGTTGGATTATCCTCTACTATGTAGAAGTGAAACACATCTGATACTGCATTTGCTTCAGGGAAGACGATCCATGAATAGAATACCTCTGTCTGCCGATATTTGTGTGCCGCTATGACAAAAATTACCCTACCACCTCTAGGTGTTAGGCCATTTGTTATAAGTTTTATAGTGATGGTTTTCCTTAAGTTTTCCGGGTTTCTTGGAAACCTGTAACGTCTAAACCCGGTTGGTTTGCAGTTGCTGTCACCGTTAAGCGACATTGTTTAATGAAAGTTGCAGAGCAAGTTTCAAGGAGACAAAGATAAGGTGCACAATATTTTGGAAAAACTGTATCCTTCTGTGGTATATAAATAAATAATACCGGATCTAGGTTTTACTGTACATAGCAATAACAGATAGCTCAATAAATAAGAGTCAAGATTCGAGGTAGTAGGAGTTTGCAGGTTTAATACAGCATAAGGACAGGAACAGGACAACCTGCACAGGAATGGGATGGCAGCGCTGCCGGGGGCAGGATCAGGATCGGCGTAAGGGAATGGGTAACATTTAATAACAGTGCACAAGCATATATACTAAAACAGTTGCATTACAATGAATACAGTAGGCGGAGCAGTGGGTGTGGTCAATAGCAGTCGCGAAAGATAAGGGTGAAAGTAGGTGTAACAGGAGGCGTATACATAGACATGTGATGTAAACGTAACAGAGTATGTCATAAATGGGGCGGAAACATGGAGGGGGCTACCTAAGGAGCCGGGACCTCTAACCTAATGGTGCGCGCAAACTGACAATGACGTGTTACTAGGAGAAGCTGGGGGCTATGAACTCTGTGCTAGGAGTAGAGACTGAAGTCTGGAGAGTCAGGGCGACATGTACCTAAACCCTATCTAGTATCTAATGTTTAGAGGACATGTTGATATAAACTAAAAGTCAGGAGGGGAGAGGCTAACGGACTCTAAGACTGGAGCATGCATTATTCTACATGTAGTGCGTGTTGAGGAATATTAAATGACCATTAAATGCGGTATTTCTCTTACATGGAGACGTAAAGGCTAGACAATGACGGAAACTATTGATGCGATTCAGTAGCTTAGGAATGCAGAGAAGGAGGGCTGAACTGATAACTAGAATCATAACATATTCTTGGCAGACTCGTAGGCAGAGCCAGGCTGAGCCGGGCACTGTGAGGCAGGAAGTAAGTGAAGGGTCGAGGATACAGGTGGGGGCTGTATCGCTCCTCAGCGAGGGTTCAGGAGACAGGAGCTGAATCTGGTGAATCTGGTGTCCAGGCCCTTTTGAGGCCTAGAAACGGGGACTTTTCAATGAAATAACGTGCACACTGAGAAACGTGGCAACGTAACTTTACATAGGCCTGATATTCATAGTATTCACGAGAACTGGAAACTGGCATACTAGAGATGGACACAACTATAATTGCGTCTTTAATCGAACATGGGGAATACATATGCATATTAATCATGCACACATAACATAAGATGGAGGACACGTAGGGACACAGAACATGGCAAAATTTACTTTTCCACATTCCCTCCTTGTCACTACGTTTCCATCAGGAAACATCAATATTCATGATACCATCTATCATTTCATACAGTATCATTTGCTCGTCTCGAATTTTCTTGGAACGGGATTTAGATCGGGACTTGGGACTAGGAATACAAGAGGTAGCACAAATGCCGCAAATCGCAGGGCCACATTGTATACAGAGGCAGCAACTGAATATGATCGCTACTGCAATACCCAGAAATGACAATAGCTTCCATCCCCAGGCGGAAATTATATTCCAGAACCAACCGGACCATGTCCATGTGCCTGGATCTTGGTGTAACATATGGGCAATTTTATGGAGTCTGGTTATAGCTGAATAAACAGACGGCGCGTTATTAGGAATGAAAATGCAGCAACTAGATCCGATGACTCTACAGGCCCCGCCCCTATCGGCCAGTATGACGTCAAGGACGAGACGATTCTGGAGCACGACAATTCTCATAAAGGATTGCTCCTCGGTTAAGTTACTTAGAGCAGAAGTAGTCTCAATCACTACTGCTTCAAGGGTTCTCGTTAATCTACGTATCAGTTTACTATTCACGACAGTACCTAAATAAGGAAAGACACCTTTATTGATATCTATATATTGTTCTAGAGCAGTTTCAGTATAATCGACAATCGGGAGGTCTCTCTTGTGTCTCGTATGTACTAGGTGGGAATTCCTATGATAGTCAGGTGGGGCTAGAAAAACTGGTGGCAGTAGGAAGGCAATGTAACAGGTTCCCTCCCAATCGAGGGGCAGACGGACATATGCGGTCTGACCACAAACAAAATAAGAATGACGTGAAGCTTTAAAAATAGATTTCCTACTGTCACTATACTTGACAATAGTAGTACAATCACTATGTCCTACATGTATGGAACCATTCTTGCGGACACATAATTCACCTTTGACTGGTAGTACTGAAATAGCAGGTAAGTCTGGAGTAGTATCAGACTGAACATTCAGGACCATGAAATTCGAAGAATAATTACCTAGATTATAAACTTAATTTTCTAGATCTAACCCTGTTCTGTGGGGAAGACCTTGCTTGTCTGGAAAACATGTACTGTTAAGAAAAGACATATCTGTTGAGGATGACGTTAACGTGGACCATGCTCCACACGAACCATTATGTGAAAATGGATAAGGAAAGAGTGGCAGAACTCCCTTCGGTGTCTGGAAAGGGGGGAGTCGACCACACACCCAACAATTAGTGGCATTGCTGGTCTGGTGTGAATAATGTAACATGCGGATAAAAGAATTATTTCGCATAGCGAGACGATAAGAGAGTTCATGAGGAGGCAGATCACTAAACGTGTGCTCTACTGTAGCATTAGCAGACTTATTTACATGAGAAACTGGAAAGTACAAATAAAATGCATAACCTGTGGAGGTAATCATAAGGCTGAAAAACAATATGAAACTTAGAAAAACGATACATCGGATTGAGTTTTGACTAACTCTCTCACTATGGGGGTCTATTATATACATGTCAGAAACCGGTCTAACCGTTTCACCTAGGGGAGGACTTAGACAATCAAACTGGCTGACTTATTTTACTAGACCTTAATTTGAGCTTATACTCCTGTTGCGGAGTTTTCTCTAACGGGGAGGGTTCAATATCATTGTCTTTTGCGGGACAGTCCTTAAGAATAGTACTTTGGCAGTCTTTAAGATCCTCGGAAATGTTCTTTGAAACAGGCTTCAGTCCAAAAAATCTTTTCACATGTGACAGGTGGACCCAGCCCTTCCTGCCTTCCAGCTTGACGGCAGTACGGGTGGCCAGGAGGACCTGTCGGGGTTCCTTCCAGCGAGGCTCCAGCGGACTTGAACGATCAAAGTTCCTGACAAGAACCATGCATCCGGGAACGATGTCATGCGGTGCCACCTCGGTATTGTCTGGAAATGCGGCAGCAACCTGTGAACGACAAGAGTTGAGGGCAGACATCAAGGAAGCTAGGTAATCTGTCAGCATATTACTTGAAACATCGGTAATACTTCGAGGTCTAGGTGTACCCCACATGTTAGGGGGGCGGCCGAATACGACTTCATACGGGGACAGACCTGATCTGGAGTGTGCGACCATGCGCATATAAAATAAAGCGACTGGCAGAGCTACTAGCCAGTCCACACCTTTCTCTTTACATATTTTAGCAATGCGGATTTTCAGGGTCTGATTATGTCTCTCTACGAGACCGGCTGCTTCTGGATGGCGTACACAATGGAACTTCCACTGGTACCCTAACAAAAGGGAAACATGTTTCATAAGCTCAGATGAGAATGGCTGGCCGTTGTCAGAATATACGACTCTAGGGAGTCCATAACGGGGGAAGAACTCACGAACCAACTGCTTGGCAGTGGTCGCGGCTGTGTAATCTGGGACTGGATATGCCTCTGTCCACCTGGACAAAGCACATACAACTACTAGGACATACTTGAAACCTCGACATCGCTCCATCTGAATATAATCCATCTGGAGGACTTCAAAAGGGTGGTCAGGGGGCTGGAAACCACCTTGTTCCACCGGGACACTTTTACCTGGATTAAACTGGCAACATATCATACAGGTACGGACTTTCTGTTTGGCTGCAGCCCGTAAATGCTTGTTGAACCAAATGTTCTGGATACTGTCTAACATAGCTTTTTCTCCTAAATGGGCTGGACTATGTGCGGTATTGATAATGACTTGAACCATGGAGTCGGGGAGAAACCATGTGGCTCTACCCTTCGTTACCCATCCCTGATCTGTCTGGACCCCTCCTTGTTCGGACCATTTCTTGATTTCATCGGGAGTAGCATGTAACTGGATATCTATGACATCTTGAGTAGGGTCCTTAACTGTCATACAGGTAGTCGGATCTGGAGTATGTGTCTGTGTCGGATTAACTGAAATGTCTGGAGTCTGTGCTGTAAGCTTGGCTGTGCGATCTGCTAGATCATTACCTTGAGAAATAATGTCAGTAACTTTCGTATGTGCTTTGCACTTCATGATAGCAATAGATGTCGGTAAGTGTATGGCATCTAACAGAGCCTGAATAAGGAGACCATGCTGAATCTTGGTTCCATGAGAAGTCATGAAACCTCTCTCCTGCCAGAGCACTCCGAAGTCGTGTACAACTCCAAATGCGTAGCGTGAATCTGTGTAAACATTAACTTTCAGGTTCTTAGCGTGTATGCAGGCTTGTGTCAGAGCAACTAGCTCTGCTGCTTGAGCAGACAGGGTGTCAATACGGTGTGTTTCTATAACTTCAGTGTCAGTAGTCACTGCATACGCGGCTACTAGTTCTCCTGTACTTGTTCTCATACATGAACCATCCACATAAAGTGTCAGGTCTGGATCTGGTAATGGAATATCTGTCAGATCTTGTCTTGGCTTTGTCATAATGTTAACTACTTCCACACAGTCGTGTGTGGCAGGATTCGAATTAACTGATGGTAACAGTGTAGCAGGATTTAGAACGTTGCAGCGTCTGATTTCTATGTGTGGCTGGAACAGTGTCAATTCATAACCTGTTAAACGTGCAATTGTCAAGTGCTGAGTCTGGGTTTGGTTTAAAAGAACTTCCACGGAGTGTGGAACTTGTACTGTCAAGGAATGTCCTAATACTATGGAATCACTTTGTCTGATAGCTAGAGCTGTGGCTGCAACTGACTTGAGGCACGCAGGCAGAGCCTGGGCTACAGGATCTAATGTGCTCGAAAAATAAGCACAGGGCTTGTATTGTCCTGCTTGATCTTGTGTGAGAACAGATAATGCTGTACCTTCACGTTCTGTTACGAAAAGTGTAAAAGGCTTACTGTAGTTCGGTGTAGTTAGAACTGGAGCTTGGCATAAAGCTTTCTTTAACTCATTGAAACTAAGTGTATGTTCAGATGTCCAAGGGAGGACAGTCGATACGGCTGCCTCCTGTGTCGTTAACTGTATCAGTGGTTGAGCTAGAAATGCATACTGAGGAATCCATTGTCTACAGTAAGAAGTAAGGCCGATAAAAGCACGTACCTCCTTCTGTGTCTTGGGCTGAGGAAGACTCGCTATTAACTGGATACGGTCTGGTGTCAACTGCCTACCCCACTTGGACAGTAAGTGGCCTAAGTAGATCACTTGCTGGACACAGAATTGAAGCTTCGAAGGGGACACCTTGTGCCCCATCTCTGCTAAGAAGTACAAGACTGTAAGAGATGCTCGCTCGCAAGCACGTTCAGAACGGGCTGTGATCAGTAGATCATCGACATACTGGAGCAGGGCAGTGTCAGTTGGCATGTGAATGTTGTCTAGTTGTCTCTTAAGTGCTTGACTGTAAATGCTAGGACTTTCTGTGAAACCTTGAGGAGCTCGTGTGAATTTATAGCTCCTTCCATTTAAACAAAATCCGAAAAGAAACTGGCTGTCTGGATGAATGGGGACACTGAAAAACGCGTTCTTGAGGTCTATGACTGTAAAAAATGAGGCTTCGGAATCAATGGCTGTCAATAGGGAAGAGATATCTGGGACAACTGGGTACTGGGGAATAATACATTTATTAAGTTCTCGTAGGTCAATCACTAATCGATATACTGGCGGTGCATTTGGATCAGTACGTTTCATGACTGGAATGATCGGAGAATTACATACATTGGAGTCAGTTTCTACAACTACTCCTTGAGCGATGAGCTCGTCAATAATTTTGGATAAGGCTGCTACAGCCTCAGGTGGCAGTCTGTACTGTCTGATTCGTGGTAACACTACACCTGGTTTGAGAGTCACACGATGGGGTGTGATTTGCATATAACCTACATCAGTTGGACCTTGCGCCCATAGATGCTGCGGAACATTAGACAATCTCGGATCAAAATCTCGTAATACATAGTGACCCTTGAAGTCACGTAAAAACAATCGTATTCCCTCTGGGGAGCAGCAAATAACTGCACCTAATTCTTTCAGTGTTTTAATACCTAACAGATTTTCTGGACATGACTTCGTAAGTAACAGATCAGTAGTGCGGGACAATGGACCTACTTCTAGAGTAACTGGCTTAGATATCTCGTTTACAATAGGCTTTCCTGAAAATCCAAGGGAAACATTTCTAGAGCCTGAGAGCGGAGCCCCTGGAACTTCGGCGTGACTGATGGTCGTCCTACTTGCCCCTGTATCAATCAGAAACTTTCTGTCTTTCCCTAGTACTTGACTATGAACATAGGGACCTTCTTGATCTACAGGAATCTCGATGAGAGGCAAGCCTACCTCCCTCTCTAGGCTGTTTCATGAATATGGCTGATACTCTGGATACTCGGATTGTGCATACTGGTACATCTGCTGTGTAACATGCTGTGTTGCAGCAATAGGCTGCGGTGCTGGAACTGTCTGTTGTGCATTCTGTGGCTGAGAAGTCTGTGAAACTTGTTCTTGTCTAGGCGGACGTGGTCTTTCTTTAGTCTTACCAGTAGCTATATTGTGTTTCAGAACTGCACACTCGTTTATAAAATGACCTGGCTGTTTACAATAATTGCAGGTCCCTTTAACGGGAGCTGCAGGATGACTGGCTTGAGTCGTACCCCTCTTCTGACTGTCTTGAGGAACAGATTGTGCAACTAGTACTTTCATTTTCGTGTCTTTCATACGTTTTCTTTCATGATCTTGCTCTTCTCTGATTCTATTCTGGTGATACTGAAGCATCTGTAACATCTGGGACGGGGTATTAGCTTGCCATGTACTTTCGACTTTCAAAACTCGATTCTTAACTTGTGGACTAGAATTCTCAACTAATTTAGTAACAAAAAGATGAGGGTATGACTCGCTACTTGTCTTGAGGCCACTGTTTATAATAAAACATTTTTCAAATCTAGAATAAAAATCACTAGTGTCTTCATCTTGTTTCTGTTTACAGGCTGAGATTGCATCCCAGTCTTCCTTTTTAGTTGCTAATAATCTGGGCAAAACTTGTATTAACAGTTCTGGTAATTCTTTACATTTCTCTCCAAGACCGGTACCTGGTACTCGTATCTTATCTTCAGCTTCTAGAACTGCCCAATCGATCTTTTTCTCTCCCACCTCCCAATCTTTTTCCTTGAGTTTTTCATATACCCCTGCGGGCAACAGGACTTTTAGCATTTTAATTATATCTGGATACGTGTATTCTCCCATACGGAGCATGTCCTTTAATTCTCGGTGGAACCCTGCTGGATCTTTGTCATGACAGGGAATTAATTTCTTCATCTCTAAGAGTTCCATCTTGGTAATCGGAGTGTAAACAAACACTCGTTGCATTTCACCATCTGTTGTCCTGACTGGGTGTACTTCTCGTAACGGATTCTGTCTATCTATGTAAAACGGTTTACTTTCTGGGGGTGAGACATGAACAAAATGCGGGTTCAGAAACGTTCTATATTTGTGGCGCTGTTCTAGAATGATCCTAATTAAATCGGTACCTAAACCTTTCCATCTATACTGGAGTAACTCGTTCAGGACATCATGTAACGGACCTGGATCTGAATGTTGACCCTCATACAGAGTAATGAGGTGTTGGATCATATACATACCCACCAGTCGCTGCTCGGCTGGGGGCAATTTCAGAAACATTTGTGCCACTATTTCATCTGGAAAAGTGGTAGAATCAGTAATCCATCGGACTGCTGATCGGACTAGTTCTTGTTCATGCATAGTACTTAACTCACTATAACCGATTCGTGATTTCAGAATGTGATCGGTAGCTTGAAATACTTGTTCTAGAGAACCTTGTTCTGGTGCTGGATGATGAACAACTGTCTTGTGTTCTAGGCATAAATGGCGATCTGGAAATCTAGATTTTCCTACATACGCTATTCTAGTGGGATTCTCGTCCTCTACCTCTTCAGTAGAAGAGTCATTCTCCTTCTCGCTTACTTGTGCTGCTTTACGTTGTTCATGTAACTTTATTATTTCTTTACGAATTCTCTTGTACATACTCTCTATACTACTGACAGTCTTGTGCTTACCCTCGGCTATATTATCACTCCACCTTGTCAGGATTCTCATTTCGGCCGGATCTTTAGTCGGATAATCTTGTTCCCTTATTAAACAATTAATCAGAAACTTTAATAGCATGAGCTGGATTTCAGCTTTCCTTTGAGACATGGCTTCACCAATACTTTCTGGATCATCCCCTGTACGGATGAAACGATATATTCTGTCTAGATCTCCTTTCATATCTGGTAGGGTGTCTAAATACCCGGTCACCCGTCTTACACGGATGGAATATATTACTGTACTATCATCACCTGCAACCGGATCATAGCGGCATTCAGTAAGAGCTCGTCGGATATCTGCAACGGACTTATATTTGGGCGTACGCTGTAACGCACATTCATGTAACTCGGCCAACGTTCTACGTTGGTGTGGTGGCGGGGTACCAGGAGGACCTCCTCCTGCGGCCCCTAAACTGGAATCGTCGACTGACACTCTTCGTGCTGGCAGAGTGGGAAATTGTAATGTAGGCTGGACCGGGGGTACCGTAGCGGGTACTGCAAAGGGTGCCCCGGTGTCTGGGGGAGCAGGAATTGCCTGATTTACAGGGACTGGCGGAACAGGATTTGCATATTCCGGGACTGTGTCGTCCAAATAGGACGAGATGAAAATATCAGCTGCGGTCGGTTTGTGACGTAGCTTAGTCGGAACTAAGGGTGACGGAAAATTACTGGATGCCTCCGGGGTCGCTTTTGGCAAGCCCTCGGCAAGAAGAGGATACATACCCTTCATAAGGGCATGCCTCTGTCTGTCTGACTGTTCGGTTTTGACTCGTTCACCTATCTCGATTAATTCCCTTTCTTGGGCTCGTTCTAAAGATTCTCTACTTAATTCTGACCTTCTGATTTCTTTTTCGGTTCTTTTATGAGATTCTTTGCGCCATAACTCGATGGCATCTTTCTGTGACTGTCTGGCTTTCTTTTTCCATCATCTATACTTTTCCTCTAACTGTTTGGTATACTCTACCCATAAATCTAGATATAATATGGCGCTTATGCCATGCTTTTGATACATAAAATGACCTGGACTGTCCCTAGGCGGGACAGGAACTGCTGCTTCTAGCAGACCTTTTCTGGTTTTTAGCTGACGTAGTTTAGAAAATAAGGGCATGACTGAACTGTAACCTAGACACAATACGCAATTACAATACACAATGAACACGATAAATACTCCACATTCATACCACGACATTACAATACATGAAAAACATTTAAAATAACAGTTCGAACAGAATACTACCTGGAATACTGGAAACAGAATACATGAATTTTCTCGAGAACAGAACTGACTAGAACAGAAACTAGATGTACTGCTAAAACAGTACGAAACTCACCGGTCTCATAAAGAGACACGTTAGGACCCGCATCCAGCAAAGTGGACACTTCGTTTTGGGTCTGTGTACCACCAACCCACGGACCAGAGTCAATTTAGATTGACCCTGTCTAGATACTACCCCAGCAATGGTACTCACCGGGCAGCAAGAACGGAAGGCCTCGGACTGGACTGGACTGCTTCGACGCCGGACGGACGAACTTCGGACTTCTGTTACGGGTGGGCCTCCGGATACCTCGGACCTTGGACTCTCGGCTTGGGCTCTGGTCGGGACTCGCCGCGTTCCTCCACCGCCTCGTCTGGATGCTGGACCGCCACCTCCGTCTCCTCCGTGGGCCTGAGGGATACTTGAAGCAGAAATATCTGCACGTGCACGGTATGGTTCCGTCACGGCTGCAGAGGGTCAGGGGGCCGGCGTGGCTTCACCGGCGCGTGGGGAAAGGGCAAGTCCCTATTCGGGCGCCATTATGTGGTATATAAATAAATAATACCGGATCTAGGTTTTACTGGACATAGCAATAACAGATAGCTCAATAAATAAGAGTCAAGATTCGAGGTAGTAGGAGTTTGCAGGTTTAATACAGCATAAGGACAGGAACAGGACAACCTGCACAGGAATGGGATGGCAGCGCTGCCGGGGGCAGGATCAGGATCGGCGTAAGGGAATGGGTAACATTTAATAACAGTGCACAAGCATATATACTAAAACAGTTGCATTACAATGAATACAGTAGGCGGAGCAGTGGGTGTGGTCAATAGCAGTCGCGAAAGATAAGGGTGAAAGTAGGTGTAACAGGAGGCGTATACATAGACATGTGATGTAAACGTAACAGAGTATGTCATAAATGGGGCGGAAACATGGAGGGGGCTACCTAAGGAGCCGGGACCTCTAACCTAATGGTACGCGCAAACTGACAATGACGTGTTACTAGGAGAAGCTGGGGGCTATGAACTCTGTGCTAGGAGTAGAGACTGAAGTCTGGAGAGTCAGGGCGACATGTACCTAAACCCTATCTAGTATCTAATGTTTAGAGGACATGTTGATATAAACTAAAAGTCAGGAGGGGAGAGGCTAACGGACTCTAAGACTGGAGCATGCATTATTCTACATGTAGTGCGTGTTGAGGAATATTAAATGACCATTAAATGCGGTATTTCTCTTACATGGAGACGTAAAGGCTAGACAATGACGGAAACTATTGATGCGATTCAGTAGCTTAGGAATGCAGAGAAGGAGGGCTGAACTGATAACTAGAATCATAACATATTCTTGGCAGACTCGTAGGCAGAGCCAGGCTGAGCCGGGCACTGTGAGGCAGGAAGTAAGTGAAGGGTCGAGGATACAGGTGGGGGCTGTATCGCTCCTCAGCGAGGGTTCAGGAGACAGGAGCTGAATCTGGTGAATCTGGTGTCCAGGCCCTTTTGAGGCCTAGAAACGGGGACTTTTCAATGAAATAACGTGCACACTGAGAAACGTGGCAACGTAACTTTACATAGGCCTGATATTCATAGTATTCACGAGAACTGGAAACTGGCATACTAGAGATGGACACAACTATAATTGCGTCTTTAATCGAACATGGGGAATACATATGCATATTAATCATGCACACATAACATAAGATGGAGGACACGTAGGGACACAGAACATGGCAAAATTTACTTTTCCACACTTCAACTTTTTTTTGTTGTTTGTTTTTTAGTCCTCATTTCACCATTGGCATCTGCAAATGAACACTTACAACCAGATTCCATCCTGGTCGCCCAGGGCTGCTGTTCTTGCTTTCACCTGGAGCCGGCCCGGCCTGCCTCTTTGTCTGAGGCATGGTGTAATCATAGGACCTTTCGGGGCCTTAGACCAGCCTCATTTCTCTACCCCATATTATCAGAGGTTCCCAAACCGTGCTATTTACATTATGTGCCATACCAGATTCTAAACGTGCAATACCCAATGCTGCTCGCAGCAAGTTTTCGTAGAGAGGCGGGCTAGCATCCTTCCATAACTTGCAGATCTCTCTGCGGGCAATAAGAATTAAACTAAAAAATAAAGCCACTTGTGTCACCCTTAACCCACTTATAAGATCAGTATCCAAACCAAACAAAACTCTAACTATATTCAGACTTAGTTTAGCTTTAAAAATACTCTCCATAGCCTTCTCTACATTAACCCAAAAGGGACCCAAGATAGGACAATCATAAAAGATGTGGATGTCATCCGCCTCAACTAGGCCACATCTAGGGCACAAAGGGGAGGGGCTCGCGAACTTCGCAATTTTTTTGGGCGAATAGTAGAGCTTGTTAATAACATAGAAGTGGTTTTTCTTAAGAGAGGCAGACCTAACAAACGTATACAAAATTTGGAGAGATGTGTCGTAAAGAGTACCTGAGGCATCCTCCAGCCTAGAAGAATTCCAGATTTGATGTAATGGGGGGGCCTGTAGTTCCTCCACCTCAAGTATATTTCTATACCAGAATCCTGCTTCTCTCTTCCTAGAGCCAGGGGATTGGAGAGCAAACTCCATGTCCCAATTACCGCCGATGTTCTCCTTCTCAGCTAAAAACCAGGAACAGAGTTAAATATATTTGAATCTGGAGAAAGAGTCCCCAATCTTTGATCTCAGCACCTCCCAGGGGAGGACCCCTTCTGATGTCACTAGGTCCGACCATACTGTTATTCCTGCTCTCCTAATGGGAAGAGAAAGACTATCCCTAAGGCATATCGGTAAGCCCAGAGACTCCCAAATTGGGTGAAGTCGGAGTAGTATTTTATACCCCATCTTCCTTTGACTCTATTCCATACCGAGAGAGCGAGTTTTAATACATTGAGACGCACCTTTTTGTAGAATTTTGGCGCCCCACACTTATACAGAAAGCCAGTACCGCCCCCCTCTTGGTCAACCATTATATTCAAAATCTGCCCCCAGTTGGAATCGTCGGGGCTAGTGAGGAGGCATCGGATATTTTTCAGCTGAAAGGAAAATGCATACCAAAGGACATCCGGAAGCGCAAGTCCCCCCTTTAACAATTTTCTTTTTAGCTTTTTCCAGGATAGCCTGGAGTTTTTATTTGCCCAGATGAAACTGCCTATTTTACCCTGGATTTTCCCCAAGATTTTATCCGGAAAGATCAGAGGTATCGTACTGAACAAGTATGTCAACTTAGGCAAAATTACCATCTTGACCAAGTTGACGCGGCCATATATTGTCAGAGGGAGGTTCTGCCATCTCGAAAAAAGATGAACAATGTCCTTAACTAGCTTCTTTATGTTAGTCTGTGCTATACTGTTAAGATCTTGTGTTATTATTATTTATTTATTTATTTATTTTACAGTTTTCTATAGCGCGAACATGACCCGTGGGTATCAGAATGCTTAACATCCTATGGTCTGGGTTACAAACACAATATATATAAAGCAATAAGATCGTAAAAGTCTGATAAGTGGAAAACAATAACGGGATGGACTTAATTGAAATTTAAGTTACAATGATCTGAGGTAGTATTTCTTTAAGGTTCAGTCAGTCAAATCCTGCTCCCATATTGGGTATACGGTCATACAATCAGCGACAAGTCTTCGGTAGAGTTTGTCTTGTTATGGGAGGAACCTGCTCATAAGAAAGTTCTTGATTTCTTTCTTGAATGTTATCGTGTTTGTAATTTTTCTGATGTTTGCAGGAAGGGCGTTCCATATCCTGGGAGCTACGCCTGAGAATGTTCTCTCATATGTTTTCTTCTTCTTAAAGATAGGTGGTTTCAGGAGTATATAATTGGCACTCCTGACAAGTCTGTTTCTTCCTGAGATTTCTATTTTGTGGGCTAGATATTTAGGTGTGTTGTGATGAATCGCTTTATGGGTGATACATGTCATTTTCATCTGTACTCTAGCTTCGTACGGTAACCAGTTTAAGGCCTTCAGGTGAGGCGAGATATGACCAAATTTCCTAGATCCTGTGATAAGCCTTGCCGCTGAATTGAGGCAAGCTTTTAGTGGTGCTGTTGAGATTTTTGGAAGGCCAGCAAGTGTAGTACACCCATATTCTATCCTAGAGACAACCAGAGATTGCACAGCTAGTTTCAAGTCTGTCTCCGTTAAAAAGGATTTCATCTTCCTTAGATAGTTCAAATTGAAGCGGGCGTTTTTTGCCATAGATTTAATATGTGTTTTCATATCAAGGTTCTCATCCAGGGAGCGTGGCTTGACTGCCGACGGGAATGGCGGCATGAGCTCGGAGCTCTGCGCCGGATCCCTCTTTTATCCTGCTTGTAGAGCGGCGGACCACACGAAACTGGGTTCGCTACACCGTAAATAAGACCAGGACTGCAGCGGCACAGTCGGACGCTAAAGAACATACTCCATAACCCGCGTTGGCGGCGGAGCGAGAATTGAAAGATCTTCGGCCGACGGGACCCAAAATGGCGCCTGTGCGGTGATCGGGCCTCGGAGGAGGGGTCCTTTGCGGGCAAGTGGAGCTCCGGAGTGACTTAAGAGGAGGTGTGCTGAGCGTCGCATGCTGGGCGAAGGTGAGCGGCGCCGTGGGGCCAATGAATGAAGTGCCCCATCCGGTACCGAGACTGAGGGTGTGTGAAGGGACCGGCAGCTGGCAGCGGACGGAGGAGGCGAGGTCTGTCGAGGTCTGTGGAGGGCTGGGGACCGGAGCCCGACGATAGCTGGCGGGATCGGAGCAGTGCCCTGGATAATCGGGAACGAGGTACGGATCGGCAACGGGGGAGCGCGCTGCCACAAGACCTGCATGCGGAGAAGGGGATGGCGGCGTAACGCAGAGACCGCTAGCGTTGGAAGGAGAGGAGCGCCGGCTGCGGGACTGAAGGTGCACCATTGCTGCAGCTCAGAGGGTGTCAAACTTGGGCCAGGACCTGCAATGGTAGCATAGTGCTCGGCGGATCAGAAGACCGGAGGGCAACCAGCTAAGGCTCCCCTATTGTCAGGGTAACGCCCGAGACCTCATTCACACAGTGCAACTCGGTGAGGGAATCCCGGGCCCCCTGTGACACATCTAGGCCCCCGGGGGTCTATATAAACTCAAGGCCGGTGCATGGGAGGGCTGAGAGGGCCACTTGGGGGACCCGCATCGGCGGAAGGGAGAGTGGACAGGCTGGGGGCATTTCAAGTACGCCATTCTTGTGAAATTTGCCATCCAAGAGAGCCTCCCTGCATAGCGCCCGGACATATCACCAAGTACAAGGGAGAGGCACGGCTTGGCGACCGACCCACCGCAACATTGCTACGACCCGGTTGGTCACGAGGTGGAAGGGGCTAAATCGCTAGCCTACTGAGCCGAGAGTGCTAATTGGCTCGGGGGGGTCTTGCGAGGGGCCGTAGCCATGGGGACACAACAAACCGCTGGGCCGGCACAGAAGAAGGGCCCCTAAGAGGGCCGGAAAGGGGCCCTGAAAAGCTTGAACCTGGGACTTCGGGTGCACCATAAGGGGTCCACAAGCATTGTGAGACGGTCCACGATATGGGGAAGACCAAGGGGAAGGCGGAGGGCTCCTCGACAACGGAGACGCAAGACCCTGTCGTGGCGGGACCAGCAGACCTCCAACAGCTGCAAGACCGGATACTCGACGCCATAACGGCCACAAAAGACGCCTTGCAACAGGACATTGCGTCCGGGCTCGGGCTGCTCCGAGCAGACCATGCCAAGTTAGCGGACAGAGTCAAACAGAATGAAGTAACGCTGCAGGAACTGACCCCCGGTCACTCAGTCTTGAAAGGGAAGCTGGAGGATGCCTTTGCCCGGATAACAACGTTGGAGAAGAGGGCCGAGGACGCTGAAAATAGGAGTCGACGCAATAATATCCGCCTGGTCGGCCTTCCGGAAAAAATTGAAGGGAGCGATATGATAGGCTACCTGGACTCCTGGCTCAAGACAATAGTGGCCCCGGAGGGCCTGTCCCCTTTCTTTACGCTTGAACGAGTGCATCGGGTTCCTGCCAGGCCTCCCAAACCGGGCCTGCCACCTAGACCGGTTATAGCAAGACTACTCCACTATAAGGACAGGGACTTGCTGCTGCAGAAAGCTCGAGTGGATGGCCCATACCAAGTAGATAATAGTAAGGTCTCCATGTTCCCGGACTACACTTACGAAACGCAACGTTTGAGGCCCTCCTTCCTATCGGTGAAACGAGCACTTAGAAATGAAGGTATACGGTATTCCCTGCTTTTCCCGGCCAGACTGCGAGTCGAAGTGGATGGCACGGCTCGTTTCTTCCATACCCCGGAGGACGCCTGGACGTGGATAGAAACTTATAAAGCAGGAACCGACGGCACGCGTCAACAGGAAAAGGAGATGCTGAGAGAGAAACGGGTGCGGAAATCACAAAGACTCAGCGGAAAGAGACAGAGCACCCGAACACCATCGGCCTCGCAAACAGTGGAAGAACGAAAGGCAGCGCTACAAGCAGTGGTGGAACTATCGGGAGCCAGTCCGCCACTATCGAAACAGGGTACGGACTCAGAGGGAAATAACACGGGATCAGAGACGGACATGTTGGAGACGCAAGGCGCCAAGGGCCCAAAGGTGACACCGAACTCAGCAGACGAAGTGCTGGATGCCTGACACGTGAGAATTCAAATCTTTCTCATGACTTTGATTGCTTAACACTGATGGGGTCAATGTAAGGTGACTTGTGGTTGAGAAAGCGATCACCACATATCATTTCTCAGGGATCCTAGAGGGGCGGGTTACAGTTGGCGCGGCCGCCCGTTGGTCCAGAGCCTAACTGCCCTTAAGGCTACTGCAGCGACGACTGCAGGATAGACTGGGGATAAGTTGAATGAGGGGAGTTTGGATGGGGGCTGATGGGTTGCTATTGGGTCCTGTTCTGGGGAAGAGAGGGAGGGTAACAGTTGGGGATGTTTCTTTGAGATGGATGCTTAAATTCATTATTGGGAGGGGGGAGGGACGGGGTATAGGGGGATTGTTGGGAAGGTTCCACCACTGAAGCTAGATCGACAGTCGGTTTGATCAGTACTGCGAAGGAATGGGATTATGGTTGACATTGATAATTTGAAATGTGTGAACTGGAATGTAAGGGGGCTCCATACGATGGTGAGAAGGCATAAAGTTCACTCTTATTTAACTCGTAGAGGGGTCCAGATTGCTTTCCTCCAGGAAACGCACTTAACGGCAACAGAAGGGCTAGCTCTGCAACGCAGATGGCGGGGACAAGTGTTTAGTACTGCTTATTCCGCATACGCTAGAGGGACGTTGATCTGGATCCATTCCAGATGACCAGACAGGTGATTGACCCTGAGGGTTGATTTGTGGCTGTGGCGGGCAGGTTACGGGGCCGAGACATTACCCTGTGCAGCATATATGCACCCAACACGGACCAGCTGGTATTCCTGGGGACACTGTCGGGGACACTGGCACATTTACTAGCGGGACCCGTAGTGGTTGGTGGAGATTTTAATTCAGTAACGGATGTTTCGCTAGACAGGTCTCACCCTCCGCTCAATGAGTCCCCGGTTCATAGGTTAGCTAAGGGCAGGTTGGAATGGCAGGCACAATGGAATCCGGTTGATGCATGGCGCACACGACACCCAGTAGGCCGGGATTACTCATACTTCTCGAGAGTACACGAGCTGCATGTCCGGTTGGACGCGATGCTGTGTTCTCCACTGATAATGCCATTAGTGGGGCGGACTGAATATCTCGCCAGGACAATTTCGGACCATAACCCCCTATTGATCACCCTAAACTGGATGCCCGAGATTCCATGTGTTCCCACGTGGAAATTACGGCCCGACACCTTGGACGACCCGCTGTTTCAAGTGATGCTGGAAGACGGGATTAGGCAATATTTCGAAGTGAATGTTGGCACTGCCACGACTAGGGCAGCAGAATGGGACGCCTTCAAGGTCGTCACCAGGGGGCTCTGTATTGGGAAACAGGCGGGGGTGCGTAGGGTTCTCCTAGGGGATCTTGATGTAGCGGAAAGAAACCTACGGAAACTTGAATTAGCGAGGCCGGGACACCCTGTGCTCCAAGAGAAACTTAATGCAGCCCGAGAGGCAGTTGCAGTCGAGGTGGAGCGTCTCCGCTGCTTTGACTTCAAGGCTTACTCGACCAGAACACATGCGGAGGGGGACAATGCGGGCACGCTGCTGGCATGGCTAGCCAACCCCGAGAGACGACACCAACCCTTCCTGGCTCTAGAGGATGATGAGGGAGCCATGATGTACACACAGACTGAAATATTACAGGGTTTCACGAGGTATTATGAAGGGCTCTACAAAAGTAAGGTAGCGGAGGGAAACCCAGCACTAGATGCCTTCATGGACGAGCTGGATCTCCCGCAAATAGATTCTGACCAAGCAGAAGATCTAGGTAGGGATATAGATCTAGCGGAGATTCGAGGAGCTATTAACCGCATGGCTCGTAATAAAACACCAGGACTGGACGGTTTACCGGTGGAATTTTATAGCAAATATATCGACATATTAGCACCGAGACTCCTGGAGGTATACAAAGAGGCCAAGGAGGTGGGCTGTTTACCCCAATCGATGAGAGAAGCACTGGTGATACCGCTCTTGAAACCAGGGAGGGAGGGTAGCGACAGGACCTCCTATAGGCCGTTGTCCATGCTGACCACGGACTATAAGATCCTTAGCAGCATATTAGCGGCCCGATTGCTGCCATGCATGACCTCGTTGGTCCACGACAACCAGTCGGGGTTTATCCCCATGCGTAACACCACCTCGAATATTCGGAGACTCATACGCCTCATGAACGTAGACGACTCCGAGGCACAGGTACCCCTGATCCTCTCCGTAGACATAGAAAAGGCTTTTGATAGCCTGGATTGGGACTACTTGTATAATGTTTTGCGACGTTTCGGATTGGGAGAGGACTATGTAAAATGGAGGAGAGTCTTATATATCTCGGCGACGGCACGGGTCCGTGTGGGGAGGTTGATATCGCCTCAATACCAGGTGGCGCGCGGGACTAGACAGGGGTGCTCACTGTCCCCCCTCTTGTTTGCCCTTGCAATAGAACCTTTAGCTTGTGAAATCAGAACGGGACGAAATTACAGAGGGTTAGTCGACAGGGAAGGGAGACAATTGATATCCTTATTTGCGGATGACTTATTGCTATTCCTGGAAAATGCGGGGGCAGCTTTGACCGGAGCGGAAAGATTGTTGCATAGCTTCGGGGAGATCTCGGGCCTAAAAGTCAACTGGTCCAAAACGTGCATGTTTCCTGTCCGAAAAGGAGAGCCCAAACCGGAGGGTCATCGGCTGATCAAATGGGAACCCACCTGCTTCAAATACCTCGGTGTACATATATACCATACTCCGGCGGACATGCTAGAAGGTAATGTGGGCCGATGTATACGAGCATTGAAAGGCAACATGGCCTTCTGGGCGACTCTACTTCTATCACTGATGGGCCGGATCTCCCTGCTGAAAATGGTGGCCCTACCGAGACTTTTATATTACTTCCGAACGCTACCTGTGTGGATACCTTGTTCCATTTTCAAAGCGCTGAAATCGCAGGTCTCCTCCTTTCTTTGGGGGCAGGGAGATGTAGGGTTGCCCAGAGCACGCTCATTAGACCAAAAGACGAGGGGGGACTTGCAGTCCCAAATTTCAAACTTTACTATCTGGCGGCGCAACTGCAGCTGTTTACTCAGGAGGTGGCGAGAGTTTTCAGGGGCCCGGAGCAGGAGAGAGAGAGAGGTACACCGCGTCACATTTTGGCTTATATAACACTGCAACAGAAACTGCACTTACGTGATCTGACCATTGAGGAGCGAACGTTCCGACTTTGTTGGATCAGGTCTCAACGCCTAGCAGGAGTGCATCACCCATATGCACCGGAAATTCCACTTGGAATGCTGACGGCGTTACCGCACGGAGGGGACTGGTCCCAACTGCGGACGTGGGAGGAGGCGGGGCTACAAGTTGTGGGAGATCTTTATGAGGATGGGGCCCTACTGCCTTACCAAGCGCTCCAGGAAAAATTTGATCTGCCTAGGGGGGACTTCTTGTTACATGCCGCGATCACCAGGGCGATACTGGCATACCGGCGGGAGGGACTAATGGAACCCACGACATCACTGGCCTGTCAGTATGCCATGATGGCAGCGGGCACTCATAAGGCGGTGACATGCCTCTATAGCAGAATGCTCCGTGAAAACGTACCTCCATTGACTGTGTTGAAAACTAAGTGGGAAGCGGACATAGGTAAAGAGATCCCGGATACAGCCTGGGCACAGATAGTGAGACGCGCCCGCAAGAGCACTAGAAACGCTCGTTTCCAAATAGTGCATTTTTTCATATTGCATAGAGCGTACTTGACCCCAGGGAAAGTCCGGAAATATTTTGGAGTACAAGAAGCGGCGTGCCCGAGATGTTCTAAGGAGGCTGTAGAATTAGATCACATGCTTTGGACTTGCCCGGGGCTGGGAGATTATTGGAAGGAAATAGGAGAAGTTTTGAACGAGGCAACGGGGAGACAGATACAGTTTGATATGGCTGTCGGGGTTCTACACTGGTTCCCACATGCCCCTAAGCACAGGAATTCCAGCAAATTCATTGATATGGGCCTTATACTAGCCAAGCGAGAGATTACTCGGCATTGGAAGGCAAGAGCTGGTCCATCGTATAGATGCTGGATGAGCGAATTTCTGAAATGGGCCACGTGTGAAAGCACCCTTAGATATCAGATGGCACGCAGACGAAGGGATGACAGAGCATTAGCAGCAGCGTCGGCATGGGAGGTACTAGTACAGGCCCTGAGGGATCTGGAGGTACAGGATGAAGAGGAGGAGCTGGACGCTAACGGAGAGCCCAGACAGCATACCCAGGACACACTACACTCCACAACGTCTAAAACTCCTGTTTCGTGACACCAGAATTAGACTGAGATATTCTGCGAAGTGGTGGGACGGTGGGAGGGGGGAGGGATGAGTGGCCACATTAGGGGTAACAGGAGACAACGTTGGGCACATCGGGACCCCTAGCGGCTGCTGTAGGGTGCACCACCGACCCATAACACATAACGCCTTCAGCTTACTGAGGGACTTCCCGGCACGACAAGAATAACGACACCTGCCATAGAGTGAGTAGGAAACTGATAGGTATAAATGCCGGATGAGAGATTTGGAAGATTAGGATCGGGGAGGGACTACAGTAGATATGAGAGTGTACCAAGTAAATTGGATTGTTTCTTTAAGCTGCCTTTTTGTTTGGGATTTATGGGGGGGGGCTTATGTTCGAGGGGTTGTTTCAAAAATGGAAAAAGAGAAAAGCAGACTCGTGATGCTCCTACTAGTTGGATGTTATGATCTAATCTTGAATATCCTTTTCATGTTCTGACCTACGCCGCCAGACCTCCGGGATGTGGGCAATAGGGCTGTGTAAAGATTGAAGTAGACGGTTAATGCGACGTACCCACTGGATAGGGGGGAGAGTTTTGCTGTAACATTTGACTAATATAAAACCTGCAATAAAAACATATCTAAAAAAAAAATCAAGGTTCTCATCCAGTGTGATTCCGAGAGATTTCGCCGAATCTACTAGAGTTGGGATGCAATTTAATGCTGTAATCAATTTGCACCATTCTTTCACTAAGGAGTTGTTTTTTTGTGGTGTGATGAGTAAGGATTCTGTTTTGTCAGCGTTGAGCTTGAGATGATTGTTAGTTAACCATTTTAGCGATATTTTGAGGGCGTCGTTCATTGTGGTTATATCTTCCAGGCTAGCAATCTTGATGTAAAGTTTGGTGTCATCTGCGTACATGTGGTAGGATATTTTCGAATTCCGTAGAATTTCTGTGAGAGGTTCGATGTATAAGTTAAACAGTGAAGGAGATAAGGTGGATCCTTGCGGTACTCCGATTGTGTTAGGGCAAGATGGCGATAGTGCTTGGTTTACTAAGAATCTCTGAGTTCTGTTCTTTAAAAATGATTCGAACCATTTCAGTACCGTGCCAGAGATTCCCATCCTGTCGTGAAGTCTGATCAGTAATTGTTCGTGGTTAACTGTGTCAAATGCTGCTGACAAGTCTAGGAGGATGAGTAGACAGGATTGAGTGCGATCTAGAGCTCGAAGAGCATCATCGACAATGTGTAGGATTGCTGTTTCAGTGCTATGATTTGCTCTGAATCCAGATTGGCAGTCATCTAGCAGTGCGAAGTTGTCGATATGTTTACTCAACTGATTCTGTACACATTTCTCTATGAGTTTAGCAAGAAAAGGGATGTTGGTCACTGGGCGATAGTTGTTTGGATCTGTTGGGTCCGCTGTGGGTTTTTTGATGATCGGGACTACTTATCCAGTCTTCATGCTTTCTGGCAGGCACCCCTGTGATAGTGAGGCGTTTATGATCTCTGTCCATATTGGGATCATAGTATGGCTGATTTCTTTCAAGCATTTCGATGGTAGAGGGTCGTTATAATAGTTGTTGGGTTTCGTGGTCGCAAGTGTGTTAGCAAGTTCCTTATGATCTAATAATTTGAAGGTGTTCCAGTGTGCTTTGTTTTTAGTCGATTTGTTTGCATGGTTCGGGTCAGATAGTGCTGGTGGCGTGTTGTCCTCAATGTTATCTGCGGCGGTCTTAAGTTCTTCTTCCAGCTTATTGGCTTTATTAATGAAGAAGGTAGAAAATTCATCACAACTTAGTTGTGTTTTAGTGACCTCTTGGACAGATTTTGCCAACTTGTTGGATTGTTGTTTTATGATTTCAAATAATTTACGTGGTATGTTTTTGGCGTTATCCAATTCTGTTCTGATGAATTCCTTTTTTGTGTTGATGATCTTCTCGTTATATTCCTTTCTGATTTTTCTAAGAGATGTCAGTGTAGGGGAGGAAGGGTGTTGTCTCCATTTTCTTTCTGCTCTTCTCAAATTGCGTCTTTCTTCATTCAATATTCCGTTGAACCATGGATTTTTATTCTTTTCCGTCACTCTTTTTAATTTGAGTGGTATGGTGGCATTGACTATTTCCGTTACTGTGGTGTAGTAGTGGTTTGTTAGATCGTTCACATCTTTCAAGTTTTCAGGTGGGTTTAAGTCTCTCTTGCAACTTTCCATTAGCAAATCCAAATTTGAGTCCCTAGTGTTTCTAATCCATCTTTTCATTTTGGTAGATTGAGTCGTTTTTATTTTTTCCCGTGAGGGTATTCGGAAGGTTATAGCGTGGTGATCTGACCAGTTGCACTGTTCAATGGAGAGGATTGCGATGTCCTTATTCTTCGAGATAATCCAATCCAGTGTGGCTCCTTTTGAGTGAGTAGGTTGAAGACATGCTTGGGATAGTTTCAGATCTTTACAACGAAGATTGAAGTCACCTAAGAATATATTATTAATGTCGGGGTTGGTGTTAGCAGTGATGATCTCTATCAGTTTGCCGCTCTTATGTTAAGCCCTAGGTATTCGCATGATTCGAGGGGGTCGGATTGAAATTGGCCAACTTCTAGAGTCGATCTATGGATACATGCAATACCTCCTCCTGTCTTTATCTGTCTATCTAATCTTAAAATGTTGTAGTGCGGTGGGACCAGAAGGTCTAGGACTGGCGATGAGGATTCAGATATCCAGGTTTCAGTCAGGATTGTTAAGTCTATTTCTTGATTTGTGATGATGTCTGCTATGTCCGAAGCATGTTTCACCGCTGATCGATAGTTGAGTAACAGACATTTTAGAGATTTCTCCGTTCTGGTTGAGGTTATGTTTACCGGTTCCCAGATACCTAAACTGACTGCTACGAACTCCCTCCCAGTTATCAACCCCCCGGCACATTACTTCGGTTTTGGAATTGTTGATCAGATAGCCAGAATATAAGCCAAAATCAGTCATTACCTCCTCCACTCTAGGGAACACCTCGGCCGGATTACTGGTGTAAACCAGCAAATCATCAGCATATAAGGCCAACTTACAGCTGTAGCCCTTAACTCTAAAGGGTGTGATCAGGTCGTCGATCCTCATGGCCTGCGCCAAAGGCTCGATATAAAGATCGAACAGGAGGGGCGAAATAGGGCACCCCTGCCTAGTTCCCCTTTTTATGTTGAAACCCGCTGTCAGGGAACCATTTAATAGTATTGCAGCAGAAGTGCCCTCATAACACCCTCTCAAAGTTTGGATAAAAGTTGTGCCAAAACCCATAGTTCTCAATACTTCCCATAGAAAGCCCCAGTTGACACGGTCGAAGGCCTTCGCAGCGTCATACGCAGCCACTGCCAAGGGCTCCGACCGTGCCACCGCTAAATCTATGCTACCAATCAATTCCAGAGTCAACTCTTGAATATATCTTCCAGGTACAAAGCCTTTCTGGTCCGAATTAATGAGTTGTGGGGCCAGCTTAGCCAATCTCCCTGCCAAAACGCTGGTAAAGATCTTATAATCCGCGTTTAGCAGGGAGATAGGCCTAAAGGAATCTGCCTTAAGAGGGTCCTTCCCTGGTTTTAATATAAGCACTATTGTGGACTCCTTCCACGATGACGGAGCCCTACCCTCTGGGCTGTAAACATAATTAAAGAGTTCACAAAGCCTTGGGGTCAGCACATCCTAAAACACTTTATATACCTCGCCAGGAAGAGCATCTCGCCCGGCCGCTTTATTGTTCTTTATTTTTTTAATATGAGATCTAATTTTTTCCTCCCTAAAGGGGATATTCAGCATATCTTGGCCTTCATCTGTTAAACTAGGTAAAGCCTTGTTCTCCAACCATTTTAAGGTATTAACAGAGCTTGGAGGCGGCTCCTCCTTGTTTAGTTAGGGAACAGGGAAAGCAAATGTTTTTCCATATCCTCCTGGTCACAGGATATGGTTCCCTGATCATCTATGATTAAACTATTTATATTGTTCCTCACCCGGTCTGCTCTGATCTTACGAGCCAGAATTGCCCCGGCTTTTTCGCCATATTCATAGTTCTCCATTCGATGTACCGCCCATTGCGCCTTGATTTTTAGATCTAAAATCCCTCTATATTCTGAGCGGAGGCGTTCCAGATCTGCTAGCACCTGTGGAAAGTTATCTAAATGAGTGCTCAGTCTTGTGGTCTCTAGAGAAGAGATTTTATCTTCCAGTTTTCTATATTTCAGTGCCTCCTCCCTATTATTTGAACTTGTCAGGCTAGGGATATGGAGCTGTCCTCGAGTATGGGCCTTATATGCGTCCCAAACAAACTCAGGTGGAGCTGAACCGATGTTATCATAAAAATAGTTATCAATAGATGTGCTGACCGAAGTGACTATGTCCTGATTATATAGCATAGCCCTTTTCAGAGTCCATCTAGATGTTGAAATACCCCGAGCCCTGCCAATCAAAAGTGTAAACGTAATAGGGGCATGATCTGATAAGATGCTTGGAAGTATTTTAGTATCGACCAGAGTCTCTAAACATTTCCTATCCACTAGGATATAGTCCAATCTTGACGCATGCCCATGTTTTTTTACTAAAATAGGTGAAGCCCGGGACCGCCCCCCTCTTGGCCTTCCAAGCATCTATTAGGCCTAGCTCATGAATCATATTGATCATGGCGCGACGGATCGCGGAGCAGCAATATGCTGACTATAATTAGATTGATCCTGTCGAGGGTCAAGAAGGACATTGAAGTCCCCCCCTATAACCACAGGAGAAGTGACCTCCACCAATTTGGACTGGACTCTGAGCAGACAAGCAGGATCATCTGTATTGGGCCCGTAATAAGATACAATTGCCTGTTCACTTCCATTAAAGTCAACCTGCGCCAAGACCCATCTTCCTGACTGATCTGTTGATATTGACTTTATGGATCCTCCAGTCCCAATCTTAATTAGAATTGCAACCCCCTTAGTAACCACTGTCTGCTCAGAACAGCAAAATGATCCTATCCATCTGAGTTTCCCAAAAATCTCCTTACTCTCACTAAAACTTAAGTGGGTCTCTTGAAGAAGAATAACTTGGGCCAGAGATTGTTCCAGATACTTCAATATCAACCTACGTCTCCGGGGACACCGGAGCCCATTAACATTCCAGGAAATGAATAATATCTTATTACAAGTCATTAAGTGGCCTCCGTCCCCCTCTCCTTAACTAAACGTCCATACGCCCATCTGTTCAGTAGAAAATTCTTATGGATTGAAGAGAAATGTGGACTCAATTTTTTCTTTTCTCCCCTTGCCACCCCACCTGTGCCCCCTTGCCGCCCCCTTTCCCCCTTGACCCCAGAAAACCCCTTCCTCCCTGGGAAACCCTCCCTTCCTTCCTGAGCATTTGCTCTTGGACGGATAACCCCCCCTCTGTGTATGATCAAGTGTAGTGCATGGGTAATACAACACTAGATTGCCTTTGCCAGTGATGGCTACTACATAGTGGATGGTCGTGTAGTATAGACTACATAATATGTATAACAAGTTGCTAGCCCTGTTGTTTCATTAAACAAGTACCTCACCTATCCTTACCGCCCGGCTACTTGCATCCACTCTCCGCTTCTCCCCTTGCTGCCTACCCTGATCTTTTCAATCAGGCTATCTGCATCCTCAATCTGGCGTATATTATGCATGTGGTTGTTCCACATTACGCAAAGTGATGCAGGAAATTTCAACTGGCCAGATAGATTATTTAAAGAACTAGATTGAACCACACTTAGCCTAAAAAATCCTAAGCGGGCACACTTTTCATTCAGTACTTTTTAACTTATTTCATGTTTTTTAAATAGAGCATTCACATATGTCCGAGCATCAAAACCTTTTCAATAGCAAAATTCACATGAAATACAATAATCACAATACATTTTTTACGTCTAATGCGGAAGCTGCAAGCGGCCGGCGGCACCGAGCGCAACACAATGGAGCAGAAATTCAGGAGGCAGGAATTAATACGAACATCCCTGTGACAACTATGATCCCACCTGGGTAAAATTCATCTGGAAGGAGCGAGTACCTCCAAACTGCAATTAATTGAGGACACAACTACCACGAGCTGTAGAATCCTAGTGCCCTTGAGTGAAGCAAAACAGTCGCTCCGTCAAGACCTCACATCAGTACAGGACAGTCTCTAGTCCAGGTCCTGAGGAGAACCCCCAAAATACAGCTGGGTTCGAAACGCGTTGACTCTGTGTTGGAATGGGATTCAGGAAGGGCATATCAGGACTGTAAATTAAGACATTGTTTACCTGAGGATTGACCCTTGGATGTATTGGTTTCCAGCACAGTCAAGCTAGTAGGCCAGCATAAAGCAGCGAATGGTCCCTTGCTTGTTGGTTTTATATCAGGACTGGTGCCCTATGCATTTATTGAACAGAGGCATCTTCTGTTTGTGTGTTTTTTCATATATATGGTGTTACTGTAAATATGTCTCATTTATAATGTGTGTAAAAAATGTGTTGTGATTATTGTATTTCATGTGAATTTTGCTATTGAAAAGGTTTTGATGCTCGGACATATGTGAATGCTCTATTTAAAAAACATGAAATAAGTAAAAAAGTACTGAATGAAAAGTGTGCCCGCTTAGGATTTTTTAGGCTAAGTGAGGTTCAATCCAGTTCTTTAAATAATCTATCTGGCCATTTGTTGTTTTCCTAATATAGAGTGGTCTAGGCCAGTTAGTATATAGACCCAAGCCTTCTTTGGTTTCACCGGAAATTTCAACTGGGCACAGGCCCCCAAGGAATTAAATATTGCAAATCTCTTGCCCATCTCCCATTGTCTTGTGGCAGTTATATGGGAAACATCTGAGCGAATTGTAAAGGCAAAGGGACTGGAGAAGGAAGTTGACTTTATAGAGCCTGTTTTTAAGGCCAGGGACAAAATCCTTTCTTTGGTAGCATACATAAGGAAGTTCACCAAAATCTTCCTAGGGCGCTCCTTCCCTGGGTTCCTCCTATATGGGTCACGATGGACCCTCTGGATATCCCCTAGTAGGTCCAGATCCACATCAGGAGAGTCCTTCAGGATTGTCGTTTTAAGGAGCGCAACCATGAATGCCTTAATGTCGCTCCCTTCAAGATCTTCAGGGACATTCAAAAATTTTAAGTTATTCTTCCTTGAGTGGTGTTCAAGCCTCTCAATGTCATCCTTCATCTCCCGGTTCTGCTGTACCAGCTTATCCATAGCGACCACGGAGGTACTTAATGCTACCTTGATCTTAGATACCTCTACTTCCAGTGCATCAGTCCTTAGTGAAATCTCCTCACTTTTTCGGGCCAATGCCTCACATGATGCCTGGATGGCAACCTGATTTGTCTCCGATATTGTAAATCGCTTCCCAATATCCTCCTTCAATCCCAGCAAAATATCCGCCCAATTCCCTGGGACAGACACTGTCGGTAGAGTATTGTCTGTAGGTGCACCGTTGTTGGTTAAGTGGGCACCTTCTTCTCTAGGGTTACTTGCATCATCCTTCAAATCCCTCAATTCGGCCTGCTCAGTGTCTTGGATTTTTAAAGCAGAAAAACTGTTTGAAAGTTCTACTGATGGACGCACCGTATCTAGCTCAGGGGGCGAAAAAGACTGAGGAAGCGGGCAGGGCTGGGAGGGGAGAGACGTACTGATCGCTGAAGCCACAGGAAGAGCCTCGACCAGAGTAATATCTTCAACAACCGTACTATTTGTGGTACTATTTGTGGCCATCCTTTTAGCTCTGTCTGAAGTGGCTAAGGAGAGAACCTTATAGAAAGACTTCAATGATGGAGTAACTCTTGGTGCTCAAAACAGTAAAACCCACAGATTTTGGGTTCAGAGACCTAGCTCGTGTAGTGGCCCCTGATCAAATTAATCAGTAGTGACCATAAAGAAAGAAAAATTTCTTTCTAGTGTCCCCTCACTCACCGGGCTTGCCCCACGGTGACATGCTTCATCATTGGGGCCATCCCAGTTCTCTACGAAAAGGGGCGTGCTACGACTCGCGGACTACGCAGGAGCACTTAGTAGTGAAGGACTATGTGTGGTGCAAGTGAGAATGGTGGAGTGGGTGTGGGTGATTAAAAATACCGTGCTAGTGGGCCTCAACAAATTTATTTAATGCTCCTAGGTAGGTATATTAAAAGGGGTGACACTGTTTTTAACCTACAATGATGGCTAAATCAGTGTTTGGTCGACATGTTTCAAGCTCCCCAAGCTTTTCTTCAGGACCATACAGGGACCCGCCTGTTAATAATATTAAACGCTGTCTAAATAAAACATGCGTATCATACATACGTTTTGTACTATTTTCTGGTTTCTGTAAGAATAATAACAAAAGGTTTATTAACATATGCAAAATTCACCTCTTAAATTTAAGAATTGACAGGAGTGGCATATACAGGGCGGGTCCCTGTATGGTCCTGAAGAAAAGCTTGGGGAGCTTGAAACATGTCGACCAAACACTGATTTAGCCATCATTGTAGGTTAAAAACAGTGTCACCCCTTTTAATATACCTACCTAGGAGCATTAAATAAATTTGTTGAGGCCCACTAGCACGGTATTTTTAATCACCCACACCCACTCCACCATTCTCACTTGCACCACACATAGTCCTTCACTACTAAGTGCTCCTGCGTAGTCCGCGAGTCGTAGCACGCCCCTTTTCGTAGAGAACTGGGATGGCCCCAATGATGAAGCATGTCACCGTGGGGCAACCCCGGTGAGTGAGGGGACACTAGAAAGAAATTTTTCTTTCTTTATGGTCACTACTGATTAATTTGATCAGGGGCCACTACACGAGCTACGTCTCTGAACCCAAAATCTGTGGGTTCTACTGTTTTGAATACGTACTTGGAGGTCGACCTAGTCTTATGTTCCTCCTTCTCTCCCCCCATTTTTTTGGTAACTCTTGGTGCGACAGACACACCAACCTTTGCTTTTTTCCTACCTTTCCCTTTCCCCGGGGGGGTATCTACGCCACTATGGTTCCCCTACACTTTCCGAGAGGTAGCTGTAATTCGTATAACTGGTGGGGAAATAGATGGTTTAGGAGGCGTCGAATAAAACCAAAAACGAATACATAGGATTTTCGTCCTACTCAGTAATGGCGGATATTTTATCCCTTTACCCATTCCAGACGTCTATTGGAGTATTTTACGAGAAAAAGGGTTCTCTGAGAAAAGCACGACTGAGTTACTCTAGTATCTAGCGTTAAATTAGTGCCTAACCAAACGTTGGGCGCCATGTAGTGTAGTTCCTATATTCCCAATAGGCTCTGCGCATTGGAATAATATATCCTATAGATTTGACGTAGGACTTAGGTCGGCTAGGTCTCTATCGAATATATTAGACTTAATTGTGAGTGCCAGCTAGCTCAGAGGTCACTAGAAACTTTCTCAAATACACAAGAAGGGATTAGTTTCTGACAAACGCATAAACATGACAACTTTGTTTCCCCAAGAATAAAACTGATCTTCAGAGTTGTGTAAACAATAGATAGATATTTTACTCAGTCAATCGTGCATGCTTTGTTTCATCAGAGGTGCAGAGAAATAGAGAGACGTGCGTTTTCAATAAAAGGATTTATTGAACAGTCTTCTTTCTCATGCAAGTAAAGTGAACTGCTACAATCGTAATACTGGTTGCAAAGTATAATGAGTACAGTAAGAAGAGTATTATAAAATAATACTGTAAAAGCATTGTATGGCTTCTAAACCATAAATAAATACATACATAAATAACAGAGGCTAAAAGTACTCAACTGGTGCTTCTAAAATACACCTACCCCAATGTACCTAACCTAAGTCTAGTACGTGGGAAGAAGTAAGTGAGGTGTAGCATAGGTTTAGTTTTTCTTTGCCAAGAATCTAACAAAGATTTCTCTTAGGGTCTAATCAGATCCGTACCTTGGTTTTAGAATGAAGGAGGTCTGGTATCTCTGTCTTGGACTCGATTTCCCAACAACCCGCGAGGGGAGCTTGGAAACACTGGTGCTGGATTCTCAGCGAGAGAAAGGACAGCTTCTCGATCAGTGCATCAGCTGGAGGGTCGGCTTCCTTCGGCACTTGCTAAAGCGAGCTGCGTCAGGCAAGTAGATAGTCGAGCTGCTAGGGCAAGTGTAGGCATATTTATACCTTGAAAGTGTCTAGTTTGACGTAAAGTCAGACATAATAACGTCATCAAAGAACCCCAAGGGAATTGTAGTTCTTTGAAAACTCCATGATTTCTAGGACAAATCAATATTCAAGCAAGGGGATGTCCCTGACTGCTGAGGCTGAGTTTTCCAAGAAATCGTTGTGGCTTTTTGGAACAAGTGGAAGTAGCCATTCCTGTATTTGGACTGGATGGGTTATGTCTAAATATGGCTATGATTTTTATGCCTATATAAGAACAATGTGAATTGTACCTATATAAGGTAATGAATCAGTAAATTACACTTGGATTCTAAAATGCTACACAACAGCACGCTTTTGTTTATTTGGTGTAAATCTGTTCAGTAGTTTTTGAGAAATATTGAAATTTACAGATATCGATATTTGGGAATTCTGCCATCTGATTGGCTGAGGCGTTATGAGCATCACCTTGCTGCTTATTGGCTGCGAGCGGTGTGAGCAGTTCCAACCAGGAAGTGCTGGCTGCTATTTTGTGATTCCGTTGAAGTGAGTGAGGGGAAAGAAGGGCAAAAAAGTGGGAAATAGGAGGGTAAGAGCACTGTAACCTCTGTGGGGTGTTTAGGGCGTGCTATAGAGGGGGTGCAAAGCGTAGTATTCAACCCTACCGGTGTGAAAGTGGAGGGTTACGGAAATTAGGTGAGGTATTGCCTAGAGTCTGTTGCTTCTAAGGTGAGCTGGTGCGGGACTCGGGGGTTATGCTGTGAAGTCATGTGCCGTGGCCGCTGCACTACACCTGTAGAAGTAGTGTCAGCATGTGTTTATACCTACTAGGACGTACTACTGTCCCATTCAGGTCTGAAAGTCCTGGGGTACGGAAAATGTGTGAGGTATTGTCTAGAGTCTCATGGTGCTAAGCTGAGCTGCTGCGGACTCTGGGATGAAAGCGTGAGCCTAAACTGCATGTGCTACGCTGTGAAGTCATGTGCTCTAGGTGCTGTGCCATACCTGTCCAAGTAGTGTGAGCTTGTAGGTATAGCTACTTGGTTGAACTTTTGTTTCGAACATTGTAGCTTGTGTATGGTGCTTAGGGGGCGTTATAGAGGGAGTGCAAAGGTACATTTGCGCGTATCAAATCAATTCGGTATTTGTGAAGTGCTAACTACTCACTCCTACGGGTCTGATGGCGCTTGGGGCGTAAGCTGAGCTGCTGACGGACTCGGGGTAAAGCTGTTGAACTACTGAACCCTACCGGTCTGAAAGTGCGGGGTACGGAAATTAAGTGAGGTATTGCATAGAGTGTCATGCTGTTAAATTGAGCTGCCTCTGGACTCGGGATGAAACCGTGAGCATAAACTGTGTGAGCTATGCTGTGAAGTCATGTGCTCTGGGCGCTGTGCCACACGTGTTCAACTTGTATATGCTGCCTAGGTGGTGTTGTACAGGGAGTGCGAAGGTAAATCAATATGGTATTTGTGAAGTGCAAACTACTCACCCCTATGGGTGAGTAGAGCCAGGGATTAAAGCGAGAGGTCTGTACTGCAAAGTGAGATGGTCTGGCTGCTGCGCCACAGCTGTGTGGAGAATACATTTTGGCGAGGGTCCGGGAGTTGCCGTTATCTGGCCCTAAAATAGCGGGCCTAAGTTGTAAGTTATAGGGTGGCTCTAAAAAGAGCCCTTGCGTTCATTAGTTGGAGCTACATATAAGTGCGGATATACAGCTTCAAGTTATTCAGGAAAACTCGGTTTCCCTGATCTGTGAAGTGCACTCCATCACTTCTGTAGATATGCAACATATCAAAACGTATGTTGTTGTTGTAGATGGAGCCTATTTTGTGGTTTCTGAGGTATGCAGACCCAGCTTTGTTGACTTTCTTCTGAGATTTTTCAATCTGAGGACAAACTTGTTTGGACTATTTCCACTTCTGTCTTTGGCATATATTGGAATATACAAAGACAGTTTGAAGTAAAAGTAACATCAATTGTTCAAAGGTGTCCTTCATAAGCATTTCCAAACCTATCGCAGTCAATGTGCTTAGGTCGTTTCCACCACAGTGCACAATCATGAGGTCAGGGTGTTGCAGATGCAAACAGGTTTTAACCAAAGGCAACAATTGGTGCCACTTCAATCCTCTCTGTGCAAACCATTTAATGTCCACATTTTGTAAACCGAGTTCTAAGTGAATACGTCTCTGTTCTGCATATCTCTTGCACAAGAAAACATAGCTATGTCCTATGATCCACACTAGCATTCCGAAGGTATGGCTGGAAGGTATGGAAAGATGTCTGTAGCTCATGCAGTTCCTTCGTAAAATAAGAGCTATGTTTAAAGATGGGGAACTAGTTTCTTTTCACATACAAAACAGTACCTGATTGGGAGATGAAAAGCATTGTTTTTTAAAAGAAGGCTGCACATTCGTTTTGTGGAAAAGCATCTTTGTGATTGGTTAAGAAAAAGCAGTTTGAACGTGGAGTACATATTATAGGATAAAATTTGATCAACTCAACCACACCTGCGACTTGCATTTGGAATGCAGTGTTCGAACTTAAAACAATCGTGAACTTTTAACCTGCACGTGCCGTTCAATGTTCGAGAAAATGTTGCAAAAAAATATCATTAGGTTCAAAATAATTGATGAACTTTTAACCTCCACATGTTGTAGAATGTTCTAGAAAGTGTGTTGATAGAATACGTTGCATTTCTGACTTCTATATGTACTTGAATATTAATAAAATTGTTTATATGGAAAATTAGAAAGACAGTAATAGAGAGAAGTTTTGAAAGCTAAAAGAATCAAGGAACTATTCTAATTTGTTCTTTATTACCTACTGGCGGTTGCCAGTAGGTAGTTATAGAGTTAGGACCGAGTTTCCATAGGAAGAGCATTTTTTGTTTTGCTTATAACTTTGGCGTCATTTGATGAATCTTCATGAAATTTTGAAAACTAATTTATTCTTCATATCAGCGTCTATGTTGAGAGTTTGGGGGTGATTCATTAAGGGGGGCCGAGATAAAAGGGGGTCCCAAAACATGTTTTCTCCATGTTAATTTCCATAGGAAAGTTTAGACAAGGCTACAGGTCGAAAGGGTGAATGCAATTACCCCAAATTTGGAAGGGAGGAGGATTTTGGTGTAGAAAGCATGCTTTTGTTTTTTTGGTGTAAATCCGTTCAGTCGTTTTTGAGAAACATTGAAATTTACAGATATGGATGTTTGGGAATTCGCCATCTTATTGGCTGAGGCGTAACAAGTAGGAGCTTGCTGCTTATTGGCTGCGATGCGGTTGCAACTAGGTAGTGTTGGTCGCCATTTTGTGATTCCGTTTAAGCGAGTAAGGGGAAAAAAGGGGAAAAAAAGTAGGAAAGGAGGGTAGGAGCACTCTAAGCTTTGTGGGGGAGTGCGAAGCGAAGTAGTCACTGAAAGTGCGGTGTTGCTCAGAGTGACATGGTGCTGATATGATATGGTGCTACACTTGGGTATGAAACCGAGAGCCTAAACCGTGAGGTCAATGCTGTAAAGTGATGTGGTCTGGTATTTATAACATACGTGTGCAAGTAGTGTTAGTAGGCTTTTATACCATACAGGGAGTGGGAAGCGAACTACTGACCGCTAATGTGCGTTTATAGTATACCGGAAGCGGGAAGCGAAGTACTCACGCCTACCGGTGTGAAGACTTGGGGATGAAACTGAGGTGATTGCTGTAAAGGGATGGGCTCTGGGCACTGTAGTATATGCGTGCAAGTAGTGTTAGTAGGCATTTATACCAAACAGGGAGTGGGAAGCGAACTACTAACCGCTAATGTGTGTTTACCGTATACCGGAAGTGGGAAGCGAAGTACTCACGCCTACCGGTGTGAAGACTTGGGGATGAAACCGAGGTGATTGCTGTAAAGGGATGGGTTCTGGGCACTGTAGTATATGCGTGCAAGTAGTGTTAGTAGACGTTTATACCATACAGGGAGTGGGAAGCGAACTAATGACCGGTACCGTGCGTTTATACTATACCGGAAGTGGGAAACGAAGTACTCATGCCTACTGGTGTGAAGACTCGGGATCAAACCGAGCTGATTGCCGTAAAGTGATGGGCTCTGGGTGCTGTATGATACTAGCCGCAGTAGTATAAGTGTGTAAGTAGTGTTAGTATGCGTTTATGGTATATAGGGAGTGGGAAGCGAACTTCTCACCCCTACTGGTGTAAAGGTTCGGGGATTAAACCACGAGCCTAAATTGTGAACTCATTGCTGTAAAGTGATGCGCTCTGCATGCTGTAGCATACCTGTGGAAGTAGTGTTAGTTTGCGTTTATACAATATAGGGAGTGGGAAGTGAACTACTTACCCCTACCGGTCTCAAGACTCGTGGATGAAACCATGAGCTCATTGCTGCAAAGTCATGTGCCTTATGTAGTATTCCAATGTAAGTCATAGTAGAATGTTAGTATGTAATTCTACTAGAATCTAAGTATGTAATGTTAGAATGTAGGGCTGTCATGAGGGGAACCTTGCGGAGTTTGAACACGGTTCAGGAGAAAACGGTTGCCTTGCTGTCTGCACCTGTTTGTGGCTGTTTCAGGTGTCTTGTCTTCCTGTAATAAATCTAATTATTGGATCCACTGCTGTCTGCCTCTTCACTACTTAAATTTGGTGACGAGCGGGAGAAGGTAAAAAGAAGGCACCACTCACCAATATTTCAAAATTGCTTGCGTTGTGCTGAAGACCCGTTTTCTTCGCTTAGCTGTTTCTACTCATGCCAGGGTCATCGGCTCATTGAACTATGTCATCTGACTTCTGGTAGGATTTATAGTTTTAGATTTTGTGCTTCCTCTGCTTCTTCACTACACTCTGGTCGCTGTACTACACGTGTGTAAGTAGTGTTAGTATGCGTTTATACTAACAAATGCATCATTGTCCTAGGGAGGGCGACCTCTCAGGCGCAGCTCATACAATGTCCCGGGGTGTGCATTCGCAGGACATTTGTGTTTGCTATTAGAGGGATGGTGCATGGCTTCCACCCTGTGATAGCAAATCCTTGTTTGACTACTTGAAGCGAGAGGAGGAAAACCTCGTATCGCTTTAATAGAGGGGATGCAGATGGTAAAAATGGAGAGAAAAAAAGAAACAAAAGAAAAAAAGCGGGGTCTCACCCGTTCATTTAAATGAGGTCCCTGGTGGGTAATGTTCCGTGGCCAATCCAATTATTATATTGTGGGGTCTCTGTAGGACTAGGGATCTTAATGTCACATGTAAATTAGGCACGAAAGGGCACAGAGACGTTTTGCAGGCAAGGGGACTGCCACCTTCCCCGGTATTGTTTACTAATTGTTTGGGGGGTTCGAGGCCAACTGAAGTCTGGGGATCGCCACACTCCGGGGCTTTATTTAAATATGCAGGGTGGGCCTCTGCAGTCCCTGAAGCCTCAGTGGTCCTAGGCTGTCCCTTATTGGTTCTGTAATCACACGGGCAGTACTTATGGTGTTATAAAGTGATACACTCATAGAATACTTGCACTTGTAGAATTATCCAGGCTTCATTTGTGTAATAGTCAGTTAGATTATGTTTGGTAGGTGCACTGTAATATTAGAAAGGTTTGCCCTCATAATCTCCTATAAACAGATGATTTTCACAATAAATAATAGACAAGTGTCAGAAAAAGAAGACCTATACACTCAGTTATTTATTTGAAAAAAAGAATAACCTTTATTAAAACACAAATAAATAGAATTGTAAGTTTAATAGAACAAACAGTATAATATAAAAAACATGGGTTGGACTCCAGTGGAAGCAGCGTAGGAAATCTGCACGACAAAAATGAAACATAAGTATGTGTGCTCTGTGGAAGAGGTGAAGAAAGGTAGTCCGAATGAAAGGACGATAGTGAGAATGGGAGGGAGGAGGAGTGGGTGGAAGGGAGAAGGGGAGGGAGAGTCAAAAGAAGAGAGGGAGGAGGAGACAGAGCGTCGGCCTACTGCACCCAGACCTTAGTGTTTACCCTCCCATCACCTGTTTGTCTAGGACGCTGGGGTCCGCGAGAAAGAGTGTGGTTCAGCAAGTCCTTAAAATGAAAGACATGAGGCCAGAGATTAGGGGCCATATTACCAAGGAACGGCGATAACATTATCATCGCTCTAGCGGCAGGAAATGCCGCTAAAGCGGCGATAAGGGGTTGATAATATGCCCTTGTGAATTCCCATAGAAGCCCAGGTTTTGGTGTGAACCAGGGTTTCTATGGAAATTCACAAGGGCATATTATCAAGCCCATTGTCGCCACTTTAGTGGCAGTTTCCTGCCACTAAAGCGGCGATAATGTTATCGCTGTTCTTTGATAATATGGTCCTACATTATTAGCTACGGGAAAATCGCTTCCCTGCACCTGTGCACCCAGGGTGATGCACCCCAGCCTGTTCCCCCGCACTGTGCTCAATTGTAGGTCCTGCACACCTAGGCTTCACTGCTCACCTACCGCTCCGGTGTGTTCCACAACGTGTTGGTGCAAGCTCCGAGTCCGGGGTATGCATGTACGCTAGGAGACCAGGTCTCTGGTCGGGGACGGTGTCTTGATACAACGATGGAAGGCGTCAGAATGCCCAGGGCATAATTGCGGGGTGAGCTCTCACTCCGCCCTTCGTGAGCCAATCAATTGAATGTCTGAAAAGGGAGAAATAATTTAATAGTGGAAACGTCTAGAGGTACATGAAGGTTTCGTTCAAGCTTGATAGAAAATAGGAGTTGAGTGCATCCTTCGTTTTTGAAGTACGATCTACCAACTGTTAGTGGTAATCATGGTTCAAAGAGGAGTTGGAGTGCTCGAGAATTCACAAGGTTAAATAATAATACGTTATACGAAGGTTCATATAGAAAGAACAGAGCGCATGAAGAAGCAAAATGTGCGCATGTAATGCAGTGGCGGAAGGCTGTGTGCATATACACTTAGTAACAAGCTCACTACAGTGCCCTAAAAGCCAACGCCACATATCTGTAGGGCAGCAATGCCCTCTGGCTAAGGCCTACAGTATGGTACAGCAGGTCCTTAAAATGAGACATATATGACTGAATGAGGTCAGAGATCACATCATTATGCACGTCAACATCGCTTTTTCGCACGTGTGCACTCAGGGTGATGCACCCCACCCCTCCTGCAGCATCGCGCTCAACAGGTGTTTGTTGGGTAGTGCTGCCTGCTGGCTCAGGCCTACAGTACGTTCCAGCAGGTCTTTAAAATGAGACAGAGATGAGACTGAATCAGGTCAGAGATTACATCATTACGCACGGCAACATCGTTTGTTCACACCTGCGCAGCCAAGGTGATGCACCCCACCCGTCCCGCTGCACTGCGCTCAATTGGAGGCCCTGTGCACCCAGGCCGCTCTGCTTACCTGCTGCCATTGTTGTGTAAGCAAACACTACGGGCAGCAGTGCTCACAATTCAGCTGGAGTGATGATTTCAGGATGGTGGACACTTCATGGATCCCTTTCGTAGATGACGGGCAGTAGGGCTCACAATTTAGAGCCCGTGTTGATTACAAGGATGGTGTACACCTTATGGATCCCTTTTTTTATTGCGCATTGTGATATGTGAGGAGGATGCAGCCATATCACCTGAGGCAGTGTGGAAGAAGAGGGACGTGCGTCGTCGTGGTTATCCTATTTATACGTACGCCAAGTGGGCTGGGCTTGCGTACGCCAGGCCAGTGTAGGGGTGTGACTAATTATTCCGGGGACCTGGGCGCTGTTCAGTTCCTGCCTGGCCAGGAAGTGTACTTATGTGTATTTCTTTTGTACTTTTGACCTCGCAGTGTGTGCAATTTACATTAGTGTAGCGTGTATCAGGAGGGCGGCAACTATCGTTAATGAGATGGTGTTTGAAAAGATTGAATGGTGAAGATCACATGTCGTTGTCAAGGTTGTGGAAATGCCCAGACACGCATGTCAATGGTGTGCGGTATTATTGAAAGTATTGCTATCGTGAAGCGTACACCTGTGAAGGTGGTT
Organism: Lissotriton helveticus; assembly: GCF_964261635.1. Classification (NCBI taxonomy): domain Eukaryota; kingdom Metazoa; phylum Chordata; class Amphibia; order Caudata; family Salamandridae; genus Lissotriton; species Lissotriton helveticus. Next base: position 1,193,438,762 of record NC_136059.1, read on the forward strand.
GGATGGAGGGAGGATCAGCGGTGAGACTAGTCATACACAGTGATAACACTCATTACAGTCAAGGAATACATGTCAAATGTGAATCTGAAAGTCTCACATGTAACACACTAGTATATTGGTAAACCCTGTCAAAAGAGCGTACAGCAAAAGAAATCTACACATTGCTGTTTACTGTTTGTCACATGTGGTCTAGGATGTGCCCCCTGCCCGTGGCTCCTGATACTTCCTAGAGCCACGAATACCCAGGAAGAAAGGGAGCACAATAATGTGCACACACACAAACACACCAGGGGCATCGTGTAACACATGTTTGTTTTGTGATGGAACGTTTGAGATGCATGGCAATCACACATGGAAGGCTAATGTACAGACCATGAATATTGATCAAGATGATCATTGCATGTTATGTGTAGTATAAGATATGTGTACAGAGAAAAAAAACTTTTCAAAAAAGCTCTCTAAGCAGAAGAGGTGTCTCTCATCAAACACTGTAGAGAGAACGAGTAAAATGGGTGGGGTCGTCCAACTGTTACAATGGGAAATGTTATGAAGCAATCAAATTCTTTTTTTTAAGGTCACATGGCAATCGCCCACCGAGCGTGCAAGGAGGCCGCACCCGACGCAATTTTGACAAAATATATTTATCATAATATACGTTTATTACAGTTAGAAATATAAAAGGGCCATATGTATCATCCTCACCATTTGCGATTTCTAAATAGCGATTTTTAAGGAATCGTTATTTAGAAATCGCAAAACGGTATGTATGTAGGAAATCGCTTCTTTTTAGTGATTCCTTAACATTCCTAAATTGCGATTAGCAAATTGCTAATCGCAAATTTCCCATTCATTTCTATGGGCCAGGAGGCCCATAGGAATGAAGGGAAAATTTGCGATTAGCAATTTGCTAATCGCAATTTAGGAATATTTTCAAGGGTGCTGGGGTGTCACAAGAACACCCTGCTGCACCCCTGAAAATGACATGTGTGGGCATATGGCGCACATACATGCCCTAGGGCATGTATGAGCGTCATATGCCACCTTTTGTTTTTAAATAAAATGCTTTTTAAAAGGAATTCGCAAATTACCACCAACTTGAAGTTGGTGGTAATTTGCGATTCGTTAGGGACAATTAGCAATATTTTTTTGCATCATACAGCATTTAAGGAATTGCAAATTTTGCGATTCCTTAAATGCAATCGCAAAATAAGGAATAGCAATTTGTGCGATTCCTTATTTTGAACCACATTGGTTTAATACATACTATATTGAGAATTCGCATTCGCAAAGGCCGAAATTCTGCGAATTTCGGCCTTTGCGAATGCGAATGTCAATGATACATATGCCCCAAAATGTGTGAAATATTTTAGATTATCGCGTGCTCTCATATACTGTTTAAAGTTATTTAGTTATACTTTTTAGACAAAAAAAAACGAGGGAATGGCAAACCCGGCGCGACTCTATATGTCTGTGACGTAACACAGGGCCTGGCAGCGTGTACTTGTCGCATACGCAACAGGCAGCGGGCGCGACCCCATACGTACATGACGTAACGCGTGGCTTGGTACTGTGTACCCGTCGGATACCAAAGTAGAAGCTGGGGTGATTTCATGCGTATATGATGTTATGCGGGATGCGGTGCCATGAAGTCGTCTGATACGAAATCCGCATAATTTACGAGTTTAGCATTATGGCGCATAGGATTCGCGTGGTGATGGAGCTTAGTACGCTACCAGTATGGGAGTGCAGTTTTCTCCAGGGAAAAAAATATATATATACATATTTTTGGGGGAAGATATAAAACATTACATAATTTTTAAAGTTAAAAAAAGAAATGTAATAGAGTTGCAAAATATCGAAAAATATATTTGAAAAAATATAGGTTTTAGAAACATTAAAATATGAAATTAACATTTAAAACACCTTAGAAATTCACTGAAAAAAACATAGGTTTCAGGCACTTCATAGTTAGGAATTACATTTAAAAACCTTAGAAATTCACTAAAAAAAACAGGTTTCAGGGACGTTATAGTTAGTTGAACATTTGACTCCTATAAAACGAGAAAAATTCGCCTGTTATAGTTAGCTGAGCTAACTATAACTTGCGCGCCCGCAATGCACTGCTGATGATGTCACATATTACATCACTCATGACATGGTCAGCAACATCACTGATGACATCTCAAATGACATCACTGATGACATCACTCATGACATCATACACGTGACAATCTGATGCACATACTAATATAAACTTTGATACACCCATTCTAAAATGCTGACTACTATTTTTGAAACCATACACAGAAGAATGCCATATACTACATAGCACTAACTATTTCCTAGGTCAGCACACACATCCAGTCACTTATACTTGTAGTTACTCATCAATACAGGACTATAATATGCACTCATACATATATACATGCAGTTACACTCTGCCACTCATCCATAGAGTTACTCACACACCTAGTCAGTAAGGCAAATAATCAATCACATACCCATTTATTCATGTATACAGTTATACACACCAACTTCGTTATTTTTAGACATACCACATCACTTATTTATACAGATACTAACACATATTTACTGTCTTATACAATCACTGATAGAAGCAGTCACTTATTTATACACCCACTCTTAAAATAACTTACTCTCATGTATAGTCATTAATATACTCCAACACTCACATCTACTGCCTTAAAACATATGTAGTTACTCACAGATATACCACTGAGACATTTTTTCACTCACCAACACACCCATAAACACACTAACTCACCCATACAGCCCTTTGCTGATGCACTTTTTAATCCATACAACCACTGAATCACCCACTCAGACATCTATTCACAGACTCATACACCCCCCCACGCACCCACCCACACAGACACTCAGGGACCCATACAGACACTCAGACAACAAATCAGTAACCTATATAGACACTCATATAGCTATTCAGCAACCCATGCAGTTGCTTACACACCAACGGAGAGACTAATACAGACTTTTACACAGTTTAGTCACTAACCCAGGCATTCAGTAAGACACTTTCAATCACTCACTTAAACAGTCAGTCAAGCACATACGAAATTATTCCTATAGGCACTTGTAAATGCATTCATTCTTCAATACACCTTGGCATATATATATAAAACATATTTAACCTTTACAGAAACACACATTCACTGGATGATGTCATGAGTGATGTCATGAGTGATGTCATTTGAGATGTCATCAGTGATATCATCAGTGATGTCACTGACCATGTCATGAGTGATGTAATATGTGCCATCATCAGCAGTGCATTGCGGGCGCACAAGTTATAGTTAGCTCAACTAACTATAACAGGTGAATTTCTCTGGTTTTATATAAGTCAAATGTTCAACTAACTATAACGTCCCTGAAAACTATGTTTTTTTTAGTGAATATCTAAGATTTTTTAAATGCTAATTCCTAACTATAACGTGCCTGAAACCTATTGTTTTTTCAATGAATATATGTATATATAAGATTTGATTGGCTCATAACATTTCCCACTGTAAGTATTGAAGGACCCCACCCATTTTAATCATTCCTCTTGGACCATCTTCAGAGAAGTATCTCTTCTCCAACTTTAACCTTTTTGGTGTTTTTTTGCAATTCTGAAGAACAATGGCATCTGGACAACAGCAGCAGATGGAAGAATCTTAGGAAGAAGAATTCTTACAGTAGGAACCCAGAAAAGAGAGACCAGAATCTGTAGTCTGGAAATTCCTTACTTTTCCTGAAGGACAAAAGAAAGTTAATGCCACAAAGGTGACATGCAAAATATGTCAAAGAGTACTGTCAAGAGGCAGTGAAAAGAAGTATTCATGCGGCACTGCTAGAATGTATAAACACCTCAAGACAATCGACCCTCTAAATCTTGCTCGGGAGGAGATGAGGAGCGCTGCGTTACATCCACCAGCACCTGGAGCAAGTACCTCAACACCATCTACTTCTCAACAACAGATGGATATAGGCCTAAATTTGGATTTTTGGAACAGCACTGCATCAAGTGCAAAAAAATTGTTTGTTACGGAGAGCAGTCTGTGTTGCCATTTGCACTGCTCAACGCAACCACCGTTGTTAATTTTTTTCATTTTTTTTTGTTGGGAATGATATTTAATTCCAAGTTTTTTTTCTTCGTTTTATTGTTCCGTTTTTTTTTAAAACACCACAAAAAATGCAAAATCGTTAAAAAAATACAGAAAAAATATAAAACAAAAAAAGAAGAAAAGAAGTTCTTATCAGAACTACCTTATCTGGTTAAAAAAAAGAACTATTATTGCATGGTAATGTGTGAAAGTTTGATTGAATATATGTGTACAGCATGATTGACTTAAGGAATGCATCAGCATGACACTGCAAGCTCTTTAGCTGCACCGCACTGTAGCACTTCCAAAGCACAGGGATGTAACATATTTACGTAAATATGTTGCAACTCTGTGCCTCCCCCTGCACTGGCATACAAATAGCTGTGAAGTGCTGGCGCAGGCACCCTTGCATCATGGTGCAAGGATCTCGGTGTCGCAGGGAGATTGTTTTTGTGCAGGAAAGGACACCTTCCTGCACAAAAAATAATCACTGAAGGCATTTTCCTCCTTCAATATGTGTTGTGAAATGCAGCACGCATTGAAAGAGGAAAAAACAAGGAGAAATGAAAACATTTCTCCTCCTTGAGTCTCGCTCTACCACCTCTAGGTTGGCGCAGCATTCATATGTATCTCTGGATTTACAATTTCTTATAAATCTTAAGATGCGTTTTCTTCCATGGATGTTGTGAGAACATACATAGCAACACTCATGGAACGCCCCTTCAACACAAAATGGTGCATTTCAATGAGCCGTATTTTCAAGGAGATGAAAAACCAAGCACAGTGGCTGTTCCTCTCCTTGTAAATATGAAAGAGTCCCTGGTGCCATTTTTACGTCACAGGAACTGACGTACTAATGACACTGGGGCCTTGTAAATCTGCCCCATAAGTACTTCGGTATTGGCGGAGTGACACACTAAGGACATAGTGCTGAATATGTGATTGACAAAGTGCATGATATTGACAAGAGGTATCCTAGGCTGCATGGGTACTACTTCAGTATTTAGTGGAGTGTACAATAGTATGTATGCACTTAAATGTTTGTAAGGATTGTGCACAGAATATTATATGTGTACTTATGGTGGTGGCTATGCCACTCCATAAGTACAGCACTAATAATTGGAATGATGACAGTGCTGCAAACAGAGTGCACAGTTAATTTATAGGAGCTTACGTATTGGCAGTGTAATAAGATCAGTAGATAGTTGTAGATAAGTGATAAAATAAGTGCTTGGGACAGACTGGACGATTCGTAGACTGCATAAGTACTAACTGCTTATTTAGAAGACTGTAGCAATAGTATGTACCTAGTTAGAGGTCCGCTTGGATAGTGCACAAAATATTGTAGCTGTACTTGTACTAGTAGCTAGGCCATTTCATAAGTTAATGACAACTAACTAGAATAATTACAGTATAGCAAACAGAGTGTATAGTGAATTTCTATGTGCTTAGGTATTGGTGGAGTGATAGGATAAATAGTTAGTGCTGGATGGGTAATTGGAGAAATGCATGTGACAGACAGAAGGATTCCTAGACTGTATAGGTACTAACTAAGTATTTAAATGAGCGTATCAATACTATGTAGCTGATAGGACGTCTGCTTGCATAGTGTACAGAATATTGTCGCTGTACTACTTTTTCCGGCTACGCCATTCCTTAGGTACATGACTAGTAACTAGAATAATTTCAGACTATTCACTGGACTTTAGCAGGAGAGACTCAGTAGTCTTGAAGGGTTTAGGGAACTGCATACATTCTACACATTTGACTGTATAACTGCTTGCCTGAATGCCTGACTCAATTCAATTCAATACTTTATTCGATTACAAAGTATAATCATAAAAGCACAGAATAAAAACATTTGGTAAAATATTATACAAGAGTTAATAAAAAATAGCTACTAAAAATGTGGTGGGCACCGTATAGAAAAACATCATACCAAAATTCATTTACATTCTGGAAGTGCGTAGACAGTGACTGGGTCCTCATACTGCTAGTAGTTGACAGCAGGATACGTTTATAAGCACTTATGTGTCTGCAGAGAGATTAAATAAGCACATGCTTCTATCAGGATCATTTTAGGAGTGGATACAGACTCACAGTGTTATTCCAGACAGGCATGACTATTCCCTGGACTTTAGAAGGAGAAACTCAGTAGTCTGCAACGGGTTAGGGTACTGCATACATTCTACACATTTGACTGTACCACTGCATGTCTGGATGCCTGACTCATTCTCCAAGTGAATAAACAGTGAGTGTGTTCTCATACTGCTAGTAATTGACAGCAGGATACGTTTATAAGTACTTATGTGTCTGCAGAGACATTAAATAATTATAACATCTGGCTGGACTACTGCAACAGTCTATATGCAGGTACTAACAAGGCGGTTGTGCACAAGTTGCGCATGGTCCAGCACGCAACAGCCAGACTGGTGTTGAGGTGTCCTAGGAGATCATCGGCCACAGAGGCGATGGATACGCTCCACTGGCTACCGATTCACAAGCGGGTACTGTTCAAGGTCCTACTGATCACTTTTAGGGTCTTTCGTTCACGAGGGCCCAAATACCTTCAGAAGAGCTTTAAGCAAACCTCCCATCGCGAAATCTGAGATCCTCAAACGCAAACCTGCTGACCATTCCTACCTTTAGATTAATCACTAAGGGAGGGAAAGCCCTGGTGGTTTTGGGTTCAAGGGCTTGGAATCAACTTCCTCTGTCTCTTCGTCAAACCACCCTTGAATCAGTATTTAGGAAATCATTAAAAACCTGGATCTGTAGCCTGCCAGACACACTGTGTAAAGGTTTTATCTGATATGTTGAGTCCGCCTAGCTGAGCAGTTTGAACCAGAGCTCTCCATCCGCCTGGTTTCTCAGTGCCAAGATGCTCACTGGAGTGATAGCCGCGCTATACAAAAACACTACATTACATTACATTACATTACAATAAGCACATGCTTCTGTCTGAATGGTTGTAGAAGTGGACACAGACTCACAGTATGATTCCAGACAGGCAAGACTATTCCCTGGACTTTAGCAAAAGAGACTCAGTAGTCTGGAAAGGGTTAGGTGACTGCATACATTCTACACGTTTGACTGTACCACTGCTTGTCTGAATGCCTGACTCATTCTCCAAGTGCATAAACAGTGGCTGGGTTCTCATACTGCTAGTAGTTGACAAGTTTATATGCACTTATGTGTCAGCAGAGAGATTAAATAAGCACATGCTTCTGTCAGGATGATTGTAGGAGTGGACAGAGACTCACAGTGTGATTCCAGACAGGCATGACTATTCCCTGGACTTTAGCAGGAGAGATTCAGTAGTCTGGAAGAGGTTAGGGGACAGCATGCATTCTACACATTTGACTGTACCACTGCTTGTCTGAATGCCTGACTCATTCTCCAAGTGCATAAACAGTGACTAGGTTCTCATACTGCTACTAGTTGACAGCAGGATACGTTTATAAGCACTTATGTGTCTGCAGAGAGATTAAATAAGCACATGCTTCTGTCAGGATGATTGTAGGAGTGAACACAGACTCACAGTCTGATTCCAGACAGGCAAGACTATTCCCTGGACTTTAGCAGGAGAGACTCAGTAGTCTGGAAGGGGTTAAGGGACCGCATACATTGTACACATTTGACTGTACCACAGCTTGTCTGAATACCTGACTTATTCTCCAAGTTCATACACAGTGACTGGGTTCTCATACTGCTAGTAGTTGACCTCGGGATAAGTTTATAAGCACTTATGTGTCAGCAGAGAGATTAAATAAGCATATGCTTCTGTTAGAATGGTTGTAGAAGTGGACACAGACCCACAGTGTGAATCCAGACAGGCATGACTATTCCCTGGTCTTTAGCAGGAGAGACTCAGTACTCTGGAAGGGGTTAGGGGACCGAATACATTCTACAAATTTGACTGTACAACTGCTTATCTGAATGCCTGACTCATTCTCCAAGTGCATAAACAGTGGCTAGTTTCTGATACTGCTAGTGGTTGACATGAGGATAAGTGTATAAGCACTTATGTGTCACCAGAGAGATTAAATATGCACATGATTCTGTAAGGATGATTGTATGAGTAGACATAGACTCACAGTGTGATTCCAGACATGCATGACTATTTCCTGGACTTTAGCAGGAGACACTCAGTAGTCTGGAAGAGGTTAGGGGACAGCATACATTATACACATTTGACTGTACCACTGCTTGTCTGAATGCCTGACTCACTCTCCAAGTGCATAAACAGTGACTAGGTTCTCATACTGCTACTAGTTGACAGCAGGATACATTTATAAGCACTTATGTGTCTGCAGAGAGATTAAATAAGCACATGCTTCTGTCAGGAAGATTATAGGAGTGAACACAGACTCACAGTATGATTCCAGACAGGCAAGACTATTCCCCGGACTTTAGTAGAAGAGACTCAGTAGTCTGGAAAGGGTTAGGTGACCGCATACATTCTACACATTCGACTGCACCACTGCTTGTCTGAATGCCTGTCTCATTCTCCAAGTGCATAAACAGTGACGGATTTCTCATACTACTAGTAGTTGACATCAGGATAACTTTATAAGCACTTATGTGTCACCACAGAGATTAAATAAGCACATGCTTCTGTCAGGATGATTGTAGGAGTGGACACAGACTCACAGTGTGATTCCAGACAGTCAAGACTATTCGCTGGACTTTAGCAGAAGAGACTCAGTAGTCTGGAAAGGTTTAGGTGACCGCATACATTCTACATTTGACTGTTACACTGCTTGTCTGAATGCCTGACTCATTCGCCAACTGCATAAACACTGACTGGGTTCTCATACTGCTAGTAGTTGACATCAGGATAAGTTTATAAGCACTTCTGTGTCAGCAGATATATTAAATAAGCACATGCTTCTGTAAGAATGATTGTAGGAGTGGACACAGACTCACAGTCTGATTCCAGACACGCAAGACTATTCCCTGGACTTTAGCAGGGGAGACTCAGTATTCTGGAAGGCGTTAAGGGTTTGCAAACATTCGACACATTTGACTTTGCCACTGCTTGTCTGAATGCCTGACTCATTCTCCAAGTGCATACACAGTGACTGGGTTCTCCTACTGCTAGTAGTTGACAGCAGGATAATTTTATAAGCACGTATGTGTCTGCAGAGAGATTAAATAAGCACATGCTTCTATCAGGATGATTGTAGGAGTGGACACAGACTCACAGTGTGATTCCAGACAGGCAAGACTATTCCCTGGACTTTAGCAGGAGAGTCTCAGTAGTCTGGAAGGGGTTAAGGGACTGCATACATTCTACACATTTGACTATACCACTGCTTGTGTGATTGCCTGACTAATTCTCCAAGTGGATAAACAGTGACCGGGTTCTCATACTGGTAGTAGTTGACATCAGGATACGTTTATAAGCACTTATGTGTCTGCAGAGAGATTAAGGGCCAGATGTAGGTAATTTTTATTTACCGACCTCTTAAATACCGAGTCATACCGACTCGGTATTTAAGAGGTCGGTAAATAAAAATTCCGAGATGTAGGTAATTGCAGATGTGCAATTACCGAATCGGAAACAGTCGGTAATTTCCGATGTGGTAAATACCGACCAGTTAATGCCCATGCATTCCTATGGGCTTTGAAGCCCATAGGATTGATTGGGCATATACCGGTCGGTATTTACCACATCGGAAAATACCGACTGTCACAAGGGTGCAGGGGGTGTCACTTTGACACCCTCTGGCACCCCCAAAAGAGGCTCGGGTGCCATGTGGCAGGCATACCTGCCCTAAGGGCAGGTCTGCCTGTCATATGGCATAGGTGTGCATGCACACATGTGCATGCACACCAGAAACGGTATTTTACCATCAAGTAGTATTTGATGGTAAAATACCGATGTGGTACTGCTTGTGGGACTCAGAAGAGTCCCACCTACATACCAATTGTCCGGAATCAGTAATGATACCGACTCGGTATTTTACATACTCGGTAAATTTACCTACCGGTAAATTTACCGAGTCTGTAAATTACAGGTACCTACATGTCAAATTGCTTTTACCGGGTGGTAACGGCCGAATTCGGCCGTTACCACCCGGTAAAAGCCTACCTACATCTGGCCCTAAGTAAGCACATGCTTCTATCAGGGTGATTGTAGGAGTGGACACAGACTCACAGTGTGATTCCAGTCAGGCAAGAGTATTCCCTGGACTTTAGCAGGAGAGAATCACTAGTCTGGAAGGGGTTAAGGGACCGCATACATTCTTCACATTTGACTATACCACTGCTAGTGTGATTGCCTGACTAATTCTCCAAGTGGATAAACAGTGACCCGGTTCTCATACTGGTAGTAGTTGACATCAGGATATATTTATAAGCACTTATGTGTCAGCAGAGAGGTTAAATAAGCAAATGCTTCCTTGAAGAATGATTGTAGGAGTGGACACAGACTCACAGTGTGATTCCAGACAGGCATGACTATTCCCTGGACTTTAGCAGGAGAGATTCAGTAGTCTGGAAGAGGTTAGGGGACAGCATGCATTCTACACATTTGACTGTACCACTGCTTGTCTGAATGCCAGACTCATTCTCCAAGTGCATAAACAAACAGTGACTAGGTTCTCATACTGCTACTAGTTGACAGCAGGATACGTTTATAAGCACTTATGTGTCTGCAGAGAGATTAAATAAGCACATGCTTCTGTCAGGATGATTGTAGGAGTGAACACAGACTCACAGTCTGATTCCAGACAGGCAAGACTATTCCCTGGACTTTAGCAGGAGAGACTCAGTAGTCTGGAAGGGGTTAAGGGACCGCATACATTCTACACATTTGACTGTACAACAACTTGTCTGAATACCTGACTTATTCTCCAAGTTCATACACAGTGACTGGGTTCTCATACTGCTAGTAGTTGACCTCAGGATAAGTTTATAAGCACTTATGTGTCAGCAGAGAGATTAAATAAGCATATGCTTCTGTTAGTATGGTTGTAGAAGTGGACACAGACCCACAGTGTGAATCCAGACAGGCATGACTATTCCCTGGTCTTTAGCAGGAGAGACTCAGTACTCTGGAAGGGGTTAGGGGACGCATACATTCTACAAATTTGACTGTACAACTGCTTATCTGAATGCCTGACTCATTCTCCAAGTGCATAAACAGTGGCTAGGTTCTGATACTGCTAATGGTTGACATGAGGGTAAGTGTATAAGCACTTATGTGTCACCAGAGAGATTAAATAAGCACATGATTCTGTAAGGATGATTGTATGAGTGGACACAGACTAACAGTGTGATTCCAGACATGCATGACTATTCCCTGGACTTTAGCAGGAGACACTCAGTAGTCTGGAAGAGGTTAGGGGACAGCATACATTATACACATTTGACTGTGCCACTGCTTGTCTGAATGCCTGACTCACTCTCCAAGTGCATAAACAGTGACTAGGTTCTCATACTGCTACTAGTTGACAGCAGGATACATTTATAAGCACTTATGTGTCTGCAGAGAGATTAAATAAGCACATGCTTCTGTCAGGAAGATTATAGGAGTGAACACAGACTCACAGTATGATTCCAGACAGGCAAGACTATTCCCTGGACTTTAGTAGAAGAGACTCAGTAGTCTGGAAAGGGTTAGGTGACCGCATACATTCTACACATTTGACTGCACCACTGCTTGTCTGAATGCCTGTCTCATTCTCCAAGTGCATAAACAGTGACGGATTTCTCATACTACTAGTAGTTGACATCAGGATAACTTTATAAGCACTTATGTGTCACCACAGAGATTAAATAAGCACATGCTTCTGTCAGGATGATTGTAGGAGTGGACACAGACTCACAGTGTGATTCCAGACAGTCAAGACTATTCCCTGGACTTTAGCAGAAGAGACTCAGTAGTCTGGAAAGGTTTAGGAGACCGCATACATTCTACATTTGACTGTTCCACTGCTTGTCTGAATGCCTGACTCATTCGCCAATTGCATAAACAGTGACTGGGTTCTCATACTGCTAGTAGTTGACATCAGGATAAGATTATAAGCACTTCTGTGTCAGCAGATATATTAGATAAGCACATGCTTCTGTAAGAATGATTGTAGGAGTGGACACAGACTCACAGTCTGATTCCAGACAGGCAAGACTATTCCCTAGACTTTAGCAGGAGAGACTCAGTATTCTGGAAGGCGTTAAGGGTTTGCAAACATTCTACACATTTGACTATGCCACTGCTTGTCTGAAGGCCTGACTCATTCTCCAAGTGCATAAACAGTGACTGGGTTCTCCTACTGCTAGTAGTTGACAGCAGGATAATTTGATAAGCACGTATGTGTCTGCAGAGAGATTAAATAAGCACATGCTTCTATCAGGATGATTGTAGGAGTGGACACAGACTCACAGTGTGATTCCAGACAGGCAAGACTATTCTCTGGACTTTAGCAGGAGAGTCTCAGTAGTCTGGAAGGGGTTAAGGGACTGCATACATTCTACACATTTACCTATACCACTGCTTGTGTGATTGCCTGACTAATTCTCCAAGTGGATAAACAGTGACCGGGTTCTCATACTGGTAGTAGTTGACATCAGGATACGTTTATAAGCACTTATGTGTCTGCAGAGAGATTAAGTAAGCACATGCTTCTATCAGGATGATTGTAGGAGTGGACACAGACTCACAGTGTGATTCCAGTCAGGCAAGAGTATTCCCTGGACTTTAGCAGGAGAGAATCAGTAGTCTGGAAGAGGTTAGGGGACAGCATGCATTCTACACATTTGACTGTACCACTGCTTGTCTGAATGCCTGACTCATTCTCCAAGTGCATAAACAGTGACTAGGTTCTCATACTGCTACTAGTTGACAGCAGGATACGTTTATAAGCACTTATGTGTCTGCAGAGAGATTAAATAAGCACATGCTTCTGTCAGGATGATTGTAGGAGTGAACACAGACTCACAGTCTGATTCCAGACAGGCAAGACTATTCCCTGGACTTTAGCAGGAGAGACTCAGTAGTCTGGAAGGGGTTAAGGGACCGCATACATTCTACACATTTGACTGTACAACAGCTTGTCTGAATACCTGACTTTTTCTCCAAGTTCATACACAGTGACTGGGTTCTCATACTGATAGTAGTTGACCTCAGGATAAGTTTATAAGCACTTATGTGTCAGCAGAGAGATTAAATAAGCATATGCTTCTGTTAGTATGGTTGTAGAAGTGGACACAGACCCACAGTGTGAATCCAGACAGGCATGACTATTCCCTGGTCTTTAGCAGGAGAGACTCAGTACTCTGGAAGGGGTTAGGGGACCGCATACATTCTACAAATTTGACTGTACAACTGCTTATCTGAATGCCTGACTCATTCTCCAAGTGCATAAACAGTGGCTAGGTTCTGATACTGCTAATGGTTGACATGAGGGTAAGTGTATAAGCACTTATGTGTCACCAGAGAGATTAAATAAGCACATGATTCTGTAAGGATGATTGTATGAGTGGACACGGACTAACAGTGTGATTCCAGACATGCATGACTATTCCCTGGACTTTAGCAGGAGACACTCAGTAGTCTGGAAGAGGTTAGGGGACAGCATACATTAAACACATTTGACTGTGCCACTGCTTGTCTGAATGCCTGACTCACTCTCCAAGTGCATAAACAGTGACTAGGTTCTCATACTGCTACTAGTTGACAGCAGGATACATTTATACGCACTTATGTGTCTGCAGAGAGATTAAATAAGCACATGCTTCTGTCAGGAAGATTATAGGAGTGAACACAGACTCACAGTATGATTCCAGACAGGCTAGACTATTCCCTGGACTTTAGTAGAAGAGACTCAGTAGTCTGGAAAGGGTTAGGTGACCGCATACATTTTCCACATTTGACTGCACCACTGCTTGTCTGAATGCCTGTCTCATTCTCCAAGTGCATAAACAGTGACGGATTTCTCATACTACTAGTAGTTAACATCGGGATAACATTATAAGCACTTATGTGTCACCACAGAGATTAAATAAGCACATGCTTCTGTCAGGATGATTGTAGGAGTGGACACAGACTCACAGTGTGATTCCAGACAGTCAAGACTATTCCCTGGACTTTAGCAGAAGAGACTCAGTAGTCTGGAAAGGTTTAGGTGACCGCATACATTCTACATTTGACTGTTCCACTGCTTGTCTGAATGCCTGACTCATTCGCCAATTGCATAAACAGTGAGTGGGTTCTCATACTGCTAGTAGTTGACATCAGGATAAGATTATAAGCACTTCTGCGTCAGCAGATATATTAGATAAGCACATGCTTCTGTAAGAATGATTGTAGGAGTGGACACAGACTCACAGTCTGATTCCAGACAGGCAAGACTATTCCCTAGACTTTAGCAGGAGAGACTCAGTATTCTGGAAGGCGTTAAGGGTTTGCAAACATTCTACACATTTGACTATGCCACTGCTTGTCTGAAGGCCTGACTCATTCTCCAAGTGCATAAACAGTGACTGGGTTCTCATACTGGTAGTAGTTGACATCAGGATACGTTTATAAGCACTTATGTGTCTGCAGAGAGATTAAGTAAGCACATGCTTCTATCAGGATGATTGTAGGAGTGGACACAGACTCACAGTGTGATTCCAGTCAGGCAAGAGTATTCCCTGGACTTTAGCAGGAGAGAATCAGTAGTCTGGAAGGGGTTAAGGGACCGCATACATTCTTCACATTTGACTATACCACTGCTAGTGTGATTGCCTGACTAATTCTCCAAGTGGATAAACAGTGACCCGGTTCTCATACTGGTAGTAGCTGACATCAGGATATATTTATAAGCACTTATGTGTCAGCAGAGAGGTTAAATAAGCACATGCTTCCTGGAAGAATGATTGTAGGAGTGGACACAGACTCACAGTGTGATTCCAGACAGGCATGACTATTCCCTGGACTTTAGCAGGAGAGATTCAGTAGTCTGGAAGAGGTTAGGGGACAGCATGCATTCTACACATTTGACTGTACCACTGCTTGTCTGAATGCCTGACTCATTCTCCAAGTGCATAAACAGTGACTAGGTTCTCATACTGCTACTAGTTGACAGCAGGATACGTTTATAAGCACTTATGTGTCTGCAGAGAGATTAAATAAGCACATGCTTCTGTCAGGATGATTGTGGGAGTGAACACAGACTCACAGTCTGATTCCAGACAGGCAAGACTATTCCCTGGGCTTTAGCAGGAGAGACTCAGTAGTCTGGAAGGGGTTAAGGGACCGCATACATTCTACACATTTGACTGTACCACAGCTTGTCTGAATACCTGACTTATTCTCCAAGTTCATACACAGTGACTGGGTTCTCATACTGCTAGTAGTTGACCTCAGGATAAGTTTATAAGCACTTATGTGTCAGCAGAGAGATTTAATAAGCATATGCTTCTGTTAGATTGGTTGTAGAAGTGGACACAGACCCACAGTGTGAATCCAGACAGGCATGACTATTCCCTGGTCTTTAGCAGGAGAGACTCAGTACTCTGGAAGGGGTTAGGGGACCGCATAAATTCTACAAATTTGACTGTACAACTGCTTATCTGAATGCCTGACTCATTCTCCAAGTGCATAAACAGTGGCTAGGTTCTGATACTGCTAGTGGTTGACATGAGGATAAGTGTATAAGCACTTATGTGTCACCAGAGAGATTAAATAAGCACATGATTCTGTAAGGATGATTGTATGAGTGGACACAGACTAACAGTGTGATTCCAGACATGCATGACTATTCCCTGGACTTTAGCAGGAGACACTCGGTAGTCTGGAAGAGGTTAGGGGACAGCATACATTATACACATTTGACTGTACCACTGCTTGTCTGTCTGGGACGCCTCCGGGCAGCTAATTTGCGCTTTATAAAACTCATTTTCATTTCATTTTCATTTCATTTTTCAATGCCTGACTCACTCTCCAAGTGCATAAACAGTGACTAGGTTCTCATACTGCTACTAGTTGACAGCAGGATGCATTTATAAGCACTTATGTGTCTGCAGAGAGATTAAATAAGCACATGCTTCTGTCAGGAAGATTATAGGAGTGAACACAGACTCACAGTATGATTTCAGACAGGCAAGACTATTCCCTGGACTTTAGTAGAAGAGACTCAGTAGTCTGGAAAGGGTTAGGTGACCGCATACATTCTACACATTTGACTGCACCACTGCTTGTCTGAATGCCTGTCTCATTCTCCAAGTGCATAAACAGTGACGGATTTCTCATACTACTAGTAGTTGACATCAGGATAACTTTATAAGCACTTATGTGTCACCACAGAGATTAAATAAGCACATGCTTCTGTCAGGATGATTGTAGGAGTGGACACAGACTCACAGTGTGATTCCAGACAGTCAAGACTATTCCCTGGACTTTAGCAGAAGAGACTCAGTAGTCTGGAAAGGTTTAGGTGACCGCATACATTCTACATTTGACTGTTCCACTGCTTGTCTGAATGCCGGACTCATTCGCCAACTGCATAAACAGTGACTGGGTTCTCATACTGCTAGTAGTTGACATCAGGATAAGTTTATAAGCACTTCTGTATCAGCAGATATATTAAATAAGCACATGCTTCTGTAAGAATGATTGGAGGAGTGGACACAGACTCACAGTCTGATTCCAGACAGGCAAGACTATTCCCTAGACTTTAGCAGGAGAGACTCAGTATTCTGGAAGGCGTTAAGGGTTTGCAAACATTCTACACATTTGACTATGCCACTGCTTGTCTGAATGCCTGACTCATTCTCCAAGTGCATAAACAGTGACTGGGTTCTCCTACTGCTAGTAGTTGACAGCAGGATAATTTGATAAGCACGTATGTGTCTGCAGAGAGATTAAATAAGCACATGCTTCTATCAGGATGATTGTAGGAGTGGACACAGACTCACAGTGTGATTCCAGACAGGCAAGACTATTCTCTGGACTTTAGCAGGAGAGTCTCAGTAGTCTGGAAGGGGTTAAGGGACTGCATACATTCTACACATTTGACTATACCACTGCTTGTGTGATTGCCTGACTAATTCTCCAAGTGGATAAACAGTGACCCGGTTCTCATACTGGTAGTAGCTGACATCAGGATATATTTATAAGCACTTATGTGTCAGCAGAGAGGTTAAATAAGCACATGCTTCCTGGAAGAATGATTGTAGGAGTGGACACAGACTCACAGTGTGATTCCAGACAGGCATGACTATTCCCTGGACTTTAGCAGGAGAGATTCAGTAGTCTGGAAGAGGTTAGGGGACAGCATGCATTCTACACATTTGACTGTACCACTGCTTGTCTGAATGCCTGACTCATTCTCCAAGTGCATAAACAGTGACTAGGTTCTCATACTGCTACTAGTTGACAGCAGGATACGTTTATAAGCACTTATGTGTCTGCAGAGAGATTAAATAAGCACATGCTTCTGTCAGGATGATTGTGGGAGTGAACACAGACTCACAGTCTGATTCCAGACAGGCAAGACTATTCCCTGGACTTTAGCAGGAGAGACTCAGTAGTCTGGAAGGGGTTAAGGGACCGCATACATTCTACACATTTGACTGTACCACAGCTTGTCTGAATACCTGACTTATTCTCCAAGTTCATACACAGTGACTGGGTTCTCATACTGCTAGTAGTTGACCTCAGGATAAGTTTATAAGCACTTATGTGTCAGCAGAGAGATTTAATAAGCATATGCTTCTGTTAGATTGGTTGTAGAAGTGGACACAGACCCACAGTGTGAATCCAGACAGGCATGACTATTCCCTGGTCTTTAGCAGGAGAGACTCAGTACTCTGGAAGGGGTTAGGGGACCGCATAAATTCTACAAATTTGACTGTACAACTGCTTATCTGAATGCCTGACTCATTCTCCAAGTGCATAAACAGTGGCTAGGTTCTGATACTGCTAGTGGTTGACATGAGGATAAGTGTATAAGCACTTATGTGTCACCAGAGAGATTAAATAAGCACATGATTCTGTAAGGATGATTGTATGAGTGGACACAGACTAACAGTGTGATTCCAGACATGCATGACTATTCCCTGGACTTTAGCAGGAGACACTCGGTAGTCTGGAAGAGGTTAGGGGACAGCATACATTATACACATTTGACTGTACCACTGCTTGTCTGTCTGGGACGCCTCCGGGCAGCTAATTTGCGCTTTATAAAACTCATTTTCATTTCATTTTCATTTCATTTTTCAATGCCTGACTCACTCTCCAAGTGCATAAACAGTGACTAGGTTCTCATACTGCTACTAGTTGACAGCAGGATGCATTTATAAGCACTTATGTGTCTGCAGAGAGATTAAATAAGCACATGCTTCTGTCAGGAAGATTATAGGAGTGAACACAGACTCACAGTATGATTTCAGACAGGCAAGACTATTCCCTGGACTTTAGTAGAAGAGACTCAGTAGTCTGGAAAGGGTTAGGTGACCGCATACATTCTACACATTTGACTGCACCACTGCTTGTCTGAATGCCTGTCTCATTCTCCAAGTGCATAAACAGTGACGGATTTCTCATACTACTAGTAGTTGACATCAGGATAACTTTATAAGCACTTATGTGTCACCACAGAGATTAAATAAGCACATGCTTCTGTCAGGATGATTGTAGGAGTGGACACAGACTCACAGTGTGATTCCAGACAGTCAAGACTATTCCCTGGACTTTAGCAGAAGAGACTCAGTAGTCTGGAAAGGTTTAGGTGACCGCATACATTCTACATTTGACTGTTCCACTGCTTGTCTGAATGCCGGACTCATTCGCCAACTGCATAAACAGTGACTGGGTTCTCATACTGCTAGTAGTTGACATCAGGATAAGTTTATAAGCACTTCTGTATCAGCAGATATATTAAATAAGCACATGCTTCTGTAAGAATGATTGGAGGAGTGGACACAGACTCACAGTCTGATTCCAGACAGGCAAGACTATTCCCTAGACTTTAGCAGGAGAGACTCAGTATTCTGGAAGGCGTTAAGGGTTTGCAAACATTCTACACATTTGACTATGCCACTGCTTGTCTGAATGCCTGACTCATTCTCCAAGTGCATAAACAGTGACTGGGTTCTCCTACTGCTAGTAGTTGACAGCAGGATAATTTGATAAGCACGTATGTGTCTGCAGAGAGATTAAATAAGCACATGCTTCTATCAGGATGATTGTAGGAGTGGACACAGACTCACAGTGTGATTCCAGACAGGCAAGACTATTCTCTGGACTTTAGCAGGAGAGTCTCAGTAGTCTGGAAGGGGTTAAGGGACTGCATACATTCTACACATTTGACTATACCACTGCTTGTGTGATTGCCTGACTAATTCTCCAAGTGGATAAACAGTGACCGGCTTCTCATATTGGTAGTAGTTGACATCAGGATACGTTTATAAGCACTTATGTGTCTGCAGAGAGATTAAGTAAGCACATGCTTCTATCAGGATGATTGTAGGAGTGGACACAGACTCACAGTGTGATTCCAGTCAGGCAAGAGTATTCCCTGGACTTTAGCAGGAGAGAATCAGTAGTCTGGAAGGGGTTAAGGGACCGCATACATTCTTCACATTTGACTATACCACTGCTAGTGTGATTGCCTGACTAATTCTCCAAGTGGATAAACAGTGACCCGGTTCTCATACTGGTAGTAGCTGACATCAGGATATATTTATAAGCACTTATGTGTCAGCAGAGAGGTTAAATAAGCACATGCTTCCTGGAAGAATGATTGTAGGAGTGGACACAGACTCACAGTGTGATTCCAGACAGGCATGACTATTCCCTGGACTTTAGCAGGAGAGATTCAGTAGTCTGGAAGAGGTTAGGGGACAGCATGCATTCTACACATTTGACTGTACCACTGCTTGTCTGAATGCCTGACTCATTCTCCAAGTGCATAAACTGTGACTAGGTTCTCATACTGCTACTAGTTGACAGCAGGATACGTTTATAAGCACTTATGTGTCTGCAGAGAGATTAAATAAGCACATGCTTCTGTCAGGATGATTGTGGGAGTGAACACAGACTCACAGTCTGATTCCAGACAGGCAAGACTATTCCCTGGACTTTAGCAGGAGAGACTCAGTAGTCTGGAAGGGGTTAAGGGACCGCATACATTCTACACATTTGACTGTACCACAGCTTGTCTGAATACCTGACTTATTCTCCAAGTTCATACACAGTGACTGGGTTCTCATACTGCTAGTAGTTGACCTCAGGATAAGTTTATAAGCACTTATGTGTCAGCAGAGAGATTAAATAAGCATATGCTTCTGTTAGATTGGTTGTAGAAGTGGACACAGACCCACAGTGTGAATCCAGACAGGCATGACTATTCCCTGGTCTTTAGCAGGAGAGACTCAGTACTCTGGAAGGGGTTAGGGGACCGCATACATTCTACAAATTTGACTGTACAACTGCTTATCTGAATGCCTGACTCATTCTCCAAGTGCATAAACAGTGGCTAGGTTCTGATACTGCTAGTGGTTGACATGAGGATAAGTGTATAAGCACTTATGTGTCACCAGAGAGATTAAATAAGCACATGATTCTGTAAGGATGATTGTATGAGTGGACACAGACTAACAGTGTGATTCAAGACATGCATGACTATTCTCTGGACTTTAGCAGGAGACACTCAGTAGTCTGGAAGAGGTTAGGGGACAGCATACATTATACACATTTGACTGTACCACTGCTTGTCTGTCTGGGACGCCTCCGGGCAGCTAATTTGCGCTTTATAAAACTCATTTTCATTTCATTTTCATTTCATTTTTCAATGCCTGACTCACTCTCCAAGTGCATAAACAGTGACTAGGTTCTCATACTGCTACTAGTTGACAGCAGGATACATTTATAAGCACTATGTGTCTGCAGAGAGATTAAATAAGCACATGCTTCTGTCAGGAAGATTATAGGAGTGAACACAGACTCACAGTATGATTTCAGACAGGCAAGACTATTCCCTGGACTTTAGTAGAAGAGACTCAGTAGTCTGGAAAGGGTTAGGTGACCGCATACATTCTACACATTTGACTGCACCACTACTTGTCTGAATGCCTGTATCATTCTCCAAGTGCATAAACAGTGACGGATTTCTCATACTACTAGTAGTTGACATCAGGATAACTTTATAAGCACTTATGTGTCACCACAGAGATTAAATAAGGACATGCTTCTGTCAGGATGATTGTAGGAATGGACACAGACTCACAGTGTGATTCCAGACAGTCAAGACTATTCCCTGGACTTTAGCAGAAGAGACTCAGTAGTCTGGAAAGGTTTAGGTGACCGCATACATTCTACATTTGACTGTTCCACTGCTTGTCTGAATGCCGGACTCATTCGCCAACTGCATAAACAGTGACTGGGTTCTCATACTGCTAGTAGTTGACATCAGGATAAGTTTATAAGCACTTCTGTGTCAGCAGACATATTAAATAAGCACATGCTTCTGTAAGAATGATTGTAGGAGTGGACACAGACTCACAGTCTGATTCCAGACAGGCAAAACTATTCCCTAGACTTTAGCAGGAGAGACTCAGTATTCTGGAAGGCGTTAAGGGTTTGCAAACATTCTACACATTTCACTATGCCACTGCTTGTCTGAATGCCTGACTCATTCTCCAAGTGCATAAACAGTGACTGGGTTCTCCTACTGCTAGTAGTTGACAGCAGGATAATTTGATAAGCACGTATGTGTCTGCAGAGAGATTAAATAAGCACATGCTTCTATCAGGATGATTGTAGGAGTGGACACAGACTCACAGTGTGATTCCAGACAGGCAAGACTATTCTCTGGACTTTAGCAGGAGAGTCTCAGTAGTCTGGAAGGGGTTAAGGGACTGCATACATTCTACACATTTGACTATACCACTGCTTGTGTGATTGCCTGACTAATTCTCCAAGTGGATAAACAGTGACCGAGTTCTCATACTGGTAGTAGTTGACATCAGGATACGTTTATAAGCACTTATGTGTCTGCAGAGAGATTAAGTAAGCACATGCTTCTATCAGGATGATTGTAGGAGTGGACACAGACTCACAGTGTGATTCCAGTCAGGCAAGAGTATTCCCTGGACTTTAGCAGGAGAGAATCAGTAGTCTGGAAGGGGTTAAGGGACCGCATACATTCTTCACATTTGACTATACCACTGCTAGTGTGATTGCCTGACTAATTCTCCAAGTGGATAAACAGTGACCCGGTTCTCATACTGGTAGTAGCTGACATCAGGATATATTTATAAGCACTTATGTGTCAGCAGAGAGGTTAAATAAGCACATGCTTCCTGGAAGAATGATTGTAGGCGTGGACACACACTCACAGTGTGATTCCAGACAGGCATGACTATTCCCTGGACTTTAGCAGGAGAGATTCAGTAGTCTGGAAGAGGTTAGGGGACAGCATGCATTCTACACATTTGACTGTACCACTGCTTGTCTGAATGCCTGACTCATTCTCCAAGTGCATAAACAGTGACTAGGTTCTCATACTGCTACTAGTTGACAGCAGGATACGTTTATAAGCACTTATGTGTCTGCAGAGAGATTAAATAAGCACATGCTTCTGTCAGGATGATTGTGGGAGTGAACACAGACTTACAGTCTGATTCCAGACTGGCAAGACTATTCCCTGGACTTTAGCTGGAGAGACTCAATAGTCTGGAAGGGGTTAAGGGACCGCATACATTCTACACATTTGACTGTACCACAGCTTGTCTGAATACCTGACTTATTCTCCAAGTTCATACACAGTGACTGGGTTCTCATACTGCTAGTAGTTGACCTCAGGATAAGTTTATAAGCACTTATGTGTCAGCAGAGAGATTAAATAAGCATATGCTTCTGTTAGAATGGTTGTAGAAGTGGACATAGACCCACAGTGTGAATCCAGACAGGCATGACTATTCCCTGGTCTTTAGCAGGAGAGACTCAGTACTCTGGAAGGGGTTAGGGGACCGCATACATTCTACAAATTTGACTGTACAACTGCTTATCTGAATGCCTGACTCATTCTCCAAGTGCATAAACAGTGGCTAGGTTCTGATACTGCTAGTGGTTGACATGAGGATAAGTGTATAAGCACTTATGTGTCACCAGAGAGATTAAATAAGCACATGATTCTGTAAGGATGATTGTATGAGTGGACACAGACTCACAGTGTGATTCCAGACATGCATGACTATTCCCTGGACTTTAGCAGGAGACATTCAGTAGTCTGGAAGAGGTTAGGGGACAGCATACATTATACACATTTGACTGTACCACTGCTTGTCTGAATGCCTGACTCACTCTCCAAGTGCATAAACAGTGACTAGGTTCTCATACTGCTACTAGTTGACAGCAGGATACATTTATAAGCACTTATGTGTCTGCAGAGAGATTAAATAAGCACATGCTTCTGTCAGGAAGATTATAGGAGTGAACACAGACTCACAGTATGATTCCAGACAGGCAAGACTATTCCCTGGACTTTAGTAGAAGAGACTCAGTAGTCTGGAAAGGGTTAGGTGACCGCATACATTCTACACATTTGACTGCACCACTGCTTGTCTGAATGCCTGTCTCATTCTCCAAGTGCATAAACAGTGACAGATTTCTCATACTACTAGTAGTTGACATCAGGATAACTTTATAAGCACTTTTGTGTCACCACAGAGATTAAATAAGCACATGCTTCTGTCAGGATGATTGTAGGAGTGGACACAGACTCACAGTGTGATTCCAGACAGTCAAGACTATTCCCTGGACTCTAGCAGAAGAGACTCAGTAGTCTGGAAAGGTTTAGGTGACCGCATACATTCTACATTTGACTGTTCCACTGCTTGTCTGAATGCCTGACTCATTCGCCAACTGCATAAACAGTGACTGGGTTCTCATACTGCTAGTAGTTGACATCAGGATAAGTTTATAAGCACTTCTGTGTCAGCAGATATATTACATAAGCACATGTTTCTGTAAGAATGATTGTAGGAGTGGACACACACTCACAGTCTGATTCCAGACAGGCAAAACTATTCCCTAGACTTTAGCAGGAGAGATTCAGTATTCTGGAAGGCGTTAAGGGTTTGCAAACATTCTACACATTTGACTATGCCACTGCTTGTCTGAATGCCTGACTCATTCTCCAAGTGCATAAACAGTGACTGGGTTTTCCTACTGCTAGTAGTTGACAGCAGGATAATTTTATAAGCACGTATGTGTCTGCAGAGAGATTAAATAAGCACATGCTTCTATCAGGATGATTGTAGGAGTGGACACAGACTCAAAGTGTGATTCCAGACAGGCAAGACTATTCGCTGGACTTTAGCAGGAGAGTCTCAGTAGTCTGGAAGGGGTTAAGGGACTGCATACATTCTACACATTTGACTATATCACTGCTTGTGTGATTGCCTGACTAATTCTCCAAGTGGATAAACAGTGACCGGGTTCTCATACTGGTAGTAGTTGACTTCAGGATACGTTTATAAGCACTTATGTGTCTGCAGAGAGATTAAGTAAGCACATGCTTCTATCAGGATGATTGTAGGAGTGGACACAGACTCACAGTGTGATTCCAGTCAGGCAAGAGTATTCCCTGGACTTTAGCAGGAGAGAATCAGTAGTCTGGAAGGGGTTAAGGGACCGCATACATTCTTCACATTTGACTATACCACTGCTAGTGTGATTGCCTGACTAATTCTCCAAGTGGATAAACAGTGACCCGGTTCTCATACTGGTAGTAGCTGACATCAGGATATATTTATAAGCACTTATGTGTCAGCAGAGAGGTTAAATAAGCACATGCTTCCTGGAAGAATGATTGTAGGAGTGGACACAGACTCACAGTGTGATTCCAAACAGGCATGACTATTCCCTGGACTTTAGCAGGAGACATTCAGTAGTCTGGAAGAGGTTAGGGGGCAGCATGCATTCTACACATTTGACTGTACCACTTCTTGTCTGAATGCCTGACTCATTCTCCAAGTGCATAAACAGTGACTAGGTTCTCATACTGCTACTAGTTGACAGCAGGATACGTTTATAAGCACTTATGTGTCTGCAGAGAGATTAAATAAGCACATGCTTCTGTCAGGATGATTGTGGGAGTGAACACAGACTCACAGTCTGATTCCAGACAGGCAAGACTATTCCCTGGACTTTAGCAGGAGAGACTCAGTAGTCTGGAAGGGGTTAAGGGACCGCATACATTCTACACATTTGACTGTACCACAGCTTGTCTGAATACCTGACTTATTCTTCAAGTTCATACACAGTGACTGGGTTCTCATACTGCTAGTAGTTGACCTCAGGATAAGTTTATAAGCACTTATGTGTCAGCAGAGAGATTAAATAAGCATATGCTTCTGTTAGAATGGTTGTAGAAGTGAACACAGACCCACAGTGTGAATCCAGACAGGCATGACTATTCCCTGGTCTTTAGCAGGAGAGACTCAGTACTCTGGAAGGGGTTAGGGGACCGCATACATTCTACAAATTTGACTGTACAACTGCTTATCTGAATGCCTGACTCATTCTCCAAGTGCAGAAACAGTGGCTAGGTTCTGATACTGCTAGTGGTTGACATGAGGATAAGTGTATAAGCACTTATGTGTCACCAGAGAGATTAAATAAGCACATGATTCTGTAAGGATGATTGTATGAGTGGACACAGACTCACAGTGTGATTCCAGACATGCATGACTATTCCCTGGACTTTAGCAGGAGACACTCAGTAGTCTGGAAGAGGTTAGGGGACAGCATACATTATACACATTTGACTGTACCACTGCTTGTCTGAATGCCTGACTCACTCTCCAAGTGCATAAACAGTGACTAGGTTCTCATACTGCTACTAGTTGACAGCAGGATACATTTATAAGCACTTATGTGTCTGCAGAGAGATTAAATAAGCACATGCTTCTGTCAGGAAGATTATAGGAGTGAACACAGACTCACAGTATGATTCCAGACAGGCAAGACTATTCCCTGAACTTTAGTAGAAGAGACTCAGTAGTCTGGAAAGGGTTAGGTGACCGCATACATTCTACACATTTGACTGCACCACTGCTTGTCTGAATGCCTGTCTCATTCTCCAAGTGCATAAACAGTGACGGATTTCTCATACTACTAGTAGTTGACATCAGGATAACTTTATAAGCACTTTTGTGTCACCACAGAGATTAAATAAGCACATGCTTCTGTCAGAATGATTGTAGGAGTGGACACAGACTCACAGTGTGATTCCAGACAGTCAAGACTATTCCCTGGACTCTAGCAGAAGAGACGCAGTAGTCTGGAAAGGTTTAGGTGACCGCATACATTCTACATTTGACTGTTCTACTGCTTGTCTGAATGCCTGACTCATTCGCCAACTGCATAAACAGTGACTGGGTTCTCATACTGCTAGTAGTTGACATCAGGATAAGTTTATAAGCACTTCTGTGTCAGCAGATATATTAAATAAGCACATGTTTCTGTAAGAATGATTGTAGGAGTGGACACACACTCACAGTCTGATTCCAGACAGGCAAGACTATTCCCTAGACTTTAGCAGGAGAGACTCAGTATTCTGGAAGGCGTTAAGGGTTTGCAAACATTCTACACATTTGACTATGCCACTGCTTGTCTGAATGCCTGACTCATTCTCCAAGTGCATAAACAGTGACTGGGTTCTCCTACTGCTAGTAGTTGACAGCAGGATAATTGAATAAGCACGTATGTGTCTGCAGAGAGATTAAATAAGCACATGCTTCTATCAGGATGATTGTAGGAGTGGACACAGACTCACAGTGTGATTCCAGATAGGCAAGACTATTCGCTGGACTTTAGCAGGAGAGTCTCAGTAGTCTGGAAGGGGTTAAGGGACTGCATACATTCTACACATTTGACTATACCACTGCTTGTGTGATTGCCTGACTAATTCTCCAAGTGGATAAACAGTGACCGGGTTCTCATACTGGTAGTAGTTGACATCAGGATACGTTTATAAGCACTTATGTGTCTGCAGAGAGATTAAGTAAGCACATGCTTCTATCAGGATGATTGTAGGAGTGGACACAGACTCACAGTGTGATTCCAGTCAGGCAAGAGTATTCCCTGGACTTTAGCAGGAGAGAATCAGTAGTCTGGAAGGGGTTAAGGGACCGCATACATTCTTCACATTTGACTATACCACTGCTAGTGTGATTGCCTGACTAATTCTCCAAGTGGATAAACAGTGACCCGGTTCTCATACTGGTAGTAGCTGGCATCAGGATATATTTATAAGCACTTATGTGTCAGCAGAGAGGTTAAATAAGCACATGCTTCCTGGAAGAATGATTGTAGGCGTGGACACACACTCACAGTGTGATTCCAGACAGGCATGACTATTCCCTGGACTTTAGCAGGAGAGATTCAGTAGTCTGGAAGAGGTTAGGGGACAGCATGCATTCTACACATTTGACTGTACCACTGCTTGTCTGAATGCCTGACTCATTCTCCAAGTGCATAAACAGTGACTAGGTTCTCATACTGCTACTAGTTGACAGCAGAATACGTTTATACGCACTTATGTGTCTGCAGAGAGATTAAATAAGCACATGCTTCTGTCAGGATGATTGTGGGAGTGAACACAGACTTACAGTCTGATTCCAGACAGGCAAGACTATTCCCTGGACTTTAGCAGGAGAGACTCAGTAGTCTGGAAGGGGTTAAGGGACCGCATACATTCTACACATTTGACTGTACCACAGCTTGTCTGAATACCTGACTTATTCTCCAAGTTCATACACAGTGACTGGGTTCTCATACTGCTAGTAGTTGACCTCAGGATAAGTTTATAAGCACTTATGTGTCAGCAGAGAGATTAAATAAGCATATGCTTCTGTTAGAATGGTTGTAGAAGTGGACATAGACCCACAGTGTGAATCCAGACAGGCATGACTATTCCCTGGTCTTTAGCAGGAGAGACTCAGTACTCTGGAAGGGGTTAGGGGACCGCATACATTCTACAAATTTGACTGTACAACTGCTTATCTGAATGCCTGACTCATTCTCCAAGTGCATAAACAGTGGCTAGGTTCTGATACTGCTAGTGGTTAACATGAGGATAAGTGTATAAGCACTTATGTGTCACCAGAGAGATTAAATAAGCACATGATTCTGTAAGGATGATTGTATGAGTGGACACAGACTCACAGTGTGATTCCAGACATGCATGACTATTCCCTGGACTTTAGCAGGAGACACTCAGTAGTCTGGAAGAGGTTAGGGGACAGCATACATTATACACATTTGACTGTACCACTGCTTGTCTGAATGCCTGACTCACTCTCCAAGTGCATAAACAGTGACTAGGTTCTCATACTGCTACTAGTTGACAGCAGGATACATTTATAAGCACTTATGTGTCTGCAGAGAGAATAAATAAGCACATGCTTCTGTCAGGAAGATTATAGGAGTGAACACAGACTCACAGTATGATTCCAGACAGGCAAGACTATTCCCTGGACTTTAGTAGAAGAGACTCAGTAGTCTGGAAAGGGTTAGGTGACCGCATACATTCTACACATTTGACTGCACCACTGCTTGTCTGAATGCCTGTCTCATTCTCCAAGTGCATAAACAGTGACGGAGTTCCCATACTACTAGTAGTTGACATCAGGATAACTTTATAAGCACTTTTGTGTCACCACAGAGATTAAATAAGCACATGCTTCTGTCAGGATGATTGTAGGAGTGGACACAGACTCACAGTGTGATTCCAGACAGTCAAGACTATTCCCTGGACTCTAGCAGAAGAGACTCAGTAGTCTGGAACGGTTTAGGTGACCGCATACATTCTACATTTGACTGTTCCACTGCTTGTCTGAATGCCTGACTCATTCGCCAACTGCATAAGCAGTGACTGGGTTCTCATACTGCTAGTAGTTGACATCAGGATAAGTTTATAAGCACTTCTGTGTCAGCAGATATATTAAATAAGCACATGTTTCTGTAAGAATGATTGTAGGAGTGGACACACACTCACAGTCTGATTCCAGACAGGCAAAACTATTCCCTAGACTTTAACAGGAGAGATTCAGTATTCTGGAAGGCGTTAAGGGTTTGCAAACATTCTACACATTTGACTATGCCACTGCTTGTCTGAATGCCTGACTCATTCTCCAAGTGCATAAACAGTGACTGGGTTCTCCTACTGCTAGTAGTTGACAGCAGGATAATTTTATAAGCACGTATGTGTCTGCAGAGAGATTAAATAAGCACATGCTTCTATCAGGATGATTGTAGGAGTGGACACAGACTCAAAGTGTGATTCCAGACAGGCAAGACTATTCGCTGGACTTTAGCAGGAGAGTCTCAGTAGTCTGGAAGGGGTTAAGGGACTGCATACATTCTACACATTTGACTATATCACTGCTTGTGTGATTGCCTGACTAATTCTCCAAGTGGATAAACAGTGACCGGGTTCTCATACTGGTAGTAGTTGACATCAGGATACGTTTATAAGCACTTATGTGTCTGCAGAGAGATTAAGTAAGCACATGCTTCTATCAGGATGATTGTAGGAGTGGACACAGACTCACAGTGTGATTCCAGTCAGGCAAGAGTATTCCCTGGACTTTAGCATGAGAGAATCAGTAGTCTGGGAGGGGTTAAGGGACCGCATACATTCTTCACATTTGACTATACCACTGCTAGTGTGATTGCCTGACTAATTCTCCAAGTGGATAAACAGTGACCCGGTTCTCATACTGGTAGTAGCTGACATCAGGATATATTTATAAGCACTTATGTGTCAGCAGAGAGGTTAAATAAGCACATGCTTCCTGGAAGAATGATTGTAGGAGTGGACACAGACTCACAGTGTGATTCCAGACAGGCATGACTATTCCCTGGACTTTAGCAGGAGACATTCAGTAGTCTGGAAGAGGTTAGGGGGCAGCATGCATTCTACACATTTGACCGTACCACTTCTTGTCTGAATGCCTGACTCATTCTCCAAGTGCATAAACAGTGACTAGGTTCTCATACTGCTACTAGTTGACAGCAGGATACGTTTATAAGCACTTATGTGTCTGCAGAGAGATTAAATAAGCACATGCTTCTGTCAGGATGATTGTGGGAGTGAACACAGACTCACAGTCTGATTCCAGACAGGCAAGACTATTCCCTGGACTTTAGCAGGAGAGACTCAGTAGTCTGGAAGGGGTTAAGGGACCGCATACATTCTACACATTTGACTGTACCACAGCTTGTCTGAATACCTGACTTATTCTCCAAGTTCATACACAGTGACTGGGTTCTCATACTGCTAGTAGTTGACCTCAGGATAAGTTTATAAGCACTTATGTGTCAGCAGAGAGATTAAATAAGCATATGCTTCTGTTAGAATGGTTGTAGAAGTGGACACAGACCCACAGTGTGAATCCAGACAGGCATGACTATTCCCTGGTCTTTAGCAGGAGAGACTCAGTACTCTGGAAGGGGTTAGGGGACCGCATACATTCTACAAATTTGACTGTACAACTGCTTATCTGAATGCCTGACTCATTCTCCAAGTGCATAAACAGTGGCTAGGTTCTGATACTGCTAGTGGTTGACATGAGGATAAGTGTATAAGCACTTATGTGTCACCAGAGAGATTAAATAAGCACATGATTCTGTAAGGATGATTGTATGAGTGGACACAGACTCACAGTGTGATTCCAGACATGCATGACTATTCCCTGGACTTTAGCAGGAGACACTCAGTAGTCTGGAAGAGGTTAGGGGACAGCATACATTATACACATTTGACTGTACCACTGCTTGTCTGAATGCCTGACTCACTCTCCAAGTGCATAAACAGTGACTAGGTTCTCATACTGCTACTAGTTGACAGCAGGATACATTTATAAGCACTTATGTGTCTGCAGAGAGATTAAATAAGCACATGCTTCTGTCAGGAAGATTATAGGAGTGAACACAGACTCACAGTATGATTCCAGACAGGCAAGACTATTCCCTGGACTTTAGTAGAAGAGACTCAGTAGTCTGGAAAGGGTTAGGTGACCGCATACATTCTACACATTTGACTGCACCACTGCTTGTCTGAATGCCTGTCTCATTCTCCAAGTGCATAAACAGTGACGGCTTTCTCATACTACTAGTAGTTGACATCAGGATAACTTTATAAGCACTTTTGTGTCACCACAGAGATTAAATAAGCACATGCTTCTGTCAGGATGATTGTAGGAGTGGACACAGACTCACAGTGTGATTCCAGACAGTCAAGACTATTCCCTGGACTCTAGCAGAAGAGACGCAGTAGTCTGGAACGGTTTAGGTGACCGCATACATTCTACATTTGACTGTTCCACTGCTTGTCTGAATGCCTGACTCATTCGCCAACTGCATAAACAGTGACTGGGTTCTCATACTGCTAGTAGTTGACATCAGGATAAGTTTATAAGCACTTCTGTGTCAGCAGATATATTAAATAAGCACATGTTTCTGTAAGAATGATTGTAGGAGTGGACACACACTCACAGTCTGATTCCAGACAGGCAAGACTATTCCCTAGACTTTAGCAGGAGAGACTCAGTATTCTGGAAGGCGTTAAGGGTTTGCAAACATTCTACACATTTGACTATGCCACTGCTTGTCTGAATGCCTGACTCATTCTCCAAGTGCATAAACAGTGACTGGGTTCTCCTACTGCTAGTAGTTGACAGCAGGATAATTTTATAAGCACGTATGTGTCTGCAGAGAGATTAAATAAGCACATGCTTCTATCAGGATGATTGTAGGAGTGGACACAGACTCACAGTGTGATTCCAGACAGGCAAGACTATTCGCTGGACTTTAGCAGGAGAGTCTCAGTAGTCTGGAAGGGGTTAAGGGACTGCATACATTCTACACATTTGACTATACCACTGCTTGTGTGATTGCCTGACTAATTCTCCAAGTGGATAAACAGTGACCGGGTTCTCATACTGGTAGTAGTTGACATCAGGATACGTTTATAAGCACTTAGGTGTCTGCAGAGAGATTAAGTAAGCACATGCTTCTATCAGGATGATTGTAGGAGTGGACACAGACTCACAGTGTGATTCCAGTCAGGCAAGAGTATTCCCTGGACTTTAGCAGGAGAGAATCAGTAGTCTGGAAGGGGTTAAGGGACCGCATGCATTCTTCACATTTGACTATACCACTGCTAGTGTGATTGCCTGACTAATTCTCCAAGTGGATAAACAGTGACCCGGTTCTCATACTGGTAGTAGCTGACATCAGGATATATTTATAAGCACTTATGTGTCAGCAGAGAGGTTAAATAAGCACATGCTTCCTGGAAGAATGATTGTAGGAGTGGACACAGACTCACAGTGTGATTCCAGACATGCATGACTATTACCTGGACTTTAGCAGGAGAGACTCAATAGTAAGGAAGGGGTTAGGGGACTGCATGCATTCTACACATTTGATTGTACCACTGCTTATCTGAATG
Organism: Lissotriton helveticus; assembly: GCF_964261635.1. NCBI lineage: Eukaryota > Metazoa > Chordata > Amphibia > Caudata > Salamandridae > Lissotriton > Lissotriton helveticus. The sequence continues at coordinate 1,193,471,340 of NC_136059.1, forward strand.
CCTGACTTATTCTCCAAGTGCATAAACAGTGACTGGGTTCTCATACTGCTAGTAGTTGACATCAGGATAAGTTTATATGCACTTATGTGTCAGCAGAGAGATTAAATAAGCACATGCGTTTGTCAGAATGATTGTAGGAGTGCACACCGACTCACAGTATGATTCTAGACAGGCATGACTATTCCCTTGAAAATTGTGTCACATATTTACACTATACCTCTGTAGACACTTATAAAAACTACGCTCATCACTAATACCTTAACTCAGCATATAAATTACCAATTTCAAATCAACACCTAAAATTATGCACTATAATACCAATGTACATATGCACACATTAAAACAATCAGCAATCCCTATTGCAAAATACACATAATAATATACAAACTGTATATTAAAATACATTTAAACACATTACAAAAACAAAAAACAGTAATAAATATGTCTTCATTAGAAAATATATTCCTAACTCCAAACTTTAAGAATCATATTTTATGATTAAAAACAAAGGCGCCACATAGAACACCTCAAAAATTAATAACTCACCTTTCAAATTGATTTGTAGATTATGAAGTATCTGAATCACACACCAAATGTTCTTATGCACACAATGAATGCAGTGCACTGCTCTTAGCAACACCAGAAAATGGCAAACTTTCCCTCTCATTCTGCACACATATACATGTAAATATCAAATCACATTGCTTCCCAGATTAATTCGAAGTCTAACACACATTTCTATTGGTTACACATATCAAACATTGCCAACTAACCTCTAACTGAACCAAAACTACTTCTGGAATTTTCTGGAGTCGCGCCTGGTCCGTGCACGTAATCGATGGAACCGCGGATCCAGACGAGAACTCAAAAGTATATGACAAATAGTTTTTTTTTCATAACACACTACTTTTAACTATACCAGTGACTTGGGAAATATCACTGCAATTACATATTAGTGTAATAATAATAAGAAATACACATTTTAATGTCACACATAACTTCCAACCTTACCCTCATTCTGCTTAATGCCTGTTTCCATAGTAACAGTTCACAGAACACTCAACTAAACACACAGGTCACAAGTTCAGCACACAATGTTACAAATTTAAACAGCAAGTGTGCTTGACTTTCCAAAGTACAAGCTTATCTTATCTAATGTACCTTTCAAACAGTTTTTACTAATCAAAAAGAAACATGCTTTTTAGACACAGAAACATGCACCCTATTTTTCAGTGTATAATGTTCTCAATCAGCTAATCATTTCTCTTCTTTTTTCAAACTGCATCTTGTCCACCATTTTAGAAACATCTTATTTTACTAACTGCCTACTTCACCTACAGACATCTTCAAGATGCTTAGAGTGTGGATTGAGGGACACAGCAATATTTTCTGGTGCAAAAGGTATGCTGAAAGCAGAGATATTGACAAAGACATAGCTTTGCAAAATGTAGACATTAAATGGATTGGACAGAGAGGATTAAAGTGGCACTAATTGATGCCATTGGTTAAATCCTTTTTACATCTCCAACACCCTGACCTGATAATTGTGCACTGTACTGGCAATGACTTAGGCACTTTGACTGGAGTAGATCTGGAAATGCTAATGAAGGACACGTTTGCAGAATTGATGTTACTTTTCCCCCAAACTGCCTTTGTCTACCTTAACATATGCCAAAGACAGAAATGGAACTGGTCCAATCAATTTTGTCCACAAATTGAGAAAGCTAGGAAACATGTCAATAAAGCTGTTTCTAATTATCTCAGAGATGTTAGGATGGGGCCCATTTATAACAACAATCTGCGTTTTAATATGGATGGCATCTACAGGAGAGATGGTGTACATTTCACAGATGAGGGTAACAGAGTCTTTCTCAACAACTTTAGACTCTGCATAGGTACTTACTTGTAGGTACCACAATCTCTCAATAAACACAAGGGCTCTTTTTAGAGCCACCCAAGATCTAAACATATAACCTTAGATTTATATTTTAAAAATATCATTTTTTTTTAGCTTGGAGTCGTGCACCCAGCGCGTTTTGGATTAGCGCACCCAGCGCGTTCACACCAGGGTGCCGCGTTGGGAGTCGCACACCCAGCATGTTTACACCAGGGGGCCGCGCTGAGTGTCGTGCTGGAGTCACAACTCCAAATGTTTCCGTTAAACAAAACTAGCTCCTACCACTAATTTCTATTCGCCCCGGGAAACCCATCCCCGGGGTCTATGTACTTAGATGGGGACGGTGGGGACGGTGGGGGGGAGCCCCAATGCCCCCACAGCTGCTAACATGAAGCTCCCCATGTAGAAAAGCAATTCTGCTTTGAATTTTGGAAGAGAGAGCAGGTTTCCCTCCTCTTGCTTCCAAAATCCAAAGCAGAGTTTGCTACAGTAGGGAGGGAGACGTCCTCCCACCCTACCATAGCAAACAGCAGTGTCCCGGGGGTGGACACTGTCGGAGCCAGCCCTGGAGAGTGGCGGTCCCTAGGACCATTGAAGGCTCCAGCAGGGGGGCCCCCCTCACAACATTTCAAAAGCCCAGGGGGGTGGCGGTCCCCGGGGCTGCGGGGGGCCGTGAGCCTCTGCAAATATTTTAGAAAAGCCCCGGGGGTGGCAGTACCCAGGGATTGGGGGCCTTGAAGGCCCTCCACCCATTTGACAACAAGCCCCGGGGTGGCAGTCCCCAGAGTTGCGAGGGTCCCCCTGAGCCCCTGCACATATATTTTTTAAATGCCCCAAGGACTTGGCCTACCCGGGGGCTAATTAATAACGAAGTGTGGGAGCCCACGCTTCGTTTCCTTGGTCTCAATTTTCTGATCCTTAATAAAGACTTCTACATCCAGAAAGCATACTGCCTGGCTACTGATAGTGGATGTAAAATGTAAATTCATGTTGTTATTGTTGATTTCTTTAACAAAATCCTGAGCTGTTGCCTCTATCTCATGCCAGATCACGAATAATCGTCTATGTACCTCAGCAAGGCTTTGACATGGTTGTCAACTACTTCTTTGTATTCCTTATTCAGAACGATCTCCTCCCACTCTTTCATGTTGAGGCAAGGTAGCTAGGAGAAAAACATGCCTCCATTGCCACCCCTCTTATTTGTTGGAAAGTTTGGTTCTGAAATAAAAAGTAGTTGTGCTCAAGACAGTACATTATCATAGTAACCAGCATTCTGTTAGGATGAAGAAGATTTTTATGGACTTTCGGGATGAAATATATGGTTGGCATAATAGGATGTTCAGTGTTGAGGAATTTAAGGTCAACCATACTAAATAGGCCTGCTCTGTGACAAGTATTCAATTTGGAGTAATATTAAATCCACGAACCTCGAGCTATTTGAACACTGCTTCTTTTATAACAATTGCAGACATTTAGTTGCTGAGTTTCCTCCTGCAAATAGTCTTGTCGTGGCCATATGACAATATTCCCTCCCTGATCGGAGTTCCTAATGGCGGTTTGATCATTTGTTTTGCAGTTTTTTAATTAGCCGATTGTATTCTGATTGTTGGCAATTGAATTTTTGACGTACCCTCGTTGTTTGGTACTTCAATTTCTTGATTGTGGTGGTTAGCAGTTTGTTAAAGATATCAAGTGAGTCTCTAAGTGCAAGTGGTTGGAATGTAGATTTTAGCTTGAAGTTTGTCTGTATTGTGCCAAAAGTGATACTTTTTGGACTTCCAACCATAGTTCCTTTGTGTTCCACATGTTGTAGATCCAAGAGTAGTTCAGCATCAGCTGTCGTTAAATCATTTGAAACCCCCAAGCTATCTTGGTCGCGTAATCGAAGTATACATAAATATATATATATTTCTTCGACCGGGAGGAAGGAGGAGGAGTTGATTTGCATATATATATATATATATATTCCACAAACGTTCAAAGCTGGAGGACACCACCGACAACTCCCTGGCGCCGCTGCAGCAAGGAACACGAGACCCAAAGTTCAGGTGAGAAGATTTTAATCGGCACCTTCGTCAAACATAACGTTTCGGCCTCCGAAAGGCCTTGGTCACATGACACACAGAGAGCTCGATCAAAATTTAAAGTGCTAGTGCTGAAATTCGACCACATTTGATTGGACACCATGTAGTCTTCACAAATAATATGGAAGACAGACTTTTAGTACATTTAAAACACTGGATAATCCAACATGAATTTCATTTGTACATTAAAGTGACTTAGTGCATTGTTATTCGGCATGTAGAAATGTATGTTACTGAAACTACTTTTATAGATGTTGATAGCAATCTCATAACAATTTGCTCTGAATTGCGCTGCAATATAATCGGTTAATCCATTTTACACAATACCAAGAGCAGAAAAAGAGACACCATGCATATATTACGGTTGTTAATAAACCAATCAATAACAAATTTGCTGTATGAATACAGTGACACAAATATAAAATTTGCACCAACCGTTCCACAAAATAAACGGAACAAACATGCCTAAATAATCACATGCCAAATGTCCAAATTATTCGTGTCGAATAAAAAACAAACAACTCAGTGAATGTGAGAACATATACATCATAAGTGATTATGTATATGTGGACTTAAAATCAGTTGAAGTGAATTACATAGGCTGATCCCAACCTATGATAATGTATTAGATACACTTTTTTGCTTCCAGAACCGACCACAAGCATAGGTCATATGAAAACCCCTGTTATTCTTACATGAATTCCTATATGCTACAAGTGCATTATAGACATAATAGGGGATATTACCACAACAAAGCATTAGCCCAAAATCAAGACTTATGTAGATGGAATAGCAGCATCACTGGTTGACTATGTCAAGATATTTCAAAGACATGTGTAAAGATCTTCAGTGAAATTTAATCCCCAAGGGGATTTACTGTTCAACTCAATGATGTACTTAGTCTCCAACGCTCTAAGGAAACCCTCCCTATTACCACCTCTTCTGAGAGGACCCACTGCATCAATTGCATAGTACCTAAGGAGTGCACTGTTGTTATTATGGCACTCCTTAAAGTGCCTAGCAACTGGGTACGCAGCATCATTTGTGTTAATTGCCCTGATGTGCTGGAGCACCCTCTTGTGGACCTGCAGTTTGGTACTACCAACATAACGCAGTCCACACAGGCACTCCAGCACATATACCACGTACTCACTTTTGCAGGTCAGTTGCTTCAGGATTTTGCGGGGCGTGGCTGAGAACGGCGTGGTGTATTCAGTTTTACTCACACCATGTAAACAGGCTTTGCAGTTTGAGCATTTTCTAAAACCCTTGCTGCCTGACATCCAATTATCGGGCAGAACCACTTCAGGACTTGATTTTACTAGTGCGTCCTGAAGAGAAAATGCCTTCCGATAAGTAATAGCCGGTTTCCTGGGCATACGTTCTCCAATCACCGGATCAAATCTTACAAGATCCCAGTGTTTATTGATGATCTTTCTCAAAGCCCCATGCTGCCTGTTGTAGGTCCAAATCAATCTAGTGGGTTGTTCCTTGACATCAGTAGTGGTTATTAGGGTTTTCTTGTGAATGAGGGCAGTTTCTCTAGACATAGCATTAGCCTTGTTAATAGCAGCATCTATGATGTTAACGCTATAGCCCCTTGCAAGGAACCGCTGCTTACTGGCCTCTTGGACCAGCTTGCATTGGCTCGTGGTGCTGCATACCCGCCTGATTCGGAGCATTTCCCCATAGGGGATGCTCCTTATCAAGTGGGGAGGATGATGACTCTTTGCATGCAACACTGTATTACCCGCAGTGGGTTTTCTGTACAAGGTGGTTTCTAACTGGCCCTCACTAACTTCAAGAGTGACATCCAGAAAGTGTGCTTTACTTTGACTCACTTCTGAGGTAAAAGACAAATTATACTTGTTGCAGTTTAACTTGTCGATGAACTGCTCGACTTCTGCCTCTGTTCCATGCCAAATTAGGAAAACATCATCGATGTATCTGTACCATCGAATGATGTTCTTCATACAGATGTCATGGTATTCACCAAAGAGGACCTGTCTCTCCCAATAGCCCATGTGCAGACAGGCATAGCTGGGAGAAAAACAGGCCCCCATGGCAACCCCTCTCACTTGTTGGTAATATTGTTTGAGGAACATTAAGTAATTATTATGGAGACAGAAGCTAATCATAGAAATGATCATTTTGTTGTGTTCTACCAGTTCCAATGGTCTTTGCCCCAGATAGAATTGTACTGCCCGTATCCCATCCACATGGACTATGCTGGTATATAGAGATGTAACATCTAATGTTACCAACAAGTATTCAGGACTCCATTCCACCTCTTTGATTTTTCTTAAGAAGTCACTCGAGTCCTGGATGTAGGATGGTAGCCCACAGACGTATTCTTGGAGAAAGGAATCCACATAGATTGTAGTTTTTTCCAACAATCCCCCACATGCTGATATAATGGGTCTCCCCGGAGGCTTAACAATGTCTTTGTGGACTTTGGGGATGAGATAAAGGACTGGGGTGACAGGGTGGTCATTTTTCAAGAATTTTAACTCGTCCATGCTAATGAGACCTGATGATCGCCAGCCCATTAGCATAGAATAAAACTCAGATTGAGCTTTCCTGACCACTCCCACGTCACAATGTTTGTAGCAGTTGTTGTCATTTAGTTGCTTGAGGGCTTCCTCCAAATACAAACTTCTTGGCCACAACACCACATTCCCGCCCTTATCAGATTGGCGAACAATCATATTTCCATCTTTCTGGATTCTCCTCACAAGGTCAGAATACATTTGATTCTGTCTATTCTTATGCTTGTTGGTTGCAAGTGTCTTGACATAGAGATCTTTGATCTCCTGGGTGACGGCTTCGTGAAAAATGTCAATATTGTCAAAGGTCATCAGAGGTGTAAAGGTAGACCGTGGTTTAAAATTAGATCGACATTTAGAATTAGTGATGGGCAAGTCTTGTGTACTTTGTGAGGTCGATTGTTCTATCTCAATGCCTCCAAATCTTCCAAAAGAGGTGCATCGTTGACTACAAGACCTTTTCCTGTAGCGGCATGAGTTGGTCTCTCCTGACCCTTACGGAGTTTACTGCCAGAAAAATGTTTCCTTAGTTTCAACTTGCGTGTATATTTGAACAGATCTATGCGTGTTTGAGCATAATTGAAATCATTTGGTGGGCAAAATGAAAGGCCCATTGACAAAATGCGCAGATCCGAACTTGAAAGTTTTGTAGGGGTGAGATTTAAAACTGAGAGACCACAGTCACGAGCTAGTACAACACCCATTACTTCTTGTTGTTCCATTTCTTGTTGTTTTGTTTTTTCCATTTTGGTTTGGCGTCTTGCGCTGGCTTTCCGTCGCTCTCTACGCTTGTGGTTGAGGTTTTTGTCTTTGGCTGAGGCTTGACCCTGGGACGTAGAGTGTCGCGTCTGTCCTGTCGAACAAAGTCCAGTTCCTGTGCCAGGGTAAGCCGGGTAAACCCCAACTGAGATCTATTTGCGCCAGCTTCTGATTCTGAACCACTGTCCATATTCGAACTCAGATCAGCATTCGACGAGCTCTGAGATAGTCTAGAGGAAAAGGTTAGCAAGTTATTGGTGGTTGCTTGAGACACATTGGGTTTAGCAGCTTTAATTGCATCGTACTTTCGCGCAAACGTGAAAATGCGCCCCTGTAAATAGTCATTTTTGTCTCTTTGAAACTTGTATTGTGTCCTTTTGATGATAATATCCTCTTCCTTCTGAACGCGCACCAACATTTCATCTCTAAGTTTGGTGCACTCAGTCAGTAAATCCTCTCCTAACTGTCTATCTCCTCAATGAGTTCATCAATTAATATTTGAATTTTTTTGCGGTCTGAGTCTGCATAGCGGATCAAGATCTCAACAAGTCTGCGAGATGAGTCCAGATTGCACTCGGCCCACTCCCTTAACATTTCTGGGTCTGGTGGTTCATAGCTAGGAGCTAGCATAATCCTGAGCCCTCGTGGAATACGATTGACTTCTAAGTAACCGCTCAAAGACCGATGCTCCCACCACTTGGACTGCTCACGTTTGGTGAGTTTCTCCAGTAATTTAAACTTATCACGGATCGTCGAACCAGCGCTTGTAGTCGGCTCTGAAGAAGCAATTGTAGTCGATCCCCCGGCCGGGGAATCGTCAAAAACATCGAGGGCAGTCACCTCCCTCCCTCTCCTTGCGCCAGTTGACATGGTGCCTTAGATAGATAGAAACGCGTATTTGCGTACTCACTTGTGGGACGGTTGTGCACACAAATGGTCGAACCGCCCAACACGAACAACACTCCTCGCCGGACTTTCCTTCGCACGCCAACCTGCAACGAGCAGCGGACTCGGTCTAGGACACCCGTCCCACCGCGCCCAGCCCGATTTCAGTACACGGCGTTTCTTCAAGGGTCCAGGGGCTGGAACAGTCTCTCCCCAACGGGAGTTACCAAACGACCTCCGGGTCACCAGGGGTCACCGCTTCCTGCCGTTCTGCCGCTTCTAGAGGAGGGGTCTCGCTACGCCGGAGAAGCACACAACCGGCTTAAAGTATTCCACAATATATATATATAAGATTTTTATGTATTTAACATTTTTGAAATTATGATATAAATTAAAATGATTAGTTTAATAATTGTTTTTTAAATAGATTTAAGTAAAAGTATATACTAATTATAATATATGCGTGTTTACATTTTTTTCAATTACGTTTATTTGTTCAAATGTATATTAAATCTATTTTTTATTGTTATTATTGAATGTATTTAATATGTATTATTTTATATATATTTATAAAACAATATTTAATATAATTATATTAATGATCAATTTCATCATCATATATTCTTTATTCGGCATTTCAATAACACCATAAAAGTACAATGTAAAAAATATACGAACATTTCTTAAAAAATAAGATCCACTACAAAACAACACACTTAGTTCATCAGTTATATAAAAAGGCAATATTTTCTCTCCGTCCTTATAAATCAAAGTCATTACAGTATCAGCTATCACGTTCCAATAGTGGCTCTCAATCTAACTGAGGTTCTTAAAAAATTTGTCACACAAAATAGAGTAAGGGGATCTCTGGACACTTTTAAAAAGGCAGGGGCATCTCTCACTGATTTAAGATTGGCCTTTTTAAAAAGATCTATTAAAAAACAGCGCTTGGGCATTTGATAAAATGGGCAGAGTAATACAAAATGAAGGGTGTCCTGTGGAGATCAATGTATTTACAACAAGGGGTGGTGAGGGACAGAGTCTCTGAATTAAGCAGAATACTCTCACCCAGTCAAGAGATCAGGGCTAGACCCAACACCGTTTTTTAGCTCATTGCACCATCCCAGTTTCAGAACCTGGCTGTATGCAAATTAGTCTGTCCCTGGTCCAGTGCATCATGGGAACAGGGCAGACCAGACTACAAAAGCCAATTCTTACACTGGGAAGGAAACAAGCTTCCGGGGACCGGTTTCTGGCATTACAGCCGTCTTCGGCCCGGCTTGCTTGAATCCTGATGGTGCAATGAGCAAGGGACTCATGTCTGAGTATACCCTTCCACGCTTAGGGTGGACAAAAATATTTACAACAAGGGGTGGTGAGGGACAGAGTCTCTGAATTAAGCAGAATACTCTCACCCAGTCAAGAGATCAGGGCTAGATCCAACACCGTTTTTTAGCTCATTGCACCATCCCAGTTTCAGAACCTGGCTGTATGCAAATTAGTCTGTCCCTGGCCCAGTGCATCATGGGAACAGGGCAGACCAGACTACAAAAGCCAATTCTTACACTGGGAAGGAAACAAGCTTCCGGGGACCGGTTTCTGGCATTACAGCCGTCTTCGGCCCGGCTTGCTTGAATCCTGATGGTGCAATGAGCAAGGGACTCATGTCTGAGTATACCCTTCCACGCTTAGGGTGGACAAAAATATTTACAACAAGGGGTGGTGAGGGACAGAGTCTCTGAATTAAGCAGAATACTCTCACCCAGTCAAGAGATCAGGGCTAGATCCAACACCGTTTTTTAGCTCATTGCACCATCCCAGTTTCAGAACCTGGCTGTATGCAAATTAGTCTGTCCCTGGCCCAGTGCATCATGGGAACAGGGCAGACCAGACTACAAAAGCCAATTCTTACACTGGGAAGGAAACAAGCTTCCGGGGACCGGTTTCTGGCATTACAGCCGTCTTCGGCCCGGCTTGCTTGAATCCTGATGGTGCAATGAGCAAGGGACTCATGTCTGAGTATACCCTTCCACGCTTAGGGTGGACAAAAATATTTACAACAAGGGGTGGTGAGGGACAGAGTCTCTGAATTAAGCAGAATACTCTCACCCAGTCAAGAGATCAGGGCTAGATCCAACACCGTTTTTTAGCTCATTGCACCATCCCAGTTTCAGAACCTGGCTGTATGCAAATTAGTCTGTCCCTGGCCCAGTGCATCATGGGAACAGGGCAGACCAGACTACAAAAGCCAATTCTTACACTGGGAAGGAAACAAGCTTCCGGGGACCGGTTTCTGGCATTACAGCCATCTTCGGCCCGGCTTGCTTGAATCCTGATGGTGCAATGAGCAAGGGACTCATGTCTGAGTATACCCTTCCACGCTTAGGGTGGACAAAAATATTTACAACAAGGGGTGGTGAGGGACAGAGTCTCTGAATTAAGCAGAATACTCTCACCCAGTCAAGAGATCAGGGCTAGATCCAACACGGTTTTTTAGCTCATTGCCCCATCCCAGTTTCAGAACCTGGCTGTATGCAAATTAGTCTGTCCCTGGCCCAGTGCATCATGGGAACAGGGCAGACCAGACTACAAAAGCCAATTCTTACACTGGGAAGGAAACAAGCTTCCGGTGACCGGTTTCTGGCATTACAGCCGTCTTCGGCCCGGCTTGCTTGAATCCTGATGGTGCAATGAGCAAGGGACTCATGTCTGAGTATACCCTTCCACGCTTAGGGTGGACAAAAATATTTACAACAAGGGGTGGTGAGGGACAGAGTCTCTGAATTAAGCAGAATACTCTCACCCAGTCAAGAGATCAGGGCTAGATCCAACACCGTTTTTTAGCTCATTGCACCATCCCAGTTTCAGAACCTGGCTGTATGCAAATTAGTCTGTCCCTGGCCCAGTGCATCATGGGAACAGGGCAGACCAGACTACAAAAGCCAATTCTTACACTGGGAAGGAAACAAGCTTCCGGGGACCGGTTTCTGGCATTACAGCCGTCTTCGGCCCGGCTTGCTTGAATCCTGATGGTGCAATGAGCAAGGGACTCATGTCTGAGTATACCCTTCCACGCTTAGGGTGGACAAAAATATTTACAACAAGGGGTGGTGGAGATCAATGATCGCAGCCGCAGGGACCCTTTGACTCAACTGAATTAGTGAAACCGGCGGGCTCAGCTAATAAATGATGGAAGAGGTTGAGCCTAAAACACGTTAATTAAAACCTATCATGGGGATTATATACAAGGGCAAGATAAGGCTCCAGCCCACTACAGGACCTCACTGCCACATATGCCTGGACTGACTGTTTATTTTTCACGTCAGCTTCCCGTAATGTAGCTGTAAGTTTAAGCAGCTTATCATTCACTCCGGCTTGGTCCTGTTTAGTAATACTCTGTAGGTTTAGGAACAGATTACGACAACCAATACTATCAAGGGCCCCTTTCACATATTTCAGCCAAGGAAAAGACATTCCTTTCTCCCTACCCATAAGTCTGTAATTATCTGCTGGGTCAAGTTAGCTTCCTGGTTGACCCATATCTTTAGCCAGGCCACAAGGGGTCTATTCCTCAACTTGTCTTCTAAATACTTACAACCTAATTCCTCATGTACTATATATGAAGATACGCATTGAGGAACTTTAAGGAGCCTCCTTAAGTGTTTGTTCTCCTCTATCTGTAATTTTTTAACATTCGCCATCCCCCACAGTTCTGCCCCATATAGAACTTTGGCGACAGTGATCGAGTTATACATGGTCAACATTTGCTCTGGGGACCATCGACCCAATCTACGGCCGAAGTACATTACAGCTCCTGAGCTAGCTACTAACTTATTACCATGCTCCTCGATCAGTGATTTAAAACTCAGATTCTTATCAAATAAAATGCCCAAATATAAAAAGGTCTGTACCTTTGCCAGGCTTGTAGAGCCTATTCTATAATTAAAATTTTTCCCATTGTGTTTTGGGCCCACCTCCATGACATATGATTTCATCAGATTAGCATATAGGTCTAAACTGTTCATAAACTCTACGAACCCGTCAATCAGACGCTGCAGTCCCAATGGTGTGCGAGCCAGCAGGACCGCGTCGTCCGCATAGAGCAAGACTGGGACTAATCTACTTCCGATTCTGGGTGAGTCCACTTTTAAATTGGTTAAAAAACTTTCTAGGCCATTGATATAAATAGAGAACAGGAAGGGTGCCAATATGCATCCTTGCCTGACCCCACTCGTACATTTAAAAGACTCAGTTTGCCCTCCCTCCAAATTGTACCTCACTTTTGCTGTTGTGTTTTGATGAAGGGCTCTCAGAATGTGAATGAGACCAGCATCAGCCCCAAGACCCGACAATATAGCCCACAGCTTTGTTCGATTTACACAATCGAATGCTGCTGCCAGATCCATGAAAGCTAGATATACTTTCCCATTACTAGCTACTGTATACTTCGTGACCAATAAATATAAATTTAAACACTGGTCTATCGTGGATCTGCCAGCCCGGAAACCGTACTGAACTTCTGAAAGGATACGGTTTTCCTCTTCCCAACACATGAGACGGTTCAGGATAGCCCTACCCATTACTTTAGCTGTTACATCTATCAATGAAATGGGCCTATAACATTGGGGGATATCCCTACTGCACTTCTTAAATATTGGTACTATTGTGGCCGTCGACCATGAGCGGGGTAGGCCCGAGACTATGGCCGCATTTATAACTCTTGTCAGTACCGGGCCCCATAATTCTATCTTACTTAAAAAGAGGTCCGGCGGGATCTCATCTGGGCCAGAGGCTTTATTTCGGGCGAGGCTCTTTATACCCCCCTCAATCTCCTTTAGTATGAATACAGTCACCTCTGGACTATTCTCCCTACTATCAGCCTGGTCTCCTTCCGTCGAGGTCCCTCTATTATATAGACCAGTAAAATGTTCCACCCATTGTTCGGGGAGTACATTCGATGCTATATTAGGACTAGTTCCATCTTGGAAGCAGGGTCTATTAATTATTAACCAGAAAGTTGAAAAATCCCTTTTTTCTGCAGCCTCACGTAAATCTTCCCACGTTTCAGTTTGGAGGGCTTTCTTACGGTGTCTTACTTCTTGTTTGTACTGTAACCTACAGCGGATGACCCTTAGACCATCTCTGGGTTTGTGTTTGAGGGCTGCCCTAAGATTTCTTTGGGTTAAGGAGCATCCTTTATCAAACCATTTGAGATTAGTTATTTTCTTTCCTTTCCCTGTCGTGTGCATTAGGCTATGGACTAGCCATCCTATTTCTTCAAAAGCCTCGACCAGCATGGACCCATTTATCTTTGAGTTTAGGCACACCTCTATGTGCTGTTCCCCCTCTGCCAATAATGATTTGTAGAAGCTTTCTCCGTCCATTTTTGCCCATTTTAAGCATCAGCCCTGGTCTCTGACCGTCTCCCTGACATCTGGTATTCTTCTCCTTATTTCCTTAGTCACCCCGTGACACTGCCACTGTCACTGTGAGGGGGTTATGGTCACTAAAACCACTACAGTCAATATTAAATCCCAGAATACGTTGTTTTAGTAGGTGCGACACAATTATAAAATCAATGTACGAACAGCACCCTCTTCCTTTAAAGGTGGGATTAACCTCTCTCTTAAAGTTAAAAGATAAAAGATCCATTGAATGTTCCAAATCAAAATTTCTCATCATCATGCTAAATTTAGCCCCTTCAGTTGTGTGGTCAAAGTGGGCTCCCTCCTCTATATTACAGGAAGACCAGTTTTCCGTAAAAGGTATCAACTCAGGGCATAAGTGGCAGTTAAAATCCCCTGCAATTAAAACCAATGGAGCTAAGACATCATTCATCCGCTCTTTCTGGGTACCTAGTCTTTCCTCCAACTCCCCTACTCTATAGCCGCCCGCGTTGTAAAAATTGACTATAATCAAATTAAGATCCTTAGTTTTGAACTGTACCGCTAGCATACAGTCTGATTTCCAATCAAGGTCCTTCCAGGTCCCCCCTAGAGTCAGGCGGACCCACAGAAGGAGGCCCCCTTTCGCTCTACCTGCCGTGGATCTGGCAGCTGGAATTTCAAACGATTTATACCCCACCAAATTAAAATTAGTTGGTTCGGCTTCCCATGTTTCTTGGGCACAAATTACATTATATTTATTTACATATTCCAGCCACTCAGTGTTTTGGAATTTGGCTGAGAGCCCCGCCACGTTCGAGGACAGTAATTCTAAGGTATTCCATTCGCTCAGCGTTATAGAGCCTGTGACAAGGGAGGATCCATTAGCTATATTAGTATCAGATGTTATTCTTCGCGATATGTTGCCATGTGTCCCCTCCGTCATGTTTGAGAGCACTCCCTTTGTTAACGCTTTGTCATCTGTCCTTAACTGTGGGTCACTTTCCTTTGCTGTTACGGTATTGGTTAGTCAGTCCACATCGCTAAGGTGTGAGCCCCAGCTCAGTGGGGCATATTTATTATATAAGGATATGGGACAGCCTTCGCTTCTTTCTGCTTCCCTGCTCTCAAGTGACTGTAACCCCTTAGGTTGATAAACCGGGTTCTCGTTCCTGACTCTATGTGTCCAGCCCCTCCCTCTGTTAGACTGCTGTGTCCACCCCTCCCAAACTTCCCGTTGCCTACCGGTAGTCCCAGGCTGATAGGGCTTGTAAAAATAACTAAGGTTTTGCATCTCTATACATGTACGTGTATTTTTCTGTTGGGCGTTAATAACATGCTGGGCTGCCCTTGGGTCATTAAAATTTACCCCAATACAGTCACCAGTTTTATTTTTCATGTTAGTTCCCACCCAGCCCACTCTCCTTATGTGGAATATCTTGCATTTAGCTTCTTGGGGCAGAGGCCTATTACAGTTTAACCATTATATAGTTTTGTTTTTTAATTGGTCATAGGATTCCTCCACTTCTGCATTCAATTCTGGGACCCCCATTAAGACCGAAACATACGGGGCACAATCTGGGGGTAGATTTAGAATAGGCTGCCATTTGTTTTCAGTGACATTTCCCGGCCCTTCCTTACCTGGGCCCTTCTGTAAGCCATTATCATCCTTGTCCACTCTCTTGCCATCCCCCACCACCCCTGTTTTTCCCTTCAGAGGGTTTTTTACTGCATTGGGAGGTCTAGCTGGTTCATTGAGGGTTAGGTCTATTTCTCCCTCCCTTACAAACCCTCTTCCTATATTTTCCAAATGGTCACCCCTCCTAAGCTTATCAGTTAGACTTCCTAAGGTGTCCTTTATCTGCTCCTCTGATTTCCCAAGTCTATATTCATTCAATTGCTTTAAGTCTGTCCTCCAGCGGTTGTAAGTGAGCTGTGAAAACAGTCTCTAGCTTTCTCCAAAATAAGTCCTCATTTCCCGCAGGGGTCCCTGCTGTCTCTGGGGCAGTTCCTTTATCTTGAGTGGTCTGCAAGTTATCACCAGTTCTATGATCCTCAGCAACGATTTCTTTCTGGGGGCTTTTCCTTACTTTTTTCACTTTTTCCCTTTCTGGTCGGGACATAATTGGGCTGCTCCACGCTTTCTTTTACTCGTTGCCCCCCGCAAACGCTCTACTAGTAGTCCTGATTCCTCAAGAATTTCATTCTCCTCTGGTGTTAAGTTTGCCTCCCAACTCTGAGGGGTTTCAGGGGCCCTAGCTGTCTGGGTTACTATATTCACCTCTTGCGGGGCTATTGTAGTGTCACTTTGTCCTTGTCTGTCCGGTGTACGAGCACGCTCAATGGCCCCCAAAGATGATCTTTTTGTAAAGGCTGGGTCCATAGAGAGATGACGCTCTGTCAACTCAATCTCGTGTGCAAGACTGAGGAGGCTCTTATGATAAATTGATCAAGGGTCCCTGCAACACTTCCTGTTGCTACGCCCCAATGCCAGTTCCCAGAGCCATATTACCCAGTAATTTACTTGACACCACAGTAACGAAGATAATAGAGCCGACGGGCTGATGTACCTACCCTTTACCAAGGGCTTAGAGGGGGAGCCCAGCCTCGACCTGGCTCGAACGGGCTAAAACGGGCCCGCCCTTGGCCCGGGCTTCGCCCGGCGTGGCCCGCGTGCGGTCCCGCGGCGCGGGGGCTCTCCTCGATTTTATGCGCCTCCGGGCGCGGTGTAGGCAGTGGCGGCTTCCGCCGCCAAGGCTCACGGGGATTGTAGTCCCCCGTCTCCTCTCCCCTCTCTGACCGTGCTGCACTGATGGAGGAGTGCAGCAGCGGGAGGGAGACCAACAGCAGGACATACGGGACACCAGCACCAACGAACCAGGTAATGTCCAACAGATTTTCCCACAGAGCCCCGCTCCACCGGGGCTCTCCTCGATTTTATGAGCCTCCGGGCGCAGTGTAGGTGGTGGCGGCTTCCGCCGCAAAGGCTCACGGGGATTGTAGTCCCCCGTCTCCTCTCCCGTCTCTTACCGCGCTGCACTGATGGAGGAGTGCAGCAGCGGGAAGGAGACCAACAGCAGGACACACGGGACACCAGTACCAACGGACCAGGTAATGTCCAACAGATTTTGCCACAGAGCCCCGCTCCACCGGGGCTCTCCTCGATTTTATGCACCTCCGGGCATGGTGTAGGCGGTGGCGGCTTCCGCCGCAAAGGCTCACGGTGATTGTAGTCCCCCGTCTCCTCTCCCCTCTCTGACTGCGCTGCACTGATGGAGGAGTGCAGCAGCGGGAGGGAGACCAACAGCAGGACACACGGGACACCAGCACCAACGGACCAGGTAATGTCCAACAGATTTTGCCACAGAGCCCCGCTCCACCGGGGCTCTCCTCGATTTTATGCGCCTCTGGGCGCGGTGTAGGCGGTGGCGGCTTCCGCTGCAAAGGGTCACGGGGATTGTAGTCTCCCGTCTCCTCTCCCCTCTCTGACCGCGCTGCACTGATGGAGGAGTGCAGCAGCGGGAGGGAGACCAACAGCAGGACACACTGGACACCAGCACCAACGGACCAGGTAATGTCCAACAGATTTTGCCCTGTCCAACAGATTTTGCCCTCATCAATTTATTTTCAATATTTTTGTACTTACCATTATAAGTATAGGATGACAATATTTTTTACATCGATTTGTGGTCACGATATCTTTGTATAACAATATTTTGGGGGGGGTTGATATTCTGTCAGTGAACCAGCTTGCACCACACATCGCTCCTGCCATGCTGCCAATGATAGTAGCTATACAACTACTGACCCTCACACACACACAAGTGTGACAATTCAGACTATTTCACGCTCCCAAGGCTATGAGAATGGTTTGAGCGGCAGGTAATGTTCATTTTTAGTTTATATATTAAATTAATAATTACCTGTTGTTGTGGTCACCTCTAAATTAGCCAAGCAGTGCCACCCTGTGGCAGACTGTCACAAGTGCCAGTGTTGACAAATAAGTGCAGAATCCGAGCACCGGTAAAGACTAGCTCAAATTAAGCACTGTGCCCATCACAAGAAAAAAGTAAGAAGAGAGCTGGTGAAGAATGCCAAGAGCCACTAAATGAGGATTATCGGCAGAAGTGAAGCTAATCCTCTCCCCAAATGGCTACCTCTGTCCACCATGTACCTCCTGCAATCCTTTGAGCTCCTCTCCTGCTCCCCATGCAGCGGCCCTAGGGAGGTCCCATAAAGCTGACTTTACCACTCAGTTCTGAATGCTGGGGTATTGACTGTTTCTCTGTCCTGTGTCTGCCTCTGGCTAATGTAAGAGTCATTTGCAATAATCAAACATCTGTATTCATGTGGTTTTCCTGTTTAAAATGGACATAAATATTGTTTATGGTTTAAAATTGTATGTTTTTGGCTTAACCTAAAATCCAGAAAGTCTATGCAGAAGCAGGGTGGGCTCTGCACCATGGTGTGCTGACGTGCAAGTGAATAATTTTGTATGTTTATAGAAGGTCTGCTCATCTGTGTACTGGTGTGCAGAAGGAAAGTCTGCTCTTCAGTATTCTCTGATCTTATGCAGGGTCTTTTCTATTTTTATGTGCGAAATCATTTTATTCTGATGCATGATGGAGCAACAGTTTCTTCATTCCCCTCACCTGGATCAAGAATATTGCATTGAGCAGAACAGGCTGGTTAACCTTTAAACTCATGCTGGCCTATTCGATCATTTAATTTTTTAGGTCTCGGCTAGACAGGGCATTCACAGTCTCTTCGGGACATGTTGTTTGCAATCAGTGAGCTTCAGCCCACCCATAGGTTTACCATTGGTTCTCTGCCATGTCACGCTCATATTGTTTGTTCCCGTTAGTCCATGGCATGCATGACTCTTCTTGTGTTTGGCCCTCCTCCAGAGCATTGACCAAGTACTTGGGTCCGTCCACTGCTCCCGTTTTAGGGGCTACTTTTTTATTTGTCTTTGAGCACCCCACATGAGTGCTTGTGTTTTCACTTGCTCCCTCTCCTCCCACCGGCCCCAACCCAGTTGTTTCTTTCGCTCCGCAGATCATACTGTAATCTATATCTGTCTATATCCCCCTCCTCATCCACCACTCTTGCTTGTGTTTCTTTATCCGCCTACCCGCCCTCGCATCATTTCCGGACAGGAAACTGAAGACAAAGCTAGTTTCTTCTTCTAATGGCTGCAGATGCTCGTAATATAAAGGACATCACTGCAGACAAGCTGCTTCTGCCATGGTCTAGCAGGAGGAATAGAATAATTTTATCTCTGCCCGTCATGCCAATGCACCTTCAAAATAAACATTGTGCAGAAGAAAAACAAAAGAAAGACCACTGGCTTTCTCAGCAGCTGCCTTTAATCACTATGTCCTCCTTCCCACCAGCAGAGGCCCGTTGAAGCTTCAAAGCAGTGATAAATCCAACCGCCTGAAGCAGGAGTCATTTTAAGGCTCAAGCTCTTTTGCAGGAGAGGCAGAAACAGCTGTTTGATGCCCTTTGCACTGCTTTAGCAAAATCTAGGGGGGTGAGAGGACAGAAAAGAGAAACAACATTGCCTCACCTCCAAATGAAGGCTGCTTTATCAGCACAGCAGAAGATATGCTGGCTGCCTGCAGCAATATAAGCCCTGCAAAGATCACTGGCCAAGCTGGCCTGTGAAGACAACAAGCATTCATGTCCACATAACTGAACACAATGCCACACAATACATTGGCACACAATTCCACAGAGAATAAATGATGGACGGAATGCTGAACAAATCGAACACTCCAGTCACAGATTTGGGTTTAATTCATCATTTTCTCTGCTCGCCACACCACCCCAGTTTAGACCCAGCAATAATCAAATCAGTCTTGACCCCCCACCCCCCTCATGGGAACAGTCCAGCTCGAACTGCCAGGCAAAGTCCTTGCATTTGTCGCCCTAAGTGGGAAGGGTATGACCAGATGTGGGTCCCGTGCTTAGTATGCCACTGGATTCAAGCTAACGTGGCTGGCAGTTCGGCCTGGACTGTTCCCATGGGGAGCAGGGTCAAGACTGATTTGAATATGGCTGGGTCCAAAGTGGAATGGCATGGCAAGCAAACAAATGATGGATTTAACCCAAATCTGTGACTGGGGGTGAATGTTTGATTTGTTTAGCATTCTGTCCATCCACTGTTCTTTTTTAATTTGTCGCCTTAAGTGGGAAGGGTATGTCCAGAAGCAGGTCCGGTGCTTGCTATGGAACCGGATTCAAGCTATCCTGGCTGATGAGGGGTGATACCCTGAAACCGGTCCAAGGATTCTTATTTCTGGTCCAGGGAGAACCTGGCCTGGCAGTTCAGGCTGGACTGTTCCCATGTGGAGAAGGGTCAAGAATGATTTGCATATGGCTGAGTCCAACCTGGAATAGCTTGGCGAGCAAAGAAACAATGGATTTAGACCAGATATGTGACTGGGGGTGAAAGGTTGATTTGTTCACCATTCCGTCCATCATGTGTTCTTTTTACCCAATTCCACAGCACACAAACCAACACAGCATAATTCCACTACAAACAACACATTTCAGAATCTCATAAATCCACGCCACTCAGTTCATCTATACACATTTCCACTCCCCACCATTCCACTCCATGCCACATAATTCCAATCCATCCAATTCAACTCCACATATTTCCACTCTGTTCCATGCCACATAATTCCACCTCACATAATACCACTCCACTACACATAATTCCACTCCAAACTAAATATTTACACTCTACGCAGCACAATTCAACTCCAGATAACTCCACTACACATAATTATACTCCTCCCTACATAATTACACTTCATACTACATATGTACACTCAACATATATCAACTCAACAACAACACACATAATTACACTGGACAAAATTCAACTCTGCAACATGCCACATAATTCAACTCCACACCATGCCAAATAATTCCTCACAAGGTCACACTCACACCATACAATTCAACACCACACAATTCCACATCACGCAACAAACACTCCAAATATAAGTACACATCATTCAACTCCAAATAATTACGCTCTACTCCATACCACATAAATCCACTCCATGTCACATAGCAGCACTCCACATAAATACACTCCACCTCATGCCACATAATTCCACTCAACATAATTTTACTCAAAGCCATACAGTTCAATGCTGCACATTTCAACTCTACACAATTCCATTCCACACCACTTAATTCCACATCAAACTACGTAAGTACACTCCACAACACATAATTACACTAAACACCACATACATCCAATCCACATCTCACAATTCAACATCATGCCACAAAATTCAGCACCACACTACATAATTCCACTCCAGTACATGCCACTCCATGACACACAATACCACTCAACATAATTACACTTTATGACACAAAATTCCACTCCACATAATTCCACTTCACTCATTACTATAGAATTACTGTCTATATAATTCCACTGCACACCATGCCACAAAATCCCACTACACATAACTCCACCCAACACCCCACAATTCCATGCCACACAATTCAACAACAAACAATTTCACTCCTACCCACATATTCCACTACACACCACATACATCCACTCTATAACACAGAGCTGAAAGACATTGATATTGACAGCGCCAATAGTTTCAGCTTGCTGAGATTCATTGCCTTTTCCAATGCTTGTTATATATAGTTCTAAGGGATTGGTAGCCTGACTTTTGGGTGACAGAGGCTTTTGTGTGCCTAGATTATTATTTCAGAAATGGATCCGGAGTACGTAGTAAGTTTGTTGAACACCCTGACAGTCAGAAATCGATTAATCTTTTTATTAAAACATAATTGTATTGATTTTCCAAAGCAAGCATGCTGACAGTTATGTAGCAAAGATACAATACACGACAGCACAAACACTGGAATCCCAATGGGGAATCTTTGAACGGTTGCAGCAGTCACTGACTTTGTTGACATCTTCCAACAGGGCAGGTTTCCAATGTTTCCACCAGCCAGCCCTCTGTCAGATATTGTTGGGGACTCTTTGTTTCGGGGTACAATTAGACCAGTCTAGCTGATCACCCCCAGCAAGGGCCATAGGAGCATTGTGCTCAGTCCTGCTCCTAAATATTGCAACACCGACCCCAAATCCTTTCCAATTTCTTAGGGCATCCCCTTGCCTTGTACACTGCCTTTTCGGCGTCTTGCTTAGCCCTCGCAAAATACCACTCCCGCACGATGGCCCCAACACGACGAAGAAGGAGACATATAACATAACAACACCTAGAAAGGGGTTTTACTTTACAATGTGAAAGCCATCAAAGACTCTCTTTTTAGAATAAGGCTCGGGGTTTTATTTATGCAATGCTCTCTAACAGAAAGGCTTTCCCAGATATCAAATGAACCACATTCAAATGTATATAGAGATATATATTTATATGCAAGCAATAATAACACACTTGGCAAATGCAACTGTTAAATGCCTAAATAATAATAATGAATAAACAAGCAGCAAATAATAATGGATGTCCTCCAGATAATCAGAAAGATATATACACTAAATACATCTATTTCTTACTATGGATGCGCACTCTGACTCGCTCACACATCACAAAGAAAACACCTCAAATGACCATAGCCACTGGAAACTGAATATGCATGCACAAACACCTACTCATCACAATGGCACTAGTCAGAAACAAATCACCTCACCCGATCGTTCACTCTATTTCCTTGCCAACTCAAGCTGGAGGAGCCAGTTGACTGCCAGACATAGACTAGCGATCAGGACTCAAATCCAGATTCTTCTTGTGACGGCATGTCTACCCCATAAGTGAGCTCCTAAGCAACCTGACAAGACCCGCGGCCTTTAAAATCTCAAAACACACTAGAGGTTTGGGAGTCTTTCCTTCTGCACCAAGGACACACAAATTTGCCACCTTCCATGCAAACATTCCAGGGTGAAAGGAGTTCCCGCATTCCCTCTATATTCTCACATTTTTCAGCCTTTATCCTAATGAAGCTTACGAAAGCCTTTGGTACATTACACAATCTCTTCCCTGAAAACAAACCAACCTTGAACGTGATTAACTTTAACAACTTGAGCACTCGGGGGCCTGTGTGCGCAGAAAACTCAGGCAAGACATAGTCAGGATTCAGGATGACATAAGGCCATGTCAAAGCCAATAGTAAGAACTTCATAATACTTCCCAATGTATAACACAATGCACATTTATGCACCACTGCCTTTAGCATCACACACTTCGGGGCCGATTATGATGGCGGACGGACCTGAGTCCGTCCGCCACCATAGCGTAGGAGGGAACCTCCGCATTGCCTGCGGAGTTCCCTCCTGTGCAATTAGGATGTGACCGCCACCCTGGCGGTCACATCCTCAATCTTTAACATTGCGGCGGGTGCAGCTTCAAGCTGCACCCGCCGCAATGTTAAAAGTGCATGCACGGCATTTGCGTGCACAAAGCAGCAGGCACCGCGCGGTGCCTGCCGCTTTGTCCACGCAAATGTAGGGGGGTACCATAGGTACCCCCCATGTGCACCCCCCACCCTCCCCTTCACCCAGGGGGCCCGCAACGGGCCCCCGAAGTGAAGCTCCGTATGCTTTTCCACAGCGGAAAAGCCGCCGCGGAAAAGCATACTTTGTACTCCATCATAATATGGATGGCGGTGTCTGATAGACACTGCCAGCCATGTTAATACTTTTCCGCTGCGGGCGGAATCCGCCCGCGGCGGAAAAGCGGAGGACAGATTGTGAGACCCACCAGCCATCCTAATATGGCGGTGGGTCTTTCAAGGCTCCGCGGCGGATTTCCCGCATCCTCCGGGCCGGCGGTGGCTTCCGCCGGCCCGGTGGATGCGGGAAATCCGCCATCGTAATAGGCCCCAATATCTCTCAGTGTACAACATAATGCACATTTGTGCACCACTGCTCATAACACTGCACTTCAAGACCAAAAAGCACATTCCACACCTCTCTCTCTCTCATGCTTTCAAATGCACATCCCACACGTTCTGTTCCTAGCAAGCTGCTCTACTCTGGGACAGCTCCCACTTTAAAAATGTGAGGAGAAATCTTCAAGAGAAACAAGGCATATGCAGGGCGTACATTCAGGCTAGGGTCGAAAGACAATTAAAATCATGGTAGTCAAAGGTCATCACGTGGTGTCAAAACCATAAGAGTACCTCTAGCACTACAATGCACCAGTCCACATTTCGTGTCTAAGGCTATCGAGCGATGTCTGGCAGTTGCTAAGAAGTGCCTTACGGGTTCAGGATATCGCATGTTAAAATGTAGAGGAGCTGTATACTATCGGTGACTCATCCAGTAGGTCCTGCAGTAGCGCCATGTATTTGTTCAGGGCATGATGGACCTGCATGTACTTATATTGATGGGAGTCTGCTTATTCATACTGATGTTAAAGTTCATCAAATGGTATAAGGCCGTAAAGGCCCCAAATATTGTTCACCTTGAATATACCCAGTGGTCTCATGTCCTGAAGCCGTCGCGTGTTCTAGATCAGCGAAGAAGCCGGAATCCTATATGGGGTAATTCCTGAGAAATTCTTTTCTCCCATCCCATTGCTCCGCTTGCCCTCTTCCAGGTCTCAATGACAGTCGCTGCTGGGGTATGTGTGATTTTCGTTGGTCCCCTGCTGTATAAGTCTCATTGTGTCCCTTGTGTGGACATCGGTTGTCAGGGTTGGGTCTTGTTTTCCAGCAAACTCCCAGTCATTTACCACCTGGAGCTGTGCTGCCCAGTACTATAAATGTAAGCCTGGCAGCATATTTCCCCCATCATAAGGCCCTTTCATGAGAGCAGAGACTGCAATCCTCGGGGTCCTCATTTCAGAGTAACAATCATTTGACTGCACTGACAGCACAAAATAAGCTATCTAGGACTTTGTACGGAGAGTTTTATAACAAATATAAGCATTCCAGTCTTCCAATATGGCTGCATAGCAGCCCTCTTGGTTGGTCCATCACCGCCCCACTGCCAGAGGAACCAACCTAGGCACCAAGTTTTCCATAGGAATCTGTGGTAAATCTCAATTGCACCAGCATTTTTTACTTGCCCCTCCCCAGGAAGTCACTGTTATTACCCACTAGATGAGTTTACTGCAAGAAGATCAGGTCTGGGTTGTGTCAGTATAAACTGTTCTGTACTATTTCGCTGTTGATCTTGTGGCCCAGATTGTTGATGTTCCATGTCATTTAAGTCAAGTCTAGTGAGCTACACCAGTGATGTGGCATCATAGTGGTGTTGTGAACTTACCTCCCATTCGGCCTACCATGTCAGGCCCATCACTCCTGCATCTATATTTGCCCTGTATAGTTTCAGCATGTATCCTATTCCGTCTAGCACATCTCCCCCCACAACCTCACGCTGTGGGTTCATAACTCAGGGGAAGGGAGGGCGGCAACAAAACTGAAGTAATGTAAATGTCCACCTCTGGCCATATTCACCCAGTTCACAGAGAGAGTCCTGCTCCTCTCATCCTCCTGTGACCCATGTAGGTGCATCATCTTCCATGACCAACTGGCACAGCACGTGGGCGCCCCATCTGAGACGTCTATGGCCTACTTGTCCACCACCTGCAGGGATGATTTCTGGCCCTGCTTTTTTCAATACTCCACCAGGTGTTATCACTCCAGCCAGTCCCAAACCTCAGCATATGTGCTGAAGTAGCACAATTTCTCCTGTGGCATGGCATTATGTTTTGCTGGGAATAGGATCATGTATTGTACATTACTCTGCCAAAGTTCTGCTGTAGTTTTGTCAAAGGATCTGTGCTTGGCCAGGAAACCTGTGCGTATAATCCGGGAATATTGTCACTGTGTAGCTTTTAAATGTCAGGGGGCATTGTTGTCCAGCCGCCCAAAGGATTATGTCTCTGTCAATGTAACTGAGGATGCAAGTGATAACTGATCTGGGTCCCAACCCCAGTTTTAGCGGGCACCAGAAACCCAGAGCATTCTCAATATTACAAAATTCTGTGAGAGTTATTTTGCCTGTTCAGGAAGACCCTTGAGGTGCACATTGTTGCACCTGGAACTACCCTCCACATCTTCGACCCTGGTGTGCATGCTGTGCGTGGTTTGTGTAAGAGAACACACTTCCGATTTCAGATGATGGATGGCCTCCGGGTGTTACTTTAATGAATGCTCTGCAATGCCCAAGAAGGTCATGCAGAAATGCATTGCATTTTGCAAAGGGTCACTAAGAAAACACTTTCATGAAGATTATCCTTTGTAGATTTATAAGGCAGCACCTTGTTATGCAATTCTTGTTTTATGGAAGTACATGAAAGTATGGCAATTTCATCATGGCAAAAATGATACAATATAAGTATTCTGTATTGCGACATATAAAATTTGAGGAGTGAATGACAATGCAAGGTTATTTCCTTAACCATAACAATAGGGGAGGGAGGGAAGGAAGGGAAAACTGCCCAACAGTGTGGGTCATACTCGAAATACATTGGCACTTGAGCCCTACACTTGTGTATCTGTGTAGGAGCAGGATTCATCCTTCATGGAAACGGTTAACAGCAGATCTGTCTCATTGAATCTCAACGGCCTCCACAGCCTCGCCAGCATTAGTGTTCTCCACTGCTGTGCATTGAAGGACATCTCCAGCATAGACCATATATCTTTCGGGCATGATATTGCATACATCAATTACTGGTTAGTTGTTCTCTGACAGAACACAGCATTGCTAAGCCACTCAGTTCTTCCCGGTGGTGGCGACCATCCCCAATGCATCACTGGCAGGTGATTCTCTAGCAGCTGTAGATGCACGGTCAGTCTGTGCGTCTCTGTAAGGATGTTTTTCACGTACCCCAAATGTGCAACTCACAGGGAAGGCACCAGAGCACGTCCCTTGATCTCTTCAATAGTGTTGAGGATGGAGGACAAGAAGAGCCCCACTGCTGGGCATGTCCATGCAAGATGAAAAAAATTCACTGCATGGCAAAGAGCAGCGGACATTTTCAATCAGACCAACCCCATACATGTGCACCAGAGTGTGTAAGTATTTCAAAAGAATGAACCTTAACCTGTAGTTGGGAGGGAACTCTCAAGACTAGACACAGCAAAACCTCCATTGATCCTATTAAATGGGGGCCTCAAGATCATCTGACCACAGCTGTCGGGCCCAAGGGACCTGAATCTCTGCCATCTCCTGCATATCGTCATAAAGTCTAGTGATCAGTCTACGTGGGGAGGGATTTGTAAGGATCGTCTCAAGCACCTGGAATATGGGTGGTGCCGCCAGTAAGGAATCATGTAGCACCCGCATAGCAGTGCGTAGCTGGTAATATGTATGTCTATCTTAAAATGTCATGTCTGGGCACTGTAGCACTTGTTGCAGTTCAACAAAGGTACCATCCGGTTAGACACCTCATCAAAGGATAGGAAAGCAATCCTCCACAACCTACAACCCATCAAGATAAATTCAACCGAAGCTGAAAACGGAAACAACTTCAACTCACTGAAAACACTGAAGTGCCTACTACTTAACTGTCGATCGGCTAATAAACATGCATCCGACATAGCCGCGCTAATAATCAACAAAGAAATCGACCTGGCCATCCTCACGGAAACATGGCTCAATGAATCATCTTCCCCAACCATGGATCGTCTAGTACCACCACAATATAACATTATCAGGTTAGACAGACCAAGGAAAGTGGGAGGAGGTATAGCGTGCATTCACCGCTCAGAGATAAAGGTTAACCAATTCCAATCAGACCCTATAGAATCATGTGAATACCTTGGCCTTAATATAAGATCACCAAATAATCAAAACTACAACCTACATGCGTTCTACCACCCACCTGGAGATAATGCAAAGTTCACAGAGCATCTCATGGAGATCATAACTGCTAATTCTAACCCAGACGCTAACAACATATTCCTAGGTGACTTTAACCTCCACTGGGACGATGGCAATGACAAAATGGTTAAATCGATCAAAGACTTCCTCAATGAGCTAAACCTCACTCAAATATGCACCCAGCCTACTCACTCACAAGGAGCGACTTTAGATTGGATAATTTCTAGAAACAAAGAAATTCTAATTACCGCTATAGACCCTTGTGACTGGTCCGATCATCACGCTATAACTTTCATGATACCTACAATGAAAAAGGGCAGGAACATGCAACCGCACAGGGTCAAAAAATTGATACGAGATACTAAAGAAGCTAATATTGAAATGTTGGTTGAAAGATGTGAGAAAGACCTCAAGCCTCCTAACAACTGGCAGAGTGTGAATGAGCTGACTGACCACTATATAACCTCAATCGGTAATATTGTCAATGACACCTTGCCTCAAAAACTGAAAAGAGTCTCAGAAAAACCCAAAAATCCTTGGTTTAATGAGGCTCTGAACGAGGACAGGCGAATACTGAGAATGGCTGAAAGGAAATGGAGACAACATCCCGCCTCCCCTGAACTGAAGGACCTCAGAAAAACGAGGAAACAATATAACTTAAAGATAACCAACGCCAAAAAAGAATTTTTAAGGGCTGAACTGGACAATGCCACAAACAGACCCCGAAAACTCTTCGAGATCCTAAAACAACAGTCAAACAAACTAACTAAAACCGCCCAAGAGAACCCAAAAAATCCTATAAGCTGTGAGAAATTCTCCTCATTTTTCACGGACAAATCTAAATTGCTAGAAGCTGAGCTCACAAAATCAGCGGCTAACATCACGACCCTTCCCCCTTCAAAAAAGGAGACGAATGCGCCAGCGATGGATTTTCTCACAAAAAACAAGGCAAGCTGGGACACATTTGAACTATACAACCAAGAAATGATCGCCAAAACGCTAGCGAAACTTAAACCCAACAACCACTACCAAGACCCGCTACCCGCAAAATGTGTAAGAGAAATCAGTCACACTCTAGTCCCAATCTGGACGGAGATAATAAATGCCTCACTAATACAAGGGACCCTTCCGGACTGCCTAAAAACGGGGCAAGTAGTTCCCATTATCAAAAAACCGACAGCTGATGCAACAGACCCGAACAATTATCGACCAGTGACCAACATCCCGTTACTGGCCAAACTTCTTGAGAAATGTTTACAAGGCCAACTGAGTCAACATATCGCTAAGTTCTCACTACTAGACGACTGCCAATCAGGTTTCAGAACAGGACACAGCACGGAAACTGCGATATTACATATTGTTGATGACGCTCTACAAGCCCTTGACCAAAATCATGCGTGCCTACTGATTCTACTGGACTTGTCATCGGCATTCGACACGGTAAATCATGCGATTCTGATGACCAGACTACAAGACAGGATGGGTTTATCTGGTAACGTACTGAAGTGGTTTAATTCCTTCCTGCAGAACAGGACTCAGCTATTCATGGTCAACGAGACAACCTCTTCTCCTCGCCCTAACACAATAGGGGTCCCTCAAGGCTCAACGCTATCCCCTGATCTATTCAACTTGTATGTAGAACCTCTCACAGAGATTCTTCGGATCTCACAGATATCTTACCACATGTACGCAGACGACACCCAAATATACATGAAGATTGCCTGCAGTGAAGACATTGATCTCATGAATGAAACTCTAAAGAGAGCATTGCAGTGGCTTACAGCCAATCACCTGAAACTGAATGCCAATAAAACTGAATTCCTGTTAATCTCACCGACAAGGAGTTACACAGAGGCAAAGGAATGGGCGAAATTGGTGACAGCACTGAACTGCACCCCGACCCTAGTTAATTCAGCTAAATCATTAGGAATTACACTAGACAAGAACTTAGACATGAAAGAACATATCAACTTGATGGCCAAGGGCGCCCGCTTCCATTTAAACTATCTAAGGAAACTGAAGCCCTTTATCTCTGAAGCAGACCTAAAACTTGCCATCCAATCGTTAGTTATCTCGAGGATCGAATATGGCTGTACCACATTAGCTGGCCTACCGAAAACATCCACTGCACCACTAAAAGCCTGTCTCAACGCAGCGGCAAGACTCATCACAGGAACTAGGAAATTCGACCACATATCTCCTCACCTGAAGGCTCTAAACTGGTTACCTTATGATGCTAGAATTAAAATGAAGATGGCCTGCATCACACATAAAGCGGTCCACTACAACATGCCGAGGTACCTCGCCAAGAAAATTAAGATATCGGGAGGCAACAGAACAACAAGAAGCTCTAAAGAGCTGCTATTGCGGCCGGCATTCTTCCAGAAAAAAAAGACTTATGACCGAGCTTTTTCAGGAGCGGCCCCCAGAGTCTGGAATTCACTCCCGCCTTACATCAGGAGGATTCAAAATACCGCAGCTTTTAAAAGAGAACTGAAAAGCCACATGATGAGTAAATACCATATATAGAGATGCCCACAGACTTGTGATACGAACATTTCTGCCAAAAAGGACTGGAGGCACCACGAACACTTGGAAGACCAATAAGACAAACGACTGATGCCACTCAAGCATCGGCTCTACAACCTATTGCTACCTCACCATTAGGTGATATCTATTCTATACCGTTCACCGGAAGATATCACCCATACCTTGAACTTGTTAATATTTATGTTCGATGCATCCAACTATTCCCTCACTACTCTTATGGCTTATTACGCTGATATTAACTTGTTAATAATATACAATACTACCTCATAGAACTTGACTGCATGACTATGACACTACCTAAACATAGGCACTCCCTAATACTAACTATTTAGGCGTTAGGAATATATCTTACCTTAACCACCGTAGACAGCACATTACCTCCCACACCTGATTTGTTTCTGCTGCTATAATTGCTATTACAATGTCAACTGTTTAATTCGTCTATGTCTTTAGGTAATCCCCTTTCTAACCTCCCTGATAGCTTTCTGCCCTACCTCTATATATGTTTTGTTGTTATAAATGTTACCACTATGTCAATCTGTTTTCCATATGTTAAGCGCTCTGATACCCACGGGTCATGTCCGCGCTATATAAAACACTATAAATAAATAAATAAATAAATAAACAGCTCCCATAGTCATCAGCCGCAGGTGACACAATCTGTTCCGAGTGCAGGCATCAGACGTGATCGGCCACAAGGGGTTCCCAATGGTTAGAATCGAGGGGGCAAATAGATCACTCAGTTGGTTGCGTCACCTCGGTTTGCTCCACACCCACACCATGCAGGCCACAGTGTCAATGTCTCACCTTGGACGTCTGGGGGCAAGATAAAGTGCCATCCAGAGGGGGCATCAGGTGCCATGTGTGCATAAAACTGTGTGGGATAGAGCCAGTAATGCGGGAACTACCCTTGGGCGCAGAAGTAATACAGGTCCATATCCGGCGCACCCTGTCCTCCCTGTTCAAAGGGAAAGGTCAATATCTCCCACGCTATTTGCTGCTGCTTCCTAGCCCACATAAGAGCATCCGGGAGCATTAAGATTTGTTTTCTGACATATTGCTGTAGCAGTAGGATAACAGAGAGATAATGGAATTTGGGAAGCACTACCATCTTAGCAATAGCTAGCCTGCCTGTGAGAGACAGTTGGGTCCCCCACAAGATCCTCACTCACTCCCCAGGCCAGACCTTCTGTCTGTCATAATTCACCCTCCACAGCTCATCCAGATCGAGACTCAGTCACCTTGTTATGTAATTTGAAGTACTTTTCTTATATGCCACTACTATCTGCCAATAATGAGACCAGCTGCTGAGCGCCTCGATCGAGACGCTGTCCGGGGGGTAGGTGTAACGGCTTGGACCGTGGGCCGCCGAAGGTACCATACCCTTTTTTTTCCCACCGGTTCATCGGAAGCAGACTGAGAAGCACTTCAGGGAACCTCCTGGGGTCTAGAAACTTGAGCAGGACCAATCGGCCTGCACTTCGGTATTACCGCCCACAGAAGGTTGTATACCATATTGCAAGTTTCCAACTTTCATCACTTCTTTAATTAATATCTTTTCACTGTGTGGTACACTACAACGAGGTCCTGAGGAATTGCCATTACGGCAAGAAACATGTCGGCCATACAAGAGGGTAGTAGCTAACTTGCTAGGATAGCTCCAGGGCATTTAACTCCCTTCCCACCCCCTTTTAACCAAGGAAATCTACCACAAGAATAAAATAGGTTGTGGACTGATTTACCTTTTTTAACTTTACCATTCACTTCACGACCACACCCCCCCACCCTCTCACACGCATGCACCATATGGCCGGGACAAAAGATCTCCGATAAAGAGCCCCGGTTTTGGGAGTCCGTCAGACATTGCAGCGCCAGTCTGACGAGGAGCAGAACCCATATGATGAAGCATGACACCTAGCTTGCTGGGTGTGTGAGGGTTCTAATCCCAACAAGGGGATTCACCCCTCTTCCTAGCACACACACCTCTACTCCTACACACTTCCCTGGGAACTTTGTACTCTCTTTGCATTACGAATAATGAGAGCAACCCATATACACAGGACCTTAGACAATATGACTTGGAATACTGTGTCACTGTTGCACTAACCTGGCAATCCAGATCTGAGAGGAGCAACTAGTATCCGCACTCCCATTAGCCCAGTGACGGCTATGCACAGAATTTCTATGTTGGTCAGCAGCAAATGGGGGAAAGTCAATGAGACAAGAGAAGGAAAAACAGAGACACTGTAAATCTTCATATCAACTGTTCTTATTGCTAAACTCAAACTGTGCTGCAGAGGCATTGATGTATATAACAGTGAACATTATTTTGGTAGCTGGCCAATGATATTACAGTTCACTAATTTTACTATGAAATTGATATACCTTGTGGCAATCTATAAACCATTCTCTGGGGTTGCTAACAGCCCAATGACATCCTAGATGTGAAAGAGATAACACATCCTAACAATAAATGTATTGAATAATTAAACTGTACAACATGTTTGTAACTACCTTCATCAAGTTAGAAATGAAAGTCTTTCATCTGAATGATTCTCAATACACATAGTTCATCAATTGTAACTTATTGAATACTCATTGGTACTGTGAGTGCCCTCCTGGCAATCTGCATTCACTTCCTCATCTTAATACTATTTGTAATTCAAGTGATATAAACAAAAGGGCATATTCACAAATTGTACTTTGTAGTAAGTTGTGTAGACCTTTAATTGTACTAAAAATCATACAGCAAAATGCTATTTAAAAAAACGCGTAGGGAAGCCTACGCCTGTTCCCATCCTTATCTTTTTCTATGAGGATATCTCTGCCTTTACTGCCTATCTCCTCTTGCATAGGTGTATATTTTAGATGTAAATGTGGGAGGGAAGGGGAAAGTGGCTAGAAATTGGAGAATATTTATAACTTAAAGGAAGGGGTTTAGGGAGGAGTAAGAAGGGATTACGCGGGGGGTATAGGGAGGGATATGCACCCGCCACAAGAGTAAATCCATTCCTATTCATAAATTGCACTTCTATAGTTAATACTGCCAAAAAGGACCCAAAACAGTAATAAATGTACCCTAGCTCTGACCTATAGTAAGTCCAGCACCACACACGACCATTCACAGGTACTGCAACACCCTCTCACAGAATATAATGGAGGTAGGAATTTAAAAAATAATGGAACATATTTTTCATTTTAACATTTTTTTATATTTTTAAATATAAAAAATAATGCAACATTAATTGCTATTAAAATATAATTGCATTAGTCCATAGGGAAGTTAGGGTGAAGTATAGGGAATATTTAAAAAGTGTGTTGAATGTCGAAAAAATTAGTACAAATATTTTTATGTTAAATATTCTAAATTAATGTTAAATATTTACTTTAAACGTAGAACAAAAGTAAAACATGCTACAGTGCTATTGACTTCATTCTGAATAAAACGTTTAATTAATTTAAATATATAAAATTAAAATAATTTTTGGGGGTTTAAATTTAAAAAATGACCACTCACGAATATATTTTAATACAGTAAGAATTATTAAAAGGGATGTATAGAATTAATTAAAATGAGTTTAATTCGGGGGTAGACCCGTTAAGGAGCTGATAGTCATTTATAAGGCTAAATGTGTTACCACGGCCACCTATGGTTCTGGTATATGGGGGATTGATTCTCCAATTCTTATTCAACAAACTGAGAATCGTTTCCTTCGGTACCTCCCTGGGGTCCCAAAATCAACTCCTAATTATTTTATACATATAGAACTTGGCCTCCCCTACATCTCCGACATTATAACGACGGAACCCATTCTGTTATGGCATAAGCTTTGGCTAACACCAGAAACAGCCTTTAACCGCAACACCATAACTGACTGTTTACAACTTGATGGTGTAAAGCGAATTAAATGGCTATGTGTGGTGGAAAAAATGATGAATGATATTGGCCATCCTGAGTTTTTCAAAAATCCATCTAGCATGGAAACAGTATCAAGGAAAGTGTTACGTAAAATGGTTATGGACCATCTAGCGAACAAAAGACGGATCGCTGAAAAAACGAAAAAATCAGTCCTAGCCTACCAACAAATTACTACGGAACAGGGTCTGCAATTATACCTTGTTAGTGACACTAATTGCTATGCCAGAATGCTTCTTTCAAGGTTCAGATTGGGTTCTTTCTTTCGTTTAATTACATTCCCAAATTGTAATGATTGGTCGAGACAAATGCCGCCTTGTCCCTGTGATGACCTCGCCTCCCAATCTAACCTGCACTGCACTTTATTTTGTAAATTTTATTATGTCCCTAGAAAGATCCTTCTCAAACCAATCCTTAAGGAATGGGGTCTCCGATCATGTAGAGATGCGTTTTTTAGACTACAAAAGATGGAAACCCTGGAAGTGATCTACATTTTAGCTAAATTTTTGAAACTCTTGGTTAAATTTAGGAATTCGATGTAATATATAAAATGATTGTATGTATTTTAGAGATTTTTATAATATATAAGATTTTAAGGATAAATAAGATTTTAACTCTGATTGTATTTATATGTATAAATGAGTTTTCCATATTTCCCCTATTTTATTCAAAATGATATTGTACTGGCTCCTTTTGACTTATATTTGTTTTGTGATATGTATGTATTCTTTCCTTTTTAACAAATGTACACTTTTATGATATCAAAGTTTATATCGAAATAAAGCTTTTTTTTTATTGAAATTGAATTGAGTTTAATTATATTTGAATAATAAATAGTAATACATTGGTTTATAAATTCAAATTATTAAAATATGTTAAAAATAAGTTATATTGTGAGAAAACAGTTTATATTCAAATATATTAGCTATATTATTACCTTTTCCAATAATATAAGTTACTATTGTTTCCTATGGGGCTTTATTCTAAGTCCCAACATCTATAATTTTCTATGGGAGGGTATTGCAGCGTCAGTGGTTGCCCATGTGTGGTGCTGAGCGTATTACTGCTCCTTTTAGGCTGTTGCAGCTGTACACTCGTAAATTTGATTCATCCTCCTTTTTCAGGGAGTGGGGAATGAAAGTTCAGACATTTTAGTAACTATACACTCTGATTTTCTGACAAGTACAAAGTAGTAAAGTTACCACAAAGTGCAATAGTAAACTTACACGTGTAAATTGCTCACAAGTGTAAGTTACTTTTATGAATAGCCTCAATTGTCTGAAGAAAGAGAGAATTCACTAGATTGTGACTCCAAAATTAAGTGCAAATCAAAGTCTAATTCCGTTGTCTCTAGTGTTTTTCTAGAATCGTTCTATGAGAACAAAGTCCTTGATAACTTTTGATGAAAGCTATAGAAATTCCAAATTCCTGGCGACATTGTTCCTGCTTCTGCAAGTAAGTACCACAATTTCCTAGCAAGGAGCATCTGAAACACATGGATCCTTTACTAAATAGTTCTAAGAGGTCACCGAGAGAGAGAGAGAGAGAGAGAGAGAGAGAGAGCGAGAGAGGCAGCTATTCCATTTGCAAGTTTTGTGTATTGGGCAGGACACAGCCGTGAAGCTTCACACCAAGTGTGCCCACACACTGTAAGCACCACTCTCCTTCATTGTAGTGGGAGACTCAAGCAGCTTTTGCCAAGGTTTAACTTGAATTCATGACAAGGACTGCGATGCTAATCCATGCCTTCCAAGTCAAATAACGTCCAGAATCTGAAGTGGCTGTTGAGGAAGAAAAAGGAGAACAGAGATAGAGAGAAAAAAACAGTCTGTAAGCATCTCGGCCTTGTGACCTCTCGAGCATGGGCTTCTGAAAAGCTTGCAGCAAGGACCTTCAGTCTGCAACAAACTGACTGGTAACCCCCGTAATCCTATAAAACAGGGTACCGTTCATTTATTTATACTTGTGTACAACAGGATAGATACCATGTCTTATATTAGTAGAATGACTTACCAGCAGAGAGGCTTTGTCTAGCCCCCAGATGACCAAGATACCGTCTGGGAAACCAAATACTATGGTCCACCTCTATTAGTAGGGAGGACCAGAAGTGATTGAAGTTAGAACACAAACTTGAGAATGGCAACATGGAAGGGTCAACCTGAGCTGCCCTAACCATGCCAGAGGATGGAGGGGAGCACAACAAAAAAGGCTCAGGGAGCTCAAATGCTTTGGCCTATGCGATCAGAGTAGAAAATCCACCAACTGCTGTTGCCAGGCAAAGAGTAACACTGTCACTGGTACTTAAATTATCAAGAGAGCATTGTTCCTGACATTACCACCAAATTAGGACCTAATCTATTATTAAAACAATGGTGGAATGACCAGATGAAGCCGGGTACATGAATGAATGACGTAGGTTCCAAAGATCTACCCGAGGACACTAGATATTGTATGTAAAGAAGTGTGGTGTATTATATGATGTGGTTGCGAGACCTCACTATGTAATACACTCACAATACCATCTTCGGTCCAGTCAGGATTGTATGTAAAACCTTTAGATCAACCATGGGTAGCTGTGGCTTTGAGGAGCAAGACTTAAACAAAGGAACATGTTCAAAGAATTTAGAAGTACCAAAACAATTAAATAAGAAATTCACAACATAAAAATCTGAGATAGATAGATTTTCTGTGGATAGCCAAACAAGATCATTCAATTTCGACTGGGATCCAGCCTCTGTGTGCCAATCTGCAAATCTCCTATTATCTCCTATGGCTTTCCCACCGTTTTTTACAGTCTTTTGCTGGGTGTCTCTTATATTATTCAGACTACTCTGTGAAGTAGGTAGTGAGGATGCAGAAAAGTCTCTTGGCCAGAATGAGGATGATACCCATATAGGCAAAAAAGGAGCAAAACCTAAAGCACTATGGAGGGAATTCCTATTATGAAACTCAGCTTGAGGTAGCAATTGTGACCCGCTTTCTTGGTGGTCTGTTAACAAACAGCTGAGTTATTATTCTAGAGCTTGATTACCTCTGTCTATCTGACAGCCTGTCTGAGGGTAGTAACTGGTAGAAAGAAAGTGCATTATGTCTAACGGAGTGGTTAATTCTTTCTTATATTTCTTCAGGGAAGCTGGGATCTTCTATGTGAAAAGTTGACCTCAGACAGTCCATGAAGACGAACAATCTTCTTTGGGAAAACCTGGGCTAATTCAACGTAATATCGGGCCCCATGCATCAAACCAAATACCGGTCGCAAACGGGCAGATTCTCAGAATCCGCCCCTTTGCCACTGGTATTTTTGCATTTGGGATGCATCATCCCAAATGCAAAAATCGCAATTTAAGGAATCTCTAAATTGCGATTCCTTAAATTGTGATTGCATTTAAGGAATCCCAAATTGAGATTCCTTAAATGCAATGCATGAAAGTTAAAAAATTAGCGATTTCGCTAACAGGAGTAGCAAATTACCATGAAGTTGAACTTCATGGTAATTTGCAAAAACTTTGAAAAAGGC
Organism: Lissotriton helveticus; assembly: GCF_964261635.1. Lineage (NCBI taxonomy): Eukaryota > Metazoa > Chordata > Amphibia > Caudata > Salamandridae > Lissotriton > Lissotriton helveticus. The sequence continues at coordinate 1,193,508,718 of NC_136059.1, forward strand.
ACTTTTGTGCATTTTTCAAAGTTTCATGTTGAGCACACACATGCCCTTAGGGCATGTGTGTGTGTAACATATGTGCAGGGATCAATTTCAGGGGTGCAGTAGGGTGTCATTTTTACACCCTTGCACCCTTGAAATTGCATGAGCAATTTGCGAGTACCTACTGGTACTCGCAAATTGCTCATGCAATCTCCAATTCATTCCTATGGGCCTCCAGGCCTCCATGAATGGGACAGCATTCCTTAATTGCGACTCGCAATTTGTGAGTAGCAATTAAGGAATGTTTAGGAATCGCTATTTTTATAGTGATTCCTACATGCATAGGCTTTTGAGATTCCTAAATAGCGATTCCTTAAAAATTGCTATTTAGGATTTACAAAAGCTGACGTTGATGCATGTGCCAGTAAGTGCCTTATGAAGGGGAATAAAATTAGCAGTCTCAGTCAGATAGTCAACTACAACCACAAATGGGGTGTGGCAAAGCAACATGGCTGACAGGAGCCTCTCGATCTCCCTGCCCGTCCTCCTGTAATTCCACCATAATCCCGAAGCCTCATCCTTAGTTCAGTAGGAAATGTGTGTCGCTAAACCGCACTGGCACCCTTCTGACGTGAAGCCACCCCTGGACACTCGCCGCAGACTGCAAGGCAGCCTCTGTGGACGCGACATTAGCAATATCGAGCTGCAGCGGATCCTGCCGAGAGGGCGCGACTCAGGGCAGTCGTCTTTGAGGAATTAGCCAGAGGAGTAGGTGCAGCTGCTCAGCTGCACCGTGGATCAGCGGGGAGCGGAGACTTCCTACCCCCCTTCTCTCACCTAGAGCAATTGTAGACTGCAGTGGCTGCGGAATCACGGGCTGCCATGTTTTGGGGTGGCAGGGATACTATCCAGAGACGCTCGGCCTGCAAAGTAACTGCATGGAGGTGGCATCAGACTACGGCCGAGGCACGAGGGGTGGTGCGCAGATTGCTTCTGCGTTCCGCTCTAGGTCCTAGAGGATTTTTAGCCCTCAGAGGGTGGAATTACCACAAAATACTGTCCAGAGGGCCTGACTGCAACCTAGTGAAGAACTGATGCTGCAAAATGAAAGACCCAGACTTCGAACAGGCCTGTTGCTAGGAGGCTGGTGAATGCTGTTTTTGCTTCATCACCTGGTTTGTCATGGCACGCAATGTAGAAGAGGGCAACAGCACAGGTGGGGCTTATGAAATAAATGTATCAGGCAGTACATATAACTGTATCTCCGCACCATTACTGGAGGAGGAGTGGGTGATTACCAGGCTGCAACATGTAGGCATTTTCTGAGATGGTGGAGTCACCTCCAGGGCAGTGTGGTGGAGCTGAACCGCTGCCCCTTTCCCGGCTGGAAAGAACAGGATACTCAGTGTGGGTGGCACTGCAAAACCCCTCTGAATTGGGGTGCTGTAACACATTAAACTGGGGCGTCTCCCCATGAACTTGAGGACAGAGTAAAATAAGAATCCCTAGAGGTGAGGGAGGGGTTTCCCTATGCTGAGGTGGCCATTGAGGACGAGGGGGCAGAACACCAGATGAGCTTAATCTGGGACATGAGATACACAGAACCAACAGCTGGACATTTAAGGGGAAGCCTCCTGACCATCCAGGCTGCAAGGCTGCAAGAGGGCGCATGTACAGGGACGCAGCAGTCGGCATGGGCAAGGACAAGGCGGTGAAGGCAGCAGGTCATATCTCAATAACCCAGTATACAACACCAAGACCCCCCCCCCCCCCCAGCGACTCACTAGACAAACTTGGGGAGCAGGGGTGGAAGAAGATGAAGTTGAAAACCCAGAACCAGAACTCTTCGCCGCCATACAGGGATCCAGGAAGGCCTCAGAAGATTGCATTGAGAACGTCTCGAAAGACGTAAATTTACCACATGCGGACCTGCTGAAGGTGGCAGGCAAGGTCAGGACAGCGGAAGCAGAGATTGTGACGCTCCAGGGTGGCGTAACAACACTAAAGCAGCAAGTAGCCCAAATGACGATGGTCACGAGGGTGCTGGAGCAGCTGGCGGAGGACGCAGAGTAGCGTGCCAGGTGTAGTAACATACTAGGAATTCCAGAAAAGGTGGAACAAGGGTCGACCGAGCAATTCCAGGAGCACTGGATATGAACACAGCTCAGCCCTAAGGGCCTATCTGCATTGTTCTCAATTGAGAAGGCCCACAAGGCCTTGTTGCCGCCCCCACCTCCAGGTGCTCAAAAGTGCTAAACTATTGGGAAAGAGACTGCATCCTGCACACTGCCAGGGAGCATCAGGCTATCCAATATGAAAATAATAAAGTCACTATATACCCGGACTGTACAAGGCATGTGCAGGAGCTCCGGAAATCCTACCAAAGGGTCAAGCGTAAGCTATGTGAACAGCAGTTAAAACATATGCTCCTATACCCAGTCAAAGTAAAGGTCCTGGCAAGGGGGAGGGCACTCTTCTTGGAAGTTTGGGAGTGGCTTGAAATCCGAGGTGATGGCCTACCGTTGATGGAGCCACGAGGGCAGAAGCGGGGATGGGGATCACAACAGGGCAGAGGCCCTCAATAGTGATCTGGCTGGATGGAAACACAGGTCCTGGTTACCCAGACTGAGCACATGATCACCGTGGGAGAAGATGGATCGTTGCAGTTGGATGCTACTATAGTCTCCAGAACGCCGAATCCTCTGCCTGTGGATGCCCTTGCTGAACTGGAGCCAGGGGCTCAGGATTTGGGCCCGAATATAGACACTGTACCTGAAACACTGATGGACGAGGCTCCTGATCTTGGGGGATGGGGCCTGCATGAAGGATACGAGCCGTGACTGATCCGAAGTTCTTGGGCTGGTACATTGTCAGGTGAAATTGAAAAGATGGTTTTGTCTGTTGAAGCGGTAATGCTTTCTTGGGAACAGTGAGTGAATAAGTGTGTAATAGACCACACGCTTGCACGCTTGGATCGGGGGTGGTTTGGGGGGGACATACTGTGGATATTTGAATGGAGTGCGCACAGTTCGCGGCAACCTAGAATTGAAGTGCAACTGCTGATTGGTATTGGGCTTTGCGCGTGGGGGACACAATGTTACGTTATTGCCCCTATTGGGCTAATTGGGATGCTGTGCACATTCTGGCACGAGCATGAGGTGGGCAGTATCAGCTGTGATGTTATGTAGGTTTTGTCCAAAGGTGGTGGGAGGATTGTTTTGGTTTCTTGTTCATTAATTGTCTCAAGTTGTATGAATGTGCAGGGGGTGGGGCAGTTGAGCAGCGACTATTGCGGCATGAGTAGGGCGAGAAATGTGAGGGAACGCCATGGCACTGGAGGTAAAGTTTCTTAGCTGGAATGTCAGGGGGGTAGGCACCTGCACTAAACAACACAGGGTTCTCTCCTTCCTGAAAAGATATCACCAAACATTCACATGTATACAGGAAACGCACTTAGATGATACAGGGCTGCAAAAGTAGCGAAAAAGTAGCAAAGCCAGGTGTTTCATTCCTCCTCTTCTACGTACCATAGGGGCACACTGATTTGGGTGGCCCATGGTACTCCATTAACACTCCAGTATATAGAGGCTGATGTAGGGGGATGTTTTGTACATTTGAGAGGTCACCTGAATGGTAAGGGCATCACTAATCTAAACTCTCATGCCCTAAACACAGATGAGCCGACCTTTTACTCAGCTTTACAGGATCTGATAACGGCAGACCTCATATCGCTGGGGAATTTTAATTGCATTATTGACCCCACACTGGAACGACGCCCCCCCAGAGCAGGCCCTAAAGCGCACATGACAAAACAATTGCAGATTATGATGAGGGATTTGGGCTACAGGATCTAAGGCGACTGCGACACCTGACACAGAGGCTCTAAACATGCTATTCATCGACTCATAATACGTACAGTACCCTAGATAGGATTTTTGTGACCGAGACGCCCGCCCTTCTGGCTGCATAAATACCTCACTTGGCTAGAATCTTGTCGGAACACGCTCCAGTGTGCTGCGTAGTGCAGTGGAATGCGAAAGAGCAGGGACCCTGTTGTTGACAAATGCCTTCTGAGCTCCTAGATGATTAGGAGGATTAGGCATCGCTTTCGTGGTCACTCTCAGAATATATAACCCTTAACTGGAACACTGCGGACAGTATAGGAACGCAATGGGAAGCCATGAAGGCGGTAGTACGCGGGGCAGGAATGGGTCTAACCTGCGGAGTATGGTGACGATTGCAGCGAGAGTTGCGAGACACTGAAGAGACACTAGAAGAACTTCAGTCAGATGCCCTTGGGCACCCTGGTACCCATGGTCAAGAACGCATGCTGCTTGAGCAGATCACCGATACTTGGGACAGGCTGGACAAATACATACTCACCCGCTATCATCATCGGTTACATGCTGAAGGGGACCAGGCCAGACTCCTGCTGACCTGGATTTTAAGTAGGGAGCTGCCCCCATTGATGACATTCTTACTTAACTTGGCAGGAGACATGGTGTATTCCAGAGCGATAATGCAGGTAGAGCTGGTAGAGTTTTAACAGCACCTACAGAAGGTATATCCCACAGACCCAGCAGTCCGAGCAGAACGTTATGTCCCATTCCTGGAGGGGATCCAACTGAGGAGACTCCCCCTGGAGGCCCGGAGGGAGTTGGAAGTGTACTTATCGGGAGAGGAGGTACTTGGGCATTGGGAGGAGATGGGTTCCAAATTGAGTTTTAGAAGGCTTCTCCGGAACAACTGGAGTAACCACTGCTGCAAACATTCAATGAAGCATTTGAGAAGGGTGTATTGCCCCCTTCAACGCGGGAGGGAGAAATGTGCATATTTCTAAAACCTAGGGGTGACGCCCGGGACGCTGCATCGTACCGCCTACTCACAATGATAAATTCTGATGTTAAAATATTATGCAAGATGCTGGCCAAGTGAAGATCAGTGTGGGTTTATACCAGGCCGCAGCACGGCGATAATCATACTTCGATTAACACACGTCATGCAAGAAACTCGGGATGGTAATGATGAAATAGCGTTGGTCTCCATCAAACTCAAAAAAACTCAAAAAAGCATTTGACACAGTAGTTGGGGATATCTGCAGGAGATGTTGAGGGTGTCTGGGTTCGGCCCACAATTTTGCAGATGGGTTAAAACTCTCTTTACAGATCCGAGTGTCCGGGTCCGGTTGGGCCAAAGCAGATCAGTGAAATGGACATAGTAGCGAGGCACACAGCTAGGGTGCACACTTTCACTGCTATTATTTGCTTTGGCGATTGAGCAAATGGCGGTGTGGGCCAGATGGGATCTTGTCCAATGGGGAATACGGGTGGGGGAATTGTACTCTTCTAGTATCGCTATATGCCGATGATGCGTTGTTCTATGTAGCATCCCCCCAAATAGAGATTACTGTACTCCTGCAGCTATTAGATGAATTTGTTGAGTACTCTGGCTAACGCCTGAACATACATAAGTCTTTAATTTTTCCATAGGCAGGGCTGGTTGCGGGAACACCCGAAGACCTACCGGAGCTTGGCTTGCGCTGGAAGACCGGTCACTGGTGATATATAAGTATACAGAAGGTACAAGGGGACACACAATTACTACACTTGAATGTGGCTAGAGTGCTTGAATCACTGAAGCGTTCAGTGGCCTTTTGGAACTCTATGCCCTGTCCCTTATAGGCAGAATTGCTGTAGCCAAAATGGTTGTCCTGCCCCATTGCCTATACGCACTCCAAAACTTGCCAAGTAGCATACCCATGGTGGGTTTTAGACAACTAAACTCAGTCCTGGGGTCCTTATACTGGGTGAGTAAGTGCAGCAGGGTAGCACTGCAGGTATTAACAAGGCAATATGAAGAGTGGGGCTTGGAAGCACCCAGACTAAACCTACTCTATTTTGCGGCGCAGCTCCACATACAGCTGGACAACTGGGAGAAGCGTCTGCTCAGAGGGCGAATTCAGCTGGACAACCTACCAGCAATTTTGATGGAGGGGGTGGGCACCTCCACGAACTTGCCATACGTGGTTAGGCAGACAGCATATCTCTGGCAAAAGTTAGTGGAGCGCATACCCAAGCAAGCACCATTCCGTTGGGAGTTAAATGATGGAAAATATGACATTTCAGGCGTGGAAAGAGGGTGGCTGCCAGGTATTGGTGGACTTGTACTCTAGCGACACCTTCATCGCATATGAATGTGCTTGTGAGGGGTTAGGTTTGGGGCAGGCACAGTATCTGCAGTATGCGGGCCTCACTGACCTGGTCAGAACAACCTGGCTACATATCCGAATGCCCCTCAAACAACTAAAACACTTGCGGCTACAACAACCATGTCCTCAATGTTCATTTGAGGCCCATACATTGTAACTCATTGGTTGCTCAACAGGAATGGGCTGTGAACCTCACCAGAGCTGATTTCTGAGAAACTGTGTTGAACCCATATATCTGACCTACACAACATGTATATTCCATTCACAGGCACTACATACATACAGTGAAGTTCACAGTTATATACATTTCCTCCACTAGTAAAACAAAACGGCCTCCCTTCACCACGCTTTTCTGTTATGGAACAATCATGAAACTGTTCCTCTGGGACGCCCCACTCCCCTCCAACAGTGCAGGAGTCATAACTTGTGTCGTGTGCTCCATAGGAGGAAGCCTGATGGCGTGGGCAGGAACAGATGAAAACTATGAGGCAAGATTCAAATTCTGCAGTGCCTGCCTCCACTTTCTATACTTCACACGAAGACTTGCAAACAGATCCACACACACACACACACACACACACTTCAAGTACAGGATATGTCATCCCTCGCCGCATACACCCAGATGTTAGATCCAATTGCGCGGTCTCTGGGCTTTAATTCATTCTGTCAACAACTGACAAATAAACACGTGACTGGAGCGTCAGACTCTCCCTGACGTATTGCTATTTTGCTGGCAGGGCAGGTGTGTTGAGTCATAGATTTTGGGATTAAGAGCAATTGGCTCATCCTGTAAAATCCCCATTCCTTTTCAGTGCAAGTTGCCACTGCTCATGTGTGCAACTTTTACTTTAGAGCCTACCACACGAAAACCAATAACAAAAATAGCCGCAAATACCTCATTCGTATCACAATATATTACCACATAAAGGAGCAGTATTATAGGACTTCAATAAAGTGCAGCATGAGCCACCATCTGCCAAATCGTGCTTCGAAACCTAAAAAGTAAATGAAAGGTTGCATCCTCTGACTGCTCTTGGAAGGCAGTTATTATGTACAGTGTAGAATTTAAGGAATTAAAATAGCCTGTTTTGAAATGTAATCTCTCATTTTCTGTCTGTGGCAAAGTAGATCACACATGTAAAATTATTAGCAGGCAAAATTTAAAAACCGCAGAGCTCTACCTGAGTCTGGGAGAGGTAACTGGGTGATTATTTGCTGTCTACACGCCTCCCAGAACTAAATGGCTCTGGAGGGTCTAATAGCCCTTTGAAAAGATCTAGGGCCACATTTATGAGAAATAACGCATCGCTGCGTGAAAGCAGCGATGCGTCACTTTTCAGTGCGCACTCCTTGAGACATACCTGATGCGTCATATTTATTGTATGACGCATCATGTCGCAAGGAGTTACAGATATGTCAGAAATATTGACGTATCTGTAAGTGCAAAAGTGACGCATTGCTGGAGTGTGTCACAAAAGTGACGCAACTCCAGCAATGCGTCCTTTCACATGGGTCAAGCCCAATGTGAAAGGGCCTGCGTCAGTCTTACGTCTGCTGTGAGGCAGGCGCAAGATTTTGACGCACCAGTGTCCTAGAAGTGACGCAGTGAAATCTTATAGATTTCACTACATCACCTCTACAACCCCTTCTTGCGCCGGAATCCCCCCCTGCATACATTATACCTAGCGCAGGTATAATGTGACGCAGGGGTTTACAAAGTGACGCATCTACCTAGATGCGTCACTTTGTAAATATGGTGCAACAAGGCACATTTTTTACACCGCTGGTGCGTCACAAAAAGTGACGCACTGGTGGCGCAAAAGTGATGCATGGCCTCATAAATGAGGCCCCTAGTCCCTATTGATGGCACAAACACAAGGATACCAGCAAAGCTGGTATGCTGGCTGGACCACCAATAAGAATGGGTCTCCTTACTGAATTTGCCCATGCGCTTGCACGGATACACAATTTTATTTCCCCGTCTTAGAGGTCAAGAAAGGCCTCATAAGTCGTAGGTAACAAACTTGACAATATTTGTACTAGCTATCCCTTTGAAATCTTTTACCTGTGAAGGTGAAAGGTTACATTAATCAATATACATTTACTCATATGTCTTCATCAATGTGCTCCTCCTCCGGTTGCCTTTCGGTTACTGGAGTATAAGGGGAGAAAGATTGTTAGATGCCTCCCTATAGCGTGTCATAGTCTGTGACATTAGATGAGCAAGTCAGAAAATGGAATGTGGAGTAATCAATTCCTGTTTTTTTTGTGTGGAATGTGGAGCACAGTAATTCTATCTTGGAAGTTTGCTAGGTAGCTGGGAGATATAGAATTGTTGGCATTCAAGTTTGTGATTGGAAACAGGAACAGCAGTCATATACTGCGCTATACTGCGCTATACTGGGCTGTCATTGAATAAGCCCACATGCAATCAGCTATGTGAGTCTCTAATGTTCTTTTCCTGCTTATATACGTCCAGACGGTGCTCCCCAACAGGCCTAATGGGTCTCTTCGGGTACTCATGTGTCCTCATCTGTCTTCGTTCGATCCATTGATTAGTGCATAGTCATGCAGGAGGCTGTGAATCATCTTGGAAAGGCCAGGGGTGATGTCTCCATATCGCTCACTATCGCTCAACGGTTTCTGGGAAATATGACATCTTTGAAACAGCACAAGGGCCTCCAGCAGTCCTGCAGGTCTCCCAGTGCTAAGGTTATGTTTGTCTTGGGTAACAGGGACTCAGGCTCCGTGCTTAGGGTTTTCAGCAGGGCCTGGGCTTAAGTGCATCCCCAGAAGAGGTAATACTTTGTCTCGTCTGTGATGCTCTCTCTCAGGTAAGACTTGAAGCAATTGAGCACTATTGCGTACGTGAAGGTTCTCACTTGCACAGCATCATCATCTGCCATCCAGGCTATGTTCTTGGGCTTGTTTGTCAGGCGTCTGTTTTCCCACTCATGGCCTGCTGTTGCTAAAGAAAGAAAGCTGCTATGCTTCCTGATGTTCTTGCTATGATCAGTTTTTGGGTGATCTACAAACTCCACAAGCCCAGGGTTTCTGCTTCCAGGCCAAACTCCTTCCCAATCTTTTCCATTTCCCCATTGTACCATGGCATGGCACAGTTGTAGTGCATGTCGCTCACCCACTCTGCCTATCCAAGGCACCAGCATTTTGGTCGTAGGTAGAAGCCTGCCATCAGGATGCTGGAGTAGCTTTCCTCTTTGTTCCTCATGCTGTTCCTCATGCAGTGTTACACAAAGACCCCCCTCAGGATTGTGGCAATGTCTGGCATTGCTTTGTTTCCCATCTCATGGTTCTTGTACTTCACATCCTTCTTCACTCTACCTATCTTCGAGTTCTAGATGAAGTAAAGGATCACCCTTCTGAAGACCTTGGCTGTTCTTTGTTGCACTAGGCAAAGTTGAGTGACATACTGGAGCATGGCAGAGTCTCGTTCTGCAGGACCAGTGTCTTCCTTTTGATCTTCAGCTTCCAAGGCTCCTGAGTCCCAGCTTCTACTTTGTCTTTGCTAGTCCCATGTCTTCTCTGCTGCAACATTTCCTCTAACCAGATTCACAGGATCTTTATGAAGTCATTTCATGAAGTCATGCTTGAATAGGAAATGCATTTGGTCCCAAGTGGGGGCCCAGTTGCCCATGAGCAGGGTTTCCAACTTGGTGCTATTGATCTTCACTTCTGATGGTGTGCAAATGAGATGCATGTCTTCTCCAAAAAACTAAGACGTCCTCCACCATGTGAAGGAAACAATTCACTTTGCCTTTTTCTGTGCTGCCTGGTACCATCACTCCCTTGATGTTCTCGTTCTGTGTGATAGGTTCAATGAGGAGCTCTATGACACAAATAAACAGAGGAGGTGAAAGCAGTAAGACTTGCCTGACCCCTGACAGAAGTGTGAAAAGGTCTGCTTTCCTTCCGTTAACCATTGCAGTGTAAAAGATTGCTATACATTGTTCTCACCAGTGTCCCACAGTCCCAGTGTTTTGACTGACAGCCCATGAACTCATGTGAAATGTGTCTAAATGCCTTTTACTCACCAAGACTAACTATGGCTGCCTGGATCTTTCAATCTCCCACATACTCAATTTTGTCTCAGACCAAGGCCAGACTGTCCATGCTTTGCTGACCCAGTATCCCGCAGTACTATCCAGGATGGAATACTTTTACAATTATCCTTTTTAGATGGTTGGCTGTTATCTTCACAACGATTATATTGTCCACATTAAGAAGCTAGATTGGCTACCAGGTTTTGAATTATTCAGCCTCTCCTTTCTTCTTGTATAAAAGTGTCATCATGTCTTCTTGCAGGGATTGCGGCATACTACCCTTTTCCACCATGTTCTCATAAAGCCAGAATAAAGCCAGGTCAATCAGGTCCCACAGTTCAACATAGAGTTCCTCTGCCCGGAGTCTAGCTTAGCTTCAAGGTCATGACTGCCAAATGCAGTTCATCCAGTCTGAAGGGTGCGTTCAGGTCCTTCTTCACTTCTGAGATGCCCTCTAGGTAACTGTCTCACTGATTGTACTCAGACAAATACGGTGAACTAAGTTCACCATAACGTCAGTTACAACTCTCATGACTTGTTCTTTTCCCACTTCTCTGAGTCCTAAATCCTCACCAGCATGGTGTGGGCCAAGTGAAGTGTCTTGAAGAAGTCTAATTTCTTATCTTTCTCAAGGTTCATAGTTCTGATTTGAAAGATGATTTTCCCAGATTTTTCCCTGAAGTGCTCAGCAAGCCCTTTTCAGGTTTCTTCAGCCACGTCCAATCCCCTGGGTTCCAGTTGAATAGTTGCTGCAGTTTGCTTTGGAGGTCCTGAACTCACTCTCATCTGTGAAATGCTTTCCACGATCAGAGTGGTGGCCCCTAAGTACTTTCATTTGTTCTTTTGGACCAGAAAGATGGTTGTGTGTCCACTAGTCTTCAAGTTGACTGTACGACTGGCAGTACAGAATCCCATAAAGCATACAGCAGATGTCTTGGTTTTGGGCTACCAGGAAGAGTAACAAGCTAATGTGTCTGACCTTATCCTTAAGACTTCTGATGCTCAAGGTGACCAAAGATACAGATATTGGGCTTGATTCACAAAGGTAAACGTACACTTTCATGTAAGTTTACAATTGTTTGCTGTTCGCAAAGGAATTTACGAGTAGTATCTTGATGTGTGCTGAGTCTCCGCACATAAAGATGTAAGTATTTTTATGTGCAGAGACACTGCATTCGTCAAGATACCACTCGTAAATCCTTTTGTGAATAGAAATAAATTGTAAACTTACACAAAAGTGTACGGTTACATTTGTGAATCGGACCCATTGTCTCAACACTAACTATGGTGGTCTAGTTCAAATTATTATGAGAACAGGGCCTGTGATTCTTCACTTGGTGGTTTGGGCAACCTCCAGATCTATGCTTCCTTCTTCTTTTTCCTGTGTGAACTTGATGACAACTGCAGTCTCTGCTTCTGGCACCTCCTGCCATATGATGTATTCATCTATTGGTCCTCTTTCTGCCAGCCCATAAATCTCCAGGTACAGCCTTTGCAGTTGTTCCTGGTGTTCTCTTTCTGTTTCTGTTGGGGTGCCCTCCATGTTTCTATCTCCTCCTCCCGAGTCAATTATATAATCTACATCTGCTTGGTCTGTTTGGGATGTGTAGAGCTTCTAAAGGGTGTAAAGTTCATCTTTCATTTGACTTATCCTCTTCATGATTTTTCATGAATGTAACTGTTCTTCCTCCTTCTCCTTCACAGCTTGGATCTTGTATTCATTGAGGCGAGTTAGGTGCAGAAGGTGCTTTGGCCTTCTGTCCAGACCAGTGGCACCTCCTCTCTTCCTTCTCCTTTCTCTCCTTCTTCCACTTGGTGTAAACGATCTGAAATCTCATCTGACTCCACTCTTCTGGCAGCTCTTCCTCATCTCTGCTTTCCATGGAATCCTCCTTCTTCTTTATTCCTTTCTTTCTTCAGTTTCTTTCTCCTATCGTGGCTGGTGTCTTTGGTATTGAATCAGTTTCAGCATTCAGCCACTTGTGGGCTTTGGGGAAGGAGGGTATATGCTTCTTTCAAAGATTCCTCCTCAGTGGCTCTCACTGGGAGGGATTTTCTTATAGCAGCTGTGGTCCCAGGAAGGATGGGTTGTTCCATTCAAGGGTCCTACCCTGCCTCAGGTTCTTAAATTGTTTCCACCTTCTTGAGTCTGGCTTGTGGTGGCGTCTCTAGGGCTGGGCTTGTGGAAATCGCAGGAATTACCGTTAGCATATGCTGAAGCCATTTTGTTTGTGGCATCCATTTGCATTAGCCATGTGTTAGCCGGATGTATGACATCACAACGCATACTTTTACATCGCATGCCTTTACAACGAATACCTTTACAACGCATAGTGCTTTGGGGCGCTGGATAGTGAATAGTTTAATTTACTATTCCAACTCCAGTCCCCGTGGATAGTAGGGAAGGTGTTGGATAGTAAATTAAACATATTCCCTATCCTAGAGCACCCCCCAGCGCAATGCGTTGTAATGGTTTGCGTTGTAAAAGTTGCGTCGTACAGGCACTGCGTGGTAAAAGTTGCGTTGTAAAGGATGTTTCCCGTGTTAGCCATGTGATTCTGCCGTCTTCACTGTTGCTTGTCTTTCTATTTCGCTTGAGTCATCAACTGTAGTTAACTCCTTCAGTACTGAGCCAGAGCATTGCATATGCTCAGAAAGGCCTGTAGCTGCTAGAATGCACCTGTTTTCGAATGTAACTGTCAGGCTGTTTCAACTGACTAAGCTGTACTGTCACCTCCCACGTTGCTGAGTAAGTTGTTTCTGTCTGCCCATGTTAGTCAATAACTATTCCTGTATATGCCTGTACCTCCTCTTTGAGTCTCCATGCTTACTCAGCGGTAAATATGGTATAAAAGACCCTTGGTTTCTGTATTCCACAGACTACCTCATACAGTGCCGGAGGGTGTTGTATTGATGTTGTCCCACTCATGAGTAATTAATAAACCTGTTTTTTTAATATTCCAGCCTCTGTGCCAATTTCTATATGTTGGTTTAAGGACCAGTGGGCAGATACGGGTGAACCCCTGCACCAGTGAGCCCCTAAAAAGGCTCATTTTTCCACAGACTGAGAACCCAAAGCAGCCCTGGCAAATTTTAACAGACCAATTCCCATACGGTGCAGCGAGCGAGCAGTGAGCGAGCCTGATCACTGCAGAGACGGTTTGCAGGGTTCTCCTTCCAAGAAAATTCGGAAATAAATAGCAAAAATGGTGCACTCTACAACACATTTTTCAATATAAATTCAAATTAATTTTAATGGGCCGTAAATGAGCACCTTACAGCACACCATTATAATTGGACATACCCACAGACATTCTTACAGAGAACACAAAATAAAGGCAGACCAGAGAATAGAAATGAACACAGAACACATTTTTGTGACAAAGCAGATCTGATAAGGTGCACAGTGAGAAGTGCAGTGAGTGAGCCTAACCACTGCAAAGAGGGATGGGGAGGGGAGGAGGGTCAGCCCAAGAACATTTTGAAAGAAATTAAATTTTACAACATATTTTTCATTATATAATCAAATGTATTAACTTTTAAAGCATTAACTGCCCTTACAGTGGACCAGGATACCCAGTCATATCCAGAGACATTCTTACAGAGAGCACATTAGTTCAACATCTGTTGCTTCTGGTGCAAGATCCCACCCTTTCGTGTTTTTCTTATATAGCAATAATGATTTTTTTTTTAATATAACTGTGAGTAGTTTCGACAGCTCTAACATAACACGGCAACATTTGTTATGTTATGTTATGTTATGAACATTTATTACGCGCTCAGCTGCTCCAGCAAAGGAGCGTCCCGGCGCCCGACAAGGCAACAACACAACACAAGCTTAAAAGAGTGGACTGATAAAAACAATAAGTCTAGGGAAACAAAAAGGTCTTGACTGCCCTACGGAATGATAGCAGATCAACAAGGGTACGTATTTCCAGAGGGAGGGCATTCCACAGAACTGCAGCACGGACACGAAAAGAACGCCCACCGGCCCGACTACGCTTGAACCGTGGAACCACTGCCAGTTCGAGGTCCGATGAGCGTAGTGAGCGGCTTGGAACGTAGGGAGACAGAAGATTCAAAATAATCTGAGCAGAAAAGCCATTAAGGATCTTGTGGGACATACACAACATTTTAAATTGGATCCTCTGCTTGATTGGTAACCAATGAAGGGAGCGCAGGGTATTAGTGACAGAGCAAAACCTGGGTAGACCTACGACTGCTCTGGCGGACGCGTTTTGCACGCGTTGAAGGCGAGTGAGTTCGGCCTGGTTTATCCCTACCAGGAGGGAGCTGGCATAGTCCAGCCGAGATATCACCGTTGCCTGTATCACGAGCTGTCTAGTCAGGGCATCAAAATATTTAAGCACTGGTCTCAGGCTGCGCAGGATGCCAAAGCAGCAGGCAGCGGTACGTTTAGTGTGGCAGACAAAACCCCTAGATTTTTTATCTCAGACACCGGAGTGGGAGTGGGGCCTAACTCTGAGGGCCACCACATGTCGCCCCAGAGTTCCGCTTGTCTGCCGAAGACCAATATTTCCGTTTTCTTTGCGTTCAACTGGAGACAGTTGGAGGTCATCCAGCTGGCAACCGCCCGTAGTCCATTCTGGAATGTAGGGGCATCAAGCCCTGCATCCCCGCTGATCGTGACCGCCAACTGAGTGTCGTCAGCGTATGACACCATGGTTATACCCCACTGCTTTACGACCTCAGCCAGCGGCCTCACGTAGAGATTGAACAACGTGGGGCTCAGCGAGGATCCTTGAGGGACCCCAAGGTCCAGAGAATGAAATTTGGACTGATAGGGCGGCGCAGCCACGCAAAAGGAACGGTCGGCAAGAAAAAAGCGGAACCACTGAAGAGCGGAGCCGACAACGCCCACTTCCTCCAGGCGCTGCAGAAGAATCCCGTGCAAGACGGTGTCAAAGGCGGCGCTCAGATCTAATAACACAAGCGCCGCCGTTTGACCCGCATCAAGCACAGCACGCAGATGCTCCACCATGAAAAGGAGGGCCGTCTCCGTGCTGTGGCCAGCTCGGAAACCATTCTGCGTGGCATCCAAGATGTTAGTGCGCGTAAGATGATCTGTGAGGGCAATGTTGACATGCGCCTCCGCGACTTTGGCCGGCCAAGGAAGGAGCGAAATCGGGCGGTAGTTCTCGGGTTTGCTGGTATCCAAAGACGGCTTCTTCAGAATAGGCCTAACCACTGCCTGTTTCCATTTAGCAGGCACCAGACCAGATGTAAACGAAGTATTAATCAGGGAACAGACCGGCAGAAGGTTGGAAGATGCTAGGTCTCTGAACAGCGCCGGTTTTAGCGGATCTGCCGGAGACCCCGATTTAACTTGTTGAGCCAGTATCTTAAAGCTTTCCGGGGAAAGGCAGGGAAAGGAGTCCAAAACATCCTGCCTTCGAGGGCAATGAAACCCTACACCAGAAGGCACGGCCATAGGAAAGGCACGATAGATGGTTTGGACCTTTTCCAAGAAGAAAGCCGCCAGAGTTTCGCAGTGTGCATTGGAACAGATTACATTCGTGGAGGCCTTTTTAGCCACAAGGTCCTTGAGGGCTTTAAAAATGGTTTTTGATGGATTCGTGCTGTTACGAAAATCGAGGGCATAAAAAGCCGCCCGAGCTCTGCAGACAGCACGATGATAAGATTTGACGGTAGCCAAATACATGGCTCTTTTGCTGATATCATGTTTTCCGCCATTCTCTCTCAGCGCGTCTACATGAGCTTTTAAGCGCACGCAAAGATCCATCATACCAAGGACTAGGGTCCCGCAATCTACTGTTACTCAAGGTCATCGGAACAAGAGAATCGAGGGCCCTGGTGACCCATTCACAGAGCCGGTCATAACCAGATTCCACGTTATCCACCGGGCCCAGCGGGTCCTTAGATAAAAGACGATGGAAATCATCCAATTTTAATTTATTCCAGTGACGCCTGAGGACAGTGCGCGTCATAGATTTGAGAGGAGACTCGGGCAATGGACACTGGATCGTCACCAAATAGTGATCCGTCCAGGCCAGAGGGGAGGGGAAAGAGACCCTTACCTCTGCTAGATTTGAAAAAAAGGGGTCCAGAATGTGTCCACCTACATGTGTAGGATGCGAGACCAGTTGGGACAGTTGAAGAGCCTCAAGATCGGCCACGGTACCACTCACAGCAGGCAGAGTCAAGATGTCAAAGTGGAGATTCAAGTCTCCTAAGATAGAGAAATTAGCGCATCCTGCAACCAACGAGCTGATGGCATCGGGGAGAGCCTCCCTAAATGCCACATCGCTGCCCGGGGGACGATAAATCAACAAACCCGAGAAGGTAAAATGAGGGGAGATGGAGATCTTAAACAGGGCACTTTCGCAGTCAGCTATTTTTTGGCCTTTCCAATCGCAGGGGTAGCAGGATTTAACCGCAAGCGCTATACCCCCTCCTCTGGAGGAGCGATTAAGCGTATAAACCGAATACCCAGGAGGGAAGGCCAGATTGAGAATACCCGTGTCTGTTTCCTGAAGCCAGGTTTCCGTCAGACAGAAAATATCAGGTGGATCCTTACCAATGAGGTCCGCTATATTCAGGTGATGTTTCACCAATGACCTGACATTCAGGTTCCAGATGATAAGGTCATGCATGGAACATTTACCGCCAGGAACCAAGACAGGGGCCTCACCCAGACAGCGCGGAAGAGCGGGGGAATCAAGCGACCATCCACCACAGGCACACTGGTGGGGGCCGCTCAACGGATTTACCCGTGACTTATCACATGTTGGGAGACACCGGCCAATGGACATAAGGGCGTCCCTTGAATAGCCGAACATCGTATACCATGCGGATCCGCCGAGACTAGTCCTGCCCCGTCCAACGCGTCCGAACGCGGAAGGGCGCAGACGGGCAGGACTCTGGCACGACTCAGGCCACGCGAAGGCACGCCCGCTGCGCGATACCGCTGCGCTTGTACCGGAATCCGAAAATTAATATGTTTTTTTTCTTAATTATAGTTGCAATGTTAGTAAGAGTGCATCCCTAGATGAGGGGCCATGGATGTTGGTTCAGGGTGCCTGATGTAGAATCAGAGTTATATTCATGTGAGGGAATACATATTTGTTTATGTGCAGATTTGTAGCATTTTTAATTTTTAGAGCAGCACAAGTGCTGCACAAAACCAAAAAATGCCACAGCAAGAATGTAACTCAAGTTTGTTAAAGTAGTTCAAATGACCCACTTTTGCCCTATATTTTCTGCCGAAGAAGAAAAAATGCTGAGTGAGGCACATTCCTGCTCCTGATTTACGTTCGGTTCTCACACTGATTTTTGACTTGCCAATCCTCAGGGCGACTGCACTAGAGCTCACATATGACCTCATTGTGCCTCCTATGCGTGGGTTTACCTAAAGGCTCAATTAGCCTTTTACCTCTGCTTCTACAGGTAGGAGTTAGAGTGGACTTTTTTGGACTTTTTTATTGTCAAACTGGTTTTAAAAGAACTTGACTGTTGCTTCGAATAACCTACCATTTGTTTTGCAATTTTGTGTAGCATAGACTCACCCCTTCGGCATTGGAGCACTTTACATGAGCATCAGTTACATTACACAAGTTCCGATTCATTTGTTTAGGCATATGGAGATTAAGGGATTTGCAAAACAAAAAGATAATGGACGGAATGTTGAAAATTGTCACACATTCACCCCCAGATTAAGGGATTTGCCCAGAGGGTAAATACCCTTTCGTACAGAATGAAAGACATCAAATTAGCTATACTGGTATAAACCAACAGGAGAACCTGGCATGCTGTAAGAATGTTAGTCGGGCATCACACCTATCAAAGATCACACTAGGTACATATATGGATATTTTATTTGAATGTGGCTTATTGTTACTTAATACTGATCTACTCAGAAATCACCAAATGCGCACTTAGCTATTTGAAGTGTCGCCTGTTCCTCTTCACTCACACTATATATGCATAGCTAACCATGGTCAATTTTGTGCCTATGCAGGCATTACATAATGACATATATTTTTACCTTGTTGTCGTGGTGGAGCGTTTTCCCCTCTCACTATTCCTGTTGGATACTTGGGGGGGGGAGGGGTCAGCAAGGGGGGATGGGGCCTTACCTGTATGGTTCTGGCTTGTTCCAATTCTCAATCGTAATCTATCCTTTTACTTTGTACTATTTCTGTTTCCTTTTTAACTCCTTTTATTTTTGTCAATACTAAGGAACTATGGTATGATCATTTAAAAAATATTTCTCTATACTACTTACACTATGAGGAACGTGCTCTATTCTTGATCATGACGCAGTCTCAATCTGTAGATGTAGACAAGGAGGTCCACTTCTTACCTCCTCTGCTACACTCACAACTGCCTCATCACAATACAACGCAGATGGGTGGGTTCTAATGCTTCATTTCACGTAGTCTACCTTCCACAATCTTCTGTTCAAATCACAAGTTCCTACTCAGGAGTCATACGACTGTTAAAAACGAATCATGCTTAACCCAATGCAGAATATCAAGATAATTTCACTAAATGTGAAGGGGATCAACCACCTGATTAAGAAAATGAAAACCATTGACTACATATACAAACTCAAAGGAGATATAGTTCTCCTTCAAGAAACCAAAATTGATTCCTAACATATGACATCAATGTGAAAACACCGCTTCTCAGAGGTAGCATACTCTGATAGAAGGGGAAAATAAATGGTGTCTTGACCCTAATAACTAAGAACTCTGATATAAGTACAATTTACAACCTAACAGATATGAAAGGACAATGGATTATATCCAAACTTTCCCAAAATAATAATGAGTTCGATTTGATGAATGTATATGCCCCTACAGCAGACGACTGTCCTTTTGGGATGACCTCTCCTCTCAACTAAAAATGATCCCAGAAGCCTCAACCATCATCTTTGCAGGTACCTTCAATTTACCCATAGACCATGCAATAGATAGGAATTCACAGTTCCCTCACCATCCTTTAGAGCACTTAAAAATCTATGCACAAGATTAAGTCTCGCAGATGCATGGAGAATCCAAAACCCATATAAATAAGACTATACCTTTCACTGCTTCCCACTCAACTACTACTCCCACTTTAACTAGTTACTAATCTGGAACCACTCCATCAGATTAGTTGATCAGACAACAATCGAACCGAGAGTAGATCAATCCTGCATAGCCATGTCAATTTCTGACCCCTGCCCTGTCACAAGACAGACACAATGGAGATGTAATGACGAGATACGTAAGCACCACAATAACGTAATTCTAATGAAAAAAACAATAACGAAATTTCCTAACGACAATAAATCCAACGAAACCCCAGACATTACAAAATAGGAAGCCCTGAAGGCCACATTACGAGGGGTGACAATTAAAATCCGATACAACATGAATAAAATTGCGAATTCTAAACTCTTAGACTTAGAAAAACAAATCACTGAGCTAGAAAAGTAACACATTTATAACAGAGATAGTAAAATCCTTAAAGAGATCACCCCAAAGAAATATGAATTCAACATATTAATAAGTACAAGAGCGGGTATATGGGTCAACAAACAAAAAGGTATTCACCTACGTTCAGCCAATAAAGCGGGTACAAGTCTGGCAACATACTTAAAATACAAACTACAGAATTATACCATTAACAAGGTCTGGTGCATGCTAGTCCAACTAATATAAAAAGAACAATTGATGGACAGAATGCAGAACAATGTCATACATTTACCCCAGTACAGAGATCTAGGTCTAAATCAATCGTTTTTTTGCTCACCATGCCATTCCAGTTTGGATCCAGTCATAGGCAAATCAGTGTTGACCCTGCGCCCAATGGGAACAGTCCAGTTCAAGCTGCCAGGCAGGTCCTGACTGGAAACGAGCATCCTAGGACCGGTTTCTGGCTTTCAGCCCTCTTCAGCCAGGATAGCTTGACTCCAGTGGCATTGAGAGCACAGGGCCCACGTCTGGGCATACCCGTTCCACTCTGGGTGACAAGTGCAAAAAGAACAATTGATGGACAGAATGCAGGACAATGTTATACATTCACCTCAGTTTAGCTAGTCTGGCTGATGGAGGTTGACATACCCCGAAACCGGTCCTAGGATACTTGTTTCCAGTCCAGGGAGGACCTGGCTTGGCAGTTCGGTATGGTCTGTTCTCATGAGGCACAGGGTCAAGACTGATTTGCATATTGCTGGGTCCAAACTGGGATGGTGTAGTGGGCAAAAGAACAATGGATTTAACCCAGATCTCATGACTGGGGGAGAATGTTTGAATCATTCAGCATTCCGTCCATAATTTGTTGCAGTTACCCTTTTCGCCCTAAGTGGGATCGGTATGCACAGACGTGGGTCCCTTGCTCACTGTGCCACTGGATTCAAGCTAGCTTGGCTGATGAAGGGTGACGTACCCCGAAACCAGTCCCAGGAGGCTTGTTTCTGGTCCAGGGATGACCTGGCTTTGCAGTACGGTCTGGACTGTTTCCATGAGGCACAGGGTCAAGACTGATTTGCATATGGCTGGGTCCAAACTGGGGTGGCGTAGTGGGCAAAAGAACATTGGATTTAACCCAGATCTCTTGACTGGGGGAGAATGTTTGAATCATTCAGCATTCCGTCCATTATTTGCTGCAGTTACACTTTTCGCCCTAAGTGAAAATAATAATAATAATTCTGAGCTTGTAAAGCGCCTGGTTACACTTGCCAGTGTGTCCCCGCGCGGGACGGATATGCCCAGACGTGGGTCCCTTGATCACTGTGCCACTGGATTCAAGCTAGCCTGGCAGATGAAGAGTGACATACCATGAGACCGGTCCCAGGATGCTTGCTCCGGTCCAGGGAGGACCTGGCTTGGCAGTTCGGTCTGGACTGTTCCCATGAGGCACAGGGTCAAGACTGATTTGCATATGGCTGGGTCCAAACTGGGGTGGCATAGTGGGCAAAAGAACAATAGACTTAACCCAGATTTTTTGAACGGGGGAGAATGTTTAAAACTTTCAGCATTCCATCCATCATTTGTTACAGTTACACTTTTCGCCCTAAGTGGGATGGGTATGCCCAGGCTTGGGTCCCTTTCTCACTGTGCCACTGGGTTCAAGCTAGCCTGGCTGATGAAGGGTGACATACCCTGAAACCGGTCCCAGGATCCGTGTTTCCGGTCCAGGGAGGACCCGGCTTGGCAGTTTGGTCTGGACTATTCCCATGAAGCACAG
This sequence comes from Lissotriton helveticus, assembly GCF_964261635.1. NCBI lineage: Eukaryota > Metazoa > Chordata > Amphibia > Caudata > Salamandridae > Lissotriton > Lissotriton helveticus. The sequence continues at coordinate 1,193,530,180 of NC_136059.1, forward strand.
GGTCAAGACTGATTTGCATATGGTTGGGCCCACCTGGGGTGGCGTAGTGGGCAAAAGAACAATGGATTTAACCCAGTCCTCTTGACTGGGGGAGAATGTTTGAATCATTCAGCATTCCGTCCATCATTTGTTGCAGTTACACTTTTCACCCTAAGTGGGACGGGTATGCCCAGACGTGCGTCCGATGCTCACTGTGCCACTGGTTTCAAGCTAATCTGGCTGATGAAGGGTGATATACCCCGAAACAGGTCCCAGGATGCTTGTTTCTGGTCCAGGTAGGGCCTGGCTTGGCAGTTCGGTCTGGACTGTTCTCAGGAGGCACAGGGTCAAGACTGATTTGCATATGGCTGGGTCTAAACTGGAGTGGCGTAGTGGGCAAAAGAATGATGGATTTAACCCAGATCTCTTGACTGTGGGAGAATGTTTGAATCATTTAGCATTCCATCCATCTTTTGTTGCAGTTACAACCTAACTAATATTGCAGAGGTCTTCAAAGAATTCTACCCGACATCATACAAAGCTAACACCTCGCTAGACCCTAAGACACAGATAGATTCCTTTAAAAATGCTCATTTAAGCTTACAGATGAGGGATTAAAGCGATCAACTGACCCATCACATAAGAAGAAATAGCCAACTCCATTAAGAAACTAAAATATGGCAAGGCCCCTGGCCCAAATGGGTATACTAGTAGGCAAGTGGGCATGCTGCGCCTATAGAGGTGATAGAAGGGAGAGGATTGCCTGGTTTTCTAACAGGTCAGGTATATTGGAACCAGGAGGGTTGCTCCTTTTTGGAAAAAGGGCTCTCACACACTCTTGCTAGTGTCATGCTTCATTATAAGGCTTTACACCTCGTCGAGCCGGCACTGCAATGCTCAACGTGCACCCTCTAGGGGGCTCTTTGATGGAGATCTTTTTCCAAAGCCTTATGTAGTGTGCCAGTATAGGGCCCTAGGTATAGATAAGTGAAAAGTGTTGGGATGGTGGGTGATAGTGAATTAAAAGAGATCAATCAATCAATCAATCAGCACATTTGTAAAGCGCACTACTTACACGCGAGGGTCTCAAGGCGCTGGGGCGGGGGGGGAGTGCTGCTACTGCTCGAAAAGCGAAGTCTTGAGGAGTCTTCTGAAGGTTAGCAGGTCCTGGGTCTGCCGTAGGGGGATGAGGAGGGTGTTCCAGTTCTTGGTGGCGAGGTGGGAGAACGATCTGCCACCAGAGGTCGCTCTACGGATGAGGGGGACTGTGGCGAGGGCGAGGTTGGCAGAGCGGGGCTGGCGGGTGGGGGTGTAGAAGCTGAGTTGTTTGTTAAGGCATGCTGGTCCGGTGTTGTGGAGTGCCTTGTGTGCGTGGATGAGGATCTTGAAGGTGATCCTCTTGTTGACGGGGAACCAGTGCAGGTCTCTCAGGTGGGGTGAGATGTGGCTGCGGCGATGGATGTCGAGGATCAGGCATGCAGAGGCGTTCTGAATGCGTTGAAGTTGTTTCAGGAGTTTGGCCGCGGCTCCTGCGTAGAGGGCGTTTCCATAGTCCAACCTGCTGCTGACGAGGGCCTGGGTGACCGTTCTTCTTGTTTCGGTCCTGCCTTGTCATGGAGAGGCTAGAGTCGAGATGAACCCTAGGTTGCGTGCATGGTCGGTGGGTGTTGGAGCTGTTCCCAGTGTGGTCGGCCACCAGGAGTCATCCCAGGCCGAGGGGGTGGATCCGAGGATGAGGACTTCCATCTTGTCTGAGTTTAGCTGCAGTCAGCTGGTCTTCATCCACTCAGCGACGGCTTTCATTCCTTCTTGGAGGTTAGTTTTGGCGGTGTGGGCCTCCTTGGTGAGGGAGATGATCAGCTGGGTGTCGTCAGCGTAGGAGATGATGTTGAGGTCATGTAGTCGGGCGACGTGGGAGAGCGGTGCCATGTAGATGTTGAACAGTGTTGGGCTGAGGGATGAGCCCTGGGGTATGAAGCAGATGATCTTGGTGGCTTGGGAGCAGAAAGGGGGGAGGCGGAGGCTCTGGGTTCTGCCGTAGAGGAAGGAGGTGGTCCAGTCCAGGGCTTTCTCTTGGATCCCAGCATCATAGAGGCGTGTGCGTAGCGTGTGGTGGCAGACCACGTTGAAGGCTGCTGACAGGTCCAGGAGGATGAGGGCCGCTGCTTCTCAATTATCTAGCAGGGCTCTGATGTCATCCGTGGCGCCGATGAGGGCAGTTTCGGTGCTGTAGTTTCTGCAGAAGCCGGACTGGGATGGGTCCAGGATGCTGTTTTCCTCAAGGTACCAGGTCAGTTGTCTGTTGACAGTCTTCTCGATGACCTTCGCCGGGAACGGGAGCAGATAGATGGGCCGGAAGTTCTTGAGGTCCTTGGGGTCAGCCTTGGGTTTTTTGGGTAAGGTGTTATTTCTCAGCATGCTTCCAGCTCTCCGGGAAGGTCGATGTCTCGAAGGAGATGTTGATGGCTTTCCAGAGATGGGGTGCGATGGTGGTGCTGGCTTTGTTGAAGATGTGGTGTGGGCTAGGGTCTGACGGAGATCTGGAGTGGATGGTGTTCATGATTTGATGGTGTTGTTGTCCTTTATGTTGGTCCAGGAGAGCAGGGGGTTGTTGCAGTGGGGATGGTGGCCGTGGGGGGCGAATGTCTCGGTGGTTGTCGGGGCGGTCGTGGCTTTGAAGCTGTCATGGATGTCTGCGATCTTGCGATGGAAGAAGGTGGCAAGGGAGTCTCACATGTCTTGGGAGGGTGGGATGTTGTTGGTGTTGGAGCTGGGGTTGGAGAGTTCCTTCACGATGTTGAAGAGCTGTTTGCTGTTGTGTGTGTCGTTGTCTAGGCGGTCTTTGAAGGAGGCCCTTTTGGCGGATCTGATGAGGTGATGATGTTGGCGGGCGGCGTTCTTGTGGGCTGCGTAATGGTCCGGTGTCCGTTCACGGTGCCGTTTCTTCTCAAGCTTTCGGCAGGTTTGTTTGGAGGCCTGGGGGTCTTTAGTGTCGCAGATTTAGGGTCAGAGGGTGGGCTCCGGGTGAGGGTGGTGGTTAGCTGGTCTTTGGTGACTTTGCTCCAGTGGCGGCGGGGGATCTGTTGGGTGCGGTGGTGCGTTTTGGGTTTCCTGAAGGTGAAGTGGAGTTCGGGGGTGTGGTTGAAGGAGGCGTGGGAGCTTGCGGAGAAGATGGAGTCAAGCGTGTAGCCGGCGGAGTGGGTCGGTGTTGTCTGAGTCTGAGGTTTGCGAGGTTGTTGATCAGGGTGGTGGAGTTGGTGTCGTTGTTATTCTCGAGGTGAAAGTTTAGGTCCCCGAGGAGGATGTAGTCTGTGGAGGCAAGGGCGTGTGTACTGACAAAGTTGGTGATGGAGTTGCTGAACTGTGGATGGGGTCCGGGGGGGTCTGTAGACGAGGGTTAGGATCAGTGTGGATCTGAAACTACAGGTGTTCGACGGTGCTGAGGGTGTCGTCAGTGTTAGTCGAGACTCTGAGAGTGTTCCTGTGGACGATGGTGATTCCTCCTCCTACTCTGTTGGTGTGGTCCCTGCGGGAGATCTTGTAGCTGTCCGGAATGGCTATTGCGATGTCGGGGCCGAGGAGGGGTTCAGCCAGGTCTCCGTCAGGAAGCCAACGTCTGGGGAGGTTGAGTCAAGTAGGTCCCAGAGTTTGACGGCATGTTTGCGGGCGGAGCGGGTGTTGAGAAGGATGCATCTGAAGTGGTTGGGTTCTTCGGGGCAGCCAGGCCGCAGGTGCGTGATCGTCCTGCGATGGGTGCGTGGAGGGTGCTGGAGTCGTAGCGGAGTCGGGCGTTGTGGTGTTTGCGGGGGCCAGGGGTTCTGGCGCTGGGCGAAGTACAGGCGCGGACGGGCTTGCCATAAGCGCATCTGTGGTGCCCCCGCAGTGCGCCAGCGGTGCGCCCGCTGCGCACGGCCGCGCAGGGTCCGCCATAAAAGGGCAGGTGAGAGGGAGGAGTAGCTGGGACCTGGGGCGGGGAATGGGTGGGCAGGGGGGTGGGGCCGCAGGGGACACAGCAGCGGGAAAGACGAGCGGGGAGAGCGGGTGGGGGAAACAATAACCGAACAACAGTGCAGTAAGAAGGAAAAGGCGAGAACAATGCAGCACTATCAGTAAAGTGGACAGTACAAATTACGGCAGGGCTACCAGGGGAGACAGAAGGCAAAGGGCGTAATAACAGAGCAACAGCGCACAAGGCAGAGGGAGCGCACGGACAGCAGCCTTGAACCTGCGGCAGTGGAAGCTGTGGGCTATGGGGCAGCGACCCACAGGTGGTGCTGAGCAGTGTGGGTAGCGACCTGCCTTAGAGCAGGGTCAAGGGTCACAAGATCATGAAATTCTCTAGACTGAAAATTAGTTATTCAGAGAGTCTGCCTGTCTGGTAAAAATAATGTGCGCTACTAATGGAGACAATGATCTCTAGTGACTTTGTAGTATTAAGTAGTTGACATGTTTCTTGCCAGGAGTAATCTATATATGACCTGGGACAATTATTCAGGACTAAAGAAAAGGTAAATCTGATCTACACAATTCTTGGAACCATAATTGTAGAGCAAGTCATCCAAGCAGTGGGGTATCCTTGATAATAAACCATAAGAACCTGATTAGGCTAACCTTTGGAACCTAATGAGGCTGACCCAATTAGGGTTTCATGTATGTCTCCTCAAGGGAGTCTAGAGAGACACGCTGTATTTTTGCCTGGTCGCCCTAGCAGAATTTGTGCAGTGACCTACCCAGTCTCCAGCAACTCAGGAATGATGGGTATGCCACACAATTCTTTAAGGCATTCCCTTCATCAATATTACCACCCCCAGAAAGCCTCTTCACCCACTTCGCCAACTCAGGGCTAGGACAGAAGCTATTATCACTGTTACCCCAAAAAAAGGGAAAGATACCCTACTCCTAATAAACAACAGACCAATCTCCTTTGATTGATCCGGACTGTAAAATTTATGCCATCATTATCTCAACAAGACTCCAAAAATACATCTCTAAACACATCCATCCTTCCCAGGTCGGGTTCTTGAAGACAGACTATCTACTGATAACACGCATATATTATGCCACATCCTAGAAAAATCAAAGCTCTCAAAATCCCTGACAGTTGCAATTACCCTCAACACTGAAATAGCCTTTAACAAAGTTAATTGGAGTTACTTAAAATCGGTCCTTGAAAAGTTCAACTTGCCCATTCTCTCACTAGAATGATAATGTCAATATACCATAACAGCAAGGGTAAGAGAGAGAGGTTTCACATCAGAGGCATTCTTGTTAGGACAAAGAACTAGACAAGGATGCCCCCTATCACCCCCTTTCTTTCTTCTGGCCCTAGAAACCTTTCTACGTCATCTCCTCAAGAAGGAAGATATTTCAGGGGTTTCATTCGGTAAACTAAATATAGAACTTGCTGTGAATGCAATGTCTTATTTACTATAGAGGAAACCCCTGCCTCTATTACCGCACTGATGACATCAATACAAGAATTTGCAGATGTCTCAGACTATACTATAAATAGGGACAAATCAGAGGTGAAACTCCTTAATAATATAGGGAACAAAGAGATCTTAGGGGACTCAGGTCTCACATGGCAACCAAGATGCATTAAATATTTTGGGAAGAATTGTTGCTTAAAAAGATCAATAAACTTCTTGATGGCTGGTCACCAAAATGTATTTCCTGATGGGGAAGAGCAGAGACCCTAAAGATGATGATCACTCACTTAATGAACTACCTAATTAGTAAGCTACCCATGTAAATGTCAGAAGATTTTTTTAAAAACAGACATCTTCAAAACTTTCTGTTACAAGACAAAAAAATATCACTCAAAAAATTCAGGCTCGCTAAAGGCAATAGTGGAATAGGCACCTCAAATTTTAGAAACTATCAACTGCATTTTTATTCAAACAAGACACCAATTGGTTTATTGAGTAAGCAAACTAGACAACTATCTGGGGTGACATAGAAAAATGAATCCTTAATAATAAGCCAATGTATCTGTTCCTGTCATTGCATAATCCCCTCTCACTCCAAATACATTTTGTATGAAACTACAAGAGCCATCGTAAGGGTGGACTACCTCTCGAAAACAAAGATTTGCAATTCTAATCTGTCATGCATCTGTCTAAACCCCAAAATCATACGCAATGGCAAGCCTATTATATGGTATATTATGATTGGTCGGAAAAAAGAATAAATCTGATCAAAGACACCTTTGACAATGACTATTCTCTTCCCTTCTCCTCATTGTAATCCCTCTTCAGGCTAGAAAATCTAGTATTCCACAAATTCTTGAAGCTAAGAGTTCAAATATTGAAATGTTCAAGTCTTAAAAATGACCCCTTACTCCTGACTTTCATCAATGGCCTGCACAAAAAAGAACATATCGTGTCCCGGGTATATAAAATACTCCTACCCATATTTCTTAAATCCAAAATACAGAATGAAGAAAAATGGAAGGTGTACCCCTGCAAAAGTAACATAACATTTGATTGGGCCCGCATACATAGTTCCACTTTCTCGAACAAGATATCCCCAATGCTCCCCCAAACTAAATATATAATCATCCATAGAACCTACTGGACCAGAGATAAACTCCGTAAACTTAACCTCACACAAGCCACCATGTGCTGAAACTGTCATGAACAATACGGTGACTTAGCACATATGCTCTATGACTGCTCCAACCTCTGTTCTTACTGGAACTCTATTTTTGCTTTCAATGAAAATGAAAAGGCTTTACAAATCTCTCCAACACGTAAATTCATGTACATTCTCCTGGGCCCGTTAGATCCTCACATTTAAAATGAAGCAGATAGAGACTTACTTGACCTAATGTTAACACTCCCTTGCAAAATCAACCTCACTAACTGGAAGTACTTCGACATAGTCTCCTTCCACACGTGGCGCGGGTGGCTTCATTTTTGAGAGGTGCAGCCAACGTCTCTTTACAGTACTCTCCCTGATACCCATCATATACGCCAATATTGAACTCACTAGATACTTCTACACACCACTTCGACCCGCCATAATTACCTATCTACAGATGTCTGACCCATCCAGCCTCATACAATTACGCCCATGACTGGCTCTCCCTTATGTCCTCAGTCAACTAATCAGCTCTACCTTCTGACCCGCATTTAACACTCATGCAGCATTGACATATACTCAAATACCAACCCTAGCATTGACAGTTTAGTCTGCTGTGCATATAGATACCAATATTTGCTGTACATATAGTTCCCATGATGATGTGCTCTGGACAGACAACCATGGAATCCGCAATGACTACTAATGATTTTAATGTTGAACTGTTTGTCTATTTCGATGTAAAATGAATATCCATTTTATATTTTGTTTTCCATTTATGTTTCATTGCTGTTTGAAAATGATTTTTTTAGTCTGCTTTTATGGTTTTAATTAACCGGATAAAGTGATTTTGACTGACTACTCATCTAAACATCATCTATAATCCTAAAGTGTGCCTATATTAATCCATGCTTGGCACATATGTCTTCTGTATATGTACTATTGCTGAAATAAATGTTATGCACCTTATGTACCCCCCTCTTGCCGCCTGTACCCACTCACATGTTGTTTTTATATGGTTTACTCAGAAATGTTATTATATACGGACAAGCACTGTCTTTGCCTTAATTGCTTTTCCGAACAGACTTTTTGTTTGCATTCTTATACAAAACTCGATAAACACTATTTGAAATAAAAAAAAACGTGGTTGGCATTATACAAAAGCCCAGACAGACCTTATGAGATAATAAAAGAAGCTCTCTCATCAATGCAGATATCACCACCATGAGGAATTGACCAAAAACAGGAGATACTTTCCATTTTAACCTTTTATATGTATTCTGTTCTGCAGAATTATTGTCGTTCACTACAGGGTATCTTTTATATGTAAGAAATAAGGTATTTGTACACATTGTATATTAGGAGAAGTGCTTTTCTTTAATGAAATATGCTATGAGGACTATAGTCTTTAATTCATTGGAAGGGTTGTAAATGTCTCACTTGTTATTCGCTGTATTTAAACATGCAATAAAATAGTTTTTGTTTGAAAAAGAATTGACAATTTATATTATAAACAAATTAAGAACTCGGAAGTAGTAGTGGCCATCAGACATCTGACCCCGAAGAAGGCGGCTGGCCCGGATGGGATCCCAGGGGACCTTCTGATCGAGGAACCTAAGGCTTGGGCCGAATTAATTGCCATGATAATGAATCTGATTGCCAGGGGTCAGTCACCCCGTGCCTGACTCTTGGAAGGGGGCAGAGGTGGTCACTGTGTTCAAGAAGGGGGCTAGAGAGGACCCTGCCAATTACAGACCTATCAGTTTGATAGATGTAATCCAGAAAGTGGTTGGCAGGGTCATCATCTCAAGGGTTGGAGCATGGATGGAAGAGGAACAAATCCTCTCCCACCTCCAAGCAGGATTCCGCCAGAAGGTGTGTACGATGGACCAGGTCTTTCGCTTTTTTGTCATCTATTGGAAGTCAGTTACCATCAAAAGGGGTAGCCTTTACATGGCTTTCATAGATCTCAAGACGGCTTTTGACCTGGTCCCGCGAGTAAAGCTGTGGGAGACACTGGAGAAGATGGGTTTCCCCGGTTCACTTCTGAGTTTTATTGTAAGGCTCCACGAGGGGAATTATGCGAGGATCAGATGGGGCACCCAGGGCCAGCTGACAGATAGGGTGCCCGTGAGGAGGGGAGTACGCCAGGGATGTGTTATGGCCCGACCCTCTTCTCTTTGTTTGTGAATGGAGTGGTGGATCATCTGAGAGAGGAAGAGGCGGATGCACCATCCCTGGCGGGGGAAAGAATCCCCACTCTACTCTTCGTGGACGACACCATACTGATCTCTAAATCCCCGGTGGGACTTCAAAAGCTTCTGCACCGATTCAGCACCTTTTGCACAGATAGAGGACTTACTATTAACACCTCAAAAACTAAGCTCATGGCTCTCTCACCCTCCAAAAGATTTAGAAATAATTTTACGCTCAATGGGGCACCCTTGGAGCTGGTTGATTCATTCGACTATTTGGGGGTGTGGATAAATAGTCGGATGAATTGGAAGGACCACCTGGCCAAAATGTTACTTGGCCACAAAAGAGTATCAGGGGTGACCCTGAGGGAGCATCGGGAGTCAACGAGTAAACCTGTGGCACCGGTCATGGCAATTTATGAGGGCCAGATACTCCCGGCTGCATTATATGGCTCCGAGCTGTGGGGGTTTGAAAATGTTTTTGAGCTAGTTGTAGCGGAAAACAAGTTTTTGAGGGACGTGGTGGCTCTCCCCGTTTCTACCCCGCTAATTCCATTGCGGCTAGATCTGGGCAGGCGATCCTTCAAAGATCTAGTGCGGCTGTGCCCTCTACTGTTTTGGGTTCGGTTGCGAAGGTCCAGGGAGCTTGCCAAATATGCTGCTGGGCTGGATGAACTAATACTGCTCGACATCGGTAATAAGATCGGGAGGTTGAGCAACGTGAGGCAGTTGGTGGTGCAATTGGGCCTGAGAGATGTGTGGGTGAGTCAAATGCCACCCCCCAAACCGGTGATCAAGAAGTTATACTGGGACTGGGTTCAGGCAGAGGCAACACACAGCGGGGTTGGGGGTTTACTCACTGAACGTTTTTTAGAGTTTAAATGGTCTAGAAAGTTGGAACCCTTCCTCGACCTTATAGCCAAGCCTCTGGACAGAGCCCTTTATTTAAAACTCAGGTATGGGACCCTTCCGGTGCATGAGTTCACCGCGGGGTGGTCTAACGCTGGAGGTCCTCCGCGCCCCTGCCCCGGGTGCGCGGCTCCAAAGGAGTCTGTGGCGCATTTACTTTTTGCCTGCCCCGCTTATAAAGTTGCCAGGAAGGTCTGGTTGAAACCAGTATGTACGGGGTTGGGTCTGAGGTGCCACAGAATGGCCTTACGAGTACTCACTACCGACCCAACATCCTCCGCTATGGTATGCGGGGTGGCCAAATATTTGAGCAGTGCATGGCTGACTCGTACTAGGAGAATGAAGCTATATTCCACCTTGCCAAATTGTTAGCAGGCCCTATTGGCAGGTCGCTATGATGATGACTGGATGGATTGAAGTCATTTTAACCATTATGTAATAATGTACTGATGAGGATGTTTGACTGGGGTCTCATATTAATTACCCATTGTACTGTATAATGTGTAGGCTTGAACCTTTTAATTAGGGAATTTTATTGTCGATAGTTTTTACTAATGTTTTACTGTGTAAAATGTATTCTTTTATGGTGAGAATTTTTACCGAATAAAGATTATTATACAATTAAGAACACCTAAACACATCTATGCATTCATTTTTTAAAAGTGGCCCCAGAGTCTATCATTGACACAATGTATCTTCCTTTTAGAGACCTTGTGCTTCCTTTAGATTTTGACAAAAGAATTACATTAATTCCCTTTATTACATGTCTTCAAAAACCACCTTCAAGCAAGCAAATCGAGAAAGCAGGGCTTTCATCCTGCTTGGAATGTAACAGGTTCCAGTACTTCCTGAACAGTGCATGGGCGTCATAGAACAAGAGAAGGATTAGCCCTAATGCTGATTCCTGGCAACTCACCACCATGTCGAGGGGCATGTCTCTGACCAACCTTACTTTCTCCTTGTCCCTAACTTCCCATCGCATCACTTGGGAATGCTGGTTGGACAGTGAGTACCTGCTTACGGGATAGTTGGCTTTCCCCTGTTGGTCTCCTTCTTGTCTGCCTGTTTCCTTAGGTATGGCTGTCAATCCCTCCAAGTCTGCCCTTTTCCCCCCAAAGGGGCTTGTTGCTTCTGGACTTTTCCATGCTGATGCTCCGTTGGACGGTTCCCCTGTGCAGTGCTTGCACCTTCTTCAATATTGGGTTCTCCACGTGCTGTCTGTTGTCCATTGGGGGATACCTTGCTCAGTAATCAGTGGGGAGCCCATGGCAATTGATTTGACCATTTTCATGGGGTTTTAGTCCCGGATGACTGGTTTATCTGGTAATTACAGAGTGATTGGTTACCAGTTTACCGGGGGGTTACCTTTAGGGTTTTCTGGGTTAGCGTCTGAGAAGAAATTGCACCTTTTTCCTGAGAAGAGATTGCACCTTTTTCCGGACAGCATTCTGTCTGAACCACTGCACAAGACTCCCAAGGTTCAGAGTGAGAGTTATGGGTGTTTCCAACCAGGCATAGATCCCCTTTTGAAAGCACCGAGTACTCTGGCAGGCCTGTGAAGGGTGCTGGTAGGGGGTTTAGTTTTCCAGCATCAGTCCATTCAAACATCAAGGAAAGAAAGATTAAAAAGGGAATGCAATTTTGCCTTTCTGACCACTTGTCCTTGGAAGAGTTCACTCTGTGCCTTGCTGGGCAAACTGGAATCAGCACACTGTGGAGATCTTAAGACTCAAACTAGCACCATCACACAAAAAAGGCATCCTGAAACAAATCAGCCCTAGTGTGATCAACGTGTCTGAAAACGAACCACTCACTAAAGGGTACCCAATGCCTCAAATAGGTAATAAGGCTAGAGGATCTCCTACGTTCCACGGAGTAGTGGTCAAATTATCAGGAACTCCTCTACTTCTCATGCACAACCTCTCAACTTCCAGGACGCAAGTCTGAGCCTCCCCTGAACTTCCTGCTGAAAGAACTGAAAAAGTAGAAATGGAGGGGGCGATTCACAGAACTAATCTGAGATAAAATCCTAAACTTACTACTTTTGGTATTCACAGAAGGTATTTAGTAGTAGTAAAGTTTGGACTACTAACTTTACTACTACTAAATGCCTTCTGTGAATAGCAAAAGTAGTAAGTTTAGGATTTTGTCTCAGATTAGTTCAGTGAATCGGCCCCAGAGGTGCTGGTAGGGACTATCCATTCCTCCGATTCCCTCATGGATGTCAGGAGACAAAAACAACTTAAGTGGGCCATGTTGGTGCTATTAGGAAGCTAACAGAGGACGCCTCTCTCCTGACCCAGAGAAGAAGTTTAAGGATTAGCAGAAAAGGAGGAAACGTATGCACGAAACCCTGAGACCACCTACATGCTCCTGTTTGATATTCCTTCCTTGTGGAGTAAAATCTGACCACCGAGGACTTTTGTGCGGGAGGTAAATAGATCTATCAAAGGACAACCCCACCTCTGAACAATCTGCGACAAATTGAAGGGTGAAGACAGATGTTCATCGAAGACAGTATCCTTCTGCTCAAATTAGCTGCAAAAGTGTTTGCTACCCCCTGAATGTGAACTGTGGACAATGCATTGATCCTTTTCTCTGCCGATCGGAAGATCATGTACAATACCTTCATCAATGCAACAGATTTGGTTCTCTCCTCCTTGATGAGGTAGACTTTTGTTCTCACATTGTCCTTTCCGATTAACACAACCTTTCCCGGCACTGGGTGAGAAAAGGCCTTCAGCTGTCTCCAGTTGGAGTCGTATGACTCTGAGACAAGGACCCTTGAGTTTGACAGAGCCCCAACCATGCTCCCATCCTGTCAGACTAACATCCATCATAATAACCAGCAGGACTGGATGAGACAGGAGAACACCCCTCAGCAGATTTGCAGAATTCAGCCACCAAAGAAAATGTTGACTCATTTCCTGTAATAGTGGCACCCTCTGAGATAAATCCCAAGAAAGAGAGCTAAAGTTTGCCAAAATATCCCTCATTAGCTTCTGAAGAAAGAAATATTGATGTAGCCTAATCCCTTTGCACCTAAAGCGAGCATGAGTCTAGTAGTGCAGTCTGAAACAATAGATTCCGAATGTGACTTTTAATCTTGATTATCCTTTACTGCGGAAGAGTCACCAATCGTTAATCTGTTCGGAATCTTACTCCAATAAATGTTGGTCTTGAGACTCCAACAATTTGGACTTCTTCCAATTTATTAGGAAGCTATGATCCTGCAACAAAAACAAGACGCTTTCTGTTTGCTTTTCTCCTTATTCGCTTGACGAAGAGTGAATTTGCCAGCCGCGTCTGTAGGGGTGCAGGAAGAATCACTCCTAATGTAAAAGGCTCCTAATGGAATCAGCATCTTAAATACCTTGGGGCAGGTTTTATCCCAAAAAGAAGCCATGCAAATTAGGTTTTCCCAAAGCAAAGAACCTTTGGTGCCCTTCCAAGATTAGTATGTGGCGATAGGTGTCTCACAAGTCTTTTGTACTTAAAAAGTCTTTTACGCTCACCATGAGCATGATGGATCGCAGAGGTACCATTTTGAAGTGCATCATTCTCACCCAAAAGTTTACTCCCTCAGGTCTAATACTGGTCTGAAGGAGCCAGAGGACGTTTGAACCAGGATCAGGATGGAATAAGCCCCTCTGCCTTAGACCAAACAGGAAACCTGAACAATGCCATTCTTCTTCAGCAAGTCTGACAACCCTGCCTTGACGACTTTGCTTCTCACTGAGTGTTTTGGAATGGGTGGAGGGATGAGATCCATTTCTAGAGGCGATTTGGCAAAGCTAATGGGATAGTCTCTCCTGATAACACTCAGAACCTGCTAATTTGTGACATCTTGTTCCAAGGGCTATCTGACCTCCTGAATCCTGCTGCAGGGTCTGGATTGACCAGAGGGAGCTGTCAGAACCTTAGACCCTGCCTGCTTAGCAGAATCATTCTTATTCCCAGTTGCAGCCGGCATGACTTGCAGGTGGGGGGTACACACGGAATTGCAAGGGGGGTGTTTAATTAAAAACAATTTAAAACTTACCTTCCCAGGGCCTGCGACGTCGTGGCTCCTGGCCGGGTCCCGTTGTCCTGCTCTCCTGCTTCCCCCACTTCCCTAAGCTAATCACAACGATGCTCCCCACCAATCCCTCTGTCCAGGTGGGGTGGGATGGGAACGGCGCCCAGCTGGGTGCCTATGGGTAGGCCATTTTCTCTATGTAGGCTGCAAGCAGCCTCACACAGAAAAGTCAGAGTGTGCATGACCGGTTTGGTCGGCACCAAAGGGCCAGCCAAACAGTCAGGGACTGTAAATTCGAACAAGCGACTCCTCTCTGACCTGCCCAACCAACCAGGCATACCCTTCTGCTTTCTCACAGTGCAAGAAGCAGAAACATAAAATGGTATTTAAAATACCATTTTATGTGTCTGCTTCTCGCACTGCGAGAAAGCAGTGAGGTGACACTCCTCCGCACCTAATGAAGGAGCCACTCCTGATTATTCCCTACTTTCTTAAGCTGGAACTTAATTCTGCAATAGGATGAAGACATACTCTTTTATGGGGGAATCACGAGATGAACCACCTCAATATTACTTAGCATTGGAAGACTTGCCCTTGTATTCCAAAGCATGCTTCCTTTCCTTGAATGCTTTGGTATCATCACATCCAATTGGTGTCCGAAAAGCTTATTCCATCAAAAAGAGTTTTCAGCGAGGCAACCTCCTCAGAAGCCTCAGCTTTTAGCCTTTCATCCAGAGATACTTCTTCAAGCAAACAATACATCTGTAGCCACTGCAACAGACCTAAGAATATCAGGATGAAACGACTGCCAGAAACGTGGCCTATTGTTCCATTGCTGCCAATAGGCCTGACCGATCAGCTTCCTCTTGAATTGCCACCTCCAGGTCATCAAACCCCTTTACTTGTGACTGTGCAGCACAGGTAGAGTAAGAAGCAGCATTTTCGCCCTTTACCTTTGGTTAATCATTATACATGAATTGATGGGTACTACATTATTCAAAAGCATAACATATTAAAGTTGTACACTTGCATTTTCAATAAATTCATGATACTAAAAATAAAGTTACGCAACGCATGGCATCAAGCATAGTTGCTGCGCTGCTTTGTGAGAACTGGAGAGAGCAGAACTGTGCCATTTCTACAAAGAAGTGGTGCAAATCTGCTCTGGTGCACTTTCAGCAGGCATGCGCCAACGCAGGCCTCGTTGCACCATAGTGCAATGGTGTCCGTGTTGTGGTCAACATGTTTTTTCTGCAGGAAGGAATCCCTTCCTGCACAAAACTAAGCTTCAAACCAATTTCCTCCCTGTATGTGTGCAACTGAATGCAGCACACATGCGAAGAAGAAAATACAAGGAGAAATACTAATATTTGTCCTTGTTAGGCCAGCCTCAGGGAGGAGCGGGATTTTGGTGTAAATCCATGTCAAGAATTCTTTGTAGATACAGATTTGCATCAAAATCCATGGGTGGACGCAGATGAACGCCAGTGGAACACTCATAGAATGCCCCCTTGATGCGAAGTAACACAGACAATACATTGTGCTGCATTGTGTCGCTTTTGGTTACAAACCAACACAAATAGCCATTTGTGTTGGCTTGTAAACACCAACCTGGATTTTGCATCCGGTCAGCCTGAAAAAAGTAACACCAAGCTGATGCAAAATTTTGTCAATCTGGGCCTGAATACATACAAACCATTATTTACAATGTAACACCTATTCACAATTAAATTGACACATATTAGAATGATATATAGCAATGTTTATTTATTTATTTATTTGGTTACAGTGTTTTTCTATAGCACATCTTCACTGAGTGGTATTAGAGCGCTGTAGAATGCAACAATAACGTTATTAAAATTCTTCTTCTTTACAGACTATGCACAAAATAATTCGCACCAGATTATCGCCCAGTCACATCGGTATGACTCGCAGGTGGGTAATGCGGGGGGCACACGGAGAGGGGATTGCGCAGGGGGGTAATCCTAATTTTAAAAACACAAAAAAAGTTATGTTAACACCTTTGCTGGCCCGTCCCGCGTCTTCAGTCTGCGTTGTCCGTCCTCTGTACAACAGGAAGCAGCCACAGGCACCCTCACTCCCCTCCTCTAGGCCAATCACAATGCTGCAGTGGCAGCATTGTAATTGACTGGGACATCGACCCCAAAGGCGTGTATGGGGGGATGTATGATGTTACAACGCATACTTTTACAACGCATACCTTTACAATGCATTTTTTATAATGCAACATCCATTACAACACATTCCATTACAACGCATGCCATTACAACAAATTTTTAAAAACTACCTTTACAACGCATTCCATTACAACGCATGCCATTACAACAAATTTGTAAAAACTACCTTTACAACGCATTCCATTACAACGCATGCCATTACAACAAATTTTTAAAAACTACCTTTACAACACATACATTACAACACATAACATTACATTGCATGTATGGTAAGTATTGGATAGTGTAGGGGTAAAAATTACTATTCTAACTCCAGGGGGTGCAACAGTAGGGTAAGTGTTGGATAGCGTAAGGGTACTATGCGTTGTAATGGTATGCGTTGTAATGACATGCGTTGTAGTGGTATGCGTTGTAGTGTTATGTGTTGTAATGGTTGCGTTTTAATGGCATGCGATGTAATGGATGTTGCGTTGTAAAGGTAGTGCTTTGTAAAAGTTGCAGTAGGGTAAGTGTTGGATAGTGTAGGGGTAAAAATTACTATTCTAACTCCAGGGGGGTGCAACAGTAGTGTAAGTGTTGGATAGTGTAGGGGTAAAAATTACTATTCTAACTCCAGGGGGTGCAACAGTAGGGTAAGTGTTGGATAGGGTAAGGGTACTATGCGTTGTAATGGTATGCATTGTAATGACATGCGTTGTAGTGGTATGCGTTGTAGTGTTATATGTTGTAATGGTTGCGTTTTAATGGCATGCGATGTAATGGATGTTGCGTTGTAAAAGATTTGTTGTAAAGGTAGTGCGTTGTAAAAGTTGCATTGTAAAGGTTGTTTCCCGTATGGGAGGCCATTTTCTCTATGTAGGCCCTGGGGCCGACGAAACAGTCAGCGCCCACAACAGTGGGCAAGCCACTCCTCCCCTGCCCTCCAGCAGACACTAGTAGCCAAACCATGCCTTCTGCTTTCTTGCAGTGCGAGAAGCAGAAACATAAAATGGTATTTAAAATACCAATTTATGTGTCTGCTTCTCGCACTGCGAGAAAGAAGTGGGGCGACGCTCCTCCGCCCACGTGGAGGAGCCGCCCCTGATATCACCACATGTCTTTATTGTTATTAAAATTACTCATCCTTAAAAATTATGTGCACCACAGTGTCATCTCCATAAGTGTCTATTTATCACAATAGAATAGTACTGATTTAGCATCGGGACCCTCTCAGAGTAGCTGTGCACTCTACAACTACTGTGACTGATTGATAACTTTTCTATTGCTGACTATGAGTCCCCAAGGAATTAACCATTAAGATGTAAGTATCACAAATCTAGGACACACACTCTACCATGATGAACCTGGACATGGAAATCCAGTGCACATCTTTGAGATATCCCTTTCCTTGATAGTTCTAAGCATGTCAGCGGCCTTCCAAGATAATCACCGAGCTGAAGTACAATTCAGAAAATGCTAAACCAGAGACTAGCTTACAGCTCCATTGGCAATGTTTGAAAGAGGCAGCTCACTCTACATCCCAAGCAGAAGGCCAGCAAGTTTTCCAACTTGTTAGACTCGACCTATTTAATTATACCCAACTAACACAGTGGATCCATCAATTGAAACGGAAGGAACGTCAAGGTTCCGTCACCCTAATTCTATTGAAATGTTCTCACGGGTGGTTCAACGAAAATAGGTGTTTCTACTTTTTATAGATAGTTGAACTCCCGCCAACAACCGATGAATCCATCTTATGTGTCTGCATGGGACTCCAAACTGAAAAAGCAAATCGCTGGCGGTGCCTGGGAACAAATTTGGCCCCGTGCTGCAAAACCAGCAATCTGTACACAATACAAAGAAAGGGATTACAAGACTATCCTAGGTTGGTACCTCACCTCCATTAGACCACGCAATGTTCGTCTCACAGGAGCTATGTTGGAGAGGATGTTCGGAACGGGGTATGATGGCTCACATGGTGACATTGCGATCAGGTACAAGTATTTTGGTCGTAGACAATAGAGCTGATGAAATAATAACTGCCAGAGAAATAACTAAGAACCCCTCACTGTTACTTTTAGGTGACACAGGCGAGGATGTGGAATATCCACTGACTATGCACACAGGCAAACTCCTTACATACTTCCCAATGGAGCTCGCTTAACAATAGCCGAGGCATGGAATCAACGAAATCCGCCCCCTTGAAATATGTGATGGCTCAAGATTTGGCACTTTTATGGCATGAAGAAACTATCAGCTTTGGCATTTGCCAAAAGCGGACCCCCTTTAGAACAAAATACGGGATGACACAGAGGTGGTCCAGGACACATGTCCAAGGTTCTACACTAGGGGCGTAACACAGGCCCCTGGAGCCCCTGTTCGCAAGGGGGACTCCAACTTTTGAAGGGCCCCAAACACTCCAGAGGAACCTCATTCTTCCCAAG
Organism: Lissotriton helveticus; assembly: GCF_964261635.1. Classification (NCBI taxonomy): domain Eukaryota; kingdom Metazoa; phylum Chordata; class Amphibia; order Caudata; family Salamandridae; genus Lissotriton; species Lissotriton helveticus. The sequence continues at coordinate 1,193,548,484 of NC_136059.1, forward strand.
ATCAATAAATATTTTACTTGGTAGACTCATGGGCCCTCTTCACATTCTGCGGGAGGCATCATTTTATGCTACCTAAATGTTCTACACAGATCAGGGATTTGTAGGCATGGCTCTTCTTCGTTGTCAAGTGAGGGTGATGGCCCGCCAGATATTCAAGACAAGTTTTAGTTTAATGTGCGATTGTATTTCTACTTGAATATCAAAATTTACAGATATGAGGATGATGAAAGCGAACTCTCAAGACCCCCTCTGCTCCCCCATGTCCCCTTCCTTTTATGCTGCCATATCCTAATCATTTCATTATGTATTTCTTGATTAAACCACTGTTTACACTCTTGACCAACCACGTATCCTGCACCCTACAAAACTCTTTAAAATAAAGTTGTGGAAAATAAAATGTTAAAGCAGAAATGTTAGTCATGTTAAGTCTCCCATGAGCAGCATGGATTATTATGCTAGCAGGCATTGACAACACAGTAGCGACCTAAATAAGAAAGTTGAGGCTTACTTACTAGAGGCAGCTCATTTACACAAAAAATCATAAGTAAATTGACTGCAGACCCAAGGCACAGCTTTGCCTTGCCTTTCTGGTAGACTCACTCTCAAGTGCAATTCCTTCACGAAATAACAGGTTTAGCTATTTAGCTCTCCACTCTGCCCCCCCCCCACCTAGTACAAATAATCCCCACCCGTACGCTTGTGGTAGCCATCTTGTTTTCCAGACAGCCCTATAAGAATATGGGCTTTCCCACTACTTTATACATTTGTTTGTTTTCATCCAGTTTTAAGCTTTGGAGAATTGGAGGCCAGAAGGGTGGCCTTGATTTGTTTCTGTGTGCCACATCTCCTCCTTTAATCTGTTTTGATTCTTTCAGAAACAGTGTACTTGTCACTTTAAAAATGAAAAGCATGTGTATATTTCTAATTTGAGATCCTATAGTTACAAGTGCACAGCATTTATCAATTGAAGAAAGGATATGTAGTTTGAATTGCATTTGCATTGTAGTGGTGTTCCTGAGGAGATGTGGGGATCTTCGTGTGTTTGCCATGCATGAGCGATCATTGCTATTTTCTTCTGTGAAGAGAAATCCTTTCATTTCAGAATGGTTTGATAAAAGTAAAAACACGAGAGAGAAGAGACAAAATCGCTCTTCCCCTGGCATTTCAGTCTGAATCAATGTAGATACAGCTGCTGCTTATTTTCTGTGCAACTAAACATCCGATCTTTTGTCGGTTGACTGACTCTATAGTGCTCAACATTAATAGACAGGTGTAAGTTGGCGCAGTGAGTTAAATGCTCGCTGGCCGCTGCTGACATCAGCGAAACCTGCAGATCATAACTTTGAATCTTTCACCCAACCCATGGCTATAAAGTAATTTCCATTTTATTAGGTTACAGTGCTTACAACTGTGATATTATGCACAGCGTACATTAGTCTTTTCTGTTATGTGGTTTGTGTCTGCAGTGAGGTTTTCCTCAGATTCTTTAAGGTATGTACACATCGGCTATGACGAATCAAAGTGCAACACTTTGATACTGCATTGATTTTCTGTGTAGAATAGTGTGTAATTCCCCAACTGGTGCATTGTTCCATCAGTATAGGACTGACCCATTGTCAGCACAGTAATGCATGGAGTTCCAGCAAACAGTTGCTCCTATGATATGGGCACAACATTTTCAGTTTGTTCAGGGCTGTAGGACGTTTACTTTTAGCCCAAAAGCCCAGACATGGCAGCTCCTCACATCTACCCCTTACCAGCACACTATTAATGTTAGCTCACCAGCGTAAAATAATTCCGATAAAGAACAAATTGCGGGGCATATTACCAAGGGTGGCGATAGGCAATTATCGCCGGTTTAGCTGCCGTTTTCGGCCGCTAAGCGGCGATAATTCTATAGCTCTAGTAGCAAGCTGTCGCTAACTGATGTTAGCGACAGCTTTTAGGCGATAGCGAGCGGTTTGGGGCCCGCTTTGCATGGCAGCAATATTTATCGCTAATGACATGCAAAGTGGGCGTACCCAACCAGTTAGCGACTGTATGCAGTCGCTAACGTTGCTATCGCCTATTAGCAAGGAAGGCGTAGCGATGGAAATATTCACGCTAAGCGCGAATATCTCCAAATACTAACACCTGCCCAGACCAGTTCTTAGCCATGTTATCCAATGGGAGGTGGATAACATGGCTAAGAGCATTTCGTTGCTAATGCGTGAATATCGCTGTATTCTCAGCGATATTCACGCATTTCGCCGCTATCGCTGGATATTTTAGCACAATGGAGAAAAACGTTGCTAATAGCATGTTTTCTCCGCTAATATATCCAGGGATAGGCAGCGATAAAAAAAAATGCGCTAAGCGCATTTTGCGATAAATATCGCTATTCCTTGGTAATATGCCCCTGCATGTTTGTAGAAAGCCCGACCATCGTACATGTACCAGTTTACAGAAACGCCCAATATAACACTTTGTACACCCCTACAACAAAAAGTACACACACTTCTAATTTGCAAAATGCAAGCTATAGCAAACATTGGGGCATATTATCAAGCAGGGCGTTAAAAATTATCGCCGTTTTAGCAGCAGAAAACTGCCGACTTGATAATATGCCGTTGTGAATTCCCATAGAAGCCCATGTTCTGGTGTGAACCTGGGCTTCTATTGGAATTCTGGGCATATTATCAAGCCCATTATCACTGCTTTAGCGGCAGTTTGCTGCCGCTAAAACGGCGATAATTTTAATGCCCTGCTTGATAATATGCCCCATTGTCTCTTTTCAGAAAACACAAGTCTAGAATGCATCGCCATTGTAAGCGAATCTACCACTGTAAACAAGCATCTTACTTTATAAAGTGCCCCAGTAGTGCACACATTGTTACTTTTCAGTAGAACACATTGCCGCTTTTCCAACTCTACCACTATTAACATCAACTGCCCCTTTGCTAGGTGCTCCGCTGTGCACAGATTCTCACGCCACATAATTGCCCTACTAGAGCACATATGGACATTCCACAAACTGTCCCTCGGACATTTCACAAAATGTGACTCGTAAAGTACGTATTTCCGCCTTGAAGTCCTTCCCCTCACTTGTTTCCGCTAGCCCTTACATGCGGCTCGTGCCGGCCGGTGGAGAAGGGTGGCAAAGTTTTCTTATGCCACTTGAGAAGGGCTATATGGCCGTGGCACTGATTTAACAAAGTCTCCTTCTGCCTTGCTTGCTCCGTCTTTCCAGCTGCTGATGACGGAGAGGTGCAGCTGTTGCCAGTCCACCGCCATCTACCCACACAGGCACAGACATCACCTTCTAGCCCATGGGTACTCACAAACTTTCTCTCAGGGGCCAAATTTACAGTGTGGTTTGCGGCCGAGGGCCGCACCGGTGGGGGCGGGGGCAGTGAGAGAGGGGGCGGGGCTAGAGCAAAAAAAAACTGTGACCATGAGGTTGAACACAGGCCCCTGCAGCGGACGTCTTCGTCCACTGACCTACCAGATTCAGCATACACACATATCTCTCTCTCTCTCTCTCTCTCTCTCCCTCTCTCTCTCTCTCTTCCTCTCCATCCCTCCCTATCTTTCTCTCCCTCCCCCTCTCTCTGTCTCCCTCTCTCTGTCTCCCTCAGTCTGTCTCCCACCCTCTCTCTGTCTCCCTCCCTCTGTCTCCCTCCCGCTCTCTTTCTCCCTCCTGCTCTCTTTCTCCCTCCCTCCCTACCTCCCTACCTCCCTCCCTCTCTCTGTCTCCCTCCATCCTTCTCTGTCTCCCTCCCTCCCTATGTTTCCCTCCCTCCCTCCCTCTCCCTCCCTCTCCCTCTCTCCCTCCGTCTCCCTCCCTCCCACTTTCTCCCCTCTCTCCATCTCCATCCCTCCCTCCCTCCCTCCCTCCCTCTGTCTCCCTCCCTCCCTGTCTCCCTCCCTCCCTGTCTCCCTCCCTCCCTGTCGCCCTCCCTCCCTGTCGCCCTCCCTCCCTGTCTCCCTCCCTCCCTCTCTGTCTCCCTCCCTCTCTATCTCCCTCCTTCCCTCTCTGTCTCCACCTTCCCTCTCTGTCTCCCTCCCTGTCTCCCTCCCTCCCTCCCTCCCTCCCTCCCTGTCTCCCTCCCTCCCTCCCTCCCTGTCTCCCTCTCTCTCTCCCTGTCTCCCTCCCTCCCTGTCTCCCTCCCTGTCTCCCTCCCTCCCTGTCTCCCTCCCTCCCTCTCTGTCTCCCTCCCTCTCTGTCTCCCTCCTTCCCTCTCTGTCTCCACCTTCCCTCTCTGTCTCCCTCCCTGTCTCCCTCCCTACCTCCCTCCCTCCCTGTCTCCCTCCCTCCCTCCCTGTCTCCCTCCCTGTCTCCCTCCCTCCCTCCCTGTCTCCCTCCCTCCCTCCCTCCCTGTCTCCCTCCCTCCCTGTCTCCCTCCCTCCCTCAGTCTCCCTCCCTCCCACTGTCTCCCTCCCTCCCTCTGTCTCCCTCCCTCCCTGTCTCCCTCCCTCTCTGCCTCCCTCCCTCTCTGTCTCCCTCCCTCTCTCCCTGTCTCCCTCCCTCCCCTGTCTCCCTCCCTCCCTCTGTCTCCCTCCCTCCCTGTCCCCCTCCCTCTCTGCCTCCCTCCCTCTCTGTCTCCCTCCCTCTCTCCCTGTCTCCCTCCCTCTCTGTCTCCCTCCCTCTCTGTCTCCCTCCCTCTCTGTCTCCCTCCCTCTCTGTCTCCCTCCCTCCCTCTGTCTCCCTCCCTCTCCCTGTCTCCCTCCCTCTCCCTGTCTCCCTCCCTCCCTGTCTCCCTCCCACCCCGTCTCCCTTCCTCCCCCCTCCCTCCCTATGTCGCCCTCCCTCCCCTTGTCGCCCTCCCTCCCTCGCCCTCCCTCCCTCTGTCACCCTCCCTCTGCCGCTCTCCCTCTCCCTCCGTCTCCCTCCTTCACACTCTCTGTCTACCTCCTTCTCTCTCTCTGTCTCCCTCCCTCTGTCTCCATCCCTACTTCTGCCTCCCTCCCTTCCCTGACTCTCCCTCTCTCCCTCCCCTGACTCCCCCTCTCCCTCCCTCCCTTGCCCTCCCCTGACTCTCCCTCTCTCACTCCCCTGACTCTCTCCCTCTCACTCCCCTGACTCTCTCCCTCTCACTCCCCTGACTCTCTCCCTCCCTCTCTCTCCCTCCTTTGCCCTCCCCTGACTCTCTCCCTCTCTCGCCCTTCCCTCACTCTCCATCCCTCCCTCGCCCTGCCCTGGCTCTCCCTCTCTCTCCCTCCCTCGCCCTGGCTCTCCCTCCCGCCTCGCTCTCCCTCCCTCTGTCTCCCCCTCCCTCGCCCTTCCCTGACTCTCCCTCCCTGTCTCCCCCTCCCTCACCCTCCCCTGTCTCTCCCTCTCTCTCCCTCCCCTGACTTTCCCTCCCTCGCCCTCCCCTTTTCACACTGTTAAAAGTAGGTTGTGAAAGACAGCCCTGCCATCAGCCAGGGGCAAGCAAGCTTATGTATGTGCCCACCAGAAACCTGCGTGCCAGGTCAAAGCCCTAAAGGAAATACATGTGGCACATACAGGCGTGCAACACCCATTGAGTTTAAAATCGCCCCCACCCCCTTGTCAGCCCGGGATGAGACAGCTTGCCTGGCGCGCGCACAGCCGCGCCGGAGCATTTCACAGGTCTTTAAAGACCATTAACATTTTAATTAAGCTTTGTTCTGTTTCAACTCTTCTGAGGCCCCTGCAGCTCCACTCTATGGCTGGAATCTCTCGGCCCCCAGAGAGCAGAGCCTCTCCGAGTCCAGGCTGCTGCAACCGGTGGTATTTACTGACACTCGAGAATTTTATTTTTTTAAACTGGTACATGTCTGTAAGGTCTGCGGGCCGCCAAGGAAGGCTTGCCGGGCCGCGGGCCGCCCGCGGGCCGTACTATGAGTACTCCTGTTCTAGCCTGTGGAGACTCCTCCCCAGCTGATAGGAGGCTGCCCTGTGACATCATATAGAATGTACAGTTCCCCACGTTGTACATCAGGTAATGAAGACAGCCAGGGATTTAAGTGGGCCGGGTCTTACCAGAGCTTAGCACATGAGGTGGCAATACCATCACAACTACAGCTGGTTCAACTTAAAATGTTGCACCGTACATACATCACATGCACAACCCTGGTCAAGATGGGTGGAAGTAGTAGTGCAGAATGTTGATGGGGTGCAAGGGTGCGGAGGGATGGGAACGTTTTACCATAAACTCTGGGAGTGTCCAATTATCTAGACATTTTGGGAAGCGGTCAATAGGGCGGTAGGTGAAGTGTGTGTGACTGGCCAAACTTTGTCCCCCAAGACATGCTTGCTCAATATTTGTGACGCCACAGACTTAGATCGCATGGATAAAATATGGGCGGCCATGGGTTATATATTAGCGAAGCGTAATATCGCAATTAGATGGGGTGTTCCTGAGTCACCAACAATACTAGAATGGGAGCGAAATGTTGATTGGTGTATGTTAGATGAACGGGCAGTTTACACAAACACAGGATGCCCCAAAAAATGGGACAAGGTATGGGGGAAATGGAATGCGTATAGAGGCAACATCTGCACCTCCCCCTCAGCTTAAGGAAATGGGCCAGTGGAGTTACTGCGTGGCATAACGCGTGCTGTGGGCGGGGGAGGGGGGAGTGATGCATGGGATGTCTAGTGACAGAAGATAATTACCTGTCAAGATGCAATGTGTATGAAAATGTTCGAACAGTAACATGCTTTGCCAATAACGTGCAAATAAAATGAATTCAAAAAACAAAAAAACAAAGCCATAGTTGTTGCTTATGTATCTTATGCAACTAACAGCCATTGACAAATCCAATAGTCGAGGCTTGTTGTAGGTAATCTTACTTATTGTATTATATATCTGGATTCAATCACAGAAGCAGCAAAATGCCAGTCAGGCGGCACTCTTTGCTAAGAACAGATTTGTAGGTTAGGTGTTTTAAGCCGCGCCCATAACTGTATTGCCACACCCCTTTGAGAGACCCACTTAAATCCCTGGAGACAGCTCATTACCACGCCCTGCTTCAAAGGGAAAGGCTGCACGTGCGCTCAAACCTAGATCAGTGGAACAAGTGCACAAGTGCTGCTACTGCCAGGCTGGCCTTCATTCTGCTATCTGCACAGGGACCAGTTAGCCATTGCGTTTTATGTATTTGGGAATTTTTTCATGGAGGGCCATACTTTTGTCATGTTAGCATTGAAAGGCAGTTTACCTAGTTTTATTTATTTATTTATTTATTTATTTAATGCAGTTTTTTTTAGCACAAACTTTACCCAAAGGTGTCGGAGGGCTTTACAAAAGAACCAAGTGAGTTACAAAAGGTACACAAGATAGGCTAAACTCACAAACAAGTTACATACATACAGGTACCAAGGTATACAAGATAGGCTGAGCATGCTAACAAGTTACACATATGCAGTTACAAAGCTAACAAGTTACATATTTATATTGTAAAAAATAAAAGGTGTCAGCGTTAGGTTAAAACAAGAGTCAAATACATATTTACAAAGTTGACCTCATGTGAGTGCTAGATGGCTGTAAGGGACAACTAATGGGTTGAAATATTCCAGGAAGTGCCTTTGGAGGAGGAGAGTTTTAAGATCTGTTTTTAAAGATCCAGAAAGAGGTGGTGGTTTGGAGGGATGGAGGAAGTGAGTTCCAGATTCTGGATTAAGCCATAAATCTTTCCCTTTTGAAGGTAGGGGGTTCGAGCAGAACGTTTTCTGCATTGCATGAAGGTCTAGAGCCGCCGGAGATTTTGAGTTTATCAGCCAGATAGCGTGGGGTGGAGTGGAGGTGTGCAAGGCTTTGTGGGTGATACAGGCAGTCTTGTAAATTGACCTTCTTTCAATAGGAAGCCAAAGAAGAGACAACAGTATGGGTGTGATGTGATCATTTCTTTTAGCCATATATATGAAGCGAGCTACTGAGTGGAGGTTGGAATTTAGAGGTTGAAGGTGAAATTTGGGGAGGCCAGCAAGGAGAGAGTTGCAGAAGTCAGATTTTGAGGCAGGACAGAATCATCAGAAAAGGTGGTGGCATCGCTTGTATACATAAATCTGACATTTCCATAACAAAAATACAAGCTGAGCCTTTAGAGTCGTGTGAATATCTAGGCATGTCCTTAAGAGCAGCAAATAACCTGAACTGTAAACTACATGCCTTATACCACCCCCCGGGGACTAAGACCAAATTCACAGACCAGTTGATAGAAATCATAACTTCTAACTCTAATCTGCAGACGAGCGATATATTCTTAGGAGACTTCAACATGCATTGGGAAGATCATGATGACAATCAAATCACCCTGTTAAAATCCTTCCTGGATAGCCAATCCTTAGTCCAAGGATGTCATCTCCCCACCCACAATAAAGGATCTATTCTTGATTGGATCATAGCTAAAGAGAAATCTATTGAGAACATTGCAATCACACCCTGCGACTGGTCGGACCACCACATAATTACCTTCGAAATCCCCCTCAGAAAATCTAAATCATCTACACAAACTATTAAACCTAAAAAATGGTCTAGGGACACCAGAGAAATTAATATGGAAAACCTAGCGGCACGATGCAATATTGATCTGCAGCCACCCATGAGCATGGAGGACGTCAACGACCTCACGCTACATTACAACGAAACAATGTCCAGCATCATTGAGGACATAGCCCCGCTAAAACTAAAAAGATTCTCAGACAAAGACAAAAACCCATGGTTCAACGGTGCCCTAAATGAAGAAAGAAGGTCACTGAGATCAGCGGAACGTAAATGGCGACAACACCCCTCCTCACCCCAGCTAACCTTACTGAGACAATCCAGGAAAGCGTATAATAAAAGCATTATTAAATCTAAAAAAGAATTCTTCAGGAAAGAACTGGACAATGCAGTTAATAGACCAAGGAAACTATTCGATCTACCTAAAGATCAATCAACACAAGGCGGCCAAAATAGCTCCAGTCCTTGCCAAAACTTGCTTAAACAGCGAAGACTTCTCGATCTTCTTTACAAACAAAGCCAACTCATTGGAGAGGGAACTCAAAAAAGCGGCGGATGACATTGAATTGGAGAAGGACTGGGGAGATAAGGTGCCGGATGAACCAGAATCAGCCGAACCCAAAAACAGTGCGAGATGGTCAGATTTTACACAGGTCAGCGAATTAGACATTTCAAAAATCATGGCGACCTCGAAACCTAACAATCATTACAATGATCCCCTTCCGGCGAAATGCTGGTCCTCCATAAATCACCTGCTAATCCCGGCCTGGTCCAAGATCATTAATGCCTCGTTGTCTCAAGGTCAAATACCAGCCTGCTTAAAAACAGGACAAGTCATCCCACTCCTAAAAAAAACGACTGAGAACCCTTTAGATGCGAACAACTTTAGACCGGTAACCAATATTCCCATGTTGGCCAAAATTCTGGAAAAATGTGTCCAACATCAATTGAGCCTACACATCTCTAAATTCAAGCTTCTAAATGACTGCCAATCCGGTTTCCGTCCAAATCACAGTACAGAAACTGCGATTCTGCACATAGTAGATGACGCTTTACTGGCTCTGGACCAGAATAAAACATGCCTCCTAATCTTATTGGACCTGTCGTCAGCTTTCGACACGGTGAACCATGCCTATATCCTCGATCGACTTAAAAACAGGATGGGATTCGAGGGGACAGTGCTATCCTGGTTCAGCTCCTTTCTGGAGAATAGATCACAAAAAATAATGGTCAATCAAACCCTTTCAAATGCAACTGACAATACTATAGGAGTTCCTCAAGGCTCAACGCTATCTCCATCACTTTTCAATCTATACGTAGAACCTCTTACGGAAATACTTCAAAAAGCTAACATTGCTTACCATATGTATGCTGATGACACTCAGCTGTACATTAAGGTTGCGTCGACTGATGATTTAAAGACAATGAACATTGCTCTAGCAAGAACACTTCTATGGCTAACCAAGAACCACCTAAAACTTAATCCTCAAAAAACGGAATTCCTCCTGATTACTCCTAAAAAAAGCAAAATATTGATTGCTGAATGGTCCAACCTCATCACAGCCCTAAAGTGCACTCCGAAGATGGTGGAGTCAACTAAATCTCTGGGTATCATTCTGGACAAAAACCTTAATATGTCTGTACATATCAACACAATGGCAAAAAACGCCAGGTTCCACTTAAGCTACTTAAGAAAACTAAAGCCTTTCTTAAACAAAGCAGACCTCAAAACAGCAGTTCAGGCATTGGTCATCTCAAGGATTGAATACGGTTGCACAACCTTAGCCGGGCTCCCTAAGATCTCAACAGCCCCATTGAAAGCATGCCTTAATGCAGCCACAAGACTCATAGCGGGATCCAAAAAATTTGACCATATCTCCCCCCACTTGAAAGCTCTCAACTGGCTTCCTTTCGAAGCACGAATCCAGTTCAAGCTGGCATGTGTCACACACAAAGCAATTCACAACAAATATCCAGTCTACCTCGCCAAGAAACTCACGTTGTCGGGAGGGTCCCGTTCCTCCAGGAGCAATGCTGATCTACTACTGAAACCGGCGCGCTTCCATAAGAAAAGAACTTATGACCGAGCATTCTCAGGGGCGGCACCGAGAATTTGGAACGCCCTCCCTCCGGAGTTGAGAAGAATTCCAACCATCGCAAAATTTAAAAAGGAAGCAAAATCGTTTTATATGAGGAAATTTCTCCCCTAAATCCTTATAACTGTACTTCTTTTATTTCATTCGGCCTGGCTGGTAGAATTTCCACACAAGCAACTCACTGTACTAGGTTGAAATGTTATACTAGTTTTTATCTCATTTAAGTTCCAAAGACTTTATAGAAATCTATATGTGAACTTTTTGGTTATGTTAGCTCTTACGGATTTGCTAATACGTAATCACCTATGGCTAGTAACATGTAAAGTTAAGAATGTTGTTTATATGCTATTGTAAAGCGCTCTGATACCCTGTGCAGGGTCATGTTCGCGCTATAGAAAACACTAAAAATAAAATAAATAAATAAATAAATAGTCCGAATTGGAAAGAACCAATGATTGGACCAAGGTTATTAGGTCTTGCTCAGGAAAGAAGCGCCGAATCCCCAAGAGAAGGCGCAGTTGGTAGTGTGCATTTTTAGCAATGCTATTGATATGGGACTGTAAGTTGAGCCTTTTGTCTAGGATGATGCCTAGAGATTTGGCACTGTCAACAATGATAGGCTTGTTGTTGAAAATGTTCAGATTGTTCATCCAAGATTGGATAGGAGGAGGAGATAGTGAGGTCGAGAGGAGAAGGAATTCTGTTTTGGAAGGATTCAGTATAAGCTGATGAGTTGATTGCCAGTGGGGGATGGAGTTGAGAGTTGTGTTGAGGATTGAAATGTCATGAGTGGAAGATACCTTTAGGTAGATTTGGGTGTCATCCGCATATAGGTGATAATGGGTCCCAGATTTTGTTAGGAGATTACCCAGCGGTTCAATGTAAAGGTTGAACAGTGTGGGTACGAGGATTGAGCCTTGAGGGACGCCTTGCCCAACAGCCATTGAAGGGGAGAGACAATTTGCTATTTTGATCATCTGGGATCTACCAGAGAGGAATGATTCGAACCATTTGAGCACTGTGCCTTCAAAACCCATTCGTAGAAAGATCCGGAGACAAGATTCACCAGAGTAAAATATTCGCAGGGCATCATCGATCACTTGAAGTAGGGTTGTTTTAGTACTGCTGCCTTGGGTATAACGAGATTGGAATTTGTGAAGGAGCGAGGTTGGTGACAGGGCGGAAGTTGTTGAGATCTTTCGCATCAGCAGAGGGTTTCTTAAGAAGTGGGGTAACCTGTCCTGTTTTAAGGGCAGCAGAAAGGGAGCCCTGGTTGAGGAAAAGGTTTATCAGACTGGTCCAGTAGGAGAGCGTGTGGGTGTAAAAGTCAATGGCAATGTCACTGGCGATGGGGTCGATGGAATGGTTAGAGGGTTTAGTTTCTAGAATGCTTTCAAGGCTGTTTCGGTGATGATGTCAAAGTTCTGCCACAGGACTAAGGATTTGGAGTCCTCCGAGTGGGTAGGATGGGTCACCTGATCCAAAAGTGATTTTACTTTTTCATCAAATAATACTGCAAATTCTGCCACTATCTTGTGGGGGTCCTCAAATAAGTTGGGAGAGGGAGAGATGTTGGTGTTTTGATAAGGTTGAATAACTTTATAGATCTGTTTTTGGCAGAATATAGGAAGTTTCTGAAGTGTTTTGCTTTTTCGCAGTAGATGTGTTTGTGGTAACGAGATCTTGTGAGGCAGAGATTGGTTAGATTGGTGGTGGAAGGAGAATGTCTCCATAGTTTTTCAAGATTCCTGAAGAGTTTTCTTTCTTCATAGAGGAGTTTATTGAACCACGGACCCGAAGGAGTGGGTCTTTTCTTTTTACTTTGCAGTGGAGCAACATTATCAATTAAAGCTGATAGACTGGTGAGACATTGGGTGGTCAGGTCGTTGACATCAGAGCAGGGGTCTAAAATTGTAAGTGAGCTCTGAGTTGTGTTGCACAAAATGTCATGGTCGATGTTTTTGGTATTGCGGAACAAGGTAGTAGTTCTTTTAGGTTGGCCAAGAGTAACAGAATGAGATAGGTGCACAGAGAAGGGGATGAGGAAAGGGTCAGACCAGTCTACTGGTATAGGATCAACATCTGCTAGCATATTTATTTTTGGACATGCCAAGGTCAAGAATTAAGCCCTTAGAGTGAGTCAGTTTTGTGTTATGTTGAACAAGATCATTTCCTAAGAGAAAAGTGGCAAGCCTGTTGGCAACTGAATCTTCCTGATTGCCCCAGTGAAGGTTAAAGTCTCTAATAAAAATCTGAGTGTGGCTTTGCAAGTATTGGTCGCTCGCAAATCAGTGAATAATTCGAAAATACTATTTAACCTAGTCAAAGAACTTGCGGGTGCCCAAACAATTGCCAGTCCACTGCCTTTGAGTAGTGATCAATGTGAGGAACTTGCCCATTTCTTCACAAAGAAGATTGATACTATTTACTTGGATATAGCAAATCAGCATCAGGTGTCCGATGACAATATTATTGATCATACTGGCAATACTGATCTGGCCATTGCCCCTCAACCATGCTTGACGTATGAGCCCCTTACTTCTTGGCCTGAGATTAATGTGCAAGGCCTGAAAGATATTTTAGGCAAATTAAAATATGGATCACCGGCTGATCCACTTCCATTCTCGGTACTTAAGCTTTTGGACACCCCGCAGCTCTCTGAGGTCTGAAGAGCCCTCAATCGATCGCTATTAAATGCTAATGTTCCAGCTATGTGGAAACATGCTATGGTAAAACCATTGTTGAAAAAACCATCGGCCGATCCGAAGATTCTGGCCAATTTCAGACCCATTTCCCTTTTGCCTGCTTTATCTAAAGTTTTGAAGCGGCAAGTTCACTAGCATCTCGCCCAGTTTACAGAGGCAAATGCTTTACTTCATCTATCCCAATCAGGTTTCCGCCCAGGGTTTTCCACAGAGACTACATTGTTGGGCGTTACTGAGAATCTACGCCTTATTTTGGACAGAGGGGACACAGCTGCACTGATACTTCTAGATCTCAGTGCAGCATTTGACACCATTTCTCAAACCATACTATTAAAGTCTCTCTCTGCAATGGGCATCTGTGGTCTTGCCCTGGACTGGATCGCATCTTTTCTCACTATGCGAACATTTCAAATCTTCTCACACTCGGCCTCCTCTAATACTCATCTGTCTCCTTATGGGGTACCTCAAGGTTCGGTACTCAGTCCTCTGCTTTTTAACTTATATGTAACACCTCTTGCACAGATTGCGGAACGGGAAGGTTTGACTATGTTCATGTAGGCAGATGATTCACAAATTACGTTTTCACTGTCTAATTCTGATCAAGCGTCTCCTTCCCTCCTACAATCCGGTCTCAGGACAATTGCTAAATGGATGAGTGATAATTTGCTCAAACTGAATGGCGGGAAAACTGAGGTCCTTATATTGGGTCCTAAGCAGGACTTCTGGAGTCCTAGACACTGGCCATTAGAAATGGGAGCCCTCCGCATTCCTTCTGACCAGGTGCAAAATTTGGGGATGACTATTGACAAAGGCCTGACTATGCAGCCCCAGGTTAGGAAGTTAACTGCCTTATGTTTCATCATTTTACGCTGGCTAAAGAAAATCATTTGGATGTTGCCAGAAGACTTACAGAAGTCAGTAGTTAATGCCCTGATCACTTCTAGGTTAGATTATGGCAACGTCCTCTACCTAGGGGCGTCACAGGCGGGCATCAGACGCCTTCAGCTTGTCCAAAATGCCGCTGCTAGGCTGCTATGTAAATGTCAGAGAAGGGAACACATGTCAGGTCATCTCCGTTCGTTACATTGGCTAAGAGTCGAGAGTAGACTTAAGGTTAAAACTCTCAGCTATATGCACAAAATAAAATGGGGTATGGCCCCGTGATATCTACAATCTTTGGTGCATTTGTATACTCCTGCTCGCTGCCTGCGCTCTTCATCTCTTGGCCTTTTTAGCTCACCCAAGATTCGTCTTACCAGAATGGGAGGCAGGTCCTTTTCTTTACTGGGTCCAAAGTTGTGGAATTCTTTGCCGTTGACTATCCGAAGGGAACCCAGTTATCTCTGCTTTCGCAGAGCCATTAAGACCTGGCTGTTTGATCAATAACTCCCACTGATTTTACATGATAGTAATTTTCTATCTGTCTAGCCCGCTGTCTCATTAGCGCAGGGAACCCCTTTTTGGGTAGCTGTCGCGCTCTACAAGCTTAATAAATAAATAAAATAAATAAATTCCTCTGTGAAGGCGGAGCTGTCACCAGGCAGGTGAAAGATGGTAAGAAACCTGACAGAAGAGTATTGCTGTATTTGAAGCTCCAGAGAAAGGCATTTGAAGGAGCGGAATTAGCTTCTGGGGAAAAGCTTTGAGATAAAGGGAGTTCCTGAAGATAACTGCTACACCTCCCCCAACTTTATCTTTTCAATCATTCCTGAGAATGGAGTAGTCAGTGGGGAGCAGAAGGTCGAAAGAAGTATGAGAAGTGCCGTTGAGCCAGGTCTCAGTGAGGAAAAGTATATCCAGGCTGTAAAGATTAATGATGTCTGAAATTTCCAACTTGTGTTTGTTCGCGGATCTACAGTTGTGTAGCAGACGACGAGCCTCTGGGATGTCTGGTTTGGTGAAGGGTGAGTCAGGGCTTTTAGGGTTGATACGGATAATGTTCCTGAGAATAGGTGAATTGAAGATGGTTGATGTTTGGTGCAGGTGAGGGAGATGGTTGGTATATTACAGTGATTAGTGTTAGCTGGAGAGAAAAAGGTGTGGGGGTTGGAGTTGGAAGAATTGTAGCTAGCTCATAAGTTGGAAATGTCAGTCGATGACAGATTGTGTAAGGCTTTTTTGGGGCATGGGATCAGGGTACTCCTCGGCATTTTTGGGATGTGAGTGCTTGCCAAGGAAAGTAGGGAGTTGGGAAGAGTGGAAATTGTAGTACTTAGTTGGGAGATGGTAGTTTGATTTCAGAGATGTGTGAATTATTGTTCCAGGTGTTTTGTCAGCAACTGCAGCCTAGTTTATTTAAACTGCACTGTTTTGTGAGTGCTTAGTGGTAGTCCAGGTCTGGTGCCTTCACAGACTGGGGGGTGTTGTAGATGCATTTTATGAGATGGTCATTATAGTTCAGATAAGGTAATTGATTGAGATGTCAGTGCTCACCATCTACGGCAGTGGACTCGCCCCCTTTTAGAGGCTAAACATTTGCCTGAAATTGACATGGTTTTCAGGTATTTCAATGGGTTTATGATTTGGCTGAGCTTTCAGTGACTGGCCCAATGTGCACAGAGTGGTACCTTGGTTTGAATGTGAATGGATTCTGACAGATTGCCCAAGTAAGACTGGATCCGAACCAGCTGTTGGTCGCACAGATGTTAAATAGCTTTTATAACTTTACCATGTTTTCAATAAGTTGTTTTACCGCACGTGCCATTCTGGATTTCTGTTTCTTTTTAGAATGAGGCACTATCTGGCTGTGTGAGTCCTTATTCATTGGAGATTTGGGGTTATTGGATTTAAGAAGGCCCCTGGTGTTAAAGTATACCAGTTATTCCATGATTATTGCTCTAGCACACTCCAGAGTATTTTATAGCTTTATAGCCTGCAGGAGCTGTCTATTGCATCCATTAAAGGCCTTCTCCAGGATCAAAGGCATCTCTGTAACATACGGTTGATCACAAGGAACTACTTGCAACAAGCTGGGAATGGATACTATAACTACCCATAAACCCCAGTCCACTAATCAAAATAAGCACTGTCCTGTCTACCATAAAATGTATTGTAATGCTAATGTAGGGTGTTTAACGGTGACTGCTATTATTCCAGGATATCGAATAACACCAGCCACATGTACAGATTTACGCTGAAAGATTTGGGGACATCTACAACACATATTCTTCCCAACAGGACTTCATATTGAAGTTATAGTGATAGGCAATGGAAACCGAGAACTGTGTCCTTAATGGAGCCAACGCTTTTGGGAGATGTCCTAACCCCAATGAAAAAAAGTGAAAACCTATATACCATATTCATTAAACAGCTTTCTTCAAGGCCATGGATCAGTATGGTACTAAAGGGAATTAACTTACAGTTGATTAGAACATTGGAATGCTGAGAACTCCATTGACAACAATGGAGCAGTTGCGGCCTATATAAG
Organism: Lissotriton helveticus; assembly: GCF_964261635.1. NCBI lineage: Eukaryota > Metazoa > Chordata > Amphibia > Caudata > Salamandridae > Lissotriton > Lissotriton helveticus. The sequence goes on from NC_136059.1 coordinate 1,193,565,162, forward strand.
CGGGTATAGCTCCTCAGCTCTCAACTTTTCAATGTTCTAATGGCCTCTGCATTTCTCTTTCCCTGCCTCTCCAAGTGATATGGATAGGGCAGGAGACAGCGACGTTGTGCAGTGGGACACACAGGACATTCACCCTTCCCTCCTTCTGTAGCTCAGTGTCACTGTGGCTTCAGAAGAAGGGAGGGGTACATACTGCTCAGTTCCTGGGTCTCCCTGGCATGGCTGAACAATGAAAGGCAATTTAGCCAAGCTGGGAGAACCAGTGGCTGATTTCGGATAGTCCGTTGAACCTTCACATCAAGAGCTGTGAAACAAAAGGCTTTGTCTCCAATGCCTTTGTTTTCTCAATTAGGACATTCTGCCCTTATGGGATGGAATTTTCGAATAGCTTTAAAGCCTGCCTTGGCTGGGCTATACCATTAAAGGTCCAGTCCCTTGTTAAAGGCTGAAACTCTGGAGCGGATATTTAATGGCCATTAAAGCCTGCTGTGGTGGGCTATAAAGCTATGTTGTAGACTACTGTTTATAGGGAACGGTAGGATCCACTTCCAGGTTGTCACGAATAGATCCTTGTGATTGACAACATCATATGTTCCAGAGATGCAAAGGAGGATCCTTGTCCAGGTAAGGGAGGTGGCCTTCTGTTGTATCTGCTAGTGCAGTCGCATTGCTCTTGCTGGCCTGAAGCTGGACAGGCTGCCATCAAGAAGGTTGTGGGATGATAGGATTTAATAACTTTTTAGTGAGGCTAATCACGCTTTAAAAATATTATAACAGAGTATTTATGAAGCTAAAAGTACACAACCATCTCATAATCAAACATATGTATCTATCTTCCAACCGACCATTCATCCCCTAGAGGCAAAGAAGGTGTGGGTGAGAAATGGGGGAAATTATGAAGCTGGATGAGAGAAATCTGTTCAAAGACACTGAGTTCATCATGTGGTTCAATATATTCTCTAACCCCCCCTCTATGTCCAAAATATTAGGGACCTATACCTCCTATTCTGTTTTCTAACAATCTCCTGTGACCAGCTGACCAGATGACCCTCAGTAAAAACAAATAAAGGGAAACTTTAACTGCACCCTCACGTTTTGTGTTGTGCTCTGCTTACTTCAAGGAAGGCTTCAGTCCCTTCCACCTGTGGAAATACATGTCATTTGTTCACAAGACACCTTTAATTAAGCGGGGTGCCACAATGAAGCCTCCAGACCAAATTTGATCATTTCATTCTAGACCCCTTGCAGCTTTTGATTGCGGATTTGAATATACCGTCTGTAGTCTGAAAAAGTAAGAATACGCTTGTCCTCAAAGGTTGCTTGTCGATTGGATGCCTCCTCCAGCGTCTTTTCTCTTTCTTATGGACTTCTGAGATCTGCAGTGATGGTACCCCCAGAATTGTTGTTTTGACCCATGTTTCTCAGAGGTAGATGATGATATGCTTTTCTCACTAGGGTAACCATCACTTCATCAGCAAATAGTATCTCTGTTTCTAGAAACCGCTGGACTGTGTTCCTCAAAGGTTCCCCAGTTACCAGCTGTCGCTATTCCCACAATTCGGATATTGCTCGCCATCAGAATCAATGGAACCAGAATTCTCCACTCCAGAATGTCTCTGTTGTGATTGTCTCTTTGGGACAAGGAAGTCATCCATGTTTCACTTGTTCTTAATGTACTCGTCTTTGGGAGGCATTTTTAAGCTAAGGATCTTTTCCTGGCTTATCACAAGATTGGACTCTTTCAGACTCTCTCCTCCAATGAAGACTAATGATACCACTAGTCATTTCACAATCATTATGATGACTAGTCATACTGCAGAGATCCTTCCTCTGTGTGCTCATCATAAGAGCTGCAGCAGACAGGAGCATGCCCGTGCAGGTCTGGTAAATGCACCAGGATCACTGAATATGCAGCAATCTCCCCTCACAAGCTTCTTCATAGTCTGGAGGGCCCAAGCTTCGGGCAGTTAGCTTCCGGTCAGCCAATCACCGCTTCGATCTGTCTGCGCAACCTCCACCATTTTAATACACCAATATATCAAGTGGACCTGATACACTAGTGTCTTGCCAGCTGAGGGGCCCAAATGGATCCCCTCGGATAATTAGAGGTCACCGATGTCTCTGTGCCTTAAATGGCCAATTTCTTCCACTTCACAAGCTTCGGTCTTCCTCAGAGGCCGCATGAGAGAGGAACTTCGAGTGAAGGCACCCATTTTTCCGCCTGGCTCATCCCCCCTCCAGGTTAAAGGACTTTAAGTATGTTGGGATTTCTTTCATGACGTTTTCTTCACCCATTGTCAGGCTTGGGTCGGCTAGCAATGGGTGGTAGTATGATAGTTGAGTAGGGTTTGTACTTGCTACCTTTAGAAGAGGGGGATTATTTCGTGTCTGATGATCTTAGACTGTACTTTAGGATGGAAACTGACACACTAAACTGAAACCCATCAATAGCATATAAAAATGCACGTGATGCTTTCCAGCATGTTCCATTACATTTTGCGCTAAGGTTCACTGAACCACAATACAGATGCATATTCTTTATGGAAGAGACCTTTGGGCTCATTCAAACTGTAAAATTCGATTCCTTACAACAATAATCTTTTCATGCCCTGTCTGAGCCTACATCTTGCAACAGCTACCTCGTATTGTCTAGTTGAAGTTGTCTGTACATGGTGCATGGTGCATGGTGCAATATTATTACCCCTTAAAACACTTGTACCTTGTTTTGAGCTCGATCTGAACGTAAATAACTTAATTTACAGGGCCTGTCAATTTTCACAGAGGTTGATGCTCTGAATTTTTCTTTGTCTTTATTATATCAAACAATCTTTGATCTAACCCTTGCCCAATTCCGGATTGCCCTTGAAGCATAACAGAAGTATATAGTGGAAAAATATATGGGCAATATAGCAGAAAAACACCTCTGGCGCACATGAACAGCAGCACGATAGCAACACAGTGCATGGAGCAGTAAATTCATCCCTAGAAGTAAACTCCCTATGGAATGAGCCAAACCTCCTTAGATTGGAGTTTTTATCACTTAACTGTACAATAAAACAATCTGTACTAACACCTTAAGTGTGTTCTGGCCTTTTAGTACGTTTCTTATTTTGCTACTTTTGGACTGACTTATTTAGCATGTCCTTTGTGGGTGGTTGTGAGAAAACGTCCCATTTTGCCTGATCATCCCCATTTTTTGCAAATGTATTGCTGGTTTATAGCCTCTGAACACTAGGGTGCTGCTGTACAGTGTATGTGCTCTGACCCCTAAAACATGTCAAACCTGGCTAATCTCTGATTGGCATATTTCACTCTCCTGTAAGACCAGGATATATGGTGTAGAAACCACACCCATGGCATGGAAAGTTAAAAGTTAAAAGTCATTGGACTGCCCCACTTATTGTGCCATCCACTAATGTGCCAAGGAAAACATGGCTTCGGGCCTACCATTGTAGCCTGGCTGCTGCAGTTTAAACATGCATCCCAAACTGTCAAAATAACCTTTTTGGCAGGGGAAAAACTTTCTTTTTAAATATTAATAAGTCATTCCTATGAAGGCCTTGTACATGGTATTTATAAGTGGAACATGTAGAAATGTAATGTTGTCATCTTTCTGTAGTGAAACCCCCCAAAAGCAATTCTCACTCTGGAAGATTCTGACTGCCCTATAAGGAAACTAGAGTAAAGGCTAAAATATTTATTCTGTTGTCTGGTGATTGGGACAAGCTAGAAAAATAGTTCACCACTGTTTTTGATATTTGTTAAAAATCCAATTTAACTATGAAGTCAGATTTGTAATATATAATTACAAAAAAGTAACTTTTAGTAAGCTCCAGTTTTCCCTGCCCGAAGCTCCTTTATGCTAATATGTGTTAGATCATCAGCATCTCACCAGCAAGTGCTTTACGTAATGAGGTGGGAAAACTGCTCCCAGATCAGCGGAAATGGCATAGGCCTGGTTACAGGATGGGCTGGGTGTGGAGAGTGTGATGTATACCAGCTCAGGAGGGACAGCATGGGAGGTTCAATGATCTTCATTCACATGAAACGGACAGAGGTGAAGCCTCCCCATTCATAGTGTAGTGTAAGGGGAGACCTAAGGAAGAGGAAGACTTTCTTATTTAGGCCAAAGGTAGCCAGTTGGTCACCATTCCAGTGGGAGGGAAGCTGGTCCCATAATCAGTTTTGTGTAGCTTAGGAGGATGGTGCTGCTCATTCCCTAAATATACCACTGTCTGGCACACAAGCTCTCTGTAAGGGCAGTAGACCTGTGGCATCTTGGTTTTCTCTTAGGATAGTGCACTCTGGAATAGGTTGCAGTACGGCACACAGGATGTGCTGTGAAAGCGGGTAGGGTTGCCCCCAGGAACTTTTCCCCATTGGTTAGTGAGTGCCCAGAGTAGCCCCCACACAATGTCTCCTGAACAAAAATGAACCTCTTCACCACCTCCCCAGACAGCTGCAAGACCTGTGGAAGATCAGAAGAAGGACTGCCCTTGCTACTTGAGACCTGTGAGACTGTGCTGGGCGTGCAGCCACCTGGACCCAGGAGAAAGAAATAGACTCCTGACTGGCCTCTCTTGTGGTTCCAGGAACACAAAAGGCTGCAAGAGGCCATTTTTACGAAGTGCCCACTTGACCAGTTTCAACTGGACTGAACCCAGCTAGAGGCCTCTGCTGGACTAAGTTGTGGCACCTAACTGCTGTACCTGAGATCCTAGGACCCATGGCTGTATCCAGCTGGACTTCGCCAACCATGTCTGAAAAAGCAGGACTTTGAAAGATTTTGAACTTCCAGATCACTAGAGGACTTGAACCAACTACCAATCAGCCCAAGGCGTGACCTTTGTTTAGCAAAAAAATCAGGTTGGTAATGCTATAATTTTGCTGCTCGAAAACCCTGTTCAACAGTCCCTCGCGGCAAGCCTATCTGACTTTGGTGAGACCTTCACGGATACAGCATTCAGCCTTGCCCCATTGTAGGATTCTGAGCTCCGAAAAAGAAACTGAGTCCAAACAAAGAAATATTGACCTGGCAAAGGTAAGAAAAGTATCCAATATACAAGAGGACTGCCCTGGGTGCTAAATTTGAACTTTTCTCACTCAGAGATTTTCCTGCCAAAACCAACTGCGGGACCACATCCATTGGCTATCTGGCTTCGAGAGGACTTCCTTGGACACAGTCTGCAACCTTGTCCCAATGGAATATTTCAACTTCTATGTCAGAGACTAACCGCTATATGTATGAAGCCAAAAATCGATCGCAAACGCTGCGATTCGCAATAAATAGCGTTAGCGACTAAAAAATCGCTATTCGCTATGTATGAAGCAAAATACGCTTGCGAAATAAGGATTCGGTAAATAACGATTTCCAAACGTTGCGAAAGTGCAACATAGCGAATAAAAAAGCGAATCCTTATTTAGCGTAGAAATCCGTTAGCGAGATTCGCTAAAGCGGAAATCGCAATTCTGAAATCGCTATGGAATGTATCAACCAATTTGCATTAGCGAATCAAGCAAATTCGCTAAATAGCGCCTCGCAATTACCATCAAGTGGGAGCAGGTGGTAACCAGGTGCAAACTATAAATTGAAACCCAGAATGCAACACACTCCCTACCACAATGTCCGGGTTGTACATGATAGTGAGGAGGCGAAGAGTGAGAGCTCTGGCGCAGAGGAGGAGACGGCAGGAGAGGATATTCCGGTTGCGCATTACCATCTTCCAACGCACTGATGAGGATATCCACACCCATTACAGACTGGAGGAAGAGAGCATAATTGAATTGATTGATGAACTCAGGCCCTACCTAGAAAACCCCACCCGCAGGACCCAAGCCATACCCACACACATCCAGGTCCTGTGTTCACTACACCTGCTGTCCTCAGGTAGTTTCCAGGGGGTCATAGCCACTGCAGGAGGGGTGTCTCAAAGTGCCCTGTCGCGCTTTTTCCATGCATTCCTCGACGCCATGACACATAGGATGCAACATCACATCCACTTCCCCAGCACCCCACAGGAACTAGCACAGACTAAGCAGGATTTTTATAACATAGCCCAATTCCCCCACGTCATAGGATGTATAGACGGAACACATATTGCCATTTCACCCCCCACAAACATAGAGTATGTATTCCGGAACAGGAAATGCTACCATTCCCTGAACATACAGATGGTGTGTGATGCCAAAAACATTATCACCGATATAGTGGCAAAGTACCCAGGAAGCACACATGATGCATTTATATTCCGTCACTGTGGCCTATACCGTAGACTCTCAAGAGGGGAATTTGGAGAGGGATACCTACTAGGTAACAGCACACATTGTCAGCCCATATTACTCATGACCTGCATGTGCATCACATTGACTGACCTTTCAACTCTTCCACCCACAGGGGACAGTGCCTATGCAGTCAGGGACTTCATCCTGACACCCTACTTGAATCCTGCCACTGCTGGGGAGCACCGCTACAACCGGGCACACATTACCACAAGAAACACCATCGAGCGAACATTCGGGATTCTGAAGAGCAGATTCAGATGCATCCACAAAAGTGGAGGTGCCCTTCAATACAGCCCTGAGACATGCTGCAAAATTGTTGTAGCTTGTGCCATGCTCCACAACATTGCAACCAGGAAAGGGACACCTATGGAGTCGAGTGACTCAGATACCTCGGACGTGGAGGGACCCGGACCCATACACATGGAAGCTGGCGTAGCTGCTGCTGCAGCTGGGCGCCAGAGGCGTGATGAGATCATGCGGAACTACTTCTAGGTGAGTAAAAATGATACAATGACAACTTATTGCTCTGCAAACGTGTTTAATTTCCAAAACCAACAATGTGACTTCCAAAAAAATGCAGGATGAACTCTCCTAAACAAAAGCACATGTTCAAATCACAGTGCAACTAAACAGTCATTGGTATAGCAAGTGCTACCCAGTTGCTGGCCCCATATACCCCCTGTGCGGAGTAGTCATTTTGATGCAGTCCCTATTGTTGTGGGGCAGGCCTGCTGCTCCGGCCACTACGGCGCCTCTCAACAGTGGGTGGTGGTGTATTAGTGCTCCGCACCGACTGTGAGTCCTCCTCACTGGGGGTAAGCACCCCGGGTCCAGCAGTACGCAGCGCACGCAGCTCATCCAGGGTGGCAGTTGACTGCACTACCACAGTGGCTATGTCCTGGATACCATGCGAGAACTCTCGCTGGGTCTCTATGGCACGCCTTGCCAGCATATTGTTGGAGGAGGCGAGGCGATTAACAGCACGCGTGTAGTGGTCCATGCGGGCAATTTCTTTGCGCCTGGCTGCGCGTTCAGCTCTCATCTCTGCAGTCAGATCCTGCACAGCCCCCCTGATTTCCTCGCGTAGTCCTCTGTTCCCTGCCCTGATCTCTCTCTGAATGGCCTTCATGTGTTTCGCTTGCAGGCGGTGAACCTGGAGCATGTGCATTTCAAGACCGGCGAACACTGATTCTTCTTCTTGCACATTGGTGCTGATGGCCGTGCGGGGTCTACGCCTGCCTCTGGACTCTGTTCTGGACTCCTGCTGCTGGGGTACTGGTGCTTCAGACTGGACATTGTCATTTTCCTCTTCCTCATCATCCATTATTCTGAATGGCCTCACGTTCCTCCTACTGTGTCCCTGTGTTTGGATAATAGGACTGTCCTCCCCATCTGGATCATGGCCATGCCTGCCTTCTCCTGAGCCTCTGGCTCCTGTCTCTGTTGCACTGGCTGTAGCTTTCCCACTTGCAGGTGCTGTGGATAGAACAGCACACATTACTTATTTGATCATCACAGGTGATGTACTAATAAATTTTCACAGTGTTCCCTGACTTTACTTGTGTCATTCACCTCTCCTGACCTGCACATGTGTACAATTTGACAATCTCATGCTACTTTCTACATTGCTGACTGTTGTGACTACATCTCCCATAATGCATTGCTGTGTACTTGGTCTAGCCTGACATGTGGTTGCCCTAATCCCTAGGTCGCCTCAGGGGGTTCTGGGGGTGGTTTAGGGTGGGGAGGCATGCTTCTTACCTGGTCTTGCTGATGGTTGTGCTGAGCTGTCGAGCACGGACACGCCCGCAACACTCTGATGAGGCAGTGTGCCCTCTACCAGCTCCTCCAGTGGTGTAGAGTCTTGGACGTTGGAGGTTCCCCCACCGGTGAGCTGGGACTGCTCCAGCCTGGCAGCCAACCTCTCCTTGGAGCGCTGGCGCAGGTCGTACCAGCGCTTGCGCAGCACATCAACTGTCCTGTGGGTGACTCCTAGGGCATTCACTTTGGCTTGGATGCCCTCCCAAATCCTTCTCTTGCTGGCTTCTGGCACCTTGTGGGAAGTGGCCCCAAATAATGAGTCATGGTGTTGCACCATTTCAGTGATTAGGGTCTCTAGTTCAGGCTCTGAAAACTTGAGCTTCCTCTTCCTGGCTGCTTCCCCTGCTTGCTGCTCCTGCTGGCTTGCTGGGACATCCTGGCTTCCACTTTCTGACATGGCTCAAGAGTTGCACACAACACTCTCACTCTCTCTGTCTCACTCCAGATGCCCCATGGGAAATCACTCTCTTCCTGGTTGTGATGTCATCATATAGCATCAGGATTGCAATTGGATGTTTCCAGTTTGTGCTAAATAGCGATTTTTCACGGGGGTACCTCTCAATTTAGCGCTTTGCTGGGCGCGGTCGCGCTAATTAGCGTATTTAGGGGTGCGGTCGCGCTATTTCACGGCGCGGTCGCGCTAATTAGCGTATTTAGGGGCGCGGTCGCGCTATTTCACGGCGCGGTCACGCTAATTAGCGTATTTAGGGGCGCGGTCGCGCTATTTAGCGACGCGGTCGCGCAATTTAGCGACGCGGTCGCACAATTTAGCGACGCGGCGCGCTATTTTTGCGTATTTAGGGGCGGGGTCGCGCTATTTTGCGAGTTTGGCCGTTTAGGGAATCGCTGATTCATATTGTGCAAATATTTAGCGATTGTGGCCGAATCGCTAAATATTTGCTAATGCGTTGATACATCCCGATTAGCGATACAGATTTAGCGATTCGGTAATTTTCGAAATTTCTGAATCGCTAATCGGTCCCTTCATACATATAGCGGTAAGTCAGAAAATAAAATCTTTGACAGGAACAAACCTGCTTCGTGTATCCAACCTGCCGCCCATTACACTTGGCCTGAAATCATGCCTACATCCTGATCACATGCTAACAGTACCTGTTATCCGCTTCTTACTTTTCCATGGTACTTTTTCTCATAAATTAAAAAATATATATATGTCTGTGGCGGGGAGCCCTAGGGGGACTGCAGGGAATGCCCCGGGGGCACAAAGGAACAAGGATCTGCACCATCTCCAGGGAAACCAGGGAGGAGAGGCATGACGGGAATAAAAGACCCGGAAGACGCCGAGAGAGTGTGGGAGGACTGCGATGGAGAGCAGAGATACGGAGAACCCCAGCGCAAAGAAGAGACCGAGACCACAACGGAGGAGGTAGTAGAGGCCGCGGGAGGAGGAAACGGAGACCCAGGAGGGCGGGAGAGAGAGCAGAGAGGACTTTCCCTTCCTGACTCCCAGTTTTGTTGGGCATTTTACTTATTTTCTATCTTATTTTGGGGTTTTCACTTTGTTCACTGCTGAGGAGAAAAGACCAGACACTGCAAGGCACCAAACACCAGGCAAGCTAAAACAGGGCATCAGGACCCGGGGAATTATCTGAAGTAAAAGGCTCCTCAAGGGCTTGCGAGGCAAATAAACCACCAGGGTGGGTGCAATAACCAGGAGAGAGTGAAAGACAGAAGAGGAGGGAAAGGGAGTACTGCCAAATAGGAGGCCATGTGATAGAAAAGGGACAACTTACTAATAGCCACTCTCTTCTTTACCGAGGGGATGACTACCACCAAGAACCCAAGGGAGTGGGGAAGAAGAGACAAGGGCTGGTGACAGTCTGGTTTGCTGGATCTAATTTGTGATATTTTTGGTGTCATTTTTCTTTATTTTCATTAACTGTTTTAGTGTTTCTAAATGGTTTAGACGTTTTCTCTAAGTGAAGTCAGTCTGCTCTGTGGATAGCTACCAGACATTGAGTTCAAGTTTAAATTATTTAAAGCTTGTGTTGGACCTAACAAGTTGGTGACTTTATTACTTGCGGTTGACAACCATCCAATTCAACACTTTCTTACAGTAGTCCTTAAAGAGTATAATGCCAGGGGAGTGTGAATTGCTATAAGTCTGAATAAAATTAAGTTTATACTGGCTAAATACATTTTAAAAGCATTGGCGTGGTGAATTATGCAAAGGGTTACATTATGTAGTTTGACATAAGTATGGAAAAACAGAGACAAAAACAGTGACAAATGGAGAAAGCAGGGATGAAAAAGAACTTGCAAGAGTGAAATGAAGGGAAAGGTAGGGGTGAATGTTACAGAATCCTCCCTCCCCTGGATACTCCTAACGCTGGCCACAGGCTTCTAAGGACAACTGGGCCCTCTCACATATTGTTTTACAAAATAAGCACTGGACTTACAGCCAGATTCATCAACCAAAATTGCGATCGCAATAGCTGCGAATTAGCTATTGCGATCGCAATTTAATGAAAAGCAATTCATGATTAGAAAATGTTAAAAATTGCGAAATCGCAAAAAAAATTGCGAAATCGCAAAAAAATTCGCAGAATCTAGGAGGAACCCCTATAGCGAATCGGATTTTGCGAGAATCCATTGATTCTGCGAAATATTTTGCAAACTCGCAAAATAATCGCAAATGCAATTCATGAAAACTCACAAATTGCGAAAAATCTGAAAATCGCAATTTGCGACGCGCAATTTAAGGAGAACCCAAACCAGGTGGTAACCATGAAGAAAAAAAAATAGAAAAAACATTAACTAGCCACAGGTGCAGGCCTTATCGAACACACTTAAGGAGACACAGTAGGAGCATGAGGACTCTCATAATGCCTGGACTCTACATGGTGGTCAGGCGGCGAAGGCTCCAGGCTGCAGCAAGGAACAGACGCAGGATCCAGGAGCGAATATTCCGCCAGCGGATCACCCTTCTGGGCCAAACTGCGGAGCAAATCTACTCCAAGTACCGCCTGATTGGGGCAATGATCACTAAGCTGCTCCGGGACCTAGACCCCCTGATGCAGCACCCAACAAGGAGGATCAATGCCGTGCCCACCCATGTCCGGGTCTTGTGCAGCCTGCACCTCCTGGCCTCCGGAAGCTTCCAGGGGATAGTCGCTGTTGCAGGGGGGATCTCCCAGAGCACCATGTCCCGCTGCCTAAGGAGTTTCCTGGAGGCAATGCTGACCCGGCTACACCATTACATCACATTCCCGACCACCCTACAGGACTTGAATCAAACCAAGCTTAATTTCTACAACATTGCGCAATTCCCACATGTAATAGGATGCATTGACTGTACCCACATCCACACCTGCCCACCTGCACAAACAGAATACATGTACCGGAACCGCAAGTCCCACCACTCCCTGAATATCCAGATGGTGTGCAACGCTAAGACAATCATCACGGACATAGTGCACAATACCCGGGGAGCACACATGACTCCTTCATATTCCGGCACAGCGGCATGCACACACGACTGGCCAGGGAGACTTTGGCGAAGGACACCTACTTGGTAAGTACACATGCAACCAAATAGTACACTGTGACCATGTAGCTGCGCATAACAGGCACTCACCCTCTGCTCCTTACATTCAGGTGACAGTGCCTACGGTCTCCGTGAGTACCTCCTCACCCCATACCTCAACCCTGCAACACCACAGCAACGGCGTTACAATGCTGCACAAATACGCACAAGAAATTGCATTGAGAGGACATTTGGCCTTTTAAAGAGCCGATTCCGAATACTTCACAAGACTGGTGGGGCCCTCAAATACGAGCCTGAGGTCTGCTGCCACATCGTGGCCGTGTGTGCAATACTCCACAACATTGCTACCAAGCGCAGGATACCTGTAGAGATCTCTGGCAGTGAGTCGGAAGGGGACAACCGCCCACCTGCACATGTGCGTCATGCACGCGGGGAGAATCCTGCCGAAGGACACAGGCGCCGCAACCAAATCACTATTAACTGTTTCTAGTGCACCCACTCCCCTCACCCAACACTTCACTCATGCATGACAATTGAAATAATGACATGAGTCAGATTAACTGGTACTGAATATATGTTATTGTTTGTTCACAATAAAGTGGCAATTTCGCACACAGTAACATGAGAGCTATATTGAGTCATATGTCCTCATGTATGTGAGGAGGGTATGCTTGTCTCAGCAGCATGGCCCTTCATGGTACTAAAGAAATGATCAATGGCGCCTCCGGGCGGACGCTCCCAGTCGCCTTTCCAGATCTTCCTCAGGATTTGCCTGTGAGGCAGCAGTGGGCCTGGTGCTGCGGCGGGGTACTATCACCAATGGCACCGATTGGCTGCTGTGGATTGAATTTGCCTCACTTGCGTCATCCCCCCACCTGCCTGGCCATGGCCAGTTGCGTGCAGACCCTGCACTGCAGTGGTAACTTGCTCCAGTGCCCTTGCGACATCCTGGCAGCACTGGACCATTTGTACTTGCATGGCCAACGAGCGTCGTGAGAGTTGGGAGGTGGCATTCCCTATGATGTAGTTTGACCGCGTGTACGCAGACAGGCGGGTCAGCAGCTGGCGGTGGCGGCGCCGTTGACGTCCCGATGGGTCAACATGTCCTGGGTGTTGTCCTCCACTGCAGCGGTCATCCTCTCCATCCTGTCTGACAGCTGTCCCACATTCCTAGCGGTCTTGTGCAGCTGTAGGTGAATTGCTGCGAGATGACGGGCCTGCTTCTGGTGTATGCGGAGCATACGGCGCTCAATAGAGAGGCCAGGTGCCCGCACATTCACCCCCCTGCCAGCGCGTGGTGTTGTGTCGCGCGGCTCCCTCACCAGTCCGCTGGACTGAGTTCTCACAGCGGCAGTGCGCCGGGTTTGTTTCCGTGCTGCAGCTGTTGTCAGTCCCACTGGCATGTGTGTCACACGCTGCGGTTGAGGCGCGCCTGTTGTTGCTGAGGTGGCACTGTCCACAGGGGCAGGTGGTGGCACTACTGCTGGTGCTGCAGCTTGCCCTGATGGTCCTGGTTGAGGGGAAGGATGGACGTCTCCCTCGGTGTCCTCAGGATTATCATCTATTTGCAGTGCCTCGCTATCAGTGCTGGGTTCTGCAGCGCCACCTGTGATGTAAAGTGGACGATGAATAAGGACATGTATCTTGCACATGGAAGGTTGCTACATGCATGCAGGCTAACATTCCCTGACTGGCTGTAGGATTGACTCTCACTGGACAGGACTGGCTGTATGGGGCTAGATGGAAATTGTGGTCAGACACACAATGAAATGAAATTAAATGAAATGAGGGCATTTGTAAAGCGCACAGCTACCTCACCTGAGGTGTCCCGGCGCTGTCCGTATACCGCTTAGGAACCCTTCCTGGCTTTATTCCTGTGAAATGTCCACTCATGGGCATCCCCAAGGTGAAGCCAAGCATCCCAGCGCTGTTGGGGCCGTTGTGGAGATTAAGCAAGCTATTGCCCAGAGTTGCAGAGTGGGACCCATGATTAGAATAGGCACCGAGGCAAGAATTATCAGGTCCGAGGAAATTGAGCCCAGGACCCGCCGAGGCGGGTATTGAACCCTGGTCCCGGACCAGACCTCTGCATCAGGGTCTGCCGCTCTAACCATTGAGCCACACTTTTCCATAATGCAATAGGGCTTTTCTGGTGTGCATGGGTTGCATGACTGGGGTTCCTGATGGGTTGCTCTGGGGTCATGGCCATTGTTAGGGGACTGGGTCGCAGTCGCATGGCACTTACCTTGTGAATCTTGGATGGGTCGGGAGGAGTCCAGCTGGGTTAACCCCACGCATGCCTGGGGGTTCAGGGTGTCTTCCACGAGGTCCACAAGTGGGGTGTTGGGTGGGACAGTGGCCTCTCCTCCTCCTGTTGCGACACGCTCCCCCAGCCTCTCTGCGATCCTCTCCTTGGCACGCCCTCTGAGGTCGTACCACCTCTTCTTTAAATCTTCTATGGAGCGCTGGGTCACTCCCATGGGATTTACTTTGGCGCGGATGCGCATCCATATCCTTCTTTTGTCCGCCTCAGGCACCCTCCTTGAGTCCTTCCCAAAGAGACGGTCGTGGTCTTTGCTCACTCCCTCTATGAGGTATTCCAATTCTTGTTCAGAAAACTTTATTTTGCGTTTCCTTTCTGAGGTACTGACCCCTGCTGATTCCTGGGACATTTTCTGCACTGGGGTGTCACCTGATTTTGAGCTGGAGGTGGTCTGGAGTGGAGCTCTGGACAGTGCTGCTTCCACTTCAGGCTCAGTATGCAGAATGAGGGTGGGAACTGCCTGCTTCCTGGTTGTGATGTCATCACTGTGCTCGAAATGCGACTTCCCGTTTTTGCTTTCTCGCAATTAGCGAGATCGCAATTTGCGATTTCGGTAATTGCGAGATCGCAATTTCAACAAGGAAAACGGCCGATTCTGCGAATTTTATGCGATTTTGGGAAAATCGCAATCTGCAATTGCGGCCGATTGCGAATCGCTTTTTTTAATCGAAATTTTTCATGCATCCCATTCTGCGATTTCTAAATTGCGATTCGGTATTTCTCGCAATTTAGAAATCGCAGAATTTGGGTTTGATGAATCTGGGTGATAGTCATGAAAATCCATATATTTCCTGATAGAAAGTGAGAATCCTTTCTGCCAAACCAGCTGGCAGAAGTAAAAATCTACTATTCACCAACCGAAACGGCTGACAAATAGAGTGATTAACAGGTTGGTGGTAATGGGACATCCTCTAAAAATCGTGCATTTTCTACCCACCAGCCTGTCATTTCTCCCACCGTATTTAAGAATGTGGGAACTCCTGTGTTTCCGACGGTAGACCCACAGCAAGCTCTGCTATGCATTTGTTTTTCCTGTTGATGCATGGTGATACTTCAAAGCAATGATTTAAATGTTTTCATAAACAATCATTGGCAAACATTGTCATTGTTTGTCAAAAGTGTTTTAGCCTTGTTTGCGTAAGCACTTTTAGTGAAAAAAACATATGCTGCTACATCTGCAAAACTAATAATTTGCTGGGTGGGCTATGGCTAGGATAGTGCATTTCAATCAATTAATCTATCAGGATTTTTAAAGCGCAGCAAATCACCTGTGAGGGTCTCAAGGCGCTGGAGTTGCTTGCAGCTTTGTGCAAAAAGTAGTGAAAACCAAGTCAAAAGCAGGAGAAAGAACTCAGGAAAACAGAGGAGAGGAAGGAGAGAGCAGTAAAAAACAATGTAAACGCAAGAATAAGCATTCAGAACAAACGGGGAGAAAGGAAAGAGAAAGCAGTAAAAAACGAGGCAAAAGCATGAGAAAGTACTCACAAAAACAAAAGGAAGAAAGGAAACAGCAGTGAAAAACAAGAGAACAGGGGGGAAAAGCACTCAAAAAATCAGAGGGAAAGGAAGGAGAAAGCAGTGGTAAATGAGGCAGTAGACAGTTCGTTGGAAAACGAGAGAGAGGAAGGAAAAAAGCACTGGAAAATGAGGCAAAAGCAGGAGAAAGCAATCAGAGCAAGCATTGGCATAGCGAATAGGTCTCGCCTTTGGGACCTTGTAAGTAAAAAAAAAAAACTGAAGTGTAAGACTTCACGTTTACACTTACTGCATCCTAATTACGAAGTAAATGTAAACGTGAAGTCTTATACTCCAGGTTTTTTTTACTTACAAGGTCCCAAATGCGCGATCTATTGGCTATGCCAATGCTTGTTTTATTTGTGAGGAGGAGGGCACTAACGAGTGTGGCAAGACATCAGATTAAAAAAAAAATCATGTAGGGCAGTGAGACTGAAAGAGGTGAAGTGATACGGTGCATGACGTCCCCTTGACTCATTTTCCGCTGCCTAGATGATCCTATTTGTGATAGTAGAATAGATTGTTTATAGAATAGAATGTCTGCTTAGAATGTTTACTCTTGTGTTCTCTCGCCATGGATGCTTTCTCTGCATGCATCCATGGATGCTTCCTCTGCATGCATCCATGCGCCCCTATTGTATATCTTTGAATACTTGTGTTTGTTCCACATTCTGAAGAGCAGTTCTTCTTCAGTTACACTGCTGCTCTTCAGAAGGTGGATGCTCCAATAAACGACTCTTCAACTTCACAAAGTGTCTTTCTGGATTTCTTGGAAACTACTACACTATTGTCATCTAACCAGGGAAAGATGATTGCGTGGGACCATACATAACATAACATTGTAGCTGGGTACCTGTAATGAACATGGAACTTTCTACCTTGGGCTTCCAAGTGACATCATCGACAAATCAAGGGTCACTCTAGTGGTCTATGGGATGTGACCCTGAGGTTGAAAAAACCCTGTTATTGACAGTTACTCTTCTATAATTTGTTTAGGGCTTCCATTGGAAGCCTTTAGGTTAATAACCGAATCAGGATCTGATTATTCATCGATGCAGTGTCACAACAGTGGTTAACCAAAGACACTGTTTGGCGGACGCCCGGGGGAGCCCTCACCTCCCCCTTGTTCTGCTGCCTGTCCCAGGTCTGTAGAGACCAAAGCGCAATGGCAGAAAGACAGTTGTTGGTCTCACCTGCCTTTCCCTTTCCTCCCAGATTTTCACAGACATGCGAGAACGTTGCAGTGGTGGCCGGCATGGCTCGCGGGTGGTGGGTGTGCACAGGGGAGGGATGAGGGGCGGGAAGGGGGCGCGGGTTACAATGTAAAAAAAAAAAAAAAAGTACCTTGACATCGGGTCCCGCTTCTCTGCTCCGGCCCACCGGCCTCCGACTCCAAGAACAGGAAGCATTTAGCCAGGCTCCCTCCCCTAAGCCATTGCAGCGTTGTGATTGGTCGGAGTGCTGTGACACAGCGCTCAGCCAGGGGCTGGAGAGGTGGACATGTTCTCCACGCAGGCTGTAATGTAGCCTTCATGAAGAACAGAGAAGCATGCATGACTGGTTTGGGCGGACCGAGATGGCCGACCAAACAGTCATTGCGCACTTAGGAGTGGGTGAACCACTCCTCCCCTGCACTGCAGCCCTGCCCTGCCCCTCACGCAAGCTGCTGCAGCAGGAGGACAAAATAAAATGATAATAACATTACATTATTATCATTTTATTTTTGTTCTTTCTTTTACTGCTGCAGAGCAGTGGGTTAACGCTCCTCCTCTTTAGAGTAGGAGCCGCCATTAGAACGTTGGTGGAGCTATTCTGAGTGGCATTGTAGACAACTTGAGCTACGCTCCTATTGACTAATGAGGTCTGTGCATTAAACCTCTTGTAGGCCTATTTAGAGATGATTGGACCACCAAGGTGTCATGTAATTTTTATTGGGAAAATATTGATTACATTAGTTTTTCAATATGCTTTGTAAATAAAAAAAAAATTAAACAGACTACTTTAACTGAAAATGTCATGTTTTCTCAATGTGAACACAGACATCTTTTTGCTTCCTTTCTAGCGAACTGCAAAGATTCATACGAACCAAGGCATCCACTGCATGACCCGTGAAATTATATTTTATTAAACTGTGTTTGCTAAAAATGCTCCGGGGGGGGCGTGGCTAGCAGCCGGGCAAGATTGCTGCTCACTGAGACGGCACCGGAGGAGAGGTGACCTTCTAGGTCAATCCGAACACTTATCCTGATTATTTACACTTGTCGCGGAGGCTGGGGACCGAGCGGCGTCTGTAGCAGTGATTTTGGTGACAATCCGACACCGGGTGCTGAGGCTTCCAAGTGCCGAGCAGAGACAGCCTATTCCCCACGCAGCAGCCGGGGACTTGATTACGGTGCCCGCCTGAGGCTGAGTGAGGTGGCAGCGAAACGACCTGGGCGGCGGAAGAGACACCGGATGCCCATCCGGGCTTGGCGGAGAGGTGCGCGACCTGGTGCGGTGACTGACGCGGCTGCACAGACAGTGCTGCGGTGCTCTGAGGCCCGGAAGACGACACCTGCGGAGTGAGGCCTGGATGCGAGGGGGAAGCCGGGGCCTCGATTTCAAAGGGGCTTTGGGCCCTCCAGTGCATCGGGTCGGAGTGAGGCGGCAGAGGAACAGCCCGAGTGGAATTGGTGGTCTCCCCTGCTATTAGTAACAGCGTTGTGGATTACGCCTGCGGGGCCCGTGACTCGTGGGCCCCATCGCAGGGGTGAGGCCTGGATGCAGTGGGAGGGCCGGGGCCTGGACTTCCTGCCTGCCCCGGGGCCCTTTGAACACCGTCGGGTCGGGTGTCTTGGGGGGCAGCGGCGGGGCGCCCCCCCCTCCCGAGACCTGTGGGGGGGGCGCAGTGACTCGCCGGTCCTGCCTCATAATCACTGGCGGGGGAGACCTTGACTAACTGCGGTCCACTGCCCCTCCAGAGACGTTGATACCTGGGCAGCGCAGATGACGACCGGGGCCTATGTCGAGCTCCCACCTCCTCCCCCCGCTGACGCCTATACCAAAGACTTTGAGGGGCTTACGCCATATTGAGTGGGGGCCCTTATTGTCCGCCAAGCCACGAACCACTAAGAAACCTACGGCAGCTGGCAACATCTCGCGGCAACCTCCACCGACAACCCCGTGCTTCACCACGGCAGGCAGAGGCCCACGGAATCAGAATGCGCAGGCCAGACTGGATAGGTTTGCCTATGGGAAAGACTTTCTGCCGCTGCCTGAGGGGAAAGACTCCTCCGGAAAGACCACAGGTAACGACGCTTCCAAAAAAGTGACTCTGGAGGATATAATGGCGGCACTTACCAGCATCCCAACCACGGTGGGTTCCATCTCTATGGATGTGTCCCTGTTGAGGGCAGACTTTCAAAAAATCACAACTAGAGTCACGGAGGTTGAGCAGGTCACGAAAACCTTGGCGGTAGATACCGCTGCGCTGAAAAAAACAGTATCGCGCCTCGAAACGGAGAATAAGATATTGGAGGAGAAGCTGGACAACCAAGAAGGGCGCTCGCGTAGAAACAACGTACATATCCTAGGAATTCCGGAGAGTGAGGGTATTCAGGCGATGGATCTATACGTGGAGGACCTAATAAAGACCAGGCTGCAACCGAAGGGACTCTCTACTTTCTTTTCTGTGGAGCGGGCCCACAGAGTGCCAGGTGGATGGCCTAAACCGGGAGCGCCCCCTCGACCAGTGCTCGCACGTTTGTTCAACTTCCGAGACAGGGATGTAATCCTCCAAACCGCTAGAATATCCCCGCAGATTCGTCTACAAAACGCATCGTCTCCTTCTTCCCGGACTATACCGCGGCGGTCTCTCGGCGCCGTCGTAGTTTCCTAGAGGTGAAAAAGGCATTAAGAGCCAGAGAAATGCCTTACTCAATGTTATTTGCAGCAAAATTGAGTCGTAGCAGATGGGAAGACGTGGTTCTTTGCCACACCAGAGGAAGCTCATGACTGGCGGGAGGGGTGGCGGCGAGTGGAGGGGCCACAGCACGGAAACAGAAGCCACCGCCGTCAGACCGACAATGAGGAATCCAGCAGTCAAGAATGCCACCATTCCACGGAGGGCAATTCTCAGAGGGAGGACACAGACGACCTCGGCAATGGATGAACCGGTCCAGCGGGAAGTTGATCATATAATAGACACCTAAGTGTAAATAACATTGCAGACGAACTGACTCTGGACTCCGGGGTGATGCAGGCCCTGATGAGTAGAGGAGGTCACACTCTCCTCGGACTTCTTACCCCTTCACACAAGTACACTGTTTTGGGTTGGGTTGAGGCCCTCTGCTATGTTGGGGTGGTGGGCAGTTCGAAGCCGCTGGGCAGGGAGGCAGGGAGGGGGGTTGGACTGAGGGGTTGGGTAATTAAGGTTTTGTGTTTCTTTTTTCTTGTTGGCATCGGAAATGGCATCACAGCAGGGTTTGTTCGGACTGATAGATTCCCACATGGCATGACTGGGTTACAGCTCACATACATTTTCTACCACACTGATGGTGACAAACACCCCGATGGCTGATGTCCAGGACACGACCCCCGAGGTTCCAGTAGCCCCTCTCACAGTACTTACTTGGAATGTCCATGGATTGGGGGACAAAATTAAAAGGGGGCTGGTGCTACGGGCCATAAAGCGTCAAGCTCCCACATTAGCACTCCTGCAGGAAACACACCTCACGGGCGCGGCATGTAAGGCGTTAGATAGGTGGCGGTACAAGATGCTGGTGCACTCGGAATTTTCATCTGGATCTAGAGGGACGGGTATCCTGCTGCGAAAAAACTCTCCCTTTATAGTACTGCAGACCAGGAAAGACGACCAGGGGAGGTTCGCTGCCATACAGGGTCAGTGGGAAGGTAGGCCCATTAATGTGATTTCAGTATACATCCCCCCGGCACTCCAAGCAGGGGCATTCCAGCCCTCAGTGAATTTTTATTGTCCTTGCCAGAAGGTGACTTTCTTATTGGGGGGGATTTTAATGCCACGATGGACGCCGGCGCGGATCGGCATCCAGTGAGGACACTGACACCAGGGGTCTCCCGCTTACGGAGCTTCACGGAAGCGCTGGGGCTGGTAGATGCATGGAGGCATACACATCCTGCAGCGCGACAATACACATTTCACTCAGCTGTGCACAACAGTTTATCTAGGATAGATTATTTCCTGACCTCAGAGACTAGTTTGCAGCATATTGACAACATTGAAATCGGACATAGGGGTATATCAGATCATTCACCTGTTGTACTGACATACTCTTACCACCACATTTCCCGCAAGAGACTCTACCCTATTTATCTGGGATACTTTCAGGTCCCGCAGATTTGTAAAGAACTCCGTAAAGCCACCAAATATTTCTTTGCGGAAAACAGTACATCTGTCGACTCACCGTCGGTTCTATGGGAGGCCTATAAGGCAGTTTTCAGGGGACAGGCGATAGCATCCATCACGGGCTACAAACGAGAGCAGGACCTCACGGCCTTAGAGCTGGAATTAAAAGCAGCTGACACTGATCATATGGCTGACCTTACCCCCGCCACGGCACACATCTTACACCTGAAGCAACAACAATACAGGGAACATCTTAGGCAGGAGACAACGTCAGCCCTCACAGCGACTAGGCATAAAATCCACGATGTTGGGGATAAAGCAGGGAAGCTGCTGGCCTGGCTAGATAGGCAAGAGCGTGGCACCAGGACTATAGCGCAGCTGCGGACTGCCGGGGGTCACCTCACGTCTGACCCGCGGGCCATAGTGCAAACACTAGCAGGACATTTCCGTACAGTTTACACATCGTCCTCGAATACATTGGAGGCTGAAGCAGCGGCCTCTATAAAAGACATAACAATGCCTAAGCTCACACAAGAGGCTTCCCTGGAGCTCGAGGCAGATATCACAAAGGAGGAGTTGCATGCTGCTATCAGGTCACTGCAACCGGGTAAAGCACTGGGACCCAATGGGATCCCGATAGAATTGTACAAACTCACGGCAGATACTATTTGTCCGCACTTGCTCAGAATGTTCACTGATAGCCTGGATAGAGGTCAACTGCCGCTTGACCAAAGAATGGCCACAATAGTTACTTTCCCGAAGCCAGGGAAGCCACCGTCCGGGTGTACCTCCTATCGTCCAATCTCGCTGCTCAACGCGGAGGCGAAAGTATTGGCTAAAGTGCTTGCAAATAGACTGCTACCGCACCTTTCGAACCTAATCCATCCGAATCAGTCAGGATTTATGCCAAATAGAAATACAGCACTCAACCTCAGACGACTGCATGGTGCATTGGCTCAGGCGCACACCCTGTCGGAGCCATTGGCTGTCATATCCCTGGATGCGAGAATGGCCTTCGACATGGTGGAGTGGAGCTACCTCTTTGAGGTTCTACCACACTTTGGTTTTGGCCCAAAGTTTTGTGCCTGGATCTGGCTCCTGTATGCCAAGCCTCTGGCGTGCGTGGCGTGAACGGGCACCTGTCTGACGCTGTGCTGCTGGCGAGGGGGACACATCAGGGATGCCCCCTGTCGCTGCTTCTTTTTGCACTAGTGTTAGAACCCCTTGCGGCATGGATTAGAGAGACCCCTTTGCTACGGGGTGTTCGGTGGGCAGAGGGTTGGGAGGACAGAATTTCCCTGTACGCCGACGACATTCTGGTGTACTTTACGAATCCTGGAAGTTCCATACCAGTACTACTTGAGATGTGCGAAGCTTTCAGGAAAATTTCTGGATACACAATAAATTGGGCCAAATCGGTCTTATAGTTACAGAAGGGACCTGCACCGTGACTCCCCCCGGACTGTCCACTAATGGTGTCCCAGGACTACTTTAAATACTTAGGTATTCATATAACGGCGGACCCAGCGGACTTCTTCGCAAGGAATCTAGCACCCCCCTTGGAATGCTTACGGAGGGATGTGTCGTACTGGGAATCGCTCCCCCTGACACTGCTGGGAAAGGTGGCGTTATTTAAAATGATGGCCCTGCCCAGGTTCCTATACGCCCTTGAGAACACGCCGTTCCCGGTACCGTCAAATTACTTCAAAAAAATAGCAGCGCTGGTGTCCACGCTCCTATGGGGCAACAGGCCAGCGCGCATAGCGCAAGCAAAATTGCACCGAGGATGGTATGACGGCGGCATTGCGCTCCCCAATGTTCACCTGTATTAATGGGCAGCACACCTCAAGATTATCAACTACTGGATACACGCCCCGCAGGCGGATCCAGCATATAAGGCAAATAGGGTGCAATTGGGCCCAGGAAATATGCTGGCGGCCCTATATAATAAAGGACAAGGTATGAAATTGGAGGGACCGACAAAACACACAGCTATGCTATGGCGCACTGCGCTAACACGGCTGGGATGGAGGGGGGTCATTACCTAACTTACCCCACTCTGGGACACTAGACAATTGGGGACATTGAGGAATAGCAGAGGGTTTGAGCGATGGGACGACATAGGTATATCCACAGTAGGTGACCATTGGGACAAGGGGACGGTCGTCCCATTTGACCTGCTCCGACAGCAGTATGAACTTGCACCTACCGAGACCTTCAGATACATACAAATACGTCACGCCCTCTTAGCAGTACTACCGCAAGATACGGAAGTACCTGAGGCCTCCCCTCTAGAAGACAGGTTGCTCACAGACTTCATGCCAAAACGCGCCACATCTTTCACATATCGCAAGCTGGTTAATAACCTTCCAGTATAGTGTAGTTCCTATATTCCCAATAAGCTCTGCGCATTGGAATAACATAAACGATAGTTTAGACGTAGGACTGAGGTCAACTAGGTCTCTATTGAATATGTTAGACTTAATTATGAATGCCAGCTGGCTCAGAGGTCACTAGAAACTTTCTCAAGTAAACAAGAAGGTGTTAACTTTCCTGAATAGACAAGAAGGGATTAGTTTCTGACAACCACATAAACATGACAACTTTGCTCCCTCCAGAATAAGGAGTATATCTCCAGAGTCTCGGAAACAATAGATAACTATTTTACTCAGTCAATCGTGCATGCTTAGTTTCACCAGAAGCGCAGAGAAATAGAGAGACGGGCGTTTTCAATAAAAGTGGTTATTTATTGAACAGTCTTCTTTCTCATGCAAGAGAAGTGAGTTGCCACAATTGCAATACTTGTCATAAAGTAAAGTGCGTACAGTAAAAGGAGTATCATGAATTAATACTGTAAAAGCATGGTACAGTTTCTAAGCCATACCGTGTTTAAAATAGATAACATATATACATACATAAAATCATTGACTAAACGTACTCGACTGGTGCTTCTAAAATACGCCTACCCCGGTGTACCTAACCTAAGCCTAGTACGTGGGAAGGAGTAAGTGAGCTGCAGTTAAGTTAAGTTAGTTTTTGCCAAGAATCTGAATCAAGAATTCTCTAAGGATATAATCAGCTCCGTACCTTGGTTATAGAATGAAGGAGGTCTTGTATCTCGTTCTCAGGACTCGATCTCCCAGTAACCCCCAAGGGTGACTGGAAACACTGGAGCTGGATTTCTCGGCAGGAGAAAAGACAGCGTCTCTCTCAGTGCGTCAATGGGAGGGTCGGATTCCTTCGGCACTTGCCACAGCAGGGCGTCGGGCAAGTAGATAGCTGATCTACTCCAAACCACCGTGTGTTTGCTAGGGCAGCTGTTGGTATATTTATACCTGGAAGGTGCCGAGTTTGACGTAAGGTTGGACATAAGACGTCACTAAGAACTCGCAGTTCTTTCAGGACTCCAGCAGTTCTTGGACAAATCAAAACAGGAGCAGGGGGAATTTCCGGGCTGCTGGAGGCTTGGTTTGTTTAAAGAACGCGTTGTGCTTTCTAGGAGTCTATGGGAGTAGCCTTGCCGTATTTGGACTGCATTGGCTATGACTAAATATGGATATGATTCTTATGCCTTTTTAAGGATATGATTTGTTATAACCACATAAGGGCATACATCAGGAATATTTAAATAGGGTCCTAGATACGTTCACACCACCCACTCCACGTATAATGTCCATCATTACTAAATACTAAGCAATATTAAACACATACCTATGCATGTGTTTTCCAGCCCACCCCAAAATACATAACATGCATTTGAAATGGTATGTACACGAACAATGAGTAGTATACTGTACGCTTTTCAAGCAATGATATCATTCAGATTATGTATATATTGTACATTGGATGATGACTGAATGAATCACGAAAATTACATTTATGAAATGGCTCTTAATAAAGAAGAGAAGGTCAAGACCATTTCATCACATATTTATACAAGACTGTACATGTGCTAGAGGCTAAATCAAAATATTGTCTCTAGAGTTTCAAAAATAGAAATCTTGTTCTCTAAGAATAGTTCTACTTTAAGCAGAGTACCATGTGCCAAAAAAAAGGTAAATATTTTGGGAACGGGAAAAGAATTTCGCTTTCAGGCCAAAAAATAGTTCTACAGTTTTGTAGAGGGTTTTGTTTTTCAAAATTGAAGGTCGAATTCAGAGTTCAGGGAACGCTATGTGCTCAAAAGTTATTCTCGTTGTTAGGAGAGAACATCAACTCAGATAGGCTGGCAAAGAATTCGTCTAAAACAGTAGGTGAAAGTTGGACCAAGTCCGAAAAAGTAGAAATAGTGCATATATGAGAAGCGTTGCCATCTTCGGTGTCTAATTCAGCAATGGTCACAGAAGGTTGTACCTGTGTGCCGCTTTCATCTCGTACCTCACCGCCACCTAATCGTAATGGTGAGGTCTCAACGAATGCCGTCATCAGAATAGGTAGCCGCTGGGGACAACACGTTGCATGAGCCTTTACCGATCCAAGCAAAGTATCGATATCCATAGGTACTGCTGATGGCAGTGTGAGACAAACGTCCAACACGCATTCTTCTCCGCATAGCAGGCATCATACAACAGGTAGGATGCAATCTTGCCAGATTGGTCTGAATGAAACAAACCATGTGGTATTCAGATCTCTTAGCCGAGCTAAGCCGAGTACCTTAGTTATCCTTTCTCGGTATCTCATTGCTAGGATCGTTTCTTCCATGGTTGCCTGAGTTTTGTTTGTGGCTGGATTTGCCATATCGGAGCAGAAGGAACAAAAATAAAATTCCTGCTACGAGTCCTAAGATGAGAGGCAGGCCGCCAAACACATAGTGCAAAAATTCGGGAAGATGCTCAGGACTGCTTCAAAGGGTGCTAATAGTCTCGAAAAAATTGTCTTAAATACATGTGCGATGCCACTGGTATCAGACATGTTTAAAATTTGACCTAACATTTCTACGAAATGCAAGGGGCAATTTGTTGATAATAATGTATGTATCTCTGCTGCTGTCCTTGCAACTTGCAGATCATACGTCTTTTTGGACAAGGTTAAAGGCACAGTTGTTTGTAAAAAAATAGACTTCATTCTGCTTAAAGTATCAATTCGAATAGAAGAGATATTCAGAGAAGGTCATATTGCTGACTCCTACTTTGGTTTTCTGTTTGGATACAATACTTGCATACAGTAAATGACCCTGGAAGTAACGTTCACGAGATAGGCCGTTCCTGGCACCATGCTACAACAGCTGTGGTCACTTATTATAACATAGCTGCCGTTGGAAAGTTGTCTGAAAAAAGGCTCTATCTGTGTAGCAGCGGTGCCGTGCAGGTGACATGAAAGGTTATTTGATGAACCTTCGCAGGCTCCATGCAAGTTAATACCTTGACACAGAAGTGTACCACTTAGTGAATTTTTACAGTTGTTACCACTAAGAAATAGCTTTTTTTCCCTTCACTATAACATCTATGTGTATAAGGTAAATTCCAGGTTGACTTGATGTATCCTTTACCCAACCTTTCATACAGGCCTGCTGGTATATACTTTTGGCAATATTGAAACTGAAAAGTCGTTATCGGAATTGTGATTGTGCCATGTATTATCCATTCAATGACTGGTCTTTCAGAGACTGTCAATGGCAATTTATCTAGTTTTTCAATGCTCAGCACCCTATGGTCTGCTCCTTTTTGTGCCAAAGAGATTTGTTTATCTGTAAGGTTAAAGATAGAAAATAATGACGTTGTGTTGATTAGAGGCCATGGCACGTAGCCTGAACGGAGGTTTTGCAACGTCCAGCTTACTGTACAATAGAACGTAATTGGGACTGGCCATGTTGTAACATTAGCATATCCTGTTCTATTATATCAATAGCAGATGATACAATGCTGTCCAGTGAATAAATTCTGGAGGACAGAGTCGTTAACCCATTGTCCACTACAGACAGTGATTTTTCCAAATGAATACGATCACTTTCTCGTATTTTTTCAGCAGTTTTAATTTGCATTACTTTCCAAGCTTCGTTGTAAGCAGCGTATGTACCGGCGTACATGAAACGTTTTTGACGCTGTTTGCGAGGTCCCAATATGAAATCTCGCAAGTCAGCACCTTCTTTAAGTAAAGTCAAGTGTTGCTTAATTTCAGGCAGTGTGGATTTCTGTAGCCATTCGAGGTATAGCTTTCCTACACTGTATGTTGTTATTATCCTTGGATGTTGTCTCTGGGAATATCTTGGGTCTGGTCTGTTTTGTTTCAACCCCTGTCTTCTATTCAGGAATCTATCTTGACAGTTATTAGTGTCTGTGGGCCAGATCAACCATTTTTTCCAATCAGGATTAGTTCTGTTTTGGTGTAAAATATGGGATACGTCTATCTCCACCTCTGTAGTGCTATTACTATCAGGTATGGGCTTTGGAATAGACGGTTTGTTTAAGTCCTTTATCTTGGCTAGGCCAAGACAGGTTGTTTGTTGAATGGTGTCATTCAGGAAGATTATCTGTTCTGGGATCATGCAGGCTCTAAACAATGATTCTAGACCTTGCACCTGCCATTCTTTTGTACCCCAAATGGTTTTCGTTTCAATGTTGTTTTTCCAAAATTCAAAACCAAATGTAGACATTTTTTCATAACATTTTGTGGAATATATCAATTTAGTGTTTATCAACATGTTTTTCATTCCTGTCTTATTTAACATTTTAAAATAAAACGTTTCTGGATCTGTGTTGTTAAACCCTGAGAAGTATGGGAATTTCTCATAAAATGTTTTCGAGCTGCCTTTTGGTGGTGTTGGACAATATTCCCATTGATTATAAGTAAAAACATTTCTAGGATTAGCAGATTTATGCAAATAGTGATGACCATAATGATTATAGCAATACATTTCTTCATAATTTGATGAGCCCTCTAAATAATCATGCTCTGTGAATTTTGCTGACATTTCTAAATCTGACATCATATTATTAATATTTTCAAAGTCCCAATCATCAGAGAAAGTACTAGGTGATACAAAGTCACTTAATGAAACCTTGAACTGATGTAGATATTTCAAGAGTTCAACCGGGCCATATATTTCGTAATCAGTTGTGTCCCATGCTACACCACCAGGTAAAGGAATGGCTGTGATGTTCACTGATGACAGTTCTTTTTTTTCAATGTGTGAAGATATGTGAGGCTTTAGGACCAAGTTGATGTTCTGACTTGCTGTGTCCGTTGTACTATATTTTCCATCAATGAATTTTCCCAAGCTTAAAACCAAAATGAGCCAGAGTAGGAGGAAAAGTACACCTAACACAATCCATAATTCAATCCATGGTGAAATAAGATATGTTTCTTTGAGATGATGAAAGAGTTCAGTCATTTTTTCTTTGAAAGTTTTAGTTGCTGGCGTTTCTTCATGTTCACTTGGATCATCAGAAAAGTCATCGAAATTGATGAAGTAGCCAGCTGCAGTTCTGTCAATTGTTGGAATTGCTTCCGGATTTTCATTAATCTTCGCACTCGTGTAGTCAGAGGCTACATCATTGTAGCTTGGTGTTTCTTGACAAACTGTTGTAATTTGGGTTTCAAGAGGCACAAGTTCCATAGCTTTGTTGCATAGTCCTTTTTTATTCACTGCAGGTTTATCAAATGTGATTAGTCTCTCAGTTTGAACCTCTTGAATTGTAGCAAGGTTTGGTCTTCTGCTACTTCTTGGGAGTCCACTGGGCTTACTACTTATTATTGGCCACATGATTGTGGTTTTACCAGGTCGATTGATACAACTCTGTTCTCCTTTTTACCAGCAAGGGGCGGTAGTACTACTGATCTTGTTCTGCTGACAGCTAAGACAGGTACTGCTTTTCTGTAAGAAGGCCCAA
Source organism: Lissotriton helveticus (assembly GCF_964261635.1). Lineage (NCBI taxonomy): Eukaryota > Metazoa > Chordata > Amphibia > Caudata > Salamandridae > Lissotriton > Lissotriton helveticus. The sequence goes on from NC_136059.1 coordinate 1,193,593,802, forward strand.
ATTCCTTCTTCACCACGATCTTTTCTCTGACCAGATCCCCAATCTTTGGAATCCAGTCAGGTCTTGCTGGGACAGGTGGTTTTTCTTCAGTGGCCGTTGGCTTTAGCTTTATGTTACTTAGACTTCTTCTTGTTTCATTTAAGTCCTGTAAAACAGCCAAACGTTCTTTGATATCAAAGGTTTTTTGTTCTACCACTGAAGTCTGACAATCGAGGTCACTGATGATCATTCTAGTACCAAACAAAAGTTCATACGGAGTGATTCCCCCCGAGAATTTCTTGGCAGATTATTAAGACCACGTTGGACACTTATTAGATGTTTGACCCACCCGTCACCCGAACCTAATACCCTCGCTGTTATAGATTGCTTTATGTCACAGTTTTTTCTCTCCACTACCGCATTTCCCTCGGGATGGAATGGACTAGAGTACCGCAATGCAATGCCCAAGCTGGCCATGGCCTCCTTGTAAGCTCGAGAGCTAAACGCAGGACCCTGGTCAGAATGTAGCATGCCAATTGCGTATGTGCCGATAAAGACTCGCAAATCTTTTATAACAGTTTTGGCGTCAGCCGAGCGCTGGGGCCACATCCAAATGAATCTCGTCTTAATAATTATGGGATCACATTTTTCCCTCTGGATGTCTACGTATAGATAGCCTAATGCTGTCTAATAGAGCTATCTGGTCTGGTGTCTGGTCCGGTTCACAACTGCGATCTTTATTGCAGTCCTGACAATTCATTGCAAAGTTGTAAATTTGCACACTCATCCCCGGCCACCAGTATTGTGATTGTAATTCTATTAGAGATTTCAAGATCTCTTGGTGCCTCAGACCCATTCCCATGTGTGCTTCTTGAATCAAGTAAGCTCTCCGGGTCGTGTTTGGAATTACCCTATCCCCCACTCCAGGGATTCGAGCAAACGGAACGGAGTTCGCATCAATTATGTATATATTTCCGAGTGGATAATTTAGAGGTAACGCCGCATAGTTGCCTTCCATTGAGGCTTTTACTGCTAGTAGCGTTTCTCCATCTATTTGTTTTTTAGAATGCTTTTTTGTAGCTACGGAAGCCGGTTTGACAGCTGCCGCTATGGCTCTGTTAGCCAAGGAATTCCCCGCAACGTGAACGCCATCACGTCGAAGACTCTGCGTATGTATCACGTGAGTCTTTTGTAGTTCTTTCTGCAAAAGAACTACTTGTTCCCAAAGTTTTTTATGCTTTATTGTGGCACCTGTCTCATCTTTGTAACCGTTTTTGATCCAGGTCTGCATGTCATTGTTGTAAGACTGGACGCAGTAATGAGAATCGCACACTATTAGTGTGGGGAATTCGCTATCGGCATTTTCAAGCGCCATCTTTAAAGATCTTATTTCAGCTCGCTGAGCTGTACAGTTTCTGAGTGATTCAGTTTTGGTGACCATCGGTCTGAATTTACCTAAGCACCAGCGACCTTTAACAATCGCGCATGCTGCATTGTAAACTTGTTTTCCCACAACGTAGTGTTGTGCAAATCTGTCCGTGTATATTACACACAAGTACTGTTCGAGAGGCAGAATTTCGATTGACAGAGGACATTCATGTTCGTATTCCAGATCTTCTAGTTTTTTCATTTTCGGATCAAATGCGTGTTTCACGTCTGTTGCAGCGAGAGAATTTTCCCATTGTATCCATTTTGGATCTAAAGTTTTAGCATTTAGCATTCGGAATGCTTGGTCTTGTTACTGCCTCAAGGGCTGATACTGCTGTTAAAACAGATATACTTTTCCCTTGTGCGAGGGCTCTTTCTTTTGCTACAGCAGTTTGAACCGCAGTCAGAATTTTTTCAGTAGAACTGAATTTCCTTTCAGCTTGTGTGTACAAGTGTGATTTATAAGCTATTGGTACAGTTTCTCCCTCATTAGAGGTCAGGTATGTGAATCCGCATCTTCCTGGGATGACTCGGATTACAAGGTTGCGTTCATTTGCGCGTGTTTGCAGTTTTGTTTTAGTTAACATATCTGTTTGTATTGATCTTAATATTTGTGTGTGTTTCTGAGTCCAATTAATTGGTTTCAAATCAGGTTTTATTAATTCGTAGAGTGGTTTAACCCTCTCTGCGTAGTTTAGAATGTATGTTCTTCCGAAATTCAGGAAACCTAGAATTGATTGTAAGTTTTTCAGCGTTTTTGGAGCTTGGAGTACTGCACACTTCTCTAAGAAGTTGTCTGCTAGGCTTTTGCCTTCATTTGATAACTCATATCCTAAAAATAGGACAGTGAGGTGGGCAATTCGTGACTTTTTAAAATTGAATTTGTACCCTTCAGCTGCGAACCCAAGTATAATGGTGTTCACTCTTTTCAAGTGTGTCTCCAGGTCATCGTCTGTAAGATAGATGTCATCGACATAAGATAATGCCTCCTCATCATACATTTGTAGTAATTCTGTTACCCTGGCTGAAAATAATCCTGGGCTGTTCTTGAATCCATGTGGGAGACGACAAAATTGCTTTTGGACCCCCATACAGGAGAAAGTGGTCAAATACCTGCTTTCCGGTGCTATGTTTTGACAGAAGAAACCATTTGAAATATCTAATGTTGTTTTATATTTTTTCCACACGATGTTATTCATTAGTGCTGCACTGTGTGAGTTTTGTACTGCAAAGGTTTTGCAACAAGAGTTTAGGTGTCTGTAGTCCAAAACTAGACGATATGAATCATCTGGCTTGGAGACAGGAAACAAAGGATTGTTCATTTGTGAGGTGCAATTACCCCCTGATATTCAAGTTGATCTAAGATCTCCCTGACTTGTTTTTTAGCTTCTTGCTTAACAGGATACTGCCTCTGTGCAGTAGATTGATTTTTTAACTGAATTTTATGGTGAGGAGAATCCTCATCCCATCTACATAATTTTTATATAATGCAGGGGCTTGGGCCACCGCCCATTGTCTAGCATATGTGTATTTTTTATGAATTGGAATGTGATTTGAGAAGGCAGGCATAATCATTTCTTTGCCATGTGGGCACTCCCTGACAAACTCTGGTGGCCAGTCTTTCTCTGCTAGCAGGATATCATAGCCTTTAGATAGGTTCTCCCAAAAGAGACCTCTTATTTTCCTAGTTTTGACCCCCCTCTATACGTAATGTTATTTCATATAATTTATGGGGTACACTACCTCTGGTGTCTGCAGTTTCCACCTGAATGTATTCATTCGTGTCCACTGTCTCCAGAAGATTCATCAGGATCTTGCGAGCTATGGTCACTTCTGCTGCGCTGTCTAGGATTGTCTGGGCCCATTCTCCATTCTTGAGTTGTGTCCTCAGAATCCTCGGCATGTTTTATTTTAATACTAGCTACCTTCTTTTTTGGAAATTGTAATTTTTTACTTTGATGAGCAGGTTCCTTGTCTTTGGACTTGACGTGCTCTTCTTTGTGTTCTGACCGTCCTCTTCTTTCTGATTTCTGTGAGGAAGTCTGAAAAGATCGAGAGGGACGTGTATCAATATCTTGATATCTGTCAGGTTTTCTTAATTTATCCCGATCTCTAAGGTTGTATCTTTTCTCAGAGGGCTCCCGTTGTGGAGACCTGCCACCCCGTTCAGGAGGTCTATTTCTCCATTGGGGAGACCTTCCTCTGGACTGGAACTGTTTTTCTCTGGGAGTGGTTTGTTTGTTACCCTCCCACTTCTTTTTTGGAGTAATGAGATTATTTTTAATAAAGTTTTTTTCAGGATTTTCTAGTTGTGGTTTTAGTGGTTTCCCACCCAAACTATCTCTACCTAATTCTTCATAGGATTTTTCAATTATTCTGGCAAGTTCAAAAGGTTGTTCTGCTATATATGTCTCTTTCACTTTTTGGCGGATCGCCACAGATGCTGCTTCTCCTTTTATGTTGGCTAATAGTATAGCCGAGACTTGTTCAAAGTCTTTCAGTAATTTCATACCTAGATTTAAAGCAGGCTCTGGGCCGTATTCATTTTGAATGTGTCTTAGTACGTCTGGTATAACCGCCATAGACGGAACACCATGTGTTTTTGTGTATATTGAAGCAAAGACTGTTCCCCAAGTGTCACAGTCCTCCGCGTGTGGTGCGATCCCCATTGGAAGGCAGATAGTCAGAATTCTGTGTTTCTCATTAGGTGTAGTATCAGGAAATACTGCCTCTATCTGAGTAATTTTTTTAGCTAACCAGAACGGAATTTGTTCCCGTTTTGCGGGTAATTTGCCAATGACTGATTGTATAGCCTATGGTGTAATTTTATTTGTGTTCCCCTGATGAGGGGTGTGCTGTGGAATTTTTATCGCTGGTTGGACTGTTAAAGTCCGCATGACATATTGCACCAATTGTCTATGTATTTCTATTAGTTGTTTTAGCTGAACTAAAAGTTCTCCGCTTGACATTTTTTCAATGTCAGGATGTGGTGTATAGCTGGCTAGAACCGGCCATGTGGCTCCTGGTCTACCTAGTGACCGAGCATGGTGAAGTGATTTTGATGTTTTAGGGCGCCATTAAACCAGAGCTGGTGCTCTAGGTATGTTAGTGGAATTTCAATGTCCTCTAAAGGAACGTATTCCGTTGGAGATTGCTCTATTTTGTAGTAGTGAAAATCGCGTGTCACAGCATGTGCTGCTGGAAAATGTATCCAGGAATAGAATACCTCTGTCTGCCGATATTCATGGGCCTCTACCATAAATATGACTGTACCACCTCTTGATGATACTCCACTTTCTATAAGTTTTATTGTTACGCTCTTCCTTACATTGACTGGTATTAGTATAGCCTCAGGGTCATTTTGCCGGAGACTTGTGTCTTCCACTAAAAGTTGAACTGCTATTTTAGCTCTCTCCCTTTCGTCGTCACTTTCTGACATTTTTCTTACAGAAAGTTTGCAGAGCAAGTTTCAAGAAAACAAAGATTAGGTGCACAATACTTTGGAACACTGTATCCTTCAACGTTGACTAAAACAAGAACTAATACATAGGATTCTCATCCTACTAAGTTCTGGCGGATATTAACCTTTCACCCACTCCAGGCGTCTATTGGAGTTTTTACGGGGAAAAGGGGTCTGTGGGAAAAGCACGACTGAGTTACTCTAGTATCTAGAGTTAAATTATCGCCTTACCAAACGTTGGGTGCCATGTAGTGTAGTTCCTATATTCCCAATCGACTCTGCGCATTGGAATAACATAAATGATAGTTTAGACGTAGGACTGAGGTCGACTCGGTCTCTATTGAATATGTTAGACTTAATTATGAATGCCAGCTAGCTCAGATGTCACTAGAAACTTTCTCGAGTAAACAAGAAGGTGTTAACTTTCCTGAATAGACAATAAGGGATTAGTTTCTGACAACTGCATAAACATGACAACTTTGCTCCCTCCAGAATAAGGAGTATATCTCCAGAGTCGCGGAAACAATAGATAACTATTTTACTCAGTCAATCATGCATGCTTAGTTTCACCAGAAGCGCAGAGAAATAGAGAGACAGGCGTTTTCAATAAAAGTGCTTATTTATTGAACAGTCTTCTTTCTCATGCAAGAGAAGTGAGTTGCCACAATTGCAATACTTGTCATAAAGTAAAGTGCATACAGTAAAAGGAGTATTATGAAATAATACTGTAAAAGCATGGTACAGTTTCTAAGCCATACCGTGTTTAAAATAGATAAAATATATACATACATAAAATCATTGACTAAGCGTACTCGACTGGTGCTTCTAAAATACACCTACCCCGGTGTACCTAACCTAAGCCTAGTACGTGGGAAGGAGTAAGTGAGCTGCAGTTAAGTTAAGTTAGTTTTTGCCAAGAATCTGAATCAAGAATTCTCTAAGGATATAATCAGCTCCGTACCTTGGTTATAGAATGAAGGAGGCCTTGTATCTCGTTCTCAGGACTCGATCTCCCAGTAACCCCAAGGGTGACTGGAAACACTGGAGCTGGATTTCTCGGCAGGAGAAAAGACAGCGTCTCTCTCAGTGCATCAATGGGAGGGTTGGTTTCCTTCAGCACTTGCCACAGCAGGGCGTCGGGCAAGTAGATAGTTGATCTGCTCCAAACCACCGTGTGTTTGCTAGGGCAGCTGTTGGCATATTTATACCTGGAAGGTGCCGAGTTTGACGTAAGGTTGGACATAGGACGTCACTAAGAACTCACAGTTCTTTCAGGACTCCAGGAGTTCTTGGACAAATCAAAACAGAAGCAGGGGGAATTCCCAGGCTGCTGGAGGCTTGGTTTGTTTAAAGAACGCGTTGTGCTTTCTAGGAGTCTATGGGAGTAGCCTTGCCGTATTTGGACTGCATTGGCTATGACTAAATATGGATATGACTCTTATGCCTTTATAAGGATATGATTTGTTATAACCACATAAGGGCATAAATCGGGAATATTTAAATAGGGTTCTAGATTCGTTCACAACACCAGACCCCACTAAAACACCGAGAGACAGATGGGCGGCAGATATGGGAGACTTGGACGAAACAGAATGGCAGGAAGCCTTGGCCTCACCCAAAGAGGTGGGTATCCCGGCACGACTCAGACTTGTGCAGCTCAAGATTTTGCACCGCACTTACCTCACCAGGACCACACTACACAAAATAGGCAGGGCACAACATCCGTATTGCCTCAGGAGGTGCGGGGACGAAGGCTCTTTCTTTCACACGATATGGGACTGTCCTCTGATAACAGACTACTGGCGGAAGATACTGCGAACAATATCGCAGACTATGAATGTTTCGCTGATGCCAGAACCACATCGCTGCCTCCTTAATGTGTGGGAGCCTAATGACCTATCTCGACACGGGCAGACATGGGTAACATTGGGCCTCATGGTTGCGAAACGTAACATAGTGCAGAAATGGGGGGCGGCTGAGCTGCCGTCGTTGGCGGCATGGTGGAAGGACATGGACATCATTATAATGACGGAGAGAACGGTGTACACGAACCGGAAATGCCCCCGGAAATGGACCAAAATCTGGGCAGCATGGAACACTTACAGGGGGGACATCTGCGAACCAATACCAGACTCTGATGAGGAAAGTTCGGAAGAAGACCTTGGGGAGGATTAGGGGAGGTGGGTTGATAGGGCCAATTTTGAGTACTACACTGTATGGCTGGTGGGAGGTGATAGATGACGAGGATTTATGTCCAGAGCTGTTTCAGTATATTGTAACTTATGTGTATATACATGCTGACTATCTTGCCGATGCTACGAATTATAATAAAATCAGTTTTAAAAAAAATGCTCCAGAGGAAGCGTGGGGCTGCCTGAGGCATTTTCAAAACAGTCACTACCTCTCCAGGATGCACTTGAATGCAGAGCATTTGGGAATTTTATAGTGGAAACATTTCTAGCAAACTCCTCACCTCAACGCAGCCTTCTTGCTTCTGAGAAAGGTGTTACAAAAAGTGGCAGAAAGAATGCAACCTCTATGTAGAAGTTTACCCTCAGTTAAAACAAGAATACGTTTGCCCATATTTCTCAGAAGCTTTGGGTAAATGAAAGTCTGAGTGCATCTCAGCCTCTGGTTATCACACATTTTCGCATTTATTATGGGTTGTGAAACTGGGATTTTCTGTGCCAGAGAGCACGCTTTCACTTTATTGCTCCGAGCTGCGCGCGCCACTGTGCGTCAGAGCCACAGGTTCGCAGGCTGCCGAGTCAGCATTCCGCCTGCCACAAAAATGCCTGATTTCATTTATAGCTAAAATATATTTCCGATCGAGTGGTTCACGGAGGCTCCTTATTTATGGGATTTTGGTTAATTTAATTTGCTAAGGAGGTGCCAGTAGACGGGCAATCTGTAGGAGACGGCCATTTGCTAAGAACAGCTCACAATAAACGCGGAAAATGAGTGACCAATTTCCCTAAATGGCCTGAACAAATCACAAAGGCATTTAGGGCCAGATGTAGGACACCAAATACCTGTCGGTAACGGCCGATTTCGGCCGTTACCGACCGGTATTTGGTGTTTGACATGTAGGGGGAATTTTATTTACAGAATCGGTATATTTACTGATTCGGTAAATTTACAGATTCTGTAAAATACCGAATCTGTAAATGTACCGAATCGGTAAATCCAGATGTAGGTGGCACTGCAAACAGTGCCACAGGCCATTACCGATTCGTTATTTACCATGTAATACAATTGCATGGTAAATAACGAATTCCAGTGTACATGCACATCTGTGCATGTACACCTGTGCCATGTGGCACACATACATGCCCTAAGGGCATGTATGTGTGTCATATGGCACACAAGCCAAAATCAGGGGTGCAACAGGGTGTCAAAGTGACACCCTGTTCCCCTTGCAAAATCGGTAATTTTACCGAATCGGTATTTACCGATTCGGTAATTGACATTAATTCCTATGGGCCTGTAGGCCCATAGAAATCAATGGCAATTACCGAATCGGTAAATACAGATTCGGTAATTACCGAATCATACAGATTCGGTAAATATTACCAAATTTTTACCTACATCTGATTTACCGAATCTAGAATACCGAATCGGTAAAATTCGGTATTCTAGAGTCGGTAAATCAGATTTACCTACATCTTGGCCTAGGTCACAATAATAAATCCGTATGGGTGTCATGTCGCTTATGCAGACTCACCCACGGTTTGACCCATACCTCAGTACAGTTCATCCCGGTACATGGACAGACGCGCATAGAATTCGGAAAGTGTCTTTCCTGACATTTTGTGAGGGAACGCTCTCGGGTGCCAAAGTACTGGCGCTGCCACCCGCAGCTCTCCTCTTCAGGCAGTTCGCACCGGACCGGGAACGTCCCCGCCGTGCTAGCTCACAACTTGTTCATTTTCCCCTTTAAATACAGCTGATTCAGAAACAGGTGACCCGGCGGGATTGCAGCGCTGAGAGGCCGCCAGGACAATATTACTAGCCGCCCGACCCCCATTTAACTCACGAGGAGTCAGGAGAGGCGCAGCGCAATCACTGTGCAGAGACCGCAGGCAGGACAGAAAACGTTCTGAATAGCGGCCTCACCTGAACCTAGCCGGTCTGCAGTGGCGCAGCCAGCCCTTGCAGGCCAGAGAGAGTTCCCGTGGCACCTACGGGTGCCACCCGCCTGCAACACCACAGTCCTATTCCTCCAGGGCAGGCACACACACTCGAATCACCTGCGGACGGGCCCAAGTAGGTACCAGCCACATCCTGTGTAGGCCAGGGCCGAGGGCAATTAAAACACACTTTTAATTAGAAAAAGAATAGTGCTAAGGACGAGCGTGCGGGAGTGGAGAAACGAAAGGAGGCGTAACAAGCGTTTTTTAGAAATAGAAATAGGCGCACCGTGGGCCGACAATAGAGACGGTTATAGCAATAATCGCGGCGGTGTTTGGAAATTAAGAGCCTGCTGACATTTTCTCTTTATGTCGCACAAAGCCTGAAGGCAGCAAGGCTGCTTTGCTCGAGTCAGGGGACCTGTTTCCAAGGGAAGTATTTTAGACCAAGGGGTTGTCACGGCGGGCCCTCTTTTCAACCAAGTTTCTCCTGAAGTGACTACAAATTTTGGGACTTCATGGGAAAACAGAGAACAAGGTTGGACGGCAGCAGGAGGAGGCGTGGCAGCAGAGGGGGAGGAGGGGGGCCTGCACTTGCGGGAGCGATAATTGCTGCCATATGGCGGCACGCGCTCCCGCAAGTAGATCGCCTCACGTGCACGCGTTGCCATTGATGACAATGGAACGCGTGCACGTTTTTGGCTGACAAGCCAAAGCGATCGGAAAAGGTATTTTTGCCTATGCAGCGCATGTGCGCTGCGTAGGCGAAACCTAAAAATGGGCGAGAGGAAGGAGAATGCAGTAAGCAATGAGACAAAAGCAGGAGAAAGCACTCAGAAAAGCAGGGAGGAAAGAAGAAAAAACCTTTGAAAAACGAGGCAAAAGCGGAGAAAGGACTCAGAAATATGGGGGAGAAGAAGGAGAAAGCAGTGAAAAACGAGATAGAAGCAGTATAAAGCACTAAGAGAAAGGGGGAAATAAGGACAAGCAGTGAAAACGAGGCAAAAGCAGGAGAAAGCACACAGAAAAACGTGGGAGAGGTAGGAGATCAGTCAAATAAGGGAATAGCAGGAGAAAGCACTCAGAAAAATGGGGAGGAAGAAAAGCGGCGCAACAGCACAGGAGATCTGGGCCTGGGGCCTGCTCAATGAGGTCGCGCTGGCAGGCAGGAGCGGCCTGAGAGGCCCTAGGCGAGGCAAGGTAGGAGGTGGCAAAACGGGCGGAAGTCGGGAGCGGATACTGAGGAAAAAACAAGTAGAAGGGGAAAGCAGGAGAATGCACTTTAGAAAAACAGAGGAGAGGAAGGAGAAAGCAATACAAAATTAGGCAAAAGCAGGAGAAAGCACTCGTGGAAACAGATGAGAAAAAAGAGAAAGCAGTAAAAAAAAGTGAGGGCAAAGAAGGAGAAAGCACTCATAAAAACAGAGAGTAAGCAGAGCGGTGCAGCAGCACCGGAGAGCTGAACCCGGCCTCCAATAAGTAGGTCCTGGGAGGCGGGTGGGGCTCTTGGAGGTGGTGGGTGGGGCTAGGTGGGTGATGGAGCAAGGTGGAAAATAAAATTTTGTATACCCCTTGTAAAGTTAACTCACCATAACTGTAACAAGTACTAAATGTGTGTTTTTTTAAATTAACCAATCTAAAGTAAAATGCATACACAAATACACGTGGGATACTAATTTGCATGTTTTTGCAGAAGCCATGATTTACTAATTTGTCGAATATTGTGTCATAAAATGTACACATATGTTATATTCTAAAAAGAAAATGCAAGAATGTGCTTCTGTCTGTTTTTTGTGGCATAAATCATGAAGGGCCAGATGTAGGTAATTCGTATTTACCGATTCATAAATACCGAATTTTACCGATTCGGTATTTATGAATCGGTAAATATGAAGGAGGGAGATTTAGGTAAATTCGGTAATTGAATTACCGAATCTGTAAAAGTCGGTATTTACCGAATCGGTAAATACCAATTCGGTATTGCCCATTGATTCCTATGGGCCTTGACGCCCATAGGAATCAATGGGCAATACCGAATCGGTATTTACCGATTCTGTAAATACCGATTCCAGCAAGGGTGCAGGGGGTGTCACTGACACCCTCTAGCACCCCGAATACAGGCATGTGTGCCATGTGGCACACAGACATGCCCCAAGGGCATGTCTGTCTGTCACATGGCATAGGTGTGCATGCACACATGTGCATGCACACCTGGATTCGGTATTTTACCACCCAATTGGATTGGGTGGTAAAATACCGAATCTGAAAGGCCTTTGGGACTCAGAAGAGTCCCACCTACATCTGCAAGTTACCGAATCGGTAAAAATACCGATTCGGTATTTTACCGATTCGGTAAAATTCGGTAAAATTGGCCCCCTACATGCCAATTCTTAAATACCAGTCGGTAACGGCCGAAATCGGCCGTTACCGACCAGTATTTGGGCTCCTACATCTGAGCCGAAGACTGGTAAGTCAAAATACGCATAAATATCGCTTAAAGCTAGGTAAATACTAACTAGGTTATCATTAGAAGAGGGAGGTAAGCAGAAAGGGCTTCATTTAATAAACTTACATCTATTTGTGTTTGTTTCCGTGATACTTCCTAAATTGAGGCCTAAGTGAGCACATGAAAGAAAAAATGAAGTCTGATTGAAAATTCCGAGATGGCAACAGAAGTGCGCGGGCGCCAGAATCGGAGATGCAAGCTGCCTGTGACTGAACAGTGTGGGTCAAGGACAGCGTGGCCATTTTGTGGGGCCTAAGCCAAGATGACAGCGAAGCCGATATTTTGCCGTGGGAAAGGAGTGACATATAACAATTTGAAGGACACTTCGAAGGAAGTCGAACTTTTAGACAGTGACACCCCAGTTACAGCAACGTGATGATGACTGTGCAAAAATTAGAATAAAGAATGATGACTTGATGCTCATCCGACTCCAAATTGACCAATCACAGACATTTCAGAACTTAAGAGTTATGAATTTAGATAGATAAGTTAGTGAAAAGGTATAAAAAAGGACGTTTTGGACATGAAATAAGCTCGCTTTTCGATTTGATCTTTGCACTCTGAGATGCTGTCGATCTGCGCAATTTTTCCTTGAGGCGCAGGGACTTTGACATTTTCTCGACTATAACTTTTGAATGGGTGCGAAGTCCAGAGAGGGAAAGAGAGACAGAGAGGTTTCCGTTTGGGACTATTACATTCTGTACTGATGTTTTTGTTTCTTCATTTGGGTAATACTTCACAGTCTTATTTCCTTTTGCTGTCATGGCTAATAAATGAATGTTAAAGAAATGTAACCTTTTCTTTCAGGATTTAATTGCAAACTGAATTATTTTCTAACTTTACTAAACATAGAGATCATGCTAGGCTATTGAAATTTCGAAAATAAAAATTAAATAAATGAAGAATTAAGCTGGACTTGATACTTCCTTTAGTCAACTTTTACTAGCAGATCCAAATTAATTATGAATAGTGGGGTGATATTATTTCCCTTGCTTTATTGAAAACCATGGTATTTAGAAATAAAACTGCAGTTGTAAATAATGTATAAAGTTTAATTCAGGCTCTCCACTAACGCCGCGACTCCCTTTTGAACCAATACTGAATCCTCAGAACAGAATAAATGTGTGAATGAATGTAAGGTAGAAAGGATGGGCCCAATTATAAGGATTTGTAAGTAGTTCCATGGGTTTATAGGTGGTGGTTTATGAAGAATTTCTGGAGCCGCGCTGCACCAGTAATACTTGGTAGCAGAGCATTGGTTGCTATAGGTTGACTAGGATATATGATGTGTTGAGTAGAATATATAGAATCCTGATGTACAAACATTTTGGACTGACATTTGTTGAGTTTGTATTACGTTATATGTAGTCTAAAAGAGGCTTCCGGATAGTGTGGAAAGCTGGTTACTCTATCTGCAGGCAGAGTAAGTGTGGCAAGTGAAGTCGCACATCGCATAGTCTGTTTCAAAGTGGTGACATCGTCGTATGTTACAAGTTTAGGGACTTTTATGTGTGAAAATTGGTGAATGTATAGCGAGGGCAACCTGTGAAATCTTGGGTCTGAGCACAGGGATTATTAAGAATCCTGCATAAAACTCGGAGAGAGTAATAAAGTTTAACCTAAGCTTGAGAGAAGGGTAAGGTAGAGGGAAGTGATACTTTATTGACAAAAGTAAAAATTCTGTGGTAGAGAAGAGGTAAGCGCTGTCTACTGGAAAGACAGAATTCTTGTATGATTTAAGAACTATCCTTTTGGTTTTAGCGAAACAGACCAATGGAGTTGTTTTATGTAGTAACTAACTGGTTTTATTGTATAGAAATGTAAATACAGTTTGCCGATAAATTTTGTAAAGGCGGGGTCAGTCGAAGCTGCAGAAGTCGGGGGAGGGCTGACGTCAAAAGTGTTGCGCTTGGATTGATCCGGGTGACCAAGACAGAGTAAGGGCTGATTGGTGCAGCAGCGAGAGCAGCAAAATAATTGGTTAAGCACTCATGAAACGTATCTTGTTCTTATTGGTGCGTTAGTGTGAACCGCGCTGCGATAGGCTGGTGTTATGAAGCAGTTTACGGAAGAGTACCCAGACTTTTGAAAACCAGGAGAAAAATAACAAAAATGGAATTCGATTATGGTGTAGTGTGTTTTATCTAGGTACCTGAATCAATATCCTATTCTTTGCCCTTGTCCGGTTATAAATCAATAATAGCCCTGCAAACGGCACAGAAACCCTTTTTTCATAAATTCGGTCATAGCGCATGCTGTCACATTAAGCAAGCCTATTCCTCCAGCCCCCTAGAAAGCACACCGAGTTCTTAAACAAATCCAAACCTCCAGCAAACCTGGGAAATCCCCTCTGCTATTGTTTTGATTTTGTCCGAGAACTCTTGCAAAACTGTAAGAACGACCAGTTCTTAATGACATCTTTATTGACGTCTTATGTCCATCCTTACGTCAAGCCCGGCACCTTTCAGGTATAAATATACCAACGCTGCCTTAAGCAAACACACGGTGGTGGTGAATCTGGAGCAGCGACTACTTGCCCGAGAGCCCAGCTGATGCGAGAGCCCACGGACGCTGCCTCTCCCTTTTGACGCGCTGAGAAAGACGCTGTCTTTTCTCTTGCCGAGAAATCCAGCCTCCGGCGTTTCCAGCCTACCCTTGCGGGTGACTGGGATACCGAGTCCTGAGAGAGAGATACCAGCCCTCCTGCCTTCTAATACCCAGGTACTGAACTGACTAAACCCTTACAGAGAATTCTTGAGTCAGATTCTTGGCAAACCAAACTTAACTTAAACTGCTACTTACTTACTCCTTCCCACGTATTAGGCTTAGGTCAGGTACACCGGGGTAGGTGTAGTTAGAAGCACCAGTTGAGTACGATTAGTCAATGTATATATGTATGTATCTATTTTATCCATTTTAAAGTATCATATGGCTAAGAAACCATATCAATGCTTTTACAGTATTATTTCATAATCCTGCTTTTACTGTATGCACTTTACTTAACTATAAGTATTGCAATTGTAGCAATTAATTTCTCTTGTATGAGGAAAGAGACTGCTCAATAAATAACACCTTTTATTGAAAACGCCCGTCTCTCTTTTTCTCAGCAAATCTGGTGAAACTAAGTACGCACATATTGACTGAGTAAAATAGCTGTCTTTTGTTTTCACACGACTCTAGAGATATACTCTTAATCAGGGAGAGCAAAGTTGTCATGTTTTATGGTTGTCAGAAACTAAATCCCTTCTTGTCTATCCAGGGAGGTTAAACTCCTCCTCGCTTATTCGAGAAAGTTTCTAGTGAACTCTGAGCTAGCTGGCAAAAACTTAAGTCTAATATCGTCAGTAGAGACCTAGTTAACCTCAGTCCTACGTGTACACTACTGAAGATATTATTCCAATGCGCAGAGCCTATTGGGAATATAGGAACTACAGTACATGGCGCCCAACGGTTTGGTAAGGCGATAAATCTAACGCAAGACATTAGAGTAACTCAGTCGTGCTTTTTCACACAGACCCTTTCTCCCGTAAATACTCCAAAGACGTCTGGAGTGGGTCAAAGGTTAAAATTCACCGGAACTTAGTAGAAAGAGATTTCTATGTATAGTTTTTGGTTTATTCAACGTTGAAGGATACAGTGTTCCAAAATATTGTGCACCTAATCTTTGTTTTCGTTGAAAACCTGATCTGCAACAAAAACCTTCTTGTCAGTAAAATGTCAGACAATGAAGAAGAAAGGGAGGCAGCTAGAATAGCAGCCCAACTCCTAGCGGAAGACACAAGTCTCCTACAGCAAGACCCGGGTGCAATACTCATCCCGGTCAGCATAAGAAAAACTATAACTCTTAAGCTAATAGAAAATGGACTAACATCGAGAGGTGGTACAGTCATATTTGTAATTGAGGCACATGAATATCGGCAGACAGAGGTATTCTATTCATGGATAAACTTTCCAGCAGCAAACGCTGTCACACATCAATTCCACTATTACAAAATAGAGGAACCACCGGATATCTACACTCCTTTCGAGGAGGTGGAAATCCCATTAAAATACCAAGAGCACCTGCTCTGGTTTAAAGGCGCCCTAAAACATAATAATCACATCACCAGGCTCGGTCCACTAGGTAGACCAGGAGCAACGTGGACAGTTCTAGCCAGCTACACACCACATCCAGACATTGAAAAAATGTCAATACCAGAACTTTTAGCACAGCTAAAACAACTGATTAAGATACATAGACAATTAGTCCAATATGTAATGCGGACTACAACAGTCCAACCAGCTATTAACATTCCACTGCTGACCCCTAATCAGGGGAACATAAACAAAATTACACCACAGAACATACAGTCGTGTCTGGGTAAGGTACCCGCAAAACGGGAACAAATTCCATTCTGGTTAGCACAAAAAATCACTCAAATAGAGGCAGTATTTCCGGATACTACCCCTACTGAGAAACACAGAATTCTGACTATCTGTCTTCCAATGGGGATTGCACCACATGTGGAGGACTGTGACACTTGGGGCACAGTCTTTGCTTCCATTTACACAAAAACACATGGTGTTCCGTCCATGGCGGTAATACCAGATGTACTAAGACAGATTCAAAATGAATACGGTCCAGAACCTGCTTTAACTCTGGGTATGAAATTACTGAAAGATTTCAAGCAGGTCTCAGCTTTATTATTATCTAACATAAAAGGAGAAGCAGCATCTGTGGCGATCCGCCAGAAATTGAAAGAAACAGATATAGCAGAACAACCATTTGAACTTGCCAGAATCATAGAAAAATCCTATGAAGAACTAGGAAGAGATAGTTTGGGTGGGAAACCAGTAAAACCCCAACTAGCTGAAAATCCTGAAAAAATATTTATTAAAAATAATCTAAACACTCCAAAAAAGAGCTGGGATGGAAATAAACAATCCACTCCCAAAGAAAAAAGATTCCAGTCCAGAGGAAAGTCTCCTTGGCGGAGAGAAAGATCTCCAGACCAAGGACACAGGTCTCCCCAGAGGGAGCCCTCTGAGAAAAGATACAACCTTAGAAATAGGGATAATTTGAAGAAACCTGATAGATATCAAGATATTGATACACGTCCGTCTCGATCTTTTCAGACTTCCTTGCAGAAATCGGAAAGAAGAGGATGGTCAGAACACAGGGAAGAGCATGTCAAGTCCAAAGACAAGGAACCTGCTCATCAAAGTAAAAAACAATTTCCAAAAAAGAAGGTAGCGAGCATTAAAATAGTTAAACATGCCGAGGATCCTGAGGACACAGCTGAAAAACGGAGAGTGGGCTCAGACAATGCTAGACAGCGCAGCAGAAGTGAGCATAGTTCGCAAGATCCTGATGTATCATCTGGAGACAGTGGGCACGAATGAATACATTCAAGTGGAAACTGCAGATACCAGAGTTACCAACCCTCATAAAATATACGAAATAACATTACGTATAGAGGGAGATAAGACTAGGAAAATAAGGGGTCTATTTTGGGATAACCTCTCCAAAGGCTATGACATCCTTTTAGCTGAGAAAGACTGGCCACCGGAGTTTGTCAGGGAGTGCCCTCATGGCGAAGAAATGATTATGCCTGCCTTCTCAAATCACATTCCAATTCATAAAAAATATACACCTGCAAGAAAGTGGGCAGTAGCCCAAGCTCCTGCATTATATAAAAATCATGTTGGATGGGATGAGAACTCTCCTCCTCACAAAATCCAGTTAAAATCACAACCAACTGCACAGAGGCAGTACCCAATTAAGCAAGAAGCTAAAAAACAGGTCAGGGAGATCTTAAATCAACTTGAATACCAGGGGGTGATTGAAACTTGCACCTCTCAAATGAACAATCCTTTGTTTCCTGTCTCCAAGCCAGACGATTCATATAGTCTAGTTTTGGACTACAGACACCTTAACTCATGTTGCAAAACCTTTGCAGTACAAAACTCACACAGTGCAGCACTAATGAATAACATAGTGCGCAAAAAATACAAAACAACATTAGACATCTCTAATGGATTCTTTTGTCGAAATATAGCACCTGAAAGCAGATACTTGACCGCTTTCTCAATAAATGGCTCGCAGTAAAATTTCTGTCGTTGCCACAGGGGTTCAAAAACAGCCCAGGATTATTCTCAGCGAGAGTAACAGAGTTACTACAAATGTATGATGATGAGGCATTATCTTATGTCGATGACATCTATCTAACAGATGATGACTTGGATACTCACTTGAAAAGAGTGAACACCATAAAACTTGGGTTCGCAGCAGAGGGTTACAAATTCAACTTCAAAAAGTCAATAATTGCCCATCTAACTGTCCTGTTTTTAGGATATGAATTATCAAGTGAAGGCAAAAGCCTGGCAGACAATTTCTTAGAGAAATGTGCTGTAATCCAAGCACCAAGAACGCTGAAAAACTTACAATCAATTCTAGGTTTCCTGAATTTTGGAAGAACTTACATTCTAAATTATGCAGAGAGGGTTAAACCTCTCTATGAACTAATAAAACCAGATTTTAAAACAATCAATTGAACTCAAAAACACACAGAAATTTTGAGATTATTGCAAACAGACATGTTAGCTAAAACAAAATTGCAAACATGCGATAACACTCGCAACCTTGTAATCCGAGTCATCCCAGGAAGATGCGGATTCACATACCTAACCTCTAATGAGGGAGAAACGGTACCAATAGCATACAAATCACACTTGTACACAGAAGCTGAAAAATCATTCAGCATTAAGGAAAACATTGTTCATGCGGTTCAAACAGCTGT
Source organism: Lissotriton helveticus (assembly GCF_964261635.1). Lineage (NCBI taxonomy): Eukaryota > Metazoa > Chordata > Amphibia > Caudata > Salamandridae > Lissotriton > Lissotriton helveticus. Next base: position 1,193,612,084 of record NC_136059.1, read on the forward strand.
AGCAAAAGAAAGAGACCAAGCTGACGGCAGACGGATTACTGTCAGAACAGCAGAATCAGCCTTTGAGGCATTAGCAAGCCCATGTAATTTACCTACTGTGGCATTAAATCCAAAATGGCTACAATGGGAAAATTCTCTTGCTACAGACAAAGTAAAATACTATTTTGACTCGGAAATGAAAAAACTAAAAAATATAGAATATGAAAGAGAATATCCTCTGCCTAGCGACATTCTGCCCATACAACTTTACGCCTGCGTAATATACACAAACAGTTATGCAGTACCCTCAGTTTGGGGAAAACAAGCATACAACGCTACATGTGAGGTTATCAAATGCCGGTGGCGCGGACGTAAATTAATGCCACTAGTAACAATGTCACAATCTGTAAAAGACAATTCAGGTCATCAAAATGAATTAATAGCTTTAAAAATGGCGCTCGATATTGCCGGTCGCGAATTCCCGACACTAATAGTGTGTGATTCGCATTCCTGCGTCAAATCATACAACGAAAACTTGCAGAAATGGGTTGAAAACGGTTACAAAGATGACACAGGTGCCACAATAAAGCAAAAATCGCTTTGGGAACAAGTAGTTCTTTTACAAAAGGAACTACAAAAGACTCACGTGATACATACACTGAGTCATCAGCGTGATGGCGTACACGTTTCAGGGAATTCATTGGCTGAGACAGCCACGGCGGAAGCAACTAAGTCGGCTTCCGTAGCTACAAAAAAGCGTTCAGGAAAATACATAGACGGGGAAACGATGCTGGCGGTGAAAACGTCATCAAAAGGCGACTGTTCAGCGTTACCTGTCAACTATCCACTCAATTATACATACATAATCGATGCAAACTCCGTTCCTTTTGCTCGAATCCCTGGAGTGGGGGATAGGGTAATTCCAAACAGGAACAGGAGAGGCTTCTTAATACAAGAAGCACATATGGGATTAGGTCTAAGACATCAGATGATCAAAGAATCTTTGACAGAATTAAAATCAGAATACTGGTGGCCGGGGATGAGCGTGGATAATCACAAATTTGCAAAAAATTGTGAAAACTGCAACAGAGATCGCAGTGGCGAACCGGCAGAAGTAGTGCCAGAACACATAATAGAAAGCATAAAGCAATCTATTCGCATGATTAAACAGGAAACATGCGTCCCAATGTATATTATCTAAGACTAACTTCACTTAAAATGTAGACCCCAGCTCTCTGCTGACGTCTGAACTGTTATAAAAGATTTGCGAGTCTTTATCGGCACATACGCGATTGGCATGCTACATTCTGACCAGGGTCCTGCCTTTAGCTCTCAAGCTTATAAGGAGGCCATGACCAGCATGGGCATTGCATTGCGGTATTCTTGTCCCTTCCATCCTGAGGGAAACGGGCTTGTGGAAAGAAAAACCCAAGACATAAAGCAATCTATAACGGCAAAGGTATTAGGTTCGGGTGCTGGGTGGGTCAAACATTTAATAAGTGTCCAACGTAGTCTTAATAATCTGCCAAGAAATTCTCTAAGAGGTTTCAGTCCGTACGAACTATTGTTCAGGACTAGAATGCAAATCCAGGACCTCGATAGTCAAACTTCAGTGGTGAAAGAGAAATGCTTTGATATCAAAGATCGTTTGGCTATTTTACAGGACTTAAATGAAACAAGAAAAGACCTGAGCAACATAAAGTTGAAACAACAGCCAACAGCCACTGAAGAGAAACCACCTGTCCCAGCAAGGCCTGTCTGGATTCCAAAGATTGGGGATCTGGTCAGAGAGAAAATCGTGGTGAAGAAGGAATTTGGGCCTTCTTACAGAAAAGCAGTACCTGTCTTAGCTATCGACGGAACAAGATCAGTTGTACTACCGCCCCTTGCTGGTAAAAAGGAGAACCGAGTTGTATCCATCGACCTGGTTAAACCACAATCATGTGGCCAATAATAAGTAGTAGGCCAAGTGGACTCCCAAGAAGTAGCAGAACACCAAAGTTTGCTACAAATGAAGAGGTTCAAACTGAGAGACTAATCACATTTGATAAACCTACAGTAAATCAACAAGGACTATGCAACAAAGCCATGGAACTTATGCCTCTTGAAACCCAAATCAAACCTACTCGTCAAGAAACACCTGTCTACAATGATGTAGCCACAGACTATGCTGATGAAACAAAGAAAATTCCAAAAGCAAAGAAAAATCCAGAAGCAATTCCAACAATTGACAGAACTGCATCAGGCTACTTCATCAATTTCGATGACTTTTCTGAGGATCCGAGCAAACCTGAGGAACGGCCAACATCAACAACAACTTTTAAAGACAAGGCCAAAGAACTCTTTCATCAACTAAAAGAGACCTATCTGATTTCCCCATGGATTGAATTTTGGGTGGTACTGGGTGTACTTTTCCTCCTGCTTTGGCTCATCATGGTAATATGCTTGGGACATTTCATTGAGGGAAAATATGTTACAATGGACATAGCAAGTCAGAATATCAACTTGGTCCTGAAGCCACACAAGTCTTCACACATCGAAAAGAGGGAACTTTCTTCAGTGAACTTCACAGCCAATCCATTACCCGGGGGGGGGGGGGTAGCAAGGGACAAAACTGATTACGAAATCTATGGCCCGGTCGAACTCTTGAAGTATCCACATCAATTTAAGATTTCTTTAAGTGACTTTGTAAAACCAAGCACATTCTCTGATGATTGGGACTTTGAAAGTATTAATGATATGATGTCAGACTTAGTTATGTCAGCAAAATTTACAGTGAATAAATGAAGCGCGTGAGGAGCACTCCGTATTTTATCAAGTTTTTCAGTTTTTTCCAGCGGTGCTACGATTGATCAGGGTAGTCAGTCCTGTAGTATCTGAATAGGTTATGATGGGTTGTGGGACCCACCCAATCGTGCACTGTTCACGTGGTGCTCCGCACCTTAATTACTCATTACACTTTTACTGTTGTGGTGTAATTATTCTTTTATTTCTGTTTGTAATTTTGATTATTGTATCTTTTATATCAATGAATGTGCTCATATGTTATTTACAATCTTCATAACACAAGCATATGATTCGTTTCCTTAATCACATTAACATTGATGCTTTTTATAATTTCAACATTTTCAATACTTTGGCATTGCTTAGATTTATCCACATCGTGTACATGAATTTACAAGTGAGCCCAATGCATTTCGGCACCTCTACAGTGCCTTCGTCAGGGGCGGCTCTGTAATAAAAACATATAGAAATGTGTGAAAATCATTTCTGTGATAGTTCGTGGGGGTATGTAACTAGATAATGTGTGATAATCCTACCTTATATCAGTAGTTGTAGATATGCGGATGTGTTCGCCTCACTCTATTACTCAAAATGGAACGCTGTAAATAATGGTAAATATCTATGTGGGTTAGATGCTAAACATCAACTTACTGCTAGTTTGACACTGAAGAATCTAATTAAACGTACCTGCTAAGCGTGTTCAGTGCTCTCTGCAATGAAAAGAATGTAAAACCAGGACCAAAAATAAGCCACTCGAGAATAGGGTTACTCTAACTGTTGGTCTAAAAGCCCTTACCTTGTCTTCACCATTGATTGTAATCTGTATGGTGAGAACTGATATAAGGTAGGATTATCAATGCCAAAGTATTGAAAATGTTGAAATTATAAAAAGCATCAATGTTAATGTGATTAAGGAAACGAATCATATGCTTGTGTTATGAAGATTGTAAATAACATATGAGCACATTCATTGATATAAAAGATACAATAATCAAAATTACAAACAGAAATAAAAGAATAATTACACCACAACAGTAAAAGTGTAATGAGTAATTAAGGTGCGGAGCACCACGTGAACAGTGCACGATTGGGTGGGTCCCACAACCCATCATAACCTATTCAGCAAAATTTACAGAACATGATTATTTACAGGGTTCATCAAATTATGATCAGATGTACTGTTACAACCACTATGGTAATCATTATTTGCATAAATCTGCTCAGCCTAGAAATGTTTTAAATTATAACCAATGGGAACATTGTGCAACTCCGCCAAAAGGAAGCTCGAAAACATTCTATGAGAAATTTCCATACTTCTCAGGGTTTAACACAAGTGACGCAGAAACATTTTATTTCAAACTGTTAAATAAGACAGGAATGAAAACCATGCTAACAAATACAAAATTAATCTATTCAGAATCATTTTATTAAAAAAATGAATACATTTGGTTTTGATTTTTGGAACAAATACATTGAAACGAAAACCATCTGGGGTACTAAAGACTGGCAAGTCCGAGGTATACAATCATTATTCAGAGCCTGCATGATCCCAGAACAAATTATATTCTTGAATGACACAATTCAACAAACAACCTGTCTTGGCCTAGCCAAAATTAAAGACTTAAACAAACCGTCTATTCCAAAGCCAACACCTGATAGTAATAGCACTACAGATGTTGAAATAGACGTAACCCATATTTTTAACCTAAACAGAACACATCCTGATTGGAAGAAATGGTTGATCTGGCCCACAGACACAAATAATTGTCAAGATAGATTCCTGAACAAAATACAGGGATACAAATTGTCAAGGCCAGAACCTAGATACTCCCAGCGACAACATCCAGGGATTGTAACAACATACAGTGTAGGAAAACTCTGCCTTGAATGGCTACAGACATCCACACTGGCAGAAATTAAGCAGCACTTGGCTTTACTTAAAGAAGGTGCTGACTTGCGTGATTTCATTATGGGACCACGCAAACAGCGTCAAAAACGTTTCATAGCGGCCTCTATATATGCAGCTTATAACGAAGCTTGGAAAGTAACTCAAATTAAAACAGCAGAGAAAATACGGGAAATTGACCGTATTAATTTGGAGAAATCACTTTCTGTTGTGGACAATGGGTTAATGACTCTGTCTTCCAGAATATATTCACTGGACAGGATTGTATCATCGGCAATCGATATAATAGAACAGGACATGCTAATGTTACAACATGGTCAGTCCCAATTGCGTTCTATTGTACAGCTTGGCTGGACGTTACAAAATCTGCATTCAGGCTACGTGCCTTGGCGTTTAATCAACACAACGTCACTATTCTCTATCTTTAACCTTACTGATATACAAATCAGCTTGGCACAAAAGGGAGCAGAATATACAATTCTGAGTATTGAAAAACTTGAGAGATTACCATTAACAATGTCTGAACGACCTGTCATTGAATGGATAATACACGGGATAATAACTATTCCGATAACGACTTTCCAATTTCGATACTGCCAACAGTATATACAGGCAGGCCAGTATGAAAGGTTGGGTAAAGGATACATCAAGTCATCATGGGAATTACCTTACACACACACATGTTATAGTGAAAAAGGACAGAATATATTACTTAGTGGTAATAATTGTGAAAAATCACTAAGTGGTATACTTCTGTGTCAGGGCATATATTTGCATGGGGCCTGTGGGGGTACTTCAAATAACCTTTCATGTCACCAGCTTGGCACACCTGCAACTAGAATAGAACCATTCTTTAGACGGCTTTCTAACGGGAGCTACATTCTAATTGTGGATCACAGATGTTGTGGCCTGCTGCCAGGAAAAACGTATCTGGTAAGCGTGAGTTCCATGGTCACTTGCTGTGAGCGAGTATTGTTTCCAAACGACACTCCAGACAGGGAGGGAAATATTTGGCCCAGTTTGAATATCTCTTCTATTCGAATTGATACTTTAAGCAGAATGAAGACTGTGCTTCTACAGACGCCAGTTCACTTGACGTCATCAAAAGAAACGTATGATCTCCAAGTTGCAAGGACAACGACAGAGATACATGCATTATTATCAACAAATTGCCCCCTACACTTCGCAGAAATGCTAAACGAAATCTTAAATATTTCTGATACGAATGGTATCGCGAGTGTATTTAAGACAATTTTTTCTGGACTGTTGACCCCTTTCAAAGCAGTCCTGGGTATTTTTCCTAATTTTGTCCATTCTGTCTTTGGCAGACTTCCACTCCTGTTGGGACTCGTAGCAGGCATTTTATTTTTGCTACCCCTGCTTCGTTATGGCAAGCCAAAACGCGGACAAAACTCCAGCAACAATGGAAGAAACGATCCTGGCTATCGGGACCGCATAACTAAAGTCCTAGGATTAGCCCAGCTGAGAGATCTGAATATGACCTGGTTTCTTTCATTCAGACCCATCTGGCAGAATTGTATCTTACCTGTATTAAGATGTTTGCTATGCGGAGAAGAATGCGTGTTAGACATCTGTCTTACACTACAATCAGAAGTAGCATTGGATACAGATACTTTGCTCAGTCCAGTAAAGGCTCATGCATCGTGTTGTCCCCAGCGGTTACCCATCCTGATGACGGCATTCGTTGAGACTTCACCACTGCGATTAAAGGGTAGTGAAGTACAAGATGAGAGCAGCATCAACCAGGTACGACCTTCTGTAAGCAATGCTGATCAAAACATCGTTGAAAGCAATCATGCTCAAGATTGCATGGTAGCGACATTTTCCAACTTGGTCGAACTTTCACCTGAGGCAGTAGACTGTTTTTTTGAAAGTCTGTCTGAAATTATGTTTTCCCCCAAACAAAGAGAATAACTTTAAGCGAACGAGCACAGAGTGTTCCCTGAACTCTGAATTTGGCCTTCCGCTTTAAAAAACAAAAGCTACTGGGACTATTTGGAACTTTTTTTTCCCCTGAAAACGAAACTATCCCAAAAAAAATATTTACCTTTTTTGGCACTCATCCTCTGCTTAAAGTAGAACTATTCTTAGAGAACAGAGCTTCTATTTTTAGGAACTCTAGAGACAATATATTAACTCAGCCTCTAGCATATTTACATAAAACTGTATTTATATGTGATGGAATGGTCTCGCACTTTTCTTTTCTGTATTAAGAGCCATTTCATGTGTAATTTTCGCAAATCATTCATGATGTGCATTTTTTGGAATGATTACGCTGCTTGAAAGCATACAGTACCTATACTCATTTTCATGTATTTCGCATATACCATTTCAGATGCAAAATGATGTATTTTGGGGTGAATCGGTATACACATGCACCGTTAGATATGTTTACTATTGCTTAGTTTTAGTAATTATGGACATGAATTCGTAGAGTGGGTGTAGTGTGTTTTATCTAGGTACCTGAATCAATATCCTATTCTTTGCCCTTGTCCGGTTATAAATCAATAATATCCCTGCAAACGGCACAGAAACCCTTTTTTCATAAATTCGGTCATAGCGCATGCTGTCACATTAAGCAAGCCTATTCCTCCAGCCCCCTAGAAAGCACACCGAGTTCTTAAACAAATCCAAACCTCCAGCAAACCTGGGAAATCCCCTCTGCTATTGTTTTGATTTCGTCCGAGAACTCATGCAAAACTGTAAGAACGACCAGTTCTTAATGACATCTTTATTGACGTCTTATGTCCATCCTTACGTCAAACCCGGCACCTTTCAGGTATAAATATACCAACGCTGCCTTAAGCAAACACACGGTGGTGGTGAATCTGGAGCAGCGACTACTTGCCCGAGAGCCCAGCTGATGCGAGAGCCCACGGACGCTGCCCCTCCCTTTTGACGCGCTGTGAAAGACGCTGTCTTTTCTCTTGCCGAGAAATCCAGCCTCCGGTGTTTCCAGCCTACCCTTGCGGGTGACTGGGATACCGAGTCATGAGAGAGAGATACCAGCCCTCCTGCCTTCTAATACCCAGGTACTGAACTGACTAAACCCTTACAGAGAATTCTTGAGTCAGATTCTTGGCAAACCAAACTTAACTTAAACTGCTACTTACTTACTCCTTCCCACGTATTAGGCTTAGGTCAGGTACACCGGGGTAGGCGTAGTTAGAAGCACCAGTTGAGTACGATTAGTCAATGTATATATGTATGTATCTATTTTATCCATTTTAAAGTATCCTATGGCTAAGAAACCATATCAATGCTTTTACAGTATTATTTCATAATCCTGCTTTTACTGTATGCACTTTACTTAACTATAAGTATTGCAATTGTAGCAATTCATTTCTCTTGTATGAGGAAAGAGACTGCTCAATAAATAACACCTTTTATTGAAAACGCCCGTCTCTCTTTTTCTCTGCAAATCTGGTGAAACTAAGTACGCACATATTGACTGAGTAAAATAGCTGTCTTTTGTTTTCACACGACTCTAGAGATATACTCTTAATCAGGGAGAGCAAAGTTGTCATGTTTAATGGTTGTCAGAAACGAAATCCCTTCTTGTCTATCCAGGGAGGTTAACTCCTCCTCGCTTATTCGAGAAAGTTTCTAGTGAACTCTGAGCTAGCTGGCAAAAACTTAAGTCTAATATCGTCAGTAGAGACCTAGTTAACCTCAGTCCTATGTCTACACTACTGAAGATATTATTCCAATGCGCAGAGCCTATTGGGAATATAGGAACTACACTACAATGGAATGGAGAAAGAGAAACCTTCATGGTTCCAAAAATTGAAAAATGTTTTCAAAAAGGACAAAACATTTGAAACTAGAGAGGGAAAAGTAATTCCTCCGCCGATAACGCCAGCTTCATATATGATGACAAAATACGGTTACCATACATGTATATGGTAGGAGAATTGGGCGAGATACACTAAAAATGATGGTGCGTTAGCTTTTCTTGAAGAAGGTTCTTTTGGTCTTGAGATATTAAGAAATCTGAGAGCCAAAATGATGAAGCTTGAACCGACACCTACACCAACCCAGTTTGAAGCCTTGGCTGAGTGGGAAGATGAAATGCATGATCTAGAGCAAGAAAGGTTTGGAGATTATTAAGGACCAAAGAATAGAGATCGTAGCTTTTGGAGAGAAACACAGTGCGAAGATGGGGAGATGCAACCATGTGTGCTGGAATGTATCCGGTTAGGTTGGTAGATGAAGAGAGAGGGCGAAAATGTACAGAAAAGAGAAATAATATAGAAACGGGAAAAAGGAGTTATGAGGATTGTGGATCTGAGGATGCAGTATTGGATGAAATCCTAAATAGGAGACCACAACCCTACCAAGCAAACTCTATGGGTACAACTCCAAGTGCACCACAGTTAGAGGATAGATTATTAGAAACTCCAAAATGATTCTCAAATTTTAGAGATCTCCCAGAGAGAGTAGAAATGAGATATGAACCGAATGTTCCATCAACTAGATCAAGTTATACGGGAACACCTAAACAGGGAAGTGTAATGGAGAGTATGGGAAATAGAGTAGAGCAACAAGTTGAAGCACAACAGAGTACTGCTGCATATATACGTTCAACAAATGAATTAGCTGAAAAGATACAGGAGCTTACTAAAAATATAGAAGCTGTAACTGTCCCGGTAACAATAGGTTCAGTAATTCCAGTGTTTGAAAACCAGAAAATAAAAGAGCCATCTTTAACTATTCCTTTTACTCAGAGTTTGCAAAAAGTAAAAGAAAAGGTTTATCCAGATTTGTCAGGAATTACATGTACTAACCAAATCACACCGCCAGATTTGATTTTTAATCAGAGTCTTCCATATAAATTCCCATCAGGAGCAGAATCAGATTCTGTAACTCCCAAGAAAAGTGTAGAGAAGATCGATTTAACATGAACTCTAGTAGGACCAACTGAGCAAGAATTAAGTGACTGGATAAAGACCTTAAAATTAAAAGAGACTGAGTCAAAATTGCTAGATGTAGCCTGACTAAAGGTTGATATGGAAGAATTAATAATTGGAACAATTGGTACAGATAGATTGAAAAATTACCAGGATAATGAGATTACATTTATGTGTAAAAGTTTTACATGGAAAACAAAAAGCATGCATGAAAGGTTCGAAAGTTTAGCAAATGAAATGGATTTATAGAGTGGATTTTACTGACAAAGATATAGAAAATATGAATACAGCAGAAGAATTACTCAAATAAAGGAGTTAATTGTGCTACTGAGAAAAAGGGGAGACATGGATAAATGGAAAATGATTTGGGCAAAGAAAAGAGAGGAAAGCAGTGATAAATCTACATTAGCATTTCCAGTAATTGAAGGGAGAGAATGGTAAAAGAATTTCCTATGAGAGAAATACCTGGAGGAGGATATGTACATGTACCTTGGAGTAACAAGATAGTTTATCGTTCACAAATGATTTTCCCCAATTGAGAGAGACACCAGTGGAGTGGTATAGTCATGTAGATCGATTTGTGAACGTTTCAAAAGTCCATTGGGAAGATTTAGATGGGTTATTTGACATAGTAGTACCAGCAGATTTATGGTCAGAATGTAAGAGTACAGTGGATTGGCCAAAAAAGAATATCCATGAAATAAAGTGACAGGTGCTCCTGGACCTGAAGTGATGTGAAAATACGATCAAGTAATCTTGTTTTTGAAAAATAAAATTCTACCAAAAGAGACAGATTGGGTAAAAATAGACAGGACAATACAAGAGGCTAAAGAGTCAGTTTATGCATTCTATGAAAGACTGCTATTGGTATTTAAACGGTATAGTGGTTATGAGGAATTAAATTAAAAGGATATGAGTCATTTTGTGTATCGTTTCGTGTTTGGATTGAGACCAGAAATAGGGAACATGATTAAGCATAATTTAATGTGATGGCAGTCGTGTTCAGTGGACGAGGTCCTGAGACATGCAAAATATTGTAGTGATGAAATTGAAGTTAAACAGAGGAAACTCAAAGAGAAAGCAATGTGGACACAGGTAAAGGTTGCCGAACATCAAGCAGCTCAGTTAGAAAATAAAAATGCAGAAGGTCATCAAAATAGAGTGAAAGGGAATCCTAGCAAACCAAAGTTAACAGGAAATATAGAAGAATTGAAAAAGAAATATCCATGTCATAATTGTGGCAGGTTGGGGAATTGGAAGAAAGAGTGTAAGTATCTACCAAAAGTTAATCAGGATAATACATCATTGAATCCACAGTTGCAGAGTGAGATAATTCAGCAACCATCGCCACAGCAGCAGGTAGTTAATCCACAGTGTCAGGTGCCACAACCTCCACTTCCTCACAATGTAAACCTACAGAGATACAGTACAGAGACAGGATTGTGCACAGGAGACCAGGTAATAAAAAATATTAGAGTGCATGTGAGTACACAGTATTGGCTGAAAGAGGACGGAAGCGAGTCGGATGATAGTTTCTGACGGTGCCTGAGAGAGGAAGAGGAGTGCGTGCTTGGCGCTACTGTGGAGGTAGATCAGTCTGGTTCATATGTGAATGGAAAAGTGAATGTTGTAGATATAACTTTCCTAGTGGACACAGGTGCTACCTATACAAGTGGTAGGTGTAGCAAATCAGCAGATTAAAACGTCTTTAACAAAACCGATTGAGATTGAAATTGGAAATTTCAGAGACATGCATCGATTTGTTGAGTGTGACAGTAGTCCTGTAAATCTCCTTGGAAGGGACGTACTGTGTAAAATGAACTGTGCCATTTATTGTTCACTAGATGGCATAGAGCTCCAGACTCCCGATGAGGATAGTCTGTATAAAATGACAATGACACTAATTGAGGCAGAAAAGAATAAAATGTTTCCTGTGTTTGAACGAGAAAGAATACCAGAGGAACTGTAAAAGTTTCTGTAAATGAAGGAGTAAGTTACCCGAATATTCCTCAATACAAAATAACAACTGAGATAATTGAGGGAATAACGCCATTGATAGAGTAAATGATTGTGCAAGGAATTTTGAGAGAAATAGAAAGCAGTCCTTGTAATTCAACCAATAATGAGACTGAAAAAGCCAAATGGAACGTTCAGAATAGTACAGGACCTGAAAAAGGTAAACAAAATAGTCGTTCCATGTTGTCTGATTGTGCCAAATCCAGCAGTAATGCGTTCTTCACTGTTCTATTACACCCTGAAAGCCAGCCAATATTTGCATTCCAGTTCAAAAATCGTATTTTAGCATGGTGTCGAATTCCTCAGGGGTATGAAAGTCCCTCCATCTTTAATCAATTATAAAGAAGTCATTAGAAGATCTAAATCTACCTGGAGAATCAGTTCTAGTCCAATATATTGATGACCTGTTGTTGGCATCAAAAACAAAAGAAGCATTTGTCACAGACACTGTTACCTTGTTAAATCATTTGGCAGATGAAGGACATAAAGTGTCACAGTCCAAATTACAGTTTTGTCAAAAGGAAGTGCAATATTTGGGACACAAGATTGTAAAGGGAATCAGACAGGTTACTCTAGAAAGAATCAAAATGATACAGGGTATGAAATCTCCAAAAACACATAGACAGGTGAGAATGTTTCTTGGAATGGTCGGATATTGTTGACAGTGAATTAGTGGGTTCTCACTAATAGCAAAACCTTTGCAAAGATTGACAAAAGCAGATGTAAAAGACCCAATACCTCTGAACAAGGCAGAACTGGAAGCTTTCGAGCAGTTAAAAACGAGTCTATGTGAAGCACCGGCTCTGGGAATGCCAGATTATGAAAAAGAGTTTGAGCTATATTGCAGTGAGAGGGGAGGATGTGCATTATCAGTTTTAATACAGAGACATGGAAAACTAAGAAAACCAATTGCATACTTTTCCGCTGTTTTGGATCCCGTTGCAAGGGCATTGCCGGGATGTTTAAAAGCAGTAGCTGCTACAAGCATGAGTATCGAACAAAGTGAAGGTATAGTGATGGGATTTCCGTTAAGAGTATATGTATCTCACTCGGTGGAGATTCTCCTCACTAGAAGTAAGACACAGTATCTTACCAATAACAGGATGACAAAATATGAGAAAACAATTCTAGGTACAGACAATGTTACAATTTCAAGATGTGTAAATGTAAATCCATCTATATTATTACCTGATGCCATGAATGTGGAAGTAAGAGATGAAGTGGATCATAAATGTTTGGATGTACTAGACTATTGCACCAAACCAAGGTCTGATATCAAAGATGTACCTTTACCTGAATCTGACTATGTGATGTTCATGGATGGATCATGTCTGAGAACAGTTGAGGGTGTATTGAGTGCTGCATATGCTGTTTGCACAGTAGCAGGTGTTTTGGAAGCATCTTGCCTGAAAGGAATTAGTTCAGCCCAAATTGCTGAATTGATTGCTTCGATTCGAGCATGTGAACTGGGAAAAGAAATCAGGATTACCATAGTGACTGATAGTCAGTATGGATTTGGGGTTGTCCATGATTATGGTCAACTGTGGTCCCAAAGTTATATGACTTCGGCAGGATCCCCCATCAGAAATGCTGAATTTGTGAAAATGTTAATTGATGCCATACAATTACCAGATAAATTAGCAGTAGTCAAATGTGCTGCTCATAAGAGGAGAGATGATTATATCACGAGGCAACAAATATGTTGACTCAATTGCAAAATATTGTGCTAAAAATCAAACATCCATTAATCGGGATAGACAAACTGAACATGTTTCAAGTCCTTTGATGCTAACAACTGTAGTAGAGACATGGCAGGAATTAAAACAAATGCAGGAAGAAGCTAGTGAAGAAGAAAACTATAATTGGTTAAAGGCAGGATGTAGACAAATAGAACAGGATGAAATCTGGGTTTACAAAGATGAAAGACCAGTAATGCCAGATAACATGATTTCAAATATGGCCCGAATGTAGAATGGTCAAGCCCACATAGGAAGAGATGCAATGATCAGGCTGTTTAGACAGACGTGGTACAATCCGAAGTTTAGGAGGATTGCTGAGAGCCTTTGTCAGAGGTGCCTTGTTTGCCAACAACTAAACCCAAGAAGGAAAACTGTTGTAAGTTTGGGAACCATAGGACGGGAGGGAGGTCCATTCACTAGAATGCAATTGTATTTCATCGAGCTTCCACCATGTAACAGACTTAGGTACGTGCTCTTAATTATTTGTTTATTTTCAGGATGGGTTGAAGCTTTCCCCACAAGAAGAAACGATGGAGTAACTGTTGCCAAACTCCTGTTACGAGAGATAATACCACATTACGGTTTTCCAGTAACAATTGAAACAGATCGTGGAAGTCACTTCCACAATGAAATAATGCAAATGATTTGTGAAGCACTGGACATTCATCAAAAATTGCACTGTGCTTACAGACCAGAAGCTTCAGGGGTGGTTGAACAAGTAAATGGACAATAAAAAACAGAATTGCCAAAATGTGTCTGGCCACAGGACTGAAATGGCCCGATGCCTTGCCCCTTGTTCTAATGACCCTGAGGAGCACTCCTGACAAGAGAACAGGATTAAGTCCACATTAGATTTTGATGGGAAGAGTAATGCGACAAGCATATGTACCAGTTGATAAACTGTTGAGCATAAATGATGATATCATGGGGGTGTGGCTTGGGAGCTGATACGGATGGTGGTGTGAACGCCGAGCTCTGCGACAGGAACCCGCATTTATCCAGTTTTGAGTGCAATCTCGGACCCCCTGTCTGTGCAGCAAGGCATGGGAAAGGGGGGTCCTATGCTGCAGTGGACCCGGTGCTGACCGACGTGGGAATCGCGGAGGTACGGGCGGATTCCCGGCCCGAGGAGATCACGGGTGGCGCCCGCAAAATGGCGGCCGTCCCGGAGAACAAAGAGCCGGAGATCGCCGAGGGTGGTACGGACGCCTGCTAGCCGAGGGGAGGACCGCTGGATCTGCCCGGACTTTGAGAACGGCGAGGGCAGCCCTTGTGTGCGGACCCGGTGCAGCCGCCTGGAGGGGTGCGGACAGGCCCGACTGGGGATGGGCCCAAGACTGGTGGCAGGGACGGATGGCAGCTGAGCCGGAGGTAACCGGAGACTCGAGGCCGGCCAGGGCTGAGCTGCACCAATCTCGGACCCCCTATCTGCGCAGCAAGGCGTGGGAGAGGGGGGTCCTATGCTGCAGTGGACCCGGCACTGACGGACGCGGCCCGGGGAGATTGCGGATGGTGCCCGCAAAATGGCGGCCGTCCCGGAGACCGAAGAGCCGGAGATCGCCAAGGGTGGCACTGCACCTGCTAGCCAAGGGGAGGACCGCTGGATCTGCCCGGACATCGGGGACGGCGGGGGCACCCCTTGAGTGCTGACTCTGGTGCAACCGACTGGAGGGGTGCGGACGAGCCCAACTGGGGCTGGGGAGATTGCCTGAGCCCAGGACTCGTGGCAGGGACGGACGGCGGCTGAGCTGGAGAGGACGGGAGACCCGAGGCCGACCAAAGCTGAGCTGCGCCATCAAGGAACAGCTGCATAGGCTGTAAGGACACCAGAACGGCAAAACCTGACCAGGCACTGGTGACTGGGTTGTGGCGCGCGCTGGGGTCACAGGCCGCGGAGGCGGATACGGGGCCCCGGGGGCGCTGCGGCCTGTGAACCGGGGCGGGGCAGAGGATGCTCACGGGCAGTGGAGGGCTGGCTCCCATCGGGCGTACAGGCACAAGACCGGAGCCTATAACGTTAAATCTACGCGCAGGAGCACCCGGGCACTGGAACAGACAAATATCAGGGGCATTGTAACGGTGGTGAGCCGGGGAGTGCAGTGGGGCAGTTGGGAGGCCCCTCCTGGATAGTAGCGGATCAGAGTGCTGAGGGCTAAACTGGATCCACACTGTGACCTGCGTATCTGTATGCAGGAGTTGGCTTTGCCTGCAGGGGCACACAAACAAATACTCTCCTAACTCAGGCTCTCTATAGGGACAGGATTGGGATGAAGCGTTGCCTCATTTAGGGCCCTGCACTAATACAAACTAGGGTCTACCTGAGGAAGTCGTTGGGTGCGTTCGAGATCTTCAGCACCAGCAGGCGAATAGGGCAGGGGGGAGCATCTGAACGCCAGATCGAGGAATCAGGGCGGATCTAGGCGTAATACAAGGACTCCCTGGGCTATTTAAGTGACTATAGTTAATTGAGACAATATGCCCACTAGCACCATGAAGAGAGGAGGGCCTTGACGACTCAGGCGAAGTGCAGGGGGCGTTTACCTGAATTGCCGGACCAGGGGGCGAGCCCTTGGGTTGCCACGTGGCGCGTCGAGGGACCCTACACAGCGGAATTGGAGTGTCCTGATGATTGCGGCCATGGGCAAGCCTCGGGGGAGGAAGGAGGAAGACCCGTCACCGTCTGATAACGAATCCCCGCCTCGGGAAGAAGGGGTTGCGCAGGACATGCCGCACGCCCTGGGGCTCCAACTCCAACTGGATAAAATTCTGGCTTCCATTGCGGACTCTCGCACCGCCCTCCAGCAGGACATTGCGCAGGTGGCGACGGGGCTGGGCCTACTACGGGCTGACCATTCAAAGCTGTCTGATCGGGTGAAACAAGTGGAGACTAAGATCCAGGAGATTGACCCTGCACAGACTGCGCTGACCGCAACGTTGGCAAATGCCCTAGATCGACTAGCGGTGCTGGAGCGGCGAGCGGAAGACGCAGAAGGGAGAAATAGGTGGGACTGCAAGAAAAGATAGAAGGGCCGGACATGGTGAGCTACCTGGAAAATTGGCTTAAAACGGTGGTGGCCCCTGAGGGACTGTCGGCCTTCTACACCCTGGAACGGGCGCACCACGTGCCTGCTAGGCCTCCACTGAAGGGACGCCCTCCGCGGCCAGTGGTGGCGCAGCTGCTACATTTTAGGTACCTTGACTTGCTCCTTCAGAGGGCCCTTAGGGATGGCCCTTTCCAGGTTGACAATAGCAGTGTTACTCTTTTCCCGGACTATTCGCTCGACACCCAGTGGCGCCGCATGTCCTTTCAAGCTGTTAAGATAGAATTACGAGCAGAGGGGATCCAATATTCATTGTTCTTCCCGGCCAAGTTGCGCATCGCACTGGATGGGAAGACCAGCTTCCATGATACTCCAGAGGAAGCATGGGCCTGGCTGGAGACTTACAGAGCTGGCAAAGATGGTCAGGAGGTGGAAGCGCAGGAGCTAGCCAGAGATTCCCAACCTGAAATGAATGAAATGAAATGAAAATAGGATTTATAAAGCGCTACAGTTGCCCTGAGTTGTCCAGGCGCTGTGGCTAAACAGAGTTGCCCTCAGACGTGAAAAAAACAACAACAGAGGTTCTGGTTACTGAAACAAAAAGGTTTTAAGTTGCTTACGGAAGCTGGTTAAATTGGAATTGCTTCTCCTGTGCAGGGGAAGGGTGTTCCATAATCCTGACACATTATACAAGAAGGAGCGCCCTCCTGCTCTGGCTTTAAAGATTCTGGGAGTTTTAGCCAGAGATGCAGATGAGGAGCGAAGGGCCTTATTGGGAAAATAAGGAGAGATCAGAGAGTGGTTGATTTCTGATCCCATTTTCCAAAAAGCCTGATGTGCAATACACAGAGATTTAAACTTTACTCTGTCCTTGACAGGCAGCCAGTGCAACGATCTTAAACCAGCTTTTATAGATGTTCTTCGTGGGACTCCAAGTAGCGCACGGGCAGCACAATTTTGAGCGAGCTGAAGTTTTTTTAGAGTGTAGTCCGGTGCTCCAAGATAAAGGGCGTTGTTAAAATCCAGGCGGGATTGGACGAGGCCCTGTATGATTATCTGCTTGGCCTCAAATGGAAGAAGGGGAAGGATTTTTTTAATCACCCTAAGGAGGCCAAAGCAGGTGGCCGTCAACTTGGTGGCCTGAGTGTTGAGGCTCAGTGACTTATCTAGCCATACCCCCAGGCTTTTGATGTTATCTCTTGGGGCAGGGACCGCCCCCATGCTCGCGGGCCACAGCAGCTCCAAAGTGGAAGGGGTCGCTGGGCCCAGTAGCATGAGCTCGGTCTTATCATCGTTGAGCTTCAGACATGAGCTCAACATCCAGCTCCTCACCTCCTCCAAACACACTGCTAGATTAGGCGGTGATTGGAGGCCGCTCTTCTGCACAAGGGAGACCACCAGCTGGGTGTCGTCCACATAGGTAATGATGTTAATACCATGAGGACGAACAATCCCAGCCAGCGGCCTCATGTATGCATCATGTATGCATTGAAGAGCGTAGGCCTTAATGATGAGCCTTGAGGAACTCCACATCCCAAAGGCCTGCTTGCTGAGACGGATGTGCCATCAAAGACCTGGAAGGTTCTGTCAGATAGAAAAGACTTGAACCAAACCAGGGCTTCTCCAGACACTCCTAGGTCGGCGAGACGGTTCAACAGAATTTTGTGATGAACCGTATCAAAAGCGGCACTCAAATCGAGGAGGATCACTGCCACTGATCCCCCCCGATCCAAGATCCGTCTCGCCTCCTCAGTCACAGCCAGTAGGGCAGTCTCTGTCCCATGTTTTGGGTGAAAGCCCGTCTGGGAAGCATCGAGGAGATGATCTCCCTCGAGAAATTTCATCAGGGTGGCATTGATGTGCTTCTCCAGGATCTTAGATACCCATGGGGGCAGAGAAATTGGGCGATAATTACTAGGGTTGGCTGGGTCGAGGGCAGGTTTTTTTAGTAAGCCCCGTACCATTGCATGCTTCCATGCCATAGGAACCATCCCACTCAACAGGGAGGAGTTCAACAGCTCCATGATAGTGGGAAGAATGGTTTCACTAGCCAGGAGGAGCAGGATCACACTTTGAGCCAGATTTTATTTGCTGTGCTAAAGACTCCAATATTGAACCTCACAGATCGCAAAGAATACGGCGCCGACTGCGGGGTTTATGGAAGCCATCGATATATCGCAGACGGCAGTAGAGCGCAGGGGAGCGCTAGATGCAGTGATGGCGATCTCTGGCGACTTGCAGAGGACCTCGACAGTGGGCTCCGACTTGAGAAGTGACAAGGACCATTCGGGAGCAGAGTCCTCTGCATCGGACAGTGTACACTTGCGGCTAGTTACGCCCGGCAAGGCGGATGGACTGCTGGATGACTAGACTTTGAGCTCTATTTGGGGTTGGGTTTTCTGCTGTGATTTGAAGTATTGCAATGATTATCCCCGTTGGGGGGTTCCTCTGGGACGCTGGCTGTGCGTAAGCATGGGACTTTGAACTGTTTTTGCATAATGTAGGGGAGCCTGCAGTAAAGGCGGGGGATCCCGAGGGAACATGTTTCTAGGGGAACCTGGGGCAGATAATGGGTGCAATTTTAGCTCTTCGTGGGTTATCTACCAGGCTCTCGCCGACCTCCACCGGATGGTACCCGTTAGTTTGCCTTAGTGTAGTCTGAGGTGTAAAGTTGGGATAGTTTGGATGGGATTCACTATGTTGGTGCCTGTTCTTGGGGGGTAGGATACTGTAGTGGGTGGGGCGGGATTGTTAGGGGAGGGGATTGTTTGTGCATTCGTATTGCGGACCTGCCTCCTGGGAACGGGGGGTGTAGGACCGATTTGTGTGTTTGTTGCCGTAACGACATGGGTCCCTTACCTGATGTGAAATGTGTGACCTGGAATGTTCGGGGATTGCACTCTATGCAGCGTAGATACAAGGTTCACTCCTATCTGGCGCAGGGGCATGCAAATAGCCTTCTTACAGGAGACCCATTTGACTAGGACAGAGGGGCAGGGCGCTGCAGCATAGATGGCGGGGCCAGCTTTATTACACCACTTATTCAGCCTTTGCATGGGGGTGTTGATCTGGATTAGGGCCGGAGTCCCCTTTCAGGTAATTGATCAATTGGTGGATACCGAGGGCCGTTACGTGGTAGTTAGAGGACACCTCTATGGGCGGGAGGTGACCCTTTGTAGCATCTACGCCCCTAATGAGGAACAGGCGCCCTTCCTGGAGGCTTTGTCTACTGTCCTGGCAGACTATTTTACGAATCCAGTATTGATGGGGGAGACTTTAACTCGGTTGCAGATGTGACTATGGACAGGTCCCACCCTCCATTGCCCACAGCCTCGGCTCATAGTCTAGCCAAAGCAGTCACATGCTTACATAAACGTATTCTGGGTGAAGGGCTGATCCCGTTGCAGAAAGTACGGGCGCAATGGGCGACGGACTTAGATAAGGAAATACCCGACACGGCCTGGTCGTAAATAATTAAAAGAGCATGGAAGAGCACCAGGAATTCTATGTTCCAGTTGATCCAATTTTTTATCCTCCACAGGGCATACCTTACACCAGCTAAAATTAACCAGTATTTCCCGGTAGACACCGCATCATGCCCCCGGTGCGAACTGCAGGGTGCGGATTTGAGCCATATGGTATGGGATTGTCCGCCATTGGGCTCTTACTGGGAGGAGGTCACTGATTTGCTTAATAGAATAACCGGGCGTCAGATCACTCTGGATAGGGGGACTTGCCTGTTACACTGGTTTCCTCACACTAGTAAAACTAAGTTGACTAGCAAGTTTGTAGACCTTGGATTTATTCTGGCCAAGTGGGAGATTACATCACACTGGAAGGCAGCGGTAGGCCCTAGCTACATTAGATGGAAGGCGGCATTGCTGGTGTGGGCGAGCAGCGAGAGCACAGTTAGATTACAGCAGGCTTATAGGTCTCACAATGACAAGGCGCTGGAGGCGGCGCGGGCCTGGGAGACCTTGGTGATAGCGTTACGGATATCGGACTTAGACACTGACTCAGAATCCAGCGCGCCGACGGAGGACGGACCCAACAGACGGTCTCCTTTTGATGTAGGGTGATTGACAGATGAGGCGGTCCCCGACTCCTGTGGTACTCAAGCTATTTAATGGTATTGTTGATGTGGTGGTGCACACGGAGTTTGCACACTAGGGTAGTATTCTGCTAGCATTTATTCTTTGGGTTACAGCGCCGGCGGCAGGGGTGGGGGGATAGGGGTGGTTAGACGGGAGGGAGGACCTGTATATGGTATTGAATGGAGACCCAGAGCCCAGAACTTCTGTAATTGTGGACTATTGAATGGGGGGGACTTGACGCTGTTGCGGTAGGCACGGCACTGGGACCTTGTGACATTGATCGGAATTTTGTGATTGATTTGTTTGATTGCTGGACTAGTGCTGGTGCTTTCTCTCTTGATAAATGTCGGGCTCTATGTAACTCTGATGGCCCTTCCCAATGTCTGTTTATGTTTTCTAACAATAAAAAGATATTTTTTTAAATAAATAAATAAATAAATGATGATATCGTACTGGATTACTGCAAAAATCTGTCTGACGTAGTAACTTCTGTGTTCCATCAGGTGGGAACTGAGTCACAAACGAAAGAAAAACATCCAACTCATGATCTAATTCCTGGAGATTGGGTAGGGATAAAAGTACACAGGCGAAGAAATTGTTTTGTGCCTCGATGGCAGAAGCCACGACAAGTAAGTCTTGTTAGTACCACTGCAGTAAAGTGTGCTGGACTCAAAAGATGGGTGCATGCTAGTCACACTATTTGTGTGCCAGAGCCTGAAAATCTGCAAGAGGAGAGTGAAAGCACCACTGATTCAGATACTGAAGATGAACCAGAAAAAGATCCAGATACTGAAGCTCGACCTGTTCGTCGACATCTGGAAATATCAGATACTAGCTCTGCATCAGAAGGAGAAAATGAAATTGTTGAAATACCAAATATTGAAGATCGATCTGTAAGTCGAGATTTGGTAGAAACAAATGCCAGCAAGGACACTGAGCTAAGTGAAAAGAAAGCTGGTAGTTTGGAAAATACTGAAGGACGGTCTGAAAGCTCTGAAAGCAGGAACAGAAATCTCAAAACAGGTGAAAAGGAAATAACTCACGATGAGGATAAGCTTCCAGGTACCAGCTATGGAGAAGTTCCTAACAGAGTGAAAGAACTGACTAAAGACAAATCAAACTCTGAAAAAGAATCAGATCCTGTGAAATTCATTATAAATGAAACTATAGAAAGGTCCTAAACAGAGACTGATGACAGTGATGATGACACTGAACTAAGGAGAAGTTCAAGAAAACGAACTTGGAGAGTAGCACGAAATACTACTGAACCTGAAATAAAGAGAGCAAGAAAAGGAGATCATTGGCCTAAAGAAATTGATGGACTAAAGATTAAGCTGGTTAACAGAAAAAAGGTCCAAGAGGATCAATTGAATGAAATAACCAGTCAAAAGGAATTGTTGGGAAAGAAAATAGAAGTTGTGCAAAGGCCAAAAATGGTGAGAAGACCAAACCAAAAATACAAATCACCTGAATGGACTTACATGGTATTACCTCCAATAATGGAAATAAACAGCAGCCAAGAAAACTTGTATAACCAAGGTGTTGAAAAAGAAAGTGAGTGGGCTGTAACATAAAGAAAGTGAAGAGAATTTCTTCAAAATGTCACAGTGAAAAGAAGGGGATATATATATGTCCAAGTGAAGCTTGTAAGTGAATTTGAATAAACATTGTAAGTGAAATAAGGTTGTAAAGAGACAATTGAACGTGAAATGATTGTATTATTTGCTGTGTAAAAAAAAATGGCTACTAATGAAACAACTAAATCAAAATGTTAAATTTTTAGAAAATGGTCTAGAATGTGGTTAATTTGTACTGGAATATTAATGATGATATGGTTAATTCTTACTATTTCTATTCCTTTTGCTCCTGACATTGAAAAGTTGAAAGCAAATGAAAGTCTGAAAGATAAAAATATTGAATTGAAAGATGAGAAGTTACATGTATATAGGCCTGAAATTCATCAAGATAATTCTGTGAGTGACTTCTCTAGGAATACTTTTTCAAAATTGTTGTTTGAATATGTGAGGACAATGGATGCCAGCGATTGTTACGTATGTGTAAAATTGCCTGCATCTGTGTCAGAAGGTGTAACCTACCACCATTTGCCATTGACATATGGTGTGACCTGTAGCGTTATAACAAGTCTATTCTATAGATCTGGTAAATTTGAATATTATTATTCTGATTCAGATGATGTATTTGCAAAATTGAAAATTGTGGCAGATCTAAACAAAATTAAGCCTGCAAAAGTTTTTGGTGAATATTTTTTGGAAACCCAAGAATTGAATCACGATTATGCTTTTAGACATAATTTGACTTGTAAAATGAGAAATGAGGAAAAAGCTTTCTTGAATATAGTTGAAGAAAGAAGACAACAGTATAAAAGACAAGAAAAAGTGAAGCAAACTAAATCTACTAAATGGGTATTTACAGATGATAATATTGAAGGACACAATGTGAATGTTGCTTTAAGCATTGATACACCAATGTTAGGGAAATTATGTATTCAAAGAGATAATACTGTGTATGACAATGATTTTGTGGGTGCAAGTCAATGTGAAGATACATATATTATCAAAGGGGAATGGGGATTTAAAGGTGGAAATGACCCAGTTTTCCCAGGTATATATTTCTCATGTGGAAACAAAGCTTATTATAGGTTACCCAACCACTGGTATGGTTCATGTTATGTCGGGTTGGCTTTTCCCAAAAAATTTCATGTTGACAGAGGTACGAATGGAATTCATGAAATAGGCAAACCCTTAAGTCGTCGTAAAAGAGTAAGTGTAATTGAAATAATAGATGATGTTTTTGGAGCTTTGATACTAGCAGTGGGCATATCATTTAATGCAAATTGAATAAGAAAATTGTCAACAATTGTAGATAAATTGTCAACTGACACAGCTGGAGGATTTGTAATGGTTAATACAGAAATGTTTGCTATGAAAAGTATGGTTATGCAAAATCGACTTGCTTTAGATATAATACTGGCAAAAGAGGGAGGAGTTTGTGGAATTTTGAAGGTGCAACACTGTTGCACTTACATCCCTGACCAAAGTCAGAACATTGAGAAATATATTACGAATATTACCCAATTACATAAAGAAATAGAACCATTAGAAGTAGAAGGTGTGCTTGAAAAACTTGGTAGGAGTTTATCAGCAATTAGAAATTGGTTTTATGAAGTAAGTAAATCTATAATAGGTAAGATACTAATACCAGTAACTATAATTATAGTAGTGATTTTAATTTTGAGACTTAGGGCCAGATGTAGGTAATCCAGAGTTACCGATTCTAAAATACCGAATTTTACCGATTGGGTATTTTAGAATCGGTAAATGGGATGTGGGTATTCATTCGGTAACTTTTACCTAATCTGTAAGATTCAGTAAATACCGAATCGATATTTACTGATTCGGTATTTCCCATTCATCCCTATGGGCCTCCAGGCCCATAGGAATGAATGGGAATTACCAAATCGGTAAATACCGATTCGGTAAAATGGGGAACACATTCAAGGGTGGCAGGGTGTCACTTTGACACCCTGTTGCACCCCTGAATAGTGCATGGGTGCACATGTGGCACACATACATGCCCTGAAGGCATGTATGTCTGCCACATGGCACTGTTGTAATTTGCAAAAATTTGCTTTTTTTAGGGTTTTTGATATTTACCACCAACTTGTAGTTGGTGGTAAATAACGAATCCTGAAATGGGAAAAGCACTCATTTGAGTGCTCTCTACATTAAGGATTCGATAATTTATCGAATCTGTATTTTAAGGAATCGGTAATTAACGATTCCTTAAAATACCGATTCGGTAAATTACCGAATTCGTAAAATGGCCACATACATCTCAAAAGCCTAATACCGGTCGGTAACGGCCGAAATTCTGTAATTTCGGCCGTCACCGACCGGTATTGGGCGACCTACATCTGGCCTTTAGTTGTCAATGTAGACAGAGAAGAAATGTAAAAAGAATTTTGAAGAAAAAGAGTGAAGAAAAACAAAACAGGGAAAGAGAAAAAGGTGATATTGAGATGGAGCAATATAAAGAGAGGATTTATCAAGACAAACAAAATAGAAGAAACAGAATTATAACAAGTACTAATTAAAAGAATTTGAAACATGTTGAGTTATAAAAAACAAAAACAAAATTTGGGGAGGTAATTTGGTGATAAAATCACCAAAGGGGGAAGTTGGTGGAGCAAGGTGGAAAACAACATTTTGTATACCCCTTGTAAAGTTTACTCTCCATAACAGTAACAAGTACTAAATGTGTGTTTTTTTAAATTAACCAATCTAAAGTAAAAATGCATACACAAATTCACGTGGGATACTAATTTGCATGTTTTTGCAGAAGCCATAATTTACTAATTTGTCGAATATTTTTTCATAAAATGTGCGCATATGTTATATTCTAAAAAGAAAATGCATGAATGTGCTTCTGTCTGTTTATTTGTGGCATAAATCATGAAGACTGGTAAGTCAAAATATTCATAAACATCACTTAAAGCTAGGTGAATACTAACTGGGTTATCATTAGAAGGGGGAGATAAGCAGAAGGGGCTTCATTTCATAAACTTACATCTATTTGTGTTTGTTTCCGTGATAGTTCCTAAATTGAGGCCTAAGTGAGCACATGAAAGAAAAAATGGAGTCTGATTGAAAATTCCGAGATGGCGACAGAAGTGCGCAGGTGCTAGAATCGGAGATGCAAGCTGCCTGTGACTGAACAGTGTGGGTCAAGGACAGCGTGGCCATTTTGTGGAGCTTAAGCCAAGATGACAGCGAAGCCGATATTTTGCAGTGGGAAAGGAGTGACAAATGACAATTTAAAGGACACTTCGAAGGAAGTCGAATTTTTAGACAATGACACCCCAGTTACAGCAACATGATGATGACTGTGCAAAAATTAGAATAAATAATGATGACATGATGCTCATCCGACTCCAAATTGACCAATCACAGACATTTCAGAACTTAAGAGTTACGAATTTAGATAGATAGGACGTTTTGGACATTGAAATAAGCTCGCTTTTCGATTTGATCTTTGGACACCGAGATGCTGTCGGTCTGCGCAATTTTTCCTTGAGGCGCAGGGACTTTGAAATGTTATCGACTATAACTTTTGAATGGTGCGAAGTCCAGAGAGGGAGAGAGAGACAGAGAGGTTTCCGTTTGGGACTATAACATTCTGTACTGATGTCTTTGTTTCTTCATTTGGGTAATATTTCACAGTCTTATTTCCTTTTGCTGTCATGGCTAATAAATGAATGTTAAAGAAATGTAACCTTTTCTTTCAGGATTTAATTGCAAACTGAATTATTTTCTAACTTTACTAAACGTAGAGATCATGCTAGGCTATTGAAATTTCGAAAATAAAAATTAAATAAATGAAGAATTAAGCTGGACCTAATACTTCCTTTAGTCAACTTTTACTAGCAGATCCAAATAAATTATGAATAGTGGGGTGATATTATTTCCCTTGCTTTAATGAAAATCATGGTATTTAGAAATATAACTGCAGTTGTAAATAATGTATAAAGTTTAATTCAGGCACTCCACTATAGCACCGCGACTCCCTTTTGAACCAATTCTGAATCCTCGGAACAGAATAAATGTGTGAATGGATGTAAGGTAGAAAGGATTGGCCCAATTGTAAGGATTTGTAAGTAGTTCCATGGGTTTATAGATGGTGGTTTATGAAGAATTTCTGGAGCAGCGCTGCGCCATGGGAGACGGGAAAACAGGTGACAGGCGGGCAACGGGAAACAGGGAAAAAACAAGCAGAAGCAGTGGAAAATGGGGCACTCAGAAAAAGGGGGAAAGGAAGGAGAAAATAGTGAAAATGAGGAAAAAGCAGAAGAAAGAACTCAGGAAAACATGGAGGAAGCAGAGCGGAGAAGCAGCATGGGACAGCTGGGACAGCCTCTGATGTTGGAGTGGTTGGGTGACCACCTTACAAAACCCGAAATGAGCTCCTAAGTGTTTTGCCGACAGACTCAGTCAAAAATTTTAATCATGCAAAGTAAAAAATTCTAATATCTTGGTCTAACACCTGAATTACATTTCCACAATCTGTCTCACCAAAAGGCACAACATAAATCATGTTAGATGCACCTTTATTGATTTAGGAGGAAAAGATTATACTCAACACTGAGACGTGCAGAAACAGGCGTACTGCCAATAAAACAGGAAGATGAGAAAAAACAACTGACCTTTGTCAATTTACAAGAACATATCATATTGAAAACACTCACAACATGAAAATCACAGTAAGATCATTGAAGGCCTGCTAGCCCTTGAACACCCACACCTGCAAAGCCAATGCAGAGTTTTGTTTTTTTACTTTCTTTTCAAATGTTCCCAGTTATCAGCGATACTGAATTGTTAGATCACTGTCAGCCATAAAAACCAAATGCATAAAATACAATTGCATATATAGGTGTGACACGTAAAACATATCTATTATTTCCAAAATATCTGTGTCTTTACATTATTCAAACCTCAGTCCACGCTGTCTCTTCCGCCCCGTAGTCCACCCACAGGCAATACTTTTTCCCATTGCATTCTTGGTTATTACAGAAACACAAATCCCAGCCATTTAAAAAGACATTACCTCAAGACAGGTATCTAAACGTATGCAACAATGTGTTTGGTAAGCGTGTTCAATTACCCCACTCACTCCGGGCTGGTCCCTGCTCCAGTGGTGAATTCGAGTTCTGCCGCATTGCTTCCACGTATGTCCGATAAGGGCCCCAGGGTCCTTAGGGTGCGACAAACACGGCATCCCACTGGCATATATCTCACTATGTATGTTACAGTATGCCAAGCTGCGAAGCCAGCACTTCAGGTCAGGCACAGCCCTACGGCCCTGTCGTGTGTCTCGGGTGAGTGAGAAGGGCCGGGAAAAAATGCAGTTTAGGCAAAGTCTTGCAGTGGGCTTGCGGTATAGTAACGCAGTGGTGGCCACAAATCCTATTGGCATGCCCATACGTTGCATAATCGAGCGGAAGAAGGGCCATTCCAAAGATTCGAAGGCATTCTTTGCGTCAAGAAGGATTGCTGCTGCGGGAACCTTAGGATCGATTATATGAAGAACGGAGAAGAGTGTTCTAATATTTAGGGAAGTGGAGTACTTTGGAACAAAACCTGACTGGGCCGGAGATATAATATACTCCATCAACTGTGAGAGGCGATTAGCGATAATTTTAGCTAAGATTTTATAGTCTAGGTTTAATAGCGACAGGGGACTGTAGGAGCCACAGAGAGACATACCTTTGCCAGGTTTGGGGAGAAGAATGATGACCGCCTCACGGAGTGTGGGGGGCAGAATCTGTTTCTCTAGCGCTTCGGCATAAACTTCTATCAACTGTGGCGCCAGTATGTCCTTGTAAGACTTATAGAAGTCTACAGTAAATCCATCTAACCCAGGGGCTGGGGAGCCACGGAGAGCATCAATGGAACCCAGGACATCGGCCTCAGATATCGGCTGAGCTAAGAAATCCTGCATTGAGACGGAGAGTTCACGCTGGCTGAGGAATTATGGGGAACATATTTGCTGAAGGAGCAACTGCAGAATATTTGGCAAGTATCTATGTGCACACTTTACCTCACTGTTAAACCTTCTTTTTTACGAAGGAACCATCTTTTTTCGCTCCACAGGGCTTATATATCACCTGAAAAACTGTCAAAGATGGGGAACTGGAGTCGAACATGTTGTGGTAAATGTGGTTTGGAAAAATTCAGACGTGCACATGTTCTATCCATGTCCTGAGATCAGAGGTTTTTGGGACAAAGTGGAGTCATCATTGTCAGGTATTTTGAACCAGCAAATAAAGATAAGCCTGTCTTTGGTCATATTTGGAGTAGGGGATGTTTTTACGGGCCACTCAAGAAATGAGCTGTTTTATGCTATGCTACTTGCAAGAAGAGAGATCTGTCGTAAATGGGTGAGAAATATATCCCTGCAGCACTCTGAATGGTTGGAATCCCTTGTGTATATGTCCAGAATTGATTTATTTGGAGAAAAAAAGCTAAGAAGAAAGACTTCTGGAAATTGTTGATGGCATGGATGGAGTCCCCAAATAGGACGGTGTAGAATTTAAAGGGTATGGTGGATTAGGAACATAGTTATGTCCAATGGTTACACTGGCATTTCTACTCTGGCTGCTAAAGATCTTCTTCTTCGATATACCGAATTCTAAAGCAGCGCCAGTGCATGCCCTTACGTCGAGTGAGAGATATAGCCGCTTGAAGGAATATGCCCATTGTAGTAAGCCCAACAGTGGTCAGTATCTTTTGCAATTAAAGGGCTGAAAACATTGGACATAGGAACCTTCTAAGGTGAATGAGGACTTACATTTTTAAAAAAAAAAGAAAAAAACAAGAAATCCTGCATGTCCTTTTCTAAATACACCAGTGCAATTTCGGATAGATAGGCTACCCGGGCCGCAGAATCGGTCCCTACTTTAGTTGCATATAGGGCAGAGAATAGATCATTGGTAGTGTTGCCAGCGACTGGAATCAACCGGCAACGCCAGGGGAGACCACCCAAAAATCTCCCTCAACAAAGAGAAAACTAGGTATCAGTCTCATCAATTGGGCAGATAGGGAACGCAAAAAATCTGGGGTGTCCGTGTTCGGGCAATATATGCATACCAACGTCATGCAATGCTCCATGAGCGTACCTGTGACAATGACGTATCTGCCTTCATCATCCTCTACTACAGAGCTGAGGCGGAAAGGGATCCTCTTATGTATAAGAATGGCTGTGCCCCTGGCGTAGTTGCTGTAATTGGCGAAGTACCTATGTGCCCCCGAGCAAGCAGCAAAGCGGGCCGTGTCCGATTTGAGTAAGTGTGTTTCCTGTAAATATGCAATGTCAACATTGAGTCTCAATAAATAGTGAACCACCTGTCGTCGTTTGCGGTTGTCATTGAGACCTCAAACATTCCAGGACATTAAGTACAAGCCAGAGGGACCTTCAATGTTTCCTACCTGGGCCATCCATTATACGTGTCAAACACAGTGCATTCTAGTAACAGTGAAGAATAAGAGACTGTGACAGTGATCATGACTGATAAACCGCTTGAAACATTTAACCAAGACCAAACAGCCCTCCCCCAGCCCCACCCAGCCTCACTACAACCCAGGCAAGGCAGAACAATATCGAACAATAAAACATGAACGGGCATTACATCAAGGGCAATATCGCCGCTTTAGCGGCACTTTTTGTCGCTAAAGCGGCAATATTTTTATCTCCCTATCAGCAAGCTGTCGCTAACAGCGCCCAGTTTTTTACCGCTTTGCATGTCAGCGTTATTTATCGCTATTGACATACAAAGTAGGCGTTCCCCACTAAAAATTTAATGAATAATGTCGCTAACACATCATCGCTCTATTATCAATTCAGAGCCATATCCGCGAAGCGATGAATAAAGGTGCACCAAGCACCATTCATCGCAACTATTTAACGCTTGAAAAAGTGTTTACTTAACCACCTTTAACATGGGAGGTGGATTGCTATGTTAAGTCCACGCTTGCCTATTAACAAGCTTTTCAGTATCGCACTCGCATTATTGCAGGATTTCTCCCGCTAATCCCCGCTATTGCTGGATTTCACATTGCATCTTAGCAAAGGGTTGATAATACGCCGCTAAGAGGGCAATGTGATCCAGCGATAGACGGCAATAAAATAAAACGCGCTAAGCACATTTTGTGATATTTATCACATTTGGTTGCTAATATGGCCCGAAGTACCTATTAACTTTACAGGTAAATGTAAAACCCAGAGAAGGGTACATCCCAGAAAACAAATACACATCCCAGGTATACACCTTGAGAGGTGGCAACACCATGTCTACCGGCCAGCTATCTGAAGCATAAAAGAAAAATTTAGTTCATTATCCCCATTCAGTTGCATAAATGTTACATTCAGCTATTACTGCCAAGTTATCCAGTGCCAGAACTTGAAAAAAGTTTGACACTTACATCCAAGCAGCTGTGTGGTGGCTAAGGCCCCCCGCTCCCGGGGTGGGCTAGGTTGTTTATATGTATGACAAAAATCTTGTGCCTACGTAGGATTGTCAAATATGCGTGCCCGACCGCATACATCCACACTTAGCCTGGAGGAGTATAACATGTCGTATTTTAAACCCAAGTTTCTGAGGGTCGCCTTCACACATTGCATTTCCGGCGGGCATCCTGCACCATTACAGTGATGTCTGGGTAAAGAGATAATCCAGAACCTTGCCAGATGTTGTCCCCATGTTCCCTTGCAAGGCGCAACGCAGTGTCTCAGTCCCTAAAGTTCATAACAGGGGCAATGATGGGTCTGGGAGGGCATCCTGGATTGGGCCGGAGACCCAGAGACCGGTGTGCTTATTCTATCACAAACCCCTGGGTGAAGAATTCCCTCCCAAACAGGTCTGACAACAGTGCGTCAACAAAGACATCTAGGCGCCCAGTGGCGGTGAACTCTGGAACTTCCAGAATGCAAATGTTATTGTGCCTAATGTGCACCTCCAGGTCCTCATTCTTTACAGCCACCTCTTTTAGAATGTGCTCAATGCACTCCAGACATTTCGAGGATTGTGCGGTGCTATCTTCGATATCTGAGATGCGTGCCTTTGCCACATCAAGGCGCCCATCTAGAGCCTTGAAGCCCGCCCTCATCTCTTGAAGCATGGCCATTGACAGTGCCAGGATCTCGACTCTATGCTCTGCACCTTGTGCGTTATCCGCCATTCCAGAGCTCTTTTCAGTGGTCTTGTCCGCGAGCTTCTCAAAAGGCAGAGTCTTCTGCTTGGGGTCCTTTTGGCCCATCCCGTGGAACTGCAGCTTAGGCAAACCACGCAGAGGGTGAGCACTGCCAGGTATTATGCAGTTTCCGGATTGAGCTCAGTAGCACAAGCCAGCAAAGAGCAGGGAAGCAAAGCAATCTGGGCTGCGCTCAGTGCGAGTAGAGGCAGCAGTGCGTGCAGGAGGGTGCAGACCCCAGGAGAATGCAGCCAGAGACCAGTAGCCAGAGCCAGCTTCGCATGCATAACATGGTGTCCCCCCCGGCGCTGTGTCCTCACCGTGGATCAGATGGGGAGAAAGCCTGTGATCAGAAAGACTCAAACCCTCTGTCCTCTCTCCTCTGCTATGGGTGGTGGCCCCCACCTCCAGGGGCTGGGAGGGCCACAATCCAGAGCATGTGTTGTGTAGATGTATGCCCTTTACAAATGTGCGTGGTAGTCCAGTTGTAGTAGATAAGGCAGGGGCAGCCAGGAAGGCAGCGTGGAATGTTTCTGGTGATTAAGCCCTGTTGGAAGTGGCCGTGGGAGTCTGCAGGCTCCGATCTGTCCTGGGAGCTGAAGGGTGCCTCTATGCTCATTGCTGGATCAGGGCGTTGGGAGAAGGGGCCGTGCCGCCAAGAGGCCAGTTGCTGTGTATAAAGGGTAGCTAGTGGTTCGCCCCCCGTAGCCAACACCACGCCGCTATTACATGAGTTGCTTTGCAGGCTCGCCGCGGGCCCTATCCCCCGCGCAACCTTGTGAAATGAGGGGTGTCCGCCTGTAGGCCCTGGAGCCATGAGGCGCAACTGTGCTCCGATCTAAGCTGTGGCGTGGCGGGGGGGATCTCCACCGCAGCCCCACAGTCTTCCTCTCTGCCGCACCTACGCGCCCAACTCACCGCTGGTTCCTGGTGTTTGCCTCCTCATTTCTTTGCCTGGATTGGCTAGAGGCTCTCAGTGCTCCATGCGCCGCCTCTTCGTCCTTCAGCTCGCCCACGTAGTATCTTGGGCCTAGATGTATCAAGATTCCATTTTGCGGAGGAGCCAAGCTCGCGTCCGAGATGGCCGCGTTTTAGCTCGGCTCCGTTCGCCTGCCTGTTTTTATCATCTATCCTGCCGTTATCCTGCCCCGGGAAGCCCTCTTTGCTGTGCTATAGTGCTAAGACGCCTTGCAGGCACTCACCTCTTGCTCCGGTGGTCCTGGGTGCCGTGGATCCTGTGCTGCGCTCCCGCTCGCTTCGGGGCCTCCGGGCGGGCTGGCCTGGACCTTCTCGGCGGCCCCCGGACGGGACGGAGCATGATGATCGGCCCTTGATGGCGCAGCGGACGTGGTCGTGGAGGCCGTTGTGCGTGTAGGCCGGCTGTGCTTGCTGGCCGGCTCCGGTGGGCCGGGGGCCTTGGGCGGAGGCGCTGCTTTCCATTGACGGGGCTACTCGTATATCCGGCTTGCTCCCCCTTTGTTCTCCGGTCCGGCCATTTTGATTTCCTCCGCCCGGACTCGGAGAACGGGACCGGCGGCGCTGGGGAGCCGGTGAGTCCCCATCTTCTGGTGGCCCCCCTTCCTGCACTGGGGTGCCCTGCCGCCGGTCGGCTGGTCTTCATTTGCCTCGCTGCTGCCCTGACGGAGGTTGACGGCCGCCGCGGCCTCGCCGGGCTTCCAAGATGGCGGCCGACCCTGAATGTCTCAGCCGGGCCTGGACGGGCGCTGGAGGCCCGCCGCATGGCCCGGGTGCCGGATACTGTAAAGGTTTTCCTACACTTAAGGATATCCTGGACGCCCTGCACTCCTGGCGAGCTTCTGTGGCTGCACCCGTCTTCATCCTGGAGGTGGATCCTCTCTTCGGGCCGTTCGGGCCCCCAAAATCGGGTGTGGCTACACCGTTGCAGGGTGCGGCTGGAACTATCCTAGGAAAAGTGGCCCCGGCGACAGCTGCGTCTGTGGGTGTGCGGTGTTCCGTTGCCCTTCATCGTCCTGTGCCGTCTCCTTTGCCGCTGGTCCGGGGGCCGGATTCCGTCTGGCCTGGACTCGATGACTTTTCCTGCCTCCTTTCGCCTCGGCCGACCGGCCATGGTTCCTGTGCCGGCCCAGCTGGGTCGGCCTCTCTAGAACTGTCTCTGAAACTGTGCCTGCATTGTGTGCGATGTTCCATGACTTTCCTGGATCTTCCGTGTTTTACTCCACGTGTCTTATCTGGACTGCCGTCTGATCTCCCTGTTCTGTACCTTCGGTTTTTCGCGGTCTGGTTCTTAGTGGTTCGGACCACGACAACTTTGGACAAACAAGGACAGGGTTGATACAAATTTGCTTCTGTGTGCGGTAGTCTTGTACTGGTTGGATGATCGGCATGTAACGGTATGCTTATATGTGACTTTATGGTACTCCTGGAATGTATCCTGTTACTTTTTGACTTCCCGAGGGCTCTACCATTTGTTTCAGGCGGGTGGGTGGGTGCAGATAATACTGTCTCTTGGCCCTCCCCAGTGTGTGATCTTTTCCCTTTTTCCCTTCCCCTTCCCTCCCCCGTTTTTTGTCTTTCGTTTCCGTCTTTTCTTTGTTCTTCTATATTTCGGGTTCTAATTAGGGCGACAGGCACGCTGCTGGGGGGTAGGCCATAGCCTTCTGCAGGGGTGCAGGGTGGGCTTGAGGGGTGGGTGGGGGGGTCTGTCACTTTGGGGGGTCTTTTTCCTCCCCTTTTTCTCTCCCTTTTTTTGTTCTATGGCTCTTGAGTATTCGCTTTTTCGGGACCCTGTCTCATCATGTGTCCCCCTGGGGTGTTTCTGATGCATAGCCCTTCCGGTCGTACTGTGATTATGGTTCGCTATGTGCTCTGTCATCGACCTTTAATGTATGCCGTGTACCGGTTTCTGTTTTCCTGCTTTGTCGCCGGGGGGCGCGTGGTTGGGTAGGAGTCCCTTCTTTTTCTCTTTTTCTTCTTTCCCCTCCCTCTCTCATGGGGGGCTTCCTTCCTTTTGTTGGGGTGCGTATCGTACTGTCTTTTATGATGGGGTCTTTTTGCGTAGGTTTGTTCAAGTTGGGTTATGGCTGTGGTGGGTGGGCGCTGGACGGCGAACGCTATTGCCTCTTCTTGTGGTACTCGAATTGTGCTTGTATTTATTGATATGTTTACTTCGTGTTGGCTTTATCCTGTATTTTATGATCGCCGGATCGCGGCTCACCACGGCCCCTCCCTTGTTGTTTGATTCACTGCCTATCATGATCCTGTACTCCCCGTTCCCATAAAAGAAAAATCAACCTTCCAATATCCTGTCCCTGCTGATTGCTCTATGGCTTTGGTTTAGATCCTGTGTTTTGCTATCATATCCTGTGGACAACTTCGTATTGCAAATTATGCCTCTACTATGTGGTGGCCAGCCCGTTGGGTTGTAGGCCCGTATTTGTGAGCACTCTTTGTACAATAAAGGTTTTAAAAAAAAAAAAAAAAAAAAAGATTCCATTTTGCGAATCTTAAATAGCGATTTTTAGCGAATCGCTATTTAGAATTCGCAAAATGGAATGTATGTAAAAAATCGCTTTTATTTAGCGATTCCTTTTTATTCCTTATTTGCGAATTCGCATTTTGCGAATTCGCAATTAAGGAATAATTTCCAATGCATTCCTATGGGCCAGGAGGCCCATAGGAATGATTGTGAAGGAATTCTCAAATTGCGAATTCGCAATTTGCTAATCGCAATTTGAGAATTATTTCAAGGGTGCAGGGGTGTCTCAAAGACACCCTGCTGCACCCCTGAAATGTACATGTGTGTGCATATGGCGCACATACATGCCCTAAGGGCACGTGTGTGCGTCACATGCCACCCTAAAAAATGTCAATTTGTGCATTTTTAAATGAATTCGTAAATTAACATCAACTACAATTTGGTGTTAATTTGCGAATTCTTAAACATAATTCGCAATGTAAAAATGCTACATACATTGCATTTAAGGAATCGCAAAAATAGCGATTCCTTAAATGCTATAGCAAAATAAGGAATCGCAAATATTTGCGATTCCTTATTTTGCTAATTTCTCATACATCCCAAAAGATGCAAAATGTCCGTTTACGATTCGTAAAGGCCGAAATTCTGCGAATTTCGGCCTTAACGAATCGCAAAAGGCTTGATACATCTAGGCCTTGGAGATGGAGGCAACCCCCAGCCCCAGATTCAGCTTGCAGTGTACCGGGCGGCTGCAGCTCTTTAGCGCCGTCGAGTGTGAGGCAGTTGCGGCATATTTTCCTGGGGACAATATCAGAGAGCTGGGTCAGAAGACGGAGCTTCAACTACAAGCGGCCATTTTGGTCGCTTGCATGGCCACGCCCCCACAAGCCAATGCAGAGTTAAGGGGTGTGTGCGCCCGCTTTGTGTGCCCCTGAACACAATGGATTACAGAGGGAGCTGCAGATGCTTGTGTATCCTTTTCTAGAATACTGATAGCGGTGGCGCACATGTTGCATCAACACTATCATAAGAGGGCCTCAATTGCATGGGGTTTGGCCCCATGCAAATGAGGGAATCTCTTTGTCTCAGTGCCAATGCGGCATTATAGACATGGATGTAGAGGCGCCTCCTTAAGGCAGTCCTCTGGAGGGCAGAAAGCGGTCCCATGGACCTCCCACACATCCCCCTGCAGGTGGGTGAAGTCAATCACTGCACCCACCTGCAAGGTGATCTCTCTCCCCTCTACAAAGTGTAAGAGGCATGCCGCCTGCACTGTGAAAAATGACACGACTTTGAAGCAGCCCCTCAGTATTTCACTTTCATGTGCTGCCCTGGGGGGCAATGCGAATTCGCGGCTACCCTAGGGCAGCGCATTCTTTGAAATACACCGCAATGTCCCTAAGATGGCACACCTTTTCAAAGGTGCACCGTGGTGCAAACAGGGATAGTGCGTCATGTACATAATACGGCCCCAGAAGCTCATACCCCTAACTAAAAAAAGCAACACAGACACCAAGCTGGAAGAGTTGCATGAGTTGCAACTCAAAGATGAGCAACTGCGACTTCCATACAAAATTCATGCAAGACATTAGGAGAAAAGGAGAGCATATCCCATCACCAAAAACCTATAACACATGGCAATACTCCATTGACATCCCAAATGCCCAGTCCACTAAAAGATAACCCATAAGCTTGGAAAGCAAACTTATTATTAGTTTCAGACAGTAGTGCCCAGAACACAGGCCTTAGGGCGTGATTTAGATCTTGGAAGATGAGATACTCTGTCACAAATGTGAATGATAACCCGTCCGCCGTATTATAAGTACATTATATTCTAGGGCATATGTAATATAGTGAACGGGATATCCATCATGTTTGTGACAGGGGATCCCTTCCACCAAGATCTAAATCAGACCCTTAGTAAGTAATTCCGAGAAGCAATATTCTTGCCAGACAACACAGGCTTTGACAAGAGGATCAACGCTAAGTAAAATAATTTTTTCCAGAACTGTATGCCATTCAAATAATTGCTGAGCCCTTTGTGTGCAGTGTCATGACCTCACTGTGTTGTCAAGAGCACTCTCTTAAAAAATGAATGCTGACTCTACCGGTACTGTGGCACAAGTGGAGGTCCTCTGTGTAGGTTCAATCATATTGGAAAAAATCTGTCACACAAATGTCAGAATCACGTTGTGGTGGAACTCCCACTGGACACCACTATTCTCTTGTTTGGAGTACAAGGCGAGGATAGTTTTTGTTTCAACAAGAGGCGGAACACTAATTCGGATTCACTTTTGAAGGCCTTCCTGAGGGAATTCCTCCCCCTAGACTAAATAATAAGCAGTCAGAGTTGGAGGCTGAAGGGTGGAAAAAGGAAACGGTGGACACTATGCAGAGAATGCAGGGGGGTAAACTCCCATGTGGTGCCCATCTCCTAGCTGACTTCTACCATATATTTTTGGGACAACTGTCAGGAAAACTCTTAGAGGCCTGATACACAGAGAAACTCAAAAATACAATGAGGGAGACCACTATCAATTATATGTTATAGTCAGACAGGCGTTTGTCAATGATTAACACCAGTATAAAAATGTGTAAGCCAATCACTGGCCAACAGATCACTTTAAGTTATAGCGACCCTCAAGCATTAGGACATGTGTGAGTTCATTGTGGCATGTGGATGCATTGTGGATGCACAGCTAGTAAACAGCGGATGTATTTAAAGTTTGGCGCACTTTCATATTTTAACTTTGGTGGTGCCAATACGCGAAAATTGACTTTGACAGGTAAGTTTGTATGTTAATGTGAATTTGTTTTTGCAGGAAGATCTTTTGAAAAACTGGGTGTACTGGGAGGCGGAGTAGATATTTTTTCTTCTTGTTCCTGGTCACATTGAGAGATGCCATTTTACTTCAGCACTTCAGTTGTTGTTTAGCAGGAAGATTGTAGCCTACCTCTCATGCTCATTTAATGGCTGCAGAGGCGTGGACACCACACAGGTGAGCCAAAGGCAAGTCCATCTGCGCCTGCCTACAACCAGACAGCAGCCAGTGCAAGCCACTAAGCCCATTTTCCCTCCTCCCAAGACAAGGTAAGACACTGTTCCAGAAAAGAGGCACTTGTCTCCTTGCAGGGTTATAAATGTTGTAGTTGCACGTTCAATTTCAGGGATATTGTCAAAACACTGACTTGTCAGTTGTACCTGTTAAATATCACTTCAACTAATAGGCTGCCCAAACAACATCTGCTCTTTAAGGGAAAGAAGAATGACATGACACTTAAGGGGGCATCATAATGCTTGTCTGTTGAGTGTTTGCCTACTTAATGTCAGATTACTTCCTCATAAAATGGACATCATGGTTTTGTTTGAAGAGGAATACTGGAGTGTAATGATGTCACTTAGACTTGGCTGAGTAATTAACCTGGCTTGACATCGCCCTTGCCTTAGCTGAAAAGTACTCCATCTCACACTTGCCAGTCCCTAAACCTTCCTTTTTCTGCATATTAGTCACCCCTACGGTAGGCCCAAGGGCAGAGTGCATTGTAGGTAAAAGGTAGGACACACCCTGATGTGTGTGGCATGTCCTAATAGTGAATTGCAGCCATTTTCGTTTTTCACTATTGCAAGGCTCCATGTTCCCCAAAGGCCAGAATGGACAGTTTGATTATATCATCTTATAATCCTAACTGACTCAGGGAACTAGGTAGAAATTTGAGTTTAGTATGCCTGAACTCAGAATGATAAAATACATCTTTTAGTGAAGTTGGTTTTAACATTCTGTGTTTGAAAATACCACTTTTAGAAAGTAGGTATTTTCTTGCCTAACTATCCAAGCCTGCCTCTGCTAGGTTGTGTATTCCTTGTCTGGAGTTTGAGTGACAGGGGCTGGGGGATTCCAGGAGACAGAATGAGTCAGCACAGGGCTGAATAGACCCATCTACATGTAAAGTGAGGGTAGGGGAGCACCTGGGAGCTGAATAGGGCTGTGCCTGCCTTCCACAATGCTGGCTCCAACTCCTGTGGTGTGTCTGATGTCCTTGGCCCACTCTGTCAAAGGAAATAAGGAGTCATGTCAACAAAGTGCTCCAGGAATGCACAGAACTGGTTTGGACTAGGCCCAGACACTCTCTGCCACCAGAGACAAAGGATGTTGGTGTATAAAAGAGGGGGCCCATACCCCAGAACTTTAGATCACTTTGGGAAACAAGAAGAACCTTTGCTGAGGAGAGGACCCAGAGAGAAACTTAAGCAGAGTGATGTTTGGGGGATTGGCCTGCAGTGGTTGCCTGACTGCCAAAGAAAGGAGAAAGGAACTTTGTGCTACTTTCATCAACTTGTAAGGGATCTCCAAGGGCTAGGAAATTGAGCTTGCCTCCTGCAGAAGTCTCAGGGATAACAGACTTTACCAACCAGCTCCCCTGAATTCCCTTGCTGGGAATTTGAAGTGCCTACTGTTGTGCTGGGCCTTCTGAGAGACTGCGTGTCGCAGGGAGCTGGAAGGGCGACTCATAGAGAAGCGTGACACAGTCGCAGCCGCTGTCGTCACATCAATGAAGAAGTGTGCCGCTGCTATTTGTGAGGACACGGCAGCGAGGGAAGTCTGGCTGAATCAAGCCTTCACCCCCCACCTATCAATGGACCAAAGCAAGACTTTGGAAAGAGAGATCTCTGTGGAGGAGATTAGTAGAGCTTTAGGGCATGTGAGGCGGGGCAAGGCAGCAGGCCCGGTTGGGCTACCAGGTGAACTCTACAGGGCCCTAAGCAGCAAGATTGCTCCGGTCCTGGCCTCTGTCTTTAATGGAATTCTTCTGGGAGGCAGAGATCCCCCTAATTCTTGGAATGACGCCACGGTGGTACTAATACCTAAACCAGGGAAAGATGTGAAAAAATGTGGGTCATATCGCCCGATATCGCTCCTCAATAGCGACTACAAAATCTTTGCTGCTATTGTGGCCGATAGGCTAGGAGCGGTGGCAAGTTCAATTATTCATGACGACCAGAGGGATTTTATTAAAGGCAGACATTTAGCAGACCTCACTCAAGATCTAGGTGGAGCAATCGACATCGCTACCACTTTCTCTCTCCCTCTTGCTGCCTTTACACTTGATGCCACGACGGCCTTTGATAGGGTCAACTGGGCCTTTCTGGGCGGAGTTATGAGGAAATTTAATTTACCGGAAATTTTTTGCCGCATGGTATCTCTTATATATAAAGCCCCGACAGCCAGGCTTCTTGTAAATAATATCCTGACAGAGCCTTTCAACATCTCAAGAGGTACTAGGCAGGGCTGCCCGCTTTCCCCCTTCTATTTAATCTCTACATTGAGCCCTTTGCTCAGATTCTCAGAAAAGAGGCTAATATAACATCTTTTTGCTTTGGAGGTTGGGAGAAGCGGGTAGCCCTATATGCGGACGATATCCTCATAATGACATCTAGTCTAGACGAGGCCCTCTCCACTGTAATTGAGAGGGCAGAGGAGTTTCGAAAGATCTCTGGATATCAGATAAACTCCGAAAAAACAGAAATAATGGCTTGGAATACCACTAGTTTCCTTGGAGAGATCGTGACATCTATGCGCTATCTAGGCATTAGAATTGTACAAGATGTCAGTAGGATCGCCGCACAAAATCTAGAGCGTGTACATAACGAGTGTCGTAAAAAGCTTAAGGCATGGAACCACCTCCCTTTAACCATCTTTGGGAGGACAAACCTGATTAAAATGTCAATCCTGCCAAAATATACCTTTTAGTTTAATTCCATTCCAATGGCCTTCGATAACAAACAAATAGCTAAATGCCAACAAGATATAAATTCTTTATTTTGGAGGTACGGAGCCACACGTCTTTCTTGGAAAAAAGTTGAGGAGGAGGAGACAAAAAGGAGGGTTAACGTTACCAGACCTGCAGTACTATGCCTGGGCGTTCGAATTATCCTACTCTAGAATGTTGCTAAAGATACCACTAGATAACGCTAGAGGTAGGATGTTTCGAGCAATGCTGGAGGGTTCCGGTTTTCCATCTGCAGGCTTTCTCTTTAAGTTTGGAGACCAAAACATTTTTTTTTAAGTGAAATTAAAAATTCTCCATTCACTGGCTAGAAGCTGGTCTATAATTAGAAAAAAGCTGGGGCTCGGCTATTTCTCTAATGTGGCACCCTTTTGGGACTCCCCTGGTACTCCACCATTTCTCAAAGACAGCTTGGCGAGTTCTATAAGGGATGCTGGTTTGCTGACTTGGGGAGAGTTGGTGGCAGGCGGCTCAATGCTATCTTGGGAGGAGCTGCTGGGGAGAGTTGGGCCACGCCTCTCTAGATTTAAGTATTTGCAACTGATCAGCTGGGCCCAGGCACTACTTAGGAAGGGGGTCCCCCTGGGTAAATACAGTAACCTGGAAAATCTACTGGTTAC
Source organism: Lissotriton helveticus (assembly GCF_964261635.1). Classification (NCBI taxonomy): domain Eukaryota; kingdom Metazoa; phylum Chordata; class Amphibia; order Caudata; family Salamandridae; genus Lissotriton; species Lissotriton helveticus. The sequence continues at coordinate 1,193,653,201 of NC_136059.1, forward strand.
AAGGCCAGGGGGGGGGCAAGGAGGTCTCATGTTGGTATTGGGCGATTCTAGAAGAAATAGATGGCGACTTTAAACTCCCTGAGAAGCTTTGGGGAGAGGAGATGGGAGTCCAGGGGGAGCAAAACTGGCAGAGTTAATTTAATATGTTATATAAGCTTGTGAAACCAGTATGGCTAAAAAGAAACCACCTGTTCACGTTACATCGAGCATACCTCTCCCCCCAGAGGCTTTCCAAATATCAGCTGGGGAAAAAATGTAATACATGCAATTTACCCGAGGCTTCGGACGTTCATATGTTTAAAGACTGCCCTGCCATTTGTCATTTCTGGGAGAAGGTGATGGACGCTCTATCTTCTATGCTTAAGACCACACTGTGCATATCTCTTCCACTGATTATCTTCGGAATAGACTACAGTATCACTGGGCAAGCTAGATCCTTTTTAGGTTTCGCCTGGCGTCCACTGCGCAGCAGCGTTCGCGCAGGCGAAATCTGATGATCTACAGTATGTGGCAATGTCCCGCCTTAGTCTACCATTGGCTAGCTCCATAAATGGAGGCTAGCCATTGCCAGACATTGTTGTCCGTCACTCTTTGCCCGTCCGGACGCGAATCGGGGGCGTTCCCGTGCCTTTTTTAAAGTCCCGCCCGTTTTTTCGTCACGCTTTCGTCACCCGCCCTCCGCCCCTTTTTTCGTCACGGCATTTTGTTTTTGTTGTGTTCATTACGAGTATGAGAGGTAAGACTTTTTTTTATTATTTATTTTTAGTAACTGCTAATGCTAATGTGTGTTTAATGCTGACTCTTTACTAATGTGTTTATTTTGCTAATCGTATGTTTATTTCTGTGTTTTTCAGGTCCAATATGGCCGGTGGCGTCTCCGTGCAGCTATGTGCACTGCTGTGCACAAACTGGTCCCGATATGCTGCTGTTTTGCTGTTCGAGGTAAGGCATTTTGTTTATTGTGCTAATCTTATGTTTATTTCTTTCTTTTTCAGGTCCAATATGGCCCGTGGCGTCTACGTGCAGCTGTGTGCACTGCTGTGCACAAAGTTATTCCGACTGGTATGTATGCTGCTGTTTTGCTGGTGCAGGTAAGGCATTTTGTTTATTGTGCTAATCTTATGTTTGTTTCTTTCTTTTTCAGGTCCAATATGGCCAGTGGCGTCTCTGTGCAGCTGTGTGCACTGCTGTGCACGAAGTTATTCCGACTGGTATGTATGCTGCTGTTTTGCTGGTGCAGGTAAGGCATTTTGTTTATTGTGCTAACCTTATGTTTATTTCTTTCTTTTTCAGGTCCAATATGGCCCGTGGCGTCTCTGTGCAGCTGTGTGCACTGCTGTGCACGAACTGGTCCCGATATGCTGCTGTTTTGCTGTTAGAGGTAAGGCATTTTGTTTATTGTGCTAATCTTATGTTTATTTCTTTCTTTTTCAGGTCCAATATGGCCCGTGGAGTCTCCGTGCAGCTGTGTGCACTGCTGTGCACGAAGTTATTCCGACTGGTATGTTATGTATGCTGCTGTTTTGCTGGTGCAGGTAAGGCATTTTGTTTATTGTGCTAATCTTATGTTTATTTCTTTCTTTTCCAGGTCCAATATGGCCCGTGGCGTCTCTGTGCAGCTGTGTGCACTGCTGTGCACGAACTGGTCCCGATATGTTGCTGTTTTGCTGTTCGAGGTAAGGCATTTTGTTTATTGTGCTAATCTTATGTTTATTTCTTTCTTTTTCAGGTCCAATATGGCCCGTGGCGTCTCTGTGCAGCTGTGTGCACTGCTGTGCACGAACTGGTCCCGATATGCTGCTGTTTTGCTGTTCGAGGTAAGGCATTTTGTTTATTGTGCTAATCTTATGTTTATTTCTTTCTTTTTCAGGTCCAATATGGCCCGTGGCGTCTCCGTGCAGATGTGTGCACTGCTGTGCACGAAGTTATTCCGACTGGTATGTATGCTGCTGTTTTGCTGGTGCAGGTAAGGCATTTTGTTTATTGTGCTAATCTTATGTTTATTTCTTTCTTTTTCAGTTCCAATATGGCCCGTGGCGTCTCTGTGCAGCTGTGTGCACTGCTGTGCACGAACTGGTCCCGATATGCTGCTGTTTTGCTGTTCGAGGTAAGGCATTTTGTTTATTGTGCTAATCTTATGTTTATTTCTTTCTTTTTCAGGTCCAATATGGCCCGTGGCGTCTCCGTGCAGCTGTGTGCACTGCTGTGCACGAAGTTATTCCGACTGGTATGTATGCTGCTGTTTTGCTGGTGCAGGTAAGGCATTTTGTTTATTGTGCTAATCTTATGTTTATTTCTTTCTTTTTCAGGTCCAATATGGCCCGTGGCGTCTCTGTGCAGCTGTGTGCACTGCTGTGCATGAACTGGTCCCGATATGCTGCTGTTTTGCTGTTAGAGGTAAGGCATTTTGTTTATTGTGCTAATCTTATGTTTATTTATTTCTTTTTCAGGTCCAATATGGCCGTGGCGTCTCCGTGCAGCTGTGTGCACTGCTGTGCACGAAGTTATTCCGACTGGTATGTATGCTGCTGTTTTGCTGGTGCAGGTAAGGCATTTTGTTTATTGTGCTAATCTTATGTTTATTACTTTCTTTTTCAGGTCCAATATGGCCCATGGCGTCTCTGTGCAGCTGTGTGCACTGCTGTGCACGAACTGGTCCCGATATGCTGCTGTTTTGCTGTTAGAGGTAAGGCATTTTGTTTATTGTGCTAATCTTATGTTTAAATCTTTCTTTTTCAGGTCCAATATGGCCCGTGGCGTCTCCGTGCAGCTGTGTGCACTGCTGTGCACGAAGTTATTCCGACTGGTATGTATGCTGCTGTTTTGCTGGTGCAGGTAAGGCATTTTGTTTATTGTGCTAATCTTATGTTTATTTATTTCTTTTTCAGGTCCAATATGGCCCGTGGCGTCTCCGTGCAGCTGTGTGCACTGCTGTGCACGAAGTTATTCCGACTGGTATGTATGCTGCTGTTTTGCTGGTGCAGGTAAGGCATTTTGTTTATTGTGCTAATCTTATGTTTATTTCTTTCTTTTTCAGGTCCAATATGGCCCGTGGCGTCTCTGTGCAGCTGTGTGCACTGCTGTGCACGAACTGGTCCCGATATGCTGCTGTTTTGCTGTTAGAGGTAAGGCATTTTGTTTATTGTGCTAATCTTATGTTTATTTATTTCTTTTTCAGGTCCAATATGGCCCGTAGCGTCTCCGTGCAGCTGTGTGCACTGCTGTGCACGAAGTTATTCCGACTGGTATGTATGCTGCTGTTTTGCTGGTGCAGGTAAGGCATTTTGTTTATTGTGCTAATCTTATGTTTATTTCTTTCTTTTTCAGGTCCAATATGGCCCGTGGCGTCTCCGTGCAGCTGTGTGCACTGCTGTGCACGAAGTTATTCCAACTGGTATGTATGCTGCTGTTTTGCTGGTGCAGGTAAGGCATTTTGTTTATTGTGCTAATCTTATGTTTATTTCTTTCTTTTTCAGGTCCAATATGGCCCGTGGCGTCTCTGTGCAGCTGTGTGCACTGCTGTGCACGAACTGGTCCCGATATGCTGCTGTTTTGCTGTTAGAGGTAAGGCATTTTGTTTATTGTGCTAATCTTATGTTTATTTCTTTCTTTTTCAGGTCCAATATGGCCCGTGGCGTCTACTTGCAGCTGTGTGCACTGCTGTGCACGAAGTTATTCCGACTGGTATGTATGCTGCTGTTTTGCTGGTGCAGGTAAGGCATTTTGTTTATTGTGCTAATCTTATGTTTATTTCTTTCTTTTTCAGGTCCAATATGGCCCGCGGCGTCTCTGTGCAGCTGTGTGCACTGCAGTGCACGAACTGGTCCCGATATGCTGCTGTTTTGCTGTTCGAGGTAAGGCATTTTGTTTATTGTGCTAATCTTATGTTTATTTCTTTCTTTTTCAGGTCCAATATGGCCCGTGGCGTCTCCGTGCAGCTGTGTGCACTGCTGTGCACGAAGTTATTCCGACTGGTATGTATGCTGCTGTTTTGCTGGTGCAGGTAAGGCATTTTGTTTATTGTGCTAATCTTATGTTTATTTCTTTCTTTTTCAGGTCCAATATGGCCCGTGGCGTCTCTGTGCAGCTGTGTGCACTGCTGTGCACGAACTGGTACCGATATGCTGCTGTTTTGCTGTTAGAGGTAAGGCATTTTGTTTATTGTGCTAATCTTATGTTTATTTCTTTCTTTTTCAGGTCCAATATGGCCCGTGGCGTCTCCGTGCAGCTGTGTGCACTGCTGTGCATGAAGTTATTCCGACTGGTATGTATGCTGCTGTTTTGCTGGTGCAGGTAAGGCATTTTGTTTATTGTGCTAATCTTATGTTTATTTCTTTCTTTTTCAGGTCCAATATGGCCCGTGGCGTCTCCGTGCAGCTGTGTGCACTGCTGTGCACGAAGTTATTCCGACTGGTATGTATGCTGCTGTTTTGCTGGTGCAGGTAAGGCATTTTGTTTATTTTGCTAATCTTATGTTTATTTCTTTGTTTTTCAGGTCCAATATGGCCCGTGGCGTCTCCGTGCAGCTGTGTGCACTGCTGTGCACGAACTGGTCCCGATATGCTGCTGTTTTGCTGTTCGAGGTAAGGCATTTTGTTTATTGTGCTAATCTTATGTTTATTTCTTTCTTTTTCAGGTCCAATATGGCCCGTGGCGTCTCCGTGCAGCTGTGTGCACTGCTGTGCACGAAGTTATTCCGACTGGTATGTATGCTGCTGTTTTGCTGGTGCAGGTAAGGCATTTTGTTTATTGTGCTAATCTTATGTTTATTTCTTTCTTTTTCAGGTCCAATATGGCCCGTGGCGTCTCTGTGCAGCTGTGTGCACTGCTGTGCACGAACTGGTCCCGATATGCTGCTGTTTTGCTGTTCGAGGTAAGGCATTTTGTTTATTATGCTAATCTTATGTTTATTTCTTTCTTTTTCAGGTCCAATATGGCCCGTGGCGTCTCTGTGCAGCTGTGTGCACTGCTGTGCACGAACTGGTCCCGATATGCTGCTGTTTTGCTGTTAGAGGTAAGGCATTTTGTTTATTGTGCTAATCTTGTGTTTATTTCTTTCTTTTTCAGGTCCAATATGGCCCGTGGCGTCTCCGTGCAGCTGTGTGCACTGCTGTGCACGAAGTTATTCCGACTGGTATGTATGCTGCTGTTTTGCTGGTGCAGGTAAGGCATTTTGTTTATTGTGCTAATCTTATGTTTATTTCTTTCTTTTTCAGGTCCAATATGGCCCGTGGCGTCTCTGTGTAGCTGTGTGAACTGCTGTGCACGAACTGGTCCCGATATGCTGCTGTTTTGCTGTTAGAGGTAAGGCATTTTGTTTATTGTGCTAATCTTATGTTTATTTATTTCTTTTTCAGGTCCAATATGGCCCGTTGCGTCTCCGTGCAGCTGTGTGCACTGCTGTGCACGAAGTTATTCCGACTGGTATGTATGCTGCTGTTTTGCTGGTGCAGGTAAGGAATTTTGTTTATTGTGCTAATCTTATGTTTATTTCTTTCTTTTTCAGGTCCAATATGGCCCGTGGCGTCTCTGTGCAGCTGTGTGCACTGCTGTGCACGAACTGGTCCCGATATGCTGCTGTTTTGCTGTTCGAGGTAAGACATTTTGTTTATTGAGCTAATCTTATGTTTATTTCTTTTTTTTTCAGGTCCAATATGGCCCGTGGCGTCTCCGTGCAGCTGTGTGCACGAAGTTATTCCGACTGGTATGTATGCTGCTGTTTTGCTGGTGCAGGTAAGGCATTTTGTTTATTGTGCTAATCTTATGTTTATTTCTTTCTTTTTCAGGTCCAATATGGCCCGTGGCGTCTCCGTGCAGCTGTGTGCACTGCTGTGTACGAAGTTATTCCAACTGGTATGTATGCTGCTGTTTTGCTGGTGCAGGTAAGGCATTTTGTTTATTGTGCTAATCTTATGTTTATTTCTTTCTTTTTCAGGTCCAATATGGCCCGTGGCGTCTCTGTGCAGCTGTGTGCACTGCTGTGCTCGAACTGGTCCCGATATGCTGCTGTTTTGCTGTTAGAGGTAAGGCATTTTGTTTATTGTGCTAATCTTATGTTTATTTCTTTCTTTTTCAGGTCCAATATGGCCCGTGGCGTCTCCGTGCAGCTGTGTGCACTGCTGTGCACGAAGTTATTCCGACTGGTATGTATGCTGCTGTTTTGCTGGTGCAGGTAAGGCATTTTGTTTATTGTGCTAATCTTATGTTTATTTCTTTCTTTTTCAGGTCCAATATGGCCCGTGGCGTCTCTGTGCAGCTGTGTGCACTGCTGTGCACGAACTGGTCCCAATATGCTGCTGTTTTGCTGTTCGAGGTATGGCATTTTGTTTATTGTGCTAATCTTATGTTTATTTCTTTCTTTTTCAGGTCCAATATGGCCCGTGGCGTCTACGTGCAGCTGTGTGCACTGCTGTGCACGAAGTTATTCCGACTGGTATGTATGCTGCTGTTTTGCTGTTCGAGGTAAGGCATTTTGTTTATTGTGCTAATCTTATGTTTATTTCTTTCTTTTTCAGGTCCAATATGGCCCGTGGCGTCTCCGTGCAGCTGTGTGCACTGCTGTGCACGAAGTTATTCCGACTGGTATGTATGCTGCTGTTTTGCTGGTGCAGGTAAGGCATTTTGTTTATTGTGCTAATCTTATGTTTATTTCTTTCTTTTTCAGGTCCAATATGGCCCGTGGCGTCTCTGTGCAGCTGTGTGCACTGCTGTGCACGAACTGGTCCCGATATGCTGCTGTTTTGCTGTTAGAGGTAAGGCATTTTGTTTATTGTGCTAATCTTATGTTTATTTCTTTCTTTTTCAGGTCCAATATGGCCCGTGGCGTCTCCGTGCAGCTGTGTGCACTGCTGTGCACGAAGTTATTCCGACTGGTATGTATGCTGCTGTTTTGCTGGTGCAGGTAAGGCATTTTGTTTATTTTTGCTAATCTTATGTTTATTTCTTTGTTTTTCAGGTCCAATATGGCCCGTGGCGTCTCCGTGCAGCTGTGTGCACTGCTGTGCACGAACTGGTCCCGATATGCTGCTGTTTTGCTGTTCGAGGTAAGGCATTTTGTTTATTGTGCTAATCTTATGTTTATTTCTTTCTTTTTCAGGTCCAATATGGCCCGTGGCGTCTCCGTGCAGCTGTGTGCACTGTTGTGCACGAAGTTATTCCGACTGGTATGTATGCTGCTGTTTTGCTGGTGCAGGTAAGGCATTTTGTTTATTGTGCTAATCTTATGTTTATTTCTTTCTTTTTCAGGTCCAATATGGCCCGTGGCGTCTCTGTGCAGCTGTGTGCACTGCTGTGCACGAACTGGTCCCGATATGCTGCTGTTTTGCTGTTCGAGGTAAGGCATTTTGTTTATTGTGCTAATCTTATGTTTATTTCTTTCTTTTTCAGGTCCAATATGGCCCGTGGCGTCTCTGTGCAGCTGTGTGCACTGCTGTGCACGAACTGGTCCCGATATGCTGCTGTTTTGCTGTTAGAGGTAAGGCATTTTGTTTATTGTGCTAATCTTGTGTTTATTTCTTTCTTTTTCAGGTCCAATATGGCCCGTGGCGTCTCCGTGCAGCTGTGTGCACTGCTGTGCACGAAGTTATTCCGACTGGTATGTATGCTGCTGTTTTGCTGGTGCAGGTAAGGCATTTTGTTTATTGTGCTAATCTTATGTTTATTTCTTTCTTTTTCAGGTCCAATATGGCCCGTGGCGTCTCTGTGTAGCTGTGTGAACTGCTGTGCACGAACTGGTCCCGATATGCTGCTGTTTTGCTGTTAGAGGTAAGGCATTTTGTTTATTGTGCTAATCTTATGTTTATTTATTTCTTTTTCAGGTCCAGTATGGCCCGTGGCGTCTCCCTGCAGCTGTGTGCACTGCTGTGCACGAAGTTATTCCGACTGGTATGTATGCTGCTGTTTTGCTGGTGCAGGTAAGGAATTTTGTTTATTGTGCTAATCTTATGTTTATTTCTTTCTTTTTCAGGTCCAATATGGCCCGTGGCGTCTCTGTGCAGCTGTGTGCACTGCTGTGCACGAACTGGTCCCGATATGCTGCTGTTTTGCTGTTCGAGGTAAGACATTTTGTTTATTGTGCTAATCTTATGTTTATTTCTTTCTTTTTCAGGTCCAATATGGCCCGTGGCGTCTCCGTGCAGCTGTGTGCACGAAGTTATTCCGACTGGTATGTATGCTGCTGTTTTGCTGGTGCAGGTAAGGCGTTTTGTTTATTGTGCTAATCTTATGTTTATTTCTTTCTTTTTCAGGTCCAATATGGCCCGTGGCGTCTCTGTGCAGCTGTGTGTACTGCTGTGCACGAACTGGTCCCGATATGCTGCTGTTTTGCTGTTAGAGGTAAGGCATTTTGTTTATTGTGCTAATCTTATGTTTATTTATTTCTTTTTCAGGTCCAATATGGCCCGTGGCGTCTCCGTGCAGCTGTGTGCACTGCTGTGCACAAAGTTATTCCGACTGGTATGTATGCTGCCGTTTTGCTGGTGCAGGTAAGGCATTTTGTTTATTGTGCTAATCTTATGTTTATTTCTTTCTTTTTCAGGTCCAATATGGCCCGTGGCGTCTCCGTGCAGCTGTGTGCACTGCTGTGCACGAAGTTATTCCGACTGGTATGTATGCTGCTGTTTTGCTGGTGCAGGTAAGGCATTTTGTTTATTTTGCTAATCTTATGTTTATTTCTTTGTTTTTCAGGTCCAATATGGCCTGTGGCGTCTCCGTGCAGCTGTGTGCACTGCTGTGCACGAACTGGTCCCGATATGCTGCTGTTTTGCTGTTAGAGGTAAGGCATTTTGTTTATTGTGCTAATCTTATGTTTATTTATTTCTTTTTCAGGTCCAATTTGGCCCGTGGCGTCTCCGTGCAGCTGTGTGCACTGCTGTGCACGAAGTTGTTCCGACTGGTATGTATGCTGCTGTTTTGCTGGTGCAGGTAAGGCATTTTGTTTATTGTGCTAATCTTATGTTTATTTCTTTCTTTTTCAGGTCCAATATGGCCCGTGGCGTCTCCGTGCAGCTGTGTGCACTGCTGTGCACGAAGTTATTCCGACTGGTATGTATGCTGCTGTTTTGCTGGTGCAGGTAAGGCATTTTGTTTATTGTGCTAATCTTATGTTTATTTCTTTCTTTTTCAGGTCCAATATGGCCCGTGGTGTCTCCGTGCAGCTGTGTGCACTGCTGTGCACGAAGTTATTCCGATTGGTATGTATGCTGCTGTTTTGCTGGCGCAGGTAAGGCATTTTGTTTATTGTGCTAATCTTATGTTTATTTCTTTCTTTTTCAGGTCCAATATGGCCCGTGGTGTCTCCGTGCAGCTGTGTGCACTTCTGTGCACGAAGTTATTCCGACTGGTATGTATGCTGCTGTTTTGCTGGTGCAGGTAAGGCATTTTGTTTATTGTGCTAATCTTATGTTTATTTCTTTCTTTTTCAGGTCCAATATGGCCCGTGGCGTCTCTGTGCAGCTGTGTGCACTGCTGTGCACGAACTGGTCCCGATATGCTGCTGTTTTGCTGTTAGAGGTAAGGCATTTTGTTTATTGTGCTAATCTTATGTTTATTTCTTTCTTTTTCAGGTCCAATATGGCCCGTGGCGTCTCTGTGTAGCTGTGTGAACTGCTGTGCACGAACTGGTCCGGATATGCTGCTGTTTTGCTGTTAGAGGTAAGGCATTTTGTTTATTGTGCTAATCTTATGTTTATTTATTTCTTTTTCAGGTCCAATATGGCCCGTGGCGTCTCCGTGCAGCTGTGTGCACTGCTGTGCACGAAGTTATTCCGACTGGTATGTATGCTGCTGTTTTGCTGGTGCAGGTAAGGAATTTTGTTTATTGTGCTAATCTTATGTTTATTTCTTTCTTTTTCAGGTCCAATATGGCCCGTGGCGTCTCTGTGCAGCTGTGTGCACTGCTGTGCACGAACTGGTCCCGATATGCTGCTGTTTTGCTGTTCGAGGTAAGACATTTTGTTTATTGTGCTAATCTTATGTTTATTTCTTTTTTTTTCAGGTCCAATATGGCCCGTGGCGTCTCCGTGCAGCTGTGTGCACGAAGTTATTCCGACTGGTATGTATGCTGCTGTTTTGCTGGTGCAGGTAAGGCATTTTGTTTATTGTGCTAATCTTATGTTTATTTCTTTCTTTTTCAGGTCCAATATGGCCCGTGGCGTCTCTGTGCAGCTGTGTGCACTGCTGTGTACGAAGTTATTCCGACTGGTATGTATGCTGCTGTTTTGCTGGTGCAGGTAAGGCATTTTGTTTATTGTGCTAATCTTATGTTTATTTCTTTCTTTTTCAGGTCCAATATGGCCCGTGGCGTCTCCGTGCAGCTGTGTGCACTGCTGTGCACGAAGTTATTCCAACTGGTATGTATGCTGCTGTTTTGCTGGTGCAGGTAAGGCATTTTGTTTATTGTGCTAATCTTATGTTTATTTCTTTCTTTTTCAGGTCCAATATGGCCCGTGGCGTCTCTGTGCAGCTGTGTGCACTGCTGTGCACGAACTGGTCCCGATATGCTGCTGTTTTGCTGTTAGAGGTAAGGCATTTTGTTTATTGTGCTAATCTTATGTTTATTTCTTTCTTTTTCAGGTCCAATATGGCCCGTGGCGTCTCCGTGCAGCTGTGTGCACTGCTGTGCACGAAGTTATTCCGACTGGTATGTATGCTGCTGTTTTGCTGGTGCAGGTAAGGCATTTTGTTTATTGTGCTAATCTTATGTTTATTTCTTTCTTTTTCAGGTCCAATATGGCCCGTGGCGTCTCTGTGCAGCTGTGTGCACTGCTGTGCACGAACTGGTCCCGATATGCTGCTGTTTTGCTGTTCGAGGTATGGCATTTTGTTTATTGTGCTAATCTTATGTTTATTTCTTTCTTTTTCAGGTCCAATATGGCCCGTGGCGTCTACGTGCAGCTGTGTGCACTGCTGTGCACGAAGGTATTCCGACTGGTATGTATGCTGCTGTTTTGCTGGTGCAGGTAAGTCATTTTGTTTATTGTGCTAATCTTATGTTTATTTCTTTCTTTTTCAGGTCCAATATGGCCCGTGGCGTCTCTGTGCAGCTGTGTGCACTGCAGTGCACGAACTGGTCCCGATATACTGCTGTTTTGCTGTTCGAGGTAAGGCATTTTGTTTATTGTGCTAATCTTATGTTTATTTCTTTCTTTTTCAGGTCCAATATGGCCCGTGGCGTCTCCGTGCAGCTGTGTGCACTGCTGTGCACGAAGTTATTCCGACTGGTATGTATGCTGCTGTTTTGCTGGTGCAGGTAAGGCATTTTGTTTATTGTGCTAATCTTATGTTTATTTCTTTCTTTTTCAGGTCCAATATGGCCCGTGGCGTCTCTGTGCAGCTGTGTGCACTGCTGTGCACGAACTGGTCCCGATATGCTGCTGTTTTGCTGTTAGAGGTAAGGCATTTTGTTTATTGTGCTAATCTTATGTTTATTTCTTTCTTTTTCAGGTCCAATATGGCCCATGGCGTCTCCGTGCAGCTGTGTGCACTGCTGTGCACAAAGTTATTCCGACTGGTATGTATGCTGCTGTTTTGCTGGTGCAGGTAAGGCATTTTGTTTATTGTGCTAATCTTATGTTTATTTCTTTCTTTTTCAGGTCCAATATGGCCCGTGGCGTCTCCGTGCAGCTGTGTGCACTGCTGTGCACGAAGTTATTCCGACTGGTATGTATGCTGCTGTTTTGCTGGTGCAGGTAAGGCATTTTGTTTATTTTGCTAATCTTATGTTTATTTCTTTGTTTTTCAGGTCCAATATGGCCCGTGGCGTCTCCGTGCAGCTGTGTGCACTGCTGTGCACGAACTGGTCCCGATATGCTGCTGTTTTGCTGTTCGAGGTAAGGCATTTTGTTTATTGTGCTAATCTTATGTTTATTTCTTTCTTTTTCAGGTCCAATATGGCCCGTGGCGTCTCCGTGCAGCTGTGTGCACTGCTGTGCACGAAGTTATTCCGACTGGTATGTATGCTGCTGTTTTGCTGGTGCAGGTAAGGCATTTTGTTTATTGTGCTAATCTTATGTTTATTTCTTTCTTTTTCAGGTCCAATATGGCCCGTGGCGTCTCTGTCCAGCTGTGTGCACTGCTGTGCACGAACTGGTCCCGATATGCTGCTGTTTTGCTGTTCGAGGTAAGGCATTTTGTTTATTGTGCTAATCTTATGTTTATTTCTTTCTTTTTCAGGTCCAATATGGCCCGTGGCGTCTCTGTGCAGCTGTGTGCACTGCTGTGCACGAACTGGTCCCGATATGCTGCTGTTTTGCTGTTAGAGGTAAGGCATTTTGTTTATTGTGCTAATCTTGTGTTTATTTCTTTCTTTTTCAGGTCCAATATGGCCCGTGGCGTCTCCGTGCAGCTGTGTGCACTGCTGTGCACGAAGTTATTCCGACTGGTATGTATGCTGCTGTTTTGCTGGTGCAGGTAAGGCATTTTGTTTATTGTGCTAATCTTATGTTTATTTCTTTCTTTTTCAGGTCCAATATGGCCCGTGGCGTCTCTGTGTAGCTCTGTGAACTGCTGTGCACGAACTGGTCCCGATATGCTGCTGTTTTGCTGTTAGAGGTAAGGCATTTTGTTTATTGTGCTAATCTTATGTTTATTTATTTCTTTTTCAGGTCCAATATGGCCCGTGGCGTCTCCGTGCAGCTGTGTGCACTGCTGTGCACGAAGTTATTCCGACTGGTATGTATGCTGCTGTTTTGCTGGTGCAGGTAAGGAATTTTGTTTATTGTGCTAATCTTATGTTTATTTCTTTCTTTTTCAGGTCCAATATGGCCCGTGGCGTCTCTGTGCAGCTGTGTGCACTGCTGTGCACGAACTGGTCCCGATATGCTGCTGTTTTGCTGTTCGAGGTAAGACATTTTGTTTATTGTGCTAATCTTATGTTTATTTCTTTCTTTTTCAGGTCCAATATGGCCCGTGGCGTCTCCGTGCAGCTGTGTGCACGAAGTTATTCCGACTGGTATGTATGCTGCTGTTTTGCTGGTGCAGGTAAGGCATTTTGTTTATTGTGCTAATCTTATGTTTATTTCTTTCTTTTTCAGGTCCAATATGGCCCGTGGCGTCTCTGTGCAGCTGTGTGCACTGCTGTGCACGAACTGGTCCCGATATGCTGCTGTTTTGCTGTTAGAGGTAAGGCATTTTGTTTATTGTGCTAATCTTATGTTTATTTATTTCTTTTTCAGGTCCAATATGGCCCGTGGCGTCTCCGTGCAGCTGTGTGCACTGCTGTGCACAAAGTTATTCCGACTGGTATGTATGCTGCCGTTTTGCTGGTGCAGGTAAGGCATTTTGTTTATTGTGCTAATCTTATGTTTATTTCTTTCTTTTTCAGGTCCAATATGGCCCGTGGCGTCTCTGTGCAGCTGTGTGCACTGCTGTGCACGAAGTTATTCCGACTGGTATGTGTGGAAAAGTAAATTTTGCCATGTTATATGTGCCTACGTGTTCCCCATGTTATGTTATATGTGCATGATCGATATGCATGTATTCCCCTCTGATCGATTAAAGACGCAATTACAGTTGTGTCCATCTCTAGTATGCCAGTTTCCAGTTATCGTGAATACAACGAACATCAGGCCTATGTAAAGCTACGTTGCCACGTTTTTCAGTGTGCACGTTAATTCATTGAATTGTCCCCGTTTCTAGGCCTCAAAAGGGCCCGGACTCAGATTCAGCTCCTGTCTCCTGAACCCTCCTCAAGGAGCGATACAGCCCCCACCTGTATCCCTGACCCTTCACTTACTTCATGCCTCGCAGTGCCCGGCTCGGCCTGGCTCTGCCTCCCAGTCTGCCAAGAGTATGTTATGATTCTAGTTATCAGTCCAGCCCTCCTTCTCTGCATTCCTAAGCTACTGAATTGCATCAATAGTTTCAGTCATGGTCTAGCCTTTACGTCTCCATGTAAGAGAAATACTGTATTAATGGTCATTTAATATTCCTCAGCACGCACTACGTGTAGAATAATGCATGCATCAGTCTTAGTGTCTGTTAGCCTTTGCCCTGATAACTTCTGGATTCTATCAACATGTTCTCTAAACACCAGATACTAGATATGCTTAGGTACATGTCGCTCTGACTCTCCAGACTATTAGTCTCTTCTTCTAGCGCAGAAGTCATAGCCCCCAGTTTTTCCCTAGTAACACGTCATTGCCAACTTGCGCGCACCACTAGGTCAGAGGTCCCGGCTCCTTAGGTAGCCCCCTCCATATTTCCGCCCCATTTATGACATATTCTGTTACGTTTACATCACATGTCTATGTACACGCCTCTTGTTACACCTACTTACTGCCTTATCTTTCGCGACTGCTACTAACTCCGCCCACTGCTACGCCTACTGTATTAACTGTAATGCTATTGTTTAACTATAAATATTGTGCACTGTTATTGAAAGTTGCTAGCCACTCTTGCCCAGATCCTGCCCCCCGGCAGCTGCCATCCTATTCCCGTGCAGGTTGTCCTGTTGCTGTCCTTTATGCTTAATTAAAGCCTGTCAACTCTAGCTACCTCGTATCTTGACTCTTATTTATTGAGCTATCTGTTATTGTATATCTAGTCAAAAATAGAACAGGTATTTAATTATTTATTTACCACATAATGGCGCCCGAATAGGGACTTGCCCTTTCCCCACGCGCCGGAGAAGCCACGCAGGCCCCCTGATCCTCTGCAGTCGTGACGGAACCATCCTGCGCAGTGGCAGATATTTCTGCTTCAAGTATCCCTCAGGCCCACGGAGGAGACGGAGGTTGCGGTCCAGCATCCAGACGAGGCGGTGGAGGAACGCGGCGAGTCCCGACCAGAGCCCAAGCGGAGAGTTCAAGGTCCGAGGTATCCAGAGGCCCACCTGTAACTGAAGTCCGAAGTTCGTCCGTCCGTCGTCGTAGCAGTCCAGTCCAGTCCGAGGCTTTCCGTTCTTGCTGCCCGGTGAGTACCGTTGCTGGGGTAGTATCTAGACAGGGTCAATTAATTTGTCTCTGGTCCGTGGGTTTGGGTACACAGATCCAACACGAAGTGTCCACTTAGGTGGATGCGGGTCCTGACGTGTCTCTTTATGGGACCGGTAAGTTTCGTACTGTTTCAGCAGTGCATCTAGTCTGTTCTAGTCAGTTCTGTTCTCGAGAAACTCATGTATTCTGTTTTCAGTATTCCAGGTAGTATTTTGTCCGAACTGTTATTCTTAATGTTATTCCATGTGTTTTCAATGTCGTGGTATGAATGATTCGTATTGCAGTTATTATTGTGTTCATTGTGTATTGTATTGTGTCCAGACTCCAGTCTAGTCATGCCTCTGTTCTCTAAGTTACGTCAGTTAAAAACTAGAAAAGGTCTGCTCGAAGAAGCAGTTCCTGTCCCGCCTAGGGACAGTCCAGGTCATTTTATGTATCATAAGCATGGCATAAGTGCCATATTATATCTAGACTTATGGGTGGAGTACACCAAGGAATTAGAGGAAAAGTATAGATGGCCCGTATCGGGTACATGGGATGCCGAGTGCATCATGCGAGTAGAAGAAGCATTATGGAAAAAGAAAGCCAGACAGTCCCAGAAAGACGCCATCGAGTTATGGCGCAAAGAATCTCACAGGAGAACAGAGAAAGAAATCAGAAAGTCAGAATTAAGTAGAGAATCCTCTGAAAGAGCCCAAGAAAGGGAATTAATAGAAATAGGTGAACGAGTTAAAGCCGAACAGTCAGACAGACAGAGAAATGCCCTCATTAAGGGTATGTATCCTCTTCTTGCCGAGGGCTTGCCAAAAGCAACCCCGGAAGTACCATGTAATTTTCCGCCGCCATTAGTTCCGATTAAGCTACGTCACAAACCGACCGCAGCTGATATTTTTCTCTCGTCCTATTTGGACGACACAGTCCCAGAATATGCGAATCCTGCTCCGCCAGCTCCAGTAAATAATGTAATTCCTGTTCTTCCAGCCACCGGGGCACCTGTTACAGCACCTGTTACGGTACCCCCGGTCCAGCCTACATTACAAGTACCCGCTACATTGATCACTCTGCCAGCACGAAGAGTATCAGTCGACGATTCCAGTTTAGGGGCCGCGGGAGGAGGTCCTCCTGGTACCCCGCCGCCACACAAACGTGTAACATTAGTCGAGTTACATGAACGTGCGTTACAGCGTACGCCCAAATACCAGTCCGTTGCAGAAATCAGACGAGCTCTCACCGAATGCCGTTATGATCCAGTCCCAGGCGATGATAATATGGTTATATATTCATTGCGTGTAAGACGGGTGACCGAGTATTTGGACACCCTACCGAATATGAAAGAAGATCTAGACAGAATATATCGTTTCATCCGTACAGGGGATGATCCAGAAAGTATTGGCGAAATCATGTCTCTCAGGAAAGCTGAGACCCAGCTCATGCTATTAAAGTTTTTAATCAATTGCTTAATAAGGGAACAAGATTGTCCGACTAAAGATCCGACCGAAATGAAAGTTCTGACAAGGTGGAGTGATAATATAGCCGAGGGTAGACACAAGACACTCAGTAGTATAGAGAGTATGTACAAGAAAATCCGTAAGGAAATAATAAGGTTACACGAGAAACGTAAAGAAGCACAAGTAAGCGAGAAGGAAAACGACTCTTCTACTGAAGAGGTAGACGACGAGAATCCCACTAGAATAGCGTATGTAGGTAGAATCAGATTTCCAGACCGACATTCACGCCTAGAACACAAGAAGGTTTTTCATCCTCCAGCACCAGAACAAGGTTCTCTTGAACAACTATTTCAAGCTACCGATCACATTCTGAAATCACGTATCGGTTATAGTGAACTTAGTACCATGCATGAACAAGAACTAGCCCGATCAGCAGTCCGATGGACTACTGATTCTACCACTTTTCCAGACGAAATAGTGGCACAAATGTTTCTGAAATTGCCCCCAGCCGAGCAGCGACTGCTGGGTATGTATATGATCCAGCACCTCATTACACTGTATGAGGGTCAGCATTCTGATCCAGGTCCGTTACATGATGTTCTGAACGAGTTACTCCAGTATAGATGGAAAGGTCTAGGTACCGATTTAATTAGTGTCATTCTAGAACAGCGCCACAAGTATAGAACGTTTCTGAACCCGCATTTTGTTCACGTCTCACCTCCGGAAAGTAAACCGTTTTACATAGATAGACAGCATCCGTTACGAGAAGTACACCCAGTTAGGACACCAGATGGTGAAATGCAACGAGTATTTGTTTACACCCCGATTACGAAGATGGAACTCTTAGAGATGAAAAAGTTAATTCCCTGTCACGACAAAGATCCAGCAGGGTTCCACCGTGAATTAAAAGACATGCTCCGTATGGGAGAATATACGTATCCAGATATTATTAAAATGCTAAAAGTCCTGTTGCCTGCGGGCATATATGAAAAACTCAAAGAAAAAGAATGGGAGGTGGGAGAGAAAAAGATAGATTGGGCAGTTCTAGAAGCTGAAGATAAGATACGAGTACCAGGTACCGGTCTTGGAGAGAAATGTAAAGAATTACCAGAGTTATTGATTCAGGTTTTGCCTAGGTTATTAGCCACGAAAAAGGAAGACTGGGATGCAATCTCAGCATGCAAACAGAAACAGGATGAAGACACTAGTGATTTTTATTCTAGATTTGAGAAATGCTTTATCATCAACAGTGGTTTGAAGACAGGTAGCGAGTCATACCCTCATCTTTTTGTTACTAAACTAGTCGAGAATTCAAGTCCACAAGTTAAAAATCGAGTTTTGAAAGTCAAAAGTACCTGGCAAGCTAATACTCCGTCCCAAATGCTGCAGATGCTCCAGTATCACCAGAATAGAATCAGGGAAGAGCAAGAACACGAAAGGAGACGTATGAAAGACACGAAAATGAAAGTACTAGTTGCACAATCTGTTCCACAAGACAGTCAGAAAAGGGGTCCGAATCAAGCCAGTCATCCAGCAGCTCCCGTTAAAGGGACATGCAATTATTGTAAACAGCCAGGTCATTTTATAAACGAGTGTGCAGTTCTGAAACACAACATAGCTACCGGTAAGACTAAAGAAAGACCACGTCCGCCTAGACAAGAGCAAGTTTCACAGACTTCTCAGCCACAGAATGCACAACAGACAGTTCCAGCACCGCAGCCTATAGCTGCAACACAGCATGTTACACAGCAGATGTACCAGTATGCCCAGTCCGAGTATCCAGAGTACCAGCCGTATTCATGAAACAGCCTAGAGAGGGAGGTAGGCTTGCCTCTCATCGAGATACCTGTAGATCAAGAGGGTCCCTATGTTCACAGTCAAGTATTAGGGAAAGACAGAAAGTTTCTGATTGATACAGGGGCAAGTAAGACTACTATCAGTCATGACGAGGTTCCAGGGGCTCCGCTCTCAGGCTCTAGAAATGTTTCCCTTGGATTTTCAGGAAAGCCTATTGTAAACGAGATATCAAAGCCAGTTACTCTAGAAGTTGGTCCATTGTCCCGAACTACTGATTTATTACTTACGAAATCATGTCCAGAAAATTTGTTAGGCATTAGGACATTGAAAGAATTAGGTGCAGTTATTTGCTGCTCCCCAGAAGGAATACGTTTGTTTTTACGTGACTTTAAAGGTCACTATGTATTACGAGATTTTGATCCAAGATTATCCAATGTACCGCAACATTTATGGGCGCAAGGTCCAACAGATGTAGGTTTTATGCAAATCACACCCCATCGTGTGACCCTCAAGCAAGGTGTAGTCTTGCCACGAATCAGACAGTACAGATTGCCACCTGAGGCTGTAACAGCCTTATCCAAAATTATTGACGAGCTTATTGCTCAAGGAGTGGTTGTAGAAACTGACTCCAATGTATGTAATTCTCCTATCATTCCAGTCATGAAACGTACTGATCCAAATGCACTTCCAGTATATCGATTAGTGATTGACCTTCGAGAACTTAATAAATGTATCATACCCCAGTATCCAGTAGTCCCAGATATTTCATCCCTATTGACAGCTATTGATTCTGAAGCTGTATTTTTTACGGTAATAGACCTCAAGAACGCATTTTTCAATGTTCCGATTCATCTAGATAGCCAGTACCTTTTCGGTTTTTGTTTAAATGGAAGGAGCTATAAATTCACACGAGCTCCTCAAGGTTTCACAGAAAGTCCTAGTATTTACAGTCAAGCACTTAAGAGACAACTAGACAATATTCACATGCCAACTGACACTGCCCTGCTCCAGTATGTCGATGATCTACTGATCACAGCCCGTTCTGAACGTGACTGCGAGCGTGCGTCACTTACAGTTCTGTATTTTCTAGCCGAGATGGGGCACAAGGTGTCCCCTTCGAAGCTTCAATTCTGTGTCCAGCAAGTGATCTACTTAGGCCACTTACTGTCCAAGTGGGGTAGGCAGTTGACACCAGACCGTATCCAGTTAATAGCGAGTCTTCCACAGCCCAAGACACAGAAAGAGGTACGAGCTTTTATCGGCCTCACTTCTTACTGCAGACAATGGATTCCTCAGTATGCATTTCTAGCTAAGCCACTGATACAGTTAACGACACAGGAGGCAGCCGTATCGACTGTCCTCCCTTGGACATCTGAACATACACTTAGTTTTAATGAATTAAAGAAAGCCTTATGCCAAGCACCTGTTCTAGCTACACCGAACTACAGTAAGCCTTTTACACTTTTTGTCACAGAACGTGATGGTACAGCATTATCTGTTCTCACACAAGATCAAGCAGGACAATACAAGCCTTGTGCTTATTTTTCGAGCACATTAGATCCAGTGGCCCAGGCTCTGCCTGCGTGCCTCAAGTCAGTTGCAGCCACAGCACTAGCTATCAGACAAAGTGATTCTATAGTGTTAGGACACTCCCTGACAGTACAAGTTCCACATTCCGTGGAAGTTCTTTTAAACCGAACACAGACTCAGCACTTGACAATTGCACGTTTAACAGGTTATGAATTGACACTATTCCAGCCACACATAGAAATAAGACGCTGCAACGTTCTAAATCCTGCTACACTGTTACCGTCAGTTTCTTCAAATCCTGCCACACATGACTGTGTGGAAGTAGTTAACACTATGACTAAGCCAAGACAAGACCTGACAGATATTCCACTACCAGATCCCGACCTGACACTTTATGTGGATGGTTCATGTATGAGAACAAGTACAGGAGAGGTAGTAGCCGTGTATGCAGTGACTACTGACACTGAAGTTATAGAGACACACCGTATTGACACTCTGTCCGCTCAAGCAGCAGAGCTAGTTGCTCTGACCCAAGCCTGCATACGTGCCAAGAACCTGAAAGTGAACATATATACAGATTCACGTTACGCATTCGGAGTTGTACACGACTTCGGAGTGCTCTGGCAGGAGAGAGGTTTCATGACTTCTCATGGAACCAAGATTCAGCATGGTCTCCTCATTCAAGCTCTGTTAGAAGCAATACATTTACCGACAGCTATCGCTATCATGAAGTGCAAAGCACATACGAAAGTTACTGACATCATTTCCCAAGGTAATGATCTAGCAGATCGAACAGCCAAGCTTACAGCTCAGACACCAGACATTCCAGTTAGCAAGACACAGACACACACTCCAGAACAGACTACATGTATGACAGTTAAGGACCCCACTCAAGATGTCATAGATATCCAGTTACATGCTACTCCTGATGAAATCAAGAAATGGTCCGAACAAGGAGGGGTCCAGACAGATCAGGGATGGTTGACGAAGGGAAAAGCAACATGGTTTCTCCCCGACTCTATGGTTCAAGTCATTATCAATACCGCACATAGTCCTGCACATCTAGGAGAAAAAGCCATGTTAGACAGTATTCAGAACCTTTGGTTTAACAAGCATTTACGAGCTGCAGCCAAGCAGAAAGTCCGTACTTGTATGATATGTTGTCAATTCAATCCAGGTAAAAGTGTCCCGGTGGAACAAGGTGGATTCCAACCTCCTGACCACCCTTTTGAAGTCCTCCAGATGGATTATATTCAGATGGAGCGATGTCGAGGTTTCAAGTATGTCCTTGTAGTTGTATGCGCTTTGTCCAGGTGGACAGAGGCATATCCAGTTCCAGATTACACAGCCGCGACCACTGTCAAGCAGTTGGTTCGTGAATTTTTCCCTCGTTATGGACTTCCTAGGGTCGTGTATTCAGACAACGGCCGGCCATTCTCATCTGAGTTAATGAAGCATGTGTCCCTTCTGTTAGGGTACCAGTGGAAGTTTCATTGTGTGCGCCATCCTGAAGCAGCAGGTCTCGTAGAGAGACACAATCAGACCCTGAAAATCCGTATTGCTAAGACATGTAAAGAGAAAGGTGTAGACTGGCTAGTTGCCCTGCCAGTTGCTTTATTCTTCATGCGAATGGTTGCACACTCCAGATCAGGTCTGTCTCCTTATGAGGTCGTATTCGGCCGCCCCCCAAACATGTGGGGAACACCTAGACCCCGCAGTATTACAGATGTTTCAAGTAATATGCTGACAGATTACCTAGCTTCCTTGATGTCTGCCCTACACTCTTGTCGTTCACAGGTTGCCGCCGCATTTCCAGACAATACCGAGGTGAAACCGCATGAAATCGTTCCAGGATGTTTTGTACTTGTGAGGAACTTTGATCGTTCAAGTCCGCTGGAGCCCCGTTGGAAGCAACCTCAACTAGTCCTTCTGACCACCCGCACGGCCGTGAAGTTGGAAGGCCGCAAAGGCTGGGTGCACCTGTCCCACGTCAAGAATAGCCATGGATGTCACATAAAAACATTGGACTGCCAGAATTCTAAAGACTGCCCTATTCTCAAGGACTGTCCCGCTACAAACTTTGATTCCAAGCCTCCCCTGTTAGAGGAAACTCCGCAGCAGGAGTATAAAAAGAAGCTCAGGTCTAGTAAAATAAGTCAGCCAGTTTAATTGTCTAAGTCCCCCTCGGGTGAAACGGTTAGACAGGTATCTGACATGTATGAGATAGACCCCCATAGTGAGAGAGTTAGTCGAAACTCTATCAGATGTATCGTTTTTCTAAGTTTTCTATTGTTTCTAAGTTTGATGGTTACCTGCACAAGTTATGCATTTCATTTATGTTTTCCAATTTCTCATGTAAATAAGTTTTCTAATATTACAGTAGAGCACACATTTAGTGATCTGCCTCCTCACGAGTTATCCTATCGTCTTGCTATGCGCAATAACACGTTCATTAGAATGTTACATTATTCACACCAGACCAGCAATGCTACTAATTGTTGGGTGTGTGGTCGACTCCCCCCTTTCCAGACACCGAAGGGAGTTCTGCCACTTTTTCCTTATCCGTTTTCACATAATGGTTCGTGTGGAGCATGGTCCATGTTAACGTCATCCTCAAATGATATGTCCCTTCTGAATAGTACATGTTTTCCAGACAAGCAAGGTCTCCCCCATAGAACAGGGTTAGATCTAGAAAATGAAGTTTATAATTTAGGAAATTATTCTTCGAATTTTATGGTCCTGAATGTTCAGTCTGATACTACTCCAGATTTACCTGCTATTTCAGTACTACCAGTCAAAGGCGAATTATGTGTCCGAAAGAATGGTTCCGCACATGTAGGACATAGTGATTGTACTACTATTGTCGAGTATAGTGACAGTGGGAAATCTATTTTCAAAGCCTCACGTCATTCTTATTTTGTTTGTGGTCAGACCGCATATGTTCGTCTGCCCCTCGATTGGGATGGAACCTGTTACATTGCCTTCCTACTGCCACCAGTTTTTCTAGCCCCATCCGATTATCATAGAAACACACATCTAGTACACATTAGACATAGAAGGGAGATCGAGTCCCCAATTGTCGATCAAACTGAAACTGCTCTAGAACAGTATACAGATTTCAATAAAGGTTTCTTCTTCTTTATAGGACCTATCCAGAATAGTAAGTTAATACGTAGATTAACCAGAACTCTTGAAGCAGTAGTGAATGAGACTACTTCTGCTCTAGGTAACTTAACTGAAGAACAATCTGCTATGAGATTTGTCGTACTCCAAAATCGTCTCGTTCTTGACGTCATACTGGCCGATAGAGGAGGAGCATGTAGAGTCATCGGATCTAGTTGCTGCATTTTCATTCCTAATAACGCGCCGTCTGTTTATTCAGCTGTAACCAGACTTCATAAAATTGCCCATCAGTTACACCAGAATCCAGGCACCTGGACATGGTCCGGTTGGCTCTGGAGTATAATTTCTGCCTGGGGATGGAAAGTATTGTCATTCCTAGGTATAGCAGTAATGATCATTTTCAGTTGCTGCCTCTGTTTACAATGTGGCCCTGCGATTTGCGGCATTTGTGCTACATCCTGTATTCCCAGTCCTAGTCCTAAGTCCCGTTCCAAGACAATTCGAGACGAGCAAATGATACTGTATGAAATGATAGATGGTATCATGAATATTGATGTTTCCTGATGGAAACGTAGGGCACAAGGAGGGAATGTGGAAAAGTAAATTTTGCCATGTTATATGTGCCTACGTGTTCCCCATGTTATGTTATATGTGCATGATCGATATGCATGTATTCCCCTCTGATCGATTAAAGACGCAATTACAGTTGTGTCCATCTCTAGTATGCCAGTTTCCAGTTATCGTGAATACAACGAACATCAGGCCTATGTAAAGCTACGTTGCCACGTTTTTCAGTGTGCACGTTAATTCATTGAATTGTCCCCGTTTCTAGGCCTCAAAAGGGCCCGGACTCAGATTCAGCTCCTGTCTCCTGAACCCTCCTCAAGGAGCGATACAGCCCCCACCTGTATCCCTGACCCTTCACTTACTTCATGCCTCGCAGTGCCCGGCTCGGCCTGGCTCTGCCTCCCAGTCTGCCAAGAGTATGTTATGATTCTAGTTATCAGTCCAGCCCTCCTTCTCTGCATTCCTAAGCTACTGAATTGCATCAATAGTTTCAGTCATGGTCTAGCCTTTACGTCTCCATGTAAGAGAAATACTGTATTAATGGTCATTTAATATTCCTCAGCACGCACTACGTGTAGAATAATGCATGCATCAGTCTTAGTGTCTGTTAGCCTTTGCCCTGATAACTTCTGGATTCTATCAACATGTTCTCTAAACACCAGATACTAGATATGCTTAGGTACATGTCGCTCTGACTCTCCAGACTATTAGTCTCTTCTTCTAGCGCAGAAGTCATAGCCCCCAGTTTTTCCCTAGTAACACGTCATTGCCAACTTGCGCGCACCACTAGGTCAGAGGTCCCGGCTCCTTAGGTAGCCCCCTCCATGTTTCCGCCCCATTTATGACATATTCTGTTACGTTTACATCACATGTCTATGTACACGCCTCTTGTTACACCTACTTACTGCCTTATCTTTCGCGACTGCTACTAACTCCGCCCACTGCTACGCCTACTGTATTAACTGTAATGCTATTGTTTAACTATAAATATTGTGCACTGTTATTAAAAGTTGCTAGCCACTCTTGCCCAGATCCTGCCCCCCGGCAGCTGCCATCCTATTCCCGTGCAGGTTGTCCTGTTGCTGTCCTTTATGCTTAATTAAAGCCTGTCAACTCTAGCTACCTCGTATCTTGACTCTTATTTATTGAGCTATCTGTTATTGTATATCTAGTCAAAAATAGAACAGGTATTTAATTATTTATTTACCACATATGTATGCTGCTGTTTTGCTGGTGCAGGTAAGGCATTTTGTTTATTTTGCTAATCTTATGTTTATTTCTTTGTTTTTCAGGTCCAATATGGCCCGTGGCGTCTCCGTGCAGCTGTGTGCACTGCTGTGCACGAACTGGTCCCGATATGCTGCTGTTTTGCTGTTAGAGGTAAGGCATTTTGTTTATTGTGCTAATCTTATGTTTATTTATTTCTTTTTCAGGTCCAATTTGGCCCGTGGCGTCTCCGTGCAGCTGTGTGCACTGCTGTGCACGAAGTTGTTCCGACTGGTATGTATGCTGCTGTTTTGCTGGTGCAGGTAAGGCATTTTGTTTATTGTGCTAATCTTATGTTTATTTCTTTCTTTTTCAGGTCCAATATGGCCCGTGGCGTCTCCGTGCAGCTGTGTGCACTGCTGTGCACGAAGTTATTCCGACTGGTATGTATGCTGCTGTTTTGCTGGTGCAGGTAAGGCATTTTGTTTATTGTGCTAATCTTATGTTTATTTCTTTCTTTTTCAGGTCCAATATGGCCCGTGGTGTCTCCGTGCAGCTGTGTGCACTGCTGTGCACGAAGTTATTCCGATTGGTATGTATGCTGCTGTTTTGCTGGCGCATGTAAGGCATTTTGTTTATTGTGCTAATCTTATGTTTATTTCTTTCTTTTTCAGGTCCAATATGGCCCGTGGTGTCTCCGTGCAGCTGTGTGCACTTCTGTGCACGAAGTTATTCTGACTAGTATGTATGCTGCTGTTTTGCTGGTGCAGGTAAGGCATTTTGTTTATTGTGCTAATCTTATGTTTATTTCTTTCTTTTTCAGGTCCAATATGGCCCGTGGCGTCTCTGTGCAGCTGTGTGCACTGCTGTGCACGAACTGGTCCCGATATGCTGCTGTTTTGCTGTTAGAGGTAAGGCATTTTGTTTATTGTGCTAATCTTATGTTTATTTATTTCTTTTTCAGGTCCAATTTGGCCCGTGGCGTCTCCGTGCAGCTGTGTGCACTGCTGTGCACGAAGTTGTTCCGACTGGTATGTATGCTGCTGTTTTGCTGGTGCAGGTAAGGCATTTTGTTTATTGTGCTAATCTTATGTTTATTTCTTTCTTTTTAAGGTCCAATATGGCCCGTGGCGTCTCCGTGCAGCTGTGTGCACTGCTGTGCACGAAGTTATTCCGACTGGTATGTATGCTGCTGTTTTGCTGGTGCAGGTAAGCCATTTTGTTTATTGTGCTAATCTTATGTTTATTTCTTTCTTTTTCAGGTCCAATATGGCCCGTGGTGTCTCCGTGCAGCTGTGTGCACTGCTGTGCACGAAGTTATTCCGATTGGTATGTATGCTGCTGTTTTGCTGGCGCAGGTAAGGCATTTTGTTTATTGTGCTAATCTTATGTTTATTTCTTTCTTTTTCAGGTCCAATATGGCCCGTGGTGTCTCCGTGCAGCTGTGTGCACTTCTGTGCACGAAGTTATTCTGACTGGTATGTATGCTGCTGTTTTGCTGGTGCAGGTAAGGCATTTTGTTTATTGTGCTAATCTTATGTTTATTTCTTTCTTTTTCAGGTCCAATATGGCCCGTGGCGTCTCTGTGCAGCTGTGTGCACTGCTGTGCACGAACTGGTCCCGATATGCTGCTGTTTTGCTGTTAGAGGTAAGGCATTTTGTTTATTGTGCTAATCTTATGTTTATTTCTTTCTTTTTCAGGTCCAATATGGCCCGTGGCGTCTCCGTGCAGCTGTGTGCACTGCTGTGCACGAAGTTATTCCGACTGGTATGTATGCTGCTGTTTTGCTGGTGCAGGTAAGGCATTTTGTTTATTGTGCTAATCTTATGTTTATTTCTTTCTTTTTCAGGTCCAATATGGCCCGTGGCGTCTCCGTGCAGCTGTGTGCACTGCTGTGCACGAAGTTATTCCGACTGGTATGTATGCTGCTGTTTTGCTGGTGCAGGTAAGGCATTTTGTTTATTTTGCTAATCTTATGTTTCTTTCTTTCTTTTTCAGGTCCAATATGGCCCGTGGTGTCTCCGTGCAGCTGTGTGCACTGCTGTGCACGAAGTTATTCCGATTGGTATGTATGCTGCTGTTTTGCTGGCGCAGGTAAGGCATTTTGTTTATTGTGCTAATCTTATGTTTATTTCTTTCTTTTTCAGGTCCAATATGGCCCGTGGTGTCTCCGTGCAGCTGTGTGCACTTCTGTGCACGAAGTTATTCTGACTGGTATGTATGCTGCTGTTTTGCTGGTGCAGGTAAGGCATTTTGTTTATTGTGCTAATCTTATGTTTATTTCTTTCTTTTTCAGGTCCAATATGGCCCGTGGCGTCTCTGTGCAGCTGTGTGCACTGCTGTGCACGAACTGGTCCCGATATGCTGCTGTTTTGCTGTTAGAGGTAAGGCATTTTGTTTATTGTGCTAATCTTATGTTTATTTATTTCTTTTTCAGGTCCAATTTGGCCCGTGGCGTCTCCGTGCAGCTGTGTGCACTGCTGTGCACGAAGTTGTTCCGACTGGTATGTATGCTGCTGTTTTGCTGGTGCAGGTAAGGCATTTTGTTTATTGTGCTAATCTTATGTTTATTTCTTTCTTTTTCAGGTCCAATATGGCCCGTGGCGTCTCCGTGCAGCTGTGTGCACTGCTGTGCACGAAGTTATTCCGACTGGTATGTATGCTGCTGTTTTGCTGGTGCAGGTAAGGCATTTTGTTTATTGTGCTAATCTTATGTTTATTTCTTTCTTTTTCAGGTCCAATATGGCCCGTGGTGTCTCCGTGCAGCTGTGTGCACTGCTGTGCACGAAGTTATTCCGATTGGTATGTATGCTGCTGTTTTGCTGGCGCAGGTAAGGCATTTTGTTTATTGTGCTAATCTTATGTTTATTTCTTTCTTTTTCAGGTCCAATATGGCCCGTGGTGTCTCCGTGCAGCTGTGTGCACTTCTGTGCACGAAGTTATTCTGACTGGTATGTATGCTGCTGTTTTGCTGGTGCAGGTAAGGCATTTTGTTTATTGTGCTAATCTTATGTTTATTTCTTTCTTTTTCAGGTCCAATATGGCCCGTGGCGTCTCTGTGCAGCTGTGTGCACTGCTGTACACGAACTGGTCCCGATATGCTGCTGTTTTGCTGTTAGAGGTAAGGCATTTTGTTTATTGTGCTAATCTTATGTTTATTTCTTTCTTTTTCAGGTCCAATATGGCCCGTGGCGTCTCCGTGCAGCTGTGTGCACTGCTGTGCACGAAGTTATTCCGACTGGTATGTATGCTGCTGTTTTGCTGGTGCAGGTAAGGCATTTTGTTTATTTTGCTAATCTTATGTTTCTTTCTTTCTTTTTCAGGTCCAATATGGCCCGTGGTGTCTCTGTGCAGCTGTGTGCACTGCTGTGCACGAACTGGTCCCGATATGCTGCTGTGCTGCTGTTAGAGGTAAGGCATTTTGTTTATTGTGCCAATCTTATGTTTATTTATTTCTTTTTCAGGTCCAATTTACACTTTCAAACAAGCTATCCTTTCAATATTCCATCCAACAATTTACATTTTCACCCATTCAGCCATCCTTTCACTTAGTAATACATCCACCCAGTCACTCATCCGTCCACCCATTCAATATTTCACTCATCCATCCATCCTATCTTCCTGCTCTCCACCATCCCTTTCACTCATATATACATTCTTTAACTCATCCATCCATCATCCATCCATCTGTTCACAAAAATACATCCTTTCACTAATACATCCTCTCTTCCACCCATCAATCCATTCACTCATCCATCCAACTATGTACACTTTCACCAAAACTATCCTTTCACTCATCCATCCACTCTTCCACTGATCCATCCACTCTTCCACACATCCATCCATTCAATACTACATCCAACACTTTACACTTTCACTCATCCAGCCATCCATTCACTTACTCATTCATCCATCCAGTCACTCATCCATTCACCCATTCAACATTGCACACATCCATCCACGCATCCAGCCTTCCAGCTATACATCCTCCCTTTCATTCAAGTATGCATTCTTTTACTAATACATCTTTAGGTTCTTCTTTTCACTCATCCATGCACAAATTTGCCCATACATTCTGCAAATAACTCATCCATCTATCCATCCTCCATTTAACTCTCCATTCCCCTTTCAATTAAACACCCATCCTTCTATCCGCCCTTCACCCATCCACCCACTCATCCATTTGCTCATCCACTCATTAATTCATCCATTAACAACTCATCCACACAGTCTTTTCTACGCTCCTCACACACTCATACATCCTTACATCGACGCTTTCACTCATCCATCTATCTATTCATTCATCCTTTCACTTATCAATACATCAATGCATCCATAATTTCTCTCATCCATCCACTGACTGATGCATCAGCCTCCCTTTCATTGATTCATCCACCATTTCAATAATACATCCACCTTTTTTTTACACATACATCTACTCTTCCACCAATAAAATAATTAATTTACTCTAATCCAACATTCCACTCATGCATCCATCCATCTTTTCACTAATTATCCATTCACCCTTCACTCATTATCCATCACCCTTTCACTCATCTATCCA
This sequence comes from Lissotriton helveticus, assembly GCF_964261635.1. Lineage (NCBI taxonomy): Eukaryota > Metazoa > Chordata > Amphibia > Caudata > Salamandridae > Lissotriton > Lissotriton helveticus. The sequence goes on from NC_136059.1 coordinate 1,193,682,370, forward strand.
TCCTTTCACTCATCCATCCACCCTTTCACTCATCTATCCATCCTTTCACTCATCCATCCACCCTTACGCATACATCCACCGTTTCACACATACATCTATTTATTTACGCTTTCTCTCATCCATCCTTCCACTCATTCACTCATATATCCATCCTTTCCCTCATCATTCCATTCCCCCCTTCACTCATCCATTCATACTTTCACTAATCCATCCAGCTATGGCTTCCTAGTATAACACATTTTGTCTGAAAATTGTCTAATATACATTAAAAATAAATTAACAAATAAACTACAAGATTGTCGTTAAAAATTAATATAAGTGATGAGCGCAAAAATCTGTAGAACAGAGCTGACTCTTTCACACCACACCTCCCCTTCACTCCCACCCCCTTTGAAAGGCTGGGACCATGGGCCAGAGTCCACTTTGCAGATGCCTTAAAAGTTCTCTGAAAAAATAAACCTAACTCTCCCAGGAGGGGGTTAATTCACAGCGCTGAAATACTTCAGCTGCAGTGGGAGGCAAGGGGTCTCCTCTACTAAAATTGAAAGCGTGTCTAACTTTTTGTAAGGCGGAACCGTTGCATTGTAAATGCTTGTTGTTCTATGCTATCCTCCTGGCTAGGAGGCAGATTTGCAGGTACTGGGTGGATGCAGCCCCCCCAACATTCGAGGGCTGGATGTCGACAATGTATGAAGTCTCCAAGTTGGACATGGCCGGACCCTGTAGTAGGATAAGGATAGCTTTTTGGGACTGTTTGGTAAAATGGAGTTAAAGCACCCAGGGTTTTTTTCTTTTTTTTTTTTTCCCCGGGTCCTATGATTATGCCATCTCCTGCTCCATGGACCGTTTGACAGGGATTTCTAGGTACACTTTTGGTCCAACAGGCTGGTAAAAGGCCTAGATGGAGAGTTGCAGGTCTCCCTTACTTGTGCATTGGTTTCCTTCTTCCGCCAATCAGATTTCTATGCGCCGGTGTCCGTGCCTTGTTTAAAAAAAAAATCTGGGGGCAGGACTCGAAAGCATACTGTGGTGGTCGGCGGCTATTTCGTGCACTAGGGTATTGGCAAATGAGGACAATAAAAAAAAAAAAAAAGAAGGGTGCCGCTGCTGACGCTGTCACATCGCATCACCAAAGCGCCTCGCATCACTGGAGAAGAGTGTCACCCTCACAGCAGACGCCGTCGCATCACTGGAGAAGCGTGTCGCCACCGCAGCTGCTGTTGTTGTATCACTGAAGAAGGGTGTCGCTGCTGCCGCATCGCATCGCCAAAGCGCCTCGCAACACGGGGAAGAGTTTCGACGCAGACGCTATCGCATCACTGGAGAACCGTGTCGCAGGGCCTGTCGTGGTTCAGAAGATTTGTTGAGTCGCCGCATGGCCATCGAGCATGCACGCATCACCTCGTCGTTGTTGCATCAAGAAGACGCCATTTTGTTTCATTGCACCGGATCTTCATCTCATCACGGCATTTGCTGGTCGCATCGCCACGGAAGCGCAGTAAGAAACGGACGCATCACTTCCCCACATGGAGAAGAACCGACGCATCACCGTCCCGGATCACTGACAGAATATAGAATGCCAAAATATCGACCTGCCAAAATATCGTGGACAAAATATAGAATGCCAAAATATCGAATTCCTATCTACAAACAGGTTAGTACAAAAATATAGAATCCAAAATATTGTTTTAAATAATATAGTTTGTTAAAATATCAAACTTTTTAAATGTCTTAAAAGTAATGTAAAATTAATGAAATAATAAATATAATTAACTAAAACATATTTAAAAATACTTAAATAACCTTAAAATTAATAAATAATGAGTAAGCTATAAAAAAGAAACATACATTTTTATTTTTTAATACACAGATATATATATATATATATATTTTTATATATATATATATATATATATATATATATATATATATATATATATATATATATATATATATATATATATATATAAACGTAATATTAATAAACAACTCTTCAATTTTTTTGCGTGGGATAGCAGGAGGGTAAAATGTACTATTCCCACTCCAGTGAGTGCAACAGTAGGGAAAGCGTTGGATAGCGGGAAGGTAAAAATTACTATTCCCACTCCAGTGAGTGCAACAGTAGGGAAAGCGTTGGATAGCGGGAGGGTAAAAATTACTATTTCCACTACAGAGAGTGCAACAGTAGGGAAAGCATTGGATAGCGGGAGGGTAAAAAATACTATTCCCACTGCAGTGAGTGCAACAGTAAGGAAAGTGTTGGATGGCGGGTGGGTAAAAATTACTATTCCCACTCCAGAGAGTGAAACAGTAGGGAAAGCGTTGGATAGCGCAGGGGTAAAAATGACTATTTCCACTCCAGTGAGTGCAACAGTAGGGAAAGTAATGATTTAATATTTATATAAAAATAAATCAGTTATCAATACCAATAAAAATCAATTCAAAGTAATTATCAATTACAATTTTTTTATAATTATTAATTATAAATACCAATAATGATTATTTAATGTATTACCTATTAATAATTAATTAACAACCAATTAATTTTCACTACCACAAATGTAACAAGTAATAAAAAAATACCAATTAATAATTAACAATAAATTAATTATCAATACACAATAATGATTTCAATAAATACTTAATTACAATTAAATTACTTCCCACCCTGTTCCCCTATAAACCCACAACCCGCTCTGAATAATAAATTAATACAATTAACATAATTATCAATTAATCAAGTAATAAAAAATAATAACCAATTAATAATTAATTAACAATATATTAATTATCAATACAAATGAATTAAAATAAATATTTACTTAATTACAATTAAAATACTTCCCACTCTATTCCCCTATAAACCCACAACCCACTACAGAACTAAAACGCAAAATAAAATTACAAATAATTAATAATTCCTAAAAATGTATATTTAATTAAGTAAAATGAAATTACTTCCCACCCTATTCCCCTATGGAATTAAATTAAACAAAAATTAAATAACATACAATTCATTACTTTAAAAAAATACATTAAACAAAATTATACACTTTTAACACATATACTAACATACAAAACACGTTAAAAAATTCGAAATTATTAAAAATTTAATATATTTTAATGCCTATGTTATGTACTTCGATATTTTGACAGTCGATATTACTTACCTGCATTTCGATATTTTTAACCACTATATTATGTCCATTCTATTTTGACGTCGATATTTTATCCATTCTAAATATTTCTTTCAATATTTTGTCGAGTTACTCACCATCACCTATGCAGCAGTAGGGAACCAATGCATCACCATTCTTGCGTGTAAGGAACCGATGCATCAGCTTCCCTGAAACTCTTTTGTTGTATAGCGATACGCATCCAAAGGTACATTGAACATAAAGGGGCCGATTCCGATTTCGGCACCAAATCGGATTCGGCATTAGCGGATCCGATTCGGAGGCTGAATTTCCGTCCGAGTCATACACGGGTCCGGACATCGCAGTACGATGCGAACAAAGGCGAAATCTCCGTCCGAATCGTTTCCGGGTCCAAACCGTTCCGTACGACTCGGTCACAAGCAAACCGTGGCGCGCAATGGAGACGTTTCATGATTGAGCTAGTACGATGCTCGATTCGGACAGCCGGATCGAGTCGGAGCGTCCGGCTCGCAATAGCTCCTAGGCCAGGCAAACACACAGGCCCACTTATATTTACACAGCCGGGTTTGAGAAAAGGCACAGGCTCCAATGCACTGTCTGAGCTGCAAACAAGGTTGCTCAGAACAATCCTGGTGCTGCTCTCTGAGAGCAGCATCTGGATTGGGTTGGAGGCTGTGCTCTGAGGGCCCATCCCCTTCCGGCCCAACGGCGAAGAGAGGAGCAGTGAGGAGGCATCAGCAGGAGCGGAGGGGCAGGTCAGTTTTCTTTTATATTATTTCAACCCCCCTCTCACCAAATCCCTGTCCTCCTTATGCAGCCGCCCTACCACCATATATAGGCGGCGGCTTACCCTGCATTAAACTGTACTCCTCTTGGTGGACCCATTTGATCTGTTTACGTTATGCATGATCAGTTACTGATACCTCTTACATAGTTGTTTTTTATTCATATATATATATGATATGATTTTTAATGTGTGTCAGTGTCGGCCTTTGCATACCATTGTTTACATCTTGTGTAGACCCTGCATGTGGTCCTGTAATATTGTCTTGTTTTGGACAAACATATTACAGGAACAGAAATGCACAGGAAGGGAGAATCAGGGAAATATGGGGAAGCGTTCATATGCTAGTTAAGTTTCAGACATTAATTTATGTTTGGATACCAGTGCTCCACGTAGAGGTGTTGGGTCCAAAATATGAATTCAGCCCTGGCTACTCAGTGTCAGACTTCAGTCACCATTGACCTGTCGATCTCAATGTTGCTACAGGAATGATGTGGAAGCACCAGTCTCCTTCTTCATCAACAATCTCACACACACCCACACTGTGCTCTACACTGAGTTTAATGGAGGAACAAGGATAGCAATTTGAGAGAAGGTACACAGGAGAAGTCTTCGATTTGTAGTTACATAGATCGTTTCATCATGTGGAGGTTATCTCAGATGTTCTGCAGTCTCTCACAAGTGACAGTTTTTGTACACTAAACAGAGCACTGTTTTATCAACTTAACATATACAAAGATTTTTCACTTACATGGATTTCGCATGAATGGTAACATTCTACTGGAAAAGAAACATTCATTCTCTTTAGTAAGTGATGCACAATGGTAAACAATCAACATATCAACGGGACATTACCTTAACCTTCCTAGAAGAATCCTCATGAGAATGGTCTTGTTCCCATTTTCTTAAATCCGTTATTTATTCTCCACAACTTGAGACGCCGATCAGAAACAAAGGTTCACAAATTATCTGCATATGCATACTACACTGTGGAGGCCCAAAACAGTTGCTGTAGTACCTAATTGAGGGCCTGACAAAATACTGGTTCGTTGTTGTACAGAACAGTACAGGGCCCAACCAGATCCCACAATTCAGACATGTATTACCTAACTCTCACTAGCTATTACTAAACTGAAGACTGCGCTGGTCGAAGCCAAATAATTCCAAATATCAAGTGAGGTCTTTGAGGTGACGCTACAGGAGGAATTTCAGGAAGCGTCACAAACAGACAACTTATGGGAAGATGTTCTTATAACAGAATACATAGCATTGTATCTTACTTCTACAATAATACTATCAACAGGAATAGAATGTGCATGGCGTGCAGATAGTGGAAAGGAGCGAGCTATAGGATAAATTAGCTATTAAGCTGAAGAAATTAAAAAACAGTCAAGTGGATGTGGTAAAGGGTGTGGTAAAGGGGAAATCGGAGAAAACTATTTGCCCTTAAAGGACTGGGAAGAATTTTTGGACCTTAGTTAAGATGTAGACGGGATTATATGCATCCAGGCTAGTGGTTTGCTATTGACAAGCTTTAAGTTGCTGAGAAGTAACTGGGTGTGTCTATTTAGGCTGGGGCTCCCTGGCTGGCAAACCGGGGCACATTTTATTTGGATTGGGGATGTGACAATGGCAAGCAGTATTGTTTCTACATACATCAACTTATGAGCATTTAGAGGTGGGGTTCTGACCATAGGAAGAGATATGTGCGTCAGGAGAACGTTTAACATGTGAAAGTCTAATGGATAATACCTTGCCCTAGAGCAACTGCCCGTCCAACATTCCTCCTCATTTGATTTCATGGACATTCAGGGCCTAATTATGATGTCGGTTGGTAAGCCTCCGACATGGTAGGTTTACATTCCGACCGCCGAATTACAATGTCGCCGGTGAGTGTGTAAACCGCCAGGTCAATCCGACTCGGTTCTGACAGGCTCAAGGAGCCAGTCAGCCAGTCAGAAACACCTCATAATCCCTTAAGGATGGCGTTTCCGCCATCAGGAATATGATGTCGATTTCCGACAGCCTTTCCATGTCAGCCTTTACGACGTGGAAAGGCTGTTGAAAAACGAATTTGGGGTACCTTTGAATTAACTAAACAGCATTTCTAAAGCGTGTAGCTACCCGAAGGCATCCCAGGGCTGAGACCGTTTATAGAGGCAGAAGGTGAAAAGCCACGTCTTTAGCTGTTTGTAGAAGGCCGAATGGTTGTGTTTCTTCCGCAAGGGCAGAGGGAGCGAATTCCACAGTCTGGCGGCATTATAGGAAAAAGCCGCCTGCCACTTCTGGCCTTTTTGATCCTGGGAACAACTGCTAGAGAAGCTCGTCTGAATGCAATTGCCTATTGGTCCGATAGGGCCGCACCAAGGAGAGATTAATTGGGAGGACCATTCCCGCCAAGCAACCTGTAAGCAATGCACAGGGCTTTAAAGCGGATTCTCTCCTGAATAGGAAGCCAATGGAGGGACCACAAAGTGGACCTCGCAGATTGACGAGACGGGATCCCCATGAGCATTCTTGCTGCACAGTTCTGAACTATTTGAAGTTTTTCAATAGGTGAACTAGGCGTGCCTAAATATAAGGCATTTCCATAGTCAATCCGAGACAAAACAAGTGCCTGAATCATCAGCTTTCTAGCCCAAAAAGGAAAAAGAGGGAGCACTTTACGGATCATCCTAAGGATGCCGTAACAAAAGGCTGCAACCTTTCTGAGCTGAACTTTGAAACTGAGGTCCTGGTCCAGCCAGACTCTTAGACTTTTTATCTCTGTCTTTGGAATGGGGGCCGGGCCCATACAAACTGACCACATAGTGCTTGCTTTAAAATGATATTATCTCCAAGAACCATAAGCTCAGTCTAGTCGCCATTCAATTTCAAATGTGACAGGTTCATCCAATTGGCGACTTCCTCGAGGAAGGGGTGAAGGCCCATGGACACCTGGTCGGGATGATTAAGTGCCACAACCAGTTGGGTGTCATCTGCGTAGGTAAGTATGTGAACCCGAAAAGGAAGCACAATGTCCACCAGCTGAGCCATGTAAGCATTAAAAAGAGTGGGACTCAAGGACGATCCCTGAGGAACTCCACAATGAATAGGCAGAACGTTTGAGATAGCCTCACCCTCAAACACCTGGAAAGATCTTTCCTCAAAGATGGACTGCAGTCACAACAGGGCTGTACCGGTTACCTCCAGACCTCTAAGTCAGTGAACTAAGATTTGGTGGTTAACCGTATCGAAAGCTGTAAAGCTAAGAGAATCACAGCAGAGGATCCTCCTGCATCAAGGATCTTTATGGATTCCTCGACTACTGATAGTAATGCAGTTTCGTACCTTGGCGCAGTCGAAAGCCAGTTTGAGAGGAGTGAAGGAGTTTATGAGATTGCAGGTAAGTAGAGAGTGAGAGATTTTTCCATAGTCCTTTTCCACTGGGGAGGGACTATACCCCTGTAGAGCGAGGCATTCATCATGTCAATAATGATTGGAACAACTATATTAGCTACCTGCTTCAGAATATTTGGAGGAGCCAGATCACATGGCGATCCGCTCTTAACCAATGTTGAAATAGCTTGGAATGATTTCTGGTTAATAGGGGGAAGACCTCTAAGGAGTGTCCCCGATCCGCAGACCAATATCTTCCCGATGGAGGTTAAGGTAATTATCAACAGAGGAGAAGGAGGAGTATATGGATTGGATTTTATAATAAAAATAGTCTGCGGGTTCATTGCATCAACGGTCTGATACATCTGGAATGTCAGGAGGGCTGTAAGTCGTTTTCTCGCAATGTGAAAGGTTTCCCGTGGAGGGTTGAAGGCCATGGAAATCCGCTCCTCATAATAAGAGGCCTGAGCCCTTTTAATTTCAGCCTTATAGGTTATGACTGCCTCCCTATATTTCAATTTCTTACTGGGGAGAAGTCTTTCCTTTCCTTTTCCTTTCCTTTTGAATTTTTTACAATTCTGTTTTAACTCCTGCAGTTTAGGGGAATACCAGGCCCTCTTATTAGGCCCTCCTTTCATCTTAATCAGCTTTTTCGGAAGGACCTGGTCGAGGGTTCCCTCTATCCAAGCTGTTAAAACTGTCATTGGCGACAGCCGGATTGATATTCGGGGTTGGCTTTGACCTTTTCAGTTCCCAGACCCACTTGTCTAAAGAGAGTTTAGTCCAAAGACGGGACAAAACTCACGTAGGTCGAGTACGGAGAGTCGTATTTATAGGGTTCCATGAGAATGGGATCAAAGGCTGGTCCGACCAGGGTAGGGGAATAGGCTCTTTCCCAGATATATCTTGCCGATTCGAAAATATAAAGTCAAGGAGGTGTCCTTTAACATGCGTCGTGAACAGGACCGTCTGAGAGAGCTGATATGCAGCAAGATCCTGAGACAGTTCAGTTGTGGCTAGGAAGGTAGGGTCGTCGATTAAAATCTCATAGCAGAGTAAGATTTGCCGCAGTGCTGGCAAGGTTTGCAGCTGCTTCCAATAGTGATTTGCAAAATTGGCCATTGGGTCCGGGCGGGCGGTAGATAAGAGTACCTGAAAGGGAAAGAGTGAAAGTGAACCAGATTAAAAAATGTAGATTCTCGCAGTCTTCTACTAAACTGCCGAACACGTGACAGGTGAGGTTATGTTTATAAATTATGGCGATAACACTGCCCTTGCCTGGCGGTCTTTCCAGTCTCTGAATGAGATTTCCCGGGGGAATCTTTTATGAGAAGGGAGATCTCCACAGTGTGCCGGGGCAGAGACCTGCAATTTAGTAGCAGCATATTATATACTTTCTGAGCGGGAGTGGGGGTAGAAGAGGGGCAAAAACTTGAACGAACAATAACAACAGCCGGGGGTAGACTCACTGAGGGAGATGGAATGGGGACAATTTCCTCCTAGTGTTCCATTTAGCTGTCTCAACTGCTCAGCAGTATAACAAAGATTATTTTGGGAAAATGATGCAGGGGGTCTGGCCATTGGTCCCGGCCGGTACCAGGGGCCAGACCCCCAAAGGCAAGCCCGCTCCACGCGTCTGCAACGCGTGTCTACTGCGCGGTCGCGTCATCCGGCGTTTAAGAAGCTGGAAACAAAGCCGGGGTTCAGCCACTAGATCGCTGACCCGGAACAATGCCTGCTCAAGCGTGTGCATACGATGCAGTAGAAATCACAACATCCCCCCCAGAGCTTTAAACTCAGCTCTCCCGACACAATAAATCACCTTTAGCAGGACCCATCCCTCCGTGTCCTACGGTTGTGGGCTGCCCCTGAAAATCCTTGCACTGTGTTGCAGGCACCATGAGGTGTCTGCCACATGGTGCAGGGATTTACGCAAACTCCCATTTCTCAATGGGGGCGTGTGCTGCAGATGGTTTCCGCCCACCGCACAAGCTCTCATAGAGAAATAGGAGTTTGCAACCGCACCGTGTGGCAACTCCGACCGACATCATAATGAGGCCCCAAGTGCCTTATATAGCAGAAAGAAAACATGCCTGGCTATGTGGACATCCCGTTATGAAGTGGACAGCAAAACAAGCAAAAAAGTGAACATCTGGAAACAACTGTATTTACCTGTAAAAGAATACATGTGAAGAGCAGGGGAAAGAGGGAGGTGTTCTTTGGAGTAGCTTTTTTAACTGGATTATATAAAGGGAGAAGCTGCCCAGACATGTTGGTGATTTTATCCAAACGATGTAAGTTGTGGTTCGTACGCAAATGAATAGGGCCTTGAGAGAGATTAGAAAGTACTGAGCAGTCGTCTTTGTGGTAGGACAGGGTTTATTCATTTTTATATTTATTTCTGAGATTTTAACAGAATGGGTCACATTGTTATCAAGAACAGAGAGCTTTGCATTGAACTAAACATATGTAAAATAGACATTTCTAACCAATATGCATGCTGGACTATAGTAAGTTAAAGCAGAGTTCAAATAAATGCTGAACAGATACATAGGTACATTGCATGTGCATCCATCTACATAGCTGGAAGGTAGCAATAATGTATGTGGAGCCGGTGAGGGGCAGAAAATGTTTTTAGGGTGCTATTTTAAAGTCATGATGATTTGTACAGAGAAAAGAAACACCCCAATATTCTGGGTATGTAAAAGTGAGCTCAAGTTGGGAGGTAGCTTTCCTAGCCAAATAAAAATGTATCAAAAAATGAACACTACATAACCCAGGCTCTACCTATTCAGCTAATTACATCACTGGTGTCCAGCAAAACCATCTTTAAAACAAGAAACCAGACAAGTGGACTCCATTATTCTTTGGACATATCTACAGGAAGTACCATCACTGCATTTCCCAGCATCCACCTTTTCAGGAAGTGACATCAGTGGCATCCTGTCAAACCATCTTTAAAAGAAGAACCCAGACAAGAGAACTCAATTCCCTATCATCCATCTCCATAGGAAGTTGCATGGCTGAATTTCCCAGCATCACAACTTTAGAAAGTGACATCACTTCCTACCTTCAATCTTCTTCGTGCAACTTCTCAGGGCATCCCACGTCTTGGAATGCCCGCTAAGGATGGACACAGACATGGGCATAGCCTTTTAGGCCCGTGAAGAGCGGACACAGAAGGCATTTCTTGTGTGGGTCAGATAGGACCAGGAAAGGCCTCTGGCGAGAACCCATTTCACTATTGTAAACACCAAGATAAGATATAAGCCTGTGCCTCACTTAGTGTTCTACATGGATGGCCTGGTAACAGCTGTCTCTATTGAAAGAAGTGATCCTGTTCCTCCCAGAAAGGAACTTGATAACTGTAGTTCCAGCCCTTGTAATTGCACCTGAATGATGTAACAACCTGAGTCTTGTCCTCCCAGATGCCACAGTGACCACAGTCCCTTAAGGACGTCTTACACACCAAAGCTCTTCTAACGTAGGGCCTGAAAAAATATGATCAGTTCACCACCATCCTGATGTAACTTCAATGCCATCGCTCGCTGGCCTGAACCATCCTCAAAACCATCTGAACTGTTTACAAAATAATCACAGTTCACATCCAAGCCTATCTGGCTGACAAGCTCCCCATCTCTGGAAGCACTTGTCACTCCTGCAGTCATACACCAGAATGGAGACAAAAAACACATAAAACTTAAATACAAGGCAACAAGCTTTTTTCATCTATGCACCCAGGGTGTGGAATAATATCCCAGTATCCATCAGGGCTGCTTCAGACCTGCTCCAAGACAGGAAAGAGTTGATAACTCAGCTCTTTAAAGAACACTACAACACAATGCATTTTCAGTCCACAAACCACCTGTCTCTTCTATCGCTTGTTGACTGTAACCCTGTCTTTCACCATGTTCTATATAAATATTGCATACAAAATGTTTTTAGATTGTAACAGGTGTAAACAAAGCTGTGCTCCACAAACAGGCAGCATCCACTGAGAGTTCCCTCTGAAGAGAAATCTCGTGCAGGATTGTAGACTCGGTGTCCTGATGGTTTCAAGATGAAAGAAGGATACTTAATATACTTAGTTATCCAAAAGTAGCTAAATAAACCGCTGGGGCATTTCCAAGTTGATTATTTGGTTTTCCACGTGTTAGGAGACGCTGTAACTCAGCAGGGCAGTGCTATCAGGAACAGACAGGCTGGCGTCTAGGTAACTACGTCCAAGCCACACAAAATCGCCAATCGCTTCAAAAAGGTTTTAAATGCGCGCAGCGGCAGTCTGTTAGGCAAACCCAGCCTCAGCCTTGCACCTTTTCAAATGTTAAGAGCCCACACTGCACTCCATCCCTCAGATATTCAGGAAGGCATGTTGCAATTGCAAGAGAGTGTTTGTTAACTCTTCAGATTCATTCCTCTAAGTTGTGATGCAGTTGTTCGAAGTTTCTTCCCCTTCCATTTAGGACCTGCGACCTGGGAAGAGCTGTCTAATACGCGGTGAGCAGTAACAAAATGCGGGGGTGCCCCACGTGTTGCCAGACAGTGCCTGTACACAATTCAGGTCCCAATTCCCCGCTCCTCCTCCTCGGCTACACCGTGTACGTAATGCAGGAATCCGTGGGATGGGTGTGGGCAGGGCACCGCCGCACTGGAGAGAGCTGGGCGTTCTTCTGGGCTCTTGGACGCGCCCGGGGGTGTGAGGCGCGGGTTACTTACCACCAGAAGACAGTAAAAGCCGGCGGGCGCCGCACGTGACCACGGCGAGAGTTTATCTGCCGTGGGCTCCGCAGCAGGAGGCAGAGACTGCAGGAGGCGCCAGACAGAGGTGAGCTGAAGTGCCCCGCGCAGGGCACACCTGCTGCTGCTACTGCATCTGGAGGCAGGCACCTGACATCCCAAGTGTGGAGTGGGAGGGAAGGCGAGACTAAAAACTCAGACGATAGGGAACGAAGAAACCTAAAACTGAAGGAAGCAGATGAAGGGGGAGGAAATAAAGAAGGGAACGAGGCGGGATAAGAAAGAGGGAATGATTTGTAGGGAAAAAAATGGGGAACCTAAAATTTAAGAAAGCAGGGAAAGGAAGGGGTAATGATGTAACGAATTAAAGGAATAAGAAGGAAATAATTGAGAACTGTTTTGAGGAAGAAGAGGGAGGATGGAGTGAAGAAAGTAAAAATGAATGAATAGTTAAATAAACAAAAACAAAAATCAAAGAAAAACAAGGAAAGAGAAATATGAAGGAAGACAAAATACGACAAAGGTGACTGAGGGAAATAGGTATCGAATAAAACAAGAGGAAAGTAGAAATATTAATATTGTATGAAAATCGGAAACAAAAAAGAAAAGACGGAGGAAGAATAAAAAATGCTAGGAAGGGAGATGCGCGCGAACAGGAGTGCGAAAACGGGGGGTTGAAAAGGAAAAATCTCCAGGGAGTATACCAAGTGGCAAGAAAGCATAATCTATAATAATTTAAGCAAAACAATGTAGACAGAAAATAGGAGGTGCGGGAAAACAACAGAATCTATCTATATAAGGGAAACAAGCACTGTCAAATAAAGACAAGAACAATTGAAAACCTTAATTTTATTAAAATAAAAGTCGTCATTAGATGTGGAGGAAAGAAAACTAGACACGTTATAGTTAAAAAAACTAGAAACCACAAAAGGGAGAGAAATAAAGGAGGGTAGACAAAGAAAAGCTCGAACAAGAAAAGACGAACTGAAATCGGGCAACAATTAACAATAAAAAAAACAACGTACACTTGCTGAAGTGTACGTCAAAGATGAAACAAGCAAACAGAAACATCAGAAACAAAAGTAGGAGTTAAAATGGGGACCGAAGCATGCCAGAAACAAAAGTAGGAGTTAAAATCGGGACCGAAGCATGCTTTCTTCCAATATAAATAAACAATAAAACACAGGGTGGTGCTGTCAAAATAGGTATGTGAGCACAGGCAAACAAGTGGCAATTTAGCGATTGCCAGTGAGACGGCACGCCCGAGGCGAGTGGCCTGATTTCCTTTGGAATCCTTTTATCGACTATTGTGCAGACGTCGCAACTTAACTAACGCCCCTTATCTTCTTTTCCTTGTCTTTCGCAGTCTCCCTTGGGCACATCCGGCATCGGGGAAGCACCAAGCTTGTCCCGCACTCCACGGCGGCCCCGACCACAGACGTCCGAGTGTGGCTAAAGGCCAAAGCAGCCTGTTTGTTTTGACTTTTGCAGTGGGGAGTTCGCCAGGACTCCGCGTCTTTCCCGTGTCAGTGTGCTTGTTGTTCTGCAGCTGGGAAGCAGCTCGCTGCCCCCATGGCTGGAAGGCTGCCCTTGCACCGGTGGGTGCTGCTGGCCGCGGGGCTGAGCGTGGCGCGCGGCCAGGGCGCGGGTGGCAGCGCGCAGGCGCCGGAGGAGCTCTTCGTGCAGGACTCGCTGCAGCTCTACGGGCAGCAGGGGGCGCTGTCCGCGGCCAGACTCAGCACCGTGCTGGACACCCTGGGTACCCGGCGGGCGGCCAGTGCGCACCACCAGCTGCACTACAATGAGGTAAGGTGAACCGGGCAGGGAGGAGGGGCGGATACACAAACTGTTTACATTTATTTATTTATTGTATTTATTTAATGCATTTTTAGAAAGCGCGGACTTTACCCGAAGGTGTCAAAGCACTGTACAATAGAAACAGTTACATTACATGAGAGAACTGTTACAAGAATGGAACAACCAAAAATAGCAGGCCATAGAATCAAAACAACGCAGGCAAAAGGAACACAATATCAAGACACAGCAAGCACAGAATGTACAAGAAAAAATATAAATATATATGACAAATTTACAATGACTAAAGAACTTCCTGGCGAAAAATAGCAGGCCATAGAATCAAAACAACGCAGGCAAAAGGAACACAATATCAAGCACAGAATGTACAAACAAAAATATAAATATATATGACAAATTCACAATGACTAAAGAACTTCCTGGCGGGGTCTGAGAAGGAGGGAATTAGTTCTGAAAGTGTCTTTTGATTATGAGAGATTTGAGGTCCGCTTTGAAGATCTGGATGGAGGTGATGGCACGGAGCGAAGGAGGAAGCGAGTTCCAAATTCTCACAGATTCTCATAGCATGCTCTTTTAAAAGAAACAAGGTGGAATCACTCCTTTCCCATCCTCAGAATAGCCAATAGTGGTGAAATGAGGAGCTTCTTAAAAGTAAATGTCGCGTTAAAAAGTAAACGTAAATGACAGCGAAATGTGAAAGTAAAGAGTACTTTAAGAGAAACGAAGAACTTGTATGGAATTCTAAACACCCAGAGCATTTTAATTTACATAGCTCCCGTTTGCTCGGCTCTAGGAACACATTACCCCCCTATATACTTCCCAGCAACTCATCGCTCTTAAGGTGGACAAGTCCCATACATATTATTTTAATAGAAAATGCATTTATTTGTCTAGTAGTGTGCAAGTATGCCATGGGCCCTGGTGGTCCCAGCAAGGAGAATGACCCATTTGACAGCTGTTAAAATTGTGAAATACGGATAGTAGAAAGAACTATTTATACTTTATACTATCCGATACCCAGGTCCTTGGACTTTTTTTCTGGGTCAAACCCCATTTTCTTAATGGAAATTGTGAAATACAGCAATTTACATTGTTCAATTGGCCCATCAGGGCTCTAGGGGCCCGGTGCCACTGCACCTGATGCACCAAATAGTAGCTACACCCCAGTATTTGTCCATTATGTTTACAGAGCGCGAGGGACGCTGAAGTGGCTTTGGCGCACGTGCTTTCTTGTCAGCTACAGGCGTTTAAGGCAGAGCTTTTAAATAGCCACAGGGGGTGTAATCCTGGGAAGAAGCAGTGGAGTTTA
Organism: Lissotriton helveticus; assembly: GCF_964261635.1. Lineage (NCBI taxonomy): Eukaryota > Metazoa > Chordata > Amphibia > Caudata > Salamandridae > Lissotriton > Lissotriton helveticus. The sequence continues at coordinate 1,193,697,551 of NC_136059.1, forward strand.
CCTTCATTCATTTATTAAAACGGCGACAGATCTATCCAGGCATGATTACGGAACAGAGGTAGTGCTATACAGTAGCCAACAGCCCCCCACACTTATGTAAATTGCACAGTTAACAAAAATAGGTTTTTTTCGTTTCCATACACACACATTTGAACCAAAATTTCACAGGGCACATTGATGATTCGAGCATATCAAACTAAAGGACTTTCAGATGGAAGTGCAGAGAACCGATGCTTACTTACTTGAGCATAGTTATTGCGGAATTTACATGTTGATGCTGCTATGTTTTCTTTTTTCCTGTTGTGAAACTTTGAAGTCAGTGCCCCTCTACCCTGGGGGTTACTTTAAAGTGCAGTTGAAAGATCACAAGGTCTTCGATGGTTGACATGGAGACAAAGCAGCAGGGGATTTGGAATTTCCCAGGTGTGTGGGGTCTGGCTTGTGCTGCACAGTGTGAGCAAATAGCTGGCATCCGGCATTTGAACACAGATTAAGATTCTTGGCCCGCGGCGGCAAGTGATGGCAACAATCCTGTTGCTGCGCTGGTTCTTACTTGACATTTGTACAGTGCACTGTGAACACTTGTATGACCTCGTAGAGCTAAGCCACTTTCATTTTGTTGCAGAGGAAAGAATGCATTGCGGTTGAATGTGTGTGTGCGCTTTCAGAGTGATCTCTGAGGAAAGTGTTCAGTGCCATGCTTGGGTTGCGGGGCTCTGAACCCAGGCATGCATATGTTTAAACGTGTGATGGAAGACTAGCACATTTCTATATCAGCTGACGTGTTATTACAAGATTTCTGTCACTAAGGCCATGTGTGTGTGTGTGTGTGCACACGCGCTCCTACTGAGTGATCTCTGAGGAAAGTGTTCAGTGTCATGCTTGGGTTTCGGGGTTCTCCAGACATGCATATGTTAGAAGAGTGTGATGGAAGAGTAGCACATTTCTATCTCAGCTGAAGTGTTATTACAAGATTTCTGTCACTAAGGCCATGTGTGTGTGTGTGTGTGCACACGCGCTCCTACTGAGTGATCTCTGAGGAAAGTGTTCAGTGTCATGCTTGGGTTGCGGGGCTCTGAACCCAGGCATGCATATGTTTAAACGTGTGATGGAAGACTAGCACATTTCTATATCAGCTGACGTGTTATTACAAGATTTCTGTCACTAAGGCCATGTGTGTGTGTGTGTGTGCGCGCACACGTGCCTACAGAGTGATCTCTGAGGAAAGTGTTCAGTGTCATGCTTGGGATTCGGGGTTCTGGACCCAGGCATGCATATGTTAGTAAGAAGAAGCATGTGATGGAAGAGTAACAGATTTCTATCTCAGCTGAAGTGTTATTACAAGATTTCTGTCCCTAAGGCCATGTTGTTTTCTGCTATCCTTGAAACGTGGAGTCGACGGGGCAGCCTGCTGTGGGTGATGACCGTTATTTCATAGATGTCTTATTTCTTGCTTATGTAATAAAGAGGATAAGTCTAGGACTCTGGCTAGGTGCAGATGCTCATGGTGAAGATACTCGCCACAAAGGTAATTTGTTGACTACTGCGCTGCAGGTTGGCAAATATTGCAGACCGAACTGTCTTACCTGAGTTCGATGTGGTAACGCGATGCCGGTATAGTAGTGCTCACATACATAACTTTAGGCAAAAACATTAAATATTTGCTGAGGCATTTGAGACTTTGTTGAATTAGATACAAATGTGAGGTGGTAGGTTCTAAAATATCAAATCCTCTGACTATCTTCAGGGTTTGGTGGGTGGGTAATGTTTGCGGTATATAAAATCACATTAAATAAGTAAATAAATAAACATGAGAATTCCACTGATGAACAAGGAAGTGCTACAGGATGGTTGACAGATGTTGCGGTCAGAGTGGTTTTGTATTGTGAAGAAAGGATTTCGTGGCTCTAGGGAGGCATGCACAGTATTGGAAAGGCCATGGAGGAAAAAGATGTTGCTGGTCTATGATGCCATGGGGATTGTTTGAGTGAAATGTTAATACAAACAATGTTTGGATGTTTTCAGCCGAAACACAGACACAAGTAAAGGCTGGGGTTTTGATCCCAATCACAGCCTGATGTAATGGTTTAGCGAAGAATCAGAACTGGGCTCTAGTGAGTCGTAGATGAAGATGAGCATCCATACCTAAGAGTGCTACTGAGATGTCTTATGAGATAGAGTATGTCCTCTGCCCTCTTTGCCACATGTGAAGTATAACTAATCTACAGTGTACATGTTTATTGTGACAAGAAAATGCGAGCTACAGACAAGGTATTGCATTTTTCAAGAATTTTACTACCAGGTCTTAGAAGTCCCACATAAGGTGTTTTAGTATTAAGTACATACTTTAAAGAATCTAGCCTTCTCCAAATATTTTGCACACAATGGGTCAGATTCATAAAAACGTTGTCGTGAGTAGATGATACTTTCTCTTGTGGTACTCCTGACTTTCAACCAAAGTTCAGGAGTATGCAAGAAGTACTCCTGACTTAATCATACAATTAAGCAGTAAGCCAATAGTAAGCCATAGCAGAATCCTTGCGAATTGGTCCCAGTACCGACACCGTTGCACACGTACAATCTTCCTGAGCTGTGCATTAAGGCTTCTGATTACATTGGAGTTATGGAGCAGTGGTCTATTATTGGTTGAGGTCTGAGGCAAACATTTTCATTTCTCATATTTTAAAATTTAAGATTATTGTCTCCAAAGCGGATGGATCATTGCCTGTGAGATTCTTTGTGATTGGCCCGTTGAGTTGATTTGTGGTGGGTCAGATAAGGGGATTCTGTAGGTAAGATGCACTTTTGCACCTGAGAAAATCGTAAGTCGGAGAGAAGGTAAATTAAGTTTTGAGTCAAATGGTGGCTGTTCTTTGCAGTGGGCTTGTTGGGTGGCCCAAGCAATCAGTGGTGCTGAACTGCACTGATCCATTGTAGTGTGTGGTGTTAACAAATGTATTATCTGAGATGTAGAAGTGAGGGTTAGGCAGCCATTTTTTTTCCAGAGGAGGACATCATTTTCCTCAGAGGAATATTACATGGAACTTAGTTACATTACTTTACTCCCCTGCTCTGCCAAGCTAGGTACAAGTGCACTATGTCTGGGGTATAGCGATGAGTCAGAACAACGGCTTATCAGGTCACCTAAAACACATGGAGCAGTGAAATTGGCACAAGGTGGTTGGTTCCATGTTGGGTTAGCTTTCTCTTTGTTCGATGGTCTTCTCAGAGGGCGGAGTGGCTTGCTGTAAGGCTGTTTGATTCAGCTAGAGGTGATCAATTCTAAAATTGGGAGTTTGGGTCTCCAGTCTGGTGCGTCACAAGGCACGGTGGGGACAGTTTAACTCTCCAATCCCCACTGAATCACAACTCCTTTCTTGTCTGGAAAGTCCAGCATTCAGCAGCTTGTTGTAGTTAAGTGAATATATTGTTCTAAACTTTCACAACCATGTGTTGTGTATACATCAAGTTAGAGGACGGGTACTGCATAAAATCTGAACCCTAAAGTTTTTCTAGGATTCATGAGAATTTATTGACTTAATTGCAAAAATAATGAAAGCAAACTTTGCAGTTTAATGGGTGTACATTTAATTCAATATTACACCACCTCTATTAAAAACACAAAGGTATTTTTTCCTAAAAGGCAAACAAAAGTACCTAATTTTCATGACAAAAGGAAGTGGATTTTTTACTAACCAGTTATGTTCTTTAATAGATACGTGTCTTAAAATATCTTATGAGCCATCAGTTAAATAGGTCAGCACAAGAGTATGTGTTCCATAGTACCAGTATCTAAGCTTCAATATAAATATGCACTTTGATCATTTGGCAGTCTCTTGAAAATTCCTAGAAAGTATGATATAATAAATAGTCTACGTCAAGTTTATAGCTGCCTTTCCTATCTTGAGATTACCAACTTCAGCTACGTGTCTACCTACATTTGTGCCTAAACCCATTTTTAAAAACAATGTAGCTTCCTACATGAGAAAGAGGATGTATTTTTAATATTGCCACGCCAACTGCATTACACATCCTTAACTAAACAAATCATCCTGCATAAAAATGCATAGTTACCGACAGTTGCAAAATCCAGTGGCATGGAGAGCACAACACTGGATCCAAACTGGGGTGGCGTAGTGGGCAAAAGAACGATGGATTCAACCCAGATCTTTTGACTGAGGGAGAATGTTTGCATTGTCAGCATTCCGTCCATCATTTGTTTGCTGTAGTTACTGACAGTGCCTATATAATAACTGAATAATAGATGGTCGCCATAACATCATATCCTCTTTCCTCACATGCCACAATAATTGTAATTTTTTTTAAATACAGGTTGAATATTTTCGTTGTGCATATATATTTCAAATATATGTGAAAGTTTTCACTGAACCAGTGTATTCTAAGACATGCATGTAATGTGAAACATTTTGATACTTCTTCCACGGAATGTTTTCTTTTTATTGTCCTTTGGAATACATTTGACTTTGATACAAATTCACACAAACATTACATTTTATTCTCTGAGCAACTGTTAATGATTCAGTGAGATATGTGGTACACAGTGGCGTAGAGAGCCCATTCACTAGCCTCTTTCTGATAATCTGTGTTGATGAGGCATTTATTGAGAGATAAAAAGGTGAATTTTATGAAAATAATAAGTAGGATGTCTTATTGCACACAGATATATCTCAGCTCTCCAGCGACATTTTGCAATCAATTCATATCACTGCAGATTGTACACCCTATTCAGTGCCCTCTTTATTCTTCTACATGCCATTGTAGGTAGATGTAAAACAGGTGATTGCGCGCAGTTTTTTTTAATAACCTTTATTTTTATTTTGCAATAACATAACAGGTGTATTTGTAAAGTGCACGATTACCCAAGGGTGTCCTAGCGCTGAATAACAGATGTTTGTTGTTACCCAACTCAATGGTACTCATTTTATTGACCTCAAATGGATGAAAGGCTGAGTGGACCGGCCGGTGTTTGAACCTGTGACCATGAGGTCGAACACAGGCCCCTGCAGTGGCTGCGTTAGTCCACTGACCCACCAGACCTGGCTACAATGGGTGCACATTGTCGGCATGTGGGCAGTGAGAGACCTATCACAGCAGTTCACACAATGGAAAAAAAAGCAGTCAGCTTCCAATCATACATAGTTTCAAAACCCGAGGCCTGGGGATGGTTCCCTCATGGTATGCCCTATTGAGCCTGTTCCGACCCACTGCTGGCCAATTCTGAACCATTCTATTCACTCCCAGCCCCTTCTGATGGAGATGGCGCTCAGTTACCGTTGTCTATTATGATCTCCTTTTCTAAGCCTAAAATCCAGCAGTAAGTATTAGTTACAGCACAACAGCCAGTGTCACTATATTAATGCCTGGGATAAAAGACTAAAAGGTGAGCTATATTAAGTCTATATCTAAGCAGATAAAATCGCAGATGGTTACGTGGTAGAGTCTAAAGGTAGGGCTCTATACGATCTCTTGTTACTGGCAATTGATGGTCAACTACGCTTTTTTTTACTAAGACCTTGAAGTTCCCTTCATGGAGAGAAATTCGGCTTTTAGATGTTTTTTGAGTAAAAAGGTAATATTGCGTTGTCTATGAAAGTATTCAGGCCTCCCAAGCACCAAATTGTTCCTTAATATACCTTAGCCACAGTATGCGACGAACATAATCAAGCTGTAAGCAGTTAGTGATTACATCCTGAATAAGGAGAGTTTCTTCCTTGGACAAGATAGAGTGCCACAGCATAAGTTGTGCTAACAACGCTGAGCTCTATGTATGGTAGGCCGAATTCTGCATGAGAAGCGTAAGCAGACACATTAGTGGGAACAGATAATAATCTCCTCAAAATCGGATTCTCACTGGTCTGCAGGTGCGAAGTGTTGGTGTTTCCCCATATTCCTGCACTATAAATACAGACAGAACAATAGTGAGTGTGCCTTATAGATATTAACCATTACATCCAGGGGCTTAGAGCATAACTTGCCCGCAAATCTAATGGTTGCCTCTGTCATTTTGTCAAACTGGGGTTTCCTAATCTTCATAAGCTGTGTCCAGGTACATTTACAGTCCAAAGGTACCACCAGGTACGCAAAGGATGGAACACATAAAAGTTTAGCACCATTAATAAAATGGGATTTCAGGTTCTTCGGAGCGCCTCCACAGATTATAGTGTGATTTAGCAATGGTATGCAGACAAAATATCGAAACCAAAATATCATCATACCAAAATATTGTGTCTAAAATGTCATGATATATAAATATTGTCTGCAAAAATAACGTTGAGTGGGCCTATGGTTACTGCGCTCCTTAGTACATTAGCCATTTGAGGTGCCCATAAATCAACGTTATCGCAGAAAAGATCAATTGATAACCCATCCGGACCAGGGGCCATATTTCTTGCACTGCATTTTATTGCAGCTCTACCCTCCTCTAAGTTAATCAGTGCGAACTCCAAGGTGTCTCATTGATGATTGTCCACTATAAGATCAAGATGACTGTCTGGAGCAGTGCTAGTGTCATAGACTTTGGAAAAGTACTCCACCCACTTAAATTGTGGGATAGTGAAATACAGAGTTGTATTGTGGCTTTCTCCCCCAAAAAATGGACATTTATCGTTTTCCAAAAGAGATGGTTGTCATTCTTTGAGCTGGCCACATGAAGCTGTTCCCGTTTATCCCGCCTTATAGCGGACTCCCTTTTACTTATAGTCTGTTTATAGTTCCATCTACATAAGTTTACTTCCCCTAGCTCCCTGTTCAACCGCTTCAGGACAAGAATAAGATTTCTATGCACCTGTGGAAAGGCCCCATCAAACCACTTATGAGTGGGGGAGTCCCTGCCGGTATTCACAGGCATTAGTAAATCAGATACAGTACTGCAGATCTCATTCCATTCCTTCAGAATACACAAATGAGCTATTTCATCTGCCAAGCACACCATCAACTGTTTCCCTTTTACGGCTACAACGTCGGCTAGGAGGTGCTTTTGGTCCACCGTTATCCATTTACGATACATACCCCTATTATGGTTGGCTTCAATTGGTAAAATAGAAAATGCTGGAGAGGATTGTACATAACGCACAGTCAGAGAACAAGCCATAGGATTATGGTCACTCAGACAATTATCAATAATCGTGAAGTCAGCATATATCTATACTGCTCTGAAAAGACAATAAATCAATTAAGCTGCCAGATCCTTTGCCAGTTATTGTAATTTGTTTGTGTATTGGTGCAGCAGTGAACTCAAGTGAAAGTAAAAGAGAATGTTTTCTTAGCATTGAATTAAGAGTGTCACCACAAGTGCTGTGCTGAAAGTGGAAATAATCCCCATTATCACATCCCAGTGCACCCCAGACAGAGGTTCTAGAAATAGGACAACGCCTGCAGTTAAAATCTCCCCCAGATTACCTTTAAATCCCCTTTTAGGTTATTCAGATTCTTGCTGAGAGCTCGATCTAGGGAGTCTATTATTTCTGTATTGGAATGATTAAAAATATTATGATAAAAAATGTTAATAATAAAGATTCTCTTTGACTCAAGCTACACACATATGCTCTGAGGATGTGGTGAATCGAGGTTGGTTTTAAAAATCCGACTGTCTAATGCACTTGAACTCAAGATGAGTCATTCTAGAGTAAGCAGGGGCTGAAACTGAGACAAACCCATCAATGTGCATCGAATTGCATTCCCAATTCTCTTGTAGACAAACAATGTGACGATCACATTTATAAGATCGTTTCATCAAACCAGCCACATTCCAAAATAGGCCGTCAAGATCTGCCACAGATGCGACATTCTGTGAGATGATAGGTGTTGCAGATCAGGTTTGTATTGATAAGTCCACAGGCAGAATAGCAGAGTCAATTACTTATGTAGTGATGAAAGTGTTTGCATCATACTGAGAAAGTGCTGGTAGGACTGCCACCCCGTCCATCTTTTTCAATTTATCATGAATGCTAGAGACTGGGCGAACCCTACTTAAGTACAGCCGTCCCTTAGTTTCTAACGTGGGCTCTTTCCCTTTAGCTTGGGTTGCATTAGACCTTATGCCCATCAGGAGTGTCATGCAATGGACTCAGTCTTCCTGCTCAAGCGGTGTGAAACTATTGTAAGACGGGATAGTAAATGAATTACCCAAGGGAGCGGGGTACACAATGGGTCTGGGGAATACCATATTGGGTGGTTTATTAACATAAGCCAGGGGCAGTGTGAGGAGATCCTTCATAGGATAATCTATTTATTAAGGAGCCTACCATCTGGCTCCAATTCCTGTTTGAAATGGTAGCATATCATTCAAGTGTTTTTACTCATAATGAATCCTGCTGCAGCAATTAATATTTAAAGGAGCTTCGTCTGATAGGCTCCAACTCCAGATTGAAATGGAACCTGCCCCAGCTCCCTCTCAAAATATATTATTTACTTATTTATAAACTAATTGACAATTTGATGTAGCCGCTTCTGTACCAAAAGGTATTGGTGCACCTTAAGTATAAATAGGAACAGATACAGAAAGAACTTAGCATAATCAAAAGCAGTGACTTGCTTTCTGAGGTTGAGAAAGCATCAGGCTAGAATGCAATATGCACAAAGACCTTCGTAGACACTGGGTGTGTAATCTTCATCACGGACATTACAGCACCCCGTGACCATACAACGACTCCACTTAAAAGTCATAAGGCTCCAGGGGCCTCCTGTGACCTCCCACTGTAATGCGCTATAATTATATGAAATTGTTGTACCTTGCTAAAAACATGTAATGAGCTCACTGTAGTCTTTATCCAGGTCCCCGTTGAATGGCATTATGCACACATATGATGAGTTTCAGCTCCCCCAGTAGGTTCTTGAGGCCCATCATAGAGTATATTCCAACTCCCCATTGACATGCATCAGTGGTAAAGTGATTTTTCCTCTATTTACTTAAATATTTTAAAGAACATTGGGAAATGCAACAAGTGTGAGGGCGTGAGTAATGCATGCAGAATTAAGTCCACCTAACGCCTATGGACATTATGTACCTGTTTTGAGTTTCTTCCTACTGAAGCATGCTAATGACCCTGCACCAGTATGTGTCTCTTCCAAACGAGAGCATGTTTTACTCCATAGAGGCAACAGCATTCTTCCTGGTGGGTGGTAGTGTCCTCAACCTGGCTGGCATGCTGAGCAGGACTGAAGCCATTTAAGTGCATGGTACACACGATTTAGTTTGCCCCAAATAATTATTCACTGCTTCACCAAATGCATAAATAATGACTGACACATTAGAGGTTTCTTAGGAGCCTCCTGGTGGCGCTACCGAATGTTGGGGTGCCCGAACACAAACAGTATTCCCTCCCTGCCTCCCTCTCTCTCTCACACTCTTGAGGCCTCTTTTTCACCCCCGCTTTCTCTCATTGTAACAGTTTTCCCATCTGCGTCCTCCTTTTTTTCTGCCTTATTTGCCCCGTCTCGCTGCGAGCCAAAGATTGAAGATGAAAAAGCCTCCCAAAATGAGTGCAGTGTCTCCCACGTGCAAATTAAGCACCTGCAAAATTCACAACTTGACCAGCCGTTTTAGACTACGGAATGCTGCCACCGCAGTCGGGATTCGCCAATACAGATGCCATGCTGCGGCAGGCGTGTGTTTAGTTCACCTCATTTTCCTGGTGCTGTGCCACATTGGCATTGCACCTTTGAAAACGTGCTCTAAAAGCCTATCGATACAATACAAAGATACAAAGTGACTCACTGTTTCTACAAAGGTGGCTTACAGTTAAATAAACAAATAACAAGCACGACTGTAAAACTGGTGTTGCTTTTTTTCTTTCGAAAGGCTTTTTCCGCTAAGTATTCATGTTGCAGAAGAAAGCTACATCACCTGAAAGTTCAAAAGTCGTACAGACATCGTACTCTGGGGTGCAGCCATCCTCCCGGAAGGCGCTTTCCTATCAAGGACTTTACTTATATACAATGTGCACAAATATCACGAGCTCATTGTTTGTAGTCCTGTTCTACTGAAAGCAGAAACTCCTTGTGTAAACTCACCTCACATTTACATGACCTGTGGGCGGCCCTTATCTTATTTATTGTGTGATTTTTAGTTGAAGTATTTTGGGAAATAATCAGTGAGTAAGTTTAGATACCACAAATTACTCTGCATCAATTTATGCACTTTAAGCCGAGTAGCATCTGTGTATCATAACATGAAACACTCAAACTCTCACTTTGGACTCCAAGTTGTCCACAGAGTGGGTGCAAAACCACTGTTCCATTGTCCCGTAATTCCGGTACCCATGTGTCCGATTTCAGGGCTGTACAAACCAATTGTTTAGGGAAGAGCATGAGGCTCGTAGTATAAACAAACTCTTCAATGTATGCACATATAGCCTGGGGCAGCAGTTCAACTTTGAATGTGCTGGGCGAACAAAGTGTCCCACTGCTTACCAAAAACCAAAATAAAACAACCCCTCCCTCCAAAAGCCCAAAATGAAACAACAAGCATCATGCAACATAAAAATAAACAAAATCCCTACACTCACCTGCTTTACATTGACATTTTAAATAAATAACATTAGATTATTGGTACCTTCCCACGGGGCGCACTACTTTCTCGGAGCTCTTCCGCCATCTGTGGGGGGGTCGAAGAGCTCCCCTTACCAATCCAGAGGCTTCCCTAACCAATCCAGATGTTGCTCTCATGCTGTTAACCTGCATGAAAGAAGCACCAGGATTGGATGGAGCGGGTTGGATGGAAGCTCCTTCAGGCCCTGGAGGCCTGTGCTTGCTCTCCATCCAGCTGTTTAAGATATTTTGGGTAGGAGAGCTTCAAAGTGCGCATGTCAGGCTGGGCTTCGCAAGACAGACAGCCAAACTGACATGCGCACTTTGAAGTGTCATGCCTACCTCTGCCCCAGTCGTCAATGCTGGCTATCAGTATCAGAGGACACGCCCTTCATTTCCCTCATCTCAGGGGCAAGTTCATTTCATTGGCATTTTATTTTTCACATTTGCTACGCTTGGCTCGCAGCAGGTGGGGCGGCGATGCTCTTCTACCCTCAGGAAGAAACCGCTGCTGCATGTAAGGCTGATGTTGGGCTGGGCCGACTAAGTTGATGAATGCAGTGAGAAAAATGCACTTGTGGTAAAGAGTTCTATGCCATCTCTTTCCAATCAATAGTGGGAAGGTAATGGGCATGCATTTGCTAACATTATCACCCAAGACTAGAGCTAAATTTAGGGGCCTGCTCCCATCAAAAAATAACCTAGGCTCCCTAACCTGTCTTTAGGACATAAGTAACTTTGAGAAGCAGTCTGCACTAACAACTAGAACCACAGAAAGCCATGGAGGTTCCTACCAGTGAGTAGGTAAATACATTCGATATTGCCAATTAATAAAAATCATTGCAATAAACACAAGCATTAATACAATTTACCATCTAGCATATGATAAATAATGACAGTAACTTCATTAAAACGTATAAAAGAACACAGCAAAATGAGCGACTGTGAATTAAGTTGAAATCAATTATTTACATTTAATAGTAGCTTCATAGAATTCGTAATATTTGTAAAGCGACCAAGGTTGCTACTCGCTGGGGACAATCATACATTTTAATTGAAAGGGCCAGTGTTTGCTGTGTGAGCTGCCATTTTACTTGAAGCATAAGCCTGGTGGCCTTGCAAGGAAGCTGAATACTGTGACCGTTCAAGAGAGCCATCACTGCAGGGCGGCAGGACTAATCTGAAGGTCCCTCAAAGCTGGGTATTACATATTCCATCCTTGGCTATGGCCACATAGAAGATCCGTTTAACTCAAAGGGAAATCCCTGGACTACATACACTTTTCTCCAGATGCTTATCTCTCATGCACATCAATCATTGAAGCAACACAGTTTTCATTATATATCAAGCCCACACAAAAATATGACGTTTACACTCTTCGTGTTTTATTAAGGTAATTCTTCTTAAGTTAAAATTCAGAGCACTGTCTGAAAGGCATCATTAAAAACATATATAATTTTATCAAATTTGAACAAATTAATTGCAGTGTTACAAAAAAATATACAATATTAAAAAGACAATTTTTTTTTTAAAGTTATGACCATTCAATAACCACAGTTTCAAAATGCATAATAAATCATAAAAACCAGGAAACAACCCCTCCAACATGTAGCTGAAAAGTATTCCCTACTACTGTATTATCCTAACCCAATATCCTCATACAATTTTCACAAAAAGAGATAAAGATCACAGTATCCAAAATCAAGGTATATCTGCTATCTGGTTGGGGTTCTGTTGGGTTCTATTTATCTGTGCGTCGACGCGTTTCGGTGTTCTTTCACTGATATTTTAACACCTTCTTCAGGACAGCAAAATTCATGGGGTTCATCGTTTATACATATCCTTTTTATATCAAGGGGAAGGATAACAATGTTTGAGTTCCTTCTTGCACTTTTTCTTCATCGATCTATGTTAGGCTAATGCTTTCCGATTTGGATAGATCTCCCTTTTTTGATTCAGGGCAGCATTCGCTCAATCGAGGACCATGACTGTCAGGTCTATTGCGCTCCTCTCTCTCCTCTCGTATATTTATAATTCACCTTTTAGCGCCTTGACCGGATGAGGTGTCACTCTCTATTCTTCCATTGATATTTCACATAGAAGATCCGGCCAAGACTGCTTCCAAGTGGTACCAGGTTTTTGATGGACAAGCTCCCAATATGGAATGTTGAATGTGGTTGTGGGCTCCAAGAAGTATAGGAGTGCAGAACTGTCCATGCATGCCTTTTCTGGGCAAACTCTGTCTTATCAATGGTCCAACATTGTAGCTTAGCAGCCTTGTTGGTGATCTTTTTGAAGGCAATGAAGTTCAGTTTTGAATTCCTGCATTATCTAGATTTCAGTTGTTTAAGGCCTGCTGAAGGACCACTGACCACAATTTTTTGATTAGGCTGCCTCCTCATTTCTGACCAACACGATGTGGCCAGTGAAGCCTGTGGAGCTTCTCTAAGCTTCCAACAAAGTTTGATAACAGTGCCTGTTTGACCGGGTTTTGATGGAACAGGGCAAATTCCAGTCTCACCTGTGATTGGAATATATATAGCGGAAGCCAGAAGATGCGTTTATACAGGGTCGATTCAAGCTGATTTATTGTTGTTGCATCACTCCCCTTTAACAATTCGGAACCGTATGTGAGTGATGGGAGGAACGTTGCCCTAATTACCTCTAGCAGATAGTGCTGTGATGTGCTACCAATCGTTTTTTGCAGTAGTTTAAATGCACACCATAGTTTGTTAACAAGGGCTCTTCTTTGGTTTAGGTGCTCTCTGAATACTAATTGGGCATCTATTACGGCACATAAATAGTTGTATATTTTAACCAGGTCTAAGGGTTTTCCGGCATCTTTCCACTTGAAACTAGGATGGTTGCACCTGGAGTTGGTTGAAAAGCATATCACTTTTATGTTGTTATTATTTAATACCATCCTTAACATTTGGGTGCATTGTACCAAGTGGGTAATTAAACGCTGTAGGCCAATCAGGGTTTGGTTTAGTAGAACAATGTAATCAGCATATTGGAGACATCTGAGTGGTTCATCTGCTAGTTAGGAGGATCGCTTGCCACTTCCGATAGTTGACTGCCAAGACTGACCATGTACATTTTAAATTGGCATGGGGACTTGCACGCACACCGTTTAATGGCCATTACTGATTTCAACTTGGTCCCAAGTATCTGAGTACAGATTGATCATGGCCTCTAGTAGCTTTGGTGGTACTCTCCAGCTGTCCATTTTAGCCCAAAGACAGTCCCTCGGTACCTTGTCAAATGCTGCTTTCCGATCCACAAATCAGATGTAGATTTTTGAGCTTTTGGCTTTGTACTTTTCAACGAGGAGGCTAAGAGGTTAGTCATTTATTCATGCCTGCCCTGAAGCCTGTGTGCATTTTCAGGATGATATTTGCAGAAGAAACCCAGACTTCCAACTCAACTAAAAGATTAGAGGCGCAGATCTTTGCTTCAACATCAGTAAGAGCAATCAATCTATAGTTTGCTGGATTGGTCTGCAAGCTTGCCTTGGTGCACAGAAGCTAGACCCTAGGTGCTACGTTATATATATTGCGCTGGTGCGAGAGCAATCGGGCACCGTCGCATGGACGTCTCTTTCATGTTAGTCAGTGCAAATGTCTTTTTATTTAACACGTTGATGTGCTGCAAATGTCAGCACAAAACTACGTCAGTACGAGTGTAACATAGTATCGCAGAAGTGCTGGTTCAAAACTGAACTAGCATTGGTGCAATGTATGTAATCCTGCCAGGGCACAAGTCCTAAACAAGCATTTGCAATGCAATAGGTCTCGCATTTATAAATTACAGTGCCAATAGCTTAAACTTTCATAAATGCGAGACCTATTGCATTGCAAATGCTTGTTTTCAGAAGTAGTGATGTAGTAAACCAGACTGCCCTCATATGAGTGTTGTTAGTACTTGGAGTGAGTTTTGCTGAGATAAGAGCCATGGCCAAAGACAACGTTTGATGTTGTGTAGGATTAGATAGTACTGAGGACATGCATGTACCCAGGAAATCCATAATTGCCTCCACAGCAGGCCCTGCCCATGTAAGACATTTTAAATTAAAGGCCCTGGATGATGTTAGCAAGTCATTCGTATGAAGGGCCCTTGGTAGGCATGGCAGTAACTCCACATGCTGAGGAAGTTGATCGCTCTCTCGTCTAGCTGTTATGTCATAGCGGGTGATCCTTGAAAACAACTCAGAGTCTCCCAAGGTATAGTCCAGAATAACATTGGTTTTATGTAATAGCCTAGTAAAAACTGCCAGTTGGTCCTGGGGAAGACAGCCATTTAGAGTGTAACAACCAATATTTTCCAGAGCCGCAATGCATGATTTTCCATGTTGGTTGGTTTCGCTGTAAGTTGAAATTACTGCTGGCAGTGTTTGAATCAAATGTATTTAACACTCTTGAGGTGATGGTGGACTACTTTGCGGTACGTGCATATTAAAATCCCATGATAGTACCAGGCGTGCTTGCGAAATAGTATATTGTAGAGATTTAAGTAGAGCTATCAATGGCTCAGTTTTTCCATCTTTGCTCCTGTGACCCGGATGAATGTATAAATTGCAAATAAAGAGGCTAAAATGATTTTGTGTTGTGGAAATGACTGAGAGTTTGACATATTTAGTCGAAGGTAATCCCAGGTGGATATATGTGACCACTGAAGGTGGGTTCAAGTATTTATAGAAAGTATATATAGAAAGAACACCTGTGGCTCTTCTTACCTGTTTTGTTTTAGTTACTTTAAGAAGGACGTTAGTTGCTAGCCCTAGCCCATCCTATACCAGCCTAGATTCCTGGACTAGAGATCCACTTAAGACTCTTTCAGTCTTTCCATCTCTTAATATTGAAGATTTGGATTCTTTACTGAATAAAACTAAATCTGGTTCTCCGTTGGATCCCTGTCCACTGAAGGTGCTGAAGGAGTGTAGGGCCACCTTGCTACCTCCATTATTGGAGGTGATGAATGGTGCGATACTTCAGGGAATCTTCCCATTAGCCTGGAAAAAGGCTATAGTTAAGCCCCTACTTAAAAAGCCCACCCTGGACCCGAAAACACTCAAAAATTTTAGACCCATTTCCTTGTTGCCAGCTCCGGCTAAAATGTTGGAATCCCACCTCAATTTACATCTAAATACCTTTCTTGACTCCTCTGGGTTCCTGGACCAGTCCCAACATGGGTTCAGGAAACTCCACAGTACTGAGTCAGCACTCACGGTGGTGATGAATAACATTCGAGCTAAGGTGGACCAGGGACAGACCACATTGCTGGTCCTACTTGATCTGACGGCTGCATTTGATACCCTGTCTCCCTCGACTTTAACAGCTCGTCTGAGGGAGATAGGGGTACAGGGCCCAGCGCTTGGCCTCCTGTCCTCGTTTCTGGCTCTAAGAGAGCAGAGGTCAAGCTTGGAGAGTTCCTCTCCCCTGCCAAACCAGTGCAATGTGGGGTGCCGCAAGGGTCGGCGTTAAGCCCGACCCTGTTCAACATCTATGTGGCCCCACTTGCTAGGTTAGTTAAATCGCAGGGGATGGAGGTGGTATCATATGCAGATGATACTCAGATCATGGTGTCCCTGGCTCATTCGGTCGGCACCGTTGCATTCAGCTTCAGGAACTGCATGCAAGCAGTTTCTGAATGGATGATTCAAAATTCATTAAAGCTAAACGGTGATAAAACCGAGGTGCTGATCTTTGGCAATAACCGGGATGTGTGGTCCAGTGAGTGGTGGCCCCCCTCATTGGGAGCCTGTCCGACTCCTGTGCACTCAGCCAGGAACCTTGGTGTTTTTATGGACACTTCGTTGTCTATGAACATCCAGGTTAATAGAACTGTGGCCACATGCTGGGGAGTTATTAGGATTCTCAGAAGAATCGCTCACTACCTGTCCTCTCCGGCTCGGAAACAGACCGTGGTCGCGCTGGTCGCCTCCCGGCTAGATTATTGCAACGCTTTGTATGTAAATATCAACAAGGCCCTTATCCAACGCCTGCAGAGTGTGCAGAACGCGGCTGCCAGATTTGTTCTGGACATTCCCTTCTCTTCCTCTGCCATGCTAGCCAGGAAGGACCTCCATTGGCTTCCGATCCAGTTTAGAATTTCGTTCAAAATTCTTTGTCTGGTTTTCGGTGCCTTACTGGCGGGCCCCTCGGATGCCTTAGGCTCCTTGCTAACTTTTTATACTCCCAGCAGGAACCTTCGCTCCTCCCACATGAATCTTCTATGCATTCCCCGTATCAGGAAGGTCAGATGGGGAGGAAGGGCATTTTTTAATGTGGCTCCTCGATTGTGGAATTCCCTGCCTGCTGAGATTAAGGTGCAACCGTCTTTGTTCCTCTTTAAAAAGGCCTTAAAAACTTGGTATTTTAAGGAGGCCTATTAGCAAGCTCTCACCGGGCATGAGACAGGTATTTGGATTAGGCGCCTTGACGCCCTTTGGGCTAAGTAGCGCAATATAAAACGCCTTTCAATTCAATTCAATTCAAGATAGATTTCCTTAAATCCAGTAAGTGGGTTGGAGTTTGCGGCTTAGTTTCCTGCAGTAGCAGGATATCAACGTTTCGAAGATAGGTAGTAAAGTCGTTCTCACCCACCTTACTCCTAAGGCCATTCACTTTCCAGGAACACAGTTTTAGAGGATGGTGTTCATGGATAGGGCCCTCTTGGTTTTGAGTTCATACCTCCCACACATCTCCTGAAGTAGGACCCTACTGTGATTGAAGGGAGGTGTATTGATATGCTGAATGCTTAAGATTTACAGTGCATTTCATTGTATTTGTTGGTCTGTTGGACCTAGTGTGCCCTCTAATATACCTCTTACTGGTGTTGACCTATTTGATGGTGGTCTCTGCAAAGGAAAGGAGGGCTCAGGTAAGACTCTGGCCTTCCTATTTTAATGACCCATTTAGAGAAACTCTCCCTCTTTTGCCATACCTGGGTTGCCACGGTTGGATTACCCCAAGTGACTACTGGTATATTCCTGCCTGAGATGGACGAAACAGGCTTGAATTCTATATGATGGGAATGCTTAGTCTTGTATAGTAGAACCAATTCAAGCTTTACTGAGTCCATATCATTGATGTCTTCATGAGATTATAGCAATGTCCTCTGCACAGGGTGAAAAGATGACCAAGTAGAAGGTTCTTGTTGTGACTGATGCAAAAAACTTGTTTGAGCTGAAGACATGTGTCCTTGCTGCAATTGACTAGGCCGCTGAGGCTACTTTGTTGTAGCAGAGTAACTATCCAGGTTCCAAGACATTGTACATGGATGGAAATGCCAGAAACTTTCTTTGGAAACAGAGTAATGTTATGTTCCGTGGTATTTTCAGTTGAGTGGGCCATACAAATATTTTTTCTAATGATTGGAGAAACTCTACATTCCGGGTACATCTCACATAGATTGAGCTTAGTAATACCTCATGGGGAGGGGAGTAGCACCGTGTTCCGATTAATGGCAGTGTGAGTGAACCGTATCAATTTAAAACCTACCAAATACACACATAATTTCTAGGAACCGAGGAAATCTATGGCCCCTATAAATCATACTTAGTTGAACCGCATATTTCTTTCCATGGAAAATAGGCAATTCCCCACCAAATCATACCTGGAACTGAGTAGTTCACTACCTAGCTGTACATTAAAATTACTATGTTCCTCTAAATCAGATGTTGGTTGGAATCGACAAACACTTTCCAAGAAGTGAGAGGCCTCTCCAGGCAGTTCGGGATGGACCGTTTACATGAGGATCAGGGCCAGTAATGATCTATATAATGTGGACCTCTGTATAGAGAGGCAGAGAACGCAACAATTATGGGTTGGACGGCTACCCCGAGAAGTTGGCTGTGGTTTAGACTATTTGTAAGCATCCCAACCGTTGCTTTTTGTGTGTTTGGTGCCTCTTGCCTTCCGTAAGGCCACAGGGCTGGATGAATGTCAATAGCCTTGTGTGAGCGGACAAAGTTCATGGCTTCCAAACTTGACAGAATTTCTTTCGACGGTGTGCCCTTGGTTCGCACCCTCATGCCAGGTAGGGTCTTTAGTTTGTCTGTGCCTTTCAAATTCAATAGGTGGGCCCTCCACTTTTCCAAGTGCCAGGTTCAGTTCTATTTCAGGGTACCATGCAGAGTAGACGTTGGCTTTGTCAGTCACTTCCCAGTTCAACAAAGAATCTTTACAACACCTATGGAAATACGGTTACTACTTATCACCTAGTCTGCTTCACAGCAAAATTACTTTCTGGTACCCTATTGTATCCCTCGCAGCCATCAGGAGATCAGCTCAATATGATCTTATTTTAGTAACACACACTCATTGGCCTAGTCAGCCTCAGCCTTAAGCAACAGTTCAACCAGTCTTGCGTCTGCTTCCAAGTTATGCAACACATACATTCCTGGTTTGTCTGTCTTCCCAACATATTCAGATTTCCAGCCATATTTTGTTTATTTGAGAGTGCACATACACATCTTGGCTCCTGTGGCAACAGGCCATACACTGACTCCAAATGCTCCCTTCTGACCGTCAAATCCGGTTGACCCAACGATAGATGCCCACCACATATTTTGAAGGAGGTCTGCTCAGCCTTCCCACTAAGCATCCTTTCATTTTTAAATGAATCACTTTTACAAGGCAAGGTTCCTGAAAATGTCAAGAATGCCACGGTGATCCCACTAGTGAAAAAACCCGGAGCAGACCCCTTGGATCCGACCAATTACAGGCCCATCTCCCTCCTCCATTTTTTGTCTAAACTACTCGAGGCTCACGTGTCTAGATGTCTATCTAACTTCATTGAAAACGCTGAGTACTTAGAGCCGAACCAAGCAGGTTTTCGGCCATCTCACTCAACTGAAACTGTGATTCTGGGAGTTCAGGATACTTTAAGATCTAACGCGGACAAGGGCATCCACCAGGCCCTGGTGCTTCTTCATCTGCCGGCTGCGTTTGACACGGTTGATTATAACATAGTGATGAACCGTGTCGAGCAGGCCGGCCTCAGGGGTCCCGCCCTGAATTGGATAGCTTCTTTTATTACGAACCATACACAGTCAGTGAGATTGGGGACATTTACAGCCCCCAGGACCTCTTTTACCTGTGGGGTCCCTCATCGAAGTTGAATACTACATTTAGTGGTTAACCTGTCTTTTTATAGCATTCAAAGACAATTTTATGCCTATTTTAGTATTCAATAGTGTTCTTTTGGAGAAGGCTAGTGCAAGAAGACTACTGATATGTGAGTGGTACTTCTTGAATACTAAAAGAATACTAAGCACATACTTATTTGTAATCGCATAGTCTTCATTTACAATGCAGAACATTTAGTGAATGCAAACAATTTGAATACTACTGGACTTTAAACAGACTACTATTAACATTCTATTCAAGCTGCATGCTGAATGGTAGATCGGTGCCTTATTTATTACACTATTTTCATGCCTTATTTATTATACTATTGTGGTGTTTGTGTAGTGTAGGGTAGTGTTTTAAGGTTTAGGGTAGTGCTAGGGGATCGTGCAGGGTATTGATTGAGTGTAGGGACCGGACTGGTGGTTGGGGAGGGTCGTGCTGGGGTAGAGTTTTAGGATAGTGTTGTGGTGTTTAGTGTAGTATAGGGTAGTGTTTCAGGTTTTAGGGTATAGTGCTCGGGGGTCATACAGGGTAATGTTGGAGTGTGGGGACCGAACTGGAGGTCGTGCTGGTGGTAGTGTTTTAGGGTTTAGGGTAGTGTTGTGGTGTTTGTGTAGTGTAGGGTAGTGTTTAGGGTAGTGCTGGGGGGTTGTGCAGGGTAGTGTTTGAGTGTAGGGACCGGACTGGGTGTCGTGCTGGAGGTAGTGTTTTAGGGTTTAGGATAGTGCTGGGGGGGCGTGCAGGGTAGTGTTTAAGTGTGGGGACCGGACTGGGGGTAGGGGGAGGGTCGTGGTGGGGGTAGTGATTTAGGGTAGTGTTGTGGTATTTGTGTAGTGTAGGGTCGTGTTTTAGGGTAGTGCTGGGGGTCGTGCAGGGTAGTGTTTGAGTGTAGGGACCGGACTGGAGGTCGGGGGTTGTGCTGGGTGTAGTGTTTTAGGGTTTAGGGTAGTGTTGTGGTGCTAGTGTAGTGTAGGGTAGTGTTTTAGGATTTCGGGTAGTGTCCGGGGTTGTGCAGGGTAGTGGTACAGTGTAGTGTCACCTCTCCTGCCCCGTCACCTCTCCTGCCCTTCACTTCTCCTGCCCTGGCACCTCTTCTGCCCCGTCACCTCTCCTGCCCCGTCACCTCTCCTGCCCCGTCACCTCTCCATCCCTGTTGCCTCTCCTTCCCTGTCACTTTTACCTGCCCCTTCACTTCTCCTGCCCTGTCACTTCTCCTGCTCCGTTACTTCTCCTGCCCATTATTTCTCCTGCACGGTCACCTCTCCCACCCCATCACCTCTCCTTTCTTGTCTCCTCTTCTGTCCCTTCATTACTCCTGCCCAGCTCACTCTGTGTATAACATTGACAAATTTCACATGGTGGCAAGTTCCCCACGGTACTCTGTCTGGGGAAGCTCCTCTGTAATCACTAACTCAGCATGATGTGCTAAAGGCAGAAGGCGGCGCTTTGTCATTCGAAAGGGGATAATCAGCCTCAATCGGAATGACAATGGGCCTGCCCTCAGTCTATGAGAGCTCAGGGACGGATTGCTGCAGGGCCTGCCCACAGTCTGTGAGAGCTCAGGGAGGGGCTGCTGCAGGGCCCGCCATCAGTGTGTGGCGCTCAGGGAAGGGCTGCTGCAGCCTTTGGAGTTCAACAGAGAACTGCGAGCCGCCCCTGGAAGCTGAAAGAAAAAGTTATTGTTTTTAAGTGGGACTATTCTTGCCGTTCCGGTATGCTCTTTTGAAATTATTTTTAAAAGTATAGGGGCACGCTGTGCCCTTCCGATCCCGCCCACTTCTACCACTGCAAACATCATCAATTTACAACCAATAATCCTTTATAGTGCACAACACAAAGTAATTGTGCCGAATTTCAGGTAACCATGTCACATATTCAGAGATGGATGAACTTTAACCACCTCAAACTTAACCCGGGCAAGACAGAACTTGTCTTGCTCGGGAAAAGTGAATTGAGCTGGGGTCGACACTTCTGGCCACTCGACATGGGATCTCCTCCCGCTAAGACCCACTCGGTCAAAAGCCTAGGGATCACTATTAGCGCAGATCTTTCTCTTAAATGACAGGTAGGAGCTGTCGTATCTTCCAGCTTCTTCCAACTCAGACAAATCAGAAAAATAGCTAATTTATTAACACACTCAGCACTCATCCGAGTAGTTATAGCCCTTATACTTTCCTGCCTGGACTTCTCAAATGGCCTCTATCTGGGC
The DNA here is from genome assembly GCF_964261635.1 of Lissotriton helveticus. Lineage (NCBI taxonomy): Eukaryota > Metazoa > Chordata > Amphibia > Caudata > Salamandridae > Lissotriton > Lissotriton helveticus. The sequence continues at coordinate 1,193,719,442 of NC_136059.1, forward strand.
CTTCCAGCAGGTCTGCTGAAACGTCTTCAGATGGTCCAGAACCAGGCGGCCAGACTTATCTGGAAGCAACCCAAGTGGCAATCAGTTAGAGCTGGGTTGGAAAAACTCCACTGGTTGCCAGTGACCCAAAGGATCGCCTTCAAAGTGGGATGTACTACTTTTAAGGCATTGCATGGCAATGGCCCCAAATTCATCAGAAACCTGATCACCAACTATAAACCACCGCGCAACCTACGCTCTGCACACCTTGGCCTAGCAACCGTTCCCCCATTTAGAAAGAAACGTCTAGGAGGTAGTTGCTTTCACTACCTGGCTGCCACCTTCTGGAACTCCCTCCCGCCACCCATTAGGCACTGTAATGATCTTTTGGCGTTTAGGAAGCTCTTGAAAACGTGGCTATTCAAGCAGGCCTACGCTTAGAGTTTGTGCTTCGTTTTCCTTACAAATAGCGCCATGAAACCCACGGGTGTACGTGCGCTCTAGAAATAGTTATTAACATAACATAACATAACATAACAGGACGATGTGCGGTTCATGTGCTGCTCCCAGGTGTGAAGACATTCGCCATAAAATGTGAAAGTTGCTGATGTTCTCTGAAGCTTCCACCTTGGAACCCATCAGATATAGTGATCCAGAAGAGGTGGGTAAATATCCCTATTCTCTTCACCTCCAGATACTTCCAGGTTTACTACAGATCACACATGGCTACAACTCTGCAAAAATGCAAATGCACACAACGGTGCATAGGATAAAAAGACAGCAACCAACAGTCTGTTACATGGACTCAGCTTTCATCCTCAAACATAAAAAAGAGCAAAAAGAAAGAGATCAAGGCAAAAGCAGCGAGAACATAAAAAAGAAAGATACACAATCCAATGAAGATCAGCAGCGATTAATACTTACCTACAGCAAGAAAAGCTATAAAATCCAAATATTGGAATGTGTTAAAGAAAGACCCGGACATAGGCAGTACCATCGGAGTTCGACCGCTGGTGTCATATAGAAGAGTGACAAACCTATCAGACTATCTAGAAGGAAGCCACTTTGAAGAAAATAAACCAGAATCATGGCTTCAGTCAAGATCCAAGGTCTTCACGAAATGCACAACATGCAAATCCTGCAGAATTGGCAAAAATATAAAAACCTTAGAAGACGCGAATGAAAAAATCTTTGAAATAAAAGAAACGATAACCTGTGAATCAACCTATGTGGTATACATTCTGCAGTGTTTCTGCGGGAAACAATATATAGGAAGTACTGTTTGTCCGTTGAAGAAACGTATACGGGAACACACTAGGGCGATACAAAATGCCGACCATACATACGCTATCGCTAAACACATGAACACGCACAGAGGAAAGACGTAGATGGACATTAAATACTCAGGACTGGTGACAGTTCTTCTAAATGAACGAGGAGGTAATCGAACACAAAAACTCAGAAGGCTGGAATCGAGAATGATAATGAGATTCAACGGGCCAACTACGCACCGTCTGCGGAGCGCGCGTAGTGCCACCTGGCTACGCCCGCTACGCAAAATGCGTAGGAGACGGCACTACGCGCACTCTGTGCACGGAGCGTAGCTGGCCGCCCACCCTTAATTGTAACAATTACTGTTCTCTGTCCAATGAGTGCAACAGTAGGGAAAGTGTTGGATAGTGGAGGAGTAGAAATTACTATTCCCACTTCAATAATTGTAACAGTAGGGAAAGTGTTGGATAGCGGAGGGGTACAAATTACTGTTCTCTGTCCAGTGAGTGCAACAGTAGGGAAAGTGTTGGATAGTGGTGGGATAACATTTACTATTCCCACTCAAATCAGTGCAACAGTAGGGAAAGTGTTGGATTGCAGAGGGGTAACAATTAATATTCTAACTCTGATCAGTTGGAAATTAAAAACAAACAAAATATTAACAACAAAAATATTTTAAAAACTAAATAAATAAAAAACATATGAATAGAAATATATTTAATATTAAAAAAATAATATAATGTTAAATATATAAGACAAATACTTACAAATAATATATTCTATATTAGAAATTATTTAGGAACAAAAACATTAATTATTACATAATTTTTTTTTTATTTCCTACCCTATGCCACCACACAATCCGCAACCCATATCTAAATTTTAAAAAGAAATTCTATAATTAACATAATTAATTACCAATTAAAGAAATACTATTAATAAAATAACACAAAATAAAACTCATAAAAATTTAGAAACTTCCCACACTTTACCACTATAACCCCCACAACTCACAGCTAAAATGAAACTGTAGAAAAATGAATTACACAATTAAAACATATTTTGAATTAAAATACGAATAGTAATTAACAACTAATTATAAAGTAAGTAAAATTAATTTACACCCTAACCATTACCCCTATAAAAGAAAACCCACACACAAAAAACATAAACAATTATCCTAATTAAATCTCAATTAATTAATTAATATTAATGATCAATTAATCATTAATTAATTAAGCATAAATTACTTCCCACTCTGTACCCTGATAAACCCCACAACCCACACCTAAAATAAATTACACAATTTCCATATCTAGTTTTCAGTTAATTGATTAATATTAATTAACAACAAATTATTCAATATTTAAACAGAAATTACTTCCCACCCTTTACCCCTATAAACCTCACAACTAGAATTAGTTACACAATTTCCATGATTAATCTTTTTTTTTTTTTTTTTTTGGGTGTAAGACTTTTATTAACGGTTGCTCATTGTACACAGCAATTGCCTACAACCCGGAGGCCGGCTGCAATACTTTGCGATATTTCATCACATACAATACACAGCTATTCAGCCGACAACCTTTGGTCCGGCAGCGATTTATTAACATTGCAGCAGAGAGCTTAGTATCAATTTCTTGACGAATCAAATTCCGTTTCACTTTTACATGTTATAACTAGAACTAAACATGACTCATTAGGTTCAATGATCAGCTGATATTTTTTCATTTATGTTTCCCTTCTCCCACATCAGCACGCTCGCTCAGGCAATCAACTATTCCCCGGGGTTCCTTAGAAGAACTCGCAGGTTAGCCTGTCTTTCCCTTGCATCTGTTATGGGTATCTAAATAGTGAATTAGTTAGCTTACTTCTTCCTCATCCTCCGAGCTGTCTATGTCGTTCTCTGATAGAGGTTCACACAGGTCTCCCCTGTAACCATTCCAGGGCATCCAGATCTTATTCCACTTGCGAGGGTTAGCTCTCATTTTATACACTGCTCGTTCAACCACTAGAAGCATATCCATATTCCTGCACTATTGCGCCAATGTTGGTGCATCCGCCGCCCCCCATTTTTGCGCTATATCTCGCTTGGCTACCATGATGCCCACAGTGGCCCACTGTTGCCCCTGACGTGTCATGTCATTCAGACCCCATATATTCAGTAGGCATGAGCGTGGATCAGGTGTAATGGACATCTCTAGAGTTTGGGACATGGTACGCAGTACCTGTCGCCAGTATTCTGAAATAGTCGGACATTCCCAAAGTGTATGTAACAGTGTGCCCTCCTCCCCGCAGCCCCTGAGACAGTATGGGTGGTCAGCTCTGTGCAGTTTGTGTAAAGTGACCCTCGTCAAGTAGACCCTGTGTAGTATCTTAAACTGTTTTGTGTCACGCTTGCACACTAAATTAACTTGTGTTCAATCTGTTGTTGCGTGCTCTAGGGTGTACTCTCCGTCATGGAGTACTGATATATGCAAGAATAGCGTGACCCTTGATTGGGTGACGTCCCCCAGTCACAGCTAAATCCCAATGGAAGGGTTGTAAAGTTCTTCACTGTTTGGAAACGTGAATCTTCTAAACCAAATCCAAAACTTTCATGTTCCAAAATTCTTTATTTTTTATCATCGTATTATTTTCATATCTTCAATCGGTTCAAAAACAAATCAATGGCATCCAGCCTTATACCCAATAATTAATTCTCCAATGCATTTCGGCTAATGGTTAGCCTTCATCAGGGACTGGGTTCTACAAATCAAAGAAATGTAATCACGTATAAGGATACATCAGGGTACATATATGGTCAAATTATTACTAGTTTCATAGGTACACACGCAATCATTAGATGCACGCGGTACGTCTGTTTTGTGAAACAAAACTGTGATCGGGTGAAATAGTAAAAGAAAGAAAACCACGTTGTTTCGAATGGGTTAGTTGGAAACAATGTGTGCTCGTGTAAGAAAGCCTGGTAACACCCTAAATTGAGAAGGAGGAAAAAATTTTATACTAAAAACGCCAGAAAATGATTACATCACATGCCATGAAAATCAATCACCCGTAGTGACAAGGGTTAAACTAAAACTCCACGTGGATCCCGTGATTAAATCAAGGTCGATAAAATGCAAACTAATACTTGCATAACGCGTGCACCCACTCACCGAAAATAATAAAGGTAAATCCCGTGTGCTTACTCGTGGAGCCAAGAGTTCCGAACGTTCATAACCACCAGTTAGGGAGAACGCTGATCACAGGGTTAGCGTGTCGGGTGATACTAAATCGCCATAGAGTTAATGGACAGTAAAAGCGGACTTCACTCTGGAGGTCCCTGGCCGCCATCTTGGAAAGGGGTAAACGAAAGTGAAAATGAATGTAAAAGGGCATGCTGTGTGTGAGATCGAAACTACATAAGATGTGTTACAGAGGAACGTAATTAAATGTAAACATTCAACTAGGGAGCAATGAGAAATAAACATGCAAACACTCTTTGATTAAGTATGTCATAGTAGTCATTATAGGTAACAACTAAATTCTGTACGATCGTTCATTCCAGTCGGTTTCAAAGTTTCCAATCTAAAAATCCGAAAATTCTCTCGTTGTAACATGTTCTTATTGTTATCCACACCTTCTCGTTTTGCCACAATTTCCAAAATAGTAAACCTCAATTGACTGATGTTATGGGAAGCCTCACAAAAATGAGCTGCAACTGTGGATTTTGTCTGTTTCTTGCGGATATTCGATTTGTGCTCATTTAATCTAGTTTTCATTTTTCTCTCCGTCTTTCCCACATAACCTTGTCCACAGGGACATTTCAACAGGTAAATGACGTTCATCGAATCACAAGTGGCTGATACATGTAGTTTGATCTTATATCCTTTGCTGGGGTGGGTGATGGTATTCCCTCTAATGATGCTGTTGCAGTGACTGCAGTTATAGCATGGCAATGTGCCATGAAAGGTTTCATTTGTTTTCACCTCCTTGGGTTTGATCATGCTTCCCAAATTCTTCGCCCTTTGATAGGCGAATAAAGGCATCTCGCTGAAAATGTTGTTGAAATCAGTTTCTTGAGATAGTATCATCCAGTGTTTTCTGATGATATTTTTGAATGCTTTGCTTTTGGTTGAATATTTTGACACAATCACCACTCTTGTGTTTTCCTTTTTTGTAGTTTGTGTTAGCAAATCCTTCCTATTTTTCTGAGCACATCTCAGTTTGGCGTCATCCAGTATATTTTGAGGATATCCTCTATCTCTGAATCTTAGTTCCATCTCTTTAATTCTGATTTCAGATTTCTCAGGTGTTGATACAATCCTTTGACTCTTAACATTTGAGAGTACGGCAAATGCATCTTTAAAGAGTTTTGATGGAAGCTGTTGTGATGTAACAGATTGTTACGATCTGTTGATTTCCGATAGATATCAGTCTCAAAACGAGAATCTTCTCTGTAGATCTCCACATCTAAGAATGTAATCTTAGTCTCATTAATCTCCGATGTGAATTGAATACGTTCATCACGTGTGTTGAGTTCCATGATAGCTTCCTTAAGTTTTATTTCTGTGCCGGTCCATATGATAAACATATCATCTATGTATCTCAGTATGAGTTTGGTGTGGGACTTCCATGGTTCCTGAGTTAGTATGTGTTCTGTTTCAAATCGTTCCATGTACAAATTCGCATATACGGGAGCTGCCGAATTTCCCATGGCAGTCCCGGTTTGTTGTAAATAGTATTGATCTTTCCATTTGAAGTAACTGTGGAAGAGTAAAATACAATAATTCCATTAGGAAAACTTTAAAATTCAGATCAAGTTCTGTATTCCATAGTGCGTGTTCAATGGCTTCTATCCCATCTTGGTGAGGTATGGATATATATAAAGATTTGACATCCATGCTGCATAATAGTATCTGTTCATACTTTGCTATTTTGACTGTTTCCAGTTTCTCCAAAAAATGGGTCGTGTCCTTCACAAATGTTTTCATCCTCATCACACAAGGCTGCAAATGTCTATCCAATAGTTGCCCTATGGATTGATGCATGCTTCCAACCGTCGACACTATGGGTCGAAAAGGAGGGTTCATAAGGTCCTTGTGTATTTTAGGTAACATGTGTATTGTTGGGCTTCTGGGGTAGCTCGTGATCAGAAATTTCTTTGTTCTTTCATTGATTACCCCATCATTGTATGCTTTATCGATAATGCTTTCCAAAGTTTTCGAGAATTGTTCAGTTGGATTGTGGTCCAAAGGTAAATAGACTTGTGTGTCCCCTAGATGTTTATCCACTTCTTGTTCATAATGTGAAATGTTCATTATCACTATGGCACCTCCTTTGTCAGCTTTCTGACATATGATGTGTGGATTATTCGCTATTTTCCGAAGAGCATCAATTTGTTTCTGTGTGAGGTTGTGTCGTCGGGATTTTTTCTTGAAACTCAGCTTGGATAACTCTAGTCTCACTAGGTTCTCGAACGTGTCCAATGTTTTATGTGACATTGGTGCTACATAAGTGCTACGTGGAGATAATCCCAATAATTGATCCTCTTTTCTGTCACTCTTATCAGTGACAATGTTGTCAAAGAAGTGCCTAAGACGTAGTTTCCTCATTAGTTTGTAAAAACTAACTTCTAGTTCAAGTCTATCCGTTTCTGTGGTTGGAACAAAAGACATACCTTTCTGTAATACCTCAATGGAAATGCCGTCCATTTCAACATCGGAGATGTTGATGACCAAGTTTTTTAACTCATGTTCTTCTTGGGTTTGTCCTTCTTTTTCTCTGCCGCTACACTCCGGGTATTTGGTGGATCCTTTTCTTTTCCCCTTGCCCCTTCTGGGTCTTCTTTTTCTCCTTGGCCCTCCTCTAAAAAAGGCTCCTCTCTTCTTTGTTGTTGTGTTAGGTTTTGACGAACTCCTGCACTTTCCGAGTGTTGTTCAACTCCTGTTTGCTGTTGTTGCCGGGGTCTTCCGGTAGTCTTTGGTCTCGAGGGTTGATCACTATCTGTTGAGGATGTATCTGTGCTCTGTGTGTAAGGTTTGCTTTGTCTACGGCGGGCATATACCTCTGCCCAGGTACATACCTCCCCAAGTTTGTAATCAACCGTGTCTCTTCGTAGTTTCCTAATTTTCCTATCATTAACCTCCTGGGTGTGTTTAGTTAATTGGACATTAATGTCCTCCAAGATCTTTGCCCAATCTTCTGGTGGCGTACTCTTTGTCAATTCTTCAGTTACTGTTTCTATCTCTTTCTGTAACTCTTCTAAAATGACAGATAATTTCTCTATTATAAGGAGGATGAGGTCTAAAGAACACTTGTTCAGGATAGCGAACCACTTTTCTTTAAACTTCACTGAGTTCTTACATAACGAAGGCTTGAGGGCAATCCTCAAGCCCCTTGGGATTCGAAGCGCTCGATGGTATTTTACCAATGTGCTCGCATGTAGTCTCTGATTGATCGCCCTTTTTGAAAGATTAAGTAATTGTCTGGCGTTTTGTTCCTTATTACGATGTGATGTAGTCTCTGATGTATCCTCATGGATCAAAGAATAAATGCGGGTTGCCTCATCTGTTGAAAAGGCAAATGTTTCAACTCGCTGATCTGTAATGTTCAAAATCTCATCGTATTGCATCTCTACTGTAGGTGCCAAGCGTGTGGATCAGGAAAAGTTAATGACAACAGTTTTGTGTCACGCTTGCACACTAAATTAACTTGTGAATCTTCTAAACCGATTGAAGATATGAAAATAATACGATGATAAAAAATAAAGAATTTTGGAACATGAAAGTTTTGGATTTGGTTTAGAAGATTCACGTTTCCAAACAGTGAAGAACTTTACAACCCTTCCATTGGGATTTAGCTGCGACTGGGGGACGTCACCCAATCAAGGGTCACGCTATTCTTGCATATATCAGTTCTCCATGACGGAGAGTACACCCTAGAGCACGCAACAACAGATTGAACACAAGTTAATTTAGTGTGCAAGCGTGACACAAAACTGTTGTCCTGTGTTATTTCAATCCCGGGGGTGTATACTTTCTGGTAGTGGTCAGCTAGGGTTTCTGTTATCATTGATGGGCGCGTGTGTAGTGTCCCCTCAGAATCCCGTAACTGCAGAATATTCCTATTACCTCCCTTCTTTTTGTCCAGCCAGGCCAGGAGCTTACTCGCTTTATCCACAATGTCATAGACTCTGTGTGCTGTTGCCGCAATGTTTTCGACCGTTCTTCGTCTGAGGTGGTCGTCATGGAGCTGCTGACTGAGCCAAAGTGCGTGCAGCGTGTCTGCTGTCGGGTCTGCCATAAGGGCCACATTTGCTCTATTAAGTTCTAACTCTAGGTCTAGCAGTTCTCTCTTTTGTGTACGTTTATATCCCGAAATGGTCGTGATGGCCGTCCTCTCAGCACTGTCTTGTAGGCTTCCCACAAGGTCGTAGGCGATGTTACCGAGGCCGCGTTTGCCGCAAAATAATACTGGGTTTTTTCAATTCCTTGCGTATGGACGGAATCTGGAGATAACCTGGAAAAATAGGGTATATTCTTTTACGAGCCCTTTCCGGGCATGACAAAGTTAATGTGAGCGGAGAATGTTCCGAGATGCCCCTTGGTCTAATCTGCATGTCACCTATGGTGAGGAGGCCGTCGCCCAAGGCAAGGAAATAGTCGATACGAGACAAACTATTATGGACAGCGGAGTAGTAGGTGTATTGCCGGTCCTCAGGGTATAGCTGCCTCCAGACGTCGAGTAGCCCCTGTGCCTCTAGAAACTCACTGAAGCGGGAGGGACCCGAGGTCTGCGTACGGACCGGGAACCTGTCTTGCATGTTATGTGCAACTGCGTTAAAGTCACCTCCTATAATAAGATCCCCTTCCGGAAGCTCCAGCAGGAATTTCCCCAGGTCAGGAAAGGCAACCGTATAGAGTGCTGGTGGAATGTAGACTGACACTATGGTCAGTGGTCTGCCCTCCCATTGTCCATGTGCTGCCGCAAAGCGGCCTTGGTCATTCGTTTTAGTAGTTTGCAGTATGAACGGGGATGACCTTCGCATCAATATACCCGTTCCACGTGACCCTGTGGTGAACTCTGAGTGCACTATCATATGATAAGCCCGTCTATCTAGTGCTCGACTAGCTGCGCCCACCAGGTGTGTCTCCTGAAGAAGAACTAAAGCAGGCCCCACCCTTCGAATACCCTGAAGGACTAGTCCCCGCTTAATCTTGTCTCCCAATCCCCGCACATTCCAAGACATCAATTGTAGAGGCGTTACCGGCCCTGTGCGAAGGTCCCCACTCAGGGAATCAGCCTGTATCTCGTGTGCCATTTCCATTCTGTAGTGGAAGATGCGTTTGCGTTATGTAGTGGGACCCCTGAACCGTCTGTGCGCCGTCCGATGCGTCGGTGTCATTGTGCCTCATCCAACCCCCATGAGTCAAACAGTCAAAAAACCTTGAAATCAACCCCTCCCTTAACTCCCCCCCTCCCTCCCCCCCTGCTACACGGACTTCAAACCGCCCGCCCCCCAAACTTAGCAGAGTGCTTAACCCATCCCCCACACAAATTATACTTGCTCGCTAGGGCGGAGGACTCTCCGAAGCCGGCAGCCTCTCTCACATGATTAATCTTTAATCAATTAATTAATATAAATGAATACCTAATAATTCATTAATTAAAAATAAATTACTCCCTACCCTTTACCTCTATAGATTCCACAACCCACACCTACATTTTTTACATAATTACCATAATTAATGATCAATTGATTAATTAATATTAAATAACAATACATTAATAATTAATTACAAATAAATTACTTCCCATAATTAACACTATAAAATCTCAAGTAAATAAATATTAATAAATAAAAAATAATCATTAATTTATTATAATTAAATTACTTCCCACCCTATTCCCCCATAAACCCACAACCCGTTACGGAACTAAATTTAATTACAATAAAATTGATAACTACTAAAAGTGTAACACATATATTAAAAAACATCAACAATACTTATACAAAAAAACATACATCACATACATTTAAAATATAAACTAAAATACATAACACTAATTTAAAAAAATCGATATTTTAAACAACTATATCTTTGCAAACAATATTAAGGGCTTCTATATTTAAACGATATTTCTTACCTTAGATTCGATATTCTTGACCATGATATTCTTGCTGTCGATATTTCTGTGTCAATATTTTGTCTCAATACCCACGCAAACTCCTTCCATAATCACCCTACCTCCTGCAGTGCACATGCCTGGTCTTGGTAGCTTACAATGTGATGTGATAATATTAAGGATTTCATTTTCAGTAAACCAGACGTACTGACTTTTTCAGAGGGTCAGAATAGCATAATATAAAAAAGTTGGCCTATTGGCTATATCAAGGGATCGGCACATCAACATTTATAAAGCAGACCTATTGTTTATTATCAAAAAGTCACCACTTATAATCTAAAGCAGTGATTCCCAAACTTTTGACTCTGGAGGACCCCCATTGAGTCAACCCAGGAAGCCGGGGACCCCCAAGCAATTTGTAGGATTTCATTTTAAAACATTATAAAAGTAATTCGACAAAATTAAACACACGTGTGCACACAAAACATATACTCGAATTACTAAGGGTTTTAGGGGCATATTTACAAGCCCCTATCACCATGGGAACATCAATATTTATGATGTTCCCGTGGTGAAAGGGGCTTCGCCTTATGTACACAGCAGCTTTAAGCCACTTAATGTGACTTAGCGGTGCCTTGTAAATAAGCCCCCCTTTCACGCAATGCTTAGCATGAAAGGGGTGGGCAGTGGGAGTTGCAGTGGGTGTTCCACCCCAACACCCATTGATTTTGACACTGCCCTCTATTTACAAGGGCAACGTAAATAGGAGGCAGCACAAGATTAAGACCATGGAAAACCTGGTCTTAACTTGGGGAAACAAGGAGAAATACGTTATTTCTCCTCAATATTGCTTTTTCCCATAGAAAAAGCAAAACGCCTTGGATTGTTTATGTTCAGGAAGGTGACACTTCGGGCACATAAACAATCTTTGTTTAAAAAAAAATGTTTTGTAATTTCCACGTGTGCTGTATTAGGCAGCACGCATAGAAGTGAAAAAACAGCATTTCAAAATTGTTCATGTGGAGGAAGTCGCACACAGACACCCTTGCACTATGGTGCAAGGATGCCTGCATTGGCACTACACTGCTAAGTGTAGCACCAGTGCAGCACCAGTGCAGGGGGAAATGCAGGGCTACACAATATTCTTGTAAATATGGTGCAGCCCTGCGTTTCTGAAGTGGCAGAGCATGTCGTTAAGCCAAGGAGGCTAACGACATGCTCCGCCAATTCTATAGTAAATATCCCATTTGTATTTTATATTGAAAGAAATTGCAAAAAAATGAAACATTTTAATGGGAAGGTTGGTGCTGCATCTCCAAGACTAACTTTTGAATGGTTGCTTTTATTTCGCAGTACGAGGCTCCTGCTCCTGCCAGGGCCAGCCTGGAAACGCAAAGCAGCCCTGGCAAATGTTCTCAGACCAGTCCCTGTATGGTGCACACCAAGTGCAGTGAGTGAGCCTGACCACCACAAAGGGGACTTTGGGAGGCTCGCCCACCAACAAATGTAGGAAACAAAGGTGCAGTTTACAAAACAGTTATCATTTTATAATGAATTGTATTCGCTTTTAAAGAATAGTAAATGAAGACCTAACTATGCACCAGGATACAACAATCTTTGTTGGGGTTCTTAAATGATTCCCTTATTATCACCCTCCAACAGGGCCTCATCTCACCATAGCCCATCTGTCACATGTATTTCATTTGTTTTATAGCATCTCTTTTACCATTGTAGGATGTCAAAGCACTTTACATCACACGCATATAGAGAAAATGAATCATACGTGAAAATTAATGTATAGAAAAGGTTACATAAGGCAAATGGGACTACAAGGTGTAGGATTCACATGCCATTCATACTGCTAGTCATTTTTAAAGAGTGCTTGGTCTGGTGAAACACAAACTCGGGATTCAGAACTTAACACAGTGGTTAGCATTAACTTTAACAATAAAAATGTATTTCCATCTAAATAAACCTTTTTAGCAGCATACGGATAATTATAGACTGGGAAGAAAACATAAGTCACTAACTTGTACCATGCAGTTTGCAAGCAGCTCTTTGAGGAGAATTTATAGGTCACTGTGCTAGATTACGATTGTCCCTTATGAATTGCTCAGTAACAAAAGAATCTCAGTATCAAAAGCAGTAACCCACTGACCTATGCATATAAAATAATGTTTTTTAAAATGCATGATACACGTTCTTTGAAGTAGGCATATTAACCCTCTGTGCTACATTAGATAAGTCAAAGCTGGACAAAACTCTCAACTCTCTCCAGCAGATACATTAATCACTGGCATTTTCATGACACTTTTATTGTTGCTCGAAAACTGCTAATTTTACCAGGAACTTTGCAGTGTTTTTCAAACTGCTGACCTTGGGGACCCCCTGGGATTGTGCCATGGACCCCTGGGGGGGAACATCGTTCACAACGCGGTGTTTACACCGGAGTACCTTTACAACGGTGCCATTACAACGTAAGTCGTTATTACGACTTGTGCTGGATGGCGTGGTGTATAAGGAATATTGTAATTTTATATTCCAACACCTTCCCTACTGTTTCGTGGGCTGGTGTTAGAATATAAAATTATAATAATCCACAATCCACGCACACCAAAGCAAGTCGTTGTAACGACTTGCGTTGTAAAGGCAGCGTTGTAAAGTACCGCAATCTAAAAGATCGCGTTGTACTAACGTACATCCACCCCTGGGGGTCCGCGGACCACAGTTTGGGAAACACTGATCTAAAGAGTACATGATATATTTATGCATTGCAATGTTTAGTAAAAGATATTGCCTTAAATATTTTTAATAAAGCTTTTTTTTCCAAACACGTCTTAGAGTCTTTTATATAAACACTTTTAGGCTAAAGTACAGCCATATAACGCACAACAAGGTGTCCCTTCCCTTCAGTTGAAGAGCATAGAGCTACTGCCCAGAGTGCCTTAAAAATATGATAAGCTCTCCTGGGTTATGAATTCAATGCCCCAGGAGACTTACTGTTTTCTGTAATGTTGCTGGTGGGCTGCTGCTCTCCCTGCAGCCCTCACACCATTACAAAAATGGCCACCAGGCTCCAACAATATAAGTAAAAAGCCCTCGCAGAGAATTATGGGGTGTGCCTCTGGAGCAGTGAATAATAGATGAACGGCTTGCATGATACATATATTATGTGCTAATCCTATTCTTAAAAACTTTGGTAGAAAAACAGACATTTGAGGTGAGCAGATTCAGAGTGCCGCTGGTGTTGCAGGGTGCTCTATAAAGGAACTGCTCTCCACCTAAATTTGGGAACTACCCAGAGTCCTCTGTTTCCTTTTTGCATAATTTATTAGGCACTCTAAGTCTGAAAGGGTATTGTTTTCACCTATACTGGGTGCTGACTTGTGTCTGGACAAAGCTATACCTCTCTGAAGAGCTCCAATGAGTGCTAAACACATGTCAAGGTTTGCTTATATGTATTGCAGGCTGACTTGGATGGTATTTTGCCAATCCAAAGCTCTTAATACTGTGCCTGGAGTGTTAAAAGGCTTTTGTCATTTTACAGCTCTGCATGGATAGCACTTTGCTAATCCTATGCTTTTTTTTTTAATAACCAACTTGATTGAGTTTTATTCGCAGGACAAATACAGCACTGATCAATTCTTCCCACCTATGATACAATAACTTTGCATCACATTTAAATGTATACAGAATACACTGTGGCCTGCTCCAGTCCAGGTTGTCTCATACAGTGGTAAAAGGCTCCTCTACCAGACCTGACCCAGCCATTTTCCCCACACTCTACCATATTTGGCTGGACATCCCTTTGCTTCATACAGTGGCATTTCCTGTGCTGCACACCAGTCTACGCCTTTACGCCATTTGACTACGTTAGGTTGAGTGGGGTTCTTCAATGTCTCGTTTAGCCACCATAACGTCAGTGCCTAAGAAGAGCTTATCTGCCTGAGACCCATCTAGGCTGTCCATACCCCCCAGGAGCAGGTGCAAGGGACTGCTTTGAACTTCCCAGCACAGAACGTCGGACAGTTCAGATACCAGTGTATCCCAGATGGGGACAATCCATACCATGTGGTAGAAGTTTGCTGGTTCTTACCCACAACGCGTGAAAGAGGGGGTGGCCAGCAATCCCGCATGGTGAAGGCGACTGGGGAAGAGGTATGATAGTACAGTTGGACCATGCAGAGCCTTGCTGAAATGGTAATGGTTTTGGGGGCTATCAAGGCGTCACACCAGTCGTCGTCCTCCAGCGGGTCCACCCATGCTTCCAAACGGTGTCTGGATGATTCAAGTGTGATTAGGCTATTGTTGATCAATGAGCGGTAGATCCTCGATATCCCACCTTTCCCTAGATAAGCCATCATGATTTGGGCCTCCAGAGGACGGAATTTGGGATATGAAGTGCCTGTGGACACGTGCGAGGTGAACACATGGCGAAGTTGTGCTAATGCTATGCCTACAGATTTTGCTGTATAAATGGCAAAAGGCTTTGGCTCTTTCTAGCTCGGCGTGGACAGTGCTGTGCTAATCCTATTCTTAAAAACTTTGCTAGAAAAACAGATGTTTGAGGTGAGCAGATTCAGCGTGTCACTGTCAAAGTAGGTTCTGTGTGTCATGGAAAGTTTGGGGTTGATCTGTGCAGTGTGTACCGAGAAATCGGGGCACAAATAAGTGTGCATTTGTAATGTTAATTCCCATAGGAACGTGTTGTCGAACCTACAGTCCAACCCACTGGACGAAATTACACCAAATTTGGCAGAAAGGTAGATGTTGTTACGCAGACGGTTTTTGTTATTTGATGCAAATCTGTTAAGCAGTTTTTGAGAAATTAAAGCAGAACAATATAGTGATATCTCTGACCGTGGTATTTTGCTGCGGCTTCATTATAGTCGTGGATTTTTCATGATGATTTCGCAGAGCAGGGAATGCTGCTGCCATTTTATCATTTGGGTAATGGTTCCTGGGGCGGAAAACCTTTGTGAAAGCTAACATAAAGGGTCAGGGTGGAGATACTTTGACCCCATGTTTGAGAAATGGGGTTGTTAGTGACACAAGTTATGTGTCCAAAATAGATTTTTTCAATCACTAATGATATTCACGATGGCACCGCGATCACCAGCAGGGCCCCCATGTACCATCGTGAGGACATCGCGACTTCACCGGTAATATTAGTGAAAATATAAAAATATATATATATTTTTACACACTGCCGGCCACTGTCACAGACTCATGTACTCACTCACAAACTCACTCATTCACTTATACACCCATTCACATACCACTCACACACTTATACATCCAGTCACATACCCACTCAGATACTCATGCACACACTCACATACCCATACAGGTACTCATGCACCCACTTACAGACTCACTCGGAGAGTGACGCACCCATGTACAGACCCACTCAGAGACTCACGCACCTACTTAGAGACCCAGTCATAGACTCATGCACACAGTCTCATACCCACTTAGAGACTCTTACATCCACATACAAACCCACCTGGGCCCATATGCACCCACTTACAGACCCACGCAACTACTCATGCACCCACTTACAGAATCACTGAGAGTCAAGTACCCATGTACTAACCCACTCAGAGACTCATGCACTGACTTCCAGACCTACTCACACACTCACTTATGTACTCACAGACCCACTGAGACACTCACACACCCACTGACAGACCCACTGAGACACTCATAATAGACTCTCTCAGAGACGTACGCACTCAGTCACTCACTCATACACTCAGAGACTCACACACTCTCTCAGAAATACCCACACCCACTTTCTTACCCACTCAGACTCATGCATCCACTCACAGACTCATCCAGACACTCGCCTTCCCAGTCACGGACCCACTCAGACCCTCATGCATTCACCCACTCACTCCCCAACTCAGAGACATATGCTTTCACTCATAGACCCATTGAGACACTCATACACCCACTCACAGATCCACTCTAACACTCATACACCCACTCAGACACCCAGTGCCAGTCCACCTTGATCCGTGGGCAGGTACAGCTTTTTCAGTGTCATCCTGTGTCTAGCATTACCCTGATGAAATTCCTAAGTTGTCTCTCAAAGGGAGTGAAGAAGGAGGCAGGGACATACATGGGTAAGTTGGTAAAGTAGCATAGGAGCAGCCGGAGGACCACCATTTTAGCGAGTCCTATCCTGTCTGTCACGGCCAATGGCAGCGTGCTCCAGAAGCACATCTGTGATCTGATGGATGTTACTGCTCTACCAAGATTCCCATCATATAAATCTTGCGATTGACGATAGATTTGGATTCCCAGGTAGCGAAGGTTTCGGGAGTCCAACGCACCAGGTTGTCACCTATAGCGAGTCCTGGATCGCAGAGCCCCTCTTTGAAGGGATAAAGGCAATATTTACCCGTGTTTACTTTCAGTCCAGAAAGTGCAGGGACACAGGCAATATCCCTAGGATAAATGAGGAGGTCGTCTGCATAGAGCAACACCTGGTGGGTAGCATCTCCCAGGGGTACCCCATCTGTAAGCTGGGTGCGTAATGCTTCCGCCAGCGGCTCTATTGCGAGCACGAACAGGAGCGGGGACAGGGGACACCCCTAGCACGTGCCTCTCTGCACGGGGAGGGAGTCCGAGATATATGGGCCTAGCTTGATTCTCACAGTGGGGTCAGTACAGAGAAGGCGCACTAGGCGAAGGAACTCTGGGCCTAGGTCAAATTTTGTGAGTACCGCAAATAAATAAGGCCATTCCAGGGTTCCCAACACTGTATGATGTCACCAACCCTGGATGTTCTTGTTGTACATAGTGTAAGTCAGGTCTGTGGATACTAAACCCTTCAGTGGTACCCCTGAATCTTGACTGACACCTATTTGTGTTGATAGGCCAAACCAACCATCCCTTCCAATTGAGGTCTGTTGAATTGTATGAAATACCCAGCATAATGTCATCTAATGTACCCTCACCATTGTCTGTGTAATTTTGCCAGTGCTCGAAGTGTGAATGCGAGGTATGTTCAAGTCCTTAATCTTGGCTAACCCAAAACAGGAAATCTGTTGCATAGTGTTGTTCAGGAAAATAATTTGTTGTGGTATGAGGCATGCTCTAAATAGTGCCTCGGTTCCCTGAACCTGCCATTTAGTTCCCCAGACTGTTTTAATGTCAAAAGTGTCTTTCCATAAGCCGAAACCCTGCTCAGACAGTTGGGCAATAAAGGACGCAGAATACATCTGTTTTGTGTTGGTGAGCCTACTTTTCTTTGCAGATGATGGTGCAAGCATGTGCTTGTATCTGATGTATTAAAACCAGAAAAAAAGCTAACTTTTGTGTAAACGTTTGTGAACTACCTTTCGGTGGTGTTGGGAAATGTTCCCATCGGTGGTATGTGAAAACATTACGTGATGCACTTGTTTTACGCAAAAAATGAGGACCACAGTGTTGATAACAGTGCATTTTGTTGAAATCATAAGAGTCATCAAACATTTCATTTGTTGAAAATGCTGCAGATAGCTCTAAATCAGGCAACATATTATTCACAGTGTCAAAATCCCAATTGTCAAAATATGTACTTGAGGCGATAATATCATTTAAAGAAATGTTAAATACATGTGGTATTCTGTGGGAACAAATACATCATACGAAATCCTGTCCCACTCTATTCCGTCAGGAATTGGAACAGCTGTAATGTTCACATAGGACAGGTTTCTTTGTTCACAATGAGATGACGTATGTGGTTTCAGCACCAAGTTCACAATTGATACAGTTGAGCATTCTGGGAGATAGTTTCCATTCACATTCAAGGAAAATACATCACTAAACCTTTCCAAAATAGTAGAAACAGTATTCCTGTTATTATCCAGAGCTGTAGCCATGGTGAAACAAGTTATGTCTTTTTCAGAAAAATTTAAAAATAATTAAGTTGTTTTTTGCAGGAAACTGGAGCTGGCGGTGACTCAGGTTTACTTGGATTCAGAGAAGAAGTGTTGAAATCGATGAAGTAGCCAGATGCAGTTAGATCTACCTTTAGTAGCTCAGCAGGTTTTGATGAACTGGCAGTTGTCTCTTGTAGAGGCATATTGATGTAGATGTCGGTGTTAGGCCAAATTGATATTTGCATTTCACTTGAAGTTTGTTGTTCCGTTTCAATAGGCACGAGTTCCATTTCTTTGTTGGTAACTCCATTACTTCGTATTGTAGACTCTTTCAATGTTATGTCTTTCTGTCTGAACTTCCTGTATGGTAGCGAGAGGAGAGCTGCGGCTACCTAGGAGCCCATGTGGCCTGCTATTCAGGATCGGCCACATAGTGTGGTTTGATCAGATCAATTTAGACAAATCTCTTCTCTTTTTTGCAGGCAAGAGGCGGAAAATGTACTGGTCTTGTTCTTTCGACAGTCAGGACAGTTGCAGGCTTTCTGTATGATGGCCCAAATTCTTTCTTGGCCACAGTTTTTTCTCTGACTAGCTCCCCGACTTGTGGGATCCAGGCAGGTCTTGCATTTACTGATTTCACTTCCCCAGTGGTGGTGCGTTTTACTTGCATGTTGCTTTGTAGTGCCCCAAATTCATTAAGATCCTGTAAAACAGCCAAAAGTTTATCAATATCAAAAGGTTTTTTATCCGCCACTGTGCTTTAATAATCGCAATCAGGTACCCACATTCTCGTCCCAAATAGGACCTCGTAAGGGGTGATAACTCCTAGGGAATTTCTCTGAATATTATTTAGTGCCCTCTGGACCCCATATAGGTGACTGAGCCAACTACCACCCAAAAATAATACTCTTGCTGTTAAAGATGGCTTTAAGTCCCGATTTTTCCTCTCCATGACCAAATTTCTCTTGGGATGGTACAGAGAGGAGTACTGCAATGCAACTCCCAGACTTTCCATGGCATCTTTGTAAGCCCTAGAACTAAACACGGGCCCACGGTCAGATTGTAATGTGCCAACTGCGTATGTCCATATGAAGACTCGCAAATCTTTTATAACAGTTTGAGCATCAGCCGGGGGCTGAGGCCAAACCCACAGGAATCTAGAACATGAATCCACTGCCACCAAGATGTACTTGCAAGTCCTGTCTGATTGTAAGGGGCCGCAGTGGTCCAAATAGACACAAACGAGAGGTCTGTCCGATATCGTTAATGGTGTTTGTGGTGGGCGTGCTACAGTAGAACCCTTCATCTGCTGACAGATGTTGCACTTAAGTTCAAATGCTTTCGTATGCTTGGTTAGACCTGGTCACCAATAGCGTTGTTTTAGTAGTAAAACAGTTGCAGTAGCCCCTGTGTGTGCAGATCCCAGGCCCTTGTGTGCAGCTAGAATTAAACCTAACATGCGATCCATGTTTGGTATTACTCTATCCTCTACTCCTGTAATTTGAGCATACAGAAATGTTATTGCATCTAACTTGAAGGAGTACTTGAGTGAAAAGCTTTTCGGTAAGGATGTGCTTTTTTGCGTGAAACAATGACAGCTACCATTATCTGTTATGGGAAACGCACGGGGCTCCTGAAAAAAGGATAAAACCCTAACAGGGTAATCAACTACTTAGAAAAGACTGTAGCACCGGGCTCAGTGCTGATTAGTAATAAAGTAGAGCGTCAACTCTAGACATACAGCCACATAATACACACTATCACAACTAAATTAGAAAAATATATTTTATTTTATTGATCTTTTAGTATTTTTTTGTAGACAGAAAAAAAAAAAAATATATATATATATATTTAAATAAATTCAATTTATACATGATTTGCTTCATTTCATAAATAAATACACATTACAACATATATGACACTGGTTAGAACCACATTTTGATATCCATTATGATGTCACCTGAAGTGAGTTTGTGTTGATGTACCACAAACTTGTAAGAGATGAATGGTTATACAGTATATTGCACTTGTCACATTCTATGTTGCAGGACACTATTTGCAATACAATTACAGTCATATATATATATATATATAAAACACTGGTAGTGATTTGAGGAATACCACCAACGCGTTTCGGCAAATGCCTTCTTCAGGATTTTCTTTACCAGTGAATATTTATATCTTCTTGTTTTATCCCTTTGAAGGCCCTTGATTATATATCTTCACTATTTTTAACGGTCGAAGGTCTGTTGAGTGCATATATATCTCTTCTAGCCTAAACAGGAGTCAGGCTGAAATGGTGTGTTCCTATTCTCTTGTTTACCTTCAAGTATATAGAACAAATTTTTAAGGTTTGAGGATCCTGTACCTAAATTTACAGATACCACTGTTTCCTACTTCTTTGTGTGCTCCAAAGTTGATAGTTGACCATTAAACGGACCCTCCACGGACCCCTGTTTTTGTATCTTGGCCACATTTTGGCACAGTCTGCAGGTTGCTTTGGTGATGGTATCACTCCTAAGATGGTTATGTGAACTCAAAGTATTGGGGCTGTCATGACCCTCCTGGTTCGAGGCACACTCCTGTAAAGATTTCCTTTGCCCTAAGGGATTCTTAAACGGAAATATGTTTCTTCTCTGTGACGAGGTGGGGTAACCCATTTCAGACCGCTCCTTGCTGTGCACACCACCCCAGTCAATCACCGGAAGCCCTCGGCCTTCTTGATTCTCACAATCTCGCTCTCCTGATGGGCCTGGAATGCGGCACCACTCAGGGTTTAGCAGTTTGCAGTGCACGGTAAATCATACTCAAGGTGTGCATGTGAAGTGTGTGGGCCTGCGGACGGAAATTTCTCACCACTGGGAACAGACTTGAGGAGGTCGGTGTGAGGATCACTGGAAGAAGATTGAAAGCAGCGCGGGAAGCAGACACTTTAACACCTTCCATGCGGCCGCGATTTTGCGGAAGTGCTGCACTTCCGCAAAACAGGCGGGGCCGCGTCGGCCATTGGCCGACGGCAGCACCAGTGAGGTAGTGCTGCCATCGGCCAATGGCCGACGGCAGCATGGAAGGGGTTAAATCGAGTCCGCGCAGTCAGTATCTCTTGAAAAATGGAAGTTCTCCACAGCTAAAAATCGATTTCAATTCTCTTTGGTAACATCTACCCCACCCTTTCACAGCTCGTCAAAGGGTGGGGCCAATCAGTGTGCATCATCTGTCCATCCATTCTCGTACTAGAATGAGTGAATGCAGCATCAGCGGCAGTTCGTTTCTGCTCCCTTTGCAGCTTCATCAGCCAATGAATTCCCTTCATTGTGAACGCCATCACGTTGATGACTCACCGTGTGTATCACGTGAACTCTCTGCAAGTCTTTTTTCAACTTTGCCGCTTGTTCCCAAAGCATTTTGCGCTTTAATGTGCAATCTTTTGAGTCTTTAAACCCATTATGAATCCAATAGTGAAGGTATTCATTGTACGACTGGACACAGTAAAACGAATCGCACACTATAAGTGTGGGAAATTCTCGATCAGTTTGTATTAGTGCCTGTAATAGTGATTTTAATTCTGCCAGCTGTGCAATCTCCTGCGTCTTTGTGCTGCTAGGATGGAACTTGCCGTCCTGCAAACGTCCCTTTTCAATTGCAGAAGCTGCGCTGTATTGCAGTTTACTACCTAAGGTAGGCTGAGCAGAACCGTCAGTGTGAATAATGTATTCATACTGATCTAGAGGCATAATTTCATGTGGGAGAGGATAGTCTTGTTCGCTTTGCAGAAATCCTTGCATTTTTACTGTAGAATCAAATTTGTAGTCTACATCTGTTGCAGTGAGAGAATTAGGCCATTGTATCCATCTCGGATGTAAAGCTTTGCAATTTGGAACGCTTGCCTTTGTAACAGCCTCTAAGGCCGGTACCGGAGTTACTACTAGTATTCATTTTCCCTGAGCCAGTGCTCTTTCTCTCGCTACAGCTGTCTGTACTGCTATGGTCATTTTCAATGTTGAAGCAAAACACATTATAGCGTTTGTGTGCAAGTGTGATTTGTATGCGACCGAAACTGTTTTGCCTTCATTGAATGTTTGGTAAATGTACCCTGATTGACCTGTGATTACACGGATCACCAAATTTGTGGTTTTTACATGTGTGTGTAGGTGTTTTGAAGCTATCATGTCAGCTTGTAAGGAACGAAGTGTACCTGTGTGTTCCTGTGTCCAATGTCTAATTGAAAAATAAGGTCTGATTAAATCGTTGAAAGGTTTTACTTTTTCTTCATAATCCAAAATGTATGTTCTTCCAAAATGTAGGAATCCCAATATGGATTGTAATTTTTTTTTAGAGTTTTTGGAGGTTGGAGCAGCGCACACCTTTCTAAAAAGTTAGCTGCTAGGCTTTTCCCTTCACTTGGTTTCAAAAATCCCAAAAATAGGACATTGAAGTAGTCTATTTTTGATTTTGTTTTAAGTTGAATTTATAGCCCTCAGAGGCGAACCTCAAAATTATGTTGCTCACCCTAGTCAAATGATCCTTCAATGATCCTTGCAATCCGGCTCTCATTTTAACACATTTTTCAAATCATCTGTTGAGGATAAAAGCGATGCTCTCTAGACCCATTACTCAACCACGTTGTCATACCAAATCATGGTTTGACAAAGCATGTAGAGCAGCTAATGATTCTTTACGTAGGGCCTTAAAGCAAACTCCCAGAGATCAGAGTGCCATTATAGCTAGTAGGAAGATATATCAGCAACCAATCAAGAGAAGGAAATTGGGCATGAAGGAGGAGAAATGGGAGTCCATTGTTGGTGCCTGCCAGTCTAAAGACCCACAAGCTTTCTGGAAAGCTGTGCGGGCTGTTGTATCTCCCATATCACCCCAAGAAAAAGTAACCGCTCATATCTCGGCCGAGGCTTGGTTGTTGCATTTCTCTGGATTGTACTCTATCAACAGCAAGGCTGATGATGCTTCCGTGCCGATGATTCCACTGTGTTCAATCCTTGTTTTTAAAGAAGATGAGGTTTTTAAAGCAGTTGTACACAGTAGATGTAAGAAGGCTCCGGGACCGGATGGTATTCCACTTGATTTTTTCCTCGGTATTCAACTCTGCCAGGGCATGCCCAGGTTGTGACGTTCATCAAATAATTGTCCCATCTTTTCAAAAAGGAAGCATGCATGTGGGTAAACGTTATCGCCCGATATCCCTCTTAGACTCCACACCAAAAATCATTGGGAGAGTAGTTCTGGACCGTTTACTTGACTAGATTAATATTAATGGTATTCTAGAGCCTAGTCAGTATGGGGTTACAAAGGGTCTGGTGACTATTGAACAGTCCTCAATCTCAATCTTATTGTGGCAAAATACAAATACTCCTAGGGAGTTTCCACTTTATGGACCTGTCAAGCGCCTTTGACTACATCTCCAGATCAAAACTGTGGGCCATCCTAGAGAGCATGGGTGTCGATGTGGGGCTGGTTACATTTTTAAGGCTTCTTCACCACGACCTCACAGCTTCAGTTAGGTTTGGGAGTGCAGGCGAATGCACTGAACCCTTCAACATCAAGCGCGGGGTCCGCCAAGGTTGCGTTCTTGCCCCAATCCTTTTTCTCCTCTATACGAATGACCTGGAGAAAACATTGATATCTGTTGGGGCGGACATTACGTATGTGGAGAAAAGGGTTGTGCCCACACTCTTATAGGCTGATGATGTGGTCCTCCTGGCAAGGACGGCCAATGGCCATAAAAAACCTTATTATTAGTTACGCCAGTTTCATGAAGGACCTTGGCCTGGAGCCAAATTTTAAGAAAACATTCACTATGATATGTGGCCCAAGAAATACCAAAACCCTTTCCCATAACATTTTATGGCAAAACCCTAGATAGGGTTAGTTCCTTTCCCTACTTAGGCCTGGAGTTTGATGAAGGATGTACTTGGCTAACATGTATCAAAAATAGAATATCCCAATATACTCGAACAGTCTGTACTACTTCCTCGCTTGCTATGTCTATGGTAAAAAGCCTATTGCCCCTATACTAGAGATATACAACCGGAAATGCTTGCAGATTTTAACATATAGAATGGGTATCTGGGGTTGCAGGGATGTACATGTGATGCAGATATGGGAGAACAGATTCTGTCGCGGGCTATTAGGCGTTCCTCTTTCTTCCCCACACACCTCCCTACTCCTGGAGCTAGGCAGCTAGGTATGTAATATGTCCAAGATACCATCAATGGTGCCCCCTGGCTCTCTGGGGTTCAATTTGGTCCAACAAAGAAGTCAAATTCAAACGGACAGTCATTAGAGACTGCTTAACCTGTGCTCATGGTCTGGACATTCCATATTAAAAGTTGCTTCTTGGCTCTTGGCTGTGCCACTCTGTTCGAGCATCCTGAGTCCATCCAAAAAAAGACAAACGAATTGGATATGGGACAGTTTTCTTAAGCACAAAGAAGCCACTAGGGAACTAATGGAAATGGCTAAACCTTCAGTCAGAGATTACTGTATTATTCAAGCGGCGCCAACAATTGCCCTGTATTTACTATACGTGACCAACATTTATGAAAGATCACTGTTGGCAAGATTTAGGCTAGGTTCCTTTCGCTGGTTAATATGATTTCCCTTAGGCCAGTACTCCTCAGATACTATTGCTATTTCTCTATTTCTCCATGTGATGAGCAATCTAGCCGAACCATTTTACATTTTGTTTGTCAATTTTATCTGCCGTTCACTAGGAAGTTTTTGTCGCCGTTACTGCGCAAGCATAAATTCTCCAAGTGCAGAGCCACCCTTTTCTATTTATTGCAACTTAACGATTGTAATGTTTGCTATGCAGTTGCTAGTTTTTTTAAGTGCACTTTAGCTAAAAGAAGGAGTTTGCTGTTTTGATACAATCCTCCATATTCTCTTTTAAACATAATCATTGACCTTGCATTTTTAATGTGTATATTGCTGCTCTCACATTGTATTCACTAGGCACTTACTCTAGCTATGATGCCTCTGGAATAAAAACTTCTGCGCTGTCACTTTATTCAGTGCAAACCAACATATCGATTTCTCTTGAAAGGATGTGGTCGTTTGTAGGAGAAGTGTGGCTCACTGGTTAGAGGTGGCAGACCCTGATGCAGAGGTCTGGCCCGGGACCAGGGTTCAATTCCCGATGCAGCAGGGTATCGGGCTCAATGTCCGCGGACTCGACAATTCTCGCATTGGTGCCTACTCTAATCATGGGTCCCACTCTGCAACTCTGGGCAATAGCTTGCTTAACCTCCACAACGGCCCCAGTGGCACTGGGATGCCTGGTTCTACCTTGGGGGTGCCCAGTAGGGGGCATCTTACAGGGAAAACCAGGAAGGGTTCCACAGCGGTATACAGTGCCAGGATACCCTGAGTAGGGTGGCAGTGCGCTTTACAAGTAAACCCACATTTTACATTTTGTAATTTACATGTTTTTACGCCTGATTTGAGGCACCTGGAACTTTATTTTATGGACTATTACTCGAA